>NC_084802.1:245424432-247924432 GCF_963169125.1 Humulus lupulus
TAGCAAAAGTGAAAAATGTGGAAATAATCCTTCCTGTTGTAAAACTCACACCTAGCAGGCTAATTTAATGAAACACGGAGAGATTCACTCCGCTTTTACTGCACTTTTTATCCCTGTGTTCAAAGCTGCGTTTTAACAAGTGACCACGCGGTCCGGAGACGTCCGGACCCCACGCTCACTTGGGGGGGTATACATGGCTAAGGCATAGCCATACGCCCCTTGAACAAAACGTACACAGAACACCACTATTGTGCTAGCATTGTGTTTGAAATTTTTAAATTGGTTGAAATGTTTAAATTGTTAAGCTTAGGTTTATTTGTTGCCATGAACATGCTTGCATTACGTGTCATATGTGCATTATGTGCTTATGTGAAAATTGCCATGGAAATGCCTGCCATTATGTATCATGAAAATTATCTCCTGTGTAGCCCAGCGATGGACAGGACTGGGGGTTGAGGCACGTTCATAGAGCTACGCCGAAACACCCCCAACTCCCTGACAAGTCCTTTGCAGAATACTCCGCGATCGCCGTAGAGCTTTGCTTCGCAAGCTCCAGCTCCGGATCCCGCAAGGCGAAAGATGGCAAGATCCGTGATCGCTGTAGAGCTCTGCTTCGCAAGCTCCAGCTCCGGGTCCCGCAAGGCGAAAGATGGCAAGATCCGCGATCGCTGTAGAGCTTTGCTTCGCAAGCTCCAGCTCCGGGTCCAGCAAGGCGAAAGATGGCAAGATCCGTGATCGCTGTAGAGCTCTGCTTCGCAAGCTCCAGCTCCGGGTCCTGCAAGGCAAAAGATGGCAAGATCCGTGATCGCTGTAGAGCTCTGCTTCGCAAGCTCCAGCTCCAAGTCCCGCAAGGCGAAAGATGGCAAGATCTGCGACCGTTGTAAGCCTTGCTTCGCAGGCTCCAGCTCCGGATCTCACAAAATAATGCATGGCGAGCTCCTCGACCATTGCAAGTTTCAGCTCCAGGAGCAGACATGGTCGATCCACCACTCACAGCAGGCCTTGCTTCGCAAAGCCCCTGCTCCGGGATCACACCTGGTGGGCGTGGCGATTTCCCCGACAGCAACGAGCCTTGCCTCGAAGGGCTCCATGCCAGGTCCCTGAAGTCAGCCACCATGAGGTTCGCAACAACGGTTAGTTTTGCTTCGCAAAGATCTAACCTTAAGTCTAACGACGCTCACCAAAAGAACTCCCGTTCCAAACCATGGAACGACTCACCATAGCAATCCCAGCGAACAGTATAACTACAAGTCCCGGGATTGGCTATCTGCCTTAGGAAAGCTAAAATACGGTGAAAGGAGCCTGGACGTTGGAACCAGGAAACCTTCGTAACCTAGAAACTACGTGGGAAAAAACATCAGCCGTTAGAGCTTCAAGTGGGAAGTGCATAGGTTTTGGCCGTTGGAACCAAAACCTCATGCGCCCCTACAACAGTTTCTACCGTATAAAAGTCTACCCTAAGCGCAAAGATAAATAAAGAACTCGGCAGAAAAGAAAGGAGAATGCTATAATTATGGCAAATATGTCCGCAATGAAAAACTCAAAATGAAAAATAATTAAAGATAAAACCCCTTCAAGCATTGGGGGTAGCTGCAGCTTCCACGACCGCGGCTTCAGGGGCATCGGCTTCAACTGAGGCTGGCGGAGTCGGCTCATTGGAAGGCGGAACTTTGTCACGGGAAGGTTCAGAGGTCCCTGCCTCTCCGGGATCTCCCGCCTCAGGGGCTTCAGCACGTTCGTCAATGTTGTAAGTTTGGACGTACGCCTCTGGGCCTTGATCCCACACGAGTAGCTTCTCCCTCATGGCTTCGGCATCATCTCCCAGATAGCCTAATACCTCCGGGTTCACTTTCCAGAGTTGATGCATGAGGACCACATGTGATATATTAATCGTCCTGTTCAGTATCACCTCAGCATCCTCCTTCTCCTTCAAGCGCTCCGCCTCGGAGGTTGCCAGCTGTGCCTCCGCGATAGTTAGTTGAGCCCTCAATTTTTCCATTTCGGCCTTGGAGGCATCCCGCTCCCCCTTAAGAGAATCAATCTCCTTGCGCTGCTCCCTATTTTGGTTCAGCACGGATTGCTTCTCGGTCACATGCCCCCTGGCAGTGAATTGCAAGGCCCCGATCTCTTTATCCTTCTCGGCGAGCCCCAACTGCAGCATAGAAACGAGATCCCTGCTCCTCTTATGGAGTTGCTCCTCCTCGTGCAGCTTACTCTGAAGAGTGGAATATTCCTCTTGCTGCTTAAGGAGGAGATCATTTTTTGATTGCAAGCGAGCTTCCAAGGTGTCCTTCTCCACCCTGGCTTGGGACAGCTCTTCCCGGAGCTTGGAGTTTTCGGCCTTCATCCCATCCGACCGCTGTCTAAACTCATTCTCTGCCTTGGCCCGGTACTCTTGATATTTGGCAAGATATTTCTTGTCCGCCTCTTCCTCAGCCGTGCGCCGGGCCTGATCAATCTTCTCCGAAGCCCCCAAGGCCTGTTGGGCCAGTTTCTGCTTCTCCGCCTCCAAGGCCTGGCGAGCCAGCTGGCTCTCCTCCAGCTGAACCAGAACTGCACCAACCTCCCGGAACGAGCGTTCCGCGATCATAGAGGCCTACAAGGAAAGACAACAGAATGAGTTAAGCCGGACCAAAAGACAGATGATCCCAAAACACAACAACTGACGGCTTACCCCGGACAGTTGCTGCTTCACAGCGTGTGTCAGCAACAGCGGATCCTTACTGCTACTGATGGCCCATTTCTCAGAATTGAGCTCGCACAAGCTCAGGGCCATGTCCTCCATCATCTCAGCTCCGAACGGCGCCAATGCACGTCCGAGCCTAGGCACCAGCCTCTTCTCCAAGGCTGGGCCATCCAAAACCGCTCCGGCCGGGTGAAGGGATCTCACCCCCTCGGCCAGCTTAGCTCTCTTCACGGCAGACAAGTTATCTACCCTTCCCTGAGTAACAGCCTTCTCCGCCTCTAACTTCCTCTTCAAAAAACTATCGGCCCGTCTTACACCCTCCAGGAGGGCAGCGGGGAAACTAGTTGGCTTCCGAGGGAAGTGGAATTTCAGGCCAGGCAGAGGAAGGTTTGTTGGCTGAGAAGAAGGAGACCCCGAAAGGGTGGACTCCCTTTGGGCTGGAGGAGGAGGCAGATGTGGTATTAAGGCCCCGGTCTGTTGCTTTTGCTGCTGCGGCAGCGGAAGTAATTGCCCTTGTTGCTGCTGCTGGTTTGGATGTTGTGGTTGCTGCAGCTGTGATGTTGGTGATTGTCTCTGTTGTTCTTGTTGCTGCTGTTGTTGTAGTTGTAGTTGCTGTCGTTGCTGTTGTTGTTGCCTTCGACCAGGAGAAGAGTGTCTAAGGCGTTTCTTCTTAGCACCCTCAGCATCTTCTCCGGGACGCTTGCTCACCCCAGTTGTCTTCACGGGGAACACAAGCCCTTCCCCGTCGCTGCTGCTACTCGAGACCATCATAGTCTCGGAAGGCCCGTCGGCAGGAGACTTCTCTACCCTCGGAGACGCTTGCGCCTCGCCACTTGTCTTCTTGGGGGAGGCAGCTTTACCTCCCCTACCAGCCTTGGTCTTCCGTCCTTTCCCCGTGGACGGGTCTTGGCTAGTGGCAGCCTTCTTAATGAGCAAAGTAACCCTCCCCAACATCTTGGCTTCTGGATACTCTGCAAGAAACGTACAAAGCAAGGTTAACGAACCAACAAGCAATGAGAAAGAAGATAAGCGGAAGACAAGACAATCAACAACATAAAAGCACAAGCAAGCCCGCCAGCAGGGAACAAGAAACAAGAAAAAGAAAAGTTTGAAAGTGAAGACCATGCACGAGAAACGTGGATGGCCTTCCCCGAGCAAAACAAAACACCGCTTCCTGCTCCAAGAAGCTCCTGTACTCCTTGAAGTCCGGGAATGACATGCTGAGGGAAGAAGGGTCAACCATGATGACACCTTCTGGCAGACTACCGTCACTCAGACACCCGAGAAGCTCATCTACCCTATCGCAATATCTGTCAAAAGGTATCCTACGCGGATCTAGCCTAAGGAAGTGGGGATCGAACCCCATCTGAGAGGTCCGGGAAACCTCAGACAGGCTGGGGGTGTGGATCAATCGAAAACTAGTCTTACCTCTCCCGGAGGTACTAGCCCCCGGAGCCCCTTCGTTAGGGTAAGCCGCGGCGTGGTGGGCCTCGATCTCCTCTTCCTCCGGCTGGGGGTCGGGGAACCTCTCCGCCCAACTAGGAGATAAAGTATTCTCGTCCCGGGCTGCTTGGTTGATCACCTTGGACAGCTCCAAGGCAATCTGCTCCCGGATGTCGGCAGACACCTGACTTTGCCCCCTGTCACTCACTGGCTCGATGTTTTGGAAAGAGGCGAGTAGCCCATACTCCCTCAAAGATTCGGAGGTCACAAGTCGCTCCACTTTCAACTCTTCCTCAGAAAGCCCTTCGTAGAACTTGGACCTCCTTATCATCTCCGCACAGCGAGGTGTCCGCGGAATGACTTCTGCAAAATTCAAATACAAGCATTAGAGATCCTCCCAAAAGGCAAATCAAACGCAAAGAAACAAAGTTGAAAAGGAGAGAAAGGAGCACTTACCAGGGATTTTGAAGTCCAAAGATAGGGCTGGCACCCTCTTCAGCGGAAAGCCAGTCGTCAGGAACCAGTACTCCCGGAGGTCTGGAACCCTCGGGGTATGACAGGTGGGGCACATCACGTCCGGGTGCCTTTCCAGCCTGTAAAACCCCACCTTGTCTGAATGACCCCTCATAGGCTGAGACTTCAGCCCGTAGAAGTACAGCACCTCCTCCGGGGTAGGAGCTTCCAGTTTCCGGGATTTGCAAAAGATGAACCACCCCGCTAGGAGCTTGTAGCTGGGAGGAATCAACTGGAAGGGGGCAATCCCCGCCTTCACACAGAAATTGGCAAAGTAACTCCTTAGGGGCAAGTGCGACCCACACACTATGTGTGCCCAGCTCCAGGCACCAAAGCCCTCGTGACTCTGGCTAGCCGACTCGCCCAGCACCGACAGACGGTGCCACATCAGACCTGGGATGTTCTTCAGGCCTGCCTCGGAGGAATACAGCTCCAGCATGCCATAATTCCTGAAAAGGTTCGGCTTTTGGTCCATCTCCCAGATTGAACTATTGGAAGTCGGTGGGCTAGCCGCGACCACTTTCACCTTTCCTTTCCCCTTTGCACCAGCGACAGGGGAACCCTTCTCCTGGGCAGAATCAGCCTCCCCCACAGCAAAGAGTTGTTCCTTTGAGATGTTCGTCACTGGACAAAAGAAAGAAAGAAGAAAACACTCTAAGCAGTCAGCACCCTTGTCATACCCTAGTGGTATCAAAGGCGTCGGGGAGACCCTCCCCGAAAACTGCTTGGAGAGGCTCCCACCGAGCTTACCGAGGGATTGGCACCATGCCACCCGAAGGGCAGCAAGGAACCAGACTCAGACTACGAGCCTAAGCCCACCAAAAGAAGTGTTCTTCCAGAGAAAGACACCCTAAAGGCGTTCATGCTTATGCCCTAAAACAGCAAAACAAGGAACGACTTTCCAAACGCAAATCGTCAAAGCATGCAAAAAAGGCTACTTATCGACTCACATCAATCACATGCCTACCAAAGCCCTATTCACGCATGCACATAAGCGATAATGGCAGAAACCTCTACTCTAACAACTACCAACAACCTAAGGTTTGGGAGGAAAGAGCAAAGTAGAAATACTTACTGATATTCGGGTAGTTGGAGGTTGAAGGAGTAACTGGATCACTGCACAGCACGATCGCGAGAAGTAAAAGCTGCAAAGACGAACGGCGATTCAAACCAGGAACTTCGGCGAATAAACCCACTGCCAAATCAAAAGAAAAGTTTCCAGATCCTTACCAAAAGAAGTGGCAAGTTCAGAGGAACGGAAGCCGGGAAGCCTGAGAGTTCGAAGGTTTGGAAATCTGAAAATCCGAAAGATAGAGAATTTGAAAGCGTAAAGAGGAAGAAAGGTCCTTTCCCTCGTTTTTATAGCAGGGAAGAAGTCGTTTCGAATTCCTCAAATGGACGGTCCCGATCTTCCCATTCCGTGTGCATCAGATCCAACGGCTGGAGATGAAGCGACGATCCTATTTATGACTCCTCGGATGGGAATAAAGTATTTATTTCCCATCATTACACCACCTCGGGCCCGGAGTACCATTAAAAACCGTCAAATCATTACTTAGATGACTGACGCACGCATACTCAACCAGTCGCCTCACGCACACGTCTTGGTCGCAGAACCATTCCCAGCATGACACGTGGTCCTTGCCGCACTTGAGTACTTGAGTTCAAACAGAAGAAATTCCCTTTCTTTTTCATACTAACACTCAGGCGGGAAAAAGGAACCCTTCCGGGAACACAGAACGTGGCCCCTCGCCTAATCTAAGAGACCGAAATACCCGGAGGACTGTACAAGCTCCCGGATCTCTCAAAGCTTCGTGACTTTGGGGGGTAAATGTTATCCAGATTTCCGGATAGCGTTTAGATTGATGTCCTCGGGGAAGCAGAATTATCGATGTCTTTCACGGTAGGTGACCAGAGCTCGCGGATGGACAGAAAGGCTTCGCCTCTCCTGTTTAGTGTCCGGATTACTCTTCCAAGCAAACACGACACGGAAACTCGTCAACCCTCTCGGACTCCCGCAGGAGTATCCTTCGGGGAAGCTCCTTCCAGGAGAAGCTCTTCGAGTGTTCTTCGCGGAAACGGTTCCGTGCCTCGCACGGAACAATACCAAGCGGTCGAGTCATGGAGGAGGCATATTTGGAATGATATCCACCTGACACAGGATCCCGCCTGACACGCCCGGCAGGTCAAAGCCGCACACATCCCAGCACGCCTAAGGGTACCTTTTCGCCTACTGTTCCGTTGACAACTTGGAAAAGACGGCTGACTTTGTGTGTTCCCCATACTTTCATGTAAATATACCCACATAGAGTTTTGTAGCCAGGCTACTACAGTAATTGTATTCCCTATTTATGGCTGGAGTAATTAAGACTCATGTACGTAGAGAAAAACCCTAATCGAAAACCCTAGCTATAAAGACCCCTTCATTTTACAAGAAGGGGGACGGCCAACAGATCACATAGCAAAAACTCTACAAAAATCTCTCTAGCTTCATCTTCTTCAAGAGAACCCGAGAGAAACACTGTGAGTGTGTGAAGTTCTTGTACACCAGCCATCTTACTGTAGTCCTTTCCAAGTATAATAACATCGACTCGTGGACTAGGGCTTGTTAACGCCTGAACCACGTAAAAACACTGTTTGTTTAGTTATATTTCAGCACTTCTACAGTCCTTATCTTTTTATTATTCTGTTTGTATTCGTTTCCGAAAAACTCGGTAAACAGGTTCCGAGCACGATCCTTAGCCTCGAGCCTCGGCGATAAACCTAGTCATAAATTGATATCTATTAACTTCCAATCAGAAATAAAATATATAGGGATCAAAACTAACCTCCGAAACCTCAATTTCTACTAAACAGGGTAGTAGAAATTGTCCCGAGAACCTATGTTCGAACCCTCGAGCCCTAAGAATTCTTAAACACTTCCAAGGCCAAACTTCCCAGGCGGGTCGCAACTTAGCTCAGCAAGTTGCGACTTACCCCATGTCAGAGAGAAAGCTCCCATGCCAAAGGGGAGGCGGGTCGTGACTTGGCCAAGCAAGTCGCGATGCGCCCCCAAGTCAAAGAACCTCCTAGGCCAGAAGGGCCACACGTGCCATGGCGCCCCCAGGCTAGGTCGTGGTGTGCCCTGCGAAGCCAGAGAAAACTTGGCTTTTCTCCTCCTTCTCCCAACCAAAAACACCCAAGTTCTACCCAGAATTTTCCCTCAAAACCTCCACAAATTCAACACCACTCAGCAACAAACTCAGAACTCAATTATACATTTTAATCTCCCAATAGCATAGCTACAAAACAGAATATATATCTCCTAATTCACTAGCCATAATTACTTCATAAACTCAGTCCAACACAATATAATTTCTCATACTCAAGAACCTAAAGTTCACCTAAAACAATCCATTAAAATTCAGAGATAAAGGTCCAAATTCTTACCACACTTTGAGAGCTCAATCAGCAGCTGGATCTTCACATTAACCCAGCTCCAAAACCCTGGCTTTACCTCTAATTTCTAACCTCAGTTCAAGCTTAGCTTCCCTTCAATTTCTTCTATTTTCTTTCACCTCAACCCCAAGAGAGAGAGAATGGAGAAATCGTTAGAGAGAGAGAGAGTGATTTATGTTCTTACTTCAATATTCCACTGCCTTCTATGATATTCTAAACAAAATCTGATTATATCCTCTTAATAACAAGAAGACCATTTTACCCTCCCAAAATAAGACTAGCCTTTAACTTAATTTAGGGGTATAACAGTCTTTTTTTCCTAATTCCCAGTAATTCCTCAAGTGTTCCTATTATTTACCACTTTAATCCCACATCCAATTAATCACCAATTATTTACCCAATGTCTAATAATCTCCAATATATTTCCTAAATTCCCAAAAATACCCACAGGCTCCTCCGAGCCGGGTATAAATCCTCGCCGTGACTATTTCGCCAAACTGCTCACTAGGATCGTTTTGAGCCATATGTTCTAAATATATCCACCATAATAATGTGGTCTCTACAATTTACCACAAATAATCACATTTATGCCCTCAACGAGCCAAAATTACAAATATGCCCTTAAAAGCTAAACATGGCCCACATGCATATTAATAATCGTAAACATGCATTTCACATATCCATATAATCATATATTCATGCATATCACATAATCATGCATTTAATCATTTAAATCACACATAGACCAATTTTGCCCTCCCGACACACTAATCAAGGCCCTTAAGCTTTATTAGTGATTTTGGGTCGTTATAGTGAGCGTACTCTCAGGAGTTCTTGGAAATGGTGAAAAGGATTCTACCTCGCTCCACTTTATATTTGTTCAGTGAGGAAGATTTCTTGAAAAGGTATCGTCCAATGGCGAGAGTATAATAGACGACTCAGCAACACTCTGAAGATGATCCTCATATTGCTAGGCACATCACTCAGGGCTCCTCGACTGACTCTTCTCAGATTTCTTCTCTGCACAGTACGCCCTGCGGCTCCCAAGGCACATCTCAGTGGAGTCATTCTTCTCAGCGGGATAGGTCAGGTTAGCGAGACCCATTGCAACACCCTTTGCACCGAGATACTAGTCGGGTTCCCCATCAATCTTCTTCTCAGTAAGAACATACCGAGGGTTCTCATCGCTATGCTACTCACTCTCAGGAGCGTTCTATTCACAAGTTCTGGCCTAAGGTGGTTTTCCCTCCTTCCAAGAATAAGACGGTCTTGCCACCTGTGTAGCAGAGGAAGGGAAGACAAAAGGAATTCAATTCATCAGATTCTGGGGCCACCTTCTCAAGTGAAATCATATGGAAACTGGTTCAGAAGTCTCACCCTACTAATTATGAGGTTGTTTGGTTCAAGGGGGCGGCCTCTGACATGACTGAAGAAAAGGTTATGAACATAAGGAAAACCTTTGACCTATCCTTGGTCTAGATGACAGAGTTGAGGACCCCCCTCTGGGCATGTGTGCATGGACACGCTCTGCCATTAAGTCTGGCACCCTACTTCCTCTTCATCCATACTTCTGCAATGTTGCAGACTATTTTGGTATTAGTTCTTTTGAACTGGCTCCTAATGCGATCTTGGTCTTATCTGCATTGTACATTATCTATCACCGTAGAAAATGGGATGCTCTAGTGCCTCACAAGATCCACTACTTGTTTGACCTGAAGACAAACCCTTCTCAGCGCAACTCGGGGTATTTCCACTTCCACCATTATATGAGCGAGGGTACCAACACCTTCTTGGAAGAGATCTCTGTAAATAGCAAGGCATTTTGATACGTCGACAACTATTTCTTTACTAAGGATGCAGAGGCCAACTACTCCAAGTTTAAGCATGTTGGGCCTTTTTATAGACCGCTCCCGACCAAGGCTATGACAGTTAGGGCCAAGGCACTGATTTCCAAGACCCTCGTTACTTCAGAGAACCTTAGGAAGTTGGGGCTGTTTCCTCCTACTATAGCCGATGTTCCGGATGACGATGGTCCCGAGCCCGTGATCGCCATAGACTCCCTGAGACCCATTCATGTTGAGGAGGTACCCTCTTCGCCGGTGCCAGCCGAACATGTGGGTGATGAGGTGGGTGCATCTGTTGCGTACTCATTTCTTGCTTCTGAAGACTTTGATGAGACTACGTTCGAACTCGAATCTGATTCACAAGGTTTGACACTTTATCACCTTCATTTCATGATTCATATGTGCTTAATATAGGCTTAGACATGTTTGGTTTTGTTCATACCCAGCAGAGGTCGACTCCCACCGAATCTAGTCCTTCTATTCGAGTGCCAAAAAGGGCTAGGGTTGAGGCTGAATCGGCCATGGAGGTTCCTCCTGAGGTGTCCCCTCTGACTCCAATAGCATCTAGTCCAATTCTTTTGGCATCTAGTCCTGTCACAGAGGTAGAGCCATCTTTTTCTACACCATGTAACGACCCAGAATTTGCTAATAAGGCTTAAGGGCATTGATTAGTCTGCCGAGAGGGCATAATAGGTATTTATGTGAATAAATGATTAAATGCATGATTACGTGGCATGCATGATTATATGATTATATGGATAGAATGAATGCAAGTTTATGAGTATTAAATGTGCATGTGGGCCTTGTTTAGCTTACAAGGGCATATTTGTAATTTTGGTCATTGAGGGCATAAATATGATTATATGTGATGAGTTGTTGTGACCACTTTATTATGTGGATATATTCACAGTATATGGCTCGAGACGGTCCTAGTGAGCGGATTGATGAAATAGTCACGATGGGGATTTATACCCGACTCGGAGGAGCCTAGGGGCATTTTCGGGAAGTTAGAGAATATATTGGGAATTATCTGGTGTTGGTTAAATAATTCATAGTTAATTGTATGAAGGGGTTTAATTTGTAAATATTAGGAACACTCGAGGAATTAGCGGGAATTGGGAGCAAAATAACCCATTTACCCCTAGGGGCTATTTGATGATTAGAAAACCTTGGAAGGGTAAAATAGTCTTTGCCTAAGTCTTAAGCTCTTTCTCCTTCATGTTCTTCTCTCTCTCATTCTCTCTCAATTGGTTCAAAGGCTAGGAAAGGAAAACAAGGGCAAAATCTTTGGCATTTGACTGGGATTTTGGAGCTAAATTGAAGGGAAGGCTTGGGGAGTTGAGGCTTATTAACCAGGAAACTTCAGCTGGGAAATTGAGCTGTAAATTGAGGTAATATTTTAGAACATCATCTTTAAAGTTTCTGGCTGAATTTGGATGGAATTATAAGTGTTGGTTGGTTATGTTTTGATTGAGGAGTTGAGTAGAAATTTAAGGGAATATAGATGTGATTCTTGTGTCTGTATTGGAGTGTTAGTTCCTGTTTAATTGTTGGGGATTATAGGATGAAAATATGTGATTATGGGTCCAAATTTGTAGTTGGTTTAGCGTTGATTTAGGGAGGTTGTTTAAGGAAATTATGGGCTTATCTTTGGTGTTCTTGGCTTGCAGAAGGAGGAGGAAAACCTAGAATTTTTTGGGTCGAAGGGGGTGCGCCGCGACTTAGCCAGGGGGCGTCGCGGCGCATGTGGCCCTTCTGGCCTAGGATGCTCTCTGACTTGGGGTTAAGTCACTACATGCCTGGGAATTTTAGCCTTGGAATTGTTTCAAGAATTGTTAGGGCTCGGGGGTTTGAACCTAGGCGCTCGGGACAATTTCTACTACCGATTTAGTAGAAAATGACGTCCTGGAGGCTAGTTTCTGTCTCCTAGGTATTTATTTTGGTTGGGAGATAATGGTCACTAATTGGCCCCTGTGATTAGGTTTATCGCCAAGGCTTAGGACTGAGGATCGTGCTCGGGACCGCTGTATCACCTCCGCTCAGAATTCAAAGTAAGAAAACTGCACCCATTTATGTTGCTATGTTGGGACTAGGGTTCCCTATATCTGAGTACAATGTTGTATGATTATGATATGCCATGTGAGCATTAAATAAATGGCCTAAAAGTGCCGAGATTGATATTTTCACATAGGACGCGGCTCGACCACTAAGAGCTAAGGATAGCTATATAATCACTGAGCTCGGCCTAAGCGAGACGGAGTCAGTGGGTTAAATAGAGGGTGCAGCCTAAGGGCGTTGACCCGGAGTATTGTATGTATAATATGTTTATTTATTGAGTATTGATGTGTTTATTGTTGCTAATATGATGCTTAGGGCTTGATAATTGCTGAGATGAATGGCTTGTGATGCATTGTTTGTCACCACTAAGTGGGTGACCGGTATGACATGTTGAATGCATGGTTAACTGTTTTATGTAGTATGTGATTATTATTGTTGGATTATCGTTATAGATTTTGCTATGATGTTATGGTTTTCTTGCTGGGCCTCAGCTCATGGGTGATATGCGGTGCAGGTAAAGGCAAGGGTAAGATGGTTCAACCATGAGTTGGAGAGCTCTGGGGGTGGGGTGTACATTGTCAGCTACTCGTTTTCCACAATCGAGGGATTGTACAGGGACAGAAACCTAAAATGTGTTTTTCCCATTAGAGTGGCATTGATTGTATATAATTTTTGAAAATTTTGTAAATTTGTCCTTTAAACCCTGTTGTTGGGATCCTATGTATTAAAATTTTTTTTTATTGGAAGTTATTCGTTTATGACCAAAATCTTTTAAACCTAACCTATTTATGACTTTAGGATCACATTTTCATTTAAATGACTTGATTAGCAACTCCTGCACTATTTTAAACACACAGTGTAACGATCTTGGTTATCCAGGGCGTTATAACTTGGTATGAGAGCTGTCTAGGTTTAAGGGTTCCTGAAGATTGACTGGACATGTACACTTGCCGCTAAAGACAAGCTCAACTCAGGGTTTGTAATTGAATACATGAGATTATATGCTTAAATGCTTGAATGAGATATGAATGCATTAATTTTTATGATTAATAGGGTGAATGAGATACTGATAGGGCCTGTCCCTTGACTGTTGCATGATAATATTGAGGCGTGTTTATTAGCATTGCTATCGCATGTGGATGAATAATTGGATAATGGTTTGTATATTGATTTCATGTGATTAATTGTTTAAGTGGAACATATATGCTTTATTTGCTTTTTGGTACATGGAAAGCATGGTACACAAGAGTGTATTTGGTAGCAATGACATTTGATAGTTAGTGCATAGTAATGTAGATTGGTGTTTGTTATGATTTACGTGTGAATGATTATTGTGGTTGTTGGACCTGCCTGTGGGATGGTTCTGGATATGAACATTAGGCTGAGGGGTTTAGTTGGTGATGGCAGATTAATTCAGATTGTATGTGCTCATAATGGTTCATTGAACCTGGTATTGTTCTAGCGAGGGTTACAGATGATAGCTAGGGTTGGAATCCTCCACCTGCCCCTGAAATTCACAGCAAACATTCGCTGGTATGTGAGTAAAGCTGTGAGGTCTGATAAAGAAGATTAGATGGGTGAAACAGTGGGTTCTGCTGGGGAAAGAGCTTCTTTGTATATTTTGACAGTAGGGGTACCAGTGTTGGTTTAACTTGAAGGTATAAACAGATAAGAATTACTATATGGAAGGCTTTAGAGGCATTATCCTCTTGTTTTGAGGAGGGTTTGGATTTGTTCAAGAATTGAATAGTGGATGGGTATAGCTGATTCCATCCTTGATATTATGAAGATGATAGGTCGCGATAGAGTAGTTATGCCAAGCATTTATGGTAGAAGGATGGCCGGAAGTAGTGGGTAGTGGTACCCTAGACCCGAAATGTTGACATGATGGGTTAGGAGGAACTAAGAAAGTGATTTGATAAAAGAGATTAATATGAAGTAGTTGGAGCTGCAAAGATTAATGAGTTTATTAACTTGGTTTAAAATGGTAAGACAACGATAGAATATGTCAATAAGTTGGTGGGTTGGTCAATCCACATTGGAAGTTGATCCAAGCGGATGTGGTCAAAAATTCATTTAAGGATTAAACTCTGGGATGGCCCAGAGCATCAGGGCCGCTCCAGTGTGTGAGATTTTCATCTGTGCTTGGGCAGTAGGGAGGGCCATGTTATTAACGATATAAGGAATGAGGTATGCAGTGCGAATGCCATAGGGAAAGAAATGTAGATGATGCTATTCTCATTTGTGGAATTTAGTAAGGGAAGATGCTCAGTAATCAGAACAGAAGGACCCTTGTCAATTCTATGGCTCCTGGTTTTGATAGGAAGGGGTATAGTTTATAGGTTAGCTGTCAGGACAGTGATGAGGCCTAGTGAAGTTATTTAGTATGCATCAAAAGTGGGAGATGCCATCTGGAAAGATGCCAGGTAAGGACACGTTATTCACATGGAATGGTTCAATATGTTAGGATGGATTAGGCAATGCCCAGGATTAGAGAATGGAATACTTGAACGCCTTGTTACATTCGAAGCCTAAGGCTAGTTCCTCGGAGGTGACCAGTTGATTTAATAGTCCTCGTTCTTGGTTATATAAGGAGCTGAAAGAGTTCGGTGTTGTGTATCTTCTAGGAGAGATTCAGATATGAAGTTTATGTCTCAAGGCTATTGTACAAGGGGCTTGAGATAGTAGTTCTTGTTGGGGATGAATCAGAAACTTGTAAAAGAAGAATTGGAAGGCAAGTAATAACCATGGGGGGGGGGGGTGGTTCGTAGTGAAGGTGATTGAGCTCATCATATGAGAGCCTTGATATGAACCTGAGTGGGAGTTTATTTTTTAGATAAGGGACAACCATGGATTGTAGGGGACATCACTTGAAGTATTTTAGTTGGACTGAATGGAAATTGAGTTGGTCAGTAGGGATTCAGATGGGTATGTAAGGAGTTGTTGGGTACGCTTCAGGATTTGGCTATGGACAGATTCGGTTTCAGAGACAATATGAAGAATGGTATTAGTTTTGCAGAAAGTATTACTGGTTCAGTTGAAGAAGTATTTGTCCTAGGATTGGATTAGACGGAGCATCGTAGCATGGAATATGTTGACATCGCCTGTTAAGGATGAAGAGTTTAAATAGCAGGTTACAAGACAGGACAATGTCTTCAGGAATTGATCTTCGATCTGGCTATTACCAGCTGAGGATCAAGGAAAAGAGACATTTAAGGAATTATTACTTGTACCAAGTGGGGTGTGAAGGATTATCAGTAAAGGGTCATAACTTACTTATGTTTCAACAACACAGGTAAGTTCGACAAGCAGAGAGTACAGGAAAAATATGGATAAGGCACATCCAGGTTCGTTAGGGATGTGTTGATCTACTCCCCAGTTAGAAGCACAATGCTAACGACTACTACATTGATGATACTAAGACTGAAGAAGCAGGGTTATAGGTAAGGCTCAAGAAGGTATCAGCTCGATTTCTCCAAGGGTATTCAAGGTCATGCTATAGGAAGAGAAGGGATCAAGTATGAAGAAATTCAATCAGAAGCCACAAAGAAATTACTGAAGAACGCCTGAGGGATAAGAAGCACAATAAGACCGGTGGACCTGTCATCTACTACCTGAAGTATCTTCGAAGGCAGCTATACCAGAGATTGGAATGACAGAAGAACCTAAGGTTGAACCGAATGGATAATTTTGTATTAGATTTTTAGAAGACAGAATAAGGATTGATTAACACCCTGTGGTATAGGAATATGTGTGTAATGAATGGATACAGAAGGGTAATGTGAAGGACCTTGTCTTTGTTTTTAACATGAAACTGTAAGCGGTGCATCAAAGGCTGAGACGTGCCTAGATATAGACTGAGGGGATGATGGTTTATGTCTCGCGGTTGGTGAAAGAATGGGAGCATTGTTTGTGCATGGAACATTAAGTTAACGGTGAATGCATAGTGTAAGGGATTTGAGCGCTTGGTCATTTGTAGAGGAATAGCCATAAGACCAAGATCCAGCAAGAATTAATGGATGGTTCATGTTAGAAATCCTTGACTGCACAAGGGGAAAATTTATTTGGAAGCTGACCCCCTAACTTGGGAAGATTTGTACCGGGTGGATAGGACGCCATGGGTTACAGTAAGGTAAGACAAGGTAACGATTGAGAGTGATATAGTACCTGCGATGGGTTGTGGACGAATATATCCCTATGGACCATGAAATTAAGAATGAGGATCTTGTGGAAGTGGTGAAGAACCCTACCATCATAGTCTGAGTCAAGATATGAAGATCGGATGAGTGATCCGATGGAATCTGGTGTTAAGATGGAAATCCTAAATGAACATCGTACTACCTCCTAATGCATATTGTAACCAAGGAGTTTCAATGGATATTAAGATCTGATGTTCTTACATTGGGAGGTAAAATGGTATAGGGGTGGAACGTATGAGTGGACCACAAGTAAGATGATTGGACATGGTAGGTTGCAACTCAGCAAATTGAGTTAACACACTTTGGTTCGTGTAAACGGGTGATGTGGCATGGTAATTGTTAGTGTCGGGTTGAGACCTTTTAATTTTTCCAAGCTCTAGAAAGGAAATGGAGAACGAAGGGAATAAGGTTGGAACCTCAAAGTATTGGCTGTCTACAGATAGAATGGCATTAAGAAGAATTAATGGTTATTTTAAAGAATTATGCATTGAATGTGCAAGTGTTTAGGATATCAAGAAAAATATAGTCCCTTGATGAAATAGTCACAGTGATGAATGTCAGATTACGGCTAGGGTGACCTAGCACAAGATATGGTAAGATAAAAAGCAAGAGGTACTGAATCTATGTAAAGAAATGAAAGACAGTGAGTATCATCATTCAATATTGGCTCGGGGGAAAACAATGAGTTATTAGAATTATTAGGGCAGGAGTATCTGCCTATCTGAAAGGAAATAAGAGTTCGTAAGATTCAAGTATCGGAACACGAAGTTCCAAGACGGGAGATTTGTATTTCTCCAAACATTGCAAACAAGAAAGAATAAGATATTCTGGGGAAGAAAGGGGAGTTTCGACTCCCGATTTAATAAGAGTTCTGAGATCGTACCAAGGTTTAGGATGAGGACCTAAAAGTTAGCCTTACCCTAGGGTGGGTGGTGGCTTATAAGTATTACTGGTACCAATGACAAGACAGAAAAATGACCGCTGATGTGATAAGCAAACCCTGGGGTTTCAGCAGAGTCCTTGTGAAAGGAAAGGTTAATGAAAATTATAGTTATAAGATAATATCTTTTGGAACAAGATTGACACTATAGTAAGAGTTTTATTGAAGGATAAAATGTAAAGAATTGGGCTCTAGAGTTATGGTCAAAGGTATGAGATTTATTACCTGATGTGATCGACTAAATTTCGAGGACGAAATTATTATTAGGAAGGGATAGTTGTAACGACCCAAAATTTGCTAATAAGGCTTAAGGGCCTTGATTAGTATGCTGGGAGGGCATAATTGGTATTTATGTGAATAAATGATTAAATGCATGATTATGTGGCATGCATGATTATATGATTATATGGATATGAATAAATGCATGTTTATGAGTATTAAATGTGCATGTGGTCCTTGTTTAGCTTACAAGGTCATATTTGTAATTTTGGTCGTTGAGGACATAAATATGATTATATGTGATAAATTGTTGTGACCACATTATCATGTGGATATATTCGCAGTTTATGGCTCGAGACGGTCCTAGTGAGCGGATTGGTGAAATAGTCACGGTGGGGATTTATACCCGGATCGGGGGAGCCTAGGGGTATTTTCGGGAATTTAGAGAATATATTGGGAATTATTAGGTGTTGGTTAAATAATTCGTAGTTAATTGGATTACGGGATTTAATTGGAAAATATTAGGAACACTCGAAGAATTAGTGGGAATTGGGAGCAAAATGACCCTTTTACCCCTACGTGCCATTTGATGATTAGAAAACCTTGGAACGGTAAAATAGTCTTTTCCTAAGTTTAAGGATATACTTAGAAAGGTATCTAGAACTAAGCAGAAAAAAAAAAAGAAGTCTTCAGCTCTTTCTCCCTCACGTTCTTCTCTCTCTCATTCTCTCTCAATTGGTTCAAAAGCTAGGAAGAGAAAAGATGGGCAAAAGCTTGGGCATTTGACTAGGATTTTGGGAGGTAAATTGAAGGGAAGGCTTGGGGAGTTGAGGCTTATTAACCAGGAAACTTCAGCTGGGAAATTGAGCTGTAAATTAAGGCAAGATTTTAGAACATCATCTTTAAAGTTTCTGGCTGAATTTGGATGGAATTATAGGTGTTGGTTGGTTCTGTTTTGATTGAGGATTTGAGTAGAAATTTCAGGGGATTTAGTTGTGATATTAATGTTTGTATTGGAGTGTTAGTTCTTATTTAATTGTTGGGGATTATAGGATGAAAATATGTGATTATGGGTCCAAATTCGTAGTTGGTTTAGTGTTGATTTAGGTAGGTTGGTTAACAAAATTCTGGGCTTATCTTAGGTGTTCTTGGCTAGGAGAAGGAAGAAGAATACCCAAAATTTTCTGGGTCGAAGAGGGTGCACCGCGACCTAGCCAGGGGGTGCTGCGGCGCATGTGGCCCTTCTGGCCTAGGATGCTCTCTGACATGGGGGCAAGTCGCGACTCACTAAGTCAAGTCACGACCCGCCTGGGAATTTTAGCCTTGCAATTGTTTCAAGAATTGTTAGGGCTCTGGGGTTTGAACCTAGGCACTGGGGACAATTTCTACTACTTGGTTAGTAGAAATTGAGGTCTTGGAGGCTAGTTTCTATCTCCTAGGTATTTATTTTGGTTGGAAGTTGATGGTTACTCATTGGCCCCTGTGACTAGGTTTATCGCCAAGGCTTAGGACTGAGGATCCTGCTCGGGACTGCTGTATCACCTTCGCTCGGAATTCAAGGTAAGAAAACTGCACCCGTTTATGTTGCTATGTTGGGACTAGGGTTCCCTATATTTGAATACAATGTTGTATGATTATGATATGCCATGTGAGCATGAAATAAACGACCTAAGAGTGCCGAGATTGATATTTGCGCACAGGACGTGGCTCGGCCACTGAGAGCTGAGGATAGCTATGTAATCACTGAGCTCGACCTAAGCGAGCTGGAGTCAGTGGGTTAAATAGAGGGTGCGACCTAAGGGCATCGACCATGAGTATTGTATGTGGATTATGTTTAACTGTTGAGTATTGATGTGTTTATTATTGCTAATATGATGATTAGCGCTTGATAAATGTTGAGATGAATTTCTTGTGATGCATTGTTTGTCACCACTGAGTAGGTGACCGATATGACATGTTGAATGCGTTGTTAACTATTTCATGTAGTATTTGATTGTTATTGTTGGATTATCATTATGGATTTTGCTATGATGTTATGGTTTTTTTGTTGGGCCTCGGCTCACGGGTGTTACGTGGTGCAGGTAAAGGCAAGGGTAAGATGGTTCAACCATGAGTTGGAGAGCTCTGGGGGTGAGGTGTACATTGGCAGCCGTTGGTCCACCACGGTCGAGGGATTGTACATGGACGGAAACCTAAAATGTGTTTTTGCCATTAGAGTGGCCTTGATTGTATGAAATTTTTGGAAATTTTGTAAATCTGTCCTTTAAACCCTGTTATTGGGATCCCATGTATTAAACATTTTTTTTAATGACAGTTGCTCGTTTATGAACAAAATCATTTAAACCTAACCCGTTTATGACTTTAGGATCACATTTTCATTTAAATGACTTGATTCGCAAGTCCTGCACTATTTTAAACACACAGTGTAATGGTCTTGGTTATCCAGGGCGTTACACACCAGTTCCTCCCATTTTCACTGACGTGGGTGCTTCCTGTTCTGTGCCTGCTCCCTTATCTGTGCCACATCAGTCTGCTATACGAAACTTTGGTGCCCTCATGGACCGAGCGACTCTTCTGGAGCAGACGACAACAAATTTTAATGGGATTAAGAATGAGGACTTGAACACCATTCTAACGAAGTCACTCCTAGACATTTAGAGTGTGAGTCCTTTACAGTTCTCTTCTTGCCTTGTTAGCTTGTGCTCTGACGTTTATCTAACACTTGTATGTTTTTTGCAGGCACTAATGCTAGTCTCTCATGTCCATGATAGGTCTGTGGAGTATACCTCTACACTCTCCAACCTTCGTTATGAGCTTGAAGCTGTCCGCCAAGAGGTGCTGGACCTTAGGTGTGTTCTTGGCTCTGGGGATGCTAACATTGCTTCAAAGGATGAAGAGATCAACACTCTCTGTAGTACCGTGGAGCTCAAACAGCAGGAAGTAATCGAGTTGACTCTCAAGATAACCCAGATGGAGGGGAAACTCGCCGATCAGCTCCAACAGCCTGAAGCCGAGAAATAGAAGCTAATTACTGACATGGACCAATTACGGAAGGATGCTTGTCGAGAAGGAGCAAGAGGTCAAAGCTACCCGAGACAAGGCTCAAGAGGAGTATTCAGAGACAACTTTCTCTTGTTTTTACTTGATTTGGAAGTCCAACAAAAATCTGAACTTGGATTTCCTTCCTGAGAAAACGCGACCGAAGGATCTTAGGTTTGGCTCGTGAGGCTGCCGAGGCTCAGGGTGGTCTTTCAGATGATACTCCTCACCCTAGTTAGTCTTCTTGGTCCTTTATTCTATCTTTCCTTTCATGCCATTGGTGGGGCACCTTGTACTTGACAGTTTTTACATATGACATTTTATGCCTTTAGGCTTTTTTGTTATGAGTACTCTGTGTATTGATTGAAATTTTTTATTTTCAATGCTTACTAAGTATATCAACTCACAACCCTCATTGGTTCAGGTTTCAGTATACTCTGAACACATGTATTTTACGTGCCATACTAACCTTACTCTTTTATGTTTTTCATGCTAACAACCATGGTAATGTGAGTAGTATGATACCTCACCAAGTACCATGAACAAAACAGGTCAGGTCGACCACCCCATGGGTGATAGGTCGACCACCCCATAAGGGACATGGCTAGGAATCTCCCTACCAATGCCTTTTTTGTTTTTGGTTTTTCCACTTTCGGAACATATGTTGAACAAATGTCCTTTAAAAACTTGAGCTTGCTTAGTACTTAAGGTCACGCCCTCATTGCTCGTGTATACCCCAATCGGTATGTACTATATGCCACCCAAGTGATCATGGGTTTAAAAGCCTTGGTCACTTGCTACTTGACCATGCCTTGCTTTGAGCATTTAGACACATAGTACTATCCTTTTCACCCAATGATGCAAGCCACAAATACTTGTCCCTCATTGGTAGTCGGGTGATAGTTTCATACTCAGTAGTAATGATACTTATACACAGATGCAGATTGTGTAGCTAGTGTCGATAACAATCTACGTAATCTCTCGTGTACTTGTTATAATGATTATAGACAGAAGTGTCTAAGTGGGACCAACCAGGTCTAGATGGGTTAATCGAGCCTGTAATGAGTCTTAGATCAAATTATCGATCGGTCCCTCAATGACCAGATTTGATTATGATCCAATGATGGCGACTGGTCTACAGACCAGTCTCTTGTTTTTTGATCGTATGGATCGATAGGTTCCCCAAGAACCAGGATCGAACGTGATCAAATAATGGCGACTAGGTCCTTGGATCAGTCTCTCGTTTGGATCATATGGGTCGATAGACTCCTCAAGAACCAAGATCGAACATGATCCATAATTTGACAACAAGGTCCTAGGACCTGTCTCTCTTGTTGATCGTGTGGGTCGATAGGTTCCTCAAGAACTAGGATTGAACATGATCAAATAGTTTAGCGACAAGGTCCTCATACTAATCTCTTGTTTGGATCATATGGGTCGATAGGTCCCTCAAGGACTAGAATCGAACATGATCTAATAGTTTGGCAACAAGGTCCTCGGATCAGTCTCTTGTTTGGATCTTATGGGTCGATAGGCTCCTCAAGAACCAAGATCAAACATGATCCATTAATTTTGCGACAAGGTCCTTGGACCAATCTCTCATTTGGATCTTATGGTTCAATGGGCTCCTCAAGAACCAAGATCGAACATGATCCATTAATTTGGCGACAAGGTCCTCAGACTAGTCTCTTGTTTCGATCTTATGGGTCGATAGGTCCCTCAAGGACTAGAGTCGAACATGATCTGATAACTTGATGACAAGGTACTAGGACTTGTATCTCTTTTGGATCGTATGGGTCAATAGGTCCCTCAAGGCACATAATCGAACATGATCCGATGGGGCTAACAGGTCTAAAGGACAAGTCCTTCGTTGAAAGAAATTTAAAGAACTAAGAGAAACTTAGGAAATTAAATTCATTCATTGAAGCACAATGGCTGTTACATAGATAATTCAAAAATAATACATTTGCAAATTAAAACTCGTGTTGCTGCTGAACAACTTCATTGATAGTACTGGTGGAGGTGTTTGACATTCCAGTAGTTTTTTATTAGTTTTCCATTCAGTCGAGCTATCTTGTACGTCCCTGGTGGGATCACTTCCTCCACAAGGTATGGCCCTTCCCAGTTAGGTCCTAGTACCCTTGCTGTAGTGTCTTAAGTGTTTAGGAACACCCTCCTGAGTACAAAGTCCCCAACTTGGAGTTTTTGATCTTTAACTCTGGACTTGAAGTATTTGGCCACTTTTTGTTGATGTGCTGCTACTCTGAGACTTTCCTTTTCTCGTCTTTCTTCGATTAAATCGAGCGACTCTTTTATTAGTCGATGGTTCCTCCCTTGATCGTATATCTTCCATCTATGCGATGGGGGAGTGAGTTCAAATGGCAACCTAGCTTCATACCCAAATGCCAAAGAGAATGGTGTATGCCCTGTCATCATTCGTTTCGTCGTTCGATGTGTCTTTGATAGTCTTGTTCACTGCTTGTACTTGGCCATTTGCTTGGGGGTGTGATTCCATGCCTTGTACAAAATTTGGTGAACATATCACTGTCGAATTGAGTCCCATTGTCCGAGACTATCTTCCTTGGTAGGGCAAATCGACATATGATATTCATCAACACAAAGTCCAAGACTTTCTTCGAGGTTATGGTGGCGAGCGGTTCTACTTCAGTGCATTTGGTGAAGTAGTCCATGGCTCCAATAGAAAATTGGACTCCTCCCCTTCCCATAGGTAGCTTTCCGATTAGGTCGATCCCCTATATAGCAAAGGACCAAAGGCTTTGCATCAGTGTTAATTCGTTAGGTGCCGCCCGGGGTATCTTGGAGAATGTCTAGCACTTATGACATCTATGACATACTCCATCGAGTCTTCATTCATCTTCAGCTAGAAGTATCCTTGTCTTAGGATTTTCTTTGATAGGCTCTCCCCCCCAACGTGATCTCTACAAAACCCCTCGTGTACCTCGATCATTAACAACTTTAACGTATTTACATTTTTCTCTCCAAAAATTTTCTGGAATTTGGGGGAGAAAAATCTTTTTGACGATTGAACTCATCAATTTGTACATGAAATTATCGATCTGTAGAGTCCCAGAATGTTTACTTAGCTAGCTAGATAGTAGTAGTAATAGTAGTAGTTAGTATTAGTTTATAGTAAGATAGTTACCGTGGATTTTGGTTCAAGTCGGGACTTAGTTGGAAACTTGTAGGAACATATATAGATTTTATAAGTTTAACCTATAGTTTAAGAATACTAATTATAACATAAGGTTTGATTAATATAACTGATTATAACGATGTCATTTAGTATACTATAAGGTTTAGATAGAACTAATAAGATCATGTCACTTGTCGTGTGCATGTTTATTAAGGATTTATGTATTTTGATGAATAGTTTAATTAAAAAGAAGGATCTAGAAGCTCTAGAACCTTCCAACAGCTTTAAGATTGTATTATGACTTAGTCAAAGCTGTTTGTCCAATTCAAATTAAGCTGATAAAGTGCAATTACATGTCTAATATTTCAACGTATGCTGATATATCGCAACTATAGGGGCAATATATCGCCACATGGGACACTACTACAAAAATGGATTTTTAGGACTAGCATTGCGAGTCCTAAAAAAGATTTTTAGGACTCGCAACAATCTGGTTGAGTGCCTGTAATTAAGTTTTAAGGACTCGCAACGTGAGTCCTAAAAAATCTGGTCGAGTGCTTTTAATTAAGTGCAAGTCCTAAAAAATTTGGTTGAGTACCTTTAAGTAATTTTTTAGGACTCGCTTTGCATGCCCTTAAAAGTAATTTTTTTTTTTTAAAAATGCAGCTATAATTTTCATTTTGATTTAGAAAAAAATATATCCCGTTGAGTGTCCAAAATGTATTATATATGTTAGATTTCTAAAATTTCAAAAGAAAATACAACAAAATAATTTTTTATTAATTACTCAAAAATATAATTTCAGTATTTAGTCTACTCGGCTTACAAAATCATATTGCATGATAGTTTATACTACAATAAAATTTTATCATCACCAAATATTAAACAAGAAATGTATCCAATGTTAGTAAGCATCAACTGTCAATGTTGTCCAGTATTGCGCCAAAGAAATACATCTCAATATAGACCTGCACATTATAAAAAAATTCTTTAATTATAAATATATTATAATTCAAACTTATAAATAAGTAGACACACACAACAATTATAAATATATATATAATAAATGCGAGAATTAAAATTTCATTATCATTATAGGTATTCATATAGTCAAGGAGCAAACAATTTCTTGTTAGATAGTACTATTTCATAAAATGTTATTCATCCAGTACATGGAGGTATTTCAAAATAGTAGCAAACTATACCAAGATCAGCAATAAAATAGACCATAAATTTACCATATTAATCCATTTAACTTAGTTAACAAAATACACCAAAAAACTAGTTGCACAATACAGAAAATATACCATTAAAACAATAGCAAAATATACCATTAAAACTCTGGATCACAAGATCATGCTCCAATCTTTGACATACCTCAGTTAGTCTGCATTGCACAATACCAAACTAAATTTGTAACAAAATTTTAATAATTATACTATTTAATTGTGTTATAACTTTGTAATATAATTCGGCACTTACTATGTTTGGGGGCTCAACTTCCCCTAATTTTTTCTTTGTATTTTAAATTTGTAAACAAAATAGATATTAACATAAAATTTTATGAAAATTTGTTAAAAAAAAGTCTTATTTTTTAAATGCAATTAGTCCCTTAAGAAAAACTTTTAGTTCCATCAATTATTATTAATTAGCATGTATATCTTCTGAAAAAAGAATTGAAAAATAATTTGTTAATTTGCCAAAACTTCGTGATAGCATTGATTTTATTATTATTATTATTATTATTATTAAGAAATGATAGAGTTTTATTATAATGTATTTATCTTTTTTCTCATATATTTGATTCATTTCAAAGCCACAAATCTCATCTATCTTTCTTTATTTTGACAATATGATAATACAATTTTTTACTTTCTATTAATCCAACTTTATGGATGTCAATAATACACCTAGCTGAAAATAAAAATAAAATAAAATAAAATAATAACTAAAAAAAAACAATGCACACATCATCATCATCATTTGGCTTTGAACAATCAAATCAAAGTGAAAATGCATAATTAAGCTACGCAAATTGCATTCAAATCAAATAGTTTTGACTAAATTAAGCATCTAATTAAGCATCTTTTAAAAGACCCTTTTAATCATAATCCACCTCTTAATCTCTAATTTTGTTAAAACTTTAATCCCGACTTATTATTTATTAGGATGTTATGGTTCAAGTGGGAAGGAGCTTAAGTGATAAGACATTAGTACTACTTAATTACTTGATTAATTAAGAATGAAACATCACTAATTTGAATCCTACAGTGGGTTTCAACTAAACATAATTTTTTAGCCTATTCTAGTAATTAAAAATTTATCTCAGATCTAAGTATATATTTAAAATTCTATAATCAACTTAATTATTAATTAGACCGTAAAATGTTAAATATCCGGATCACAAATTTATCATTATGGCAGTCATCTTTTTCATATTTCCACACAAAACTAAGTACAAAAAAATCTATAGAAAATCGGACAGCATATCCCCTAATTTACTAGCCTAGTCATCTACCACAATCAACACCAACATGTCAAACAAATCAAACAACACACAGGTTTTCATCCATATATCACCGCAGCACACAAAATTCTCAGAACCTACTTCACTAAGACATGCAAGTTCTCAATCTTCCGTTATCACCGCAGCACACAAAATTCCCAGAACCTACTTCACTACGGATGAATATCTAAGATATTCAAACTCCACTAAAGTGCAATACTAAAGCAATTAGAGAATAAACACATACACATTCCTTCATTTGATCAAAGGGAAACATAATTACCAAATCAATTACTAGTTTTATTGTTAAGTGACAAACTCAGAATAAGACATTATCCACTCTAAGTTTAAAAATATATATCAAGAGCTACGTTAGATTTAAATAAATATTTTGATATAATGCCATGTAACTCATAAATCATGGATGATGAACTAGACTAGGGGTCAATTTTTATTGAAATGGTTTCGAAAATCCTTAATGGAAAAAATTGTCTAATAGAAAGCAACACCTCATTTATTTGAAAAATATTTCCCTGAACAATAAAATAAATGACTGATTTATTTCATGGTGGAAACTTGGCAATTATCTGTTTTAGTTCAATAAAATAAGAGACCTATCAAGAATGAGCTAGGGAATTTACAGATGAACAATAAAATAAGAGAGCTATCAAGAAAATCCAAGACCATAACATCACCAAACTAAAGTTCAACACAACAGAAAGAAATACCTGCTGCCGCCGTGAAGTTGAGAACCCCACCAGCCAGCCCCGCACCCAGCCACCGTTCCTGCGGAGCCCCTCCCTGCCCGAGCCCCTCCATGCACCGTCAACCCAGACCCAGCCCAGCCCAAACCAAACCCCTCCCTGCGCCGTCGACCACAAGCCAGCCCAGCCCAGTCGTCGTCCCTGCCGAGCCCCTCCCTGCACCGTCAACCAGAGCCCCGTCAACCCAGACCCAGCCCAGCCCAACCCGAACCCCTCTCTGCACTGTCGACCACTAGCCAGCCTAGTCCAACTGTCGTCCCTACCGAGCCCCTCCATGCACAGTCGACCCGAGCCCCGTCGACCCAGAACCAGCCCAGCCCATCCCGAACCCCTCCCTACGCCTTCGACCACCAGCCAGCCCAGCCCAGCCGCTGTCCCTGCCGAGCCCCTCCCTGCACCGTCGACCCGAGCCCCCTAGCCACCCTCGTCGCCACCCACCCAACCCCCGAGCCTTCTCTTCTTCTTTTTTTTTAGGTTAGATCTGAAAAAAATAAAGCATAAACTCCACTTATTTCTAACTATTAATTAAGTGTGCATATGATAAAAATATTTGTATAGTCATTTATTTATCAATGAA
Source organism: Humulus lupulus (assembly GCF_963169125.1). Classification (NCBI taxonomy): domain Eukaryota; kingdom Viridiplantae; phylum Streptophyta; class Magnoliopsida; order Rosales; family Cannabaceae; genus Humulus; species Humulus lupulus. The sequence goes on from NC_084802.1 coordinate 245,451,813, forward strand.
ATATGTTGGTGCAATGGTAAACCCTAACTTATAGAGTGGGGGTTCGAAACTTGGCAACACCATATATATATATTTAAAAAAAAAATCAAAATTGTAAGGATGAGATTAAAAAAACAAAATAAAACTTTTAGGACACGCATCTGTTTTTAGGACTCGCTCTGTGAGTCCTAAAAAGTCCAAAAGGTGTTTATTAAAAAAAATAAATAAATCTTTTAGGACACGCATCAATTTTTAGAAATCGCTCTGCGAGTCCTAAAAGAATGTTTTTAGGACTTCCAACGCGAGTCCTAAAAAGTCCAAGATGTGTATATTATAAAAAAACAAATCAAAATTTTAGGACATGCATGAGTTTTTAGGTCTCGCGGAGAAATTCTTTTAGGACTCGCTAAAAAGTCCAGGAGCTTTTTTTAGGACTCGCATCTAGGTGAGTGCCCTAAAAAAGTGTCCGAAAAGGGTGTTTTTGTAGTAGTGGGAGATACGAAAAACACGTCGATTTCACACGATCGAACCTACGATCACTCAGGACATAGGGCCAGGCGATATATCGGCCCTATGACCATAATTTCAAATGTCGTAGAATCCAAGCTTGATTCATCCCTTAACCTCTTGACTTGCCTCTGAACGTTTTAGATCGAGTCTTAAGCACCTGTTGAACTAATATTCAAATATTTCTCATTTAATATTCATTATTTTTATTCAAGGTAAAAGGAGATATTTTCACTCCTTGAACTCTATAAATAGGACCTATACCCAGCCATTTTTCTCATTCTTCAAGCTGTCTTCATAGCCTTCAAGCTGCTAGAGTTACAATAGAGTGATACACTTGTGTTTGGGATAAAAGCTTTATCATCTTAAGCTTTATAAACACTTGGGAAGTGAGATATAGTGTGTTTTCAATATCTAGGTGTAGATCGATTCTAGTACATCCAAAGGTATTCCTATTCTTAAGTTCATTTCTATATGGTTCTTTAGTTTTCTTTACTCAAATCCTAACTTGTTGTTTTCGATTCTTGGTTAGGTATTTAAGTTCTTTGAACTTAAGGTTTCTTTTTGGTAAGCTTCTTCTTGGTGGTTTAGTTCTCTTCTTTATCATCTCTTTTCTTTAGAAATACTCACCATTCTTATTGTTTGTTTTAGGAGTGTTCCAAATCCCGTCCTTATTCTCAAATATCCCAGTGTTGGTAAGGAAAATAGGATAGATCTTATGTATTTTTTGTTTTGATATGCTTATGCTATGATGTATGTATGATATGTTTTTAGACCTTGAGCATATAATTTTTTTAGATAACAAGTATATAATTTGTTTAGATAACAAGCATATAACTTGTTTAGATAACAAGCCTCAATAATATATTCCTTGGGCATATGATTTGTTTAGATAACGAGCCCAATAAATTTTCATGACTTGTTTAGATAACAAACCCCGTAAATTTATGGGCATATGGTTGCCTAGCTAGCAAGCCCCAAGAAGTATGATGGCCATTGTAAAAGATGTTTGTATAGTCATATGTTTTATAGTATATGTTTATGATATAGTTTTATGCTTATATGTGTTAGTAGATTTTCCTTGTTGGGCATTAGGCTCACTCCTTTATTTTTTTTTATGTGATGCATGAAAATAGATATGGCGGCGGAAGGATTCTTGGTAGCTCGGCTTGTGTATTAAGGATGAAGGGATTCATTGGACTGCGTGACGATTCGAGGACGACGTCATTTTAGTCTCTTAAAATTATGTCTTTATGTATTTTCCGCATTTAGCTTTGTAAACAACTTCATTAAATTTGAAGTTATGTTTTATTTTAAAACAATGGGATCCCATGTTGCTCATTTATGTATTTCAATAATTACATTGAAATTTTTAATAAAGTTATGAATATTCCTTATGTATGTTTTCTAAAAAATAGTGACTATGTCTAGTAGTTTTAATGGTCCAAGGTCTTTGAAATTGTTGGGTCATTACAGCTGGTATCAGAGCAACGGTCCATTTGCATGAAGTTTTCCTTGATACACACGCTCAAGCTCTGAATCTAACCGCCAATGTAAGTGTTTATGTTTTAGTTATTATGTTTATGTGATTAGTTAACATTTTTAGCCTTATGAAAATAAATGGAGCCTTGACCTATGGGGATATCCGAGCCATTAAGGCCTTGAAAAGAATTAGAGAGCCAAGAAATACCGTATGAGTTCTAGAAAGAATCACTCAGAGACTACTCTTATTCCATAGGGAGATAGGTCACCTCCAAACAACTAAGCAAATCATGATGAAAGCAATGGAGCAATATGTTTTAGTGATTAGACTTTTTAAAGATTATCCTACTATAATTGCAGCTTTAGAAGATATATGGGAGAGTATAGATGATGAAGATAAATTACCGGTAGCTATGAGATATTATTTTCTCATAGGTTCACTTCTGAAATGGAATTCCAATTTACAAATGAGCAATGTTTACCGAGTTTTTCGGAAACGAATACAAACAGAATAATAAAAAGATAAGAACTGTAGAAGTGCTGAAATGTAACTAAACAAACAGTGTTTTTACGTGGTTCAGGCGTTAACAAGCCCTAGTCCACGAGTCGATGTTATTATACTTGGAAAAGGTTACAGTAAGATGGCTGGTGTACAAGAACTTCCCACACTCACAGTGTTTCTCTCGGGTTCTCTTGAAGAAGATGAAGCTAGAGAGATTTTTGTAGAGTTTTTGCTATGTGATCTGTTGGCCCTCCTTATTCTTGTAAAATGAAGGGGTCTTTATAGCTAGGGTTTCGGATTAGGGTTTTTCTCTACGTACATGAGTCTTAATTACACCAGCCATAAATAGGGAATACAATTACTGTAGTAGCATGGCTACAAGACTCTATATGGGTATATTTTCGTGAAAGTCTGGGGAACACACAAAGTCAGCCGTCTTTTCCAAGTTGTCAGCGGAACAGTAGGCGAAAAGGTACCCTTAGGCGTGCTGGGATGTGTGCGGCTTTGACCTGACGGGCGTGTCAGGCGGGATCCTGTGTCAGGCGGATATCATTCCAAATATGCCTCCTCCAGGACTCGACCGTTTGGTTTTGTTCCGTGCGAGGCACGGAACTGTTTCTGCAGAGACCACTCGAAGAGCTTCTCCTAGAAGGGGCTTCCCCGAAGGATACCCCTTCGGGAGTCCGGGAGAGTTGACGAGTTTCCGTGTTGTGTTTGCTTGGAAGAGTAATCCGGACACTAAACGGGAGAGGCGAAGCCTTTCTGTCCATCCGCGAGCTCTGGTCACCTACCGTGAAAGACATCGATAATTCTGCTTCCCCGAGGACATCGATCTAAACGCTATCCGGAAATCTGGATAACATTTACCCCCCAAGGTCACGGAGCTTTGAGAGATCCGGGAGCTTGTACAGTCCTCCGGGTATTTCGGTCTCTTAGATTAGGCGAGGGGCCACCTTCTGTGTTCCCGGAAGGGTTCCTTTTTCCCGCCTGAGTGTTAGTATGAAAAAGAAAGGGAATTTCTTCTGTTTGAACTCAAGTACTCAAGTGCGGCAAGGACCACGTGTCATTCTGGGAATGGTTCTGCGACCAAGACGTGTGCGTGAGGCGACTGGTTGAGTATGCGTGCGTCAGTCATCTGAGTAATGATTTGACGGTTTTTAATGGTACTCCGGGCCCGAGGTGGTGTAATGATGGGAAATAAATACTTTATTCCCATCCGAGGAGTCATAAATAGGATCGTCGCTTCATCTCCAGCCGTTGGATCTGATGCACACGGAATGGGAAGATCGGGACCGTCCATTTGAGGAATTCGAAACGACTTCTTCCCTGCTATAAAAACGAGGGAAAGGACCTTTCTTTCTCTTTACGCTTTCAAATTCTCTATCTTTCGGATTTTCAGATTTCCAAACCTTCGAACTCTCAGGCTTCCCAGCTTCCGTTCCTCCGAACTTGCCACTTCTTTTGGTAAGGATCTGGAAACTTTTCTTTTGATTTGGCAGTGGGTTTATTCGCCGAAGTTCCTGGTTTGAATCGCCGTTCGTCTTTGCAGCTTTTACTTCTCGCGATCGTGCTGTGCAGTGATCCTGTTACTCCTTCAACCTCCAACTACCCGAATATCAGTAAGTATTTCTACTTTGCTCTTTCCTCCCAAACCTTAGGTTGTTGGTAGTTGTTAGAGTAGAGGTTTCTGCCATTATCGCTTATGTGCATGCATGAATAGGGCTTTGGTAGGCATGTGATTGATGTGAGTCGATAAGTAGCCTTTTTTGCATGCTTTGACGATTTGCGTTTGGAAAGTCGTTCCTTGTTTTGCTGTTTTAGGGCATAAGCATGAACGCCTTTAGGGTGTCTTTCTCTGGAAGAACACTTCTTTTGGTGGGCTTAGGCTCGGAGTCTGAGTCTGGTTCCTTGCTGCCCTTCGGGTGGCATGGTGCCAATCCCTCGGTAAGCTCGGTGGGAGCCTCTCCAAGCAGTTTTCGGGGAGGGTCTCCCCGACGCCTTTGATACCACTAGGGTATGACAAGGGTGCTGACTGCTTAGAGTGTTTTCTTCTTTCTTTCTTTTGTCCAGTGATGAACATCTCAAAGGAACAACTCCTTGCTGTGGGGGAGGCTGATTCTGCCCAAGAGAAGGGTTCCCCTGTCGCTGGTGCAAAGGGGAAAGGAAAGGCGAAAGTGGTCGCGGCTAGCCCACCGACTTCCAATAGTTCCATCTGGGAGATGGACCAAAAGCCGAACCTTTTCAGGAATTATGGCATGCTGGAGCTGTATTCCTCCGAGGCAGGCCTGAAGAACATCCCAGGTCTGATGTGGCACCGTCTGTCGGTGCTGGGCGAGTCGGCTAGCCAGAGTCACGAGGGCTTTGGTGCCTGGAGCTGGGCACACATAGTGTGTGGGGCGCACTTGCCCCTAAGGAGTTATTTTGCCAATTTCTGTGTGAAGGCGGGGATTGCCTCCTTCCAGTTGATTCCTCCCAGCTACAAGCTCCTAGCGGGGTGGTTCATCTTTTGCACGTCCCGGAAACTGGAAGCTCCTACCCCGGAGGAGGTGCTGTACTTCTACGGGTTGAAGTCTCAGCCTATGAGGGGTCATTCAGACAAGGTGGGGTTTTACAGGCTGGAAAGGCACCCGGACGTGATGTGCCCCACCTGTCATACCGCGAAGGTTCCAGACCTCCGGGAGTACTGGTTCCTGACGACTGGTTTTCCGCTGAAGAGGGTGCCAGCCCTATCTTTGGACTTCAAAATCCCTGGTAAGTGCTCCTTCTTCTCATTTTCAACTTTGTTTCTTTGCGTTTGATTTGCCTTTTGGTAGGATCTCTAACGCTCGTATTTGAATTTTGCAGAAGTCGTTCCGCGGACACCTCGCTGCGCGGAGATGATAAGGAGGCCCAAGTTCTACGAAGGGCTTTCTGAGGAAGAGTTGAAAGTGGAGGGACTTGTGACCTCCGAATCGTTGAGGGAGTATGGGCTACTCGCCTCTTTCCAAAACATCGAGCCGGTGAGTGGCAGGGGGCAAAGTCAGGTGTCTGCCGACATCCGGGAGCAGATTGCCTTGGAGCTGTCCAAGGTGATCAACCAAGCAGCCCGGGACGAGAATACTTTATCTCCTAGTTGGGCGGAGAGGTTCCCCGACCCCCAGCCGGAGGAAGAGGAGATCGAGGCCCGCCACGCCGCGGCTTACCCTAACGAAGGGGCTCCGGGGGCTAGCACCTGCGGGAGAGGTAAGACTAGTTTTTGATTGATCCACACCCCCAACCTGTCTGAGGTTACCCGGACCTCTCAGATGGGGTTCGATCCTCGCTTCCTTAGGCTAGATCCGCGTAGGATACCTTTCGACAGATATTGCAATAGGGTAGATGAGCTTCTCGGGTGTCTGAGTGACGGTAGTCTGCCAGAAGGTGTCATCATGGTTGACCCTTCTTCCCTCAGCATGTCATTCCCGGACTTCAAGGAGTACGGGAGCTTCCTGGAGCAGGAAGCGGTGTTTTGTTTTGCTCGGGGAAGGCCATCCACGTTTCTCGTGCATGGTCGTCCCTTTCAAATTTTTCTTTTTCTTGTTTCTTGTTCCCTGCTGGCGGGCTTGCTTGTGCTGTTATGTTGTTGATTGTCTTGTCTTCTGCTTATCTTCTTTCTCATTGCTTGTTGGTTCGTTAACCTTGCTTTGTACGTTTCTTGCAGAGTATCCAGAAGCCAAGATGTTGGGGAGGGTTACTTTGCTCATTAAGAAGGCTGCCACTAGCCAAGACCCGTCCACTGGGAAAGGACGGAAGACCAAGGCTGGTAGGGGAGGTAAAACTGCCTCCCCCAAGAAGACAAGTGGCGAGGCGCAAGTGTCTCCGAGGGTAGAGAAGTCTCCTGCCGACGGGCCTTCCGAGACTATGATGGTCTCAAGTAGCAGCAGCGATGGGGAAGGGCTTGTGTTCCCCGTGAAGACAACTGGGGTGAGCAAGCGTCCCGGAGAAGATGTTGAGGGCGCTAAGAAGAAACACCTTAGACACTCTTCTCCTGGTCGAAGGCAACAACAACAGCAACGACAACAAGCACAACTACAACAACAGCAGCAACAAGAACAACAGAGACAATCACCAACGTCACAGCTGCAGCAACCACAACATCCAAACCAGCAAAAGCAACAGACCAGGGCTTTAATACCCCGTCTGCCTCCTCCTCCAGCCCAAAGGGAGTCCACCCTTTCGGGGTCTCCTTATTCTCAGCCAACAATCCTTCCTCTGCCTGGCCTAAAATTCCACTTCCCTCGGAAGCCAACCAGTTTCCCCGCTGCCCTCCTGGAGGGTGTAAGACGGGCCGATAGTTTTTTGAAGAGGCGGTTAGAGGCGGAGAAGGCTGTTACTCAGGGAAGGGCAGATAACTTGTCTGCCGTGAAGAGAGCTGAGCTGGCCGAGGGGGTGAGATCCCTTCACCCGGCCGGAGCGGTTTTGGATGGCCCAGCCTTGGAGAAGAGGCTGGTGCCTAGGCTCAGACGTGCATTGGCGCCGTTCGGAGCTGAGATGATGGAGGACATGGCCCTGAGCTTGTGCGAGCTCAATTCTGAGAAATGGGCCATCAGTAGCAGTAAGGATCCGCTGTTGCTGACACACGCTGTGAAGCAGCAACTGTCCGGGGTAAGCCGTCAGTTGTTGTGTTTTGGGATCATCTGTCTTTTGGTCCGGCTTAACTCATTCTGTTGTCTTTCCTTGCAGGCCTCTATGATCGCGGAACGCTCGTTCCGGGAGGTTGGTGCAGTTCTGGTTCAGCTGGAGGAGAGCCAGCTGGCTTGCCAGGCCTTGGAGGCGGAGAAGAAGAAACTGGCCCAACAGGCCTTGGGGGCCTCGGAGAAGATTGATCAGGCCCGACGCACGGCTGAGGAAGAGGCGGACAAGAAATATCTTGCCAAATATCAAGAGTACCGGGTCAAGGCAGAGAATGAGTTTAGACAGCGGTCGGATGGGATGAAGGCCGAAAACTCCAAGCTCCGGGAAGAGCTGTCCCAAACCAGGGTGGAGAAGGACACCTTGGAAGCTCGCTTGCAATCAAAAAATGATCTCCTCCTTAAGCAGCAAGAGGAATATTCCACTCTTTCGAGTAAGCTGCACGAGGAGGAGCAACTCCATAAGAGGAGCAGGGATCTCGTGTCTATGCTGCAGTTGGGGCTCGCCGAGAAGGATAAAGAGATCGGGGCCTTGCAATTCACTGCCAGGGGGCATGTGACCGAGAAACAATCCGTGCTGAACCAAAATAGGGAGCAGCGCAAGGAGATTGATTCTCTTAAGGGGGAGCGGGATGCCTCCAAGGCCGAAATGGAAAAATTGAGGGCTCAACTAACTGTCGCGGAGGCACAGCTGGCAACCTCCGAGGCGGAGCGCTTGAAGGAGAAGGAGGATGCTGAGGTGATACTGAACAGGACGATTAATATATCGCATGTGGTCCTCATGCATCAACTCTGGAAAGTGAACCCGGAGGTATTAGGCTATCTGGGAGATGATGCCGAAGCCATGAGGGAGAAGCTACTCGTGTGGGATCAAGGCCCAGAGGTGTACGTCCAAACTTTCAACATTGACGAACGTGCTGGAGCCCCTGAGGCGGGAGATCCCGGACAGGCGGGGACCTCTGAACCTTCCCGTGACAAAGTTCCGCCTTCCAATGAGTCGACTCCGCCAGCCTCAGTTGAAGCCGATGCCCCCGAAGCCGCGGTCGTGGAAGCTGCAGCTACCCCCAATGCTTGAAGGGGTTTTATCTTTAATTATTTTTCATTTTGAGTTTTTCATTGCGGACATATTTGCAATAATTATAGCATTCTCTTTTCTTTTCTGCCGAGTTCTTTATTTATCTTTGCGCTTAGGGTAGACTTTTATACGGTAGAAACTGTTGTAGGGGCGGATGAGGTTTTGGTTCCAACGGCCAAAACCTATGCACTTCCCACTTGAAGCTCTAACGGACGATGTCTTTTCCCACGTAGTTTCTAGGTTACGAAGGTTTCCTGGTTCCAACGGCCAGGCTCCTTTCACCGTATTCTAGCTTTCCTAAGGCAAATAGCCAATCCCGGGCGTCGCTAGACTTAAGGTTAGATCTTTGCGAAGCAAAACTAACTGTTGTTGCGAACCTCATGGTGGCTGACTTCAGGGACCTGGCATGGAGCCCTGCGAGGCAAGGCTCGTTGCTGTCGGGGAAATCGCCACGCCCACCAGGTGTGATCCCGGAGCAGGGGCTTTGCGAAGCAAGGCCTGCTGTGAGTGGGGGATCGACCATGTCTGCTGCTGGAGCTGAAACTTGCAATGGCCGAGGAGCTCGCCATGCATTATTTTGTGAGATCCGGAGCTGGAGCCTGCGAAGCAAGGCTTACAACGGTCGCGGATCTTGCCATCTTTCGCCTTGCGGGACCCGGAGCTGGAGCTTGCGAAGCAAAGCTCTACAGCGATCTCGGATCTTGCCATCTTTCGCCTTGCAGGACCCGGAGCTGGAGCTTGCGAAGCAAAGCTCTACAACGATCGCGGAGTATTCTGCAAAGGACTTGCAAGGGAGTTGGGGGTGTTTTGGCGTACCTCTATGAACGTGCCTCAACCCCCAGTCCTGTCCATCGCTGGGCTACACAGGAGATAATTTTCATGATACATAATGGCAGGCATTTCCATGGCAATTTTCAGATAAGCACATAATGCACATATGACACGTAATGCAAGCATGTTCATGGCAACAAATAAACCTAAGCTTAACAATTTAAACATTTCAAACAATTTAAAAATTTCAAACACAATGCTAGCACATAAGTGGTGTTCTGTGTACGTTTTGTTCAAGGGGCGTATGGCTATGCCTTAGCCATGTATACCCCCCCAAGTGAGCGTGGGGTCCGGATGTCTCCGGACCGCGTGGTCACTTGTTAAGACGCAGCTTTGAACACAGGGATAACAAGTGCAGTAAAAGCGGAGTGAATCTCTCCGTGTTTCATTAAATTAGCCTGCTAGGCGTGAGTTTTACAACAGGGAGGATTATTTCCACATTTTTCACTTTTGCTAATTTCACCAAGGACTTCCGACTAGATGGTCCGGGGCCTACTGGTAGTAACGGCAGAGGTGCTCCGCGTTCCAGGCGCGCGGGACTTTAGATCCGTCGAGTCTCTTTAAGTGATACGTCCCATGGCCCACTTTTTCTTGGACTTCGTAGGGGCCTTCCCAGTTGGGTCCGAGGACTCCCTCTCCCGGATCCTGCGTAGCAGGAAATACTCTCCGTAGGACAAGATCCCCAACTTCGAATGTACGGCTCTTGACTCTCGTGTTAAAGTGTCGGGCTATCTTGCCTTGGTACATTTTTAGTTGGACCTGCGACTGCTCCCGGAGCTCTTCGATCATGTCCAAGGACTCCTGGAGAAGGGCATGGTTCCGGGTAGGGTCGTAGGTATCTTGCCTGTGAGAGGGGATCATAGTTTCTACTGGGATGACGGCCTCGCAACCGAAGGTCATGGAATAAGGCGTGTGCCCCGTCGAAGTTCTCTCTGTTGTGCGATAGGCCCAAAGTACTCGCGGAAGTTCTTCCGGCCAGTGAGCCTTGCAGGCTTGGAGTTTTTTCTTCAACGTGGTCTTTAATATTTTGTTTACAGCCTCCACTTGCCCATTAGCCTGGGGTCTGGCGACTGCGGAAAAGCTTTTGATAATTCCATGCGAAGCACAGAAGTTCGTGAAGTGTTCACTGTCAAATTGCTTTCCGTTGTCGGACACAATTTTTCGTGGAAGCCCAAAACGACACACTATATTCTTGATGACAAAGTCCAGTGCTTTTTTAGATGTGACCGTGTTCATAGGTTCAGCTTCAGCCCATTTGGTGAAGTAGTCTACCGCGACTATGGCATACTTCACTCCACCCTTTCCAGTTGGGAGGGAACCTACTAGGTCAATGCCCCAAACGGCGAACGGCCAGGGGCTGGTCATTAGGGTAATTTCTGTAGGCGGCGCTCGCGGAACCTTGGCGTACCTCTGGCACTGCTCACATTTCCTGACATAATCCACACAATCCTTCTTCATGGTGGGCCAGAAGTATCCTTGTCGAAGGATCTTTTTGGAGAGGCTCAGCCTGGAGGTATGATCGCCACAGAAGCCTCCGTGAACCTCATGGATGATGGTGCTGACTTCGGTTCCGGCAACACACCTAAGGAAGGGTATGGACAACCCCCTGCGGTAAAGCTTTCCATCCATAACCACGTATCGGGGAGCTTGATATTGGAGCTTCCTTGCGTCAGCTTTATCAGTGGGGAGCTCTCCGGTGGTGAGAAATCTGAGGATGGGTCCTATCCAGGAGTGGGAATGGTCGATGATGGCGTTTATCCTTCGTGTCTCAGTACTGGGGGCTTCTAAGTGCCCGATGGGGACTAAGCCATACTGTTCAATCTCCGGGTCCGTTGCAAGCTTGGCCAGCGTGTCCGCGAGTGAGTTCTGGTCCCGGGGGACCTGGCGGATTTGGTGGCCTTTGAAATGCTGCAGTAGGTCGCGGGAGAGAGACACGTAGGCAGCCATTCTTTCGCCTTTCGTCTGGTATTCCCCGGATATTTGGTTTACCACAAGTAGGGAGTCCCTGTATACTTCGATTTTTTGGGCTCCGACTTCTCTGGCCAGTCGTAATCCAGCTAACATGGCTTCGTGTTCTGCCTCATTGTTGGATCCTGGGAACACGAAACGGATGGCGCTCTGGAGCTGATGCCCTTGGGGAGATATTAGGATGACCCCTGCTCCAGCTCCTTTTTCATTTGAGGCTCCGTCTACATAGACCTTCCATGTGGGAAGTTCCGGGACAGGATCTTCCGGGAGGTCATTCATTCCCGAGCATTCCACAATAAAGTCCGCGAGAGCTTGACCTTTTATGGAAACACGTGGTTGGTAGTGGACGTCAAACTGGCTCAGTTCCATGGCCCACTTAAGCAATCTGCCAGAAGACTCGGGCTTCTGCAAGACTTGTCGGAGAGGGTGGTTGGTGAGTACTTTGATGGTGTGCGCCTGGAAATATGGCCTCAGCTTCCGTGAAGCAATTAGCAAGCAGAGGGAGAGTTTCTCGATCATTGAATATCTGGACTCGGCGTCCAATAACCTCTTGCTTACGTAATACACAGGGAGCTGGATACGGCCATCTTCCCGGACGAGAGCGACACTCACTGCGTGCTCAGTCACAGCTAAGTATAAGAACAACGCCTCTCCTTCGACAGGTTTGGATAGAATGGGAGCTCGGGTTAAATGTTCTTTGAGGTGTTGGAAGGCTGCTTTGCATTCGGGGGTCCACTCGAACTTCTTGTTTCCTCGCAACACATTGAAGAAGGGGATACACTTGTCAGTGGCCTTGGATACGAAGCGGCTGAGAGCAGCTATCCTTCCGGTAACGCTCTGGACATCCTTATGTTTCCGGGGGGAAGGCATATCTATGAACGCCTTTATTTTCTCAGGGTTGGCTTCCACTCCGCGGGAGCTGACAATGAAACCGAGGAACTTCCCAGACGAGACCCCGAAAGTACATTTCTTTGGATTCAGTTTCATCCCGTACTTTCAGATCACGGCGAAAGCCTCCTCAAGGTCGTCACTGTGGTCCCCGGAGGTCTTGGACTTTACCAACATGTCTTCCACGTACACCTCCATGTTCCTCCCCAGTTGGTCTTTGAACATTCTGTTTACTAGACGCTGGTACGTCGCCCCAGCATTCTTCAAACCGAAAGGCATGACCACGTAACAGTAGAAACCCTTGTCCGTGAGGAAGCTGGTGTGTTCCTGGTCCGCGACATGCATCTTGATCTGGTTGTATCCGGAGTACGCATCCATGAAGGATAAGAGTTCGTACCCGGAAGTAGCGTCTACCATCTGATCGATTCGCGGAAGAGGGAAACAATCTTTCGGGCAGGCCTTGTTTAGGTCCGTGAAGTCAATGCACATTCTCCAGGACCCATCGGATTTTGGGACCAGAACTGGGTTGGCCAACCACACGGGATAGTGCGACTCCTGGAGAAAGCCTATGGACATCAACTTGTCCACTTAAGCTTTGACGGCTTCGGCCCTCACTGGGTCTAACGGCCTCCTCTTTTGGCGAATTGGAGTTGCAGATGGGTCTATGTTGAGTGTGTGGCATGCAACATTAGGATTAATCCCCGTCATATCAGCGTGGCACCATGCCAGGATATCCTGATTATCCTTCACGGTGGCCACGATCTTATCTCGAATGGCCGACGGCAGGTTTTTCCCCACCTGAATGACTTTGGTGGGTTCTCCCGGGTTGAGGATCACCTCTTCGACTTCCTCCATCGGCTCTATTGCTTTCTCGATTCCCACTCTTGGGTCGAGTTCGTCAAAGTATGCCTCCTGAGCACCCCCAGTTTCTGGTAATTCTTCCGCCAAAGGAATGGCAGCAAACGTCTCCTGGACCGTGCAGACGGATCGGACGGAGACGTTATAACAGCTCCGTGCACTTCGTTGGTCTCCTCGGAGGGTGCCAATACGCACATCGTTGCATGGAAACTTCAAGCATAAGTGGCGTATCGAGGTTATGGCCCCACAATCGATTAGGACCGGTCGGCCTAAGATGGCATTATACGCCGTGGGGCAGTCAACCACCACGAATGTGCTGTGCTTGAAGGCACAAGCGTCGCTTTCTCCTCTGAGGGTGACTGGAAGTTGAATTTTGCCTAATGGCATGAGTGCATCCCCATTGAACCCTTGAAGCTGGATGGGGCATGGGGCCAGGTCTGTCTCGGTTAATCCGATCGCGTGGAAGGCCGCTTTGAAGAGGATGTTTACGGAGCTTCCGTTATCGACCAAGATTCGTGAGACCTTCTTATTGGCAATCTGGGCTTCCACCACGAGGGGATCGTTGTGGGGGAAGTGCACATGTCGAGCGTCGTCCTCCGTGAAGGTGATGGGAAGGTCCATCATTCGGGGACGTTGAGCAGGTGATTGAACCAAGGCGCACATCTCCCCGGTGTGTTCTAACTCCCTCAAGTACCTCTTCTGGGAGTTGCGGGTGCTTCCGGCAAGGTGCGGTCCTCTGGAAATGGTGGCTACGTGTCCGTCAACGGGTGGCGGAGCAAGGCCGGGTGGATATGGGTTGCCAGGCCCTGGAGCCAACAAGGCAATGGGTGCCGGAGCGGCTGGAGCAGGAAGCGCTGGGAACTGAGACCCGGGAGCTTGGGGGTGGCCGGCTCCAGGAACGCTAGCGGTCCCCCTCTGTCCCGGGGAATATGCAGCTCCGTGAACTACCCCCTGTCCGGGATAGATAATGGGTATCCTCACCCACTGACCGAGGTGTCCCGCTCTTGCCAGGGACTCGATCTCATCCTTCAGCTGAAGGCACTCGTTCGTGGTGTGCCCTACGTCTCCGTGGAACTCACACCTTTTATTGGAGTCTCGCGGACGCCTTCCTCTGTGAGACACTTTCGGGGGCTTCCTGTAGTTGACCATATTACAGGTCGCCCGATAGACATTCTCTCGCGAGTCTATCAAACTGGTATATTCCGTGAACTTGGGCTCATAGTCCTTCCGGGGCTTCTTTGAATGGTCTCCCCGGTTGGAGTTTCTTCCACTTCGTTTGCTCCGCGATTGGCTCAAAATTCGTTCTGGGGCTTCCGCTTGCGGCTGCGGCATGCCAGGAGCGATACTACATCCGGTTTGTACAGCTCCGTACCCAGAGAAATGGGTTTGACTTGGCGTCTAAGCAGACGCGGAAGGCCCATACACACTTGGAGTGAATTGGGCTCCTGGAAGCGTGAGGGCTGGTGCGGGAGCTTGCGAAGCAAAGCTCGGTGCAGTCACGGAAGGCGTTGGAGCTGGGGGAACTCCAAAGGCCTGCTGGTAGGCATCCTCAAGGTTGATGATTCCCTGAGCCTTTGACATGAATTCGGACAGCGTTTCTGCCCGTCTCCTCTGCATTTCCCCCCATAGCAGGGAGCCGACAGTAAGGCCCGATTGGAGGGCGATCAGCTTCATGTCATCGCTGACCTTGGTCTTTGCAGCAGCTTCCATCATTCTCTGAATGATAGCTTTGAGGTTCTCAGTGGGTTGCTGCTTGATGTTGGTTAAGGAACCAACCTCCATGTTGTGGTCGCGGGCAGCAATAAACTGCCTCCTGAATGCGGACTGTACCTCCTTCCAACTGTGGATTGATCCGGGAGCTAATCTTTTCCACCAGTCCTCCGCGGACTTAGTAAGGGTGAGTGAGAAGCACATGCATTTGGCGTCCTCACTGACACGCGCCACTTGCATCATTTTGTTGTATTTAGCTAGGTGGGTACGCGGGTCTGTCCTCCCATCATATAATTCTATGTGGGGCATTTTGAAGTTATCCGGGAGGGACGTTTCCGCGATCCTCCGAATACATGGTTCCGGGTCTTCCTCCTCAGAGTCTGACAGGGCCCCACTTTGCTTCCGGACCAGCTTGGTCAAGGCAGCAATCTGTTCCTCGAGCCTCTTCGTATCACTCTCCGGGAGGTCACGTCCCTGGAGCTTGTCGTTGATATGATTTCGGAGGTCAGCTCCGCGAGGCCGGGCCTTTTCTCCTTTGGCCTTTTCATACTTGGCCTCCAACTTTCTTCTTAGGTCCACCGTGGACCAGCTATCTTCGGAGTGCGAGTTCGCAGCCCGACCATCCTGGTTGACGGAATCACTGGGGCGGTTGTTCCTTCCCCTAGGCCTGGGTGCCTTAGCACTGGGCCCTTTAGGCACAGAGTGCCCCCTTGGGGCTGAAGGACGTCTGGGCTTAGGAGCGCCAGAGACCTTCTGCGCGCGGGGGGGGCAGTCGGCCTGGTGTTTCACGCCTTTAGGAGGTGCAGGGGCGTCAGCGCGTACAGGCTCTCCAACTTTTTCTTTGCCCTTGTTAGGGGCGGCTCTGGATGGTCCAGCAGCGGCTGGATCCGGCATAGCGGCATCAGCACCACCTAAAACAGAGGCGTCCTCGTCCGAGTCGCCTAGGTCTCCGAACTTGCTTTGGAGGCGCTCCATCATGCGCTGCATTTTTTCGGAGAGGCGCTCCTGCTCAGCAAGCTTGGCTTTGGTGACCTCCAGTTCTTCGGCTACCTGGACCAGTTCTGGGTCCTTCTCATAGTAGCAGCCGTCCTTGTAATAACCGTCTTGGACATACTCTTCTTCGTCTTCTAAGTATGTCGTATCTTCGGTACTGACCCGATCCTGGCGGGATGTCGGGTCTTCTCCTTGGTAGTCCAAGGGTTCGCTTTGCACCACATCTTCCATCACAGTATCGGGGTTGACTTTAGCATTTTTGTCAACCGCGGATTTTCTCGTAGTCACCATCCCTTTAGCACGAAGTGAATACAAAAAACGTACACAGAAAAAGAGCTGACTAACAACTTCCTACAGCTCTCAATGAAAGCACCAAAATGTTTACCGAGTTTTTCGGAAACGAATACAAACAGAATAATAAAAAGATAAGAACTGTAGAAGTGCTGAAATGTAACTAAACAAACAGTGTTTTTACGTGGTTCAGGCGTTAACAAGCCCTAGTCCACGAGTCGATGTTATTATACTTGGAAAAGGTTACAGTAAGATGGCTGGTGTACAAGAACTTCCCACACTCACAGTGTTTCTCTCGGGTTCTCTTGAAGAAGATGAAGCTAGAGAGATTTTTGTAGAGTTTTTGCTATGTGATCTGTTGGCCCTCCTTCTTCTTGTAAAATGAAGGGGTCTTTATAGCTAGGGTTTCGGATTAGGGTTTTTCTCTACGTACATGAGTCTTAATTACACCAGCCATAAATAGGGGATACAATTACTGTAGTAGCATGGCTACAAGACTCTATGTGGGTATATTTACGTGAAAGTATGGGGAACACACAAAGTCAGCCGTCTTTTCCAAGTTGTCAGCGGAACAGTAGGCGAAAAGGTACCCTTAGGCGTGCTGGGATGTGTGCGGCTTTGACCTGACGGGCGTGTCAGGCGGGATCCTGTGTCAGGCGGATATCATTCCAAATATGCCTCCTCCAGGACTCGACCGTTTGGTTTTGTTCCGTGCGAGGCACGAAACTGTTTCCGCGGAGACCACTCGAAGAGCTTCTCCTGGAAGGGGCTTCCCCGAAGGATACCCCTTCGGGAGTCCGGGAGAGTTGACGAGTTTCCATGTTGTGTTTGCTTGGAAGAGTAATCCGGACACTAAACGGGAGAGGCGAAGCCTTTCTGTCCATCCGCGAGCTCTGGTCACCTACCGTGAAAGACATCGATAATTCTGCTTCCCCGAGGACATCGATCTAAACGCTATCCGGAAATCTGGATAACAAGCAAAAACATAGAATCATTACGAATCTTCCTCAAGGGAATTTTGAGGCTCAAGATAATGATGACTGTGAGGAGATAGATGATTATATGTTAGATGAAGGATCAGATGTAGAAGATCCTGATTTTTAGAATATATTAGTTTCTTTATTTATTTTATTTATTTTTTTCATTTATGATTGTATTTAGTGAAAACTTTTATCCAAATAAATATCATTTTTATTTTGATGAAATTTATGAGTTTGATTTTCTTTTGCAACCATATTAAATAATGACCTAGTTCGGTGAGGGTGGATACAAGTCAATGGACCGGGTTCTATATTGAGAGTTAGGGGGCCATAGTAGTGGCCACGATTTTACTGATCCCAGCCCTACCTCAATATGGTTAACTTTGGAACAACAACGAGTTTTGAGCCTGAGAATTAAGTCATATAGGATGATTAGAAACACACTTAGAAAATAATAAAGATGGCTTATTTTTCTAAGTATAGAAACACACCCTAATGATAAAGAAGGCTTATATAATTTTTCATAAGAAATCATAATTAATAGGTCCGAGTTAGGTTTGCTTAGATTAAGTTTTTGCCTTAGAGCCTATTAGGGTAAGTTCTTACATATTTTTCTTGACTGTTAGAACTTTGCTGAAAATGTCGCTCAGAAGGTCTGCTTGCACCAATGCCAATGCCTCCAACGCCGCTCCTGAGAGTAATGAAGCCCCTCCAATTAGCAGAAGGGGAGCGCGTGCTACCAATGCTACTACTAACCAAAGTGCGCTGCCGCCGCCGGTTGACAACACCATAGAAATTTCTAGACTTCGACAACAAGTCGATGAATTACTACAGCAACAACGACAACAAGCTCAGCCTCCGCCTCTGCCGCAACCACTGCCTTAGAAAATGGTTCCAACACCCCAACAAGTTGGTCCATATGGGGGATGGCCAATGGCGAACTATGCGCCATACCTAGCTCAGCACATGGAGCCAACCTACGAGCGGTTTCGTAAGAAACACACTCCGAACTTTGTAGGGACAACAAACCCCTTCGAGGCAGAAGAATGGCTCAGAAATGTGGAGCCAATCCTAGCGCACATGAATCTCGGCAATGCAAACCGCATATCCTGCATGTCGTCTTTGCTTAAGAAAGATGCTAGGATATGGTGGGACTTAGTTCATTAGACTCACGATGTAGCCACAATGACTTGGACTAGATTTGTGGAGCTGTTCCACAAAAAGTACTACAACTCGGCAGTCATCACCACAAGGGTCGAGGAGTTCGCTAGTCTGAAGAAAAGGAACTTACCAATAGCAGATTATGCTTGACAGTTCGACCGATTAGCTAAGTTTGCACCAGAAATGGTTCCAACTGACTTTTTGAGGGTGACCAAGTTCGTTAGAAGACTTTAACCAAAGATTGAGCTAGGGGTTAAGCTAGCAAACCCGGGAAATACTACTTATGTAGATGTTCTAGAAACGGCAATAAAAGTAGAAAGGCTTTAGGTGAATGTTAGTAAAGAGAAGGCAAGTAAGCCTGAGCCTAAACAACAAGGTCAACCTCAGAATGGTCGAAACAATAACCACAACAACCATCAGTCCAGCAACAATAGTAATGGTCAGAAGAGACGACATCTTGACAACAAGCAGTCTGATAACGATAAAAGAGCATGGACAGCCAATGGAGGCAATAAGTCGGGTTATGTAGAATACCTGCAATGCTCTAAGTGCCAAAAGAAACATCCTGGAGAGTGTCGTGCTAACACCAAGGGATGCTTAAACTATGGTCAGGAAGGACACCAAAGGAGCAATGTCCCTAGCTCAAGCCAGAGGAGAAAAGGGACAACAAGATGGTTCCTGCTAGAGTCTTTGCCTTAACCCAGGGAGAAGCTGAAGCTAGCAATAAAGTGGTCACAGGTCAGATTCCTATTCTCAATAATGTATGTTCAGTTTCATTTGATTTGGGAGCCACTCACTCGTATATCTCGTTAGGAATGATAAAGAAATTAGACAAACCTTGTGAAAGATATAGAACTAGGTTTGTAACAGAATTTCCTTCGGGTAAAGTAGTCCTATCATCACGGATAGTACGAGGCGTACCGATCAAAATTGAGGATGTAGAACTAGAAGGTGACCTGATAGAACTAGAGATCAAAGACTTCGACGTGATACTGTGCATGGATTGGCTAGCAAGGCATGGCGTAACCATCGACTGCAAACACAAGAATGTGATGTTCGAGACTTCTGACGGTCAAAGACTATGCTATATGGGAAAAGTTTCAGGACTACGCACACTGCTTATTTCATTTGTCAAAGCTTAGAGGATGATAGAAAAAGGATGTCAAGCATTCTTAGCCAGCATCACGGATGTGGTAAAGGATAAACCACTAAAAGTTGGAGACGTCCGCATTGTAAAAGAATTCCCAGAAGTATTTCCTGACGACTTACCAGGGTTGCCGCCGACTTAGGAAATTGACTTCACAATCGAACTAGTATCGGGCACCGAGCCTATCTCCAAGGAACCATATCAAATGGCACCTACCGAACTCAAGGAGTTAAAGATGTAGTTGCAAGAACTCTTAGACTTGGGTTTCATTATACTGAGTCATTCGCCATAGGGAGCACCGGTTCTATTTGTGAAGAAAAAAGATGGAAGCATGCAGATGTGCATAGATTATTGCGAGCTGAATAAGGTGATGATTAAGAATAAGTATCCGCTACCTCGGATTGACGACATGTTTGACCAACTCCGAGGCGCGACCGTGTTTTCAAAGATTGATTTACGGTACGGGTATCATCAGCTCAAGGTGCGGGAAGAGGATATTCCCAAGACAACTTTTAGAACTCGTTATGGGCATTATGAGTTTCTAGTTATGTCTTTCGGTCTTACCAATGCTCCAACTGTGTTTATGGATTTAATGAATATGGTCTTCAATGACTACTTGGAATAATTCATTATAGTATTCATCGTCGATATTTTGGTGTACTCGAAGAGCGAAATCAAACACGAGGAACATTTAAGGATGACCTTGTTACGATTGAAAGAGCATCAAATTTACGCCAAGTTCAAGAAGTGTGAATTCTGGCTTTCACAAGTAGCATTTCTCGGTCATATTGTATACAAGGATGGACTTGCAGTAGACCCATCTAAGGTAGAGGCTGTGAAGGATTGGCCAAGACTAAAGAATGCATCATAGGTAAGAAGCTTTCTGGGATTTGCAGGTTATTATCAGTGTTTTGTAGATGGCTTTTCTAAGATAGCCACTTCGCTTACCAACCTGACCCGGAAACAACAATGGTTCAACTGGACTGATAAGTGTAAAGAGAGCTTCCAGTTGCTTGAAGATAAGCTGTGCTCAGCACCAATACTTTGTGTACCGACAACCAACGACAAGTTTGTAGTCTACTGTGACGCGTCTAAGCAAGGGTTGGGTTATGTGCTGATGCAGAATGACAAGGTGATAGCCTATGCCTCAAGGTAGCTGAAGGAGTACGAACAGCGGTATCCAACACACGATATGGAGTTGGCAGCGGTGGTCTTTGCGTTGAAAATCTGGCGCCATTATCTTTATGGAGAATAGTGTGAGATTTATACAAGCCACAAAAGCTTAAAGTATTTCTTCACTCAGAAGGAGCTCAACATTAGGCAGCGCAGGTGGTTGGAACTAGTGAAGGATTACGATTGCGAAATCCTATACCACTCGGGAAAGGCAAACGTAGTTGTTGATGCACTAAGTAGGAAGAGTTATGGAAGTCTAGTAGCATTAGATGGAATAGAAAAGCCGCTATGGCAGGAGCTGATCAGTGCCGGAATAGAAATAGTCATTGGTAAACTGGCTAACTTGTCCATCCAGTCAAGTCTGTTAGAAGATATACGGATTGGGCAAGGGCATGATGACACATTAGTAGCACATATGGATGCAGTTAAAGAAGGCAAGGCCACAGATTTCTCGATATCAGGACAGGGGTTCTTGAGATATAAGGATCGGGTATGCATGTCGAATGATCGAGGGATTAAGATGAAGATTTAAGAAGAAGAGCACAATACCCCCTACTCAGTAAACCCAGGGTCGACCAAGATGACTCACAAAATTAAGGCAATATATTGGTGGCCAGGAATGAAGAAAGATATAGCGGAATTTGTGTCTAAACGTTTAGTGTGCCAAAAAGTGAAAGCAGAACACCAGCGGCCTACAGGCTTTTTGCAACCACTTAGCATTCCAGAATGGAAATGGGATGATATAGCCATGGATTTCGTGACTGGTTTGCCACGAACAAATAAGCAGCATGATTCGGCTTGGGTAGTAATAGATATACTAACCAAGTCAGGTCATTTCCTCCCTGTCAAGACTTCATATACAGCAGATCAATACGCAGACATTTATGTTCAAGAAATAGTATGACTGCATGGAATCCCTAAGACAATAGTATCCGATAGAGGATCGGTGTTTACATCGAGATTTTGGGGAAGCTTGCAGCAAGCCATGGGTACCAAGTTAAGTCTTAGCACGACATTTCATCCTCAGACAGATGGTCAGTTCGAGCATAACATACATATTTTAGAGGATATGTTGAGCGCTAGTGGACTTGATTTTGGAGGATCATGAAATAAGTACTTGCCACTGATAGAATTCTCCTACAACAATAGGTACCAGTCAACGATTGGGATGGCGCCTTTTGAGTTACTTTATGGAAGAAGGTGTCGATCATCGTTACATTGGGATGAGGTAGGAGAAAGGTAACTTCTTGGTCCTGAAGCTGTTAGAAAAGCTCAGGAAGCAGTAGCGCTGATTAGAAAATGTATGCTCGCTGCTCAAAGTTGTCAGAAAAGTTATGCGGATGCCAAGCGACGTGATGTGAAATTCAAAGTTGGAGATCAAGTCTTCCTAAAGATATCTCCTATGAAAGGTGTGAAGCGGTTTGGGGAGAATGCCAAGCTTAGTCCCCAGTTTATAGGTCCATTTGAGATATTGGACAAAGTGGGAGCAGTTGCATATAGATTAGCCCTACCGCCAGCTCTAGTAGATAGCCACAATGTGTTCCACATCTCGATGTTGCGTAGATATGTGTCAGACCCATCTCACGCCCTCAAGTACAATATGATAGCACACTAGAAATACTTGAGTTACGTGGAACGACCAGTTAGCATCCTAGATAGAGGGATGAAGGAGTTACGATCCAAGAGTATTCTGATAGTCAAGGTCCTATGGAGTAATAGTTCTGAATGGGAGGCAACATGGGAGTTGGAGGAAGACATGTTAGCCCGGTATCCAGAATTGTTTGGTAAGTAAATTTCGGGGATGAAATTCTTTTTAGTAGGGGAGAATTGTAGAGTCCCAAAATGTTTACTTAGCTAGCTAGATAGTAGTAGTAATAGTAGTAGTTAGTATTAGTTTATAGTATGATACTTACCGTGGATTTTGGTTCAATTTGGGACTTAGTTGGAAACTCGTAGCAACACCTATAGATTTTATAAGTTTAACCTATAGTTTAAGAATATTAATTATAACATAAGGTTTGATTAATATAACTGATTATAAGGATGTCCTTTATTATACAATAAGGTTTAGATAGAATTAATAAGATCATGACACTTGTCGTGTGCATGTTTATTAAGGATTTAAGTATTTTGATAAGTAGTTTAATTAAAAAGAAAGATGTAGAAGATCTAGAACCTTCCAGCAGCTTTAAGATCGTATTATGACTCAGTCAAAGCTGTTTATCCAATTCGAATTAAGCTAATGAAGTGCAATTACGTGTCTAATATTTCAACTTATGCCGATATATCACAGCTATAGGGCTGATATATCGCCACACGGGAGATACAAAAAACACGTTGATTTCGCACGATCGAAACCATGATCACTCGGGACATAGGGCCAGGTGATTTATCGCCTAGGGTGGGCGATATATCAGCCCTAGGACCATAATTTCAAACGTCGTAGAATTCGAGCTTGATTCATCCTTTAACCTCTTGACTTGCCTCTGAACGTTTTTGACCGAGTCTTAAGCACCTGTTGAACGAATATTCAAATATTTTTCATTTAATATTCATTATTTTTATTCAAGGTAAAAGGAGATATTTTCACTCCTTGAACTCTATAAATAGGACCTATACCCAGCCATTTTTCTCATTCTTCAAGCTGTCTTCATAGCCTTCAAGCTGCTAGAGTTGCTATAGAGTGATCCACTTGTGTTTGGGATAAAAGCTTTATCATCTTAAGCTTTATAAACACTTGGGAAGTGAGACATAGTGTGTTTTCAATATCGAGGTATAGATCGATTCTAGTACATGCAAAGGTATTCCTATTCTTAAGTTCATTTCTATATGGTTCTTTAGTTTTCTTTACTCAAATCCTAACTTGTTGTTTTCGATTCTTGGTTAGGTATTTAAGTTCTTTGAACTTAAGGTTTCTTTTCTGTAAGCTTCTTCTTGGTGGTTTAGTTCTTTTCTTTAGAAATACTCACCATTCTTATTGTTGATTTCAGGAGTGTTCCAAATCTCGTCCTTGTTCTCAAATATCCCGGTGTTGGTAAGGAAAATAGGATAGATCTTATGTGTTTTATGTTTTGATATGTTTATGCTATGATATATGTATGATATGTTCTTAGACCTTGAGCATATAATTTGTTTAGATAACAAGCATATAATTTGTTTAGATAACAAGCATATAACTTGTTTAGATATCAAGCCCCAATAATATATTCCTTGGGCATATGATTTGTTTAGATAATGAGCCCCATAAATTTATATGACTTGTTTAGATAACAAACCCCGTAAATTTATGGGCATATGATTGCCTATCTAGCAAGCCCCAAGAAGTATGATGGCCATTGTAAAAGATGTTTGTATAGTCATATGTTTTATAGTATATGTTTATGATATAGTTTTATGCTTATATGTGTTGGTAGATTTTCCTTGCTGGGCATTAGGCTCACTCCTTTATTTTTTTTTTACGTGATGAAGGAAAATAGATTTGGTGGAGGAAGGATTCTTGGCAGCTTGGCTTGTGTATTAAGGATGAAGGGATTCAATGGACTGCGTGACGATTCGAGGACGACGTTATTTTAGTCTCTTAAAATTATGTCTTTATGTATTTTCCGCATTTATCTTTGTAAACAACTTCATTAAATTTAAAGTTATGTTTTATTTTAAAACAATGAGATCTCATATCGCTCATTTATGTATTTCAATAATTACTTTGGAGTTTTTAATAAAGTTATGAATATTCCTTATTTATATTTTCTCAAAAATAGTGGCTATGTCTAGTAGTTTTAACGGTCCAATGTCTTAGAAATAGTTGGGTCATTACACGATCGGGTAATTCAATACTAAAGACTAAGTGGATTAGGTTATTACTGATCATCAGAATAGGGCTGAACCACTATAAAATTTCTGTGTGTTTATTTAAGATTGTACGCCCTAATTTTCCACGGGCTATTAGCGAGCTGAGATATGGCATAATTATATCAGCCACGTGGATACCACATGGCCGGAGCTGCTGTTGTCAGGTCCTACCTCTTTAGCTCGAGGTAGCCAAGGGTTTATCAATATTATTTAAGGGCCGAGTCAGAAATATGAAGACCGCGGGTCAAGAAGGCATCTAGCTCGAGGCACGAGCTAGAGTTGGAAGATGTGACCCTTTATAAAGTCAACCACGCAATGTAAACGTGCATATATCAGACATCACGTGTCTGATATATCCCTCAATTCTCGGACATGCAGCATGAACGTGCGTGTTCAGGCTCCCACGACCGGGTTGGGCCGTGCGGCCGATTATCCCCCTTACCTATTGATTAGACCACACTTCATTTGTCAGGTTTTAGGAATTAATCATGAATGTCACAGAAGTGACATGATGGGTAAGAAGGTCACGGGATGACCCCCCTTACCAACTCCCAGGTGCCCTCTCCTATAAATATGGAGACCCTGGGAGTTGCAAAGGGTTGGATTCTATTGAGTAACGAAATACCCTGTAAAGAATACCAGAAATATAGCAATAATATTGGCTGGTGGAGTAGAAGGATTTTAACCTTTGAACCACCTAAAAACGTAGTCGTATCATCAGTTCATTTTAAGATCATTCATCTGTTTCGGTTCATCACTTAGCACTAATCCCTTTCTCTTATTTTCTTAATTACCTGTTGGCGAAGAACCGCGTCAATAGTTTGGTGCTTTCATTGAGAACTTGTTAGATTGGTGCTATCGCAAATATCCAACTATGGTGATCACTCGATCAAGACACGGTAACGAGGCAGACCAACATGATGGGCAGGAGGCCCATCATGCCGCCATCTCCGGTGACCAAAACCTCGAAGTTCAGAAGCGGTTGGGCAAGCAGCCAATAGGCCAGGATGACACCAGAAGTTCGGCACCCCGGCCACCTAATCCAAACTGGGACTTTTATACGGCGGTAGAGATGGAGAATGCTCAGCTGGCGAAAGCTAATCAGCATATTAAGGAGGTGTTGGCCCGACTACCCCCTCTTACAACCGACACTAACGTCGGAAAGAGGCAAGGCGAGACTCACAAGTCCTGCCGGGGTAATCGGTCCAGGCCTAGCCGCTCGGCCAGACCTCCAACATCCAACTCTACTCTCTCATCGCACCACCGAGAGGCAATCTTCGAAGAACTACCCAGGGTCGAGCAACAGTATAGCCGCTCGGTTCAAACTTCAATTCCCAGCTCACAGCCAGCCTCGAGCACGCCCAGGAGGGCTCGAGGGAATTCTAGAAGGAGATCCGGGGAGGGCTCACAGCGACAGCTCGTCCCGGCCAGCCGTCCTGCGCCCCGCTTAGATCGCCAGGCACAAGGCCAACAAGTTGGCAGGGCCGAAAGGCCCCTACCTAACCTTATCCGCCCTGACGGAACCAGGATTGCATCCCCGGTCATGCATCCTCCCTCACCAATAAGATATCCGTCTCCTCCTCGACCCGTCCGAGATATTCCAGCTTATGGGAGTAGCAGGAGAAACCGGCCTTCCGCAGGACCTTCCCATCGTGTCAGGACGCCCAGAGAAGTCTCGGATCCTCAGCCCCAAAGGCGGGCTCCGAGCGTTTCTAATAGGAGCTACTGGACCGAAAGTTGCCGAAGTTACCTTTTTGGTGGAGACCTGCGCCAATGCCTAAGCTCGGTCCAAAGTCCTCAGGCCACCCCGAGGGGTGACCTACGAGATCGCCTTAACTCTCATTGGGGGGACCCGGCAGGAAGTGGCAGCCATGCTCGCTCAAGGGGAGACCTGTCCGAGGTACATAACGGCGGGAATGTCCCAAATAACCTATCTCAAGATAGGAGGGGCAATAACCCACCAAACGTATACAATGGATCCGGAGTTGTTGAACAGCCCCGGAATAACCAAGGAGATTAGGACAAAACCCTTGAGCGCCTGGCTCAGATGGAGGAGCTAATGAGGAAGCTCCTGTCGGAGAAAGAAAAAGACGAATATGATTCGGGGTACGAGCTTGAGCTCTTCGCCCCTAGCATAGCAGCAACGGCATACCCGCCCGGTTTCCGTATGCTGCACCTGTCCAAATTCAACGGAGACGGAGATCCGTCAGATCATCTGGGTATGTTCAATACCCTCATGATGGCCCACAACATTGGCCCCGAGCTGAGGTGTTTAATATTTCCCTCCACAATGATTGGGCCGACCAGGCAATGGTTCAAACAAAGCAAGAAACAGACAATCAACTCCTGGAAGACTTTCTCTGCTGACTTCAAAAGAGCATTCCGAGCCTCCCAGGCTGCCCGCGTCAAGGCCGACTCCCTGGCTAACGTGAGGCAACAACCCGAAGAGCCTCTGAAGGCTTACCTGAGCAGGTTCGCGAACGTCGCTGCTCGGGCCAGAGACGCAGATGACAGCTCCAAACTCATGGCTTTGAGGACTGGAATCCTCGTCGGAGGGGGACTCTGGAATGAGATACAAAGGAAGGGAGTCAGCTCAGTAAATGAATTCCTAAATAGGGCCCAGGGGTGGATCAACATGGAGGAGGCCCAAGCCTCAGCTGCAGGAACCAGCCAGGTCCCTGAGCAACCCGCTGGAGTGGGAACGGAGGTCGTGACAGCGACCCAGAACGTTACGCAGAATAACCAGTTTGGTGGAGGCAAGAGAAAGGGGAACGGCGAGGGCAACCAGCATGGCCCCAAGAAGAAGAAGTCCGTGGAAAAATTTAAGCCGGTCTACTCGACTTATACTGAGCTCACCCACTCTAGGGAGAACATCTTCCTAGCAAACTGTAACGCCCTACTTCCTTAGAGCCATTACTAAGTGAGTTTTTAAACTTGCATTTAACTCGCTAATCGAGGTTTTTAAGTCAAAAGTGTAATTAAATCATAAACAGCGAAACAAACTTTGAAAATAATTCCATTTACTATAAATCATTGAGTAATTGACACTTGGGAACCCAAGAAACTGTTTAGAAATATTTACAACATATAATTTACAAATTTAAGTCGACTAGATGACAAAATCTAAGTTTTAGTACAACCATCTCCCAAAACCACAGGCCGTGGCAGCCAGGCAGGCCAAACATGTACACGCCGCCTCACGCTCTCTGTACTCATGGTTGGTTGACTTTCCCCTTGCCCTTACCTGCACCACAGAGCACCCGTGAGCCGAAGCCCAGCAAGAAAACCCTCACAAGCAGATAACATATACATAACAAACACTTAGCATATAATCAGGTCACCAATAGGCTACACACATACGGCCACGCCGTCCCAGGCGCTTTACCATGCCCTGGGTTCGCGGTCCACGCCGTGAGGATATCCCAGGTATCCTATAGGGTCTCACCCTGGCAACTCGCACTCCACGTGCTCAACGCTGCTCCCAGCCCCTTACCGTACTCGGCCTAGCACTCAACGTGCCCAACGCCGTTCCCGGCCCCTGCCGACCTCGGCCTGCGCCGTTCCCGGCTCTCGTCGAACATTCATCTAATCGCATTCATAGCATAACAAACATATATTGAATACTAACAAATTCAATCAAAGGGCTACGCCCTACAATTCAGACATATTGGGCTCAACCCTGCATACAAACTCTATGGGAATAGTGGTTTTCTTACCTGTATCCTGAGCTTTCCGATGCACCAAGGTCGTGAGCATGGTCCTCTAACCCGAGCCTCTCCGGAGACCTAGTCACAACACATATAAAACATCCTTTAATACTAACCAATCCAAAACCACTTCCCGGGACCAATCCCACACCCTCGGAATCGCCAAATTCCTAAAACAATTCATCGGAAACATCCCCTGAACCCCCGGAGCAAAAGCTCAAAATTAAAAAATTCTATGTTCTGAAAAATAACCTAGCACCGCGGCACTGCCCTAGAGGGCCACGGCGCCCGGCAAGTCAGAAAGCCTTCCCCTATCCTGAAGCAGCCTCGCACTGCAGCGCCCAAGAACAGGGTCGTGGTGCTCCTTTGCGAACCCAGAAATCTGGGGTTTCCTCATCATTTTCCCTGAGCCAAAACACTCCCAATTCAACCCCAATGCATACCCAAACCTCAAAATCAATCCAAAACCCCCAATAAACCATCTAACAACCTATAAACACCACCAACAAGCTCAGACACACAATCACACCTAAAATTCACACTTGAGTTTCAGATTTAAATCACTTAAACCGAAACTTAAAAGAAGTGTAAACCAAAACCCTAGACTCTTAAACCATAACAGTTATAAGAATTCAAACATGTTTAGTACTCTTACCTCAATCAAGAATTCAACTTGAGCTTCCTCCAATCCCAGCTTTAGACCAACTCCTCTTGACTATCAAGCTGAATTCTCACAAAACAAGCCATAACTATCCTTAAATTTCCATTCTTACTTTCTAAAATCAAGCTTAAAACTCAGTAAAACAGGAGCGATTCTTACCTCATAACAAATCATGATTATTGTTTGGCTTCAATTACTTCAAATCACCTTACCTCCTCTCCTAAATCTAAGAATTCCCAACTCCCTTCCTTTCTACCTTTTCTTCTTTTTTCCTCTAGGTTTCTTCCAATTTCAGCATAAACAAACCATATGACTAAGTGTAATACGTATCCCCTTTTTCCTTCAGCTGAAGTAATCTATATCCCTGTCAAATTACTATCCTATCCTCCCATGGTTATCCTCTCCTAACTAAACCTCAAGGGCACTCTTGTCCTCTCACTTATATTACAATTCTACCATTTTCCATCTAAACTTGTTACCCTCAGTAGTTACTAATGGTTACTCAGGTTACCTAATCACTAATAACCATTAACCACAAATTCTCAACTTAACTCACAAAATTCCCCAAAGTACCCCTAGGCTCCTCCTGAGCCGGGTGTGAAATCCTATTGTGAGTTTTGAGTTATCTAGCTCTCTAGGACCGTCTCGGCACGTGCATCACATTATTATCACCACACTCACGTGGTACAAATCACATAATGCAATTATCATATTTATGCCCTCAACGGGATAAAATTACCAATTTACCCCTATCATGCAAACGAGGCCCACATGCATATTTATACCACCTAAACATGCACTCTAATCACATATTCATTTAAATTCATATATTAGCATATTAATTCACTTATTGCCCTCCAGGCACGCTAATCAAGGTCCTAAACCTTATTAGCAGCTTGGGGTGTTACAATTATCCCCTCCTTACAAGAATTTCGTCCTCGAAATTACCTGAACAACTCGAGATGCCGCTCCCGCATATCGGACTCAAACTCCCACGTCGCCTTTTCAACCTTGCTGTTCCTCCACAGCACTTTAACCAAGGCGATGGTCTTGCTCCGCAAGACAGTACACCCCGTACCTCTGACTATAATTTTTAAAGTCCACCACTTTTACTCTACTCCTCGACCACACTCTTACAAGAGTAACAATCTTGTTCCACAAGATCTTATCTAATAGCCATATTTTCGTAAGCCCCCTGCTTACACCACAACCCTGCTGAGACTTCAGGGTCCACTTAGCCCACAATGATCACCTCATTGTCTTATTCCTGATTCCAAAAATAACCATAAGTCATCACCCTTACTAGGGTGAGATCAATTTATAGGCCCCTGGCCTAACCCTTGGTACAATTCCAGAATTTATGTTGCTTCAGGGGTCAGAACTCCCCTTTCTTTCTCTAAACACCATTCTTCTCTTTGTCTGTGCTTACTTAGAGAGACACCAATCTCTTATCCCAGAACTTTATTTTCCAAAATTTAGCAATTTACAAGCCCTTTTATTCCTCTAGATAGGTAGACACTCTTGCCTTTAAAAATTCCAACAACCTCTTTGGCTTTCTCTCTGTACCAATACTAAACCGTAGTATTCACTATCTTTCACCTCTTACCATGTCTTATGTCATATTACCTTAGCTAGATGCCAGTATTTGTCACCATGACTAACTTATCAAGGATTACACCTTCCTTAACATCTCAAGTAGTCGTATACCCAGCGCTAAATTCCTTAAGATATCTGTTAAGCCTTCAGACTGTTATTCCATTTGCATTCAACCAATAATTCTAGGTTCCCACTCTATTCTCTTTGTTCTTTAGTTCCTTTCCAAAACTTAGAATATCATAGGGTCTCAATTCAGTACCATCAACGTTCTACCCTGTTACCAGTTCACCTGAACCAACTACCTTAACTCATTCAGCTGAGTTAAAACTTTTCATGTCCAAACATCTTGCTTATAGTCCAATGTGGTCTACTCCTGTGATACTCCACCACATCACTTTACCCTCATGTGTCCAAAGGAAGACACTAAATTCTGTCACCCGCTCAGCCCTCCCGGTGCAACATACCCTAGGAGGTGGAATGATATCCATTCAGAATTCTCATTTCTACGCCAAGTTCTCATTGGATCTTTCATCCGATCCTGGTATCCCAACTTGTACTACCTCGACAGGGTTCTTCCCTATTTCAACCAAAGCCAACACCAATCTCAGTCGCTGCCTTGTCCACTCCATTACAATCTGTGGCGTTATTCTTTGACTGACACACTTCTCCCAGTTAGGGGTTCCGCCTCCAATTAAATTTCCCCTCAGTCGAGGATTCCAAACACCAATTTCCCATCTGTTGCTTTTCACTAAATCTGGGTCTCAGCGTTATCTATCTTACGAATGACCAAATATTCGTTACCTTTTACTATGCATACTCTGCCTACCCATTAAATCAAGTAAATTTACCATGTTCTCACTTCACCTTCCACGAGGCTTAATCCATCCTCTCATCAGTCTAAGCCTGGGCGTGCCCCAACCAGTGATGCACCCCTCACAGTTTCCTATCTTCATCAAAAGTTAGATTCTTTACGCTGCAACCATTTACCCAATCATAACACGCTTATTCCTGTATTACCAAATCCTAATCAATTCTTACTTTGTTCTTTGAACTCCTGATCTAACACCATCCATTCAGTCTATCTTCAAGTTCTTCTGTTTCCCCCCCAATCTTCGGAGTAGGCTTCTGCGAAGACACTTGTGTAGTGGATGACGCGTTTGCCATTCTTGTTGTGCTCTCTATCCCTCAGACGTACTTTAGTAGCTTCTCTGTGGCTTCAGACCAAACCTCTACATACTTGTCCTCTCTTCTTCTTGTAGCATTACTCTGAATACCCCTGACAAGACCAAATTGACACTTCATGGAGCTTTACCTATGACCCTGCTTCTTTAGTGCTAATGTCTTCAGCGCAGTCGTTCGCTTTCTACTTCTGACTTGGAGCAGTCCCTCATACCATCCCTAAACCTTGAAGGAGATTTGTCCATACGGTTCCTATACCTTCTATCTGTAGAGCTCACCTGAGTCGCTAACGCTTAAATCAATTAAAAAACCTTTGTTACCAATCCATCACACCCTACCCGGTATAAGTTGTGATTCCTGAAATGTCTCTCTCCTTGACCCCTAGCTTGTGATAACCAGACCGTAGATCAACTCTCGAAGACATTGTCTTGTCTAGTAGATGGGCATCTAATCTCTTTATCCATATCAAATGCTACTAACAATTTCCACAATGCGATGCTCTAACTGATTCACCCCAAGGTCAAACTTCTTCAACTGCTTCAGTAGTCTTTCTTTTTCCTTGTCAAACCATTATCATCTTTCATAATGCCCCTGATACTGAACCTATCTGTAGCCGAGTTATGGAGTGTGCCCAGTCCTCCTTTGTAGACCTATCTGAATCGCTACTAGTCAGCTTAGTTTCTATTCCGTCCAACTAAGGTATTCCAATCGATTTTCTCCACTATCCATAGTTGTTTCTTAACAAATTTATTCCCATTCTGACTCATGCCAAGACTTCCATATGACGAGCTCTATCGCTCTCCCCACGAGCTCCTTTATTACCTGTGCCCCAATTCCTCTTCCAGAAACTCCTAATTCTTCTTAATATTCCTCAGCCCCTCGCAAAGTATCTTGAAACATATTCTCTATGTCCAACTCTATCTTGACACACTCTCAGTACCGAACTCTTTCAGCCTGTTATATATCCAGAAACGTGAACTTCCAGTTAACCAGTCAACTCTGAAAAACTAGCCTCAGCTTCAAATGTAACAAGGCATTCCAGTCTTCCATCCCCTAGCCATGGAAAATCCATCTTAACATACCAAATCATTCTATGTAGGAGCCATGCTCTCACCCAACATCCTCCCAGGTGGCATCTCCTGCCTCTGGTGCATAGTAAACAAATTCACTGGTTTCCATCACTATCCTGACAACTACCTTGTCAGTTAGATTTTCCCCCTTTCTGACAAAACTAGAAGCCATAAAGCTATTCGGGGTTCCTCTGCTTTGATTACCGAGAATCTATCCTTACTAACTTCATCAAAGGAAGCACTACCATTTGCAGCTCTGGCACTCATGCTCTATACATCATTCCTCAGTTCTTCGAACAACATGGCCCTCTTCGCCACCCACATACAGACGATGAGTTCTTACATTAGAGCGGCCCAAATGCTTTGGACTATTCCAAAGTTCAATCCTTAAATGGGTCGTCATCATTTCCAGCTACATTCGTCAGTATCAATTTCCCAAAATGAATTACCTAATTCACAAAACCCATTGATTTACACTGTTGTTACCCTATCATTCCAAACCAAGCTTATAAGCCCACCAGCCTCCACAGTTCAATCCATGTCTTTACAACCTCTTCTATCAATTCACCATCTGAGCTCTTTCCAACCCATCATGCCAATATCTCAGCCCGAGTACCATTCTAGGCATCCCTCTGCCATAACATTTATCACAACCCTTTAATCATGATCTCTCATCCTCTTAACCAAGGGTGGAATTAACTCTGCCCATCCACTGACCGATTCTTTATCAACCCAAACTTCCCTCAAAATCAGAGGATAACACCCCTTTAGGCCTTTCACATAATACCCTTGTCTATCCATATCCTCCCAATAAACCAACACTGGTAACCTTACAACTAAAGCATACAAGGCAGCTCTTTTCCCAGAGAAGTCCGCTGTTCCTCTGTCCCGTCTCAACTATTAAACTCCACAGCTTGCTCACACACTAGCGATCATCTGCTGCGGCTTTCAGGGGTAGATGGAGGTCTCTAACTCCAACTATTATCGAAAATCCCCCTACAAAACAACACCAAGTCCACTTAACCATCCTAGGCACAAACAACTTGGGTTCATCTGCCACTACTGACCAAACTCCTCAACCCCGAGGTTCACACTCTGAATCAATCCACAACTAAATCCAAATAATCATAGTTATCATGCACACACAAAACATATTAGGCCAAATCCACAATGCCATGTATTTAGCTACCGAATTTTGTCACAACTAAATGTATCCAGATTCATCATGCTTCTTACAAGCCAAAAAAACAGATATAACATATGAATTCAATTTAGGCAATTAACCACATACACTCAACATACAAACCATTATCCCAATATTCATCCACATGCAATAACAATGCTATTCAACACGCTTTAATCTCATCATGCAATAGTCAAGGGCCAGGCCCTATCAGTATCTCATGCATATGTCAACTCATTCATCATGCTCCATATCAACAAGCAGGCAAGCAGGGCATTTAAACACATATTCAAGCATATCAATCATTCATACCAGCCAACCCTGAGTCGAGCTTGTCAATGACAGCGAGCGTACATGTTCAGTCAATTTCCAGAACCAATAAACTCGCTCTGATACCAAGTTGTAACGCCCTACTTCCTTAGAGCCGTTACTAAGTGAGTTTTTAAACGTGCATTTAACTCGCTAATCGAGGTTTTTAAGTCAAAAGTGTAATTAAATCATAAACAGCGAAACAAACTTTGAAAATAATTCCATTTATTATAAATCAATGAGTAGTTGACACTTGGGATCCCAAGAAACTGTTTAGAAATATTTACAACATATAATTTACAAATTTAAGTCGACTAGACGACAAAATCTAAGTTTTAGTACAACCATCTCCCAAAACCACTGGCCGTGGCAGCCAGGCAGGCCAAACATGTACAAGCCGCCTCACGCTCTCCGTACTCATGGTTGGTTGACTTTCCCCTTGCCTTTACCTGCACCACAGAGCACCCGTGAGTTGAAGCCCAGCAAGAAAACCCTCACAAGCAGATAACATATACATAACAAACACTTAAAATATAATCAGGCCACCAATAGGCTACACACATACGGCCACACCGTCCCAGGCGCTTTACCAGGCCCTGGGTTCGCGGTCCACACTGTGAGGATATCCCAGGTATCCTATAGGGTCTCACCCTGGCAACTCGCACTCCACGTGCTCAACGCTGCTCCCGGCCCCTTGCTGTACTCGGCCTAGCACTTAACGTGCCCAATGCCGTTCCTGGCCTCTGCCGACCTCGGCCTGCGCCGTTCCCGGCTCTCGCCGAACATTCATCTAATCACATTCATAGCGTAGCAAAAATATATTGAAGACTAAAAAATTCAATCAAAGGGCTACGCCCTACAATTCAGACATATTGGGCTCAGCCCTGCATACAAACTCTATGGGAATAGTGGTTTTCTTACCTGTATCCCGAGCTTTCCGATGCTCCAAGGCCGCGAGGACAGTCCTCTAACCCGAGCCTCTCCGGAGACCTAGTCACAACACATATAAAACATCCTTTAATACTAACCAATCCAAAACCACTTCCCGGGACCAATCCCCAAATTCCTAAAACAATTCATTGGAAACATCCCCCGAACCCCCGGAGCAAAAGCTCAAAATTACAAAATTCCATGTTTTGAAAAAATAGCCTAGCGCCGTGGTACTGACCTAGAGGGCCGCGACGCCTAGCACGTCAGAAAGCCTTCCCCTATCCTGAAGCAGCCTCGCGCCGCGGCGCCCAAGAACAGGGTCACGGCGCTCCTTCACGAACCCAGAAATCTGGGTTTTCCTCATCATTTTCCTCAAGCCAAAACACTCCCAATTCAATCCCAGTGCATACCCAAACCTCAAAATCAATCCAAAACGCCAAATAAACCATCTAACAACCTATAAACACCACCAACAAGCTCAGACACAAAATCACACCTAAAATTCACACTTGAGTTTCAGATTTCGAACACTTAAACCAAAACTTGAAAGAAGTGTAAACCAGACCCCTAGACTCTTAAACCATAACAGTTATAAGAATTCAAACATGTTTAGTACTCTTACCTCAATCAAGAATTCAACTTGAGCTTCCTCCAATCCCAGCTTTAGACCAACTCCTCTTGACTATCAAGCTGAATTCTCACAAAACCAGCCATATCTATCCTTAAATTTCCATTCTTACTTTCTAAAATCAAGCTTAAAACTCAGTAAAACAAGAGCGATTCTTACCTCAGAACAAATCTTGATTCCTGTTTGGCTTCAAAACACCTTAACTCCTCTCCTAAATCTCAGAATTCCCAACTCCATTCCTTTCTACCTTTTCTTCTCTTTTCCTCTAGGTTTCTTCCAATTTCAGCATAAACAAACCATATGACTAAGTGTAATACGTATCCCCTTTTTCCTTCAGCTGAATTAATCTATATCCCTGTCAAATTACTATCCTATCCTCCCATGGTTATCCTCTCCTAACTAAACCTCAAGGGCACTCTTGTCCTCTCACTTATATTACAATTCTACCATTTTCCATCTAAACTTGTTACCCTCAGCAGTTACTAATGGTTACTCGGGTTACCTAATCACCAATAACCATTAACCACAAATTCTCAACTCAACTCACGAAATTCCCCAAAGTACTCCTAGGCTCTTCCCGAGCCGTATGTGAAATCCCGTTGTGAGTTTTGAGTTATCTAGCTCTCTAGGACCGTCTCGGCACGTGCATCACATTATTATCACCACACTCACGTGGTACAAATCACATAATGTAATTATCACATTTATGCCCTCAACGGGCTAAAATTACCAATTTACCCCTATCATGAAAACGGGGCCCACATGCATATTTATACCACCTAAACATGCACTCTAATCACATATTCATTTAAATTCATATATTAGCATATTTATTCTCTTATTGCCCTCCAGGCACACTAATCAAGGTCCTAAACCTTATTAGCAACTTGGGGTGTTACACAAACTCTGCTCGCCTCCCCTGGAAGAAGCCGGAGCTGTTAAAGCACTAGAAGGGGAAGCGAGACACCTCCAAGTTTTGACGTTTTCACAATGACGTTGGCCACAATGCCGATGAGTGTAGACACCTGAAAGATGAGATCGAGACTCTCATCAGAGCCGGCCCCTTGGCTCTGTATGCGCGGAACAGGGTTCCAGCAAGCTGACCTGCTCCGGAAGCCCCGGTCAGTCAGCCCGGGTCCCGGGTATATCAAGACGTTCCTCCTCTAGTGATAGGAGGAGAGATCTCCACAATCTCTGGGGGTCCTCATTTGGCTGGCACGAGCAGAGGTGCCCAAAAGAGGTACGTCAATGAACTCAAGGCTCATAATGGAGTAGAGTTCGTCCCCGAGCAGCATCTGCCAAAGCAGCAGCAATTGGAGAGGCAACCAATCATTTTTACTGAAGAAGATGCCAGCCACGTTCAGTGCCCCCATAATGACCCTCTGGTCGTAGCAGTGCAGCTCGCTAATCAGAGGGTTAGGAGAGTGCTGATCAATAATGGGAGCTCGGTAAACCTTCTATTCCGGTCCATACTGGAGAAGATGGGTTTAGCTGTCGTTGAGCTGAAGGCGACCTCCATGATGCTTTATGGTTTCTTGGGAGAAGGATCAGCGGCTATAGGGACGATCGAGCTGGTGATCACCTTAGGAGAGGGACCTTGAACAGTATCAAAACTCCTTGAGTTTGTGGTCATCGACTGCCCCACTGCATACAATGCCATTTTGGGTCGACCTACACTTATAGCGTTTGAAGCCAACACCTCCGTCTGCCACC
The DNA here is from genome assembly GCF_963169125.1 of Humulus lupulus. Taxonomy (NCBI): domain Eukaryota; kingdom Viridiplantae; phylum Streptophyta; class Magnoliopsida; order Rosales; family Cannabaceae; genus Humulus; species Humulus lupulus. Next base: position 245,488,832 of record NC_084802.1, read on the forward strand.
TCGCGCTAAAATTCCCTTCTTCCACAGGGATATGCACGGTCTGTGGCGATCAACTTGCTGCCAGGGAATGCTATAGCATTTCCATGAAGGGAAAATTGAAACCCGGGCAGTTAACAATGGCCATCCAAGGTGGGGAAGAGGAATCTCAGGAACCTTTGCCTAATCCTGAGATTGAAAAACCTCAGAGCGCCGAAGGGGAATGTATCGTCCTAATTGGGGATATTGGCCCCCGAATAGGCGAGGATAAGTCCGAGCTCCAAGCTATTGAAGAGCTCGAGGAAGTAAATATCGATCCACAAAATCCCTTACGGGTGGTAAAGCTCGGGAAAAACCTCTGTGGCAAGAGGAAGGCGGAGCTGATCAAATTTTTACAGGAGAACCTGGATGTGTTCGCATGGTCACACGAAGACATGGTGGGAATCAGTCCAAATGTCATCATGCACACCCTTCATTTGGATAAGAGCGTTCCTGCAAAGTCCCAGAAACAGAGGCATCTGGGAACAACTCAGGCTGAGGCCCTAGAAGAAGAAGTATCCCGGCTCAAGAAATGCGGCTTTATCCGTGAAGACAAGTTTCTGGTTTGGGTCGCCAATCCTATGCTGGTCCCGAAGCCCAATGGGAAATGGCGAACCTGCATCGACTTCTCCGATCTGAATAAAGCTTACCCCAAAGATTGTTTTCCCTTGCCAAGGATCGACCAATTGGTGGACGCCACGGCGGGGCATGAGCTCATGTCCTTTATGGACGCGTACTCAGGCTATATTCAGATCGCCATGAATCCGGTGGACCAGGAGCACACCAGCTTCATGACCCCAACTAACGTCTATTGTTACAAGGTCATGTCATTCGGACTGAAGAACGTCGGCGCTACATACCAGAGATTGGTGAATAGAATGTTTGCCAGCCAGATCGGGAAGAACATGGAAGTGTACGTTGATGACATGCTGGTCAAGTCAAAGACTGCCGATAACCATGTTTCCGACCTAGAGGAATGCTTCAAGATACTAAGAGAATACGACATGAGGCTTAACCCACCGAAGTGCACTTTTTGGGTCGCATCTGGAAAATTCCTGGGTTTCATTGTCAACACTAGAGGAATCGAGGCGAACCCCGACAAGATTAGGTCATTACTCGAGCTTCCCTCACCCAGGTCACGTCAGGACGTTCAAGGCATGACAGGAAGGGTGGCAGCCCTTAATCGGTTTATTTCAAAATCCACCGACAAGTGCCTGCTGTTCTACAACCAGCTCCGAGGAAATAAGAAGTTCGAATGGACAGAGGAGTGCGAGAGTGCTTTCCTCGACCTGAAGGCACATCTAAACCAAAGGCAGGAGAGTCACTTTTCCTTTACCTAGCTGTCACAGAAGATGCAGCTAGTGCCATATTGGTCCGTGAAGAAGACCGGGTTCAGAAACCAGTCTACTACATCAGCAAGAGACTTCTCGGAGCCGAATCCCGATACCTGTTGATGGAAAAATTGGCGTTCTTTCTTATCACGACCTCCTGAAAGCTCAGGCCGTATTTCTAGTCCCACTCAATACACATCATGACCGATCAACCTTTAAGGCAGGTTTTGCAAAAACCTGAAGCATCGGGACACCTGTTGAAATGGGCTATCGAGATCAGTGAGTTCAAGATTTTGTACACCCTCCGAACTGCTATAAAGAGTCAGGCCCTGGCTGATTTTTTGGCAGAGTGCACAGGATTCAGGGAGGATCCTGTGGAAGGGTTACCCCAGGTCACCTCGACCCAGGCGTCATGGAAGATCTTCGTAGATGGCTCATCTAATGAGAATGGCTCCGGGACTGGAATCATTTTGATATCCCCAGAAGGGCATAGATTCCACTCGGCGCTGAGATTCGGATTCAAGGCCTCCAACAACAAAGCCAAATACGAAGCTTTGCTGGCCGGGCTAAGGGTAGCCCAGGAGCTGAAGGCCAGAACCGTTCAGTGCTTCATCAATTCCCAACTCCTGGTGAACTAGGTGCTAGGTGAATATCAAGCACGGGGAGCCAAGATGGCTGCTTACCTGGCCAAGGTAAAAGTCGAACTGTCCGCATTTGAATGAGGCTCAATCGAGCAGATACCTCGAGAGCAGAACGCTAACACAGACGCCCTCGCAAAGCTCGCTACCTCCGGGGAGACGGAGGCTTTGGGGTTAGTACCGGTAGAGTTCGTGGAGAAACCAAGCATAGAAGAGGTCGGGGCGGAGGTTGAGATGATCGACACTAGACCGACCTGGATGACCCCCCTCCTCAAGTATCTCACCGAAGGAAAGTTACCCGAGGGGCGTAATGATGCACGGCGGGTACTGTACCAGGCTCCAAGGTATACGATAGTAGATGGGGTGATGTACCGACGTGGGAATTCCCTACCCCTCTTACGATGTGTTCTGCCAAGCGAGGCAAAGGCCATCTTGCAGGAAGTGCACGAGGGTTTTTGCGGGGATCACGCTGGGGGGAAAAGCTTGGCTCTAAAAGTCTTAAGGCAAGGGTATTACTGCCCACTCTATCAAAGGAATCAATCTCGTACATCAAGAAATGTGACAAGTGCCAGCAATTCGCCACAGTTGCCCGAGCTCCCCCAGTCGAGCTGAAGATGATCTCGTCCCTGTGGCCCTTTGCGGTCTGGGGAATCGACCTGGTTGGCGCCCTCCCTAATGGAAAGGGCGGGTTTCGCTACACCGTGGTGGCTATCGACTACTTCACAAAATGGGCTGAGGCAGAACCTTTGGCAACAATCACTTCCAAGAAAGTCCTCGACTTCGTGGTCAAGAGCATTATCTGTCGGTTCGGGCTGCCGAAGAAAATAGTATTCGACAATGGGACTCAGTTCGACAGTGACCTCTTCACCGAATTTTGTGAAAGGTATGGCATTGTGAAAAGCTTCTCTTCCGTGGCCTATCCCCAGGCAAATGGCCAGGTCGAGGCTGTCAATAAGATGCTAAAGGCGAGCCTTAAGAAGAGGCTAGACGAAGCCAAAGGGGTTTGGCTAGAACAGCTCCCCTAGGTACTGTGGGCATATTGGACCTCGGATCAGACTCCTATGGGTCATACTCCTTTCTCCCTGACTTTTGGGAGTGAGGCAGTCCTCCTTGTCGAGATTAAGGTATCGTCACATAGAGTCCAGGCGTATGACCAGGACCGCAACCACGAACTACTTTGCACATCCCTCGACCTGATTGATGAAAGACGAGAAGATTTGCAGCTTCAGCTCGCGCATTACCAGCAAAAATCACTCGTTATTTCAACTCAAAGGTCAAAAAACGCGCCTTTAGTATTGGCGACCTGGTCCTCAGGAGAGTCTTCTTAGCTGGTAAGGATCCCAAAGATGGAGTATTGGGACCGAACTGGGAAGGGCCATATCAAATCACCGAGGTCATAAAAGAAGGAACTTACAAATTAGCTCAGCTCAATGGAGAAGCAGTCCCACGAACTTGGAACGCCATGCATTTGAAGAAATATTATCAGTAACACCCTTGTGAGGCTTGAAGGCAACTTTTTTTTGTTAAGCAATTAGAATTAAATCTTTGGTTATTATTGTGTATATTTGCGGATGTAATCTCAAGTAACCACGAAAGACCCTTTCCTAGTTACTTGGGGGGCATATGGCGCCTGGATATAACCAGGTCGCCTTAAAGGCTTAGAAGTTGATTCAAATCGATTGATCGATGTTTTTCTTAAAAAAACACGAGATATTGATAAAGGATTAACGCGAACTAAGTCCTATCCTGGATGTAACCAGGTCGGCTCAAAACTTAGAAGTTGATTGAAATTGATTAATCGGTGTTTTTCTTAAAAAGAACAAGATATTAGTCAAGAATTAACATGAACTAAGTTTTCAAATTAACGCCCTGGATGAAACCAGGTCTCAAAACTTAGAAGTTGATTCAAATTGATTAATCGGTGTTTTTCTTAAAAATCACAAGATATTAGTCAAGAATTAACACGAACTAAGTTTTCAAATTAACGCCCTGGATGAAACCAGGTCCTAAAACTTAGAAGTTGATTCAAATTGATTAATTGGTGTTTTTCTTAAAAAGCACGAGATATTAATAAGATTAACGCGAACTAAGTTTTCAAGACAATGTTCGGGGAGCAACCAGGACTTATCTTTGAAGTAGGGTCAAGATTGATTAATATGTTTTTCCTAGAAAAATATAAAAGTATCAATCATAACACCAACAAAAAGAAAAACAAACTAAGAATATTACCGAAGTGCATAGAGGCAAAAGGATATAAACCAATTAAAAGCAAAGATTGATAAAGCCAATTGTCTCGAGGTGAAAAAACCTCATACAAAAGTTACAAAAAAAAATATATGTGTTCAAAAAAAAAAAAAGAAGGCCCTAGGCTCCACTGGGCTACTGCGTTGAGGTCATCGTCTCGCCCTCCTGCTCGGTCGCTGTGGAGGTCTCCCCGGTCTCAGAGGGTGCCTCCTGCTGAAGGCGAGCTTTAAACCCCTCCCGGAAGGACTCCCAGGCATCCGCTCCTAGAAAAGAGAAGTTGCCATCCGGGTTGAAGACCCAACAGTGGTATAGCATATCCTCCATGGCGGAGCTGGAAGCTGCCTTCTCCATTACCAAGGCGGCCTCGGCTTTCGCAGAGTCTAGCACGACCCGGGCAGCCCTGGCCTCCTCGAGTTCGGCCGTTATAGCGGCTAGGGCGGCCTTGCTAGCCTCGGCCTCTTGCAACTTGGGGCGGGACGCGTCCAGCTCAGCCCACGCGCCCGCCAAGGCATCCTTAGCCTCCTGTTCCTGCTTTTGGGCAGTCTTCAGGGTGGCCAAGGTAGTCTATTGGGCAGCCAAAATAGCCTGATGCTCGCCCCTCATGTCCTCGAGCCAAGCCTTGGCCCTGGATATGCTCCGGTGAAGAGCCAAGGCACCCTAAAAAACAAAGAGGCAACTGCCTTAGAAAAAAAAAGAGGAGAGAACGTGCGATGCATGGTAACCAAAGAATACAAAATGCAAAGCCAGCTTACCGTTAGAGCCATTCCCAGTGAAGACTCCATCACGCTCTTCGTGCTCCATGTTTCGATTACCCGCAGGTCCCTTTCAGTGGCGTTGTAGTAGTGGTCGACGGTGTGGGTCGCCGTCTCATACACCGTCCCTCGAAAGACGTCAGGAATTTTCTCCAAGGCCTGGGGGTCCACCGGAACGCGCACCTCGGGGACTACGGTTCCCAAAGTCCCGGGCTCCGTCTCCATATCCCGCACAAAGGCAGGAGCTCGTGGAGGGGGCGGGGGCATCTTCTCCACTGCTGCAGGAGGTGGAGGTACCTTGGCCTGGGCAGTTGGGGTCTGGTCTTTCCCCTTTGCAGGGGACTTGAATGTTGTCCCAATGACTTTCTTCGCCGCCTGGAGCTTCTTCACCATGGACCCAGAAGCCCCAGTAGAAGAGTTCCCTCCGGTGAACATAGCTCGCAGGTCTTTGTTACCGGGCTGAGACATATCCTCTGGCAAAACAAAGAAAGCGTTAGTATACAAGTTAGCATTTATGCAAGAACAACGAAAATAAGAGGAAAAAGCGGAACTTAAGTATATATCGAAAGGGATCCTACCCCCCGAGCTAGAAGAGGAATCTATGGTCACCACCATTGGCCTCGGAGCTCCTGTGGGGGCATCTAAGACAATGACCTCGCAAGCTGGAACAGGTTCTGGGTCTGAATCTGGCTCGGGGCTAGACTCTTATACATATTGCCTAAGGCCCGGAGCTACAGTACCCTCCCGAAGAGAGGGCCACGACCGGAGATTAGTCCCGTACTCCTCAAAGAAGGCCGACCTAAAGGCTAAGGTGTTGTCTACGACTACAGTACCCCTAGGGCGGCTACTCTCGTAATCCAGCATGAGCCGGTCGACACACTGGAGTAGGGTTATGTCGAGGTCTGGGTTGTTTCCATGGCGTTGGATGGGCTGGTTGGGATTAAACCTATCTAACCGAGGATCGGCGGTGGCCATATCTAAGCCCCTGAACATGTAAGGATTACCTTGCCCAGAGGGACCTGTGGCTGCTCCAGACCGGATCCTCTCCTCGTCCGTTTCTTGGGCAACCACCAGCACCCGCTTCCCCCTCGTCCTTACGAGGGGCACCTCGTCCTCCTCATCCTCGTCCTCTCCTTCCCCTGCGGCCTCTTCCTCGGGGATGGACCTCATCTCGCGAGCTGGGGGAGGCCCCTGGGGTCTCCTCACGGCCAAAGTCTGGCCTGGAGAGATCAGTTTTGATGCCAGCATCATCTCGTCTGTCACGAGCTGGCGATAGTCCTTTTCACTGGGGGGCAGACCCGCCAGTGTCTCGTACTGACTCCCGAGGATCACAGACTTGTCTGTCCTCGCGAAAATGGCTGCAGAATTGTTCTAAGTTAGAAACTGATTAAGGGGAGCTAATCAATACTTAACTTACGAGCTAAGAGTAAAAGGTACTTACGAGGACGGTTGAAGTAATGAAGTTCGCAGTTGCGAAACCCCTTGGACATGAAGAATTGGTCTTTGAAGTCGTTGGGGTGGCTGGGTAGCTCGATGACCGCAGCGGTGTTTGGAAAACGGGTCAGGTAGTAATACCCCTCACCTCGCCCCCACTGCTCCGAGCTGGCCTTGAGGCAGAAAAAATATAAGATATCTGCCGGGGTGGGGATCTCCCATTCCTGCTTCAGGAGCAGATATCTCAGCCCCGCTAACAAACGGTACGAGTTAGGGGGGAGCTGGAAAGGAGCCAACTTCACGTAGTTGAGGAAGTCAGCAAAGTATTGGTCCAGCGGGAGGAAGGCCCCAGCCTTGAAGTGCTCGTCACTCCAAGCCGCGTATTCCTCGTCAAGCGGCGTGCAGCTCCGCTCACCTTCTAGGAGAGGTTGGACGATCAGGGCGCCCCTCCCCAGCTCGATATTGTGGGAAAGGAATATTTTATTCACTTTCCCCTGGTTAGTGATCTTCGAGATGATCTTCTTAGCCTCGAAGAAAGCGTCGGCCGCCACCTCGAGCTACCGCTCCACGGCCGGCTCAAAAACGGGGATTGGGGAGTCTATCACCACCTCCTTTCCTTTGGATTGTTGGGAGGACGAGCTGCCTGCGGTCTTTTTAGGGGCATTCTTCTTGGGTCCCATCTGGTTGGCTAGCGAACAAAAGAAGAAATTTTAGAAGGGGCGACCTAAGCATAAGAAAGAATCTGAAGAGAAGTGTTTCCTTTGCACGAGCTGAGGTAATCTCAGCCCGTGGAGAGTGAGACCACGCGGTTCTATGAACACGCGCCTATGCTCCCAATGGATCCCCGATTACTCAGAATTCGTGTGTCAGGAGGGTCAGGATAAAAGTTTTCCTTGGAAGGAAAGTTTCAGTAGGCAAGAAGTACAAAATCGCCTGTGAAGCGTGTCCCCCAAGCTACTTAGTTTTGCACCCAAAAGGCTGAATATTTTAAACAAATGTACCAAAAAATCCTACCCAGAAGGTTTCCCCAGAAATAGTCCCTGTGAGCCATGCTCCTAAATGGTTTTCTTCTATAATCGATGCCCTAAAATAAAATCCTACACCCTTCATACCAACAAAAAACCAACAGTATGTTGCATGCAGCTACAGGAACTATTTACCTAGGCTACAGTGAAGAAGAAATTCAAAGCGTGCACAGTCAGAAAACTTACGGAGTGTTTTGCTGTGGAGGGGATGAAGGGGTCGTCTGGGTTGAGGACTCGTCGGAGTAACTGGTACCAAAGCCTCAAAGGAGCCCTTGCACCTGAACTTCTGGAGTGCTGGGAACGGTGACCGGGAGAAAAATAGGGTTTTTTGAGGATGAGAAGAGAGAAGAAGATGGGAAATTTAGAAAATTTTCAAATAAACGGGTGGCCCATGCGTATGGTGGCCACCCCTTTTATATATGTGAAAGGCCATGTGAGGAGGACTGTTGGATTGCCCTGATGTGGGATCCGAGGCTCTCCACTCGAAAGGAGAAACGACGGCCAAGTATAGGCTAGGCCATTTAATGCGGTTCTCGAAAGACGTACCGTCACCAACCACGATGCTCCACGTATTCGGCGCTTGCGTAATGGGTGGAGTATGGAGAGTCCATGGAGAAACCTAAAAGCCCCCACTGTGGCCCCAGATGACGTCATGTGCCACGAGCAGACGCTTGGGGGGAAAATGTACGCCCTAATTTTCCACGGGCTATTAGCGAGCTGAGATATGGCATAATTATATCAGCCACGTGGATACCACGTGGCCAGAGCTGCTATTGACAGGTCCTACCTCTTTAGCTCAAGGTAGCCAAGGGTTTATCAAGATTATTTAAGGGCCGAGTCAGAAATATGAAGACCGCAGGTCAAGAAGGCATCCAGCTCGAGGCACGAGCTGGAGTTGGAAGCTGTGACCCTTTATAAAGTCAACCACACAATGTAAACGTGCATATATCAAACATCACGTGTCTGATATATCCCTGAATTCTCGGACACGCAGCATGAACATGCGTGTTCAGGCACCCACGACTGGGTTGGGCCGTGCGGTCCATTATCCCCCTTACCTATTGATTAGACCACACTTCATTTGTCAGGTTTTAGGAATTAATCATGAATGTCACAGAAGTGACATGATGGGTAAGAAGGTCACGGGATGACCCCCCTTACCAACTCCCAGGTGCCCTCTCCTATAAATATGGAGACCCTGGGAGTTGCAAAGGGTTGGATTCTATTGAGTAACGAAATACCCTGTAAAGAATACCAGAAATATAGAAATAATATTGGCTGGTGGAGTAGAAGGATTTTAACCTTTGAACCACCTGAAAACATAGCCGTATCATCAATTCATTTTAAGATCATTCATCTATTTCGGTTCATCACTTAGCACTAATCCCTTTCTCTTATTTTCTTAACTACCTGTTGGCGAAGAACCGCGTCAACAAAGATAATTGTACTCTGTTGTTTATTCTATTTAATTCATTCAAAAGGTGTCGTGTACTATACATACGACCGTTGGCCAATTTCACAGGTTAACAATAAGAGATGACATGTGGACCATGGATCCATGAACAAGCTCTAATAAGTTACCATGAGTTTATATATAACAGATAAAGTCACAACCTTATTAATTCCTCTTGACTCCACTATAGACTCAGAATTGGACTATTGAATTCATAGAACTCTTTACACCAAATGTAAATACTTTATTCATTGTTATAAACATAACCATCATTAAATCCACTATAGATGATCTCCTAATGAGACTGGTGAAAATTACCATTTTACCCCTCATTGGTATTTTATCCTTAACTCCCAAAAAGTTCCTTGTAAATGATATTTCCGTACAAATTTAATTACAGAAATGAGTACTCTATCATTTAACACTTGGACCAAGCTATAAGGAAGTCATCATCTCACTTCTTAAAAAGAAGTTATCGATTTCATATCTATGATAAATACTTCCACTCAATTATACTACCAAATCTCCAATATGTAAGTATGAGCTAATCCATAGGGTAAGCTAGTAATGAACAAATAAAAAACTTGAATAATACAATTAGTAATCACTCAGATTTATGATTGAATGACATATGGTCAACGTTGTGATATGAATAGATTGGATAATAACGATACTTACTTATCTTGTCAATAATCAATATCGGTCCAGTCCAATGTAACAAAATACATCTGATCTTATCTACTTGGTCAATGTCTTTGATATGACATCACACCAGATGTGTAAGTAGATTTTATCGTAGATTACCCAATTAGTAAAAATCCAGTGTACTGATTTAATCTTAGGACAAAATGTTTTTGAACATATAATTACAATTATAACCCACTGTGACCGAGTCACTATAATTGTAACTATACATATGTTCAGGAATTCGTAAACATTTATATTAACAATAATTAATCATGCAATAAAACATGTAAACAATGCAATTTGATTGAACAAAATGATTTCTACAACTTTATTCATAATGAATGAATTACTGGTTTTTTTTCAAACTAACCAATAGTTTTTCATTTTTTCCCCAATTGTGATAGGAAGAATTATTAATTTACATACAAGATTGTTTTTGTGTACGTGACTTTTTCAACAGCGTGATCTCTCATTATGGTCAATGTTGTGATAAGATGTGACTTTTCAGTTACAATGTGTAACCGCCACTCAGCTAAGAAAATTTGAACTGCCACTCATATAAGATTATTTGAACCGCCACAAGCTGCATCTCCCTTTATATAGTAGTTAAGGTAAGACATCATATTTTGTTTTTATGTTCTAAACGCTTCCCTTGTATTTTAGTATCCAACTTTCTTAATTGCCTCATAGGGAAATCATGAGTAAATGCCAAATTTTGGATGTCATTGGCTTGGATGAAGAGTCAAAGTACAAATATTTAAGAAATAGGCAATGATTAAGGATTTTTTTCTTTCGCTTGCGCAGATGACTGACGTTACTATCCATGATCCCACATATCTATAGAGATGTCTGGCTTGTAAATTTGGTCACAAAGAGAATAGAAACTACACATGCATTGACTCCCTAATTATCCATGCTAAAACCATTACAAATAATCGACTGTAGAGACATCATAAATTTTACTGTTGCACAGTGAACTTGGCGGCAGTGGGACATTTGTTGAATTAAAAGGTGTCAATGAATCACTTCCCACGCGATAGAAAGGTGTTCTAGAATCTCAAGCGATGAATATTGCATGGTCGTCTATGGTCATTGTTCAAAACATCAAACTACAAATCAGTAACGATAGAAAGGTGAATATGAATTATTTTTGTTTGTAATTAATTTTTTCTTAAATTTCGCTAATTTCTACGATAATTATTTTTAAAATGTTTATAGTAGTATAATGGAATTGATAAGGAGTTGATGACCATTTTTGAGACTTATAGCCCCATTTATGGTTGGCATTGTTTTGGGACTAAAGGGCATCATAGAATAAGTGCCTTGATCTTCCACCCTACTTCCGAATGATATTTGAATGCCCATGCTCTTGATAAGATTTTTAGAGGACGACTGTAAGGGTCAATGTGATTGGAATTCTAATGGAGAACGATTTGATGAAAGTGGGAATATCACTGTCAAATATAGTGGATTCACTGGCTGTAAATAGTATATAATTCGATAAAAATTTCCTAACACCATATCCATTCATAGAAATATATAAGTAGAAATTTTGTCAAGTTTCTGATGAAACCCCTTGCCAAAATGGTGCTTGATGCATGTTGTAAGTTGTACCAAATTTGATAATAATTACTCCATATTACTCACCAAATTATTAATAAAGTAGTAGTACGGGTTAATCCCACGATGACTATTAATTCAATTTATTAATCAAATAAAAAAAATCTAATAAAATGGGGTTTTGAGAGTTTAAGAATAAAACCAAGAAATAAAATAAATAAAAAGAATTCATGGATTAAAGAAAGTCAAGAGTTCAATCTTCACCACTAAACATGTAGGATCTCATTTATATAAGTCTATATGCACGCCCCCTATAAATATATCTTCAAAACAATATACATAGTAGAAAGCATAAACTCATACATGCATGTGAATATTACAGAGATGCGTAAACACAATAACAAAACTGTTGTACCCTAAAATAAGCACGAGTTTGATTATTCAACTCGGGTACAGCTGGCAGGTGAATGTGTGGAAAAATAGCCAAGTAGAATATCTGGCTAACAATGATGTGAGCAACTCGAGTTTAGGGGCTTGACAACACGATACACAGGTTATTATCAGACTGCCTCTCAAGATAATAATTGAGTTCAAGACTTATAGTCATCAAATCAAACTTTGGGCACTCTGAGTTTACTGCGAGCTAGGGTTCAGATAGACTTTGAACACGAGCTTGGGAAAGATATTCAGCTCATGGGAACTTGGATAGAATGCATAATAAAGGATTCCAAGAGATTCATAGGCTCCTTATACGCTCATTAATTGACATGCTATAGTACATATCTATCATTTATTATCTGAGAAAGCACGAGTATTATTATATTCTGTTATCAAATCATATCCCAGTGTAAATGGGAATAATCTGTATTAAATATATACCATATTTAGTTACGCTGTTATCCAAACCTGTCCATGAAATTCCCCTATAAATACTAGGGGTACTGGACACGGAGAGAAACAACCATTTTTGTATTACTGAAACTCTGCAGAAATTAAGAGAGAAAGGTAATAATATTGACTTGTGGACTAGGCGGATTTTAACCGCTAAACCACGTAAAAGTTGTGTATGTTCAAAAGAGTGTTTAGTATTTCATTACGGTTTATAATTTTGTACTAATTTACCTGTTTGATTTCTTAATATACTGTTGGTGAAAAACTGCGTCAACAGTTTGGTGCTTTCATTGAGAGGAAATTAGTGCTTCACAAGTTTCGTCGACATCCATCATGGTGCTCACTCGATCGATGCATGATAATGAACAACCTGGTGGGCATGAGGCCGATCATACCGTTGTTCCCACTGAAAAGGGTCCAGATGTTCAACAACGTCATGGGAAACAACTGGTGGGTCAGTACAACACTGGGAGTTCAGCGTCACGCCCACCAAATCCTAATCCACGATACTTGCATGTTGTCAAGATGGAAAACGCCCAGTTAAGGAGCCATCTTGCTAGGGAAAATAGGCAGATTGAGGAGGTCATGGCTCGATTACCCCCTCTTGCAACCGACGTTAATGTCGGAAAAAGGCAAAGTGGGTCTCATAAGTCCCAAAGAAATAACTGGTCTAAACCTAGTTTTATCTGAACCGCCACTCCAAGTGTTTTGCCTTCAGAGCGAAACCACAAGAGTGCTCAACCCATTGCTCATCACAGGGGTCATCATCAGCATGTCAGTCGGTCGGTCAGGACTGCGACCCCCAGCTTTGTGCCTTCTTTACAGATTCCCAAAAATGGCCAGAACAACCCACGGGGAGGGGTTGGGACAAGCTCATGAAGAAAAAGTGCTCCAGCGAATCCTTTTGTGCCACGATCAAAACCCCAGGCACAGAAAACTAGGGACATTGGAGTGGAGACGAGTCGGACTAATTTAATTCTTCCTAATGGAACGAGGATAGTCTCACCAATAAGGCATCCTCCATCACTGGTATGACATCCAACACCACCTCTCCCACAAGGAGATGCTCCAGCTCGTGGGAACAGTAGGAGAAATCCTCCCCTGCCTATAAATACTTACGCCCCATGGACGCATGCTAAGACTCCAGATCCTCGATCTAAACTGCAAGCCGTAAGTTTTTCAAATGGAAGTTACTGGACGGAGGGCCAACGTGAAGGTAGGTCTAGGAGCGACCTGAGAAATAACTTGAGCTCAACACAAAGTCCTCGATATGATCCATAGCTTGACCTGCAAAATCATTTGAACTCACAAAGAAGGTGTCCAACTCGGAATGAAGATGTTAGTTATACTCAACATGAGGAAGGTCCATCCATTGTACGCGACAATGGGAATGTCCCGCCAAACCAAGCTCGAACTTGGAGGGACAACAACCCATCAAACGTATATAATAGGATGGGAGTTGTTGAACAGCCCCCAGCTAACCTAGGGATCAAGGATCAAATCCTTGAGAGACTGGCTTTGATGGAAGAACAAATGAAAAGACTCTTATCTGGAAAGGGAAAGGATGATTGCGAATTAGATGAGGAGCTTGGACCTTTTGCTCCAAACATTGCACTGACTACATATCCTATTGGCTTTAGGATGCCAAACATGACGACATTTGATGGAAACACATATCCATCCGATCACCTCGGGATGTTCAACACGATGATGATGGCCCACAACGTCGGGCTCGATCTAAGATGTATCCTGTTCCATGCAACTCTGGTTGGACCTGCTAAACAGTGTTTTAAACAATACAAGAAGCATTTGATAAGCTCATGGAAGAAATTTTCTTCCAATTTTAAAAGAGCATTCTGAGCTTCATAGGGAGCTCGTGTTGAAACCAATTCATTGGCCAATGTAAAACAACAGCCTGGTGAAACACTGAAAGCATACCTAAGCAGATTCACCAATGTTACAGCGTGGGCTAGGGATGCTGTTGATAGTTCGAAGCTCATGGCGATGAGAAAAGGAGCAGTGACAGATGTTGCAACTACGACTCAACCCATTACCCAGAATAACCAAGCGGGAAATAATAAGAGGAAGGGGAATGGTGAGGGTGACAAGAACAGGATGAAGAAGAACAAGTCTGTGGAGAAATTCAAGCCCATTTATGCCACCAACACAGACATAATAGACACCCGAGAGCATATCTTCCTGGCTAATTCTAATTGCCTCACGTGAAAGAAGCCAGAACCTTAAGGCATCAGAGGGCAAAGAGAGATCCTTCAAAGTTTTGCCAATTCTACAATGACATCGGTCATAACACTGATGATTGCCAAAAGCTGAAGGATGAAATTGAGACACTCATTTGAGCTAGACCATTAGCCAGTACTCTTGAAATCGAGTAGTTCCCAATCACCCTACTAGGAAGTATCCTCATCTAATTCCACAAGCTCCGACAGATCAACCTGGAGCTCAGACAAATCAGGTTGACCCTCCCTCGATAGTAGGAGGAGATATAACCACTATTGCCAGAGGACCTCATTTGGCAGGCACAAGAAACGGGGCCCAAAAAAGGTATATTAATGAGTTGAAAACTCATAACAGTTTGGAGTTTGTCCCAGAGCAGCAGTTCTCAAAGCAACAGCGGTTGGAAAAACAAAAAATCATTTTCATGAAAGAGGATGATAGCCACGTTCAATTCCCACACAATGATCCACTGGTGGTAACCGTGGAGCTCGCTAACCAAAGGGTATGGAGAATATTGGTGGATAATGGAAGTTCCATGAATTTACTTTTCAGGTCCACCCTAGAAACGATGGGATTGTCTGTAACTGATTTGAAGGCGGCCTCGATGACTCTGTACAGGTTTTCGGGTGAAGGAGCGGCGACTATAGGGACAATCGGACTAGTGGTGACATTGAGGGAAGGGTCACGAACTATCTCTAAAATACTGGAGTTCGTGGTAATCGAATGCCCGACAGCATATAACGCGATTTTGGGCCGACATTCATTGATGGCATTTGAAGCCAACACTTCAATTTGACACCGGGCAATGAATGTCATATGCACAGTAAGAGGAGACCAGCTTGTCACCAGAGAATGTTATAGCATTTCTATGAAGGGAAAATCATAACCCGCGCAACAGGCGATGGTCATAAATGAGGGAGGTGAGGAGTCCCAAGTAATGGAAGTCACCCGTGGGATGGAGGAAACTCGAGAAGAAGATGGTGAGGTCACCCAACAGGATGACATTAATCCACGAGTAGGCAAAGACAGGTCTAAGGTTAAAGCAATAGAAGAGCTCGAGGAAACAAACATCGACCCGAAAGAACCTTCAAGAGTTGTAAAAATTGGGAAAAATCTTGATGTCAAATGGAAGGAGCTGGTCAAGGTTCTACGAAAGAACCTAGATGTTTTCGCCTGGTCGCATGTGGACATGGTGGGAATCAGTCCGAGTATAATAATGCATACTTTAAACTTGGACAAGAGTATGCCTGTAAAGTCCCAAAAATGGAGGCTTTTAGGGACAGTACGATCTAAAGCATTAGAAGAAGAAGTAGATCGCCTACTAAAATGGGGGTTTATCAGGGAAGAAAAATACCCGATCTGGGTTGCTAACCCCGTACTAGTCCCGAAGCCAAACGGGAAGTGGAGAACTTGTATCGATTTCTTCGACCTCAACAAGGCTTGTCTGAAGGATTGTTTCCCACTACCAAGAATTGATCAGTTGGTAGACGCCACGACCAGTCACGAGCTCATGTATTTCAATTATGCGTATTCTTGATATAACCAGATTGCGATGAACCTTGCAGACCAAGAGCATACCAATTTCATGATCGAGCATAACGTATATTGCTACAGAGTTATGCCATTCAGGATGAAAAATGCAGGGGCTACATACCAACGGTTGGTTAACGAAATGTTCGTCAACCAGATCGGGAGAAACATGGAGGTGTATGTCGATGATATGCTTGTCAAATCAAAGACTGACAATAACCATGTAACCGACCTGGAAGAATGTTTTGGCATATTGAGAAAGAACGATATGAAGCTGAATCCACAGAAGTGCACTTTCAGAGTTGAGTCATGAAAGTTTCTGGGGTTCATAGTCAACACAAGGGGCATAGAGGTGAATTTGGAAAAACAGGTCGTTGCTAGAAATGCCTTTGCCCAGGTCGCGTAAAGAAGTACAAAGCCTAACTGGAAAGGTGGTGGCTCTAAACCATTTTTTTTCAAAATCCTCTGACAAGTGTCTACCATTCTACAACTTGCTCAGGGGAAACAAAAAATTTGAGGGTATCGAAAAATGCAAACAAGCATTTCATGATCTAAAAACGCATCTAGCTAAACCCCCTGTACTATCAAAATTGACGTCTTGAGAGTGTCTATTTCTTTACCTAGCTATGACAGAAAATGCAGTTAGTGTCGTATTAGTTTGAGAAGAAAACTGAGCGCAGAAACCCGTATATTACGTAAGCAAGAGGCTTCTCGGAGTTGAATCATGGTACCCACTGATAGAGAAGCTTGCATTCTGTCTCATTTTGGCTTCAAGGAAGTTCAGGCCATACTTCCAATCCCATTCTATTCACGTCTTAACCGACCAACCTCTAAGGCAAGTGTTGCACAAGCCTGAAACATCAGGATGTCTATTAAAATGGGCCATCAAACTTAGCTAGTTCGAGATATTATATGTTTACCCAAAAATGATTTTTGATGACGTGGCAAAGATTATTTACACATGGATTGACACGTGGCGGAATTAAAGGGCAAAGGTGTTGTTTGGCCATCGACCAGGAGCACGCCTCATTGCCAACATTGAATTTTTGATACGACCAGGCTGATCGTGAAGCCTGATTTATTTCCTTCTTAAGTTGTAATCTAATATTAACTGCATTTGAATATTTCTTCATGATTATCCTTGATATGCGATTATTAAGGAAAGATAGAACACGTTAGCATGTGTAACCCTCATTGAGCCTATAAATATGCATGAAATAGCTCAAGGAAGGGACTTTTGATTGATTAGCTTTTTTGCTTAAGATTGAGAGAAAAAGAGCTAAAGTAAGTTATTACCATCTTATTGTATTACGTCTAAGGTTTGTGAAACTCAAGAACCCTAGTTCTTTGATCACAATTTTAAGATTCAATAATAATAATATCACTAAGTGGACGTAGGTCATTACCAATCACTGGGGCTGAACCACGATAATTCCTTGGTGTTTTTTCCCTTTCCATTAGATTATCTTTTCAAGCGTCGTTCTATATCCTGTCGTATTCTTGACTCTGTGTCGTTGGCTAATTTGAGGGTCAATATTATACATGCCACGAACAACAATCAAGAGCCAAGCCCTTGCTGACTTTGTGGCTAAGTGCACTGGTTTTTAGGACGAGTTGATAAGGGAGCCATTGCAGGACTTATGGAAAATCTTCGTTGATCAATCGTCAAACAAAAACAGATTGAGAGCTAGGATAATATTAATCTCACCTGAAGGACATCGGTTCCATACACCTCTCAGGTTCACGTTTGAAGTATCCAACAGTTAAGTAGAGTATGAGGCCTTATTGGCAGGGCTAAGGGTGGCGGAAGAGCTGAAGGCAAAAACCATCCAATGTTATAGTGATTCCGAGCTCATGGTAAATAAGATATTGGGGGAATACCAAACTCGAGGCATCAAGATGGCGGCCTACTTGGCTAAGGTAAAGGGTGAGTTGTCTGAGTTCAAGTTTAGCTCTGTTGAGCAGGTATCCCGCGAGCAGAATTCCAAGACTGATACTCTGGCTCGACTCGCTACCACCAAAGCGACCAATATATTGAATGTAGTTCCGGTGGAGTTCTTGGAAAGCCCGAGTATAATGGGAGAAACGGTAAATGTCGAAATGATTGACATAAAACCGACCTGGATGACTCCTATAAGGGAGCACCACACCATCGGAAAGCTACCTGATGACAGTAAAGATGCGATGTAGCGCACCAAATTTTTTTTTAGTTATTAAATTTTGTGCTTTATTTTATTTAATTGTTATGTGTTGTGTATTATTTTATTTATTTGTTTAAATTAATTGTTTGATAGAATTTTGTGAATTCAATTGTTATTTATTTATTTTTCATATGTGAATAATTGAGTTTTGGTTGAATGCACCAAGGTGTATGGTAGGTAGTGATACACCCTAGTTATTGAGTGTGTGCATGTGCATGGTTGCATGGTGCACTTGTGTAGAATTTTCTACACACTTTATAGCTTTCTTATATTAGATTTATTTAATTGACAATAAAATAAATGAAAGGGAAAGGGAGAGTGTGAACGTGTGAGCATAGTGGGAAGGTGAGTGATTTTATTCCTATTTTATTTGGCAACTAAAATGAAGACAATAGGTATAAAGGGAATGGAGATTGTCATCTATTTTTTTTTCTACCAATTAAGATAAAATCAAATAAAATTAAAATAAAAGAAAATAGAAATAATTAGGAAACTTATTACCATTTTTTCCCTGAGGCTATTTTGGCTAGGTTAGAATAAAGAGGGAAGGAAAAAGGGAAGAGAGCATTATGCTCATTTGGGACCGACGGCTAGAGAGAGAAAGGGAGAGAGAGGCTGCCATTTTCTAGAGAGAAGGAGGAAAAAAAATGTGAAGGAGAGAGAGAGAGTGGGCGAGCTAGTGACAGAAAGAGAAGAAGAAGGAGAAGAAGGAGAAAAAGGAGAAGAAGAAGGGTTCAATCCTAGGGCTTGAACAAGGGATGATATAGTTTGAGTATTGGTCACTTTGGGTGTTCTTGATTTTACAATCAAGAGAGGTAATGAACCCTTAGCCCTTTTTGGTTTTTTTTTTTTGTATTTTTGGTTTACATGAGATGATGGTATAATGATTTGTTTCTTGTTGATTTTGGGTGAGAAGGTTTGTTATAAGAACCATGGTAATACTTGATGTTGTGACACCTATGTTTTCTTCTTATAATATGATGCTATGGTTTGTTTGATTTTAAAGTTTTGTGTAAAAGCATTCAAGGTTTTTAGTATGTGATCTACTAAATATGATGATGGGTGTTTTCATTTTTTATGAAGGGATGTGATTATTTTGGGCTATGAGGGTTTCGGCCTAGGGGTGGTGTTCAAATCATGGTTGTTTGTAAGATTTTAAATGGGTATATGTTAGTTTTGTTCTCCCTTGGAATACTTGCATGATAGAAATATGTTAGTTTTGTTCTCCCTTCAAGATGATTTTTTTTTACGATTTGTGAGTATGTTTTAAGGTGGTTTGATGAATTATTGTATGATAATGGTAACATTAAAATAATTAAAAGAGGTGTAGAAACATGGTAGAGTTTGTGTTTGAATTCTGCTGATTAAACATGCATGATTAATGTGTGAATTTTGTGAGGCATGATGAAAAAGGATGAATTTCATGATTTTAAATGCTTGATGATTTTTGTGTATAAATGATGTGAAATATGATGAGAATAATGTTTTTGCATGCTTAAATAATTTTGCAAGTGCTATGATGTTTTTAAGAAATTAAATGGAATTTTAATATACATTAAAATGCTATCTTTTACTCAAATAAACACCTACAGTTGGTGATTTTTTAGAGAAAATATGAGTTTTTAAAGTCATGTTGGTGATTTTTTAAAATATATATTGTTGCTGGATTGTTTTTGGTAAAATGAGAAGTTGTCTTTTAAATAAAAGAAATTTTGTGTGTATGTTGAAATAAATTAATACCTTAAACTATGTAAATAGTAAAAGTGGTATTTTTAATGTTACCATGAGTGTTCATTTTAATAGATATGATTTTCTTCATTTTAATTAAGAAAAATGTTGAGGTAAATTCACTTGTGATTTTTAAATAAATTAAATAGTGGCTGAAAGTTTAGTTTGATAAATTAAAATGAATTATTTGATTATCACTTATGAATTTATTCTACTTAAAATTTAGTCTTAAAAGAATATAAATAAAATATATATTTCTTTTATCAAGAGGAAAATGAACTTCATTGAACAAAGCAACCAATACAACTGAACGGGCAATTCACCCACAAACAATCCAACCTATACTGTACGAACAAATAAAGGAACCAACTATTCACCCAAACTAATTACATTTAAGTTTTCCAATAAAATTCTGTTCCTGTAGAGATAACTTCCTATTTTTAACAATGAAAAATCTGTACTGCACTATATCGTGATATCCCTTGCTATACAATCAGTTGTCAAAGTAAACCCATCAAATAGACACCTGTTTCAGTTCCTCCAAATGTAGTATATAACAGTAGCCAAAATTATATTGATAATAGAGGAGATGATTCCAGGTCTACTACTAGCAATCCAAACTATTCAGCCAGTAAACTCACCAGGCCAGGCTCTAAACCCCATCCAAGCAAAGATTAAATCAATTATCTTCTTAGAAAGACAACAATCAAAGAAAAGATGAGTGTGACTCTAATTATGAGCACCACAAACTGGACATAACAGACAATCAATATTAATATTAAACCTGAGCATGTTATTCCTTGTGAGAAGTTGAGAGTTAACCACTTGCCAAAGTAAGAACTTGTTATCCAAAAAATTAGCATTGATGACGTGGCAAGTGATCCCTGGACACGTGGCTGACACCTGGAGATGTTCTGTTAGAGTATCGACCAGAAGACACATTAGAAGCAGTGCGGCCCAGTCTTACCTGCGACCAGTCTGGTCGATAGTTCCGCATACAAAGCAACATTTATGGGAAGATCTTTGTAAATCCTGAATTTATCTCGCACAATTTCCTGGATATCTGATTATTCAGGAGAGAATATCTGTAACAATCTTTTGTAATCCCCCTTGAGCCTATAAATAGCAAAAGATAGCTCAAGGAAGGGACTTTTGGCTTTTGAATTATTTGAGACTATAGTAATTCTCCTAGTGATATTGTATTGTTCTTCAGAGGTTAGTGAAACTCATTGAACCCTTATTCTTTGATCACCCCTTTGATTTCTATATCAATAATAGTCTAAGTGGACGTAGGTTATTACCAAACCTTGGGACCGAACCACTATAAAAATATCGTGTTGTTATTAATTTTTGTCATTACGTTCTTCTCATCATATTCATTCATATCAAGCATATTCTGACTCCGTGTCAGTTGGCTAAATCTTGGGTCAACATTCTGGTGCTTTCATTGAGAGCTTGATTTATCGTTGTTGAGAAAACTAATGGCGAAAGCTGGAAACAAAACTGGACAGGCAGCCGCTGCTGCACCGTCGAACCCGCCACCTCCTTCTCCTCCTGCAAGCATGGCAGAGGATGAGCCACAACTAGACTTTGAGGAGGAGGAAATGGATGAGGCAACGTTGAAAAGTACCCTGGGCGCGTTGCAGGAAGAGCTGGCTAGTCTGAGAGCCAGTCAGGAGACTGCCGCTGAAGTTATGGCGCAGCAGCAGCAAGAGATTGAACGGCAGCGCGCGGAATTGAGCGAAAGGCAGGCGGAGGTGCACCACCACCAGAGCGAAGCCATGGCAGCCCTTGAGGCAGCCTTGCAACTGGCTAGAAATCAGGCTGCACCTGCTTCACAGCCTGACCAACCTGCTAATGGGCCACCTCAGAGGGGTCCCAATCCTAGCCCACCGATCCAGCCTTCAAGTCCGCAGAGGCCCGAGTAGCCTCAAATGCCTCGTGACGATGTCCCACTGGATCCTGAGGCATAGCCACCATCCCAAGCTGCTCGGGGTAACCCCCCGCAAAAGAGGCAGAATAGGGTCGAGCATCAGCCTCGCAGTCCTAGACGCCGTAGGGATGATGGGCCAAACCTACCGAACAGAGGTCAGCACCCTCCTGGTAACAGGAGGGACTCAGAGTTAGGCTATGCGGTTCGGGGTCCCCCACGGCATGATAGTGCGCGGGGACACCACGACCAGCGCAGGCCGCCCTCTAACGCTCGGGATGTTTCAGCCAGAGACGGGAATAGAGGGAACAGTCGATCCCACCATAGCTAGTCGAGGTTCAAAGATGGCCACGGATATAATAAGGCCGACTCAGGCAAGGGAAATGCCGGTGAGAGAGGCGAAGAAAGACGTAAAGGCAGGAGCCAGGTACCTCAAGACGAACAACCCAACAAATGGGACGCTGGGGGGCAGCCCAGACAAAATAATGTCTTCAACCGGCTCAGGGGTAGCGAGCAGCGGAGAAGAGACGAGGACCTAAGATATGTACTCAACGATCGCCGTGAGCGGCATGGCGAGAACATCCCCCTAGCGACAGAGGCCACAGCGATTCCTGCCGCTTTACAGGCCCAGATAGACGCCCTCAACCAGGCAGTGCAGCAGCTGGTCGGGGGAAGAACTTCTTACATCGACCACGATAGGAGGAAAGGCACTCCTTTCGTACAAAGGATAGCTAATGCCGAAACTCCCAGCAAGTTCAAAATGCCTACACTCCCAAACTTTGACGGATATGGGGACCCAGTGTCCCATGTCAACAAGTTTGAAATTCAGATGGACATTCAGAAAGTGTCCGAAGACGCTCGGTGCAGGATCTTCCCTGCAACACTTTCTGAAGCAGCGCAGGAATGGTTTTTTTAAGTTCCCTCCTGCAAGCATAGTTTCCTGGGAAATGTTCGTAAGGGAGTTCTACGGACAGTTCTACGCAGGTCGTGTGCATCCGACCAAGGCAAACCAGTAGGTTGAAATTCGCCAACAGGATGGGGAGTCAGTTGAGGACTACATCCAGCGTTTTATGCGAGCAGCAGCTGGAGCGAAAACGGTCGGGGACGAAGGAAAAATGATGGCCATAACTGCAGGAGTTAAACGTCATTCTCCCCTCTGGAAAAGTCTTCGAAAGGAAGGAGTGAGAACTACCCAAGAATTTTTGGACCGGGCTGATCGCTACATCAAGCTCGAATAAGCCATTGCCGACGATGGAAAGCCCTTAGGCAAGGATAAGAAGGCTTCCGAACCTGCCAAAGCCGCCAATGGGTCCAAACCTAATGGCAACGGCAAAGGCAACGGGAACGGTAACGGCAATGGCAAGAATGGTGGAAAACAGCCGTATAATGAGCCTTCCACCTCCGACAACAAACGAGCCAAGGGTAATCGTTATGAACCTCAGTTCACCAACTACACTGCCCTCGTTGAGTCTCGGGGAGAGGTTTATCAGGCCACAAGTTCGAGTGTGCCTTACAAAAAACCTGGCCCCATTCGAAAGGATATTTCAAAAAGAGACACCACCAAGTTCTGTCGTTACCATAACAACTACGGACATGACACTAATGAATGCAACCAGTTGAAAGATGAAATCGAGTTCCTTATTAGACAAGGACACTTGAGAAGGTACGTACGGGCCTCGGGAAATTCCCAACGAGAAGCTCCGGGAGGCAACGAGCAAGCGCCCACGCGCCAGCGCTCGCCACCCTTACAGCTTGCCCCCGTGACTGGAACACTCTTAACCATCTGTGGAGGACCGCACCTCGCAGGAAATAGCGGAAAGGCCAGAGAACGATATGCTCGGACTCTGCGCCACGACCAGGACATCAAGATGATGACTGTGGAGGACCGTGCACCAAAAAAGGCTCGGTCAGAAAAAGGAGAGATAACCTTCTCTGATGGCGACGCCCAGCATGTCAGGTTCCCACATTCCGATCCGCTGGTCGTGGACATCCAGATGGCGAACATGATGGTGAAGAGGGTACTGGTCGATACAGGAAGTTCAGTGAATATCCTGTATAAATCAACACTGGAACGCATGAAATTGTCCGTTAAGGACTTGGAGCCCTGCAATCAAATGATATACGGCTTCTCTGGAGAAGGACTCGCCCCAGCCGGATTGATCAAACTCCCAGTAACGACGGGTACAGTGCCTGCAACAAGGACATTACTCGCCACTTTTGTAGTGGTCGATTGTCCTTCGGCGTACAACGCCGTTATTGGAAGGCCCATACTGGTTGATCTACGGGCCGTCATCTCTATGTGGCACCTAGCCATGAAGTTCCCAACAGACGCGGGGGTAGGACGCGTGTTGGGGAACCAAAGGGAAGCCAGGGAGTGCTACAACGCCTCAATCACCAAGGCAAAGAGTGGAACGTCAAAGAGCACTACCCCAAATAGGTTGCAGATGGCAGTTGATACGCAAGCCCAATCCGGTGATGAAGTCACCAAATAGGGTGTTGCCCAAAGTGAGGATAGAGATTTAGATCCTCGCTTTGGGGATTTTGAAGAAATTGTTGGACCTGTCGAGGACCTAGAGGAGGTCCAACTCGACAAAGAAGACCCGACCAGAGTCATAAAGGTTGGGAAAAACTTAGAGCCTACCATGAAGCACGCACTGGTAGAATTCTTGCGAAAAAACCAGGAGGTTTTCGCCTGGTCGCATAAAGACATGGTTGGGATAGATCCTGCGCTAATCAGCCATGTCCTGAATATAGACAAGACCTTTCCACCCGTGCAACAAAAGAGAAGGCTGCTCAATAAGGATAGGTCGAGAGCCTTAAAAGAAGAAGTCGAGAGGCTAAAGGAGAATGGGTTCATCCGGGTGGCATTTTATCCATCGTGGGTCTCCAATTCGGTACTAGTTCTCAGGCCTAACGACAAGTGGCGGACCTGTGTGGATTTTACAGACCTCAATAAAGCCTGCCCAAAAGATTGCTTCCCACTCCCGAGGATCGACCAGCTGGTCGATGCAACTGCAGGACATGAGATCCTCTCATTCATGGATGCATATTCAGGCTACAACCAGATTAGCATGCATCCCCCTGATGAGGATCACACCAGCTTTCGGACTGATATGGGCCTATACTGTTACAAAGTAATGCCCTTCGGACTGAAAAACGCAGGTGCGACTTACCAACGGCTAGTCAACCACATGTTTAAAGAGAAAATCAGTGTAAACATGGAGGTATATGTGGATGACAAGCTGGTAAAGTCTAAAAAGGCAGAAGGACATGTGAGGGATTTACGAGAGTGCTTTGATGTGTTAAACAAGTACCAGATGAAGTTAAATCCCCTCAAGCGTTCCTTTGGAGTCGGATCAGGGAAGTTTTTGGGGTTTATCATAAATTCAAGAGGAATCGAGGCCAACCCCGACAAGATAAAAGCCCTGATCGACATGAAGTCGCCAGAAAGGATCAAAGAAGTACAAAGTTTAACCGGGAGGATCGCAGCCCTAAGTAGATTCATTTCGAAATCAACAGACAAGTGTGTTCCTTTTTTAAATCTACTTAGAGGAAACAAGAAGTTTGAATGGACAGGAGACTGCGAGCAAGCATTCCAAGCCTTGAAGGCTCATATGGCACAGCCTCCCATCTTATCAAAGCCGATCGAAGGAGAAACTTTGTTTATTTATCTGGCGATTACTGAAGTTGCTGCCAGCGCGATGCTAGTGCGAGAGGATGAAGTTGCTGCCAAAAAATTAGCATTGATGATGTGGCAAGTGATCCCTGGACACGTGGCTGACACCTGGAGACGTTCTGTTAGAGTATCGACCAGAAGACACATTAGAAGCAGTGCGGCCCAGTCTTACCTGCGACCAGTCTGGTCGATAGTTCTGCATGCAAAGCAATATTTATGGGAAGATCTTTATAAATCCCGAATTTATCTCGCACAATCTCCTGGATATCCGATTATTCAGGAGAGAATATCTGTAACAATATTTTGTAATCCCCCTTGAGCCTATAAATAGCAAAAGATAGCTCAAGGAAGGGACTTTTGGCTTTTGAATTATTTGAGACTATAGTAATTCTCCTAGTGATATTGTATTGTTCTTCAGAGGTTAGTGAAACTCATTGAACCCTTATTCTTTGATCACCCCTTTGATTTCTATATCAATAATAGTCTAAGTGGACGTAGGTTATTACCAAAGCTTGGGGCCGAACCACTATAAAAATATCGTGTTGTTATTAATTTTTGTCATTACGTTCTTCTCATCATATTCATTCATATCCAGCATATTCTGACTCCGTGTCAGTTGGCCAAATCTTGGGTCAACAGAACCGATGCTTAGTGAAAGAAAGTTTACACCAAACTGCTTGATGATATCCCACCAGCTGTTGACTTAAGGAACTGTTATAGAGCTTGGAAGCCTTAAACCTCCCTGTTGTACTAGAAGCATTCACCTCAGCTAAGCTAAATTTTCCCCTCATATGACACAGCTTCCTCCAATACTAGTTGCAATCTGGCTTCAATTTGTAGTTCCAAAAATTAGAGCCTTTCAAGTATATTGAGTTAACCCATTTGACCCAAAGTAAATCATGCTTCTCAGAAATGGCCCAAATGTATTTAGCTAAAATAGCTCGATTCTAACTAGAACCATCTCTGAACCCGAGACCACCACAAGCCTTAGGGAGGCACACCTTCTGCCAAGAAGTAATATGGATCTTGCTTCTATTTCCAGTTATTCCCCAGAGGAACCCACGGCATAGTTTTTCCACTTCATTAACTACACTTTGAGGAAGCACAAAGATACTCATCCAGTAATTATGAAGCCCAAATAAAACTAAATGAATAAGTTGCATTCGGCCAGCAAAATATAGGTGCCTACTAGCCCAAGAATGAAGCCGCAATCTGATATTTTGAATAATAAAGTCACAATCTTCATGTTTCCACTTAGTTGGTCGCATAGGAACCCCTGGATACTTAAGCGGAAAAGTCCCTTCAAAAAGCTGAATCTCATGAGCTATAATCCTTCTATCTGCTGCATTAACTCCTCCAAAAAATATTTGAGATTTACTAGCATTAACAGAAAGCACTGTAGCAGCACTAAAATCCTCAAGAGCCTCTTTGAAAACTCTAACAGCAGAAAGAGTTCCCTTACAGAATAAAATCAAATCATCAGCAAAGCAAAGATTAAGAAGTTTAAGGCTTTTACACATGGGGTGAAATCTGAAAGTGGAATCATGAGGTGCTAGTTGAAGACTCCAAGTGAGATATTCCATGATTAGCACAAACAAAAGCGGAGACATAGGATCACCTTGACGCAACCCTTTCTCACCCTTAAAACTACCTTGAACCCTACCATTCATAAGCAAAGAGTAAGTTGTGTTTTTTAAGCAAGCCATAATCCATCCTATAAACTTCATAGGAAAGAAAAAAGCCTTTAAAATAATTTCAAGAAACTGCCAATCACAGTATCATAAGCTTTGCTTAAGTCTATCTTAATAGCACATCTAGGAGAGGTAGATGTCCTCCCATAATTCTTGATGAGATCTTGGAAAATCAAAATGTTATGAGAAATGGATCTACTCTGAATAAAAGCTCCTTGGTTCGGCTGAATGAGATCAGGAAGAATCAAGGCCATACGAGCACATAATAGTTTAGAGATGCACTTGTATAAGGTAGAACAACAAGCTATAGGTCTGTAGTCTACATCCCAAGAAGGATTAGCAACTTTAGGGACCAACGACAGTGTTGTATCATGGAGCTCAGAAGGAAATATCCCTGTCTCAAAACAATGGCCAACTGCTGTGCAAACTTCACCCCCAATATCCTGCCATAACACCTTGAAAAACCCTGATCCAATGCCATCAGGACCTGGAGATTTGGTGATGGGAATACTGAAAAAGAGCATCTCGAATTTCCTTATGAGAGAATGGTTTCAAAAGAGAAAGCTGCTGGTCAACAGAAAGCTTGGTACCCATCTCAATATAGTGAAGATTGATCTTACCAATAGCTGAGATAGGACTTCCCAAATAACTTCTAAAGTGATCCAGAAAGTGAGAAACTACATCAGGAAAATTATCTATCAAGCTACCTTGTTCAGTGATGTAGGTTGCAATTCTATTCTCTGCTTTGCGCTTTCTCAAGCAACCATGAAAATAAGAAGTGTTCATATCTCCCTTCCTTAACCCAGTAATTTTGCTTCTTTGAGCCAAAAAACTATGGTACATGTGCTCCTGAATAGTAAAAGCTTCAGCAGCAGCCTTCACTATCTCTTGTTACCCATAGTCTCGAGGATGGGATTGAGCTTGAAGTTTACCATCCTGATAAACATCCTTAGCCTTTTGATAATTCAAACCAATATCTCCATTATTGTCCCTGTTAAACCTCTTCAATCTGTGCTTCAGCCTCTTAGTCTTCAAGATAAACACAACCCTGAAACCAGTCCCTTTGATTGGTTTCCTCCAACTATTCAGAACCACCTCTTTGAAATCTTGATGATCAGTCCAAAAATTAAAGAACTGAAACAATTTGATACCCACATTCTCCATGGTCGTGGTAGAAATAACACATGAACAATGGTCAGAAACAACTTCCCCCCGAAACACAACTGTAGAGCTAGGGAAAACATCAAGCCATTCCTCATTAGTAAACACATGGTCTATCTTAGAGTACATTCGAGCTGGACCATCTTGATTGTTCATCCAAGTAAAATAAGATCTAGTACTCTTAAGTGACTCCACTTGATTCCCAGCAAGCCACTGAGAAGAATCAGCCAACTCCATTTTGGAGACAGGTTTTCCACCAGTCCTATCCTTACCAGTAAAAATAGCATGAAAATCCCCTAATATAATCCAAGATTTAACAGGGAGCATGAGCCTAGGTAACCCTTGCCATAAACTCTTCCTTCCCTCCATTGTATTGAGCCCATAGACAAAAGTAGTGCAGAAAGCTTGCCACTGACCAACCATTTTAACAACACAATGAACATACTGATTAGTCTCCTCTATAATAGTAACCCTCACAAAAGTCTTCCATCAAATGACCAAAACTCTGCCTTCAGTAACAGAGCTAGAATAGAAATCCCAGTTAGGAAGTTTAAGTCCCATGAATTCCATGACTTTATTCCCCTTCATTTTAGTTTCTAAAAAAGCACCAACCCCTATTTTATTCCTACTACATATATCTATAACTACTGTATGCTTATTAGGAGCATTCAATCCTCTCAAATTCCAGCTCAATATGCTGTAATTATCCATAAGAAGTGTTAGAAATAGATATACCCCCTTTCTCACCGTCCACCTGCTCCTGAAGCACCACAAATGCATTTTTCTGATTCTATCCTTGCCCAGTTGGAATTTTAGAAGATAAGGAACTAACAACTTCAGTCGGTCCTTGTTTAGAAAGAGTAGCTACTTTCTTTGGAGTTTGCCAACTAGCTTCACTGTTATTTGGTCCCTTAGCGTTAGTAGAAATGTTAGCCAACTCCTTCTGCATATCAGGTACAGCAACCCGAAGTTGGTTGCCCTTATCCCTCCCCTCCTCTAACTCATCTTTAGGCTGAGCACCCTTCTTGACTCAATGAGTTTTCATTTCCTTACGAAAATCCACCATGGAATGACCATATCTAGAGCAAACTTTGCATTTAATAGGCAGCCATTCATAATCCACCCCTTGCTCCACAATCTGTCCGTACTCATTAAGGAATTGTATACTCCTAGGAGGATTATTCGTTATATCCATATCCATAAGAACTCTAGAAAATTGAACTCTGGAACGCTCTTGAGTAAATTTGTCATCCATGATCGGTTTACCTAGTGTACTCACAAGCGCACTAAGGCATTTACTTCCCCAATACTAAAGCCCTAAGTCATGTAATCGAATCCACAGCAGAACTGAACGGATTAGTCGAACTGCACTGAGATCAGCAGTTCATGGTCGGATGATAATAGGTTTCCTATCAAACTGAAGGATACCATTTTTACGTACATGATCTCGAGTAGCATCATCATTAAATTTTACCATAGTCAGCCCCATTGTCATTCTAGCAATCTGAGCAATCCCGAGATGGCCCCAAACTCTTTTGATGAATCCTTCAAACACAGCCATTGGGGGATTAGCCATAAGAACCATACAAATTACTGCCGAGCTCCAATTAGCATATTGATATTTGACCTCTTCAATATCAACCCTAGCAATTTTCCTACCATCTTTGATCAAAGGTTCAGCAAACTCAAGTTTTTTGTCATAAAAGAGAGTTTACTTGTCGTAAACCGCTGCCATTGATTGTGAGCTGAAGCCTGATAGTCCCCTTCCTCCACCTTGTCCGCCTAGCTAGAAGGGTTCGACATCGGAATGGCCATCCCAAAGCCCCGAAGATCAGCTTCCTGGTTTCCCCTAAGTTCTGGCACTCATTCATGTTCAGCATCTAGATTCAAACCCTTAGATCGAGCTTCATCTTCAACGATCGTAGCATCAGCCGCAGAACCTTCAACGATCGCAACATCAGCAACAGTGCCTTCCTGGTCCTTCTCATCCTGAATCAACAGAGAGTCTTAATCAACCACACGAGTCACGAGCTTCCGAGTCAATTTCTTCTTCTTCGCCATGGAAGAGAGCCAACCGAGTCACACTATTAATAAAATAAAATATATTTTTCCCACACTTAAAATTTATATTTTTCTCACATGGGTTTGTAATTTTATTAATTTAAATAAAACTGTTATTTTCTAAGGAAACATGATAATTATAAGTATTTTAATTAATTTCAAGTCTTTATTATTTCTAAGTAATTTAAAAATAATAAATGGATTTATTATATCTTTAAATGGCTAAATAAATTATTTTTATGAAATAAAAATAATGTTTTAAAGAGGTTTAATCAACTTAGTGATTTTAAAGGAAATAAATAATGGTAAGAAAGTATGTTGCTAAATCATTATTTTTGAAGACGGTAGAAATAAGCGCGTAGGAATTATTGTTTTCAACGTCACTTTTTAACAACGTTCTCACGTATGCATGTCGCATGCAAATGCACTTTTACGTTAAAAAATGAGTCTATTATTCAACCATATGATTTTTATTTAAAAACCATGCATGTAACATAGGTATAATTTGCATTATTGTTTTGGTGATTTTATGTGTAATTATGCCTATTTGGATATTATGAGTAGTTTTCACCATGTGTGCATGGCCATGAACACATAGAGTATATGAGTTGGGCACAAGAAAGTATTATGTGATGCTAAAAAAGTGCTATTTGATTATGGTTATAGGCTCATTGTAAAGTTTGTCAGTTTTTACTTTGCTTGGACCTGAGGTAAGGAAGTTAGACAGGATTTTGTTTATTTATGCTGTGAACTGTAAGATTTTTTGTATGAATAGAATGTTATGTACGATGATACGTTTTGCGACATGAAGTGTGAAATGATATTTTGTGATGATGTGATGATGATGAGAAGTCATGAAATTTTGTTTGTGTTGATATGACTGGATTGTATGTGATTTGAATGTTGTATGATATGTAATGGTTGTTTGTAATAACCCAACTATTTCTAAGACCTTGGACCATTAAAATTACTAGACATAGCCACTATTTTTTAGAAAACATACATAAGGAATATTCATAACTTTATTAAAAATCCAAAGTAATTATTGAAATACATAAATGAGAGATATGAGATCCCATTGTTTTAAAATAAAACACAACTTTAAATTTAATGAAGTTCTTTACAAAGCTAAATGCGGAAAATACATAAAGACATAATTTTAAGAGACTAAAATAACGTTGTCCTCGAATCGTCACGCAGTCCATTAAATCCCTTCATCCATAATACACAAGTCGAGCTACCAAGAATCCTTGCGCCGCCATATCTATTTTCCTGCATCACATAAAAAAATAAAGGAGTGAGCCTAATGCCCAACAAGGAAAATCTACTAACACATATACGCATAAAACTATATCATAAACATATACTATAAAACATATGACTATACAAACATCTTTTACAATGGCCATCATACTTCTTGGGGCATGCTAGCTAGGCAACCATATGCCCATAAATTTACGAGGTTTGTTATGTAAACAAGTCATATAAATTTATGGGGCTTGTTAGCTAGGCAACCATATGCCCATAAATTTACGAGGTTTGTTATCTAAATATGTCATATAAATTTATGGGGCTCATTATCTAAACAAATCATATGCCCAAGGAATATATTATTGGGGCTTGTTATCTAAACATGTTATATGCTTGTTATCTAAACAAATTATATGCTCAAGGTCTAAAAACATATCATACATACATCACAACATAAACATATCAAAACATAAAACACATAAGATATATCCTATTTTCCTTACCAACATCGAGATTTTTGAGAACAAGGTCGGGATTTGGAACACTCCTAAAACCAACAATAAGAATGGTGAGTTTCTCTAAAGAAAAGAGATGATAAAGAAGAGAACTAAACCACCAAGAAGAAGCTTACTGAAAAGAAACTTAAGTTCAAAGAACTTAAATACCTAACCAAGAATCGAAAACAACAAGTTAGGATTTGAGTAAAGAAAACTAAAGAGCCATATAGAAATGAACTTAAGAATAGGAATACCTTTGGATGTACTAGAATCGATCTACACCTCGATATTGAAAACACACTATATCTCACATCCCAAGTGTTTATAAAGCTTAAGATGATAAAGATTTTATCCCAAACCCAAGTGTATCACTCTATAGTAACTGTAGCAGGTTGAAGGCTCTGAACACAGCTTGAAGAATGAGAAAAATGACTGGGTATAGGTCCTATTTATAAAGTTCAAGGAGTGCAAATATCTCTTTTTAGCTTGAATAAAAATAATGAATATTAAATGAAAAATATTTGAATATTCGTTCAACAGGTGCTTAAGACTCAGTCAAAAACGTTCAGAGGCAAGTCAAGAGGTTAAGGGATGAATCAAGCTCAGATTCTATGACGTTTGAAATTATGGTCCTAGGGCTGATATTTTACCCACCCTAGGCGATATATCGCCTGGCACTATGTCCCGAGTGATTGTGGTTTTGATCGTGTGAAATCGACGTGTTTTTCGTATCTCCCGTGTGGCGATATATCGCCCCTATAGCTGCGATATATCGGCATACGTTGAAATATTAGCCATGTAATTGCACTTTATCAACTTAATTTGAATTGGATAAACAGCTTTGACTGAGTCATAATACGATCTTAAAGCTGCTGGAAGGTTCTAAAGCTTCTAGATCTTTCTTTTTAATTAAACTATTCATCAAAATACTTAAATCCTTAATAAACATGCACACGATAAGTGTCATGATCTTATTAGTTCTATCTAAATGTAGTGCACGAAATTTTTTTTTTTAGTTATTAAAATTTTTGGTGTTCTATTTTATTTAAGTGTTAAGTGTGGTGAATTATTTTATTTAAATATTGTTTATTTTATTTAGTTGTTGTTTGTTTTATTTAATGGTTTGTTATTTTATTTAATTGTTAGAATTTTTTGTAGAATATTTTTGTGATATTATTTGTTAAATGATATTTATTTATTTATTTTTTATTTTAAAAATGTGATTATGTGAGATTTGGTTGAATGCACTAAGGTGCATGGTAGAAAGTGATGTACCCTAGTGATTTAGTGTGTGCTAGTGCATGGTAGCATGATTCACATGTGTAGAATTTCCTACACATTATATAGTTTCCATATATTAGATTTAATTGATTTATTTACAAAAAAAAATATAAATAAAAGGGAATGGGAAACCATGTTGGACGTGTGGGTGTAGTGGGAAAGGAAGTCAAATTTTCCATTTATTTTCTAAGGCAAATAAAGTCAAAATTTGAAGAAGATATCCATTTCGGGAAAGGAGTATGATCACCCTTTTATCTCCAATCAATTGTGATAAAA
This sequence comes from Humulus lupulus, assembly GCF_963169125.1. Lineage (NCBI taxonomy): Eukaryota > Viridiplantae > Streptophyta > Magnoliopsida > Rosales > Cannabaceae > Humulus > Humulus lupulus. Next base: position 245,522,380 of record NC_084802.1, read on the forward strand.
GAAAATAATAAGAAATTAAGAAAAAATAAAAAGAGAAAGGAACTTACCATTTTATTTGATTAGGCTTTATTGAGAGAATTAAGATAAAGGGGGAAGGAAAATTTGGGAAGGGACATTCTTGCTCTTGGCCGTGTGTTGAAGACAGGAAGAGAGAGAGAGGGTGGCGAGCTAGAGAGAGAAAGGGGAAGGCGCTGCCATTTTTCTAGAGAGAAGGTGGAGGAGAAAGGAAGAAGAAGAAGGAGGTCCTACGTATGGTTTTCTTATGGTTCATTGTTATTTTTTTTTAGATTAAGGTTTATCTTCCCCATCATCTTAAGACTTTTCTTCTATGTTCTTCTTCTTCATGGGTTTCAAAAGCCCTAGGGTATTCAAAGGTGATTATCACTTGGGTGTTGATCAAGTTGTGTTCTTGATTTTACAATCAAGAGAGGTATTGAATTTTTCCCCCTCTATCTTTTGGTTATTGGTATTTGATGATTGATGTTTTGGAGAGATTATGGCTGAAAGTGGTTTTGTTTGTAATAGGATAATATGTTGTGTTGATGGAATGCTTTTCTTATATTTTGATGCATGGGAAAATAGACCTAGGCGTGGGCATGGGTTTATGTTGTTTGGGTTTGATTTTTATGGTTGTGTATTTAAAAATATGTGTAGCGAGATGATTATTGAAATATGGTGATTATGATATGTTGTTCAAAGCTTTTCTATGGTTAAATGATAGGCATGTTTTGGCTTAAGGAATTTATGTGAAATTTTACAAAGGTTTAAATTTGTGATTTATGAAAAGTGATGATGGATATTTAAAATACATGAAAAGAATGGGTTATATTTTTGATTAAATGTGTTTCGGCCTAGGGTAATGCTCAAGTATGATTGTTATTTTTTGTGTGTTTAATGTCAATTTAATCTTAGAAATCATGATAGGTTGTGATCTTGTACGAGGTTATGATGGTTGTGATCTTGTACGAGGTTATGATATTGAGAGTATATTTAACACAAGATCAAGGGTGGTTATTTGTTCATGACTTGTGAATAAGTTCTAAGGTGATCGATGTATTATTGTATACTCATGGTGTGATTAAAATGGTTAAAGAGGTTACAAGCATGCTAGGGTTTGTGTTGAAATATTGTGCATAAATAAGCATGAATTTTGTGAATATAATGAAAAGAATGAATTTTATGATTTAATGTGCTTACTGATTTTTGTGTAGAAATAATGTTGTTTATGACGGGAATAATGTTTTGAGTGCTTAAATAAAGTTTGCAAATGTTTTGATGTTTAAAAAATTTAATGGGAAATTTAATTATGCTTTGAGATGATATTTTGAGTAAATAAATACCTACAGATTTTTTTTTATATATTTTGATGAAAATATGAGCTTTTAATAAATGGAAATGGTGATTTTAATGATAAATTTGATTGCTGGAATTTTTGTAAAAAAAAAATGTGAAGTGTGTTTCAATAAGAGGAATTTCATTAGTATTTGAAATAAATTAAAAATCCTAAACTATGGTAATATTACAAATGATATTTTTAATATGGTATGAGTGTTTATTTTAATAGTTATGATTTTCTTTATTTTGATTAAAAAAAATATTGAATTTAATTTATTTGTGACTTTTAAAGAAATTAAATGGTGGCTGATAGATTAGTTTAAAATGTTTAAAAGAATTATTTAATTGTCACTTATGAATTTATGTTTAAAATTAAGCCTTAAAATAATTCAAGTAAAAATATATTTTTTCACACTCAAAATTATTATTTTTCTCACATCAAATATGAAATTTCATTAACTTAAATTAAATTGTTATTTTCTAAGGAGACATGATAATCATAAGTATTTTCTTTTTAAAATAATTTCCAATGCCTTTGCTTTTCTCTGTAATTTAAAAATAATAAATGGGTCTTTTATATATTTTTAATGGCTAGATAATTTTTTTTTTTATGAAATAAAAAGAACGTCTTGGGAGATTTAATCAACCTAGTAATTTTAAGAAGATAAACAATGGAAAACAAAACATGCTACATGTCTATTATTTTTAAAACGATAAAAGTAAGACGCATGGAATTAACGTTTTAAACGCCACATTTACGCAACGTTCTCACGTATGCATGTTACATGCAAATTCTCTTTTACCTCCAAAATCATGTCTATTATGCAACCATGTAGTTTTTATAGAAAGATCATGCATGCAATATAGGTAGAATGAGCATTATTCTTTTTATGACCTTATGTGTAATTAAGCATATGTGTATGTTGTGTGTAACTCCTACCATGTGTGCATGGCCCATGCACACATGAGTTATATGAGAGGGCAAAATAGTAATTATATGAAGCTAAGAAATGTCGTTTGATTATGGTATAGGCTCGTTGAGAAGTTGTGGTTTTACTTAGCTTGGACCTGAGGTAAGGAAGTTAGATAGAATTTATGATTATTATATTATGAATGGTAAGACTATTGTGTGAATGAAATATTATGAATTATGAATGCCATAATGTGATGATATGATGGCTTGTATGAATGTTGTATGATATAAATGGATGTTAGCGTGATGAACGCGACACATCAAAATGGGTTGCTAAGGATAAGAAGATGTAACCCGAGTTACTAAGGATATGAAGACGTAACCTGAGTTACTAAGGATATGAAGACGTAACTTCATGGGCGAACGCGCCGAGGTTATTCAAGGAACAGAGACTCTTGTTTACCTCAAAGGGTGGCATGGACAAGTTAGCGAGCCATGTTCACAAGGAATTGTTTATGAATGTGTTATGATGTTTGGTGATGTTTATGATTTTGTTATGATGTTTATGATATGACGGTGGCATTATGTTTATGTTTATGATATTGATGCTAATTTTATGATGATGCTATGATGTATAAGATGAATGATAGTGTTTGTAAATTGTTGTATCTTACTTGTTTGTTGTTTGTACTTCCTTACTGTGCTTTTAGCTCACCCCCTTACTTTCCCTTCCAGGTAGCAAATAGGTTTTCTCTGTAGCACATGTGGTGATGTGGGGAGTTCTATCGTCCTAGTGTGTATGGCGTGGGGGCATCCTATAGACGAAAAATGATCAATTAAAAACGCCATTTTCCTAATGTTATGTTTTATGAGACTTTTTTAAACTTGTCAGTGGAACTTGAATTATTGGTTGTTTTAGAACTTTGCATAAAAACTGATATTTTCTTTTAAAACTATTGTACCCAACTTGCATGTTTTTAAGCAAGACCCCACTGAAACCTTTATAATAAATTGCTTTCTTTTATAGACCAATGAAAATGTGAATGTTTTATTAAGTACTAGTTAAGGGCGTTTTACACTAAACCTTATAATATAATAAATGACATCTTTATAATCAGTTATATTAATCAAACCTTATGTTATAATTAATATTCTTAAACTATAGGTTAAACTTATAATAACGTGTTGAACACGACACAACAAAGGGGTTACTAAGGATATGAAGATTGTTGACGCGGTTTTTCGCCAATAGTGTATTAAGAAATAATAAGGTAGATTAGTGCTTAATAAACCGTAATGAAAAATAAATGAATTCACTCAAGAACACATAATTTTTACGTGGTTCAGTGGTTAAAATCCACCTAGTCCACGAGTCTATATTATTGTTGTTTCTCTCTCTCTCTATTTTGGAAAAGTTTCAGTATTACAAAATAATGGTCCCTTTTCCTGTCCAATATTCCCAGTATTTATAAGGGAATTTCATGGACAAGTTTGGGCAACCGTGTGAGTCAATCACGCATTTACATAATTATTACATTTAATGCAAATAATTTTCATTTATATTGGGATATGATTTGATCACAAGGAATGTACTCCTAATATCTGGGATATTAAATATGTCAACCTGATCATAAATATACATATAAAGGGATCTCGAATCTCTGGGGATCCGCTGGTATACAATATACTAGAACTACCACGAGCCGGATATCTCCTCCAAGCTCGTGCTTCGATAGCTATTTTAATATTCTGAGCTCGCACTTCACAACCTTCATATCCCTACCTCGGGTTAAACCCAGGACGCCTAACACCACGCATGACCACATGAAACTCGAGTTGTCCATGTGGATAATAAGCAGTATCATTCCCTTGGTTAGTTCTCCGTATATTTATGTGCCAGCTGTACCCGAGCTGAGTGAATGACTTCGGGCTAAAATTAGGGTACAACATTTGCCCCCCAAGCTCCTACTCGTGTATGACGTTGTCACTTTCTAACCTACACAGTAGGGGCTTTTAGACTTCTATTACATAAAACCACGCTTGCCTACTACTTGAGTATTGGACATGCGGTGTACAGCAATTGACATCTTTTTGGGTTTCGAGTACTGCAATAATTGTCTTGTTACCTTTTTGTCATCGTTTGGTCTATTTAATCTTAGCCCTTAGATCTTGAACTAACCCTATTGAATGGCCCAGATTAATTTACACAATTTACGTATAAGTAGGATGGCCAAACTTCAAACTACACCACCTTTCATTTAAAAAATTTCCTATTTTGCACTTCCAAGCCTCTCTTCTTTCCTAGAAATCCCAAAAACCGTTCATCATGCCCAGATATTCAAAAGCTTTCTAGGAGCTTCCCGTTGCCGAGTCTATTCCTTCCAGTCTACAAATTGTACTTTCCTGTAAGTATCTCATCCTTTGGTTTTAAAAGTTTTTTTTCCTTTTATCCAATGGAATTTCTATTCTTCACCATGTTCATCTGTAACATTCATTGTAGTTACTATTAGGATATTTCTAAATGTTCTTAGGGATTAGGTTTTGACTTCGGTTCAACGGGTGAGTCCAAAAATGTCTTAGAAATAAGATGTTCATAAAACTGGGAAATTTCTAGGTAAATCTAGGTAACTCTAATGGTGAATAAATTTAAAGAATACCCATTCGGGGTAAAGGAAATGAAGGGTTTTTAGGTTTAGAACCAGATAGCTTAGAGGTTACGCTTTCTTGGGTGGTTTTGTACTAAACCGCCTCCCAAGGAAAGTAGTGGTCTGACATTCTGACACACGGATCCTTAAATATCAGGGGTCTGTTAGGAAACCGAGGCGCGTAGCTTAGGATATGGCGTGGCGTCACGCGATGGGGCTGGGGCTAACCTTAGCTTGTATAACAAAAGAAAACTGTTTCCTTCGTACTCTCATGTCATAGTATTAGATCCTCTTAGGTCGTCTGCTAACTAGGCTATTTTGTTGTTAGGCAATCTGATGGCTCCTCAAAAGAAGAACGCCCCAAAGAGGAATGCCTCGAGCTCGTCCACTCAATAGAAGAACATAGGGAAGAAAATCGCCCCAGAATCTCTCAACCCACACTTCGGTCCAATGGTGAAGGAGACCGTGGTCGATCCTAACGCATACTTCGAGGCTGAGCATATCATTTCAAATATCACGACTCAGGGGAGAGTAAACAAGATCATGTTGAGCCACAATATAGAGGTCGGAACTAGAACTCTCTTCGTCCAACCTGCGTTCGAAGGGGAACGGAGCTGCTCCCCTCTCCAAGATGACTTTGCGGCTTGGAGTGACGAGCATCTGAAGGATGGGGCCTTCCTCCCTCTAGACCAGTACTTCTTGGATTTTTAAATTACGTGAAGCTAGCTCCATTTCAGCTCCCCCCCAAATTCGTATAGACTTTTGGCAGGACTGAACTATTTGTTCTTCAAACATGAGTAGGAGGTCCCCACCCCGATATTTATTATGTATTTCTTCTGCCTCAAGGCGAGCCCTGACTAGAGGGGACGCGCTGGCGCATTCTACTACCTCATGCGATTCCCTAACTCGGCCTCCATCATCGAGCTTCCCAATCATCCAAATGACTATAAAGACTTGTTCTTTATGTCAAATGGATTCCAGAACTACGAACATCGATACTTCAATTGACCTCGTAAGTTTTCAATCCTTATGAATTCAGCTCGTGAATTTTTATTCCTTAAGATATATATATTTTACATGTCTTAACTGATTTTTTTTCTCGTGCAACCATATTTGAAAGGATGGCAAGGTCCGTGATACTTGGGGGTCAGTATGAGAAGTTATCTGGGCTTCCCCCCAGTGAGAAGGACTACCACTAGGCCGTGAATGACAGCACGATACTGGCTTGCCAGTTGATTGGCAAAGGTCAAACATTGGCCTTGAGGACCTGGGCTACCCATCCGGCGATCCTCGAGCTCCCATCCTCTCAAGAGGCCTTTCTAGCCATTGAGGATGAGGAGGATGAAGAGGACGAGGTACCTCTAGTGGGAAAAAGGTGGGCTCCCGAGGTTGATCGGGAACCCGACCTAGAAAGAGTTGCGTCACGGGCAGCAGCCGACCCCTCCAGCCAAGGTAACCCATACTCTTTTAGGGAATTAGATAGAGCTATTGTCGATTTTAGGTTAGTTCGTTTTAATCCAAATCAGCTCGTCCACTGTCATCCTTATAACCCAGAATGAAATATAACCCTGCTCCAGTGCATAGACCACCTAGTGCTACGCCATGACAATAGTTATCCTAAGGGCATAGTCGTAGTTGATAACACCTTAAACTTTAGATATGCCATTTTTTAGGAATATGGGACCAACCGTAGGACCTGGCCTTCTCTGCTCCAAGGTGAATTTGCCCTTGGATTTATACAGTATGTAGAGGAATCCAGCCCCATCGAAGGACTTGAACCTGAACCCCTTAGGATCCCAGAAATATTAACTGTAGACTCCCATTCTCCTCCATTAGTTGCAAGGTCGGAGGTCGTGCCTATCCCGGTCAAAACACCTGAGCTGGTGATAATAGACTCCTCCCCCATCCCGGAGGGTAAGATCTTTATTTTCTTTCTTTATATATGTTTTTGACAGCTTTATTTTGAGAACTAACTCCCTTTTTGCTTTTCAAGTGAAGAGATGGAACAACCCAGAGCTCCCAAGCTAAGAAAGCTGGCTCGGGCTCTGTTGTGAAGAGGCCCACCCCTGCAACGGGGAACACCTCAAAATCACCCGCCAAAATTAAGGAGACAAGCTCGACTCAGGAGCCAGCTCCAGTGGCTATGGTCACTACTGAGTAACTTGCTCCTCCCCTGCCTCACCTCATGGCCCCTCAAGTTATACAAATCGAGGCCCCAACCCCCACCGTCTGAATACCAGTAGACCCTTAGGACCTGGAGAAGATCCCTAAAGCCTTTCGATGTATCATTTACGAGACTGCGACTCACATGGTGGGGCACGCCTACAAGGCCAGCATGAGGGACTTGAGGACCATCGAGGAGCGCAGCCTGAAGAACGTTATGGAATCAGCTATAGGGATGAACCTCACTGTAAGTTCTCTTTCCTTGCTTAGTGAAAATTTTCTTTTTATTGTGACTGGGTGTATATTTTTGACTTGTTATGTTATTTTACAGTCTGCCCTAGCCCAATATTGTAGCATAGCTCATGCTAGGGCAAGAAATGATGAGCTCCGGCTGAATTGAACGCTGCCCAAACCACCAAGACTGTAGCTCAAGAAGGCGAGCGGGCCGCCAAAGCTGCCTTGGTGGTTGCTTAGAAGAATGAGCTTGATGCAAAGGATGCTCTCACCTCATCCAAAGAAAATGAACAGGCTACAAAGACCGCATTGTCTACCTCCCAGACTCAAACTGTACAACTTCAGGTTGAGGTTGATGAGGCAAAAGCAAAACTGCTCGAGGCCAAGGCTGCAGCCAAAGAAGAAAAGGTGGCCTCATCGTCGGCCATGGAAGAGATGTTGTTCCACTGTTGGGCCTTCAATTCGGATGGGAACTACTCTTTCATAGGACCCGGGCAGTGGGATCCGTACCTTGCAAAATTTAAGGCTCGGCTCTTGAAAGAACCGTCGGAGACCGGCGATGCATCTGGAATGGCAGAGGGAGATGGTGAGGAAGTCACATCGTCTGGGCGAGCTGATGGAACCTACTGATCTTCTTTGTGTTTGTTTTTCTTTGTAATTATTTAACAGTTTTTTTATATATTAAAAAATTGCCTTCGGGCTCAGTTCGAGGTTTTTTCTCCTCGTGTAATTTATTGTCTTTATTTCGATATATGTCCATCTTTTGATCCACTTATCTTTCCTTTATTATTTCTCATGCTTGTGAATCATTAGACTTGTACATTCGAGATTTTAGGAATCGATTTTTAGATCGAGATAGATTTTATCGAGCTTGGTTATATCCAAGTTTTTGTTTGATTATTTGCATCATACCTGTTAAGAATCAGGCCTCAAACCTGGTTAGATCTAGGATTTTTTTAGTGATTTAAACTTAGTTTTGTTTAGGTTTATTGAAAACTCGAGCTTTAAAGAACCCTTGAATAGTCAATTTCCCAAATTTCTAAGTTTTTTACCTAGTTAAGGCTAGGTTTATTGAATACTCAAGCTTTAAGAATCTGTTGAATAATCAATTTTTCCAAACTTCTAAGTTTCAGACCTGGTTACGTCTAGGATTTTAAATGATTTTAAATTTAGTTCGCGCTAGGTTTACTGAAAAATCAAGCTCTTAAAAAGCCATTGAATAATCAATTTTTCCAAGCTCTAAGTTTGTTAATCTTATTGAGCAGGCTTAATTTTGCCAACCTCGGGTTATGTGCCTCCTAAGTAACCAGAATGTAGAAACTTTCTTGGTTACTTTTACAAACATTTGAACACAAACTAATACAATCTAAAAAGGAAATTATTTAATAATACATCTATTATTTAATCAAATGGCTTTTTTAAATAAGCCTTACATTGATGGTGGTACTACTGATAATATTTTTTCAAAAGTAGGGCATTCCATGTCTGTCGGAATACTTCCCCATTCAGCCGAGCTATCTTGAAAGTTCCTTCATGCAAAACCTCAACGACCTGATATGGTCCCTCCCAATTCGGGCCTAAAACACCATCCTTGGGATCCTTATTTTCTAGAAACACCCTTCGGAGAACCAGATCACCAAATCCAAATCTATGCATCTTAACTTTAGAATTAAAATAGCGAGTGATTTTTTGTTGATAATGGGCGAGCTGTAACTGCGACTCTTCTCATTTTTCTTCAATCATATCGAGAGATGCATTAATTAGTCCATCATTATGCTCTTGGTTGAAGTTCCTTTCCCTGTGAGTGGTTACCATGGCTTTGACTGGAAGCACGGCCTCACTTTCAAAAGTTATGGAAAAAGGAGTATGCCCTATGGAGGTTCTGTGAGATGTTTGGTAGGCCCACAATACTTGCGGGAGCTGTTCAGGCCATAGTCCTTTGGCTTTATCTAACCTCTTCTTCAGGCTTTCCTTTAAGGTTTTGTTCACAAACTTGACCTGCCCGTTGGCCTGCAAATATGCTACTGAGGAGAAACTCTTCATAATGCCATACTTTTCATAGAAATCAGTAAAGAGATCGCTGTCGAATTGTGTCCCATTTTCTAACACGATCTTTTTAGGAAGCCCAAATCGACATATAATACTCTTCACCACAAAGTCTAGGAATCTTTTTGAAGTGATGGTTGCCAGAGGTTCAGCATCTACCCACTTCATGAAATAGTCGATCACCACCACTGCGTAATGAACTCCTCCCTTTCCCATAGGTAGGGACCCTATTAGTTCGATGCCCCATACTGTGAATGGCCATGGGGATGAGATCATTGTTAACTCAACTAGAGCAGCTCAGGAAACTATGGCGAAACGCTGGCATTTGTCGCACTTCTGAACGTACAAGATTGAGTCTTTTCTTATAGTGGGCCACAAATAGCCCTGCCTCATAATTTTCAGTGCTAGGTTTTGCCCCCAGCATGATCTCCACAAAAGCCTTCGTGCACTTCTTGAAAAATGGTATTAGCTTCCTTGGGCAGAACACATCATAGGAGAGGCAATGAATGACCACGTCAGCACAAGGTCCCATCCACTATCACATACTGCGGAGCTTGCTAAAGTATTTTTCTGCCATCCTTTCTATCATCAGGTAGCCTTCCTATTGCAAGGTATTCCATTATGGGAGTCATCCAGGTCGGTCTTGTGTCGATCATTTCGACTTCTATCATTTCTGTTACACCCGGATTCCCCAAGAACATCACTGGCACCGCATTCAATGTCTCAGCTTCTTTTGTGGTGGCAATTCATGCCAAGGTGTTAGCATTTGAATTTTTCTCGCGAGGTATCTGTTCAACAGAACTGTACTCAAATTCAGACAGTTCTCCCTTCACCTTAGCTAGGTAGGCTACCATCTTGGTACCCTGAGCTTGATATTATCCCAATACCTGATTAATCATGAGCTAAGAATCACTATTGCATTGGACGACTTTTGGCTTGAGCTCCCTTGCCACTCTTAGCCCAGCTAGTAAAGCCTCAAATTTGGCTTCGTTGTTGGATGCCTCAAATCCGATTCTCAAAGTTGTATGAAATCGATGCCCTTCTGGGGATATTAAGATGATTCTAGCTCCCTATCCATTCTCATTTGATGATCCATCCACATAGATTTTCCATAACTCCTGCCCAGCTTCTTCGAAAGCTCCTCTTGAAATTCGGTGCATTCAGCCATAAAATTAGCAAGGGCCTGACTTTTGATTGAGGTCTGTGGTACATACAATATCTCAAACTGGCTAAGTTCGATAGCCCATTTTAACAGACGTCTCGATGTTTCAGGTTTTTTCAAAACCTACTTTAAAGGTTGGTCGGTCGTGACGTTGATTGAATGGGACTGGAAATATGGTCAGAGATTCCTGGAAGCCAATATCAGATAGAATCCCAGTTTCTCTATAAATGGGTATCGTGATTCAACTCTGAGAAGTCTCTTGCTTATATAACATACTAGTTTCTTAGAACAGTCTTCTTCTCAAAGTAATACGGCACTAACTGCATTTTCTATCACGGCCAAATAAAGGAACAGTGGTTCTCCAGACATAGGCTTAGATAACTTTGGGGGCTCGACTAGCTGCACTTTTAGGTCGAGTAATGCCTGTTCACACTCCTCAGTCCACTCAAACTTTTAGTTTCCCTTGAGCAAGTTGTAGAATGGTAGGCACTTGTCAGTGGATTTTGAAATAAAACAATTCAAAGCTCCCACCTTTCCAGTCAGGCTTTGAAATTCTTTATGCGACCTGGGTGAGGGCATTTCTAACAACGATATGATTTTCTCAGGATTTGCCTCTATTCCCCTTGTGTTGACTATGAAACCCATAAATTTTCCAGATGCCACTCTGAACGTGCACTTCTGAGGATTCAGCTTCATGTCATACCTTCTTAAGATTCCAAAACATTCTTCTAGATCAGATACATGATTATCGACAGTCTTTGATTTGACAAGCATATCATCGACATACATTTCCATACTTCTACCGATCTGATTAGCGAACATTTTATTGACTAAGCATTGATATGTAGCTCCAACATTCTTCAGCCCGAAGGGCATGACTTTATAACAATATACGTTATTTGGGGTCATGAAGCTAGTATGTTCCTGGCTCATAGGATTCATTGCGATCTGGTTATATCCAGAATACGCATCCATGAAGGACATGAGCTCGTGACCTGCCGTGGCATCTACCAACTGATCAACCCTTGGTAGTGGAAAGCAATCCTTGGGACAAGCTTTGTTTAGGTCGGTGAATTCGATGTAGGTTCTCCATTTCCCATTTGTCTTTGGGACCAGCACGGGATTGGTGACCCAAATTGGGTATTTTGCTTCACGGATAAACCCGCACTTTAGTAGTCGAGCTACTTCTTCCCCAAGAGCCTCAGCTCGGACTATTCCCAAGCGTCTCCGATTTTGGGATTTTGGAGGCACGTTCCTGTCCAAGTTTAAAGTTTGCATGATTACACTCAGGCTTATTCTCACCATATCTTCATGTGACCAGGCGAAAACATCCAGATTCTCTTGTAAGAAATTGACGAGCTCCTTCTTTCTTTTATCATTAAGATTCTTCCCAAGCTTTACGACTCTTGAAGCTTCATTGGGGTCAATGTTTACCTCCTCGAGATCCTCTATAGCTGACATGTCTTCGCCTATCCGTGGGTCAATGTCATCGCGTTGGGCGTCATTACTGTCCTCTTTTTGCTGAGGTTCTTCCATCCCGCAAGTAATTTCTACTTCCCGGAACTCCTCACCTCCGTCATTTATGACCATAGCTTGCTGCCTGGGTTATGATTTTCCCTTCATAGAAATGTTATAGCATTCTCTGGCAGCGAGTTGATCACCTCTGATGGTACATATACCCGCAGCTAAGGGGAATTTTATTGCTAGGTGCAGGATAAAGGTTATGGCTTCAAAAGCCATCAGCGCAGGTTGACCCAAAATCGCATTGTATGCAGTTGGGCAGTCAATTACCACGAACTCAAGTAACTTGGAAATAGTTCGTGAGCCTTCTCCCAATGTTACCACTAATTCGATCATCCTGATGGCTGTTGACCCTTCATCAGAAAACCCGTAAAGAGTCATTGAGGTCGCCTTCAAGTCTGTTACAGACAACCCCATTTTTTCCAAGGTGGACTTGAGAAGTAGATTCATAGAACTTCTGTTATCTACTAGTGTCCTCCGGACCCTCCGGTTGGCGAGCTGAACAGTTATGACCAAGGGATCCTTATGTGGGAATTGGACGCGACTAGCATCCTCTTCTATAAAAATGATTGGTTGTTTTTCCAATCGTTATTGTCTCGATAATCGTTGTTCCGGGACAAACTCCACTCCGTTATGGGATTTCAGTTTGTTAATGTACCTCTTATGGGCCCTGCTGCTTGTGCCTACTAGATGAGGTCCTCCCAAAATGGTGGCCATATCTCCCTTACTATTGGAGGAGGGTCGTCCTGATTCACTTGAGCTCCGGTTTGACTTACTGGAGCTTCGGGAACTGACAGAGGGTTTTGTCCACCGGGTTCATTAGGGACCACCCGATTTTGGGCGTACTGGGGCCAAAGGTCCCGCTCTAATGAGAGTTTCAATCTCATCCTTCAGTTGTTGATAGTCATCAGTGTTATGACCGATATCATTATGGAATTGCCAGAATTTCAAAGAATCTCTTTTCGCCCTCTGGTTCTTCAATGGTTCTGGCTTCTTCCACAGAAGGCGAGCAGAATTTTCCAAGAAGATGTGCTCCCTAGTTTTTGTTAGGTCGGTATAAGTGGCATAAACAGGTTTAAATTTCTCCATGGACTTATTTTTATTCATCCCGCTTTGGTCGCCCTCGCCATTTCTCTTCCTTTTTTTATTTCCCCCTTGGTTATTCTGGATAACGGTTTGAGCCGTAGCTGCAACGTCCGTTACTCCAACGGGCTGGACAGTGGTCTGGCTGATTCCTGTGAAGGAAGTTCGCGCCTCTTCTAGATTAATCCACTCTTGAGCTCAGGCCAAGAATTCTTCCACACTCTTAACTCCTTTCCTTTAGAGTTCTTGCCGAAGGTCAACCCCAACGAGGATTCTTGTCCTCAATGCAATGAGCTTGGAGCTGTCATCAGCATCCCTAGCTTATGCAACAACATTGGCAAACCGACTTAGATATGCCTTCAATGTCTCACCAGATTGCTGCTTTACATTGGCCAATGAATCGGTATCAACCCGAGCTGCCTGTGAAGCTGGAAAAGCTTTTTTGAAATTGGAGGAAAACTTCTTCCACAAGCTTATGGAATGTTTCTTGTATTGCTTAAACCACTGCCTGGATGGCCCGACAAGAGTTGTAGGGTATAAAATACACCTTAGATCGAGTCCGACTTTGTGGGCCATCATCATTGTGTTAAACATTCCGAGGTGGTCTGACGGATCTCCATCTCCATCAAATTTTGACAAGTGTGGCATTCTGAAGCCTACCGGATATGTGGCCGCCGCAATATTTGGAGCGAAAGGCTTGAGCTCATCCTTTGAGACGCAAACATCTTTGTCTTTTCTAGATAAAAGTCTCTTCATTTTCTCTACCATCAGAACTAGCCTCTTGAGGGTTTGGTCTCTGGTTCCTAGGTTATCTGGGGGTTGTTTGACAGCTCCCATCCTATCGTATGCGTTTGATGGGTTATTGTCCCTCCAAGCTCAAGCCTGGTTTGGTGGGGCATTCCCATTCTCATGTACTATGGATGGACCTCCCTCTTGTCGAGTATAACTAACATCTTCATTCCAAGCTGGATTCCTTCTTTGCGAATTCAGGCGATCACACAAATCGGGTTGTGACTCGTACCGAGGGCTTTGTACTGAACTCAACTGATTTCTTAGGTCACCCTCGGACCTACCACTATGATAACTTTCGGTCTAGTAACTCCCATTTTCGAAGCTTACAGCTCGCGGTTGGGGCTGAGGATCTACATTTTCAACACGTGTCTGTAGGATGTAAGTATTGGCAGATGCGGGAGGATTTCTCCTACTGTCTCCATAAGCTAGAATGTCCTGTGTAAGGCGAGGTGGCATCAAATGTCTTATAGGTGACGAAGGATGCCTTATTAGTGATGCAATCCTTGTTCCATTAGGGCGGGCTAATGTTCTACTCCATTGTCTCTAGTTCTCTGCGCCTGATGGTTCGTTCGTGACGTAGGAGGGTTTGTTGGAATATTTTGTCTTTGTGAACCTATCCCAGTCCCTTCTCATTGATTGGCAGGGGCATTTCTAGGGACCTATGAAGGGGGCACCGAACTTGGGGTTGTGGTTCTAACCGACCATCTGACATGCTGATGACCCCTATGAGGGCCACTGGGTTGAGTATTCTGGCCATCATGCCTTGTAGGTATAGAACTTGGGGTAGCCGTCCTGACTGATCGACTTGGTTTGGATCGATTATTCCTGTGGGACTTGTGAGACCTACTTTGCCTCTTTCCGACATTAACGTCGGTTGTAAGAGGGGGTAGCCAAGCCAAAACTTCCTCAATCTTCCTATTTGCATTAGCAAGATGGCTTCTCAATTGCATGTTTTCCAATTCGACGGCATTTGGGTAGTCTAGATTTGGATTCAGTGGCAATGACACCAAACTCCCAGTGTCGCCATGACTCGTCGGTTCTTTTCTCGGACGCTGCTAGATCTTAGGGCCATGTTTGCTCGAAACAATGGTATGATTGGTCTTCTGCCCACAAGGTTGTTCTATCTCATTATCGTGCATTAAGCGAGTGAGCACCATGATGAGAATTGACTAGGATCTTGATGAAGCACTAATTTCCCTCTCAATGAAAGTACCAAACTGTTGATGCGGTTTTTCACCAACAGTGTATTAAGAAATAATAAGGTAGATTAGTGCTTAATAAACCGTAATGAAAAATAAATGAATTCACTCGAGAACACAGAATTTTTACGTAGTTCAGTGGTTAAAAGCCACCTAGTCCACGAGTCTATATTATTGTTATTTCTCTCTCTCTATTTTGGCAGAGTTTTGGTATTGCAAAATAATGGTCCCCTTTCCTGTCCAATATTCACAGTATTTATAAGGGAATTTCATGGACAGGATTGGGTAACCGCGTGAGTCAATCATGCATTTACATAATTATTACATTTACTACAAATAATTCCCATTTATACTGGGATATGATTTGATCACAAGGTAATTGTACTCCTAATATCTAGGATATTAAATATGATAGCTTGGTCATAAATATAAGTATAATGGGATCCCGAGTCTTTGGGGATCCGCGGGTATGCAATATACTAGAACTACCACGAGATGGATATCTCCTCCAAGCTCGTGCTTTAACAGCCTTCGTATCCCTAGTTCGGGTTAAACCCAGGACGCCTAACACCACGTGTGACCACATGAAACTTGATTTGTCCATGTGGATAATAAGCAAATATCATTCCCTTGGTTATTTCTCCGTATATTTATTCGCCAGCTGTACCCGAGCTGAGTGAATGAAATCGTGCTAAAATTAGGGTACAACAAAGACGTAACCCGAGTTACTAATGACACAAAGAAGTAACTCATAGGGTAGACGCCTTGAGGTTATTCAAGGACCAGAGATCCTGTTTACCTCAAGATGTGACATGGACAAGTTAGCGGGTGATGTTCACAAAGACATGATGATGATGTTTATGATGATAATGTTTATGATGATGATGTCTATGATGATTATGTTTATGATGATGGTGCCTATGATGAATATGTTTATGATGATGATGTTTATGATGATAATGTTTATGATAATTATGTTTATGATGATGGCGTATGATGATGAAGTTATGTATGATATATAACGATGTATGAACGTGAAAATGTTTGTTGTGTTTACTTGTGTGTTATTTGTACTTCCTTACTGGGTTGTTAGCTAACCCCCTTACTTTCCCTTCCAGGTAATAAATAGGATTTCTCTGTGGCACGCGTGGTGATGTGGGGAGTTCGTCAGGGTGTGTATGGTGTGGGGGCATCCTATGGACGAGAAAACGATTAAAGAATAATGTCATGTTTATTTTTTTTAACTTTTTAGAACTTATCAGTGGGACTTGAACATTATTTATTTTTAAAACATTGCATGAAAACTATTATTTTCTTTTTAAACTATTGCGCCCAACTTGCATGTTTTAGCAAGGCCTCACTGAGATTTTTGATATAATAAATGGCCTTCTTTTATAAGTTTATGAGCATGTAAATTTTTTACAAGTACTAGATTAGGGTGTTTCGCATGCGAGAAAGGTGCTTTATCAAGCTTTGCGGTATGTAATTGTTGAGGGAATCTTATATCAGTGAGGGCATTCATTGCCCCTCCTTCGATGTGTTCTGCCTGAGGAAGCAAGAACTATTTTACAAGAAATACACGAAAGCATCTGCAAAGATCATGCTGGGGGCAAAACCTAGCTCTAAAGGTAATTAGATAGGGCTATTTTTGGCCCACTATAACAAAGGACTCGAACTCGTATGTGAAAAAGTACGACAAATTTCAGCATTTCACCATAGTTGCTCGAGCTGCTCCAGTCGAGCTAACCATGATTTCATCCCCTTGGCCAATTACAACCTGGAGAATTGACTTGATAGGTTCCCTGCAAATGGGAAAAGGAGGGGTTCATTATGCAGTAGTGGCAATCAATCATTTCACGAAGTGGGTAGAGGCTGAACTTTTGGCAACCATCACCTGGAATAGAGTCCTGGATTTTGTCGTGAAGAATATCTTATGTCAATTTAGACTCCTTAAAAAGATCATGTCAGAAAACAGAACACAGTTCGATAGTGATCTCTTCACAGACTTTTGTGAAAAATATGGCATACCCAAGAGTTTCTCGTCGGTGGCATACCCACAAACCAATGGGCAGGTCTAGGCTGTAAATAAGACAATGAAGGCAAGCTTGAAGAAAAGATGAGATGAAGCCAAGGGATTATGGCCTGAGCAGCTCCCACAAGTACTTTGGGCCTACCGAACTTCGCATAGAACCTCCATGGGAGATACCCCATTTTCCCTAACCTTTGGAAGCGAGGCTATGCTTCCAATTGAGGCAATGGTAATGACTCACAGACAAAGGACATTTAATCAAGATCATAATGACGAGCTACTTAATGCATCCCTCGATTGGATCGAAGAAAAATGAGAGGCATCACAATTACAGCTCCCCCATTATCAACAAAAGATCACTCATTATTTCAATTCAAAGGTTAAGAAACGTAGACTTAGATTAGGCGATCTGGTTCTCCGAAGGGTCTTTTTGGCAAACAAAAATCCCAAGGATGGTGTGTTAGGCCTAAACTGGGAAGGACCATATCGGACCGTAGAGGTCCTACGCAAAGGAACTTTCAAGCTCGCCTGGCTAAGTGGGGAAATAGTCCCATGGACCTGGAATGCCCTACATTTAAAAATGTATTATCAATAGTATTACCATTTATGTAAGGCTTATTTATAAAAGTCATTTCAATTCAATAACAATTGGATTATTAAATAACCATTCCCCTTTTTATTATTATTATGAGCTCACGTAGTAAAAGCAACCAAGAACGTTTATACGTTATGGTTCCTTGAGGGGTACATAACTGAGGAGAGTTTTTGAGAAAGTTCAGCTTACTCAGATAAGGATTAAAAACTTAGAGTCAGGAGAAATTGATTATTCAGCAGTTTTTTTTTTTAAAAAAAAGCTCGAATTTTTTATAAACCTAACGCGAACTAAGTTTGAGAAATCTCTAAAACCCATGGATATAACCAGGTCCAAGTCCTAATTCCTAACAGGTATAAAGCTATTAAGCCTACTAAAACCCTTGGATATAACGAGGTCCGAGGCCTGATTCCTAATAGGTGTAAATCTATTAGGCCTATTTAAAACCCTAGACATAACCAGATCCGAGGCTTGATTCTAAACAAGTATGAGGCAAATAAGGAAGCAAAATCTTGGATACAATTAAGATATCGATAAAATCTATCTCGATCTAAAAGTCAACCCGTAAGATTTTGAATGTACAAGAATCTAAGGATTCATAAACATGAGAAAATAATAGACTAAGGGAAACACAAATAGATCACAAGTTAGATGTATATTCAAAAGTATATTGTCATCTGGAGAAGAAAAAACCTCAACTTAAGCCCGAAGATAATTGTTTTGGTCCCAAGGGACCATTACACAAGTTTAAATAATAATAATTATAATAATAATAAGGGAGAATAATAAAATCACTGAGCTCTTCCAGCTTGCTCCAGAAAAGTCACCTCCTCGCCATCCCCCCTCGGCAGCTCCAGAGGCTTCGCCAGTTTCCGATGGTTCCTGTAAGAACCGAATCTTGAACCGAGCAAGATACGGATCCCACAGCTCAGGCTGCATGAAAGAGAAGTTCCCATCATGGTTGAAGGCCCAACAACAGTAAAGCATCTCCTCTACTTGAGTCGACGACTCTACAGCTTCCTCATTGGCCCTAGCCCCGGCCTCGATCAGCTTCTTCTTGAGTTCTTCATTCTCGACCTGAAGCTGATCCACGCGATGGCTCGCCTCCATGACCTAATCTTGGGAGGTGGATAGGGCACCTTTAGCATACCGCTCGCCCTCCTAAGAAGAAACTAGGGTGGCTTTCACGACCTTTTCGCTCAGGGTAGCTCGGAGTTCTTCATCCCTGGCCTTAATGCGAGCTATGCCTCAAAATTGGGCTAGGACAAACTCCAGAAGAATGAAACAAGTCAAGAATAGTTAAAAGAAACATAAAGAAAAAGAAAAGGTTTGGAGAGTGAAAAGGACTCAAAGTAAGGTTTATGCCCATGGCAGATTCGAGGACGTCCTCAGGACTGCACTCCTCTATAGCCCTTAAATCTTTGGCATTGGCTCTATAGGCATGGACGACCATGTGGCTTGCTGTCTCGTACACAATACCCCGAAAGGCCTCAGGGATCTTGTCCAGGTCATGTGGCTTGACTAGGATCTGGACAGTGGGACCCTCATCTTGGATCACTTGAGGATTTGAGGGAGGTATGTGTCGAGGAATAGGATAAGGAGCTTGTTGAACAGTAACCATTTTTACCGGAGTTGGGGGAAGTTCTTTTTGTGGCTGCTCCTGGGAGATGCTGACACCCTTGTCCTTAGCCAAAGATTTGGTGGTACTCCTATCTTCAGAGCTTCTCTCTTTGTCACCCTAGCCCTCTTCACCATGGGACCAGCTCCGGTCCCGCCGACCTTAAAAGCACCCCTCAAATCCGAGGCTCCTGGTAGTTCCATCTCTTCACTTGAAAAAGAGCGAGCAGAAGATTTAGTTTACAGAAGTAAGTATTCAAAAGTATTATAAACACAAGAAGAAGAGCAAGAACCCCACCCTCTGGGCTAGGAGAGGAATCTATTACGATCAGCTCGGGGGTATTGACCAGGCTAGGCACAACCCTTAACTTTTGGATTAACTGAGGTAGGGGAGAATCTAAAGTTATGACCTCCTGGATCCTAGGGAGTTCAGGTCCTTCCTGGGGAGAATCTAAAGTTATGACCTTCTAGATCCCACTGGGTTTAGGTCCTCCTCAGAGCTGGTCTCATCTACATACTGCCTAAAACCACGAGCATACGCGCCCTGACGCAGGGAAGGCCAAGAACTACGGTTTTTTCCATACTCCTCAATAATGGTGGATCTAAAATGAAGAGTGTTGTCAACTACGACGGTACCTTTAGGGTAGCTGTGATCATAGCGTACCACCAAATGGTCCACGCATTGGAAGAGGGTTGTGTTTAGGTCCAGGTCATTGGGGTGACGACTAACGAGCTGGTTAGGGTTGAATTGAATTAGCCTATAACTGGCAGTAGCCCAATCTAACTCTCTGTAAGGGCATGGGTTACTGTGGATGCCAAAAAATTGACCAAGAAAAAAAACCCCTTTGGTCCCTGGTTAGGCTACGTGGTTAAAGGTTGGGTATTCATGCTATTGGGCTCGGACCTATGGGTCTTGTGAATATGGAATAATTTCTCTTAAAGCTTTCCTCGATGGAAGTATGGAAATTATAGATGAGCATTTCCCTAGGCCAATGGCCTCGTGCCATCAAGGTGTTTCATGCCTCGGATGGGTCTCATGCCTAAAGGGGTGTCCCGCACTATCCCACACCTAGCCTCGCGTAGCGAGGCCCTCCGTGCCTCGGCCAAGCGTCACCTAGCCTCGCGTAGCGAGGCCTTCCACACCTCGGCCAGCCCCGTCCAGCCTCGCACAATGAGGTGCTCTAGGCCTCGCCCTGCCGCGCCTAGTCTCGCACAGCGAGGCGCACCAAGCCTCGCCCAGCCTCGCGTGGCGAGGCACTCCAGGTCACGCGCAGCGAGACACTCCATGCCTCGCCAAACTTTGCCCACTTACCACGCACCTGGCACCTTGCGGGACGCCACACCCTCACGCACCCAAGTGCCTCGTGAGACATCACGCCCCCGCGCACCAAAGGGTCTCACAAGATGTCATGCCTCTGCGCACCCAGGTGCCTCGCACCACCAGTCTCACACACCTGGGCATCAAGGCCTCACGCACCCATCTACAAGGGCCTCGCGCACTCATTGTCCCGCGGCCCTCTAAAGCGTCTTGCACCCCTAGGGGCCTCGCGAGACATGGCCTCCACTAAACACCCCTTGGCCACGCACCAAGGGCCTCATGCACCCATGTGCAAGGGCCTCACACCACCATGGTCCCGCAGTCCCCCAAGGTGCCACACACCAACATATTCATCAAATACAAAGTACCCGTACGGGTACGGGTGCAGGACGTATGGCCATGAGGAGGACAAAAGCGTGACCCTAACATCTATATCACGCACGTGGAGGAGGTACAGATTGGTACAGCGAGTGGAAGCACTATGTGCACACCTCTGACCACATACCAGGCCAACACCATGACTTTCTGCTCCACCACGACCTGTGCCACTACCCAGACAATGTACCTATGTACAGTCTTGTCCCCTGGGACCACAATGTATGAGGAGCCATTAGAGCTCTAGTATAAATAGATCATTGCCCCTCCAGAAAAGGGGTTGGAAAAACTCATTGTACACTCAGGCTATTGAGCAATATACAAAGGCTTACTCCATTATTGATATGTGTTTTACCTTTCCTTAAGCTTATTCTAAGTTTTTATCTAAATCTAAATATCTTCATACTTATCTTTGAGTTTTTCGATCTGATTTCGTTGACGAGATTTCACCGTCAACAGTTACCTTGGCCGGAGGGGCCGGCTACTACCCCGAACGTGGTTCGCTCGGGTTTAGTCCCCTTATTATCTTCAGGAGCTTGCCTTTTACGCATTAGCATTGCCATGTTTTCTTCCTCCTCGACGTCCTCATTGGCTGGCAAGGCCTCTTGAGAAGGGAGGAGCTTGAGGATGACAGAAAGAGGAGCTCGGGTCCTCGGAGCTAATGTTTGGCCCTTGTTGATCAGATTGCAAGCCACCATGGTGGCGTCATTCACCCTGTGAGGAAGACTAGACAAGGTCCCATACTGACCCCAAGGGTCACAAACCATTCTGTCCTCGCGAATATGGTTACACAAAGAGCGAACTCAGTCAGAATCCTTAAACAAAAAAAATATATAGTGCATAAGTGATAAAAAGTCCTCTTGCTAAATTCGCAACGATAAAGGACTTACGAGGACGGTTGAAGTATGGATGGTCACAGTTCTTGAACCCATTTGACATAAAGAACAAATCTTTATAGTCATTAGGGTGGCTAAGGAGGTCGATGACAGAGGCAAAGTTTGGGAAATGAGTGAGGTACTAAAAACCATCACCTCACCCCTTCTGGTCAGAACTGGCCTTGAGGTAGAAGAAGTACAAGATGTCTGCCGCAGTGGGGACCTCCCACTCGTGCCTCAGAGAAAAATATTTTAAATTCGCCAAAAGCCTGTATGAGTTTGGGGGGATCTCATTTGATGTAGTTCAAAAAGTCTAGGAAATAGTGGTCCAATGAGAGGAAGGCACCGACCTTCAAGTGCTCATCACTCCAAGCCTCGTAGTCATCTTGGAAAGGGGCACAACTCCACTCTCCTTCCAGTACAGGTCGGGGAATAAGCCCATCAGCTCCCATCTCTATCCTATGACTCAGTAGGATTTTGTTAACTTTCCCCTGAGTCATTATTCGAGAGACTATGTGTTTGGCCTCGAAGAATGGGTCGGGGTCGACCATGATTTCTCTCTCCACTACAAGAGCAAAAAGAGGGATGGGAGACACAGAGGAGACCTGCTTTCCTTTACCTATGATCTGAGTAGAGGAGATCGAGACATTCTTCTTTGTGGGTGTCATGATTCAGATCGCCCAACGACACAGCGGCCTATTAGTAAGCGACCTAAGATGATTTCTAGCTATGGTGGTGGATGTATGGAAGTCCAAAGGTTTAAGTGGTTTACTTTTAGGATTTGAAAAATTATACGAGCTAAGTTGTGTCCTAGCCTCAACGCGTGGTCTCACGCGTGGTCCTAGGCCACACACTTCGATATCTTAAAATTCCCTGATAGTTCAGGATTTGTGTGTCAGATCCGTCAGACCCACTACTTTCTTTTTTAAAGCAGTTTAATGCAAAATTGCCTAAGGAATCGTATCCTTTACTACTTAGGATTAAATCTAAAACCCCTTCGCTTCTACACCCGAAATAGGTATTCAAATCGATTTACCATTAGGATTTTCTTTGAAAAACCTAGATAGTTTGCCCAGTTTTATGAAAACCTTGTTCTTGAATAAGCCTAATATCATTCATCTAGCTTAAATTGAATCCTATCACCTATTTACAAACAGACGTATCCTAAAACCACATTGGGCAAAGGATGTTTTTCACGTTAAAAAAAACTCACTAGAAAATAAGGAGTCAAAAAATTAAAAGGAAATACTTACATTTGCTATGATCAGCTCGGAGAAGTGTTGACCTGTCTTGAAATCCTCTAAGATTCCAAAGGGCGACAGAGGGTTTTTACAAGAAGTTGGAGAAGAAAAAGGTAAACTTTGTTTTTTGAAAAGGAATTTTTCTTAATGCAAAAGTGGTGAGGTTACAGGTCTGATTAACCTATTTATATGTATACTACGGGAATTAATTCAAGCCATCTAATTGGGTTAGCTCGAGATCCAAAGGCCAAGATTAAATGAACCATACGGCGACAAAATGTTGACAGGATGGTTGTCACAGTCCTCAAAACTCGAATGGACGCCAATTGCAGACAACACGTGTCCAGTACTTGAGTAGTGGGCAAGCACGATTATACATGGAAGAAGCCTAAAAGCCCCTACTGTGCATGTTAGAAAGTGATGACATCAAGCACGAGCAAGAGCTTGGGGGGCAAATGTTGTACCCTAAAATTAGCACAAGTTCGATTATTCAGCTCGGGTTCAGCTGACAAATGAATATGTGGAAAAATAGCCAAGTAGAATATCTGGCTAACATTGATGTGAACAACTCAAGTGTAGGGGCTTGACAACACGATACACAAGTTATTATCAAACCGCCTCTTAGGATAACAATTGAGTTCCAGACTTATAGTGACCAGATCTAACTTTGGGCGCTCTGAGTTTACTGCGAGATAAGGTTCAGATAGACTCTAAACACGAGCTCGGGAGAGATATTCAGCTCGTAGGAACCTGGACAGAACGCATACTGAAGGATCCCAAGAGATTCAAAGGCTTTTTATATGCTCATTAATGCCCAGGTTGTAGCGCATATCTATCATTTATTATCCGAGATAGTAGGAGTATATTCTATTCTGTTATCAAAATCATATCCCGATGTAAAAGAGAATAATAAGTATTAAATATATACCTTCTTTATTTACGTGGTTACCCAAACCTGCCCATGAAATTCCCCTATAAATACAAGGGATAATGGACAAGGTGAGGGATGACCATTTTTTGTATTACTGAAACTCTGTAGAAATTAAGAGAGAAAATTAATAATATTGACTCGTGGACTAGGTGGATTTTAACCACTGAACAACGTAAAAGTTGTGTGTGTTCGAAAGAGTGTTTATTATTTCACTACGGTTTATAATTTTGCAATAATTTACCTGTTTGATTTCTTAATATACTGTTGGCGAAAAACCACGTCAACAAAAACCATTAGAGCGCTTACGACATGCGTATCGGAACATTGACTACACCCTTTGGATTCCCTAACCTCTTTTTCTATGTTGAATACTAGGCATTGCAAAGAATCCAATCTGCTTTGGAACAAGACCACAATCTTCCAAGTTTTTCCCTAAAACAACCTAGTGTTTGTGTGGTCAAGTCTCAACACATGAAAAGAGAATTCCTAGAGAGAAAACTAAGAGAGAGTGAGCGGCTAGGTATAGAATATTAGTAGTGAATTTTTACCTTGTCAAATTCATCTTTCGTAATGCATTCTATAACACTAGTATATATAGGCAATTAGCAATGGCATAAAATAGGCTTTAGTTTCCATTTTAATTGAATTATTTAATAATTATAATTAATTAAGTACATGTCAAAATTAACCAATTATAATTTTATCCTTTATTTAATTCATTTTATTAATATTTGTTATCCCCAAAATTTTGTTCAATGACGTGACAATCGGATAGACAAGTGGCAATGCATGGTCAGTAAATGACACATTAATAGTCAATAAATGTGTTATTTAAAGAAGTAAAAAGGTTGAGAGTTGACATGGGGAGTTGTGATATTACTGGTCAGGAAATAAATTCAGCTGGTCAGGAGTGATTTGCCCGACTAGTGATGTGACATGCCCGACCTGTGATGTGCCATGCCCGATCAGTGGTGTGCTTTCGCCGACCAGTGATGTGCCATGCCTGACAAGTGGTGTGCTTTGGCCAACTGTGCCATGCCCGACCAGTAATGTGCCATGCCCGACCAGTGGTGTGCTTTGACCGACCAGTGATGTGCCCTACCCGACCAGTGGTGTGCTTTGGCCGACAAGTGAGGTGACTTGGCCGACCAGTCACTTCGAGGAATGCATTGGGTCGATTGATGAATTATAATCTCAGGAGTTAACCGTCCAGTGACTCTTCAGTAAAGCCTTAGTAATAGCTTCAACCCGAATCATTCGTAACTGCCGCTGAAATCTCTCAAATATCCCAAAGTAATAGCTATATTGTTGTAATTTAAAATTGTTTATTATTTATTAATTAAGGTTTGTTGGAACAACCAAGGACCCCGTCAAACGGGATATTTCTCATGTACGATCATGAGCCTATAAATAAAGAACTCATGGTATTATTTTAGGGGATCTGATCTTTTTGAGACTTGGAGACTCTCTAATTTTGAGACTTTGGGACTGTTACTTGGAGCATTCTTGGGGCATTTTCTGAGAGAGCTTAGAGAGAGAAAATCGGCACTCTCTAGAGAGAGAAACTCAGTATTTTTCTAGTTACACTTAAGAAGCTCAATTGGCTCAGGTTCATCTGTTCTTAAGTATAGGATACATATATCACAACTCCAAGTGGATTAGGCTATTACGAACAAATTGGGGCTGAACCACTATAAGATTACTTATGTTATTTATTTTCTATTCAAGGTTTATTGTCATTTTTACGTGTACTCGTAGTTGGCCAAAATTGTGGTCAACATTTTTGGTGCTTTCATTGAGAGCCTGAATAGAAGAAACACACTACTATCCTACCAATATGGTGCCCAGGAAGCCCGATACGTCAACTGCAAAAGAAACTATTAGACCAGAAGGTCCTGCACTTGAGAACCCTGACACTAAGCCAAGGGTCTTTCTCGAGGAGACAACTCCAGAGGTCGTACAACTCCAGGAGGCCATGAGGGCTTTCCAGGAAGAGATGATGCAATTCAATGCTCATCAGGAGTCCTTTGCTGAGGAAATGGCTAGGCAGAAAGCTGCATTCGAGCAGCGGAAACGGGAAATGGATGCTAGAAGTGAAGAGATCAGGCGACGGCAAGAGGAGGCCGAATCGTGAGGCAGCACTTGCTCTAGAAGCAGCTACTCAATTAGCCTAGGCCAATGCCCAAATCGCAGCACGAGCAACCGCCGAGGGAGCAAGGAATAATAATGTTGGTCAGAGGACCGCTGGCAAAGCCGATTCTCGGGGTCCAGACAAAATTAGAATTCTAGAAGCCACTAGTCGGGCAAATGATGGAGTCCGCTCTGGGACCCCATCAGCACAAAGGGAGAATTCTAGAACCCCTTCAAGAATCCACCAGTCAAAAACTTCTAGATCGGGAAGTCACTGGTCGGGTAGTAAGAAGACTCTGCCCAAGCATAACCAGACCAGAACTCCTCGAGACAAGAAAACTTCATAGTATAAAGATGGGCATGGTTTGGATGAGACTGATAGTCATCAAACCGACTGGTCAAAAGAAAAAGAATGCAACGACCAACAAGAAGGTGAAAAGGACCGCCCGGGCCGTACCGAGAAGCCGCCACTGCATTCTGGTGAGCAGCGTAGTGGGAAAGAGCAGGTCCCGCGTAGTAAGCCCTTTGAAAAATCAAAGAGTACGGTGCTCAATCGGCTAGGAGGACATTCTTCTCGGAAGGATCTAAGGGACATATCACCAACAAGAGGAAGACTGTCCCGATCGAAGGGCAAGATTTGACCCGCCTTACCGATCAAGTAGAAATACTTGACGACATTGCACCAGATGGAAATGCCCGACCGGGAGATCAAAATTTTGGAGCTTCGTCATTTGCACCAGCCATCCAAGCTCAGCTTGATGCACTAACAGCTGCAATGCAAGGTTTACCAAAACGACCTTCCGGGATGGATGCAATAGACCACAGGAGTGGCAGTCCATTTTGTGCCCGAATCAGAGCAGCCTAGCCACCTGAAAAATATAAAGCACCGGTATTGTCGGAATATACAAGAAAGGCGGATCCCATCATATATGTTGTGAAATTTGAGGACAAAATGGAACTGCTCGGGTTAAGTGACGATTATCGGTGTAGAGTTTTCCCGACTACATTGTCTGATACTGTGAAGGAGTGGTATTGGAAGTTTACACCAAATTCAATTACCTCTTGGGAAACATTTAGGAAGGAGTTTTGTAGACAATTCAGCGCTGCTCAAACTCCACCAGTTTATGCCAACCACTTAGCAGATATCAAACAAGAAAAGGATGAGTCTCTAAAGAATTATATATAGAGATTCATGAAAGAAGCCAATAATAGAGCAACTGTTGTAGGAGACGAGGGGAAGATGGTTGCCATATCCTATAGAATCACTTACCGGAGCCCTTTGTGGGATAGTATACATAGAAATCCAATTTCAACACTTCAACAATTTCTTGACCAAGCGAACAAGTATATGAAATTGGATGATGCAATCAAGAAAGAGGAGAATGATGCAATCTGGGTGGATTGGCTGACCCTCCTAAGAATGGTGGAAACAGTTAGAATGGTGGAATGAAACGTGGGAATAACGGGTTTGACCGCCATGAAGTAAAGAAGGCTAAGTCGAGTTCAAATGAAAAGTCAACTAAGTATGAGCCTCAGTTCACTAATTACACCAATCTCTCGGCCAGTTGGGCAGAAATATATCTTGCTAGTCATGAAGAGGTTCCCTACAAGAAACCTCCACCCATAAAAAAAGAGGTGAGTAAGAGAGACATGAATAAACTTTTTCGTTTCCATGGAGATTATGGTCATGACATGAATTAATGCAATCACCTCAAGGACGAGATAGAATTTCTTCTCCGGTCGGGCAAGTTGAAAAAGTACCTGGCAGAGACACCCCAAGGAGAAGGACGCGGCAACAATCCTGGGTTCAAACGACAGAGATCTCCACCCTTGCAACCCAGGCCTGTGGACTTTACCTTAGACGCTATATGTTGAGATCCACACTTAGCTGGGGATAGTAACAAAGCAAGGGAGAGGTATGCCCAGACACTTTGACATGAGCTGGAGTGCTAGGATCAGATTGGGTGAACATACCTTGATTAGGAACTACTAGAATGGCAAGCGTCTATTGATATATTATCAATAAATACTACTTTCAGAATGGTAGCTTAATTTCAAGTTGTTTAACTTGTTATTTAAGTTTGGTTTATGAGCTGGTTATTTTCTAACCAATAATTTATTTTTGAACAATTTTTGTTGTTTAAGACTCGTTATTAGACACATTTTGTCCTTTTTTTAATTTACGGGTAATAAAAGAGACTACGCGCAGTGTGGTTGATTCTTGCTACAAATATGCATGTGTGTTAATTTTTTTAACAGTGTTCAACTAGTCGATAAAATCGGATAGTGTTCAACTGGTCGGTACGTTCAAGCAGTGTTCAACTGCTCGAATATTTTCCATATCTTCTATGTGTGTCACGAGTAATTAACTGCTTGAACAGATTCGATCAAGTAGCAAGTGACCAAGGATCTTTCAACCCTCGATCACTTGGGGGGCACATGGGGTATACTGGTTTATAATTTAACACAGGCAACAAGAGCACGAGTTAAGTTATATGTTTTTAGGCTGACTTGTAAATTTTTGAAGTAAAAAAAAAGGCCATTAAGCTAACTTGTTTGACAAAGCTTAAGTAACTTAGAATTTTTAAAAAATTTCAAGTTAGAAGCAAATATTTGTGTGACAATAAACATTATGCTCATAAAATGTTAGAGCAAAAAGAATGTGAGAAAGTATACTTAGTAGGGACTTATGAAATGTCTAGAATTTCTAAGTTAGAAAACTAAGTACTCATGCGAAAATATAAGGCATACATCAGAGTGACTTTACTATTCAAAAAAATCTTATAATGTTTTAAGTCTAAAAAGACTTAGAATGTTTCAAGTTAGCAAAGAAAATTAAAGTATAATGCCAACAACTCGGCCGTACGAGAAAAATGTCAAAGCTACTAAGCAGCAATTGTCTTCACAGCAGTATAAGAAAAAAGAGTAAACTTCTGGCCAGGTACAAAGTTTAGTTGGTCAGGTGCAAAGTTTTCCTGGTCGGCTGAGCATGTATCACTGGTCGAGTAGGAAACTATGTTGTTGGATAGGAAGCTCTCAGGTCGGCTAAGAGTGTCTACTAGTCGGGTAAACTAGTCCCTGTCTAGTCAACACCATCGTCAACATCCAGGGCCTCCTCTGGTCGGAATGATAGAGTAGGAGAGGCATGCATAGTGTCAGCTGGAAGAGCTGCCTCCTCAACGGCCTTGGCTTCGCATTTGGTGAGTTCTTCGGCCTTGGCTTTTTTTGAGAGAAATTCAAGGTTAAGAGGCTTGTTTAACTTCCCAATCTGATGCAGATTTCTTCATAACGAGCCAGATCAGTTTCCTTCTCCTGTTTCAGCTCTTCATTCTCGTGAGTCTTCTTCTTCAGCTAGTCCGTCAATGTCTTATTAGCCTGGACTTGCTTGTTGTTCTCATCAACAAACTCCTTCAACGATCTATCTTAGTCAGCAATAGTTTTCTCAGCCTGCTCAGTCTTTTCTTGGAGATCTTTCTCAGACTTTGTCAGACTTTCAATCTTTGCTTGGGCTTCCACCAATTGATCATTCAAGATCTTGACCAGCTCCTTATAGTTGACTGCTCGGCATTGAGCATGACTAACAGTGATGAGCTCCTGGAGTAAACCAAACAGAAAATAAGTGCAAAGCAAAAATATTCACTACACAGTGAAAAAATTTCTTTGAGAAGAGAAATCAACTTACCCCAGATAAAGACATTTTTTTGGGAAATAATAATAATTTTGAGAGATTCAAGCAGATTGTTTTGAATCTCGAGTAGTGTTCGAAGGAATAAGGTCTAAGGTGGCATCTAAGTAAATTAGTGCATGTCTGACCAGCTGGTGCGTGACTGAATGGTTTGGTGGTGTCCGAGCAGTTGGGGTGATGGCTGACCAGCTGGTGTGCGTCCGAGCGGTTTGGTGGTCTCTGAGCGGCCAGGGTTGATGGCTGAAAAGTTGGTCCATGTTCGAGCGAATGGGCATGTCCATGGAGCTAGCGTGTCTGAGAAATGGGTGTGTCCGAGGATCAAGGAGGCGTGTCCGAAGAGCTGGGAGACGTGTTCGAGCAGCTGGGAGGCGCACCCGAGGGCCAAGTAGGCGTCTGAGTGGCTAAGAGATTATTTGGGTTCCGAAGAGCCACGGCGAATTGCCAAGACCGAGTGGCTACAGGGGATCCGAGGGGCTAAGGTTCACCCGACCGACTAGGTGTGGGTTCTAACCACGCACGGTGAATTTCCAGATCTAAGCAGCTAAGGTGTTCAAAGGAGTTACGTGAAGACCTGGGCGACTTGGATTGTTCTGCGGGAATAAGGACTACCCAATCAAATAGGCGTGGGTTTCGACCACGAGAGGCGAGCCCAAACTATATTCGAACAAATTCTGAGCACAAACCAAGTCTAATCTGCTCAAACTCATGGAATATTTTGCCTATATTTGGCAACAACCCTAGCGCTGACAATGTAAAAAAAAAGAAAAAAATAAATTCAGAAACACAATTTCCAAATCTTGGCATAAAAATAAGATCAAGAAGGGAACTTCAAGGGTTTCAACAAGTTTCAAGAAAACATTAAGGTTTATACAAACCCATGAACCCGAAAGAGCAATGGAGGATGGGAAACTGATAACTACCGTTTTCATGGACAAAAAAGTTCAATCGTGGGTTTACTTCAAAAGGTGGGAGAATATAGAAAGTCATTTTTTGGAATTGTGGGATGCAGAGAATATTAAAGTTGCTGATGAGTCACCACGAGGAGGCAACTGCTAGGATATTCTCTGAATTTATGATTGACTATTCAATTTATAGAGATTTAACTGGCCGGGCTTTTATTAATAGTGCAAGTTACTGACCGGGTGAAAGCTTTTGGACGACGTGAATAACTATCAGCTAGAGAAAAAGTTTATCATATGAGAAAATCATATAATAAACTTGGGGGGAAAATGTTATCCCCAAAAATTTTTTCAATGACGTGGCAATCGGATAGACAAGTGGCAATGCATGGTCAGTAAATGACACATTAATAATCAACAAATGTGTTATTTAAAGAAGTAAAAAGGTTGACTTTTGACATGGGGAGTTGTGATATTACTGGTCAGGAAATAAATTTAGCTGGTCAGGAGTGATTTGCCAGACCAATGATGTGCCATGCCCGACCAGTGATGTGCCATGCCCGATCAGTGGTGTGCTTTGGCCGACTAGTGATGTGCCATGCCCGACCAGTGGTGTGCTTTGGGCGATTGTGCCATGCCCGACCAGTGGTGTGCCATGCCTAAGCAATGATGTGCAATGCCCGACCAGTGGTGTGGTTTGGCTGACTAGTGATGTGCCATGCCCGACCAGTGGTGTGCCATGCTTGACCAGTGGTGTGCTTTGGCCGACCAGTGAGGTGTCTTGGCCAACCAGTCACTTCGGGGAATGGATTTGGTCGATCAACAAAACAGAATCTCAGGAGTTAACGGTCCAGTGACTCTTTAGTAAAGCCTTAGTAATAGCTTCAACCCGAATCATTCGTAACTGCCGCAGAAATCTCTCAAATATCCCGAAGTAATAGCTATATTGTTGTAATTTAAATTTGTTTATTATTTATAAATTAAGGTTGGTTGGAACAACCAAGGACCCCGTCAAACGAGATATTTCTCATGTACGACCATGAGCCTATAAATAAAGAACTCATGGTATTATGTTAGGGGATCTGATCTTCTTGAGACTTGGAGACTCTCTAATTTTGAGACTTTGGGATTGTTACTTGGAGCATTCTTGGGGCATTTTCTGAGACAGCATAGAGAGAGAAGGTCGGTATTCTCTAGAGAGAGAAACTCTGTATTTTTTTACTTACACTTAAGAAACTCTGTTGGCTTTGGTTCATCTGATCTTAAGTGTAGGATATATATATCACAACTCCAAGTGGATTAGGCTATTACCAACAAATTGGGCTAAACCACTATAAGATTACTTGTGTTATTTATTTTCTATTCAAGATTTATTGTCGTTTTTGCATCTACTCGCAGTTGGCCAAAATCGTGGCCAACAATATTAATATCAATCTATCAATATTAACAAAATTATCCCAATTGGCTATAATACTCTCTTTTTGAGACTTTTCAATAAAATCCTAAAAAAATTCTTCTATTTCTTTTCTCACAAAATATCAATAAATAATTTAACATTATTTATTTTCATTGAACCAGTCAATATGATAATTTTATAATTAATAATTCAATTAATTACTCAAGACTACTAGGTTCATTTTGATAAGAGATGGCATGGGGACCATGGATCCATGAACTCAAGCTCTAATAAGTTATTGTGAGTTTATTTATATCAAATATACTCACTACCTTAATCATTCCAGGTGATTCCACTATAGACTCGGAATTGCACTCTTGAATTCATAGAACGCTTTACACCAAATGTAAATACGTTATCCATTGTTATAACCATAACTGTCATTCAATCCTCTATAGATGATCTACTAATGAGACGAGTGCAAATTACCATTTTACCACTCATTGGTATTTTATCCTTAACTCTGACTAATTGCCTTGTAAATGATATTTTCGTAAACATAATTACATAAATGAGTATTCTATCATTTAATACTTTAACTAAGCTATAAGAAAATCATCACTTCACCTCTTAAATAGAAGTTATAGATTTCATGTCTATGATAAATACTCCCACTCAATTATACTACCATATCTCCAATATGCAAGTATGAGCTAGTCCATAGGGTAAGCTTGTAACGAACAAATTAAAAAACTTGAATGATACAATTAGCAGAATATTAATCACTCAGAATTAAGATTGAATTGACCCATGGTCAACATTGTGATATGATTAGATTAGATAATAACGATACTTACTTATCTTATCCATAATCAATATCGGTTCAGTTCAATGTAACAAAATACAGACAATCTTATCTACTTGGTCATTGTCTTGGATAAAACATTACACCCTGAATGTGTAAGTAGATCATATCGTAGATTACCAGATCAGTGAAAATCCAATGCACTGACTTAATCTTACGACTCATTCTTTTGAACATATAATTACCATTTTAATCCATTGTGATCTAATCACTATAATTGTAATTATTGATATGTTCGGGATTTTATAAATTTTTGTATTTTTCCAGTAATCATATAATAAAACAAGCAAGCAACACGATTGTAAAACTAAATGATTTCCACTTCTTTTATTGACAATATAAATGTAACGACCCAAATTCACTAATAAGGCTTAAGGGCCTTGATTAGTGTGCCGGGAGGGCATAATTGGGATTAGAGTGAGTATTATTGACTTAAATGTGTGAATATGTGATTAATGTTGATTATATGGTAATTAATGATATTATGTGTTAATATGCATATCTATGTGATATATGTGAGAACCACATTATTATGTGGCCAGGTTCATAGAGCGCAACTAGAGACGATCCTAGGGTCAGATAGCGGGAAAAGGTCACAACGGGATTTAAGATATGACTTTAGATAAGTCAGGGGTATTTAAGGTATCGTGTAGCGATTTGGACTATCAGGTCATGAAAATAAATATATGGAAATATATTTGAGGTTAGGATGTCTAGGCGGGAATATTGGGGGATTTTACCGTTTTGGCCTCGGGGACGGTTTCGGCACCCCGAGCCTCAGGATTAACTTAACGAGTAAGATAGATATAAGGAAGCCTTTAGAAAATATAAACCGACCTAAATTCTACTCAGCTGGTTACTCTCACTCTCACTCTTAAGAAAAACAAAGGAAACTAACTAGAAGCACTCAAGGGAATTGGGGATTTGAGCTGAAGAATTTCTGGAAGTTTAGAGGGATTCAAGAGTAATCTTAAGGCCTAGCTCAGTTATTTAACCAGGGTTGAGTCAAGATCAAGGTAAGGGTTAATCCATTTGTTTTTCCTGAAATTTAACCTTATGCTTCAGCTGGATTATTGAGGGTATTACTCCATTGATGATTAGGGTGGAATTGAGCTGGGGAAATCCTTGGAATCAGCTGGGTTTTTCCTAAGGAAATAGTTCAATCAAGAAGGTAAGTCTAGCTTTATGAATTGATGATTTGAGTTTGAGTTTAGACTGGTTATAATAGGGTGTTTGTGTTCATAGAGTCTCAAGGATTGGAGGTGAATCTTCTATGGTTTATTGAGCTGAATTTCTGTTGGAATTGTGTAGCATGAGTTGGGGATATGTTGGGTGTTGAAGTAGGAAGCTTAGGGGTGGTTTTGGTTGAGGTTTTGGGCTTTAAAATGATGGGTTTTCTGGGCACGAAGGGGAGGGCTGCAGCTCTGTTCTAGAGCGCTACAGCCCTAGCATGAAAAAGGGCCAAGGAGGCTCGACCATGGGAGGGTGCTGCGGCGCCCAAGGCAAGGGCCGCGGCGCGTGTCTTGTTCAGGATATGCATGGTTCTGTTTTGAGGCTAGGGCCGCGGCTAAGCTCCAAGGGCCGTAGCCCTTGGTTGCAGACATGAGTTTTTGAGGGTTTTCGGCACGGGAAAGTGGTCTAGTATGCTCGGGATTGGTTTCACCACCGTGCTTGGTGGAATTTGGATTCCTGGGAGTTAGTCTTGTAACTGGAAACCTATATTCGAGTATTAATGAAACCCTATACTTTGATTATGACTAGGTGATAAAGGCTTAGGCTCGGGAACGAATCGTGCTTGAGGGGCGTTGCTCGTAATTCAGTAACTATACAGACTAAAGGTAAGAAAACTGCACCTGGTTGAATATATGTGATGGGACTAAGGGCTCCCTATTGTAAATGCTTGAAAAGATGGTATTATGCCATGCAAGCCATTTAGTGAACCAACGACCTAAGGGTGCCAAGGGTTTCACTAGCGCACAGGGCGCGGTTCGGCCACTGGTAGCCGAGGACAGCTTATTATGCACTGAGCTCGGTTATGCGGGCCAGAGTCAGTGGTTTAAACAGAGGGTGGCCTAAGTTGTCGGCCCTGAATATTATGTGTTATGAGTGTTATATGTGATAGATTGTATCTTGAATCTGATGGTATGTGCTGAATATCTGTTGTGGATTATCTGATGGGAATACATGCATAATGAATTAAATTGTCTGTTATCATTGATTGAGTTGTATAAGATGTTTTCTTGCTGGGCCTTCGCTCACGGTTGCTACGTGGTGCAAGTAAAGGCAAGGGCAAATTAGACCAGCCTTGACTGGAGAGCTCAGCGAGCGGGATGTACATAGCCAGGTGCTCGGCCGCCATGGTTGAGGGCTAGGCAAGGACATGAAACCTGGAGACTGTCTGTTTTGCCTTAGTATGGCTAGTGAATACTCATGTACTTTTGGGAGTGTGTAAACTTATTCTAACTCTGTTTTCTTATGGGATCCCGTGTTTATAATAGTTAAAATATATGAAATGAGTCTTTTGAGACCAAAACCTTTTTAACCCTTGCTCTTACATGTTTAGTGACACGTTTTTAAAATAATGACTTGGTTAGCAAGTCTTCCACCTTTATAAGTACACAGTGTAGTGGTCCTGGCTATCCAGGGCGTGACAACTTGGTATCAGAGAATCCTAGGTTTAAGGGTTCTTGAAGACAGCCTGGACATGTACATTCACTGCTGGAGACAAGCTCAAATCAGGGTTTGGTAATGTGCATATGTGTGTTTATTTGCTTTTGTGCCTAAGATGAGCTATGAATGTTGTTATTTACTGAATTACTAGGAAGCATGAGATGCTGATAGGGCCTAGCCCTTGACTGCTGTGTGAAAATATCGAGGCATGTTTATTAACATTGTCGTGCATCTAAATGAGTATATGGATGATTAAATGTATATAGTGCATGGATGAAAGTTTGTTTTATAGCTATTGTGTAATGAGATTGAGGGCGTGCTTATTAGCATCCAGTGTTTGCGAAAGGATGTTTATATGTTGGTTATTTGTGGTTGATTATGCTCTATTGATGAGTTTTGGAGAAGTTTTTTACCCTGTCATCATGGTCTAACCGCCGAGTCGTTATTTGCAGATTGACTTGGATAACTATGCGTCCAAGAAAATCCGCACGACTAGCTGGCACTAGGTCTGGGACCGGTAGTTATGATCAGGGCCAGACTCCCCCGCCAGTCCCTGAGAACTGGCAGCAGTTAATGGCAGAAATGCAGGTTCGATTACTGAGTCAAGATGAGCAGATCCGTATTCTGCGTCAGCAGGCTCCATCAGGGAGTGCTGCCCCTATAGCACCACCTACTGTGGTACCAGCTGTACATCCTGGAGAGGTTGTTAACAAATGGGAGCCGTTATATGAGCGATTCAGGAAGCAGCAACCCCCAATTTTTGAAGGTGGATCGGATCCATTGAAAGCCGAGCAGTGGCTAACCATGATTACAATAATTTTGGATTTTATGAGAATTGAGGGACAGGATAGAGTGGCATATGCCACTTATATGTTGAGGGAGGATGCCCGCATTTGGTGGGAAGTGGCATCGCAGACTAGGGATGTTACCACTTTGACTTGGGAAGGTTTCAAGGATTTGTTTAGCCAGAAGTATTACAATGTTGCTGTCAGAGTAGCAAAGGTTAATGAGTTTGTGAGTTTGGTGCAGGGCAATATGACTGTTACTGAGTATGCCCTGACATTTGATAGACTTGTGAAGTTTGCACCAGATCTTATGCCTGCTGATGCTGCTAGGCAAGATTGTTTTATCAGAGGGCTTAATATTATGATAGCCTGGGATGTCAGGATCACAACGGTACCTGGAGGAACAACTTATGCCCAGGCCATTGAGAGGGCTCTTACCGCTGAGGAGACAGAAAAAAAGATATGGAGGGAGAGCGCGGTGAGGCGTGAGGGTCGCAGGGCGGTGCCTCCTTACTCAGGGGCAGGTAGGGGCGGAGGCCCGAGTGACCTCAAGAGGAAGGTTCCTGACACTTCGGCTGTTCCTGGTCCTAATAGGAGGGGTCGGGGTGGTCAGGGTGGTCGTCAGGGTGGCGGTGAGGCATGGCGGACCTATCCGAAGTGCCTGAGGTGTAGAAGACGCCATCTGGGCGAGTGTCGGGCCAAGGTATGTTTCATGTGTGGGGAAGTGGGGCATCTCAGGAAAGACTGCCCAACGGTGAAGAAAGGTGAAGCGGGAAAGGTGGATAGCTTGACTCCAGCTCGAGTTTTCACCTTGACTCAGGCGGAGGCTGAGGCTAGTCCCTGAGTAGTGACAGGTCAGCTTTCTAGTGCTGGCTTTCCTTTTACAGTATTGATTGATTCTGGTGCTACACATTCTTTTGTTTCCAGTAGATTGGTTGATAGACTGTGTAGACCTAGTGAGTATCGGACCGTAGGGTTTGGGACTTTGTTGCCTACAGGGGAGCTAGTGGTCTCTAGGAGATGGATTAGGGCACTGCCAGTGGTGGTTGATAGTAGGGAACTCTCGATGGATTTGATTGAGTTAGATTTGGAGGACTTTGATATGATTCTAGGGATG
Source organism: Humulus lupulus (assembly GCF_963169125.1). Classification (NCBI taxonomy): domain Eukaryota; kingdom Viridiplantae; phylum Streptophyta; class Magnoliopsida; order Rosales; family Cannabaceae; genus Humulus; species Humulus lupulus. The sequence goes on from NC_084802.1 coordinate 245,559,998, forward strand.
GATTGACTGGCTAGGTATGGGGCTACGATTGATTGCAGGAAGAAGATGGTTACTTTTGAGCCTGAGGGCGAGGACCCTTTTGTCTTTGTGGGTGCGGTGTCTGGACCCCGAATACCTATGATCTCAGCATTGAGAGCTAGAGACTTGTTGCAGGGGAGATGCATAGGTTTTCTAGCTAGTGTAGTGGATACCGCTAGAGTTATGCCGGCAGGGCCGGGAGAGACCAGATTGGTGTGTGAGTTTTTGGATGTCTTCCCTGAGGATCTACCAGGGTTGCTGCCGTGTAGGGAGATATAGTTTGAGATTGAGTTGGCACCGGGGACAGAACCAGTGTCTAGGACGCCATACAGGATGGCACCAGCAGAACTGAAGGAGTTTAAATTACAGTTACAAGAACTTCTGGATCTGGGGGTTTATCAGGCCTAGCTACTCTCCATGGGGCGCTCCAGTGTTGTTTGTTAAGAAGAAGGACAGGACTTTGAGGATGTGCATTGATTACAGAGAATTGAACAAGTTAACTATTAAGAATAAGTACCCTCTACCAAGGATTGATGACTTGTTCGATCAGCTACAAGGTAAGACAGTGTTCTCAAAGATTGATCTTCGATCTGGTTATCACCAGCTGAGGATATACCGAAGACGGCTTTCCGGACGCATTATGGGAATTATGAGTTCTTGCTCATGTCTTTTGGTTTGACCAATGCCCCAGCAGCTTTATGGATCTGATGAACAGGGTGTTCAAGGACTTTTTGGACCAGTTCGTCATTGTCTTCATCGACGACATTTTGGTGTACTCCAGTTCAGATGCAGAGCATGAGCAGCATCTCCGACAGGTTCTATAGAGGTTAAGGGAGCATCAGTTGTACGCCAAGTTTAAGAAGTGTGAGTTCTGGCTACCAAAGGTGACCTTCCTTGGACATATAGTTAGAGCAGAAGGGATTAAGGTGGATCCGTCCAAGGTAGAAGCAGTTAGGGATTGGCTGAGGCCGAGGAATGCCTCGGAGCTGCGGAGTATCCTTGGATTGGTTGGTTACTACAGACGGTTTGTAGAGGGGTTCTCGAAGATTTCTTCACCGATGACAGAGTTAACAAGAAAGAATCAGAGGTTCATCTGGTCAGAGAAGTGTGAGAATAGCTTTCAGGAGTTGAAGCGACGGCTTATTTCTGCGCCTGTGTTGAGTCTCCCTTTGGAGGAAGGGAAGTTTGTGGTCTACTGTGATGCATCGAGGTTGGGTTTAGGCTGTGTGCTGATGTAGAATGAGAAAGTTATAGCCTATGCATCTCGACAGCTGAAAGAGTATGAGCAGAAATATCTGACACATGATTTGGAGTTAGCAGCAGTGGTGTTTGCACTGAAGGTATGGCGACACTATCTATATGGAGAGAAGTGCGAGATATACACCGACCATAAGAGTCTAAAGTATTTCTTTACTCAGAAGGATCTGAATATGAGGTAGAGACGTTGGTTAGAGTTGGTTAAGGATTATGATTGTGATATCCTTTACCACCCTGGGAAAGCCAACGTGGTGGCAGATGCATTGAGCCGGAGGGGCCTAGGACAATTGTATAGTTCTACTCAAATCTTGAGAGAATTGGCTGATGAGATGGCCAGGGCAAAGATAGAATTAGTGGTGGGCCAGTTGGCCAATATCACTTTGCAGTCGACCCTATTAGAGCGGGTCAAGGAGGGTCAGTTGACAGATGTGAAGTTGCAGGACAGTAGGCAGCATGCCTTAGCGGGGACAGCTAAGGATTACTGAGTTTCAGAGACAGGTTTGTTCTGATATCAGGGACGGATATGTGTTCCGGCAGATGAGGAAATTAGACGGGAGATATTGGATGAGTCTCACACTACGCCATACTCACTTCATCCGGGTACCATGAAGATGTATCAGGATCTACGGACATTATATTGGTGGCCCAGGATGAAGAAGGATGTGGTTGAGTATGTGTCTAGATGTTTGGCGTGTCAGCAGGTTAAGGCTGAGCATCAGCGACCAGCGAGATTGCTTCAGCCTTTGGGTATCCCAGAGTGGAAGTGGGAGGATATTACGATGGATTTCGTGGAAGGATTACCCAGGACAGTTGGACTTCATGACTCTGTGTGGGTGATAGTGGACAGATACACCAAGTCAGCTCATTTTCTACCAGTGAGGTTGACTTATACCGTGGAACAGTATGCAGAGCTGTATGTGAGGGAGATAGTTTGTCTTCATGGGGTTCCAAAGTCTATTGTGTCTGATCGAGACCCTATCTTTACCTCTAAGTTCTGGGGAGCTCTGCAGAGAGCCATGGGGACTCAGTTGAAGTTTAGCACAGCTTTTCATCCCCAGACTGATGGACAGTCTGAGAGGACGATTCAGGTATTGGAGGACATGCTTAGGGCATGTGTGATTGACTTCGAGGGTTCGTGGAGTAAGTATCTCCCATAGATTAAGTTTTCATATAACAACAGTTATCAGTCTACGATTGGAGTGGCTCCTTATGAGATGTTATATGGAAGGAAATGTAGATCGCCCATTCACTGGGATGAGATGGGTGAGAGAAGATATTTGGGGCCAGATATGGTTCAAAAGACTAATGAGGCCATTGAAAAGATTCGAGCTAGGATGCTTGCCTCGCAGAGTAGACAGAAAAGCTACGCTGATCCTAAGCATAGGAACGTGAAGTTCCAGGTTGGGGACCACGTGTTTCTGCGAGTTTCACCACTGAGGGGTGTGAGGAGGTTTGGAGTGAAGGGCAAGCTGAGCCCTCGGTTTGTTGGACCCTTTGAGATCCTAGAGAGGGTTGGACAAGTGGCTTATAGGCTGGCCTTGCCACCGTCGCTATCAGGAGTTCATAACGTGTTCCATGTCTCTATGTTGCGGAAGTATGTTTCAGATACAACACATGTGCTGAGGTATGAGGACTTGGAACTATAGGCAGACTTGTCCTATGAGGAGAGACCAGTTCAGATTTTGGATCGGAAGGACAAGGTTCTGCAAAATAAGACGAGTCCATTAGTGAAAGTATTATGGAGAAATAGCAAGGTCGAGGAAGCGACCTGGGAGATAGAGACAGCGATGCGGGACCAGTATCCCGAGTTATTCAGGTAAATTTCGGGGACGAAATTCTCGTTAGGAGGGGATAGTTGTAACGACCCAAATTCACTAATATGGCTTAAGGGCCTTGATTAGTGTGCCGGGAGGGCATAATTGACTTAAATGTGTGAATATGTGATTAATGTTGATTATATGGTAATTAATAATATTATGTGATAATATGAATATCTATGTGATATATGTGAGAACCACATTATTATGTGGCCAGGTTCATAGAGCGCAACTCGAGACGATCCTAGGGTCAGATAGCGGGAAAAGGTCACAACAGGATTTAAGATATGACTTTGGATAAGTCAGGGGTATTTTAGGTATCGGGTAGCGATTTGGACTATCGGTTCATGAAAATAAATATATGGAGATATATTAGAGGTTAGGATGTCTAGGTGGGAATATTGGGGGATTTTACCGTTTTCGCCTCGACGACGGTTCCGGCACCCCGAGCCTTGGGATTAACTTAATGAGTAAGATAGATATAAGGAAGCCTTTAGAAAATATAAACCGACCTAAATTCCACTCAGTTGGTTACTCTCATTCTCACTCTTAAGAAAAACAAAGGAAACTAACTAGAAGCACTCAAGGGAATTGGGGATTTGAGCTGAAGAATTTCTGGAAGTTTAGAGGAATTCAAGAGTAATCTTGAGGCTTAGCTCAGTGATTCAACCAGGGTTGAATCAAGATCAAGGTAAGGGTTTAATCCATTTGTTTTTCCTGAAATTTAACCTTAAGCTTCAGCTGGATTATTGAGCGTATTACTCCATTGATGATTAGGGTGGAATTGAGTTGGGGAAATCCTTGGAATCAGCTGGGTTTTTGCTAAGGAAAGATTTCAATCAAGAAGGTAAGCCTTACTTTATGAATTGATGATCTAAGTTTGAGTTTAGACTGGTTATAACAGGGTGTTTGTGTTCTTAGAGTCTCAAGGATTAGAGGTGAATCTTCTATGGTTTATTGAGCTGAATTTCTGTTGGAATTGTGTAGCATGAGTTGGGGATATGTTGGGTGTTGAAGTAGGAAGCTTAGGGGTGGTTTTGGTTGAGGTTTTGGGCTTTAAAATGATGGGTTTTCTGGGCATGAAAGGGAGGGTCGCGGCTCTGTTCTAGAGTGCTGCGGCCCTAGGATGAAAAAGGGCCAAGGAGGCTCGGCCATGGGAGGGCGCCGCGCTGCCCAAGGCAAGGGCCGCGGCGCATGTCTTGTTCAGGATAGGCTTGGTTTTGTTTTGAGGCTTGGGCCGCGGCTAAGCTCCAAGGGCCGTAGCCCTTGGTTGCAGACATGAGTTTTTGAGGGTTTTAGGCACGGGAAAGTGGTCTAGTATGCTCAGGATTGGTTTCACCACCGGCTTGGTGGAATTCGGATTCCCGGGAGTTAGTCTTGTAACCTGAAACCTAGATTCAAGTATTAATGAAACCCTATACTTTGATTATGACTAGGTGATAAAGGCTTAGGCTCGGGAACAGATCGTGCTTGAGGGGCGTTGCTCTGAATTCAGTAACTATACAGACTAAAGGTAAGAAAACTGCACCTGGTTGAATATATGTGATGGGACTAAGGGCTCCCTATTGTAAACGCTTGAAAAGATGGTATTTTACCATGCAAGCCATTTAGTGAACCAATGACCTAAGGGTGCCAAGGGTTTCACTAGCGCACAGGGCATGGCTCGGCCACTGGTAGCCGAGGACAGCTTATTATGCACTGAGCTCGGTTTAAGTGGGCCGGAGTTAGTGGGTTAAACAAAGGGTGCGACCTAAGTCTTCGGCCCTGAATATTATGTGATATGAGTGTTATATGTGATAGATTGTATCTTGAATTTGATGGTATGTGCTGAATATCTGTTGTGGATTATCTGATGGGAATACATGCATAATGAATTAAATTGTCTGTTATCATTTATTGAGTTGTATAAGATGTTTTCTTGTTGGGCCTTGGCTCACGGGTGCTACATGGTGCAGGTAAAGGCAAGGGCAAATTAGACCAGCCTTGACTAGAGAGCTCAGCGAGCGGAATGTACATAGCCAGGTGCTCAGCCGCCACGGTTGAGGTCTAGGCAAGGACATGAAACCTGGAGACTGTCTGTTTTGCCTTAGTATGGCTAGTGAATACTCATATACTTTTGGGAGTTTGTAAACTTATTCTAACTCTGTTTTCTTATGGGATCCCGTGTTTATAATAGTTAAAATATATGAAATGAGTCTTTTGAGACCAAAACCTTTTTAACCCTAGCTCTTACATGTTTAATGACACGTTTTTAAAATAATGACTTGGTTAGCAAGTCTTGCACCTTTATAAGTAGACAGTGTAGCGGTCCTGGCTATCCAGGGCGTCACAATAAAATTGCGTTACATGTCCGACATGGTTTTATAAGGGCATAAATCCCAACAAACTCTCGCTTGCCCTTTTAAAACAAATGGGACATGTTTCTCAAAACCATTCATTCTACATGCTTCACAATTATGCTATTTGCTTATATATTCCTAAAGGGATATGAAAAATTTCCAGACAATGCTATCTTCATCACCTTCATATCACGCCTTCGCCACACATCTCTGATAATGTGGTACTTTCTCTCTTTATGCTTTTCTCTTTTGTGGCTTCAAGGTTCTTTTGAATTGACTATTGCCTCATTATTTTCACTAGAAAAAATGAGTGGTTTATCCATTTTTAGAATAACACCGAGATTCATATAGAACTTCCTCAGCCTGACTATTTCCTTAGCCACCAAAAACGTAGCTATGTACTCAGCCTCCAAGGTGGAATCTGAAATGGCAGATAGCCTAACACTTCTCCAAATCATAGCTACTAAGATGGTAGACAACCTATCGCTTCTCCAAATGATAGCTCCACCCCAAGAGTAAACACCTTTTTCAAAAGTAGACTTCTTGTCATCAAAATTAGTCTAAAATCCGAATTTGTGTAGCCTAAAAGGTTCAAAGATCCACCCCGAATAGACTAACATATAGTCTCTAGTCCATCCAAGATAATCACCGCTATCTATTTTTCATTTTCAAGGTTACACTGGCACTTGCTCACCACTCCCACTGCATAGTAGATCTCTAGTCACAACACACAACATAGCATGCATTAGACTTTTAATAAAAAATGCATAAGGAATTTGTTTCATCTGTTCTTTCTCTTGAGGAGTCTGTGGAGACTATTGCTTAGAAAAATAAATTCCATGTTAAGACGCCAAGCATCCTTTCTCGGAATTTGTTACAGAGTAACGCCCAAGCACCTCACCTAAGTAGGTCACTTGAGTTAGAGCCAGAATTCAGTTCTTTCTATCCCTAATGATCTGGATACCAAGAACACGACTTGCTACAATGAAATCTAGAATTTCGTTTCCTGCCAGTTCTTTATGTATGATGATTTCTTGACACTGTTTCGAATGAGTGATATCATCTACATAAATGATTAAGAACACCATAATGTCTTTTTATCAATTTTGGTTAAAGACAAGGCTCGAATACATTTTTTTCAAGACCACAGGTCTTAGTGTTTCCATTAAACCTTAAGTTCCAGGAACGCGAAGCCTGTTTAAGTCCATAGATTGACCTACTCAACTTGCCGACTATCCTGTCTAGCTACTTTAAATCTTTCTAATTGATCCATGTTAATGGTCTCATCAAGAGAGCCATTAAAAATTCTTCTTTGATGTCCATTTTCCTTATCTCTTAATCAAGTGTTATGGCTATGAATAAGAGTATACTAAATGAATTTTAACATGGCTACTGGAGAAAAAGTTTTCTCTAAGTCAACTTTCTCTCAATGTCTCGACATTTCCATCAGTTCCTCACTTCTTCTTATAGATCCACTTGGACCCCATGGGCCTAAAGTCCAATGACGCATCTACAAGATCTCAGACAAATTTAGAGTACTTAAACTCCATTTCCTAGTACTTGGATCCGAGCCAAAAATCCCTTTCAGACCTGCCCAATGCCTATTTAAAGGCCAACTGATCATTGTTACTTATATCCCCAACCAGCTTGTGGGTTTCTCTATCCGTCGCATAGGTACCAGCTTCCAAGAAACCCTCCCACTATGACGAGACACCGTAACTTTATGACTTGGATTAGTGGTTTCAAAATCTACCTTGTTTTCATTGACTTGCGTCGATGATGATGGAACAATATTTTATCGTTTTTCACCTAATACTATTTTGCTACGAGGCTTGAAATTCATAATGTAGTCGTTATCCAGAAAAGCAAAGTTTGGAGAGCCAAACACTTTCTTGTCTACTGGACTTTAAAAACAGACCACCCTGAGTACCTTTAGGATATCCAACAAACAAGCAAACCTTAGTTCGTTGTTCAAGCTTTCCTACCTTTTTCCTTGGGACATGAGCACGACACCCAAATTCCATAATGAAGTAAACCAAGTTCACGACCATTCCATAAATCTAGTGGTGTTTTGGAGACAGCTTTGAGACGGCACAACATTTGAAAAATGTCACATGTGGTCTAGGTAGTATGTCTCTAGAAAATATCTGGGTAAGAAGTTGGTAGAGTTGAATAGCTTATCATAGAACACACATTTTCATGAATGCACGATTCACGCCACTCAGCAACACCATATTGTTACAAAGTCCCTGGGGCAATTGCTATAGACAATTCTCCAAGTTCAATTAAATGATCTTGGTTTTGATTATCAAAATATCCTCCAGCCCTATCAGATCGCAAGATCGTTAACGCTTTACCTAATTTGGTTTTAAACCCATAGCAATGAATTCTTTGAACTTCTTAACAAATTCTCATAATTCATATGCTTTAGGTACTTACATGAGTCTCTAGAGCAATCGTCAATGAAGGTGATAAAATACTCATAGCCACCCCTCGCTTGAACATTCATTTGTCCCCAGACATTTGAATATACTAGCACTAGTGGTACTTTGGCCCTTTCTCCTATCACAGAGAATGGACGCTTTGCCATTTTGCATTCGAGACTAGATATACAAACCAGTAGGTCACCCTAGGAGAGTTCCCTCAAAGACTCAGCCTTTTTTAGTCTTAGAATTCTATCATAGCAAATATGACCAGAGTGAAGATGCCAAAGGTACGTCATTTCTAACGTTATTTACCTTTTATCACTTAACTGTCCTAGGTTTATCTATTTAAACAACTCATTATTTAGTACATATGGTTCGTTTGTTTGCAATAGGTATAGCCCATTTTCCATACATCCGCCCCACAATTCACATCCATTTAAAGAAATAGGATTTTATTACTTGTAAAAGTAACTACAAATTGTTGTTGATGTAATAAGGAAAAATGAAATAAAAATTTCCACTGAAAATTGGAATAAAATAAATATTGTCTTAAAACAATAGATTTATTTCCAAAATTCATTCAAGCTTATCATTTTTCCTTGTCTAATATGAAAAACCCTTTTCAGATTCAAAGCTTTAGATTTCATCCTTCACGACATTCCTAATGCTAATAAGTTGTAAAAAGTATATGCATGTTTAGTAGATCCTGATCCAATGATCTAAAACAGAATAATCATCCTCTAAAATCAAATGCATCAAAGACAAATATTTCATTATTTTGGGTTCCATATGCCTTGAGTACTGGGCAATCTTGCCTCAATTCCCAGTCTCCTTGTAGTTGGAAACACTCCCCTGTAGTGTACTTATAATCAGGCCATGGTCCAAGATGCTTTGCAGCATTTGGTGCCTTGCCAGTGGACTTCTTGTTCTTTTTGTTTGAATTTCTTCCTCATTTGCTCTTCGAAGAAGAAGCTTAAGGCAGCTTCTCCTTGAGCATGTTTGGTAGTATTAGCCTTCTTTCCTTTGCTCGGTCAACCATCAACAATCCTCCTTGAAGGATTTGGTGATCATTGCATCAGAAAGATAGGAATATCTTTAATTATAACGAACTCGATGTTGTCCATAATCAACAACATGTTGATGTTGGACAAACATTTCATGAGGTTCTAATCATAGAGTAACTTTTTAGAGATTAGAGAGATTATGTGGTGTGAAGCCTAGAGCCACGATTATCAACTAAGTAAAAATTAACACATTGCTTGACAAACATTTATTCATAAAGATTTTAGAAATAGCATAACATACAAAATATTTTGAGATAAGTAAAATACTAAAACACTTATCTTCTACTTCTTAGGTACTTTAACTAGTCATGAACCCATGTGTCCCGATAGGCGAGAGTCACAAATATTAACTTAGATAAATAGAGAAATATCTCAATTAACATATCATCCCATACTTTTATTAACTACCTATCCATCTTATTAAAGTAACAAAAACCCATGTGTCCCGGTAGGCGAGAGTCACAAATATTTCTTACTTTATGAGTTTGACCGACGATTTTGACTATTATAGACTTAATTCCTATAGTCACCGTAGGGATGAGTCTATAGAAGGTTCTTCTATAACCATCTATCCTAAGAAATTTAATCATGTTAAGAAGTCCAATGAATACCATCTGTAGGGAGACGAAATTAAAGCACCATGAGGCCCCACTGAACTGTAACCTTGTTAAATCAATGGTGGAGATCGAATTAAAATTTTAAAACTCATTATTAAATATTTTAGTATTTTATTCTTTTTAAAATTACCAACTTTGTTTTCAAAATTATTAAAATAATCAATAAACCATAGTTTATAATTTTCCTATTAATTCTAAAATTACCATTGAAAATTAATCCAAAATTTAGAATTAATTTGACTCTAATCAATTCTTAGGTCCAAATAAAAGATTAACCTAGTACAATTAAGTCCAATTTAGGTAAATGGACCTTAACAATTCAAGCATGCATAGATGAGAGCTAGGTTTAATATATCGTACCCACTACTAAGGCTCCCTAATGTAGCGCACCAATTTTTTTTATTTATTATTTTATTTTATAATTTTGTGCTTTGTTTTATTTAATTGTTAAGTGTTATGAATTATTTTATTTAATTGTCTGAATTATTTGTTAGAAATTTTGTCTATTTAATTATTAATTTTTTTATTTATCTATTAATTTATTTTGTGAATAAAATGAGCTTTGATTGAATGTACCAAGGTACATGGTAAGTAGAAATGCACCTTAGTAATTAAGTGTGCATGTGTATGGTTGCATGATGCACATGCAGTAGATTTTTCTACACACATTTATTTCCTTTTATTATAATTATTTTATTTACTTAAAAGAATAAAAAAAATAAAAATAAAGAAAGGGAAAGGAGTGGGCGTGTAAGGCAAGTGGGAAAGGAGTGTCTTTCTTTTCCTAAATGGTTTTGGTTTATTATTATTGAATTAAAGGAATTCAAAAGAAAATAAATAAAAAAAGGGAAATAAGGGGATATGGCCGTGTATAGAAGAGAGGGGAGAGTGTGTGTGTGTGTGTGAATGGAATGAAAGGAAGAGTGATTTAGTTTTTTTTTTCCTTGTTGATTGATTGGATTTCATGCAAGGATTGAGGGAAATATTGGAGGCAATTTTGGGTAATTTTCCTTTAGAGTCTAGCCTAGGTTAAGATGGAAACAAATGAGCCTTGGAGTCTCATTTGTGGTGGCTGCCGAATTCTAGAGAGAGAAGGAGAAGGAAGAGCATGAAGGAGGAGAGAAGGAGAGAAAGAAAGAAGAAGAAAGAAGGAGAGAGGAAGGGGATTCAAAATCCCTAGGTGTAGGTACTCAATTTCTTTATTCTCTTCTTCTTGAATCTAAAGTAATGATGTTCTTTTTTTTTTACCTTTTATTTGTTCTTGTTGGGGTTTGAAAATCATAGGTTCCGAGAATCAACCTTGTGGTATTGATTTCATTCAAGGAGGTAGTGAATCTAGCCTTTTTTTTGTCGTTGTGATGAATCTTGATTTATGATTTTTGTGTTGGTTGTAGTTTTGAGGGATTATTTTGATGGGGGCTTTTGGCCTAGTCTTAATCTAGGGTTCGTGATGTATTTGTTTATGTTGATAAGCATGCTTATGAGGTTGAGTGTTTGGTTATGATGTATTATTGGTAGGCATGCTAGAGTCTCTTCTGTGTTGTGCTTATGCTTTTGGTAACTAGGGATCTTTTCTTTTTTTCTTGATGGATATTTGGTTGTGTGTCATGATGGAAAATGTGGTCTTAGAAATATGCTAGGATTTTCTTGAGTTTTGGAAACAATAAGTAATGAAAGTATACTATACGTTTCAGCCTAGGGTTTTCTTGTAGCATGCTTTGTGTATGTTTTATCTTGAGGTATGCCTATGATTTAAATTTCTAGATGGTGTTAGAGTTTTCTTTCACTACAAGAAAAAACATTATTCTTAACACTTAAAAACTGCTAACCTGGAGTATTGATAACACTTATGAAAAAGCTAACATAGCCCTTGTTATTAAAAGTCTTGTCTTTTTTATAAAAGTATTCGAATGTTATGTTCGATGTTATCTTAAACTATTCAATAACACATTTTTATTAGTTGCTATAATATTCAACTAATAACATTTAGTTAGAGTATTTGATTATAAATTTGAAGTTTAATCTTATACTTTTTGCATAACACTTTTCAACTGTTACATTTGATTATTTTGATAGCGTTTTTAGTTTGTTATATTATATAAATCATAATAATTTGTTTCGCTTATGATATGTTTCTAAATCATAACATATTAAAAGTCCAGTAATAAAATTTTGTTACTTTAGTCTGGATAATATATTTTACATTTTATTATGATAAGGATACTTATAAGGTTTTTTTTAATTAAAAGATTTTCATTATTGTCTTTTTATAAAAAAAATCATAATTAATCATAAAATGTAATTCTCAATAGATTGATAAACCATAAGTATTGCATGAAACAATAACTAATTCAAATCATGAATGTGTCTACTTCATCAGATCTTAGTTCTAACTTAAGTTTGAAAGCATAACATAATAAAGTTTTATAATCTTGAACATTTTTTACTTCAAAAATGAAAAACAGAAACATTACAAGATACACAAAAGTAAACCATGCATGAAACTTGCTCCATCCTTCAATTCATCATCATTTGTGCACTTGTCTTTGTTGTGAGTTCATTTGCTTAGCTACAACAAAATTTAAATAATTAATGCTTCAACTGAAAGTTAATAGTAAACTAAAAGAGTACATAAAAAAAGTTAATTACCTAATTATGACTTTATCAGCTGGCCATGCAATTTTTCTACCTATAGCTTCTTCTATAGTAGACATAACTGTTGAAGGCCTCCACAGAAATGCATCATTCTTTCTCACAAGATCTATCCCCACTTTCATAGCACTAGGCCCAAGAGGAACATGGTGAACCTCATCCTTTGGGTCACTTGAAATAAAATAGTCTTCTGCAATAATTTCTCTAGATCTAATCCAATCTAATATTTTGCATTTGGAGCCAAATATGTGGTTCTTGACACTCTAACAATATATCAATAAAACAAATTCAGTAGCAGTAAATGATTTTACATTAAATATTATATGTTTTAAATTTTATCATTTTCATATAATTAGTATCATAATTACCTGAGTGGAATGAACATGAGAATTTGATTGAACATTGGCATTTGATTGCTCCTCACTCTGAGCAGATGTATTCTATTTATAAGTAAGATAGAAAGACATGAATTCAACATCAAAATTAAAAAGAAATACAAAAGTAAAGACTAACCTAAAAATTAAACATGAATCTTAGTTATTATTGCAATTTAGCCACATGAAAATATCACAAAAAAATTAAAGAATGAACATAACCTTACCACTAATTTGGCAACATGAAAATTTAAAAAAAAAATTAATTCATTCTACACTAACTCAGCCACAATATTTTTAATCACTATCTCTTATTTTGGAGTACCAACAAATAAATAATCTAAGCAAATAATTATCAATGACACTTCAATATAGTTTCAACATCAAACTACTTGATTTTTCATTAAAGAAACAATGAGTTGCTCCATGTGTTGCATTTTATCTTTCTAATCTTTGCATTGACCTTCTATCATCATCAGATGGTCATCTCTTTCTGACACAATTTGCAACTTTGACCGAGTAACTCCTCTTCCAAATGCTCTCATGTATGTATTTTTTTTTTTAGGACCAAGGACTTATGTGAGGATGTCTTCATTAACACATGTAGTTGAAGAGATATCAGGATCTTTCTTATATTCTTCAACCAAATCCTTCAAAAATAAATAGTATCAATAAATGTATTCAAACAAATGAGTAAGTTAAAATCAAAGTCACATGATTTTGAAAGGGAAATGTGTATAGAAAAGCTTCTGCCACTTCTGAATTTACTGGTTCACCATTTTTCTTCTTATGTGCTTTAGTCCAAACATCACCATTTTTCTTATATTCTTCAACCAAATCCTTCAAAAATAAATAGTATCAATAAATGTATTCAAACAAATGAGTAAGTTAAAACAAAAGTCACATGATTTTGAAAGGGAAATGTGTATACAAAAGCTTCAGCCACTTCTGAATTTATTGGTTCACCATTTTCCTTCTTATGTGCTTTAGTCCAAACATCAACTCTAGAAGGTGGTGTTTTGGTTTCACTATGGTTCATCTATCAAAATAAGAAAATAAGTTAAAAAAATATCTAAACCAAATTCTATAATAAAACAACTGTAAATATATTTGGCTTTACCAATTCATCGATCAATCTTGCATAACCTTTACGACTACAAGTGTGGGGTAGTTGCTTTGTCCATATTTTTCTGTATTTCTCACTTGTAGCCTAAGAATATAAAGTTAATAGAGACATTAAACTATAAATTTCAATCATAAATATATTTGGTTATAAGATGTTAAGAATAAAATATCTTAAACTCAGCACTATTTTTTTCCTTAACAAAACTTTTCCACTCATTCATTGACTTAATATTATCAGGTTTTAGTTTTAATCTTGCTTCTTCATTTGGTGCCTTTGTTATTTTAGTAACTACTCTTGATTTTGAAGCTCTCCAAAGATCTGCCATACTTTTGAATATATAGCTCTTTTGCCAATCTTTGTCAACCTTATATCTTGCCTAGTAAAAATAATGATAGGTTAGTATTAATGTAAATGAATTTCAACAAATTTCATTTTCATAAATTGAAATAATATATTTATAATGATTAAAATATATACCTGAAAAGATTTCCATAAGACCTCTTTCATTCCTAGAGGAATCTCTTCCTCCAATCTTTTATCGTTACTGGTACAATTTCTCTAACAAGTGCACGCAAAAATGAAGACAAAGATATTGATGTTGCACCTATTGGTTGTCCCTTTGAGTTAAACTTAACTTCCAAATGACCATCACCGTCTATTGCAATAGACTTCATTTTACTAGGGCCTCTAGTTCTCTATTGGGTAATAGGTGCAACAACTTCTTCAGGTAGTTCTTGTTCGTGTGGAAAGTTTTTAGCAATTGTTTCATTTGGGTTTTCAGGGATTTGTAGGCTCTGTGATTTTCTTGTGGCTGTTGGTGAGATGGCATGGTCATTTGTATGAGTTTCAAGTATTTGTTTGGTATTTATCTTTTTCTTTGAAGGACTAATTTCTACTTCAACCACTCTTTTAAGAGATCCCCTAGTGTTGGCTGTCGATGAAGCTAAGAATGATGAAATTAGGTCATTAGTAGGTGGTCTCACTATTTTTTCAGGAGAATCTATTGGTTGTTCAACCTCAAATAGATTTTTAAGAGATCTCCTTGTCACAGGGGAGATGGGTACTTCTTCTTCATTAAAAGAGTCATTTCTTACAATCATTCTACGTCGTGTCTTTTCCTTTGGAGATACATCCTTAGTATATCTCTCTTCAACAACCTTATCCATTTCCAAATTTAGTCTAAAGCTCTTCCTCTTTTCATTGAGGAGTTTAACTAATTTTCCTGTAGGTATGTGCTTTGGTCTCTTTCCTTTTGTAGATGAAGGTCACATATCTTGTACTTGGCAAATTCTTTGACTAGTTTCTGATCAACCGTTTCTATAATTAGTATGGATTTTTATGAGTCACAAAAGATCATCATAAATAACAACAACATACTATCAATTATCACAAATAAACTTATAATAAAAGTCAGAAAAAAAAGAAATAAACAGTCATTCTTGGCAGCAAAGAAATAAAAATTCTAAGTGTATGAACACTATCATTCTTGGCAACAAAAAAATAACTCGGAAACAACCAATTAATGAGCTGAAGAATAAATTGACATTTCCAAACCCACTACAGAGTCCTTGGAAACTAGAGCTCACAAAAGAAAAAGAACGACAAAATTCTTAAATACAACGACAAGAGGCAGCAAAAGCAGCAGATTAACTAACAGCAAAGGCCAACAATAATGCAACAGTTTGAAATAAAACCAACAATAAAAAGAAAAGCAGACACAACACACATAGAAAGAACAAAAAACCAAAAACAATTTGTATTCCAATTTAAAAGGAAGAAAACAATCAGATTTATTATCAATACAAATAAGGGAAATGATAAATCCATGAAAGTTTGTTGAGCATATTCTCTACAATAATGAATACCTTGAAAGTGAAAAAATAGTCAAATGAACCAAACCTACCTGAGATGAAAATATGAGATCCCTTTATAAATGCCCCAGTTCCCTAAAGTTGCTTGTCTTCTTTTCTAAATTTCTGCAAGAGTCCTAAAGAAATTTAAAAACTTGTGTAGAGAACCCAATAAATCAAAAAGTCATGTCACAATTATCTCATATTGAAAGAACAACATGCTTATAAGATCAAAATACAAATTACATGAACAGAGACATAGAATGAGTTTCATGGATTAACATGTGTGTTTTACTTGCAATTTTTATCAAACATGTGGTATACCATATAGTTATTATCATGCTCAAACTGATTTATTTATTTATTTATACAATCTAGCCATGAATTATTTAAATTATATAGAGAAAGAGTATAGAGAAAACACAACCAACTGGCTCAAATGATCAACAAGAAATTAATGTTACAATTATGTGAGAAGAGGATCATAATTATCTGATAAGAAAACTTATTAATGTTTTTTTTCCTACAAACATAATACCTGAAAACCAATTATGAAATAAAAAATACTAAGTGCATTATAATAAATTAAAATATTCAGTTTGAGATTTCTAATTTCTCAAGAGATGACTGTACATGCCTTATCAACTCAGTAATATACTCCTTGAATATCGCCTCAGACTGATCGACTAAGAAAATGAAAATGAGAGAAAATGCAAGAAAAGGAACTCATTATGCTAACTTTGGAATTAATAATTCTTACACAAGTTTCTGATGCACAAGCTATGGCATTCAACTTACCACACCAAGCAACTGCACTGAAACAAGCAAGTGTAACATTCATGAGAAAAACATCTCAATTTAAAGATGTGCCTTTCTCTACTGATTTATTATGTAGAGATTGCCAAGTCTTCATGTAATTTTTGTTAATGTTGTTTTATGTTTGTATTAATCTTTTCAGTAATAATACATATATATATGGTAAATCGAGAAAACATAACTTAAATGCTATGAAGTTTTAGCAAGGAAAATCGAGAAAATTAAAATGAGGAGAAGAAAACATGCAACTGTGCGAATTCAAAGAAAACTAAAAGTAGTTACATTTTCTTACTTACGATGTTGAAGAAAAGAGAAGGGTTCTTGCTCAGCTCTTGGTGTTGACCGCGTTTTTGGTCAACGACGTGAGAGCGTCAAAAACGATAAACCTTCAAGAGAAATAAAACGACACAGACAGTTTTTGAACAGAAAGTAAATAACACAGCAATTTTTATAGTGGTTCAGCCCCAATATATTGGTAATAGCCTTACCCACTTAGAGTTGTGATTTATAGATCTATACGCAAGATCAGATGAACTGTGCCAACTGAGTTTCTTCAGTACATATTGCAAAAATACAAGAATTCTTTATGATACCAGCACTTTCTCTCTCTAGAAAACTCAGACCCAAAATTTCCCAAAAAGTCTCAAAAGAAGGAGAAGCCCCTTTCTGATCTCATAAGCCATGTATTTATAGGCTTAGGATCATACATCTGATATCCCCTAGAATCGGGATATTTTATTATATTTATTACATTTAAATTACAAAAAACATTCAAAATGTAACAAAACCCCTAATTTGTGGGAAGAATGAGAGATTCCCGCGTGTGCCAAGACCGGTTCTTGTTGAAGCCGTTTCTAGGAATCTTGACTTAGTCCTCCTCTATCTGGTCGACCCATATCTCCTACTGACCACTCATGCAAGTGCCGGTCGGACATGTGCATGCTGGTAGGACATGCACTCCTCTCCTCTAACATGGCACTCTCCTCTTAGCATGCCATATCTCTCCTCTAACATGGCACTCTCCTCTAGCATGCCATGTCTCTCGTCTAACATGGCACTCTCCTCTAGCATGCCATTTCTCTCTTTGGACAACCATGCACTTGCTAGACATATGCATAAGGATCAGACCTTTTGGACTCTCCTCGGACCAAATTCCTGGCCACTCCTCGGACCACACCCTTGGGGTCTCCTCAGACCAAATTCTTGGGGTCTATTGCCACGTCATCAATCTCCATTTTTGGGGATAACACTTGGATCTTTAACAATGCATGTAAAAACCAGTTAATAACACATAAAAATTCTTAGAAAGCGTCCTAGAGACTTGTTCAACAAAGAAAAAGATTTGAATTCATATAACTTCTCATACCTTTTGACGGCATGAACCAAGTAGTGCTTGGCTGAGTATTGACCCTTAGACATCTCCTGAATATGGAATCTCCATTTCTGCATATCAGCAAAATATAGTCTACTTTTATAAATACATATACATATGCATATCAGCAAAAAATAATGTGTTTTTAGTTTCAACTCCTAACATCTAGTGATACCACACACACGATAATGACCATACTTAGCCTAATTTCTCACTACATGTGTGAAAATGCATCATTATCCCCTAGAATAGATAACCACCCTAGAAGGTGTACCTTTAATAAAGAAATAAAAGTTTGATGGTAAAGAATTGAAGTTGTTAGTTAATTCACATATAAGATGAGCTTGGAGTTAGTTAGGTTGTTAGAGATAAAAATGGACATGTGATATTGGTTTCAAGTGATATTTTGGCTTAGAAAACCATTATGCTTAAGGCTATTAACAAGGGTTGGACATTCAGACAATTCTCTAAAAAAAAAAAAAAAAGTTATTCATTAATAAATGTTATCAAAATTTGTGTTTTAATATTATATTTTAACATTAAGCGCAAAAACCAATATGATTAGCCACTAAAAAGAGATCAAATTAGATTATGCATGACTTATTTAATGGTTTTGGAGTATGGAACTACTGAACCCATTTCTGGTCTCTGCCTTAGCTTCACTTCCATCAAAAAAACATACTCAAGCTCATTCAGTGACAACAACAACTTTTTCGCAGTTAACCTCCACCCCACCCCACCCAACGATGACTCCCCCAATTTTACGCCTCTAACCCCACGTATCAAGATTCAGAATTATAGGTTTTCCCCTAAATTTTCTCTCTTCTATACTCTTGTCCTGTGATTTGTAAAAACAACAAATTAATTTTTGGACACATTTTTGCAAAGTGGTACTAAAACAGAGTCATTACCGTTAAAAACCGAGTATAGCTACTAATGTCCAGCTTCCGAATAGTGTCACTGTCGACGCCAATCCTGTCACTTGCAAGACAGAATGAGAAAGAGAGAAACAAAATGAAAGAGAGTGAATGAGTGAGTAAATGCAGGGAGGGACATCACAAAACCATCAAACACATTATAAATACATATACACATAAATATATATATATTTATATATTGATTATATGAAATCTGTATAAAAAAAATTCACCTCACAGAGATGTTCTTGCTTCCAGCTGGGGAGAATCGTTATGTGAGGCAGAGATAGACGAGGCAAAACCAAAAAATTCACCACCATTGTGTCCTCCGGAAGCTTGCACTGACGTCATGTGCTCTAGCGACTCGCGTGAGGCAGAGATAGACAAGATGAAACCAGAAATTAGTGTAGAAATGTAGTTGTGTAGACGACTGTGAGTGGAGGAGAATAACGTGGTTGTGTAGAAGTTGAATGTAAGAAAGAGAAGCAGAGAGACAAAACCAGAAATTAGGTTTAGGGATTCAATGGAGGCTGAGAGAAATTAGAGAAATTTCGTCTCTCTGTTATTTTCATTTGGCGCCTAGTTATATTTCTTATGGCGCCAAAAAAATTTCATCCGTGTCTATATAAAAATATGGTGGGATCCGTGTTTTTTTTTAATTATCTATTAATAACACTTTTAAAAATGTGTCATTTTTTACTGTAATATATACTAAAAATTATTGTAGTGTTTCCTAGGGTGAAAATATGTTAATAGGTGCATGCTAGGGTTTGTATTTGAATTTGTGTTGATTAAGCATGTAGGTTATTGTATGAGTTTTGTGAAGCATGATGTAAAGATGAATTTCGTGATTAAATATGCTTGCTGATTTTGTGTATAATTGGTGGATAAAATTCGTGAAATAATGATTTGCATGCATAAGTGATGTTCCAAATGATATGTTGATTTTATGTAAATAAAATGGTATTTTAATTCACATTTAAAATGAAATTTTTACTCAATTAATACAAACAGTTTTTTTTATATATTTTATGAAGAGAATATAAATTTTAATCCAAGTTTATGATTTTTGAGTGATTAATTTGTTGCTGGAAGTTTTGGGTAAAAATTAGAAATGTCTTTTAAATGAAAGAAATAATGTGTGTATATTGGAATAAATTAATACCCTAAATTATGTATATATTAAAATGATATTTTTAAAATGTAACAATGAATTTTCACATTATTAATAAGTGCCGTTTTCTTTATTTTTAATATGAATATATTTGGGTTTAAATTCACTTTAGACTTTTTAACAAAATAAATAGTTGTTGAAAGTTTAGGTTATTGTATGAGTTTTGTGAAGCATGACGTAAAGATGAATTTCATGATTAAATATGCTTGCTGATTTTTGTGTATAATTGGTGAGAAATTTGGTGAAATAATGAATTGCATGCATAAGTGATGTTCCAAATGCTATGTTGATTTTATGGAATTAAAAGGGTATTTTAATTCACATTAAAATGATATTTTTATTCAAATAAATGCCTACAGTTTTTTTTTTTTATATTTGATAAAGAAAATATAAGTTTTAATTTCAAGTTTATGATTTTTGAGTGTTTATTATGTTGCTGAAAGTTTTGAGTAAAAATGAGAAGTTCTCTTTTAAATGAAATGAATTTTGTGTGTATGTTGAAATAAATTAATACCCTAAACTATATACAAATTAAAATGATATTTTAAATGTAACCTTGAATGTTCACATTTTAATAAGTATGGTTTTCTTTATTTTAATTAAAAAAAATTGTTGAATTTAGACTCACTTGTGATTTTTAAGCAAAATAAATGGTGGCTGAAAGTTTAGTTTAATAAATTAAAAATAATTATTTTGGTTATCACATATGAGTTTACACTAAATAAATTAAGCCTTAAATAATATAAGCAAAAATATATTTTTCTCACACTTAAAATTATATTTTATATTTTTCTCACATCAAATCTTGTAATTTTATTAATTTAAATAAAGTGTTATTTTCTAAAGGAAACGTGATATTTACAAGTACGTTTAGATAATTTCAAGCTTTTGTTGTTTTTTTTATGCAATTAAAAATAATAAATGGAATTACTTTTTTTTTTAAATGGCTAAATAAACTATTTTTATTAAATAAGAATAATGTCTTAAGAGGTTTAATCGACTTATGAATTTAAAGGAAATAAATAATGACGAGGAAATTATGTTACTAAATCTTTATTTTGAAAAGGTTAGAAATAAGCGTATAGAAATTATCGTTTTTAACATCACTTTTTAACAACGCTCCCATGTATACAAGCCACATGCAAATGCACTTTTACATTAAAAAATATGTCTATTATTCAACCATATCATTTTTACTTAAAAATCATGCATGGATAATATGTAGAATTGGCATTATTCTTTTGTGATTCCATGTGAAAAATGTGCATGTGTTGGAAATTATGTGTAAATTGCACCATGTGTCCATGGCCCATGCACACATGGGGTATGTGAGTTGGGCACAAGAAAAAAATCTTATGTGATGCTAAAGAATGCTATTTGATTATGATTATAGGCTCGTTGTGAAGTTTGTTCAATTTTTGCTTTGCTCGGACCTGAGGTAAGGAAGTTAGATATAATTTTATTTATTTGTGCTATCAACAGTAAGATGGGTTTGTTTGAGGTTAAATGTTATGTATGATGATGTACCATGTGATATGAAGTATAAAATGATATTTTTTAGATGATATGATGAATTTGATGAATCATGTATTTCCTTTGTGTTGATATGAATGGATTGCATGTATTTTGTATGTTGTATGAAAAGCAAATGGTTGTTAGCGTGTTGAACGCGACACAACAAAGAGGTTACTAAGGATATAAAGACGTAACCCGAGTTACTAAGGCACGAAGTAACTCATAGGGCGGACGCGCCGATGTTATTCAAGGACCAGAGCCTCCTGTTTACCTCAAGATGTGACATGGACAAGAGAGGGGGTCATGTTCACAAGGATGTGATGATGATGTTTGAATATGTTAATGATATATGATGTATGATAATGATGTATGATGTATGATGTATGATGATAACGTTGTTGTGTTTTTCTTTGTTTGTTGTTTGTACTTCCTTACTATGCTTTTAGCTCACCCCCTTACTTTTCCCCTTTCAGGTAATAAATAGGGTTTCTCTTTGGCACGCGTGGTGATGTGGGCAGTTCTGACGTCAGAGTGTGTATGGCGTGGGGGTATCTTATGGGCGAGAAAACGATCAGCTTAAACGCCAATTTTAAAGAATGATGTCATGTTTTATTTTGGTTTCAATACTTATCGGTAGGACTTGAACTATATTTATTTTTAAAAATGTTACATGGGAACTTTCATTTTATTTTAAACTATTAGGTCTAAATTTCATGATTTAGCAAGGCCCCAGTGGAATTTTCATATAATAAGAGATTTTATTCTATAAGTTAATGAGCATGGAGATGTTTTACAAAGTATTAGTCTTGGGCGTTTTACACCTAACTTCCACACAAAGCCCAAAAAGACAGGAATTTGAACCTTCATTTTATTAATTGTTATTCATTTTATTAGGCCCAATCTAGTAATGCAAAGCAAATGGGCCTTCACAAGTGAACCACTCACAAGAGAGGAATTTCAACTTTACATGTTCAATTTGGCCCAAATCAAACCTACCAAGATTATGACGCGTTTTATTTGATCTTTTTCCCATTATCTAATATAATGGGGGTAAAACGCCCTACTCTAGTGCTTTGTAAAACATTCACATGTTCATAAGTTTATGAGAGAAAAGTCACTTAATATAAAATCCCAATGGGGTCTTGCTAAAAACATGCAAGTTGGCCCCAATAATTTTAAAAGAAAATATCAGTTTTCATGCAAAATTCTAAAAGTTCAAGTCCCACTAATAAGTTTTAAAAGTCTTATTAAACATAATATTATTAAAAGATAAATGACATTTTAATTGATCATTTCTCGTCCATAGGATGCCCCCACGCCATACACACCACGACGATAGAACTCCCCACATCACCACGCGTGCCATAAAGAAACCTATTTGCTACCTGGAAGGGAAAGTAAGGGGGTCAGCTAAAAGCTCAGTAAGGAAGTACAAACAACAAGCAAGCAAAACACAACAAAACACAAACATATTCATCCATCTTTATACATCATAGCATCATTGTCGTAATGGCGTAAATATCATAAACATAAACATATTCACGTCAACATAACATCATCATCATATCATAAAAATCATAACATCATCATAACAACACATCATAACATCATCATAACAACACATCATAGCATCATCATAAACATTTCCTTGTGGACATGGCCCGCTAACTTGTCCATGTCACCCTTTGAGGTAAACCGGATCTCTAGTCCTTTAATAACCTTGGCGTGTCCGCCCTTTGAGCTACGTCTTCATATCCTTAGTAATGCGGGTTACGTCTTCATATCCTTAGCAACCCCTTTTTGATGTGTCACGTTCATCACGCTAACATCCATTCAT
This sequence comes from Humulus lupulus, assembly GCF_963169125.1. NCBI lineage: Eukaryota > Viridiplantae > Streptophyta > Magnoliopsida > Rosales > Cannabaceae > Humulus > Humulus lupulus. The sequence continues at coordinate 245,583,169 of NC_084802.1, forward strand.
AGCATACAACATACAATCCAAACATATCATCATATCAAAGCATTTCATAATTCATAGCGCAAGGCATAAGCTACCAACTTCCCATCTTGCATCAACACGCATCCCAAGCCGTTCTTTGATGCATTACAATACACCACAAATTTCCCGCCCTCAGTGGGAACACAAAGGATAGCTGCAGAAATCAACTTATCCTTCATGATCTATAAGCTCTCTTCACATTTTTCAATCCATGCAAACTTCTGATGTTTGCGGGTTAAGTTGGTCAACGGGGTGGCGATCTTCGAGAAACCCTCGACAAACTTCCTGTAATAACCCGCTAACCCAAAGAAACTCCGAACTTCTAAGGCATTCTTTGGCCGGGGCCAGTCTTTAATGGCTTCAATCTTCAATGGATCTACTGCTATCCCACTCTTAGACACTATGTGCCCTAAGAAAGTTACCTGTTCCATCCAAAACTCGCATTTAGAGAACTTGGCGTACAATTGATGTTCTCGCAACCTGTTCAGAGTCAGCCTCAAATGTTCCTCGTGCTCCTCCTTGGTCTTCGGGTAAATGAGGATATCATCTATGAATACTACCACAAACTTGTCCAGGAAATCCTTAAATACTCTGTTCATCATGTCCATAAATATTGCTAGTGCGTTGGTGAGTCCAAATGACATCACTAAGAATTTATAGTGCCCTTAGCGAGTTCTGAAAGCCGCCTTTGGAATGTCTCCCTCTTTCACTTTCAACTGATGGTACCCGGATCGCAGATCAATCTTCGAGAACAATGCTGCCCCTTGCAGTTGGTCAAAATGGTCATCTATCCTAGGCAAAGGATATTTATTCTTAATGGTGACCTTATTGAGTTCTCGGTAATCAATGCACATTCTCATACTCCCGTCCTTCTTCTTCACAAAAAGGACTGGTGCTCCCCATGGTGAATGGCTAGGTCTTATGAACCCCTTATCTAACAACTCCTGTAGCTGGTTCTTAAGTTCCTTCAACTCCGCAAGCGCCATTCTATAGGGTGCTTTAGAGATCGTTGTTGTTTCTGGTGCAAGCTTGATTACAAACTCGATTTATCTGTCTGGGGGTAACCCTGGTAATTCTTCGGGAAACACCTTTGGGAACTCACAAACAATATGTACATTTTTTGGCCTTAGTTCTGACTCCTTGGACTTATCCACCACACTGGCCAGGAATGCCGAACATCCATGTTGCATCATATTTCGTGCTTCTAGTGCAGATATCATGGGTGTTCGAAAACCCGCTACTTCACCTCTAAAGGAAATGACCTCTCCTTCCTTTGGCTTGAACTCTACAATCTTCCTTCGACAATCTATCGTAGCCCCATGTTTGGATAACCAATCCATGTTGAGTGTGACATCATTATTTGGTATACTCAGTTCTATGAGATCTGCTGGGCACTCTCTGTCTTCAACCGTTACAGGTATTGACGGTAACCACTTATTTGACAACATCATATCTCCCGATGGCAACAATGTACTAAAGTTATGTTCAAACATCTTATAAGGCATATTCAGTCTATCAATCACATTCATGGAAACATAACAATGAGTCGCTCCATAATCAATTAAGACTCTACACATCTACTGTGTTGCTGTTGGCCACTTCATTATGGGTTAAGGCGAAAACTCTTGTTGGCACTAGATTATTATTGTTATTATGTCCCGCCTTCCATTGTGGGCAATTCTTTCTCAAGTGTCCTGCCTGGCCGCACTTGAAACATTTGTTGGTACCAGCCTGGCACTCTCCTGGGTGTCTTTTCGAGCATTTAGGACAGATAGGATGCTCTACTCGGTTGCCTTGTTTGTTCCCACGGTTCCGATCATTGAAACGATTATTGTGGTTGTTGTGGTTCTGAGGTTTGTCATTGTTGCTATTCGTGGATGGAAGTCTGGGTTTCTTATCACCGCCACTATTCTGCCCTTCATTAGCCTTTCTCTTGTTGCCCTCGTGGAAGCTCTTGTTTCAGTTGTTCTCTCTTCTAGCGGCATTATCCTTCCATATCCATTCTTCCAAATATTTAGCTTCAAGAGATATATCCAATACTTCTGCATAACTGACCACTTCAGCACTGATCATCCTAATGTCCCTCACGATCATCGGTTTGAGTCCCCTTACAAACCTCTGGACTCGCAATGCATTAGTTGGCACCACTTCAGGAGCAAATTTAGCCAATCGATCGAACTTCTGTGCATAATCAGTGACCGATAGATACCCCTATACCAAAGTTATAAACTCGTCAACCTTAGTTTCTAGCACAGTTGGACTGTAATACTTCTTACTGAAAGCGTGGACGAACTCCGGCCAAGTCATGGTATTCAGATCACGGGTCTGTTTAATCACATCCCACCAAATCCATGCATCCATCTTAAGTAAATAAACTGCGCAGGAAACCCTTTGGCGATCATCTAACTCCATATGATCGAAAATAGCCTCAACCGATATTAACCAATCCTCTACCACCATTGGATCTGCTTTCCCCTCAAAAGTTGGTGGGGCTTATTCCCTGAAGTGTTCATACACTGGTTCGAACCCATAGGTTACTGGTAGTGGTGCATTTGGTGGTACTGGCAGCTGAGGTTGTGCCACTGGTACTTGAGGTATTTATGGCGTTTGGGATGTTTGCGGTGCTTGTCTAGCATGTGTTAATTCCTCATCTCTAAGCCTCAACTGTTCTCTTAACCTTGCTACCGCTGCTGCCAGGTCCACAGATGGTGCTGCTGGAGCTGCAGGTTGAACATATGGCATTTCAACGTCAGGGGTGGCCGTAGTTTCAGACCTTGTGGAGGCACCCTTTCCTCTGCCTCTTCCTCTTCCCTTTCCTCCTCTTCCTCTAGTCGACATGATGAGGTTCTAAGGCAATCAAAGGAAAATCATAAGGAAGGAACATTGCATATTGGTTTGATAGATATTTGCAAAATCATACATTCAAACCACATCATTTAGAGTTTGCAACAAAATATCCATAGCATTCAAAATGTTTAAATTAATTCGAAATTAAACAATCCCAAAAAGTGTTTAATTAACCAGACCATAAATCCCTTAAGGTCTTAGAAAATTATTATTATTCCAACTTATTTATTAGCACCCCATGCGACGATTACGTGATGGACTCTAGTCCTCAACGGTGGACTCGTCCCCTGAACTATAATAAAAAACGTTCTCCGAGATGTGGAAATAGCCGGGAGCGCTCGCCATTATTTCCATTCTAGCTGTTAGACGTGGTATAGCTCACAATACTTCCTCAACTGCTAATTCTCCTTCCATGTCATGCACTGTCCCCAAACGCTCTTCTATTCTGCCATCATCTGTCTTTACTAACACCAGCTCCAGACGACTAAAATTGTAATTTACCAGAAAATCGTGAATTACAAACTCCATGGTGCTAAACTCCAGGTCTTCTGGCACAACGTCATTCCATGATCAATTCAACTGATGAAGAGCCCTCGAGTACATTGACAATGCTTCTCTCATCACCCAAAATTACTCTATGGGCCATAGCAAGACTCCCCTTTTCTTCATGATTCCCTGAATGGGATCACAGACCTCCTTTGCTGTTTTTAGAACCGCTATCTGCCAATCATAGGGATCCTCTTCAAGCTGGACTTTGGGTATGGTGCGAATCTCCTTGAGCAATTGTTTCTTAGTCGTTTTCAATACACGAGGCATCTTACTACTGCAGTTACGAAACTAATACAAAATTAAGTAAAACAGAAACAAGTATTAGCAAATAAAAAAAATACTTACGATGCGGTGAGGTGAGATTTTCCCGTCTTTAGCGTGTATGGGGAGGGTCCTTGGAAACATGGACGACCGTCTCTGATACCATTTGTAAAATGTCCTACTCTAGTGTTTTGTAAAACATTCACATGTTCATAAGTTTATGAGAGAAATGCCACTTAATATAAAATCCCAGTGGGGTCTTGCTAAAAACATGCAAGTTGGGCCCAATAGTTTTAAAAGAAAATATAAGTTTTCATGCAAAGTTCTAAAACAACCAAAAGTTCAAGTCCCACTGATAAGTTTCAAAAGTCTCATTAAACATAACATTATTAAAAGATAAATGGTGTTTTAATTGATCGTTTCTCGTCCATAGGATGCCCCCACACCATACACAACACAACGATAGAACTCCCCACATCACCACGCGTGCCATAGAGAAACCTATTTGCTACCTGGAAGGGAAAGTAAGGGGTGAGCTAAAAGCCCAGTAAGGAAATACAAACAACAAGCAAGCAAAACACAACAAAACACAAACATATTCATCCATCTTTATACATCATAGCATCATTGTCATAATGGCGTAAATATCATAAACATAAACATATTCATGTCAACATAACATCATCATCATATCATAAACATCATAACATCATCATAACAACACATCATATCATCATCATAAACATTTCCTTGTGAACATGGCCCACTAACTTGTCCATGTCACCCTTTGAGGTAGACAAGATCTCTGGTCCTTGAATAACCTCGGTACGTTCGCCCTTTGAGCTACGTCTTCGTATCCTGAGCAACCCCTTTTTGATGTGTCGCGTTCATCACGTTAACATCCATTCATAGCATACAACATTCAATCCAAACATATCATCATATCAAAGCATTTCATAATTCATAGCGCAAGGCATCATAACAATTTTGTAGCGTCCCAAATTTGCTAATAAGTCTTAGGGCCTTGGTTAGTGTGTCTGGAGGGCAATAATTGATATATTTTATTAATATGTGAATTTGATGAATATGTGATTAGAAATGCATGGTTAGGTGAATTAAATATGCATGTGGACCCCCATTTGGTTGTTAGGGGCATATCTGTAATTTTAGCCTGTTGAGGGCATAAATGTTATATTTATGTGTATTGTGATTGATACCACGTGTGAGTGGTGATATAATTGTGGTGCACGATCCGAGACGGTCCTAGGGAGCTGTTTAGCTAGAAAGTCATAACGGAGTCAAATACCTGGCTCGGGAGGAGCTTAGGGGTATTTGGGGAACATTATAATCTGTTTGAGCATTATTGAGTAGCGATTAGTAATTCAGTAATGGTTTAGACGTGTCAGGATTACGCGGGGAATTTTAGGTATACTTGGGGACTAAGCGGGATGTGTTAAAAGACTAAATCGCCCTTCGAGATATATGAGGACTTAGGTTAACTTAAGGGGTAATTGAGTCATTTTGGGAAAATGGATATGCTCAACTTGGGAGCTGGGACTCTAGAAACACTTAACCAAAACAGAAGAAGGAAAAAGGGAACCAATTTTCTCTCTCTCTCTCTCTCTCTCTCCCACTCGATGCTCTCCCTCTCCCTCTCCCTCTCTAAAGTGACTGATTTTGAAGGATTTTAGGGCAGAATTCAAGGGATTCAAGCTAGGAATTGGGAGATTGACCTAGGTTCAAAGGTAAGTTCTAATTCAGTTTCTTGATTGAATTCTGCTGGGAAATGTTAAGGTTGGGAGCTGATATGTGTTTTTTCTTGGTGGATTCTTGGGATGAATTTTGGCTAGGTTTAGCTTGGGATTGGTGGATTTGAACTTGGAAGTGGTTTTGAAAGAAGCTCAGGGACGAATTTCTACTTGAGGTAAGGGTTCTTGCTTCTCTGAAGGTATTTTCTGGTTTGTGGTTTAAGTTTTGTAAAGTCTTAAACCACTTTGTGATTCTGAGTTTGGGGAGTGTTTGGGAGTGTTTCTGGTGCTCATAAGTTGTTATACTGTTTATATGAAGTTCTAGCTCGAATTGGGGACTTGGGTGTACTTGGGTATTGATTTGGAAGAGTTTTGTCCCTGTTCTTTCGTGTCGCGGCGCTAGGTTGAATCAGGAGGAGGGCAGCACTCTGAGCGTCGCGACCCCTATAGGGTTGTGCCGCGTCGCTAGGCCAATCTCTAGGAATTATTTTTCAAAGTATCTGACTCTGTTTATGGTTTAATAGCACTTTGGTCTTAAAACCTTGATTAGTAAGTTAATTGCACGTTTTAAACTCACTTAGTAACGGCTCTAAGGAAGTAGGGCGTTACAACTTGGTATGAGAGCGAGCCAAGGTTTATGGTTTCTAGAGATTGACCGAACATGTACGCTCGCTGTCAGTGACAAGCTCGACTCAGGGTTGGTTGGTAATAATTGACTTATATTCTTGAAGATGTGCTTACATGCCCTGTTTGCCTGCTTAATTCATATAGAGCATGATGAAAGAGTTAACTTATGCATGATGCCAGGGCATCGCCCGTTGAGTGTTATATGCTATTTGTGTATTATGTAAATTGTTGTTATGGTTGGCTAATGTGAATTGGGACGTGGTTTTGGATGTTGTTATCATGCCTGATGAGCGGTGTCGTTGATTGCAGGCATATTGCTGAGATGCCTCGACAATCATCTAGACTCCGCGGCAGTCGGCCCGAGGATGACAACCAGGGTCAGGACCCTCCACTTGCCCCACAGAATTGGCAACAGATGTTTGCCAAAATGGAAGCAAGATTACAACGAACTAAGGAAGAACTTCGACATTTGAGGCAGTAGGCCCCTCCTCAAGCCATGGGGTTGTCAGTTCAGTAGGCTATGGCGCCGGTGCCGGTTCAGCCTGTTATGGAAAACAGGTGGGAACCTTTATATGAAAGGTTCAGGAAGCAACATCCTCCCACCTTTGAGGGTGGACCAGACCCACTGCGGGCAGAGCAGTGGATGAATATGACTTCCTCCGTCCTGGATTTTATGATGGTGGAAGGGAACGAGATGGTAGCTTGTGCCAGCTACATGTTCCGAGAAGATGCCCGCATCTGGTGGGATGTAGTGACTCAGAGGAGGAATGTGACAGTTATGACTTGGAAAGAGTTCAAGAACATCTTTAATGAGAAATATTATAGTGTTGCAGTCCGAGCTACGAAGGTTGACGAGTTCATCAACCTAACTCAGAACCGGTTGATCGTTACTGAGTATGCAATGAAATTTGACCGGTTGGCAAAGTTCGCACCGGATTTGATGTCAACTGATGTAGTAAGAAGGTATAGGTTTGTACGGGGATTGAATGTTATGATCGCCCGTGATGTTAAGATTACCTTAGATCCAAAGACTACTACTTATGCTTAGGTAGTAGACAAGGCCCTTACAGCTGAGGGGGCCGAGGATCAGATTTGGAGAGAGAGCATTGTTAGGCGCGATGCCAGGAGGATGGTGCCTCCCTTTACTGGATCTAGTCGGGGTAGTGGCCCCAGTGAGCAGAAGAGAAAGGCCTCTAATTCTTTTGTTCCTCCTAGCTCGAATAGGAGGGCACGGGGTACTTTTGGTGGCCGTCAGGGCGGGGGTGACAACTGGAGGAGTTTTCCAGTATGTCCTCGGTGCAGACAATGACACTAGGGTAAGTGTAGGATTAGGGCCTGCTTTATCTGTGGGAGTGCCAATCATCTAAAGAAGGACTGTCCACAGGCCAGGAAAGAGGAGCCAAAGCAGGGTGACAGCCTTACTCCTGCCAGAGTATTCACCTTGAGTCAGACTAAGGCAGAGGTTAGCCCTTCAGTCGTGACAGGTCAGATTTCTAGTGCTGGGTTTTCTTATACTGCATTGATTGATTCGAGAGCTACTCATTTATTTGTATCTGTTAGAGTGATATATTAGCTGTGTAGACCTAGTGATTTGTATGCTAGGGGTTTTCAGACTTTGTTGCCTACTGGGGAACTGGTAGTCTCTAGGAGATGGATTAGAGCTTTGCCAGTAGAGGTAGATGGTAGGGAGTTGTCTGTTGATCTAATTGAGCTTACAATGGATGACTTCAATATGATCCTGGGGATGGATTGGTTATCGAGGTATGGGGCGACGATTGACTGCAAGTGCAAAATGGTGACTTTTGAACCAGAAGGGGAGGTACCCTTTGTATTTGTGGGGACAATTAGTCGACCACGGGTACCTATGATTTCATCATTGAAGGCTAGAGACCTGATGCAGGAGGTTGTATAGGATTCCTAGCAAACATTGTGGATACCTCTAGGGTTGTGTCGATTGGACCGGGGGAGACCAGATTAGTATGTGAGTTTCCAGATTTGTTTCCAGCAGATCTGCCAGGGTTGCCACCACAGCGGGAGATTGAGTTTGTCATTGAGTTGGTAGCAGGGGCGGAGCCAGTATCTAGGACACCTTATAGAATTGCTCCGGCGGAGTTGAAGATTCAGTTGTAGGAGTTACTGGATTTAGGGTTCATCAGACCGAGTTTCTCGCCATGGGGTGGTCCAGTGTTATTTGTAAAGAAGAAGGATGGATCTCTTAGGATGTGTATTGACTACAGGGAGCTGAACAAGTTAACCATTAATAATAAGGATCCACTACCTAGGATTGATGACATGTTTGATCAGCTACAGGGGAAGATAGAGTTCTCTAAGATCGATCTCTGGTGAGGTTACCATCAGTTAAGGATTAAAGAGGAGGACATACCAAAGACCACTTTCTGCACAAGATATGGACACTACGAATTCCTGGTTATGTCCTTTGGATTAACCAATGCCCCAACAGCTTTTATGGATATGATGAATAGGGTTTTCAAGGACTACCTGGACAAGTTTGTGATTGAATTTATCGACGACATTTTGATGTACTCTCAGTCAGAGACGAAGCATGAGCAGCATCTATGTTTAGTGTTACAGCGGTTGAGGGAGCATAAGCTATATGCTAAGATCAGCAAGTGCAAGTTTTGGCTACCGCAAGTCATGTTTCTGGGCCATATTGTCAGTAAGGAGGGGATACTGGTTGACCCAAGTAAGATTGAGGTAGTGAGAGATTGGCCCAGACCGAGCAGTGTTTCTGAAGTTAGGAGTTTTCTGGGATTGGCAGGGTATTATCGGTGGTTTGTTGAGGGTTCTCCAGGATAGCTACGCCATTTACAGAATTGACAAAGAATAAGACAAAGTATGTTTGGACAGACAGATGTGAGAAAAGTGTTAAGGAATTAAAGCGGCGACTGATCACCGTGCCAGTGTTGAGTCTGCCGACAGACAACGAAAAGTTTGTGGTTTATTGTGATGCTTTCAGACAGGGTTTAGGGTGTGTCCTGATGCAAGCTGGAAAGGTAATAGCCTATGCGTCGAGATAGTTAAAGGAGTATGAGCAAAGATATCCCACACATGATCTGGAGTTGGCAGCGGTGGTATTTGCACTTAAGGTTTGGAGACATTATCTGTATGGTGAGATGTGCGAAATATACAACGACCATAAGAGTTTAAAGTACTTCTTTACTCAGAAAGATTTGAATATGCGCCAAAGATGGTGGTTGGAGTTGGTAAATTATTATGATTGTGATATTTTATACCATCCTAGGAAAGCTAATGTAGTGACTGATGAATTAAGTTGGAAGGGCCCAGGACAGTTGTTCAGTTCGAGGCAGATGTCTGATAAGTTAGCTGAGGAAATGACTATAGCGGGTATAGATTTGGTGGTTGGTCGGTTAGCCAACATCACTCTTCAGTCCTCATTCCTTGAGAGTATCAAGGAGGCACAGGGGAAGGATTCCCAGTTGAGAGGGCACAGAGAGAATGTTTTAGCCGGAGCAGCTAAGGACATTTCTATCTCGGAGATGGGGTTACTGAAGTACATGGGTCTGATCTGTGTTCCGATGGATGCTGATATCCGGCGAGAGATCTTGGATGAATCGCATTCCACTCCCTATTCCTTACATCTAGGTATGACGAAGATGTACCAAGACTTGAGAGCTTTGTATTGGTGGTCGGGCATGAAGAGGGACGTGGTGGATTATGTGGCCAAGTGCTTAACTAGTCAGTAGGTCAAGGCTGAACATCAGAGGCCAGCAGGGTTATTGCAGCCTCTAGGAATTCCAGAGTGGAAGTGGGAAGATATCACCATGGACTTCGTGGTTGGTTTGCCGAAGACCGTGGGACAACAGGACTTGGTGTGGGTGATTGTGGATAGATATACTAAGTCCACTCAATTTTTACCTGTCAGGATGACTTATACTGTGGAGTAGTATGCCGAGTTATATGTGAAGGAAATTGTTCGACTTCATGGGGCTCCGAGGTCGATAGTATCTAACAGGGACCCCACCTTTACTTCCAAGTTTTGGGAGAGTCTACAGAAGGCTATGGGCACGCAGTTATTGTTTAGTACTGCTTATCATCCTCAGAAAAATGGACAGTCTGAGAGGACGATTCAGATACTAGAGGACATGCTACGAGCATGTGTGCTAGATTTTGGGGGATCTTGGAGCAAGTATCTCCCTTTGATTGAGTTCTCATACAACAGTTATCAGGCGACCATTGGAGTGGCTCCGTACGAGATGCTATGTGGGAGGAAGTGTAGATCACCTATTCATTCGGATGAGACAGGTGAGAGAAGGTACTTAGGTCCTGAGATGGTCCAGAGGACTAATGAGGCGATTGAAAAGATTAGAGCTCGAATGCTCGCCTCCCAGAGTCACCATAAGAGTTATTCGGACCTAAAATGCAGGAGCATATAATTTCAGGTCGGTGACCAAGTGTTCCTTAGGGTTTCACCATTGAGGGGAGTGAAACGGTTTGGTGTTCGAGGCAAGCTGAGCCCTAGATTTTTTGGTCCCTTCGATATTCTAGAACGGGTTGGAGAGGTAGCTTACAGATTTGCGATGCCTCCAACTCTATCGGGGGTTCATGATGTGTTTCACGTGTCCATGCTCTGGAAGTATTTATCAGATTCCACACACATGTTGAGTTATGAGAACTTGGAGCTAGATCAGGATTTGTCATATGAGGAGAAGCCGATTTAGATTCTCGACCGGAAGGACAATGTCTTGCAGAGCAAGACCATCGCCTTGGTGAAAGTGTTGTGGAGGAGCAGCAAGGTAGAGGAGGCGACGTGGGAACTTTAATCAGATATGCGGGAGCAGTATCCCGAGTTGTTCAGGTAATTTCGAGGACGAAATTTCTATAAGGAGGAGATATTTGTAGCGTCCCAAATTTGCTAATAAGGCTTAAGGACTTGGTTAGTGTGTCTGGAGGGAAATAATTGATATATTGTATTAATATGTGAATTTGATGAATATTTGATTAGAAATGCATGTTTAGGTGAATTAAATATGCATGTTGACTCAATTTGATTGTTAGGGGCATATCTGTAATTTTAGTCTGTTGAGGGCATAATCGTTATATTTATGTGTATTGTGATTGATACCACGTGAGAGTGGTGATATAATTGTGGTGCACGATCCGAGACGGTCCTAGGGAGCTGTTTAGCTAGAAAGTCACAACGGGGTCAAATACCCGGTTCGAGAGGAGCTTAGGGGTATTTTGGGAATATTATAATGTGTTCGAGAATTATTGAGTAGCGGTTACTAATTCAGTAATGGTTTAGACGTGTCGGGATTAAACGAGGATTTTTAGGCGGGACTAAGCATGATGTGTTAATAGACTAAATCGCCCTTCGAGATATATGAGGACTTAGGTTAACTTAAGGGGTAATTGAGCCATTTTGGGGACGGATATGCTCAACTTGGGAGCTGGGACTCTAGAAACACTTAACCAAAACAGAAGAAGGAAAAAGGGAACAAATTTTCTCTCTCTCTCTCCCACTTGATGCTCTCCTTCTCCCTCTCTAAAGTGACTGATTTTGAAGGATTTTAGGGCAGAATTCAAGGGATTCAAGGCTAGGAATTGGGAGATTGACCTAGGTTCAAAGGTAAGTTCTAATTCAGTTTCTTTATTGAATTCTGCTGGGAAATGTTAAGGTTGGGAGCTGATATGTGTTTTTGCTTGGTGGATTCTTGGGATGAAGTTTAGCTAGGTTCAGCTTGGGATTGGTGGATTTGAACTTGGAAGTTGATTTGAAAGAAGCTCAAGGACGAATTTCTACTTGAGGTAAGGGTTCTTGCATCTCTGAAGTTATTTTCTGGTTTGTGGTTTAAGTTTTGTAAAGTCTTAAACCACTTTGTGATTCTATGTTTGGAGGAGTGTTTGGGTGTGTTTCTGGTGCTCATAAGTTGTTATACTGTTTATATGAAGTTCTAGGTCGAATTGGGGACTTGGGTGTACTTGGGTATTGATTTGGAAGAGTTTTGGCTTGGGAAAAATGTTAGGAAAAACCCAGTTTTCTGGGTTCGCGTATGAGCACCGCGGCCCTGTTCTTCCGTGCTGCGATGCTAGGTTAAATCAGAAGGAGGGCACCACTCTGGTCGTTGCGGCCCCTATAGGGTTGTGCCGCGGTGCTAGGCCAATTTCCGGGATGGGGAAATTGTGTTTTTAGGGTTTTGGCTCAAGCGGCTCGTGGGACGCTTTCGCTACCTTGTGTGGGGAAACGGGAGGCCCCGAGAGCACGGGATTGGTTTCGGGAGATGATTATGAATTGGGTAGTAATGAGAGTGCTATGTATGTGTTGTGACTAGGTTCTCGGAGATGCTTGGGTTAGAAGACTGTGCTCAGGATTTCGGTGCTTAAGAAGCTCGGGACACAGGTAAGAAAACCGTTGTACCCGTAGAGCAGGGCGAGGCCCCATAGTTGTGTTGCAGGGCACGAACCTATGTGATTGTGTGCAGGGCGTATCCCCATTAATTATGTTAATACATGTTTAAGTATTTGTTTAATTATGATTTGTATGCATATATGTGAACGGCAAGAGCTGGGAATGGTGAAGGCCGAGAATGGCAAGGGCCGGGAACGGTGAAGGCTAAGAATGGCAAGGGGCTGGGAGTAGCGTTTAGCACATGGAGTACGAGTTGCCAGGGTGAGACCCTAAAGGATACCTGGGTTATCCTCATGGTGTAGACCGCATACCCAGGGCCTGGTAAAGCGCCTGGGACGACATGGCCGTATGTGTTTAGCCTGTTGGTGGTTTGATTAGGTGTTAAGTGAAAGATATGCATACATTTTCTGTTTATGTGAGTTTCTTGCTGGGCTTCAGCTCACGGGTGCTCTTTGGTGCAGGTAAGGGCAAGGGAATAGTCGACCATCCATGAGTACGGAGAGTGTGAAGTGGCGTGTACATGTTTGTCCTGCCTGGCTGCCACGGCCAGGGGTATTTTTGGGAGATGTCTTGTACTAAACCTTATTTTGTCGTGTAGTCGTCTTTAACCATATTTTGAGTTGTAAATATTTATAAACAGTATTTTGGGATCTCGAATGTTAAACACTTTATAATTTTCAATGAATGAAATTATTTTTCAAAGTATGTGACTCTATTTATGGTTTAATTACACTTTGGTCTTAAAACCTCGATTAGCGAGTTAATTGCACATTTTAAACTCACTTAGTAACAACTCTAAGGAAGTAGGGCGTTACAACTTTTATTCATACAAACAATCTTACCATTCATATCATAACAAGCAAAATTCTATCTAACTTCCTTACCTCAGGTCCAAGCTAAGTAAAACGACAACTTCTCAACGAGCCTATACCATAATCAAAATATCATTCCTTAGCTTCACATAAACACTATTTTTCCCACTCATATAACTCATGTGTGCATGGGCCATGCACACATGGTGAGAGTTACTCACAACATACAAATATGCATAGTTACACATAAGGTCATAAAAGAATAATTTACATTCTACTTATTTTGCTTGCATGATCCTTCTATAAAATCTACATGGTTTCATAATAGACATAATTTTGGACGTAAAAGTGAATTTGCATGTAACATGCATATGTGGGAACATTGCGTAAATGTGGCGTTTAAAATGATAATACTACACGTCTTACTTCTATCATTTTAAAAATAATAGACTTGTAACATGCTTTGTTTACTAATAATTATCTTCTTAAAATTACTAGGTTGATTAAATCTCTCAAGACATTATTTTTATTTCATAAAATAATTTTATTTAGCCATTTAAAAAAAATATGTGATATTATTTTCAAATTACAAAGAAGTAACAAAGGTTAGAAATTTATTTAAAATACCTATGATTATCATGTTTCCTTAGAAAATATCAATTTAATTTTAATTAATAGAATTACATAATTGATGTGAGAAAAATATAAATTTTAAGTGTGGGAAAAATATATTTTGCTTAAATTATTTTAAGACTTAATTTTATGTAACATAAACTTATATGTGATAATCAAATAATTATTTTAAACTTATTAAACTAAGCTTTCAGCCACCATTTTATTTAAAAATCACAAGTGAATTAAATTCAACATTTTTCTTAATCAAAATGAAGAAAAATCATAACTAATAAAATAAACACTCATATTATGTTAAAAATACCACTTAATATTACCATAGTTCAGGGTATTAATTTATTTCAAATACTAATCAAATTCCTCTTATTAAAACACTATTCACATTTTTTTACAAAAATTCCAACAATCATATTTATCATTAAAATCACTATTTTTTTTTTAAACTCATATTTCATCAAAATATAAAAAAAAAACTGTAGGTAATTATTTGTGCAAAAATGTCATTTAAGTGTGAATTAAAATACCATTTTATCCTCACAAATACAACATATCATTAGAGACATTTCTTATGCATGCATATCATTATTTCATCAATCTTTTCACCAATTGATCACAAAATCAGCAAGCGTGAATCATCATGAATTTTATCTTTTATCCCATGCCTCATAAAATTCATACAAAGTCATACATGTTTAATTAACACAATTAATCACAAATCCTAACATGCTCTTATTATACAAATAATTCAAGAAAATAACCAACACATATTCAATTACAACCTTACAAAACCATATTCTATTTCCAATGAGTTCATACATGAAACCAAACAAAATAATAATAACAACATGCATGAATAACATAAACACCAATATTCATATGTGCTTTTATATTAAACCTAACATGTTCCTATCATTTTTCATGCATACCATAATTTATTGATACATAATCTCATATACACCCTATCATGTTTCTAGAATCACAATTGATTTTAAAACATACAAGGAAAACAATCATGCTTGAACATCACCCCTAGGCCCAAACACCTAGGATACCCAACAAGAATTGACACAAAATCCTCATCTATATACACACGAAACCTAGCATGTTACTAACATGTATGAAACACAAGAAAATAAAACAATTCAATATGCCCAAACTCCATAGGTCGAAACCCTCAAAACAACCTTCCCTTTATTGATTCAAAATAATCAATATTCCCATTCATATAAACTATCAATACATAAAACCAAAAAAGGCAAGGGTTCATTACCTTTATTGATTGATAGAATCAAGAACACAAGGTGACCAATACTAATTTTTTTTATCACCCCTTGTTGAAACCTAGGGATTTTTCAAAATCTACCATGAGAAGAAGAAGATTCAACAACACACAAAACTGAAAACAAAGTCAATATCACTAGAATCAAAAGAAGGGAAATAGACAAACAATATCACAAAGAAAACATACTCTAGACTTGGTTTCTCTTCTCCTTCTTCTTCCTTTCTTCCTTCTCCTCTTTCTCTCTCTAGCTCACGCCTCTCTCTCTCTCTCTCTCTCTCTCTCTCTCTCTCTAGCCGTGGGGTTGAATGAGAATAATGCTCTTCCCCTCTTCCATTCCCTCTTTATCAAAATTCTCCCATAATGACCCAATTAAAAGAAAAAGGTAAGTTTCCTATTTCTATTTATTTTCTGTTAATTTTCATTATTTGTTCTTATCACAATTGATAGGAGATAAAAGATGATCACTTCGTTTCCCAAAATAAAATTTATCACCTTATTTTTTAAAATTTATTTGAATAATAAAATATATATAGAAATAAAGATCTTCCTTTCCCACTCTAAACCACACGTCCACCATCTTATTTCCCTTTCTTTTTTTTTTTCCTCAATTAATTCAATAAAATCTAATATAAGGAAAGCATCAAGTGTGTGGAAAATTCTACACATGTGCACCATGCTACCATGCACTTGCACACACTAAATCACTATGGTGTACTACTACCTACCATGCACCTTAGTGCATACAAACAAAACTCACATAATCACATTTTAAAATAAAAAATAATAATTATCATTTAACAACTAATTTCACAAAAATTCTACCAACAATTCTATCAATTAAATAAAATAACAAACAATTAAATAAAGCAAACAAACAATTAAATAAAATAAACAACATTTAAAAATAAAAAAATAAAAAAAAATTCACCACACTTAACACTTAAATAAAATAAAACACAAAATTTTAATAACAAAAAAAGAAATTGGTGCACTAGAATGAGCCATCACTATAAGCTCATCATCTAAGCACAAATTTGTAAAAATAACAATTATAATGATTTATGACATGTTAATTAATTGAATGGATCTAACATACAATCTATATGGCATGTTACTAATTTATACATGTACATGAATAGCTAAAAAATATTAATTAATCAATTTCATGAAATTAATTGATTAATTAATCACAATTAATTTTAATTCAATCAATCTTAAAATATTAATTAAATAAAAACTTAGTTCAATTGTTCCCATTTTAAAAAATATATATTTTTCATTTTAGAAAAAAAAATTACCAAAAAAATATTTACTTGCACAAAAATATACTATTTATTAAGAAATTAAAGATACAATTCCAAAACAAATGAATTTGTTTTACAGCCCCCACATATAAAAATATGTCACCAAATATATTAATTAACCTCCATATAGATTATATGTTAATTCATATAAATATATATATACATACTTTCCCAAAAAAATTGCCAAAAAAACATAGCAACCACTTTTGTTTTTTTAATTGATCTCATTATGCTATATATATATAATGTTTAGTGTAAAAATTTTCCAAAAAAAAATGCAGCAGCAACTGCCTTTTATTTACGTTATATATATAAATATGGAAAAGTTCTGAATGGGTATTACCCATACATGGGTATCTAGATAAATGTGCAAATATATTGACATGACATGTAGACTTTGTATATCAAATTACCAACAAGTAAATATTCTTTTTTTTTTTGCATAGATTATTTTTTTCTTTTGCATTAATTTTAAAATTTCTTATTTATTTTTTGGTCATTAGGAGTGGTGATTCCAACCAATAAGAGATAAGCTATTTTTTCAAGTTTTGAATTAATTTAAAATTTAAAAATTAGAGTTTCATAATAAATGCACACTCATTTCTTAAATTCTCTATTATTATTATTATTATTATTCATTCAAAGTGAAAAAATAAACATAAAAAATCATAATTGCACCCATGATTTCGTGAGCATGTGAAGGAGAGAAAGAAGTGTAAAAGAAAATCGTGTGGGAAAAAAAATAGAGGGGGAGAGAGAAAACACATGGGAGTAGAGGGGAAGTAGATGAAGAACAAAAAAAGTTGATTTAAGGATTTAGGAGGAAGGGTTGGAAAGAATAGACAATTTTTTTATGAGAACTCATTGTCTCCTAATCGAATCAGGTCCAAATTGTTTTTAGATTGCGCTTGTCGGTATAGATCTCCTATGAAAAGTTTGGAGTCATCCTCTTCAATGTTCGAAAGTAGAACTCAACGTTATCTTCATAGTGAGTCTTATTGTTCTTTTTGTAAGGTAATATTTTCATATCTATATATGTGTCTATGATTGAGATCTCATTTTTTGTTTCTCACAACAAGGAAAATAGGCTTTACTTTGGTTTTTAAGCTTGATTTACTTCGGTTTTCGCTAAAATTTGCAACCGCAGTAGTTCGGAGCGAAGTAAAAACTAGTTAAACACCGAAGTAGAATCCCCACTTTCTACTTTAGTTTTTATATAATAACCAAAGTAGAAAGTGAATGTACACGTCCATCCTGGGCACTTTCTACTTCGATTTTTAGGTAAAAACCGAAGTAAAAGGGCCACCTTCCACTTCAGTTTTTACCTAAGAACCGAAGTAGAAAGGGGACAATCTACTTCGGTTCTTAGGTAAAACCGAAGTGGAAAGTGACTCTTTTACTTTGGTTTTTACCTAAAAACCGAAGTAGAAAGTGCCCCGCCTTTTTTTTTAATATATATTTCTGATTATTTTTAAATGGCCGATTTCTATTTATATATATATATATATTTTGGCCTAATTTTATTTAAATGGTCTAATTAATATATATATATATATTTTGGCCTAATTCTTTTTCAACGGTCTAATTATATGAATTTACAGTTATATATATTTTTACAATTGAAATTGATTAAGAATTTTTTTTGAATGAAAATATGATAACTTTCATTAATTAAAAATGTCATACATAAGCATATAAAACACAAGTACTTAAGTAAGATAACTAGCCTTAACATTAATACATTTACAAAAAACCAAACTTACAACTATACGAACTTATAAACAAAATAGGCTTACTGATAAATGTATGTCATCAATTGACCTAACCATTCGTGTTGGATTGGCAAGAGGTCTGCAATCTCACAATATTGATTCTTCCCATCAAACCGTAAAATTAATAAATTAATTTTATAGATTATCGATACCAAAATAAGTTATAAAAAATGAACTTACTTTTTCTTTTAAGGTTTCTATTGCATTTGATGCCCGAACAAGATCTCTAATGTACTTCAACACATAAAAACCACATTCATGACTTTGTGGTTGTCTTGGACATGAAACATTGAATATCTTTGTAGGATTGCCGAGTAATTCATTGGAAGAAGCCTTATAATATGCACTATTTAAAAAGAAAATTAACAAAAGTTATTAAAATGTAGTAACATGTAATAGTTGTTGCATATTAAGAAATATTTTCAAAAATTTAAAACTTACCTCATTATCATTGAATCAATTTCTTTAGGACGTTTGTGTGCTTTCAGTGGATCCAAGAACACGATTTTCCTTTTGGCATAGCAATCACCAACATCCAATGTTCCATAAAATAAGTATCGTGTTAAGTAAAATAATTAAATTTTTAATATATGAATAATCAAATAAGAAAAGTTTACACTATTTCTTACCGTATGTTCCATGGTATAAAATATAGTTGACCAACTCTATTCATGGGCATCAACCAATTTGCCAAGTCAATGGTTGATCGTTCTGCATCGTTAACATTATTAATGCTAAGACGTTCAATGCAAAAAAAACTTGTAAAAGACACGCTGATTTGGAAATAGGGACTCCCAGATGCATCTGCAAAATTTTCTTAAGTGTTAAATATTTTTGAAAAATTTCGGTAGAGTTTCCCCTATAAATAGGACTACCCAAACCTGTAAACATTCAATTTACTATGAAAATTTGCAACAGATCACGGAGCATTACTCATAATTGATTCTAAATTCATATCATTCCAAAGAATTAGTTGAAGGGATACCTTAATCCGAATATCATTGCTGAGCCTCCAATCATATGCAAAGTAGCAACTTGTTCCACATCCTCTGAAGTTATAAAGATTGACTCGCGATTCATGAATGATGGGTCCACTGGAATTGAGACGACTGTGTTCATTCCCTTAACTCTGCAAAATTCTCTCACCATAAACTGAAGGCTAACATGGATGCGATTCATGATGTGATCGGCAAAGGGTTGGCCTTCAGTCAGAGTGTTTGCTGGATTGACGTGAGACCCAGCTGATGACAGATGTGGGCTAGTCAAAGAATTACAGTTTGTCTTATCCTTGGATGGGCTTTTTGACATAGGAGGTTTCTTTTTTAGAGGACCCTACACAACATCAAGTAAAAATAATATTAAAATAATGGACCAACAAATATTTTAATAGGTAACAAATTAAAGAATTCATTTATACCTGATCAGTCATAACTAATTCTTTTGGCCATGGAATGAATATGTCATAAGTATCTCGAACATAGCGTATCTCCCCAACAGAACATGGGATTTCAGCATCCTCTTGTAACATTTTGGTGACTCGCACCCTCGCGTATTCATCTGTCAGTTGAACACCATTAATAGTCAGTGGACCCACCCCATCATTGATAACACCCTCTGCCACCACATTATGAATATTATCTGAACAAAGTAACACATCCTGGATGTACGGTGTGTCATCCTGCATGTACGGTGTGTGATATTCTTCGTCATTCTGCTCGTCATCGTTGTCATATTCATCCATATCATCTATCCCACCTGCTTGTTTAGCTTTTTCCTCCTCTAAAGCTTTAAGTTCTGCTCTAAGCCTCGCAATTTCTGCATCTTTCTTACTAACAACATCAGCCATTTCTTTTGCTATTTTTGGTTTTCTTCCAAAGACGGATGAAATCTTCGCAAACGACCTACAATAATCAACCAAATTTATTTAAAAACTAAAATATTATAGAATGAAGTTAAATGCAACAAATAAAAAATAATATCATACCCAAGTGCTCTAACACGCCCTGGGTGCTCAGGTGTCCCTAAAGCTTGCGTTAATATGTCATTCCGACCCTTTGCAATGATTTCTCCACTACTAACTTTTTCTTTCAGCTCATTCTGTGGAACAAACTAGTGGTCATTTATATTAGTGACTTATAAGAACTTTATCATTCCTACATTACTTTAAAATACTTGCTTGAAACCACTTACAATTCTTGCTTCAATTTGTTTGTCCAAATCTGTGACAAGAACCTTCTTCTTTTCTCGTGCTCTTATCCAAACTTGGTACCGTTCTACATCTGCCACACCTAGTTCATTTTTCTGGTACCGTTCTACATTTGCCACACCTAGTTCATTTTTCTACAACATACAATAATTAATTAAAGTTGGTGAGTGCAATATTCTTCATAACAGGTTGACAGTTGTAAAATATTGATGTGAATTACTTACCAAGTCCTCTCTAACATTGGCAAGCCCTCTACGAGATGTGTGATGCCTCGAAGTATATTTGAGAGCTCTTTCACGTTGTGCTTCTCGCAAAGCCTACATAAAATAAGTAACAATAAGTTTTTATGCAATTATTAGTATTTCAAAACTAATAAATCATATACATAATAGTACCATAAACTCAGGAGATAAACGGTGGCTAACAAAACTCAGGATTATTGTCTTCTGCACTAGCGAAATGCATTGCTTCTGCAACAATACTTACTCCACTATTTTGAACCATTCGAGCATCATCTCTTGACTTTGTGTGAAATCTTTTTCCTCCAACAATGTAAGCATGGTGCTTTATTACATGAACACTTGCTCCAAATGATATGCGTTTTAACTCTATCGACACTCCATGGTTTTCTTCTCCCAACCTTGCTAGAATAGTATTTTTCAACCATCGACTAAATGTTTTATTATGCTCGTCTATAATCCATTTCTGTTTATTTTTAACCTTGTTGGGAATCATTGATTGTAATAACTCCATGTGCTCACTGCAAATACAAAGTACAACATTAAAATTTCAATTATACATAAAAATGAGCATAATGTTTATTAAATTTATAACTTACTTTATATATGGTTGAACCTCAGGATTGTTTTCCAACACAACTAAATGAGCTTGATCTAATTATGCACGAGATATGGTCACTACTGTTCCTTTCCCTCGTAATCCTCTATCAACTCCATTCGAGTTATTCCGTGGTTTGCTAATTCAGATTGTGTCGATTCCAACCATGTACTCTGAACAAAATTCCACAGCTTCTTCTGCTAAATAACACTCAACCATACAAGCTTCAGGGAGATGGTGATTACGTACATATCCTTTCAACACCTTCATATTCCTTTCAAATGGATACATCCATCTCGCCCAAACTGGCCCACACAACTTTGCTTCTCTTACAAAATGGACCATCAAATGTATCATGATGTCAAAAAAAGACGGTGGAAAATATTTTTCAAGCTTGCATAAAGTTTCAACTATTTTATCATGCAATGCATTCAACTTCTTCATTTCCAATTCTTTTCCGCATAGTTGATTAAAGAAGATGCACACACTTGTCACACTAGCTCGAACTCTTTTTGGTAAAACTGACTGAATGGCAATTGGAAGTAATTGTTGCATTAATATATGACAATCATGTGATTTCATTCCAATTAACTTCAAATCTTCCATAGACACCAAGTTTCGAACATTCGATGAATAACCATCAGGCACTTTCATCCCTGCCAATGATTGACATACGACTTGCTTATCTTCTTTAGACAATGTAAAACAAGCAGGAGGCAAATATGTGCTCGCCCCTTTTTCTTCAGGTGCCAAGCGGTGTCTTATACCCATCTCAACAAGATCTAAACGACTAGACAAACCATCTTTGGTTTTACCTAGGATATCAAGTAATGTACCGATTATACTTTCACATACATTTTTTTCTATGTGCATGACATCCAAGCAATGTCTAACCAGTAAAACATCCATTGACTTTTTTTTTTATTCTTCTTCCCATACCTAAAGTCAACTTTTTCTACTTCCTTAAGAATTTGCTCACTTGACAATGGCAAAGGAGCAAGGTCTCGTTCCACAGTAGCGTCAAATGCTTTTTCTTTATTTCTGTCAGGATGACTTAAATGCAAATATCGTCTATGACCCATATAACACATTTTGCATCCATTTGACAAGCGACGAGCCCTTGTGTTAGTGCAACAAATTGGACAAGCTTGGTAACCTTTTGTGCTTAAACCTGATAGGTTACCATATGCTGGAAAATCATTAACAGTCCATAACAACACCGCTTTCAAATTAAAAACTTCTTTTTTACAACTATCATATGCCTCAACACCATTTTCATACAACTCTTTCAAATCATCAATTAATGGTGCCAAATAAACATCGATATCATGTCCTAGTTGTTTTGGGCCTGAAATCATTAATGAAAGCATCATAAACTTCCTTTTCATGACCAACCAAGGAGGAAGATTGTACATAACCAGGAAGACAGGCCATGAACTATGCCAACTACTAAGAGATCTATGCGGGTTTACTCCATCAGCAGCTAAACCGAGACGAAGATGTCTTGGTTCATTTTTGAATTCTGAATTGATATAATCTACCTTCTTCCAGGCCTGTGAATCTGCAGGATGCCGGAGTTTACCATCTTTCACTCATCCAGTCTCGTGCCATATTAAGTTCTTAGAGTGTTATGCACTTCGATATAATCACTTCAGACGCGAAATCAAAGGTAAGTACCATAGCCCTTTCTAAGGAATAAGTTTCCTAATCTGCTTACTTTTGTTAGGTTTGTACCATGATAAACCACATTCTGGGCAAGCGTCTATGTTTGCATACTCCTTACGATATAAAATACAATCATTCGGACATGCATGAATCTTCTCATACTTCAACCCTATCAAACTTAATGTTTTCTTTACTTCATATGTAGACTCCGGAAAACAATTTTCTAGCGGCAAAATCTCCTTGAAAGCAGCTAAAAATTGACTGAAACACTTATCACTAACTCCATTTTCTGCTTTTATGTTATAAAATTTAACCATTGTGGGCAATCTTAGTTTATTGCAACCATTGAACAATTGTCTGTCTACATCTCTAACCATACTATCAAATTTTTCTGGATTATAAAAAAACTCTTCTTGTGCTTCATCAAGCAATTCTATAGGATGATCATCAAAATCATTACTCTCAAAATCATCTACACCTCGCCTACCTAATGGATATGGGTCATCATTTAATAATTCTTCATGCCAATACCATTTACTATAACTCATATCAAATCCCCGACAAAATACATGATCCTTTATCATGGTAATATTCCCCTTTACTCCATTACCACAATCGATACAAGGACAACGAATTTTTTGTGGATCACTACAATTCTTTAGGCAAAACTCTAAAAATTTGTTGAATCCATATTGAAATTGTGATGTTTCTCTCCTCTCAAGCATCCGTGATTTATCCATACTAATAACAATATTAAATTCCTAATAAGTTAGAAAAAAACTTATATTAGGTTCTAGTCTTATAATTTTTTTTAAAAATTCGACACAGTATCCTCTGTTTCTATAGCATACCGTAATTTCATAATTACCTATAAAACCAATACAAACAAACACAATAATCAAGCATAGATGAATCCATCATTATTAGGTTCTAGTCTTATAAATTTTTTAAAAAATTCGGTAGAGTATCCTTTGTTTCTATAGCATACCGTAATTTCATAATTACCTATAAAACCAATTAAAACAAACACAATAATCAAGTATAGATGAATCCATCATTATTAGGTTCTAGTCTTATAAAATTTTTAAAAAATTCGGCAGAGTATCCTCTGTTTCTATAGCATACCGCAATTTCAAAATTTCCTATAATAACAACACAAACAAACACAATAATCAAGCATAAATGAATCCATCCTTATATCACCACAGCACACAAATTTCCCAGAGCCTACTTCACTAATTTTCAAACATAACTTTCACTAAATCTAATATGCATGATTACATTAGCCTTATCTTTATACATAAATCTTGTAGTAATATAAATAAAAGAAAAATAACTAACCTTCAATATTACTCTTCAATGCACCCGAAATGAACAACAAAGTTCACCACTCAATTAGCGACCCTACTAAAACATTACATAATTAGTAAACTACATAATTAATTATCAAACCAATAAATAAAAAAAATCAAACTAGTTGAAGAAACTAAAGAACAACACTTTGATCATCTTCAAGCTATTTATTTTTTTTCAAATATTTAAAAAACAAATTTATCTATTGTCACAATTTCTAAAATTCACTAATATACATATATATTTATAATAAACCTAATTTTTATCACATTATTTAACCTAACAAAATAAACAAATAATAAAAAAAGTTAACAAAATATTAATAATATTAATTATAAAATTTGGAATAATAAAAAAAAATAAAAAAACATAGAAAAATAAAAAATTATTATCAAAACCATATTTTAGTAATCTATACCTGTTTCGAAGCTCTAAATCACTTTGCAATGACAAAACTCCGGTCAAAATCTGGCAAGAAACACCAAGAAACCATGGAGAAAATACCCATGGCCAAATGCTTTTTTTTTTCTCTATAAAACAAAAAAAAAAAGATTTTTGGACTATATTTCGGTTTATAATGAAGAAATGTAGCAAGAAATAAAGAAAAAAAAAGGGTTTGGCGAATGAAAATGGGTGTTGGCTCACGGTTGTTAATGGAGGTTTTTGGGGGTTTTTTGCACATAGGAGAGAGAAGGGTTTGAGGGAGATGACTGTTCGAGTTGGGGAAGTGGGTTATATAACCCTTTTACTTCGGTTTTTAGGTAAAAACCGAAGTAGAAAGTGCATTTTCTACTTCGGTTTTTACGCAAAAACCGAAGTAAAATGGGCTTTGGACATAAGGGGTGTGCACCTTTAACTTCGGTTTAAGTGGAAAGTGCATTTTCTACTTCGGTTTTTACGTAAAAACCGAAGTAAAATGGGCTTTGGACATAAGGGGTGTGCACCTTTAACTGAAGTGGAAAGTGCACTTTCTACTTCGGTTTTTACCTAAAAACTGAAGTTAAAGGTGCACAAGGGCCGCGTTTGGCTTGGCCATTTTTTCACATTTTTATTATCTCTAAACATAAGTGACGGGCTTGTGCGACCAAACACAGCCCTCTTCACTTTGAATTTTTCACTTCGTTTTTTTAAAAAATCGAAGTAGTATGTAATTTTTTTTCAGAGCGCCAATTTCAAAACGAAGTAAAAAAGTTTGAAAAGGTTTTTACTTCAGTTTTTTTGTATGCTCACTATAAAAACCGAAGTAAAATCTTATATTTCTAGTAGTGTATGTTAGAACACTTGGATTATTATTTTTCTAAAATCTTTTTTCTTTTTCTATTTAAAAAATAGGAATATGAAAACCATGTATGTGTAGATGAGGTAGACCGTGATGTTCCTATCCCACCATGAAGTTTTTGTTGATTTTTATAGATCAAATCAGAGATTATACGTAGTAGAACAACAATCGAAATTGTTAATTTAACCCCACAAGATTTCTAGATCTACTTCTTCAGATACATATATATATATTGAATCAAAGAAGATGAATATAAAATTACCTCAAGTCCTTCCTTGCTGCTATCTTTTTGTACGGCAAAAATCCTTGAGATCAAACACCAGGATCATCCAAAATATTCTTAACACACAAAGAACGAGTGTGAGCTCGTTATACAAAAAAATAGGCAAGATCTATTTATCAGATGTTCTCAACACATGAGATCTGATAAGGTTTAGACCTAAATTTGTGAAGAACAGTGACACATGCTTGTAACACTATTCTATTTCTCTCAGGGAGATTTTACGATTTATTTTCTATCACTGAAAAGTATCGCTCTAAAAAACTAATCTCCTATATTTAATATATTCAATATATTAAAAATAAATAATATTAGTTATTTTGAACAATTTAAAAATAACTAATCAGTTATCACATTTGTTTAAATAATAATATTTTAATCATATTAAAATATCTCATTATTTATTTAATATTTAAATAACTAAAATTGTTGAAGCAAGATCTTTCTAGAACCTTCTTGTGCGTGTAGCACAGTGACTTTGCACTGTGCTACACGCCCACCTCATGCCAGGGAGGGCATGTGATTTTTCTCATTTTTCATCATCATTTAAATACCAAAAAATCCAAAAAATAAATTAATTCAAAATTAATTATATTTTTGTTAAATCAAATAATTAATTCTCAATTAATTAATTACACATAATTATACAATAAATATGTTTAGTGCATAGAAAAATATTTTACTTATCAAATAAGTAATTTTGTCCATTTTTGTATTTATCTTTGTCAGTGTTTGTTTGAGCTATTTCGAGGACAATGGACCTATAACATTAAGCTCCAATAAATTAAAACTAAATAATTAAACTCTTTAATCATTATAGTCAATTTATTAATTCTGATATTTCTCCACTATAAATTTAGAATTGAACTCTTTATGTTATAGATAAACTTTTATAGAAATCTTATTTTAAGTTGCCCATTGATATAACCATCATACAATAGTTCAACCCTCTAATTAATTAGGTCATAAATGAGAATGGAAGAATTACCATTTTACATTTCTAATTTACTCTTATTCCTTAAGTGCCATTAATTCACTAGTGAACAATTAATCTATAATCTAATTATAGATTTGAGCTCAAAATCATTCAGTTCCAGAATTAACCCTTAAGGGAACCAATATATGACCCGTTAGGAAAGATTAGATTCTGTATTTTTGATACATGTGTCCCAGCCATCTATGATATTAAATCTCCAAAACAAAAGTCATTAGCCTCATTCTATGAAGAGACCTTAACGAATGAATCAAAAGATTTAATAAGCAGGAGTTCATAAACACTCAGGATTTAGGTTGATCTATAAATGATCATTAGTTATGATATGACTTACAAATCTTTATTATTAAATAGTTTTTGGATAAATACTTTTATTCATATCGGTCCCTGTCATATATAATCATATTATATCAACTGAGATGTCTTACCTCATCAATAATCTGAATCTAGATTATTTGTATCAACATGATACTCAGTAAATCGTACTTACAACCCCAATTAAAGAGTTCCATAACTTCAGTTTGTTGTTGACTATTTTTATTTATTCATGTGATCTTAATTCTCTCGTACTAATACAAGATCACATTCTCAATAATGAATATGGAATTTTTCTGGTATTTACAAAAATTATTCAAAAAATAATTTAATAATCTAAATATAACAATAATAGACCATTGTATTTATTATCCATCAACATCATTGTCGTTTGGTTTGTATATCTAAATTAATTTCATAATTTTACAGTATGAAACATTATCTGGTTGGTATATGTTTATCTAAATGATTTATTTATTTATTTATTATATTGTACAGCAATTATGTGAAACATCTCAAAGATCTGAAGACCAAAATGAGGATATCATTGTTAGTAGTAATGTAATCAATAATTAAGGAGATGTGGAGTAGTAATTTTGTTTACTTTTGTATTTTTATATTGTTTATCGAAGCAAGTTTGTTTAGTTTCCAATATAGTATTTTAAATATTATTTGGTCCAAGTTTATGTAATTTCCAATGTACTAATTGAAATATATTTTTTTGCAATATTTTTTTAATTTCTTTAACGTATTAAATTTTAATTTCAAAATTATTATTTCGAATTTGAGATTTTATTATTTAAATCTTATAATGGAAATCACAACTAATTAATGATTTTTTATGTAACCTAAAATAATGGATGACTATTGGTTTTTCTAATAATAAATGAACATCAAAACAAAAATAAGAAATAAAAATTTTCATATTACATTATAAAATAAAAAATTTAAAATAAAAACAATTTTGATTTATGTCAAACTACTTTAATTATAGGTAAAACGAATCAATACAACTTTTCATTTTTTTCACAAAAAATTTAACTTAATTAATTTCATTTTTTCCATAAACTACAAAATAATACAACTTTTTAAATTTTCTATTATCAATAAATGAGCATTTATTGATAAGATTACATCATAATCAATAACTATTGATATTCTTTACCTTGAAAATAGAGAATTAATTGAAACTTTTTTTAAAGCATTAATTTCGGCATGTGTTATTAAAAAACAATTAATTTCAGCTAGAATTAAAAATCTATTTTGATTTTTTAAAAGAAGCATCTCTTTGTATTCTCTTGGGAAAATTAAATTATTGTTGTTGTGAAATTAGATATTTATTCATTAGTCCTATATTGCCCAATAATGAAATATATTAATTTAATATAATTGGTTAGGTAATTTATAAACTCCATTAATTTAGAGATTGCTTAATGGTCAATTGTTAATTATTAATTAAAATTAAACTATAATTTTAAATTGAAAATAAAAAATTAATATACAATTTCAGGATTAACATTTTTTTTTAAAATTGGACAATTTTACTCCAACAAATAATATTTTATTAATATTAATAAATAAATAAAACTTGAAGTATTTTAGAGAT
The DNA here is from genome assembly GCF_963169125.1 of Humulus lupulus. Lineage (NCBI taxonomy): Eukaryota > Viridiplantae > Streptophyta > Magnoliopsida > Rosales > Cannabaceae > Humulus > Humulus lupulus. The sequence goes on from NC_084802.1 coordinate 245,611,945, forward strand.
TGTCATTCTTCTTTGTAATCTTTTTCTTGATCGCGAAAATATGATACATAAGTATACGTAATCGATTCAAGTAATATAGATAGTAAATAAAGTATCGTTCCCACAGAGACTATCAACCAATTACCAATAAATGCTTTTAAATTTCTATTTGGCTGTCGAAAATAGAGTGATTTCTAAACTAAGACTTAAAATTAAAATAAACTTTGCAAAAATAAAGATTGATTCAATAATTAAAAACCTAGGGTGTTAACTTCATCAACTTTTCATTCTATTAATTTTATTAATGAGTTCTAAATTTCGTTCTTCCTATTCTAATAGCAGGTTAACATAAATTGATTCATAATCTTTTTCAAGATATACGATCTCAACCTATATATAGGTTCTCTACATCTCTATGATAATCATAAACATATAGCAGACATTAAGCATATAAACCTAATTACTACACAAACTATACAGGTACTTTCGTCCAATATGTAACATATGTCTATATAACGATAGCATATTCAATTCTCATCTTTCGAATTTTTAATCAAAATCATAAATCAAGAAAATATTGATCAGGTATTTACTAGCATTAAGCAAACATTATATGTAATGCCCTGGTTACCCCAGGACAGTTATGGTGAACGGTGAACCGGAAATTTGACTCGCTATCCAAGTCCTTTGGTTAAAAACGTGTATCTAAGTGTTATTAACAGGCTAAGGTGGAAAAACCAATAAAAAGGAAAGGATATATTTTATTAAATACATAAAACTGTTCATGGGCCCATAAAAACTTTTACAAGTTATTTACAACTCAAACTGGTGATTACTGTTTCAAATTTACAAACTCGCCGACCTAAGCGGAAAAAATAGGGTAAACCCCCTAGTTCCTCTGAGAACTCCTTGGCCGTGGTGGTCAAGCGACCGCATATGTACATATCAACAATGATCATAATAGTCATTCAGGATTTTCAGTCCAAAACAGATGGGTGACAGTCGCAAAGGTCACTAAGTTGGGTATAGCTCCCTTTAGCCTTGTGACGATAGGGTCACCGGGGCTTAACAGATAAGTGAACCTTTCACTAGCTTAAACAGGATAGGTGCATGATGACTAGTCACCAACATAACCTTCCTTATGACTCTAGAGTCATAACTTTGGAACTCTGTTCCCTAGCCATGTGACAAGCAGTCACCTAGGCCTTTGGCCCTGACTTTGAGTAACTAGTCTTAGACTAGCCAAGCGCTTATAAGTTTCATCGACCTTAGGGTCAGTCCAGCATTAATGCCTTAGATCCATTCAATGCTGATATCGATTAGATCTAATCTTCATTCGACCCTGCGTTCAGGACGCTTATGCCGTTTCTGACTCTTAGGTTAGTGTCCCTGACTAGTCAGTGCCATATACAAGTCCACATTTATCAACCAACATGCCTAAATAACAATCATGCATGTCACATACACAGGGTGCATTTTTCTTACCTCTGATTCGAGCGAGAATGAACAAAAGAACGACCCTTGAGAATGATTTGACTTTTAGTCCTTTAGCGGTCACCTAGTCATAACCAAATATGGGACACCATCAATAAAATGATAAACAAGGGTTCCCAAACCAAGATCTAGCCTCCGGGACATCAATCCCCACTAATTCGGGTAGTAGGAACAATCCCGAGGCATAAAACCAAGTTCCCGGGGCCAAAACACTCAAACGAGCTCAAACCTGTCAAAGGGCTACGGTCCTAACACCTTGGGCCGTGGTCCCCAGCCAATCCAGGAGCAAGGGTCGTGGCGCCCACTAAAGGAAAAATCGCTCCACCTGCTTCTTCGAGCTAGGGCTGCGGCGTCCAAGAACAGGGCCACGGCCCCCAAACCAGAGCCATCCCCAAACATGTTCTCCTTCATCCCAAACCCTCAAAAAACATACCTAAACACTTCCAAATCATTATATCAAAGTTCCCAAGCTCCCAATGATCCAAAACCAACAAATCTCAAGGCTCAAGCGAACCAAAATCTCAAAGATTCACAAAAGCCAATTCTAAGCTTAGAAACTCTAAAACTCAAAACTTAAAACTTAAATTACCTTTCATTGGGTTGTTTCTCGTCAAATCCTTTGGTCAAGAAGCTTCTAATCTTTCCTAGGATCGCTATGCCTCGATCCTCGCTTGATTCTGACTCCTAGAACACGAGATTCTTCGAAAATGCCTCGAACGGTAAAAATGAACTAACGGGAAAGAATGAGCGGTTTTCTAACGTACGTTCTATTTGACAAGTTACTTCAAGCTTAAGTATCCTCAAATAAAACCTAGTTCTCAGGGTTCCAAAAACACCCCCGGGATAGTCAAAACTTCCAGGATTTCATCCTGATCTCAATAACTCCCAATTTATTATCAAATAACATTCTCATAACTCAATATCCCAATAAAAGACCCACGTTATGACAAAATTGCTAATTCATAATATAAGACCGTCTCATGCTGAATAGCTCGAATATATCTCCATAATAATGGGATCTCATTCATAAATCACAATATGCACCCAAATATACAAATATGCTCTCAACAGGCCAAATTACCAAAACAACCTAATTATCAAATGTGGACCCACATGCATGCATATAACATCATATTATAATATAATTCACATAAACATGCATATATTCATTGAATGGCATAATTAAACAGTTATGGCCCTCCCGGCCTACTAATCCAGTCATTAAACCGCATTAGGGATTTCGGGGCATTACATTATATAGATTAGAATAAAGAAGAATAATCAATAAAACATCATAATAAGATTAGATAGAAATCCAAGTGACTACATTAAACCTTAGATAGAAGTGTTTAGTTCGTATCAGACATTACTAAAACTACAAAATAATTATTCAGAAACATAAAATTCAAAGAAATGAAGAAGAAACAAAAAATATAAAAGTGCAGAAAAACTAGTCTCAGAATCAAATTCAGTCTCTAAACTCGTAATTAAAATATGACATTCTCCCTAATTAAACCCTAAAGTCTGAATTTATACTAAAAATACACTAATTCCTCTTTTTTTATATAGCGGGCCACAACTTGGCATTTCCTACGTTGTGACCCGTGTCGTTTTTAAGGCACTTCAAATTCTGGTCAGCTCTTCAGGCGCTGCGACCCTCTAAACCCCAGTCGCGGCCCGCTTGTAGATACACCACTTGGGTTCGCCTCTGACTTGCACTAGCGCTGTGACTTATAAGAGCAAGTCGCGGCTCTAATTCCCTTCAGTAATCTTCGACCTCTGACTTGACTAGAGTCGCGACCCTTAAGCCCATGCTGCGATTCTAATCCCATTATTTTCAAATTTTTAGCCTTTCAACATCCTTCCTTCATCAAACTCTCATTATAACTCATCCTTAGCGCCATTTTGAGTCAAGCAACCACTGAAAGCTCCCCTTTTCACCATTTCCTCTCCTTTTAGCCTTTAACTCATGATTCAACGCACCAACCTACAACAAAGACAAAAAGAAGCGTAATCTTGCACAAAACAAACATAAATACTCAAGATTACCACAAAAATGCATCTGAAAACATCACTAAAATGGAGTTATCACTTCTCCTTCTCCTTCAAATATTTCTCCCACACCTCGATCTTTTTCCTCTCTACATCAAAATAGTTGGCCATTGATCCATGCAGAGTTTGCATCGCAAAGGCGCATCTTGTCATCTTTCTAACAAATTCATCCATGTTGTTCTTCCATTCAAGTAGACGACTGAAATTTTTATCAAATTTTTGGAACATAATATCAAAATATATTCCATTTGGATTGTACTCTAGTTGAGCATCAACTGGATTCACATCATTCTCATCACTGCTAAACTTCTCAGTCTTGATATTCTTCAATGGAGACTTTACGTCATTGTCAAACTTCTCAATCTTGATCTTCTTGAATGGATAATCTACTTCATCATCCTTGGAATGAAAGGGTGAATAAAAACACCCATTAATTTCACAAATTAAATGCATTTAACAAAAAATGAAAAAAATAATTAACAAAATTAAACTATGTCATTTAATGCAAGAACCACATTTTCTTAATTTAATGAATAAATAATTAATATTGTTATCCCAAAAATCAGAAGTGAATGACATGGCAGGAATTAATTGCACGTGGCTGACACCTGGAAAAACCTGTGTTCGACTATCGACCAGGAAGATATTCGGCATTATGTGATCGGTCTCTTCATACAACCAGTCTAGTCGTATGAACGTAACATGCGGAGGAAATCTTAGGCAGTTATGATGGAATCCGAAATTCTCTCCCATGATTTCTTGAGTATCCGATTATTTAGGAAATAATATCTGTAACAAATCAATGTAAATCTTCCCTAAGCTTATAAATAGAAGAAGAGGGCTCAGGGAAGTGGATCCTTCTTTTTCTTTTCTGACTTCAAAATCGCTTGAGATTAGAGTGATCACATCAATCATATTGTATTGTTCTTCAGAGGTTGGTGAAACTCATTGAACCCTAGTTCTTTGATCACTCCTTTGGATCTCACATCAATAACAATCTAAGTGGACGTAGGTTATTACCAGATCTTGGGGCCGAACCACTATAAAATATCGTGTTCTTATTATTTTCGTCATCACGTTCTTTTCAACGCATTCATCCACGTCAAGCGTATTCTGACTCCGTGTCAGTTGACCAAAATCAAGGTCAACATTCTGGTGCTTTCATTGAGAGCTTGGTATATCACCGTTGAGAAAACCAATGGCGAAAACCGCAAGGAAAACTAGACAGGCGGTCGCTGCTGCACCATCAAACCCACCTCCTCCTCCTCCTCCTACAAGCGTGGCTGAGGATGAGCCACATTTGGATTTTGAGGAGGAAGATATGGATGACGCGACGTTAAAACGCACTCTAGGGGCGTTGCATGAAGAGCTGGCCAATCTGAGGGCAAGCCAAGAAAGTACTGCCGAAATCATGGCGTGACAGCAGCAAGAGATTGAACGGCAGCGCGTGGAGTTAAGCGAGAGGCAGGCGGAGATGGACCGTCGCCAGAGCGAAGCCATGGCAGCCCTTGAGGCAGCCTTGCAATTGGCTAGGAATCAGGCTGCACCTGCCTCGCAGCATGATCAGCCTGCGAATGGGCCACCGCACAGGGGGCCCAATCCTAGCCCACCTATCCAACCCTCGAGCCCGCAAAGGCCCGAGCAGCCTCAGGTGCCTCATGACGTTGTCCCACTGGACCCTGAGGTACAGCCTCCGTCCCAAGCTGGTCGCGGAAATCCCCTGCATCAAAGGCAGAATAGGACCGAGCATCAGCCTCGCAGTCCTAGACGCCAGAGGGGCGACGAGCCAAACCTTCCGAACAGAGGTCAGTATCGTCCTGGCAACAGGAGGAACTCGGAGTTAGGCTCTGCGGTCCGAGGTCCCCCACGGCATGATAATGCACGGGGACATAACGACCAACGCAGGCCATCCTCTAACGCTCGGGACGCTTAAGCCCGGAATGGAAATCAAGGGAACAGTCGATCCCACCATAGCCAATCAAGATTCAGAGATGGCCATGGTTATAATGAGGTCGACTCAGGAAAAGGAAATGCAGGTCGAAGGAATGAAGAAAGAGGTGGAGGAAGGAGTCAGATACCTCAAGATGACCAACCCAATAGACGAGATGCTGGGGGGTAGCCCAAACAAAATAATGTCTTCAACCGGCTTGGAGCTAGCGAGCAGCAGAGAAGAGATGTGGACTTGAGAGATGTACTCAACAATCGCCGCGAGTGGCATGGCGAGAACATCCCCCCAGCAACAGAGGCCACAGCAATTCCTATTGCTGTGCAGGCCCAGATAGATGCCCTCAACCAGGCGGTGCAACAGCTGGTCGGGAGAAGAACATCTCATATCGACCACGACAGAAGGAAAGGCACTCCTTTCGTCCAGAGGATAGCTATGGAAGAGACTCCTAGCAAGTTTAAAATGCCTACGCTTCCGAACTTTGATGGGTACGGTGACCCGGTATCTCACGTTAACAAGTTTGAGAAACAAATGGACATTCAGAAAGTGTCCGAAGATGCTAGGTGCAGGATCTTCCCTGCAACACTTTCTGATGCCGCGCAGGAGTGGTTTTTTAAGTTCCCTCCTGCGAGCATAGTTTCCTGGGAGATGTTCGTAAGGGAGTTTTACGGACAGTTCTATGCAGGTCGAGTGCATCCGACCGAGGCAAACCAGCTGGTTGAAATTCGCCAGCAGGATGGAGAATCGCTTAAGGACTACATCCAGCGCTTTATGCGAGCAGCCGCTAGAGTGAAAACGGTGGGGGACGAAGGCAAAATGATGGCCATAACCGCAGGGGTTAGGCGTCGCACCCCTCTCTGGAAAAGCCTCCGGAAGGATGGGGTTAGAACTACCTAGGAATTCTTGGACCGGGCTGATCGTTACATCAAGCTCGAAGATGCCATAGTCGACGATGGAAAGCCTCCAGGCAAGGATAAGAAGGCTGTCGAGCCCGCCAAAGCCGCCAATGGGTCTAAACCTAATGGCAACGGCAAGGGCAACAGGAACGGCAACGGCAATGGCAAGAATGGTGGAAAACGGCCACACAATGAGCCTTCCACCTCTAACAATAAACGAGCCAAGGGTAACCGTTATGAACCTCGGTTCACTAACTACACTGCCCTAGTTGAGTCTCGGGGAGAGGTTTATCAGGCCACGAGTTCCAGTGTGCCTTATAAGAAGCCTGCCCCCATTCAAAAGGATATTTCGAAAAGAGACACTACCAAGTTATGTCGTTATCATAATGACTACGGACATGAGATGTAACGCCCTACTTCCTTAGAGCCGTTACTAAGTGAGTTTTTAAGACAAAATAGTGTGCAATGAACTCGCTAACCGAGGTTTTGAAACAAAAGTGTGACTAATTAAAAGTTAAGGCTGTAATCTTTGAAAATGCGTCGTTTCATTAAAACTTCTATTATTAAACATTTGGGATCCCAAAATGAGGTTTGAAAACTATTTACATCTTGAAATAAGGTTACAGTTGAGAAATCATAAAATCATAGATTATTACAGCCATTTTCGAATAAACCCCCAACCAAAGCAGTCGGGCAGGCCAAACATGTACGCGTCGCTTCACGCTCTCCGTACTCATGGTTGGTTGACTCAGTCCTTGCTTCTACCTGCCACACAGAGCACCCGTGAGCCGAAGCCCAGCAAGAAAACCCAAATAATACATAACATATGCAATTCATATAGCTGGCATAATTCACTGATAAATAGGAAAACCATCATAATAAACAAGCACGGCCATGCCGCCCCAGAGGCCTTACCAAAGCCTGGGGTTTCGGTTCTCACCGCGAGGATAACTCATGTATCCCTTGGGTCCCACCCTGAATATAAGCATCCCATGTGCTGTGTGTTACTTTCGGCCCCACGGCCGTACCCGGCCTACGCCGCACTCGGCCCTTGCTGTTCATTTCATTATAATCACACATATAGTACATTCGAATAATCATTCACACACATCATGATTCATTTAAGGGTAAACATATGCACATAATACAATCTGGGGCCATGCCCTGCAATCACACAGTGGGGCCATGCCCTATTCTCGGGTGTTACGGTTTTCTTACCTGTGTCCCGAGCTTCCTGATGCACTCACGCCGCGAGCACGGTCCTCAAGCACGAGCCTCTCCAATAACCTAGTCACAACACACAAGAAACATCCCTCAACACTAATCAAATCAAGGACCGCTTCCCGGGACCAATCCCGCACTCCCGGGTCCTCTAAAACCTTAAAACAACACACCGGAGACATCCCCCGAACCCCCGGAGCAAAGGCCTAAAATTGCCTAAAAATGCCATCCTGAAATTAGCCTTGTGCCACGGCACAACTTTCTTGTGCCGCGGCACCCAGATAACCAGAGGCTCCCCGCCGCGGCATGCAAAACCCGTGCCGCGGCACGCCCTCGCAGACCCAGAATTCTGGGGTTTTTCCTTCGCGTTTTCCCGAGCTTCAACTTCCCCAAATCACCCTAAACCAATACCTAAAACCCAAAATCAATTTCAAACATCAAATGAACCATCCAACAACTCATAAACTCTAGATTCAAGCTCAAAACACAAACATACCCAACAATCCACCCTTAGATTGCAAAAATCAGCAACTTCAAACTCAAACATTAAAACTTAACTCAAGCTATAAATTTCACAATTCAAAACAGAAATCAAACTTAATTGCTCATAAAATCCATACCTCAAGTGGAGAATCCACCCTACAATCTCCCTTGATTCACCTCCTAAGCTCCCACTTCAGCCCATTTTCCTCTTCTTCTTCTTCTTCTCATTGCCCTAACTCTCCTTCTCTTTATTTTAGCAAAGCCATCATATAACCCAAATGCCCAAACCGTGACCCACTAAAACCCAGCTGAGAATTGCCTATTACCCTTGCCAAATGACCATTTTACCCTTTCCTACTAATCCTCCTTAGCTAAACCTCAAAGGGCACTTAAGTCTTTACACTTCATTTCAATTCTATCACTTTTTACCTTAAAACTTGTTACCCACAGCAGTAACTAATGGTTACCCAGGTTACTAAATCTCCAATAACCATTACCCGCTAAATCTCAACTTAACCATAAAATTCCCGAGGTACCCCTAGGCCCCTCCCGAGCCGGGTACAACATCCCATTGTGACTTTTAGACTAATTGGCTCACTAGGACCGTCTCGATGCGTGCATCCTGATAATAACACCACACTCACATGGCACCATTCACATAGTACAATTATCATAGATATGCCCTAACATGGCCAGATTACAATCATGCTCATTATAAGACAATCAGGTCTACATGCATACTAATTCACATAGTCATGCATCTCAATTAATCAAATAGTCATACAACGTGCAATCAATCATAATCATGCATTAAACTTATTAAAGTCACACATAAATCCCATCATGCCCTCCAGGCATACTGCTCCAGGCCCTTAGCCTTAACACTGAATTTGGGTCGTTACATGAGACCAACGAATGCAACCAGCTGAAGGATGAAATCGAGTTTCTTATTAGACAAGGACACTTGAGAAGATACGTACGGGCCTCGGGAAATTCCCAACGAGAAGCTCCAGGTGGAAACGAGTAGGCGCCCACGCGTCAACGCTCGCCTTCTTTGCAGCCTGCCCCCGTGACTGGCACACTGTTAACCATTTGTGGAGGCCCGCACCTCATGGGAAATAGCGGAAAGGCCAGGGAACGATACGCTCGGACTCTGCGCCACCACCAGGACATCGAGATGATGACTGTGGATGACCGCGCGCCGAAAAATGCTCGATCAGAAGAGGGCGAAATAACCTTCTCTGATAGCGATGCCCACCACGTCCGGTTCCCACATTCCGATCTACTGGTCGTGGATATCCAAATGGACAACATGATGGTGAAGAGAGTGTTGGTCGATATAGGAAGTTTGGTGAATATCCTGTATAAGTCTTCGCTGGAATGCATGAAGTTGTCCATTAAGGACCTGGAGCCCTACAACCAGACAATATACGGCTTCTCTGGTGAGGGACTCGCCCCCGCAGGGTCAATCAAACTACCAGTGATGACAGGCACAGCGCCTGCTACCAGGATATTACTCGCTACTTTTATAGTAGTTGATTGTCCTTTGGCGTACAATGCCGTCATTGGGAGGCCTATACTGGTTGATCTACGGGCCGTCACCTCTAGGTGGCACTTAGCCATGAAATTCTCGACAGACGCAGGGGTAGGACGCGTGTTGGGAAACCAAAGGGAGGCCAGAGAGTGCTACAATGCCTCAGTCACGAAGGCGAAAAAGGGAACATCAAAGAGCACTACCTCAGATAGGTTGCAGATGGAAATTGATACACAAGCCCAATCCGGTGATGAAGTCACCAAATAGGGTGTTGCCCAAAGTGAGGATAGAGATCTAGATCCTTGCTTTGGGGATTTTGAAGAGAACGTTGGACCCGTCGAGGACCTAGAAGAGGTCCAACTCGAATAAAAAGACCCGACCAGAGTCGTGAAGGTCGGGAAAAACCTAGAACCAACTACAAAGAATGCACTGGTGGAATTTTTGCGGAGAAACCAGGAAGTTTTTGCCTGGTCGCACAAAGACATGGCTGGGATAGACCCTGCAGTTATCAGCCATGTCTTGAATATAGACAAGACTTTTCCACCCGTGCAGCAAAAAAGAAGGCTGCTCGATAAAGATCGGTCGAGAGCCTTAAAAGAAGAAGTTGAAAGATTAAAGGAGAATGGGTTCATCAGGGTAGCGTTTTATCCATCGTGGGTCTCCAATCCAGTGCTGGTTCCCAAGCCTAACGGCAAATGGCGAACCTGTGTGGATTTTACAGACCTCAATAAAGCCTGCCCAAAGGACTGCTTCCCACTCCCAAGAATCGACCAGTTGGTCGATGCTACTGCAGGACACGAGATCCTCTCCTTCATGGATGCATATTCAAGCTACAATCAGATTAGCATGCATCCCCCTGACGAGGAACACACCAACTTTCGGACCGATACAGGCTTATACTGTTATAAAGTAATGCCCTTCGGACTGAAAAATGCATGTGTGACTTACCAGTGGCTAGTCAACCACATGTTTAAAGAGCTGATCGGAGTAAACATGGAGGTATACGTGGACGACATGCTGGTAAAGTCTAAAAAGGCAGAAGGACATGTGAAGGATTTACAAGAATGCTTTGATGTATTGAACGAATACTAGATGAAGTTAAATCCCCTCAAATGTTCCTTCGGAGTTGGATCAGGGAAGTTTTGGGGTTCATTGTAAATTCAAGAGGAATCGAGGCCAACCCCGACTAAATAAAGCCCTGATCGACATGAAATCGCCAGAAAAGATCAAAGATGTACAAAGTTTAACCGGGAGAATCGCAGCCCTAAGTAGATTTATTTCGAAGTCAACAGATAAATGCATCCCTTTCTTCAATCTACTTAGGGGCAATAAGAAGTTTGAATGGACAGGAGACTGCAAGCAAGCTTTCCAGGCCTTGAAAGCCCACATGGCACAGCCTCCCATTTTATCAAAGACAATCAAAGGAGAAACTTTGTTCATTTACCTGGCGATCACTGGAGTTGCTGCTAGTGTGGTACTAGTACGAGAGGAAGAAGGCGTACAAAAAGTTGTTTATTATGTGAGCAAAAGGCTGATCGGGGCAGAACTAAGATATCCACCCATCGAAAGGTTGGCATACTGCTTAATCTAGGCCTCAAGAGAAAGCTCCTTCGTGGAAGTTATTCACGGATGGGTCGTCCAACGAATCCCACGCAGGAGCAAAAGTGATATTGATAACGCCGGAAGGGCATCGATTTCACTGCGCCATTAGGTTCGACTTCACCGCGTCAAATAATGAAGCCGAATACGAAGCACTCCTCGCTGGGTTGAGAATGGCGAAAGACATGAGCATAAAGACGCTTGATATTTACAGTGATTCACAGCTGGTAGTGAATCAAGTTCTAGGGGAATATCAAGCACGAGGCCTAAAAATGGTGGCCTACTTAAATAAAACCAAAGACCTGCTAGCCCAGTTCACGAAGTATACCCTCTACCAAATACCACGGGATCAGAATTCAAACGCAGACGCCTTAGCCAAACTCGCGAGCATGAAAGATGCTGACACTTTGAACGTTGTGCCAGTAGAAAGATTGAGTGAGCCAAGCATACAAGCAGTTGAAGCCAGTATGGAAATTCGAATGGAGGACACATGGATGGCACCTTACTTGGAGTATATGACAAATGGTGTGCTACCAACAGATAGGAACAAGGCCAGAACTCTGCAAAGGCAAGCCGTTAGATACGTATTGGTCGATGGTGTTATGTACCGAAGAGGATATTCCATGCCACTACTCAGGTGCGTTACACTAGAAAAAGATAAGGAACTAATGAAAGAGGTGCATGAAGGCTTCTGTGGAGATCACGCAGGGGGGCAGAGTTTGGAAAAAAAGATTCTAAGGCAAGGCTACTTTTGGCCAACTATGAACGAGGATTCAATGGAGTTTGTACGAAGATGCAATAAATGTCAAAGGTTCTCCAAAATTCCACGAGCAGCTCCAAACGAGTTGAAACAGATGCAGAGTCCATGGCCTTTTGCGGTATGGGGGATAGATTTGATTGGATCCTTGCCAACGGGAAAGGGTGGAGTGAAATACGCAGTTGTGGCAGTTGACTACTTCACCAAATGGGTCAAAGCTGAACCACTCGCTACCATAATGACCAAAAAAGTTCTTGACATCATCATCAAGAACATTGTTTGCCGGTATGGTTTGCCCCGAAAGATCGTTTCAGACAACGAAACCCAATTTGACAGCGACTTATTCACCGACTTCTGCGAAAGGAACGGAGTTATTAAAGTCTTTTCTTCAGTTGCGCATCCCCAAGAAAACGGGTAGGTTGAGGCCATGAATAAAACTCTCAAAGACACCCTGAAGAAGAGGCTTAAAGACTCTAAAGGAGCATCGCCAGAGCAGCTGCCTGAAGTCCTCTGGTCGTATAGAACGTCTCACCGAACAGCGACAGGTCATACCCCATTTTCCTTAGCCTACGGATATGAGGCTATGTTACCTGTCGAGTTAGATCCCCCCTCACATCGACGCATAACATACGACCAAACCTAGAACATCCAACTAATGATGGTGTCCCTAGACTCAATTGGCGAGATACGGGAGAAAGCCCAACTCTGAGTTGCTGCATACCAGCAAAAGGTCGCCCGGTACTTTAACTCAAAAGTAAAAGAAAGAAAATTCAACGTCGGTGACTTGGTGCTACGACGAGTTTTCTTGAATACCAGCGACCCCACTGCTGGAGTACTCGGACCTAATTGGGAAGGACCTTACCAGATTGAAGAAGTCCTTCACCCGGGCACCTACAAACTTGCACGCCTAAACGGAGATCTCGTTCCACGTTATTGGAATGGAGAACACCTGCGCAAGTATTATCAGTGAACAGTCCTTTTTAAAGGACTGGCTTGTATTAAATTTTACTTTTTACAAGTTTTGCAAAAAGGGTTAGCCACGTTGTATGGCTAATCGCTTATATATGTAAGATCCTTTTTTAGGATCACTCGTAAAGACATGTTTTGTCCATTTTTAATATGAGATTATAAGGGACTGTGCGCAGCCAGTCATTCTTGCCAACTTTTGTAAATTTATTTTTACAAGTATTTGTTCATTACGTGTGTTGTTTTGCTGTATTACAAGTATCACGTTTCCTACTGAGCAGAAATGTTTGAACAGGTCATGGTCAAGGCAAGTGACCCAGGACCTAAAGCTCCTCGATCACTTGAGGGGCATATAAGGCACATTGATAGCAAAGCGTACCATGAGGTATGTAAACGCATGAACAAAATGAGTGAAAGCATGCTAAGGTACTTGGAGCATTTTTCAAAAATATTTTGAAAAAAGCAAACCAAAGTACTATGCTAAGTTCGGTCATGCGAACAGGTATTATAATAAAAGATTATACTATCAGAGGCAAACGTTTACATCGCGAGCATTAGTGCTCGGATGTAAGTATGAAATTAAAAGGAAAAAAATCCTTTACACCGCGAGCAGTACTGCTCGGATGTAATTGTTCAAGCATAAGCAAAAGAGCTGCCCTCGCAGCAATAAAAGAAAAAAGATTGTCTTTACAAAAAGACCCGTGGGCCATAAAAGCTGAAAAAAATATATAAATATTAATTTTGCTGGGGGGCAGGAGGGTCTTCTGGATTAGGAGCATTCTGGTCAGCCACAGCATCAGCAGCAGGAGTTTGGGCCTTGGCTTTCTCTTCTGCCTCCAGCCGAGGAGCACACTGCGCCATCAGCGTCCTTTGCAACTGCTCGGAGAGATAGCTAATGTTTGCCTCCCGATTGTGCTTGCAGAAGTCATAGAAGCAGAGGAAGGTGGCTTCCTTGTACTTCTTCAGAGTTTTAACTCTGTCCTCCTCAAGCTCACGCACCCGTTCCTCAAGCTTCTTTACCTCATCCCTGCTGGCGGTCAGATCGAGTGTGAGCTGTTTACACTCTTGGGTGTTGAGTGTGCAGTTCTCCTTCCATTTGTGCCGCTCGTCAATGGCTTTATTCCAGGCCATTTGAGTTTCCTGAAGCTCTTGGGTGAGAGCGGCTTGGTCCTCGCATAGTTGCTCGTTCAGCTTAGCCAACTCCTTGTTCTCTTCGAGCAGCTTTTTCTTCTCATCCTCAAGTGCTTGCTTGGACTGAGCAAGCCTGGAGTCAAAGTTCTGCTCGCGAGAAACCAGCGCCCCAGTGCAGCGTCAGCCAGCAGTCAGAGACAGCAGTCCCTGAACAAAAAATGAAAAAGTAAGGAATAGAAGTCGGAATAAAGGATGAAACAACATAAATTAACTTACGCTGACTATTTCATTCAACCCTCGGTTGATGATCTGGCCGGCCGTCATTGAGGAGGTTTCATTGATGGCGGCCTGGCTGGGCCTGTGCTTGGAGAGCTTATAGATTCTTTCCCTGGCCGACCCAACCACGAGGCTGGACAGGGAGCCTTCGGACGCATTGTCCAGAGTTTCTCTACCAGCCACCCTAGAAGAGGGCTGTGGATTCGCAGGAGCAGGCGACGACTATTCGGTGGGAGGTGGAGGTGTCGTGTTCTCTTTAGAAGGGCCGGCACCGGGAGTGTCCTCTGTTTGAGCCTTCTTTGAGGGGGTCTTACTGCTTTCCCCTTGAGCCCTTTTGCTGTCCTTCGGGACAGAGGCAGCAGCAGCGGTTTGGTAGTGGTCGAAGAAGTCATCAGAGTCCATACCTGCACAAAGGAAAATAATTCGAACAGTTAAATTAAAGGATCATGAGGAGCAGAAATCAAAGTGAAAGGATTACAAGTAAAATACCCGAGCTACACCTACTGGTCGTAACATTATCTATTGAACTACTTATTCCTTGGAAGAAATCTGAGTTTAAAGAAGGGGCGTTCCTAAAGTTGCCGTCCCCATCAAATAGATGGGAAGGAATTGGCAGATTATTCAAAAACGAGAATGATATACCGTTTACTTCCGACGAGTCGTCAGACTGTTCGGTAGGCTCAACAGCCTTTTGTTTCCCTTTGCCCTTAGGGACCGAAGGTTCTGCTGCTCGGTGGGGAACAGTAGGTTCCCTGATTGTAACCCCAGTAGGCCTCCTCCTAGGAGGAGGCGCCTGAGATTGCTGCTCGAGTCCCTGCTCAGCTCCCACATTAGCGTGAGCACCACTTGTCGCAGGTTCACTGGTCGCAGGTTGGGAACCCTTAAGACCAGCCAACCTAAGGTTAGCCTCATTGATCAAGTTTTTTACACTCTTAGCAGCATTTGGCGTACTGGCTAAGAGTGCTGCCCTCGACTCCATTCCTGGAGTGGGCGTCGGGCGTAACCATGGACCTGGAACACAATGGAACAATGGAGTATTACGACAAGAAAGATTTAAAGCACAGGAACTACTGTTTTAAGGATCGTTATTTTCCTTACCTCCTGGGGTGAAGGCCAGATTGTCCGCAGCGATGTCGGACGTAAGGAAGTACTCATGATGATACTTCCCCACGTTGGAGATGTGGGTGGTGTCGGACAGAAAAGTGCGTCCAGTCTCCTGGTGGAAAAAGTGGAAAAACCCCGTACCATCTTGGTTGGGGTTGGACTTGAGATCAAATAGATAATTGACCTCGTGAGGAGAAGGAGCTGGCCATTTCTTGAGTTTATAAAGGATATAGAGCGCGGTCAGCATCCTATACCTGTTCGGGGTAATTTGAAAAGGGGCTACCCCAAAGTAGTTTACCACCCCTTGGAAAAATGTATGAAGAGGCAGGGTAGCACCCGCCTTGATGTGGTATCTCGACCAGGCGCTATAAGACCCCCCTGGCAGGTTGGCTTGCTGGTCGATGGAAGGTCTGATTAGTGTTATCCCTGTCAGACTATACTTGTTTAAGTAGTTGCTGATCATACGAATTGTCACGGTACTTGGGGGTACCACATGCCACTCGACGACCGGCTAGTCAGCATGACGAGGACGGGCACGCCTCTGGACTTCGGTTTCAGGAGGGAATTCACCTCGACCACTGGTCGAGGGAGCATCAGCAGGAGGCTAACTTGGAGAGTAAGGGTTGCGTCTTTTTCTGGCCTTGGTTTTTGTTCTGGCCATTTTTTGAGTAGGAGCTGGTGGAGGATTTGGGTTAGGACGTGAAAATGGAATTTCTGGAATCAACGTGGATGGATTTTCTTCGCCCTCGAGCAGTTGGGCCAAGAGTTCGTCTTCGATAGGTCTTTCTCCCCCCCAAGGGTCTTGCATATGAACTGAAAATAGACAATGGAGGAGATAAGACACAATCCGCGAAGTAGTGGGAAAGGCTGGGATAACGTTGCTCGTGCCTAAATAACCAGCAGCATCCTAGTCCTACACTAACTTCAACGTGGGTAGTTTAAAAGACGGATAGAAACAAAAAGGAAAGAAAAATGTTTTCTGAGAAGAACGTTTTCGACTCCTGAAAGGCGAGAAATTTTTTTTTGGTCTTTTCACCCAGCTTAAAGGTTGAATCTTTCGTCAACCTAACGTCCTAAACCAGAGATCTTCACTATCAAACTATAGTCCTGATCTGTGCAAAGCATAAAAACGCATTTTTACCTAGCAATAGATGGCTTATACCAAGAAACCCTTAACGCCCTATTCAAGAACACAGAAATTGTAGAGCACCAAAACGGCATGCATGGCGTAATAAAAAGATTAAAGAACAAAGTTCTTACCTGGGCAAAGTGAGGATTCGGAGAAAGATGAAACTTGAGTCGGAAGACCTGCGGCACGACGTCGGACTGGTTTTCGAAGCTCTGAACACTGGTGCGAGTTCTTGAAGATTTTAGCAAAGTTGATGGGTAAAAATTTCTTGAAATAGAAGAAAGGCCTACTTATAGAGATCGAAGGGACAGCCAAAAGGCGGTAATCATCACTTCCCACTTTCGAAACGTGGGGAAGTGGACAAGCCGTCAAATTTCCTTTTTGGAAACCGAAAAGGCTTGATTAGACATAATTATGACACGGTTTTCGAAAATGCATGGGGACTCTGACAGACTTGGGAAGACGAACGGTTGTTCCCTTAAGTTTCTTTATTACTGGTCGCACTAAACAAACTTGGGGGGCAAATGTTATCCCAAAAATCAGAAGTGAATGACATGGCAGGAATTAATTGCACGTGGCTGACACCTGGCAAAACTTGTGTTCGACTATCGACCAGGAAGATATTCAGCATTATGCGATCGGTCTCTTCATACGACCAGTCTGGTCGTATGCACGTAACACGCGGAGGAAATCTTAGGCAGTTATGATGGAATCCGAGATTCTCTCCCATGATTTCCTGAGTATCCGATTATTTAGGAAATAATATCTGTAACAAATCAATGTAATTCTTCCCTAAGCTTATAAATAGAAGAAGAGGGCTCAGGGAAGCGGATCCTTCTTTTTCTTTTCTGACTTCAAAATCGCTTGAGATTAGAGTGATCACATCAATCATATTGTATTGTTCTTCAGAGGTTGGTGAAACTCATTGAACCCTAGTTCTTTGATCACTCCTTTGGATCTCACATCAATAACAATCTAAGTGGACGTAGGTTATTACCAGATCCTGGGGCCGAACCACTATAAAATATCGTGTTCTTATTATTTTCGTCATCACGTTCTTTTCAAAGCATTCATCCATGTCAAGCGTATTCTGACTCCGTGTCAGTTGACCAAAATCAGGGTCAACAAATATGTTGTTACTTCCCAAATGAAATCAGTAATCATGTAGCCACATTTAATTTAATATTGTCTTTTTAAATCATTTATTCATTAATTTTGGCAACTACCCATTTTTATAATTTAATATTATATTTTTAATAAAAATCACCCATTAATTTCAGCCACTATAATTTTAATTGCAAATTTGACCAATTAAACGCATTTAAAAAAATAAATAGAAAATAACAATAATAATTTATGTCATTTAATACAACTACAAATTTTTTTTTTGATTTAATGAATTTAAAAAATGAAATTAAATACACATTTGATAAGGCAAAACTCTATAATTTTATTATTGGTAGATATTTAAAAATTTAATTAATTCTTATCATAAACTAAAAAAAAAAATCGAGAGTGTAATAAAGCAACCAAACTATAGTATTGATTTGATTTTATTAATAATGAAGATTATTTTGATAATAAAAAATGAAATTAAAATAAAAAATCCCTAATTGAAACTTTTAAAATTAAAATTTGTTCGCTGTTTCAAAATATATATGTATATTAGGGACATTATATTTACACTCTAGTAATATATAAAGACACCCCATTAGTTAAACAAAAAATTAATTTTATATTCATTTCTAACATTTTTTCTCAATATTTTTTATGTACATTCTTTAATTTCTTTTTTTGTTAATTTAAAAAAATTATTTTATATTATTTTCATCATTATTTTTAAAAATTAATGTATTTTTTTATTAAGAAAAAGCATCTTATTTTAACAAGTTTTTTTTATATATTTTTTGTTTTAAATTTATTTTATTTAAATATTTAAAAAATATATATTATTTAAAATATGCAAAAGAAAAAAATAGAAAAATGTAAGCACAAGTTGAAAAAATATAATGCACTGTATATTATTACATGTAGTATAGGTTATCTCGGTGTCTAGTTAACGTTGTAATGACTCATCATGTAATAATTAGGTCTGCTTAGTGCAATGTTATGTAGTATTATTTTTCTTGGGATCAAATCCCCTTCTAAATTCACTACTCTATCTTACTCACCATGACAACTATCTGAGACTCTAGCAGTAGTATTGGTTTACTAGGGTATGTTGGAACAGTTCATTATGTCATAATTAGGTATGCTTAGTGCAATGTTATCTAGTAATAATTTTTTGGGATCAAATCCCCTTCTAAATTCACTACTATATCTTAGTGCAATGTTATCTAGTAATATTAACTTGGGACTAGATCCCCTTCTAAAGTCTCTATTGTATCAACTAAAAACCTATTGTATAACTATCCGAGACTCTACGATACTATTTATGTTCTAGGTGAATAAGAACATGAGAACTTTTCCTTATGTCATGATTAGGTATGCTTGGTGCAATGTTATTTAGTAATTAAGATCTTTAGTAATATACGATTGGGATTGGATAGCTTTCTAAAGTCACAACTCTGTATTACTCTATAGGATAACTATTTGAGACTCTAGCGGTAGTATTGGCTATCATGGTGACTAGGGTCGGTTGAAATGGGTTTCTAGGTTATAATTAGGTCTGCTTAGTACAATGTTATCTAGTAATATTTTTTCGGGATCGAACCCCCTTCTAAATTCACTACTATGTCTTACGCTCTAGGACAACTATCTGAGACTCTAGCGGTAGTATTTGTTGACTAGGGCCCGTTGGAACAGTTCATTATGTCATTATTAGGTATGCTTAGTGCAATGTTATCTAATAATATTAGCTTGGGACTGAATCCCCTTCTAAAGTCTCTATTGTATCAACTAAAAACCTATTGTACAACTATTTGAGACTCTGCAATACTTTTTCTGTTCTAGGTGAATAGGGACGTGAGAACATTTCTTATGTCATGATTAGGTATGCTTAGTGCAATATTATTTAGTAATTACGATCATTAGAAATATAAGATCGGGACTGGATCACATTCTAAAGTCACAACTTTGTATTACTCTATATAACTATTTGAGACTCTAGCGGTAGTATTGGTTATCATGGTGACTGGGGTAGGTTGGAACGGTTCTCTAGGTCATAATGTTAGGAACGGTTCCTAGGGCGTAGCGGAAATTGCGATAATGTTATACAACAAAAATTTTCATATAAACAATCTTTATATGAGGATCTTTTAATATACAATATGTTAATCAACATATATTAAGAATGTGAAAAATAATACGAAAATGATTTACCTCTTGTAACCTATCAAGAATCCTTGAATCTTTCCGTATATGTTTCGATCTTCCTATCCTTGTTGGAGTACTCAAACCTAGATCTTCCAAGACGTTCTCTACACCTCAAGATGTGGGTGGGCACATAGAGAACAATGATCAATTTTGTGAATCAAACGTGTTCTCGACACATGAGACTTTTGATTATAAGCTAGAGAGAAAAGGGTTTTTTTTTTTTTTTGGTGAAAAAGATGATAGTTTTTCTTCTTTGTATAAAACTTGCCAAGACTTGTTGTTTCTATTTTCTATCAAATAGAATATATAGAAATTATTACCATAATCTTTTATAATAATAATGATAATAGATAAAAATCAAACATTGCATTTTAAAAACCTTTTTAAAATGTTTAATTAATTAATTAAAAATGAAAATGAAAAACCAATAACTGATAACATCAAACGTACTACACGCATAGAGCAGTCCAAGCCTATGCGTGTGGCCTATCCCTGAAAAATGAGATTTTAATTTTTCATGTGTTTTTATTTTAATTAATTAATAATTAGATATTCAAATAAGGTATCATCTTTTTAAGGAAAAAGATAACAACTTAAATTTCAAAATTCAAAATTCAAAATTTGAATTTCCATCATCATCTTACTATTAATTAAATAAATATAATAATCAAAACCAATTTTGACTATCCATTTTTATTTATTCACACTTAAATAAAATAATTTATTAAAATCAATTTCTTTTATTTCTACACAATTTCGAAATGGTACAAATGCAATATTAAATTGTGCAACTTCAATTATCACATAGTTGCACACTTATCCTGAATAATAAATATTCTCTCAAATAGCTCATTCATAGTTTAACACATGTATTAACTCTTACCTTGATTAGTGTTGATAGAGCCGCCCCGGGACCTATGGATCAATAATTCCAAACTCCAATAAATAAAATATTATTAACCAAAACTCTTTGATTCAATAATCATATTTATTAATCTCAAGATTATTCCACTATAAATATGAGACTGAACTCTTGAGAATTGAAGTGTCCATTGACATACTTGTTTCATACAAATTAATCATCTATTGACGATTCATAATTAAATGGGAATAAAATTATCGTTTTACACTTTTAATTATATCTTTATTCTTAATGTACCATTGACTTTACTAGTGAAGGTTAATTCATGATCTCATTATGAATTTGACGCTAAGAACTTTTTTAGTTCCAAAAGTCAACCCAATAGAGAACCATCATTTAATCTATAAGAAGGTATAGATTCCGTATCTGTTAAGCTATGTCCCCAGCCATATACATCATTGATTCCTCATAACAATAGTTCTTAGCCTGATCATTCTGACAAAGTGTAATGCATGAATCAAAGGATCAAGTGACATATATAGGAGTTCATAGTAACTTCAGGATTAAGATTAGTTTGTATATGATCATCAGTTGATGTCTTTTATAATACTACAAAACAATATTTAAACAACTATTATTAAATCACATCTGGTCCAGTTCTACATACTCTCAACATGCAAAGTACCTCCACTAATGTGTCCTACTACACTAGTAACTCGGATCTAGGTCACATGTATTCATAATACTAGTGGACCATACTAGCAGTAATTAATCTAAAAACTCCATGACTTTATTTTACTGCGAGTTATTTAAGTTCATTATCTCAATCTCGATCATCTCATACCAATATGAGATTGAGACCACACATATCAACTTGGGAATTATCTGATATTTAGTTAATATTATGAGCAATAATATAGTACATAAGCTACATATATACAATAATTCAATTTATTTATTTAATTCATTAAAACCATTGTTTACTACAATTGCTTTAAGGGCACGATTCCCAACAATCTCCCACTTTCCCTAAAGCAAATGAGGCATTTCCCTTAACCTCAAGGTTCTTACATGACCCTGAAATGATTTAATAGATAAAGTCTTTGTGAACAAATCTGCAAGATTATCTTCGGAGGCAATCTTCAAGACAGCAACGTCTCCTCTGTTGACTATCTCACAGATCAAGTGATATTTCATCTCAATGTGTTTTCCCCTCTTGTGACTTCTGTGTTCCTTTGAATTAGCTACTGACCCATTATTATCACAGTATAGAACATGTCACGCCCTCCTAATAAAAATCATTACACTGTGTAGTTTAAATAGTGCTTAACTCGCTAAACGAGTCATTTGAGTTTAAACTATGTAATTAAACTAACCACAGGTTTATGTACTAAAAATTTCGATCAAAGTAAACAATTTTATTAAAAATGTTTAACTTCCATGCATTGAATTCCATTGTAATTAAAAACGGTTACAAAACAAAAAATGAATACAACAGCCGACCTAGGCGGCAAAATCAGGGTTCAATCCTAGTTCCAACAGACAACCTCGGCCATGGCGGACGACCGGGCAGCATATGTACACTCCACCCATGAAGCTCTCCAACTCATGTCTGATCCAACCTTTCCTTTTCTTTACTTGCACCAACTAGCACTCGTGAGCTGAGGCTCAGCAAGAAAACATAATCATCCTTATAAGTAGTACATTGTCATATCATACATTTACAACTAACATGCCTAGTAACAATAATCCTACTAATGCATGCAATTAACTTAGCTAAGTGGCTACAGAGCCACACTAGGGCCCATCTCCATCTTTCATACAATCGGCCCTAAAGTTGGCCAAGAGGGTGTGATGCTAACAAATCCCGGCGACCTTAGAAGCATTCAAACGTATATCTCGCTTCTGGATTGGCTTAACCCTATCTGTCAACGTTTGGCACGTTACCGCCGCCCTCAACTCCTGGGTCGAGCCTTTAAACTCTCGTTAAATAAGCTCAGTGCATCAGCCTTTGACTAGTAAGTCAATTCCTTTAGAGTTCAACTGGTAAGCTGAGTCCTTTAACTTTTAATTGATAAGTCGAGTGCTTTACCTTTGACTAATAAGTCAAGTCTTTGTTTTTTGACTGGTAAGTCACATTTATAACCTTCGATTAATGAGTCAGATCCATAATCTTTGACTAATAAGTCGAGTCCTTTAACCTTCGACTGATAAGTCGAATCCTTTCATCCTTTGACTGATAAGTCAAGTCTTTCAATCTTCGACTGATAAATCGATTCCTTTAACCTTCGACTAATAAGTCGAGTCTATAGAGCATGTTATAACCTTGACTATTAAGCCAGGCCCTTTATCAGATAACACAGATAAATCTTCAGCTTATAAGCGAAAATTTCCCAATCAGATATACAGATTAACAACAACAGGGTTACACAAGTGCGTATCGCACTCCTTTTTATTTGTATGGCATCTGAGCCAGTCAAGTGCGTGTCGCACTCCCTTTCCATTTGTTTGGCATCCGAGCCAGATAATTGCGTGTTGCATTCCCTGGGTGGCCCAGCCATGGTGGCCCACACTCCACGTGCATAATGTCAATCTCAGCTCATAAGTCAAGTCCTACTGATCCTCAATTCATAAGTTGAACCTCACAAGCCTTGGGCTAATAAGTCCAAGCTTTAGGACCCTCGGTTTATAAGATGAGTCTCCCAAAGTCCAATATGCCCTCGACTAATAAGTCGATTCCCAATGAACATCCTAATAACCCTCTGGTTTATAAACTGAGCTTTCTAGTCACAACAGACAATCACATATATCATTTAACGTACATACCTACAAATACAATGCATTATAATAAATTCAAACAACAATCATAGGCATAATCATAATTATGCGCATTCCAGTGTACTTAACCAGATATTCACAAACATACTTATAATCATGCTTATTAACATGGACAAATCGTTAATCATGTCTATATTTGACCATTGGACTAAGCCCTAATCACACATTCACATACTGGGTGCGATTTTCTTACCTTCGATCCAATTGCAAGTTACTAGCGACGCCTTTTGAGTATGATTCCTGATCTGAGCCCTTAGCATTGACCTCAAAGATAAAACCACCCTGAATTGAATCCCCAACTCAGTTAATCACCCCTTCAATTTCCTACGCTCAACCCTCCAATTTTCCTCAAAATTCTTCCCAAGCTCCACGAGACAGAGAGAAAACGAGAAAGAGAAAGAATGATGCCACTGAGAGTTTTCTTTTGGTTTCCTAAGCCCTCTCAAAGGTTCCCAGCCAACCAAGTCACATATTTGGCCAGAAATGACCAAACTACCCCTTTGCCCTTAGCCTATTCTTCACATGTTCCCAAGGGCAATTTTGTCCTTTGTCTCACACCCCGCTACTCACAATTTACATCCTATAATTCTCGTTACTTCCAATATTCTCACATGATTACCAAATGATTTGCTATTACTCGCTAAATCCTGGTAATGTACTAATTTACTAAAATACCCCTAGCTCACCCCGAGCCGGATATTAAACCTCACTGTGACCTTTCCGCTAACTTGCTCATCAGGATCACCTCGCGTCGAGTAACTCAAACATATCCACATAATATTGTGGTCTCAATCACATAGACTTAAATTTACAGTTATACTCTCAGCGGTTCAAATTACTAAGATGCCCTTCTTATAAGAAACGGGCCCACATACACGTATTTAACATTTCTTACATGCAAGCATAATTATATTATAATATAATTCACATAATAACATGATCATAATATATTAACACATAATTAACACAGTTATTGCCTCCCGACCCCCATCCAGGCACTAGGCCATATTAGGAAATTTGGGATGTTACAGAACAAGTGGTTGATCCATGCCTATAACAACTTCCAGATCAATATAAAACTTCTGTAGCCATACAGCCTCTTTAGGTGCTATGTATTCGGCTTCCATGGTGGAGTCTACAATACTGGATTATTTAATGCTTCTCCAAACTACAGCACCTCCTCCATGTGTGAAAACTGATCCAGATGTCAACTTTTGACTATCTTTGTCTGATTGAAAATAAGAATCAGTATATCTAGTGGGTTTCAGGTCTCCATCTAAATACACAAGCATGTAACCTCTAGTATGCCTAAGATATTTGAGAATATTCTTTACTGCTGTCCAATGACTCAATCCAAGATTAGATTGATAGCAGATGACTATCCCTACTGCAAAACAAATGTCAGGTCTAGTGCATAACGTTGCATACATTAGATTACCTACTGCAGAGGCATAGACAAACTGCCTCATGTCCTCCTATTCTTAAGGTCTTTAGACAATTTAAGTCCTGACCGGGTAGGCATAGTGCCCTTCTTGGAGTTTTGCATGCCAAATCGTTCTAGCACTTTATCAATATAAGTTACTTGAGACAGTGCCAAAATTTTGTTCTTTAAATCTCTACAGATCTGAATTCCCAAAACATATTTGGCTTCCCCCAAATCCTTCATTTGGAATTGCTCAACTAGGCGTTTCTTTAATTTTGATAATGTTTCTATGTCATTCCCAATGAGTAGAATATCATCAATGTAAAGAATGAGGAATACCCCAATCTTATGTTTGATTTGTTTGTAAACACAAGGTTCATCAACGTTTTGTTCAAAACCAAATGTTTTGATTGTTTCATCAAATCTAAGATTCCAAAATCTCAAAGCTTGTTTAAGTCCATAAATAGTCTTAAGAAGCTTGCAAACATTTTTCTCTTGACCTTTAACTTCGAACCCTTCTCGTTGAGACATGTAAATGGTTTCTTCAAGATAGCCATTCAGAAAAGTTGTTTTAACGTCCATTTGACAAATCTCATACTCTATGCATACAGCTATGGATAAGAGTATGCGGATAGATTTGAGCATGGCCATAGGTGAAAAAGTTTCTTCATAATCAACTCATTTCTGTGTGTAGCCCTTTGCTACTAGCCTTGCTTTGAAAGTCTTTGTTTTCCAATCTGCTCCTCTTTTCTTCTTGAATATCCATTTGCAACCAATACGTTTAACATTTTCAGGTAGATCTTCACGAGTCCAGTCAGAATTGGAATACATCAATTCCATTTCAAGGTCCATGGCGTTCAACCATTTGTCTTTGTCAGAATCTTCCATTGCATCTCTATATGTCAATGGATCATCTTTGTTTGTGCAAACACAAGCATCTGAACTTCATGTTCATAGCGTACTGGTTGTTTACCAACCCTCCCACTAAGACGAAGTTCTCTATTGTTCTAACTAGAACTAGCGTTATCCTCTGGCCATTTTTCTCTTGCCATTGTTGGCAATTGCTCTTGCTTATTTGAGACCATTTCCTCAAGTACGACTTTACTTTGAGGTTTGTGGTTATTTATATAGTCATTCTCCAGAAAAAGTAGCATTTGAAGATACAAACATTTTGTTATCTTTAGGACCATAAAATATACCACCTTTTGTTTCTTTGGAATATCCTACAAACATGCACACTTCAGTGCGTGATTCCAACTTCCTAGTCTTTCCATTAAGCATGTTTGCAGGACAAAGCCCATATACGGAAATGGCATAAACTAGGTTTAGTACCATTCCATAATTCCAATGGTGTTCTTTTAATAGACTTAGATGGAACAACATTGAGAATGTATAGAGTAGATTTTATTGCATAAACCAAGAATGTCAAAGGCAGTGATGAGAAACTAATCATCGATCTAACCATATCTAATAAGGTTCTGTTTTGTCTTTCTGAAACACCATTTTGTTTTGGCGTTTTAGGTGCAAGGAGTTAGGATTGAATTTCGTGGTCATGCAAATGGTCCTCAAATTCATAATCTAAGTACTCTCCACCTCGATCAGATCGAAGTACTTTTAGTGATTTACCTAATTGCTTTTCAGCTTCTGCTCGGAATTCCCTAAATTATCATAAGTTTCTGATTTCCTTTGCATTAAGTATAGGTAACTATATCTTGAATAATTGTCAATGAAAGTGATGAAATATTCGTAAGCTCCTCTTGCTTGGACATTTAGTAGACCACAAATGTTCGTATGTACAAGTTGAAGTGGTTTTGTTGCTCTTGAACCTTTAGCAAAGACAGGTCTCTTGGTCATTTTTCCTTCTAGGCAGGATTCACAGACTGGGAGAGAAGCAATAGGTAGTTTCAACAGTTTCCAACTCCCTTTTGAGCACATCACTCATACTAGGAAGCATATAACATTTGTCCTTATTGCTTAATAAGATCCAAATGTCATATTTCTCTCTTGCAGTTTTGGCAACAGTGAGAGCAAGAACTTCAAAACATTGCTCGTTAAAAATAAACATGTGGTTTTCACATATCAAAACAATGTTCATGCTTGATTTCTATTTCATGTAGTTATCACCACTCAATTTCTCATTACCAAGTAAAGCAGTTACAGGGTTTGGATTGGTAAAAACAATGCATCATATTGCTAAAAATTAAATAAATAAAATATAATGAATTAATGCATATAATAAATATCAGTTTATATTTAGAATAGTAAATATGATGCATGAATGCAACACATAAAAAATTTATTACTAGTCCATGATAGATTAATTTCAAAATTAATGGACCGCCTTAGAGTAGGTCAGACTAATCACAAATGAAACTTGAGACAAGATCTCAACTCCATAAGTGAAAACTTAAAAACTCTTTTTTCTATTTTGACTTATGAATTACCGTTAGTTTGGTCAATATGCACTAGTCGCGCTCGAAAGCCTAGATACATTTTCGGAGTGCAACCCATTATTTTTCGATCAATGACTTAACTCAAGTGTGTGCCTTAGGGTCAATCAAACTTGAAATACATCACCTAATCTTATTCTCATATGAGAAGTCAACCTTGAGATAAAATAAACATATTCGAAAGAATTTCCTTATGGAGGCCGCAAACAGAGGCGACACGAGGCCCTTCCTATGCCTCTCAGTGTTCAACCAATAATGGAGACCATGGGACTTATTGTCATAATTCCCTCTCCCACTAACTAGTTTAAAAATTGTGTTTTTCTCAAAATCAATATTTTTCAATTAGGTTGTAAAACTAATTAAATTAATTTTACCAAATGATATTCTAATTAATACTAATCCCATTATGCAAAATAAATAATCGTGCCCTATGTAACATCCCATAAAATCTCTTAACATAATTTGTAGAAAAACATAATCGTTTTCTAAAATAAGGTAACCGAAAATCCATATTAAAAAAAAATTTCAAAACATGCAAGAGTTCAGAAGTGTGTGCATACTTAAAAGAAAATTACAATGTCATAATTTTAAAACATTTAACAAGCCCAAAAATAATTTCTTAGTTATCATATGGGTTCTAGTCCCCAAAACATAAATTCCCAAAAGGTCGGTCCACATGTACATCCTTGCAGATAAACTCCAGTGCTCACTGATCCACTTTGCCTTTGAGCTTACCTACAACACGAAACAACTACGTAAGCGAAACGCTTAGTAAGATCAACTTAACAAACATAACCTAGAATAGGATTTTAATGAAACCGAACCCTAACATACAATTTGAGAACATGCGAACGTCCTGGCAAACTTATGGTCATGCCTCATAACAAAAATTTATCTTCTGAAAGTACACCTGCACGCAGAAAATCCCTGAGCATACATACAGTCTTAACTGGTAACATACATACTTTCTTAGGGTTTCGGAGGAACCTTCAACATAACTTAATATACCTTAACATGTCTTAGCATAGCTTATAAATTCTTAGTACAACTTAACATATCTTACCATTGCATCGACGGGTGTAAACTAGTTACACCAGTTACCCAGACTCCTAGAAGAATTCGACATACTTTCTTAATCATAGAGATTTGATTCCAGAATTAACTTGCTTACGTGTCACAGAGTTTAACCGAACTCTTATGTCACGGGTGTTAAGCCGAACTTCTTACATATTATTGTGGCCAACTGACCTTAGTCACATAGTCATCGGTGGCGAACTGATTTCTCACTTAATTCCTCAGTGGCTAGCCGGAGTTCATAGTTGTCACGGTAGCTAGCTGGACTCGAAATCAACTTACTTATTTGTCTCAGAGTTTAACCAGACACTTATGTCATGGGTGTTAAATCGGACTTCTTACATATTGCGGTGGCCAACGGACCTTAGTCACATAGACATCGGTGGCCAACCGGTTTCTCACATAGTTCCCCAATTGCTAGCTGGAGTTCATAGTTGTCATGGTAGCTAGCCAGAATCCTTACCTAAGTCATGAGTATGCGAACTGTAACGCCCTACTTCCTTAGAGCCGTTACTAAGTGAGTTTAAAAAATGTGCTCTCAACTCGCTAATCGAGGTTATAGATCAAACAGTGTAATTAAGCTATAAACAGAGGAAAAACCTTAGAAATAATAATTTCCATAGAAAATCATAAAAGGTTTAAACTTGGGATCCCAAAATACAGCTTAGAAATATTTACAACATATAAATTGGAACACGTCGACTAAACGACAAAATCTAGATTTATTTGCAAGCATCTCCCAAAATCTTCTGGTTGTGCCAACCAGGCTGGCCACCTCACGCCTGCTGTACTCATGGTTTGTTGATCTTCTCTTTACCCTTACCTGCACCACAGAGCATCTGTGAGTCGAAGCCCAGCAAGAAAACCCACATACAGATAACATATGCAACACATATATCATGCATATAAATAGGCCACCAACGGCTAAACACATACGGCCTAGCCGTCCCAGGCGTTTACCAAGCCCTGGGTTCGCGGACCACGCCGTGAGGATATCCCAGGTATCCTTCTAGGGAATCGCCTTGGCAACTCGCACTGCACGTGCTCAACGCTGTTCCCGGCCCCTTGCCATTCTCGACCTTGCACTCAACGTGCCCAATGCCGTTCCCGGCCCTTCGCCGTTCTCGGTCTACACCGTTCCTTGCTCAAGCCGACCATTCACATCATAATATACATAGCATAACAAGCAGGGTCTAGAATTCTAGCATATTCAGTTAAAGGGCTACGCCCCACAGTTCTAACATATATGGGCTCAGCCCTGCATACCAATTCTATTCAAACACATTGGGCTCAGCCCTGCACACAAGCTCTATGGGAACAAGGGTTTTTTTACCTGAGTCCCGAGCTCTCCGAGCACTGATGTCCCGAGCACAGTCCTCTAACTTGAGCCTCACCGAAACCCTAGTCACAACACATTAACAATATCCAATCATCAAGTTCTACTCCAATAAATAACTTCGAGCCATAACCCTAACCTCCGGGACCTTGAATTCTATCAATCCGGGTGATAAAATCCATCCCGAACCTTTCCCATTGAGCTCCCAAGCCCAAATACCCTTAAAAACTCAAACTGGCACTAAGGGCCGTGACCTCATCTTCAAGAGCCGTGGCTAGCCTCAAAACAGAGGCTAGCACACCCCTGCAACACACACGGGCCACGGCGCGTGCACCAAGCGCCGCGGCGTGCATGAACTCTCGGCCATCCTCGGCCGCACGCGCACACGGGTCGCGGCCCTCATCACCGAACCCAGAATTCTTCATCAGTTTTCTACCTTTTCTTCAAGCCAAATCTCCCCAAAATCAAGCTAACAATCCCAAAGCCTACTTAACAAACCCAGATAATTAACACATACATACTAGCTCAATATCAACACTAAAACCCCATCAAAATCTGCCCCAAAACCCAACTAAAATACTCAAGAACATATCAAACTTAACTAGCATGCATATTCTAACAAACCAGCAACAATTCTCAACATAATCCCAATAATTAAAGCTTACCTTGCTGAATTCAATCCCTGTAGTTGATCCTCAATCCTCAAGCTTTAAGCTCCTAAGTTTCCTTAAATTTCCCCAGCTGAAATCCCTTAGCTTTAGATTAGTTTTCCTTAAGTTTCCCCTTGGGTTTGCCTTAGTGAGTGAGAGAGAGAAGAGGATGAGAGCTATCTCAGCTAAGAGAGAATGTATATGTTATTTTTCCCCAGGGTTCTAAGTAATTCCCCCTTTTTGTCTTATTCACTTAAGTCTATGTGGCCACCTCAAAGCTCGGGGCACCAAAACGTCCCCGAGGGCAAAATGGTAAATTTCCCCAATATTCCCGCCTAGACATTCTTTCCTCAAATATATCTCCAAATATTTATTTTCATGTCCCGATATTCCCATAACACACCTAGTACCCAAATTACCCCTCGACTCGCCCCGAGTCGGAATCTCAACCCTGTTGTGACTCTCTGGCTAACCGTTCCCTAGGACTGTCTCGGATCGTGCTGCACAGGCATATCACATATATATAACATATATCACATTCATGCCCCTAATATCCAGACGGGGCCCACATGCACATTTAACTCACTAAACATGCATCACTATCATATATACACATTAATTCACCCATTAGCATATGAAAGCATATTTAGTCATTTATTGCCCTCCAGGCACACTAATCAAGGCCCTAAGCCCGATTAGCCAATTCGGGTCGTTACAACTATCCCCTCCTTACGAAAATTTCGTCCTCGAAATTACCTGAACAACTCGGGATACCGCTCCCTCACCTCTGTCTCAAGTTCTCACGTCGCCTCCTCAACCTTGCTGTTTCTCCACAGCACTTTCACCAAGGCGATGGTCTTGCTCTGCAAGACTTTGTACTATCCCCTCCTTAATATAATTTCGTCCTTGAAATTTACTTGAACACATCAGGCTGTATACCTCATACCTCTGATGATAATTCCCAAGGTCCAGTGCCTTTAATCTTAATCATTAGTAATACTCATGCGCGAGTACAATCTTGTTCCACAAGATCTTGTCTGATAACCATACTTTCTTTAACTTTTACTTATACATTAAATCTACAAAACTTCAGTGTTTGCTTGGTTCACAACAATCTCTTCGTTGATTATTCACTATGCCAAAGTACTTATGAATCATCATCCTTACCAGGATAAGATCAACTTATAGGCTCGTGGCCAAATCCTTAGTACGACCTTAGAAATCTTGTCGAAATGAAAGTCATAACTCCCTTTTTCTTTCCTCATTATCATACTCTTCCTCACTACCTAACTTGGAGGGATATACAACTCCCATTCTGGAACCTCGTACTCCTAAGTTAACAGTTTATAGGTTCCTATGAACTTTCAGATAGGCAGACATCCCCTGCCTTAAGAATTCCAACATCCTCTTTGCTTTTATCTTACCAAGTCTTATGCCTTGTCACCTTAGCTGTACCCCAGTATCCAATACCGTGACTGTCTCATTAAAGAATACACTTCCCTTGATATTCTAAAAGTTTCACATTCAATACTTAAACCCTTAACATAATTGTTAAGCCCCCAGATTGCTATCCTTTCTGTAATCAATCAGTAATTCCAGATTACTACTCTGTTTTCTTCGATCTCAGGTCCCTTTCCATAACTTAGAAACGATAGGGTCTCAACTCATCATTACCAATGCTCTATTTCATTACTAATTTATACAAACCAAAGTAGGCTATCTCATTCAGCTGAGTTACAACTCCTCCCTTGATCCATCATCTTATTTACAGTCTAATGTGATCCATTCTTATGATCCATCATCATATTATTTTACTTTTCAATATTCGAGTATCTCAGGTTCTACCATCACCTAAAACCTCCCAGTACCACAAACCCTAGGAGGTGAAACAACACCCACTTATAATTCCCATCTCCACATCAAATTCTCTTTGGGGCCATTCATCTGGTTTTTGTACCTTATCTTGTATAATACTCGTAGGGTTCTTCCCTGATTCCACAAAACCAAAGCTCTGGATTCCATTATCCAAAGAAAACATATGTGTCCATCACCACACACTAACACTATACCAATTTCAATCATTACCCTATCCATTCCATTGTAACCTGTGGCGCTCTTTTAACTGACACACACCTTTCAAGTAAGAGTTCCACCTCATATTAAGTCTCCTCCTCGTACAGTCGAAGACTTATAACATCAACCTTCCATCTGTTGCGTTCCACTAAATTTTAGTCTCAAGATTATCTTTCTTACTAATAACCCAACACTCAAGTACCTTATGCTATGCATAACTGTCAACTTAACGTTCTAAGTATATCAACCATGTTCCATTCTTTCACCTCTCGCGAGGTTCGATCCATCCTCGCGCCAATCTGAGCCTGGGCGTGCCCAACCTGTGATGCACCCCCATAGTTCCATATCCTCATCATAGATTAGGTCCTTTATGCTATCCCTCTATACTTAACCATAACACACACATATTTCTGCATTCTGATTTGACACCATTCATTCCGTGTAACCTCAAGTTTTACTGTTCTTCCCATCTTTGATGTAGTTGTCTGCGGAGATACCTATGTGATAGATAATGCGCTTGCCAGTCTTGTTATGCTTTCTGTTCTTCAGACGTTCTTCACTAGCTTCTTTGTGACTTCAGATCAAATCTTCTCATACCTGTCCTTTCTTCTTATAGATCTACTCTGAGTACTCCTAATGAAACCCAAACTGACACTTCGTAGAACCTTACCTGTGACCTTGCTTCCTTGGTACCAACGTCTTCAGCCTAATAGTCATTTGCTCTCCATTTCCGTTTGGGAGTAGTCCACATATACTGCTCGTGAACTTGAAGGGGACTTGTCCATACCGTTCTAATATTCTCTACTTAAAAAACTTACCTGTGCTGTTGTAGCTTGAACCATTCTAGAATCTTTGTTACCAACTTCTCACACCTTACTCAGTACAAAATAAAATTCCTGAAATGTCTCTTTCCTTGATTTCGAGCTGGTAAGAACCAGGTCGCAGATCAACTCTTGGAGACATTGTCCCATCTTGTACCCAATATCAAACTTTTCATTCTTAATCGTTGATGCCAACAATTCTCGCCATATAATGCTCTGACTAATCCAAGGTCAAATTTCTTTAATTGCTTCAGGTAATTCTTTCTGTCAGCCAGTGCCATCTTCCACAACATTCCTGATACCAAATCTACTTGTAGCCCGACTTTGTAATAACCCCAATCTTTCCTTATATACCTATATAAGTTTCTCATTGGTTAGCTCAGTTTCCATCCAGTCTAATTAAAATACTCGAAATGATATCCCTTATAATCCATGGTTGTCTCTTAACAGATCCACTTTCACTCTGCCTCATGTTGAGGCTTCCTTAAGACGAACTCTATTGTTCTCACTATGAACTTCTTAATTACTTGTATCCCAATTCATCCGCCAAAAGTTCCTTATTCCTCCTCAACAAATGCTATTATCCTCAGCTTCTCACATAGCACCCTTGAGGCAAACTCTCTAGGTTTAACTTCCTCTCGGAACATTCTCAACACTGAGTTCTTCCAGGTCGTTACATGACTAAAACATAAAACATCCAGTTAAATACTCATCTTCAAGGAATCAGCCTCGAACTACGAATGTAACGAGGCTAGCACACCCCTGCAACACACACGGGCCGCGACGCGCGCACCAAGCGCCGCGACACGCATGAACTCTCGGCCATCCTCGGCCGCATGCGCACACGGGCCGCGGCCATCCTAGGGCCGCGGCCTTCACACCGAACCCAGAATTCTTCATCAGTTTTCTACCTTTTCTTCAAGCCAATCCTCACCAAAATCAAGCTAACAATCCCAAAGCCTACTTAGCAAACCCATGTAATTAAAACATACATACCAGCTCAATATCAACACTAAAACCCCATCAAAATCTGCCCCAAACCCAACTAAAATACTCAAGAACATATCAAACTTAACTAGCATGCATATTCTAGCAAACCAGCAAAAATTCTCATCATAATCCCAATAATTAAAGCTTACCTTGCTGAATTCAATCCCTGTAGTTGATCCTCAATCCTCAATCCTCAAGCTTTAAGCTCCTAAGTTTCCTTAAATTTCCCCAGCTGAAATCCCTTAGCTTTAGATTAATTTTCCTTAAGTTTCCCCTTGGGTTTGCCTTAGTGAGTGAGAGAGAGAAGAGGATGAGAGCTATCTCAGCTAAGAGAGAATGTATATGTCGGATTTCTTCAGGGTTCTAAGTAATTCCCCCTTTTTGTCTTATTCACTTAAGTCTATGTGGCCACCTCAAAGCTCGGGGCACCAAAACATCCCCGAGGGCAAAATGGTAAATTTCCCCAATATTCCCGCCTAGACATTCTATCCTCAAATATATCTCCAAATATTTATTTTCATGTCCCGATATTCCCATAACACATCTAGCACCCAAATTACCCCTCGACTCTCCCCGAGTCGGAATCTTAACCCTGTTGTGACTCTCTGGCTAACCGCTCCCCAGGACTGTCTCGGATCGTGCTGCACAGGCGTATCACTTATATATAACATATATCACATTCATGCCCCTAATATCCAGACGGGGCCCACATACACATTTAACTCACTAAACATGCATCACTATCATATATACACATGAATTCACCCATTAACATATTAAAGCATATTAAGTCATTTATTGCCCTCCAGGCACACTAATCAAGGCCCTAAGCCCGATTAGCAAATTCGGGTCGTTACACGAACCCTCTAGGACCACGATCTTGAGTAAACCTTCTAAGACTAGTTCAAATTATTAGCTTATAACTTAGTTATCTAAACTAGTCTTTAACGTGTTGTAGCCAAACATACCATAAGTTGTCTTACCCAGATTCCATAGCGCTTGCTTATGGTAACCTTCTATCCAGAAGCAAGCCTTCACGCTTAGATAACATTGTAGTGAAACCATATAGTGACTCAGATTAAACTATGGCATATTCTTATAGTTAATATTCCACGATAGCTACATTAAATAAAGTTCTCTTAGAGACTCTATATAGACATTTCTCTTATACACTTTACAGTGTGTAAGACTAGATTCTGGTTTAAATAAATTTATTGTTTCCCGAGAAAAATCATCATTACCGCAACATGCTCTCCGTGCTGTGCATTTTAATATTCTATATCTAGAAGACTCTCTCAATCATATTACGCGCATTTTGGTTACTTACAAAAGAAGTTTTAAACGACTCTTAATCTTAGAAAATCACCCACTTTCTACTCAAGTACGAAGTTTACCGTTTTCCATTCTTTACCCAAAAATACCACATTTCGACCTTTTTCAATTTATTATCTATTAACGATAATACTTTTCGATTTACGGTTTTATAAAACCTAGATCCTATTTTTACCATCATTAAATCCATAACCTAGAAACTCTATTACATCATTTTCGAAAAGAAAGGGCAATTGGGCCCTGAGTTTAGAAAATGGAAAAAAATGAATTCTCAATAACCTTAAACTAATCTTGGATTTGTTAGATATCCAAAACTTTAGCTATTTTTTAAAACAACTTCATTTCCAATTTCGAACCTAACTTTTTCACTATTCATTTTAATGTGATAAAAATCATGCTTTTAAGCTCATATTCAATGCTAGGTTCTCTAACCACAACCATTTAAAATACCATTCACATATTATGCATCCTAATGACGGGAACTAGGTGAAAGCTCGCATCAAAAATTCGATTTAGGTTAGGAGAACTAACCTCCCAAAACTTATTTCTTTGTTAAGGTTTGAAGTTACTATTTTTCACTGTTTTTAGGTAATATGGAAAAATTACTACTCTTAAACTGTAACATATTTTAATCTAAAACTTTACTAGAGCCTTAATACCTATCTTAAAAATTTTGTCAGCAAGTTTCAAAATTTTTAGGAAGGAAAAACCCATTAAAACATTTAAAGAAATCTAGGCAGTGCCTGCTGCCCAGGAGTTTTTCTCAGATATTTTGGGTTCTTAGAAAAATTATTTCTCTTACTTTGTAGCCTAGGTTTTCTAAAATTTTGCCAAGATATTTAATCATACCTAATTTAGTTTCTATCAAAATTTCCTAATTTCTAGGATAGGGGAACCCATTAAAAAATGTAAGACAATCTAGGCAGTGTTTGCTGCCCAGAAATTTCGTTTTCAAATTATTAGAGCAAACTTTGAAAAACCATTACACTTTAACCATTGTGCATTTTCCTCTAAAATAACATTTTACCGAATTTCATGGTTTTTGGCTCAGTAAAACGTGTTCAATATTCAAAACAATCTGAGCAGTGCATGCTGCCCAGAAATTTTCCAGATTGCAAACACCATTTTTTGATTTTCAAAAGCTCGAACTCAAGTACTCATCTTGAACTATGCAAAATCTGACCCATTGTAAGTCAAACCATGAAAACTTGGCAACATGCATTTTTACACATTCCAAGAAAACTAAACACAACTAGCAAAACTCTAGCCACATGCATGCATGCATGAAAATCAACCAAGCTAACCTTCAAGCATAAAATAAACTCCAAAAAAAAATAAAACAACCAATACAACCAGATCTATATCAATAACCAAAAATACTCAAGAACCAACCAAAAATCTACCTTTGACGGTTCTAGCTTGGAGATAAGGTTCCCTTAGCTTTTCAAACTTCCTCCTTTGTTCTATGCACTCAAACCAAGCCCCAAGGTTCCACATGCAGATTTTCAAAAAAGAAATGTTAGGGTAGAAGATGGAGGTTATTGGAAAATTGTCAAAACTCTAAAATATTAACCTTTGTTCTCACTAAAACATCCACAAGCTTCAAATCTTTGAGATCCTCCTAGAACCACCACTCTTGACCCTAGAATACAAGATCCATGTCATGCATGCCATATAGGTATTACAAGGAGGATGAATGGTAGGATAATTGGAAAGCGACTGTGAATAAATATAGATTGACAGGAAATGCATGGGTGGAAGCACAATATGGCACAAGAAAGCAGTGGGCAGATACCTTTCTTCGTGGTATTTATTTTGGTGGAGCTAAGGCTGCTGGTAGATGCGAATCTATAAATGCGTTCTTGAAAAGAGATTTGCAAAATAAAATACCATTGTGGATGTTTATTCGACACTTTGACCATGATTTATCTATGTTATGTTACAACGAGATGAAAGAACACTACAAAACTAATTTGACTGAACCAGTTTTGAACCAGACCACTAGGTCGTGTATGGAGGATGAAATTTTTTTAATTTTCACAAGAGAAATTTTTACAAGGATAAGAAAGGAGATACGAGATGGTGATGATTATATTGTCCTGAAGGACGATAAGATACCAGATTACACTCTTTATTTGGTCAAAAAATACATTGGTTCTGGATTAAAGTGAAAAGTGTTAATCTCCAATGACAGGGATGATGTGCGATGTGATTGGTATTCTTTTGAGACAAAAGGAATTCCATGTAGACATACTTTTATTTCATTGAAGAATTTGGAGAGAAGAAGTTTGCCAATTTGTTTTGTAAATAGACGTTGGCTAAAAGATGCTAAAGAAGTTCAATTGTTGACTCAAGGAAATAAAAGAAAGTGTCCTCATCCTGAAGTTATTGAAAATTCTAGGTACGGTGGTGTAACCATACAAACTACTATCACATCGTACCTTGTTACAAGATTGCGAGAAGCATTTCAAAAGGCTATGAAGTTATGTCAGAGTTGAATGCAGAATTATAAAAAATTCCACCAAATGAAGAGTTAAAACATCCTCAAAATGACGAAGGAGTGTCCTAATAATATTTTGGACTCTCAGATTAAAAAAAATAAAAGGCACACCAACTACGACCAATTTGTCGAAATCATTCCTTGGAGGTTCAAAGAAGAGAAATAAAAAAAAAAAAACCGCTATTACATTGCAAGTATTGTGGTGAGGTTGGACATGATTCAAGGAATCCTCCTATGCAGCCAAAGTCAACTACCAAGAAAAATGGTCATTCGAAGAAGAAGAACAAAAATATCAATCCATGACTAGTGATGTCTTTTGTATGATTATTTATAAACACCATTTACATTGTAATTTTAATTTCGACTACCAACAAAAATGGCTATTTGTTGTTTTTTTTAAATTTTTTTAATATGGTATTGAGATTTGGGAAAGTTAATTCATTTGCATAATTAGGGTTTAAAATTCATTATATCTTATTTATAATTAATTTCGGCTTAAAAAAAACAGGGCTAATTATTGTTTTTTTAAAGTTAATTCATTTGCATAATTAGGGTTTAAAGTTGTTGACGCGGTTCTTCGCCAACAGGTAATTAAAAGAAGAAGAGAAAGAGATTAGTGCTAATAATGAACCGAAACAGAAAAATGATCTTAGCAAATGGAAAGGTGACTCAAGACACGGTTTTTAAGTGGTTCAAAGGTTAAAATCCTTCTACTCCACTAGTCAGTATTATTGCTCTGTACTGGGTATTTAATCATAGGGCCCTTTTTTACAATTGAGAGTCCATCCCCTATTTACTCCCAGGGTCTCCATATTTATAGGAGAAGGCACCTGGGAGTTGGTAAGAAGGTCATCCCGTGACCCTCTTACCTATCGTATCAACTCTGTGACATTCATGATTAATTCCTAAACCTGACACATAAGTGCGGTCAAATCAATAGGTAAGGAGATAATGGGCCGCACGGCCCAATCCAGTCGTGGGTGTCTGAATACGCACGTTCCTGCTGCGTGTCCGAGAAGTCAGGGGGATATCAGACACACGATGTCTGATATATGCACGTTTACCTTGCGTGTGTAGACTTTACAAAGGGTCATAGCCTCCATTTCTAGCTCGTACCACGAGCTGCATACTTGACTCGACCTTCGGCCTTCAGAGTCCTTCCCCCAGCCTTGGGCAATCTTGGCGAGCCCTTGGGGTCTTCCCGAGCTAAGGAGGTACGACCTCGAGACAGAAGCTCCGGTATTGGGGTTGTTCATGAGGTAATCATGGTTAGGCCGCAGCTCGGCTTGCTAATCAGCCCGTGGGAAATCCAGGGCATACAAAAGTCATTATTATTTTTTTTAATAGATTTCGGAATAGGAGAGAGGTAGTTTAAATATGGTATTGAGAATTGAGAAAGTTAATTCATTTTCATAATTAGGGTTTAAAGTCATTATTATTTTTTTGAAATAGGAGAGAAGTAGTTTAAAAATGGTATTGAGAAGTGCGAATTGTTAATGCACCTCTTCAAATTGAAAGATTCAAATACTATCTATGTCCTAGCATTTAGTAAATAATTAATTATATTAAAATATATTTTTATCATTAATTTCGGCAACAAAAAATAGGGCTAATTATTGTTTTTTTTTAAAATATTACAAACATGGTATTGAGAATTGGAAAAGTTAATTCATTTGAATAATTAGGGTTTAAAGTCATTATATTATTTTTTATAATTAATTTCGGCTACAAGAAAATAGGGCTAATTATTGTTTTTTTTAAGAAAGTAGTTTAAATATAGTTTTGAGAATTGTAAAAATTCAATTAATTTGCATAATTAGGGTCCACAATAATTATTAGTTTGAACAATTTAATATTGAATATATCATAAATATTAAATGCCCCTTTTCAAATTCAAACACTCTAACTAACTATCAAAATCCTAGTGTTAAATCAAAATTTATTAAATTAATATTTTGAGTCGTCCAATAGAAGTACTCCTACTCAGAAGTTTCGATGAACTTTCGGAATAATTCATTCTGAATGTGTCGAATTTCACGTACTTTAGGGCTTTCTCCACTCCATTCTCTAAATGCTTGATCCATCATTGCCGTTCTCATTGTAATTCTTTCTTTAAGTGATCTATTGAGGCGTATCTTAATCTCTTCCATGAAACTGTACACACTCTCCACTTAAGAATTTTTCTTTGAATTTCGAAAGTGATCTAGTAAGAATTATCTCCTCTATCTTGTTTCTATCCATTTTCTCTCTATTGGTTTCTTTGTGTCTAAATGAACAATCTTTATGATGATAAAAAATAGTTCTAGCCACATATATGTAATGAAACAATAATAAACAAGATAAACCATGAGAAATACGAGGAGTCAATTATGCCATTTTTGAAATACTACATATATTATTATTATAATAATTAATTAGTTTTACCAAATATAAATATTAATTGTAATAAATACAAATAAATCTATAAATGTCATGGTTGACTACTCATATTCTTATTTTATTTTTTTATTAAGTCTATTAACATGTATAATTAAGTATTTTTTTTACAATATTCGAAAAATTGTCATTATTTACGTTAAAAAATTATATAAAAAAACTAACTTTCAACAAAACCCACTAATTTTTTATTTTATTTTTTATAACGAAATATAAAGATAAAAAAGAAATAGACATATTACAAAATAACAATAATTATAACCATTAAAAAATTTAAATTTCTATTTCATAATAATATGTTAAATTCAACATACATCTAACCAAAAAAGTAAGAGTACAATCATTTAAATAAAAATTGTATAAAGAGACAACATTCTTCAATCTTTGATCCAATTTTTCAAGCACCACTTTTGAAAAGTAATATCGCGTTCAAGCTTGACGAGTTAAATCCGCATGTAGTAATTTTGCTTTTGTAGAGCATGGATGACCCTTTGATAGGTTTCAGTTGGAATATTTGGAGCTCACGGGCAAGAACACAATTAAGAATAGTAGAGATGTGTTGACACGGTTT
Organism: Humulus lupulus; assembly: GCF_963169125.1. Lineage (NCBI taxonomy): Eukaryota > Viridiplantae > Streptophyta > Magnoliopsida > Rosales > Cannabaceae > Humulus > Humulus lupulus. The sequence continues at coordinate 245,653,182 of NC_084802.1, forward strand.
TTCACCAACAGTGTACTGTAACGCCCTGGCTACCCTAGAACAGTTATGGTGAACAGTGAACCAGAAATTTGACTCGCTACCCAAGCCCTTTGGTTAAAAACGTGATCTAAGTGTTATTATTAGGTTAAGGTGAAAAACCAGTAAAAGGAAAGGATACATTTCATTAAGTAAATAAACTGCTCATGAGCTTTTCAAAATGTTTACAAGCTGTTCATAATACAAAAGGGTCGCTACTGTAGCAAATATACAATCCCCGCCGACCTAAGCGGCAAAAATAGGGTAAACCCCTAGTCCCTCTGAGAACTCCCTGACCGTGGTGGTCAAGCAGCCCAATATGTACACAACATCGCCCAAGCTCTCCACTCAGGGTTGGGTGAGCTTCTCTTTCCCTTTACCTGCACCACATAGCACCCATGAGCCAAGGCCCAGCAAGAAAACATAATAAAGAATGACATAATATCAACAATGATCATAATAACCATTCAAGACCAACAGTCCAATACATATAGGTGACAGTAGCAAAAGTCACAAAGATGGGAACAACTCCCTCTAGCCATGTGACGATAGGGTCACCGGGGCTTAACTGATAAGAGGTTCTTTCATAAGTTTGATCAGGACAGGTGCATGGTGATTGGTCACCAACATAACCTTCCTCCCGACTCTAGAGTCGTAACTATGGACAACGTCCCCTAGCCATGTGACAAACGGTCACCGGGGTCATATACCTTGGCTAAGTACATCTGGTCTTAGACCAGGCAAGCGCTTATAAGTTCTTCGACCTTAGGGTTGGTCCCGCATTAATGCCATAGAGCTATTCAATGCGTGATCATCGACTTTAGAGTCGGTCCCTGACTACTCAGTGCCATAAACAAGTAATCAGCGTTCACTAGCATTTAATATGCAATCCATGTCCGCGTATATCAACCAACATGCCTCAATATCAAACCATGCATGTCATATACCTATACAGGGTGCAACTATATTCATACACTGTTTTCTTACCTCTGGTTCGAGTGAGAATTATTATATGAATGACCCCTGAGAACGATCAACCTTTAAATTCCTTGACGGTCACCTGGTCATAACCAAAATATAGGATTTGTCAATAAAAATGATAACCGAGGGTTCCCAAACCAAAACCCAGCCCCCGAGACATCAAACACTACCCATCCGGGTACTAGGTTCAACCCCGAGGCCTAAGGTTTGAATCCCCAAGCTAAAAAAATCATTCTGGCAAAAATGACCTTAAGGGTTGCGGCCCTCCCCTGCTGCGCCGTGGCGCGCCCTCCAGATGGCGAGGGACTTCCCTTCCAGATGCCAAGGGCCAAGGCGCCCAGCCCAGAACAGGCAAAAAGGCAGCACGGGCACCAGAATTCCCCCCTGTGTTTTTCCTCTCAAACCAACCCTTCAAACCAACTCAAAAACCTCCTCCAAACACCCATTTAAACCCCTAGACATCACCCATAACTTCCCCTCATCAGAACCCAACCTAAACCTTAACTAAAACCTCTTTAAATCCAAACTTCCAACAAGAATCAAAACTGAAAAACCAGAGAGAAAAACAAAGCACCACCTGAAATAAGTGACTAGAACTCACCTTGAAACCAGTTTTGGACCTCCCTCACTAGCTGAAACAAGTCCACCAACCCAGCCTTTGAATTCCTAGCTTGAATCCCCACCTAGAACTCAAAAACCTCAAAGGAGAGATGAAGAAGATAGTGTATGGGAAGGAAGAAGAAAGTCTCTGTTTTTGTTCTGTTCCTTTACGACCCTCCTAAGTTATATATATCCAAAACCCCAAATGACCAAAATACCCTTAAGCCACCTAAAGCCTCTAAAACCATCTCAAGGGTAAAATTGGTACTTTCCACCTATCTCGTTAATCATAATTAACGCTTCCCAATTCCTGCTAATCTCAAAATCTTCAAACACCAATAATTCATATCCAGTTACCGTAAAATCCCCGGTAACGCTATAATCATTAATATCACCCCGAGACTCACCCCGAGCCCCGAGCTCAAACATGTTATGACCAAACCGATAAATCATGTTTAAAGATCGTCTCATGCTGAAATACTTGAACCAATCCACATTATAATGTGGTCTCACAATATATCATTGACATACAAACAAGTATTCAATTATACCCTCAACGGGCCAAATTACCAAAACACCCCTGTAAACAAATGTGGACTCACATGCATGCATTTAACATCATATTATAATATAATTCTCATAAACATGCATAAACACATTTAATGGCATAATTAAACAGTTATGGCCCTCCTGGCCTACTAATCCTACCATTAAACCATAATAGGGAATCCGGGGCATTACAACTATCCCCTCCTTACACAAATTTCGTCCTCGAAATTTACCTGAACAGCTCGGGATACTGACTCCGCATATCTGACTCCAGCTCCCAGGTCCCCTCCTTGACCTTGCTGTTCCTCCACAATACCTTAACCAAAGTTATTGTCTTGTTCCTGAGGACTTTATCTTTCTTGTCTAGTTTCTAAACAGGTTGCTCCTCAAAGGAGAGATCTGGCTCAAGCTCCAGATCTTGATAACTCAAAACATGACTCTCATCAGATACATACCTCCGAAGAGTGGATACATGAAACACATTATGCACGGCCGACAATGCCGGAGGCAAAGCAAGCCTGTAAGCCACTTGACCAATTCTCTCCAGGATCTCAAATGGACCTACAAACCTAGGACTCAGCTTGCCTTTCTTCCCAAACCTTCTCACCCCTTTCCATGGCGAGACTCTAAGGAAGACATAGTCTCCTATCTGGAACTCCACGTTCCTGGATTTGGGATCTGCATAGCTCTTCTGTCTACTCTGAGAAGTAAGCATCCGAGCCCTAATCTTTTCAATAGCCTCACTGGTCCTCTGAACTACCTCAGGACCTAAGTATCTCCTTTCTCCTGTCTCATCCCAATGAATGGGAGATCTACACTTCCTACCATACATCATCTCATATGGTACAACTCCAATGGTAGACTGGTAACTGTTATTGTAGGAGAACTCTATCAAAGGCAGATACTTACTCCATGACCCACCAAAGTCCAGCACACATGCCTGCAACATGTCCTCTAATATCTGAATCGTCCTCTCAGATTGCCCATCTGTCTGAGGATGATAAGCTGTACTGAACTTCATTCATGTACCCATGGCTGTCTGTAAACTCTTCCAAAACTTGGAAGTAAAAGTAGGGTCCCGATCTGACACGATCGACCTAGGTGCTCCATGGAGGCGCACGATCTCTCTCACATAGAGATCTGCATACTGGTCAACTGTATAAGTAGTCCTCACTGGCAGAAAGTGAGCTGACTTGGTATAGCGATCCACTATCACCCAAATAGAATCATGCTGACCAACAGTCCTGGGTAAGCCCACCACAAAATCCATCGTGATGTCTTCCCACTTCCACTCTGGGATATCCAGAGGCTGCAATAACCCTGCCGGCCTCTGATGCTCAGCCTTGACCTATTGACATGTCAAGCACTTAGCCACATACTCTACTACATCTCTCTTCATCCCTGGCCACCAGTACAATGATCTCACATCCTGATACATCTTTGTGGTGCCTGGATGCAAAGAGTAAGGTGTAGTATGAGATTCATCCAGAATCTCCTGCCTCAATGTAGTATCTAATGGAACACATATCCGTCCCTTGTATCTCAACAATCCCAAATCAGATACTGTATAATCTCTGGATGCTCCAACCAAGACATCCTCTCTAATCTTGATCAGCTGTGGATCACTCAACTGACCCTCCTTAACCCTCTCTAACAGCGTAGACTGTAGCATAATGTTGGCCAACTGGCCCACCAGCAACTCTATACCAGCCCTGGTCATATCATCAGCTAACTCCCTGGCTATCAGCCTAATACCATGAATCTGTCCCGGACCCTTCCGGCTTAAAGCATCAACTACCACGTTGGCTTTCCCTGGATGATACAGAATCTCACAATCATAATCTTTTACTAACTCCAACCAACGCCTTTGCCTCATGTTCAAGTCCTTCTGGGTGAAGAAATACTTCAGGCTCTTGTGGTCTGTATAAATCTCGCATTTTTCTCCATAGAGATAGTGCCACCATATCTTTAAAGAAAAAACCACCGCTGCCAACTCTAAGTCATGAGTAGGATACCTCTTCTCATACTCCTTCAACTGACGAGAAGCATAGGCTATAACCTTCTCTGATTGCATCAAAACACAGCCCAAACCCTGATGAGAAGCATCGCAGTAAATCACAAACTTCTCCTGGTCTGTCGGAAGACTCAGAACTGGAGCTGTAATCAACCTCTGTTTCAACTCCTGGAAGCAGTTCTCACATTTATCTGACCACAAAAACTTCTGACCCTTGCGTGTCAACTCAGTCAACGAAGTAGTAATCTTTGAGAACCCTTCCACAAAGCGCCTGCAATACCCTGCCAATCCAAGGAAACTTCTAACCTCAGAAGCATTCTTTGGCCTTGGCCAATCTCTGGCCGCTTCAATCTTTGCTGGATCTACTTTAATCCCCTCCTTACTGACAATGTGCCCAAGGAAGGACACCTGAGACAACCAGAATTCACACTTCTTGAACTTTGCAAACAATCTGTGTTCCCTCAACCTCTGTAGAAGCAACCTCAGATGCTGTTCATGCTCTATCTCAGTCTGAGAATATACCAGAATATCATCGATGAAGACGATCACAAACTGATCTAGATAATCCTTGAACACTCTGTTCATCATATCCATGAAAGCAGCAGGGGCATTAGTCAATCCAAATGACATAACTAGAAACTCATAATGCCCATACCTGGTACGAAAAGCGGTCTTCGGTATGTCTCCCTCCTTGACTCTCAACTGATGATAACCAGAACGAAGGTCGATCTTAGAGAATACCGTCTTACCCTGCAATTGATCAAACAGATCGTCTATTCTTGGCAAAGGATACCGATTCTTAATTGTCAACTTATTCAGTTCTCTATAATCTATACACATTCTCAGAGAACCATCTTTCTTCTTTACAAATAGAACTGGCGCACCCCAAGGTGAGAAACTAGGTCTGATAAAACCCAAATCTAACAGCTCTTGCAACTGTACCTTTAATTCTTTCAACTCAGTTGGGGCCATTCTGTATGGTGCTCTAGACACTGGCTCCGTCCCTGGTGCCAGCTCTATAATGAACTCAATCTCTCTGTGTGGTGACAACCCTGGAAAATCTTCTGGAAACACATCCAGAAACTCACATACAAGTCTAGTATCCTCTGGTCTCACTGGCACGACCCGAGTGGTATCAACCACACTGGCTAAGAATCCAATGCAACCTCCTTGCAATAAATACCTAGCCCTCAATACAGAAATCATAGGAATGTGGGGTCCATGCACAGCACCAACAAACACAAAAGGATCCTCACCCTCTGGCTCAAAGGTGACCATTTTCCTTCTGCAGTCAATGGTTGCCCCATACTTTGCCAACCAATCCATACCCAGTATCATATCGAAGTCAGTCATAACCAACTCTATAAGATCCACTGACAGCTCTCTGCCCTCCACTATCACTGGCAAAGATCTGACCCACCTTCTGGATACCACCAACTCCCCAGTGGGTAACAAAGTACCAAACCCCACAGCATAGAAATCACAAGGTCTACACAACCTATCAATAATACTACTAGAAATAAAGGAATGTGTAGCACCAGAGTCAATCAATACATTATAAGTGGTTCCAGCACTAAGAAGCTGACCTGTAACCACTGAGGGGGAAGCCTCAGCTTGTGCCTGAGTCAATGCAAACACTTGAGCTGGGGCCGAGCTGTCTGCCTTCCTGGGTTCTTCCTTTCTTGCCTTAGGGCAATCCTTTTTCCAGATGACCCACTGCTCCACAAGAGAAGCACTTCCTTGCCCTACACTCTCCCAAGTGATGCCTCTTGCATCTAGGACACTCAAGATAAGACCTCCAGGCTTCATTACCACCTGGACGACCCATAGAAATACCACGGGGCCGTCTGTCAGGACCTGGAACTGGGAAGGTGTCAGGAACCTTCCTCTTCTGATCACTGGGGCCAACACCTCTACCAGAACCCACAAATGGAGGACCTGGCCTCCTGAAATCCCTTCTGGCTGCATTGTCACGCCAGATCTTAGTCTATGCACTCTCAGCTGTGAGTGCCTTCTCCACCACCTGTGCATAAGTAGTAACTCCTGCCACAGTGGTGATACGTACATCTCGGGCTAACCTGGGCTGTAGCCCCTGTAAGAAACGCTCTCTCCTGGTCCCATCAGTTGGCACCAACTCCTTTGCAAACTTTGCCAAACGGTCAAACTTTAAGGCATACTTGGTAACTGATAAGCTTCCCTGAAGTAGCCTCATGAATTCATCAGCCTTCGCCGCTCTAATAGCATCATTATAGTACTTTTCATTGAACAAGGTCTGAAACTCCTCCTAGTTCAGGAGATTAACATTCTTGGTCTGGCCAACCACTTCCCACCAAATCCGGGCATCATCCCGAAACATATAGACAGCACAGGCCACCCTCTCACTACCAACTACCCTCATAAAGTCAAGAATAGTGGTAATCATGCTCATCCATTATTCAGCTTTGGTAGGATCTGCACTGCCTTCAAACACAGGAGGTTGTTGTTTCCTGAACCGTTCATAAAGAGGTTCCAATCTGTTTTCAACCCCAGGCAGCTGCCCAATAACTGGCACCGACACAAAAGGTGCCTCTGCAACACTGGCCACCACAGGCACTTGCTGCTGCCTTAGGAGACGAAGCTCCTCTCCATGTTTCAGCACTATAGCCTGTAATTCCTCAAACATCTGCTGCCAGTTTGCAGGCGCTGGCTGTGGAATCTGGGATTAGTCATTCTCTTGACCCTGACTGCTATTATTCTTGCCTGGATCACTCTGGCCAGCTGACATATCTGTCTGTCCTGGGTTCATTCTGTCACTGATACCTTACTGAAACAATAATCAACACGACCAGTCAGGTAGTAATAACTAAACCTCTTGCCGCCTCACAGTCCAAGAACAAACAGACAAATATCTCATTCCACACTCATTCAATATTCACAAGTAGATACATGTTTATGGCATTCAGCACTCAGCATGTATCACATAATAACTTATAAACAACCATACTAATAAGCAGGTGCCAGCAATCTCATTACTAATTAGCACACATTTGCTGAAGATATAATATTTCAGGGCATAGGCTCAACTGGTATCTCATGCACACAGGTAAAGCATATATATCACATTTAAACAATTACACATGTAACCACATAAATAGTTACCAAACCATGAGTTGAGCTTGACTTCGGTGATGTGTGTACATACCCAGCCAGTCTACAGGAACCTTAACCTTGGCATTGCTCTGATACCAAGTTGTAATGCCCTGGCTACCCTAGAACAGTTACGGTGAACAGTGAACCAGAAATTTGACTCGCTACCCGAGCCCTTTGGTTAAAAATGTTATCTAAGTGTTATTATTAGGTTAAGGTGAAAAACCAGTAAAAGGAAAGGATACATTTCATTAAGTAAATAAACTGCTCATGAGCCTTTCAAAATGTTTACAAGCTGTTCATAATACAAAAGGGTCGCTACTGTAGCAAATATACAATCCCCGCCGACCTAAGCGGCAAAAATAGGGTAAACCCCTAGTCCCTCTGAGAACTCCCTAACCGTGGTGGTCAAGCGGCTCAATATGTACACAACATCGCCCAAGCTCTCCACTCAGGGTTGGGTGAGCGTCTCTTTCCCTTTACCTGCACCACATAGCACCCATGAGCCAAGGCCCAGCAAGAAAACATAATAAAGCATGACATAATATCAACAATGATCATAATAACCATTCAAGAACAACAGTCCAATACAGATAGGTGACAGTAGCAAAAGTCACAAAGATGGGGAAAACTCCCTCTAGCCATGTGACGAAAGGGTCACCGGGGCTTAACTGATAAGTGGTTCTTTCATAAGTTTGATCAGGACAGGTGCATGGTGATTGGTCACCAACATAACCTTCCTCCCGACTCTAGAGTCATAACTATGGACAACGTCCCCTAGCCATGTGACAAACGGTCACCGGGGTCATATACCTTGGCTAAGTACATCTGGTCTTAGACCAGGCAAGCGCTTATAAGTTCTTCGACCTTAGGGTCGATCCCGCATTAATGCCATAGAGCTATTCTATGCGTGATCATCGACTTTAGAGTCGGTCCCTGACTAGTCAGTGCCATAAACAAGTAATCAGCGCTCACTAGCATTTAATATGCAATCCATGTCCACATATATCAACCAACATGCCTCAATATCAAACCATGCATGTCATATACCTATACACGGTGCAACTGTATTCATACACTGTTTTCTTCCCTCTGGTTCGAGTGAGAATTATTATATGAACGACCCCTGAGAACGATCAACCTTTAAATTCCTTGACGGTCACCTGGTCATAACCAAAATATAGGATTTGTCAATAAAAATGATAACCGAGGGTTCCCAAACCAAAACCCAGCCCGCGAGACATCAAACACGACCTATCCGAGTACTAGGTTCAACCCCGAGGCCTAAGGTTTGAATCCCCAAGCTGAAAACATCATTCTGGCAAAAATGACCTTAAGGGTCGTGGCCCTCCCCTGCTACGCCGCGGCGCGCCCTCCAGACGGCGAGGGACTTCCCTGCCAGACGCCAAGGGCCGCTGCGCACCACAGCTGCGCTGCGGCGCCCAGCCCAGAACAGGCAAAAAGGCAGCACGCGCACCAGAATTCTCCCATGTGTTTTTCCTCTCAAACCAGCCCTTCAAACCAACTCAAAACCTCCTCCAAACACCCATTTAAACCCCTAGACATCTCCCATAACTTCCCCTCATCAAAACCCAACCTAAACCTTAACTAAAATCTCTTTAAATCCAAACTTCCAACAAGAATCAAAACTGAAAAACCAGAGAGAAAAATAGAGCACCACCTGAAATAAGTGACTAGAACTCACCTTGAAACCAGTTTTGGACCTCCCTCACTAGCTGAACCAAGTCCACCAACCCAGCCTTTGAATTCCTAGCATGAATCCCCACCTAGAACTCAAAAACCTCAAAGGAGAGATGAAGAAGATAGTGTACGGGAAGGAAGAAGAAAGTCTCTACTTTTGTTCTGTTCTTCTACGGCCCTCCTAAGTTATATATATCCAAAACCCCGAATGACCAAAATACCCTTAAACCACCTAAAGCCTCTAAAACCATCTCAAGGGTAAAATTGGTACTTTCCACCTATCCCGTTAATCATAATTAACGCTTCCCAATTCCCGCTAATCTCAAAATCCTCAAACACCAATAATTCATATCCAATTACCCTAAAATCCTCGGTAACGCTATAATCATTAATATCACCCCGACACTCACCCCGAGCCCCGAGCTCAAACCTGTTATGACTAAACTGATAAATCATGTTTAAAGATCGTCTCATGCTGAAATACTCGAACCAATCCACATTATAACGTGGTCTCACAATATATCATTGACATACAAACAAGTATTCAATTATACCCTCAACGGGCCAAATTACCAAAACACCCCTGTAAACAAATGTGGACTCACATGCATGCATTTAACATCATATTATAACATAATTCTCATAAACATGCATAAACACATTTAATGGCATAATTAAACAGTTATGGCCCTCCCGGCCTACTAATCCTGCCATTAAACCATAATAGGGAATCCGGGGCATTACATGTACTAAGAAATAGTAAGGTAGATTAGTGCTTAGTTATAAATCGCAATGGAAAATGAAATGAATTAACAAGAACACAGATCTTTTACATGGTTCAGTGGTTAAAATCTACCTAGTCCATGAGTCTATATTATTGCTGTTTTCTCTATTTTGGCAGAGTTTGAGTATTACAGAATAATCATCCTCCCTTTTCCTGTCCAATATTCCCAGTATTTATAGAGAAATTCCATGGACAGGTTTGGGTAACCGCGTGAGTCAATCACGCATATACATATTTATTACATTTAATACAACCAATTCCCATTTATATTGGGATATGAATTGATAATAGAATAAACAGGTTCCTGTTATCTCGGACAATAAATATGGCAGCCTAGTCATAAATATGGATTCCGAGTCTCCAAGGATCCTTGAGTATGCAATATACTAGGATAATCACGAGCTGGATATACCCTCCAGGCTCGTACTTCGACAATTGTTTGAATATTCTGAGCTCGCGCTTCACAACTTCTGCATCCCTAGCTCGTATGACCACTGTGCAAGTTGAGCTGCATAAGTGGATAATAAATAGACATCTTCCTTGGCTCTTTTTCCGTTTATTTATTTTCCCCGCTGTACCCGAGCTGAGTGAAGGAAATCGTGTTGAAATCAGGGTACAACATTTGCCCCCCAAGTCGTTGCTCGTGTTTCATGTTGTCACTTTCTGACCTTCATAGTAGGGACTTTTAAACTTCTGCTGGATAATACCATGCATACCCACTACTTGAGTACTGGACACGTGGTGTACTACAATTGGTGTCTATTCAGGTTTCAAGGACTGCAATAATTGTCTTGTCACTTTTTTGCCGCCGTTTTGTCTTTTTATCCTTGGCCCTTGGATCTTGAACTAACCCAAATGGATGGCCCAGATTAATTTGCACAACTTAGGTATAAAAGGGATGGCCAAGTTTCAGACTTCACCACCTTTCATTTAAAAAAATTTCTCTTTAGCACTTCCGAAACATCCTTTTTTCCCAGAAATCCCCAAAACTCGTTCATTGTACCCACTTACTCAGAAATTTGACAGGAACTTCCCTTTGTAAAGTCTACGTCTTACAGTTGAAGAACATACTGTAAGTATCTCTCTTTTTTGGTTTGAAGAATTTTGTTTTCTTTTATTGCACTTTTGTTCTTCACCATGTTCATATGCACTATTCACTGTAGTCACTATTAGGCCATTTCTGAATGTTTTTAGGGAATAGGTTTCGACTTAGGTACAACTGGTGAGTCCAAAAATAACTCTAGAAATAAGACATTCATAAAACTGGGAAATTTATGGGTAAATCTGGGTAATTTCAACGGTGAATTAATTTTAATAATACACATTTGAGAGAAAGGAGATGAAGGGTTTTTAGGTTTCAAACCAGATAGCTTAGAGGTTACGTTTCTTGGGTTGTTTTGTACTAAATTGCCTCCCAAGGAAAGTAGTGGTCTGGTAGTCTGACACACAGATCCCTAAATATCAAGGGTCTGTTAGGAAATTGAGGCGCATAACTTAGGGTATCGTGTGGTATCACACGATGGGGCTGAGGCTAACCTCAACTCGTATAACAAAAGTAAACCTTCCCCCTTTGTACTTGTGCGTCAATCTTTCAACCCTCTTAGGTCGCCTACTAACTAGGTCGTTCTGTCCGTTAGGCGATATGATGGCTCCCCAAAAGAAAATCGCTCCCATGAAGAATACATCCAGCTCATCTGCTCAGCAAAAGAACAAGGGGAATCAGATCTCCCTAGAGTCCCCCATCCCCCACTTCGGTCCGATGGTGGAGAAGGAGGTGGTGGTTTACCCCAATGCCTACTTCGAGGCGGCACACATCGTATCGAAGATCACGACCCAAGGGAGGGTGAACAAAATCATGCTGGGCCATAACATCGAGACTGGGACCGAAAATCTCATTGCCCGACCTGCGTTTGAAGGGGAACGGAGCTACTCCCTTCTCCAAGACAATTTCGCGACTTGGAGTGATGAACATCTGAAGGCTGGAGCCTTTCTCCCCCTGGACCAATACTTCACGGACTTTCTAAATTTCATGAAGTTGGCTCCATTTCAGCTCCCCCCAAATTCTTATAAGCTTTTTGCGGGGTGAAATATTTATTTTTGAAGCACGAGCGGGAGGTCCCCACTCCGGTAGATATACTATATTTCTCCTACCTTAAAGCTAGCCCGGAGCAGAAAGGGCGAGGTGACGGGTTCTACTATCTCACAAGATTTCCCAACTTTGCTCCCATCATCGAGCTTCCCAGTCACCCCAACGACTACAAAGACCTATTTTGTATGTCGAATGGGTTCCGGAATTGCAAACATGGATACTTCAACTGTCCTCGTAAGTTCCTTAATCTGTGTCTTCAACTTATGAAATTCTATTCTTTTCAAGATGTTTCCTTTGTACACGTCCTAACTGAATTTGTTTCTCGTGCAGCCATATTTGCGAGGACGGAGAAGTCCGTGACCCTCGGGGGTCAATATGAGAAGTTGTCTGGGCTTCCACCCAGCGAGAAGGACTACCATCAAGTCGTGAATGATGTAATGATTCTGGCATGTAAGTTGATTGGTGAAGGTCAAACATTGGCCTTAAGGACCCGGGCTACCCTTCCGGTGATCCAGGAGCTCCTATCCTCTGAAGAGGAGGCCTTGCCAGCCACCAAAGGCGAGGAGGAAGAAGAGGACGAGGTCCCCCTTGTGAGGAAAAGGAAGACTCCCGAGGCTATCCGGGAACCTGATTTAGAATGAGCTCCGTCAGGGGCAATAGCCGGTCCCCCCGGCCAAGGTAACCCATACCCTTATAGGGAATTACATAGGGCTGTTGTCGACTTTAGGTTAGTTCGGTTTAACCCAAATCAACTCTTTCATCGTGATCCTCATGAACCAGATCGTAATGTAACCCTGCTCCAATGTGTAGACCAACTAGTGGTACGCCATGACAGCAGTTACCCTAAGGGCACAGCAGTTGTTGGCAACACTTTAAACTTTAGTTCTGCCATTTATGAGGAGTATGAAACCAACTGTAGGACCTGGTCTTCTTTATTCCAGGATGCATTTGCCCCTAGATTTAGACAATATGTAGATGAATCCAACCCTGAAGAAGGATCTGAGCCTGAACCCCCTAGGATCCTAGAAATACTAACTGTAGACTCTCCCTCTCCTCAAGTAATCCCAACGCCGAAGGTTGTGCCTATCCCAGCCAAAACACCCATGTTGGTGATAATAGACTCCTCCCCCAGGTCGGATGGTAGGATCTTTGTTTTCTCTATCCTTCTATATGTATTTGACAACTTTATTTGTGAACTAACTCCTTTTTGCTCTTTTCATGCAAAGAGATGGGACAACCCGGAGCTCCTGACCTCCAAACTGCCTTCCAGGTCCAGGAGGCCGGCTCGGGCCCCGTTATGAAGAGGCCTAGGATTACGAAGAAGACCCCTCTGGCAGCAGAGAACACCTCAAAATCCCCTGCTAAGGGGAAAGACACGAGCTCAACAGCTCCGGTGTCTTCTGTTACCAATAGGAGGGTTCCTCCTCCTCTTCCACTCCGATTCGCGCCTCCCCAAGCCCAAGTGATACAAAGTGATCCTCCATTCCCCGCCATCCTAGCTGCGACTATTCGAATACCAGTAGATCCCCAGGATCTAGAGAAAATCTCTGAAGCCTTTCGGGGTATCATTTATGAGACGGCGAGCCATATGGTGGGGTGCACCTATAGGGCCAGCTCAAGGGATTTGAGGACCTTCGAGGAGCGGAGCACAGAGAACGTCATGAAATCAGCCATGGGAATGAGCCTCACTATAAGTTATCCTACCATGGTGACATATTTTTTTATTGTGCCCAAGGATAAATCTGACATGTTTTATTATTTTGCAGTCTGCCCTGGCTCAATATTGCAGTATAGCCCATGCTAGGGCTAGAAATGATGAGCTTTGGGCAGAAATAAATGCTGCCAATACTGCCCTGATAGCCACTAAAGAAGCCGAGCATGTCACCAAAACTGCTTTGGCGGATGCTTAGAAGAATGAACACGATGCCAAGGCTGTTCTCGCCTTGTCCCAAGAAAGCGAACAGGCTGCAAGGACTGCCTTGACGACCTTCTAGGCTCAACTTGCACAACTCCAGACCGAGGTTGATAAGGCCAAAGAAAAATCGCTCGAGGCCGAGGCCATAGTCAAAGAAGAAAAGGAAACCTCGTTGTCTTCCATGGAAGAGATGATATACAAGTGCTGGGCCTTTAACCAGGATGGGAACTTCTCTTTCATGGAATCCGGGCTGCCTTCAGGCTTGGTTCGAGGTTTTTCTCCTCAGGATGATTTCTTTTTTTGATATATATATCTAACATTTTATCTATTTATCATTCCTTTACTGTATCTCATGTTTATGACTCCATAGACTTGTACATTCAAGATTTTAGGGATTGTTGTTTAGATCAAAGTAGATATTTTTAGCTCGGTTATATCCAAGTTTTGTGTGTTGAATTGTATCATACCTGTTCAGAATCAGGCCTTGAACTCGGTTATATCTGGGGTTTTTAATAATTCACTTAGTTCGTGTTACGTTTATTGATAACTCGAGCTTTAAAAAGCCCTTGATATTAAACAATTTTCCCAACTTTCCAAGTAATTTAAAATTAGTTCATGTTAGGTTTATTGATAAAAAAGCCCTTGATATTAAACAATTTCCCCAACTTTCCAAGTTTATGACCTAGTCATATCCAGGGTTTTAAATGATTAAACTTAGTTCGTGTTAGGTTAATTGGCAACTTGAGCTCTTAAAAAAGTCATCGAATAATCAATTTTTCAAGCTTAAAAGTTTCGGATCTGGTTGTATCCAGGGTCTTAAATGATTAAACTTATCAAGTGATCTTAATCTGGCCAACCTCGGGTTATATGCCCCCCAAGTAAGAAGAATGTGGAAACTTTCTTGGTTGCTTTTACAAACATATATACACGAGCTAATACAACCTTAACAAGAAATTATTTAATAACCCATCTATTACTTAATCAAATGGCTTTTATAAATAAGCCTTACATGGATGATGGTACTACTAATAATACTTTTTCAAATGTAAGGCATTCCAGGTCCACGGGACTGTCTCCCCATTCAACCGAGCTATCATGAAAGTTCCTTCACGCAAAACTTCGACACCCTGATATGGTCCCTCGCAGTTCAAGCCTAAGACACCTACCTTGGGATTCTTATTCGCCAGAAAGACCCTTCGGAGAACCAGGTCACCCAATCCGATTCTATGCCTCTTAACTTTAGAAATAAAGTAATGAGTGATATTTTGTTGATAATGGGTGAGTTGTAACTGCGAGTCCTCTCGTTTCTCTTCAATCAGGTTGAGAGATGCGTTAAATATTTCATCATTCCATTCCTGGCTGAATGTCCTTTTCCTGTGAGTGGCTACCATGGCTTCAACTGGAAGGACGATCTTGCTTCCAAAAGTTAGGGAAAAAGCAGTATGTCCTGTGGAGGTTCTGTGAGAAACCTAGTATGCCCAAAGTACTTTCAGGAGCTGTTCGGGCCATAATCCTTTGGCCTTGTCTAACCTCTTCTACAGGCTCGCTTTTAAGGTTCCCTAATAAGGCTTAAGGGCCTTGATTAGTGTGTCAGGAGGGCATAACTGGATTATACGTGAATTAAGTGATTAAAAGCATGTTATATGATTATTTGAATATCTGTGATGCATGACTATGTGTATTAGTATGCATGTAGGCCCTGATTAGGTTAGAAGGGCATATTTGTAATTTTAGCCCGTTGAGGGCATAAATGTAAATAATTGTGATAAATTTTTGAGACCACATTATTATGTGGATATATTTGTAATCTGTGACTCGAGGCGATCCTAGTGAGCAGTTCAGCGAAAAAGTCACGGCGGGGATTTATACCCGGCTCGGGGCGAGCTTGGGGGTATTTCTGGGAGTTTAGAGAATATATTGTAGTCTATTTTGATATTGAGGAATATAATTGGTGACTAGTTAGGTGTAGTGAAGTAAGCGATAAATATTAGAGACATTCGAGGAATTAGCGAGAATTGGGTGTAATGACCAAAATGCCCTTAAGATGTTTAAAAGCCTAGTTATAAGTGGGAGGGAAATATGGTATTTTGGTGTTTTGAATCAGATAAATGTTGTTTTGGCTTTATTTCCTTAGTGGATAGTGTAGAAAGTGTTGGAAGTCTGAAGATAGAAAAGAAAGAAAAGAAGGAAAAGGAAAGGAGGGAAAAAAGCAGGGGTTTTCTCTCTTGCACGGTTTGGGCTTCTCTTCACTAAATCTCTGGAAATTTGGAGCTAAAGTTTAGAGAAGGCTTAGGCTAGGACTCAACACTAGTATCCTTGATTTGTCTTGGGTAATTGGTAGAGGTTACTCATCATTTGAGGTAAGGTTTTGAGGTTGTAACTTAGTTTTTGGTTCTTAGTATTAATATGGATTTTGAGCTGAGTTTTTGGTGGGAATTCTAGGGAATTGAGGCTGAAGTTTTGAGGGGTGAAGGCTAAGGAGGTGTGGAAGGCAACCTAGGTTGAGCTCATCCATCAAAGGTAAGAAACTCTAGCTTTAGGCTTTGTGATTTCTGTTGTTTTGCTGAGTTTTTGAGCTCTAAGTTCAGCCATGGTGGATTTTGTGTTTTGGGGTGTATGTGATTGAATTTCTTGTGGTTAGGTTGTTTGGGATGAGTTGATGATGTTGGGAGGCTTTTTTTGAAGTTTGGTTGAGGTTTGGTTGAGTTTTAGAAAGGTTTGGCTCGAGGAAATTCGAAGAGGAGAAAACTGGGTAGTGTCTGGCTGTGACTAGTGCTGTAGCGCTAGCCTTAGGGCACTACAGCGCTAGGCTTGGGCATCTGGGAGCCTGATGGCTCTGCTTGTAGCACTGTAGCGCCCACTTTAGGGCGCTGTAGCATTACCCTATTCTCAGAAAGGGGTTTTTGGGTTATTTCTTAGGGTTGTTTGCTCAGGGGCTCAGGGTTTGATTCCACCACCCCGTTTGGTGGAATTAGGACTTCTCAAGGGCTCGGGATTGGTCTCGAGGCTAAGTTTTGGAATTGAAGTTTGGAGTTGGTTCTAACTTGTGACTGTGACTAGGTGTACGCTAGGGCTCAGACGGGATCGTGCTTGAGGATCGAATTGAACAAAGCAATCGAAATCTAAAGGTAAGAAAACTGCACCCGATTATGTGTTTGTGATGGGACTAAGAGCTCCCTATATCTGTATGACGTCATAGATGGTATTACGCCATGGGACATGTGATAAACAGCATAAGGGTGCCGTAAATAATACTTGCGCACAGGGTGCGGCTCGGCCACTGGTAGCTGAGGACAGCTTAATATTCATTGAGCTCGGTTTAAGCAGGCCGGAGTCAGTGGGATAAATAGAGGGTACGGCCTAAGGTTGTTAATCCTGGTTATCATATGTGAATTGATTATTGATATGAAATGATGTACTTGGTATGCTGAATACTTGAATAACATGAATGTTTGGACTGTTGAGTACATGTTTATACTTGTTATCCAGATTTCCGGATAGCGTTTAGATGGATATCCTCGGGGAAGCAGAATTATCAATGTCTTTCACGGTAGGTGACCAGAGCTCGCGGATGGACAGAAAGGCTTCGCCTCTCCCGTTTAGTGTCCGGATTACTCTTTCAAGCAAACGCGACACGGAAGCTCGTCAACTCTCCCGGACTCCCGAAGGGGTATCCTTCGGGGAAGCTCCTTCCAGGAGAAGCTCTTCAAGTGGTCTTCGCGGAAACAGTTCCGTGCCTCGCACGGAACAAGACCAGGCGGTCGAGTCGTGGAGGAGGCATATTTGGAATGATATCCACCTGACACAGGATCCCGCCTGACACGCCCGACAGGTCAAAGCCGCACACATCCCAGCATGCCTAAGGGTACCTTTTCGCCTACTGTTCCGCTGACAACTTGGAAAAGACGGCTGACTTTGTGTATTCCCCATACTTTCACGTAAATATACCCACATAGAGTCTTGTAGCCATGCTACTACAGTAATTGTATCCCCTATTTATGGCTGGTGTAATTAAGACTCATGGACGTACAGAAAAACCCTAATCCAAAACCCTAGCTATAAAGACCCCCTCATTTTACAATAGGAGGGACGGCCAACAAATCACATAGCAAGAACTCTACTAAAATCTCTCTAGCTTCATCTTCTCCAAGAGAACCCGAGAGAAACACTGTGAGGTTGTGAGTTCCTTATACACCAGCTGTTTGACTGTTATTCTCTACAAGTATAATAACATCGACTCGTGGACTAGGGCTCGTTAACGCCTGAACCACGTAAAAACACTGTTTGTTTATTTATATTTCTGCACTTTTATAGCTCTTGTCTTTTTATTATTCCGTTCGTATTCGTTTCCGAAAAACTCGGTAAACATTATGGTGCTTTCATTGAGAGCTGTAGGAAGTTGTTAGTCAGCTCTTTTTCTGTGTACGTTTTTTGTATTCACTCCGTGCTAAAAAGATGGTGACTACGAGAAAATCCGCGGTTGACAAAAATGCTAGGGTCAACCCCGATACTATGATGGAAGATGCGGTGCAAAATGAACCCTTGGACTACTAAGGTGAAGACCCGACATCCCGCCAGGATCGGGTCAGTACTGAAGATACGATATACTTAGAAGACGAAGAAGAGTATGTCCAAGATGGTTATTACAAGGACGGCTGCTACTATGAGAAGGACCCAGAACTGGTCCAAGTAGCCGAAGAACTGGAGGTCACCAAAGCCAAGCTTGCTGAGCAGGAGCGCCTCTCCGAAAAAATGCAGCGCATGATGGAGCGCCTCCAAAGCAAGTTCGGAGACCTAGGCGACTCGGACGAGGACGCCTCTGTTTTTGGTGGTGCTGATGCCACTATGCCGGATCCAGCCGCTGCTGGACCATCCAAAGCCGCCCCTAACAAGGGCAAAGAAAAAGTTGGAGAGCCTGTACGCGCTGACGCCCCTGCACCTCCTAAAGGCGTGAATCACCAGGCCGACTGCCCCCCCCCCCCCCCGCGCGCAGAAGGTCTCTGGCGCTCCTAAGCCCAGACGTCCTTCAGCCCCAAGGGGGCACTCCGTGCCTAAAGGGCCCGGTGCTAAGGCACCCAGGCCTAGGGGAAGGAACAACCGCCCCAGTGATTCCGTCAACTAGGACGGTCAGGCTGCGAACTCGCACTCCGAAGATAGCTGGTCCACGGTGGACCTAAGAAGAAGGTTGGAGGCCAAGTATGAAAAGGCCAAAGGAGAAAAGGCCCGGCCTCGCGGAGATGACCTCCGAAATCATATTAAGGACAAGCTCCGGGGACGTGACCTCCCGGAGAGTGATACGAAGAGGCTCGAGGAACAGATTGCTGCCTTGACCAAGCTGGTCCGGAAGCAAAGTGGGGCCCTGTCAGACTCTGAGGAGGAAGACCCGGAACCATGTATTCGGAGGATCGCGGAAACGTCCCTCCCGGATAACTTCAAAATGCCTCACATAGAATTATATGAGGGGAGGACAGACCCACGTACCCACCTAGCTAAATACAAAAAAATGATGCAAGTGGCGCGCGTCAGTGAGGACGCCAAATGCATGTGCTTCTCACTCACCCTTACCAAGTCCGCGGAGGACTGGTGGAAAAGATTAGCTCCCGGATCAATCCACAGTTGGAAGGAGCTACAGTCCGCATTCAGGAGGCAGTTCATTGCTGCCCGCGACCACGACATGGAGGTTGGTTCCATAACCAACATCAAGCAGCAACCCAATGAGAACCTCAAAGCTTTCATTCAGAGAATGATGGAAGCTGCTGCAAAGACCAAGGTCAGCGATGACATGAAGCTGATCGCCCTTCAATCGGGCCTTACTGTCGGCTCCCTGCTATGGGGGGAAATGCAAAGGAGACGGGCAGAAACGCTGTCCGAATTCATGTCAAAAGCTCAGGGAATCATCAACCTTGAGGATGCCTACCAGCAGGCCTTTGGAGTTCCCCCAGCTCCAACGCCTTCCGTGACTGCGCCGAGCATTACTTCGCAAGCTCCCGCACCAGCCCTCACGCTTCCAGGAGCCCAATTCACTCCAAGTGTGTATGGGCCTTCCGCGTCTGCTCAGACGCCGAGTCAAACCCATTTCTCTGGGTACGGAGTTGTACAAACCGGATGTAGTATCGCTCCTGGCCTGCCGCAGCCGCAAGCGGAGGACCCAGAACGAAATTTGAGCCAATCGCGGAGCAAACGAAGCGGAAGAAACTCCAACCGGGGAGACCATTCAAAGAAACCCCGGAAGGACTATGAGCCCAAGTTCACGGAGTATACCAGTTTGATAGACTCGCAAGAGAATGTCTATCGGGCGACCTGTAATATGGTCAACTACAGGAAGCCCCCGAAAGTGTCTCACGGAGGAAGGCGTCCGCGAGACTCCAATAAGAGATGTGAGTTCCATGGGGACGTGGGGCACACCACGAACGAGTGCCTTCAACTGAAGGATGAGATCGAGTCCCTGGCAAGAGCGGGACACCTCGGTCAGTGGGTGAGGATACCCATTATCTATCCCAGACAGGGAGTAGTTCACGGAGCTGCATATTCCCCGGGACAGAGGGGGACCGCTAGCGCTCCTGGAGCCGGTCACCCCCAAGCTCCCGGGTCTCAGTTCCCAGCGCTTCCTGCTCCAACCGCTCCGGTACCCATTGCCTTGTTGGCTCCAGGACCTGGTAACCCATATCTGCCCGGCCTTGCTCCGCCACCCGTTGACGGACACGTAGCCACCATTTCCGGAGGACCGCATCTTGCCAGAAGCACCCGTAACTCCCAAAAGAGGTACTTGAGGGAGTTAGAACACACCGGGGAGATGTGCGCCTTGGTTCAATCACCTGCTCAACGTCCCCGAATGATGGACCTTCCCATCACCTTCACGGAGGACGATGCTCGACATGTGCACTTCCCCCACAACGATCCCCTCGTGGTGGAAGCCCAGATTGCCAATAAGAAGGTCTCACGGATCTTGGTCGATAACGGAAGCTCCGTAAACATCCTTTTCAAAGCGGCCTTCCACGCGATCGGATTAACCGAGACAGACCTCACCCCATGCCCCATCCAGCTTCAAGGGTTCAATGGGGATGCACTCATGCCATTAGGCAAAATTCAACTTCCAGTCACCCTCAGAGGAGAAAGCGACGCTTGTGCCTTCAAGCACAGCACATTCGTGGTGGTCGACTGCCCCACGGCGTATAATGCCATCCTAGGCCGACCGGTCCTAATAGATTGTGGGGCCATAACCTCGATACGCCACTTATGCTTGAAGTTTCCATGCGACGATGGGCGTATCGGCACCCTCCGAGGAGACCAACGAAGTGCACGAAGCTGTTATAACGTCTCCGTCTGATCCGTCTACACGGTCCAGGAGACGGTTGCTGCCATCCCTTTGGCGGAAGAATTACCAGAAACTGGGGGTGCTCAAGAGGCATACTTTGACGAACTTGACCCAAGAGTGGGAATCGAGAAAGCAATAGAGCCGATGGAGGAAGTCGAAGAGGTGATCCTCAACCCGGGAGATCCCACCAAAGTCATTCAGGTGGGGAAAAACTTGCCGTCGGCCATTCGAGATAAGATCGTGGCCACTGTGAAGAATAACCAGGATATCCTGGCATGGTGCCACGCTGATATGATGGGGATTAATCCTAATGTTGCGTGCCACGCACTCAACATAGACCTATCTGCAACTCCAGTTCGCCAAAAGAGGAGGCCGTTAGACCCAGTGAGGGCCGAAGCCGTCAAAGCTGAAGTGGACAAGCTGATGTCCATAGGCTTTCTCCAGGAGTCACACTATCCCGTGTGGTTGGCCAACCCGGTTCTGGTCCCGAAACCCGATGGGTCCTGGAGAATGTGCATTGACTTCACGGACCTAAACAAAGCCTGCCCGAAAGATTGTTTCCCTCTTCCGCGAATCGATCAGATGGTAGACGCTACTTCCGGGTACGAACTCTTATCCTTCATGGATGCGTACTCCGGATACAACCAGATCAAGATGCATGTCGTGGACCAGGAACACACCAGCTTCCTCACGGACAAGGGTGTCTACTGTTACGTGGTCATGCCTTTCGGTTTGAAGAATGCTGGGGCGACGTACCAGTGTCTAGTAAACAGGATGTTCAAGGATCAACTGGGGAGGAACATGGAGGTGTACGTGGACGACATGTTGGTAAAATCCAAGACCTCCGGGGACCACAGTGACGACCTTGAGGAAGCTTTCGCCGTGATCCGAAAGTACGGAATGAAACTGAATCCAAAGAAATGTACTTTCGGGGTCTCGTCTGGGAAGTTCCTCGGTTTCATTGTCAGCTTCCGCGGAGTGGAAGCCAACCCTGAGAAAATTAAGGCGTTCATAGATATGCCTTCCCCCCGGAAGCATAAGGATGTCCAGAGCGTTACCGGAAGGATAGCTGCTCTCAGCCGCTTCTTATCCAAGGCCACTGACAAGTGTATGCCCTTCTTCAATGTGTTGCGAGGAAACAAGAAGTTCGAGTGGACCCCCGAATGCGAAGCAGCCTTCCAACACCTCAAGGAGCATTTAACCCGGGCTCCCATTCTGTCCAAACCTGTCGAAGGAGAGGCGTTGTTCTTATACTTAGCTGTGACAGAGCATGCAGTGAGTGCCGCTCTCGTCCGGGAAGATGGCCGTATCCAGCTCCCTGTGTATTACGTAAGCAAGAGGTTACTGGACGCCGAGTCCAGATATTCAATGATCGAAAAACTCTCCCTCTGCTTGCTAATTGCTTCGCGGAAGCTAAGGCCATATTTCCAGGCGCACACCATCAAAGTACTAACCAACCACCCTCTCCAACAAGTCTTGCAGAAACCCGAGTCTTCTGGCAGATTGCTTAAGTGGGCCATGGAACTGAGCCAGTTCGACATCCACTACCAACCACGTGTTTCCATAAAAGGACAAGCTCTCGCGGACTTTATTGTGGAATGCTCGGGAATGAATGACCTCCCGGAAGATCCTGTCCCGGAACTTCCCACATGGAAGGTCTATGTAGACGGAGCCTCAAATGAAAAAGGAGCTGGAGCAGGGGTCATCCTAATATCTCCTCAAGGGCATCAGCTCCAGAGCGCCATCCGTTTCGCGTTCCCAGCATCCAACAACGAGGCAGAGCACGAAGCCATGTTAGCTGGATTACGACTGGCCAGAGAAGTCGGAGCCCAAAAAATCGAAGTATACAACGACTCCCTACTTGTGGTAAACCAAATATCCGGGGAATACCAGACGAAAGGCGAAAAAATGGCTGCCTACGTGTCTCTCTCCCGCGGCCTACTGCAGCATTTCAAAGGCTACCAAATCCGCCAAGTCCCCCGGGACCAGAACTCACTCGCGGACACGCTGGCCAAGCTTGCAACAGACCCGGAGATTGAACAATATGGCCTGGTGCCCATCGGGCACTTAGAAGCACCCACTACCGAGACACAGAGGTTAAATGCCATCATCGACCATTCCCATTCCTGGATAGGACCCATCCTCAGATTTCTCACCACCGGAGAGCTCCCCACTGATAAAGCTGACGCAAGAAAGCTCCAGTATCAAGCTCCCCGATACGTGGTTATGGATGGAAAGCTTTACCGCAGGGGGTTGTCCATACCCTTCCTTAGGTGTGTTGCCGGAACCGAAGTCAGCGCCATCATCCATGAGGTTCACGGAGGCTTCTGTGGCGACCATACCTCCGGGCCGAGCCTCTCCAAAAAGATCCTTCGACAAGGATACTTCTGGCCCACCATGAAGAAGGATTGTGTGGATTATGTCAGAAGGTGTGAGCAGTGCCAGAGGTACGCCAAGGTTCCGCGAGCGCCGCCTACAGAAATTACCTTAATGACCAGCCCCTGGCCGTTCGCCGTTTGGGGCATTGACCTAGTAGGTTCCCTCCCAACTGGAAAGGGTGGAGTGAAGTATGCCATAGTCGCGGTAGACTACTTCACCAAATGGGCTGAGGCTGAACCTATGAACACGGTCACATCTAAAAAAGCACTGGACTTTGTCATCAGGAATATAGTGTGTCGTTTTGGGCTTCCACGAAAAATTGTGTCCGACAACGGGAAGCAATTTGACAGTGAACACTTCACGAACTTCTGTGCTTCGCATGGAATTATCAAAAGCTTTTCCGCAGTCGCCAGACCCCAGGCTAATGGGCAAGTGGAGGCTGTAAACAAAATATTAAAGACCACGTTGAAGAAAAAACTCCAAGCCTGCAAGGCTCACTGGCCGGAAGAACTTCCGCGAGTACTTTGGGCCTATCGCACAACAGAGAGAACTTCGACGGGGCACACGCCTTATTCCATGACCTTCGGTTGCGAGGCCGTCATCCCAGTAGAAACTATGATCCCCTCTCACAGGCAGGATACCTACAACCCCACCCGGAACCACGCCCTTCTCCAGGAGGCCCTGGACATGATCGAAGAGCTCCGGGAGCAGTCGCAGGTCCAACTAAAAATGTACCAAGGCAAGATAGCCCGACACTTTAACACGAGAGTCAAGAGCTGTACATTCGAAGTTGGGGATCTTGTCCTACGGAGAGTATTTCCTGCTACGCAGGATCCGGGAGTGGGAGTCCTCGGACCCAACTGGGAAGGCCCCTATGAAGTCCAAGAAAAAGTGGGCCATGGGACGTATCACTTAAAGAGACTCGACGGATCTAAAGTCCCACGCGCCTGGTACGCGGAGCACCTCTGCCGTTACTACCAGTAGGCCCCGGACGATCTAGTCGGAAGTCCTTGGTGAAATTAGCAAAAGTGAAGAATGTGGAAATAATCCTCCCTGTTGTAAAACACGTGCCTAGCAGGCTAATTTAATGAAACACGGAGAGATTCACTCCACTTTTACTGCACTTTTTATCCCTGTGTTCAAAGCTGCGTTTTAACAAGTGACCACGCGGTCCGGAGACGTCCGGACCCCACGCTCACTTGGGGGGGTATACATGGCTAAGGCATAGCCATACGCCCCTTGAACAAAACATACACAGAACACCACTTATGTGCTAGCATTGTGTTTGAAAATTTTAAATTGTTAAGCTTAGGTTAATTTGTTGCCATGAACATGTTTGCATTACGTGAATTATGTGTTTATGTGAAAATTGCCATTGAAATGCCTGCCATTATGCATCATGAAAATTATCTCCTGTGTAGCACAGCGATGAACAGGACTGGGGGGTGGGGCACATTCAGAGAGCTACGCCGAAACACCCCCAACTCCTTGACAAGTCCTTTGCAGACATATTCCGCGATCGCTGTAGAGCTTTGCTTCGCAAGCTCCAGCTCCGGGTCCCGTAAGGCGAAAGATGGCGAGATCCGCGGACCGTTGTAAGCCGTGCTTCGCAGGCTTCAGCTCCGGATCTCACAAAATAATGCATGGCGAGCTCCTCGACCACTGCAAGTTTCAGCTCCAGGAGCAGACATGGTCGATCCCCCACTCACAGCAGGCCTTGCTTCGCAAAGCCCCTACTCCGGGATCGCACCTGGTAGGTGTGGAAATTTCCCCGACAGCAACGAGCCTTGCTTCGCAGGGCTCCGTGCCAGGTCCCTGAAGCCAGCCACCATGAGGTTCGCAACGACAGTTAGTTTTGCTTCGCAAAGATCTAACCTTAAGACTAGCGATGCTCACCAAAAGAACTCCCGTTCCGAGCCATGGAACGGCTCACCTTAGCAATCCCAGCGAACAGTATAACTACAAGTCCCGGGATTGGCTATTTGCCTTAGGAAAGCTAAAATACGGTGAAAGGAGTCTGGCCGTTGGAACCAGGAAACCTTCGTAACCTAGAAACTACATGGGAAAAGACATCAGCCGTTAGAGCCTCAAGTGGGATGTGCATAGGTTCTGGCCGTTGGAACCAAAACCTCATGCGCCCCTACAACAGTTTCTACCGTATAAAAGTCTACCCTAAACGCAAAGTTAAATAAAGAACTCAATAGAAAAGAAAGGAGAATGCTATAAGTATGGCAAATATGTCTGCAATGAAAAACTCAAATGAAAAATAATTAAAGATAAAACCCCTTCAAGCATTGGGGGTGGCTGCAGCTTCCACGACCGCGGCCTCGGGGACATCGGCTTCAACTGAGGCTGGCGGAGTCGGCTCATTGGAAGGCGGAACTTTGTCACGGGAAGGTTCAGAGGTCCCCGCCTCTCCGGGATCTCCCGCCTCAGGGGCTCCAGCACGTTCGTCAATGTTGTAAGTTTGGACGTACGCCTCTGGGCCTTGATCCCACACCTGTAGCTTCTCCCTCATGGCGTCGGCATCCTCTCCCAGATAGCCTAGTACCTCCGGGTTCACTTTCCAGAGTTGATGCATGAGGACCACATGCGATATATTAATCGTCCTGTTCAGTATCACCTCGGCATCCTCCTTCTCCTTCAAGCGCTCCGCCTTGGAGGTTGCCAGCTGTGCCTCCGCGACAGCTAATTGAGCCCTTAGTTTGTCCATCTCGGCCTTGGAGGCATCCCGCTCTCCCTTAAGAGAATCAATCTCCTTGCGCTGCTCCCAATTTTGGTTCAGCACGGATTGCTTCTCGGTCACATGCCCCCTGGCAGTGAATTGCAAGGCTCCGATCTCTTTATCCTTCTCGGCGAGCCCCAACTTCAGCATAGACACGAGATCCCTGCTCCTCTTATGAAGTTGCTCCTCCTCGTGCAGCTTACTCTGAAGAGTGGAATATTCCTCTTGCTGCTTAAGGAGAAGATCATTTTTTGATTGCAAGCGGGCTTCCAAGGTATCCTTCTCCACCCTGGCTTGGGACAGCTCTTCCCGGAGCTTGGAGTTTTTGGCCTTCATCTCATCCGACCGCTGTCTGAACTCATTCTCTGCGTTGGCCCGGTACTCTTGATATTTGGCAAGATATTTCTTGTCCGCCTCTTCCTCAGCCGTGCGCCGGGCCTGGTCAATCTTCTCCGAAGCCTCCAAGGCCTGTTGGGTCAGTTTCTGCTTCTCCGCCTCCAAGGCCTGGCGAGCCACCTGGCTCTCCTCCAGCTGAACCAGAACTGCACCCACCTCCCGGAACGAGCGTTCCGCGATCAGAGAGGCCTGCATGGAAAGACAACACAATGAGTTAAGCAGAACCAAATGTGCTAAGACAGATGATCCCAAAGCTTAACTGACGGCTTACCCCGGACAATTGTTGCTTCACGGCATGTGTCAGCAGCAGCGGATCCTTGCTGCTACTGATGGCCCATTTCTCAGAATTGAGCTCGCACAAGCTCAGGGCCATGTCCTCCATCATCTCCGCTCCGAACGGCGCCAATGCACGTCCAAGCCTAGGCACCAGCCTCTTCTCCAAGGCTGGGCCATCCAAAACCGCTCCAGCCGGGTGAAGAGACCTCACCCCCTCGACCAACTCAGCTCTCTTCACGGCAGACAAGTTGTCTGCCCTTCCCTGAGTAATGGCCTTCTCAGCCTCCAACCGCCTCTTCAAAAAATTATCGGCCCGTCTTACACCCTCCAGGAGGGCAGCGGGGAAACGGGTTGGTTTCTGCGGGAAGTGGAACTTCAGGCCAGGCAGAGGAAGGTTTGTTTGCTGAGAAGAAGGAGACCCCAAAAGGGTGGACTCCCTTTGGGCTGGAGGAGGAGGCAGACGGGGTATTAAGGCCCCGGTCTGTTGTTTTTGCTGCTGCGGTGGCGGAGGTGACTACCTTTGTTGTTGTTGTTGCCTTTGCTGCTGCGGCAGCGGAAGTAATTGGCTTTGTTGTTGCTGCTGGTTTGGATGTTGTTGCTGCTGCCGCTGTGGCGTTGGTGATTGTCTCTGTTGTTCTTGTTGCTGCTGTTGTTGTAGTTGTGGTTGCTGTCGTTGCTGTTGTTGTTGCCTTCGACCAGGAGAAGAGTGTCTAAGGCATTTCTTCTCGGCGCCCTCAGCATCCCCTCCGGGACGCTTGCTCACCCCAGTCGTCTTCACGGGGAACACAAGCCCTTCCCCGTCGCTGCTGCTACTCGAGACCATCATAGTCTTGGAAGGCCCGTCGGCAGGAGACTTCTCTACCCCCGGAGACGCTTGCGCCTCGCCACTTGTCCTCTTGGGGGTGGCAGCTTTACCTCCCCTACCAGCCTGGGCCTTCCGTCCTTTCCCCTTGGACGGGTCTTGGCTGGTGGCAGCCTTCTTAATGAGCAAGGTAAATCTCCCCAACATCTTGGCTTCTGGGTACTCTGCAAGAAACATACGGAGCAAGGTTAACGAACCAACAAGCAGTGAAAAAGAAGATAAGCAGAAGACAAGACAATCAACAACATAAAAGCACAAGCAAGTCCGCCAGCAGGGAACAAGAAACAAGAAAAAGAAAAGTTTGAAAGGGACGACCATGCACGAGAAACGTGGATGGCCTTCCCCGAGCAAAACAAAACACCGCTTCCTGCTCTAGGAAGCTCCCGTAATCCTTGAAGTCCGGGAATGATATGCTGAGGGAAGAAGGGTCTACCATGATGACACCTTCTGGCAGACTACCGTCACTCAGACACCCGAGGAGCTCATCTACCCTATCGCAATATCTGTCAAAGGGTATCCTACGCGGATCTAGCCTAAGGAAGCGAGGATCAAACCCCATCTGAGAGGTCCGGGAAACCTCAGACAGGCTGGGGGTGTGGATCAATCGAAAACTAGTCTTACCTCTCCCTGAGGTACCAGCCCCCGGAGTCCCTTCGTTAGGGTAAGCCGCGGCGTGGCGAGCCTCGATCTCCTCTTCCTCCGGCTGAGGGTCGGGGAACCTCTCCGCCCAACTAGGGGATAAAGTATTCTCGTCCCGGGCTGCTTGGTTGATCACCTTGGACAGCTCCAGGGCAATCTACTCCCGGATGTCAGCTGACACCTGACTTTGCCCCCTGCCACTCACTGGCTCAATGTTTTGGAAAGAGGCGAGTAGCCCATACTCCCTCAAAGATTCGGAGGTCACAAGCCCCTCCACTTTCAACTCTTCCTCCGAGAGCCCTTCGTAGAACTTGGACCTCCTTATCATCTCCGCACAGCGAGGTGTCCGCGGAACGACTTCTGCAAAATTCAAATACAAGCATTAGAGATCCTCCCGAAACGCAAAGCAAAAGCAAAGAAACAAAGTTGAAAAGGAGAGGAAGGAGCACTTACCAGGGATTTTGAAGTCCAAAGATAGGGCTGGCACCCTCTTCAGTGGGAAGCCAGTCGTCAGGAACCAGTACTCCCGGAGGTCTGGAACCCTCGCGGTATGACAGGTGGGACACATCACGTCCGGGTGCCTCTCCAGCCTGTAAAATCCCACCTTGTCTGAATGACCCCTCATGGGCTGAGACTTCAACCCGTAGAAGTACAGCACCTCCTCCGGGGTAGGAGCTTCCAGTTTCCGGGACTTGCAAAAGATGAACCACCCCGCTAGGAGCTTGTAGCTGGGGGGAATCAACTGGAAGGGGGCAATCCCCGCCTTCACACAGAAATTGGCAAAGTAACTTCTTAGGGGCAAGTGCGCCCCACACACTATGTGTGCCCAGCTCCAGGCACCAAACCCTCGTGGCTCTGACTAGCCGACTTGCCCGGCACCGACAGACGGTGCCACATCCGGCCTGGGATGTTCTTCAGGCCTGCCTCTGAGGAGTACAGCTCCAGCATGCCATAATTCCTGAACAGGTTCGGCTTCTGGTCCATCTCCCAGACTGAACTATTGGTAGTCGGCGGGTTAGCCGCGACCACTTTTGTCTTTCCTTTCCCCTTTGCGCCGGCGACAGGGGAACCCTTCTCCTGGGCAGAATCAGCCTCCGCCGCAGCAAGGAGTTGTTCCTTTGAGACGTTCGTCACTGAACAAAAGAAACAAAGAAGAAAACACTCTAAGCAGTCAGCACCCTTGTCATACCCTAGTGGTATCAAAGGCGTCGGGGAGACCCTCCCCGAAAACTGCTTGGAGAGGCTCCCACCGAGTTTGCCGAAGGATTGGCACCATGCCACCTGAAGGACAGCAAGGAGCCAAACTCAGACTCCGAGCCTAAGCCCGCCGAGAGAAGTGTTTCTCCAGAGAAAGACACCCTAAAGGCGTTCATGCTTATGCCCTAAAACAGCAAACCAGAACAACGCAAGCAAGACAAGGAACGACTTTCCAAACGCAAATCGTCAAAGCATGCAAAAGAGACTACTTATCGACTCACATCAATCGCATGCACATAGGCGATAATGGCAGAAAACTCAACTCTAACAACTACCAACAACCTAAGGTTTGGGAGGAAAGAGCAAAGTAGAAATACTTACTGGTATTCGGGTAGTTGAAGGTTGAAGGAGTAACCGGATCACTGCACAGCACGATCGCGAGAAGTAAAACCTGCAAAGACGAATGGAGATTCAAACCCTGAACTTCGGCAAATAAACCCACTGCCAAATCAAAAGAAAAGTTTCTAGATCCCTTACCAAAAGAAGTGGCAAGTTCGAAGGAATGGAAGCTTGGAAGCCTGAGAGTTCGAAGGTTTGGGAATCTGAAAATCCGAAAGATAGAGAATTTGAAAGCGTAAAGAGGAAGAAAGGTCCGTTCCCTCGTTTTTATAGCAGGGAAGAAGTCGTTTCGAATTCCTCAAATGAACGGTCCCGATCTTCCCATTCCGTGTGCATCAGATCCAACGGCTGGAGATGAAGCGACGATCCTATTTATGACTCCTCGGATGGGAATAAAGTATTTATTTCCCATCATTATACCACCTCGGGCCCGGAGTACCATTAAAAACCGTCAAATCATTACTCAGATGCCTGACGCACGTATACTCAACCAGTCGCCTCACGCACACGTCTTGGTCGCAGAACCATTCCCGGCATGACGTGTGGCCCTTGCCGCACTTGAGTACTTGAGTTCAAACAGAAGAAATTCCCTTCCTTTTTCATACTAACACTCAGGCGGGAAAAAGGAACACTTCCGGGAACACAGAAGGTGGCCCCTCGCCTAATCTAAGAAACCGGAATACCCGGAGGACTGTACAAGCTCCCGGATCTCTCAAAGCTCCGTGACTTTGGGGGGTAAATGTTATCCAGATTTCCGGATAGCGTTTAGATGGATATCCTCGGGGAAGCAGAATTATCAATGTCTTTCACGGTAGGTGACCAGAGCTCGCGGATGGACAGAAAGGCTTCGCCTCTCCCGTTTAGTGTCCAGATTACTCTTTCAAGCAAACGCGACACGGAAGCTCGTCAACTCTCCCGGACTCCCAAAGGGGTATCCTTCGGGGAAGCTCCTTCCAGGAGAAGCTCTTCAAGTGGTCTTCGCGGAAACAGTTCCGTGCCTCGCACGGAACAAGACCAGGCGGTCGAGTCGTGGAGGAGGCATATTTGGAATGATATCCACCTGACACAGGATCCCGCCTGACACGCCCGACAGGTCAAAGCCGCACACATCCCAGCATGCCTAAGGGTACCTTTTCGCCTACTGTTCCGCTGACAACTTGGAAAAGACGGCTGACTTTGTGTATTCCCCATACTTTCACGTAAATATACCCACATAGAGTCTTGTAGCCATGCTACTACAGTAATTGTATCCCCTATTTATGGCTGGTG
Source organism: Humulus lupulus (assembly GCF_963169125.1). Classification (NCBI taxonomy): domain Eukaryota; kingdom Viridiplantae; phylum Streptophyta; class Magnoliopsida; order Rosales; family Cannabaceae; genus Humulus; species Humulus lupulus. Next base: position 245,684,413 of record NC_084802.1, read on the forward strand.
TAATTAAGACTCATGGACGTACAGAAAAACCCTAATCCAAAACCCTAGCTATAAAGACCCCCTCATTTTACAATAGGAGGGACGGCCAACAAATCACATAGCAAGAACTCTACTAAAATCTCTCTAGCTTCATCTTCTCCAAGAGAACCCGAGAGAAACACTGTGAGGTTGTGAGTTCCTTATACACCAGCTGTTTGACTGTTATTCTCTACAAGTATAATAACATCGACTCGTGGACTAGGGCTCGTTAACGCCTGAACCACGTAAAAACACTGTTTGTTTATTTATATTTCTGCACTTTTATAGCTCTTGTCTTTTTATTATTCCGTTCGTATTCGTTTCTGAAAAACTCGGTAAACAATACTGTATGAATTATCTGGTTGTTTGCTTGATGATTATGTTCTGTTATTGTGTTTTCTTGCTGGGCCTTGGCTCACGGGTGCTACGTGGTGCAGGTAAGGGCAAGGGCAAGTTGGACCAGCCTTGAGATGGAGAGCTTCAAGACTGAATGTACATGATCAGCTGATCAGCCGCCACGGCCGAGGAGTGGAACAGGACGAGAAAGGCCTAATTGTCTGTTTTGCCTTAGAGTGGCTAGTAACTGTATTTTAATCTCGAAATTTTGTAAACCGTCTCATAACCTTACTACTTCTACGATCCTATGTAAAAGAAAATGTTTGATTATAAGAAATGTAACTTTTGAGACCAAAATCTTTTAACCCTAGTTCAACTGTAGTTTCAGTAACACGTTTCTAATTAAATGACTTGATTATCAAGTCTTGCACCTTTATAAACACACAGTGTAACGTTCTTGGCTATCCAGGGCATTACATACAGCCTCGACCTGTCCATTGGCCTGTGGATACGCTACTAAGGAGAAACTCTTAATAATGTCGTATTTTTCACAGAAGTCAGTGAAGAGATCATCATCGAACTGTGTCCCATTGTCTAACATGATCTTTCTATGAAGCCCAAACCGACATACAATACTCTTCACCACAAAATATAGGACTCTCTTTGAAGTAATGGTTGCCAGAGGTTCGACTTCTACCCACTTCGTGAAATAGTCGATCGCCACCACCGCGTAACGAACTCCTCCCTTTCCCATAGGTAGGGACCCTATTAGGTCAATTTCCCATACCACAAATGGCCAAGGGGATGAGATCATCGTTAGCTCGACTAGAGCAACTCAGGCAACTATGGCAAAACGCTGACATTTGTCACATTTCTGAACATACGAGAACGAGTCTTTTGTTGAAGTGGGCCGAAAACAGCCCTGCCTTAGTATTTTTAGTGCTAGGTTTTGCCCCTGGCATGATATCCACAAAAGCCTTCGTGCACTTCTTGCAATATGTTTTTAGCTTCCTCGGGTAGAACACATCGTAGGAGAGGCAATGAATGACCACGTCGGTACAATTTCCCATCCACTATTACATACCTCGGAGCTTGATATAGTATTTTTCTTGCATCCTTTCTATCCTCAAGTAGCCTTCCTGTTGTGAGGTATTCCATTATGGGAGTCATCTAGGTTGGTCTTGTGTCGATCATCTCGACCTCTACCGTTTCTTCTGTCACGCTTGGATACTCCAAAAACTCCACTGGCACTACATTCAAGGTTTCAACTTCCTTGGCGGTGGCAAGCCTTGCTAGAGCATCAGCACTAGAGTTCTGCTGGCGAGGTATCTATTCAAAAGTACTGTACTCAAATTCGGACAGCTCTCCCTTCACCTTAGCTAGGTAGGGCACCATCTTGGTACCTCGAGCTTGATATTCTCCTAACACTTGGTTAACCACGAGCTGAGAATTACTATAGCACTGAACGACCTTTGCTTTGAGCTCCCTTGCCACTCTCAGCCCAGCTAGTAAGGCTTCATATTCAGCTTCGTTGTTGGATGCATTGAATCTGAATCTCAAAGCTGTATGGAATCGATGCCCTTCTGGGGAGATTAGTATGATCCCAGCTCCCGATTTGTTCTCGTTCGATGATCCATCTACAAATATCTTGCACAACTCTTGCGCCGGTTCCTTCAAAAGCTTCTCTTGAAATCTGGTGCATTCAGCCACAAAATCAGCAAGGACCTGACTTTTGATTGAGGTCTGTGGCCCGTACAATATCTCAAACTGGCTGAGTTTGATTGCCCATTTTAAAAGGAGTCCCGACGTTTCAGGTTTTTGTAACACCTGCCTTAAAGGTTGGTCAGTCCTGACTGTTGATTGAATGGGACTGGATATATGGCAGAAGCTTCCTGGAAGCCAATATCAGACAGTATGCCAGCTTTTCTATCAATGGATATTGTGATTCAGCTCTGAGAAGTCTCTTGCTTATTTAATACACTGGTTTTTTTTAGCACGGTCTTCTTCTCCGACTAACACGTCACTGACTGCATTTTCTGTCACAATCAAATAAAGGAATAGAGGCTCTCCAGAAATAGGCTTAGGCAATACTGGGGGTTGGGCTAAGTGCATTTTTAGGTCGAGGAATGTATGCTCGCACTCCTCAGTCATTTCAAATTTTTGTTTCCTCTGAGCAAGCTGTAGAATGGCAGGCATTTGTCAGTGGATTTTGAAATAAAATGATTCAAAGCTGCCACCTTTCCAGTCAGGCTTTGAACTTCTTTACACGACCTGGGCGAGGGCATTTCTAACTACGACCTGATTTTATCAGGATTCGCCTCTATCCCCCTCGTATTGACTATGAATCCAAGATATTTTCCCGATGCTACTCCGAATGTACACTTCTGGAGATTTAGCCTCATGTCATACCTCTTTAAGATTTCAAAACATTCTTTCAGATCAGATACATTGTTATTGGCAGTCTTGGATTTGACAAGCATATCAGCAACATACACTTCCATATTTCTCCTGATCTGATTAGCAAACATTTTGTTGACTAAGCGTTGATATGTAGCTCCGACATTCTTCAGCCCGAAGGGCATGACTTTATAACAATATACATTATTTGGGGTCATGAAGCTAGTATGTTCCTAGTCCACAGAATTCATCGCGATCTGGTTATATCCAGAGTACACATCCATGAAGGACATGATCTCGTGACCTGCCGTGGCATCTACCAACTGATCAATCCTTGGAAGTGGAAAGCAATCCTTGGGACAAGCTTTGTCCAAGTCGGAGAAGTCGATGCAGGTCCTCCATTTTCCATTTAGCTGTGGGACCAGCACGTGATTAGCAACCCAAAACGGGTATTTTGCTTCACGAATAATCCCGCACTTTAATAGTCGAGCTACTTCTTCCTCAAGAGCTTCAGCTCAGACTATTCCCAAGCGTCTCCGTTTTCGAGATTTTGCAGGCACGTTCTTGTCCAAATTTAGAGTGTGCATGGTTACACTCGGGTTAAAATCCACCTAGTTCACGAGTCTATATTTTTGTTGTTTTCTCCCTATTTTGGCAGAGTTTTAGTATTACAGAATAATCGTCCTCCCTTTTCCTGTCCAATATTCCAAATATTTATAGAGAAATTCCATGGACAGGTTTGGGTAACCGCTTGAGTTAATCACGTTATATACATATTTATTACATTTAATACAAACAATTCCCATTTATATTGGGATATGAATTGATAATAGAATAAACAGGTTCCTGTTATCTCGGACAATAAATATGGCAGCCTAGTCATAAATAACCGTATAATGGGATTCCGAGTCTCCAGGGATCCTTGAGTATGCAATATATTAGGATAACCACGAGCTGGATATACCCTCCAAGCTCGTACTTCGACAACTGTTTGAATATTCTGAGCTCGCGCTTCACAACATCCGCATCCCTAGCTCGTATGACCACTGTGCAAGTCGAGCTGCATACGTGGATAATAAATAGACATCTTCCTTGGCTCTTTTCCGTTTATTTATTTGCCCTGCTATACCCAAGCTGAGTGAAGGAAATCGTGCTGAAATCAGGGTACAACAAGATGCTTCCTGACAACAAGATTTGTTGAATGGTATTTATTTTACTCCTAATGCAAAGAAGATGAGTGTTTATATCGCACTTCCTATTTTTGAATTGTATTATAAGTTGTTGGACATCTTTTTTTTTTGGAACAATGGTTTCCAAACAATTTGGTTCCTCCGCCGTGTGAGATACATCATCTATAGTAGACCCATCATTCTTTTGCTTCCATTTCCCATTTTTCTTCATGTCTTCCATTTTCTGCTACCCTTTAACCTTTTTGTTCATGTCTTCACTTTTTTGCCTCTCTTCCTCTATTTTCTTCATGTCTTTCATTATTTCCTTCTCTTTCTCAACCTGGTTTTTAATGTAATACAATTACATGTAATAGATTATTTATAAATAATTTTAAAACTTATCCTTCAATAGTGCAGTTAATAAAGATAGCATCTTATCAAATTAATATGAGTAACACCAATTGATATTACTTATTATTTTTTTTGAATTTTTTAATATAAATTAAAAAAATTGTGTTTTAAAAAAATGAATTTATTCCCACAAATTTCTACACATTTGTTACTTCACATGTTTAATTTGTTAAGACACCTATTCATCTTCATAATACCAATTAAAAAAAGTTAATAGTTATATATTTTCATAATATAATTAAACAACATTTATTATGTTAAAAAAACCTAGACATAGAAACAAAATTAATTCAATATTTGTATACATTTATTACCCTCTACGAATTATTCAAAAGATAACTTTTCTATTAAAAAATATTAATTTCGAATTTCATAATAAATTTTAAACAAATTTACATTAATTTTCACCTTATTAATTTAATATTATTTTATATTTCAATTTTTATTTAATTCATTTTTAAAAAAAAAGTTGTACATAATTATTAAAAAGACACTTGTCCTTTAAAAACAAGATATTTGTTCAACTTCCCATTGAACAAACATACTTGTTCAAATTTAATTTTCTATTATTTTGAAATTAATTTTAAAATGTATACATAATTATTGAAAAGACATCTAATCAATTTCCCATTAAAGAAAAAGTTCAATTTACCATTCTGTTTTTTCAAAATTATTTAATAAAAACTATACATAATTAATAAAAAGACACACATTCAACTTCAAATTTACCAATGTATTTTTTCGAGATTATTTAATAAAAATTATACAAAATTTTTAAAAAGACACTTGTTCAAATTTCCATTAAACAAAAGCAACTGCTCAATTTACCACTGTATTTTTTTTAAATTAATTAATAAAAGTTATACATAATCATTAAAAATACACCTGTTCACTTCCCATTTCTAAAAAATACAATGGTTGGAAGTTGAACAAGTATCTTTTTAATAATTATGTATAACTTTTTAAAAGACAGTTATTCATATTCCTAACCATCTTTCATAAATGCTTTTTGTTTTTTCTCATCAAATTTTAAATATAACACAAAAAATAGTATAATTTCCAAGATGAAGACTACTATGGAGCCTAGAAGGGTTGATGAAGATAGTGGTAATCATGAAACAAAAAGCGAATCCAACTATGAAGTCAAAGATGCAAAGAATGGGATTAAATTTGAAGACATTGTCTCGCGTGAATTGAACAAAGATATTGTTTTTGAAGACGAAAGTAGCAACACAATCAATCAAGTTATGGAAGAACAACATTTTCATGCACTTGGAAAATGGCCTCAAGCATTACTTGATATGGAGTTTTCGAAAGAATTTTTGATGTTGAATCAAGCAACACTGATGGGGAAATAGATTTTGTCCAGTTAATTAAAAATATCAGCGGTTCACCAACAATATGTAGGAATTTGAATGAATATTATAAGGAGCATGAACGTAACGATGATGACTAGGTAGATAACATCCCTTCTTTTACAACATTCTCATGAAAGCAAAAGACTTGCGTAGAAGAACTAAAGATATGCATGATTGTCTCAATACAGGATTAACATTTGAAACTCGCATCAAGCATTTGGATTTGGAAGATGCTATTAATAATCTTATTGGTGCAATTTGTGATGCACAATAAGTGTTATTTTTATCTATTTATTTAAGGTATCTCATGGTTTTTTTTTTTGTACTAAGAATTATATGAAAGCTATTAATATTTTATGTTTACAAGGATCATATGAATGTTTTAAATTAAACCATTATATAATAAAAAGTAAAATTTCATTAGTTAAATCAAATATAAAAAAGTAAAAATCTACCAAGTACAATAGTAGATAGACAAGCAAACATTTTCCTTACGCTCTTTTCAACCTTTCCATCATTCCCAAAAGCACATCCATATTTTTCAAGTGCTCATCAACTTTTGTTTGTTCCTTTTCGAATAGTTTCTTCATTTTCTCAAATAATGCTTTGCGATTGTCGAATCCAAAACTCACTCCAAGACGATCAATCAAATGTGTAGCAAGCAACACAATCTCTTTAACTTCTTTCTCTCCTAAGTCATCATAATATTGAGTAAATAAACACATTCTTAAAAATATAAAATGATTTTAAACTCTACCTAAAAATAAAGTTTACATTTGCCTACAAATGATAACTGTGTATATAATATAAAATGATTTCTAAATAGTGTTAAAAACCACATAATTTCGAAAATTTGACATTGAAAATATCCATTTTATTTTTAAATAAATGAAATTCCTTTTTAAACCAATACCCGAATTCTTTTGGTTAGATTAATAAATAAGATGTGTAATAATTATGGAAAATATAGCAATTAATGAGCTATTCCATCTCCCTAAAATCATGCTAAAACTTATAATTAGTTACACTTCTCAAAACATTAAATGAACATATTTCAATTCCCTAAAATAGCACAATAATTTTGTTATTGGTTAGGTTGATTATGCATAATTATACCATTAAATTCTAAATGGTTAAGGTATTTTTAATTAGTTTAGTTACTATGCATTGATTTTTAATTACTAATTTTTAATTTAAATTTAAAACATAATTTCAAAATATATTTAATTTTTTTTATATATAAAGAAGTTTGGTTGAGTTAGTTTGTGTAAAAAAAAATATATTTTTTTAAAATTTCTCTTAAAAAATAGGAGCAATTAATTTAGAAAATACCAAATAATTTCATTAAATGTATGTATTCATAAATCAATTTCAATACCCTTACATCATGCTCTATTTATGATTGGTTGAGTTATTAATCATTTCTTATAAAAAAACATGTACAATTAAGATTATGCCAACTAATTTCATTAAATGCATGTCTCCATAAATCCATTCCAATTCCCTAAGATCATGCTCAAAATTATGATGGATTGCTTTATTAATCATTAAATTCAAAATTAACTTATACACAATTATTTTTATTTAATAAATATGATATTAATGTCTACAACTACTATTTGAAACTTCCAATAAACATTAACACTGATTGTGAAAATGATAAAATTTAAAGCTCGTGTTTTAATCTTGTTAATAAATAATTAATTCAGAAGTAAACTATTCAAATTCTCCCAAATATTGATCATCTTCAAATTTCTCAAAATTGATAAATAATAATAATACAAAGATCATTGTCCCTAGTACTATATTCCTCTGCTTGAAATGAACTCTCGAACATCTTTCAATAATTTTGCTCTATTCTTGTTGAAATTTGAGCATGCAATCCACAAAGCTATGTGACACCTTTCTTCATTAGAGTCGAACTACAATAGTGAAAAAAAAACTTACTCAAGTATAGTATGATGAGAACAAAATATATAAAAAAAAAACTTAGTATGAAATCTACTTACCTCAAAAGATCGCAAGTCGAGCTTACAACTATGAATCATAAATAATATGAGAAAGACTCCACAATCGTACAAACCATGAACTATTCCAAAACTAGCAAAGTTGAAACTGCCAGGTTTCCTTTTGATCTGATTCTCCAAGAACAAATATAGATTGCATAGCTGTATTTGCACTCTAACATTAGAATTTATAAATTTAAAATTTATAAAAAAATAATTTATTCAACCAATAAAAACTTACAATATCAACAATCTTAGATGACTGTAATATAGGATTCTTTTCATCAGCAAGCGAGTCCAAAACTTCTACTTTTTTTTCTTTCAGTATCACCCATGAAAGAATGAAGTGTCTTACAAGAAACATAGGAATATAAATCTAGAAGTATAATTTATGTTAGAAATTACATAATAAATAGATGTTTAAAAATATGTTCAACATAAACCATTAGAATTATACTTCATTGCAATGTTCGAGGGAGTCCACAAATCTTTCGTAGTAATGCATTTTCCTCCAAATTTGATGTAGTGGTCAATTGGAGTAGGATTCGGGTAGTAAGGGTTTCTATTGTCATAATTTAAAAAAAAAAAATCAACAAACATGAAATATGTTTTGACAAAAAAGAACAATAACAAAAAACTCACCATATTTCGAGCATGAAGATACCAATTTTTACACTCTTTACCCTTCTTCAACCTCTCATCCTCGGCCAAGAATGAAGAAACCATAGTAGCAATCTGCATTTACCAAACAAAAAAAATTATAACAGTCACGCTAAAATTATTAATATATACAAATGAATTACCTCAGTCTCCAACTCCGTTTTAGGTCTAATATAACGAAATTCGGACCATCGTAGAAAACTAAACTCACTTTCAACTATAATTACCCTATAATAGATACAATAATAGACATTAAAATATATTGAAAAAAACGACAAAAGAATATATACATTAAGATAGAAAAACTTACAATTGATCAGAGTTTGAGAAAATGTATTCTAACACTTCCCTATCTTTCGGTCGTAAAATATTACCGAGTTTAAAATGTTCAAAGAACACAACATCATCTAGGCTAATAACATGTTTTTCAAAAAAATTGTGATGGTGAGGCTTTCTCGCTAATGGATTCACATGTCTGTTTTTTTTTCTTCTCATATCTACATGGAATTTTATCCTTAGCTTGTAAATGAAGTTTAATAGAGTGTAGTTTATCTCTCAACTCCTTTAACTCGTGTTCAATTACTCTCCTCCATTCAATTTCTGATTCCATCAGGAATTTCTATACAAAAAAGGTTGATCAAGATTATCACTCTATAAGAAATATTTTTGAAAAATAATAATAAGTTTGAAAAATTTACATGATGAAAACTTTAAAATTCCCTACATTTTTAGTTTATTTAAGAAAAATGAACTACAAAATAATTTGTAAAAATAAAGTTTTAAACAAAAATTTATAAAAATGGAAATTTTTGAAACCCTATAATCTTCAATGTAAACTTATAACCCTAATAGTTGATATCTAAGAATTTTGAATAATTTTGAATTTTACAATGGGAGAAAAAAAAATGATAATTTGTTTGTAAAAATAAAGAAAAAAAAACTGAGAATCTTGAATGAAACACTTTAAAACATCTTGAGTTTTTTCATCAATCATGCAAAAAACATATTCTTGTGGGTTTTTACTAAACAAGTTCTTCAAGAGAACTAAGATTCTCATTTTTTTTAATTTCAAATCCTACACAACAAATAAAAATTGGAATATTTTATGAAAAAAAAAGCTCTAGTAGTGAATTTCGAAATATGAAATTGGAGAAATAGATGATAATTTATTTGTAAAAATAAAGAAAGCATAAAAATGATTGAAAATCTTGCAAGAAACACTATGAAAAATCTAGAGCTTTTTCATCAAACACTTTTTAAAAAAAATTGTTCTTGTGGATTTTACTAAACAAGTTTTACAAGAGAAATAAGATTTAGTCATCTTTTTTAATTTCAAATCCTACATGACAAATAAAACTAAGTTGGAATTTTTTATTTTTTTTAAGAAAAGCTCTAGTAGTGAATTTCGAAATATGAAATTGGAGAAATAGATGATAATTTGTTTGTCAAAATAAAGAAAGCACAAAATGACTGAAAATCTTACAAGGAACACTATGAAAAATCTAGAGCTTTTTCATCAAACACCTTAAATATATATATATTCTAGGATTTTACTAAATAAGTTTTTCAAGAGAAATAAGATTTATTCATCTATGTGAATTTCAAATCCTACATAACAAAAAAAAAATGGAATTCATTTGAAAAAATAGAAAATCTTATAGTGATTTTCGACAATGGCATAAAATTGAAAATCTTACTTGAAAACACTTTCAAAAATTGGAGCTTCTTCAATAAACAAGTTTTTTAAGATGAGTAAATTATTTATAATAATATATATAAATTCTGAAATATGCATCATTAATTAGCTAACTAATTGTAGTTGGGAAGATAGGAGTCATTAATGCATAAGGAATGAATCGGAAAGAACATGGAATGAACAAAGAATGAAAGGAATGAAGATATGGAATCTTGGAATGAATCTTTAGTAATAATTTTTTAATTATTTAATTAAATTAAAAGGTGACCTCATGTCAGCAGGTCGCTCATTATCAAGTTTGAAAAAGTAAAAAATTACATTAATTAACATTGTTTACCCAAAAATGGCTCCCGATGACGTGGCAAGATTTTTTTACACATGGCTGGAATGTGGCCGTTTCGAGTGAAGAGATCTTGTTCGACCATCGACCAGATAACTATTGATTCATCAAGTCTCTTGATTAGGTGCGACCAGTCTGGATGCATACGTTCATTTACTTCCTTTGGGATACGCACTCTTGTAATAATTACATTTATTATGTTTCCTGTTATTACCTTGATACGCTGATCATAATGGTAATTAAGGCCCATTGGCCCATGTAACCCCCCTTGAGCCTATAAATAAGAAGAAGAGGGCTCAAGGAAGGGGCTTTTGACTTTTGAACCTTTGATCTTTGTATTCAGAGAGAAAAAGCGTAGTGTGATTATCCATCGAAATTGTAATCCTTTCAAGACTTATGAAACTCGTGAACCCTAGTTCATTGACCACACCATTGGGATTCAATATCAATAAGAAAAGTAAGTGGACGTAGGTCATTACCATCCAATTGGGGCAGAACCACTATAAATCATTTGTGTTATTTTCTTTCCATTTGATTTTTTTTTCTTGTTTTCATGTCATTTCCTGTCGTTATTTTGACTCCGTGTCGTTGGCCAAATCAAGGGTCAACATTTTGGTGCTTTCATTGAGAGAATTATTTCAAGATTTCAAGAAGATCAAATGGCCAAGACATCCAAGGAAATTGGGCAGACTTCCACCCCTGCATCCACTCAGCCTCCTCCTCCAAATGTGGCTGAAAATGAGCCACACTTCGATTTTGAGGAGGACGAAATGGATTCCGAAAGGCTGAGGGCAACACTGAGTGTGTTGTAGGACGAGTTGGCCAATTTGAGGGCCAATCAAGAGAATACGGCAGAGACCTTGGCGCTACAGCAGAGAGAAATCGAGCGTCGGTGCAAGGAACTAAATGAGCGACAGGCAGACATGGACCGCTGGCAGAGAGATGCCACAACCACTTTAAAAGCATCCATTCAATTGGCTAGGGGACAAGCTGCATCAGCTTCTCAACCGGATCAACCACCAAACCAGGCCCCAAACCCGAGTCCTCCACTTTAGCCAGCAAGTCCTCAAAGGCTGGAGCAACCGCATGCCGCTCAACAGGATATCCCAATTCAGGATCCTGAGCAGCAACCCTTCCCAAGTTGGTTGAGGCAATCCCCAGCGCTAGAGGCAGAATAGGGCTGGGAAACCTACCCGAAGTCCTAGACGCCCAGGGACCAATGAGTCAAATCCACCGAGCAGGGGGGAATGTCCTTCTGCTAACAGAAGGCACGATGAGTTAGGCTTTGCGGTTACGGGACCCCCACGACATAATAATGCACGGGGACACACTGACCAACGCAGGCCTCCCACTGACGCTCGGGAGATGCCAGCTAGAGGAGGAAACAACGTGACCAGCTGGTCGCGCTATAGTCGGTCACAGTTTAGGGACAGTTATGATTATAACGAGGCCAACTCTGGCAGGAAAATTTTTGGTCGTGGACATGAAGGAAGAGGTGGAGATAGGAACCCTGCCAAGAGAAAATAGGCCTACGAGCCAAAATTCTAGGGGGCAACCTAGACAGCATAACGTCTTAAATAGGTTGGGCACTAGCGAGCAAAGGCGCAGAGATGATGACCTGAGGGACATGCTCAACGATAGGCGTGAGAGGCACGATGAGTAGGCTCCTCCAGCACCAGTCGCCCCAAGTACGTGAGAGGCCAAATTGATGCACTAAATCAGGAAGTACAACAGCTGGTAGGGAGCCGGACATCCAACATTGAGTACGATCGGAGGAGAGGCACTCCATTTGTACAGAGGATTGCTATAGCAGAAACTCCCAGCAAGTTCAAGATGTCGGTACTGCTGAACTTCAATGGGTATGTGGACCCAGTATCTCATGTAAACAAGTTTGAGATACAGATGGATATCCAGAAGGTGTCAGACGATGCTCGCTGCAGGATCTTCCCCGCCACCTTATCTGAAACTGTGTAGGAATGGTTCTTTAAGTTCCATCATGGGAAATTTTCATGAAGGAATTCTATGGAGAATTCTACATTGGTCGCGTACACACCACTGAGGCCAACAAGCTGGTCGAGATATAAAATAAGGAAGGAGAGCCCTTAAAGGAATACGTCCAGTGTTTCATGTGAGCAGCGAGGGAAAAATGATGGCCCTAACTGCTGGAGTAAGGCGACATTCTCCCCTCTGGAACAGTCTAAGAAAGAATGGGGTAAAAAGTACCCAGGAATTTCTTGATCGAGCTGATCGATACATCAATCTTGAGGATGCGATTGCCAACGAGGGAAAATCGCATGCGAAGGACAAGGGACCAAAGGAAGATCCCGCCAAAGCAGCCAACGGGTCAGATAAACCCAATTGCGATGGGAATAGAAATGGTAAAAATGGTGGAAAAAGGGAGAACAATGAGCCATCAACATCTGAAAACAAGTGCCCCAAAGGAAATAGGTACGAGCCAAGATTCACCAACTATACGGCCCTTGTTGAGAGCAGGGCGAAGGTCTACCAGGCAACACACTCCAATGTCCCTTATAAGCGACCAGTACCTATAAGGAAGGATATCTCCAAGAGAGATACAGCCAAATTTTGTCATTTTCACAATGACTACGGACATGGCAATAATGACTGTAACCAGTTGAAGGATAAGATTGAGTTCCTTATTAGACAAGGACACCTAAGGAGGTACGCACGAGCCGCAGGAGGGTCTCAACGAGAGGCTCAAGGAGGCAACGAGCAAGCGCCTACACGCCAACGCTCGCCCCCTTTACAGCCAGCTCCTGTGGTAGGTACGTTACTCACCATCTATGGCGGCCCACACCTTGCAGAAGATAGTGGAAAGGCAAGGGAGCGGTACTCTCAGACCTTACGCCACGACCAGGACATCAAAATGATGAGTGTAGAGGATCGAGCGCTTAAGAAAGCTCGAACGGAGGAAGAGCTAATAAATTTCTTTGAGAATGATGCCTTGCATGTCCGATTCCCACATTCAGATCTGCTGGTCGTGGACGTCCAGATTGCGAATATGATGGTTAAGTGGGTGTTGGTTGACCCAGGGAGCTTAGTCAACATCTTGTACAAGTCTTCGTTAGAAAGGATGAAGTTGTCCATAAAGGACTTGGAGCCATGCAACTAAACCATATATGGTTTTTCCGCTGAAGGGCTCGCACCAACAGGGTCGATTAGGCTCCAAGTTACAGCAGAAACTGCGCCCACGAACAAGACATTACTCACTACTTTCATAATAGTTTATTGTCCTTCTGCATACAATGCTGTAATCAGGAGGCCTATTCTGGTCGACCTGCGAGCTGTTACCTCGGTTTGGCACCTTGCCATGAAATTCCCAACTGACGCAGGGGTAGGATGTGTGTTGGGAAACCAACGAGAAGCGAGGGAGTGCTACAACTCCTTGATATTTAAGGCAAAGAAAGGTAGATCGAGGAAAATAGCCAAAAAAGAGTTGCAGACGAGCAATGAAGTACAAGCCCAATCAGGTGATTGTGTCACCAAATAGGGTGTTGCCCAAAGTGAGGATAGGGACTTGGATCCTCGCTTTGGGGATTTTGATGAAGACGTAGAGCCCATCGAGGAGCTCGAAGAGGTCCAACTCGATGAAGCAGATCCGACCAGGGTTGTGAAAGTCGGTAAAAACTTAGAGACAACAAAAAAATAAAAGCTGGTGGAATTTTTGAAGAAGACCAGGAATTCTTGGCCTGGTCGCATAAAGACATGGTTGGAATAGACCCAATAGTTATCAGCCATGTCCTGAACATAGACAAAAGTTTTCCACCAGTACAACAAAAAAGAAGGCTCCTCGACAAAGATAGATCAAAAGCTTTAAAGGAAGAAGTCGAGAAGTTAAAGGAGAACGAATTCATCAGGGTAGTGTTTTATCAATCGTGGGTCTCTAATCCCGTACTAGTACCCAAGCCGAATGGAAAATGGAGAACATGTGTGGATTTCACAGACCTTAATAAAGCCTGCCCGAAGATTGTTTCCCACTCCCGAGAATCGACTAGCAGGTCGATGCCACTTCAGGGCACGAGATCCTATCATTTATGGATCCATACTATGCGTACAATCAAATCAGTATGCACCCACCTGATGAGGATCACACTAGCTTTCGGACCGATATAGGGCTTTACTGTTACAAAGTCATGCCCTTCAGTTTGAAAAATACTGGGGCGGCTTACCAGCGACTATTCAATCATATGTTCAAGGAGCTGATCGGCACAAACATGGAAGTATATGTTGATGAGATGCTGGTTAATTTGAAGAAGGCAAAAGAACACATAGGAGATTTGCAAGAGTGCTTCAACATCTTGAATAAATATCAGATGAAGTTGAATCCCCTCAAGTGTTCCTTCGGAGTTGGATCAGGGAAATTCTTGGGATTTATAGTAAACTCATGAGGAATGGAAGCTAATCCTAGGAAGATTAAGGCCCTGGTTGATATGAAATCGCCAACAAAATCAAAGATGTTCAAAGTTTAACTGGAATGATCGTTGCTCTAAGTAGATTTATCTCCAAATCGACGGACAAGTGCGTCCCAGTTTTTAATCTACTTAGAGGAAACAAGAGATTCGAGTGGACGGAGGAGTGTGAATAGGCTTTTCATGCTTTAAAGTCTCACATTTCGCAGCCACCGATTTTGTCTAAGCCAGTTGAAAAAGAAACTTTGTTCATCTACTTGGCGATCACAAAAAATATGCTGCTAGTGCTGTTCTAGTAATAGAGGTGGAAAATGTGCCAAAAGTCGTATATTATGTACGCAAAAGGCTAATAGGAGCAGAGCTGCGGTATCCGCCTATTGAAAAATTAGCCTACTACTTGATCTTAGCCTCCAGAAAGCTGTGGCCGTACTTCCAAACTCACCCAATCACAGTTTTGACTGACCAGCCTCTATGGCAAGTTCTTCAAAAGCCAGAAGCCACTGGCCGATTATTAAAAGGGCGGTGGAACTTAGGCAGTTTGAAATCTCTTACTTACCACGAGCAGCGGTAAAAGGACAAGCTTTGGCCGACTTTGTCACGGAGCTCACTGGGCTTTCAGACAGCGAGCAGACAGAAGAGCCTGAACCTCAAAGCCAAACTCCCTCTTGGAAGTTGTTTAAAGATGGTGCTTCTAATGAACATCACGCTGGAGCCGGAGTGATTTTGATAACGCCTGATGGGCATTGATTTTACTGTGCGATTAGATTCGACTTCACGGCATCCAACAACGAAGCCGAGTATGAAGCGCTGCTCGCATGTTTACGGTTAGCCAAGGACATGAACATAAAGTCACTTGAAATCTATAGTGACTCCCAGTTGGTGGTTAATCAGATCATTGGGGAATACCAAGCTAGGGGCCTGAAGATGGTCGCTTACTTAGACAAAGCAAAGGATCTGTTGGCACAATTTGAAAATTATACTCTCCAACAAGTACCTCGCGATCAAAACTCGAATGTTGATGCTCTGGCCAAGTTAGCGAGTGCCAAGGATGTTGACACCCTGAATATAGTACCTATTGAAAGGCCGGTCGCACCAAGCATCCAAGTAGAAGAAACCTCTCTGGTGATTCAGGTGGCAGATACATGGATGGCACCTTTCATTGAGTACTTGACGCATGGTGTGTTGCCGAGGGACAGAAACAAAGCCAGGACTCTTCAGTGGCAGATTGCTAGGTTCATCCTGGTCGATGGAATTTTGTACCGAAGAGGATACTCTATACCACTCCTCAGGTGTATTTCAAAAGAAAAGGCCAAAGAATTAATGAGAGAGGTCCATGAAGGCTTTTGTGGGGACCATGTTGGGGGGCAAAGTTTATCGAAAAAGATCCTAAGGCAAGGATACTTCTGGCCAACAATGAATGAAGATTCGATGGAATTTGTGTGAAAATGCGACAAGTGTCAGAGATTCTCCAAGATTCCGCGAGCAGCCCCTAATGAGCTAAAGTAGATGCAAAGTCCGTGGCCATTCGCAGTATGGGGTATAGACCTAATTGGATCTTTGCCCACAGGGAAAGGCGACATCCAATACACCATAGTGGCTGTCGATTACTTCACAAAGTGGGCCAAAGTTGAGCAACTTGCAACCATAACGACCAAAAAAGTGCTGGATTTGTGGTCAAGAACATTGTGTGTCGCTATGGATTGCCAAGAAAAATTGTCTCAGACAATGGCACGCAGTTCAATAGTGATCTATTCACGGATTTTTTCCAAGCGGCATGGAATTATCAAACATTTTTCTTCAGTTGCTCACCCTCATGAAAACGGGCAAGTTGAGGCTGTCAATAAAACGCTGAAGGATACTCTAAAGAAAAGGCTTGAGGAAGCCAAAGGGGCATGGCTAGAGCAGTTTCCTAAAGTCCTCTGGTCGTACAGAACATCCCATCGAATAAAAATCGGCCATACTCCATTTTCCCTAGCTTATGGATATGAGGCTATGCTGCGTGTTGAATTAGATCCGCCATCACATCGGCAGATAGCATACGATCAAGACGCCAATAGCCAATTATTGATGGAGTCTTTGGATTTGGTCGAGGAAAGGTGTGAGCAAGCCCAACTCCGAGTAGCAACTTACTAGTAAAAGGTCACCCGGTATTTCAATTCTAAAGTACGTGAAAGGAAATTTAATGTCGGAGATCTAGTGCTTAGAAGAGTTTCCTTAACACCCGCGACCAAGTTGGTGGAGTACTCGAACCTAACTGGGAAGGACCCTACCAAATCGAAGAAGTACTCCATCCAGGCACTTACAAAATTTCTCGCTTAAATGGAGATCTCGTTCCTCGTTATTGGAATGGAGAACACCTGCACAAGTACTATCAATAAACAATTCTTCTTAAAGAATTGGCTTGTATTAATTTTACTTTTTACAAGTTTATGAACAAGGGTTAGTCATTTTTTGTGACTGATCGCTTATAAGTGTAAGATCATTTTATTGATCACTCGTACAGACATGATTTGTCCATTTATTACAAGAAATAAAAGGGATTGTGCGCAGCCAGTAAATCTTGCCAACTATTGTATTTATTACAAGTATTTGCTCATTACGTGTGTTGTTTTGCTATATTTTCATTTTTACAAGTATTTATTCCGAGCATAAATGTTTGAATAGGTCCTAGTCAAAGCAAGTGACCGAGGACCTAAAGCTCCTCAATCACTTGGGGGTATATAAGGTTTCTAGTAAAGCATAGCCTATCAAAAGGTATGTAAACTCACGAGCAAAACAAGTGAAAGCATGCTACGGTACTTAGAGTATTTTTCAAAATTTTATTATTTTGTGAAATCAAACAAAAGTACTATGCTAAGTTTGGTCATGCAAACAAATGTTATAATATAATGCAGGTATTATAATATAAAAAATGAAATCTTTTACACCGCGAGCAGTTACTGCCCAGATGTAATTGTCTATTAATAGAAAAGTTGCTCGTGCAATAATAAAAATAAAAATTGTCTTGACTACAGGATAAAATTAAGGAAAAAACAAGAAAAATTAGGAAGCATCAGGAGGATCCTGAGGTGTTGGCTAGTCGACATAGGCCCCAGCTTCCACTTCCGCACCTTCAATGTCCACAGCCAAGGAAATTTTGGGGGAGGCTGGGATTTTCGCTCTCTCCTCTTCCTCTAAGCGAGCAAGGCACCAGACTGTTTGAGATCGCCTTAGATGCTCGGAGAGATAGTTGAAATTAGCCTTGTGGTTTTGCTTCCAAAACTCGTAAAAGCAGTTGAAGGTGGCACCCTTGTACCTCTCCAAATGATTGGCATTAGTCTCCTCGAGCTCTTTGATTCGCCCCTCCAGCTATTCGGTGTCCTTTCTGTTAGCGACCAGTTTAGCCTCAAGCTGGTTGGCCTCCTGAAAGTTAAGTTTAGCACACTCCCTAAACTTCTCTTTGTCTTCATTGGCTTTGGCCAGGGCAGCCTGGAATTGCTTCAGCTCTTCTGCCAGCTTGTTCTTCTGATCGAGCAGCCCAACGTTAGTCTTCTCGACTGCTTCCAGCCGCTCAGCATGGCTGGCCTCGGCTACTTCAAGCTGCTCGATATGTTTGGCTTCGGCTGTCTTGAGCTTCTCGGCATGTTTAACCTCAGACGTTTGGAGTTGAGTAATTAAAGCCCCCGAGCAGCATCAACTGGCAGTCATAGTTAGCATTCCCTGCAACCTAAGAAGAAGGTTAACTGATAATTGAAATTGACAAGATGAACGATCAAAGCTCAGCAAAAGATGATATCTTACACTGGCTATTTCAATCAGTACCAGTGATAGCCTCTTGGCTGCGGCGATGCCTCGATAGTTTAGTCAACCTTTATTTGGCTGAACTAAGCACGATGCTTGTCAATGTTTGGGCAGGAGGCGTCTGGCTGGTCGGTGCCTGAGGAGGTGTCTGATCTGGTGCTGGAGGAGAAGTCTGATCGGTTGGAGCTGGAGGAGATGTCTGGTCAAGGGGGGCTGGAGGTGGTGTGGTTTCCCGAGATGGAACCGCTCCTGGTGGATCCCCAGTCCGAGCCTTTTTTGTTGGAGGAGCCTTGCTACTTTCTCCATGGTGTTGCCTGCTCCCTGTTTTCTTGCTCGAAGGTACAACAGGTACGTTGTAAAGCTTGAACAAATCTTCAAATGACATGGCTAAAAAAAAGAAATGAACAGTCAGATAATGTGGATGGAGGTATCTACTAAATCAAGAAAATAAGTTCAAAGAAATTATGAGTATAATACCCGAGCTACATTTACAGGTCGTTATACTATTTAATGTACTACTGATACACTCTGCAATAAGTAGCGACGGTTGCTCTTCGTCTTCGAGCAGTTGAGCCAGCAGGTCATCGTCAATTGGCCTCTCACCTCCCCACGGATCGTGCATGAAAATCTGCGAACAGAGAAGGGGAGATGAGAATCTATGACCAAAAGACCAAGAAGTGTGAAAGTTGAAATAATGTTGCTCGTGTATAAAAGTTAAGCTTTTATACGACAAGCAGCATTCTAACAAAAACACTACTTTCTATGCTGCCAGTTTGGAAAATGGATTAAAAAGCAGAAGTGAAGTTTTCCAGGAAAAACTTTTCGACTTTGAAGGGGCGGGAAAAACCCAGTTTTTCTAGAGGCTTAAAATTTGAATTTTTACTTCGATTTTACGCGCTAAATTAATAATCCTAACTACCAAACTGATTCCTAACCCCTGCAAAGTGTTACTTTCCTACCATGTTAAGCTCTAATCAACATCCCTTTATTACCCAGAAACAATTTTCTCAAGAACAGTAAAAAACATTCAAGAACTCAGAATCTAAAATGAAGGAAAAACAGATATTGCATGGCAACTCAACAACTGAAAAGTTTGAGAAACTTACTTGTATAGAGGTTGGAGTAGATTTCTGTAACGATAAGTCAATCTGGCTAGGCAGGAACTTCGTGGATCGTCAAAGACCGTCTGAATTTCTAAAGATTTTACGCCTTGTTCTTCGATGTTCTTGAGGATAAAGGTAAAACGTAAAAAGTGAAAATTGATTCTGAAGGGTTATTTATATTAATCGAGGACCAGTTACCAAGTTAATCATGTGTGGGTAACTTTCCAAGGCATGGGTAAGTGCGATAGCCATCAAATCACTTTTGAGAAACCGAAAAGACATGATTAGTTGCCTTTTTCGAGAAGGCATGGACAACTCTGACAGATTTGATGGGGCATGCGAAAGGTCGGTCACCTAAGTTTACTTTATGCTGGTCGCAGTAAAATAAACTTGGGGGCAAATGTTTACCAAAAAATGGCTCCCGATGATGTGGCAAGATTTTCTTACACGTGGCAGTTTCGAGTGAAGAGATCCTGTTCGACCATCGGCCAGATAATTATTTATTTGTCAACTCTCTTGAATAAGTGCGACTAGTCTAGTCGCATACGTTCATTTACTTCCTTTGGGATACGCAATCTTGTAATAATTACATTTATTATGTTTCCTTTTATTACCTTGATACGCTGATCTTAATGGTAATTAAGGCCCATTGGCCATGTAACTCCCCTTGAGCCTATAAATAAGAAGAAGAGGGCTCAAGGAAGGGACTTTTGACTTTTGAACCTTTGATCTTTGTATTCAGAGAAAAAAAGCATAGTGTGATTATCTATCGAAATTGTAATCCTTCTAAGACTTTTGAAACTCGTGAACCCTAGTTCATTGATCACAACATTGGGATTCAATATCAATAAGAACACTAAGTAGACGTAGGTCATTACCATCCAATTGGGGCCGAACCACTATAAATCGTTTGTGTTATTTTCTTTCCATTTGATTCTTTTCTTCGTTTTCATCTCATTTCCTGTCGTTATTTTGACTCCGTGTCGTTGGCCAAATCATGGGTCAACGAACATCTTTAAATGTGGATAATTGGATCTTAATTCAATGGCTACTAATTGACAACTTATCCATGGGGAAAAGACTCAATCACCATTAAGAGTGAACCCATATAAATATAGATATAACTAAAAAATAATTAAACATATATACATATATATATGCCATGAACGTGTTGGCTTAAAAAAAATTCCCAAAATAAAAAAAAATAATTGTGCAATTTTCAAACTTTGATTTTATGTACAAAGTTTATGGATTTTATACAACAAAATAAAACACACATAAACAATCATAAACATACAAATATCATGAAAAATATTATTTTAGTATCACACATACATAAAACTTAAACATGCAAACAATTATGCTACCATCTAATTAACCTATCTAACAAGTTAAAAAATCACGTACATGTATATAAACATATAAACTAGCAACCATTGCTTTGAAGCCAATTGTAGGATCTCATTTATATAAGTTTATATGCACGTTTCCTATAAATATATATTCAAAATATTATACACAACAGAAAACATAAAATTGTACAAGCATGTGAATATTATAGATATGCGTAAATATAATAACAAATCCATTAGAGTACTTACAAGATGCATAGTGGAACAATTACTACACCATTTGAATTCCCTAACCTTTTGCCCTTCTTGAATGCCAGGTATTGCAAGGAATCCAAACTGCTTTGAAACAAGACCACAGTCTTCCAAGTATTCTCTAAAACAACTTATTGTTTGTGTGGGCAAGTCTCAACACATGAGAAGAGAATTCCTAGAGAGAAAACTAAGAGAGAGTGGGCGGCTAGGTATAGAATATTAGTAATGAATTTTTACCTTGTCAAATTCATCTTTCCTTATGCATTCTATAACACTAGTATAAATGGGCAATTAGATAGGACATAAAATAGGCTTTAGTTTCCCATTTTAATTTAATTATTTAATAATCATAATTAATTAAATACTTGTCAAAATTAACCAATTATAATTTTGACCTTTATTTTATTAATATTAATATCAATCTATCAATATTAACAAAATTGTCCCAATTGGCTATAATACTCTCTTTTGAGACTTTGCAATAAAATCCTCAAAGTTTCTTCTATTTCTTTTCTCACAAAATATTAATAAATAATTTAACATTATTTATTTCCATTGAACTAGTCAATATAATATTTTTATAATTAATTATTCAAGACTACTAGGTTCATTTTGATAAGAGATGACATGAGGACCATGGATCCATGAACTCAAGCTCCAATAAGTTAACGTGAGTTTATTCATAACAAATAAACTCACAATGTTATTAATTCATCTTAACTCCACTATAGACTCAGAATTGCACTCTTGAATTCATAGGATGCTTTACACCAAATGTAAATATGTTATCCATTGATATAACCATAACCGTCATTCAATCCTCTATAGATGATCTACTAATGAGACGGGTGCAAATTACCGTTTTACCCCTCATTGCTATTTTATCCTTAACTCCCACTAAGTCCTTGTAAATGATATTTCCGTAAACTTAATTACAGAAATGAGTACTCTATCATTTAACACTTGAACCAAGCTATAAGGAAATCATCATTTCACTTCTTAAATAGAAGTTATAGATTTCATGTCTATGATAAATACTCCCACTCAATTATACTTCCAAATCTTTAATATATAAGTATGAGCTAGTCCGTATGCTAGGCTTGTAACGAACAAATCAAAAGACTTGAATTATACAATTAACAGAATATTAATCACTCAGAATTAAGATTGAATTGACCCATGGTCAATGTTGTGATATGATTAGATTAGATAATAACGATACTTACTTATCTTATCAATAATCAATATCAGTCAATTCCAGTGTAACAAAATACATCTGATCTTATCTACTTGGTCAATGTCTTGGAGAAGACATCACACCTCGAATGTGTAAGTATATCATATCCTAGATTATTAGATCAGAGAAAATACAATGCACTGACTTAATCATAGGACTCGATCTTTTGAACATATAATTACAATTATAATCCACTGTGACCTAGTCACTATAATTATAATTATTTATATGTTTAGGATTTTATAAATGTCTGTATTATTCCAATAATCATGTTATAAAACTAGCAAGCAACATGATTGTAAAAATAAATGATTTCTACTTCATTTATTGACAATATAAATTTACGTTACTTGTCCGATATGATTTTATAAGGGCATAAAACCCAAAAAAACATACTTCCAATTATTCATTAATAAAATCATTCCATATTTCCTATCAAACTATCAAATGTATATAACACAAAAGTAGTAATTATCACAATCTCTCTTATGCAAATTCATCAAAGGAAAAGCGTTATTGACTAATTCTTTTCACTAAATAACCTAAATGAAAAGAAGCAAAGATTCAACCTAGTGAAAGCATTAAATTCTATAGAGATAGATTGATCTAAGCAACAAATTCAACAAGCGTGATTCATTTTACTTAAGTTATGTTTTTCATCATAATTAAAGAAGAGTTTGACCATAGTCTCTATTCATAAACTACCATAAACACTTAGAATCCTAAACTACTAGGTGAATAGAAATTCTAAGATGACATTAAAATTTATTTAAATCATATCTAGAGGGCAGATAAATAAGATAAAAACAAGAATCATAATGTTAAGCATAGAAAAACTTAAGCAATTTGACATAGATGGCACTAGAAAATCATAATTGTTATCCATATCTTCCACCTATGACACGTGGCAGGGCCGAACAGGTCCATGGGCTCTCACAAAAGGTCTGGGCCCAACATGGGCCTAGTGAACAATTAATAAGGAAGCCCTGATGGTCCAAGCCATGCTAAGCTCAATGACGGGTAAGTAGCGCAAGCATAGGGAGGGGGCCAGAGCTAAGGTGCAGGCCCACCTCATCTCTCTGACCACTCTCAATCTACATCCTCTAGGATGTAAATTGTAATGGCAGACAATGCATTCTAGGAGAAGAATCCCATCATGTGCAATCCAGGAGAAGATGCCGTCAACAAGATAACCTCCTTGGTAAATGAACCTGGGTCCTGGTAAACAAACCATGACTTATGTAAACAATCCCGGGTATTGGTAAATTAACCTGAACCATACATCCAGATAGGGCAACCCTAGACTCCCTTGATGCTGACGTGTTCCCTAGAAATTCGGAGGTTGGTCTCCCTAACTAACCTGGAGAATAGGATACGCACGAATCGTACACTGTTCCTAGGAAACAGTATTGCCACTACTCTAACAGATCTTGTCCCCAGGATCCTCTTAGTAGCCCACGTGGATCAGTCTATACTAACGAACAAAGGGCAGCTGTAAAGCTTGACCACACCCAAGCTGTCCCAAAAGGCCTAGATTAAGAACATCTAATTATGTTACATTCTTTGTATTATGGCTCCGTTAGCGAGAAAGTAATTACATCCTTATTGGGCCCAGATTAGTCCGGCCCAAGCTACTTGAGTGCCTATAAATATGGTAGTTGTGCACTGTGGCAAGGATCCCACAATTTCTCTTGTATGCAAAACTCTACTAAACTTGCAGAAAACCTCCATTTTCAAAACTCTCAAAAGCCTAATACTAGTTACTCGTGGACTAAGGATCATTAACATCCCAACCACGTAAAAATTGTGATTGTTCATACTTTCACAGATAACTCAAACGATAATATGAATATTTAGGTGTCGGCACTCTTAGGCCGAGCTATCTGGTTATTTAGTTGACCCCGACTCACTTACGCCGAGTCCTCTGATTATTTAGTTGACCCCGGCTCGCTTAGGACGAGTCCTCTGATTATTTAGCTGACCCCGAATGGCTTAGGCCGAGCTGCGCCCAATACGCTTATCATTAGCCCCAACACCCTTAGGTCGTACTTTCATATCTCACATAATAGATATATAACTCACAGAACACATATATTTAATTACAGGGAATCTCAATCCCAATGACAACCACATGGGTGCATTTTTCTTACCTCGAATCTCGAGCGATGAATAAAAAGCAGTCCCGAGCACGATCCCTAGTCCAGAGCCATAAGGATAATCCGAGTCACAAACAACAATGGATAACCATCAATCTCTAATCAAAATAAATGTTTAGGAAACAATACCGGTCTTCGGGACCTCGAATTCTACTAAACCGGGTAGTAGAATTCTTCCCAAGTGCTTAGATTTGAATCCCATAGCCTCCCCGACCCTAAAACCTTGGCTGTCCTTTATTTTCTATTTAGGGTCGCAGCCCAGCCCCTTGGACTGAGGCCAAGCCCTACCTTTTGAAGGACACAGGCTGCGACTTGCACCCTCTAGGTTGTGGCGCGCCTGAGGAATCCAAGGCACCCCAACCTCTTCAAGCACGCGAGCTGTGATGCCTGAAGAACAGGGCCGCAGCCTGAGGCCCCAAACCCATAAATTCCAGCCTTTTTCCTACGTTTTTCCCCAGCTATAACCTCAAAGTTCAACCTCAATTACACACACAAAACCTCACCAAGCCTAGGATCAAATCCAGGTATCTTAGTTACATATCTTAAACATTTAAACACCAAAATTCCTACTGAACCTATCATCTCAACTCAGCTAAAACCAAACTCAAAACTGAAAAAATTCAGCCCAACAACATAAAATTCTAGCTGAACAGAACAACATTTCTCACCTCAATTGTAGCTTGATCCTCAGAGTTTTCATTGGCTAGTCCTAGCTTTAATTCCCCAGCTTCTCCCAGCTTGAATCCCTAACTTTTTCTCCTTCAAATTTCAAAATTTCCTTTTAGTTCTAGAGAGAGGATGGAAATTGTGAGATGGGGGGAGTGAGGGAGTGAATGTCTAAATGTTCCAAGAGTGTTATGATAGTTTCCTAAGACCCGGTTGATCAAATAACTTAACTAAAAAGACTAAAATACCCCTCAAGTTTTCCCAGCCCTCTAATAGCCTCCAAGGGTAAAATGGTCTTTCTCCCAAATTCCCGCTTATACCTCAAGTCCTCCTATCAATTCCCAATTAATCCCGACATGTCCAAATAATTACCAAATACTTACTTGTCACTCAATAAATCCCAAAATATTCTCCAAATCCCCAAAATACCCCTAAGCACTCCCGAGTCGCGTATTAACCCCCATTGTGACTATTTCGCTAATCCGCTCACTAGGATCGTCTTGAGCCGTGTACTGTAATATATATCCACATAATAATGTGGTCTAAATCATTTAACACATATAATCACATTTATGCCCTTTACGGGCCAAAATTACAAATATGCCCTTATAAATAGTAAAAGGCCAACATGCATATCTAATACTCAAAAAAATCCACATAATGTATTCACATAACCATATAAATCATGCATGCCACATAGTCACACATTTAACCAATTAAACATACATATATCCAATTATGCCCTCCCAGCATGCTAATCAAGACACTAAACCCTATTAGCATTTTTGGGTCGTTACAACTATCCCCTCCTACTGAGAATTTCATCCTCGAAATTTACCTGAAGAAATCGGGATACTGATCCCACATAGCTTACTCAAGCTCCCAGGTCG
The DNA here is from genome assembly GCF_963169125.1 of Humulus lupulus. Lineage (NCBI taxonomy): Eukaryota > Viridiplantae > Streptophyta > Magnoliopsida > Rosales > Cannabaceae > Humulus > Humulus lupulus. The sequence goes on from NC_084802.1 coordinate 245,710,670, forward strand.
CTTCCTCGACCTTGCTATTTCTCCACAATACTTTGAGTAGAGGAATCGTCTTGTTCCTTAAAACCTTATCCTTATTATCTAGGATCTATACTAGTTACTCCTCGTATGATAATTCTGTTTGTAACTCTAGATCCTCATATCTCAATACATGAATCGTATCTGAGATGTATTTCTGAAGCATAGAGATGTGGAATACGTCGTGAAGTCGTGATAATGACGGTGGCAGAGCCAATCTATAGGCTACCTGCTCATTCCTCTCAAACATCTCAAAAGGTCCTATGTATCTAGGGCTCAACTTGCTCTTTTTCCAAAACCTCCTCACCCTTCGTAATGGTGAAACTCGCAAAAACACGTGGTCCCCTACCTAGAACTCCACGTCCCTATGCTAAGAATCAGCGTAGCGTTTTTGTCTGCTATGCGACTCGAGCATTCAAGCTTAGATCTTCTCAATAGCTTCGTTAGTCTTCTGAACCATCTCCGGTCCCAAATACTTCCTCTCACCCATCTCATCCCAATGAATGGGCGATCTACATCTCCTTCCATACAACATCTCGTATGGAGCTACTCCAATCGTTGATTGATAATTGTTGTTGTATGAAAACTCAGTCAACGTAAGGTACTTACTCCAAGTCCCCTCGAAGTCTAACACACACACTCTAAGCATGTCTTCCAACACCTAACTGTCCTCTTATACTGTCCATCTGTCTGAGGATGAAAGGCTGTGTAACGCCCCAACTCGTGGGACCGTTATGGTGTGCCTTGTAAATAGTGCTAAACTCGCTAATCGAGTCATTTGGCCAAAATCGTGATCTAAGTATGATTAGCGGTTTAGGGATTAAACATTTTGGTTAAGATGTAACGTTTCACTAGAACGTTTAATATATACATTGGGATCCCGAAAATATAATTTCAGAGTCTATTACAGAAAATATTTACAACAGGCTGTTCTAAGCGGCAAAACATGGTTCAACCCTAGTTCCACTTTAAACCTCGGCCGTGGCGGACGAGCAGCTGCATATGTACACGTCATCACCTAAGCTCTCCAACTCAAGGGTGGTCCAGCTTCCTCTTGCCTTTACCTGCACCACATAGCACCCGTGAGCCGAAGCCCAGTAAGAAAACATAACACTTTTCATAAACATTATCAAATGATTATCATTATAATCACACTGAACATAAAGTTTTCAAACCAATGGGTGCACATCACATGATTCTAGCGGGAGAGTGGCTGTTAAATAAGCCACTAGCCTCCAAGCTCTCTTTTCTAGCGAGAGAGTGGCTGATAGGTAAGCCACTAGCCTCCAGGCTCTGTTTTCTAGCGAGAGAGTGGCTGATAGGTAAGCCACTAGCCTTCAAGCTCTGTTTTGTAGCGGGAGAGTGGCTGTTAGGTAAGCCAACAGCCTCCAAGCTCTGCTTTGTTCATCGACCCTCAGGGTCGGTCAGGCATTAATGCTCCTTGAGTCATTCAATGCTAGTAGTCGATTAGATCTAATCTCTGTTGGCTTGCGTGATTCACGCTAAGGCCATTCTGACAAGTAAGTCAGCGCTTCCTGACCTATGTCCAGTATCACTGCCGAACCTGACAAGTAAGTCACAACTTCACAGCTGATACTAACACTTTTGTCGATCTGACTAGTTAGTCAATACCATACACAAGTAAGCAATGCTATCAATATGTATCATATGCCAGTTATCCAAGAATACGGCATTCAGCATGCTTACTAAACAGTTTCTAACATAATCATGATCAAGCACAAATTCAGAGACTCAAGCTCTGACCAATCTCATATTCATCGTTCATGGCATGCCCTATCACATGTTTCTCGTGCATTACATGCATCACACTTAATCATCCAGCATGTCTCAACAACAGTCATATGCAAATGGGCAAGATTGCCAAGCATTCATTATGCTAACAATGTTTACATTTGAACATCCAACATGCATCAATCATAGCCATGCATGTCATACTCAATAGCCAATCAACATGCATCATAATAGCCATGCATGTCATGCTCACTAATCAACCAACATGCATCCATAATAACCATGCACGTCACATATACACAGGGTGCAGTTTTCTTACCTTGGGTTCGAGCGAGAATTAATAAAAGAAACGACCTTTGAGGACGATCAGCTTTTAATCCTTTAGCGGTCACCTAGTCATAACCAAACATATTGGGTACCATTAATAAAATGAATAATAAAATGTTCCCAAACCAAAACCTAACCTCCTGGACCACAAATACTACTCAACTGGGTAGTAGGTTCAACCCCGAGGCCTAAGGCTTGAATCCCCAAGCTAAAAACCCCATTCTTGGCAAAAATGACCTTAAGGGCCGCGGCCCTCCTTGGCCATGCCGCAGCCCGCCCCTCAGACAGAGGCGCCCAAACCCAGCTTACACCAAGGGCCGCGGCTCTCCTTGGCCATGCCGCGGCGCAACCCCAGTTTAGCCAAAATGACAACTCGCACACCAGAATTCTCCCCTGCACTTTCCCTTAGAACCATTCCCTTAAACCATCTCTAAACCTCCTCCAAACATATAATTAAACCCCCAAATAACACCCTTAGCTTACCCTCATCAAACCCTAATCAAAACAACACAAGAACCTCCTTTGATTCACACTTTCCACATCAAAGTTCTAAGGCTGAAACCAACAACCAAAACAGAGCATATATAAAAACCAGTTGCTAAAAGCTTACCTTAAGTTCAAGTTATGGTGCTCTTCAACAGTGGAACACTCTCCCAAAGTATCAAGGCTTAGCTCCCAAGCTCAAATCCTCAACAAGCTCACAAAATCACACAAGGAAGATGAGGGAAAGAGAAGGTACGGGAAGGAAGGGAGAAGGATGAAGATAAACTCTGTTTCTGTTCTGTTTTCCACAGCCTTCCTATGTTATATATATCCAAAACCCAAAATGACCAAAATACCCTTAAGCCAACAAAAGCCTCTAAACCATTTCAAGGGTAAAATTGGTACTTTCCTCCTATCCTGTTAATCATAATTAACGCTTCCCAATTCCCACTAATCTCCATATTCTCAAATACCAATAAATCACATCCCATTACCCTTTAATTCCCGGTAATGCTCTAATCTTTAAATTCACCGCGAGACTCATCCCGAGCCCCGAACTTAAGCCCGTTATGACTAGACCGAACACTTACATCTCATGATCGTCTCACGTCGAAAAGCTCGAACCAATCCACATACAATGTGGTAAAATTATAATTAATCTCAACCATGCACCCAAAATGTACAATTACGCCCACAGTGGCCAAATTACCAAAATTCCCTTGCATGTAAAATATGAGCCCATATGCATGCATTCACCATCATATAATAATATAATTCACATAAACATGCATATAATCATTAAATATCATAATAAATCAATTATGGCCCTCCCGGCCTCCTAATCAAGGTCCTAAACCTTATTAGGAAATTTGGGGCGTTACAGGCTGTACTGAACTTCAACTGAATCCCCATAGCCTTATGCAAACCACCCTAAAACATGGAGGTAAATATGAGATCCCAGTCCGATACTATAGATTTAGGAACCCCATGGAGACGTACAATCTCCCTCACATACAACTCTGCGTATTGATCCACAATATAGGTCGTCCTCACTGGTAAAAAGTGAGCTGACTTGGTGTACCTGTCTACTATCACCCACACCGAGTCATGTAGCCCCACTTTCCCAGGTAAACCTCCCACAAAATCCATGGCAATGTCTTCCCACTTCCATTCGGGAATACCTAAAGGCTGTAACAACCCCACTGGTCACTGACGCTCATCCTTCACCTGCTGACATGTTAAACACTTGGCCATGTATTCAACTACGTCCTTCTTCAGCCCAGACAACCCGTATAAAGTCCGTAGATCCTGATACATCTTCGTGGTGCCTGGATAGAGTGAGTATGGTGTAGTATGGGATTCATCAAGTATCTCTCGACTAATACCCATATCCATCGGAACATAGATCCGAACCTTATACCGTAGTAAACCAGTCTCTGAAATAGAATAATCCTTAGCTACCCCAGCTAGGACATTCTCTCTAACCTCCTACAACTGTGCATCATCCATTTGACCCTTTCTTATCCTCTCTAGGAGGGTAGATTGTAAAGTAATATTGGCGAACCGGCCTAGAACTAGTTCTATCCTCGCTCTGGTCATCTCTTCTGCCAATTCTTTAGATACCTGCTTCAAACTAAATAGTTGTCCTGGGCCTCTCCGGCTCAACGCATCTGTCACTACATTGGCTTTCCCTGGGTGGTAAAGGATGTCACAGTCATAATGCTTCACCAATTTCAACCAATGTCTCTGTCTCATGTTCAAGTCCTTCTAGGTGAAGAAATACTTTAAACTCTTATGATCGGTGTATATCTTGTACTTCTCTCTGTACAAGTAACGTCGCCAAATTTTCAGTGCGAACACCAACGCTGCCAGTTCCAAATCATAGGCATGATACCACTGTTCATACTCCTTCAGCTGTCGTGACACATAAGCAGTAACCTTCTCATTCTGCATTAATACGCATCCCAACCCCAATCTCGATGCGTCACAGTACACTCATACTTTTCTCCCCTTGAAGGAAGACTCAACACAGGAGTGGTAATCAGTCACCATATCAGTTCCTGGAAGCTACCCTCACACTTGTCTGACCAAATGAACTTCAGATTCTTCTGTGTTAATCCTACCATCGGTGCGGCAATCTTCGAAAACCCTTCTACGAACTACTTGTAATAATCTGCTAATCCAAGGAAGCTTCTAACCTCCGAGGCATTCCTTAGCCTCAGCCAATCCCTAACCGTCTCAACTTTGGCCGGATCTACCTTAATCACATCTCCACTAATGATATGTCTAAGGAATGTCACTTCAGGTAGCCAGAACTCACATTTCTTAAACTTAGCATACAACTGATGCTCTCTCCATATTTGTAATACCTGTCAGAGATGTTGCTCATGCTCTGCCTCTGAACTGGACTAAACTAAGATTTCATCGATGAAGACAATCACAAACTGATCTAAAAAGTCCTTGAACACCCTATTCATCAGATCCATAAATCATGTTGGGGCATTGGTCAAACTGATCGACATGACCAAGAACTCATAATGCCCATACCTCGTACGGAAGGCCGTCTTCAGAATATCCTCGTCCTTGATCCTCAGCTAGTGATAACCAGATCGAAGATCAATCTTTGAGAATACCACCTTTGCCTGTAGGTGATCAAACAGGTCATCGATCCTTGGTAAGGGGTACTTGTTCTTGATTATCAACTTGTTCAACTCCCTGTAGTCTATACACATTCTCAGAGTTCCATCCTTCTTCTTCAAAAATAAAACCATAGCACCCCATGGCGAGAAGGTAGGTCTGATAAACCCCAAGTCAAGAAGCTCTTGAAACTGTATCTTAAACTCCTTTAACTCTGCTAGAGCCATTCTATATGGTACCTTTGACACTAACTCTGTACCCGACAAAATCTTGATGACGAACTGGATCTCCCTCTATGGCGGTAATCCTAGTAAATCCCCAGGAAACACGTCCAGGAACTAACATTCCAATCTAGTCTCTCCCGACCCTACTAGCGTAACTCTAGTCGTATTAACCACATTTGCTAGAAAACCTATACAACCTCATTGTAACAGGTTCCTAGCCTTCAATGCCGATATCATTGGAACACGGGGTCCATGCATAACACCTATGAAAACAAAGGGGTCCTCACCCTCAACCTCAAAAGTCACCATCTTCTTCCTGCAATCTATAGTGGCCCCATATCTGACTAGCCAATCCATTCCCAAAATCTTGTCAAAATCATCCATACTTAATTCAATCAAATCTACTGGTAGTTCCCTACTATCCACTATCACTGGAAATGCTCTAATCCATCTCCTTGAAACTACCAGCTCCCTTGTAGGCAGTATAGTCCCAAACCCTGCAGTATAATACTGACTAGGTCTACACAATCTATCAATTACCTTACTAGAAACTAATGAATGTGTAGCACCAGAGTCAATCAATACGGTATATGAAGAGCCAGTGCTAGAAAGCTGACCTGTCACTACCGAGGGACTAGCCACTTTTGCCTGCGTCAAGGTGAACACTCGAGCTAGAGTCAAGCTTTCCACCTTCCCTAGATCCTCCTTTTTCAGTGTCGGGAAATTTTTCATGAGGTGTCCAATCACCCCACAAAAGTAACAAGCCTTAGCTCGGCATTCGCCCAGATGGCGCTTCCTACACCTTGTGCACTTTGGATAACTCCTCCATGCCTCACCCCCTCCCTGGCGGCCACCCTGGACATCCCGGCCCCTCCTATCAAGACCAACAGTGGTTGAGGTGTCAGGGGTCTTTGTCTTATGATCACTGGGATCTCCGCCCTTACCAGACCCTATAAATTGAAGTATTGCCCTGCGAACATCCCGTCTCGCAGCGTTCTCCCTCCAAATCTTATTTTCCACCTCCTCAACAGAAAGGACCTTCTCAACAGCCTGGGCATAAGTCGTCCCCCGAGGTACTGATGTGATTCTCACATCTCGGGCTATCATAGCATTAAGTCCTAGAATAAAACTGTCCTGTCTATGTAACGCCCTAGATAACCAAGACCGTTACACTGTGTATTTTAAAATAGTGCAAGATTTGCTAATAAAGTCGTTTGGACGTAATTGTGATCCAAAAGTCAACTAACAGGTTAGGGTTAAAATATTTTGATCATAAACGGTTAATTTTCATTAAAACAAATGTTTGATACATGGGATCCCAAAAACAGGGTACAAGTGGGGTATACAACTCCCAAAAACTGTTACAACAGAAGCCAGTCTAATGGAAAAATACAATTTAAACCTCTATTCCTGTAACATTCCCTCGGCCATGGCGGTCGAGCAGCTGACGATGTACACTCCGGCCCAGAGCTCTCCAACTCACGGTTGGTTTTATTTCCATTTTCCTTTACCTGCACCATGTAGCACCCATGAGCCAAGGCCCAGCAAGAAAACCATAAACAACAAACAAATATAGCAACAGTAGCATTCAATCAACTTTAATCCAACTAGTTTAATTATTCAACAGAGTGCAAGCATTAAGCTACACAATGGTAAACATATATTCTCAAGCATACATCACAATCAGTAATACAAATGTTCAGGGTCGGCGCCCTTAGGCTAAGCCCTCTGTTTATCTAGTTGATCCCGACTCGCTTAGGCCAAGATGCATTCAATAAGCTTATCATCAGACCCGACACCCTTAGGTCGTACTTTCATATAACACATAACAATCATACAATCATACGGTACATATATTCAATTACTGGGAACCTCAGTCCCGTTCACAAAATCATGGATGCAGTTTTCTTACCTCGAATCCTGAGCGATAAATAAAGAGTGGTCTCGAGCACGATCCTCAGTCTTGAGCCTTAACAATAATCCTAGTCACAATAAAAATTGGAAACTATAAATCCTAATCCAAATAAATGTTTAGGAAACCAATACTAGCCTCTGGTACCTCAAATTCTACTAAATCGGGTAGTAGAATTCATCCCGAGCGCTTAGGTTTGAATCCCCGATCCTCCCCGAGCTGAAAACCTTGGATGCCCTTTAATTTCTATTTAGGACCGCGACTTGCCCATAAGGGCCGCGACCCAGCCCTCCCTTCTGGAGGGCATGAGTCGCGACTTGCACCTCTTGGGTCGCGGTGGGCCTAGCAAATAGAGGCATCCCAGCCTTTTTAAGCACGCAGGCAGCGATGCCTGTAGAACAGGGCCACGGCCCAAGGCCCCAAACCCAGAAATTCCACTTTTTCCACGTTTTTCCTCTAGTCTAAACCTTAAAACTCATCCCACAACTTCAGCCAAACTAATAATTGAACCTAGAAAACTTATCCTTATGTCCCAACCATCATATCTGACCTATAACAATTTCTCTTAAACCATCAAACACCCAAAACCAACTTGGAAACCAAAACTCAAGCAATCTCTAACTTCTAACAATAACACAATAGTATTCAACCTAACAAACCTAAATTCCAGTAGACAGAATAGAATTCTTACCTCAATTATAGCTTGATCCCCATAGCTTGCCCAAGTTCTAATCCCTTGAGTATACTCCTTCAAACCTTCAAAATCCTTTAGGTTCTAGAGATGGATAAAGAAACCGTATATGATGAGAGAGAGTGAGGGTTGATGTAATGTCCCAAATTTCCTAATAAGGTTTAAGACCTTGATTAAGAGGCCGGGAGGACCATAATTGCTTATTATGTTATTAAATGATAATATGCATGTTTAGGTGTATTAAATGTGCATGTGAACTCATTTATAAGTAATTGGGTGATTTTCACATTTTGGCCATTTCATGCATATTTGGCATATATGTGATATGTGCGGGTGCTTTATTATTATCTGGTTATGCCAGGGTTACTTAGCACAAGACGATCCTTGGAGATAAGTTAGTGGGAAAGTGACAACGAGATTTATTCTTGACTCGGTGTGAGTCAAGGGGTATTTAGAGCATTACCGGGTTATTGGGTAATGGGAGTTAATATTTGGTGATAAATTGGGAGTTAGTAAGATCAGGGGCATATTCTGGAGGTTTTGACTATTTTGCCCCCGAGAGTGTTTTCGGGACCCCGAGCGTTAGGATTTGGTTGAGGCTATTTAAGCTTGAAGTAACCATTTAAAAGAATAAAAGAATGTTATGTACGTTAACTCTCCCTTAAAGTTCCATTTTCATCTCCCGATCGCATTTTTGAAGGTAACTTGAGTTCTAGGACTTGGAATCAAGCGAGGATCGAGGCATAGCGATCCTAGGAAAGATTAGAAGCTTATTAGCCAGAGGATTTAGTTGGAAACAACACAATTGGAAGTAATTTAAGTTTTAAGTTTTTTAAGTTTTTAAAGCTTGGATCGGACTTTGTGTTTTTGTGAGTTTTTGTTAGATTTGAAGCATGGGTTTTATGGGTTTTGGATCATGGGGATGTTTGGGAACTTTGATTTTTGGATTTGGAGGTGTTTAGGTATGATTTTGGGAGGTTTTAAAAGGTTGAAATCGGGGTTGTGGCTGGTTCAGGATTGGGGGCTGCGGCCCTGGTTTGAAGAAGCTTGTGGGGGCATGTTGGTCTTGCTGGGCATTGCGACCCTTGCTCCTGGAGTGGCCGGGGGTCGCGGGCCAAGGTGTTAGGGCCTCAACCCTTGGGTAGGTTTGAGCCCGTTTGGGTGTTTTGACCTCAAGAACTTGGTTTTAGGCCTCGGGATCATTCCTACTACCCGGATTGGTGGGGTTTGATGTCTTGGAGGCTAGGTTTGGGTTCCGAGATTGGTTTTAGAATTTGAACTCATTGGATCACCATTTGTGGTTGTGACTAGGTTATCACTAGAGGCTTGGAATCGGGATCGTGCTTGTGGCTCGTTTATTGGTAACCTATGCTTGGACCAATGGTAAGAAAACTGCAACCTGTGTATGTATGACATGAATGGTTATTCTTGATGCATGTTGGATTATTAAATATGAAATGCATGGTTATTGTTGAGGCATGTCAGGTGGTTAAATATCATGCATGTGATGCACGAGAAATATGTGATTAGGGCATGCTATGATTATTGAATATGAGAATGTTCAGAGCTTGAGCCTCTGTGTTTATGCATGGTCCTAATTATGCTAGTAATTGTTAAGTAAGCATGTTGAATGCCCTGTATTCGAATATTGGATATATGATATATGTTTGGTGGCATTGCTTACTTGTCTATGGTACTGACTACTCAGGGATACTGACCTAAGAGTCAGAAATGGCATAAGCATCATGAACGTAGGGTCGAATGAAGATTAGATCTAATCGATATCAGCGTTGAATGACTCTAGGGTATTAATGCTGGACCGACCCTAAGGTCGATGAAACTTATAAGCGATTGGCTAGTCTAAGACTAGTTACTCAGAGCCAGGGTCTAAGGCCTAGGTGACTGCTTGTCACATTGCTAGGGAACAGTGTTCCATAGTTATGACTCTAGAGTCACGAGGAAGGTTAGGTTGATGACTAGTCATCATGCACCTATCCTACTTAAGCTAGTGAAAGGATCACTTATCTATAAGCCCGGTGACCCTATCGTCACATGGCTATTGGGAACGGAACCCATCTTAGTGACTATTACTACGGTCACTCTTCTATTTTTGGCTAAAAGCCCTGGATGATTATTATGATCATTGGTTGATGTGTTATACTCAACATTACGTGAACTCATTTGCCTGCTTGAATAGGGTTGTCTCTACTAGGCGTGTGCCTTATGATTTGATGTCATGATATGACTGTTTATGAGCATATTGAGTTTTCATGCTGGGCTTCGGCTCACGGGTGCTATGTGGTGCAGGTAAAGGCAAAAGAAAGCTGGAAAATCCTTGAGTCGGAGAGCTTAGGTGATGATGTGTACATATGGAGCTGCTCGACCACCTCGGCTGAGGTTTGAAGAGGAACTAGGGTTAACCCTGTTTTGCCGCCTAGATCGGCTGGTTGTAAATATTTTCTTGTAATAGACCTTTAAATTATATTTTTGGGATCCCAATGTATACAATAAACATTCTAATGAAACGTTATATCTTAACCAAAATTTTTAATCCCTAAACCGCTAATCATACTTAGTTACACGACTTTGGCCAAATGGCTCGATTAGCGAGTTAAGCACTATTTAGAAGGCACACCGTAACAGTCCTTGGAGTTTATGTGTTACAACTTGGTATCAGAGCGAGCCAAGGTTTATGGTTCCTGAAGACAAGCTGGTCATGTACACTCCTCACTAAAGATAGCTTCACTCAGGGAATGTAACTATTTATGTAGTTATGTGCTGAACTGACTATATGATTATATGCTCCGTGAATATATATATATATGGATGTGATTATGTGATTACCTGCTCCATGAATTTATTTAATTATGATATTTGCATGCTGGAGTTGGAGGCATGGTATAAATATTGGAAGGGCAAGGATTATGATTGATGTATGAATACCATGGGCATGTTTTTAGTACTGCAAGTGGTTTGTGATTGTGGTGTGGTAAGATTTATCCAGCGGGGAAAGTTCTTGATATGCTAATCATGATTAATGGGTCAAGTTATTGACTGCAGATTAAATCAACAGGTTTATAGCCAAGCAGATAATGAGGCCTGGTGGTGGTTATAATGAGGCTGGGAGTTACAGCTAGGGTATCAGTTCTTCATCTGCACCTATGAATTTTCAACAGATGCTTACAGATTTGCAATCAAAATTACAGAGGCATGAGGAAGAGATTAGGTGTTTGAAGCAACAGCAGAATCTTTTGGGGAGCACCTCTTCCTTTGCTATGCCAGGAATGGCATCAGCTTTAGCTCAACCTAGGGTTGAGAATAGATGGGAATTTCTCTGTGGAAGATTCCAGGAGTTTTACCCTCCAGTCTTCGAGGGAGGTTTAAATCCATTCAGAGCTAAGCAATGGATGGGCATGATCAGTTCCATTCTTGATAGTATGGGACTGGTAGGACACGATAGGGTGGCTTGTGCAACATTTGTATTGCGGGATGATGCCCGGACGTGGTGGGAGGTAGTTTCTCAGACACGAGATACAGCTGTGATGGATTGGAAAGAATTTAGGCAGCTGTTCAATGAAAAGTATTATTGTGATGTAGCTAAGACCGCTAAGATGAATGAGTTTCTGAATCTTGTTCAGGGTAAGGCAACAGTAACTGAGTATGTTAATAGATTTGAAGGGCTGGCCAAGTTTGCTTTAGATATGGTACCCACAGATGTAGCTCGGAAGGAAAAGTTTGTTCAGGGATTGAATCCTAGAATAGCTCAGGGCATTAGAGTTGCCCCAGTGTATGAAATCTCTACCTATGCTCAGATGGTAGAGAAGGCTCTTGCTGTTGAGAGCATAAGAAATGAGAAGAAGAGTGCCAGGGAGCACAGAGCTCGGATAGTGGTATCTCCACTTATTGGAGCAAGTAAGAATGAAAACTGGAAAACTCGTCCAATATGCATGCGGTGCAAGAGGCGTCATTCGGGAGAATGCCGAGCAAGGGCATGTTTCGCATGTGGCATGGTTGGGCATTTAAAAAAGGATTTCCCAAGGCTAAGAGAGCATTAACAAAAGGGGATAGATAGCTCGATTCCAACTCGAGTGTTTATTCTGGGGCAGTCAGAGTCTGAGACTGAGACTAGTTCCTTAGTTTTCTAGTTCTGATTTCTATGTTATGCTGATTGGTTTTGGTGCCATGCTGTTCCTTTATTTGTTGCATATAGAGAGGTATAGAGTTGTTATGCAGATCGCATGGTTATGTTGTGATAGGAAGATGGTACTGTATCGGTAATCCAAGAGATGAGTTGGATTGCGATGAAAAAGGACTCATCAGTGATTTTGATAAATTTGGTTATGACTGGCTTTGGCTTGATCCAGGATATGGATTGGCTAAGTAGGTATGGGGCAATGCTAGATGGCAAGGAAGGGATAGTTTCTCTTGGGCTTGAGAGTGGGAAGCCTTGTGATAGTTGGCATGGTGCATGGTTCTGTATGTTTATGACATTTGTAGTGAGAGCTAGAGTTTTATTGCAGGGAGATGCATAGAACTCTTAGCTAGTGTGGTCGATACCACTTAGATCGTGCTAGTGAGATCAGGACAGACTGGACTAGTCTGTGAGTTTCTGGATGTGTTTCCAGGGGACTTGCCAGTGTTTATTTTATATGAAAGGAGACTAGCATGGTGATTTGATTAGTGCCAGGGATGGAATCAGATGTAAGCACTGTTTTGAATGGCTCGGCGGAGTTGTAAGAATTAAAGGTTCAGTTATTGAGTATGATGGAATTCTCTAAGGTGGATCTTGGATCTGGTTAGGACCAGTTAGAGATCAGAGAGGAAGTTATATAAAAGATTGTGTTTGTAACGACCCAAATTTGCTAATAGGGCTTAGGGCCTTGATTAGCGTGCCTGGAGGGCAATAAATGATTTAACATGTTAATATGTGAATTTATGTGAATATGTGATAGAGATACATGTCTAGTTGAATTAAATATGCATGAGGGCCCCGTTTGGATATTAGGGGTATGTCTGTGATTTTAGCCCGCTGAGGGCATAAATGTGATAAATATGATATGTGTGTGATACATATCTGTGTAGCAGGATCTGAGACAGTTCTAGAGAGCAGTTAGCCAGAAAGTCACAACGGGGTTGAGAATCTGACTCAGGGCGACTCGAGGGGTATTTTTGGGTGTTAGATGTATTATGGGGTTATCGGGTTATGGAAATAAATATTTGGAGATATATTTGAGGTTAGAATGTCTAGGAAGGGATATTGGGGAAATTTACCATTTTTCCCTCGGGGACGTTTTTGGCACCCCGAGCCTTGAGGTAACCTTAAAGCTTAAGTTAAATAAAACAAAGTCTAGTAAGCTTTTGGAGACTTAGAAACCGACATTCACTTTCCCATCCCAGCTGAAGATAGTTTCTAATCTCTCTCATCCTTACTCTCTAAGACAAACTCAAGGAAAAAAGCAAGGGAAAGAAACTAGTCAAGAACTAGAATTGGGGCAGAGCTTGGGAGATTCTAACCAGTAAATCAGGGCTTGGAGATTGAGGAATTGAAGTTGGGAATTTAGGGGATCAATTCTGAATCAAAACTCAGCAAGGGTAAGTTCTAACTCTGAGAGTTATGGTTGATCTCTACTGCTTTCTTAGGAAACACATGTGAGTAGGATTTGATCTATTCTAGGGTGTTTAGCTCAGATTTTGGAGCAAGTTTTTGATAGGCTTTGATGTTAAGACTGGGCTAGAACCTTTGTGATGATTATCTGGAATTGCTAGTTTGTTTTTGGGTGAGTTCGTTTGAATAAAATGCTGGAAAAGAGGGAGATTTCTGGGTTTGGAGGCGAGGGCTGCGGTCCTAGGAGGGGCATGCCACGACCCGTGTGTGCGCGCGGCCTTGGGAGGCCATGGTGCTTGAGGCGTGCCGCGGCGCTTGGTCAAGTGCGTCGTGGCCCATGCGTGTTTCAGTGAGGTGTTAGCCTCTGTTTCGAGGCTAGCCGCGGCATGGTCTTTTAGGGTCGCGACTCTTAGTGCCATTTTGTGTTTTTAAGTGTGTTTAGGCTTGGGAACTCAAAGGTTAAGGCTCGGGATAGAATTTATCACCCGGATTGATAGAATTTAAGGTCTCGGAGATTAGAGATATGGCTCAAAGTTATTTAATGGATTAGAACTTGATGGATGAATATTGTTAATGTGTTTGGACTAGGATTTCGGCGCAGGCTCAAGTTAGAGGACTGTGCTCGGGATATCGTTGCTCGGAGAGCTCGGGACGCAGGTAAGAAAACCCCTATTCCCATGGAGCTTGTATGCAGAGCTGAGCCCGATATATTTGAATTGTAGGGCGTAGCCCTTTCTTTGAGTTTGTTAATGTTATGTATATGTTTATTATGCTAAGAATGCAAATGTGTAAGTGTTCGGCAAGAGCCGGGAACGGTGCAAGCCGAGGTCGGCAGGGGCCGGGAATGGCGTTGGGCACGTTGAGTGCAAGGCCGAGTACGAAAAGGGGTCAGGAGCAGCGTTGAGCGCGTGGAGTGCGAGTTGCCAGGGAGAGACCCTAAAGGATACCTGGGATATCCTCACAGTGTGGACCGCAAACCCAAGGCCTGGTAAAGCGCCTAGGATGGCTTGGCTGTATGTGTTTAGCCTATTGATGGCTTATTTTTATGCTATGTGTTTGTTATGCATATGTTTCTGCTTGTGAGGGTTTTCTTGCTGGGCTTCGGCTCACGGGTTCTCTGTGGTGCAGGTAAGGGCAAGGGAAAAGTCGACCAACCATGAGTACGGAGAGCGTGGAGGGGCGCGTACATGTTTGGCCTGCCTGGCTGCCACAACCAGTGAATTTGGGAGATGGTTGTATTAAAACTTAGATTTTGTCGTCTAGTCGACCTTGGTTGTAATGATACGTTGTAAATATTTCTAAACGGTATTTTGGGATCCCAAGTGTTAAACACTTTATGATTTTCAGTAAATGGAATTATTTTCAAAGTTTATAACTCTGTTTATGGCTTAATTACACTTTTTGTCCTAAAATCTCAATTATCGAGTTGAATGCACATTTTAAACTCACTTAGTAACGGCTCTAAGGCAGTAGGGCGTTACAACTTGGTATCAGAGCCAGCCAAGGTTTATGGCTGTGGAGATTGACCGAACATGTATGCTCGCTATCAGTGGCAAGCTCGACTCAGAGTTGGTTGGTATGATTGACTAATATGCTTGAGTATGTGCTTACATGCCCTGTTGGCCTACTTATTTCATATAGAGCATGACGAATGAGTTAACATATGCATGATGCCAGGGCATGGCCCGTTGTGTGTTATATCCTATCTGCGTTGTTATGTGAATTACTGTTTGTGGATGGCTAATGTGTTTCGGAGGTGGTTTTGGATGTTGTTATCATGCCTGATGAGCAACATCGTTGGTTGCAGGCATATTTGTTGAGATGCCTCGACAATCATCTAGACTCCGCGGCAGTAGGGCCGAGGATAACAACCAGGGTCAGGACCCTCCACCTGCCCCACAGAATTGGCAAGAGATGTTTGTCGAGATGGAAGCAAGGCTGCAGTGAACAGAGGAAGAGCTGCGACAGTTGAGGCAGCAGGCCTCACTTCAGGTCACTAGGCTGCCAGTTCAGCAGGTTGTGGCGCTAGTGCTAGTTCAATCTGCTATAGAGAATATGTGGGAACCTTTGTATGAGAGGTTCAGGAAACAACATCCTCCCACCTTCAAGGGTGGACCAGACCCACTGCGGGCTGAGTAGTGGATGAATATGATTTCCTCAATTCTGGATTTTATAAGGGTTCAGGGAAATGAGAGGGTAGCTTGTGCTAGCTACATGTTTAGAGAGGATGCCCGCATCTGGTGGGACGTGGTAGTTCAGAGACGGAACGTAACAGTTATGACTTGGGAAGAGTTCAGAAACTTATTTAATGAGAAGTATTACCGTGTGGCAGTCCGAGCTACGAAGGTTGACGAGTTCATCAACCTGACTGAGAACCGATTGACAGTGACAGAGTATGCTTTGAAGTTTGACAGATTGGCGAAGTTTGCGCCAGATTTAGTGCCGACTGATGCGGCAAGAAGGGACAGGTTTGTGCGGGGGTTGAATGTTATGATCGCCCACGATGTGAATATTACTTTGGATCTGGAGACTACCACTTATGCTCAGGTAGTGGACAAGGCCCTTACAGCTGAGAGGGTCGAGGATCAGATCTGGAAGGAGAGCACTGTTAGGCGCGATGCCAGGAGGACAGTGCCACCTTTTGTTGGATCCAGTCGGGGTGGTGGCTCTAGTGAGTAGAAGAGGAGGACCCCAGATTCCTTTGTTCCTCCAAGTTTAGATAGGAGGGCACGGGGTGTTTCTGCTGGTCTTCAGGGTGGAAGTGACAACTGGAGGAGTTACCCAGTATGTCCGTGGTGCAGACGTCGACACCAGGGTGAGTGCAGGATTAGAGCTTGCTTTGTCTATGGGAGTGCTAGTCATCTGAAGAGGGACAGCCCTCAAGTCAAGAAGGAGGAGCTGAAGTAGGGTGATAGTCTTGCTCCTGCCAGGGTATTTACTTTGACTCAGATTGAGGCGGAGGCTAGCCCCTCAGTTGTGATAGGTCAGATCTCTAGTGCTAGTTCTTTGTATATTGCATTGTTTGATTCAGGGGCTACCCATTCATTTGTATCTGTTAGAGTGATAGATCAACTTTGTAGACCTAGTGGTGTGTATGCTAGGAGATTTCAGACTTTGTTGCTAACAGGAGAATTGGTAGTCTCTAGGAAATGGATTAGAGCATTGCCAGTAGAGGTAGATGGTAGGGAACTGTCTATTGATTTGATTGAGTTAGAGATGGACGACTTTGATATGATTCTTGGGAAGGATTGGTTATCGAAGTATGGGGCAACGATTGACTGCAAGCGCAGAATGGTGACTTTCGAACCGGAAGAGGAGGTACCCTTTGTGTTTGTGGGGAAGGTTGCATGGGATTTCTAGTGAGCGTTGTGGATACCTCAGGGTGGTGTCGGTTGGACCGGGTGAGACTAGATTGGTGTGTGAGTTTCTGGATTTGTTTCTGACAGATTTTCCAAGGTTGCCGCCGCAGCAGGAGATTGATTTTGTTATAGAATTGGTGCCAGGGGTGGAGCCAGTATCTAGGACACCTTACAGAATGGCTCCAGCAGAATTGAAGGAGTTGAAGATTCAACTGCAGGAGTTACTTGATTTGGGGTTCATCAGACCGAGCTTCTCACCATGGGGTGCTCCAGTGTTGTTTGTAAAGAAGAAAGATGGATCCCTTAGGATGTGTATTGATTACAGGGAGCTAAACAAGTTAACCATTAAGAACAAGTATCCACTGCCTAGGATCGATGATATATTTGATCAGTTATAGGGAAGAACGATGTTTTATAAGATAGACCTCCGATCACGTTACCATCAGTTGAGGATTAAAGAGGAGGACATACCAAAGACCACTTTCCGAATGAGGAATGGACACAATGAACTCCTAGTTATGTCCTTTGGATTAACCAATTCCCCAGCAACCTTTATGGACATGATGAATAGGGTTGTCAAGGATTATTTGGATAAGTTTGTGATTGTGTTCATCGATGACATCCTGGTGTACTCTCAGTCGGAGTCAGGGCATGAGCAGCATCTGCGATTGGTTCTATAGCGGTTGAGGGAGCATAAGTTATATGCTATGTTCAGTAAGTTTGAGTTTTGGTTATCACAAGTTACATTTCTGGGCCATATTTTCAGTAAAGAGGGGATTCTGGTTGACCCAAGTAAGATTGAGGCGGTCAGAGATTGGCCTAGACCGAGCAATGTTCCTGAAGTGAGAAGCTTTTTGGGCTTAGCGGGGTACTATCGGCGGTTCGTAGAGGGGTTCTCCAAAATAGCTACGCCTTTGACAGAACTGACAAAGAAGAAGACAAGGTACGTTTGGACGGACAGATGTGAGAATAGTTTTAAGGAGTTGAAGCGGCGATTGATCACCGCGCCAGTGCTAAGTTTGCCGACAGACAATGAAAAGTTTGTGGTTTATTGTGATGCGTCCAGACAGGGTTTGGGGTGTGTGCTGATACAAGCTAGTAAGGTGATAGCTTATGCATTAAGACAATTAAAGGAGTATGAGCAGAGATATCCCACGCATGATTTGGAGTTGGCAGCGGTGGTGTTCGCACTTAAGATTTGGAGACATTATCTCTATGGTGAGAAGTGCGAGATATACACTAACCATAAGAGCCTGAAGTATTTCTTTACTCAGAAGGACCTGAACATGCGCCAGAGGCAGTGGCTGGAGTTGGTTGAGGATTACGACTGTGATATCCTATACCATCCTGGGAAGGCTAATGTGGTAGCTGATGCATTGAGTCGGAAAGGCCCAGGACAATTGTTTAGTTCGAGATAGATATCTAATAAGCTAGCGGAGGAGATGACCAGAGCAGGTATAGAGTTGGTGGTTGGACAGTTGGCCCACATCACTCTTCAGTCTACACTTCTTGAGAGGATCAAGGAGGCGCAGGGGAAAGATTCCCAGTTGAGAGGTCACAGAGAGAATGTCCTAGTCGGAGCAACTAAGGACTTTTCTATTTAAGAGATGGGATTACTTAAGTACAAGGGTCGGATCTGCGTTCCGATGGATTCTGATATCCGGAAGAAGATCTTAGATGAATCGCATACCACTCACTATTCTTTGCATCCGGGTACAACGAAGATGTACCAGGATTTGAGAGCTTTATATTGGTGGTCGGGCATGAAGAGGGATGTGGTGGATTATGTGGCCAAGTGCTTAACTTGTCAGCAGGTCAAGGCTGAGCATCAGAGGCCAGCGGGGTTGCTGCAGCCTCTAGGGATCCCAGAATGGAAGTGGGAAGATATCACCATGGACTTTGTGGTTGGTTTGTCTAGGACCGTGGGACAGCATGACTCGGTGTGGGTGATTGTGGATAGGTATACCAAGTCTGCCCACTTTTTGCCTATTAGGACAACTTATACTGTGGAGCAGTATGCTGAGTTATATGTGAAGGAGATTGTTCGACGTCATGGGGCTCCGAGGTCGATTGTATCCGACAGAGACCCCACCTTCAATTCCAAGTTTTGGGAAAGTCTACAGAAGGCTATGGGCACATAGTTACAGTTTATTACCGCTTATCACCCTCAGACAGATGGATAGTCTGAGAGGACGATTAAGATATTAGAGGACATGTTGCAAGCCTGTGTGCTAGATTTTGGGGGATCATGGAGTAAGTATCTCCCTTTGATCGAGTTCTCATACAACAACAGTTATCAGGCGATCATTGGAGTGGCTCCGTATGAAATTCTTTATGGAAGGAAGTGTAGATCACCTATTCATTGGGATAAGACAGGTGAGAGGAGGTATCTGGTTCCAGAGATGGTTCAGAGGACCAATGAGGCGATTGAGAAGATTAGAGCGTGAATGCTCGCCTCCCAGAGTCTTCAGAAGAGTTATTCAGACCTGAAACGCAGAGGCGTGGAATTTCAGGTTGGTGATCATGTTTTTCTTAGGGTTTCACCTTTGAGGGGAGTGAAACGGTTTGTTATTCGGGGCAAGTTAAGCCCTAGGTTTTTTGGCCCCTTCGAGGTTCTGGAACAGGTTGGAGAGGTAGCTTACAGACTAGCGATGCCTCCAGCTTTATCAGGGGTTCATGATGTTTTCCATGTGTCTTTGCTCCGGAAGTATGTGTCAGATTCGACGCACGTTCTAAGTTATGAGAATCTGGAGCTTTATCAGGATTTGTCCCATGAGGAGAAGCCGGTTCAGGTTCTTGACCAGAAAGATAAAGTCTTGCTGAGCAAGACCATCGCCTTGGTGAAAGTTCTGTGAAGGAACAGCAAGGTTGAGGAGGCGACGTGGGAACTTGAGTCAGAGATGAGGGAGAGGTATCCCGAGTTGTTCAGGTAATTTCGAGGATGAAATTTCTGTAAGGAGGGGATAGTTGTAACGACCCAAATTTGCTAATAGGACTTAGGGCCTTGATTAGCGTGCCTGGAGGGCAATAAATGATTTAACATGTTAATATGTGAATTTATGTGAATATGTGATAGAGATGCATGTTTAGTTGAATTAAATATGCATGTGGGCCCCGTTTGGATATTAGGGGTATGTCTGTGATTTTAGCCCGCTGAGGGCATAAATGTGATAAATATGATTTGTGTGTGATATATATCTGTGTAGCACGATCCGAGACAGTTCTAGAGAGCAGTTAGCCAGAAAGTCACAATGGGGTTGAGAATCTGACTCAGGGCCAGTCGAGGGGTATTTTTGGGAGATATATTTGAGGTTAGAATGTCTAGGAGGCGATATTGGGGAAATTTACCATTTTTCCCTCGGGGACGTTTTTGGCACCCCGAGCCTTGAGGTAACCTTAAAGCTTAAGTTAAATAAAACAAAGTCTAGTAAGCTTTTGGAGACTTAGAAACCGACATTCACTTTCCCATCCCAGCTGAAGATAGTTTCTAATCTCTCTCATCCTTACTCTCTAAGACAAACTCAAGGAAAAAAGCAAGGGAAAGAAACCAGTCAAGAACTAGAATTGGGGCAGAGCTTGGGAGATTCTAACCAGTAAATCAGGGCTTGGAGATTGAGGAATTGAAGTTGAGAATTTAGGGGATCAATTCTGAATCAAAACTCAGCAAGGGTAAGTTCTAACTCTGAGAGTTATGGTTGATCTCTACTGCTTTCTTAGGAAACACATGTGAGTAGGATTTGATCTGTTCTAGGGTGTTTAGCTCAGATTTTGGAGTAGGTTTTTGATAGGCTTTGATGTTAAAACTGGGCTAGAACCTTTGTGATGATTATCTAGAATTGCTAGTTTTGTTTTGGGTGAGTTGGTTTGAAGAAAATGCAGGAAAAGATGGAGATTTCTGGGTTTGAAGGCGAGGGTCGCAGCCCTAGGAGGGGGATGCCGCGAACCGTGTGTGCGTGCGGCCTTGGGAGGCCATAGTGCTTAAGGCGCACCGCGGCGCTTGGTCAAGTGCGCCACGGTCCGTGCGTGTTTCAGGGAGGTGTTAGCCTCTGTTTCGAGGCTTGCCGCGACATGGTCTTTTAGGGCCGTGGCTCTTAGTGCCATTTTGTGTTTTTAAGTGTGTTTAGGCTTAGGAACTCAAAGGTTAAGGCTCGGGATGGAATTTATCACCCGGATTGATAGAATTTAAGGTCCCGGAGATTAGAGATATGGTTCAAAGTTATTTAATGGATTAGAACTTGATGGATGAATATCATTAATGTGTTGTGACTAGGATTTTGGCACAGGCTCAAGTTAGAGGACTGTGCTCGGGATATCGGTACTCGGAGAGCTTGGGATGCAGGTAAGAAAACCCCTGTTCCCATAGAGCTTGTATGCAGGGCTGAGCCCAATATGTTTGAATTGCAGGGCGTAGCCCTTTCTTTGAGTTTGTTAATGTTAAGTGTATGTTTATTATGCTAAGAATGCAAATGTGTAAGTGTTCGGCAAGAGCCAGGAACGGCGCAGGCCGAGGTCGGCAGGGGCCGGGAACGACAAAGGGCCAGGAACGGAGTTTGGCACGTTGAGTGTAAAGCCAAGTACGGCATGGAGCCAGGAGCAGCGTTGAGAATGTGGAGTGTGAGTTGCCAAGGTGAGACCCTAAAGGATACCTGAGATATCCTCACGGTGTGTACCGCAAACCCAGGGCCTGGTAAAGCGCCTGGGACGGCTTGGCCGTATGTGTTTAGCTTATTGATGGCCTATTTTTATGCTATGTGTTTGTTATGCATATGTTTCTGCTTGTGAGGGTTTTCTTGCTGGGCTTCGGCTCACGGGTGCTCTGTGGTGCAGGTAAGGGCAAGGGAAAAGTCGACCAACCATGAGTACGGAGAGCGTGAAGCGGCGCGTACATGTTTGGCCTACCTTAGCAAAGTGCCCTGGCTTTCCACAGTTAAAACAGAACCCGCACTCGCCCCGATGGCGGCGGTTACACTTGTTGCACAATGGCCATTGTTCAAACTCACGTCTCGGCTGTTTGTTGTGACTAGCCATTGCCTGGTTGGGAGGTCCCCTAAAAATCGGTCTTGTGCCTCTTGGATTGTTTGTTCGCCCCGAGTTCTGGCTGAACCTCGAGTTGAACCTTCCCCTTTGGCCATTCTGATTGGCCTGAAACTGTTCGGGGTTGTTGGCAGTGTACCTCCTGTCTTAGTTCTTCTGTGGATCTGGCTTGTCTGACACGGCCCAAGACTCTTGGCGAAGAGCCCGTTCCACAGCTTCAGCATACGTCTCTGGGCCAGTTCTACCAGTGTCTACACACCTAGCAATGTCTCTGCGTAGGCCCTTCATAAAACTCCAGGTCTTATTCTCTTCAGTGCTCACCTGGTTCTTCGCAAACCTAGACAGCTGGTCAAATTTTCGAACGTAGTCCTGCATGCTCGATGTTCCCTGCTTCAGATTAGTGAACTCATTCACTTTGTGCTCAATCACCGCCTTACTAAAGTACTTGCCATTGAACAAGGTCAAGAACTCTAGCCATTCCATCTCG
The DNA here is from genome assembly GCF_963169125.1 of Humulus lupulus. Lineage (NCBI taxonomy): Eukaryota > Viridiplantae > Streptophyta > Magnoliopsida > Rosales > Cannabaceae > Humulus > Humulus lupulus. Next base: position 245,733,196 of record NC_084802.1, read on the forward strand.
GCAACGTTATGCCCTTTCTTGGCTGCGTCCCACCAGATGCGGGCATCTTTTGTCAGCATATAGGTCGCGCAGACTACCTTCTCTCTCTCAGTAGTTCCAATGAAGTCGAAGATTCTTTCCAAGATACTAATCCATTCCTCTGCCATTGAAGGGTCACTGCTCCCCTCGAATATAGGTGGATTTTGGTTGCCGAACCTTTCTGATATAGGTTTTGCTCGGGCAGCTCTTGGCGCTTCTACTGGCTGTACAGGTTGCTCAATGATAACCTGCGGGCCAAGGTTTTGTTCTTCATTGGTTGCAGGTGGTACTTCGTAGTTCTGAGAATTGTTGGGTGGTATAGGTAGTCGTCCCAAAAAGGGTGTTAAATCTTTCAGCTTGGAGGGCATCAGCGTCCTCCTGTCTCTTTTGCCCTCTTTCTATTTGAGCTCCTTGCGTCTCCACTAGCCTATGCAGATGGTTCATCTGCTCGGCTATCTCGCGAACTCTATCAGCTTGGTTTGGAGCTCTAGCGGCAGGCGCGTTCTGAGCTCTATCAGCAGGTGTGGCCTGGCCTCGGCCAGCAACACCCCTTCCTCTTTGAGCTCTTGTCCTTACCAATTTTTTGATTTCAATCAAAAGCTCTTAAGCGCATAAGGACGAGAAGTTAATATTGACACAGATAGTTAATCAACCTAATTAAGCACACCAAACATATCAAGCACAACAAGCAATCAACATTTTTTTTAACAAAAGTTAGCAACTTCATTTCATAACCTATACCATATACAACAACGTTTGAAGTTTGGGTTGGCAAGTCTAAGGGATTTACAAAATTAGCCCTAAAAAAAAAACGGACTTATAACCCTTCTAGACCAGTTACTAATTTCCTTAATCATATTCAAGGTAGGTATATATTTCAAAACTAGGTGGGTTTCTAACACCTATGCAGCGCCTAACACCTAGTCGGTGTCGCTGTCAGCGGCCATATCAGGACCTCCATCTAGATCCTCCTTGAGATCTTCCTCAGTCTGGTCCATCAGCTCCTCATAAGAAATTTCCCCGTCGCCGAGTTTTGCATTAGCCACTTCCTCCACTGGCAGGTTCTCAGCTACAACTACACCAATGTCCTACAACCTAGTCGGTTTGCAAGGTCTTTACAAAAAGTATCAACAAGACCCTCACAGCATAACCTAATCTAAGCTGTCCATCAACATATCCAGCTCTATGTCGGTATCCTCGTCAGACTGCTCGAGATCCTCATCTGGCTCTACTGAAGACTTCCGTCATGTACTGCGTACATTGCCAAATGGCACGCCAATGTCATCATTCGTACTCGAAATGGCAAGGAATTCTCATTGTTAAAGAGTCTATAGAAAATCGATTATAGGGGAAGGGATCATGGGTAGTTTTCCTATCACAGGGTCACCTATCTCAGGTATATCGACCATAACCTACAATTTATAGAATTGAGGTGAATAAAAAGAAATCAACATAATAAAGGAAGAAACAATACTTACAGTGAGTGCCGGTCTATCTTTGCGAAATGTACATGTGGGTTGTCTACAGAACCGGCTCAACTCGAGCTCTGATACCAACTGTAACGACCCGGATTTTCAAGACTCGATAATGCGGAAATATAAATGTTTTCATTTAACAAAATGTCTCAAAAACCCATAGAAAAAAAAACTTTTTAAAAAGTCGTATGGCCATACTTAACATTTTATTACAAACATGTTTTATAAAGATTAGAGTGAGCCTAGTTTAGGAAAATTACACAACATTTCCAAAAATAAAAAGGCTTCCCAAAAGGTCGGTCCACATGTACATTTGCAAGGAAGACTCCAGCGCTCACTGCTCTGCCTTGCCCTTGCACTTACCTACAACATGAAACAACTAGGTAAGCGAAAACGCTTAGTAAGATCAACTTTCAAACAAAGCATGTAGAGAATTAGGGTTCCGGACCCTAAACAATCAATTTCAAGAACGCTAAAGCGTCCTGGCAAACTTATGGTCATGCCTGATAACCAATGATAAATTAATTCGTAACTAGATAAAAATCCTGCACTCAAAAAATCCCAGAACAAGCAGATATATTATATCACAACTATATCTTACCAACAATTATATCCCTGCACTCAGAAAATCCCAGAGCAAGCAGATATATTATATCACAACTATATCTTATCAACAATTATATCCCTGCACTCAGAAAATCCCAGAGCAAGCAGATATATTATATCACCAAATAATTCGAGACCAACGCTCGACAATTTCCAACAATTCATGCGTAACGCGCCCTCCAACATAATTGCTAATCTGTAAAAGAGAACTGAGTCCCCACACTAAGATCTAGCCAATAAATATTCTCATCAAGGGTAACTATCGTGTTACCTAGGGCATCGCTACATATTCAAGAGTGTAATCCAATTTACACGATTTTATGGAGACTTCAATGTTAATCAGTGGTGCTGGTGAGCAGCTGCCCCTAGGGTGTTCAACCTCACTCTATCTTGGCAACCCCTAGTATCTCTAGGCACTCTCACGGAATGGCCAATATTCACGGCTGCTATCCGGGAATAACTTATCAGAGCACTTGCTCAGATTCTAACCGTCCAATGATTAAGTAAGCATGAGGGCCCCTAGGTCCCATTTATCTTGGCGCCCCTAGGTTTAACCAGCTTATCCTCATCTCATGGCCACTCGTCTCGGTAATGAACTGGACATAAATAAAATCAAGCAGTGTGACGGGGATCAACCGTCTAGGATATGACGGACTTCTACCGTTCATATTTTCTAAATCAGCACTCACTAGACTAACGTCTCTAAGCAACTTTCTATGACAGCCTATGTATATGCATGTATCCCTATACTAACATACAAGACAATAATCATTTCGTGTTGCAGCCATACAATATAAGTTGACTTACTTGGAGTCCTTAGCGCTCAGCAAGTTTTCACCCTCCAACGTTCAGTCCAGTTACGCTTAGCCAATACTGTAGTTATCCATACACTATACTCGGATTAATTATGGCACTCATAATTCATTATTATTATTTTGGGCAGTTTGGTCATTTTAATAAAAGTCATTTGTAAGGATTTACAATCCTTATTTGGTTTTAAACCTATTAAGGAAAGTTATACAAAATATTCGAGACTAAACCCTAAGTCTCGGGGAGACCTATCCTAAGGTCTCGATACCTAGGCTCGGGTATCACAATGTTATTTCCCACAATCCGCTAAAAATCTTATTCTTTCAAGGTATCGCTATTAACCCGCACTTTCAACTAGTCGGTTAAAATATGTAAGATTTTAGCCGGTATTATATCCAGAAAATACAAATAAATTCCTTAATTATTTTTAAAGAAAATAAACTCTTTAAATTTTCCTTTTATTTTTCTTAAGGTTTTAATATCTAAAAACCGTTTTAAGAAAATTGCCTAATTTGTCTTAATTAGGAAAACCGTTATAAATTTCTCATCTTGACTAATTAATTTTCCAAAAGCAATTAATCAATTTTACTTACTAGGAAAATAATTTATTTAATTATTTTCTCAAAATATAGGGTTTTAAACCCTCTTTTAATTTATTAACTATTAATAAATTAAATCTCTTATTTTTAGAAAGAATAAAAACTCTTTAATAAAAATAATTCATTTAAACTCAAAGGGTAAATTTTAGTGAAAATATGATTTCAAGACTTACCATTTTATATCTTGAAATAAGCAAAATTTTACCTTTTACCTTATGTTCCAAAATCTCATTTTTACACTAAGTGTGAAAAACCTATTTTTCACATTTTTAACTACATACTTCGTTAGTTCATAACTTGAAATTTACTTACCCAATTGTTACCAAAATTTCCCAATTCCATTTTTGTTATGCCATTTAGGCCTTTGTAAAATCTTAGGTCAAAATGAGCATTTTTGATTGGTGAAATCATTTTCCAACAATGAGGTAAAAATGACCTTATTTTCAAGTCCTTATTTTTTCCAAACTTTGACAGTTAATAACTTTCAAACCGTTCAATATTTTCTTACCAAATTTTACAGTGGAATAATAGGTTATGCCAGTAATATGTCCACAAAATTTTAGAAAAAACTGGGTTCATTTTCCCTATACAGTGGCTGTCCAAACTTGGTTCCGAAAATAACAATACGAAAAAACAGTTTTTTACCTCAACTTTGAAATAGCATAACTTACTCATTTCTAAACATTTTTTTGTGTTTCAAAAGCTCAATTTTATGTACTCATTCTCAACAACATCACAATACAATTAAATTTTACAAAACCAATATAAAGTGGCTGCTTGACCCCTTGGAAGTCACAGCTCAAAACATGTTTTGTTTTAGGGTATCCTACAAAACCCTTGGGGGTTTTGGTTCCCATTTTCAAAAATCAATACACATGCATCATAAAAATTATTAAACAACTGCCATAACCTTATTACATCACCAACAAGAAACTTTAAGCATTAGATATACAAAATAATGCTTAAAACTAAAAACCCTACAACCAAAATCATCAAAAGTAAACTTTTTACCTCTTTGGTGTTCTTGCTTAAGGTTTGGACCTTCCTATTAGCTTTGGCTCCTCCAAAACCTTTCAAAAACCCTAACCAACTTCCCCCAACAACATAGTTAATTAGCTATTTGAAACTCTAAGCTTAAAACTTTACAAAAGCCTAGATTAGTGAAGGTTTACCTTAGGGAAAATACTTCCTAGACCAAGACTTAGCCTCCAAGTTTTCCTTGGTGTTCTTGAGGTTGAATATTGAGAGAACACTTTGAATGGTCTTAAAAAATCAGATGAGAGTGAATGAGAGAGGGAGAGTGGTCGGATTTGGGGGTTAGAATGGCTCACACAACTCTTCAAAATATCACAAAACACGTGAGTGCTTTTCTACCCACTTGCCCACTTGACTTCTTAATTAAAATGGGAGTTAAACTTTATAGAATTGGGTTCACACCACTCTAAAACACCACATGGCTGGCCACCCTTTGCCATATATGATCATTTCATTATTTTTTAATTTTTTTTTTTTTATTAAAGGTTAATAAAGGTTTCATAAGAAGAAAAGTCCAAATTGGCTTTTGACACCTTTTTTTTTTCACTCTTATTAAGTTTTAATCACCAAACTTAACATTAATTAATTAAATTAAATGTCTCTCACATTTAATTTAATTAATCACATAGTAAAATTTAACCTAAGGTCCATTCATGGAATAAAATTCTCCATTTCGGTAAAATTAGGCATTTAACACAAAATGCCCTAAAATTTCCATTTTCTTTTAGGTCTATTATTTTTGACCAAACTTTAACTTTTATGAATGTATTTTATGCCCAAAATATAATTGCCATGATTTTTCATTTTATTTTCCGAGATTTTTACCCGATCAGGGTTTTTGTGTCAGTCCAGGACCGAAAGTCTTATCTTGACTTTTAAAATCACAAAATTCATATTTTGGCTAGCAATAACTCATGGAATACTTACAAACAAAATATAATATTATTTAAAATAATATTCTTAACCCGGGGGAAAAATCCCGACTCGAGTCGTTTAAGTTTTTAAAGCTTGGATTGGACTTTGTGTTTCGGTGAGTTTTCATTAGATTTGAAGCTTGGGTTTTATGGGTTTAGGATCATGGGGATGTTTGGGAACTTTGATTTGTGGATTTTGAGGTGTTTAGGGATGTTTTTGGGAGGTTTCAAAAGGTTGAAATCAGGGTTGTGGCTGGTTCTGGGTTGGGGGTCGCGGCCCTAGTTCGAAGAAGGTGGTGGGGGCTTGTTGGTCTTGCTAGGTGCCACGGCCCTTGCTCCTGGAGTGGCTGGGGACGGCAGCCCTTGGGCAGGTTTGAGCCCGTTTGGGTGTTTTGACCTCAGGAACTTGGTTTTAGGCCTCGGGATCATTCCTACTACCCGGATTGGTGGGGTTTGATGTCTTGGAGGCTAGGTTTGGGTTCCGGGATTGGTTTTAGAATTTGAACTCATTGGATCACCATTTGTGGTTGTGACTAGGTTATCAATAGAGGATTGGAATTGGGATCGTGCTTGTGGCTCGTTTATTGGTAACCTGTGCTTGGACCAAAGGTAAGAAAACTACAACCTGTGTATGTATGACATGCATGGTTATTCTTGATGCATGTTGGATTATTAAATATGACATGCATGGTTAATTTTGAGGCATGTCAGGTGGTTAAATATCATGCATGTGATGCATGAGAAATATGTGATTAGGGCATGCTATGATTATTGAATATGAGAATGTTCAGAGCTTGAGCCTCTGTGTTTATGCATGGTCCTAATTATGCTAGTAATTGTTAAGTAAGCATGCTGAATTCCCTGTATTCGAATATTGGATATATGATATATGTTTGGTGGCATTGCTTACTTGTCTATGGTACTGACTAGTCAGAAACGGCATAAGCGTCCTGAACGCAGGGTCGAATGAAGATTAGATCTAATCGATATCAGCATTGAATGACTCTAGGGCATTAATGCTGGACCGACCCTAAGGTCAATGAAACTTATAAGCGCTTGGCTAGTCTAAGACTAGTTACTCAAAGCCAGGGCCTAAGGCCTAGGTGACTGCTTGTCACATTGCTAGGGAACAATGTTCCATAGTTATGACTCTAGAGTCACGAAGAAGGTTAGGTTGATGACTAGTCATCATGCACCTATCCTACTTAAGCTAGTGAAAGGATCACTTATCTATAAGCCCGGTGACCCTATCGTCACATGGCTGTTGGGAACGGAACCCATCTTAGTGACTATTACAATAGTCACTCTTCTATTTTGGGCTAAAAGCCCTGGATGATTATTATGATGATTGGTTGATGTGTTATACTCAACATTACGTGAACTCATTTGCCTGCTTGAATAGGGTTATCTCTACTAGGCGTGTGCCTTATGATTTGATGTCATGATATGACTGTGTATGAGCATATTGAGTTTTCTTGCTGGGCTTCAGCTCACGGGTGCTATGTGGTGCAGGTAAAGGCAAAAGAAAGCTGGACCATCCTTGAATTGCAGAGCTTAGGTGATGATGTGTACATATGCAGCTGCTCGACCACCTCAGCCGAGGTTTGAAGAGGAACTAGGGTTAACCCTGTTTTGCCGCCTAGATCGGCTGTTTGTAAATATTTTCTTGTAATAGACCTTTAAATTATATTTTTGGGATCCCAATGTATACAATAAACGTTCTGATGAAACGTTATATCTTAACCAAAAATTTTAATCCCTAAACCGCTAATCATACTTAGTTACACGACTTTGGCCAAATGGCTCGATTAGCGAGTTTAGCACTGTGTACAAGCCACACTGTAACGGTCCCTGGAGTTTAGGGCGTTACAGCTGAGGAAAATTTTGAGAGTACTGTGTTCTGTCTAAGATTTCCACTGAGTTTATCCTTTGCTCTAAAAGAGAAAATTGCCCTTAAGCTTTCCGCAGCCCCCTAATTCCCCCTAGGGGTAAAATAGTCATTTCCCAATTCCCGTTAATTCCTCAAGTCATGATATAAGTTCCCAATTAATCATGTCATGCCCAACTACTTACCAGATACTTACTTGTTACTCCATAAATCCCGAGTACACATTAAACTTCCCAAAATATCCCCAAGCTCACCCCGAGCCGGGTATTAAACCCCGCTATGACTATTCCACTAATCCGCTCACTAGGATCGCCTCGAGCCATATACTACAAATATATCTACATAATAATGTGGTCTCAACCATTTATCACATATAATCACATTTGTGCCCTTAATATGCAAAAATTACAAATATGCCCTTATAAACAGTAAAAGGCCCACATTCATATCTAATGCTCATAAACATGAATATAATACATTCACATAATCACATAAATCATGCATACCACAGAGTCACGCATTGAACCAATTAAACACAAACATATCCAGTTATGCCCTCCCGACATGCTAATCAAGGCACTAAACCCTATTAGCATTTTTGGGTCGTTACAGTCTAGCCGTATCTGTAGGCACTAAATCTGGTGCGTACTTCGCTAACCTGTCAAACTTCGGGGCATACTCAGTAATTGTCATGCTGCCCTACACCAACCCAATAAACTCATTAACATTCGCCGCTCTCATGACAATGTTATAATATTTATGGGGGAACAGGTCTCTGAACCCATCCCAGCTCATAGCAGAAATGTTCTTAGTTTGTGATGCCACCTCCTACCAAATATGAGCATCCTCTCTAAGCATATAGGTGACATAGGTTACCCTGTCATTGCCTTCCACTCTCATAAAATCATAAATAAAGGTGATCATACTCATCCACTGTTTAGCCTTTAGTGGATCTGCTCCTGCCTCAAAGATTGGAGGATGCTGCCTCCTGAATCGTTCATAGAGTGGCTCCCACCTGTTCCCAACCTCAGGTGGCTGTACAACTGGTGACAACAGGTGACACATTAGGTGCGACATTCCCTGACGGAGCCTACTACTTCAGAAGGCGAACTGTTCTTCCTGACTCTGAAGTCTAGCTTGCATATCAGAAAATATCTGCTGCCAGTTCTCAGGGACTAGGGGACGGTTATGGCCTTGCTCATCATCTCGAGCCTCGACCCCTATGTCGCCTAGTCGTATTGAACGCCTTGGACGCATAACTATCCAAGTCTATCTGCATTCAACGACTCGACAGTCAAGCAATGATGACAAGTTAATGTTCTTTCCATGGTCCAACATCAAAACTCAGCCATCAACATGCAATAAAGATATAAACAAGCATTTAAACATTTATTCACATACAATAGCAATGCTAATAAGCACACGTTAACATATTCAAATAGTTGCTAAGGGCCTGGTCCTATCTGTATATCTCATGCTCCCTATTAATCATGCAAATCAAGCATTTATATTTCATTTACACATTTAACATATAATCACATATATGGTTACCAAACCCTGAGTCAAACTTGTCTTTAGCGACAAGTGTACATGCCGAGCCAGTCTTCAGGAACCCTTAAACCTAGACCGGTCTGATACCAAGTTGTAACCCCATGGATAACCAAGACCATTACACTAAATTTGGTTCTAAAGTGAACTAATAGGTTAGGGTTAAAATATTTTGATCATAAATGGTTAACTTTCATTAAAACAAATGTTTGATACATGGGATCCCAAAAACAGGATATAAGTGGTAAATAAAACTCTCAAAAGTTGATACAATGAAAGCCAGTCTAATGGCAAAATACAATTTAGAGCTCTATTCCTATAACTTTCCCTCGGTCGAGCAGCTGACAATGTACACTCCGCCCCCAGAGCTCTCCAACTCATGGTTGGTTCAGTTTTCTTTTGCCTTTACCTGCACCACGTAGCACCCGTGATCCAAGGCCCAATAAGAAAACCATAAACAACAAACATATACATCACAAGAGCAATTAATAAACATGAAACCAATTAATTCAATTAATCAACATAATGCAAGTATCAAGCTAGGAAATGATTAGCATATACTTTCACACATAACTCAAACTATAATACGAATATTTAGGTGTAGGCACCCTTATGCCAAGCCCTCTAGTTATTTAGTTGACACCGACTTTCTTAGACCGAGTCCTCTGATTATTTAGTTATCCCTGGCTCACTTAGGCTGAGTCCTCTGGTTATTTAGCTGACCCCAACTTGCTTAGGCCGAGCTGCGTCCAATACGCTTATCACCAGCCCCAACACCCTTAGGTCGTACTTTTATGTCTCACATAATAGATATATAACTCACAGAATACATGTATTTTAGTACAGGGAATCTCAGTCCCAATGACAACCACATGGGTGCAGTTTTCTTACCTCGAATCTCGATCGATAAATAAAAAGCGGTCTCGAGCACGATCCTCAGTCCTGAGCCTTAACGATAATCCTAGTCAGAAACAACAATGGATAACCATCAATCTCTAATCTAAATAAATGTTTAGGAAACAAATAACAGCCTCCGGGACCTCGAATTCCACTAAACTGGGTGGTAGAATTCATCCTGAGCACTTAGATTTGAATCCCCAAGCCTCCCCGAGCCTAAAACCTTGGCTGCCCCTTATTTTCTATTTAGGGCTGTGACTTGCCCTTTAGGGTCTCGACCTGCCACTTAGACAGAGGCCAAGCCCTCCCTATTGGAGGACATGGGCCGTGACTTGCACCCCCTAGGTCGTGGTGCGCCTGGCTAATCAGAGGCACCCCAGCCTCTTCAAGCATGCGAGCTGCGGCACCTAAGGAATAAGGTCGCGGCCCAAGGCCCCGAACCCAAAAATTCCAGCCTTTTTCCTGCGTTTTCCTCAGCTATAACCTCAAAGTTCAACCTCAATTACACACCCACAACCTCACCAAGCCCAAAAACGAGTCCAAGTCTCTTACTTACATATCTTAAACATTTAAACACCAAAATTCCTACTGAACCTATCATATAAACTCAGCTACAAACCAAACTCAAGACCTAGACAATTCAGCCTAACAACATATAATTCCAGCAGAATAGAACAAGATTTCTCACCTCATTTGTATTTTGATCCTCAGTGTTTTCATTGGCTAGTCCTAGCATTAATTCCCCAGCTTCTCCCAGCTTGAATCCCTAGCTTTTCTCCTTCAAGTTTCAGAATTTCCCTTTAGTTCTAGAGAGAGGAAGGAAAACGTGAGATGGAGAGAGTGAGGGAGTGAATGTCTAAATGTTCCAAGAGTCTTCTGATAGTTTCCTAAGACCTAGCTGATCAAATATCTTGGCTAAAAAGGCTAAAATACCCCTAAAGTTTTCCCAGCCCTCTAATAGCCTCCAAGGGTAAAATGGTCTTTCTCCCAAATTCCCGCTAATTCCTCAAGTCCTCCTATCAATGCCCAATTAATCCTGATATGTCCAAATAATTACAAAATACTTACTCGTTACTCAATAAATCCCAAAATATTCTCCAAATCCCCAAAATATCCCTAGGCTCCCCCGAGCTAGGTATTAACCCCCGCTGTGACTATTTCTCTAATTCGCTCACTAGGATCGTCTCGAGCCGTGTACTGCAATATATATCCACATAATTGTTAGAGAATATATATTATTGCTCAATGGAATTATGGAAAAACCAATATACAACTCTATGCAAAAATACAATAGACAAGGTAATTGATTAAATAAATATTACAACTCAATTGCTCAAAATACAAGTAACTAGAAAGATGTAGGAGAAGAAGATTACAATCTCAAAACAATAATAATACAAGTAAATAAGATCAACAAGATCAAAAGAATGAAAACACAAACAAACTCTCACACAACCAAAGTGTAGAGTAGTGGGGATCACCAACTTGAACAAGGTTCAAGACCTTTGTCCAAAAGCTTATTTCCCCCTATTCTCTAAGCACTAAGGGATCTCTCAAGGAAATAGCTCTCTGGAATAATCAAGCCTCAAGGTGTATTTTTCAACCAAGTGCTTTGTGGATGAAAAATGGTGTGTCTTACAAGTGAGCATTAGGCTCCTATTTATAGAGTTTGAGATACCCCTTTGAATTTCAAATTCCACCAACCCCCATGGCTGTTACCAATGTTTAATTGGATGTTTTATGGAATTAAAATAGAGATTTGGGAGTTACTTGGCTGTTGGAAACGTTCAAAATTGGATAAAAACCGAAATTCAAAGAAGTTGTCAGCCACTAGGGCCGCGGCGCATGTTCCAGGCGCCGCGGCTCTCAGTCAAGTTCAACCACTAGGGCTGCGGTTGTCACGCCCTACTTCCGTTGAGCCGTTACCAAGTGAGTTTTAAGACAAAACAGTGTGCAAAGAACTCGCTAACCGAGGTTTTTAAAACAAAAGTGTGACTAATAAAAAGTTAAGGCTGTAATCTTTGAAAATGCGTCGTTTCATTAAGACTTCTAGTATTAAACATTTGGGATCCCAAAATAAGGTTTGAAAACTATTTACACCTTAAAATAAGTTTACAATTGATCAGTTATAAAAATCATACATTATTACAGCCATTTTCGAATAAACCCCCAACCAAAGCAGTCGGGCAGGCCAAACATGTACGCGTAGCTTCACGCTCTCCGTACTCATGGTTGGTTGACTCAGTCTTTGCCCTTACCTGCAACACGGAGCACCCGTGAGCCGAAGCCCAGCAAGAAAACTCATGCAGTTTATAACATATGCAATTTATACAGTTTATCATAACAGATAATCCACAGATAAACAAGTCAACCATTAGACTAAGCAAACACGGCCATGCTGCCCCTGAAGCCTTACCGAAGCCTGGGGTCTCGGTCCTCACCGTAAGGATATCACATGTATCCACCGGGCCCTGCCCTGACTATAAGCATCCCATGTGCTAAGCGTTACATCCGGCTCTGCTACCGTACCCGGCCTACGCCGCACTCGGCCCTTGCCGTTCATTTCATTATAATCATATATAGCATAAATCAAGCAACATTCATACAAGTGCCAATTTATTTAAATCTGCACCCTAACATGTAATGCAATATAGGGCTGTGCCCGACAATTATCTCATCATGCATCATGCAATATAGGGCCATGCCCGACAATCACACTATGGGCCCATGCCCTACCCTACGGGTGTTATAGCTTTCTTACCTGTATCCCGAGCTTCACAATGCACCAAAGTCACGAGCACGGTCCTCTAGCACGAGCCTCTCCAATAGCCTAGTCACAACACACATAAAACATCCTTAAATACTAATCAACCCAAAACCACTTCCCGGGACCAATCCAACACTCTCGGGACCTCTAATTCCCTAAAACGATACATTGGAACCATCCCCCGAGTCCCCGGGCAAAAGCCCTAAAAACCAAAATTTTTGCCTGCCAAAATGGCCTAGGGCCGCGGCACTCCCTTCAAGGGCCGCGGGGCCCAGCAGCTTGGCCCCCATCCTGAAGCAACATCGCGCCGTGGCGCCCAAGAACAGGGCTGCGGCGCTCATACGCGAACCCAGATTTCTGGGTTTTCTCTTGCGTTTTCACCGAGCTAAAACCTTCCCAAATCATACCAAACCAATACCCAAGTCCCAAAATCAAATTAAAATTTCAAATGGACCATCTAACAACCCATAAACACTAGATTCAAGCTCAAAACACAATCAAATCCCCAAAATCCTCATCTTTGATTTACAACTTCAGAAAATATAAAACCCAAAACTCAAACTTAAACCATGCTTAAATTCCTCAAACCATAACAGAAACAAGCCTTAAATTACATAAAATCCTTACCTTGAATGAAGAATCCCACCCTAAGCTCCCTTGATTCATCTCCTAAGTCTCCAATTTCAGCTCCTTCACTCCTCTTCTTCTTCTTCTTCTTCTCATTGCCCTAACTTTCCTTCTCTTTAGTTTTTCTTCTCTTCATTTTTAACAAAACCAAACAATGACCAAGCCCCAAACCGTGTACCCCTTAATACCCAGCTGCCATATATCTAATTCCCAGCCAAATGACCATTTTACCCCTCCTTGCCTATCCTTTCCTAACTAAACCTCAAGGGCACTTAAGTCCTTTTACTTCTATTTCATTTCTACCATTTTCTATTTAGAACTTGTTACTCTCAGCAGTAACTAATGGTTACCCAGGTTACTCAATCACCCATAACCATTACCCGTTAAATCTCAACTTAACCATAAAATTCCCAAAGTACCCCTAGGCTCCTCCCGAGCCGGGTATAGAAATCCCGTTGTGACTCTTAAGTTAAATTTGCTCTCTAGGACCGTCTCGGCACGTGCATCACAATAATAACTCCACACTCACGTGGTACAATTCACAGAATACAATTATCACATATATGCCCTCAGCAGGCTAAAATTACCAATTATGCCCTTCTAACACGATCCGGGCCTACATGCATACTAATATACATAGTCATGCATCTCAGATAAATAAGTAGTCATTTGGCATGCTTTAAATCATAACCATGCATTTAATTCATAAAAAAAATCACACATAAATCCCATCATGCCCTCCTGGCACGCTAATCAAGGCCCTTAAGCCTTATTAGCGAAATTGGGTCGTTACAGTGGTGCTTGTTCCAGGCGCCGCGACGCTCAGTCAAGTTCAGCAACAAAAATTTCAATTTTTTCCAAAACGTTCCAATTTATTCCCACTTGATTTTGTAACTTCCATACACAATATGGGAATTAAAATCACATCTCTATCAGCCATTTCTCATATGGCTTTATGAAATCCAATCTCAAATGTGTAACATATAATATACACATTATTGGGTAATATTTGGGAGTTACAAATTTGTAACTGATTTTGTAACTCCAAAATATGTCACATTTGGACACACACATGTGTCCAATTTTGTGACTCTCAATAATATGTTACAAGGTGTGACAAATCACATTTTGTCACATTATTTAATCTAATATTATATTATATGAAATAATATAACAATAATAATGTGGTCTCAATCATTTAACACATATAATCACATTTATGCCCTTAACAGGCCAAAATTACAAATATGCCCTTATAAACAGTAAAGGGCCCACATGCATATCTAATACTAAAAAACATGCATATAATATATTCACATAACCATATAAATATTGCATGCGACATAGTCAGACATTTCACTAATTAAACACACATATATCCAATTATGCCCTCAAGGCACTAATCAAGGCACTAAACCCTATTAGCATTTTTGGGTCGTTACACATAGCGTGTTTGATCCTGCTCACCAGAAACAACAAGACAATGGAGAACCATTGCCCAATCAACCATTTCCTCAAGAAAAACCAGAAGACATGTCTTATCAGGGGCCTCTGCTTGACGACTCTCAGAACTTTGGGGAATTGGGTGACTATGAGGAAGGCTATTACGAGGAAGACGTAGGGGAGTATGAAGACCACGAGACTAAGAACCTTATTGATCTCGAGGAGAAGGATGTAGATCATGAAAAGGAGGATCCAGAGGTGGTCCGTTTGAGACAACAAGTCCTGGATCAAGAAGCCCGGATGACTGAACAACAGAAGGCAACCCGCTAAATGCAAGAGTCCCTCCTGGTCCTTCAACCTTTCATTGCTGCCCAAGGATTAGCAGCCAATCCTTCCTCCCCCAGGAGCAAAACGTATGTCCCACCTATGAGGACTAGCATGCCCAACAATGCTGCCCCTACTCCTCCTCTAGGATAATTCCTACATCTCGGAGCCGGTCCACCAAATCCTTCTCAAGACAAGGGGAAAGCCAAGATGGCCGATCCCGTTGAAAAAGAAAACCCCCAAAAGAAAGCTCCTCCCACTCCAAAACCCATGGGTGACCCAGGGCAATTCCTCATGACAGAACGGATGAATCCTGTCCCAGGATGGAGTCATCCGAACAATCTGCAAGGGAAGCACCTGCAGGGTACAAAGCCCCGGAATGTTCCCAGACAAGATAAGCAGGGAAGGTGCTTTTATCCCAATGCATATGTTAACAAGGATCACAAAGGGTGTAGATGTGCAGAGGATCCGAAAAAGGTCAGTTTGGGAGATGATACTTCCCAAGTGGATTTGCGAGACGCCCTCAATGCTCGGAAGGAGCGGCCTGAAAAGAAAAGATCCACCCTCGAGGAGGTGACTTGAGGAATAACCTCAATGACAGGAGGAACGAGAGAGTCCCTCTGGACGATGGAATGGCCAGACACTTCATGGAAACAAGAAGGTGGAGGTTTTGATTCTAAAGGAGAGAAAAAGGAGCCATGCGCCAAGAACATACTGGACGTTGTGTTACCTAAGGGGTTCAAGATGTCGGACATACCTGCCTATGCCGGGAACACTTACCCTAGAGATCATTTATCCCGCTACAATCACCTTATGACTATAGCTCACGATTGTGACAGCGACAAATGCCTATGTTTCTCAATCATTCTGGTTGGACTCGCAGAAGAGTGGTGAAAAAGACTGAATACGGGATCGATCCAGTCTTGGTTTGGGTTGCAGTCAACTTTTCGTAAACAATTCGTGGCTTCCATAAATCTGGACATGGAAGTCAGTGCGCTGGCCAACATCAAACAACATCCTACAGAGATCCTTAGGGCTTGCATCCAATGCAGGGCTGGATCCCCTCTCTAGGACGACATGCAACACAGCAAGGTAGCTACACTTAAAGAATTTATAACGAGGGAACAAGGTTTCATCAACTATGAGGAGCCTCGAATCCAAGCCTTCGGGTGGGAGCCCGCATGCAAGTCGACGGCGCAAACCTTTCCTAGATACGGAGCATATTATCCGGTAAATCTCTCTTCGACACCTCCAGTGATGTCCGGATATGCTGGAACCCTTGGGATGCAATTCATGACCCTAACCGTCTATGGGCCCACTTCGTTGGGATATGCTCCGGCTCCATCAGCCCCGTTCTCTAGGTACAGAGTGGTACCAACCGGGTACAGTGCCGCTCCTGACGGTGCCCAACAGCCCCAGGCCGAAGCACCTGAGGGGACCATAAACCTCTCCCAGGGAAAGAGATCGGACAAGAGTCAAAACCGACCCAAACCCTCGAAGAAGGGAAAGAGGGGGTACGAGCCCCAATACACAGAGTATAACCACTTAGTGGACACCCGGTAAAATATCTACCTTACAAAGGGCAATGTAGTCCATTACTGGAAGCTGGGCCCCATGGTCAAAGGGGGAAAGAATTCATGAGACACCAGCAAGAGGTGTGCCTACCACAAGGACGTGGGCCACACGACCGAAGAATGTCGTCAACTGAAGGACGAGATCAAGAACTTGATCAAACTGGAACATCTCCACCAATGGCTCAGGATGCCAACAGGAGTTCCGGGACTACCCACAGCTCCCAGACTTCCTTTGGCCCTGGGTGCACAGGTGTTCTACGAAACTCCTCAGGGAGAGTATGCTCCTGGATTGGGAGCACAGGCCAATTAGGGGAACCCAATAGTGCAATCACCCGGAGGCCCTATGGCTCCCAGGGCTGGAATTTCATATCCTCCCCGAACCGTGCCTCCTCGAGTAGACGACCATGTGGCCACCATATTAGGAGGCCGACACCTGGGAGGACCATCCCCGAATGATCAAAAGATACCTTAGCGAGCTCGATCACAACCATGAGGTGTGCGCATTGGTCCAGATTCTAGCCCTGCGCCCAAAGCTGATGAACCTATCCATAACGTTCACAGAGGAAGATATCAGGAACGTTCATGTCCCCCATCATGACCCTATAGTCAATAACGCCCAAATTTCAAACAAACAACTGTCCTAAGTGTTGGTGGACGACGGGAGCTTCGTCTATGTCCTGTTCAAGCCAGCCTTTATGGTGATCGACCTAACAGAGGCAGACCTAGCCTCCTGCCTTACACAAATCTACTACTTCAATGGGGATTCTTTGCTCCCGATGGGCAAGATTCAACTCACAGTGACCCTGGGGAATGAGGTTCAGGGCTCGTTCAAGTATTGCACCTTCATGGTGGTGGATTGTGTTATATTATTTTATAACATAATATTTTAGATCAAATAAATGTGACAAAGAATGTCACATATTGAAACATATAATAGAGTGTTACAATATTTAGATATGTGTGAATATCCAAATATGTAACATATTTGGCGTTACAAATTCAGTCACAACTTTGTAACTTCCATATATTGCCCATTATTGTGTAGATTTGATGTTACACAATATTGAGATTAATTTCCTAAAGTCATATGTGAAATGGCTGTTGGAGATATGATTTTAACCCCAATAATGTGTTTTGGGGGTTACAAAATCAATAGGGAGTGGATTGGAACCGTTTGGAAAAACAACATATTTTTGTATGCTGAAATTAGTTAGTGGCCACGACCAGATGATGTTGGTGGTCGCGGCCTGGGGAACAGAGACCAGTGGCCGTGGCCACTGATACTCCTGGGCGCAGCCACATGTGCTTGACTAACCAATTTTCTTCAGTTTTTCCCACCCTTTTTTGAACGGCTCGAAAAACCCAAATAACTCCCAAATCTCATTTTTAATTCCATAAACATCCAATTAATCACTGGTAATAGCCATGGGGGTTTGTGAAATTTGAAATTCAAAGGGTGTTTCTAAACTCTATAAATAGGAGCCTATTGCTCACTTGTAAGACACAACTTTTCTATCCATTAGAGCACTTAGCTAGAAGACACCTAGAGGCTTGATTATTCTAGAAAGCAATTTCCAAAATCTGAGAGACATCCCTTAGTGCTTGAGTTAGGGGGAAATAAGCTTTTGGACAAATGTTTTAAACATTGTTCAAGTTGGTGATCCCCAACACTCGTCACTTCGGTTGTGTGAGTGAGAGCTTCTTGTTATTTGTTCTTGTTCTTATATTTTATACTATTGCTTTTCTTCTTATTCTTCTTGTTATGTTTACTTGTATTTTTTTTAGAGTTGTAATCCTCTCATTTCTTTTGTTACAAACTTTTTTACTTTATTTGTATCATTTTCCTTAGAGTTGTATTTCACCATTCTCCTCTTATAATCCTTCTCTTATTTATTTGTATTTTCAGTTATAGAGTTGTAACACTATTTAATCAATCTAAAGTTTATTTGTATTATTTTGTCTAGAGTTGTAATGTTTCTTACCAATTTCCATTGATACAACATATATTTTCATAACAGATTGCCCCACTGTGTACAACGTGATCTTTGGGCGCCCCGCTCTAGTTGACTTTAGTGCCATAACCTCCATCTGCCATCTATGCATGAAGTTCCCATGTGATAACGGAGGAGTGGGAACTGTACAAGGAGATCAGCAAAGCGCCTGGAAATGTTATCACGTTTCCGCTAAAACAATTTTCATGGTCCGCGAAGAACCTCTCCAAGAGGAAAACGCTGATCCAAACCCAGCACGCAAGATGGTCCGTGAGGATGACAAATTGGATTTGCGGATAGAGGTGGATAGGGAATTAGAGCCCGTGGAGGAAATTGAGGAGGTGTGCATTAGTGACACCGACCCAACCAAAGTGATTCGGGTAGGGGGAACTTGAATTCAGAAGTTAGGGCTGCCATAATTGCCCGAGTAAAAGAGAACCAGGACGTCCTGGCTTGGTCTCACTCAGATATGGTCAGGATCGACCTCAACGTCATATACCACACCCTGAACATTGACGAAAATGCAATTGCCACCTGGCAGAAGAGAAGGCCTCTATGCGCAGAAAAAGCAGAGGCTCTCAAGTTAGAAGTCGAGAAGTTTACCTCAATCAACATCATCCGGCAGGCCTTGTATCGTGTCTGGATAGAAAATCCAGTGTTGGTGCCAAAGCCAAACATAACGTGGAGGACTTGCATCGACTTCACAGACCTCAATAGGGCATGCCTAAAGGATTGCTTCCCTATGCTCTGAATTGACCAGATGGTGGATGCTACATCTGGGTATGAGTTGTTAAGTTTCATGGATGCTTACTCAGGCTACAACTAGATCTCGATGCATGTAGTAGACCAGGAACGCACAAACTTCCAGATGGACAAGGGTGTGTGCTGATACATCCTCATGACCTTCGGGATCAAGAATGCTGGGGCCACCTATCAAAGAATGGTCAATAGAATGTTTCAAAACAAACTGGGAAGAACATGGACGTCTATGTAGATGACATGTTGGTCAAGTCTAAGACATCGTACCAACACGCAGACAACCTGGCAAAAACATTTTCCATTATTCAGAAGTATAGGATAAAGCTAAATCCCAAGAAGTGCACTTTTGGCGTGGCATCTAGGATGTTTCTGGCCTTCATAGCAAGATCAAGAGGGATAGAAGCTAACCCAGACAAGATCAAAGCCCTGATCGAAATGCCATCACCACGAAAACACAAAGATGTTTAAAACCTGACAGGAAGGATAACAGCTTTGAGTCATTTCATGTTGAAGTCCACGAACAAGTGCATCCTGTTCTTCAACATACTTCGAGGAAACCAAAGGTTCAAGTGGACAGCCAAATGTGAAGAGGCTTTCCAAAAGTTGAAGGAACATCTGGACCAAGCGCCAATCTTGTCGAAACCAGTGGATGGGGAACCGCTATACCTATATTTGCCAGTGTCAGAACACGCTATCAGCACTGCATTAGTTCAAGAAGAGGGAACGGTCCAATTCTTGGTCTATTACGTAAGCAAAAGGTTGCTGAGTGTGGAGTCCAAATACCCGTTGATCAAAAAATTGACATTTTTTCTTACTGACCGCTTATAGGAAGTTACGACCTTACTTTCAGGCCCATGCCAACAAGGTACTGAAGAACCATCCCCTACGAAAAGTATTGTAAAAACCCGAGTCATTGGGGAGACTTTTGAAGTGGGTCATGGAACTGAGCCAGTTCAATATCTCTTATATCCCAAGAATCTCCATAAAGGGACAGGCCCTGGCCGACTTCATCCTGGAATGCATCGGGATAACCGAGGATGAAGAACCCATTGACCCCGTAATGCCCTTTTAAAAGATCTTCGTGGACGTTGCGTCCAACAAGAATGGGGCCAGGGCCGCGATCATCCTAATATCCCCTCAAGGTCAACAACTGTAAATCACCCTACGCTTCCAGTTAGAAGCGTGGAGCAACGAGGCCGAACATGAGGCCATGCTGGCTGGATTACGCTTGGCTCGGGAGGTAGGGGCAGAGAACATTGAAGTCCACAGTGACTCCCGGCTGATGGTCAGGCAGATTTCAAGAGGATACAAATGAAGAGGGAGAAGATGGCCACCTATGTGGTGTGAACTTAGGAGATACTCCAATTTCAAAAGACACTTCATTCGTCAGATCCCTAAGGAATAGAACGTGCTTGCAGACATGCTAGCCAAATTGGCCATAAATGTTGAAGCAAAACTCTCCAGCGTAGTCCCGATTGACCATCTACCCGCGCCTAGTATCCAAACTCTCACAATCGTCAACGCCATTGATTACACTACATCCTATATGGGCCCTCATATCCAGTATCTAACCACGAGGGAATTGCCTGCGGACAGGGCCGCGACTAGGAAACTTCAGTACCAGGCTCCCAGATACTTCATGATGGACAATAGACTCTATCGCAGGGGGTTATCCATGCCCTATCTCAGATGCGTATCTGGGACCAAAATGAGCACAATCATGCATGAAGTGCACGAAGGCTTTTGCGGAGATCACACAGCCAGACTCAGCCTGTCCAAGAAGATCCTCAGGCAAGGATATGGCCAACAATGAAGAAGGACTATGTAGATTACGTCCCCAAGTGCAAAAAATTCCAAACGTACGCAAAGATTTCGCGAGCCCCTCCAATGGAGATAACCCTCCTTGGCCTTTTGCAGTTTTGGGGATTGATTGGTAGGATCCAACCCGATTGGAAAGGGCAGAGTAAAATACTCCATTGTAGCCGTCGACTATTATACAAAGTGGGTCAAGGCAAAACCAATGAGCACCATCACCTCCCAAAAGGCCCTAGGCCAAACCAATGTACTGATACGGCCTCCCTCATAAAATCATGTCCGACAACGAGAAGTAATTTGATAGTGTCCACTTCACCAACTTTTGTGAAGGACATGGCATTATCAAAAGCTTATTCACAGTCGCAAGGCCTCAAACAAATAAGCAAAAAGAGGTCGTGAACAATATTTTGAAGGCGATGTTAAAGAAAAAACTACAAGCCTGGAAGAGCAAGTGGCTTGAAGAGTTGCCTCACGTCCTATGGGCGTACCAGACCACAGAAAGAACATCTACCAGACATAGTCCCTATTCAATGGTGTACGGATGCAAAGCAGTCATCCTAGTAGAAACAGTGCTCCCATCTCATAGACGAGATACATATGAACCTATATAGAACCACGCCTTACTCCAAGAATCTCTGGATCTCATTGAAGATATCCAGGAAGAATCACAAGTGCAACTGAAAATGTATCAAGGAAAGATTGCAAGACACTGCAACTCAAAAGTTAAGAGCTGAAGGTTCGAAACCAACATTCTAGTCCTGCGAAGAGTCTTCCCTGCATCTCAAGATCCTAGAGTGGGGGTTCTAGGACCGAACTGGGAAGGACCCTATGAGATCCAAAAGGAAGTATGTCAGGGAACATATCGCTTAAAGAAGCTATACGAAATAGAGGTCCCAAGTGCCTGGAATGCAGAACACCTCCGCCGACACTATCAGTAGTCAGGAGGATTTGATTATGCCCTTTGTAACATTTTTAATTTCAAGTAATGTACGCCTCAGGTCCATTTCTTTTTTAATAAAAATGGTGTGGATAAAACACCATAAGAAATGTTGTAAGAAAAGTAAAAAGCTCACATCCGTCTTTAAGTTTTCCACGATAAGTAATGTACGCCTGAGGTCCATTTCTCTTCTTCTTCGCGTCTGCCTTGACTGCGGCCTCCACCTCCTCAATGTGAATGAGGGCTAGCTCCTCTCTTAAGGTAGGATCCCTCTCACATTGTAGCCCCTGGAAGCTAGGGGCATCTATTGACTGGTAGGCGGCAATCAGCTTGACCAGCGGAAGGTTCTCCGTTGTCACGAAACCTTCTACATCCAGCTCATCGGAACTAAGAGTGGCATAATACTTTTTTCAATCAAGAAGTGACTTACATAGTCGTGTTTGAGCGTACTGACCTATTCATGGTAACGTAAGTTCCCAAAAATCTAAACAAAGGGCTAGATGAAAAATGAAGAAGGACGACTTACCCATGCGCTGAAAGTCCAGCACCAGGGTGGGGTTCTTCTCTAGAAGGAACCCGGATGTCATGAACCAGCAGTGCCTGACATCCGGGTGATGTTTCCACGTGCTAAACGGAGCTGGACTAATGCCACAGGCCTCCAATTTACAGAAATCGTCCCTCATCTTGTCCTTAGCATTAAGTTGCGGCTCCATCTTGTAAAAGTATAGCACCTCCACGGGGGTGGGTGCTAGGATCACCTTCGAAGCGCATAATATGCTCCATTCTGCAAGAAACTTATACACTTGGGACAGAAGTTGAAAAGGAGCGATCCCTATGAACTTGAGGAACCGCGCAAAATAGTCGTGGAGAGGGAGAGTAGCTCCCGCACTGATGTGGCATTTGATCCAAGCTACGAACATGCCCTAGAGTCGACTCTACTCCAAGGGCCTTCTCCAACTCATCCAGCATCCGGTAGTTCTAGAACTCGTTCTTTTCCCATTTTATTTCCGACGTGTTGCCAGTGGGAAGCTTGTGCCCCTCCAGGACGACGGGGCTCTCTTGGAAAATATCTTCCGCGTAGAAAGTAATGATGCGGCCCATGATCAAAGACCTAGAAGCGACAAGAAAAGAGAGAACCAAATAGTTAGCACCGAAACCGAAGAAAAATGGTTAGGTGTAGGGATTTTCCTAAAACTACTTGGAGAGGTCCCCTCCGGACTCAGGTCAAGGACCAATAGAGATCCCAGGAACACGAGTCAGGAACTAAAGGCCAAGGGTATTTGCTAATAAACAAATTGACCCGAATGACTTTGAGGCGTCCGAGTTCAGTGGTCCAGGACAATCAAGCCCACCTCATCAATCAAACTACCTAGGATATGAGGTATCATCTAGAAACCCTACTGTTCAACTCTACCACTACCACTACTCAGAACCACCCTACACAGTGGTCGCAGCCCTAACGGCTCTATAGTTGCGAAAACAACACGGCAATAAAAATGACTAAAATGAATAAAAAATTGATCACAAAACTTACTGTGGGGTATTAGATCGAGGATACGTTTATTTTTAGGTGAAAATGTTGGCAAGATTTCAGTCATGAACCTAAGGAGACGATATAGCAGCTCATCGACAGTCCCAGACGGATGAGCCGAGACAGGATCGCTTGCTTGTTGAGTGGAAAAAGGCTCCGTCAAAAACAAATGAACACAAAGAAATATTAATTGGCGGAGAATCTCGTCAACAATTTCGGACATACAAAGCTCTGGCTCTCTGCTCTCTAAATTGAGAATTTAGGATGAGTAAAGTGTAGAAATGAGCATGTCGAGGTATTTATAGGATGAAAATTCACTATTCAATCTAACGGTCAATGATGATGATCCAAAAATTATCCCCATCTGACGGTCCTGGACAATGCAGGGGCATTAATTGGCCCAATCGGGTACTAAATCATGGATTCGTCAATCCACAATCCGTGCCTACCTCATCCAACGGTCCACAATGAAAATCCCAAAACTATCCCCATCCAACGGCTCCGGATAGTGCATAAACATTAAACAACCCACTCGAGTACCCAAAGCACCTTTTTCGTACAGACGGGACACTTTGAGATGTGTCCTAACACCCATCGATCACCTAGGTAATCAAAAGATTCTCTTCAGATTTCTAAGGCACGAGTGGTATAGACGCGCCATCGACCTGGAAACACGTGTACAGGAAGTTGGAATCTTAATGGACAGGGATCACCCAAATGGCCCCCAAGTAAATCAACCCGGGTCTTGGTAAACAAACTGGGACTCAGGTAAATGAACCGGGATAAGGAATGCAAGTATCCACCATGTAAACACAGATGAAGACTTGGGATAAATGTTATCCATATTTTCCACCTATGACACGTGGCAGGCCCAAATAGGTACATGGGCCCTCACAAAAGGTCCGGGCCCAACCTTGGCCCAATGAATAATGAATAAGGAAGCCCTGATGGTCCAGGCCATGCTAAGCCCGATGACGGGAAAGTAGCGCAAGCATAGGGAGGGGGCTAGAACTAAGGTGTAGGCCCGCCTCATCTCCTTGACCACTCTCAATCTACATCCTCGGGATGTAAATTGTGATGGCGGAAAATTCATTCCAGGAGACGAATCCCATCAAGTGAGATCCGGAAGAAGACCCCGTCAGCAAGATATCTGCCATGGTAAATGAACCTGGGTCCTGTTAAACGAACCAAGACTTAGGTAAACGATCTCAGGTATTGGTAAATGAACCTGGACCATATGTCTGGATAGGGCAAGCCTAGTCTTCCTTGATGTTGACGTGTTCCCGAGAAATCTGGAGGTTGGTCTCCCTAACTAACCTGCATAATGGGGTACGCAGGGGACGTACACTGTTCCTATGAAACAGTACTGCCACTACTCTGACAAATCTCTTCCCCACGATCCCATTAGTAGCCTACACGGATCAGTCCGTACTAACGAACAAAGGGCAACTGTAAGGCTTGACCGTACCCAAGCTGGTCCAATGGGCCCAGATTAACAACATCTAATTATGTTACATTCTTTGTATTATGGTTCCGTTAGCGAGCAAATTGTAATTACATCCTTATTGTGCCTGGATTAGTCCGACCCAAGCAACTTGATTGCCTATAAATATAGTGAGTTGTGCACTGTGGCAAGGATCCTAGAATTTCTCTTGTAAGCAAAACTTTGCTAAACTTGTAGAAAACCTCCATTGTCAATACTCTATAAAGCCCAATACCAGTGACTCGTGGGCTACGGCTCATTAACGCCGCAACCATGTAAAAATTGTGATTTTTCATCTCTTATCCTTTCTTTCTAGCTCTTATTTCATAATATATTTATAGTTTCCGAAAAACTCCGTAAACAATAATCATTAGTAAATAAAAGAAAGCATATTTATGTCTTTGAAATCACCCTTAACTAAATAAAAACTTAGCAAACCATAATTAAATAAAAAGCATAAACATTACTAAGAGAAAAAGTGTAGAAAAGAATGGCTATCTAAGAGAGTGTATATCTAAATGGAGACTCAAGATCTCTATTTATGATAATCTCATACTAATTTAAAATTTAAAATCTAAAACTTAAAATGGTATCTCCAATTTTTAAATTTGGTATAAAATATCTGGTTATTTGTTGCGAAGTTGTATTTAAAATCTGATATTTTTGTGGTCCCCGAAGAAGCTAATTTTTCCAACGCAACTAATCGTATTTTGGCCATAACTCTATCAAAATAACTCTAATTTGAACGATTAAATATGATATAGAAAGCTAAGAAAAATATTTACAACTTTATTTCTGCCGAAATTCCTAAATTATGGCTGAAACAATGTCGAAATCGCGCATGAAGTTTCAGCTCCAACTCTGGCTCAGGTTCAAGCTCCTTTTTTATTTTCTTCATAAAAATATCACACTTTCCTATCAAATCAAAATTAAATATTTCCAAATAAAAAATATATATTAAATTAAATCCATGGAAATATTAATTCAAAATGAATCTATTTTTATAATAATAAATGTATATTTTAACTTTTAACACTCTTTATAGCCCAAAAATTACAAAATATATAAAAAATATCATTAAAATAACTAAAAGCTAACAAATTCTAAGCCTAAAGAAACTAAGAATATATAATTAAAATTGCATTTATGAGTGCTAACTAGAAATTTACCTTGGATACTATCTGGGAATGGAAGGGAAACGCCCACGGGTCCACTATTGACGATATCAATTGAGTAAGAAATTTGTGGAGACCTTGTACGAAATTTGGAATATTTTTTGTTTTCTAATATTTATGTATTTTTCTTTTTACAAATGTTGGTTATGATATATGGTATTTTGTTTCTATTTCATGTTTGGACAAATAGGGATATTCTTGTTCATTTGGAAATTAATTGTTCAGTCTTTTTCTTAATCCAACTTTGATTGGTAATAATATAGGACAAATTGTTAGATTTAATAAATGACTCTGTGCACAATAACATTCACAATAATACTCATTAATAGTTCAACATAAAGATTCATAATCTTATAGATTATTGAGACATATCGATTGAATTTTACATTAGAAGGTTACCTCTTTTGATCATTTAACTCAATGAGCTATAGTTAATGATCAAGGTGGGTGCGTACCTCAAGTATGGTTAGTTAAACTGACTATCCCATTGTGGTCATAATTAAGCAATAGCCACCCTACCATGGGTATAAATATATAGTTATTCTTAAATGTTATTAATGACACTCGTGTGAGCTATACTTAACTAGATCATTCCATTATAAATTCTAACACAAGCACTATAACTTCAACTGACAATAAAATTTTACATTTTAGTAACAATTTATCTTATAATATTGTTACTAAGTACTGTGTGAATGATTTCTTTTAATTGAACAAATGAAATCTTACAAAGATCAAATACTTTTTCACAGATTAAAAAATATTATGTTAGGTTTAGACTACTTATCTTATTGAGATCGACTATTAGGTGGAGCGAATGATTTCTTACCATGAACAAATATTGAGCGATAAAATTTGATCACACCGGAAAATGAAAACATATTCTCAATAATGAATGACTTATTTATTCGAAGAACTACTACAACACTATAGCTAGAACTCGTGCAAATACTCAAATCCTTGTCCTAGTTTCAGTTAGTTATTCAAAATATGAAGAGCGACTATAAGTACGAACGACTTTTCTCTTACAATTAACGAATATTGAGCAACAAAATGTAGTCGCTCTAGAAAATGATACCATATTTTTAATAAAAAACTTATTTATATGAAGAACTACTTCAACACGACAAATATAAGCCGTGCAAATATTAAAATATTTGTCTCTCTTCTAGTAAAATAGTCATAATATGAATATCAACTATAAGACCGAACGACTGAGATTACAAAGAACAATAATTAACCAACAAAATTAAGTCACTTTGATAAATAATACCAAACTTATAATAGACAACGACTTATTTCTACAAAGAACTACTACAGCACAATGACTTATTTAGTCGCTTTGGCCGATCGACTAATTTTTTCTATTAATATAAATAGACAGCATTTAGTTTTTCAGATATTGAAACAATACTTTTAATACTAAACGATTTATTTATACAAAGAACTATACTACAATACGACAGATAAAAGTATCGCAAATACTCAAATGTTTGGCTTAGTTTAAACAAGGTAGTCAAAATATTAAGATCAACTATTTTGTCGAGCTACGGATTTTAAACAGTGAAGAATATTGGGAGAAAATACTTCATTCTAAAAAATGATACCTTATTTTTCATACTAAACAACCTAATTGTACGAAGAACTAATGCAACTCGACAGAAATAAGTCGCGGAAATACTCCATTCTTTGTCTCAATTTCAATTAGGCAGTGATAATATGAAGATCACTATAAGACTGAGAAATAAATATCTTACAATGAATGAATTTGAGTGACAATATTTAGTCGCTCCGTTAAATAATACAATAATTTTAATATTGAAAGACTTATTTCTACGAAGAAGTACTACAACACAATTGATAGAAGTTGCACAAATACTCAAATCTTTGTCTTAATTCATGTCAATTAGTGTGTCAGATAACTGACACATATTTCAGTTATCTGGACTATTTTATTCCAAATAAATGCTTGGCTTTAGCGAAGTGCATAATAAGGACTACAAGATATATAATATGGAATTAATTTTAAGATAAGAATCATTTACAACCGATAGAGGACAACTTTAGTCCTCTACCACAGCATAACCCATAATATACACTTTTATATAGTACCGTATATTTTATATATTCAATATAATTATTTTAATATTCACCAAGTAAAATAAAAATTAATTGCGGTCAGCCACTGTTGACAAGTAGATGAAATTTTATTTTAGCAATAAACCTTCAAAACTAGAAGTAAACATTTATGGAAACATCACTACATGAAAAAATCAGCATCATACTATACTACAAAAAATAAGATTTCTAGCGACTACACTGGAAATTTTGAGGCTAGAGACCTTTTAGGTTAACATACGGGATGTGTTCACACCTTTGCCAATTAATAAGTCATTACAGTGATGACTTCTTAAGGGTCTCTGACAATGACTTGTGTTGTCGCTAGAGGTGCACGACATAAAATTAGAAAACATTTCCCTTTCCCCTCACTTTTCTATGGTTCTCTCTCTCTCTACACTCCGTGAAATCCAAAGCTCCCGACTGCCACCCACTGCCTTCGTCTACCCTGTAACTCTGGCATCCCCCTCTCTCAACTCTAGTAAGATACTTTGAAGTTTTCCTTTTATTTTTTATTTTTATTTTTTGAAATCTCATCTCATCTTCGCACGCATCCCCTCTCTCTTCAAGTCATTATCGTTGCCTCCGCCCTCTCATATATTGTCTATGTAGATACCAATGCAATTGAAGAGGAAGATGTTGAGAAAGAGGAATGCGAATAGAAAATGATAGACTTATAATAAAATAGAAGAAAATGAAAATATAGTGATAGTGAATATTATAATGATTATTAAGTTGTAGTTTTTTTTATTGAAAGATTGTTCAAAAGTAATACGTATGAAATTTTTTAATATTTACTTTTGATTTCCATCATTCACCATGCACATATATATACATAACTATATTTAAATTTGTTTGATATGTCAATTGCTGTTATGTGACATCACCCCCGTGATGTCGTGTAGATCCTACTCTGGATCCATCGATGTAGAGATTGACTGTGAGAGAGTTAATACATGCAATTATTTTGTCTTTATACATAAATTGTGTTAATCACTGTATATGTATAATTTAATGTTATATAATTGTAAAATAATAGCGTCGATAACGAGAAAGCGTGGCATCAACAAAGTGTTATCGACCCGCGATGCAAGGATGAAACTAGGTTAACCATTACCACCAGAGTGGGATGTACGAGGTCAAACGTACAAGGAAATTGTTGAGAGTAGACTCATGTATTTGATATGTAGAGGTAAATTATTTCTGTAACTTTTTTTATTATGTTCAATTTAGTATCACTAATTTGTTTTATTTTGAAATTCAAAATGATTTATTCGACATCAGTCAAAACCGATATGGCCTCGAGCTCCCCAGTGGCATTCTTTTGGATATTCAACGGTCATATCCAGCTGTTTAAAGAATGGCATGTCCACACATTTTGAGAAGAATGAGTGAGCACATCCTTCTGTTGTTTTGGTGATGGAGAAATGGTAAAAGACACTCCAGTAATTTGATCGCTCTGATGATAACGTATTAACAAAAAAATTATCTCTTCTTATTTATTTTTAGTTAATTTAACATATAATTAATGCAAATTCTTTGTAGAGGCACTTGTATATCAACTCAGCGAGCCACACAAAACGAAAACAAAAGAACTTACAGGATTCACAGTCTACGCCTGCACTACATTACAAGAAAGTAATTTTTTTCATTTAAAATTTTCTTTTATTTTCTTTAATAATTAATTTTAATAACTTTATTTTAAAACATCTTATATTATAACGTGATCTACAAACTGGACATCTCGTTGGGATTCCAAGGATTTGGATGACGACCAAGTACACCATCGAGGAAAGGTGGGTCAAAAAGTAGCAAAGTATAATTATGTAAGTAAATGTATATATTTTATGAGTTTCTTACTTTGTTTACTCGTAAATTCTCAATAGCAATATTGAAAATTGTGTGCTACATAAAAGGTTGTTGGAGGTGTGTGATGCTCAACAATCACAGTCTTCTATGAGGTCCTCGACTCTGAGTACTTCCACAACAAACGAGGATGACATTGTCCTCATTAAATCGGTCTTTTGATGTTGTCAAGGCCGTCAATCATGACTTGGTCGTAGGATTCACTCAAACACAAATTGTGATAACTCCATCATATATCCTCCATCACCACCACCCACAATTGCATAAGAGATGAGGGAGGTAAGGGAGCATATCCGAGCCTTAAAGTAGCAGAATGCTGGACTTAGTGGAGCCTCGAGATCGTCTCAGCAATTTAATGGTCAAGATCAAACAACACCTAGTTAGTAGGATTCTTATTTATATATTTAATTTTATGACAACATCATATTGACATATTTTAATTTTATGAAATTAAGTTAACTTATTAAATTTTATATTAATTAACGATATATATAATTTTTGTTTTAATTGAAATGGTATTATATATATTTAATTATTAGTAATAATAAATAAATAACATAATAATAAGTAATCGCTACTATACATATGCCATATTTTTGCTAGAAGTAAGTATGTATTGGATTTTGCCTACTAAATGTTAAGCACTCTAGCAACAACATATGTTGTCGCTAGAACATCTAGTAACAATTTGTTATGTTTCGTCGCTAGAAGAAACTATCTAGCAACTGACTTCCAATGACTACTTCTAACGAAAAAAAATGACATCTCTAGTGACAAAGTATGTAGTTCCAGCTAGAACCCCCTTTGCTGTAGTGTATTATATTTTATCACCAATAGTTCGATTATTTTGTAAATCAATGTATATATAAAATATATTTATATATATTATAGTGTTGATTCATTTTTGTTTGTTTGTCAAACTCGCTAAACACCCAAAGAGTAATTATGTATAAATTTGTGAGAGTGGACTCATGTATTTGATGTATGATTAATGAATAATAATTATTGAAAATAGTAAAATGTGAAGAGAGAAATTATAGTGGTTCGGCCCGAAAAAGTGACCTACGTCGACTGAGTCATTTTTATTAATGTATAAGAATAGAAGCTTTGATTACATTTACATTTGAGAGCTCTTAAGAGTGGAGCTCCTAGGTGTTGGGCACTAAGGGGTGCCTCTGTACATTTGGCTCTAGGTAGAGTGAACCATCCCCCCATAATGAGTTACATATGTATACTATAAAAGATAGTGGAGGTCGGAGTCAACAAACTATTTCACGATCCGGCTAAATTCCCTAAGACGCATAAAGGCTTCAGGCATTTGTGTCCCACAAATATAGCAACCCAACCGACCACTTAATAAATTGTGTTGTCACTGATTATTTCCAAGTAGCTAAGACGGGCGATGGTCAATATTTTCCATAGTGGTTGAGCGGCTCCCTTAGCGGGGTTCATTGACAACACTATCTTGGTGATTCTCTTGCTTTATGGAATGGAAGAACGTCACTACAAGAAAAAATGCTTTTAATAACACCAAAAATGTGTTATCAAAACATATCATAACACTTTTTGATGTGTTAAGACCGACTATGTTATCGTAGGTCAGGGTACTTTACATAACACTTTATCATTGTTATAAAGATGTGTTATTATACTGTCAACGATAACACACTTTCTGTGTTATTTTAATGAATAGATAAGTGTTTAATTATATTATTTATAGTCGATTATAAAACACATTTCAATACTTATAAATTTGTGTTATACTACACTTTAGTATAACACATTAATTGTGTTATATAATGAAGTTTGCATAACAAAATTCTATACATAAAAAGTGTTATTGTAATAGATATTATAACACAATTTTTGTATTATTTTAATATTTAGATAAGTTTAAATTCTCATTATATATTAATTTATATAACACTAATTTATTCTATTATATTTTAATTTTTTTATATAATTAAAATTAGCTTTCTAATATATACTAACATCATCAAATGAACTTGATTTTCAAATAACAAAAAGTAAAAACATTCAACATTGTATTAACAATCCACAAATTAGTTTAAAACATTCAACACTGTCATCAACAACAAAATGTTCTTTAAGTATTCAAGTAGTCTTAAATATTCAACATATTGAAAAGTTACTACTTTCAACACAAAATATTATACAGCTGCCCAACATAAAGCCTTCAAAATTAAGTATCCTTTTCTATTTCGCTTGTCACATCTGCAAAATAAACAATGAAATATTTTATTGCTATTATCTAGCATCACAAATTACTTCAAGAAAAATGCTATGGAAATTATATCCAAGAGAGGACACCACATACAATATAATGAATTCACAACTACAGCAAAGCAAACAATGAAACCAAACACTAAATTATAAGACATTGGTTCTTTTTTGAGTATGAAAATGTACCTCTTGGAATAACTTTTTTAGAAGGCCATGCAACTGTGAAACCAACTTCTTCTTGTATTGTAAGCATTGCATTATTAGGACGAAATAAGTAAGATTCTGGTACAATATTAGCATCAACCCATACTCGCATAAAGTCTGGTCCAAGAGGCTTTCCATGTACAGTTAACTTTGGATCACTAGAATCCCAACGACCTTCAGCAACAATTACATCTGCCTAGTCAAGCAAGTAGCAAGCATTCTTCCCTTCTGTAAATTTATGTCTTTTTTTCTAGTGCAATACTCTACCAAATTGATTTTAAAGACAATATGCTAGTTTCTGTATTTTTTCTTCTAAAATGAATCATTAAAATAATAACAACTTTGATAATTTACCTTAGGGGACTGAATATTGTTTGACTGCGGTACATTGCCAGACTGTCCTTCGCTTGGTGTTGCTTTACCACCAACCTAAATATAAAACCAAGATAAGTTTCATTGGAAGAAAAGAAAACTATGGTTTATAAGTGCAAGATAGAATTACCACCAAGTGTTCTTCAAGTAGATTCATCATTTCGGTCATTTTGAGCTTCATATTCTGTTGCTCTTCTTCTAACTTGGAGATCTTGCTATTACACATGTAACAACAGCTAGCTTCGACCTTGTTACACCTCTTCCGTGTCCGATTAAACGACCAGAGTTTGGGTTACCAAACAATTTTGTCAAGGCATCCTCATCAGCATTGTCTATAGTTCCAGATTTTGGGTCTTCAAGGAGAATCTCATTCAATGAACCCTGCATATAAATTAGTATAACTAATGTATGCATTATGGAAAATAAATATAAATTCACAAAAAATAAATGACTAATACTCACAAAAATATCAGATGCCGTTGGGTTTACAGGTTCACCATTCTTCTTGGTATGGGCTCTCCGAAAAGCATCTATTCTAGATATTTTAACATCCTCATTTTCTTTTTTCTACACAATACAACAATAGAGATTATAAAATAGAGACTACAATAATGGAAGCAAAAATACATACATTATAAAACTTAATTATTACCATATCATCGATTGTTCGAGCATATCCTCTTCGACTTAAGGTGTGTGGTACAGCTTTCTTTCTTCTCTCTTGGTATTTGGCCCTTATATCCTATTTAATAAATAAGTAAAAGAGGCATAACAATATTTAATTTAACACCAACAGAGATAAAAGAGGCAGCAACATCACTTCTTACATCATATTACTTACTAAATGTTCTTTACTAATTTTTTTGGCAACAAATGCTCTCCATTCTACATCACTTTTTATGCAATCCGGCTTTAAGGCTAGTCGTTCACTCTCATTTTTTGCATTGATAATATCCTTTACAAGTTTAGATTTCCCAGATCTCCATAGTTCTGCCATCATTTCAAAGCACATATTTTTTTGCCAATCATCATGTAAGTCATATTGTGCCTACAATAGAATATAGAATAATATATTATATGTTTAAGTGTAGAGCTGAATATATATAAAAAAAATACAGTCATAAAACTTGTAATTCTACCTGAATAGATGCCCAAAGAACATCTCTCATGAGTGGTGAAACTTTCCTCCAATCTGAAATAGTGTAAGGAACAACCTCTCGCACAAGAGCGCCCACAAAAGAAGAAAATTGCACTGAGTTAGTACCAACTGGTTGCCCTTTTTCATTCCAATTTATTATCCTTAAGTCATTGTTCCTCTTGGTAAGACTGGCCAATAGAGTTTTTCCCCCTGTCTTCTTGGCTAAGTTCATTACATTCGCATCTACATCTTGAGGTATTTCTTCAATCTCAGTTTGATTTTCCTCATCAGTTTTTTTTTGTAATCTAATAGATTTTCTAAGAGGTTGTTCATGTTCTACCTCAGCCACTTCTTCACATTCTGCAGCAGCCACTTCTTCACATTTTGTAGCAGCCCCTTCTTCAAATTCTGCACCAACCCTTTCCTCATCAGCTATCTCTTCATGTTCCTCCCTTACTCCCTTTTCACAAACACTATCAACTACCTTATCTACCTCATAATTAAGAGATCTTCTAGTTTTTGAACTTCCAAGTGACATCTCCATGTCTTCCACATCATCATTTGGATCTGGCTCTATATTATAGACCATACGACGAGTTGCTGCTCTAGTACTAAGAGCAGGTGGTGAGTCAATTACAACTCTAACAGGTGCATAAAACCTACGAAGAGCACTCTTTTTCTTTAAAAAAGGGCTTCCAAGCAACATATCATCACAATCAGCTTGAGTCTTCAATGATGCTTTTCGCTTTTTGGCCACAAAATTGCATAAAGCACCTGGACGAAGGTGTTTATTTTGGAGATCTTCGTAATGTACTCATTTTTCAAGTTGAAATTGCTGCAATATAAAAAGAAAGATAACATAAGAATATAAATCAGAAATGCGGATCACCAAAGAGTAATAAACATACATGTTATACCCAAAAATTGGAGATCAAGGACGTGGCAATAAATGTGGCAAGTGGCAGTGCATGGTCAGTAAAAGACACATTAAATAGTCAATAAATACATTGACTCCTCAGAGTTATGATAAAGGACCCGGTAGACTGACGAAGAATTTGGACTGCTTGAAAGATGTCATAACCAAGCCAAGTGCACCTTGGTCCTAGGAGACTAAGGAGAATGCATCCTAGGAGAGCTAAGGAGAGTGCATCCTAGGAGGCTAAGGAGATGCATCCGAGGAGAAACATGGCATGTTAGAGGGGAATGCCATGTTAGAGGAGTTCCATGCAAGCCAAGAATTGAGACTTAGATTTTGACAAGGAGAGCATACACAATGTCCGATCGGACATAGTTGAGAGATGCTAGAGGAGAGTGCCTCGAACTTGTCCAAGGTGAGATGCCAAGGAGGATGCTTCAGACCACCTTGGTCAGAGGAGAAGGCAAGAGAAGGTTGGCTCGGACCACCTTGGTCCGAGGAGAAGGCCACAAGGTCTGATCGGACCTTGATTGAAGGAGGTAGGCTCGGACTTACCTGAGGAAAGAGGACAAGGGAGTTGGCTCAGACCACCTTGGTCCGAGGAGAGCCAAGCATGCATGACCTTTGGTCCGAGGAGAGCCATGCATATATCACCTTGGTACAAGGAAAGCTTGAAGGAGTAATCAACATGCATGTGAGACTACGTCAAAATCCCCAGAACAACTTCAGCAAGAATTGGTCTAAGCACCCGGGAATCTCTCACTTCTCACTCAAATTGAGGAATCAGTTGTATTTTAAATATTTCTTGTAATATAAATATAAGATGAATAATAAAATATCCCTATCTAAAGGGGATATCAGTTGAGGATCCTAGGCCTATAAATAGAGGGTTGGTGGGATCGTAAAGGGGCTTCTTCGGCTTGATCTTTCTAGAGAGAGAAAATTGGGTCTGAGTATTCTAGAGAGAGAAAGTGCTGAAATTTGAGAGAATTCTTGTATTTTTGCAATCTGTACTGAAGAAACTCAGTTGGCTCAGTCCATCTGATCTTGAGTACGGATCTATAAATCACAACTCTAAGTGGATTAGGCTATTACCGACAATCGGGGCTGAACCACTATAAAAATCTCCTGTGTTATTTACTTTTCTTGTTTAAACCGTCTGTGTCGTTTTTATTTCTCTTGAAGGCTTGTCGTATTTGACGTTCTCACGTCGTTGGCTAAAAACGCAGTCAACAATACACCAAAACCATAAAACCAAAATTGTTTCATTCAAAGTAAAATAAAATCATAAAGTACACCATAGAGAGTAATAAAACCATATTTGTTTAATTCAACAAAAGAGTAATAATACACCAAAATTACATACAAAAAGTGTAAGCAGATTTGTTTCATTCAAAGTACATAAGAAACAATAGAAAACTCAATTTTCTTCATTGGATTCAAGTCCAAAACACCCTTTATTTGAATCCTTTAAAGCTATATACCAATTACTTGACTCATTCTCCCTTGCATAAAACGCTTTTTCACTTGTGAAGCTAATACAAATGGATCCCTAATGGATTGAGCTTGTCTTATATTAAAATTTACAAGCGTATAGAACTCCGACTTCTTAACACCCATTCGAATATTCGCCCAATCGCACCAAAACAATGGCACCTTAAAAGTACGATAATCAAGCATAATTATATCCTTGATAACACCAAAATACTCTTCTTTATCATTCAATTGCCCACTATCATGTGCTTCGAAGTACAAACCGCTATTTTGAGTTGTTTTTTCAGCTCCTTTTTTATGGAATCGAATTCCATTAATCATGTACCCTTTTAGGAAGTGACACCGCGAATTGGAACTTCAGCCAATTGAGCTAACATGTCATCTACTTTGTTCAAGTTAGAAATCTGAAAATAAAAATATACTTGTAAGAAATTTGTACACTAAAACAAAACGTAAACTTTTATCTTGGCAATAGAATACAACCTTTTCATAAAACCATAACGGGAACCCTTCAGAATGTCGATTCCACAACAAAGTTTGATTGTTATTAAGATTTGAGTGCCTTTCTTTCAGCTCATCCATATGGACATTGAGAAATGGTTCTACAATATCTGAGTTAAACAACACATACGGATGCGCTACTACCAAGTTCAATCGGTCAAGCTCAAAGCACTCTGCTGCTGATAGTGGATTTTCTTCTAGAAATGTACTATCTTGATTATCATTTTGCTTTAAAAAGGTTTCACAAAAGCGTACACATTCTGTAATGCCCTACTACCTTAGAGCCGTTACTAAGTGAGTTTAAGATGAAAATTGTGCAATTAACTGACTCTACGAGGTTTCTAAAACCAAAAGTGTGACCTGATTAGAAATTAAGGCTGTAGTCTTTGAAAATGCTTAGTTTCATTGAAAACATTAAGTGTCAAACATCTGGGATCCCAAAATAAGGTTTACAAAATATTTACAACTCAAAAAATAGATTTACACCTGGTTAACTATCAAAAGAATGAGTTAATATAGCCATATACAAAATGCCCCCAACCAAAGCAGTTGGGCAGGCCGAACATGTACGCGCCGCCCCCACGCTCTCCATACTCATGGCCGGTTGACTGACTCCTTGCTTTTACCTGCCACACAGAGCACCTGTGAGCCGAAGCCCATCAAGAAAACTCATACAGTATATAACATATGCA
This sequence comes from Humulus lupulus, assembly GCF_963169125.1. Classification (NCBI taxonomy): domain Eukaryota; kingdom Viridiplantae; phylum Streptophyta; class Magnoliopsida; order Rosales; family Cannabaceae; genus Humulus; species Humulus lupulus. Next base: position 245,770,957 of record NC_084802.1, read on the forward strand.
TAGAATATAGCTGACATATAATCCACTGATAAATAGGAAAACCATTAGACTGAACAAGCACGGCCATGCCGCCCCCAGAGACCTTACCAAAGCCTGGGGTATCGGTCCTTACCGTAAGGATAACTCACGTATCCATTGGGTCCCACCCTGGCTATAAGCACTCCATGTGCTAAGTGTTACCTCCGGCCCCAAGGCCGTTCTCGGCCTTCGCCGCTCTCGGCCTTAGCCGTTCATTTCATTATAATCACGCATTTAGTACATTTCGAAATAATCATTCAAACATATAATAATTCATTTAAGGTTATACATTCGCACATAATACAATCTAGGGCCATGCCCTGCAATAACTCTGTGGGCCCATGCCCTGTTCTCGGGTGTTACAGTTTTCTTACCTTTCCATTCAATAGCTTTGATCACCTGACTCCTCGAGCACGATCCTACTCGAGCCCTAGCGCTCACCTAAACAGAATCCATAAGTCAAAGTCATTACCAAACCTCAAGTCCAAAACCTAGCCTCGAGACCAATCCCGAGCCCTCGGGAAGTCCTAGATCCACAAAACAAGGTGGTGGAATCGAGCCCCGAACCCTAGGTCAAAATCCCTCAACAAATGCCCAAAAACCCCTTTCTGTGAACAGTGCAGCGCTACAACACTCTTAAGAGGGCGCTGTAGCGCTACAAGCAGAACAACACATCCCCAGAAACAGGGCCTAGCGCTACAGCGCCCAAGGACTAGCGCTGTAGCGCTAGTTGTAGACTGGCAACCCCAAAAATCGTTTTCTGCAATTTCTTTCAACCATTTCAACCCCAAACTTGTCCAAATCTTTCCCAAACCCAAAAACAAACTTATCAACACCTCACACTCATCCCAAGCTCAAGCAACCCAAAACTCTAGATCTACCACAATGAACCCTAAACCCAGAAATTCAGTCAAACATCAAAGTTAAGGACTTAGAAATCATACCGTGGATGGAAAGTCGACCTTGAATTGAACCCTAAACTTCCTTAGCTTGCTCCTTCACAACCTTGGCCTGATTTCCCCAAAAATCCCATCTATTTAGCTCAAATACACAGCTCAAACCAGTCAAGCCCTAAAACTGAAACTTCTAAAAACTTACCTCAATGTTTGATGTGTTCTTGCTAATCCCTTGCCAATCTTCAAGTCTAGCTTAGGATCCTTGATGCTCAGCCTACCCTAGCTCTCCACTGAGCTTAACTCCAAGAAAAATGAAGGGAAATGGTGGGAGAGCCACAAACCGATCCTTTGAAGAAAACCCACACTGTTTTTCTCTCTTTTCCTTTTTCTTCCTTCTTTCTTTCTTTTCTCAGCCTTATAACTTTATTCTACCAATTCCACTAAGTATAAAGCTCCGTTTAACTTATATCTAAAAAGCCTAAAGACCAAAATGCCCTCCCTATTAAATCTAACCCTTTTTGTCCATGTAGGGCCATTTTAGTCATTTTACCTAATTCCCACTAATTCCTGGAGTGTCTCTAATAATTTCCCGCTTGCTACCCAATACCTAATTAATCACCAAATATATCTCTCATCATCAAGATTAACCTCAATATATTTCCAAATTCGCATTTAAACTCCCCAGGCTTAACCCCAAGCCGGGTATAAATTCCCGCTTTGACTTTTCCGCTAACCCGCTCATTCTAGGATCGTCTCGAGTCACAGATCACAGATATCAACACAGTCATGCCCAAAATGGCCAAATTACAATTATGCTCTTTCTAAGATAATCAGGTCTACATTCATACTAATTCACATAGTCATGCATCTCAAATAGTCAAATAGTCATATAACATGCATTAAATCATAATCATGCATTTAACTCATTAAAGTCACACACAAAATCCCATTATGCCCTCCAGGCACACTAATCAAGGCCCTTAAGCCTTATTAGCGATTTTCGGTCGTTACACATTCAACAACAAGATAGCAATTTGCAATACATCCTTCTGGCCGTGCATAATTTGCTACAAATCCTTTCAATACTTTCATATATCTCTCAAAATGGTACATCCATCGAAATTGCACCGGACCACAAAGTCTAACTTCTCGTGCTAAATGAACAACCAAGTGAATCATTGGATCAAAGAAAGAAGGAGGGAAATATTCGTCTAGTTTATAAAGAATTTCAAAGGCTTCTAGTTCTAATTTCATAATTTCCTCCTTATCAACCACACGCTGACACAATCCATGGAAAAACTTAGAGAGCCGAAGAATTGTCTCTCTACAACCTTCTTCCATTAAACCCCTTATAGAAATAGCCAATAGTTGTTGCATAATCACATGACAATCATGAGACTTAAGTCCTATCAGCTTCTGTTTCTTCACATCTACACAGTTTCTAATGTTAGAGCTATATCCATGAGGCAATTTCAAGTCAAATAGCCTCTCACAAAGCAACTTCTTATCAGATTTTGATAGAGTGTAAGATGCAGCAGGAAGACGAGTAACACCATTTTCTTCATATGGATGGAGATGAGGCATAATGCCCATCTCTTTCAAATCTAATCTCGAGTTGTAGTGATCTTTAGATTTTCATTTGCAATCGAGAAATGTGTTAAGTATGCTTCACAAACATTCTTTTCAACATGCATAACATCAAGGTTATGACGAACAACTAATATTTCCCAATAAGGCAGCCTAAAAAAATTAGATTGCTTCTTCCAGATTTTTTCTGTGTCTATACCACGACTCCTCTTTTTTCCCTTTCCAAAGTCATTAGTCACTTTGCTTAATTGCTCAGCTACTTCAACACCTGTCAATATAATTGGACATTGTGGTGCTCTTTCCCTTGCCCTAGCTGTTGTATATTTCTTCTTTCTATAAAGGTGTTCTTGTGGTTGAAATCGAATATGATTGCAGAAGGACATCTTTTTGCTATGCTTCAACCAAACAACATTTGAGTGCTCGCCACAAACAGGACAACCATACTTCCCTTTAGTCGCACATCTAGCTAAGTTGCCATAAGCTGGAAAATCATTTATGGTCCATAGCAACATGGCCCTTAAATTAAAAAAATTCTTTGTAGAAATATCATATGTATAAACACCATTCCATAATTCTAGTAACACATCTATTAAGGGCTCTAAGTAAACATCTATGTCATTCTCGGGTTGTTTAGGTCCAGGAATCAACATAGATAGAAAGGTAAATTCATCCTTCATGCACAACGCAGGTGGCAGATTATATACAATGATCATTATAGGCCAACAACTATACGTAGAACTCATATTTTTATAAGGATTGATCCCATCAGCAGCAAGTCCTAATCGAAGGTTGTTAGGTTCAAGTTAAAAATCTGGCCATCTCTCATTAACTGCATCCCAAGCCTCTGAATCTACTGGGTGCCACATTTTCCCGTCTCTTCTTTTATTGGTTGAATGCCATTTTAAGCTTAAAGTCGTCTCTTCTTTTCTAAACATCCTTTGAAACCTTGGTATAACAGGAAAATATCTCAACAATTTTGCAGGCTGCCCTTGTAGAATCTCTTTTGTCTGTTCATTTTGCTTCCATCTTGGATATTGACAAGTCGGACATACTTGGGCATTAGCATTCTCTTTTGTATACAAACAACAATCGTTGACACAAGCATGGATATGCTTATAGCTCAAATCAAACATCTTCAGAAACTTTTTAACTGCAGACATTGATGTCAGTAGGAGATTATCTTTCGGAAACATTTCTTTGATCATCTCCAACATCTCACTAAAGCCAACGTCTGAGATTCCATACTTTGTTTTTAGATTATACAGCCCAACGATAGACGAAATTTTTGTATACTTTGAACAACCTTCATACAATGGAGATTCAACATCTGCTAATAGACTATGAATATCAGCATCATTGTTATCGTCACCAAAATCATTGGCGTTACTTGAAAATACTCCTGTTGCTCGAAATAAATCATATTCAAAACTTGTGTTTGTCGTGCTGCTTTGAACTGGATCTTCCCCATGATGAAACCATGTTTTGTAAGATTGGTCCATGCCCCACAAAACTAAGTGTTCGAAAACTTTGTCTAAAAGTTGATGTCTTAGATTGTGACATTTGTTGCATGGAAAAAGAATCTTGGCTGGAAATCCGAGATTCGCCATGGCTGTCTTAACAAACTCCCTAGCTTTTTGCTCATATTCCACTGTTGCTCTACAATTTTAGAGCATACTTCAATAATCAAGCACTAACACTTAATCTTATACCCAAAATAAACTATATGATTTTTCTTACTAACCTGTTAAGATGGATCCAACTTTTATCCATCTCCATTGAATTTGAATTTGATGTTGTTCTCTTAATAAAATCTTGTTTTTTGTCTGGGTGTAACAACTGTTAGACAAGACAATCACATTATTTACGGTTGTAATTTCAGGGTCATGACAAGGTCATTAACACACATGCTTTTAAAAGAAATTTAGTCTTGGTTGAATTTCTGGTCATCTTAAAAGAGAATTTCAGGTCTCTCCATTCCATGCCTTGGTGGAATTGAATAAACCAAAGATGACTTGTTGGAGTATCTTACTCAGATTTTAATTCATAGTTAATGTGAGGTACATTTTCAAGTAGTTTGTTGCTTGGAAAGGTTTTAAAAGAAAGTGAATGGGGCATTGTTTCAAGTGGGCATGTTTGCTCTAGAGTTGGTTTTTATTTTTGACATTGTAAAACTTATACTTTGGATGCAATGATTTGTATATCTTCATGTTTCATTTTGTATCTACTATAGGTGCAATACACATGTTCATTCATATATGTATATTTAGGTTGTCAATATATATTTATAAGGTATAATTAATAGCATGACTTAACAACAACATACTCTTATTACTTATTTTTCGTACACCTTTATATATATATATACAAAGGTATTATATTTATATGTAAGTTAATTTTCAAATAGTGTGTGAATATGTCTGAGTTGGATTAATTACAACAGCTCAAGAATCCGCCAAAATCAAGGCACCTAATCACATATGTCTAATATTTTTCTACTTTGTTTTTTCTTGTAACCTAATAATTTAGTTAAGACATAAGATACGAATTAGATACAACTTTATTATTAAGAATAGACATACATTGACACATATAGGGTCTATTATCCATCTATCTATATAAATATATATAGACACAAAGAATAATCTTGGCCAGTATGCACTTAACATATACAGCTACAAAAGAGAGTAAAGCATAGACATTACAAGCCTCTACTAGAACTTATAGCTAGTTTTACCATTTATATTTACTTATTTATAGCCCTATTTCCTTTCTCTTTCTCTTTTCCTTTTTCTTTTCTACTTCTCTTTTTGGGACCTCTACCAAAAATAGAAAAACACATTAGACGTCACTATAAATACCCTCTTTACCCTTGAAGTGTTCATCTCATGTGTTTAGTGAGAAAATTTATTCTGGTTTTCACATATATATTATTGTATTGTTTTATATACATATTATAGTCTAAATAATTATTTTGTTATAGTTCTTTTCTGTTTTATTTACATATTATGTGTTTTACTTATTTATAGCTTAATTTATAATATATTACGTTTATCTTACCTTTTACTTTTTATTTATAACTCAATGTATTTTATCCAAGTATTATTCAAAACTTATTAATAATTTAGATATTGAATGAATTTATGCACACACAAAATAAATAAAAGTTAAATCAAATTACACTATAAATTGTATTGTATGTCAAGGTAAACATATATTTATATATTATTAATTGGTGATTTCTTGTTTCAATATGAAGTTAATTCTCTCACAATTCTCTCACAATCTCACTCATGGGTTAGAGAAACCAGGAAAAGAAAAAACAAGGCTAATCGAGTTCAGTTGATCAGCCCACCCAACCTGCCTAATTGGATCAACCCCAAAAATGTCTGGTAATTTTGGGAGCTTAAGACAAAAATGCACGTGAGAGCTTTAGAAGATGGAAATAAATATTTTGGTGCACTCTTTTTTGGATTGATTAATGTGATGTTCAATGGCATGGCAGAAATGGCTTTGATCATATTCAAACTTCCTGTTTTCTGTAGGGAGGACATAGTTCTTGCCACTATGGAGGGTACCTTTATCATGTTGAGGAAATGGTCCACAGTTGATTAAGTTGTAATTGTCTGTTGTATAAGCTATGCTTCTCATGTTAAGCCTTGAATAAGGACCTATTATTTATTTGTGGCAATTAAGTCTACAGTGGCATTTAAGCCTTTATTCTCTTAAAATATAATTTAAAAATTTATTGTAGCATCCCACTTGGTTTTGCACTAAGGAATAATTTTGGCTAGTTATATATTAGTATAACTTGTTTTTATCTTTGATTATAAATATAGTTGTTATTTGAGTTATTTTTCATCAATATTTATGGCTGAAAAATCTAATCTATACATATGGAAATAATGAAAACAATATGACTAAATGAAAAATCTAATCTATACATATAATGAAAAATCTAATCTATACACATAAAAGCTTACCTAACCATCTATCAATACCAAGTAAAAAAAATTCAAACAACACACAATAAGTTTTCTTCCTTATATCACCGCAACACACAAACAAATTTTCCAAACCTACTTCTCTAATACACACAAGTTTTCAACCTTCCGTTATCACCGTAGCACACAATTTTAATCTCAGAACCTACTTCTCTATGGATGAATATTTAAGATATTCAAACTCCTCTAACATTTTTATGATATTAATAATAAGAGTTAAAAGAACATAATTCCGTACCTCTTGCAATTAATAAACAACTTAATTAACTTTGCAATGTTCCTTGCCAATTCGATCCACAACCTAAAGAATATAATCAATACCTAAAAGATTAATACAAAATTAAAATTAAATGATTCAAAAAAACTATAAAATTCATGAAATTACTTCTTATTAGTTAAAGGTCAAAATAGTTTATTTGGCAGGGTTAAATCATTAGAGCTGAACATAAAGATGTGTGTGAAGCCATACTACATGGTAGTATCTTATCTTCAAAGTGGTTAGTAATTTCTTAAGATTAGATGAATGAAACTAACCATCAAATTCGATTAAGAAATATACACATATATATACATATACACATGTAATCTAATTAAGTGGCTTTTAATTTCCTATTTTCATGTGACAAATTCTATTAATGCTTACAGGTAAACCAGGGATGTTAGACACAGAACTTGAAGCAACACACCTAAATTTATGTCTTGGAGAATAAAAATTATAGTCTCAAACAAACATAGCTACTTCATTTTGACCAATCAATCATTTAAACCTGCAACATGAGCAATCCAGTGAAGTCAAAAATAGAAGAAAAAAAAAACAAAAAAAATTGAGCATTCTGTTATTTAAACAGTCAAACCTCTGAAGGATTTATGGGAACAATACATAATAGCTTAAAACAATAAACATGACGGAGCATTATGAAAACATTAAGTGAAAATAACAATCCTTCCTCTTAACATGAAGATAAACACAAATGGGTTACTGTCACCAGAGAGAAAAAATGGCCCAAAAAGTAATCTGATACTAATATCAAATATCAATATCGATAAATTTACTTGTTTAACTTTCATAATAAGCATTTGATCATGGAAGATCTATAGAAAGACTAAGTATAATAGTCTAATATATTTGCATAAGGAGATTGTCCATATATCATAGAGGAAAATAATGTAAACATCATAGGAAGTAGGTCTACAAAAAGGCATGCATCAAATTATATTGAGGAGTTTCAAACAAGACAATCTGTTTCTATAAATCTTAAAGCCATATTAGCGGTGGCAGTAAATCTAAACTTTATTCCAAACGTCAAGGTTCGTTTATCCTGTTATGAATTATGCAATCTCATTCTCTCTAGTTTTTCTTCATATTTCACAAGTGAAAAAATGAGAAGCAGTAGGTGTTGCCAAAAGAAACCATGAAGTCACAGATCTGTTTGAAAAGCCCTAACAAAAGCCTAGGCTTATGACCCTTAACTTGATATGTGTCTCCAATTTTTAAAAAATGAATATACAAGGGACGCAAGCCCAACACATGCATGTCAAGATCTGTGGACCACTCTCACTTTGGGTCATACACTACACTACACAACACATGCATATCAAGATCTGTGGGTGTAACGCCCTACTACCTTAGAGTCGTTACTAAGTGAGTTTAAAAACGTGCAATCACTCGCTAATCGAGGCTTTTAAAGAAAAAGTGTAATTAAATCACAAACAGAGTATAAACTTTAGAAATAACTCTACTTCATTGAAAATCAAAATAGTTTAACACTTGGGATCCCAAAATACTGTTTAGAAATATTTACAACATATAAGTATAACCAAGTCGACTAAACGACAAAATCTAGGTTTTATTACAATCATCTCCCAAAATCCACTGGTTGTGGCAGCCAGGCAGGCCAAACATGTACACGCCGCTTCATGCTTGCTATACTCATGGTTGGCTGGCTTTCTCCTTTCTCTTACCTACACCACAGAGCACCCGTGAGCCGAAGCCCAGCAAGAAAACCACAAATAGATAACATATGCAAAACAAACACATAACATATATAATAGGCCATCATTAGGCTAAACACATACAGTCAAGTCGTCCCAGGCACTTTACCAGGCCCTGGGTTTGCGGTCCACACCGTGAGGATATCCCAGGTATCCTTTAGGGTCTCGCCCTGGCAGCTCGCACTCCACGTGCTCGACGCTGCTCCCGGCCCCTTTGCCGTACTCGGCCTTGCACTCAACAAGCCCAACGCCGTTCCCGGCCCCTACCGACCACGGCCTACGCCGTTCCCGGCTCTTGCCGAACATTCACATAACAACATTCATAGCATAACAAACATATACTGAACACTAACAAATTCAATCAAAGGGCTACGCACTGCAATTCAAACACATTGGGGCTCAGCCCTGCCTACAAGCTCTATGAGAACAGGGGTTTTCTTACCTGCGTCCTGAGCTTCCTAAGCACTGATATCCTGAGCACAGTCCCCTAACTTGAGACTCGCCGAACCCTAGTCACAACACATTAACAATACCCATCCATCAAGTTCTAATCCATTAAATAACTTTGAACCATAACTCTAATCTCCAGAAACTTGAATTCTATCAATCCGAGTGATAAAATAAATTCCAAGCCTTAACCTTTGAGTTCCCAAGCCTAAACACACTTAAAAACACAAACTGGCACTAAGAGCCGCGGCCCTACCAACAAGCACCACAGCTAGCCTCGAAACAGAGGCTAGCACCTCCTTGAAGCACGCACGGGCCGCGGCGCACTTGGCCAAGTGCCGCGACGCGCATCAAACACCATGGCCTCCCATGGCCGCTCACGCACACGGGCCGCGGCATGCCCCTCCTAGGGCCGCGGGCCTCGCCTCTCAAACTCAGAAATCTCCATCTTTTCCTGCATTTTCTTCAAACCAATTCACCCAAAACCAAACTAGAAATTCCAGATTATCATCACAAAGGTTCTAGCCCAGTTTTAACATCAAAACCTACCAAAACCTTCTCCAAAACTCAGCTAAACACCCTAGAACAGATCAAATCCTACTCACATGCATTACCTAAGAAAATAGTAGAAATCAACCATAATTCTCAAAGTTAAAGCTTACCATTGCTGAGTTATGATTCAGAGTTGATCCCCTAAGTTCCAACTTCAATTCCTCAAGCTCTAAGCCCTGGTTTTCTGGTTAGAGTCTCCCAAGCTCAGCTCCAATCCTTAGTTCTTGACTATTTTCTTCCCCTTGCTTGTTTCCTTGATTTGTCTTAGAGAGCAAAGATGAGAGAGGGAGGAACTATCTTCAACTGAGAAGGGAAAAATAGATGTCGGTTTCTAAGTCTGCAAAAGTATCCTAAACTTTATTTTATTTAACTTAAGCTTTAAGGTTACCTCAAGGCTCGGGGTACCAAAACGTCCCCGAGGGCAAAATGGTAAATTTCCCCAATATTCCCCCTAGACATTCTATCCTCAAATATATCTCCAAATATTTATTTCTATAACCTGATAACCCCATAACACATCTAATACCCAAAATACCCCTCGACTCGCCCTGAGTCGGATTCTCAACCCCGTTGTGACTTTCTGGCTAACCGCTCCCCAAGACCGTCTCGGATCATGCTACAAATAAATATATCACATGCATATCATATTTATCACATCTACGCCCTCAACGGGCTAAAATAACAAACATACCCCTAATATCCAAACGGGGTCCACATGCACATTTAACTAAACTAAACATGCATCTCTATCACATACTCACCTAAATTCACATATTAACATATTAAATCATTTATTGCCCTCCAGGCACGCTAATCAAGGCCATAAGCCCTATTAGAAAATTTGGGTCGTTACAACCATCCCCTCCTTACAGAAATTTCGTCCTCGAAATTACCTGAACAACTCAGGATATCGCTCCCTCATCTCTGACTCAAGTTCCCACATCGCCTCCTCATCCTTGTTGTTCCTCCACAGCACCTTCACCAAGGCGATGGTCTTGCTCCGCAAGACTTTATCTTTTCGGTGAAGAACCTGAACCGGCTTCTCCTCATAGGACAAATCCTGATCAAGCTCTAGATTTTTATAACTTAGAACGTGCGTCAAGTCTGACACATACTTCCAGAGCATGGACACATGGAAAACATCATGAACCCCTGATAAAGCTGGAGGCATCGCTAGTCATTAAGCTACCTCTCCAACCAGTTCCAGAATCTCGAAGAGGCCAACAAACCTAGGGCTCAGCTTGCCCCGAACACCAAACCGTTTCACTCCCCTCAAAGGTGAAACCCTAAGAAGCACATGGTCACCAACCTGAAATTCCACGCCCCTGCGTTTTAGGTCTGAATAGCTCTTCTGTTGACTCTAAGAGGCAAGCATTCACGCTCTAATCTTTTCAATCACCTCATTGGTCCTCTGGACCATCTCTGGACCTAGATATCTCCTCTCACCTGTCTCATCCGAATGAACAGGTGATCTACACTTCCTTCCATAAAGCATCTCGTATGGAGCCACTCCAATGGTCGCCTGATAACTGTTGTTATATGAGAACTCGATCAAAGGGAGATACTTACTCCATGATCCCTCAAAATCTAGCACACAGACTCGCAACATGTCCTCCAATATCTGAATCGTCCTCTCAGACTGTCCATCTGTCTGAGGATGATAAGCGGTACTAAACCATAGCTGCGTGCCCATAGCCTTCTGTAGACTCTCCCAAAACTTGGATGTAAAGGTGGGGTCTCTGTCGAATACTATAGACCTCGGAGCCCCATGAAGTCGAACAATCTCCTTCACATACCACTCAGCATACTGCTCCATAGTATAAGTTGTCTTAACAGGCAAAAAGTGGGTGGACTTGGTATACCTATCCACGATCACCCACACGAGTCATGCTATCCCACGGTCCTCGACAAACCAACCACAAAGTCCATGGTGATATCTTCCCACTTCCATTCTGGGATTCCCAGAGGCTGCAGCAACCCCGCTGGCCTATGATGCTCAGCCTTAATCTGCTGACAAGTTAAGCATTTGGCCACATAATCCACCACATCCCTCTTCATGCCCGACCACCAATATAAAACTCTCAAATCCTGATACATTTTTGTTGTACCCGGGTGCAAAGAATAGGGAGTGCTATGCGATTCATCTATGATCTCTCATTGGATGTCAGAATCCATCGGAAGGCAGATCCGACCCTTGTACTTCAGTAACCCCATCTCTGAAATAGAAAAGTCCTTAGTCGCTTGGACTAAGACATTCTCTCTTTGACCTCTCAACTGGGAATCTTTCCCCCACGCCTCCTTGATCCTCTCAAGGAGTGTAGACTGAAGAGTGATGTTGGCCAACTGCCAACCACCAACTCTATACCTGCTCTGGTCATCTCCTTGACTAGCTTATCAGATATCTGCCTCAAACTAAACAACTGTCCTGGGCCCTTCCGACTCAATGCATCAGCCACCACATTAGCCTTCCCAGGATGGTATAGGATATCACAATCATAATCCTTAACATATTCCAGCCACCGCCTCTGGCGCATATTCAGGTCCTTCTGAGTAAAGAAATACTTTAGGCTCTTATGGTCGGTGTATATCTCGCACTTCTCACCATAAAGATAATGTCTCCAAATGTTAAGTGCGAACACCACCGCTGCCAACTCTAAATCATGGATGGGATACCTCTGCTCATACTCCTTTAACTGTCTCGATGCATAGGCTATCACCTTACCAGCTTGCTTCAACACGCACCCCAAACCCTGTCTGGATTCTATCAATGGCGTAGCTATTCTGGAGAACCCCTCAACGAACCGCAGATAGTACCCCGCTAAGCCCAAAAAGCTTCTCACTTCAGGAACATTGCTCGGTCTAGGCCAATCTCTGACCGCCTCAATCTTACTCGGGTCAACCAAAATCCCCTCCTTACTGACAATATGACCCAGAAATGTAACTTGTGGTAATCAGAACTCACACTTACTGAACTTAGCATATAACTTATGCTCCCTCGACCGCTGTAGAACCAACCGCAGATGCTGCTCGTGCTCTGCCTCCGACTGAGAATACACCAAGATGTCGTCGATGAACACAATCACAAACTTATCCAGATAATCCCTGAAAACCCTATTCATCATGTCCATAAAGGCTGCTGGGGCATTGGTTAATCCAAAGGACATAACCAGGAATTCATAGTGTCCATACCTCGTTCGGAAAGAGGTCTTTGGTATGTCCTCCTCTTTAATCCTTAACTGATGGTAACCTGATCAGAGGTCTATCTTGGAGAACACTGTTCTTCCCTGTTACAGATCAAATAAATTGTTGATCCTAGGCAGTGGATACTTGTTCTTAATGGTTAACTTGTTTAGCTCCCTGTAATCAATACACATTCTAAGGGATCCATCCTTCTTCTTAACGAACAATACTGGAGAACCCCATGGCGAGATACTCAGTCTGATGAACCCCAAATCAAGTAACTCCTTCAGCTAAATCTTCAACTCCTTCAATTCCGCTGGAGCCATTCTGTAAGGTGTCCTAGATATTGGCTCCGCTCTTGCTACTAGCTCTATAACAAAGTCAATCTCCCGTTGTGACGACAACCCTGTCAGATCTACCGGAAACAAATCTGAAAACTCACACAACAATCTAGTATCACCTGGTCCCGAGCCTTAACCTTTGAGTTCCCAAGCCTAAACACACTTAAAAACACAAACTGGCACTAAGAGCCGCGACCCTACCCACAAGGGCCGCAGCTAGCCTCGAAACAAAGGCTAGCACCTCCCTGAAGCACGCACGGGCCGCGGCGCACTTGGCCAAGTGCCGTGGCGCGCATCAAACACCATGGCCTCCCATGGCTGCGCACGCACACGGGCCGCGGCATGCCCCTCCTAGGGCCGCGGCCCTCGCCTCTCAAACCCAGAAATCTCCATCTTTTCCTCCATTTTCTTCAAACCAATTCACCCAAAACCAAACTAGCAATTCCAGATTATCATCACAAAGGTTCTTGTAACGCCCTGGTTGCCCCAGAATAGTTACGGTGAACGGTGGACCGGAAATTTGACTCACTACTCGAGTCCTTTGGTCAAAAACGTGCTCTAAGTGTAATTAACAAGTTAAGGTAAAAAAACAATAAAAAGGAAATGGAGATTTTCATTACAAACTGCTCTGCAGAGCTAAACAAAACGTTTACAAGTTGTTCTCAGTACAAAATGGTCACTACTGTTTCAAATTTACAATCTCGCCGACCTAAGCGGCAAAAATAGGGTAAACCCCCTAGTTCCTCTGAGAACTCCTTGGCCGTGGTGGTCAAGCGGCCGCATATGTACACATCACCACCTAAGCTCTCCACTCAAGGCTAGGTGAGCTTTTCTTTTCCTTTACCTGCACCACATAGCACCCATGAGCCAAAGCCCAGCAAGAAAACATAATACTATTCAATAACATTATCAAATGATTATCATTATAATCACACTGAGCATAAAGCTTTCAAACAAATGAGTGAACATCACATGAGGTCTTGATAAACCATAGTGAGTGACTAACAAGCAAGTCACTAATTCAAATGGAAGAGTGGCTGCTAGGTAAGCCACTAGCCTTCAACAGGTTCTGGTAAACCATACTGAGTGACTGACAAGCATGTCACTGTTTCAAGTGGGAGAGTGGCTTCTAGGTAAGCCACTAGCCTCCAAGCGCTTATTTCATTCATCGACCCTCGGGGTCGGTCTGGCATTAATGCTCCTTGAGCCATTCAATGCTGATAGTCGATTAGATCTAATCTTTGTTGGCTTGCGTTAACACGCTAAGGTCGTCCTGACTAATGAGTCAGCTCAACGTGACCAGTGCCCAGTACCACTGCCGAACCTGACTAATAAGTCACAGCTTCACAGTTGATACTAGCACCTTTGCCAAATCTGACTAATGAGTCAGTACCATGCATAAGTGAGCAACATATGCTAAATATTCCATATTTAATCGAAGTCCATATTTACACAACCAGCATGCTTCATGAATATCCATGCATGTCACACACTTGGGGTGCAGTTTTCTTACCTCTAGTTCGAGCTAGAATGAATAAAAGAACAATCCTGAGAACGATCAACCTCTTGGTCCTTTAATGGTTACCTGGTCATAACCAATTATGGGATTCCATCAATAAAATGAATAATAAAAGGTCCCCAAACCAAAACCTAACCTCTGGAACATCAAACACTACTCAACCAGGTAGTAGATTCAACCCCGAGGCCTTAGGCTTGAATCCCCATGCTAGAAACTCCATTTTGGCCAAAAATGCCCTAAGGGCCGCGACCCTCCTCAGCTGCGCCGCGACGCGCCCTCAAACAAAGAGGGCCTTCCCTGCCGGACGCCAAGGGCCGCGGCGCACGACAACCGCGCCGCGGCGCCCAGCCCAGACCAGCAAAAAGACAGCACGCGAACTCAATTTTTCCCCTGCGTTTTCCCTTGGAACCAAACCCTCTAACCAGCTCCAAACCTCATCCAAACACATAATTAAACCCCTAAACATCACCCATAACTTCCCCTCATCAAAACCCAACCTAAACATCAATTAAAACCTCCTCAAATCCACACTTCTATCAAGAAACAAAAACTGAAAAACTAAAGAGAAAAACAGAGCACCACCTGAATTCAAGACTAAAAATCACCTCAAAACCAGCTTTGAACCTTCCTCAACAGCTGAACTAAGTCCACAACCTCAGCCTTCAAGTTCCCTAGCTTAATATCCCACCTTGAGCTCAAGAACACCAAAGAAGAGATGAAGGGAAGTGATGTACGGGGAAGAGGAAGAGAAACCCTGTTTTTGTTCTGTTTCTGTACGGTTTCTACAGCCATCCAAACTTCACATATATCCAAACTCAAATGACTAAAATACCCCTAGGTCTTTTAAAGCTTCTAAAACCACTTCAAGGGTAAAATTGGTACTTTCCACTTATCCCGTTAATCATAATTAATGCTTCCCAATTCCCGCTAATCTCAATAATATCAAACTCCGATATTTCATTTCCCGTTACCCTAAAATCCCCGGTAACGCTCTAACCACTAAAAACGCCCCGAGACTCACCCCGAGCCCCGAGCTCAAACCTGTTATGACCAAACCGATAATTAACATTCCATGAACGTCTCATGCCAAATGGCTCAAACAAACCCACATCATAATGTGGTCTCAAAATATATCACCAACATGCATCCAAATAAACAATTTACCCTCAACGGGCCAAATTACCATCACACCCCTATAATTAAAAATATGGACTCACATGCATGCATTTCACATCATATTATAATATAATCAACATGTACATGCATTTTATCAATTAATAACTCAATTAAGCAAGTATGGCCCTCCCGGCCTACTATTCACGCCGTTAAACACATCGGAGAATTCGGGGCATTACAACTATCCCCTCCTTACAGAAATTACGTCCTCGAAATTACCTGAATAACTCGGGATACTGACTCTGCATATCTGACTCCGTCTCCTAGGTCGCCTCCTCGACCTTGTTGTTCCTCCACAATACCTTAACCAAAGGTATTGTCTTATTCCTGAGGACCTTGTCCTTTCTGTCAAGTATCTGAACTGGCTGCTCCTCAAAGGAGAGATCTGGCTCAAGCTCCAAATCTTCATAACTCAGAATATGGCCCACATCAGATACATACCTCCAAAGAGTTGATACATGAAATACATTATGCACGGCAGACAACGCCGGAGGCAAAGCCAATCTGTAAGCCACCTGACCAATCCTCTCCAGGATCTCAAATGGACCTACAAACCTAGGACTCAGTTTTCCTTTCTTCCCAAACCTTCTCACCCCTTTCCATGGTGAGACTCTGAGGAAAACATAGTCTCCTACCTGGAACTCCACGTTCCTGCACTTGGGATCTGCATAGCTCTTCTGTCTACTCTGAGAAGCAAGCATTCTAGCTCTAATCTTCTCAATAGCCTCACTGGTCCTCTGAACTGCATCAGGACCTAAGTATCTCCTTTCTCCTGTCTCATCCCAATGAATGAGAGATCTGCACTTCCTATCATACAGCATCTCATAAGGTGCTACTCCAATGGTAGATTGGTACCTGTTGTTGTAGGAGAATTCTATCAAAGGCAGATACTTACTCCAAGACCCACCAAAATCCAGCACACATGCTCTCAGCATGTCTTCCAATATCTGGATCGTCCTCTCAGATTTCCCATCTGTCTGAGGATGAAAGGTTGTACTGAACTTCAACTTTGTCCCCATGGCTTTCTGCAAACTCCCCCAGAACTTGGAAGTAAATGTGGGGTCCCGATCTGACAGGATCGACCTAGGTGCACCATGGAGCCGCGCGATCTCTCTCACATGGAGATCTACATACTGATCAACTGTATATGTAGTCCTCACTGGTAGAAAGTGAGCTGACTTGGTGTAGAGATCCACTATCACCCAAACGGAGTCATGCTGACCAGTATTCCTAGGTAAGCCCACCACAAAATCCATCGTGATGTCTTCCCACTTCCACTCTGGGATATCCAAAGGCTGCAATGACCCTGCCAGCCTCTGATGCTCAGCCTTGACCTGTTGACATGTCAAGCACTTAGCCACATACTCTACTACATCTCTCTTCATCCCCGGCCACCAATACAACGATCTCACATCCTGGTACATCTTCGTGGTGCTTGGATGCAAAGAGTAAGGTGTAGTATGAGATTCATCTAGAATCTCTCGCCTCAATGCAGTGTCTAACGGAACACATATTCGCTCCTTGTATCTCAACAAGCCTACCTCAGACACTGTATAATCTTTGGATGCTCCAGCCAGAACATCCTCTCTAATCTTGATCAGCTGTGGATCACTCAACTGACCCTCTTTGATCCCCTCCGACAATGTAGACTGTAGCGTAATGTTAGCCAACTGGCCCACCAACAACTCTATACCAACTCTGGTCATATCATCTGCTAACTCCCTAGCTATCAGCCTCATACCATGAATCTGCCCCGGACCCTTCTGGCTCAAAGCATCACCTACCACGTTGGCTTTTCCTAGATGATACAGAATCTCACAATCATAGTCTTTTACTAACTCCAGCCAATGCCTTTGCCTCATGTTCAGGTCTTTCTGGGTGAAGAAGTACTTCAGGCTCTTGTGGTTTGTGTAAATCTCACACTTCTCTCCATAGAGATAGTGCCTCCATATCTTTAAAGCAAAAACCACACCCGCCAACTCTAGATCATGAGTAGGATATCTCTTCTCATACTCCTTCAACTTACGAGAAGCATAGGCAATAACCTTCTCTGATTGCATCAAAACACAACCCAAACCCTGATGAGAAGCATCACAGTAAATCACAAACTTCTCCTGATCTGTCGGAAGACTCAGAATTAGAGCTGTAATCAATCTCTGCTTCAGTTCCTGGAAGTTGTTCTCACACTTATCTGATCACACAAATTTCTAGCTCTTGCGTGTCAGCTCAGTCAAAGCACTAGGAATCTTCGAGAACCCTTCCACGAACCGCCTGTAATAAGCTGCCAATCCAAGGAAACTTCTAACCTCAGAAGCATTCTTTGGCCTTGGCCAATCTCTGACCGTTTCGATCTTTGCTGGATCTACCTTAATCCCCTCCTTACTGACAATATGCCCAAGAAAGGATACCTGAGACAACCAGAATTCACACTTCTTGAACTTTGCAAACAATCTATGTTCCCTCATTCTCTGCAGAACCAATCTCAGATGCTGCTCATGCTCTGACTCAGTCTGAGAATATACCAGTATATCATCGATGAAGACGATCACAAACTGGTCTAAGTAATCCTTGAACACTCTGTTCATCATATCCATAAAAGCAGCAGGGGCATTAGTCAATCCAAATGACATAACTAGAAACTCATAATGCCCATACCTGGTACGAAAGGCAGTCTTCCGTATGTCTCCCTCCTTGACCCTCAACTGATGGTAACCAGAACGAAGGTCGATCTTAGAGAATACCTTCATACCTTGCAGCTGATCGAACAGGTCATCTATCCTTGGCAAAGGATATCGATTCTTAATTGTCAACTTATTCAGTTCCCTGTAATCTATACACATTCTCAGAGAACCATCTTTCTTCTTCACAAACAGAACTGGCGCACCCCAGGGTGAGAAACTAGGTCTAATGAAACCCAAATCTAGCAGCTCTTGCAACTGCACTTTCAATTCTTTCAACTCAGTTGGGGCCATTCTGTATGGGAGACACTTGCTCCGTCCCTGGTGCCAGTTCTATAACGAACTCAATTTCTCTGTGTGGTGGAAATCCTGGAAAATCCTCTGGAAACACATCCAGAAACTCACATACAAGTCTAGTATCCTCTGGTCTCACTGGCATGACCTGAGTGGTGTCAACCACACTGGCTAAGAATCCAATGCAACCTCTCTGCAGTAGATCCCTGGCCCTCAACACAGAAATCATAGGAACACGGGGTCCATGCACAGTACCAACAAACACAAAAGGATCCTCACCCTCAGGCTCAAAGGTGACCATCTTCCTTCTGCAATCAATAGTTGCCCCATACTTTGCCAACCAATCCATACCCAGTATCATATCAAAGTCAGTCATAACAAACTCTATCATGTCCACTGACAACTCTCTGCCCACTACTGTCACTGGCAAAATACAGCCATCCAAACTTCACATATATCCAAACTCAAATGACTAAAATACCCCTAGGTCTTTTAAAGCTTCTAAAACCACTTCAAGGGTAAAATTGGTACTTTCCACTTATCCCGTTAATCATAATTAACGCTTCCCAATTCCCGCTAATCTCAATAATCTCAAACTCCAATATTTCATATCCCGTTACCCTAAAATCCCCAGTAACGCTCTAACCACTAAAAACGCCCCGAGACTCACCTCGAGCCCCGAGCTCAAACCTATTATGGCCAAACCGATAATTAACATTCCATGATCGTCTCATGCCAAATGGCTCGAACAAACCCACATCATAATGTGGTCTCAAAATATATCACCAACATGCATCCAAATAAACAATTTACCCTCAACGGGCCAAATTACCATCACACCCCGGTAATTAAAAATATGGACTCACATGCATGCATTTCACATCATATTATAATATAATCAACATATACATGCATTTTATCAATTAATAACACAATTAAGCAAGTATGGCCCTCCCGGCCTACTATTCACGCCGTTAAACACATCGAAAAATTCGGGGCATTACAATTCTAGCCTAGTTTTAACATCAAAACCTACCAAAAACCTGCTCCAAAACTCAACTAAACACCCTAGAACAGATCAAATCCTACTCACATGCATTACCTAAGAAAATAGTAGAAATCAACCATAATTCTCAAAGTTAAAGCTTACCCTTGCTGAGATATGATTCAGAGTTGATCCCCTAAGTTCCAACTTCAATTCCTCAAGCTCCAAGCCCTGGTTTTCTGGTTAGAGTCTCCCAAGCTCAGCTCCAATCTTAGTTCTTGACTATTTTCTTCCCTTTGCTTGTTTCCTTGATTTGTCTTAGAGAGCAAAGATGAGAGAGGGAGGAACTATCTTCAGCTGAGAAGGGAAAAGTAGATGTCGGTTTCTAAGTCTCCAAAAGATTCCTAAAATTTATTTTATTTAACTTAAGCTTTAAGGTTACCTCAAGGCTCGGGGTACCAAAACGTCCCCGAGGGCAAAATGGTAAATTTCCCCAATATTCCCTCCTAGACATTCTATCCTCAAATATATCTCCAAATATTTATTTCCATAACCCGATAACCCCATAATACATCTAATACCCAAAATACCCCTTGACTCGCCCTGAGTCGAATTCTTAACCCCGTTGTGACTTTCTGGCTAACCACTCCCTAGGACCGTCTCGGATCGTGCTACACAGAAATATATCACACGCATATCATATTTAACACATTTACGCCCTCAACGGGCTAAAATCACAAACATACCCCTAATATCCAAACGAGACCCACATGCACATTTAACTCAACTAAACATGCATCTCTATCACATACTCACATAAATTCACATATTAACATATTAAATCATTTATTGCCCTCCAGGCACACTAATCAAGGCCCTAAGCCCCATTAGCAAATTTTGGTCGTTATAGTGGGCGTAGCGTGGCTTTGAACAAAGCACAAAACACACAATTTATATATTTCATAGTTGAAAATTGATGCATGCAGCTCCTTAAGTAAGCAGTGCTCTACACTTAAATAAAAGGGTGTACCAAAAATGTTAACCTTCTCTTTTGTAATTATCAATAATCATGATATTTAAGATCTCTTCCAAATCCAAAGTACATAACATATTATTATTAGTAATACGTTATTTACGTGGACAAACCAGAGTGACATTAAAGGGTTGTTATGTTTAGTTTTTAGACCAAGAGAAACCAAACCAAACCAGAGAAAGCAGTGCACATGTTTGCTTATAAAAAGGGGCAGAAAGAGTGGACCCATTCTCCTTATCCAAATAATACCATTTTAGAAAGCAACCCCACCACCACCCACTTCTACCAATACATATACAGATAGATACAGAGGCACTAAAAAAATACAACCAAACACAGGGTCAAAGGAATCAAATCAACAGACATATGTTGATTAATTAATTATACCATAATGAAAGAGGCAACACTCATAACAGAATATTTAACACTGATAGCAACAAAATAGTCCCTTAAGAAAACCATTCCCTGAAGTTCATGGATCCAATGCCCAGATTAAAGCATAACAATAAATTCAACACTGCAAGTTCATCGACCCAATGCCCAGATTAATTGCAATACAACACTCATAGCAATAAATTCAACACTCAAACAATGACCCACAAAGTTGAAAAAACTCAAAATCAAATGAATGCTTCAAATAAAAAGTCTCAAAATATTTCAAATTAGCAAATGCCCAAACCGCACCTGGTGAAAGCTAATGTAGTTGAGGTAACCCAAGTCTTGAACTGGTCGGCGACTGGGTGAGGAATGGAGGTGCGACTGAGCTGAGATCGAGGGAGTTAGGCCTCGGATTGAAAAATTGCCAACAATCTGCAAAACCCATAATTAATTTTTAAAATGCTGATAACTTTTGAGGTTAGTGCTTCCAATAACACCCAAAACTAAATATACTTACCTGGCTTGCCAAGACCGAAGAGAAGGAGTGAAACCGAGAAGCCCAGTGACTGGAAACCTTTTGACAGAGAGATAGAGAAAGACGAGAGAGAGAGAGGAGATATGAGGGATGGAGGAGATTTGAGATGAGATTTGAAGCAGGGATGGAGGAGATTTGAGCTGAGATTTGAAGCAGGGATGGAGGAGACCGAAGCAGGATTTAGTTCGGATACAGTACTATGCTTAGCAGAAGAAGAAAATGGGTGAGTCCGAAATGTGAAGGAATTAATCTGAAAAAATGTATAAGTAGCGGGCTCCCAAAAAAATTACCGCCTTTTTCATTAACTTTGCCACATATATAATATTTTTCATAATAATTTTTCATTAGTATTATATTCATGTGTTATGAAAAGGGCTATTTGGTACCCATGAGTGGGTAGAGCGATATTATTGAAGGATGCCAGCGAAGGACCCCCTAGCTGAGGTGCAAGGGACCCCCTATAGCTACCAGGCGAAGGACCCTTTAGCAGATGAGCGAGGGATCCCCTAGCTGGCGAGTGAATGACTCCTAGCTGATGAGCGAGTGATCCCCTAACTAATGTGCGAGGGACACCCTAGTTGCCAGAAAAAGGACCTGATGAGTGAAGGACCTTCAAGCTAATGAGCAACGTTGATGTCGATGAGCATGCTAATGGGCGATGTTGAGGCTGTTAAGCATGCTGATGGCTATGGTGATGCTGATGAGCGATGCTAATGTTGATGGGCATGCTGATGCTGATGAGCATGATGATGCTCGATGCTGATGACCATGCTAATGGACATTGCTGATGAGCGATGGTTCCATTCTTGAGTAGTCTTAGTAAATTTTTTGCCACGTCTTCCATCAAATAATTATGCTAAAATTTGATATAACAAATAAATTCTTTTTCTAATTTGGATGACAGACAATATTCGATAAAAGTGGAATGGAACCAAGTTGTTGAAGTGAGTACATTTTGACAACAAACGAGAGGCATGGTGTGGAACTAATATGTTATTTATGTGTATACAAATATTTATATATGCTTTTTTTTAGAAAAAGTATTTATATATATATATATTGTTAGAGAATATATATTTCAATGGAATATATAGAAACAAAATTTACAACTCAATAAAAAAATATAATTGCATAATAGGATTGATAAAATAAAGTTACAACTCTAATGCACAAAATGCAAGTAAAATATGACAATAGATGACAATATATATAGAAGAAGAAATAATAAAATATAAGACAATATTATACAAATAAACACAATAGAGATAAAGATGAAGGAAGAAAATAAACTCTCACTCACACAACCTTAAGTGAAGAGTAGTAGGGACCACTAGACATGAACAAGGTTCGAAACTTTTGTCCAAAAACTTATTTTCCCCTTTTCTCTCAGCACTAAGGGACTCTCAAATTTAAGAAATTGATCTCTTGAATTACCAAGCCTTATTGTTTTTAAGTGAAGTGCTAAAATGGATGAAAAACTCACATTCAAAAGTGACCAAATGGTCTATATTTATAGAGTTTTGAGACACCATTTGAATTTCAAATTCCACCAATCCCCTGGTTGTTACCAATGTTTAATTTGTTGTTCATTGAATCAAAATGAAGATTTAGGAGTCACTTGGGTTGTTCAAAACATACAATTTGATCAAAGAGGAAAATGAGATTTAGCTGTCAGCATCCCAAGCTGCGGCCGTGAGCTTCTATGGTCCAGGCTGTCGCATGGAGGCTGTTGTAACCTCTTAATTTTATACATTTTCTCAAAATGCCTCAATACTTTTCCCACATGATTTTGTAACCTCTCATATTTTGTAATTCCAAAAATATGTTACACAATTGAACATACACACTGGTTCAATTTTGGTAACTCTCAATATTATGATGCAAATGTGACAAACATATTTGTCACATTATTTAATATAAACATTATATTATATAAAATAATTTTACATTCCCCACTAGATTAAATAATCCATCTTTTCTAACACTTATTTAATTAACCAAACATTATAATTAAAATTAGAATATTCCCCCACTTGATTAAATAATTGCTCTCTCTAAAAATCATTGCATTAGTGCATAAAGTAAAATATCTTACGACTTGAATTTTACCTTAGTGTAATTATCATAAAGTTTGTTAAATTTTTTGTTGCTGAAGCATTGAACCACTATACCTTGATAACAAACGGGTGATATGCTGGGGTTTTATGCCCTAATTAAAACACAATTTCTTTGTAATTTCATTTTATTATAAATAAAAAAATAGAAATCAATTTTTACTTGGTCAATCACTTTGCTCACATGTTTTATTTTCATGATTATTTGTTTAATTTAAACTTCTATTAAATCGCAATCATATAGCTAATCGTATTTATAGTGACGTAATCACAATGGAATATAAATATTATTATATGTTCAAACATAAGTTAGTTCAAAGATTAGTCAGTGCACCAGATTTACACTGCCTTGCCAATCTAAGATATGATCTACTTTCACATTGTAGTGTTATGTCCTTTCTATAGGACATAAGCAAAGTAGATAAGAATGGATGTATTTGTTACATCAGACTAGATCAATATAGATCGTAGCTAGGATAAGTAAACATACCTTTATTATCTATTCTGGACATATCATATAGTTGACAATAGTCAATTCAATCTCAATTCTGAGCAGTTAGTATTCTAATTGATTATATTATTTGAGTTCTTTGAATTGTTCGTTACAAGCTTATCCTACAGAGTAGCCCATAACTACATCTTGGGAACTCGATATTATAATTGATTGGGAGAGTTAATCATAGATATGAACATCTATAGCTTCTAATGAAGAAGTAAAATGATGGTTTCCTTTTATCTTAGTTCGATGTGCTAAATGATAGTGATCTCATTTCAGTAATTAATATTATTTCACTGAAATATCATTTACAAGGAAGTAAGTGATGTAAGGGTAAAATACAAAGAGGGGTAAAATTGTATTTTAGTCCCATTTCATTGTAGACTATCTATAGAGGATAGAGTGATAATTATGGTTGTAACAATGGATAACCAATAACATATCTATATTTCTTATAAAGTTTTTTATGAATTCAAGAGTGCAATTCTGAGCCTTTAGTGGAGTTACGAGGATTTAATAAGTTAGTAAATTTATTTGTTAAGTTTATGATAACTTGTTAGAGCTTGATTTCATAGGCCCATGGTCCCCATAGTACTTTGGATAAAATCATCTAGACAATCTCAATTAATTGATTTAATTATTAATTAGAATTATGAAAATTGACCAGGTCTATTTTGGATAATTTTATAGAGTTACGCAATTTAGAGAAGGAAAGAGATTTTAGGGAAAATTTATTAATTAAGCAAATTGGTGTATAAATTAATAAATAATTTTAAATCAAGGTTCAAATTATAAATAATTAATTTGATAAAGGATTTAAATAATTATTTAATTAATTAATCAATAGAAAATAATACTGGCATTGAATTTAATTCCAACGGACTTATAATTAAATGGGAAATTTCACGAACCAATAATGGAGGACAGAACTACATATATCGATTATATCAATGGACTACAAGAGAAAACTCTGTAAATATAATTCTATAAATACTTAGAGTGCAATTCCATATTTATAGTGGAGTAATCATGGAATTAATAAATAAGATTATTAAATTAAAGAGTTTAATTAATTATCTTGTTTATTGGAGCTTCGTATTATAGGTCCATGGTCCCCAGATCACCTCTGTAATGACCCAAATTTCCTAATAAGGCTTAGGACCTTGATTAGGAGGTCGGGAGGGCCATAATTTATTTATTATGCCATTAAATGATTATATGCATGATTATGTGAGCTATATTATTTTATGATGATAAATGCATGCATATGGGTCCACTTTTCATTATAAGGGCATTTTGGTAAGTTGGCCCGTTGAGGGCATATTTGTATATTTTCATGCATGTTGGTGAATTATGAATGAGGCCACATTATAATGTGGTTTTGTTCGAGCTATTCGGCATGAGACGATCTTTGAATGCAAGTTAGTGGTTTGGTCATATCGGGGTTAATTTTCGGGCTCGGGTGAGTCTCGGGGTAATTTGATGATTAGTACATTACGAGAATTATAGGGTAATGGGATATGATTCATTAGTATTTGAGAATATTGGGAATAACAGGAATTGGAGGACGTTAATTATAATTAACGAGATAGACGGGAAATGACAATTTTGCCCTTGCTAGCTTTAAAGAAAATTATTTAACATAGGGGCATTTTGGTCTTTTGACCAAAGGATATATTAAAAATAGGAAGGTTGTGGATTAAAGAAACCAAAAGCAGAGCTTCTTTCCTCTTCCTCCCAAACATATTTTTGTCCTCTTTCCTTTGAAATTTTGAAGCTCCGATTGAGGATTCAAGCTAAGGAATCAAGGCTTGAGGGTTTAGGATTGTGTTCAGTCATTGAAGAGGGGTCTAATCCTGAGTTTGAGGTAAGAAATTCATCCATGAAATCTTTGGTTTATGCTCTGTTTTCAGTTGGTTTTCAGTTGAAATCTTGGATTGGATAGTTGGTGTAATGACCCAACTAATTCTAAGACTTTGGACCATTAAAACTACTATACATAGACACTTTAAGAAAACATACATACGAAACATTCATAAATTTATTAAAAACTATAATGTTGAAATTCATAAATTCGGGTTATGGGATCCCATTGTTTGAAAAATAAAACATAACTTTAACTTAATTAAATTTGTTTGCAAAACCAAGTGCGGAAAATACATAGAAACATAAATAAAAAGACTGAAAATAACGTCATCCTCGAATCGTTCACACAGTCCACTGAATCCATCCTTCTTCAACACACTACCCCAAGCTGCCAAGAATCCTTCGGCCGCCATAACTATTTTCCTGCATGCATAAAAATAAAGGAATGAGCCTAATGCCCTGCAACGAAAATCTACTAAAAACATAAAACATACTCATAAACTATATCATGAACATATACTATAAACATATGTCATATACTACTACAATGGCCATTATACTACTTGGGGCTTGTAAACTAAACAAGTCATATGCCCAATAGATTGGTGGGGCTTGCTAGCTAAGCAAGTCATATGCCCATAATTTATTGGGGCTTGTTAGATATACAAGTCATATGTGAAAGGTCTATAAACATACTATACATAATGTAACATAAGATAACATAACATAAGATAGCATAACATAAGATAGCATAACATATCATATAAACATATAAATTCTATCCTATTTTACTTACCAATACCGAGATTTGAGAACAAGGACGGGATTTGGAACACTCCTAAAACAAATAATAAGAAGGTGAGTATTTCTAAAAGAAAGAGACGATCAAGAAATGAACTAAACCACCAAAATGAAACTTACCGAACAGAAACCTTAAGTTCAAAGAACTTAAATACCTATCCAAGAATGGAAACAATGAGTTAGGATTTTAGTGAAGAAAACTAAGAGAAAAATATAGAAATTAACTTAAGATTAGGAATACCTTTAGATGTACTAGAACCGAACTACACCTCGATATTGAAAAACACACTATTATCTTACTTGCCAAGTGTTTATAAAGCTTAAGATGATAAAGCTTATACCCCAACCCAAGTTTTTAACACTCTATAGTAATCCTAGCAGCTTGAAGGCTCTGAATATAGCTTGAAGAATGACAGAAATGGCTGGGTACTAGGTCCTATTTATAGAGTTCAAGGTGTGGAAAGATCTTCTTTTAGCTTGAATAAAATAATGAATATTAATTGAAAAATATTTGAATATTCGTTCAACAAAGGCTTAAGACTCGGTCAAAACGTTCAGAGGCTTATCAAGAAGTTGAGTGTTGAATTGAGTTCGGTGTCAAAATCATTTGAAAACATAGCCCTAGAGATGATATATCACCCATTGTAGGTGATATATCGCCTGGGCTTATATCCTGAGGGTTTGTCGATGCGTTTGTGCGAAGTTCACGTGTTTTTCGTATTCCCCGTGTGGCGATATATCGGCTCCTAGGCTACGATATATCAGAATATGTGAATATATTAAACACATAATTGCATATTATCAGCTTAATTTGAAATGATAAAACATGTTTGACTGAGTAATACGAGATTCCAGCATGTTCTGGAAGGGTCTAGAGCTTCTAGAAACCTCTATTTCTGAATTATCCACTTAAATCCTCAAATAAACAAGGTTGTGAAAAATGTCATGCTCTTATTGGTCTTGGAAGATTCTATAGTTTTCTAGAACTTTCTTTTATTTAAACTATAATTAAATTGTAACAACCCAAAATCACTAATATGGCTTAAGGGCATTGATTAGTGTGCCGAGAGGGCATAATTGGTTTATGTGTGAATTTATTGATTTAATGCATGATTACATGATAAGCATGCTTCTATGATTATATTGATGTTAATGTGATATATATAGTATTTGTGAGAACCACATTATTATGTGGGTAGGTTTGCAGAGCACGACTCGAGGTGATCCTACGGCTAAATAGCGGGAAAGGTCACAACGGGGAATAGCAGTTGACTTTGGATAAGTCAGGGGTATTTTAGGTATTGAGTAGTTATTTAAACTATCGGGTTATGAAAATAAATATATGGAGATATATTTGAGGTTAGAAAATCTAGGTGGGAATATTGGGGATTTTTACTATTTTGCCCTCGGGGACATTTCCGGTACCCCGAACTTTGGGGTTAGCTTAATTGCCTAAGGATAGACTTAAGGAGCAGTAGAAAACAGTAGAACAAAATAAGACTGACTCACTTTCTTAGCCCTTTTCTCTCTCTTCTCTCTCAAGGAAAAACACTGGAAATTTTATAGGAATTCAGCTGGAATTCAGTGGATTGAAGGAGTGATTTAGAGGCTTAGCTCAAGAATCATCCAGGAAATTTAATCAGTACTAAGGTAAGCATTGAATTCCTTTCTTTTTGGTTATAAATTCTGAGTTATGGCTGAGTAGTGAGATAGTTGTGATTTTGATGTTAAGGGCAGAATTAAGGTGGAAAAGCTTGGGAATTGACTTGGATTTTCCTTAGAGAAGTGGTTCTTCAGCTGAGGTAAGCACTAATCTAAGGTTTAATGGCTGAGTTATAGTGTTTTCATGACTGGGTTTTGTGTTCTTGAGTTAGAAAGTTTTAGTAATTGAAATGGGTTTTTGATGGGTTTCTAGCCTAGGTTTCAGCTGGGTTGTGTTGTTGGAATCTTGTCGGAAGTTTTTGGATAATTGAGTTATGGAATTGGGGTAGTTTTGAGTGAGTTTGCATGAGGTTTGAGAGTAAAAAATGGAGGTTTTTCTGGGTTCGAAGGGGTAGGGCCGCGACATAGTTCTTGGTGAGCCGCGGCCCTTCGAAACTGATGTGTGCTGAGGAAGGAGGGTGGGCCGCGGCATGGTCTGAGTAGGGCCGCGGCCCTTAGCTGTTTTTGGGCAATGGAAGGCCTCTGGTTGGGGCCTTGCTGTAGCATGGGTGGGTAATGGCGCGACCCTTAAGGGATTTTGGGATTTTGAGATTCTAGGCTTGGGAATTTAACCTAGGGTGCTCAGGATTGAATCTTTTACCATGTTTGGTGAAGTTCAATGTTTCGGAGACTAGAACTTTGTCTAGAAGCTAATTTAAGATTGTTCATGGTATCCTTTATCTTGGTTGTGACTAGGAGCTAAGCTAGGGCTCGGGGATTAGACCGCGCTCAAGTAGCATCGCTCGTAACTAGTTCACTTGGAAGCCAAAGGTAAGAAAACTGCACCTGGTTGTGTATTTGTAATGGAACTAAGGGTTCCCTAATATGTATGCTTTGAAAGAATGGTATTATGCCATGTAAATAGTAAACCAATGGCCTAAGAGTGCCAAAGGTTACACTAGCGCACAGGGCGCGGCTCGACCACTAGTAGCCGAGGATAGCTTATTATGCACTGAGCTCAGTTTAAGCGGGCCGGAGTCAGTGGGGTAAACAGAGGGTGCGGCCTAAGTTGTCAGCCCTAGTTATTATGTGATTTGACTGTTATTAATGATTGGTTGCATCTTTGATTCGGATTAGATGCTATGTGATTAATGTGGAATGTTAAATGGTTGATCATGCTTGATGAATTATTCTCTTGATATGATTGTTGAGATGTGTAATATGTTTTCTTGTTGGGCCTTGGCTCACGGGTGCTACGTGGTGTAGGTAAAGGCAAGGGTAAACTTGATCATCCCTGACTTAGAGAGCTCTGTGAGCGGAATGTACATGACCAGCTGCTCAGCCACCACGGTTGAGAGGATAACAGGAACAAAAAAGCTATAAATGTCTGTTTTGCCTTAGAGTGGCTGATGGTAGTCTGTATTTTTGAAATTTTGTAAACTGACCTTTAAACACTGTTCCTTTTTGGGATCCCATATGTAAATTTGTTTAAGTATATGAAATGTATCTTTTGAGACCAAAACCATTTTATTCTTAGCACATTTATGGTTTAGTGACACGTTTTGACTAAATGACTTGATTAGCAAGTCCTGCACCTTTATAAGTACACAGTGTAGCGGTCCTGGCTATCCAGGGCGTTACATAAATCGTTAAATAAATCTGCACACGACAAGTGTCATGATCTTATTAATTCTATTTAAATCTTATAGTATAATAAATAACATCTTTATAATCAACTATAGTAATCAAACCGTATGTTATAATTAATATTCTTAAACGATAGGTTAAACTTATAAAATCTATAAGTGTTGCTACGAGTGTTCAACTAAGTCCCGGCTTGAACCAAAATCCACAGTAATAAACATACTATAACTACTTCTAGATATTACTTCTACTAATACTATCTAGCTAGCTAAGTCAACATTCTGGGACTCTACAGTTGGGGTTTCAATGAGGTTTTTAGGAAAGTTTAATTGGTTTTTGATGCCTAAGACTTGTAGAATTGGTTTTTGGGTTCATTTGTGGGTTTGATTGAGGTTTGGAATCAATTTTTGGAGTTTGGAATTTGGAGAACTCGAAGGGGAAAAACCAGAGCTGGAACACCCTAGTTCTGGCGCTACAGTGCCCAAGGTTGGGCGCTACAGCGCTGTCGAGGGCTTGGCAGCTCTACTTGTAGCGCCATTGGGCGCGCTACCCTATTTTTCCAGGGCATTATTTTGGGTACTTTTGAGGGTTTTTGGCTCGGGGTTTCAATTCTTAAGGCTCGGGATCGAATTTATTAACTGTGTTAGTAGGATTCGAGGTCCCGAGAGTGAGGTTTAGATCATAAAACTTTTCTTGTTGATTTTATTGATGGAATTCCCTATTTGGTTATGACTAGGTGACCGCTAAGGAATCAACGGATTGATCGTTCCCAAGGGTCATTTTTCACTTATTTCTCGCTTGAACCAGAGGTAAGAAAACTACACCTAGTATGTGAGATGCATGGTTATTAATGAGGCATGTTGAGTGCTCTATATGTGGACATTGATTGCATATTAAATGCATAGAAATCATGCTTACTTGTGAGTGGTATTGACTCATTAGTCAGAATCGGCAATGGTGCCAATATTGACTGTGAAGCTGTGACTCATTAGTTAAGTTCGGCAGTAGTACTGAGCACTGGTCGTATGGTATTGGCTTATGAGTCAAGCACGGCATTAGCGTGTTTAACGCAAGCCAAAAAGGTTAGATCTAATCGACATAAGCATTATAATCATAAACATGAAATGCTTGACCGACCTTAAGTTCGATGAAAACAAAAGTGCTTGTCTAGTCTAAAGGCTAGTTACTTAGAGCCAGAGCCAAAAGGCTCAGGTGACTGCAACGTCACATGGTTGTGGGTGCTGAGCCTAAGTTCGTGACTCATTCTTTAGTCACTTATCTGATTAGGGTGCATAGCCCAAAGTGTGACTCATTAGTCACCTATACAGAGTGTGGCTCATTAGTCACCTATCCAGAGTGTGACTCATTAGTCCCCTATACAGAGTGTGACTCATTAATCACCTATTCATAGTGTGACTCATTAGTCATCTATCTCAGAGAGTGACTTATTAATCAACTATTCAGAGATAGACTTATCAGTCATCTACACAGAGATAGACTTATTAGTCATCTATACAGAGAAAGACTTATCAGTCATCTATATATGGATAGACTTATTAGTCATCTATACAGAGTATGAATTATTAGTCATCTATTCAGAGAAAGACTTATTAGTTGTCTACATCAAAGAGACTTATTAGTCATCTACCTAAGAGCGAGAGACTCATTAGTCATCTACTCAGAGGACGTGACTCCACAAACATTTATTCGGAGTTGTTTGCATGCATGAGTAGGGTTATTAGTGCTAGGCATTTAGTAACACGTTATTACTTGTTCATGAGCATATTATGTTTTCTTGCTGAGCTTCGGCTCACGGGTGCTATGTGGTGTAGGTAAAGGCAAAAGAAAGTTGGACCATCCTTGAGTTGGAGAGCTTAGGTGATGATGTGTACATATGTGGCTGCTCAACCACCACGGCCGAGGGTTTAAAGAGGAACTAGGGTTAAACCCTAATTTTTTTTCTTAGGTCGGCTGGTTGTAAATATTTTATTGTAATTAACCTTTAAAATATATTTTCGGAATCCCAATATATATGGTAAACGTTTTAGTGAAACGTTGTATCTTTGACCAAAGTTTTTAACCCTAAACCATTAATCATATTTAGTTACACGATTATGGACAAATGGCTCGGTTAGCGAGTTTATCACTGTTTAAAATGCACAATGTAACGGTCCTTGGGTAGTAGGGCGTTAGAACCTCTGTCCTATACTGTCAAAGGTAAGGATGTCAAAAGAATGATTTGTATAGAGAAAGGAATAAATTGCAAAGGAATTAATTTTCCAGGGAAAAGAAATAATTATGTGATAATTATGGGTAATTGATTAATTTTGAATTAATTAATTATCAACTACATAGTTTTTATTTTGAAAAACTATAGGTGAAAATTAATATTAATCTTGTTTGGATTAATATGAAGAGAGAGAATAATAAATATCTTATTTACAATATGATATTTATTTATTTAATTTAAAACTAATATTTTAAGATAAAATTCATTTTGAATTAACTGATATTTATATTGGGATAAATATATTGTCTTAAAGATTGATTAAACAAACAAATGAGAAAACCAGGGAAACCCTGATTAGGTTGGGCAACACACATTGTGTAGAACAATGTGTGGCACCTAATTCAGCGATTTTTATCCCTAGCATTTGAATTTTGAATTTCAAATAATTTTGTTTAATCAGTTATTTAATTTTTTTTAAATATGATTTAATTAAATGTAAATATCTGATCCGTTTTAATTTGAATGATATTCTTAATAAAGTAAAGATTATTTAATAAGATTAAATATATTTATATAAGTCTGATAGTATGTGACTTTTAGAATAAACTTTATTTTCTATTTTGAGAATAAAAATATTGACTCTCTCTCGCTAAAGTGATAGTTTTCTCAAAACCTGAAAACTATTCTAAACCTTCTCTCTGTCAAACCTCTCTAGATCTCATGTGTTGAATACATCTAGAGAGTCGCATAAATCAACCTTTTGAATCTTACGTACCCACACACGTTCCTTTGTGTTTGAGGATTGGTTTGGAAGATCAGGGTGTGAGCTTTCTGATTGCTGGATTGGAAGATCGTTTATTTTATAGAAAAAGATTTAAGGACACTTGATAGGCTACTAGAGGTAATCCCTGCTATGTTTTGTATGTGATTTAATATTTATATATGTATATGATCCTTGCTGGTATTAATATTTATTAAAAGGGGTCTATATATTTCATTGCGTACCTTTGATTCGATCATTTAATACCAACACTAATAAAAAGACACAGTACTACATGTTGACCAGTATGGTCGACACCCTCAAGAAAAAGATGGAGAATGTCGAGACGACCTACGAAATCATGGATCAGCTTCAAGACAAGTTCGGGGAAAATTCTATGCAGACTCGTTTTGAGGCCACCAAGAAATATGCCAATGCTCGGATGCACTGTCTAAGCACATTCGTGATCACCTGATCAAGATGACCAACTACTTTTAGGAAGCTGAACAACTTGGAGCAATAATAGATGAGGAGACTCAAGTCGGCTTAATCCTCAATAGTCTCTCTGTAATGCCCTACTACCTTAGAGCCGTTACTTAGTGAGTTTAAAATAGAAATCGTGCTTTTGGACTGACTCTACGCGGTTTCTAAAACCAAAAGTGTGAATAAATCAGAATCTAAGGCTGTACCCTTTGAAAATGTTTAGTTTCATTGAAAACGTTAAGTGTCAAACATCTGGGATCCCAAAATAAGGTTTACAAAAATATTTACAACTCAAAAATGGATTTACACCAGGTTAACTATCAAAAGAATGAGTTTATACAGCCATATACAAAATGCCCCCAACCAAAGCAGTCGGGCAGGCCGAACATGTACGCGCCGCCTCCACGCTCTCCATACTCATGGCCGGTTGACTGACTCCTTGCTTTTACCTGCCACACAGAGCACCCGTGAGCCGAAGCCCAGCAAGAAAACCCAAATAGTACATAACATATGCAAATAATATAGCTGACATAATCCACTGATAAACAGGACAACCATCAGACTAAACAAGCACGGCCATGCCGCCCCAGAGTCCTTACCAAAGCCTGGGGTCTCGGTCCTCACCGTAAGGATAACTCATGTATCCCTTGGGTCCCACCCTGGCTATAGCATCCCATGTGCTGAGTGTTACCTCCGGCTCCAAGGCCGTACCCGGCCTTTGCCGCTCTCAGCCTCAGTCGTTCATTTCATTATAACGGCACGCATAATACATTTCGAAATAATCATTCAAACATATAATAATTCATTCAAGGTCATACATTTGCAAGTAAAACAATCTAGGGCCATGCCCTGAAATAACACTGTGGGCCCATGCCCTAATCCCGGGTGTTACGGTTTTCTTACCTTTAAATTCGATGGCCTTGATCAACCTGACTCCTTGAGCACGATCCTACTCGAGCCCTAGCGCTTACCTAAGCAAAATCCATAAGTGAAAGTCATTACCAAACCTCGAGTCCAAAACCTAGCCTCGGGACCAATCCCGAGCACCCGGGGAGTCCTAGATCCCCAAAACAAAGTGGCGGAATCGAGCCCCGAACCCTAGGTCAAAATCCCTTCATAAAAGCCCAAAAATCCCCTCTGTGAACAGTGCAGCGCTACAGCGCTCTAAAGAGGGCGCTGTAGCGCTACAAGCAGAACCACCCCACCAGAACAGGGGCTAGAGCTACAGCGCCCCCTGATTAGCGCTGTAGCGCTAGTTGCTGCCAGACCAAAACCAAAAATCGCTTCTTGCGATTTTCTTCTCCCATTTCAACCCCAAACTTGCCTAAACCTTTTCCAAACCCAAAAACACACATATCCACACCACACACTCATCCCAAGCATCCCATGAACTCAATCCTAAGCTCAAGCAACCCAAAACTCAAAACTCAAAACCAGAAATTCACTCAAACAACAAAGATAGGGTCTTAGAAATCATACCGTGGGTGGAATTTCGACCTTGAATTGAACGCTAGACCTCCCTAGCTTGCACCTTCACAACCTTGACCTGTTTTCCCCAAAAACCCCATCCATTTAGCTCAAAAACACACAATCCAAACCAGTCAAGCCCTAAAACAGAAATCCCCAAGAACTTACCTCAATTTCTGTTGTGATCTTGCTAACCTCTTGCCAATCCTCAAGTCTAGCTTAGGATCCTTGATGCTCAGCCTACCCTAGCTCTCTACTGAGCTTGACTCCAAGAAAAATGAAGGAAAATGGTTGGGAGAGCCACAAACCGTTCTTGGACAAAACCCTTCAGCTTTTCCTCTCTTTTCTTTTCTCTTCTTTCTTTCTTTCTTTTCAGCCTATACTCTTTTCTACAAAATCCACTAAGTATAAAGCCCCCCTTTAATTCATCTCTTACAAGCTTAAAGACCAAAATGCCCTCCCTTACTAATTCTAAACCTTTATGTCCATAAAGGGGCATTTTAGTCATATTACCCAAATTCCCACTAATTCCTCAAGTGTTCCTAATAATTCCCGCTCGCTACCCAATACCTGATTAATCATCAAATATACATTCCTCATCATCAAGATTAACCTCAATATATTTCCAACTTCTCATTTAAACTCCCCAGGCTTAACCCAAGCCGGGTACAGATTCCCGCTTTGACTTTTCCGCTAACTCGCTCATTCTAGGATCGTCTCGAGTCATAGATCACAGATATCAACACAGTCATGCCCAAAATGGCCAAATTACAAATATGCTCAATCAGGTCTACATGCATACTAATTCACATAGTCATGCATCACAAATAATCAAATAGTCATATAACGTGCATTAAATCATAATCATGCATTAAACTCATTAAAGTCACACACAGAATCCCATTATGCCCTCCAGGCACACTACTCAAGGCCCTTAAGCCTAAATAGTGAATTTGGGTCGTTACACTCTCTCTAGCTTTCCTGGCGTTCACCACCAAGTATGTGATGAACGAACTCAACTATGGTCTGACGCAGCTCATGAACGAGCTTCAGACTTTCGAGTGAATCATGGGTGGACCAAGTAAGGGAGGAGAAAAGAAGACTACTTCCGCTGCTGCTGATCCAGCTAAGGTTGAAGCTAACCTAGCTTCATCTTTGAAAGCTGGAAACAAGAGGAAAGGTAGACAAAACACCAACCCCATGCCTACAAAGTCTACAAATACGAGTGCATAACCAAGTGCACAGACGCCTATGGGGAAGAAAAATAAAAACAAGAAAGGTAAAGGTTAGTGCTTTCACTACAATGAGAATGGGCAATGGAAACAGGATTGCCCCAAGTTTCTAGCAGCGAAAAACAAAGGTAATGATTATAGTTCATTTATCTTAGAAACATGTGTTTTAGAGAATGATAATCCCGTTGGGATTATTGATTCCGGATCTACTAACCATGTTTATAACTCTTTACAGCTTCTTGAATCGTGGGAGGAAGTGGACGAAGGCGGCTTAAAGCTTAGAGTTTGGAACGGAGCATTCATTGCGATTCAAGCTAGAGGAAGAGCTCGCCTAAAGTTTGGAAATAAATATTTAATTTTAAAAGATGTATTTTTTATTTTGGATTTTAGTAGAAATCTAATTTCAGTTTCCATGTTGCAATTAGAACGATTTGTTATGACTTTTACAAGTTCTAATATATCTATTTATTTTAATGGATCACAATTATGTGTTGCATGTTTTGAAAACGAGCTTTATATTCTACGACCTAAAGAACCCCTAGTGCTTAATAATGATTTTTTCAAAGTAGCTAAACCTAGGAAGAACAAACGTCAAAAGACCGATAACGATAACATGACGTATTTATGGCCCTTGAGACTAGGTCACAATGGCTATGATAGAATTCAAAGACTTACAAAGGATGGGCCTTTGAGGGAACTCCCCTTAGGTGAATTACCTGTATGTGAATCTTATCTAGAAGGCAAACTGACCAAGCGTCCATTCTCTAGAAAGGGTGATAGGGACAAAGAACCACTTGGACTTGTTCACAGATGTTTGTGGACTTATGAATGTACAAGCCAGGGGTGGTTTTGAGTATTTCATCACTTTCATTGACAATTACTCTAGATATTCATGTCTTTACCTGATGCATACGAAATCAGAAACATTTTTAAAGTTTAAGGAATTGCTAGCTATGGCTCAGAACTAATTAGGTAAAACGTTAAAGATCTTGCCATATGATAGGGGTGGAGAATATTTGGATATGCAGTTCCAAGATCATTTAACTGAACTTGGGATTTACCACAGCTTACTGCCCCAGGTGCTCCACGACAAAATGGTGCAGCAGAACGCCGAAACAGAGTTTTATTGGAAATGGTTAGATGCATGCTTAGTTACTCAACTCTGCCAACTTCATTCAGGGAACATGCAATTGAAATTGCGAACGGCATTCTAAATGTCGTACCATATAAAGCAATCCCCACAACACCTTTAGAATGTTGTAATGGTCGTCAACCTAGTTTACATCATTATAGAATCCGAGGGTGTCCCCCCCACGTTGTGAGGAAAAAGGAAGGAAAGCTAGAACCACGAACCGAAGTTTGCAAGTTTGTTGACTTTCCTAAAGGCACTCGGAGTGGACTTTTCTATAGTCATTCAGAAAATAAAGTGTTTACTTCTACGAATGCTACTTTTCTGAAAAAATGACTATGTCCAAAACTTCAAACCACGCAGCAAAGTAGTTTAGAGGAGATGGTTGATGAATTGACTCTAACCAATGTTCCATCATCATCAACGCAAGTTGATGTGAAATTCCCACTCTTCATGTCCAACTGACGCAAGTTGATTTAAATGAAGAAAGTACCACTGTTCCTGAGCAAACTGTCACGTAGCTTCATCGTTGTGGGAGGGTTTCTAGGAACCCAGTTTACTATGGTTTGGATGGTGAAACCAATATGGTTGTTGGTGACACTATATGACGATGATCTGTTGTCTTTCAAACAAGCAATGGCTTGAAGCCATGAAATAGGAAATGGAATCCATGTACTTAAATTCCTTCAAGGATCTTGTGGAAGCATCTAGTGACTTTAGTGTAGAGTCCCATAATATTTACTTAGCTAGCTAGATAGCAGTAGTAGTAGTAGTAGTAATAGTTAGTATTAGTTATAGTATGCTAGTTACAGTGGATTTTGGTTCAAGTCAGGTCTTACTTGGAAACTCATAGCAACAGTTGTGGATTTTATAGGTCTAACCTATAGTTTAAGAATATTAGTTATAACATAAGGTTTGATTAATATTGCTGGTCATAGATATACATTTATTATAATCTATGGTTTAGATAGATATAATAAGAGTGACACTTGTCATAATTATGATTATTAAGGAATTAAGTATTTTTTATGGATAGTTTTAATAAAAGAAAGATCTAGAAGCTCTAAAACCTTCTAGAAGTTGTTAGGATTGTATTATGACTAAGTCAAAGTTGTTTAACCAATTCCAATTATGCAGAAAAAATGCAAATACGTGTTTGATATATCAACGTATGCCGATATATCGCAGCATAGGGGCCGATATATATCGCCTACGAAAGATATGGAAAACATGTCGACTTTGCACAAACGATCGAACGTGGCTCGAGAATACAGGGGGAGGCGATATATCGCCTATAGGGGGCGATATATCGACTCCATTTAAATATTTTTTAAAGTTTGAGTTTTGAATATTAAAGTTACCCTTAACCACTTAGACCTGCCTTTGAATGATTTTGACCGAGTTCTAGGCGTCAGTTGAAAGAAAATTCAAATATTTTTCATTTTATAATCATTTATTTATTCAAATTAAAAGGGGTTAGTTTCACTCCTTGAACTCTATAAATATGACCTAGTTCTCAGCCATTTTCTTCATTCTTCAAGCATTTGATCAGAGCCTCCAAGGTGCTAGTGTTGCTATAGAGAGATACACTTGAGTTTTGGGTTAAAGCTTTATCATTCTAAGTTTTTACAAACACTTGGGAAGTGAGAAATAGTGTGATTTTGATATTGAGGTTTAGGCCAATCCATAAGGTCATTCAAGGTATTTCTTTTCCTAAGTTTAGTTCTATATGGTTCTTTAGTTTTCTTCAGTTTTCTTTATTCAGATCCTAACTCTTGTTTATGATTCATGATTAGTTATTTAAGTTCTTGAAACTTAAGGTTCTTCTTTGTAAGTTTCTTCTTGATGGTTTAGTTCTCATTTCATCTTTATTCTTTAGAGATTCTCACCATTTTACTGTTGGTTTATAGGAGTTTCTAATCCTATTCTTGTTGCCAAATATATCCGCTTTTGGTAAGGAAAATAGGATAGATTTTATGTGCTTATATGTTTATGTTATGATATGTTTACGTTATGATATGGTTATGCTATGGTATGTATATGTATGATATCTTTTTAGTTGCTTGGGCATATGACTTGCTTAGATAGCAAGCCACAAGATTATTTATCATTTCATGGGTTAGAGTTATGATTTACCCTACCTCGACTAGTAGAGGACCTAGATGGGTTGTCATATACTACCATGTGATCTACCTACCTCGTTTGGTAGACAGAGGACGTAGATGGTTTATCACATGCCATGTTAATGAGTTAATGGCCATTAATATTGTAGTCCTATATGATATATGTTTCTTTTATAGTCATATGTTTCCTAGTATATGTTTATGATATAGTTTTATGCTTATACGTGTTAGTAGATTTTCCTTGCTAGGCATTAGGCTCACTCCTTTATTTTTAGTGTGATGCAGGAAAATGATTATGGAGGCAGAAGGATTCTTGGTAGCTTAGCTTGTTTGTTAAAGATGAATGGACTGCATGTTGATCGAGGACGACGTTATTTATTTTATCTTTTTTAAATTATGTTTTGATGTAATTCCTCTATTAGTATTTAAAGTTATGTTTTACTAAACAATGGGTACCCATACCATATTTTACATCTTATTTTGTAACTTGCACAATATTTAAATTTGGGGTTTTAATAAAGTTATGATTATTTTCTTATGTATGTTTTCTAAAAAATAGTAGCTATGTCTAGTAGTTTTAATTGTCCAAGGTCTTAGAAATAGTTGGTATCAGAGCAACAGTTCATCTACATGAAGTTCTCCTTCATACACACACTCAAGCTCCGAATCTAACCGCCACTGTAAGTGTTTCTGTTATATTTATTATGTTTATATGTATAGCTAATGTTTAAGCCTTAGATTTTTAGTTAAGAATGGACGGAGCCTTAACCTATGAGGATATCAGAGCCATTAAGGCCTTGAAAAGAATTAGAGAGCCAATAAATACAGCTCCAAATCTCACAACCAGGGGCTCGCGAGAGGTGACTCGTGCCATCAATGCCACGCCACCAAGGCCTTGCGAGAGGCGTCTCGCGCCATCAGTGCCGCGCCACCAATGCCTCACGAGAGGCGTCTCGCACCATCAGTGTTGCGCCACTAACGCCTCACGAGAGGTGTCTCGTGCCATCAGTGCCACGCCACTAGGGCCTCACAAGGGGTCGTCTCGCGCACCTATCACCCACGTCTCATGGGTGGCCCTGAGGTGCTTTAGGCGCCTTGCGCCAAGGACCTAGGAGCTCTGTTTCGCACCACGACCCCTGCCTGCATCTGGTGTCTCGCACCCTACACCTCAAGAGGGTGTCTCCTATGAAGACCTATGGAGACCCTTGCATTTATTGGTAAAAGCCCCAGTATAATTCAAAAGGATCGTACTGGTACTGTAATGCCCCGAATTTCCTAATAGGGTTTAGGACCTTGATTAGGAGGCCGGGAGGGCCATAATTGATTTATCATGGTATTAAATGATTATATGCATGTTAATTTTAATTATATTATTATATGATGATAAATGCATGCATATGGGTGTATTTGTAATCGTAAGGGCATTTTGGTAAATTGGCCTGTTGAGGGCATATTTGTAAATTTGGTGTATATTGTAATTTGTGAATGATATTTTATTATTATGGAGATATATTTGAGCTATTCGGCATGAGAGGATCTTAGATTATTGATTAGCGGTTTTGTCATAACGGGGTTGATTATTGGGTAATAAGAATGTTTATTTGGTGATAAATTGGGAGTATTTGAGGTCAGGAGGAAATTCTTGAAGTTTTGACTATAATGTCCCCGGGGGTGTTTTTGGGACCCCGAATACTAGGTTTTATTTGAGGTTACTTAAGCTTGAAGTAGCTTGTCAGATAAGAACATACGTTAGAAAATCTCTCTCTCCCTTCCCGATAGCCTATTTTACCGTTCAAAGCCTTTTTGAAGGAATCTGTAGTTCTAGGAGTCAGAATCAAGTGAGGGTTGAGGAATAGCGATCCTAGGAAAGATTAGAAGCTTCTTAACTGAAGGATTTGACAGAAAACAACACAATCGAAGGTAATCCAAGTTTAAGTTTTAAGTTTTCAAAGTTTTTAAGCTTAGAATTGGACTTTGTGAATCGTTGAGTTTTTGGTTCGTTTAAGCCTTGGGTTTTGATGATTTTGGACCATTGGGAAGCTTGGGAACTTTGATTTGATGATTTGGGAATGTTTAGGCATGCTTTTGGAGGATTTAGGAATTAGAAAATCGTGTTTGGGGATGGCCCAGGGTTGGGGGCCGCGGCCCTGTTCTTGGGTGCCACGGCCCTAGCTCGATGAAGTAGGTGCCCTAGTTTTGTTCTTGCTGGGCACCGCGACCCTTGGTGTTGGGCGCCGCGATGCTTGCTTCAGGTTGTGCTGGTGGCCGCGGCTCTTGGGCAGGGTTGAGCCTGTTTGTGTGTTTTGACCTCGAGAACATAGTTTTAGGCCTCGGGATGGTTCCTACTACTTGGATTAGTTTGGATTGATGTCCTGGAGGCTAGATTTTGGTTTGGAAACCTATGTTGATCAGTTTTATTGATTGTGTCCCATATTTGGTTATGACTAGGTTACCGCTAAGGGCTTAAAGGTTGATCGTTCTCAAGGGTCATTCTTATATTGATTCTAGCTCGAATCTGAGGTAAGAAAACTGCACCCTGTGTATATGTGACATGCATGGTTATTCTTTATGCATGTTGGTTGATTAAATGTGACATGCATGGTTATTGGTGCATGTTGGACTATTAAATGTGGCATGCATGATTATTGTTGAGGCATGTCAGGTGGTCAAATATGATGCATATGAGGCACAAGAAACATGTGATTAGGACATGCTTGGTATACTGAGTATGATATTGTTCAGAGCTTTAGCCTCTGTGTTTATGCATGGTCCTAATTGTACTAGTACTTGTTAAGTAAGCATGCTGAATACCTTGTATACGGATATTGGATATGTGATATATGTTTGGTGGCATTGCTTACTTGTTTATGGCACTGACTAGTCAGGGACACTGACCTAAGAGTTAGAAATGGCATAGCGTCATGAACACCGAGCCAAATGAAGATTAGATCTAATCGATATCAGCGTTGAATGGCTCTGAAGCATTATCGCTGGACTGACTCTAAGGCCGACAAACTTATAAGCGCTTGTCTAGTCTAAGACTAGTTACTAGAGCCGGGGCCTAGGGCCCAGGTGACTGCTTGTCACACGGCTAGGGAACGATGTTCCAAGGTTATGAATCTATGGTCATGAGGAAGGTTATGTTGGTGACTAATCACCATGCACCTATCCTTTTTGAGCTATGGAAGGTTCACTTATCTGTTAAGCCCTGGTGACCCTATCACCACATGGCTAGAGGGGGCTGTACCAACTTTTGTGACTTTTGCGACTATCACCTATATGTTTGGACTAAGAGTCCTGGATGATTATTATGATCATTGGTTGATGTATTATACTCAACATTGCATTTCTATTTTGGGGCTAAGAGTCCTAGATGATTATTATGATCATTGGTTGATGTGTTATACTAAACATTATGTGGATCTGTTGCCTGCTGGAATAGGGCTATATCTGCTAGGCGTGTGCCTTATGATTCGATGACATGTTATAACTATTCATGAGCATATTAAGTTTTCTTGCTGGGCTTCGGCTCACGGGTGCTATGTGTTGCAGGTAAAGGTAAAAGAAAGCTGGACCATCCTTGAGTTGGAGAGCTTAGGTGATTTTGTGTACATATGCAGCTGCTCGTCCACCACGGATGAGGTTTGAAGAGGAACTAGGGTTAAACCCTATTTTGCCGCATAGAACGGCCTGTTGTAAATATTTTCTTGTAGTAGACTCTAAAATTATGATTTTGGGATCCCAATATATATATATATTAAACGTTATAATGAAACGTTATATCTTATCCAAAAAATTTAATCCCTAAACCGCTAATCATACTTAGTTACACGATTTTGGCCTAATGACTCAATTAGCGAGTTTAGCACTGTTTACAAGGTACACCGTAACGGTCCCTGGAGTTTAGGGCGTTACAGGTACGATCTTGTACGGGGTACAACCTTTAAGACCCCGTATGTCTGATCCGAATACTCATGCCAGACAAGTAGTGGGAGTACTAGAAGAGGGGACATGGCTTGTATGCTTCTAACCAGATGTCAGAGTCGACACCACCACCAACACCACTACGCCTGGAGCCACTTCTCTGACACTTGTACTAAATAAGTAGTGGAGACATCCCCATAGAACCTAACCATGTACTGGAGCCAACACCACTACCCCTGAGACAACTCCCCTGACAATGTACTTATGTACCATCTGGTCCCCTGGACCACAATGTATTAGAGGCCATTAGAGCCCACTATAAAGGGAACCCGACTTCCACATGGAAGGGGGTTGGAAAAAACACTGTAGCTGGACACAAAATAGAAATACAAGTTCTTATTCCCAATTTTTCTTCTGCAACTATTTTCTAAGTTTTTGTTTAGATTGTTGAAGTTCTTCATTCATAAGCACTACACTTTGATT
This sequence comes from Humulus lupulus, assembly GCF_963169125.1. Taxonomy (NCBI): domain Eukaryota; kingdom Viridiplantae; phylum Streptophyta; class Magnoliopsida; order Rosales; family Cannabaceae; genus Humulus; species Humulus lupulus. The sequence continues at coordinate 245,814,962 of NC_084802.1, forward strand.
TTTCTAACTTGACATAGTTGAAGAGTTCTCGCTGTCAACAGTTTGGCACCGTCTGTGGGAAGAATAAGTGTTAAGCCACTGTTCTTTCGTCGATTCCGATAAGAAAGAAATGCCACGATGTTCTAAACGATTGAGAGAGCCGCGGGAAGTGGAGGTCCACCTTGACGGAGATCAGCTGAAAGACTCTATGAAGGACCCTCCTCCACCCACAAACGTGGAGGCCCCAAAGGAGCTTGAGGTTCCCGGGGATTAAAGGGAAGCCTCATCCCCGACAGTCCCACCTGAGGAGGATCGCCCAAGGCCAACGGCTGCCCCAGCAAGGGATGCCGGCGAGTTCCCGCCCCCAAGGCTACCGTAGGTGCCAAACTCCGGCCGGCAGGATCCAAGCCCATTGGCACGCAAACTTGACAAGAATCCTCGGGTCCATTTCGTGAGCTCGAGTTCTAAATCTCGATTCTACAAAGAGGAGATACGTGAACTGCACCGTAAGAACCAAAGGCTAGAAACCACCCTGTAAAACATGCAAAAAGTGTTAAATGGCCTGTTGCAAGGGAGATCAAATGTATCACTCCCTAAGCGAAAAGAGAGAGGTCAAGAGGGGGTAGAAACCACCGTTCTGGTAGACGATGGAAGGACTCGACTTTCCACCAGTAACACCCCCAGACCACCGAAGCAGCCCCAAAAGGCCAGAGCCGAAGACAAACGCTGGCCCTCGTAACGACGTCGAAGTCACCTCAAGGAAAACATCCTCCTATATACGAGAGGAACTGAACAAAAAGAGGGCATGTAAAAGGACCACGCCTCCTATGGCACCCCGGGAATGTAATGCCCCAGATTTCCTAATGCGGTTTAATGGTGGGATTAGTAGGCCGAGAGGGCCATACTTGTTTAATTATGCCATTAAATGATAATATGCATGTTTATGTGAATTATATTATAATATGATGTTAAATGCATGCATGTGGGCCACATATAATTACAGGGGTGTTTTAGTAATTTGGCCAATTGAGGGAATAATTGTATATTTGTATGCATGTTGGTGATATATTGTTGAGACCACATTATAATGTTGGTTTGCTCGAGCTATTCAGCATGAGAAGATCATGGAATATTAATTAGCGGCCTGGTCATAACAGGTTTAAGTTCGGGGCTCGGGATCAATCTCGGGGTGATCTTAGTGATTAGAGCATTATCGGGAATTAAAGGGTAACAAAATATAAATTATTGGTGCTTGAGATTATTGAGAATAGCGAGAATTGGAGAGCGTTAATTATGATTAACGAGATAGGTGGGGAATACCAATTTTTCCCTTGGGAGCCTTTAGAAACCTTCAATTGACCTAGGGGTATTTTGATCTTTTCACCATTAGGATAGATATAAGCCATTTTAGGCAGTGAAAGAAGAGGAAAAACAGAGTAAGTTCAAGAGCCTTCCCATACTTATCTTTCCTTCAGTGCTCTTTGTGATTTTTGAACCATTCTTGTGGATTCAAGCTTGGGAAGTAAGCCTTGGGAGTTTGGGAGAGTGTTCCTCCATTGAAGACCATCACAAGCTGAGCTTTGGGTAAGTTTCTAGCCATTGAATTCCCTGGTTTGCCATGTTTTAGTTTTGTTTTGCAGTTGTGATTTCTAGGTTGAATACTTGGTTTTGTTGGGAGTTTTGGCTAGGGTTCTTATGGTTGTGATGTTTGGGGTATGTTAGGATGGTTTTTGGGTTCATTTGGCACCAAAAATGGGATTTGGAAGTATTGGAAACAGGTTGGAGTCGAAGGAGTCGAAGAAGAAGGTTTCAGGGGAGTGCTGACCTAGGGGTAGCGCTATAGCGCTCACCCTAGGGCGCTATAGCGCTACATAGATTTCCTTTGGGCGTTTTGGGGGTTCTGAGAATAGCACTGGGGCTCTAGGGAGCAGCGTTGTAGCGCTGCTCTGTTCCTTCAGAATCCCGTTTTGAGTGTTTTTAAGGGTTTTTGGCTCGGGGTTTCTATCCTTAAGGCCCGGGATCGAATCTGCTCACCGTGTGTGCATGTTTCGAGGTCCTGAGAGTGGTGCTTAGGTTAAGACCCTTTCCATGTTGATTTTCATTAATGGAGGTTATAATTTGTTGTGATTAGGTAACCGCTAAGGAACCAAAAGGTTGATCGTTCTCAGGAGTCGTTCTTATTATATTTCTCACTCGAACCTGAGGTAAGAAATCTACATCCTGTGTATATTACATGCATGAGTGTTGCTGAGGCATGTTGGTTGATAAATGTGGACATTGATTGCATATTAAATGCTAGTGAATATTGTTTACTTGTTTATGGCACTGACTAGTCAAGGACATTGACCTAAGAGTCAGAACGGCATAAGCGTCCTGAACGCAGGGTCGAATGAAGATTAGATCTAATCAATATCATCATTGAATGACTCTAAGGCATTAATGCTTGACCGACCCTAAGGTCGATGAAACCTATGAGCGCTTTACTAGTCTAAGCTAGTTACTCAGAGTCAGGGCCTAAGGCCTAGGTGACCGTTTGTCACATGGCTAGGGAACAATGTTCCAGGGTTATGATTCTATGGTCATGAGGAAGGTTATGTTGGTGACTAGTCACCATGCACCTATCTTGTTGAAGCTAGTGAAAGTTTCACTTATCTGTTAAGCTCCGATGACCCTATCGTCACATGGCTTAAGGGAGCAGTACCCATCTTAGTGACTTTTGCGACGGTCACTTATCTGTTTTGGACTGAAAGTCCTGAATGATTATTATGATCATTGTTGATATTATATTATGCTATTTTGTGTTTTCTTGCTGGGCCTTGGCTCATGGGTGTTATGTGGTGGAGGTAAAGGGAAAGAAAGGCTCACCCAGCCTTGAGTGGATATCTTAGGTGGTGATGTGTACATATGCGGCCGCTTGACCACCACGACCAATGAGTTCTTAGAGGAATTAGGGATTTTCCCTATTTTTGCCGCTTGGGTCGGCGGGTTTGTAAATTTGAAACAGTAATGACCGTTCTGTGTTGTAAATAACTTATAAAAGATTTTATGGGCCCATGAACAGTTTTATGCATTAAATAAATATATCCTTTCCTTTTTATTGGTTTTCCACCTTAGCTTGTTAATAACACTTAGAGCACGTTTTTAACCAAAGGACTCGGGTAGCAGGTCAAATTTTCGGTTCACCGATCACCGTAACTGTTTTGGGGTAACCAGGGTGTTACAACTTGGTATCAAAGCGTGCCAAGGTTAGGGTTCCTGTAGACTGGCTGGGCATGTACACACATCACTGAAGTAAAGCTAGACTCATGGTTTGGTAACTATTTATGTAGTTATATGTATAACTGCTTAAATATAGTATATATACTTTACCTGTATGCATGAGACACCATGTTAAACCTATGCCCTGAAGTATTATATCTTCAGCAAATGTGTGCTAATTAGTACTGAGATTGCTGGAACATACTTATTAGTATGGTTGATTGTGAACTATTATGTGATACATGCTAAGTGCAAAATGCTATAAACATGTATCTGCTTGTATATTGTATGACTATGGAATATGATAATTGTCTGCTTGTTCTTAGACCGTAAGGTGGCAAGAGGTTTAGTTATTACTACCTAACTGACCGTATTGATCATTATTTAAGCAAGGTATAACAGATAAGAATGAATCCAGGGCAGACAGATAATTCAACTGGCCAGAGTGATCAAGGCCAGAATAATAATAGTCAGGGTCAAGAGAATGACCAGTCACAGATTCCACAGCCAGCTCCTGTAAACTGGCAGCAGATAATCAGTGATCTGCAGGCGACAGTGTTAAGACGGGGAGAAGAGCTTCGTCTCCTGAAACAGCAACAAGCGCCTGCAGTGGCCAGTGTATCAGAGGCACCTCCTGTGTCGGTGCTAGCAGCTGAGCAACTGCCTGAGGTTGGAAATAAGTGGGAACCTCTCTATGAAAGGTTCAAGAAGCAGCAACCTCCAGTATTTGAGGGCAGTGCAGATCCTGCCAAGGCAGAGCAATGGATGAGTATGAGTACCACTATCCTTGATTTCGTGAGAGTATCTGGTAATGAGAGGGTGGCCTGTGCCACTTATATGTTTCGAGAGGATGCCTGGATTTGGTGGGAGGTGATTACCCAGACCAGAAATGTTAATGCCCTTAGCTGGGAAGAATTTCAGACTCTATTTAATGAGAAATAATACAATGATGCCATCAGGGCAGCTACTGCTGAGGAATTCATTAGGCTACTTCTTCAGGTAAATTTGTCAGTCACTCAGTATGCCTTGAAACTTGATCGTTTGGAAAAGTTTTCCATGGCTCTGGTGGCCACTTATGGGACCAGAAGAGAGAGGTTTCTCCAGGGGCTACAACCTAGATTAGCCCATGATGTACGTATCACCACTGTGGCTGGGGTTACTACCTATGCATAGGTGGTTGAGAAGGCACTCACAGCTGAGAGTGTAGAGAACAAGATCTGGGGAGACAGTGCAGCCAGAAAGGAGTTCCGGAGGAAGGTTCCTCCATTTATAGGTTTTGGTAGGGGTATAGGCCCCAGTGATCAGAAGAGGAAGGTTCCTGACACCTTCCCAGTTCCAGGTCCTGATAGGTGGCCCCGTGGTATTTCAATGGGTCGTCCAGGTGGTAATGAAGCCTGCAAGTCTTTTCTTGAATGCCCTAGATGCAAGAGGCATCATTTGGGAGAGTATAGGGCAAGGGCCTTCTTCTCATGTGGATCAGTGGGTCATCTTAAAAAGGATTGCCCTAAGGCAAGAAAAGAAGAACCCAGAAAATCCGATAGCTCGGCCCCAGCTCGAGTGTTTGCATTGACTCAAGCAGAAGCTGAGGCTTCCCCCTCAGTTGTTACAAGTCAGCTTCTTAGTGCTGGAACCCCTTATAATGTATTGATTGATTCTGGTGCTACACATTCTTTTGTTGCCAGTAGTATTATTGATAGAGTGTGTAGACCTTGTGATTTTTATGTTGTGGGGTTTGGAACTTTGTTACCCACTGGAGAGTTAGTGGTATCCAGGAGATGGGTCAGATCTTTGCCAGTGACAGTGGAAGGCAGAGCGGTGTCAGTGGACTTGATAGAGTTGGTTATGACTGACTTGGATATGATATTGGGTATGTACTGGTTGGAAAAGAATGGGGAAACCATTGATTGCAGAAGGAAGATGGTCACCTTTGAGCCTGAAGGTGAGGATCCTTTTGTGTTTGTTGGTACTGTGCATGGACCTCGCATACCTATGATTTTTGTGTTGAGGGCTAGGGATCTATTGCAAGGAGTTTGTTTTGGATTCTTAGCCAGTGTGGTTGATACCACTCAGGTCGTGCCAGTAAGACCAGAGGAGACCAGACTTGTTTGTGAATTCCTGGATGTATTTCCAGAAGATTTGCCAGGGTTGCCACCGCACAGAGAAATTGAGTTCGTTATAGAACTTGCACCAGGAACGGAGCCAGTGTCTAGAGCACCTTACAAAATGGCCCCAGTTGAGTTGAAAGAGTTAAAAGTATAGTTGCAAGAGCTGTTATATTTGGGTTTTATCAGACCTAGTTTCTCACCTTGGGGTGCGCCAGTTCTGTTTGTAAAGAAGAAGGATGGTTATCTGAGAATGTGTATTGATTACAGTGAATTGAATAAACTGAATAAACTGACAATTAAGAATAAGTATCCTTTGCCAAGGATAGATCATCTGTTCGATCCGTTGCAAGGTAAGAAGGTATTCTCAAAGATTGACCTTCGTTCTGGTTATCATCAGTTGAGGGTCAAGGAAGGAGATATACCAAAGACTGCTTTTCGTACCAAGTATGGGTGTTATGAGTTCTTAGTTATGTCCTTTGGATTGACTAATGCCCCTGCTCCATTTATGGATCTAATGAACCCAGTGTTCAAAGATTATCTGGACCAGTTTGTGATCGTCTTTATTGATGATATTCTGGTATATTCTCAGTCTGAGTTAGAGCATGAGGAACATCTGAGGATGGTTCTACAGAGACAGAGGGAACACAGGTTGTTTGCAAAATTCAAGAAATGTGAGTTCTGGCTATCTCAGGTATCGTTTCTTGGGCACATTGTCAGTAAGGAGGGGATTAAGGTAGATCCAGCAAACATTGAAGCGGTCATAGATTGGCCAAGGCCGAAGAATGCCTCTGAGGTAAGAAGTTTCCTTGGATTGGCAGGTTATTATAGGCGTTTTGTGGAAGGGTTCTCAAAGATTACTACTGCATTGGATGAGCTGACACGCAAGAGTTAGAAATTTGTGTTGTCAGATAAGTGTGAGAACAGCTTCTAGGAACTGAAGCAGAGATTGATTACAGCTCCGATTCTGAATCTTCCAACAGATCAGGAAAAGTTTGTGATTTACTGTGATGCATCTCATCAGGGTTTGGGCTGTGTTCTGATGCAATCGGAGAAAGTAATTGCTTATGCTTCTTGTCAGTTGAAGGAGTATGAAAAGAGATATCCCACATATGATTTAGAGTTGGCGGCGGTGGTCTTTGCTTTAAAGATATGGAGGCATTATCTTTATGGAGAGAAGTGTGAGATCTATACAGACCACAAGAGCCTGAAATACTTCTTCACCCAGAAAGATTTAAATATGAGGCAAAGGCGTTGGCTAGAGTTAGTAAAAGATTATGAGTGTGAGATTTTGTATCATCCAGGAAAAAGCCAACGTGGTAGCTGATGCTTTAAGCCGGAAGGATTCGGGACAAATTTGTGGTATGAGGCTGATAGCCAGAGAGTTAGCAGATGATATGACCAAAGCTGGTATAGAGTTGTTGGTGGGCTAGTTGGCTAATATTACGCTACAGTCTACGCTGTTAGAGAGGATTAAGGTGGGTCAACTGAGTGATCCACAGCTGATCAAGATCAGAGAGGATGTTCTGGCTGGAGCATCCAGAGATTATACAGTGTCTGAGTTAGGCTTATTGAGATACAAGGGGCGGATATGTGTTCCAATAGACACTGCATTGAGGCGAGAGATTATGGATGAATCTCATACTACACCTTACTCTTTGCATCCAGGCACCACGAAGATGTATCAGGATGTAAGATCGTTGTATTGCTAGCCGGGGATGAAGAGAGATGTAATGGAATATGTAGCTAAGTGCTTGACATGTCAGCAGGTCAAGGCTAAGCAACAGAGGCCGGCAGGGTTATTGCAGCCTCTGGATATCCCAGAGCGGAAGTGGGAAGACATCACGATGGATTTCGTGGTGGGCTTACCCAGGACTGTTGGTCAGCATGATTCTATTTGGGTGATAGTGGATCGCTACACCAAGTCAGCTCACTTCTTGCCAGTGAGGACTGCTTATATAGTTGACCAGTATGCATATCTCTAGGTGAGAGAGATCGTGCGCCGCCATGGAGCACCTAAGTCGATCATGTCAGATCGAGACCCTACTTTTACTTCCAAGTTCTGGGGGAGTTTGCAGAAGGCCATGGGGACACAACTGAAGTTCAGTACTGCTTATTATCCTCAGACAGATGGGCAATCTGAGAGGACGATCCAGATATTAGAAGACATGCTGCGAGCATGTGTGCTGGACTTTGGTGGATCTTGGAGTAAGTATCTACCTTTGATAGAGTTTTCCTACAACAACAGTTATCAGTCTACCATTGGAGTTGCACCTTATGAGGTGTTGTATGGTAGGAAATGCAAATCTCCCATTCATTGGGATGAGACAGGTGAAAGGAGATACTTGGGTCCTGAGGTAGTTCAGAGGACCAATGAGGCCATTGAGAAGATTAGAGCTTGGATGCTCGCTTCTCAGAGTAGGAAGAAGAGCTATGCAGATCCCAATCGCAGGAACGTGGAGTTCCAAGTGGGAGACTATGTCTTCCTTAGAGTATCACCATGGAAAGGGGTGAGAAGGTTTGGGAAGAAAGGCAAGCTGAGTCCTAGATTTGTAGGTCCATTTGAGATCATGGAGAGGGTTGGTCAAGTGGCTTACAGATTGGCTTTGCCTCCGGCATTGTCGGCCGTGCATAATGTATTTCATGTTTCAGCTCTTCGGAGGTATGTATCTAATGTGAATCATATTTTGAGCTATGAAGATCTAGAGCTTGAGCCAGATCTCTCCTTTGAGGAGTAGCTAGTTCAGATACTTGACAGAAAAGATAAGGTACTTAGAAATAAGATGATACCTTTGGTTAAGGTATTGTGGAGGAACAGCACGGTCGAGGAAGCGACCTGGGAGCTAGAGTCAGATTTGTAGAGTCAGTATCCCGAGCTGTTTAGGTAAATTTCAAGGACGAAATTTCTGTAAGGAGGGGATAGTTGTAACGCCCTGCATTTCCTAATGCTGTTTAATGGCGTGATTAGTAGGCCGGGAGGGCCATACTTGTTTAATTATGCCATTAAATGACAATACGCATGTTTATGTGAATTATATTATAATATGATGTTAAATGCATGCATGTGGGTCCACATTTAATTACAGGGATGTTTTAGAAATTTGGCCTGTTGAGGGCATATTTTTATATTTGTATGAATGTCGATGATATATTGTTGAGACCACATTATAATGTGGGTTTGTTCGAGCTATTCGGCATGAGATGATCATGGAATATTAATTAGCGGCCTAGTCGTAACAGGTTTAAGTTTGGGGCACGAGATCAGTCTCGGGGTGATTTTAGTGATTAGAGCGTTACCGTGAATTAAAGGGTAACGAAATAGAAATTATTGGTGTTTGAGATTATTGAGAATAGTGGGAATTGGAGAGCGTTAATTATGATTAACGAGATAGGTGGGGAATACCAACTTTGCCCTTGGGAGCCTTTAGAAACCTTTAATTGACCTAGAGGTATTTTGGTCTTTTCACCGCTAGGATAGATATAAGCCATTTTAGGCAGTGAAAGAAGAGGAAAAACAGAGTAAGTTCAAGAGTCATCCTGTACCTATCTTTCCTTTAGTGTTCTTTGTGATTTTTGAACCATTCTTGTGGATTCAAGCTTGGGAAGTAAGCCCTGGGAGTTTGGGAGAGTGTTCCTCCATTGAAGACCATCACAAGCTGAGCTTTGGGTAAGTTTCTAGCAATTGAATTCCTTGGTTTGACCTGTTTTAGTTCTCTTTTGCAGTTGTGATTTCTAGGTTGAATACTTGGTTTTGTTGGGAGTTTTGGCTAGGGTTCTTATGGTTGTGATGTTTGGGGTATGTTAGGATGGTTTTTGGGTTCATTTGGGACGAAAAATGGGATTTGGAAGTATTGGAAACAGGTTGGAGTCGAAAGAGTCGAAGAAGAAGGTTTAAGGGGAGTGCTGATTTGGGGGTAGCGCTACAGCGCCCACCCTAGGGCGCTATAGCGCTACACAGGTTTCCTTTGGGCGTTTTAGGGGTTCTGAGAATAGTGCTGGGGCTCTAGGGAGCAGCGCTGCTCTGTTCCTTCAGAACCCCGTTTTGAGTGTTTTTAAGGGTTTTTGGCTCGGGGTTTCTATCCTTAAGGCCCAGGATTGAATCTACTCACCGTGTGGGCATGTTTCGAGGTCCCGAGAGTGGTTCTTAGGTTAAGACCCTTTCTATGTTGATTTTCATTAATGGAGGTTATAATTGGTTATGATTAAGTAACCGCTACGGAACCAAAACGTTGATCGTTCTCAGGAGTCGTTCTCATTATATTTCTCGCTCGAATCTGAGGTAAGAAAACTGCACCCTGTGTTTATGACATGCATGAGTGTTGCTAAGGCATGTTGGTTGATAAATGTGGACATTGATTACATATTAAATGCTAGCGAATATTTTTTACTTGTTTATGGCACTGACTAGTCAGGGACACTGACCTAAGAGTCTTAACGGCATAAGCGTCCTGAACGCAGGGCCGAATGAAGATTAGATCTAATCGATATCAGCATTGAATGACTCTAAGGCATTAATGCTGGACCGACCTTAAGGTCGATGAAACCTATGAGCGCTTGACTAGTCTAAGCTAGTTACTTACAGCCAGGGCATAAGGCCTAGGAGATCGTTTGTCACATGGCTAGGGAACAATGATCCAGGGTTATGACTCTATGGTCATGAGGAAGGTTATGTTGGTGACTAGTTACCATGCACCTATCCTGTTTAAGCTAGTGAAAGGTTCACTTATCTGTTAAGCTCCGGTGACCCTATCGTCACATGGCTTAAGGGAGCAGTACCCATCTTAGTGACTTTTGCGACGGTCACTTATCTGTTTTGGATTGAAAGTCCTGAATGATTATTATGATCATTGTTGATATTATATCATGCTATTTTTGTTTTCTTGCTGGGCCTTGGCTCATGGGTGCTATGTGGTGTAGGTAAAGGGAAAGAAAAGCTCACCCAGCCTTGAGTGGAGAGCTTAGGTGGTGATGTGTACATATGCAGCCGCTTGACCACCACGGCCAAGGAGTTCTCAGAGGAACTAGGGGTTTTCCCTATTTTTGCCGCTTAGGTCGGTGGGTTTGTAAATTTGAAACAGTAATGACCATTATGTGTTGTAAATAACTTTTAAAAGATTTTATGGGCCCTTGAACAGTTTTATGCATTAAATAAATATATCCTTTCTTTTTTATTGGTTTTCCACCTTAGCCTGTTAATAACACTTAGAGCACGTTTTTAACCAAAGGACTCGGGTAGCGGGTCAAATTTCTGGTTCACCGATCACCGTAACTGTTTTGGGGTAACCAGGGTGTTACAGGGAAGGCAAAGGAAAGGGAGATCCTAACCCATCCACGTTGAGGGACTCCTTGAACAAGAGGAGATAAGACCTAGACACAGAAATGAGGAGCCTACGGAGCAAAATCATCACCGCCTCAGGAGGACAAGCCATTGAGGACTAGTTTGATCGTGAGTCGCCATTCATCAAGGAGATCCAAGCCATCCGGTTCCCAGCCAACTTCAAGGAGCTCCATATGACCCCATATGAAGGAAGCACAAATCCTAAATACCATATGGATGCATTTAACCACTTGATGAAATTAAGGGGGATTAGTAGCAGGGCCAAATGCCATTGCTTCGCTGTCATATTGAAAGGACCTGCGTACAAATGGTTCAAAAGACTTAGACCAGGGTTCATCAGATCTTGGTAACAATTTTCCGATGAATTTCTCCCGCAACACCACGCTGTATAGGACTACACGATGCCGGGCACCAGCCTCGCTAACGTGACGCAAGGAGAAAATGAGAGTCTAAAGAGCTACATTAACAGATTCAATTTGGAGGTGGCCAAAGTAGGGATTTTGACCCGTAGAGAGCTAAAAATGGCCATCACAGCCGGAGTACGCCCGGGAAGCAAGTTATGGGATAACATGCTGAAGAGGGAGGTCACAGATTTTGACGATTTCTACGAGCGGGCACAGAAATACAATCGCGTAGAGGATGGTCACGAGAGCCTTAATGCTAGAAAAGGCCTATCCCCACCAAAACACTCAATCTGGGAAAGCCAAAGTGGTGCAAAGAAGAAGAGGGTCTATGAAGGAACAAGGGATGATCGGCCTCGAAAGCCCCAGCGCACTGATGAGAGCAGGTAGGGCCCCTACACCTTTTATACTGACCTCACCCACGCAAAAGAACTTATTTTCGTCACGAATGAAAACCAGGTCTCTTTCAGAAGGCCCCCGCTAATGAAAAAAGACTGGTCCAAAAGAGACCCCAGCAAATATTGCCAGTATCATAAAGATATCGGCCACACCACCGCAGAATGCAACCATTTGAAGGTAGAAATCGAGGAGGTTATACCTAGAGGACATTTGGGCAGATAAGTCCGCAAGGAGAGCCAAAGTCTAGAAGAAGGAGCATCCTTGCCATGGGCACGAGAGGTGGCCCCGAAAATACAAGGAGAGGTCAGGACCATCTTTGGATGGCCAGGATTCGGGGGCGAATCAAGGAAGGGGCGAGATAAATATGCCAGGGAGGCCAGACGAAGTCCACCACCGTGCGTCTTGAGTTTGGAGCAAAGCCCCCAGAATATTTTTAAGGGTGAAAATGACTCAATAACCTTCACTGAGGAAGATGCCCGGGGTGTACATTTCCCCCATAATGACCCCCTAGTGTTGACTGTCTAGCTTGCAAACATGAGGGTGCATCAGGTCTTAGTGGATAACGGAAGCTCTATGGACATCTTATATCGCCCAGCTTTAGAGAAGATGGGACAAAACATCTGGCACCTAAAGCCTTGCAGTACCTCCTTGTATGGATTTATGGGAGATTCAATACAGCCCCTAGGGGCGATCGAGTTAGCCCTCACTATGGGAGAACAGCCCAGACAAACCACCATAATGGCAAACTTTGTTGTAGAAGATTGCGCCTCAGCCTTCAATGCAATATTTGGGAGACCTTCCCTAAGAGAATTGAAGGCGATAACTTCTGTGTACCACTTAGCTATGAAATTCCCAACTCCCGGGGGAATAGCATGCATGAAAGGAGAACAAAAGGAAGCGAGGGAATGCTATAACACATCCTTCCATACGACCACAAAGCCATCAGTGCCTATGGAAATGGTTGTGCGTGAAGGCGCGAACCCGCACGAGTTAGACCCACGAGTCGCGGAAGAACCCAGAGCTGAACCAGTAGAGGAGTTGGAGGAAGTCACGGTCATGAACAAGCCGTTGAGAAAGTTGAAGGTAGGAATAAACCTCCTAAGTATCGTGAAGGAGAAGATGGTAGAATTTCTTAATGCCAACCCTGACATATTCGCCTGGAGTCATTGGGACATGGTAGAAATAGACCTGTCAATCATGCATCATCACTTTAACATCGACCCAAAGGCAAGCCCTGTGAGGCAGAAAAGGAGAGCACTAGACCCAGATATGGGTATCGAACCCAATCTTAGTCCCAAATCCCAATGAAAAATGGAGGACTTGTGTGGACTTTACTAACCTCAATAAAGCCTGCCCAAAGGACAGCTTCCCGCTTCCTAGGATAGACCAATTAGTAGACGCCACGGCAGGACACGAGCTGCTTAGCTTCATGGATGCATATTCCGGGTACAACCAAATACCCACGAACCCAGCCGATGAAGAGCACACCTCATTCATAACGGACAAGGGGCTTTATTGCTACAAAGTGATGCATTTTGGTTTAAAAAATGCAGGTGCTACTTATCAAAAGCTGGTGAACAAAATGTTTGCAAGTCAAATAGGAAGGAATATGGAAGTATACGTGGACAATATGCTGGTGAAGACAAAGAAGGCAGAAGAGCTCATAAGTGACCTCAATGAGACGTTCAGGACCCTCAGAAAGTTCAGAATGAAGCTAAATCCGTTCAAGTGCACCTTCGGAGTTTCATCAGGGAAGTTCCTAGGTTTCATGGTGAATTCACGAGGTATCGAGGCCAACCCTAACAAAATCAAGGCATTGCTAGAAATGAGCCCACCGCGAGACAAGAAAGAGGTGCAATGCTTAACAGGGAGAGTAGCAACCCTCAATAGGTTCATTTCCAGGTCCACTGACAAATGCCTCCCTTTCTTCAACATCCTAAAAGGGAGCAAAAAGTTCGCTTGGGATGATGATTGTCAGGAAGCCTTTACTAAGCTAAAGGAACACCTTGGGAAACCACCTCTCTTGGCCAACCCAAAAAAAAGGGAGAATTTGTACTTGTATTTAGCCGTATCAGAGCATGCTATAAGTGTCGCCTTAGTGAAAGGAGAAAAGAAGCATCAGCAGCTCGTGTACTATGTGACCAAGCAGTTGGAAGACGCAGAAAACCGGTACCTAGAAATAGAGAAATTGGCATATGCCTTGATAGTGGCTTCTCGAAAGCTAAGGCCCTATTTTCATGCCCATGCCATCGAGGTGCTCACCAACACCCCTTTGCGTCAAATCTTGCACAAACCAGAAATTTCGTGAAGGTTGTTAAAGTGGTCGATTGAACTAAGTCAATTTGATATCACTTACACCCCAAGGACCTCCATCAACAGGCAGGTACTTGCAGACTTTATAGTCAATTTTGCACACCGACCCCATGAGGACGGAGAAGTAGAAGGAGATGAACCGGCGCGTGAAGAGGGAAAGCACCCTAAAGAATGGAGCCTCCATGTAGACGGGGCATCTAATGAAGGAGGAGTCGGTGCTGGCATAGTGATGACGGGACCTGAGGGGCACAAGATGTATTGCGCCTTAAGATTCGGATTCGAAGCTTCCAACAATGAAGCATAGTACAAGGAACTATTGGCTGGCCTACGACTAGCTAAGGAGTTAAAGGTAACCCATTTGTGTGTCTTTAGTGACTCACAGCTGGTATTTTTTCTGCTGAAGGGTGAATACCAAGCCAGAGGTCAAAAAATGGCTGCATATCTCGCCAAGGTGAGGGGGTATTTGGATCAGTTCGAAAAATACACCATAGAACAGATCCCAAGGGAGAAAAACACAAATGCCGATGCACTCACGAAACTCACCTCCACTCGAGACGAAGACACACTTGAGTCCATCCCGGTCGAATACCTCCCCAAGCCAAGCATAGCAGAAGAAAGAATCAACACGGTCAAGCACTGAGGAGTCATGGTTTGCACCCATCGTAAGGTACTTAAATGATGGGTCCTTGCCTTTGGGAAAAAAAGATGCCCGTAAACTGACTTACAAAGCCGCTCAGTACACCCTAGTAGATGGAGCCCTATATAAGAGAGGCTTCTCTACCCCGCTCCTACGGTGCATAGATAAGGGAGAGGCTTTAAATTTTTTACAAGAGATACACAAAGGGGAATGTGGAAATCATGCTGGGGTGGCAATCCACGGCGAAAAAGGTCATCCGCCAGGGGCATTATTGGCCTACCATGGAGAAGGACGGGAGTGACTTCGCGAGAAGGTGTGACAGGTGCTAGAGACATGCAAATTACCCCCGACAGTCACCGAATGAGCTGGTGAGCATGACCAGTCCGCGGCCCTTCGCTGTGTGGGGAATTGACATGATTGGACCGTTGCCAACAGGAAGAGGAGGAGCAAAATACGCGGAGGTAGCAATCGATTATTTCACTAAGTGGGTGGAAGCAGAGCCTTTCGTCAACATAACAGCTAAGAAAATCACCACCTTTGTCAACAAATATATTGTCTACAGATTTGGAGTACCCTACAAGATTATCTCTGACAATGGAACGCAATTTGAAGGAGGAATATTCGAGGAATATTGCAAGGAAAAATGAATCAAGAGGAGTTTCTCCGCAGTAGTACACCCACAAGCCAATGGACAAGTAGAGGCCATCAACAAGATCCTAAAAAGGAACTTGAAAACAAAGTTGGAAAAGTTGAAAAGGGCCTGGGTCGAGGAACTCCCCAATGTACTTTGGGCCTACAGGACCACCCCTCGTTCCACCACTGGGGAGACGCCTTTCGCCTTAGCCTATGACTGTGAGGCTGTCCTTCCGATAGAAATGAAGATTAACTCCATCCGCACGCAAGCATATGATGACCAGACTAATATCGCAGCATTGCTCGGGAATTTGGACCTATTCAAAGCCATGAGAGAACGGGCACAACTGAGGTTGGCAACATATCAGCAACGAGCCGCAAGGTACAATAATTCGAGGGTACGAGAGAGGGCATTCAGAGTGGGAGACCTCGTGTTGCGGAAAGTCCTGCCCAACACTCGAGATCCAAGCATGGGTGTGTTAGGGGCAAACTGGGAAGGACCCTACCAAGTTGCCCAAGTTGTGCCCCCCAACACCTACAAGCTCGCACGCTTGGATGACACCATGGTACCCAGGGCGTGGAACACAGAACATCTGAAGAAGTATTATCAGTAAAACTTCCATGTTGAGGCAAGGTTGATATTGACCTGTCTAACATGCATGTTGAATGTAATAGTTGTAAGTTCGGTTTGAACTCCTTAATATGTAGCAAGAACAAGTCACACTAAGTTGCCATGTACTTCGCCTATTTTCAATGAATATATTGTGACATTAAGTGAATATGTAGTGAAGTTTCTTGTTTATGCAAAATGATTATCAAAATGCATGAATAGAATAATCAAAGTGCCTGCCAAGATAAATATGACCACAAACTTGGGGGGCAGAGTATATGAGTATATAGGGGGTCAAAAGAAAAAGGGTCCCAAACGAGACCCTTATATCGTAAGAGGACCCCTTATATCAGGAGGATCCTAAAAGGACCCTTTATGTCAAAAAAGGGTCCCAAACGAGACCCTTGTGTCCTAACAGGACCCCTTACGTCAAAAGAGGGTCCCAAACGAGACCCTTATGTCCTAACAGGACCACCCCTGATATCAGGAGGATCCTAAAAGGACCCCTTATGTCAAAAAAGGGTCCTAAACAAGACCCTTATATCCTAAAAAGACTCCTTACCATAAGGATCCTAAAAGGATCCCCTTACGAATAAAGAGGAAGACCTTGTAAGGCATCGCTTGAGTTCACAAGGATTAGCTACCCTTATGAACATCAAGGAGGTCAAAAGGTCTTGTAAGAAAAGCATCCTAATAAGAGTAAATGCTTCCACAAGAGGAAGTGCCTCAGGAGAAGCACCCACCAATAAGCCTAGAACGGCCACCAAGCCGTCTAGCCAAAAAGGGTCCTGAAAGAGACCCTTGCAAAAATAGTACTATGAATAATGAGGAGAAGGACACTTCTCGCAAAAGATAATAAGCGCACGCAAAAATATATAAAAGGTTAACTAGAACCCAAGGGGTCAATATATCCTTATAGGTATAATCAAGACGACCTAAAGAGGGACCTATTGAACCCCTTCGCATGGGCTCCAAAGGACCTCAAGCCTAATAAGTAAAAAAAAGAACATTTCGAACCCTATTGTGCGAGCTCAAAAGGACCTCTAACATAGAGGAATAAAGATGAATGATCACATTTGTATATATATATATAAAAAAAGAGTTTTGATAATGTAACAAGACTTAGAGAAATTACAAGCAAAATAAGGCTCAAATGAGCATAAAACCACATTGGACTGAAACGGCAAAAAAAATGCAGAATGACAATCTCAAGGCCTCCTATCGTAGGCGTTCCACTCAGCCGCCCTGGAAATATCATGCTCACCAAAGGAGGAAAATTAAAGTTTGGATTTTGCCTCCATACCCCATAGAGGGCGCGCTCTATGGATCTGTACTCAATGTGAGCCTTATCCGCCTCTAAGGAAGTGACCCTCCCCTGCAACATTGCGATGGTAGCCTTTGCACCCTCAAGGTCGGCCTCCAAGCAAGTGACCTCCTACAGCATCACGGCCTTGGCAATCATCCTCTTCTTCTTTTTCGATGATGAAGACCTTCGCCAGGGCCTTCTCCAGCTTTTGTTTGGTTTCAGCAAGCTCTCTCTCAAGCCCCTGGACCTGGACTGTAAGACGGTCCCTTTCAACATTCGACGCGGAGAGGTCCTGAGCCGAATCGGCAAATCGTTGAGCCACTGTATAGGTCTGCACAAGAAAAATAACAATAACGATGATAAGAAAAAAAAAAAGGAGAGAGAAAAGGGATAAGGCTGACGTAAGATGCATGAACTCACCCAAACGGTAGAACGCGCAAGATTCTCCCCGAGCTCCGACATGGAAAAATTCCAAAGACCACTCCAATCAGCCTCAGGAAGATCCGTGGCAACCTGGACATACCGTCGCCCATAAGAAGCTGGCATGCGGCCCACCCAGGGTGCCCCATCTGAACCAAGGGTGCTTGGCTGGGTAGGGATAGATGACCCACTCGACGAAGGAGGAGGGGGCGCAGGAAGATCGAAAAAATGATCCCCTAATGGACCAGGATCAAGGGAGGCTTGAGGGAAAGCATCAAAGTCCTCAGAATAGGGACAGACGAAGCCCCTCGGCATGGCCTGTTGATCGTGGGAGTGGGAGGCCATGTCAGGGTCTATAGGGGCTAAAGGAGGGCACTCCCTGGGAGACAAAGATGGTCGGTGGGGTTGCCTATATCCTGGGGAGACCCTCTCTGGCACACACTCAGCCTCACCCCCGTCCGAGTGAGGATCAGCCAAAACAGCCTTTTTCTTCTGCGTTCCAGAAATAGCCCACAACAACTCATGCTCCGAGATCGGGGACAGCGTGTGATGGTTGAGATTGGACATGGTGAAGAGACGTACAACCATTTTTTCAGCAGGGTCACCCTCGAGAAATTTATCCACTCCATTCGCCTCCAACCCGATAACTACAGGCACTGCGAAATTCTCTACACAATCAACACAATTGCCGACACGAACATAAGTTCCAAAATAGTAAGTTCCAAAAAATAATAAAAAAAAACTTGAAGTACTTACTAGGAGCTGAGCGAAAGTGCTCACGAACAGAGAAGGGACCCTTTACAAATAAGAAGTCCTGCTTCCAAGACACTGGGTTGGATACAGAACCCTCTATCAAGGGGACCGAAGAATTGGCTTTTTGCAGGAAATAAAAGCCTTTGGATTTAGGAGAGGGCATGAGGATGTACATGAAATGCACCTCTTGGGTCGTGGGAGCACGCTTGAAGCGCTCCATATACGCAATAAAGAGGCAACTCAAGGTCAGCCAGCTGTTGGGCGCCAACTAGAGCGGAGCGAGGTCAAAATAGTTGAGAACCGTGATGAAGAACGGGTGTAATGGGATTGTGCCACCCGCTTTCAAGATATGTTCGCTCATGGCCACATAACCCGAACATGGCCGATCAGCCAGACACTTGTTCGAAGGAACGTAGAATTTGTATTCCGGGCAAACACGGTAGTTCTCTGTTAATTCCAACAATTTATTTTTAGACACATGGGACACTAGGGTGGATGCCAACAGGGGGCCAGTGTCTTGATCCTCAGCGGTCACCTATGGCTGTGCTCTCTTCGACATATCTGTAACACCAAAAGAAAAAGGTAAGGTGGAAATAGGGCACTTTACCCTCCATTTTTTCTTCCTAGAAAGGGTTTTCCACCGAGGCGCCAAGTGTGAAAGCGCCAAGCAAGGGTACACCGAGAACAAGGGTTGAGGAGAAGACAGGATGGCCCCATGATAGTCATTAGGGGAAAATGGGGTAGGAGGCTCAGGCAGGAGATTTCTCTCCATAAACTCCAGGCCCATCTGTAAATCTAAAAGGGTCACCCTAAGTTTCGCTATATGGTCATTAAGGTCAACGGGAAAAGATACTCCGTCTCCCCTCAAAACTGAGTCTATTTCGCTCTCTACCACCCAAATTTTACGTCTAAGTTCAGCCATGAGCTCGAGATGATCAATATGGGTCTGCCTTAAGGTGTCATAGTCTTGGTGAAGGTTGTCCTCGGGGGGCTCCGAGTCTGAAGACAAGTCAATAAACTCGACCCCCAGAGGAGCGTCTAATGGTCCTTCACATGCCATGAGACCTCATCCCGAAAGCAAAAAGGGTTCACGTATAAATTAGAGGATTGCTACAAAACACAAAGGAATGGGCTCAAAACCTCTAGGCACAAGTGCTCTAAATAACCAACTACGGGGTATGAATGAGGGCATGCAACTGGGTTAACTCACGACGAGCTCAGGCCAAAGTACCTCATCCCGAGTGGTGCTAATTTGGACCCAATAAAAATAAGGGAGAAAGAAAGTATACCTCAAGAAAGTAAAATTGGGTGCTGACGTGGTCAAAAGGAGGTTGAGGGCCAAAAGCACCATCACAGTAAAATAGAGGCAAGTGTTCGAAAGTACGCGTCTGCAAAAACAAAGGAAAAAGGTGATTTAGTCCTCAAATACATGCATGGATATATACATACAAGAAATAAACTCAAATAAAAATAAAAAATAAAAAAGAGGAAAAGATAGCAAAAGTGAGGTTGTGGGGGATTGAACCCCTTACCTCTTGAAAGGAGCAAGGATCTCAAAACCACTAAGCTAAAGAGATGGAGTGTAAATAATAGGCTAGATGTGAAGGCTTATTTATAGGAGCCGCAGGCTCATCTCAACCATCGAACCTAAAGACTAATCAATGGCCAAGAAGGCAGATTGGCATATAGATTGGGATCCACAAAGCAAGATGATAGGCTCACAATCAATCTCAAGAAATCACAAGGATCACCACTAACACCACCTGTGCTTTCAAGACACCATATCGAAAAGTCTACCATAGCGCCTAAAGGCTCTCTCCTAGACTGGGGGGCAAGTGTGAATGCTCAAAATTTCGTACTTGTGCAAGGTCCAAAGCACACGCTAAGGTCCCCTAAACGCCTAAATACATGCTTGAGCCACAAGGCCCTTGGGCCACCATCTTCTCGCAAGGAGGCAAGCAATGCTATTCTCGGAGTGCCTAGCACCCATGCACACAGCGAGGCCACGCCTCGTGCAAGTGCCTATCGCGAGACCCATCTCGCGACTGCCTCCACTCGGCGCACCCAGCGAGGCCAAAGCTCGCACACCATGCAGCGCCCCGCGTCACACGTATCAGCCCCTCGCAAGACCCATCTCGCGACTGCCTACCCTCGAGTGGGACCCTTAGCATGGCCTCGCGACATGGGATATGCGCGTGCACGGCTTCGCGACACCACCTGGATCCGCATGCGCAGGGCCTCACGATACGCTTTGTGACACTGCCTGGATCCGCGTGCACAGGGCCTTTGTGACACCGCCTGGATCCGCACGTGCAGGGCCTCGCAACATGCCAAGCCACCAGGGCCTCGTGAGAGGCGACTCGCGCCATCAGTGCCACGCCACCAGGGCCTCGTGACAGGCATCTTATGCCATCAGTGCTGCGCCACAAGGGTCTCGCGAGAGGCGTCTCGCACCACCAGGGCCTCGCGAGGGGCCGTCTCGCGCACCTATCACCCACATCTCATGGGTGGCCCTGAGGTGCTTTGGGCGCCTTGCACCAAGGACCCAAGAGCTCCGTTGCACGCCACGACCCCTGCGTGCACCGGGTGTCTCGCACCCTGCACCTCAGGAGGGTGTCTCCTATGAAGACCTATGGAGACCCTATCATTAAGAGGTAAAAGCCTCAGTATAATTCAAAAGGATCATACCGGTACGATCTTTTTTGGGGACGACCTTTAAGACCCCGTATGTTTGATCTGAATACACATGCCAGACAAGTAGAGAGTACTAGAAGAAGGGACATGGCATGTATGCTTCTAACCAGATGTTAGAGTCGACACCACCACCAGCACCACTACGTCTGGAGCCACTCCTCTGACACTTGTACTAAATAAGCAGTGGAGACATCCCCACAGATTCTGACCATGTACTGAAGCCAACACCACTACCCCTGAGACCACTCTCCTGACAATGTACTTGGGTACCATCTGGTCCCCTGGACCACAATGTATCAGAGGCCATTAGAGCCCACTATAAAGGTAACCCCACTTCCACATGGAAGGGAGTTGGAAAAAATACTGTAGCTGGACACAAAAGAGAAATACAAGTTCTTTTCCCCATTTTTCTTCTGCAACTATTTTCTAAGTTTCTGTTTAGATTTTTGAAGTTTTTCATTCATAAGAACTACACTTTGATTTTTCTAACTTGGCATAGTTGATGAGTTCTCATCGTCAACAATTGTACATAGTGAAAACCTTTTTCCCAAAGAAATATTATTGTTATTTTTTTGAATGACATGTATGAGTTTGATTTTTTTTTTTTTACAATCATAATAAATAATAAATTTAACAAATAATGACCAAGTTCGGTGAGGGTGGATACAAATCAGTTGACCGGGTTCTATATTGAGAGTTAGGGGGCCATAGTAGTGGGAGCAATTTTACTGATCCCAGCCCTCCCTCTATACGGTTAACTTTGGAACAACGACGAGTTTCGAGCCTGAGAATTAAGTCATACAGGATGGTTAGAAATAGACTTAGAAAATAATAAAGATGACTTATTTTTCTAAGTATAGAAACACGCCCTAATGATAAATAAGGCTTATCTAATTTTTCATAAGAAATCATAATCCATAGGTCTGATTTATGTTTGCTTAGATTAAGTTTTTTCCTTAGAGCCTATTAGGGTAAGTTCTAACATGTTTTTCTCGACTATTAGAACTTTGCTGAAGATGTCACTCAGAAGGTCTGCACGCACCAACGCTAATGCCTCCAGTACCGCTCACGAGACTAATGAAGCCCCTCTAGTTTGCAAAAGGGGAGCGCGTGCTACCACTACTGTTGCTAACCTAAGTGCACCGCCGCCGCCAGTTGATAACACTGCAGAAATTTTCAGACTTCGACAACAAGTGGAGGAATTGATGCAGCAATAGCGACAAAAGGCTCAGCCATAGACTCTGCCTCAACTGTAGCCTCAGCAAATGGCACCCCAACAAGTAGGTCCTTATGGGGGATGGCCAATGGAAACCTATACACCCTACCCAGCTTAGTACATGGAGCTAATCTACGAGCGGTTGTGTAAGCAACATGCTCCAAACTTTGAAGAGACTACCGACCTCTTCGAGGCGAAAGAATGGCTCAGAAATGTAAAGTCGATCCTATCACACATGAATCTTGGCAACGCGGACCGCATATCCTGCGTTTCGTCTCTCCTTAAGAAGAATGCTAGAATATGGTGGGACTTAGTTAAGCAGCCTCACGATGTCGCCATCATGACATGGACTAGATTTATGGAGTTGTTCCACAAGAAGTATTACAACTCGGCAATCATTGCCACAAGGCTGAAGCAAGGCAACTTGACGGTAGGAGAGTATGCTCAGCAGTTTGACCGATTAGCCAAGTTTATACTAGAGTTGGTTCCAACTGACTTTCTGAGGGTTACCAAGTTCATTAGAGGACTTAGACCAAAGATTAAGCTAGGGGTTAAGCTAGCAAATCCTGAAACTACTACTTATGTCGATGTTCTAGAAATGGCTATAGAAGTAGAAAGGCTTCAGGCGAATGTTAGTAAGGAGGAAGCTAGTAAGCTTGAGCCTAAACAACAGAGTCAACCTCAGAATGGTTGGAACAACCACAACAACCATCAGTCCAGTAACAATAATGGTCAGAAGAGACTACATCTTGAACATAAGCATTCCGACAACGATAAAAGAGCACGGACAAACAATGGAGGCAATAAGTCGGGTTATGTAGAATACCCGCAATGCTCTAAGTTCCAAAAGAAACATCCTGGTGGGTGTCGAGCAAACACCAAGGGATGCTACAATTGTGGTTAGGAAGGTCACCGGAAGAAAGATTGTCCACAACTCAAGCAAGAAGAGGAAAGGGAAAACAAGATGGTTCCTGCCAAAGTCTTTGCCTTTACCCAGGGAGAAGCTTAAGCTAGTAATAAAGTGGTCACAGGTCAGATTCCTATCATCTATAATGTATGTATAGTATTATTTGAATCGGGAGGCACTCACTCGTATATCTCATTGGGAATGATAGAGAAATTAGACAAACCTTGTGAAAGATTTAGAACTAGGTTTGGGACAAAATTGCCTTTGGGTGAAATAGTCCTATCATCATGGATAGTACAAGGCGTACTGATCAAAATTGAGGACGTAGAACTAGAAGGAGACCTGATAGAATTAGAGATCAAAGACTTCGACGTGATACTGGGTATGGGTTGGCTAGCAAGGCATGGCGCAACCATCGACTGGAAACACAAGAAAGTGATGTTCGAGACTCTTGACGATCAGAGACTATGTTGTATGGGAAAAGTTTTAGGACTACATATGCTGCTTATTTCATCTCTCAAAGCTTAAAGGATGATAGAAAAATGATTTCATGCATTCTTAGCCAGCGTCACAGTTATGGTAAAGGAAACACCACTAGAGGTTGGAGACATCACATCATAAAGGAATTTCAAGAGGTATTTCCTGATGACTTACCAGGGTTGCTGCCGACTCGAGAAATTGACTTCAGAATCGAACTAGTACCGGGCACCGAGCCTATCTCAAAGGCACCATACCGGATGGCACCTACCGAACTCAAGGAGCTAATGACGCAACTACAAGAACTCTTAGACTTGGGTTTCATTAGGCCAAGCCATTCGTCATGGGGAGCACTGGTTCTATTTGTGAAGAAGAAGGACGAAAGTATGTGGATGTGTATAGATTACTGCGAGCTGAATAAGGACACGATTAAGAATAAGTACCTGATGTCCCGGATTGAAGACTTGTTTGATAAACTCCGAGGAGCAACCCTGTTTTCAAAGATTGATCTACGGTCCGGGTATCACCAGCTCAAGGTACGGGAAGAGGATATTCCCAAGACAGCTTTTAGAACTCGTTATGGACATTACGAGTTTTTAGTTATGTATTTTGGTCTTACCAATGCTCCAGCCGCATTCATGGATTTAATTAATAGGGTCTTTAAGGATTACTTTGATAAATTCGGTGTAGTGTTCATTGACGATATCTTGGTGAATTCAAAGGATGAAGTCAAGCACGAGGAACATTTAAGGATGACCATGTTGCGATTGAAAGAGCATCAACTTTACGCCAAGTTCAAGAAGTGTGAATTTTGGCTTTCGAAAGTAGCGTTCCTCAGCCTCATAGTATCCAAGGAAGGAGTTGCTGTAGACCCATCTATTGTAGAGGCTGTGAAAGATTGGCCAAGACCTAAGAACGCGTCAGAGGTAAGAAGTTTTCTGGGACTACTAGGTTATTATCGGAGGTTTGTAGAAGGATTTTCTAAGATAGCCACTTTGCTCACCAACCTGACCTGGAAGCAGCAAAGGTTCAACTGGACAGATAAGTGTGAAGAGAGCTTCCAGTTGTTTAAGGATAAGTTATGCTCAACACCAGTACTTTGTGTGCCGACACCCAACGACAAGTTTGTAGTCTATTGTGATGCATCAAAGCAAGGTTTAGGTTGTGTGCTAATGTAGAATGACAAGGTAATAGCCTACGCCTCAAGGCAGCTGAAGGAATACGAGCAACACTATCAAACACATGATATGGAGTTGGCAGCAATGGTCTTTGCATTATAACTCTGGCGCCATTATCTTTATGGAGAACGGTGTGAGATTTATACGGACCACAAAAGATTAAAGTATTTCTTCACACAGAAGGAACTCAATATGAGGCAGCGCATGTGGTTAGAGCTAGTGAAGGACTATGACTGCGAAATCCTATACCACTCGAGGAAGGCAAATGTAGTTGCTGATGCACTAAGTAGGAAGAGTTATGGAAGTCTAGAAGCATTAGCTGGAATAGAAAAGCCGCTACAGCATAAGTTGATCTATGCCAAAATAGAAGTAGTCATTGGTAAACTGGCTAACTTGTCCATCCAGTCAAGTCTGTTAGAAGATATACAGATCGGGCAAGGGCATGATGACACATTAGTAGCACATATGGATGCAGTTAAAGAAGGCAAGACCACAGATTTCTCAATATCAGGACAAGGATTTTTGAGATATAAGGATTGGGTATGCATGCTGAATGATCAAGGGATGAAGAAGAAGATTTTAGAAGAAGTGCACAATACCCCATACTCAATTCACCCAGGGTCGACTAAGATGAATCATGACCATAAGGTGTTATATTGGTGGCTAGGAATGAAGAAAGATGTAGCGGAGTATGTGTCTAAATGCTTAATATGCCAGCAAGTGAAAGAAAAACATCAATGAGGCTTATTGCAGCCGCTTAGTATTCCAGAATGGAAGTGGGAAGACATAGTCATGGATTTCGTGACGGGTTTTCCACGAACAAATAAGCAGCACGACTTGTCTTGGGTAATAATAGATAGACTAAGCAAGTCAGCTCACTTCCTGCCTATCAAGACTACTTACACAGCAGATCAGTACGCAAACGTTTACGTCCGAGAAATAGTAAAACTACATGGAATCCCCAAGACCATAGTATCCGATAGAGGTTCGGTGTTTACATCGAGATTTTGGGGAAGCTTGTAGCAAACTATGGGTACCAATATAAGTCTTAGTACGACATTTCATCCTCAGACCGATGGTAAGTCCGAGTGTACCATACAAATTTTAGATGATATGTTGCGCGCTTGTGTACTTGATTTCGGAGGATACTGGAGTAAGTATTTGACACTGATAGAATTCTCCTACAACAATAGCTACCAGTCAACGATCGGGATGGCACCCTATGAGTTACTCTATGGAAGGAGGTGTCGATCATCGTTACATTAGGACGAGGTAGGAGAAAGGCAACTTCTTGGACCCGAAGCTGTTAGAGAAGCTCAGGATGCTGCAGCGCTGATTAGAAAGCGTATGCTCCCTGCTTAGAGCCGACAGAAAAGTTATGCGGATACTAAGCAGCATGATGTGGAATTCAAAGTTGGAGATCAAGTCTTCTTAAAGATATCTCCTATGAAAGATGTGAAGCGGTTTGGGAAGAAAGGCAAGCTTAGTCCCCGGTTTATATGTCCTTTTGAAATATTGGACAAAGTGGGAGCAGTTGCATATAGATTAGCCCTACCGCCAGCTCTAGTAGATAGCCATAATGTATTTCACATCTCAATGCTACGTAGATATGTGTCAGACCCATCTCACATCCTCAAGTACGATACGATAGCACTCTAGAAGAACTTGAGTTACGAGGAACGACCGGTTAGCATCCTAGATAAAGGGAGGAAGGAATTACAGTCTAAGAGTATTCCAATAGTCAAAGTCCTATGGATTAATAGTTCTGAACGGGAGGCAACGTGGGAGTTGGAGGAGGACATGTTAGCACGGTATTCGGAATGGTTTGGTAAGTAAATTTCAGGGAGGAAATTCTTTTATGTAGGGGAGATTTGTAGAGTCCCAGAAATTTAAGCTTGCTAGATAGTAATAGTAGTAGTAATAGTTAGTATTAGTTATAGTATGCTAGTTACCGTGGATTTTGGTTCAAGTCGGGACTTAGTTGGAAACTCATAGCAAAAGTTGTGGATTTTATAAGTTTAACTTATAGTTTAAGAATGTTAATTATAACATAAGGTTTGATTAATATTGCTGGTCATAGATATATATTTATTATAACCTATGGTTTAGATAGAGCTAATAAGAGTGTGACACTTGTCATAATTATGATTATTAAGGAATTAAGTATTTTCGATGGATAGTTTTAATAAAAGAAAGATCTAGAAGCTCTAGAACCTTCCAGCAGCTATTAGGATCGTATTATGACTCAGTCAAAGCTGTTTATCCAATTCAAATTATGCTAAAAAAGTGCAAATATGTGTTTGATATATCAACGTATGCCGATATATCGCTGCATAGGGGCCGATATATCGCCTACGGAAGATACGGAAAACACATATTGCACGAACGATCGAATGAGGCTCCGGAATACAGGGGGAGGCGATATATTGCCTATAGGGGTGATATATCGGCTCCATGTATATAGTTTTGAATTTTAAAATTATCATTAACCACTTAGACCTGCCTTTGAACGATTTTGACTGAGTTCTGGGCGTCAGTTGAATGAAAATTCAAATCTTTTTCATTTTATAATCATTTATTTATTCAAATTAAAATGGGTTAGTTTCACTCCTTGAACTCTATAAATAGGACCTAGTGTTCAGCCATTTTCTTCATTCTTCAATCATTTGATCAGAGCCTCCAAGGTGCTTTTGTTACTATTGAGAGATACACTTGGGTTTTGGTTTAAAGCTTTATCATTCTATGTTTTTATAAACACTTTGGAAATGAGAAATAGTGAGATTTCAGTATTGAGGTTTAGACCAATCCATAAGGTCATTCAAGGTATTTCTATTCCTAAGTTCAATTCTATATGGTTCTTTAGTTTTCTTCAGTTTTCTTTATCCAAATCCTAACTCTTGTTTATGATTCTTGATTAGATATTTAAGTTCTTGAAACTTAAGGTTCTTCTTGGTAAGTTTCTTCTTGATGGTTTAGTTCTCATTTCAACTTTATTCTTTAGAGATTCTCACCATTTTACTGTTGGTTTATAGGAGTTTCTAATCCCGTTCTTGTTCCCAAATATCCCGGCTTTTGGTAAGGGAAATAGGATAGACTTTATGTGCTTATATGTTTATGTTATGATATGTTTACGTTATGATATGTTTATGCTATGGTATGTATATGTATGACATGTTTTTAGTCGCTTGGGCATATGACTTGCTTAGATAGCAGGCCCCAAGATTATTTATCATTTCATGGGTTAGAGATATGATTTACCCTACCTCGACTAGTATAGGACCTACATGGGTTATCATATACTACCATGTGATCTACCTACCTCGATTAGTAGACAGAGGACCTAGATAGTTTATCACATGCCATGTTAATGATTTAATGGACATTAATATTGTAGTCCTATATGATATATCTTTCTTTTATAGTCATTTGTTTTCTAGTATATGTTTATGATATAGTTTTATGCTTATATGTGTTAGTAGATTTTCCTTGCTAGGCATTAGGCTCACTCCTTTATTTTTAGTGTGATGTAGGAATATGATTATGGAGGTGGAAGGATTCTTGTTAGCTTGTCTTGTGTGTTAAGGATGAATGGACTGTGTGTTGATCGAGGATGACGTTATTTATTTTATGTCTTTTAAATTATGTTTTGATGTAATTGCGCTATTAGAATTTAAAGTTATGTTTTATTAAAGAATGGGTACCCATACCATATTTTACATCTTATTTTGTAACTTGCACAATATTTAAATTTGGGGTTTTAATAAATTTATGATTATTTTCTTATGTATGTTTTCTCAAAAATAGTAGCTATGTCTAGTAGTTTTAATGGTCCACGGTCTTAGAAATAGTTGGGTCATTACATTTAGGGCCATTGGGTGCAATTGGATCTACAATAAGAAATGAGGTGTTGATGGAAATATCGAAACTCATAAAGCTCAATTAGATGCAAAGGGTTATACCCAAAGAGAAGGCGTGGACTATGAGGATACTTTTAGTCCGGTAGCCATGCTCTATTCCATTTGCATCCTCCTATCCATAGTTGCCGCTCTCGACTATGAGCACTGGAAAATGGACGTCATGACAACTTTTCATAATGGGTAGCTTGACAAATTCATTTATATGGAACAGCCAAAATAATTTAAAGTAGCTGGACAAGAAGGAAAAGTTTGCAAGTTGAACAGGTCCATTTATGGACTTAAGTTTGATGAAATAATCAAAACCTATGACTTTGAACAAAATATTGTTGAGCCTTTTGTTTACCAACTGAAGGCAAATCACATAGTGGTATCCCTAGTTCTTTATGTAGATGATATCTTACTCATTGGAAACAATGTTAACAAATTATCAGATGTGAAGAATTGGTTGAGCACGCAATTCCAGATGAAGGATTTTGATGAAGTGAGTTGTGTTCTAGATATCCAGATCATTAGGGATAGAAAGAACAAACTCTTAGCTTTATTTCAATTAGCTTACATTGATAAAGTTCTTGAACATTTCTCAATGAAAAATTATATGAAAGGACGTCTACTGTCCCGCCATGGAATTCATCTTTCAAGGAAGCAATCTCCCCAGACTCCTAAAGAGGAAGATGCAATGAGAAAAGTTCCTTATGCATCTACATTGATGTATGCTATGTTGATTACTATAACAGATATCTAATATGCAGTCGGAGTAGTGAGCAGATATCAGTAAAACCCAGGACCAGAACATTGAATAGCAGTTAAGCATATTCTGAAGTATTTAAGGCAGAATAGTGATTATATTTTAGTCTACAAGGGTGTTGTTTTGAACCAAGTAGGCTACACTGATTCAAATTTTCAGACTGATGTCAATGACAGGAAGTCTACTTCTGGAATGGTGTTTACTCTTGGGGGTGGAGCTGTGATATGGAGAAGCGTAAACAAGTCTGCGATCTCAGATTTCACCGTGGAGGTTGAGTACATAGCTGTGTCTGGAGCAGCTAACAAAATAGTATGGCCAAAGAAGTTTTGTTCAGATCTTGGTGTTATTCCAAATATGGATAAGCCGCTTGTATTGTTTTGTGAAAACACAGGAGCGATAGCCAACTCAAAAGAACTTCGAAGTCACAAGAGGAGTAAGCATATAGAAATGAAGTATCACATAATTCGAGAATATGTGGCCAGGGGAGATGTGAAGGTTATGAAGATTGCATCTGAAGGCAATCTTGCGGATCCGTTTACAAAGACACTATCATAAGCTACATTTGATAAGCATATCAAGGAAATGGGGTTTGTAGAATTAAGGCATTAGTTTCAATTAGTGCAAGTGGGAGTTTGTTGGGGTTTTATACCCTAATTAAAACCTAATTTCTTTGTAATCTCATTTTATTATCAATAAAAGAATACAAATCATTTTTCACTTGGTCAATCACTTTGCTCACATGTTTTATTTTCATGATTATTTTTTTAATATAAACTTCTATTAAATCCCAAGCATATAGCTAATCGTATTTATAGTGACGTAATCATAGTGGAATATGAATATAATTATATGTTGAAATATAAGTTAGTCCTAAGATTAGTCAGTGCACAGGAATTACCCTAACTTGCCAATCAACGATATGATCTACTTACACATTGTAGTGTTATGTCCTTTCCAGGACATTAGCAAAGTAGATAAGATCGGATGTATTTGTTACATCGGAATGGACTGATATTGACAGTAGATAGGATAAGTAAACATACAGTTATTATATATTCTAGTCATATCATATAGTTGATTATAGGTCAATTCAATGCCAATTATGAGTGGTTAGTATTCTAACTGATTGTATTATTTGAGTTCTTTCACTTGTTCGTCACTAGCTTACCCTACGGACTAGCCCATACTTACATCTTGGGAACTCAGTAGTATAACTAAGTGGGAGTGTTAATCATAAATATGAACATCTATAGCTTCTGATGAAGAAGTAAAACGATGGTTTCCTTTTAGTTTGGTTCGAGGTGCTAAATGATAGAGATCTCATTTCAGTAATTAATATTAGTTACTAAAATATCATTTATAAGGAACTAATCATTTTAAGGATAAAATACAATGAGGGGTAAAACGATATTTTAGTCCAATCTCATTGTAGACCAACTATAGAGGATTGAGTGATAATTATAGTTGTAGCAATGGATAAATAATAACATATCTATATTGCTTATAAATTGTTCTATGAATTTAAGTGTGCAATTTCGAGTCTTTAGTGGAGTCACGAGGAATTAATAAGTTAGTAAATTTATTTGTTAAATTTATGATAACTTGTTGGAGTTTGATTTCATTGGACCATGGTCCCCACAGTACCTTCGATAAAATCATATAGACAGTCTCAATTAATTGATTTAATTATTAATTAGAATTATGAAAGTTGACCAGGTCAATTTTGGATAATTTCACAAAGTTATTCAATTTAGTGAAGAAAATAGATTTTAGGGAAAATTTATTAATTAAGACTAATTAGTGTCTAAATTAATAAATAAGTTTAAATTAAGGTTCAAATTATGAATAAATAATTTGATAAAGGACATAAATAATTATTTAATTAATTAATCAATATAAAATAATGTGGTCCTTGAATTTAAGTCCAACAAGCTTATAATTAAATAAGAAATTTCACGGGACTATAGCCCATGATAATTTTGACCTAATGGCTGATATTAACTTTTATTTTATTGATTTTTTAATTAAATTAGTGACTTAATTGAGCCTTTAAAAGAAATGCTAAGTGAGAGTTGAAAAAGATGATCAGAAGATCTAGTTTTGATGCTTTAGGGTTTTAGACTCTCTCTACAGCAAAAGTCATTTTCTAATCCCCTATATTCTCTTCTATTCTTCTCTCCTGTATCTATCTCATGTGTTGAGATTTTTCCACTCTAGTCTAGGTGATTCTAAGGATACTGTGGAAGGCTATGAAGAAATTTGAAGATCGGTTCAGTTTCTTGGTGATACCCTGCGACATAAAGGATACAAGGGTTAGAGAAACTGAATGAATGACTTATTCATTTTGCTGCATATAATGTAAGTGCTCTTATCATTATCTCTATTAAATTCAATTATAGAAGCATGTTCTAGGTTTTCTTATATTAATTTGTCTAATATAAGATTTACATTAAAATAAATAAGATCTTGTATAAGTTTTCCCAACATGATTATACACACACATTTTCTATGCTCACTTGAGAACCATTTGTCTTGCTTTGCACTGTTAATGTCCATGTGCACATTCTGCTAATAGAAATTTTATTGAGAATGAAAAAGACGTCACTTCAGCACCTCGGCATGCTAGGAAACATCCCCATATTCAGGCCCCACAAGGAAAATCCTTATCCTGCCAAATATGTAGGGATGGTTGAGCAAGAAAACACAATGCTCAGGAGCTAGCTCACCCACGCCAACAGGCGTATTGATGAAATAATGTCCTAAAAACCTCTTGTAACCGATCTGTATATCAGAAGGAGAGTTAGTGGGTCCTAGGGGACTAGATCCCGCAGGCGTAGCCGCACGAATATTAGTCGGTCTGTTAGAAATTCCACTCAAAGAACTGTTATATTGGAATAAGCTCCCAGGAATGAGCGACCTACGCATGCTCCCAAGAATGATTAACTTGCTCATGTCCCCAGGAATGAGCAAACTATACATGTGTCTAAGAA
Organism: Humulus lupulus; assembly: GCF_963169125.1. NCBI lineage: Eukaryota > Viridiplantae > Streptophyta > Magnoliopsida > Rosales > Cannabaceae > Humulus > Humulus lupulus. The sequence goes on from NC_084802.1 coordinate 245,847,235, forward strand.
ACAACCTGATCAACCTGGCAGAGCTGGGACCAATTCAAGGCAAACAAATAGAAATGGGATTCCTCCGAATCTGCCAGCTCAGGTCCTTTCGAACAACCAGAATTAGGGGGAGAGACTGCAACTAAAAAAGGAGATCAAGGTAGATAATGGGCGACCTCAGATAGTCTGCCTAGATGGACAATAGATGTCCTCCTTGATAAGGCATCCACCTTCACTAATTCACCATCCATCACCCCCTCGAGCTGCATCACCTCCACGAGCTCGAGACAATACGTCTCATAGTGTAAATGACTGAAGAAACTATGTTCACAGAGAGGTCACTTATGTCACTCGATCTCGCGACACCAGGATTTGGGTCCACATTAACAACTAGACTCATTGACGTCATCAATCGGTGGCGAGTTCTGTTGAAGGCAATTATTGGATGGAAATTCATCATGAAGATAGGTTGGAGAATGTTCGCAACACTCACTCTCAAAGACAAGAACCTAACCTTCGAAATCATTTCAACTCTGCTCATAGTTTTCGCAGTAACCGCCAATCTGAGTTGTGTGAGTACTTAAACTCACATCAGAGACAGCAAGGTCTCAAAAATGAGCTGAGTTACACTCAACCAAGGGAAAACCCTCTTATGAAGCATGATGACAAGAATGTCTCAATTAACCGAGCTGAAGCTTGGAGGGATAATAACCTGGATAACACGCAGCCCAGGATGGGAGCTAACAACCAGCTCCCTAATAACCCGGCAGTAAGGGATCTAGCCCAAGAATGACTTGCATTGATGGAAGAGTAGATGAGGGTCCTCCTAGTAGAAAAAAACAAGGACGACTGTGACTCTAATGACGAGCTCGAGCCCTTTGCTCCTGGTATTTCCATAACTCCCTATCCATAATGCTTCAAGATGCCACATATGATGACCTAGGATGGAATCACTGATCCTTCAAGCCACATCAGAACATTCTACACCTTATGAGGACTCATAATGTGAGTGTCGACCTGCGATGCATTTTGTTCCCAGCAACCTTGACAGTCACGACCAAAATATGGTTCAACAAGTTCAAGAGGCATACAATCACTTCTTTGAAACAACTGTCCTCAGATTTTAAGAAGCAGTTTTGAGTTGGCAAAGAAATACGTGTGGAGGCCAACTCCTTTGCCAAATAAAGTAGCAACTGGGTGAATGTCTCAAGGCTTACATAAAATGGTTCACCAACATCGCAACTCGAGCAAGAGATGCTAACGACAGTGCGAAACTCATGACAATGCGAGTTGGGATCACCGCATGAGGAGACTTATGTAAAGACCTTCAAAGAGAAGGGGTCAAGAACTCTAATGAGTTCTTATCTCGAGCTCAAGAGTGGATTAATCTTGAGGAGGTAGAGGAAGCAACAATGGGAACTGCTTGTATTCCCGTTCAACCTACTAGAGTGGTAACTAATGTCGTGGTGCCAACTTAGCCAGTTACCCATAACAATCAGGCAGACAATAATAAAAGAAAGGGCAACAATGAAGGCGACCAGGTGGGGTCCAAGAAAAATAAAGCTGGAGACAAGTACATTTCTATTTTCACTATGTATATTGATTTAACAAATACACAGGAAAATATATGTGGCCAACTCTGCTCGCCTCCCCTGGAAGAAACCCGAGAACATGAAGAATCAACGTGCTTAAAGAGATCTGACAAAATGTTGTCATTTTCACAACAACATTGATCACTCCACAAATGATTATCGCCAGCTGAAACATGAGATTGAGATACTGATCTGAGTTGGACCGTTAGCACAGTATGCTCGGAATCGAGTTACTCCCAACCATTAGATCGCACAAAATCAGCGGCCAGCTCCGGATAATTAACCAAATCCACCTGCAACTTTTCGAGCTCTGGAAAACCCGCTCATTCCTCCTCCACTACAAGGAAAGGACATTGCCATGATCTTAGGTGGGCTACATCTAGCAAGAAAAAGCAACGGGGTGCAGAAGAGATATATACACGAGCTGAAAACCCACGATGGGGCGGTGTATGATCCCGAGAAACGCCTACCAAAGCAGCAAAGAACGAACAAACAACCAATCAATTTTACGAAAGAGGACACAACTCACATCCAATTCGCACATAATGACCCACTAGTGATAACCATTTAGTTCGCCAACAGAAGAGTCTGAAGAATTTTGATAAATAATGGGAGCTCCGTGAACGTGCTATACAGGTCCACCTTAGAAAAGATGGGACTCTCGGTCACAGACCTGAAAGCCTCTTCCCCGACTCTCTGTGCGATTTTAAGAGAAGGGCCGGCAGTAATAGGGACGATTGAGCTCATGGTAACCATTGGGGATGAAGCTCAAACTATGACAAAAATACTCGAGTTTATTGTCATAGACTTGCGAACTACCATTCTAGATCGACCTGTTTTGATCACTTTCGAGGCAATAACATTTTTTTGCCATCTGGCCATGAAATTCCCCACCCGAACGGGAATATGTACGATCAAAGGAGATCAACTAGCTACTAGAGAATGCTATAGGATCTCAATGAAGAGAAGAAAGCAACTCGGGCACCAAGCAATGGTGATCGTTGGGGAAGTAGAAGAGCCTCAAGTAATGAAGATCAAGGTCGCCGAATTATAGGAAATTGACCCGCGAATAGGCAAGGATAAGTCAGAGCTCCAAGCTCTTGAGGAACTAGAAGATGTAATCCTCGACCAGGAAGCCATTTCCAAAGTTGTGAAGATTGGAAGGAATCGTATTGCTGAAAAGAAAAGGAACCTAATCAATTTTTTCTAGAAAAAACCTCGATGTCTTCGCATGGTCACATTCAAACATGGTTGGTATCAGTCCCAAGGTAATCATGCACACACTTAACTTCACAGGGACATACCATCTAAGCAACAAAAGAGAAGACTGCTCCAAAAGGAAAAAGAAGAAGCTCTGGAAGAGGAAGTAGCTCGCCTCTTACAATGTGGGTTTATTAAGGAAGCATAATATCCGACCTGGACAGGTAACCCCATTCTGGTTCCAAAACCTAATGAAAAGTGGAGAACCTACATCGACTTCTCCGATCTTAACGAAGCCTCCACATAGGATTGTTTTCCTTTGTCGAGAATTGATCAGCTCATAGATGCCACGGTCGGTCACAAGTTCATGTCATTCATGGACGCGGACTCTGGATATAACCAGATCGCAATGAACCATGCTGACCAAGGGCACGCAAGTTTCATGAACGAACACGTGTATTGCTACAATGTTATGCCATTCATGTTGAAGAATGCAGGAGCTACGTACCAAAGGTTGGTGAAAAAAATATTCATTAACTAGATTGGCAGAAACATGGAAGTGTACGTCAATGACACGCTTGTCAAATCAAAGACTACCAGTAACCATCTGGTCGACCTGGAGGAATGTTTTACTGTGCTAGGGAAAAAAAACATGAAGTTGAATCCCTAGAAGTGCATTTTCGGAGTCTCATCAGCGAGATTCTTAGGCTTCATCATGAATTCAAGGGGGATCAAAGCCAGTCCAAAAAAGATCAGATCCCACCTGGACATGCCTTCGCGCAGATCGCATAAGGATGTCCAGAGTCTAACAAGAAGGAATGATGCTCTAAATCGCTTCGTCTCAAAGTCTTCTGATAAATGTATGCCCTTTTATAACTTATTAAGGGGGAAAAGTTTTAATAGAATGACGAGTGCAAGCAAATCTTCCAGGAACTGAAGAAACATTTGGCTGAACCCCATATTCTATCAAAGCCCATTAATGGAGAGGCTTTGTACCTTTATTTGGTAGTGGCAGAAAATGCATTCAGTGTTGTTGTAGTTCGAGAAGAGGATCGATCTCAAAAGACTGTTTATTATACCAAGAAGAGAATTTTGGGAACTAAAACTCAATAACCTTTGATGGAGAGACTCACGTACTGTCAAGTCCTGACATCGAGGAAATTACATCATTACTTTCAGTCCCACACAATACACATCTTAATTGATCTTCCTTTAATGTAGGTTTTACAAAAACCTAAAAGGTCAGGACGATTATTAAAGTGGGCCATTGAGCTTTGCCAGCTCAAGATTTTGTATAAACCACAATCATCCATCAAAGGGAAGGTCTTAGCTGACTTTTTGGCCAAATGCACAGGTTTTCAGGTCGAACCTATGAGAGAACCTATACAAGAATTGTGGATGCATTGTCTAATGAGCACGGTTCAAGAACTGGGATCATTCTGTTTACTCTTGAAGGAAATTGCCTACACAAGGTGCTAAGGTTTGGATACAACAATGTCAAACAACGAAGCTGAATATGAAGCCTTACTAGTTAGAATTCGAATCACCAAGAAGTTGAAAGTGAAAGTCATCTAGTGCTACATTGATTCACAACTTGTGGAAAATTAGGTGTTAGGAGAATATCAAGCTCGTGGAATTAAGATGGATGCATACTTAGCTAGGGTAAAGAGTGAACTAGCAGAATTCAAATTATATTCCATTGAGCAAGGACCCCATGGTAAAACACCAATGCAGTGCATTAGCTTGGCTTGCCACCGCCAAGGAAGCGGACACGTTCAACGTAGTTTTGGTTGAATTCCTTGGAAAACCGAGCATAGAAGCAGAAGGTGAAAAGATCGAGCTAATTCACACAGGATCAACTTGGATTACCCCAATCGTTGACTATATCACTTTTGGAAAACTACCTAAGGATCGTAAGGATGCAAAATGATTATTATACAAGATCCTGAGGTATGCCCTGGGTGAGGGGATTCTATACAGGCGAGGTCATTCCATGCCCTTGCTTAGGTGCATTTCACCAGAGGAAGCCTGAGTTGTTCGAAAGGAACTCCATGAAGGGTTTTGACAAGATCACACTGTGGGGAAAAATTAAGCCATGAAGATACTCAGGCAGGGATATTTCTGGCCCACCTTGAATAAAGACTCGGCCTCATATGTTCACAAGTGCAATAAATGTCAGCGTTTCTCGAGGAAAGCTCGGGCTGCACCTGGCAAGCTGTCCATGATCTCATCGCCTAGTCCATTTTCCATCTAGGGATAAATTTTATTGGATCACTACCAAGGGGGAAATGCAGAGTTTGCTATGCTATGGTCACAATTGATTATTTTAAGAAGTTTGCCGAAGTCGAACCATTAGCAACAATAACCTCAAAGAGAGTACTTGACTTCATAGTTAGGAATATAATTTGTCACAACGGACTCCCAAAGAAAATAGTATCTGATAATGGGACTCAGTTTGATAGCGACCTGTAAACAAACTTTTGTGAAAAGTATGGAATTATCAAGAGCTTCTCCTTAGTTGCTTATCCACAAGCTAATGGACATGTGTAAGCGATAAATAAAACTCTGAAAGCGAGCTTGATGAAAATATTGCAGGGTGCGAAAGGTTTATGGCCTGAGCATCTCCCTTAAGTACTTTGGGCACATAGAACTTCTCACCACACATCCGAAGGTCATACCTCGTTCTCTTTAACATATGAAAGTGAAGCTATGCTCCCAATCGGGGCCCTAGTGACATCTTATAGACAAAGGGACTACAACCAAGAAGTAAACCATGACCTACTACAAGCATCTCTGGACCTGATTAAAGAACATCGAGGAGCATCACAGCTTCAGCTCACGCAATACCAACAGAAAGTAACTAGGTATTTCAATTTGAAAGTCAAAGAAAGAAAGCTTGAGTTAGGGGATTTTGTATTGAGAAGGGTGTTCTTGGAGAACAAAGATCCTAAAGAAGGCTTACTCAGACCGAACTTGGAAGGCCTCTATCAGATCGTTGAATTCTTAAGAGAGGGAACATTTAAATTAGCTCGATTAAATGGAGAAGGAGTTCCATGAACTTGGAACCCACTACATTTGATGAAATATTACCAATGAATGTTTAATCCAAGTTTGATTTTTTATTTTTTTTTGTCCAATTGTAAGGCTTACTTATAAAAAGCAATTTATTTTAAGTTTTTTTATAATAAAATGATTTCAATGGTCATTGTGTAATTTAAACACAACACCGAATTTCTTTAAATTTTGTATTATAACCCTTTAAGGGCGAACTAGAAATTTCATAAATTCTGATTGCTTGGGGGCAGATACCCATGAAAATAGTCTTTAGTATTTTAAGTCTTTGAAAATTTCTATAAGCTAGAATTTGGTAGATTGAAAAAGCCCGATATTTGCTAATAATTCCAAATATAATTGAGTTAATATGAAAAATATAAGCAATGAAAGCTTGAACATAACTGGGCACAAGGCTTGAATAATAACAGGTGAGCTACTCAGCTAACAAAATCTTGGCTCTAACCAAGTGTGCAACTTAGAAATTAACTGGTCATCTATCAAGCATAGGATTTTAAAAATACTTTGATCCAAAATAATTCCTATATCTACGCATGTGCATAAATTAAAGATAAACCCATAATATAGTAGAATGAAATTGTATAAAGATGTCAAAAGAGTATATTTAGAACGATGATATTATCCTCGAACAAAGCCAAAATAGGGAAATTGTCTCGGCCTTTAAGACTTGGTAACAAGGGGTATTGAAAGTCCTCGAAATAAAAAAAAATAACAATAAAAAAGGCTCTTCAACCTTGGCTCCCAGCTTTCTCTTGAGAAGACACCTTGTCCTCCCCACCATCTTCGACAGCTCTTGATTTCTCCACAGTCTCTGTGGGTTCTTTGGCTAGATGGTCCTAGAACTTGGCATGATATCAAGCCCACAGCATTGCCTCCAGAAATGAGAAGTCAGCAACCTGGTTGAAACACCAAACCTGGTAGAACATGTCCTCCACGATTGAGTGCAGCTTGGCTTGGTGGTTGTCAACCTACCTTGTTGCTCATCCCAAGCTTTGATTACCTCGAGGGATTTCTCCTTGGTGCTCTTCTGATTAGCTCGAGTTGTATCAAGCTCCCCTTGTAGCTTGGACTACGCCTCTTCAAGTTGGTGATGCTTTCCCTCGAGGTCCGCTTTCTCCTTCTCGAGCTGAGCCTTTCCCCTTATCGCATATTCCAGCTCAGGCCTGATCTTGACCCCTACTCAAAGTTAAGCCAAGAACGCCTGTCCAAGGATATATAGTCGAACGCTTAACAAAGTATGGAGTATGCAAGTAAAAAAATTGTGTAGAAATTATAGTCAATTGCATCCCGATAGACGAATGCATGACGTCATGGGTTGTTGATGACTTTATCTTGTCTTGCTTGCCCTTGGACAATTGGTTGATGTGGCTCACCATATCCCTAGTCAAGGCCTGTACTAGCCCTTGGTAGTGGGAAGCGAACCTATCCACCTCCACATGTGGAGTTGGGATAGACACCGATGGAGCAGCGAGAGGATTGGCTAGCAAAGCTGGAAGAGGAGTGTCTTTGACCGTGAAAATTATGTTCTTTTGAACTCCAAGCTGAGTAGGTGGTAGCTCCTTGCCCTTATACTGGGTCCCAGTAGATGGACCTCCAGCCCTGAAGATGGTTTTCTTTATCATCCTGGTCTTTTTGAAAGTTGTGTCAGAGCTGATGGCAGCAGTCAGATCATTCATATCTTCTTCTATAAACAACCAAAAGTGGGTTAGAGAAACTTTAACAAAACTTGAAAAAACAAGTAAAGAAGAAGGCCTTACCCTCCGAGTTAGTGGATAATTCTATGATAATTAGATCTGGGCTGATTGATTGGGGGCTAGTTACATCAAAGATAACCGGGTTTGGAGGAAACTCAAGTGGAAATTTCTCTAACACATTTTCAGGCTCGAGCTCATCCTCTAAGTTCTGGTCATACTCGACGTGCGTTGAGATAGGAGAAAGTGTCCTACGGGATAGTACAATATGTTAGAATTAATGCCCTAAAAGCATGTAAAGATATTTTATTGATTTAAATAAAAGTAGTAATTTATTATATTTGAATGTTATAATTATTGTTTGAATTAATTATATAATAATATCAAGAAAATTCCTTATTCATTCATTAGAATATGATCTTGTATTAGTACGAGAGAATTAAGATCATATATAGTGAATAATATAGTCAATAACATATTGAAGTAAGGAATCTTTAATGAATGGTTACAAGTGCGATTTAATAAGCATATGAAATGCAATTTATCTAGATTCAGATTACTGATGTGGATACACATCTTAGTAATGGTGTTGTATAAGATAGAGATTATATATGACAGGACCGATGATAATTAATTATCATTATAAACTTGTCGTTTGACATAAAGATTTAATTCTTATCATAATAGATGATCATTTGTAGATCAGTCTAACTCATGAGAATTCATGAACTCCTGTTTGTATTTATTGGATCTTTTGATTCACTAGTTAAGGTTTCTTAGTATAATGAGGCTAATGAATTTTGTTTTGGAGATTCAGTATCGTGAATGGTTGGGAACGTGATTTACAATAATGGAATCCATACTTTCCTAACAGAACGAATATTGGTTCCCTCAAGGGTTAATTCTGGAACTGAATAGTTATTGAGCTCAAATCTATAATTTGATTATAGATTAATTATTCGATAGTGAATTTTTAGCGTCCCAAATGTGCTAATAAGGCTCAGGGCCTTGATTAGCATGTCGGGAGGGAAATAATTGATTTAATTATGCTAATGTGTAAATTTAATAATTATGTGATTAGAAATGCATGTGTTAGGTGAATTAAATATGCATGCGGGCCCCATGTGGTTATTAGGGGCATATCTGTAATTTTAGCCTATTGAGGGCATAGATGTGATATATGTGTATATTGTGATTGATACCACGAGTGAGTGGTGATATATTTGTGATGTACGATTCGAGATGGTCCCAGAGAGCAATTTAGTTAAATAGTCACAACGGGGTCGAATACCTGGCTCGGGACGAGCTTAGGGGTATTTTGGGAACACAGTTGGTGTTCGGGATTTACAAGGCAACAAGTAGTAATTTAGCAATTATTTAGTTATGTTAGGATTAAATAGGGATTTATAGGAATTCTCCATGATTTAGCGGGACGTGGCATATGACGAAATTGCCCTTGGTGGCACTTGAGGATTAAGATAGACTTAACGGGTATTTTGGACTTTTTCGCTAAGGGATAGGCTTGAGCACTTAGGCTGCTGAGACTCTAGAAGGGGTTATAAGGAAACAGAAGAAGACTCTCAACTCTGTCTCTCTCTCTCTCTCATTCGGCTCTATCTCCCTCTCTATGGTGCTTAAAGATTTTTTAAGAAACTTGAGGATCCTAGACTAAGGAAGTGAAAGATTTAAGCTTGTTGTGGTTGGGGTTAGCTCAAAGTTAAACATATCTTAAAGGTAAGGGCCTAAGCTTAATCTATTCTAAATAATCCTACTCAATTCTGGTAGAATTATAGGTTTGCATGTATGTGAAAATTGATTCTAAGATTCGTTTTGGGTGTTTGATGAGTGTATGGAGTTGTTTGTTGAATTACTATGATGTTTAGGCTATGTGAATAAGGATTCTAGGCTTAATTCTGGGTTTAATTTGTGCTTGGGGTATGAATTTGGAGTTTAGGCTCGTGGAAAAATGCAGAAAAGAGATTGAATTTCTGGGTTTGGGGGCTCGAGCCGCGGCCCTCATATTCAGGTGTCGCGACCCGTGTTCTCGAAGACACTAAAGAAGCCTCTGGTTTACCCAGGCACCACTACCCTAGGGGGGAAAGCCGCGGCCCATGTCCCTCAACAGAGAGAGCTCTGCTCTCTAACCTGTAGGCCCGCTGCGACTCTTAAGGGCATATCGCGGCTAAAAATGGAAAGAAAAATGAAATTAAGGTTTTAAGCTCGGGAATTTGAATGTTAAGGGTCGAGAAGGATTATACTACCCGGTTTAGTGGAATCGAAGGTCCCAAAGGCTAGATTAATATTCCGAAGTTATTTATTGGATTGAGGCTTGATAGATGGTTATTATGAATGCATTGTGACTAGGTTTTCAACAAGGCTCAGTTAAGGGATTGTGTTTGGGATCGCATTGGCTTATCAGCTTGGGACACAAGTAAAAAACTATTGTACCCATAAAGTAGGGCACAACCCTATTTTTTTTTGTTTCAGGGTGCAGCTGTCTTTTTTATGCTTAATATATATTGTGGATATCTGTGATTATTATGCTACGTTATGCATGTTTGTGAGTGAATGGCGAAGGCTGGGAACGGCAAAGGTTGAGAACGGTGAAGGCCGAGAACGACAAGAAGCTGGGTACGGGAAGGAGACAGGATCAGTGTTGAGCAAGCAGAGTGCATGCCGTTAGGGCGAGACCCTCATAGGGTGCTGTATCCACCCTCTCGGTGAAGACTGCGAACCTAGGGCCTAGTAAAGCACATAGGATGGCAATGGCTGATATGTGTTTAGCCTATTGGCTATGATGTTATATACTATGGATTGTTATGTATATGTTATATGTTTTGTGTAGAGTTTTCTTGCTGGGCTTCAGCTCACATGTGCTCTAAGGTGCAGGTAAGGGCAAAGGGAAGGTCGACCAACCATGATTATGGAAAACGCGGAGCGATGGGTACACGGTCGGCCTGCCTGGCTGCCACGGCCAGGGTTATTTTGGAAAATGTACTGTATTGGTTTTTTTTGTCGGCTAGGTGAACTTTACTTCTATTTTTGAGTTGTAATACACTTTCTAAACAATATTTTTGGGATCCCAACTGTGTAACTTTTTAATGATTTCAATGAATGTCCAATTTTTTATACTTAATTTCATTAAACAAGTTTTATTTTGGTATAGTGATACTTTTAACCTGAAACCTCGATTATCGAGCTAAGGAAGTAGGGCGTTACTGTTAGGAACAAGTTTCCTAATACGCAGCGGAATTGTGTGATAGGTTGGCCGAGTGTACAACAAAATTTTTGTAACATATTTAAACTACTTTAAATATGTGGATCCATTAATATATATACATTAATCATAAACAAGTAAATAATAAAGAACATACCTCTTGATGCCTATCAAGTGTCCTTGCTATCTTTTTGATCTTCCTATCCAAGCTGCTCCCAGGTACTCACACCAAGATCTTCCACAGAGTTCTCTACACCTCAAGAAATGTGTGGGAACTTAGAGAATAAAGGATGGTATATTTCTGATTCAACTTGATGTACTTAACACATGAGATCAAGAGAATAGGCATGAGATTGGTTCTGTATCTTTTCAAGGAGAGATGGAAAGTATCGCTGTTTTCTTAGAGGGAATAATTGAGTATCTAGTTATTTTCTGATAAGTCTAACTTACTTAGAAAATGTTTAAATTGAAAAAATAAATATGTAACCAATTATAATTTATCTTTTAATTAATTACTTATCTTATTAATGAAAATATCAAAACTATCTTTTTGAATTTTTCATTAATTAATTAATTAAATAAATAAAAGTGAAAAATCCACTCTCTGAATGCTATATCTGCACGCCACACACATTCTAGGGACTCTGTGTGTCTGTGTCGTGTGTATCATTTACTAAGTACTTTATAACAATAAAGCGTCCATTGATATAATCATTACATACAAACTAACCCTCTAATAATGGTTCATAATTAACCGGGAATAAAATTACAGTTTTACCCTTTGAACTATATCTTGTTTCCTTAAGTACCATCGACTTTACTAGTGAAGGTTAATTCATAACCAAATTATGAATTTGAGCTCAATAGAACCATTATTCAATCTCTTACGAGAAGGTATAGATTCTTTATCTGTATACTATGTCCCCAGCCATTTACATTAATGAGTTCCCAAAATCAATGTTTCTAGCTTGATCATTCTGATAAACCCTAACGAGTGAATCAAAGAACTCATATAACATAACCAGGCTTTCATAGTAACTTCAGGATTAAGGTCCATTTGTATATGATCATCTATTGTTATATTTAATTAATACTTTGAAACAATATTTAAGTAAGTATTAATAAACATATCTGGCCCAGTTCTATATCCACTAAAGTGTCCAACTACACTAGTAATCGGGATCAAGATCACATGTATTCATAATACTAGTGGACTGTACTTGCAGTAATTAATCTAAAGATTCCGTAACTTTATTTTACTGCGAACTATTCAAGTTCATTTATCTCAAGCACAATCCTCTCGTACCAATACGTGGTTGAGATCATATATATGAACTTAGGAATTTTTTTGATATTTACTTAATATTATCACAGAATAATATAGTTCATAAAATATATGGATAACAAATTCAATTTAATTATTTATTTCTTAAAACAATGTCTATTACATATGCTTTCAGGGCACAATTCTTAGCGGTTACAACTTGGTATCAGAGTGTGCCAAGGTTTATGGTTCCTGGAGATCAACCGAACATGTACGCTCGCTGCCAGTGACATGCTCGACTCAGGGTTGGTTGGTACTCAATGCTTTATATGCTTAACTGCTCGTTTAATTTCCTTGTTTTCCTGAGTATATATAGATAGAGCATGATGAATGTGTTGATCTATGCATGATGTTTGGGCATGGCTCCTTGATTGTTATATGCTACGTGTGATATGTGGACTTTCTAGTTGTGTTTGATTGATTAAATTGGGAGGTGGTTTTTGTTGTTATTATGCCTGATGTGCGACATCATTGATTGTAGGCATATTGTTGTGATGCCTTGGTGATTAATCAGACTCTGCACCAATAGGGTCGAGGATGACAACCAAGGTCAGGACACTCCACCTGCCCCACCATATTGACAACAGTTATTTGCTGAGATGGAAGGTAGACTTCTTCAAACAGAAGAAGAGCTTTGACAGTTGAGGTAGCAGGCCCCTCCTCAAGGCATCGGGTTACAAGTTCCACAGGATGTGGCACCAGTGCTATTCTAGCTTGTTATGGAAAAAATGTGGGAACTTTTGTATGAGAGGTTTAGGAAGCAGCATCCTCCCACCTTCGAAGGTGGCCTAGACCCATTGTGGGCAGAATAGTGGATGAACATGATTTCTTCCATCTCGTATTTCATGAGGGTGGAAGGGAATGAAAGAGTAGCATGCGTGAGCTACATGTTGAGAGAAGATGCTCACATCTGGTGGGATGTTGTGTCTCAGAGAAGGAATGTTGTGGTCATGACTTAGGAAGAACTCATAAATAAATTGAATGAGAAGTATTACATTGTCACAGTTCGAGCTACAAAGGTTGACGAGTTTACTAACCTGACTCAGAACCGAATGATAGTCACAGAGTATACCTTGAAGTTTGAGCGATCAGCGAAGTTTGCGTCGGATTTGGTGCATACTGACATGGCACGGAGAGATCGGTTTATGTGGGGATTGAATGTTATGATCGCCTGTGACGTCAAGAAAACTTTGGATCTGGGAACTACCACTTATGCACAGGTAGTGGAGAAGGCCCTTACAGCTTAAGGGGCCGAGGATCAGATATGGAGTGAGGGTGCTGCTAGGCATGATGCTCAGAGGATGATGCCTCCTTTTACTATATCTAGTCGGGGTAGTGGCCCTAGTGAGCAGAAGAGAAAGTCCCCAGACTTTTTTATTCCTTCTGGCTCAGATAGGAGGGCATAGGGTGCTTTCAGCGGCTGTTAGGGCGGGGGAGACAACTAGAGGAGTTTCCCAATGTGTCCTCGGTGCAGACGATGACATTATGGAGAGTGCAGGATCAGGGCCTGCTTTACTTGTGGGAGTATTAGTCATTCGAGGAAGGACTGCCCACAAGCCAGGAAGGAAGAGCTGAAACAGAGCGACAACCTCACTCCCGCCAGAGTATTTACGTTGACCAACACTAAGGCAGAGGCTAGCCCCTCGGTCATGATAGGTCAAATTTCTATTGCTAGTTCTTTTTTTACTACATTGATTGACTCAGGGGCTACTCATTCATTTGTATATGCTAGAGTGATAGATCAGTTGTGTAGACCTAGTGATTTGTATGCCAGGGGATTTCAGACTGGGGAACTGGTAGTCTCTAGGAGATGGGTTAGAGCATTACCACTAGAAATAGACAGTAGGGAGTATTATGTGGATCTGATTGAGCTATACATGGATGAATTTGATATGACCCTAGGGATGGATTGGTTATCGAAGTACGGGGTGACGATTGACTACAAGTGCGGGATGGTGACCATTGAACCAAAAGGGGAGGTACCCTTTGTATTTTTGGGGAGTGTGAGTGGACAACGAGTACCTATGATTTCGGCACTGAAGGTTAGAGACCTGATGGAAGAGGGTTGCACAGGATACCTAGCAAACATTGTGGATACTTCTAGAGTTGTTTCAATTTGACTGGAGGAGACTAGATTAGTATGTGAGTTCCCTGATTTTTTCCCTCCAGATTTGTCAGGGTTGCCTCCACACCGAGAGATTGAGTTCGTCATAGAATTCGCACAAGGGGTGGAGCCAGTATTTAGATCACCTTATATAATGGCTCCGGTAGAGTTGAAGGAACTAAAGATTCAGTTGCAAAAGTTACTGGATTTGGGATTCATCAGACCGAGTTTTTTTGCCATTGGGTGCTCCGGTGTTGTTTGTAAAGAAGAAGGATGGATCCTTAAGGATGTGTATTGATTATAGAGAGTTGAAAAAGTTGACCATTAAGAATAAGTAACCACTGCCTAGGATTGACAACTTTTTGGACCAGGTACAGGGGAAGATATTATTCTCCAAGATCGATCTTCGATCAGGCTACCACCAGTTAAGGATTAAAGAGGAGGACATACCAAAGACCTCTTTTTGCACGAGGTATGGTCACTATGAATTCCTTGTTATATCCTTTGGATTAACCAATGCCCCAGCAGCCTTATGGACTTGATGAATAAGGTCTTCAAGGATTATCTGGACAATTTGGGATCATTGTCATTGACGACATACCAGCGTACTCTCAGTCAAAGACAGAGCATGAGCAGCATCTACGCCTGCTATAACAGTGGTTGAGAAAGCATAGGTTATATGCTAAGTTTAGCAAGTGTGAGTTTTGGCTACCCCAAGTAACATTTCTGGATCATATTGTCAGTAAGGAGGGGATTCTGGTTAACCCAAGTAAAATTGAGGCAGTTAGAGATTGGTCCAGGCCGAACTGTGTACCCGAGGTTAGGAGCTTTTTGGGATTGGCAGGGTACTATCGGCAGTTCATTGAGGGATTCTCCAAAATAGCTACACCATTGACCAAACTGACGCGTAAGAAAAGTAAGTATGTATAGACAGACAGGTGTGAGAACAATTTCAAGGAGTTGAAGCAGCAACTGATCACTGCTCCAGTATTGAGTCTACCATCAGATAATGAGAAGTTTGTGGTCTACTGTGATGCTTCCAGACAGGGTTTGGGGTGTGTTCTGATGCAAGCTAGAAAGGTAATATCCTACGTGACGAGAAAGTTGAAGGAGTATGAGCAGAGGTATCCCACACATGATCTGGAATTGGCAGCGGTGGTATTTTCACTAAAGGTTTGGAGACATTATTTGTATAGAGAGAACTGTGAAATATACATCGAACACAAGAGTTTGAAGTACTTCTTTACTCAAAAGGATATGAATATGCACAAGAGGAGTTCAATAGAATTGGTAAAGGATTACAACTGCGATATTTTGTACCATCCTGGGAAGGCCAATGTGGTGGGTGACACACTGAGTCGGAAGGGCCTAGGACAGTTATTTAGTTCAAGGCAAATATATGATAAGTTCGTTGAAGAGATGACTAGAGCAGGTATTGAGTTTGGTGGTTGGACAGCTAGCCAACATCACTCTTCAATCTACGCGCTTTGAGAGGATAACGAAAGCATAAGGGAAAGATCCCCAGTTGAGGGACACACAGAGGAAGTCTTAGTCGGGGCGGTTAAGTACTTTTCTATTTCGGAGATGGGATTACTAATGTACAAAGGTTGGATTTGCGTTCCAATGAATTCCTGTATCCGGCGAGAGATTTTGGATGAGTCTCATACCACTCCTTATTCTTTACATCCCGGTATGACGAAGATGTACCAAGATTTGAGAACTTTGTATTGGTGGCCGGGGATAAAGAGGAATGTAGTGGATTATGTGGCCAAGTGTTTGACTTGTCAGCAAGTAAAGGTTGAACATCAGAGGCCAACAGGGATGTTGCAGCCTCTAGGGATTTCGTATTAGAAATGGGAGGATATCACCATGGACTTCGTGGTTGGATTACCAAAGGCTGTGGGACAACATAATTCAACGTGGGTGATTCTGGATAGGTACACCAAGTCAGCTCACTTTTTGCCTATTAAGACAACTTATACAGTGGAGCATTATGTTGAACTATATGTGAAGGAAATTGTGCGACTACATGGGGCTCCGAGGTCGATAGTATCTAACAGGGACCCCACCTTCACCTCTAAGTTTTGGGAGAGCCTGCAAAAGGCTATGGGTACATAGTTGCAATTTTGTACCGCCTATCATCCTTAAAAGGATGAATAGTCTGAGAGGACGATTCAGATACTGAAAGATATGCTATGAGCCTACATACTTGATTTAGGGTGATCTTGGATTAAGTATCTTCCTTTGACTGAGTTTTCGTACAATAAAAGTTATCAGGTGACTATCAGAGTGGCTCCATATGAAATATTATATGGGAGGAAGTGCAGATCACCCATCCATTGGGATGAGAAGGGTGACAGGAGGTATCTAGATCATGAGGTTGTTCAGAGGACAAATGAGGCGATTGAGAAGATTAGAGCTCGAATGCTTGCCTCACAAGTCAGCAGAAGAGTTACTCAAACTTGAGACGCAGGAGCGTAGAGTGTCAGATCGGGGACCATGTCTTTCTCATAGTTTCTCCCTTGAAAAGGGTGAAACAGTTTGGAGTAAGGGGCAAGTTGAGCCCTAGGTTTGTTGGCCCCTTTGAGATTTTATAACCAGTTGGAGAGGTAGCTTACAGATTGGCGATGCCTCCAACTCTATCAGGGGTTCACAATGTGTTTAACGTATCCATGCTCCAAAAGTATGTATCAGATTCTACACACGTGCTGAGTTATGAGAACATGGAGCTGGATCAGGATTTATCATACGAAGAGAAGCCGGTTTGGATTCTAGACCGAAAGGATAAAGATTTGTGGAGCAAGACCATCGCCTTTGTAAAAGTGATGTGGAGAAACAACAAAGTGGAAGAGGGGACTTCAGAACTTGAGATAAATATGCGAGATCTGTATCCCGAGTTATTCACATAATTTCGAGAATGAAATTTTGGTAAGGAGGGGATAGTTGTAGCATCCCAAATTTGCTTATAAGGCTTAGGTCCTTAATTAGCGTGACAGGAGGGCAATAATTGATTTAATTAGTCTAATATGTGAATTTAATGATTATGTGATTATAAATGCATGTTTAGGTGAATTAAATATCCATGTGGGTCCCATCTGGTTATTAAGGGCATATTTGTAATTTTAGCTTATTGACTTCATAAATGTGATATATGTGTATATTGTGATTGATACCACGAGTGAGTGGTGATATATTTGTGATGCACGATCTGAGACGGTCCCAAAGAGCAGTTTAGTTAAATAGTCACAACGGGGTCGAATACCTGGCTTGGGAGGAGCTTAGGGGTATTTTGGGAACACAGTTAGTGTTCAAGATTTACCAGGTAACAGGTAGTAATTTAGCAATTATTTGGTTATGTCAGGATTAAATGGGGATTTATAGGAATACTCGAGGATTTAGCGGGATGTGGCAGATGATGAAATTGCCCTTGATAGCACTTGAGGAGTAAGATAGACTTAAGAGGTATTTTGGACTTTTTGGTTAAGGGATAGGCTTAAGCACTTAGGCTGCTGAGACTCTAGAAGGGGTTAGAAGGAAATAGAAGAAGACTCTTAGCTCTCTCTCTCTCATTCGACTCTATCTCCCTCTCTATGGTGCTTGAAGATTTTTTAAGAAACTTGAGGAACCTAGACTAAGAAAGTGAAGGATTGAAGCTTGTTGTGGTTGGGGTTACCTCAATGTTAAACATATCTCAGAGGTAACGGCCTAAGCTTAATCTATTTTGTATAATCCTACTGAATTCTGCTAGAATTATAGGTTTGCATGTGAAAATGGATTCTAAGATTGGTTTTGGGTGTTTGATGAGTGTATGGAGTTGTTTATGGAATTGTTGTGATGTTTGGGCTATGTGAATAAGGATTCTATGCTTAATTCTAGGTTTAATTGGTGTTTGGGGTATGAATTTGGTGTTTAGGCTCGAGGAAAAATGCAGAAAAGAACTTCAGTTTCTGGGATTGGGGCTCGGGCCGCGACCCTGTTCTTCAGGCACTACGGCGCGTGTGCTCAATGAGGCTGGAGAAGCCTCTGCTTTACCAAGGTGCCGCGGCCCACATTCCTCAAGAGAGAGAGCTCTGCTCTCTCACCTGTAGGTGCGTCATGGCTCTAAAGGGCATGTCGCGACTTCAAATAGAGAGAAAAAGGAAATTAAGGTTTTAAGCTCGGGAATTCGAATGTTAAGGCCCGGGAAGGATTCCACTACCTGGTTTAGTGGAATTGAAGGTCCTGGAGGCTAGATTAATATTCCAAAGTTATTTTTTGTCTGAAGGCTTGATGGATGGTCGTTATGAATGCGTTGTGACTAGGTTTTCAACAAGGCTCGGATTAAGGGATTGTGCTCAGGATCGCATTGGCTTATCATCTCAGACCATAGGTAAGAAAAATGTTGTACCCATAGAGAAGGGCATGGCCCTCTTGTTTGTGTTTCAGGGGGCGACCCTATTGTTTATGCTTAATATATATTGTGGATATATTTGATTATTATGCTACGTTATGCATGTTTGTGAGTGAAAGGCGAAGGCCGAGAACGGGAAGAAGCCGGGTATGGCAAGGTGCCGAGATCAGTGTTGAGCATGTTGAGTGCAGGCCGTTAGGGCGAGACCCTCCTATTGTGTTGTATCCACCCTCTCGGTGAAGACCGCGAACCTAGGGCCTGG
This sequence comes from Humulus lupulus, assembly GCF_963169125.1. NCBI lineage: Eukaryota > Viridiplantae > Streptophyta > Magnoliopsida > Rosales > Cannabaceae > Humulus > Humulus lupulus. The sequence goes on from NC_084802.1 coordinate 245,866,066, forward strand.
AAAAGCGCCTGCGACGACATTGGTCGCTATGTGTTTAGCATGTTGGCTATGTTGTTGTATATTGTGGATTGTTATGTATTAGTTATATATTCTGTGTTGAGTTTTCTTGCTGGGCTTCGGCTCAAGGGTGATCTATGGTGCAGACAAGGTCAAAGGGAAGGTTGACCAACCATGAGTACAGAGAGTGTGGAGCGACGGGTACATGCTCGGCCTGCTTGGCTGCCACGACCAGGGTTATTTTGGGAAATGTATTGTACTAGTTTGTTTTGTCGCTGAGGTTGACTGCACTTTTACTTTTTGAGTTGTAATACACTTTCTAAACAGTATTTTTGGGATCCCAATAGTGTAATTTTTTAATGATTTCATTGAATGTCCAAATTTTTATACTTAATGTCATTGAACAAATTTTATTTCGATTTAGTCACACTTTTAACGTAAAACCTCGATTAGCGAGCTAATGGCACATTTTAAACTCAAATAGTAATGACTCTAAGAAAGCAGGGCGTTACAGAATTAATGGTACTTAAGGATAAAGAGGTAATAGAAGGGTAAAACGGTAATCTTGACCAACTCTAACTAATGAATCAATAAATGGAGGACATAACTACATGTATTGATTATATCAAGGGACTACAAGAGAAAACTCTGTAAATCTAATTCTATAAATACTTATAGTGGAGTAATCATTGAATTAATAAATAAGATTATTAGATTAAAGAGTTTAATTAATAATCTGGTTTATTGGAGTTTCGTATTATAGGTCCATGGTCCTGATATCACCTCTGTCCTATACTATCAAGGGTAAGGATGTCGAAAGAAAGATTTGTAGAGATGACTTAATTACAAAGTAATTAATTTTCCAGGGTAAGGAAATAATTATGTGATAATTATGTGCAATTGATTAATTATGAATTAATTAATAATTTAACTATATAGTTCTTATTTAAAAAACTATAGGTTAAAATAAATATTAATCATATTTGGATTAATATAAAAAGAAAGATTAATAATTATCTTATTTAGAATAAGATGTTTATTAATTTATTTAAAACTAATATTTTAAGATAAAGTTAATTTTGAATTAACTGATATTTATTTTTGGATAAATATATTGTCTTCAATATTTATTAAACAAACAAATGAGAAAATTAGGAATAATCCTAATAGTGTGGTGCGACACATTCGTGGTGTGGCACCACACACAGGGATTTCCTATCCGTGTAATTTGAATTTTGAACTTCAAATAATTTGTTTATTTAATTATTCTTTTTTAAATATGATTTAAATTAAATAATTAAATAGATTATAAGTAATCAGTTTTATTTTAAATAAAATAAAAACTAATTAAATTAGTTAATTATCTTTATAAACCTAAAAAGAAACGATACTTTTCAAGAAGAAGTGGTTTTCATAGACTGTTGGTCTCTCTCTGAAAAAAGAAAGTAATAGTTTTTCCTAAACATAAAAAGCTGTTCAACAGGGATCTTCTCTCCATCAAACCTCTCTAGATTTCATGTATTGAGTACATCTAGAGAGTCTGTTACGAAAATTTATATATGATTTAAATATGCAAGTGCACATAATTACACAAGTAATATAATGATAAGTAGATCGTCTCCACATGGATCGCAAAATAGAAAAATAAGCAAAACAATTACTACACAACTTAAAAGTACTAAAATCAAATAGGTTGTTTTTAGGCTAAACAAAATATTAAAGAGATGGAAATACTGAAATTAAAACTGAACTAAACAAGAAAATTGAAAGAAATATATGGATTGTAAAAATGACTTGAATTATTGATTCCCCCTATATTAATCATCCTGAACAGATTGCGACAACAATATTCTAGCAAAACTCTCAGGTTAACAAGAATTCAATAAACACTCATAAAACTTTCCCAAATTTTATGATATTAATTCATTTACCTAATTAAACATATTCCTATGCAAAATCAGATTTAAGAATGCAAATTCAAGGTTCCATTCTCAAAAGTTACACAAGGCAATTAACACATCCCTATGTTACTTGCTAACATAATCTAACCTAGATTATGACTTGTGTCATCCAAGTTCTTCCCATTACATTTAATCTTTCCAGCATTAAATATAATTAAATATCTTGCCATTGCTGGCCAAACAACAACAAGAAATTAATATAAGCAAACTTGAATGAACAAGAAAGATTTTACTAAAATAAAGTGGAAGAAATTACTACACTATAACATAGGGTTCATCAACAATTCAAGCCACATAAAAATTAGTTCATGGATGAGTTAAGAAACATTAATCCACAATCAATACAGCCCATAATATTCAGATTCAGAAATCAACTTAGAAAATATAAACATGAAGTTTAGAAATAGAAGAAAGAACAAATCCAATTAATGCTTGAGCTTCTCCTTTTTCGTCATCCTTCCTTCTTGTTGATTTCTGGTTTTTCTTTCTTCTTCTTACTGGTTTTCTTTCCAAAAATGGCTACCTCTCAACATTTCGGCTGAAGCCTCTCTAAGTATACTCTAGATTTCCTCATTTGGCCTCCAAAGTACAATATTGCCCCTCCTCCTGGTAAAAACGTGGGTCTCCTCTTTTTGGCATTTACTCTCAATTTTTGACTCATACATTCTGTACTTGCCACCTCAGCCACTATTCCAGCTCACCCCTTTGACTTTCCACGTGTTCCTAGGTGTCCAAAAGTTGCCTGATCAAAATGCTTTAGCAAAACATGATAATTTAGCCATCAAAAATTCAATTTAGATAGTTTCACATGTTAGTTCATTCTTTGTACAAATATCGATTCATGAAACTACTGTCTTCAACCCATTAGCTATTAAAAATTGCAAAAATAATTAAACTTAACTAAGATCATAAAAACGCAAAAGTTAGCTACAAAAGCTAAAAAATAAACTAACATCACCCACTATTTTTTTCACAATTATAAGCTCAAAAGCACATGAGATGACTCTTTATTCAAGAGTTATCACACCCCCAAAATTACGACATTACTCGTTCTCGAGTGATGACTCTAAAAACAAAAAACAAATAATAAAAAGACACAAAAGGTACAAGCTAAACAACATAAGACAAGGAACCAACAAAAACAGAACACAACAACAGTGGACAAACTTTGCTATGCCAATGGTAAAAAGGGGAAGGCTTTCGGGAAATTTTATTTTGAATAAGAGAAGTTGAATTTCAATCGTTCACAAGTTTTAAACCAAATTCTTCAAGCATTAATGTTGCTGCCAAAATATGAATCAAGTGTTTCACCTTTAAGTGGATGCATAGTTTTTCCTAAACATTTTCAATCACCAAAAATCAAGCTAGACCTTGGTCGTAAAGCTTAAATAATGTCTCCATAAGTTACTTAGTAATTTCCTCTCCACTAATGTAGACAAGCACCACACCAAAGATTAATAGGACTTTATCAAGCTTGTAATGATAGGCTAGGGTGAAGGTAGGATAAGAGAGATAATTTTTGGCTCAAATCACCCTAAGCACCTCAATCTTTCTAGGACCTAATTACATAAATGCACACATTAAGTTCTTCAAAGAAAACCCCACAACACAATATAAATCTTGCCACTAGCCTTTATTACTAACATACAAAGACAAAAACTAAAACAACTTTTTCTTTTATTTGAAGAGTTACACCCCCAAACTTATTTACAAGCATACAAACTTTTTGCTTTCTTTTTCTTTTCTGATTTTTTTAGATGCTTTGATGCAAGGGAGTGCACTATTTAATTAATTTTTTTTCTTTTTGGATTTTCTATTTTTTTTCAGAATGAAAATAAACACCTAGATGTCAAGAGAACAAGAAAAATGAGAATACACTCTCCCCCCAAACTTAAAAGAAGAAAAGGAAAACGCTCACCCAATTTTTTCTCTCACACTCAACTCCTCTCAACCCCCCAAAATGCACAATAAATAAATCCTATAAAGATCAAGGTGCAAAAAGGGTGTGGTGAAAAGAGGTGATTATATATATGTAAAGCTAGGCAAATGAGTGGCTAAGAAAGAAAAGTGACACTTAAGCTCAATGGGGTGACTAGGGATAAAAATGAATACAAGGTAGGCTTCAAAGGCTCAAACGGTCCAAAGATGGCCTAAATCACATTATCGGTGTGGTATTGTCTAGGATTTTTCCTCAAGGAAAATCACTAAGTAATTCTATAAACTTAAGCTCTCACAAGAAACTAGCTCTTTCTAGGGTCTCAAAATTGTTTAATCAGGCTATCCACATACTAAAAAGAGAAACACTCTCATCAATAAATTGCTAGCAACATTCACACCCAACGAATTTAGTTTAAAATTTAAGAAAGAAAGACATTCAGCTGCAACATAGATTGATTATATTTTTTTCTTAAGTTTGCAAAGTCGTCATCGAGCCCCCTAGTTAAACACTAACAAAAGCAAAGAATATCCTCAAAAGAACGACAACACAACAAGACAAAGACAAACTAAAAATATAACAAACATAACTATACTAACAAAGTACCTTCCTAGCAACAAAACACAAGGCAAATGACTCACATTTTGGTGCTCCATACACAAAAATTACCAAAGAAACATAACTAAGTACAACACAGAGCACCCAGTACACAATACACAAAATTCATTATCAACACTTAAGACCAAAGTATAACACAACACAAAAAATTTCCAATAAGTAAGAACTACACCTAAAACAAAGAATACAACGAAAAATACATAAACAAAATCAAATTGGGGAGTAGAGTTCAGAAATGCTCATTCAACGAATATGTAGGCTCTGCTCAAGGGATGCGCAGCTCGGTCACTCGGTGCTTGGGTGAGGCGCAACTAGTTGCAAATAGAAATTTCTCGATGATGGGCATGGAGCTCCTGGGACTCTCGCTTTCTAAGCTATATTCTCTCGAGGATTTCTGGGCATGACGGGATTAGGTGCAGCTCACCGAAGGCAAGGTGCGACTGATGCGGGTTTGGCTGGCCTTTTGGATTTTTGTATGGTGGTTGTTCTCTTAGTTGTTGGCTTGGTGATGGTAGGAGTAGGGTCATTTATAGTGACTGGGGAAGGCAAAGGTATTGGGGCAGTGATTGGGGTAGTAGCTTTCGGTTTGGCTGGTGGTGGTATAGAACTTGGGGCAGTAGCTTTCTGTTTGACTGGTGGTGGGGTAGAGGTTGGGACCTTGGTATTCTTTTTGGTTGGTGGTCGGGTAGATGGTGGCTTGGATTTTTTCTCTGAGCTCTTGTTTTGGTGACCATAGTGGAAAAAAGGAATTAAATAGATCACAAATCAACAGCACAACAACTGAAACAGGCACCCTCACAACAAATATAACTACTTAGCAATTGTCAGTACCAAGGGCAACAAAGCAGTACAACAAACACCTGAACCACACTTGACAACAAATTTTCCAATATCTTGCCCCAAAATTAAGACTAGCAGAGAACCCAGCAATATTCACAGCAGATGCACAAGTGACAAGTAGAGAGGCAAAATAAAATGATGCATAACCCAGGAGGAATCTCAAAGAAAAGATTTTATGGGTCTGTGTAAAATTTCCAAAATCCCAGTGTACTCACAGTGTAGGTGAAATTGTATACTTGGTTCAGGCTAATGCTTGGTTCTAGCTTGGATGCACCTGGGCACCGAGTGAGTTTAGGCGAAGGACTGTTGGATAGGGCTATATGCCTGGTGAAGCCGCGCCTGGGATCCGAGGTGCTGGGTCGCATCTTGGTGCTTCGAAGGTGTGTGGGCGTTTTGATGATGGGAGGTTCTCGGGTGGTCGTGGACGGAAAAGATCGAAGTGACCCATGAATGGCGACTGGGCAGTGGCGCTCAAATGAAACCACACCTGGGTGCCTGTGTGCGCAAGTGCTGGGCCTGTAACACCCAACTTCCCTAGAGCCATTATTAAGTGAGTTTAAAACGTGCAATTAACCCGCTAATCGAGGATTTAGGTCAAAAGTGTAACTAAACTGTAATAAAAGTCACATAATTTAAAAATGTAATCATTCATTGAAAATTATAATTTGTTTAACATTCAGGATCCTAAAATACTGTTTAGAAATATTTACAACTCAAAAATATGATTAAAGTTGACTAAACGACAAAATTAGGTTTAATACAAATATCTCCAAAAAATACCCCTGGTCGTGGCAGCCAGGCAGGCCAAACATGTACACATTGCTTCACGCTCTCTGTACTCATGGTTGGTCAACCTTCCCCTTGACCTTACCTGCACCATAGAGCACCCATGAGCCGAAGCCCAGCAAGAAAACTCCACACAAGCAATCAACATATGCATATTTATCATTCAGCATATAAAATGAACTGCCAACAGGCTAAACACATAACGGCCATGTCGTCCCAGGCGCTTTACCAGGCCCTGGGTTCACAGTCTCCACTGTGAGGATATCCCATGTATCCATTAGGGTCTCACCCTGGCAACTCGCACTCCGCGTGCTTAACGCTGCTCCCGGCCCCTTGTTGTACTTGGCCTTGCCGTTCTCGGCCCTCGTCGTTCCCGGGTCTTGTCGTTCATTCACAAATATGCACACACAGCATAATTTAACAAATACTCAAACATATATAAACATAATCAATGGGGCTACGCCCTGCATCACAATCACATAGGGTCGTGCCCTGCAATACAAACTATAGGGCCACGCCCTGCTCTACGGGTATAACAGTTTTCTTACCTGTGTCCCAAGCTTCTTGACCACCAAAATCCCAAGCACTGTCCTCTAACCCGAGCCTCGCTGAAAACCTAGTCACAACACATACGTAACACTCTCATTACTAACCAATTTATAATTGTACCCTGGAACTAAATACATATATTCAGAAGAAAAAAAACAAAACTAAATACAAACAATATATCTATAAAAAGATTACTAAATATATATATATAAAACTAATCCCCAACCCGTATACCCCATTTTCCCCTAACCCATGTTCGCCATTCTCTGGTTCTACCCCGAGCACACCACCACCATCCCTCACCCATATCCCTGAAACTCCGCAGCACTTTCCTCACACACCCTTGGACCCAGGTACAATTCAATGCGTGCATTGTAGTCGCGCGTCCTCATCCAATCGTGCACCACATCCTTTCCCACCCAGGCACACAGTTTCAAGCGACCCCGTAGTGTCCCAAATTTGCTAACAAGGCTTAGGGCCTTGATTAGCGTGCCTGGAGGGAAATAATTGATTTAGTATGTTAATATGTGAATTTGATGAATATGTGATTTGAAATGCATGTTTAGGTGAATTAAATATGCATGTGGATCCCATTTGGTTGTTAGGGGCATATTTGTAATTTTAGCCCGCTGAGGGCATAAATGTAATATTTGTGTATATTGTAATTGATACCATGTGTGAGTGGTGATATAATTGTGATGCACGATCTGAGACAGTCCTAGGGAGAGATTTATCTAGAAAGTCACAACGGGGTCAAATACCCAGTTCGTGTGGAGCCTAGAGGTATTTTGGGTATATAATATGAGTTTTGGATTTATTAAGTATCAAGTAATAATTTAGTAATGATTTGAGTATGCCGGGATGAATGGGGATTTTAGGTGTACTCGAGGACTTAGCGGGATGTGTCAAATGACTAAACTGCCCTTGGTGATGTTTGAGGACTTAGGTTAACTTAGGGGGGCAATTCAGTCATTTAGCAAGAGAGTATATACAATTTAGGAGCTGGGGATTCTAGAACCACTTAAGAAAATAGAAGAAAGGCAAGAAGAAAAATTAAATTCCTTCAGCTCTCTCTCTCTCTCTCTCTCACCCATTCGGTTCTGTCTCCCTCTCTAAGGTGTTTGATTTTTGAAGGACCTTAAGTCAGAAACTCAAGAGCTCATAGGCTAAGATAGGATCAAGGGTAAGTCTTTAATTCAACTTTTTGATGAATTTTTGGTGGAAGTGTTGAATTAGTGAGTTAAACTATGTTTTGCTTTGTGGATTCTTGGGATGAAGTTTTGGCAAGGTTAGGCTTGGGGATTTGTGGATTTGAGCTTGGATTTGGATTTGAAAGCAGCTCAGGTTGAATTTCTACTTGAGGTAAGAATTCCATGCATTTCTGAAGTTTATTTGCTGGTGTGGTTTAAGTATTCTGAAGAGTGGTTTAAATTTTGTAAAGTGTGGTTTAAGTTTTATAAAGTTTGAAACCATTAGGTGATTTATGGGTTTGATGGAGTGTTTGAGTTTGTTGCGGTTGTTTCTAAGTTTCTATATTGTTTATTTGAGGTTTTAGGCCGAATTGGGACTTGGGTATACTTTGGTAGTGATTTGGATGAGTTTTGGCTAAGGGAAAATGTTGGGAAAAACCCAGTTTTCTGGGTTCGCGTATTAGTGTCGCAGCCTTGTTCTTCCGTGCCGCGGTGCTGGGTTGAACCAGGACAGGGGAGCCCTACTGGGCGCCGCGGCCCCTATAGAGTTGTGTCGCGGCGCTATGCCATTTTCAGGATAAGGGGATTTTGTGTTTTTAGGGGGCTCAGGAGATGTTTTCGCTACCTTGTGTGGGGAAACGAGAGGTCTCGAGAGCACGAGATTGGTTCCAGGGTACAATTATAAATTGGTTAGTAACGTGAGTGTTATGTATGTGTTGTGACTAGGTTTTCAGCGCGGCTCGGGTTAGAGGACTGTGCTCGGGATTTCGGTGCTCAAGAAGCTCGGGACACAGGTAAGAAAACTGTTGTACCCGTAGAGCAGGGTGTGGCCCTATAGTTTGTATTGCAGCGCATGACCCTATGTGATTGTGATGTAGGGTGTAACCCCATTGATTATGTTTATGTGTGTTTACGTATTTGTTAAATTATGATGTGTGCATATTTGTGAATGAATGGCAAGGGTCGAGAACGGAAAGGGCCGAGTATGGCAAGGGGCCGGGAGCAACGTTAAGCATGCGGAGTGCAAGTTGCCAGTGCCTGGGATATCCTCACAGTGCAAACCGCGAACCCAAGGCCTGGTAAAGCGCCTGGGACGGCATGGTCGTTATGTGTTTAGCCTGTTGGCGGTTCATTTTATATGTTGAATGATAGATATGCATATGTTGATTGCTTGTGTGGAGTTTTCTTGCTGGGCTTCGGCTCATGGGTGCTCTATGGTGCAGGTAAGGGTAAGGGGAAGGTCGACCAACCATGAGTACGGAGAGCGTGAAGCGATGTGTACATGTTTGGCCTGCCTGGCTGCCACGACCAGGGGTATTTTTGGGAGATATTTGTATTAAACCTAATTTTGTCGTTTAGTCGACTTTAATCATATTTTTGAGTTGTAAATATTTCTAAACAGTATTTTGGGATCCCAAATGTTAAACACTTTATAATTTTCAATGAATGATTATATTTTTAAATTATGTGACTTTTATTACAGTTTAGTTACACTTTTGACCTAAATCCTCAGTTAGCGGGTTAATTGCACGTTTTAAACTCACTTAGTAACGGCTCTAAGGAAGTAGGGAATTACAACTTGGTATCAGAGCGAGCCAAGGTTTATGTTTCCTGGAGATTGACCAAACATGTACACTCACTGTCAGTGACAAGCTCGACTCAAGGTTGGTTGGTAAAGATTGAATTACATGTTGGATTATGTGTTTAAATGCTCTGTTTGCCTGATTATTTTATATAGAGCATGATGAATAAGTTAACATATGCATGATGCTAGAGCATGGGCCGTTGAGTGTTGTATGCTATTATGCACTGTGGATCACTGTTATGGTTGGGTTGTTATGAATTGGGAGGTGGTTTTAGATGTTGATATCATGTATGATGAGCGGCGTCGTTGATTACAGGCATACTGTTGAGATGCCTTGACAATCATAGAGACTCCGCGACAGTAGAGCCAAGGAAGGCAACTAGAGTTAGGACCCTCCACCTGCCCCACAGATTTGGCAACAGATGTTTGCCGATATGGAAGCTGGACTGCATCATACAGAAGAAGATCTTCGACAACTGAGGCAGCAGGCACTGGGTTGCAGGTTCAACAGGCTGTGCCATTGCCAGCTCAGCCTGTTATGGAGAATAGGTGGGAACTTTTGTATGAAAGGTTCAGGAAGCAGCATCCTCCCACCTTTGAGGGTGGATCAGACCCACTGTGGGCAGAGCAATGGAGGAATATGATTTCCTCTGTCTTGGATTTTATGAGGGTGGTAGGGAACGAGAGGGTAGCTTATGCCTTCTACATGTTCAGAGAGGATGCCCGCATCTGGTGGGGTGTAGTGACTTAGAGAAGGAATGTAGCGATTATGACCTGGGAAGAGTTCAGAAACATATTCAATGAGAAGCATTACAGTGTTGCAGGCCGAGCTACGAAGGTTGATGAGTTTATCAACCTGACCCAGAACCGGTTGACAGTTACTGAGTACGCCTTGAGATTTGACCGATTGGCGAAGTTCGTGCCGGATTTGGTGTCGACTGATGCGGCAAGAAGGGATAGATTTGTGCGGGGGTTGAATGTTATGATCGCCCGTGATGTGAAGATTACTTTGGATCCAGAAACTACTACATATGCTCAGGTAGTGGACAAGGCCCTTACAGCAGAGGGGGCCTATGATCAGATTTGGAGAGAGGGCGCTGCTAGGCATGATGCGAGGAGGACGGTGCCTCCTTTAACTGGATCCATTCGGGGTGGTGGCCCTATTGAACAGAAGAGAAAGGCCCCAGATTCTTTTGTTCCTCCTAGTTCGGATAGGAGGGCATGGGGTGCTTTTAATGGTCGTCAGAGCGGGGGTGAAAACTGGAGGAGTTTCCCATTATGTCCTCGGCGCAGATGATGATGTTAGGGAGAGTGCAGGATTAGGGCCTACTTTACTTATGGGAGTGTCAATCATCTAAAGAAGGACTGCCCGCAAGCCAGAAAAAAGGAACCAAAGCAGGGTGACAACCTCACTCCTGCTAGAGTATTCACCTTGACTCAGACTGAGGCGGAGGCTAGCCCCTCAGTCGTGACAGGTCAGATTTCTAGTGCTGGTTCTTCTTTTACTGCGTTGATTTATTCAGGAGCTACCCATTCATTTGTGTCTGCTAGAGTGATAGATCACCTGTGTAGACCTAGAGATTTTTATGCTAGGGGTTTTCAGACTTTGCTGCCAACTGGGGAACTGGTAGTCTCTAGGAGATGGACTAGAGCATTGCCAATAGAGATAGACGATAGGGATTTGTCTGTTGATCTGATTGAGCTAGAGATGGATGACTTCGATATGATCCTAGGAATGGATTGGCTATTGAAGTATGGGGTGATGATTGACTGAAAGCGCATAATAGTGACTTTTGAACCAGAAGGGGAGGTATCCTTTGTATTTGTGGGAATAGTTTGTGGACCGCGGGTACCTATGATTTCAGCACTGAAGGCTAGAGACCTGATGCAGGAAGGTTGCATAGGATTATGAGCAAACATTGTGGATCCCTCTAAGGTTCTGTCGGCTAGATCGAGTGAGACCAGATTGGTATGTGAGTTTCTATATTTATTTCCAGCAGACTTGCCAGGGTTGCCGCCACAGCGGGGGATCGAGTTTGTTATAGAGTTGGCACCAGGGGCGGAGCCAGTATCTAGGACACCTTACAGAATGGCTTCGGTAGAGTTGAAGGAGTTGAAGATTATGTTGCAGGAGTTACTAGATTTGGGGTTCATCAGACCGAGTTTCTCACCATGGGGTGCTCCAGTGTTGTTTGTCAAGAAGAAGGATGGATCTCGTAGGATGTGTATTGACTACAGGGAGTTGGAAAAGTTGACCATTAAGAATAAATACTAGCTACCTAGGATCGATGATTTATTTGACCAGCTACAAGGAAAGACAGTGTTTTCGAAGATTGATCTCCGGTCAGGTTACCATCAGTTAAGGATCAAAGAAGAGGACATACCAAAGACCGCTTTCCGCACGAGGTATGGACACTATGAATTCCTGGTTATGTCCTTTGGATTAACCAATGCCCCAGAAGCTTTTATGGACATGATGAATAGGGTTTTCAAGGATTACTTGAACAAGTTTGTGATTGTGTTTGTTGACGATATTTTAGTGTACTCTCAGTCAGAGACAGAGCATGAGCAGCATCTACGTTTGGTATTGCAGTGGTTGAGAGAGCATAAGTTATATGATAAGTTCAGCAAGTGCGACTTTTGGTTACCATAAGTCACGTTTCTGAACTATATTTTCAATAAGGAGGGGGTTCTGGTTGACCCAAGTAAGATTGAGGCAATGAGGTATTGGCATAGACCAAGCAATGTACCAGAAGTTAGGAGCCTGCTGGGTTTGGCAGGGTATTATCGGCGGTTTGTTGAGGTGTTCTCCTGGATAGCTACACCATTGATTGAATTGACGAGGAAGAAGACTAAGTATGTGTGGACAGACAAGTGAGAGAACAACTTCAAGGAATTGAAGCGGCAACTGATCACCGCTCCAGTATTGAGTATGCCGACAGAAAATGAGAAGTTTGTGGTTTATTTTGACGCTTCCAGACAGGGTTTAGGGTGTGTGCTGATGCAAGCTGGAAAGGTGAAAGCCTACACATCAAGACAGTTGAAGGAGTATGAGCAAAGATATCCCACGCATCATCTGGAGTTAGCAGCGGTGGTATTTGCACTTAAGGTTTGGAGACAAGTGCGAGATATACACCGACCATAAGAGTTTGAAATACTTCTTCACCCAGAAGGATCTGAATATGCGAGATATACACCGACCATAAGAGTTTGAAATACTTCTTCACCCAGAAGGATCTGAATATGCGCCAGAGGCGGTGGCTGAAATTGGTAAAGGATTATGATTGTGACATCCTTTATCATCCTGGGAAGGCTAATGTAGTGGTTTATGCATTGAGTCGGAAGGGCCCAGGATAATTGTTCAGTTTCAGGCAGATATCTGATAAGTTAGCTGGGGAGATGACTAGAGCGGGCATAGAGTTTGTGGTTGGTCGGTTAGCCAACATCACTCTTCAGTCTACACTCCTTTAGAGGATCAAGGAGGTGCAAGGGAAGGATTCCCAGCAGAGAGGATACAGAGAGAATGTCTTAGTATGAGAGGCTAAGGACTTTTCTATCTCGGAGATGGGGTTACTGAAGTACAAGGTTTGAATTTGTGTTCCGATGGATTCTAATATCCCATGAGAAATCTTTGATGAATCGCATACCACTCCCTATTCTTTACATCCAGGCACGACGAAGATGTACCAAGATTTGAGAGCCTTATATTGGTGGTCGGGAATGAAGAGGGACGTGGTGGATTATGTAGCCAAGTGTCTAACTTGTCAGCAGGTAAAGGCTGAGCATCAGAGGCCAGCAAGGTTGCTGCAGCCTCTAGGGATTCCGGAATGGAAGTGGGAGGATATCACCATGGACTATGTGGTTGGTTTTCCGAAGACTGTTGGACAACATGATTCAGTGTGGGTGATTGTGGATAGGTATACCAAGTCTGCCCACTTCTTTCCTGTTAGGGCGACTTATACTGTGGAACAGTATGCTGAGTTATATGTGAAGGAAATTGATCTTTGTCATGGGGCTCTGAGGTCGATAGTATCCGACAAAGACCCCACCTTCTCCTCCAAGTTTTGGGAGAGTCTGCAAAAGGCTATGGGCACACAGTTGCGGTTTAGTACCGCTTATCATCCTCAGACAGAAGGACAGTCTGAGAGGATGATTTAGATACTGGAAGACATGCCGCGAGCCTGTGTGCTAGATTTTGGGGGATCTTGGAGTAAGTATCACCCTTTGATTGATTTATCGTACAATAACAGTTATCAGGCGACTATCAGAGTGGCTCCATATGAGATGCTATATGGGAGGAAGTGCAGATCACCTATCCATTGGGATGAGACGGGTGAAAAGAGATACTTTGGTCCTGAGATGGTTCAGAGGACCAATGAGGCAATTGAAAAGATTAGAGCTCAAATGCTCGCCTCCCAGAGCCGCCAGAAGAGTTACTCGGACTTGAGACGCAGGAGCGTAGAATTTCAGGTCGGTGACCATGTGTTCCTTAGGGTTTCACCTTTGAGAGGAGTGAAACGATTTGGTGTTTAAGGCAAGCTGAGCCCTAGGTTTGTTGGCCCCTTTGAGATTCTGGAACAGGTTGGAGAGGTAGCCTGCAGATTGGCGATGCCTCTAGCTTTATCTGGGGTTCATGATGTGTTTCACGTGTCCATGCTCGGGAAGTATGTATCAAATTCTACACACGTGTTGAGTTACGAGAACTTAGAGCTTGATCAAGATTTTTCTTATGAAGAGAAGCCAGTTCAGATTCTCGACCAGAAGGATAAAGTCTTGTGAGCAAGACTATAGCCTTGGTAAAACTGCTGTGGAGGTACATCAAGGTTGAGGAGGTGACGTGGGAACTTGAATCAGATATGCCGGAGCAGTATCCCGAGTTGTTCATGTAATTTCGAGAACGAAATTTCTGTAAGGAGGGGATAGTTGTAGCGTCCCAAATTTGCTAATAAGGCTTAGGGTCTTGATTAGCATGCCTGGAGGGTAATAATTGATTTATTATGTTAATATGTGAATTTGATGAATATGTGATTAGAAATGCATGTTTAGGTGAATTAAATATGCATGTGGGTGCCATTTGGTTGTTAAGGGCATATTTGTAATTTTAGCCCGCTGAGGGCATAAATAGAATATTTGTGTATATTGTGATTGATACCACGCGTGAGTGGTGATATAATTATGATGCACGATCCGAGACAGTCCTAGGGAGAGATTTAGCTAGAAAGTCACAACGGGGTCAAATACTCGGCTCGGGTGGAGCCTAGGGGTATTTTGGGTATGTAATATGAGTTTTGGATTTATTAAGTATCAGGTAGTAATTTAGTAATGATTTGAGTATGTCGGGATTAATGGGAAATTTTTGGTGTACTCGGGGACTTAGCGGAATGTGTCAAATGACTAAACTGCTTGTTGACCGCGTTTTTGGCCAACGACGTGAAAACGTCAAAAACGATAAAACCTTCAAGAGAAAATAAACGACACAGACGATTTTATAGTGGTTCAGCCCCAATATGATGGTAATAGCCTAATCCCCTTAGAGTTGTGATTATAGACTGCACTCAAGATCAGATGAACCTGAGTCAACTGAGTTTCTTTAGTGCAAATTCCAAGAATACAATAATTCTCTCAAATACAAGTACTCTTTCTCTCTAGAAAATTCAGATCAAAAGTTCAAAAATCCAAAAGTCTCCTTTATGATGCCATAAGCCTTGTATTTATAGGCTTAGGATCGTACAGATGATATCCCCATAATCAGGATATTTTATTATTCTCATTATATTTAAATTACATTAATATTCAAAATGTAACAATACACTATATTCGTGGGATAAGTTGAGAGATTCCCATGTATGCCAAGACCGATTCTTGTTGAAGCCGTTTCTGGGAATCTTGACGTAGTCCTGCTCTATCTAGTCGATCCATATCACATTCATTCTGGTCGGCCAAACCTTCACTGGGCAGACACACACTTAACTGGGCAGACATGCACTTGGCTGGGCAGACATGCACTTGGCTGGGCAGACATGCAATTGACTGGGCAGACACGCACTTAACTGGGCAGACATGCACTTGGCTGGGTAGATAGGTCATGACTGGTCGGACATGGTCATGACTGGTCGGACATGGTCATGACTGGGTAGACAAGGTCATGACTGGGCAAACAAGGTCATGTCTGGGCAGACAAGGTCATGCCTGGGCAGACAAGGTCATGCCTGGGCAGACAATCATATGACTGGTCGGACAAGGTCATGCCTGGTCGGTCATGACACTTGACTGGCCAGTCAAAACTCTTCATTGGTCTACCGGGTCACTCCTAAGCCAGATCACTTTATCACAACTCTGAGGAGCCAATATATTTAATTACTATTAATGTGTCATTTACGGACCATGCACTGCCACTTGTCACCTCTATTGCCACATCATCGATCTCCAATTTTTGGGGATAACATTTTCCCCCCAAGTTTATTATACGATTTTCTTGTATGATAAACTTTTCTTCTAGCAAAATGTTGTTGAGGTCATTCAAAAGCTTCTATCCGGTCGACAACTTTCACGTAAACCCACGACTGAACTTGTCTTTTGATTTCTTCAAATTCTATTTTTTGATCTTGTTGCAGTATGTGTTTTGGATGAGAAATCAAGTTTGTGCCCCATGTCCTTGAGATTTATTGTCCTTTTGGACCTTATAGTTAATTGGTCATTTTCATCTAACCGCTTGGACATTTGGGTATGCCCCTAAGTTGCTTGGACACTTCATGCAAACTACTCAAGCACCACAGCATCTATTCAGACCATCACCCAGCCGCTCGAACGCATCTAACCGGTCGGACACCATGCAGCTGCTCGGACGCATCTAGCCGGTCAGACACCATGCAGCTGCTCCTCGGATGCCCCAGCCAGCCTCTCGGACATGCACCCTCGGACACCAGGTGTCCGGTCGGACACCCACGCAACTCCTCGGATGTACGCACCATCTTCCAGCCAGCATCGTACGGACTGCTGCTCCTCAGACATACGCACCCTCGCTTGGACACGCTGCCAGCATCCTTCAGGCTGTTCGGACATGCTGCCCATCCGATCGGACACAGCACCATCATGCTCGGACACCAAGGGCAGCTGCCCAGATGCCGCGCCTTAGGCACCAAACTCCTGGGCCTAGTTCCTCGGACACCACTCATACTAGGCACCAAATTTTTGCCTTTTATTTCTTTCTTCATACATGTTTTTTCTAAGGGATAAAAAATATTTTTACTACCCAATAAAATAATTTCTGAGTAGTAACAAATATTTTTCCTTTACATGTATCAATTTATGTTTGTTTGATTCACTCAAGAGACTCGTTGATGTTATTTATTCTAAATAACAGAGTTTCCTACTCGATTGGCGATACATGCTTAGCCGACCAGGGAAGTTGTATCTGCTCTCCCGAGCAGGAAAACTTTGCACCTGATCAGCTAAACTTGTACCTGGCTAGTAGTTTACTCTTTATTCTTGTATAGCTGAGCTGTTGGCATTTATACTTTACTTTTCTTTGTTAACTTAAAACATTCTAAGTCTTTTTAGACTTAAAAAGTTATAAGTTTTTTGTGAATAGTAAAGTCACTCTAATGTATGCCTTATATTTTCGCATGAGTACTTAGTTTTCTAACTTAGAAATTTTAGACATTTCATAAGTCCATACAAAGTATACTTTCTCACACTCTTATTGCTCTAACATTTTATGAGCATAATGTTTATTGTCACACGAATATCTGCTTCTAACTTGAAATTTTAAAAAAATTCCAAGTTACTTAAGCTTTGTCAAACAAGTTAGCTTAATGGCCTATTTGGACTTCGAAAATTTTATGAGTCAGCCTAAAAACAGATATATTAACTCGTGCTCTTATTGCCTGTGTTAAATTATATACCAGTATACCCCATGTGCCCCCCAGGTGATCGAGGGTTGAAAGATCCTTAGTCACTTGCTACTTGATCGAATTTGTTCGAGCAGTTAATTACTCATGAAACACATTGAATATATGGAAAATATTCAAGCAGTTGAACACTACATGAATGTATCGACCAGTTGAACACTGTCCGATTTTACCGACCAGTTGAACACTGCTCGGATAACTAACACACATGCATATTTGTAGCAAGAATCGACCACGCTGCGCGTAGTCTCTTTTATTACTCGTAAATTAAAAAGGACAAAACATGTCTAATAACAAGTCTTAAACAACCAAAATTGTTCAAAAATAAAATGACTGGTTAGCAAATAACCAGCTCATAAACCAAACTTAAATAACAAGTCAAACAACTCGAAATCAAGCTACCACTCTGAAAGCGGTATTTAGAAATAATATATCCTTCGATGCTCGCCACTCCAGTGGCTCCTGATCCTAGCACTCCCGCTCAGCATGCTTCTCCCTTGCTTTGTTGCTTTCCTCAGCCAAGTGTGGACCTCCACATATAGTGTCTAAGGTAAAGTCCATAGGTCCGGGCTGCAAGGGTGGAGATCTTTGTCGCTTGAAACCAGGATTCCTGCTGCCTCCTTCTCCTTGGGGTGTCTCTACCCGGTACTTCCTCAACTTGCCTGACCGGAGAAGAAATTCTATCTCGTCCTTGAGGTGATTGCATTCATTCGTGTCATGACCATAATCTCCATGGAAACGACAAAATTTATTCATATCTCTCTTCGTCATCTCTTTCCTGATGGGGGGAGGCTTCTTGTAGGGAACCTCTTCATGACTAGCAAGATATATCTCTGCTCGACTGGTCGAGAGAGTGGTGTAGTTAGTGAATTGAGGCTCGTACTTGGTTGGCTTTTCACTTGAATTCAACTTTGCTTTCTTTTCCTCATGGTGGTCAGACCCGTTATTTCCACGTTTCCTTCCACCAAAGTCAATTGATCCGCCCGGATTGTTTATGCCATTCTCCTCTTTCTCTATTGCATCATCCAATTTCATATACTTGTCCTCCCGGTCAAGAAATTGTTGAAGTGTTGAAATTGGATTTCTATGTATACTGTCCCACAAAGGGCTCCGATAAGTTATCCCAGTAGATATGGCAACCATCTTCCCCTCGTCTCCTACAACAGTTGCTCTATTGGCTTCTCTCATGAATCTCTATATATAGTTCTTTAGAGACTCATCTTTTCCTTGTTTGATATCTGCCAAGTGGTTCGCATAAACTGGTGGAGTCCGGGCAGTGTTGAATTGTCTACAAAACTCCTTCCTGAATGCTTCCCAAGAGGTAATGGAGTTTGGCTTAAACTTCCAATACCATTCCTGGGCAGTATCTGACAATGTAGTGGGGAAAAATCTACACCGACAATCGTCACTTACTCTGAGCAATTCCATCTGGTCCTCAAATTTCCCAACATGTCTGATGGGATCTGCCTTTTCTGTATATACTAGTAGAACCGGTGCTTTATATTTTTCCGGTGGCTGGGCTGCTCTAATCCGGGCACAAAAAGGGCTGCCACTCTGGTGGTCTATCACATCTACCCCGGAAGGTTGTTTTGACAAACCTTGCACTGCAGCTGTTAGCATGTCAAGCTGGGCTTGGATGGCTGGTGCAACTGATGAAGTTCCAAGATCTTGACTGCCTGGTCAGGCATTACCATCTGGCGCGCCATCGTCAAGTATTTCTACTTGACTGGCAGGGCGGTCCAGATTTTGCCCTTCGACCAGGACGGTCCTCCTCTTGTTGGTGATAACATCCCTCAGATCCTTCCGGAAAGCATGCTCTCCTGCCCGATCAAACACCGTACTTTTCGATTGTTCAGAGGGCTTACTACGCGGGACTTGCTCTCTCCCACTACGTTGCTGGCCGAGGTGCAGTGGAGGCCTTTCGGTATGCCCCGGGTAGCCTTTTCCTCCTTGTTGGTCATTGCCCTCCTTTTCCTTTGACTGGTCGGTGTGATGACTATCAGCCTCATCACGACCATGCCCATCTTTGAATTGTGAAGTCCTCTTCTCTCGAGGAGTCTTGGTCTGATCCTGCCTGGGTGAGGTCTTCTAACTGCCCGATCTGTGACTTCCTGACCTCAGAGTTTCTGATCGGTGGCTCCTGGAGGGGGTTCTAGAGTGCTCACTTTGCGTCGAGGCAGTTCTGGATCGTTCCCCATCATCTTCCCTACCAGGGGGGTTACTCCTGCTTCTGCCCGGTCCTCGAGAATCGGCTCAATCACTGGTCCTCTGACCAGCGTTATTATTTCTTGCTCCCTGGGTGGCTGCTTGTGTTGCGGCTTGAGCATTGGCTTGGGCCAATTGGGTACTTGCTTCTAGAGAAAGTGCTGCTTCACGATGTCTCCAGTTGACCTCCTCCTGTTGTTGTCTGAGCTCTTCGCTCCTGGCCTCCATTTCGCGCCTTTGCTGCTCTAACACGGCTTTCTGCCTGGCCATCTCTTCAGCGAATGCCTCCTGTCTGGCGTGGAATTGTGCCATCTCCTCCGGGAAGGCCCCCATGGCTTCCTAGAGTTCTTTGACTTCTGGAGTCACATCCTCGAGCATGACCCTAGGCTCAGTCTCATGGTCTTGTGGCCCAGGACATTCTGATCTAGCAGGCTCTTTAGAGGAGCCTATCTTCTTGGAGGCCGCATTGGTGCTCTTAGGCGCCATAATACTTCAGGGATCGTCTGTCTTTCTCTTCAGGCTCTCAATGAAAGCACCAAAATGTTGACCGCGTTTTTGGCCAACGACGTGTGAACGTCAAAAACGATAAAACCTTTAAGAGAAAATAAACGACACAGACGATTTTATAGTGGTTCATCCCCAATATGATGGTAATAGCCTAATCCACTTAGAGTTGTGATTATAGACTGCACTCAAGATCAGATGAACCTGAGTCAACTAAGTTTCTTTAGTGAAAATTCCAAGAATACAAGAATTCTCTCAAATACAAGTACTCTCTCTCTCTAGAAAATTAAGATCAGAAGTTCAACAATCCAAAAGTCTCCTTTATGATGCCATAAGCCTTGTATTTATAGGCTTAGGATCGTACAGATGATATCCCCATAATTGGGATATTTTATTATTCTCATTATATTTAAATTACATTAATATTCAAAATGTAACAATACACTATATTCGTGGGATAAGTTGAGAGATTCCCGTGTATGCCAAGACCGATTCTTGTTGAAGCTGTTTCTTGGAATCTTGACGTAGTCCTGCTCTATCTAGTCGATCCATATCATATTCAGTCTGGTCGGTCAAACCTTCACTGGGCAAACACGCACTTAACTGGGCAGACATGCACTTGGCTGGGCAGACATGCAATTGACTGGGCAGACACGCACTTAACTGGGCAGACATGCACTTGGCTGGGTAGACAGGTCATGACTGGTCGGACATGGTCATGACTGGTCGGACATGGTCATGACTGGGTAGACAAGGTCATGACTGGGCAGACAAGGTCATGTCTAGGCAGACAAGGTCATGCCTGGGCAGACAATCATATGACTGGTCGGTCATGACACTTGACTGGCCAGTCAAAACTCTTCATTGGTCTACCGGGTCACTCCTAAGCTAGATCACTTTATCACAACTCTGAGGAGCCAATACATTTATTGACTATTAATGTGTCGTTTATGGACCATGCACTGCCACTTGTCACCTCTATTGGCACGTCATCGATCTCCAATTTTTGGGGATAACACTGCCCTTGGTGATATTTGAGGACTTAGGTTAACTTAGGGGGGGCAATTCAGTCATTTATCCAGAGGGTATATACAATTTAGGAGCTCAGGACTCTAGAACCACTTCGGAAAACAGAGGAAAGGAAGGAAGAAAAATTAAATTCCGTCTACTCTCTCTCGCTCCCTTGCTCTCTCTCTCTCTCTCTCACCCATTCGGTTCTCTCTCCCCCTCTAATGTGTTTGATTTTTGAAGGACCTTAAGTCAGAAACTAAAGAGCTCAGAGGCTTAGATAGGATCAAGGGTAAGTCTTTAATTCAACTCTTTGATGAATTTATGCTAGAAGTGTTGAATTAGTGAGTTAAATTGTGTTTTGCTTTGTGGATTCTTGTGATGAAGTTTTGGCAAGGTTAGGCTTGGGGATTTGTGGATTTGAGCTTGGATTTGGATTTGACAGTAGCTCAGGGTCGAATTTCTACTTGAGGTAAGAATTCCATGCATTTCTGAAGTTTATTTACTAGTGTGGTTCAAGTTTTCTGGAGAGTGGTTTAAAATTTGTAAAGTGTGGTTTAAGTTTTATAAAGTTTTAA
Source organism: Humulus lupulus (assembly GCF_963169125.1). Classification (NCBI taxonomy): domain Eukaryota; kingdom Viridiplantae; phylum Streptophyta; class Magnoliopsida; order Rosales; family Cannabaceae; genus Humulus; species Humulus lupulus. The sequence goes on from NC_084802.1 coordinate 245,887,733, forward strand.
ACCACTAGGTGATTTATGGGTTTGATTGAGTGTTTGAGTTTGTTGTTGTTTTTTCTTAGTTGCTATACTGTTTATTTGAGGTTTTAGGCCAAATTTGGACTTGGGTATACTTTTGTAGTGATTTGGATGAGTTTTGGCTCAAGAAAAATGTTGGGAAAAACCCAGTTTTCTGGGTTCGCGTATGAGCGTCGCGGCCCTGTTCTTCTGTGCCGCAGCGCTAGGTTGAATCGGGACAGGGGAGCCCTGCTTGGCACCGCGGCCCTTATAGAGCTGTGCCGCGGCGCTAGGCCATTTTCAGGATAAGGGGCTTTTGTGTTTTTAGGGTTTTGGCTCAGGGGGCTCAGGAGACGCTTTCGCTACCTTGTGTGGGGAAACGGGAGGTGAATATATGTATATTTTTGTATATATATATATTTATATATACATATATACATATATATATATGCATAAATATATATACATATAGTATTATATATAAAAAAATTTGTGTATATATAAATATAGTATTATATATATATATTTTTCTCTGAATGAACCACGACCCAGCATTTTTTCCTGCCTAGATTTCCAATATTTTGCCTAAATTTTGCTTCAGCAACCAAAATTTGACATAACCCCTCCATTTTTTTGACAAATTTTTGCTGAAGCAAAAATTTCATAAAACCATCAGACCTCAAAATTACTTCCAAAACACCATTGGCTTGCTTTCTTAACACCTGAAACACAAAAACACACATAAAACCAATCCACAACATTACAATAAAATGAAATTAACATAACAAAAATTAAAATGAAAATAAGTAAAGAGACTAATATATATATATTAATATTTTTTCATTTTTTTCTATGCGTTTTTATTTTTTCTTTCTTTGAGTTGCTTATCTTCATTTTTTTTCTCTTAGGATCTTTCAAGAAAATTGAGGTTTAGTATTGCTTAACCTTGCTTCCCCCAAAATTTGCTCATTTCCTTGTTACCTTAAATGCTCTTCCCAAATGCTCATCATATAATTCCAGTACACCATTGGGAAACACCTTGCTCACTAAGAACCCACCATCACACCTTGATTTCACTAGAGAGCCCGAGAAAAACACTATATTCCCAACTTCCAATATTTGTGATTGAGGCTTTCTACTATGTTTTATTTTCTTCTTCTTTTTCTTCGGTAGCTTTGGAGGATGAGATGGCTCTTCTTCCTTACTTATCCATGGCTCCCCACCTTTTTCAATTTCTTCAAAAGGGGCCTTTTTCTTGACTCTATTGCTATACTTTCCATGCATCTTTTCAATCAACTTGAAGTTAGAAGAACTTATTACCAAACAAGCTTCAACTTCATTAGGAGAGTGTATAGGATTAAAAACCTTGAATGTGACTTGTTCGTCTTGAGCTCGAATGGTGAGCTCTCCTTTTTCAACATCTATCAATGTCCTCCAGGTGGCAAGATATGGCGTCCCCAAAATGATCGGTACATCCCTATCTTCCTCATAGTCAAGAATAATGAAATCCGCCAGAAAAATGAACTTGTCAGCTTGTACTAGGACGTCTTCATTCTTTCCCTCCGGATGCAACATAGAACGGTCAGCTAATTGCAAGGTGAGTGTAGTTGGCCTTGTTTCTCCAATTCCCAACTTCTTAAAAATTCACATGGGCATCAGATTAATACTAGCTCCCAAATCACAGAGAACTTTACCAACTTCTCGTCCCCCAATAGAAATTGGAATTGTGAAACTGCCCAGATGCTTCAACTTTTGAGGAATTTTATTCTTTAATACAGCACTACAACCTTCAGTCAAAGCAACCGTTTCAAATTCAACAAGCCTTCTCTTCTTTGTCAAAATATCCTTCAAGAACTTCACATAATTAGGCATTTGTTCTAAAGCTTCCACCAGAGGTATGTTGATGTGGAGTTGCTTCAAAACATCCAAAATTCTTCGGAATTGACCATCTTGTTGCTACTTTTGAAAACATTGAGGAAATGGTGGAGGTGGCTTGCTCATAGACTTCTCTGTTGCATTTTGATGAGGAATTGCTGCAGCAATTACTTCAGGATCAGCATTTGACATTTTTGAACTCACAACTTTTTCTTCCTTTTCCACACTACTTTGGATTGAAGTGGGTTCATTGTTTCTCTTAGGATTATCCTTATTCAACTCCATATTTTTACCATTCCTCAAAGTTATCGCCTTGCAATGCTCATTACCATCTCTCCTTGGATTTTCAGTATCTCTAGGCAAGGTGCCTTATGGTCTATTCCTTAGCCCATTAACTAGTTGCCCCATTTGAATTTCTAAGTTCCTCAAGGATGCCACTTGGCTTTGAATCACAGCATCATACTTAGCCATATATTCTTTCATTAAACTTTCCAAAGAGCTTGATTGAGACACTTGAGGAGGAGGTGGTTGAGCTCTTGGTTGTTGTTGAGAAAACCCTGGTGGATATGTAGGCTTGTTTTACATTGGTGCTCCGCTTAAACTAGCTCCTTGACCCCCGCGTGAGAAGTTTGGATGTTGCCTCCACCCCGGATTTTAAGAGTTTGAATATGAGTTATTACGGTTGGCATTTTGATTTCCCACATAACAAACTGAAGCGGGACTCGAAGGACAACTCTCAAATGTGTGCCCATCTCCACAATAAACACAAGATACATCAGCAACTTGTCCCATAGTAGCTGGTTGTACCATTCCCCCCAAACTCATGTTCTTGAGAAGGTTAGTCATTGAAGAAACTTGAGCGGTCAAAGCTGTCAATGCATCTACTTCAAGTATACCAGCCACTTTTCGACTTGTTGAGGCTCTAGCATTGGACCATTGATAATTGTTGCTAGCTATCCTCTCCAAAATCTCATATGCTTCATTCTAAGACTTAGAGAGAATAGCCCCATTAGCTGAAGCTTCTAACACCATGCGAGTGGAAGAATTGAGCCCATTATAGAATGTTTCCATTTGTATACAATGTGGGATCCCATGGTGTGGGCACTTTCTCAATAACTCCTTGAATCTCTCCCAATCTTCACAAAATGATTCATCTTCCAGCTGCTGAAATTACATGATTTCATTGCGAAACTTGGCTTTTCTGGTAGGAGGAAAGTACTTCATCAAGAATTTTTTAGCCAACTCATTCTATGTAGTCACCGAGTCAGGAGGAAGAGTGTTTAGCCAAGCTCTAGCTCGATCCCTTAAAGAGAAAGGGAACAATTTCATCCTTAGGGCCTCGTTACTCACTCCTTGTACCTTGAAAGAATCGCTCACCGCCAAAAATGAACGAAGATGAAGATGAGGATCCTCAGTAGGTAGCCCACTAAATTGACCCACTGTTTGCAACATTTGGAACATCACGGGCTTTAACTCAAATTGGGGTGCTTGGATTTCAAGCCTAACAATGCCCGGATTGAGCTCATTGAACATGGGGGCAGCATACTCCTTTATGGCTCTCTCTCTATCATCAGCCATAGCAATCGTGTTAACGATATTATTAGCACCCTCAACTACTTCAACCTCTTCAGCCATATTAAGGCGATTTTGAGCTCGTTGTTCCCTTAGTCTTCTTCTAACTGTTCGTTCAATTTCAGGGTCAATAGGAGCTAGTTCAATGTCTTCTTGCTCGTTCATACAATAGATCACCTAAGAAAACACAAGAGCAAGCAAACAAGGTTAGAACAACAAAGAAAAAAACAATTAAATTGCAAGTAATTGATAATACACAAATTTCTAATTCCAATCCCCGACAACGGCGCCAAAAACTTGTTGTGAAAATTAATATATGATTTAAATATGCAAGTGCATGTAATCACAAAAGTATTATAATGATAAGTAGATCGTCTCCACAGGGATTGCAAAATAGAAAAATAAGCAAAACAATTACCACACAACATAAAAGTACAAAAATCAAATGGGTTGTTCTTAGGCAAAACTAAATATTAAAGAGATGGAAATACTGAAATTAAAACTGAACTAAACAAGAAAATTGAAAGAAATATATGGATTGTAAAATTGTCTTGAATTATTTACTCCCCCTATATTAATCATCCTGAACAGATTGCGGCAGCAATATTCTAGCAAAACTCCCACGTTAACAAGAATTCAATAAACACTCATAAAACTTTCCCAAATTTTATGATATTAATTCCTTTACCTAATTAAACATATTTCTATGCAAAATCAAATTTAAGAATGCAAATTCAAGGTTCAATTCTCAAAAGTTACATAAGGAAATTAATACATCCATATGTTACTTGCTAACATAATCTAACCTAGATTATGACTTGTGTCATCCAAGTTCTTCCTTTTACATTTAATCTTTCCAGCATTAAATATAATTAAATATCTTGCCATTGCTGGCCAAACAACAACAAGAAATTAATATAAGCAAACTTGAATGAACAAGAAAGATTTTACTAAAATAAAGTGGAAGAAATTACTACACTATAACATAGGGTTCATCAACAATTCAAGCCACATAAAAAATAGTTCATGGCTGAGTTAAGAAACATTCATCCACATTCAATACAACCCATAATATTCAGATCCATAAATCAACTTAGAATATATAAAAATGAATTTAGAAATAGAAGAAAGAACAAATCCAATTGATGCTTGAGCTTCTCCTTTTTCGTCATCCTTCCTTCTTGCTGATTTCTAGTTTTTCTTTCTTCTTCCTGCTGGTTTATCTTTCCAAAAATGGCTGCCTCTCAAAATTTCGACTGAAGCCTCTCTAAGCATATTCTAGGTTTCCTCATTTGGCCCCCAAAGTACAATATTTCCCCTCCTCTTGGTAAAAACATGGTTCTCCTCTTTTTGGCATTTACTCTCAATTTTTGACTCATACTTTCTATACTTTCCACCTCAGCCACTATTCCAGCTCACCCCTTTGACTTTCCATGTCTTCCTAGGTAGGGGTGTTCATAAAACCGCCCACACCGCACATACTGCCCACACCGCATCACAATTTGCGGTTTAGAACCCTTCGTGGTGCGGTTGCGGTTTGTATTTTTGCCAAACCGCGCGGTGCGGTGCGGTTTGCGGTTTTAAATTTTATAAATGTGGTTCAAACCACACCGCACCGCATCATTATATATATTAACTTTTTTATATATTTTTTTTCAATTTTACTACATTTACAGTTAATGCATAAATATTTATATAGTACAATATAATATAAACAATATCTAGAAAGAAATATAATGTTTCATAGGATGCTAACACATATTCTACTTCAATCTAAAGATATTCATCCTTAATTAAAATAATATTTACTTTTATATTACATTTTTTATTTGTTATTATTTTGTTATATTTTTATTATTTTGTTTAATGTTTATTAGCTTGTTGTACATTTAATTATTTTGTTAAACACTCTATGGTTATGAGATTTATTATGAATCTTTCTTAATTATAATATTTAATTGTTAAATTATTTGGCGATAGGTATAAACCGCCAAAACCGCACCGCTCCACACCGCATTTTTGCAGTGCGGTTTGAGGTCTATACGGTGCGGGTTGCGGTTTGGAAAATTGTTCAAACTGCATATGCAGTGCAGTCCAAAAAATTAGAGAAAAACCACACCAACCGCACCACGAACACCCCTATTCCTAGGTGTCCAAAAGCTGCCTGATCAAAATGCTTCAGCAAAACCTGATAATTCAATTATCAAAAATTCAATTTAGATAGTTTCACATGTTAGTTCATTCGTTGTACAAATATCTATTCATGAAACTACTATCTTCAACTCATTATCTATTAAAAACTACAAAAATAAATAAACTTAACTAAGATCATAAAAACACAAAAGTTAGCTACAAAAGCTAAAAAATATACTAACAACACCCACAATTTTTTTCACAATTATAAGCTCAAAAGCACATGAAATAACTCTTTATTCAAGAGTTATCAAAGTCCTAAATCAACATTTTGGATCCTGCGTGTCCACACACATCCTTGTGTATTTGAGGATTGGTTTGGAAGATCAAGGTGTGAGCTTTAAGAATCTGGATTGGAAGATCGTTGATTTATAGAAAAAGATTTGTGGATACTTGATAGGCTTCATGAGGTAATCTCTAATCTATTTGTATGTGATTTAATATATCTATATATGTATGATCCTGGCTGGTATTAATAAATTTTTAAAAATCCATTTTTTCGCGTATCTCTAATTTACACTTTTAATACCAATGCAATACATGAGCCAATATAGGTGTTTTATTGTTGGAAAATGGCACTCCTAATATTTAATGTATTATCTACCATAATAGTCCTAGAAGGGAGGCTTTTGTTGTACCAGGGAATGAAAAGGTCGACACACTATTGTATGGTGACGTTTCTATCTGGATCCTCAGGGTCTCTGGTCAAGATCTTCTTTGGGTCATGCCGACCTAGCATGAAGCTGCTAGCAGCTGAGTTAATAGCAGGGCCACAGTTACGTTGGCCAAAGGTGCTGGCTGCTGTCTCCGACTAGGCTCGACTTGACTCATCGTTAGAGTACTCTAGGAAGGGCACCTAGGAACTAAGGGTGTAACCTCTTCTTCCTCCTTGACCTCCTTTACTATAGTAAGAGTCCTCTTTCTAGAAGGACCTCGAGGTAGAAATGCAAGAGACTGACCCTCTCCGATCAGTTTATAGGCCACTGATAGCGAAAATATAATGCGCAAGCAAAATAATCGATTCAAGTAATATAGATAATAAATAAGAATCATTCCCACGGAGACTGTCAATCAAGTACTAATAACCTATTCTAAGTTTCTATTTAGCTGTCGAAAATAGAGTGATTTTTATCCTATAACTGAAAATTGAAATAAACTATGCAATTGTAAAAATCGATTCAATAATTAAAAACCTAGGGTATTAACTGTTGTGAAAACTTATACAGGATCTTGTTTATTTTCATGTAAATCTTATATTAAACATATTAATATAAGAAAACCTAGAACATATTTCTAAAATTGAATTCATACGGAGATAATGATAAGAACACTTACATTATTTTGCAGCGGAATGATTGAGTCCTTCCTTCAGTTTCTCTAACTATTGTATCCTTTCTGTTGGAGAGTATCACCAAGAAATTGAACTGTTCTTCCATTTTCTTCATAGCCTTCCAAAGTATCCTTAGAATCACCTAGACTAGGGTGAGCAGTTGTCAACACATGAGATAGATACAGAGAGAAGAAGAGAAAAGAATATTGAGGCTTAGAGAAGGACTTATGGTGTAGAGAGAATCTAAAACCTACTAGAACTTCTGATCTTCTCAGAAACAAGTGTTTTCATCTTTCACTTAGCATTCCTTTTTTTAGACTCAATTAGGTCACTTATTTAATTAAAAAATTAATTAAATAATAGCCACTTATCAGCCCTAGGTCAAAATTCTCATGGGCTTTAGGCCCATGAAATTTCTCATTTAATTATAAGCCCATTGGACTTAAAATCAAGACCTATATTATTTTCTATTGATTAATTAATTAAATAATTATTTAAATCTTTTATCAGATTAAATATTTATAATTTGAACCTTGATTTAAACTTATTTATTAATTTAGATACCAATTTATCTTAATTAATAAATCTGCCTGAATTTCCATCTTCTTCTCTAAATTACATAACTCTATGAAACTATACTATCTAGATGATTTTATCCAAGGTACAGTGGGGACCATGGGCCTATGAAATCATGCTCCAATAAGTTATCATAAATCTAACAAATAAATTTACTAACTTATTAATTCCTCGTGACTCCACTAAAGACTCGGAATTGCACTCTTGAATTCATAGAACGCTCTATAAGTAATATAGATACGTTATTAATTATCCATTATTACAATCATAATTGTCACTCAATCCTCTATAGACGGTCTACAATGAGATGAGACTAAAATACTGTTTTACCCTTCATTGTATTTTTTCATTAAAACACTTAGTTCCTTGTAAACGATATTTCAGTAAACTAATATTAATTATTGAAATGAGATCTTTATCATTTAGCACCTTGAACAAAACTAAAAGGAAACCATCGTTTCACTTCTTCATCAGAAGCTAGAGGTGTTCATATCTATGATTAACACTCCTACTCAATTATACTATTGAGTTCCCAAGATGTAAGTATGGGCTAGTCCGTAGGGTAAGCTAACAAGTCAAAGAACTCAACTAATACAATCAGTTAGAATAATAACCACACATAATTGAGATTGAATGACCTATGGTCAACTATATGATATGACTAGAATAGATAATAACTGTATGTTTACTTATCCTGTCTACTGTCAATATCGGTCCAGTCTGATGTAACAAATACATCTGATCTTATGTATATTGCTAATGTTCTAGAAAGAACATAACATTACGATGTGTAAGTAGATTATATCATAGATTAGCAAGTCAATGTAAATCTTGTGCACTGACTAATCTTAGGATTAAATTATTTTGAACATATAATCATATTTATATTCCACTATTATTACATCACTATAAATATGATTAGCTATATGCTCGAGATTTAATAGAAGTTTATATTAAATAAATAATCATGAAAATAAAATATGTTAGCAAAGTGATTGACCAAGTCAAAAAGTAATTTCTATTCTTTTATTATTAATAAAATGAGATTACAAAGAAATTGGGTTTTTAATTATGGCATAAAACCCCAACATTAACTTCGTCAACTTTTCAACTTATTAATCTTACTAATTAGCGCAGATAATTCTCCAATTTCTATCCTAATAGCGGGTTAACTTAAACAATACCATTTTTTTTCAAGATAAAAAGATCTCAACCTATATGCAAACTTTCTACATATTTGTGATAAGTTTTAACATATAGCAGGCATGAAGCATAGAAACCCTAAACGCTACACAAACCATACAGGTACTATCGTCCTATATGCAATTTATGTCTATATGATTATAGAATATTTAACTCTCTCCTCTCAGATCTCGAATCAAAATCATAAATCATGTATATAGTGATCAATTATCCACATGATTTAAGCATAAATCATATAGATAAAGGATAGAATAAGAAGAAGAAGAAGAAGAAGAAGGAAAAAAAGAAATTATATAAACCGCATAGAAAATTAACAAATATACAAGTGACTACATTAAACCCCAGAATAGATGCTTAGTTCATATCAGACATGACCAAAATTATAAAATAATTTATCAGAAACATAAAATTAAATTACTAAAAACTTAGAGAAAAGTGAAGAAAAATAGATCAATAAGGCTAAACAGCTGCTAATCACGAATCCCAGAAACTCTTTTACAAATGACCTAAACATCGTACATAAACACATTTTTTTCAATTTTTAGTGAGGCGGGTAATGACTTGCCTATTCCTTGGTCGCGACCTGCATCCTGTTTTGTGAATTCCTTCCTCCTTTGGAAATTCAGGCGCCATGACTTGATAGACCAAGTCGCGACCAGCCTGTCCTTAGTCCCCTTCGCCGAATCGCCTCTGTCTTCATGCAAGCCATGACTAGTAAGGGCAAGTCGTGACTCCTTGTTCCAGATTTCTTGATTTCACTTTTTTTCACCTTCGTTTCACACCAGATTCATCCAAATATTCTCGGCTCTCCCGAATTAACAAAAAATGGCCAAAGACTCCCAAAATACCAATTTTCATCATCAAATTCGCTTATTTCCTCTCCATTCGACAATTCATAGCAAAAACCTGAAAATAAAACAAAAACAAGCATAATACCGTACAAAACTCACAATTTGACTCGAAACTAAGACTAAAGCACATTCTAAAACTACCATAAACTAGACTTATCAAATTCCCCCAAACTCAATCCTTGCTCGCCCTCGAGCAAAGGACACAAACTCACATATGACAAAACTCAGAACATAAACAACCAACACAACTGAATCGTGCTGACAACAATAATTCACGCCTCAAGCTATGATGACTAACACACTTAAATAATCTTCAGGAAAATCGACTTACAATCCAGAATTTCAGTCAAAACATTCTTCCAATTAACTCGAGTCCAAACAAAAATAAAAGCTCTAAAAAATCATGATTAAAAAATAAAATGCATTTGAATCAATTCATGCTCGCCAAATTTTTTTCATTACAATCAATTAATATCATTATCCCATAAGCTTTCTATACTTACTAATCTCCACTAATGCAAAAAACACTTGCTTAGAAATCAATAGGATTTTCACAGCTTATAATTGAAGGGCTTAGATAAAGGTAGATTAAAAAGTCATTTTGGCTCAAATATATCATAAGCACACAAACCAAACAAATCAACCTTGTATTAACCTGCAAACGCCAAAAAATAATCCCAAATTACCCAAATTTTCTTACTTTGAGAGAAATTCATAAAATGATTTTTTTTTCTTCTAATGATAGTACACTCCCCCAAACATATTTCTTTGTATTTTCAATTGGAGTGTAGTTCATATTTAATATACTTTTTTTTTCTCTCAATTTTTCTTCTTTTATTAACACAAATTTCCATATATAAATCCCTAATACAAACCATCCCCCAATCATTTTTCATATGCTCATGGTATATCAAGGGGAAGAAAAAATAACAAAGTTTCAAATAAGCTAAAAAATAAGTTTCAAACAAAAAGAATCAAATAAGGCTCAAAATTGGGTAACTTAGGATTTAATACATTGAGGTTTGCTTGAAAGGCTCAAACGTTCCAAAGAATTGCCTAAATCATCTTCCTAAGCATGCATCATCTAGGATTTCATCTCAAAAAGCAAGAAAACAAGTTCTGGGATAACAACAGTTTCATAATTTTTTTTCAACATTTAGCAACCATAAAAAATTGTTTAATTACACAAAATTTATTAAAAATCATGATTAGGCTCTCAATTATTTAAGTAGACAGTTAAATGGAAAGAACTATTCAACCAAGCACACTGATTCTTATAGCTTCATTCCCAATCAATTTATACATCATATCATTTAATATATTGTCATTGGCTAATCATTGTCAACTTGATTCAACTAACATTCTAAACAACCTAGACAAAACATAGCAAACACAAAACAACATGACTAACACAATAATATAGTATATACAAAACAATAAATCCCTTCCCCCAAACTTAACCTAAACATTGATCCCAATGTTTAAAAAAAAACTAAGCAAAAGAAACTGACCTGACAAACTTAGATTTCTCACGACGAAGGATCCTACCACCGTCTTCCTCGGGTAGCCAAATGTGGTAACGGATATGGATTGAAAGTGGTAATTTATGAGATTGGCTCAAACTAGCATCGCAACATGTCCCCCTTTTTTTTTCAAAATTGGCAAGCTTCTCTGGAACTCATCGCGCTGAGGCTCATCATGCAAGTGTTGCGACCCTACTCCCTTTTTTTATTCTTTCTTTTTCACATTTTTCACGATTCAACATTATAAATTTAATACTAAATGACAAAAATTAAAATTAAACTAAAAAAAATTCTCAAAATACTAAAATTAAAATGTTCATAATCTAAAAGTTAAATAAAACTAATAAAAATGTAAATAAAAGATTGGAATGCCTCCACATGCATTGACGTTAATGTCATTTAGTCGGATGCTAACCTCCTTATTAGATTCAACTCAGATCCAAACCACCCTGCACTGCAGTCGCTTTCCCTTTGGCATTGTTGGTGGCATTATTTACTACATTCCCTTAGTTTGTAGTCATACTTGCCTCGAACCTCTTATTCTTCCGGTTTTGTCTATAGGTGTTGGGAATTGTGCCTTGCAATTGTAGTAGACAATGGTTTTAATGAAAAGAATAAATGAAATGAATTATTGTGTATATGTAGCTTATGTACTATATTATTCTTAATAATATTAAGTAAATATCATAAAATTCCCAAGTTCATCTATGTGGTCTCAATCTCATATTGGTGTGAGAGGATTGAGATTGAGATAATGGACTTAAATAGTTCACAGTAAAATAAAATTGTGGAAATTTTAGATTAATTACTGCTAGTACGGTCCACTAGTATTATGAATACATGTGACCTAGATCCGAGTTACTAGTGTAGAAGGACACTTTAGTGGAGGTACTTTGCACACTGAGAGTATGTAGAACTGGATCTGATTTGATTTGATAATACTTGTTTAAATATTGTTTCGTATTATTATAAAACACATCAACTGATGATCATATACAAACTAATCTTAATCCAAAAGTTACTATGAACTCCTATATATGTCACTTGATCCATTGATTCATGCGTTACAGTTTGTCAGAATGATTCAATGATGTATATGGCTGGGGACATAGCTTAACAGATATGAAATCTATACCTTCTTATAGATTGAATGATGATTCCCTATTGAGTTGGCTTTTGGAACTGAAAAGGTTATTGACGTCAAATTCATAATCAAATTATGAATTAACCTTCACTAGTAAAGTCAATGGTACATTAGGAATCAAGATATGATTAATAGGGTCAAACAGAAATTTTATTCCCACTTAATTATGAATCATCAATAGAGGATTATTTTGTATGTAATTATTATATCAATGACACTTTATGGTTACAATAAAGTACTTAGTAAATACATGTCTTTAATTCTCAAGAGTTCAGTCTCATATTTACAGTGGAATAATCATGAGATTAATAAATATGATTGTTGAATCAAAGAGTTTTGGTTAATAATCTTTTATTTATTGGAGCTTGGAATTATTGGTCCATAGGTCCCCAGGGCGGCACTATCAACACTAATCAAGGTAAGAGTTGATACAAGGGTTAAACTATGAATGGGCTATTTGAGAGAATATTTATTCGTCGGGATAAATGTGCAATTATGTGATAATTGAAGTTGCACAATTTATTATTGCATTTGTACAATTTTCAAAATTGTGTGGAAATAGAGTAAATTGATTTTAATCAATTATTTTATTTAAGTGTGAATATATAAATATGCATAGTCAAAATTGGTTTTGATTATATATATTTATTTAATTAATAATAAGATGATAATAGATATTCAAATTTTGAATTTTGAAATTTAAGTTGTTATCTTTTCCTTAAAAAGATGATACCTTATTTGGATATCTAATTATTAATTAATTAAAATAAAAACACATGAAAAAAATCAAAATCCCAATTTTTAGGGATAGGCCACATGCATAAGGCTTGGACTGCTCTATGCGTGTGGCACTTTTGATGTTGTTAGAAGTTGGTTTTTTATTTTTATTTTTAATTAATTAATAAAACATTTTAAAAGGGGTTTGAAAATGGAATGTTAGACTTTGTCTTTTATCATTATTATTATTATAAAAAGATGATGGATTTTCTTTATTATTATTACTATGGTAATAATTTCTATATATTATATATGATAGAAAATAGAAACAAGAAGACTTAACAAGTTTTTACAGAGAAGAAAAACTATCATCATTTTTCACAAAGCAAAAACATTTTCTCTCTAGCCTATAATCAAAAGTCTTATGAGTTGAGAATACTTTTGATTCACTAAATTGATCCTCGATCTCTATGTGCCCACCCACATCTTGAGGTGTAGAGAACATCTTGGAAGATCTAGGTGTGAGTACTCTAGCGAGGATAGGAAGATCGAAGTATATACGAAAAGATTCAAAGATTCTTGATAGGCTACAATAGATAAATTGTTTCGTATTATTATTATTAGTTTTTATATATACATATTATATATATATTGATTAACATATTACATATTAAAGGATCCTCATATAAAGTTTATATGAAAATTTTTGTTGTATACCATTACCGCAATTTCCGCTGTGCATTAGGAACTGTTCCTAAAAACAGGTTCTCTCTATCTCAGGATTCACCGGTAATATCTTAGGTTTTTTACCTCGTCGCATAAACAAAAACTACCTGTTGATCCTGAAATTGAGAAACAAGTAGAGAAACATGTCAGAAATATTATGGCGCCAAAATCTTGATAGCGAAAATATAATGCTCAAGTATACACAATCAATTCAAGTAATATAGATAATAATTAAGAATCGTTCCTACGGAGACTATCAATAAAGTACTAATAACCAATTCTAAATTTCTATTTAGCTGTCGAAAATAGAGTGATTTTTAACCTAAAATTTAAAATTGAAATAAAATATGCAATTATAAAAATCGATTCAATAATGAAAAACTTAAGGTATTAACTTCATCAAATATTCAACCTGTTAATCTTGCTAATTAGTGAATATAATTCTTCATTTTCTATCCTAGTAGCGGGTTAACAAAAACAATCCTAATTTTTTTTCAAGATAAAAAGATCTCAACCTATATGCAAACTTTCTACATATCTGTGATAAGTTTTAACATATAGCAGGCATGAAGCATAGAAGCCCTAAACGTTACACGACCCATATAGGTATGATCGCCCTATATGCAATTTATGTCTATATAATTATAGAATATTCAACTCTCCCCTCTTGGATCTCGGATCAAAATCATAAATCATGTAAATAGTGATCAATTATCCTCATGCATTAAGCACAAATCATATAGATAAAGAATAGAAGAAGAAGAAGAAGAAGAAGAAGAAATTATATAAACTTCATAGAAAATTAACAAATATCAAAGTGACTAAATTAAACCCTAGAATAGATGTTTAGTTCATATTAGACATGACCAAAATCATAAAATAATTTATCAGAAAAATAAAATTAAAGTGCTAAAAACTAAGAGAAAAGTGAAGAAAAATAAATCGATAATGCTAAACAGTTGCTAATCCCAAATCCCAGAATCGCTTTTACAAATGACCTAAAAATCGTACTTAAACACATTTTTTTCAAATTTTAGCGAGGCTGGTCGCGACTTGCCTATTCCTGAGTCGCGACCCACCTCTTTTCTGCCATTTCCTTCCTCCTCTAGAAACTCAGGCCCCACAACTTAATATACCAAGTTGCAACTAGCCTGTCCTTAGTCCCCTTCGCTAAATCGCCTCTGTCTTCATGCAAGCTGCGACTTGTAAGGGTAAGTCATGACTCCTTGTTCTAGATTTCTTGATTTCACTTTTTTTTCACCTTCGTTTCACACAAGATTCATCCTAATATTCTCGACTTTCCTGAATTAACACAAAATGGCCAAAGACTCCCAAAATAACCATTTTCATTATCAAATCCGCTCCTTTCCTCTCCATTCGCCAATTAATGTTAAAATCCTGAAAATAAAACAAAAACAATCATAATACCGTACAAAACTCACAATTTGACTTGAAACTAAGACTAAAACACATTCTTAAACTAGACTTATAAACCACCGTATCAACGTTTGTCGTTATAGCTCACCAATCCTTCTCTTTGACTGGAAGGGAGGCGAGCTCGTTGTATTGGTTCTTTCAGAACTCAGAAGCTTCGAACCTCTTATAGATAGCTACACATGTAATTAAATAATGAAATTGTGAAGCAGAAAAAAAGAATATACAAAATTACAAAAGCAAAAAGTACTTATGAGGTCGATTGGAATACCAATATTTGCAGGTCGTGAATCCAGTTGATATAATGAACTAGTCCTTGAAGTCATTTGGATGGCTTGGGAGATCAATAATTGTGGTGGGGGGGACCGGGTGAGGTAGTAAAACCCGACACCTCCGGTCTTGGTGTTACGGTCGGCCTTTAGGCAAAATCATTAAAGGATGTCCTTGGGGGTAGGATCTTCCCAACTGCTCTTATGGAATAGATATTTTAGCCCCGTGAGAAGACAATACATGTTCGAGGGAAGCTGGAAAGAAGAAGAACCAGCTATTGCCTTGGATGTACGACTCATTATCATTTGATAAGGAGGAATCATTTAGTTCGCCTGGGTAAGATTAGCGTTAACCGTTAGTGGGTGACCTAAGGATATGGCATTGGGATATGGATTAAAGTTTCAAGTAAAATAGTCATGTTTAATAACCAAGAGCAAATTACTAGACAACTCAACCGAAATATTTAAGATAGAAATCTATGTTCAACGAGCTGGAAACTCCTACAAACTTGGATGAATTGTACGAACTAAAAATCCTACCTGATCTAAAGCAGGTAAAGGATTATGTGTATGTGGAGTCACACATGATCCTAATTCATCACCCTATCCTAAGAAGGTACTTTCACCTTGGAAATCACATGTCAGAAACCTAGATTTTGAAAGCAGTTTTAATGTAAAAACACTCAGATAGTGTACCCCTAAACATCCCAGTTTATGGGTTCCAAACATAGAATTTACCCTAAAAATTGCCTAAATTATTCTCGGTTCAAACCCAAAAACCCAGAAAAATTTCCAAAAAACTAGCCTATTGTGTTTTCTTAGTATTTTTTATGCTACCAAATCAAGAGAATACCCTTATGAACTACTGGTATCCGAAAAGACCTCTCAAATTGAAAAACTCGATATTACAGAAGCATTTCAAGAAAGAAAAAAATCAGTCAAAATCAAGAAATATAAAATGGAGGATTGTGAACACTTACGATTGATGGAGGCTATGATCGAGGTTGAATCCTGGAGAATCAACGAAATCAGAATGCTAAATCTAGAAAATAATTGCTTTAGAGCTTCATAGAAACAAGAGAGAAAATGGGGAAACTTTTTACAGATTAAAATGGAAGGGTGGCTTTCAAACTAATCAGAAAGACCTTATGTAACGTCTCAAATTATCTAATAAGGCTTAAGGCCTTGATTAGGGGGCCAGGATGGCAAACTATGAAAAATTATGTGTTTATGTGATATTTATGTGTATCGTTGTATGATTATGTGGGTTATATTATTATATGACTTGATATGCATGTTTAGGTGTATTAAATATGCATGAGGGCTCGTTTCTTATCAGAAGGGAAATTTTCATAATTTTTCCTGTTATGGGTATGTTTGGCATATATGTGATATATGTGTGAGACCACATTATTATATAGATATATTTGGGTTACTTGGCACGAGGCGATCCTAGGGAGTAAGCTAGTGGGAAAGTCACAACGGGATTAATACTTGACTTGGGGTGATTCAAGGGGTATTTTGGGTATTTAGTACATTACAGGGATATTGGGTAATGGGAATGATTATTTGATGATATATTGGGAGTTAGTGAGATCAGAAGAAAATTATGGGAATTTTGACTACTTAAGGTTACTTGAGCTCGAAGTAACCTGACAGAAATAGATATACGTTCAAAACACTTTCTCTCTATCTCCCGTTCTCTTTTTTACCGTTCATTGCATTTTCGAAGGAAACTCGAGTTTTAGGACTCAGATTCAAGCAAGGTTAGAGTCGTATCAATTCTGGAAAATATTAGAAGCTTGTTAGCCGAAGGATTTAGCGAGATACAACATAATCAGAGGTAATTTAAGCTTTGAATTTACGAGTTTCTGTTTACTTAAGTTTTGAATTGGAATCTATCTTTTGATGAGTTTTTGAGTTGTTTGAAACTTGGGTTTTGATGGTATTGGTCCATTGAGTTGATTAGGAACTTTCTGTTTTTGGAATTTGGATATGTTTGGATAGTGTTATGGAGGGTTTTGATATGAGAAAAATGGAGGAAAATGGCTGGGTCCCAGGTCAGGCCGCGGCCTTATTCTTGGGCGCCGCGACTCAAGCTTGATGAAGAAGAAGCAGCTGACTGTTGGGCAATTTGGGCCGCGGCGCGAGGTGCAGGTAGAAAAAGGCAGAGGCCTCTGTCTTGGGCGATCGCGGCTAAGAAGCTTGGGGCCGTGGCGCTTAAGGGGATTTTGGCCTTAGGGAAGTTTTGAGTGCGGGGACTCAAACCTAAGGGCACAGGATCAATTCCCGGTTTAGTAGGATTTGACACCCAAGATGCTAGGACTCGGTCCAGAAGCCTTTATTTACTCATTATTGATAGGATTCTATACTTGGTTGTGACTAGGTTATTGCTAGGTGCTCGGGATTAGGATCGTGCTCGAGGGTCATTCTTATTTTTCATTACACTTGGATTTGAGGTAAGAAAACTGCACCGAATATGTGATGTACATGATTAGGGCTTGGCTCGAATGTTGAATATAGTCTTGATTGGGCATTGGCCCTTGTAAATCCACATGATTATAATTATGCATGTGATTATTGATTAAGCATGTTGAATGCTCTGTATATGGATACTTGCTATATGATAAATGCTTGTTAGCATTATACACTTGAGAAAAAGCATTGACTTATTAGTCAAGGATGGAAATAGTGCTTAGTGGTGGTCGAAAGGCATTGACTAATGAGTCAAGGGTGGCAATAACGTGTAGAGCACTAGTCGATATGATTAGATCTAATCAGGAGCGCATCATACGCTTGTCTGACCCAATGGTCGTACAAAACTAAAGTGCAAGGTACGTTGGAGCAGCCCCAAGGCTGGTTATACAGAGGATAGGGCAATGGGCCTCGGGGTGACTTATTATTCCCAGATCCTAAGGCGCTGAGCCCCAATGTGATTTATTAATCATGTACTTGGGCAACGGGCCCCGATATAATTCGATTAATCATTTATTTAGGGAGATTGGCCCCATATGACATTGTAATCAATTATATGAATGGCATGCATGCATGAGTAAGGTTATTACTGCTGGGCATGTTTATTATGATTTGGAAATGTGTTAATCACTGCTCATGAGCACTTTAATTTTTCTTGCTGGGCCTTGGCTCACGGGTGCTAAGTAGTGCAGGTAAAGTGCAAGAAAAGTTGGACCAACCATGAGTTGGAGAGCTTAGGTGGCAACGTGTAAATATGCGACCGCTTGACCACCACGGGAAAGGTTTCTAAGAGGAACTACGATTAAACCCTATTTTTGTCGCTTAGGTCGGCAGGTTGTAACTTTTGAGTTGTAATGACCTTTTTAGAATTGTAAACAACTTTGTAATCTTTTATTATAGAATCTAAAGTACAGTTTAATGTTTTGATGAAATATCCAATCCTTTTGACTGAAATTTTTAACCCTAGGCCATTAATCACATTTAGATGCACGTTTATGGCCTAATGTAATGGTCTTGGCTAACTAGGGAGTGAAAACTTGGTATCAGAGCGTGCCAAGGTTAAGGGTTCCTGAAGACAGGCTGAGCATGTACACTCGCCACTAAAGACAAGCTCGACTCAGGGTTCGGTAACTATTTATGTGGTTATGTGCTTAATTGCTTAAATAGGATATAAATGTCTTATATGCATGCCGTATTAGGTAGCATGAGATATAATGATAGGGCCTGGCCCTTGACTGCTACATGATTTAAAACGATGTGCTTATTAGCACTGATATTGCTTGTGAATGCAACAGAAATGCTTACTAACATTGTTATAGGGACATGTAGGAAAGAACATGCTCATTAGCATTGTCATAGATACATGTGTGTAAGAAAATGCTTATTAGCATTGTTAGTTGTTATGAATATCAAGAAGTGCTTATTAGCACTAGACTTGGATATGAATATGAATTGACATGCTTATTAGCATGAATGTTAAATGTGAATGATTATATGCTTGGTCTTGGACTGTGAGGCGGCAAGAGGTTTAGTTATCACTACCTAACTAGCTGAATTGATTATTGCAGCAAGGTATAAGCTTGGAAGTATGCTTCCAAGGTAGATAGAGTCATCAGCTGGCCAGGAAGATCAGGGCCAGAATGACAAACAAGGTCAGGATAATGACCAAAGTCAGACCTCACCACCAACTCTTGAGAACTAGCATCAGGTGCTTACTGAGGGTAGTGTAGATCCGGCTAAGGTCGAACAGTGGATGAGCATGATTACCACCTTCCTAGACTTTATGAGGGTGGTTGGTAATGAGAGGGTGACCTGTGCCACGTATATGCTTTGGGAGGATGGCCGAATTTGGTGGGAGGTGATATCCCAGACAATAAATGTTATTTCCTTGGATTGGGAAGAGTTTCAGACTCTGTTTTATGAAAAGTATTACAATGATGCCATCAAAGCAGCAAAGGTTGAAGAGTTCAGCATATTACTTTAGGGCAATTCATCAGTGAGTGAATATGCCCTAAAATTTGATAGATTGACAAAGTTTGTTGAGGAACTAGTGCCCAATGATGAGACTGGAAGGAAGAGGTTTCTCCAGGGGCTATGGCCTGTGATAGCCCGGGATGTTCGTATTACCACTGTACTAGGGGTGACTACCTATGCACAGGTTGTTGAGAAAGCGCTCACGGCTGAGAGCGCAGAGAATAAAATCTGGCGCGAGAATGCAGCCAGGAGAGATACTAAGAGGGTGGGACCTCCGTTTATGAGTTCAGGTAGGGATGGTGGCCCCAGTGATCAGAAAATGAAGGCTCTTGATGCATTTCCAGCTCCAGGCCTTGATAGGAGACCACGTGGTATTACAATAGGCCGCCAAGGAGGCAATGAGGGATGGAGGACTTTTCCTGAGTGCGCCAAATCTAAGAGGCGCCATATAGGGGGAGTGTTGGACAAAGGCCTTCTTTTTATGCGAGATAGTGGGACACTTAAAGAATGATTGCCTGAAGGCAAGAAAGGAAGAACCAATAAAGGCGGACAACTCGACCCCAGCTCGAGTGTTCACATTGACACAAGCAGAAGCTGAGGCTTATCCCTCAGTAGTCACATGTCAGCTTTGTAGTGCTGGAACCCCTTATACTGTTTTGATTGATTCTGGTGCTACACATTCTTTTGTACTAGTAGAATTACTGATAGATTGTGTAGACCATGTGATTATTATGCTTGGGGTTCGAGATCTTATTACCCACTAGGGATTTGGTAGTATCCAGAAGATGGGTCAAACCATTGCCAGTGACAGTAGAGGGCAGAGAGTTGTCATTTTATTTGATAAAGTTGGTTATGACCGACTTTGACGTGATTCTGGGTATGGACTGGTTAGTGAAGTATGGGGCAACCATAGATTGCAGAAGGAAATGGTGACCTCTGAGCCTGAAGGTGAGAATCCTTTTGTATTTTTTGGCACTGTGCATGGACCCCATGTACCTATGATATCTGTATTGAGGGCTAAAGATCTATTACAAGGGGTTTGTATATGATTCTTAGCTAGTGTGGTAGATACCACACAAGTCCTGCCAGTGGGACCAAAGGAGACCAGATTAGTCTATGAGTTTCTGGATGTGTTTCCAAAGGATTTACCAGGGTTTCCGCCACACAAAGAGATTGAATTTGTTATTGAACTGGCACCAGGGACAGAGCCAGTGTCCAGGGCACCTTACAGAATGGCCCCAACAAAGTTAAAGGAATTAATGGTACAGTTGCAGGAATTGTTAGACTCGGGTTTAATTAGACCCAATTTCTCACCATGGGGTGCACCGGCCCTATTTGTAAAGAAGAAAGATGGTTCTCTGAGGATGTGTATTGACTATAGAGAATTGAACAAGTTAACAATTAAGAACAAGTATCCTTTGCTAAGGATATATGATCTGTTTAATCAATTGTAGGGTAAGATGGTATTCTAAAAGATAGATCTTCGATCTATTTATCACCAGTTGAGGATCAAGGAGGGAGATATACCGAAAACTTCTCTTCGCACCATATATGGGCATTATGAGTTCTTAGTCATGTCCTTTGTGTTGACTAATGCCCCATCTGCTTTTATTGATCTAATGAACAAGGTGTTCAAAGATTACCTAGACTAGTTTGTGATTGTCTTCATCAACGATATTCTAGTTTATTCTCAGTCAGATTCAGAACATGAGCAACATCTGAGGTTGGTTCTACAGAGACTGAGGGAACACAGATTGTTTGTAAAGTACAAGAAGTGTGAATTCTGGTTACCTCAGGTAACTTTCCTTGGTCATAATGTCAGTAGGGATGGGATCAAGGTGGACCCAGCCAAGATTGAGGCAGTCAGAGATTGGCCAAGGCCAAGCAATGCCTCAAAGATTAGGAGCTTCCTTGGATTAGCAGGTTATTACAGGCGTTTTGTGGAAGGGTTCTCAATGATTGCTACTCCATTGACTGAACTGACACACAAGAATTAGAAGTTTTCGTGGTTAGACAAGTGTGAGAACAACTTCCAAGAGTTGAAGCAGTGATTGATCACAGCTCTACTTCTATGCCTTCCAACAGATCATAAGAAGTTTGTGATATGCTATGATGCCTCACATCAGTGTTTGGGTTGTGTTCTTATTCAGTCAGGGAAGGTGATTGCCTATGCATCACGCCAGTTGAAAGAGTATGAATAGAGATACCCCACTCATGATCTATAGTTGGCAGCATTGGTCTTTGCACTGAAAGTATGGAGGCATTACCTTTATGCGGAGAAGTGTGAGATATACACTGACCACGAGAGCTTGAGGTACTTTTTCACATAGAAATATCTGAATATGAGACAGAGGCGTTCACTGGAGTTGGTAAAGGATTGTGATTTTGAAATCCTATATCACCTAGAGAAGGCCAACGTGGTGGCAAATTCCTTAAGCTGGAAGGGTCTGGGACAGATATTCAGTGCGAGACTGATATCTAGAGAGTTGGCAGAGGATATGCCCAGAGGTTGTATAGAGTTGCTGGTAGGCTAGTTGGCCAATATCACGCTACAGTCTACACTATTAGAAAGGGTAAAGGAAGGTCAGTTGGGTGATCCACAACTCACAAAGATCAGAGAGGATGTCCTAGCTGGGGTGTCTAAGGATTATACAGTGTAAGATATGGGCTTAAATGGATTGATGGGTACTACCTATGCCAACAAGATGCGTCTTAGTTTCGGTAACCCATCACTTGAGAACTCCAAAGTTAAGTGTGCTTGACCTGGAATAGTCTCATGATGGATGACCTCCTTGGCAGTTTTCCCAGGAAGTGTGCGAGTGAGGAAAAAGTACGCTGGAAAGACTCGTGTTGGTTTGTAGGGTTAGTCGTCATTTCAGGAAGCAGCCATAGTGATATGGGGTGTTACAGCTTATATATAGAATAAGCTTGGGGTAATATTGGGACTGTTCGATCGAGGAGTTTTTAGATCGAAGTGTCGTAATCAAATGAGCAAAACGACAGTAAAATGTTGACAAGACATCTGTTAGAGTAATAGGGAACTCGAACAGATGCTTATCAAACCAGGACACATATCAAAGTACTCGAGAGGGTAGGTGGGCATGTTTCCCATGAAAGAAGTGGAAAAGGCTCTACTATCCTTGTCAGAAGTGGGAGTGACGTCCTACACAAGCAGAGGCTTGTGGGGCAAATGTTGTACCTGAAACACACGAGTTGACATTTCTTATTTGCGGTACAGCTAGGATACATTTAATGAAGTTAGTTCGAGCCCCAAGATTACTCTACGAGTTCCCTAATGAGAAGCTCTCATTAAGCGTAGGTCGCTTATACATAGCTCGAGTACTCCAGTATTCATATCGGCTTATCCTGGAAACCACTAGCTCGTGTGGTATGTATTCAGCTCGCTGCCGACACTCAAATGGCACATATTAAAATCCCTGAAGACTCATGATTTTATATACATAATTAGAATATTGTAATCTTGCCTGATAAATATATAATATCATGTAATCGATATATTAAATGTAATTATTTGTATATTTTGGAAGTTACCTAATATTGTAAGTTACCCAAACATGCCCATTAATCCCTTATAAATAGAGAAGGAGTGGACAGGGAAATGGATCGAATTCTATTATACAGAAACTTTGGAGAAATTGTCATAAACAATTTATTGAGAGAAAATAGCAATAACATAGATTCGTGGACTAGGTTATTTTAATCACTAAACCACGTAAAAGTACATTGTGTTCTTATTAAGTGGTTTTTATCCAAGCCTAATCGTGTCTCGAATTTATTAATTCTCTGTTGACGAAAAACTACGTTAACAATAATATTTTTTTTATATTTATTACTTTCTTAAATATTATTTTAACAAATTTAGTTTAACTTTTAATTTTAAGGAAAAAAATAACAACTATTGTTAAACCAACACAAATTTGTTAGATAGACATATAAAATGATATATTTAAATTACGCTGTAAATATTTACAGTCAAATTTAAATATATATATATAATTAAATAAAAATATATCACATTAGGTGTGACTTTTGTGTCTTATTTTTTTTTTAAAAAAAAAAAAAGGTGTCCTAATCATTAGTCTAAAAGAAATTTGTCGTGAAGTTACTTTATACCCAAAGTGATCACCAAGGCTAAAAGAAAAAATAAAAGTGGAGCATAATTACTAAAAGCTATTTTTTCTCTCTAAACAAGAAAATAGTTTCATTTACTATTACTAACATAAAAAAACAGGTGCAGTTATACATATACACATATATATAAATATTTTATTACAAAACTAAGTAAAGGATTGAAATTTTAATTATCAAAGTAGGCATAACTTATCTTTAGAAAATTATGTCTTTTGATGAGAAATTTTGAAAATTTAAATTATTCACATAATTTTAAATTTTAAATATTTTAAAAATATAAATATATATTTAGAGTTATTAAGAAGAAAAGAAAATGATGAGAGGTGGCAATTGCCCAACTCGCCGCCTCGGGCATTCGCTCCTTCCTGGCGCCAAACGACACAGACAATAAATATGTACATGTTGCATTGAGGACTTACACCTCTTGACTGTGTGCTTAATTAATCGCCAAATAAATACTAAAACTAATAATAAGTTATTTTTATTCAGGTCAATATTTATTTAGACGTGAATCATTATACATATAATTTATTCTTATCATAATATATTTGATTATATAATGCATATCTGCCCTTTTCCCATCATGATGAGTACATGTCTCCTCAATGAACACAAGTATATATCTATTTCAATATCTATATCTATAAATGTAAAACTGCGACTTTGAGGAGATGAAGTAGTATGACTAAGCTTTTTCCATTCTATTTTATTTATTTTTTTCATTTTTCCAATTTTTTTCTTGAGTTATAGCCTTTTAGTTATACAAAGTTATTAATTATATATTTATTGTATTATATTTCATTTTTTTCGTTTTTCTTTATTTATATTTTTACTTTTAGGTAATTAAACTTATAGGTTAATGCAAATATATATCACTACCCCTTATATAGTGAATAATAGTGATGCATGCACATTAATTGTTTCAAACTGATCCTGCATTGTGTAAAAGAAACGTTATATACTGACATAATTGACACTCTCCGTTTTTATGCAATTTTTTTTCTTTGGACTTTTTGTGTTATGTATGTATGTTTACTTTTCCTTTTTTTCCCAAACTATAGTATTTTAATTAAAGACCTTTTTTGTTAGAGGATTTCATCAAATCAATGGATTTTCACTACACCAATAACATTCCAGCCATAAATTTGAGCACGACTATATTGTTAAGATATAAGGAAAATATATTACTATATAACTAATAAGTCCAATGTTTATGCTTGCTTTGTTGTATTTTCCTAAATTTAGAGATAAATGGCTTCCCTACCTTAGATGAAGATTTCTGCCTATGAAGGTGAGTAAAATACATTTTTTTTATTATTCCTTTTCTTAAATTTTAACATGCTAATGTCTCTTACAGTATCTTATGATATTTATATAAATATGGATCTTTGTCATTAACTATTTTTTTTTTTTACGGGATCATTGTTGTGTTATTAATTATTTCAAGGTTTTATTTATAGTAGTATGGGGGAAAGCTTAGAAAGAAAATTTGCTAAAGAAAATTCTAATTTTAATTCATTTTCTGAAAATAGTTACACAATTTTTTTTTTTTTATTGGGAAATCTGACTTAGTAGATTCATTACTTCCTACTTTAATTAGATAAGATTGTATGCAACTATAAATATATGAGATATGAATAAGCAAAGAAGAATGTATTATTTTTATTTTTTATGTTTTAGTAACTCAACATGTAAACGTCCCAAAATTACCTAATAAGATTTAGGACTTTGATTAGGGAGCCAGGATGACAATTTATGGAATTATACTTATATGAGATATATTTGTGTGTAATTATGTGATTATGTGAGTTATATAATAATATGACTAGATATGCATATTTAGGTATATTAAATATGCATATGGGCCCGTTTCTTATTAGAATGACAATTTTCGTAATTTGGCGTGTTATGGGCATAATTGTATATATGTGCACATATGTGATATATGTTAGAGACCACATTATTATATCGGTTTATTTGGGTTACTCAGCACGAGACGATCCTAGGGAGCAAGTTAGCAGGAAACTCAAAACGTGACCCAATACTAGACTCGGAGCAAGTCAAGGGGTATTTTTGGTAACTGCATTACCAGGTTATCTAGTAATTGGAATAGATAATTGACGATATATTTGGAGATAGTGAGAATAGGAGGGGATACAAGAGACTTTAGCCATTTTTCCCTCAGGGACGTTTTTGGTACCCCCGAGCCCTCGGGATTAGCTTAAGTTACTTGAGCCTTAAGAAAACAAAACAAAACAAAACACTCAAATACTTTTATCAGCTCACCTACTCTCCCAACTGACTCTCTCTCCCTCTCCCTCTCCCTCATTCTCTCTCAATTCTAAAGGGATTTCTTGAAGATCTAAGGGGGATTTGTGACTGGAAAACATGGGAATTAAAGGCTTGAACTTGGGATTTGATTAGCAACAGCTAAGGGGACTTGAATCACAGCTGAGATAAAGATCTAATCTCTGTTTTAGTTGAATTATGTTAAGGTTTCTTAGTGTTCTTGAGGTGTTCTTGAGCCTTGTGGCTCAAGTGTTGGATTGTGAGTTTTGACGGGTTTTTAATCAAGTTTAAGTTGGGTTTTGATGCTGGTAATGTGTTGATAATGTTTGGGAGATTTAAAATTTTTTTTTGGGAACTGGTTGGGGATATTTTTGGTAAGGTTTTGGCTGAGGAAAAACAGGGAATTCTGGGTTCTTAGGGTCAGGCTCGACCCTATTCTTAGGGTGTCACGGCCCTCTTGAACCCAGAAGTCAGGGGCGGGTCCTGATGCGAGGTCTCACCGCGGCTCTTGTTAGGCTGCGCCGCGGTGCGTGTCCAGTAAGAAGAGAGGTTGGGGCCTTTGACTTGGGCGGGTCGCGACTCAGATGCTTTGGGTCGCAGCTCTTAAGGGGTTTTGAGCCACGGGAGGGTTTTTGACTGCGGGAACTCAACCCTAAGGGCTCGGGATCGATTCTACTACTCGGTTTAGTAGAATTCGAGGTCCCGGAGGCTAGGCCTCGTTCTGGAAGCATTTACTTACTCGTTTTGACGTGATCCTATATTATGGTTGTGACTAGATTATCGCTAGGGCTCGGAACCGGGATCATGCTTGAGGGTCGTTCTTATTATTACGTTATACTCGGGCTAGAGGTAAGAAAACTGCACTCAATACGTGATATATGTGATTAGGGCTTGGCCCAGTTTTGATTATAACTATGAATAGGGCTCAGGCCCCTGAGAATGAACATGATTGAGTTATGTTTGCGCTTGGGGATTAAACATATTTGAATATTTCATTTCTGGCTAAGTGTTATGTGATTGTTCGCATGGTTTGCATAGCTAGGGCTTGGCCCCGCTAAGGGACATGGTTATCACTATGTTTGCATTTAATTGATGGTATTTTATGACTAATATGTATGCATACTTTTATTGTCTAGAGTATGGTTATCTGTATCTGTATCTAAATACCTAGCTCAGGGCTTGACTTATTAGTCAAGGACGACAATAGCGCATTGTGTTGGTCTAAAAAGTACTATTACGTTGCCTAACCCTATGGTCATTGGAAAACAAAGAATTTGGCTAAATCTATGGCTAGTTACTCAGAGATAAGGGCGAAGGCCCCAGGTGACTCTATGGTCACATAGGTAGGGCATAGGGCCCGGGTTTGACTCTATGGTAAATTATTCAGGGAAGCGAGCCCCAGAATGATCATTTACTTGTAATTGTATGCATGCATGAGTGGGTTATTACTGTTGGGAATGCTAGATATGTATTTAGAATCTGTATTTTTTGTTCATGCACATGTTTAAGTTTTCTTGCTGAGTCTTGGCTTGGCTTGGCTTACTAATCATTTTTATCGATGATATACTGGTATACTCTTAGTCAGAGACAGAGCACGAGCAACATCTTAGATTGGTACAACAGAGGCTGAGAGAGCACATGATGTACCCAAAATTCAAGAAGTGTGAGTTCTGGTTGCCACAGTTGACTTTCTTAGGTCACATAGTTGGTAAGGATGGGATTATGGTGGATCTGGCGAAGATTGAGGCAGTCAAAGATTGGCCAAGGCCGAAGAATGCTTCAGAGATCAGAAGTTTCTTGGGATTTGCAGGTTATTACGGACGCTTTGTGGAGGGGTTTTCCAAGATTTCGCCACCACTGATAGGGCTAACACGTAAGAATTAGAGGTTATTATTGTAATGCCCCAAAATCCCTAATGAGGTTTAATGGCCAGATTAGTAGGCCGGGAGAGCCATAATTGATTTATTATGCCATTAAATGATTATATGCATGTTTATGTGAATTATATTATAATATGATGGTAAATGCATGCATGTGGGTCCACTTTTCATTCTAAGGGCATTTTGGTAATTTGGCTCGTTGATGGCATAACTGTATATTTGCATGTATGTTGGTGATTTATGATGAGGCCACATTATAATGTGGATTTGTTCGAGCTATTCTGCATGAGACGATCTTTGAGTACTACTTAGCGGTTTAGTCATAACGGGGTTAATTTCGGGGCTCGGGGTAATTTGGTGATTTGTGCATTACTAGGAATTAAAGGATAATGGGATATGACTTATTAGCATTTGAGAATATTGAGAATAACAAGAATTGGAAGACATTAATTATGATTAACGGGATTAGAGGAGAAATGACGATTTTGCCCTTGGTGGCTGTTTAGGGTTTTACTTAAGCCTAGGGATATTTTTGTCTTTTGACCTAAGGATATATATATATTAACCATAGAAGCTGTAGGAAGCTTAAGCAAAACAGAGTTATTCTTCTTCTTCTCCCGACTAGTTTGTCTCCTTATTTTCTCTTTGAATTTTTGAACTCCATTTGAGGAATCAAGCTAGGGAATCAAGTCTTGAGGGTCTAGGGTTGTGTTCCACCATTGAAGAGGGTTCCATATGGAGCTTGAGGTAAGATTTTCACCATAGAAACTGTGGTTCTTGCTCTGTTTTCCATTTTATTTTTAGCTGAAACATTGATTTGGATAGTGAGAATCGATAGAAGTTTTTGGCAAAGATTGATTGGGTTATGATGCCTAGGACTTGTAGAGTGGGTATTTGGGTTTATTTGTGAGTTTGAATGAAGTTTGGAATCAGGTTTTGAAGCTTGGTAGTGGAGAAATCGAAGGAGAAAAAACCAGGGTTGAATTAGCCTAGCTCTAGCGCTACAGCGCCCAAGGGAGGGCGCTACAGCGCTGTCCAGGGCCATTCATCCCTTCTTGTAGCGCCTAGGCGCTAGGGGGGAAGCGCTATAGTGCTACCCTATTTTTCCAGGGTCCTATTTTGGGCACTTTTGAGGGTTTTTGGCTTGGGGTTTCAATGCCTAAGGCTCGGGATCGAATCCACTAACTGTTTGGCTACGATTCGAGGTCCCGGGAGTGAGGTTTAGGTCAAGAACCTTTTATTGTTGATTTTCATTGATGGAAGTTATATTTGGTTATGACTAGATAATCGCTAAAGAATCAAATGATCGATCGTTCTCAAGGGTTGTTATTTTATTATTTCTCACTCGAACCAGAGGTAAGAAAACTACACCCAGTATGTGACATGCATGGTTATTAATGAGGCATGTTGAGTGTTATATATGTGGACATTGATTGCATATTAAATGCTTAGCAATCTTGCTTATCTTTGAATGGCACTGACCTATGAGTCAGGAATCGACAATGGTGTCAATATTGAATGTGAAGTTGTCACTCATTAGTCAAGTTCGGTAGTAGTACTGAGCACTGGTCGTATGGTATTAGCTTATGAGTCAAGAATGGTATTAGTGTGTTTAACGCAAGCCAAAAATATTAGATTTAATCGACATAAGCATTATCATCATAAGCATGAAATGCTTGACCGACCTTAAGTTCGATGAAAACAAAAGCGCTTGTCTAGTCTAAAGGCTAGTTACTTAGAGCCAAAGCCAAAAGGCTAAGGTGAGCAACTTGTCACATGGATTAGGGAGCGGATCCCCAGAAATGGACTTATTTGCCATCTATTTAAGGAACAGAACCCTTGAGATGGACTTATTAGCCATCTATACAGGGAATAGATCCTTAGAGGTTGACTTACTAGTCACCTGCCCAAGGTTGTGACTCCATAGTCACTCATCTGATTAGGGTGCAAAGCCCTAGAGATAGACTTATTAGTCATCTATTTAGAGTATGATTTAATAGTCACTTATCTTATTAAGGCTACACGCCCCAGCATGATTATTAGAATCTCGATATTATCTTATTAGAGCTACAAGCCCAATATGATTATCATAATCATCATGTGATATTGTATACATGCAGTAATGAGTTCCTTGTTGAGCCTTGGCTCACGGGTGCTATGTGGTGCAAGTAAAGGGAATGAAAAGCTCACCCAGCCTTAAGTGGAGAGCTTAGGTTGCGATGTGTACATATGCGGCCGCTTGACCACCATGGCCAAGGTGTTTCTCAGAGGAACTAGGGGTTAACCCTATTTTTGTCGCTTAGGTCGGCAGGTTGTAATTTTTACACTGTAATGACCATTTTGGATTGTAAATAACTTGTAAACGTTTTTATGGGCCCATGTACATTTTTATGTTTTAAATAAAATATATCATTTCCTTTTGATCGAGATTTTTCACCTTAGCCTATTAATAACACCTAGATGCACGTTTATAACCAAATGAATTGGTTAGCAAGTTAAGCACGGTTTAAAGCTCACAGTAACGGTCTTGGAGTAACCAGGGCGTTACACATATGGTCAGACAAGTGTGAAGACAACTTCCAGAGATTGAAGAAGAGTTTGATCACCTCTCCGGTTTTGAGTCTTCCTATAGATCAGGACAAGTTTGTTGTTTAGTGTGACTCCTCGAGGCATGGTCTAGGTTGTGTCCTTAGGCGAATAGGGAAGGTGATTGCCTATGCATCATGTCAGTTGAAGGAGTATGAGCAGAGGTACCCCACACATGATTTAGAACTTGCAGCAGTGGTTTTTGCACTGAAGATGTGGCAACACTACTTATATGGTGAGAAGTGTGAGATATACACTGACCACAAGAGCAGAGATACCCCACACATGAGGCAGAGACGTTGGTTAGAGCTAGTAAAGGATTATGACTGTAAGATCCTCTACCATCCTGCGAAAGCCAACGTGGTAGCAGATGCCTTAAGTCGAAAGAGTCTGGGACAGTTGTATAGTGCCAGGCAGATATCCAGGGAGTTGGTCGACGATATGACTAGAGTAGGAATTGAGCTAGTGGTGGGCCAGTTAGCCAACATCATCCTACAGTCCACTCTTTCGGAGAGGATTAAGGATAAGCAGTTAAGTGACCCACAGTTGAGAAGGGTCAGAGGGGACATCCTAGCTGGAGTAGCTAAGGACTACATAGTGTCAGGCATGGGCTTATTGAGATATAAAGATCGGATCTGCGTTCTGATGGACACTGGGATTAGATTGGAGATTCTAGATGAATCTCATACTACACTTTATTCTCTACATCCAGTCACCATGAAGATGTACCAGGATCTGGAAGTTTTATATTGGTGGCCTGGGATGAAGAGGGACATGATTGAGTACGTGGCAAGGTGCCTGACCTGTCAGCATGTCAAAGTAGAGCATCAGAGACCAGCAAAGCTGTTGCAGACTCTGGATATCCCAGAGTAGAAGTGGGAGTATATCATGATGGATTTCGTGGTAGGATTGCCCAGGACAGTAGGCCAGCACGATTCAGTCTAGGTCATCATGGATCGGTACATGAAATCAACTCACTTTCTACCAGTGAGGACGAATTACATTGTGGACCAATATGCAGATCTCTATGTGAGAGAGATACTTTGCCTTCATGGGACTCCAAGGTCTATCGTGTCTAATAGGGATCCTATATTTACTTCCAAGTTTTGGGAAAGTTTACAGAGGGCGATGGGTACACAGCTAAAGTTCAGTACAGCTTACCATCCTTAGACCAACGGTCAGTCTGAGAGGACTATAAAGATATTGGAGGACATGTTGAGAGCATGTGTATTGGACTTCGAGGGGTCCTAGAGTAAATATTTGCCTCTAATGGAATTTTCCTGTAACGACCCCAAATTCAGTATTAAGGCTTAAGGGCCTGGAGTAGTGTGCCTGGAGGGCATGATGGGATTTGGTGTGTGTTTATATTGAGTTTTATGCATGATTATCATTTAATGCACGTTATATGACTAATTGATTATTTGAGATGCATGACTATGTGAATTAGTATGCATGTAGACCTGATTGTCTTATAATGAGCATGATTGTAATCTGGCCATGATAGGGCCTAACTGTGATAATTGTACTACGTGAATTGTGCCATGTGAGGTGGTGTTTTTATCAGGATGCACGCATCGAGACGGTCCTAGTGAGCCATTTAGTCTAAAAGGTCACAACGGGATGTTGTACCCGGCTCGGGAGGAGCCTAGGGGTACTTCGGAAATCTTATAAGTTGAATTGAGAATGAGTGGTTAGTTATGGGTAATTGGGTAACCTGGGTAACCATTTGTAACTGCTGTGGGTAACAAGTTTTAAGATAGAAAGTGGTAGAATTGAAATGAAAGTGTAAAGACTTAAGTGCCCTTGAAGGTTTAGCTAAGAAGGATTAGTAGGAAGGGGTAAATTGGTCTTTTGGCAAGGCAAATAGGCAAGTTTCAGCTGGGTATATGGGGTATACGGTTTGGGCATTGAATCATTTAGTGTTTTGATAAAATTAGAAGAGAAGGAAAAGAAGAGGAGAGAAAGGCTAGGGCAAGCAAAGAAGAAGAAGAGAAGGAGAAGTGGGGGTCTAGGAGAGATCAAGGAAACTTTTAGGGTGGATTCTACTCTTGAGGTAAGGATCTTATGCTTATTTAAGTTTGGGTTTTGTTTTGATTTGAGGAATTTAAATGCCTAAGCTAAGCATTGTTGAGTTTTGGGTTAGTTGCTGAAATTTAAGATCAAAGGTGTGGATCTTGGGTGTGTTGATGTTTTGATCTTGATTCTAGTGTCAATAGGTTGTTAGATTGTTCATATGAAGTTTGGATTTGAGTTTGTGGTTGAGATATGTGTTTGAGATGGTTTAAGGTGAGGTTTAGAGAGTAAAATGGTGGTTTTTTTCTGGGTTCGAAGGGTCGGGCCGCGGCATGGTCCTTGGTGAGCCGCAGCCCTTCGAAGAAGTTGTTTGCTGATGGAGAAGGGCGGGCCGCGGCATGGCCCAAGCAATGCCGCGGCCCTTACCTGTTTTTGGGCCTTTGGGGGTTCTGTTTGGGGGCCCAGCCGCGGCATGGGTGGCCTATGCCGCGGCGCTTAAGGGATTTTGGGATTTTGAGATTTTAGGCTTGGGAATTTAACCTAGGGTGCTCGGGGTTGAGTCTTTTACCATGTTTGGTGAATTTCAACGTTCCGAGTACTAGAACTTGGCCTGGAAGCTCATTTAAGGTTGTTAAAAGTGTCTTTTGTGTGTTGTGACTAGGATTTCGGGAGGCTCGTACTAGTGGACCGTGCTCGTGATCGTGGTGCATCGGAAAGCACGGAATACAGGTAAGAAAACCCTAACACCCGGGATTAGGGCATAGGCCCACTGTGTGATTGTAGGGCACGGCCCTAGCTTGTATTGTGTGCAAATGTGTAATCTTAGATAAACTATTGTATGTTTGAATGGCTATTTCATAATGTATGATATGTGTGATTGTAATTAAATGAACGGCAAGGCCGAGAGCGGCAAGGGCCGGGTACGGCAGTGGGGCCGGAAGCAACGCTCAGCACATGGGATGCTATAGCGAGGGTGGGACCCAAGGGATACGTGAGTTATCCTACGGTAATGACCGAGACCCCAAGCTTTGGTAAGGCCTCTGGGGCGGCATGGCCGTGCTTGTTTAAATCGATGATTTTCCTATTTTTCAGTGAATTATGCCAGTGATATTATTATTTCATATGTTATGTGCTATTTGGGTTTTCTTGCTGGGCTTTGGCTCACGGGTGCTCCGTGTGGCAGGTAAAAGCAAGGAGTCAGTCAACCGGCCATGAGTATGGAGAGCGTGGGGGCGGCGCGTACATGTTCGGCCTGCCCGACTGTTTTGGTTGGGGGCATTTTGTATATGGCTGTATTTAACCATTCTTTTGATAGCTGATCAAGTGTAAACCTATTTTGAGTTGTAAATATTTTGTAAACCTTATTTTGGGATCCCAGATGTTTTATATTTAACGCTTTCAATGAAGTTAAACATTTTAAAAGAATACAGCCTTAAACTCTGGTTTAATCACACTTTTGGTTTTAGAAACCACTTTGAGTCAATGAAATGCACAATTTCTGTTTTAAACTCACTTAGTAACGGCTCTAAGGTAGTAGGGCGTTACATTTCCTATAATAGCAGCTGCCAGTCGACTATTGGAGTGGCACCTTATGAGATGTTGTATGGTAGGAAGTGCAGATTGCCTATTCACTCGGATGAGAAGGGTGAGAGGAAATATTTGGGTCTTGAGTCAATTTAGAGGACCACTGAGGCTATGGAAAAGATTAGAGCTCGGATGCTCGCGTCTCAGAGCAGACAAAAGAGTTATTCAGATCCAAAGCGGAGGAACGTGGAGTTTCAAGTGGGAGACTATGTCTTCCTTAGGGTTTCACCATTGAGAGGGGTGACGAGATTTGGGAAGAAGGGCAAGTTGAGCCCTATGTTTGTGGAACCATTTGAGATCCTGGAGAGGATCGATCAGGTGGCCTATAGGTTGGCCTTATTATTATTACACTATACATGGACATATTATTACTCTATACTCGGACTAGAGGTAAGAAAAGTGCACCCAATACGAGATATATGTGATTAGGGCTTGGCCCGGTTGTTGATTATAACTATGAATAGGGCTCAGGCCCCTGAGAATGAACGTGATTGAGTTATGTTTGCGCTTGATGATTAAACATACTTGAATATTCTGTTTCTGGCTAAGTGTTATGTGATTGTTTGCATGAATTATGTGGCTAGGGCTTGGCCCCGCTAAGGGACATGGTTACCACTATGTTTGCATTTAATGGATGGTATTTTATGATTAATATGCATGCATAATTGTATTGTCTGAAGTATGCTTACTTGTTTCTGTATCTGAATACCTGGCTTAGGACTTGACTTATTAGTCAAGGGCGGCAATAGCGTGCTGCGTGCTAGTCGAAAGGCTTAGGCCCAATAAGGAACGTACTATTACGTTTCCCGACCCTAATGTTGTTGGAAAACAAAGCATTTCGCTAGCCTTATGGCTAGTTACTCAGAGCTAAGGGCGAAGGCCCCAGGTGACTCTATGGTCACATAGTTAGGGCATAGGGCTCGGATGGTCAACTATTTAGGGCAGCGGGCCCCAGAATGATCCAATGTTATTTTATTTGTAATTGTATGCATGCATGAGTGGATTATTACTGCTAGGCATGCTAGAAACGTATTTAGAACCTATATTTATTGTTCATGCATATGTTTAAGTTTTCTTGCTGAGTCTTGGCTCACATGTGCTATGTGGTGCAGTTAAGAGGAAATGAAAGCTTGACCAGCCATGAGTTGGAGAGATTCGGTGGCGGCATGTACATATGCAGCTGTTCATCCACCACGGCCGAGGGTATCTCAGAGGAACTAGAGCTGTATTCCTTATTTTGCCACTTAGGTCGGCCGATTGTAATTATTATTTATTTTTTGTATTTGTATTGTATTCTTAATACGTTATTGTTATCATTGTTTTAATTGCATTTTTAACATGTCAATTAGTAATTTAAGATGTAGTTATGGTATGAAATTCCATTTTTAGTAATTACCAAATTAATTAAACAAAGTAAATTAATTAAATTGCAGAATGGTAATTAACTGTTTACACATATTATAGTTCTGTCGGGACAGAAACCAAACTTGTCACGACAGAAAATGAACACAATAAAAAGACAGTGCAAAACAATAAAGAACACAACGAATTTTTACAAGGTTCAAAAACCCTTTCGGATAACCTACTCCTTGGGGCCACGCCCAGAGAATAAAACCAATTAATAAAGAATCACAAGTACAAAAACATTGACTTAAACAAAACAAGACTCCCTCTTGAGATTTGCCGCAACTTGTTGTACTTCTCTTCACTAATCTGATCTTGATTGAAACACCCAACCACTTGAACTCCCTTCAATGGCCAGCGAGTGCTTGCATCCTCCCGACGCAAGGCTTGTAAAAATATTCTCCTGAAGACTATAAACGTTGTGTTTAAATTACAAAGTGTATTCACTCATGAACATGGTATAAACTCACCACTAAAAACTAAACACACATATTTCTACAAGATCACGTGAATACTTATGATCTTGAATACAAAGAGGAACTCTCACAAATATTACAATAAAGCTTACGAATAATGCTCCAAAGAGTTCACTTTTCTCACTGCCTTTAGAGCCCTATTTATAGAGTCCTTTTTCGTGCTCACAAAGGCTGAGAAAGATTTCTTCTAATAAAGGCAAGAATCATAGAAGTTATTCTTGATTG
The DNA here is from genome assembly GCF_963169125.1 of Humulus lupulus. Taxonomy (NCBI): domain Eukaryota; kingdom Viridiplantae; phylum Streptophyta; class Magnoliopsida; order Rosales; family Cannabaceae; genus Humulus; species Humulus lupulus. The sequence goes on from NC_084802.1 coordinate 245,924,198, forward strand.
TCGAAGAGTTGCCTTATTTAGAAAATGTTGATCCGACAGATGCGATATCGGTGGGGACAGCTCAGACCTGTGTCGGATAAAAAACAAGCTCAAAAAGGAAACAATAATTAATGACATTAAGAACCAGTTTCCTGATTGCAATCCTTGAGCTGCACGAAAAACATATAAGCAAATATTCCAAAAACAACTTTGGATAAGTACTGAATATTTGCAATATACTTTTTCCCTTTAAAAACAAAATGAGACAATAAAGGCTAAATAAGGAAGCACATTATTGTCCAAAATTCACAAAAAGGGAAACAAATATTTCTGAAAATTATAATAAGGGAAACCAAACATTTCCGAAAAGTATAATAAAGGGAAACAAACATTTCTGAATATTATAATAAAGGGAAACAACTAAATCCACCAAATAATCTTTTAAGAAAAAGATATTTCTATAAAAATGCAAATTATAGGATTTACAATCTCCCCCTTTGGAAATTTTATAGACAAGGAATATCTATTTTTAAAAGATCCCTGCAAAACACAAGTAAGTGCTTAAAATCATAAGAGTCACAAAATGACTCCCCCTACGAAAGATAACCAAAGCACAAGATAAAACTGTTAATAAGAAACAGCAGGCCAGTCAACATAATCGATGTACCAAAAAATAGAGTTACTCTCTCTCCCCCTCATTGTCTAAGAAAAATGCCAAAGAATCAACGAAACATAACCAAAAAACAAAGACACTTTTAGTGTTCATTTGCATTTATCAAAAGCAAATAAAAATAGATCGAAAGGAACGGTAACCATCATGGAGCTGGAGTGGTAGATGCTGGAGCAGTTGAAGTGGCAGTGGGAACAGACTCGGAAACTGTCTCCTGCTGAGACTTCACAGATTTTGAAGATGAACCATGGCCTTGAGTCTTCAGGGCTGCTAAGAGAGAAACAAGTGAAACACACAAAGAAAGAAACCCTAAACACTTCGGTTATATGTGAGAGATTTAACAAGGAAACACTGATTAGAAAAATAACCAAAGGGACTCCGAATATATAAAGTATTCGGTACACAAATGAGGCAAGTTCAAAAAATGGGTAACCAAAAATGGGTAACCGGATTTTGAGTGATAAATGCCAAAATATCTCATTTTTTAAAAAAATTCTTTCACACCTCATAATTGGAAACTTTTTGAATATTTTTAGAATATATTGAGATAAAACAAATAAATTGCATCAATTAATTTTTCAAACCTTTTTTTTAAGTACACGGTAGATAACAGATTTTATTTTTCAATTTTTTTTATTATTTTTAATACAAAATTGCCGAAAAATAGAGTGTAGATTGCCATACCATATGTGTCCATGTAAATGCCAAGTCCTGTTCAAAAGAAACAAGATAACCATATTTTTTCACAAATTAGAGAAATGAGTTATAAATCAAATACTAAGAGACCATAATTCGAAAAATATACCAATCACAAAACATATTTGAATCAATTCATTATATGTATGAGTCTTACAGCCATCTTACACAGTTTAGTCAACAAGCATGTGTGGGTGCATGTGTAATCAATTTGGCGTTTCTTTTTGGCCTTTTAAAGCTAGGGTCATTGCCCATATTTGGCAATTTTTAGCCTTTTTCAAATTGTAACCATAATGGAGGCTATAACTCTTATACTTATGGTAGCCCTTTACGCTGGTAGAGTATCCTCCAATATAATTGCTAATTACCTGGTACCAACTTACTCAGTGTCGGCTTTCACACATCAGTATAGGTAGCTCTTTTCCAAAATGGAGCCTGAAAAAGAAACTAGATTAGGAATGCTCATACAATGATAATGATTTGATCAAATATGAATTTGATGGTCTATAATTTTTCAAATATGGTTTTTTATTCCAACAAAGTATATGACTTATAACGATCATTTTCTAAAATACAAAAAATATGCTCATCAAATTTCTTCCAATCAGGACATGAGATTTATAAAAACACATATGCAAGGCAAGATAATCAATTTATTGGCAATTTCAAATAAAACAAACCCCCAAGGATTTCCTGAGGGAATCAAATCTGACCGTGTCTAAGGCTTTAGTAAAAATATCTGCAATTTGTTTGTTAGTCTCAACATATTCTAAAATCAATGTTTTGTTTTCAACAAGTTCCCTAATAAAATGATGACGAATGTCAATATGTTTGGTGCGAGAGTGCTGAACAGGATTTTTGGAGATATTAATAGCACTTGTATTATCACAAAAAATGGTTAAAGTTTTAACATCAAACCCATAGTCTGCCAACATTTGTTTCATCCACAAAAGTTGAGTACAGCAGCTTCTAGCAGCAATGTACTCAGCTTCGACTGTTGACAAGGAGATGGAGTTTTGTTTTTTACTATGCCAGGAGACTAAATTGTTTCCTAAGTAAAAACAACCACCACTTGTGCTTTTTCGATCATCAGTGTTTCCTGCCCAATCTGCATCACTATAACACACAATGTTAGAATTTGTTTCTTTGGAGTACCAAATGTCTAAATCAAGAGTACTATTGATGTAACAAATAATTCTTTTTACAACAGTCACATGAGACTCCATGGGGTTCCCTTGGAAGCGAGCACACACTCCAACATTGAAACATTTTTCATGGGAATTTTTCAAATGTTTTCCCAATCGATATGGTTCACATTTACCTAAATTCGGTAAATCATGAACATGACTCACACTTCCAATTTTTCTCAAATTTTCAAACACCACATGACCATGTTTTTCATGACACAAATTAGTATCACTCCTTGTGTTTGTGTGACAACTGCGTGATTGAGATAATGGGTAACAATTGTCAACAGATTTATATCCCTTCAAAACACAATTTCCATTTTGGTCAAGCACAAAACAATTATCATGAGAAAAATTTACAAACAAGTTTTGGTCACAAATTTGACTTATACTAATTAGATTAGTTTTAAGTCCATCAACCAAAAGAACATTTTGTAACTTTGGTAGTCCTTCAGAATTTAGAGTGCCACTACCAAGTACCTTACAAGACTTACCATCTCCAAATGTGACTTCCCCATTTTTCAAAGTCTTGAAGTCAGTGAGTATGCTTTTGTTACCTGTCATATGCCTAGAACAACCACTGTCAAAATAGCAAAACTTAAAAGCACATGTTCTAAGACAAGTAGAGGAAGCAAGACATTTGAATTCATTTTTATTCACCCAAACTATCTTAGGTCGTGTCCTTTTCTTCAAGGGAATTTGTCTCAAATTACCATGATGATTAAAGAATTTTTTTTGAAGAAAATTAATCAAGGTAAAACATTTAGGTCGAATATGACCTTTCACTCCACAGAAATTGCAAATTGGAATAAAATGACCAGTTTTTTTATTCTCGAAATTTCTGGTTTGTTTCTCATGTGTTGTGACAGATTGAGAAGATGATGCCACATGAGTTTGAGTTGTTTCTGCAAAAGGGTCAGTTGTCAAAAAAATAGGAAGATTTCCAGAAATATAAATTGTTTTTCCTTTAGGTTTAGATCCATTTGATCATAACCTAGAAAAATCACAAGCTTTTTGACTTGCAAGCAGAAAATCATCCAAAACCATAGATCTATGATTAAGCAATTTGACACCTTTCACAATTTTATCAACTTCATTAGACAAACGATTGATTTCAGACTCTTTAGCAACAATCTCAATTTCATATTTTTTAACAAGAGAGTCAAGTTCTTCATTTCTTTTCTTGATAACTTTGTTATTGTTTGCCATCAAATGATTATCTGAACATACTTTCAACCATTGATCATACATGTTTTTGTATGATTCTTTCAAGGAATCCTCATCCAAATTGGATTCATTTGAATCACCATGGGAACCCTCATCTGTTGAAATAATATTATTTAAACAAACAAGGTTATCATTCACCTGCACAGAAAAAGGTCAGCAAGAAAAAACAGAAGTTAAGGCAAGATTATAATTTTCTTCCTCATCACTACTTTCAGATTCCTTGTCACTCCAAGTGGCTGCCAAGACCTTCTTATTTTTCTTTATGGCATTGGCACATTTAGATTGAATATGTCCAAAACCTTCACACTCCCTACATTGAATACCTTTTTTATTAGTCGATTCAAAAGGTTTGGAAAAATTATTACCTTTGGAGGATTTAGACATGTTTTTCTTGTTACCAATCTTTTTCATAAACTTCTTAAATTTTTTCAATAACAAGATCATTTCATCATCATCTTCCTCATCTGAGCTTTCCATTTTCTCTTTGGAAGATTTCAAGGCAATCGATTTCTCCTTTACATCAATTGGTTTCTCTTGGCGGATCTTTTGATTAAGTTCAAAAGTTCAAAGAGATCCCATCAATTCCTCAACTTTCAAGGTGTCAAGGTTCTTTACCTCCTCAATGGCTGTGATCTTGGATTGAAACCTGTCAGGAAGAGATCTAACAATTTTCCTAACCAAAACAGAGTCAGAAAACTTTTCTCCTAAAGAAAAATATTCATTAGCAATGTCAGACAATTCTTCATAAAACTCAGTGAGGGTTTCTTTTTCTGACATGCGAAGATTTTCAAATCTAGTAGTCAACATTACAAGCCTAGATCGCTTAACATCAGTTGTTCATTCAAATTGAGTTTGAAGGATTTCCCAAGCATCTTTAGCAGACTCACAAGAGGAAATCAATTTTATATAAGTTTCACCAACTCCATTAAAAAGTGCATGTAAAGCTTTATTATTATAAATTGACAATTTATCTTCTTCATTAGACCATTCAAGTTCAGATTTTACCTGTGTCTTACCAGATTTTGAATTTATCTCGACAGGTGGTGTCCAACCAGATAATATTGATCTCCAAGCCCTTTCATCAAGGGATTTTATAAAAGATTTCATCCTTACTTTCCAGTATGGATAGTTTGTATCATTCAGTAATGGAGGGCGAGTGATAGATCCTCCTTCTACAAAGACAGACATTTCACAAGAAACAACACAAACGGAAAAACACAAAATCTCACTAAGAGTTTAGTGACCTGCTCTCATACCAATTGAAATTCCGTTTTTAGTAATTACCAAATTAATTAAACCAAGTAAATTAATTAAATTGCGGAATGGTAATTAATTGTTTACACAGATTACAGTTCTGTCGAGACAGAAACCAAACTTGTCACGACAGAAACTGAACACAATAAAAAGACAGTGCAAAACAATAAAGAACACAACGAATTTTTACAAGGTTCAAAAGCCCTATCGGATAACCTACTCCTTGGGGCCACGCCCAAAGAATAAAACCAATTAATAAAGAATCACAAGTACAAAAACATTGACTTAAACAAAACGAGACTCCCTCTTGAGATTTGCCGCAACTTGTTGTACTTCTCTTCACTAATCTGATCTTGATTGAAACGCCCAATCACTTGAACTCTCTTCAATGGCCAGCGAGTGCTTGCATCCTCCCGACGCAAGGCCTGTAAAAATCTTCTCCTGAAGACTATAAACGTTGTGTTCAAATTACAAAGTGTATTCACTCATGAACATGGTATAAACTCACCACTAAAAACTAAACACACATATTTCTATAAGATCACGTGAATACTTATGATCTTGAATACAAAGAGGAACTCTCACAAATATTACAATAAAGCTCACGAATAATGCTCCAAAGAGTTCACTTTTCTCACTGCCTTTAGAGCCCTATTTATAGAGTCCTTTTTCGTGCTCACAAAGGCTGAGAAAGATTTCTTCTAATAAAGGCAAGAATCATAGAAGTTATTCTTGATTGTCGAAGAGTTGCCTTATTTAGAAAATGCTGATCCAACAGATGCGATATCAGTGGGGACAACTCAGACTTGTGTCGGATAAAAAACAAGCTCAAAAAGGAAACAATAATTAATGACATTAAGAACCAGTTTCCTGATTGCAATCCTTGAGCTGCACGAAAAACATATAAGCAAATATTCCAAAAACAACTTTGGGTAAGTACCGAATATTTGCAATATACTTTTTCCCTTTAAAAACAAATTGAGACAATAAAGGCTAAATAAGGAAGCACATTATTGTCCAAAATTCATAAAAAAGGAAACAAATATTTCTGAAATTTATAATAAGGGAAACTAAACATTTCCGAAAAGTATAATAAAGGGAAACAAACATTTCTGAATATTATAATAAAGGGAAACAACTAAATCCACTAATTTATCTTTTAAGAAAAAGGTATTTCTATAAAAATGCCAATTATAGGATTTACATGGTAGTTATTTAAATTTATAGCAAAAATCAATAAATTTGATTGAAATGTATAATAATAATATTACATAATGTATTGTATTATTGTTATAAATAGATAGAAAAAAATTAGCTTGTGACCGAAGAAGTCTATTTAAAAGGAAAAAAAATTATTATTCTAATGATATACTTTTTAACTTTTAGACAAAAAAATATCTTTACCAAAATACGTAAATCATGAACTAATAATTATTAGTTATTATCCATTTATTTTATTTTTTAAAAGCTGACAGCAAACATAATAGTTATCAATCAATAATAATAGGGTTTCTTTTTTTAGTTGTTCTTTAAATTTTTTAATACTTAAATCCCGAAAGTTGATTTTGAATCTGTTAGGTTCCCAATGATTTCAAAGCATATCATTTATGTCACCAAATGCTATTTTTATTTATTTTTTCTTTCAAAATATATAAATAAAATATAAAAAATAGTGAATCAATCTTAAAAGAAAAATTGAATCACTTAATTTATGACAATACCAAATATTATTTTGGAAAAACATATGTTTTCATGACATTTTAAAAAATATTTAATAGTTTTATAAATTAAATTAATTTTTCATTAAAAATCTATAAATTTTTAATATTAATAACTAAACGAAATTATCAATATTTATAATGTATATATTTTTTTTTTGTAAATTTTTTCTATAATGCAACTTATAACTAATATATATATATATATATGCACATAAACAAATTTATATAATACACTATTATTAAGTTTTAAAAAATGTATGAAATAAAAAAGCATAAACATAATAAAAATTGATAATATTAAGATAATTGAGATAATATAATTATTGATATTAATTATAAAAAACAATGTAGATAAAAATATTTTTTTAATGAAACATTAATTTAATTTATAAAAATATTAAATATTTTTAAAAATAGCATGAAAATATTTTTTTTCTTATGTTATATTTGTTATTGTCATAAATTAAATGTCAAAATATTTTATGAATAATTTACCATTTATTTTGAATTTTTTATGTATTTTAAAAGAAAAAAGAAACAAAAATAGCATTTAGTGACCTAAATGATACGATTTGAAAAGATTGTGGACCTAACTCATACAAAATCAACTTTTGAAACCTAAGCGTTACAAAATATAAACAATGAGAACCAGAGTGGAAAAAAAAACCCATAATAATACATTAATAGGTAAGTTCCTCATCCTACCATTTCTATTAATTATGTATAATAATCGTAATAATTAAAGAAAATTCCTATCTATGTAATTAACGTAGTGCTATACAATATGTAACTTTCTCATCTCCCCACTCTTTCTATTAATTAATATCTACAATAATAACCTATATCTATATGTAACTCCAATTCCATTAGTAACGGCCTAATAATAAATTAAACAAAATACTACAATTGATAATGAAAGCTCCAGCTCTCTCAAGTTAATGACAATGATATTGATACCATTTTTTTAATTATTATTTGGTTTTTTGGTTTATTGTTAAAGAAAACAAAAATCCTATTGAAATGTCACTAGGGAGTTAATATATATTAAGGCAAGAAGCAAATTAAGTTGGTACAGATGAGAGCAATATTAATTTAAGCTAAAGCGATGGAGAACTATAAAAAAGAAGCGAAGACAAATAAATAATATATCACACCCTCTTTATCATCAGCTATGTTTTGGCAATTTCTCACAGACATATGAATCAAGATAATTTTGAACTAGAGAATTAGATTTTTTTGTTCATCTCTCACTGTCCTAATATCTCGAGGTTTGGGGTTTGCAGCGATAACTTGGTATATATTGATATATTTGAGATATATAGAAAGATAAATTAAAGAAGAGAAAGATGACCGATAAGTTTATTAGTTTGGTGATGGATGGCTATTTTAAGTTTATGAAAAAAAAAAAAAACTCTAATCTATGTTTGTTGTATTTCAGGTGAAGAAACATGAGAGACACAGACCAAGGATAAGAGAGACACCTTCTGCCATAGCCAGTGTTATATATTTATGCGCTTAAAGTTCTGAATGTGAGTATATTCACTATTGATTTTAGCTTATCATTCCTTAATGACAATCCTAAGATTAGAATCATGTAAATGTATGAAAGATATTTGTATGCAAAGGTCAGCTTCTATCAAATGATCTTGAACAACTTGTAAGTCATTACGCTCTTGCATTTATGAATGATCTTATATATACTTTGCATGTATATATTAGTCAACTTCATGTATCTATGTTTTTGATAATTTCTCTTTTTTTTGGTCGTTGTTTAGGGAAGCTAAGCTACACTCTGGAATACATAAAGCTCAAGAGTCAAGATTAGGATGAATGTTTTGCGAAAAAAAAAAAAGATAATAAAAAAGTAAAAAATATGAGAACATATAAGAATTAATCGTGTTTTTATTATATATAATAGATATTAGATGAGGCATTATAGGTGCCAAAAAAAATTCTAGCAAAGAAGGTAAAAATTTTATGTGATCCTAAGCAAAACAACATGACTTTTCTACATTTTTTGGAATTTGATTTTTTTTTTCATTTTTTTTCTTAAATCTCTTATATGTAAATAATGATGTTTTAATGCATTGTATATTTATTATATTAATATCTCTTTTGAATTTATTGTACATATCGTTTTTATTGCATTTTTCATTAGCATTGAGAATATTTATTTTTTGTGTGTTGTTTCCTAAAAGTTTAGCATGATGACGTGACACAGATATAAGGCAGGTGAAGAACACATGACGAGACATTTATAGAGGACTGGTAGACTCATGACCAGACAGGAGGATAAAGTGTTATCATATAGATTCAAAATTTATGCAGAGCAACAGGAAAATAAGTTGACGAATGACATGCGACCAGAGCTGCTCGGTTAAATACAATTAAAGCTCAAAGTTATTTTAATATACATATATTTGTGTGATATCTGTTATTTAAAGTATAAAGTGTATTATTTACATATTATTTTATGTTCACTTGTTGCACAAATTACGCATGGCCCATGGCCCATCTATGTACATTCTTGATTATATAAATAGATGACTCAAGAATTCATTATTTTGTATGTTGTAATTCTTTACTTTCAGAGAATTCTAAGAATTTAAGGTTGTTATCAATGTTTTTGTATCCACTCTCTCAGCTTTTGAAACTTGGTTTACTCTACTCATTTGATCGCAAGTTTTAAGAATTTACATAAATACTAATATAAAGTGGACGTAGGTCATTATTGATCAGCGAGACCGAACCACTATAAATCTTTGTGTCGTTTGTTATTCTTGGTTCAGTTCTTATTTTATATCGTAAATTTGACTTAGTGTCGTTGACCAAATCTCAGGTCAACAATTTGGTTCTTTCATTGAAAGTTGAACTCAAGAAGAAAAAAAATGGCTAAATGTACTAAGAAAACGCAAGGTCAGCAGGCAGGTCAGACGTTTGAGAATCCTCAGAACCCACCCTCTCCCCCGACAGTTACTAAAAAAGAGCCTCAAGTATAACTGGTGGAAGAAAGCCAAGAATTGGATGCTGAAACCATGCGAGCAGCCATGAGAATGTTACATGATGAGTTGGCCACGTTGAAGGCTAACAAGGAGAATGTGTCTGAGACCATGATCATGCAACAAATGGAAATTGATAGACAAAGACGAGAACTCAATGATAGGCAAGCCGAGATGGATCGGCGTCAGAGGGATGCAACTGTGGCATTGGAGGCGACTATATAGTTAGCACAAGGAGTTTGATCTGCACAGAGACCTCAACCAGAACCATCACAAAGTCCTCAACAACCAGAATGACCCCGGGCTGCTCAACGTGACAAACAACCCCAGAATTCTGGTAGACATACTGAGCAACGTCAGTCTCCTCGGTCCGGTCGAGTCAGCGAACAGCCACCTCGACAGAATAGGGACGAGTAGCGTCCCCGAAGCCCAAGAAGTCTTGTAATTGACAAGCAAGTCATACTTGAAAGAGGACCAGGGAATATTTCCTTAGGGAACATGAGGTAGCCAGACTTAGATTCTGCGATCAGAGATCCCCCACGACAAAATAATGTCCCAGGACCTAGCAACCAACACAAACGTCATAGGCCTCCTGTGGTTTATTGGGATGGTTTTTGATGAAGAGAAGGTGATAGTGCATACAAAAGGTTGCACACTTACAGGTCGCAGTTTAGAGATGGGCATGATTACAACGAAGGGGATTCTGGATACAATAGAAATCCAAGAAGAAATGCTGGTCGACTTGATGAGCAAAGGTTTAAGTAGCAGGACCCTCCACCTCCTCCACCAATGAATCATCGACCAACAAATCAAAACGCAGAGGGGCAGCAAAGGCAGCCTAATGTCTTTGATCGGCTTGGAGCATCAGAGAAAATACAAAGTGAAGATCTGAGGGATCACTACAATAATTTTTAGTATATATTACAGTAAAAAATGACACATATTTAAAAGTGTTATTAATAGATAATTAAAAAAAACACGGATCCCAACATATTTTTACATAGACACGGATGAAATTGTTTTGGCGCCATATGAAATATAACTAGGCGCCAAATGAAAATAATAGAGACACGGAATTTCTCTAATTTCTCTCAGCCTCCAATGAATCCTTAAACCTAATTTCTGGTTTTGTCTCTCTGCCTCTCTTTCTTACACTCAGCTTCTACACAACCACGTTATTCTCCTCCACTCACTCTCGTCTACACAACCACGTTTCTACACTAATTTCTTGTTTTGTCTCGTCTATCTCTGCCTCACATAACGATTCTCCCCTGCTGGAAGCAAGAACATTTCTGTGAGGTGAATTTTTTTTGTACAGATTTCATATAATCAATATATAAATATATATATTTGTGTGTATATGTATATGTATTTATAATGTGTTTGATGGTTTTGTGATGTCCCTCCCTGCATTTACTCTCTTTCATTTTTTTCTCTCTTTCTCATTCTGTCATGCAAGTGACAGGCTTGGCGTCGACAGTGACACTATTCAGAAGCTGGGCATCAGTAGCTATACTCGGTTTTTAATGGTAATGACTCTATTTTAGTAGCACTTAGCAAAAATGTGTCCAAAAATTAATTTTTTGTTTTTACAAACCACAGAACAAGAGTATAGAAGAGAGAAAATTTAGGGGAAAACCTATAATTCTTAATCTTGACACGTGGGGTTAGAGGCGTAAAATTGGGGGAGTCATCGTTGGGTGGGTGGGGTGGGGGTTAATTGCGAAAAATTTGTTATTGTCACTGAATGAGCTTGAGTATGTCTTTGTGATGGAAGTGAAGCTAAGGCAGAGACATAAAATGGGTTCGGTAGTTCCATACTCCAAAACCATTAAATAAGTCATGCATAATCTTATTTGATCTCATTTTAGTGGCTAATCATATTGGTTTTTGTGCTTAATGTTAAAATATAATATTAAAACACAAAATTTGATAACATCTATTAATGTATAGCTTTCTTTTTTTGTAGAGTATTGTTTGAATGTCCAACCCTTGTTAATAGCCTTAAGCATAATGGTTTTCTAAGCCAATATATCACTTGAAACCAATATCACATGCCCATTTTTATCTCTAACAACCTAACTAACTCCAAGCTCATCTTATATGTGAATTAACTAACAACTTCAATTCTTTACCATCAAACTTTTATTTCTTTATTTGAATTAAATGTACACCTTCTAGGATGGTTATCTATTCTAGGGGATAATGATGCATTTTCACACATGTAGTGAGAAATTAGGCTAAGTATGGTCATTATCGTGTGTGTGGTATCACTAGATGTTAGGAGTTGAAACTAAAAACACTTTTTTTTTGTTGATATTCATATGTATATGTATATATAAAAGTAGACTATGTTCTGCTGATATGCAGAAATGGAGATTCCATATTCAGGAGATCTCTGAGGGACAATACTTAGCCAAGCACTACTTGGTTCATGCCATCAAAAGGTATGAGAAGTTATATGAATTCAAATCTTTTTCTTTGTTGAACAAGTCTCTAGGCGACTTTCTAAGAATTTTTACGTATTATTAACTGGTTTTTGTAGGCATTGTTAAAGATCCAAGAGCTGAGCAAGAACCCTTCTCTTTTCTTCAACATCGTAAGTATGAAAATGTATCTACTTTTACTTTTCTTTGAATTCGCACAGTTGCATGTTTTCTTCTCCTCATTTTAATTTTCCCGATTTTTCTTGGTAAAACTTCATAGCATTTAAGTTATGTTTTCTCAATTTACCATATATATATGTATTATTACTGAAAAGATTAATACAAACATAAAATAACATTAACAAAAATTGCAGGAAGACTTGCCAATCTCTACATAATAAATCAGTAGAGTAAGGCACATCTTTAAATTGAGATATTTTCTCATGAATGTTACACTTGCTTGTTTAAGTGCAGTTGCTTAGTGTGGTAAGATGAATGCCATAGCTTGTGCATCAGAAACTTGTGCAAGAATTATTAATTCCAAGGTTAGCATAATGAGTTCCCTTTCTTGCATTTTCTCTCCTTTTCTTGCATTTTCTCTCCTTTTCATGCATTTTCTTAGTCGATCAGTCTGAGGCCATATTCAAGGCGTGTATTACTGAGTTGATAAGACATGTACAGTCATCTCTTGAGAAATTAGAAATCTCAAATTGAATATTTTAATTTATTATAATGTACTTAGTATTTTTTTTATTTCATAATTGGTTTTCAGGTATTATGTATGTAGGAGAAAAAACATTAATAAGTTTTCTTATCAGATAATTATGATCCTCTTCTCACATAATTCTAACATTAATTTATTGCTGATCATTTAAGCTAGTTGGTTGTGTTTTCTCTATACTCTTTCTCTATATAAATTAAATAATTCATGACTAGATTGTATAAATAAATAAATAAATCATTTTGAGCATGATAATAACTATATGGCATACCACATGTTTGATAAAAATTGCAAGTAAAACACACATGTTAATCCATGAAACTCATTCTATGTCTCTGTTCATGTAATTTTTATTTTGATCTTATAACCATGTTGTTCTTTCAATATGAGATAATTGTGACATGACTTTTTGATTTATTAGGCTCTCTACACACGTTTTTAAATTTCATGGATTTATCATTTCCCTTATTTGTATTGATAATAAATATGATTTTTTTCTTCCTTTTAAATTGGAATACAAACTGTTTTTGGTTTTTTGTTCTTTCTCTGTGTGTTGTGTCTGCTTTTTTTCTTATTATTGTTGGTTTTATTGCATTATTGTTGGCCTTTTGTTATTAGTTTTTCTGCTGCTTTTGCTGCCACTTGTCGTTGTGTTTAAGAGTTTTGTTGTTCTCTTTCTTTTGTGAGCTCTAGTTTCCAAGAACTCTGTAGTGGGTTTGGAAATTTCAGTTTATACTTCAGCTCACTAATTGGTTGTTTCCGAGTTATTTTTTTGTTGCCAAGAATGATAGTATTTATTTTTGTCATAAACTTAGAATTTTTATTTCTTTGCTGCCAAGAATGACTGTTTATTTCTTTTTTTCTAACTTTTATTATAAGTTTATTTGTGATAATTGATAATATGTTGCTGTTATTGTTATACCCAGATTTCGAGATGTGTTAAATGTGACCTCGAAAGCTGGATTCGCAACAAATGAACTCGTAAAGTTTGAAGTATGCTCTAGGACTAAATATCGAGCCTACAAGACTGAGACCCCCGAATGTGGTGACCTCGAAATATTCACGATCTCGAAGGGTAGCTCCCGAGATGCATCTATCCCCAGGGAAGACCTCGGATCAAGGGTTCCGAGCCTGACACACGTATAATCTCGAAGTCATGTGACCTCGGGAGATGTCATTAGCTCGAAAGCTGATGAGAAATTTGGGAGAATAAGGCCTTGGAGATATATGATAATGACCTTGAATATCTACAAGTGTTGTCTATAAGGGACGTGTTCTGCATTTATTATTGTAAATCCCATAAAATCATGGGATATTATTCGATTAGTTATACGCCCCCTGGTCTTCAGGGGACGTTTCCTTTTATATCGGATTACAGGCATTTAAAGTCATTTAATTTATTTACACAAAAAGAGTAACTACCCAAAATATGTGGGATAGTATTCTGCATCCTTCTCTATAAATAGAGAAGTCATGCACTATTGTAAAAGACCGAAATTCTGATTCTTGAGAGAAAACTCTGAAGAATTCATGCTTAAGAATTTTCAAAGATAATCTTGGGTTTAATAACAGAGACTCGTGGACTAGGCAGATTTAACTGCTGAACCACGTAAAAAATCGTGTTGTGTATTGTCATATTTTAATTAGCCATTACTAGTTATTGCTTACATGCTCTTCTTTCACTGTTGACGAAAAATGGCGTCAACAGTTTGGTGCTTTCATTGAGAGCCTTAAGCATTCATCCCTGAAAAAGTCATGGCCACCAATAATTAGAACACACCTGAAGAAAATTACCCAAGACGTCCTGGAAAACAACCAATGGAGAACCCGGATGTTGAAGAGAGAAGTGGGTCTTCTGATTCCCGGGGACCACCTCCTCCACCAAGAGATGAGGATATGTATTACAATCCTGAGTGGTATGTTCCTATTGTGGAACTTGAAAACCGACAATTGAAGCAGCAGTTGGCAGAGGCCAACAGACGAAATGAGGAGTGGGCAAGGATAGCCGCAGAGGCGCAGGTGGCTCAGCCCCCGCCTCCGCGCGAAAACTAAGTCCCTCCTCCAAGGGACGTGCATGTTCCTCCCCGTAGACCCCGTGGGCATCCACGAAAAGACGTGCCACAAGGAGGCCGACTCAACCTCTGGCACCGGCAGAGCCATCCGCTCCACCTAGGCCCCAGAGGAGTACTCGGGCTCGGGCCCCGGCTAACCCGCCTGTGGAAGTGCCTGTAGGAACTGAGAATAACCGAACCCCTGCAGAGGCTTGGACTCAGATACCTGGGAGCGCACCAAATGCGACCGACCCATCTCGGGCAAATTCTGGACCCTCTAGGCCGCGACATGGGTGGCAGCCACCGTCGCCTATACGGTTCCCTCTATCACCCATAAGATATCCTTCGCCCCCCCGCAGGAACACTCAACCCGTTCGAGATCAGGACGAAGGGCGTGCGGGGGGAAGTCAAGGAAATGGGGAGGCTTTCCAGGAGCGGAGAGGCGCCCCATCTGAGAAAAGTCAAACGTCTCGGTCTCGCACGGCGGAGACAAGGCAACGTGGGAAGAATCCATCACGAAATAACCAAGCAACGAGTTTTACCAGTGATGATTCCGGAGATACCAGGTCGGTCAGTAAGCATGACCAAGGTCGTAAGAATACTGGAAGCCGCAAAAATCATCCCGACCTGCGAGATCACCTGAACCAGAGTTGGGGTAATGGTGACCAAACAAATCCGGACTTGAGGAATCGCTTGAATAGGCGTAGAGATCCCTTGCGGAGACGCGAGCCTGGGATTGTGATCGGTGACAGCCGATTCTAGACAGTGCCTCTTGCGGACCCAGTCCAAGAAAGAATTGACCAGCTTGAAAAGGCTTTTAAGCTTTTGAAAAATGAGCAAAGGAATGATCGATATGAAGACTCTGACGAGGAGCTCGAACTGTTTGCTCCTCATATTTCGAATACTCCATTTCCTCAAGGGTTTCGGATCCCTCACGTCCCAACGTTTGAAGGAAAGACCGACCCGTGCAGTCACCTGAGCACGTTCAACACCATCATGAGAGCTAGAAACGTGGGTTACGAGCTCAGGTGCATGTTGTTTCCAGCATCATTGACAGGACCTGCCAAAAGTTGGTTCGAAAAATACAAGAGACACTCGATAACTTCTTGGGAGCAGTTGTCTAAAGACTTTAAGAAGCAGTTCAGAGCAATGATGGGGGTCAGACCAGAGGCATCTACTTTGACTAACGTCCGACAACAGCCGGGCGAAACACTAAAAAGTTACTTAACAAGGTTTAATCTGGAAGTCGCCCGAGCTCGGGACGTGGATGACAGTGGGTACCTAATGGCTGTCCGAGCCAGCGTAATGCCGGGAAGTGCCCTTTGGGACGACATGCAAAGGAAACCAGTAAGGTCCATAACCGAGTTTAACAGACGAGCGCAGAGGTTTGTCAATGTAGAGGAAGCGAGGTCAACGCTCAATGCGACTTCCCAGCCCGAAACTACAACGATAAACATCAACTCTGCCTCAACCTCGGCGGACCCAGCAGCTCCAAAACCTGTCACGGAGAACCCCTCCAAGAGGAAAAAGAACGAAGGAAGTAACCCCGAAGCCGAGGGACGAAAGAAATAGAAAGGGGAGAGATATTTCTCCGTGTATAGAGTATACACCAAGCTCAATGAGTCTCGGGAGAACATATACCTGGCTAATGAAAACCAAGTCCCCTTTAGGCGTCCGGACCCGATGAGAAATCAAAAATCCAAGAGGGACTCCAGTAAGTATTGTCGATTTCACAGAGACACCGGGCATACAACCGATGAATGTCGACAACTGAAGTACGAGATCAAAGGATTGATCTCGAGAGGTTACTTCCGGCAATATGTCAAAAACCAGAGTACTAGTCAGGCGGCCACGAGCCAAAGAATAGCCGCGCCTCCGACGACACAAAACAACAATTCCCGAGCTCGGGAAGAAGACAGGCCCCCGCCGATAGATGGAGAGGATGTAATAACCATCTCGGGAGGGCCTCATCTCGCAGGAGTGGGCAGGAACGCCCAAAAGAGATATGTTAACGAGCTGAAGACTGGGGACGGGTCTCCTTATGAACCCGAACCTAGGGCCCCAAAAAGCTAGAGGATTGAGACACAACCAATAACCTTCACCGAGGAAGATGCATCCCATGTACAGTTTCCTCACCATGATCCGCTGGTCATTACTCTTCAGCTGGCCAACAAAAGGGTCCACCGAGTTCTCATAGATAATGGGAGCTTAGTCAACATTCTTTACAAAGCAACCCTCGAGAAGATGGGACTCTCCCTTCGCGACCTGAAAGCGTGTGCAACTACTTTGTATGGCTTTTCAGGAGAAGGAATCGCCTGCATGGGATCCATCGAGCTCCCCGTGACCTTGGGAGACTACCCAGTCTCGGCAACCAAGATGATGGAGTTCGTGGTAGTAGACTTACCATCTGCCTACAATGTGCTGCTCGGGAGACCCGCCCTGGTCGGGCTGGGGGCAGTTTCATCAGTAAGGCATCTGGCCCTTAAGTTCCCAACCCCTAGTGGAGTCGGGACATTGAAAGGAGACCAATTAGCAGGGAGGGAATGCTACAGCATCTCCTTGAGAGGAAAGAAACAGACGAATGCACAAGCACTCGTCATCATACAAAACTAAGACGGAATGGTCTTAGAGATTGACGAAGAGATTGATCCAAGGATTGAGGAGAAAGTTGACCTCGAACCTTTAGAGGAGCTCGAAGAAGTTCAGCTCGAGGAAGCTGATCCCTCGAAGAAAGTGAGGGTCGGAAAACACCTCCTAGATGAGACAAAATAGCAATTAATTTACTTTTTGAAGAAAAACCAGGATGTCTTCGCGTGGTCACATTCAGACATGGTGGGGATAAGCCCGAATATAGCAAGCCATGCACTGAACATAGGCAAAAGCTTCCCCCCGAAGCAACAAAAGCGAAGACAGCTGGACGAAGACCGAAAGAAAGCACTAAAGGAGGAGGTTGACAGGTTAAAGGCAAACCGATTCATTAGGGATTCCTTTTACCCTGACTGGGTAGCCAATCCGGTGTTGGTCCCAAAGTCCAATGGGACGTGGCGAACCTGTATTAACTACTCAGATCTCAACAAAGCTTGCCCAAAAGACTGTTTTCCGTTACCAAGGATTGACCAGCTCGTGGATGCCACGGCGGGGCATGGCCTGATGTCGTTCATGGATGCTTATTCTGGATATAACCAGATTCCCATGCATGCCCCCGACCAAGAACATACGAGCTTCATCACGAATAAAGGGTTATACTGCTATAATGTCATGCCATTCGGGCTCAAGAATGCTGGGGCTACATACCAGCGGCTCGTAAACATGATTTTTTCAGAACAAATAGGGAACAACATGGAGGTTTATGTTGATGACATGCTTGTCAAGTCTCAACTCAACAAGAACCATGTTGATGACCTCGAAGAGTGCTTCGGTGTGCTCAGAAAGTATAACATGAAGCTAAATCCTCAGAAGTGCACTTTTGGGGTGTCTTCAGGAAAATTTCTGGGCTTTATTATAAACTCTCGTGGAATCGAGGCTAACCCCGACAAGATCAAGGCCCTGATTGACATGCCTTCACCTCGGAGGCATAAAGATGTCCAAAGTTTGACTGGCAGGATGGCAGCCCTAAGCAGATTCATCTCGAAATCTACGGACCGTGGTCTTCCATTTTTCAACTTATTAAGAGGAGGTAAGAAATTTGAATGGACGGAGGCATGCGAGCTGGCTTTTCAGGAGCTCAAAAAGCACCTTGCAGAACCACCCATCCTGTCAAAACCTGAAACGGGAGAAATACTGTACCTATACCTTTCAACCACCGAACAAGCGATAAGCGCAGTGCTCGTTCGAGAGGAAGAGAAGGTGCAAAGACCCGTTTACTACATCAGTAAAAGATTACTGGGGGCAGAGTCAAGATACCCATTGATGGAGAAACTCGCACTCAGTTTAATTCATTCATCTCGTAAACTCCGCCCCTACTTTCAGGCGCATCCCATCCATGTGCTGACTGATCAACCGCTTAGGCAAGTCTTGTCTAAACCAAAAGCTTCAGGTCGACTTCTTAAATGGGCTGTTGAGCTCGGACAGTTCGAGATCACCTACCACCCAAGAACAACCATTAAGGCACATGCATTGGCGGACTTTATAGTGGAATGTACCGGTATAGCCAACGACGAGGTAATAACCACGGCCCACGAGCTGTGGAAACTTTACGTCGACGGCTCATCAAATGAAAATGGAGCGGGGGCAGGGGTCATTCTGGTTACCCCCACAGGGAGCAGATTTCATTCCGCCTTGAGATTTGGCTTTAAAGCGTCGAATAATGAGGCCGAATACGAGGCTTTACTCGCGGGACTTCGCATAGCAAAGGAGCTCAAAGCTAGAGCTATACATTGCTACAGTGACTCCCAACTCGTGGTTAATCAAATCCTAGGAGAATACCAGGCTCGTGGTACAAGAATGGCAGCTTATCTGGAGAAGGAAAAATCCGCATTGGAGTGTTTCGAGTTTTACGCAATCGAACAGGTTCCCCGAGAACGGAACTCAAATGAAGATGCCTTAGCTCGACTCGCCACATCCACCGAAAATGAAGAGATGAATGTTGTACCCATAGAACACCTATCAACACCTAGCATTAACGAGCCAGAAGAGGAAGATCTGTGTATGATCGAAACAAAGCCGACCTGGATGACCCCAATAGTTGATTATCTCGAAAATGGAGTCCTTCCAAAATATCGGAACCAAGCTCGAAAGTTGATGTATCAACTTCCCCGTTACACCATTTTGGACGGGAAGCTATACAGAAGGGGATATTCCATGCCGTTACTTAGGTGCGTAACCCCTCCCGAAGCTAAGAAGATCATTGAAGAAATTCATGAAGGATTTTGCGGAGATCACACCGGGGGGCATAGCCTGTCCAAGAAGATCATACGCCAAGGATATTTCTGGCCAACCATCAAAACGGATTCTTTGGAGTACGTGAAGAAATGCGACAAATGCCAGAGATTCGCCATGATACCCCGAGCTCCACCATCCGAGCTGACCATGTTGACTTCCCCATGGCCTTTCGCGGTATGGGGCATCGACCTCATAGGCTCTCTCCCGACTGGCAAAGGCGGAGTAAAATATGCTGTGGTCGCCGTGGATTACTTCACAAAGTGGACGGAGGCTGAACCATTGGCGATTATAACTTCAAAAAAGATCCTTGATTTTGTGGTAAAAAGCATCGTGTGCCGATATGGGGTGCCAAGGAAGATCGTATCCGACAACGGAACCCAGTTCGATTGCGACTTGTTCACCAACTTTTGTGAAAAGAATGGCATAATAAAGAGTTTTTCATCAGTAGCCCACCCTCAAGCGAATGGCCAGGTCGAAGCTGTAAACCAAACTCTCAAAAGTTCTCTGAAGAAAAAGTTGGAGGAAGCGAAGGGACGGTGGCCCGAAGAATTTCCCCAAGTCCTTTGGGGATATAGGACCACAGCTCAAACATCAACAGGGCATACCCCGTTCTCTCTAGCATACGACTGCGAGGCAATGTTGCCCATCGAGGTCGAAATCCCAACGATCCGAACTCAGATTTATGATCAAAGTTCAAACCACACTCAGCTCGAAGAAACCTTAGACTTGATTGAAGAAAAGAGAGAAGAGGCTCAACTGAGAAACGCTGCTTACCAGCAACGAACTACCAGGTATTTCAACAAGAGGGTTCGAGATCGAAAGTTCGGAATGGGAGATCTGGTGTTGAGACGCATATTCTTGGCAACACGAGATCCAGCAGCTGGAGTGCTCGGGCCGAATTGGGAAGGACCATACCAGATAGAGTCAATCATCCGTCCCGGTGTGTACAAACTTGCGAGATTGGACGGGAGCCTGGTACCACGAGCATGGAATGGCGAACACCTTAGACCTTACTATCAGTAGTGTAGGAAAAGTGTTGCCTATAACCATGGTTTTCTATCTGTATTAGTTTGTTTGCTTTTGAATTCCATCAAATAAAGATCTATTTCGTTCAATATATTATCTCTTTTTATTTTTGCAATCTCTCTTAATCTAATAACCTATGGTCACACTCATAGGATATTAAGGGGGAATCATTGGTATATATACCATCAGCTTAAAAAATAAAAAATACATAAAAGTATTTGGATATAACCAGATACGCGAGCTTAGATAGTTCGGACATAACTGAGTTATCAAAAACATGAAGTATTTGGATATAACCAGATACGCGAGCTTAGATAGTTCAGACATAACCGAATTATCAAAAACATAAAGTATTTGGATATAACCAGATAC
Organism: Humulus lupulus; assembly: GCF_963169125.1. Lineage (NCBI taxonomy): Eukaryota > Viridiplantae > Streptophyta > Magnoliopsida > Rosales > Cannabaceae > Humulus > Humulus lupulus. Next base: position 245,945,408 of record NC_084802.1, read on the forward strand.
GTGAGCTTAGATAGTTCGGACATAACCAAATTATCAAAAACAGAAAACATTTGGAGTTAACCAGATGTGCAAACTTAACAGGTTTGGAACAAACTAGCCAAAAAACTAATCGACGATAAGTAGGAACCTAAAACTACTTCGGGATAAGTCGAGATCGAGGCTGGAATATCTTAAAGAAAAATAGTTTTGAACTCTTAACCTTGGAGTAAAAACTGAGGACGAGGAAAAGTAACTAAGCAAAAAAGATATAACCAAACCATTCACATTACATACCATATAAGTACTTTCGGGTTCATGGTTAAAGTAATATCCGACTTTGATGAATAACGAGGTTGGAAGTGGATAATTCGAACAAACTATGCATGAATGCACCGAGTTTCGAGCCTAAATCCACACTATGTTTGTATGAATAAATAAACATAAATGATTCATCAATATAAAATGTGCAAAATATTTCGAGCTGAGAAATGTGAAGCATATATAGGTCAATAATAAAAGAAATTGTATCAGCCCCGTGGGCATAAATTAAAATAATTACAAAAATAAGGGGACACAGCCCCAATAAATGATTTCCCCGAAGATCAGATTTAAGAAGGAGGAGTCTCCTTGGCCTTCTCAGTATCAGCAGCACCGGACTCCTCAGGACGAATAGCATGACTATCCTTCTGGGCTCCTGCCGAAGCGGCCTCCCGAGCAGCCTCTTCCTTCTCAAGCCGAGCATTCCACCTGTCAAGAAGTGTCGCCTTATGAGGACCTAAGAAGCTGGTATCCAGGTCTTCATTGTTGGCCCACATTCGGTACATGGCCGAGTCAACCGCCTGGTCCTTCTTCTCTTTGTACTCAGCAAGGAGACAAGCTTTTTCATCCTCCATAATGTCAAAGGTGGCGGCCTTTTCATCTTCAAGCTTCTTGTTGGTCTCCTGGAGCCGAGCGATCTCCTTCTTAAGATCCGCGAGCTCGGCATTCTCCTTCTCAAGCTCCTCGAGCTTAGCCTTCAGCTTCCCGAGCTCGGAGGCCATGCCCTCAAGTTCCTTAGCTCCTGCATCAAGCTTTGCATTGGCTGCCTTCAGATCATCGCTTGCTTTGAGGTGGAGATCCTTCGCCTCCTGAGCATGAGACTTGCTCGAGTGGATCTCATTGTTCAACTTATAGTTGAGCTGGGCAGTAAAGGCAAGAGACTGACAAAGGAAGAAATCATCATTAGCTCCAGGTCAGTATGATTATAACCAAGAAGTAGGACTATAGAAGGACACTTACCGTGGCAGCGAGCTCGATACTCTTCTCATAAAGGACAGTGCAGTCTTGGGTGTCGTTCAAGCATTGCCATTGGGGAGCTTCGAGACTGCCAAAGCTCTGGCCGATTCGGGACATAACATCCGAGACCAGCGTAGACCCATGGGACCCAGCGGCATTGTCAACCACATATGCATCCATGTGGGTAGAAACTGTCAGCTTCTGAGCTCGAGAAGCAGAAGGCTTTCTAGAAGGTGGGCCAAGTGTCGATCGAACCACTACGGGAAGTTGGGGCTCGGTCGTGTTGGAGGCATCGACCTCCGAAGTCGATGCCACAGTTGCGGCACCGACCTATGAAGACGGCGCCGTGATGGAGCCGGTAAGAAGAGGAGCTGGGGGATGAGGTGTCTTCCCGGTTCTTTTGGGAACTTTGGCGGACCGGTCCAACTTTCGCGATGGTGCCCTGGGATGCTTGGTCCTTTTGGCACCACTGTTCTCGATGATATTGTCAAGGTCGGAATCCATGGCACCTGCACAATTCCAATCAGAGTTAGACATAATGATAATAAGCTTGGAAAATATAAAAAAAAAAAACCAAGTAGAGAAAAGACCTAACTGGAACTCTTCCCCGAACTAGAGCTCGGGGACCATGAAATTCCCCCATATTCAGAAGAAGCAGGGGGAGTACCTTCCCTATAGGTGGGTGACAACCTCGAAAGGTCCCTATAATCGTGGGTCCCGTATTGGACAGCTATCCCGTTCCACACCTCGTCCGAAGTATACATGGTGTCATACTTCCCGAGCCCACTATCAAACCTATGAACACAGTCGTCTACCCAACTCCATATGTAGAAGTGGTATCCATCATATGGGCATGAGACTAACCTATTGGGTTTATGCTTTAGTAAGGCGGGGGACCACATTCTCGAGGTAAGGAGGGCTTTACCTTCATCCGATTCTGAGCTCGAGGCTTCATCATTAGCCTCATTCCCCGACGGCGGACTCCTTATGCGAACTGGAAGTGGGGGCCTCACCTCTCTCCTCGGAGGAAGGATGCTTGTGGGCAAAGGCACCTGCTCCCAATGTTCATACTTTTTATTGAACCAGTCAGAGGTGGACTGGCCCTTCCCCAAAAGTCCGCATTTTCAGAGCTTATCCTCATGTAAAAGGTACAGGAGAGACCTCCTACCATGGGGAGTTGGAGCAGGGTCTCCTTATGTCCCTTCATTGCTTCGTCAGGAAAGGGACGCTAAAAATTGGCTGAAAAGCAAGAAACATTTCAACTAAGTATGGATCTAACAGCTAAAATCCTGAGCACAGAGATAACGAAAACTGGAATACTTACGACTCCGCCTGAACGAGTAGTGTCGAGACGGGGACAGACCTTCTGTCCAGAAGAAAGCTTTTTTGAAATCCGGTGAATGATTAGGGAGATCTTCAAAGACCTTCTTCTCTTTGGAATAGCTCGAAAGATAGTAAAAGCCATCTCCTCCCCGAGCTTGGGAGGGGTTGCTTTTCAGAAAAAAGAGATATAAAATCTCCTCAGGTGAAGGCCCTTCCCACTCCAGCTCGTGGTATAGCGACCTCAGGGCAGACAGCACCCTGTAAGAATTGGTGTTGAGCTGGAATAGAGCCAACCCAACAAAATCCGTGAAGTCCTTGAAAAAAGACTTCAAAGGCAACAGTGCCCCCGCCCTCATGTGTTCCTGGCTCCATGCCGCGTATTTCAGCTTGGTGTCACGGTCCCCGGGGGCGAAACAGCTTCGTTCGTGGGCGGCCGGAGCTCGACACTTTAAAGATCCTGACAAACTGAGGCCATGGAGGGCCAAGATGTCAGTTATCTGACTAGTCGAGATAACCAAGCTCCAATAGTGCTCGGCCTCGAACATTTCTTTCCTCGACTACGAGGAAGAAGGCTCCCCCATCAGTGAAAATTGAAGTTCTCCTGGACTGTACGCGACAGTGACCTTTAATGCGGGGTCGAGGGGGATCGGCCTAGGCCCTGAGTTGGACTCTGGATAAAGGGCCTCCCAAAGAGTTCTCCTCTTCTTCTCTATAACCTCATCTATTTGACGGCGATAATGAGCTCGAATATCCTCCTGCTCGCGCGCAAGCTCGTACTCCCGAATCCGGCGTTGATTCCGAGCGAACAGCGACTTCGGGCTCGGGGTTTTTGACGAGTAAGGGATTGCCAGCAATGACCCCCACCGTTTTTCCAGATTCTGTGACATCTAGCGAGAAAGAAAAAATGGTGAGGGCCACGCATGCAAGAATTACAAGCTCGATAGAACGAGCTCAGAGTTTAGGAACAAAACGAGCTCGATACTAAAACCCTATAAAAGAATCAGAACGTGTATTCTACGGGAAAAAGGAGGAGAGTGGACATAACTTTTTAAAATCCCGAAATATCAGGGAAAAAAGGAGGCGGTTATTCAGAAAAGGTAACGTGGGGTATCGTGCATTCTTTAAAAACCAAGATTGTGTACCCAAATATCTTGGTGTGCAAGATACGTCTTTTAAATTTTGAAAACCCAAAAATGAAGAAACCATGTTTGGGTTTGTTCTACACAAAAAATTGGATTAAAAATTTCCTAGCATATAATACTAAGGAAATATATCAGCGCATTCCCAGAAATAACAAGAACACTATGGATAGAAACTGGCATAAGGGAAAATAAAAATTGCACACTTACATAATAAGGGCGATTGCAGAGAGATCGTTGACTGAAGGAGAGGCTGAAAATATGAGCTCACGGACTCGAACAAACCGGAGGTTCTTTGTTTTTTCGGCCGAGAGAACATGCGCGAGAAAGAGGTTCTCTGAGATGGCCTCTGGTTTCGTCTTTTCCTTTGCTTTGTTTTTGAGGCGTGTAAAATAAGAGGAAGAAGAGGACCTTGAGTATATAAAGGGAGAGAAGTGATAAAGAGGATTAATCTGGGCCATTGGCTAGAATCCTCATAAAATCCAACGGTTAGGGGGTCAATGACATGATGGGGCCGAAAAGATGGCAGACGAATGATCGTGGGCATGTTTCCAAGGTACTCAAGTACCAAAAATGAGCAATACCCAACTGACGCGTGTCCATTTTCAAGTGTATGACGGTACGGTTCCCGAAGAAAGTAGTTCAAAAGTTTCCTTCTCTTAGGATTCGAACAAATACTTTTGAGGGGGCAAGGTGTTATACCCAGATTTTGAGATGTGTTAAATGTGACCTCGAAAGCTGGATTCACAACAAATGAACTCGTAAAGTTTGAAGTATGCTCCAGGACTAAATATTGAGCCTACAAGACTGAGACGACCTCGAATGTGGTGACCTCGAAATATTCATGATCTCGAAGGGTAGCTCCCGAGATGCATCTATCCCCAGGGAAGACCTCGGATCAAGGGTTCCGAGCCTGACACACGTATAATCTCGAAGTCATGTGACCTCGGGAGATGTCATTAGCTCGAAAGCTGATGAGAAATTTGGGAGAATAAGGCCTTGGAGATATATGATAATGACCTTGAATATCTACAAGTGTTGTCTATAAGGGACGTGTTCTGTATTTATTATTGTAAATCCCATAAAATCATGGGATATTATTCGATTAGTTATACGCCCCCTGGTCTTCAGGGGACGTTTCCTTTTATATCGGATTACAGACATTTAAAGTCATTTAATTTATTTACACAAAAAGAGTAACTACCCAAAATATGTGGGATAGTATTCTGCATCCTTCTCTATAAATAGAGAAGTCATGCACTATTGTAAAAGACCAAAATTCTGATTCTTGAGAGAAAACTCTGAAGAATTCATGCTTAAGAATTTTAAGAGATAATCTTAGGTTTAATAACAGAGACTCGTGGACTAGGCAGATTTAACTGCTGAACCACGTAAAAAATCGTGTTGTGTATTGTCATATTTTAATTGGCCATTACTAGTTATTGCTTACGTGCTCTTCCTTCACTCTTGACGAAAAACGGCGTCAACAGTTATATATGATGATCTTTTGTGACTCATCAAAATTCGTACTAAGTATAGAAACGATTGATCAGAAACTAGTCAATGAATTTGCCAAGTACAAGATATTCCACCTCCATCTACAAAAGGAAAGAGACCAAAACACATACCTACACGAAAATTAGTTAAACTCCTCAATTAAAAGAGGAAGAGCTTTAGACTAAATTTTGAAATGGATAAGGTTGTTGAAGAGAGATATACTAAGGATGTGTCTCCAAAGGAAAAGACACGACGTAGAATGATTGTAAGAAATGACTTTTCTGATGAAGAAGAAGTATCCATCTCCCCTGTGACAAGGAGATCTCCTGAAAATCTATTTGAGGTTGAACAACCAATAGATTCTCCTAAAAAAATAGTGAGACCACGTACTAATGACCTAATCTCTCCATTCTTAGCTTCACCGACAGCCAACACTAGGGGATCTCTTAAAAGAGTGGTTGAAGTAGAAATTAGTCCTTCAAAGAAAAAGATAAATACCAAACCAATACTTGAAACTCATACAAATGACCATGCCATATAACCAACAGCCACAAGAAAATCACAACGCCTACAAATCCTTGAAAATCCAAATGTATCAATTTTTGAAAACTTGCCACATGAACAAGAACTACCTGAAGAAGTTGTTGCACCTATTAGCCAAAAGAGAACTAGAGGCCCTAGTAAAATGGAGGCTATTGCAATAGACGGTGATGGTCGTTTGGAAGTTAAGTTTAACTCAAAGGGACAACCAATAGGTGTAACATCAATATCTTTGTCTTCATTTTTGGGTGCACTTGTTAGAGAAATTGTACCAGTAACGATAAAAGATTGAAGGAAGATTCCTCTAGGAATGAAAGAGGTCTTATAGAAATCTATTCAGGTATATATTTTAATCATTATAAATATTTATTTCAATTTATGAACATGAAATTTGTTGAAATTCATTTACATTAATACTAACCTATCATTATTTTTACTAGGCAAGATATAAGGTTGACAAAGATTGACAAAAGAGCTATATATTCAAAAGTATGGCAGATCTTTGGAGAGCTTCAAAATCAAGGCTAGTTACTAAAATAACAAAGGCACCAAATGAAGAAGCAAGATTGAAAGTAAAACCTGATAATATTAAGTCAATGAATGAGTGGAAAAGTTTTGTTAAGGAAAAAATAGTGTTGAGTTTAAGGTATTTTATTCTTAACATCTTATAACCAAATATATTTATGATTGAAATTTATAGTTTAATGTCTCTGTTAAATTTATATTCTTAGGCTACAAGTGAGAAATACAGAAAAATACGGACAAAGCAACTACCCCACACTTGTAGTCGTAAAGGTTATGCAAGATTTATTGATGCATTGGTAAAGCCAAATATATTTACAGTTGTTTTATTATAGAATTTGGTTTAGATATTTTTTTAACTTATTTTCTTATTTTGATAGATGAACCATAGTGAAACCAAAACACCACCTTCTAGAGTTCATGTTTGGACCAAAGCACGTAAGAAGAAAAATGGTGAACCAATAAATTCAGAAGTGGCTCAAGCTTTTGTATACACCTTGCCCTTTCAAAATCATGTGACTTTAGTTTTAGCTTACTCATTTGTTTGAATACATTTATTGATACTATTTATTTTTGAAGGATTTGGTTGAAAAATATAAGAAAGATCCTGCTATGTCTTCAACTACAAGTGTTAATGAAGACATCCTCACAAAAGTCCTTGGTCCTGAAAAAAATACATAGATGAGAGCTTTTGGAAGAGGAGTTACTCGGTCAAAGTTGCAAATTGTGTCAGAAAGAGATGACCATTTGATGATCATAGAAGATCAATGCAAAGATTTGAAAGATAAAATGCAACACATTGAGCAACTCATTGTTTCTTTAATGAAAAATCAAGTAAGTAGTTTGATGCTACAACTATATTGAAGTGTCATTGATAATTATTTGCTTAGATTATTTATTTTTTGGTACTCCAAAATAAGAGATAGTGATTAAAAGTATTGTGGTTGAGTTAGTGTAGATTGAATTACAATTTTCTTTTATAATTTTCATGTGGCTGAATTAGTGGTAAGGTTATGTTCATTCTTAAAAAAAATTTGGGATATTTTCATGTGGCTGAATTGCAATAATAACTAAGATTCATGTTAAATTTTTAGATTAGTCTTTACTTTTGCATTTTTTTAAATTTTGATGTTGAATTCATGTCTTTTTATCTTACTTATTGTTGACCCTAATTTTGGTCAACTGACACGGAATCAGAAATGCTTGATGCGGACAGATATGTTGAAATGAGAATGATGACAAAAACAATAAAACACACAGGAATTTATAGTGGTTCGGCCCCAGAATCTGGTAATAACCTACGTCCACTTGAACTGTTATTGATATAATAGCTCAAAGGAGTGATCAAAGAACTATGGTTCAATGAGTTTCACCAACCTCTAAAGAACAAAATAATATATCAAATATGATAGCTCTAATACACTCGTAAAACTTTAATCTCAGATAATTAGAAAGCCAAAAGTCCTTTCCTTGAGCTATCTTTCTCTATTTATAGGCTCAAGGAAGATTACATTAATTTGTTACAGATATTCTTTCCTAATTAATCAGATAATCAGGAATTATTGGAGACAATCTCGGGATTGACTAAGATCTTTATAAAATTATCTTGAATTATGTGGAATGTACGACCACGTTGGTCGTAGGAAAAGCTAAACTGCCTATGCTTGTAATATTTTACTAGTAGATACTCTAACAGAATTCTGCCAGGTGTCAGCCACGTGTCTAGACATCACTTGCCACGTCATCTGTGCCTGATTTTTTGATAACATTTGCCCCCCAAGTTTATTTATTACGAGCAATAAATAAACTTTTAAGGAAACGACCCTTCGGTTACCCCACCAGACCTGTCAGAATAATACGTGCAATCTTGGGAAAAGTAACCTACCATTGTCTAATCACGGCTTTTCGGCTCCTAAGTAACCTTTCAACGGCTATCACCCTTCCCAATGCTTCGAAAAAGAGGAAACTGATGATTACTCCCTTTTAATGACACGGAAAAAAATATATATAGTCTCTCCAAAGTCTTATTTTTCTTTTTACGCAAGCTATTACTCTTTCAGGAAACCCTAAAATCAGAGCTTCCATTTTCTTTTGGAGACCGTCTTTCAGCGTTTCAAGATTCAGTCCGTTAGTTCTCCGACCTTCGAAAACTCTCTCCAATCTCCACGATCTTTTTTCTGGTAAGTCTCATAACTTTTATGCTCTATATTTTTGTCGTGCATGCTTCTGTGGATTGACTGTTGAGTTCATTTGTTTCTGGGTTGAGATGCATGTCAGTAGGGGGTTTTGTGGGTGATATTTCTTCTGCCATTAAGGAGTCATGAGTTAGTTTGATAGTAGAGATCACAACTTTAGGATGTAAAACCGAAGTAAAAATTCGATTTTTATGCCAGTTGAAAAACCAAGTTTTTCCCGCCCTAAAAGGAGTTGAAAAAGATTTTTCAAAAAACTTTTTGCTTTCACTTTTTGATCTGTTTCTCAAACTGTTCGTGCGAAAAATTTAGTTTTTTGTTAGAATGCTGTTGTATAAAAGCTTAACTTTTATACTCGACCAGCATTATTCTAAAAAACTTTCAAAATTCTTCTTCCTCACCTCCCCATTCTTCTGTTCGCAGATTTTAATGCCAGATTTGTGGGGAGGTGAGCGGCCCATCGACAACGATCTTCTTGCATAGCTGCTTGAAGGCGAAGAACAACCGACCGACCGAGTTCACGAGATTCCATTTTCCAGAGTTTCTTCTAGACCTCAACTATCACCACCTCAAATGGCTTGTTCTAAGTATCCAGGCAAGAAAAAACCAAACCCTGAAAATAATCCAAATTCTCCTGCCCAGCCTGATTCGCAGGCTAGGGTTCCCTCGACCAGCGGTCGAGAAAATGCTGCCCCAGACCATCGTATTTAAGTTAGGGCTCATCCTCGGCATCAAAACCTTCCTGATGTCGAGTGGTATCTCTCTCCTACCAGCCAGGTAACTCCCCGAATGCTTGCCAATTATCGTAGGAAATATCCTCTTACCGGGGTTAATCTCACGATCCCTGTTGCTGACCAAAGAGCAAACCTGCTTAGGGGCGTCTATAGCGCTTGGTCCAGATATCACATAGAGGCGGGGGCTATCCTCCCTCTACATCCTTTCTACCAGGGGGTGGCCAACTACTTTGGTTTTTCCCCCTTTCAAATTACCCCAAACGGATATAGAATGCTGGCCGCACTCTATATCCTTTATAAACTCAAAAAATGGCCAGAACCCACTCCTCATGAGGTCAACTTCCTCTTTGACCTTAAGTCCAACCCTCAACAATACGGGACGGGCTTTTTTCATCTCTATCACCAGGAAACAAGCCGAACATTCCTGAGTGACACTACTCATATTTCCAACCTGGGGCAATACAATAGAGAGTACTTCCTCATGCCAGACATGACTACGAACAACCTGGCCTTCGCTCGAGGAGGTAAATGCTACTTTCACTGGTCGATACTTTTCCTTAGCATACTCTTATGCACTTCTCTAAAGTATATTGTGCCTTTCAAGACCATGATTACGTCCAAACCCAATACCAGACATGGTGTTGAGGTCCAACGCACCGGCCAGGATGGCAGACGCTGAAAAAAGCGTTAAGTCCCTAGTCATTGATGAAAATCTGAGGTTATCTGGCCTCCTGGCTCCTCGCCATGAAACAAGAGGACCTGTGGTGGCAGATGCCACGGTCGAGGGGGATCCCGAGCAGCAACCTCCAGCGTCTCCTCCCCGAAGGAGGCCAACGGGGGTTACAATCAGGGAATCCACTAGCGTCCCTTCAGCAAAGAGGCCTTCTGCGCCCCAAGGCAAGGGAACAAAAGGCAACAGAGTCTATCATAGACCTGGATGAATCCTCAGAACAAAAACGGTATTGTTATCTTGCTTTTAAATAGCTTGCCAATTCCCTATCACTTGTTTGACAGGGACGACAATTTTACATATACTCCAAATCTAAGGCCAGACTTCTTCGTGCCAGATAGTGAGTGTATGACTAATAGAGTCAGTAGTATAGCGACCAGTAGTTGTAGCTCGGGTATTAAACTTTGTGACCTCTTTCCTGATATGCCATGATTTTTTATCCGCCTTTGTCTTACTGTCTGCATGTTTTTCTTTATCTGCAGAGATGGCTTCCCCCAACGTTTTCGATCTGTATCAGACCCAGGAGGAAGAGGAGGTCCCCTTAGTTCGACGGAAATCAGCTAGGAGGCATAATGGTGAATCAAGCCATGCACCCCCGGCCAAGAAGGGTCGAACAGATGATCCTTCCAAGGATGGACCTACTGGCCAACCTTCTGCCCAGCCTTCGACTCCTGCCTAAAAGGAGACTGCTCCTGCTGCCAACCCTCCGCCTGCGGCCTGAAGGGAACAGACCCCGCAAGCAGAACTTCCCGGGACCAAACTCTCGAACCGCTTCCTGCGATCAGCTAAAGATCGCCTTGCTCATATCTTGAAGCATGACTGTTGCAGGGAGGCAATGGCTGAAGCTGAGAGCATGGGGGTCGATCAGATCCTTAACAGGGCTCTTAACAAAGTACCCAGTGTAAGTATTCTTCTTCTTGGTTTTTACCTTTCCTTCTTGTAATATAGTCTAACTTTTATTCCTTGACTGCAGGCCATGCTGACGATAACTGCCGCTCGTACCCGTGCCACTGCTACCATCGAGCAGGCTCGGGCAAAGGCCGTCGAGGAGTTTCAGATGAAAGCCATCGAGGAGCTTCAGGCTGCAGAAGCCAGGCACGCTGGGGAGTTGGAGGTGGTCACCCAGCAGAAGGATGCTTTGGTGGCAAAGCTGGCGGAGACTGAAGCCTCTCAGGCAGCTTTGAAGAAGCAGAAGGACGATTTCCAGGAGTCTAGTCGAATCCAATATCGTGAAGTCAAGAGACTTAAGGAGGAGCACCTTGCTAAGGACAAGACCATAGCTGTTCTTGACAGCCAGGTGGAGCAGCTGAAGCTCACCAATGCTAAAGATCTGGAGAGATACAAGAATGCGACCCTTCGGTGTTTCTATGACTTTTGGAAACACAACCGGAGTGGTAACTTCAAATACCTTCCAGAGGATGCCAGGACTATTGAGTTAGCCCGCTGCACTGCTCAATTGGCTGCAGAAGAAGAAAGAGCCAGTGTCCCTGCTTCCCCAAGTATCCAGCCAGCTGCTGTCGCGGAGGAAGGAGGAGTTGTTGAGGATGCGGCCAACCAGAATGCAGAGCAAGACCCTCCTGCTCCTAATGCTCCTTAAACTTTTTTATTCTTTTTCTCTTCTTTAATTACACGACCCACGGGTCGTGATGTAAAGACTAAATTTTTATTTTTAAATTTACTGCATGGGCAGCAAACCTTCCTTTTACTTTAAACAATTACATCCAAGCCATACTGCTCACGGTGTAAAAGAATGCCTTTTGACATTATAATATTTTTATCTATTATAACATCTATTCGCATGAACGAACTTAGCATAGTACTTTGGCTTGATTTAACAAAATATAAATTTTGAAAAATACTCTAAGTACCGTAGCATGCTTTCACTCATTTTGTTCATGTGTTTACATACCTTTTGGTATGCTTTGCTATCGATGTACCTTATATGCCCCCAAGTGATCGAGGAGATTTAGGTCCTTGGTCACTTGCCTTGACCACGACCTGTGCGAACATTACTGCTCAGTAGGAAACGTAACACTTATAATACAGCAAAACAACACACGTAATGAACAAATACTTGTAAAAATAAATTTACAAAGGTTGGCAAGAATGACTGGCTGCGCACAGTCCCTTATAATCTTGTATTAAAAATGGACTAAACATGTCTTTACGAGTGATCTTAAAAAGATCTTACACTTATAAGAGATTAGCCATTCAACGTGGCTCACCCTTTTTCGAAACTTGTAAAAAGTAAAAATTAATACAAGCCAATCCTTTAAAAAGGATTGTTTATTGATAATACTTGCGCAGGTGTCTCCGTTCCAATAGTGTGGAATGAGATTTCCATTTAAGCGTGCAAGCTTGTAGGTGCCTGGATGAAGGACTTCCTCAATCTGGTAAGGTCCTTCCCAGTTCGGTCCGAGCACTCCAGCAGTGGGGTCGCGGGTGTTTAAGAGAACTCGTCGTAGTACTAGATCTCTGACGTTGAATTTTCTTTCTTTCACTTTCGAGTTAAAATACCGGGCAACCTTTTGCTAGTATGCAGCTACTCGGAGTTGGGCTCTCTCCCATTTCTCTTCAAGTGAGTCTAGGGACTCCATCATCAGTTGGCTATTCTGGTCTTGGTCGTATGTAATTCATCGGTGTGAGGGGGGATCTAACTCGACAGGCAACATAGCTTCATACCTGTATGCTAAGGAAAACGGGGTATGACCTGTCATTGTTCGATGAGACGTTCTATACGACCAGAGGACTTCGGGCAACTATTCTGGTCATGCTCCTTTAGCATCTTCGAGCCTTTTCTTCAGGGTATCTTTAAGCGTTTTATTTATTGCTTCAACTTGCCCATTTGCCTGTGGATGCGCAACTGAAGAAAAGCTTTTGACGATGCCATGCCTTTCTCAGAAGTCTGTGAATAAGTCATTGTCAAACTGGGTGCCGTTGTCTGAGACAATTTTTCGAGGTAAACCATATCAGCAAACAATGTTCTTGATGACAAAGTCAAGAACTTTCTTGGTCGTTATGGTAGCGAGCGGCTCAGCTTCGGCCCATTTGGTGAAGTAGTCGACTGCTATGACTGCGTACTTCACTCTGCCTTTTCCCGTTGGCAGGGATCCAATCAAGTCTATACACCATACTGCGAAAGGCCAAGCACTCTGCATCTGCTTTAACTCGTTGGGAGCTGCGCGTGGGATCTTGGAAAATCTCTGACACTTATCGCATCTTCGCACAAACTCCATTGAGTCTTCGTTCATAGTCGCCCAGAAATTGCCCTGCCTTAGAATCCATTTTGCCAAACTTTGCCCCCCAGAGTGATCCCCGCAGAAGCCTTCATGTACTTCCTTCATCAGCTCTTTAGCCTTTTCCAGTGTAATACACCTGAGCAGTGGCATGGAATATCCTCGTTGGTAAAGAGCACCATCGACCAGTATATACCTAGCAGCCTATCTTTGGAGAGTTCTTGCTTTGTTCCTATCTGCTGGCAATACACCATTCGTAAGATACTCCAAGTATGGTGCCATCCATGTATCCTCCATCCGGATTTCCATATTAGTTTCATCTGCTCGTCTGCTCAGCTCGCACAATCTTTCTACTGGCACAATATTCAAAGTGTCAGTGTCTTTCGCGCTTGCGAGTTTGGCTAAGGCATCTGCGTTCGAATTCTAATCCCGAGGTATTTACTAGAGGGTATACTTCTCAAACTGAGCCAACAGATCTTTAGTTTTATTTAAGTAGGCCACCATTTTGAGGCCTCGTGCTTGATATTCCCCTAGGACCTGATTCACTACCAGCTGTGAATCACTGTAAATATCCAGCACCTTTATACTAATGTCTTTTGCCAATCTTAACCCAGCGAGGAATGCTTCATATTCGGCTTCATTATTTGATGCAGTGAAGTCGAACCTAATAGCGTAGTGAAATCGATGCCCTTCCGGCATTATCAATATCACTCTCGCTCCTGCGTGAGATTCGTTGGACGATCCATCTGTGAATAACTTCCATGAGGGAGTTTTAGCCTGGGGCTCAGGCGCACTAGACTCTTCGCACTGTTCGTTTTCTGGGAGCTCAGTGAATTCGGCAATAAGATCAGCAATGACTTGTCCTTTTACTGCTGCTCGCGGTGAATATGTAATATCGAACTGCCCAAGTTTGACTGCCCATTTTAATAAGCGTCCAGCTGCCTCAGGCTTTTGCAGAACTTGCCAAAGGGGCTGGTCAGTTAAGACTGTAATGGGATGGGCTTGGAAGTAATGACGTAGTTTCCTTGAGGCCAAGATTAAACAATAGACTAACCTCTCGATGGGAGGATACCTTAACTCTGCTCCGATTAGCCTCTTGCTTACATAGTAAACCGCCTTTTGTATGCCTTCTTCTTCTCGTACCAGTACCGGACTAGCAGCAACTTCGGTGATCGCCAGGTAGATGAACAAAGTTTCTCCTTCGATAGGCTTTGAAAAAATAGGAGGCTGTGCCATATGGGCTTTTAAGGCCTGGAAAGCTTGCTCGAAATCTCCTGTCCATTCGAACTTCTTGTTGCCTCTAAGTAGATTAAAGAGAGGGACGCATTTATCCGTCGACTTAGAAATGAATCTACTTAGTGCGGCAATTCTTCCAGTTAAACTTTGCACATCCTTGATTTTCTCTGGCGATTTCATGTCGATCAGGGCTCTTATCTTTTTGGGGTTGGCCTTGATTCCTCTTGAATTGACAATGAACCCCAAGAATTTCCCTGATCCAACTCCGAAGGAACATTTGAGAGGATTTAATTTCATTTGGTACTTGTTCAACATATCGAAACATTCTTGTAAATCCTTCACATGTCCTTATGCTTTTTTCGACTTTACTAGCATGTCGTCCACATACACCTCCATGTTTACTCCTATCAACTCCTTAAACATGTGGTTAACCAATCGCTGGTAAGTCGCACATGCGTTTTTCAGTCCGAAGGGCATTACTTTATAATAGTACAACCCCGTATCGGTCCGAAAGCTGGTGTGATCCTCGTCAGGAGGATGCATACTAATCTGATTGTATCCTGAGTATGTGTCCATGAAGGAGAGGATCTCATGTCCTGCAGTTGCATCGACCAGCTGGTCAATCCTTGGGAGTGGAAAGCAATCCTTTGGGCAGGCTTTATTAAGGTCTGTGAAATCCACACAGGTTCGCCATTTGCCGTTAGGCTTGGGAACCAGTACTGGATTAGAGACCCACAATGGATAAAACGCCACCCAGATGAATCCATTCTCCTTCAGTCTTTTGACTTCCTCTTTTAAGGCTTTCAATCTATCCTTATCGAGTAGCCTTCTTTTTTATTTTACGGGTGGAAAACTCTTGTCAACGTTCAGGACATGGCTGATAACTGCAGGATCTATCCCAGCCATGTCTTTGTGTGACCAGGCAAAGACTCCCTGGTTCTTTCACAAAAATTCCACCAGTGCATGCTTCGTGGTTGCTTCTAAGTTTTTCCCGACCTTCACAACTCTGGTCGGGTCTTTTTCGGCAAGTCGGACCTCTTCCAGGTCCTCGACGGGTCCAACATTTTCCTCAAAATCCCCAAAGCGAGGATCTAAATCCCTTTCCTCACTTTGTGCAACACCCTATTTGGTGACTCCATCACCGGATTGGGCTTGTGTATCAATAGCCATCTGCAACCTATCTGAGGGAGTGTTCTTTGACGTTCCCTTCTTCGCCTTTGTGACTGAGGCGTTGTAGCACTCCCTAGCTTCCCTCTGATTTCCCAACACGCATCCTACCCCTGCGTCTGTCGGGAATTTCATGGCCAAGTGCCATACTGAGGTGACAGCCCGAAGATCAACCAGTATGGGCCTTCCAATGATGGCAAGGTACGCCGAAGGAAAATCGACTACTACAAAAGTAGCGAGTAATGTCCTGGTGGCAAGCGCTACACCTGCTGTGATTGGAAGTCTGATTGACCCCGCTGGGGCAAGTCCCTCACCAGAGAAGCCGTAAATTGTTTGGTTGCAGGGCTCCAAGTCCTTAACGGACAACTTCATGTGTTCCAGCGAAGATTTGTACAGGATGTTCACTGAACTTCCTGTATCAACTAGTACCCTTTTCACCATCATGTTGGCGATTTGAACGTCTACAACCAGTGGATCGGAATGTGGGAACCGGACATGCTGGGCGTCGCTATCAGAGAAGGTTATCTCACCCTCCTCTGACCGAGCCTTCTTTGATGCCCTGTCCACCACAGTCATCATCTCGATGTCCTGGTCGTGATGTAGGGTCCAAGCATATTGTTCCCTCGCCTTTCCACTGCTTCCTGCGAGGTGTGGGCCTCCACAGATGGTGAGTAAAGTGCCAGCTACGGGGTCAGGCTGCAAAGGTGGCGAGCGTTGGCGTGTGGGCGCATGCTCGTTTCCACCTGGAGCTTCTCATTGGGAATTTCCCGAGGCCCGTATATATCTTCTCAAGTGTCCTTGTCTAATAAGGAACTCGATTTCATCCTTCAGCTGGTTGCATTCATTGGTATCATGTCCATAGTCGTTATGATAACGACAGAACTTGGTAGTGTCTCTTCTCGAAATATCCTTTCGAATGGGGGCAGGTTTCTTATAAGGCACACTGGAACTCGTGGCCTGATACACCTCTCCCCGAGACTCAATAAGGGCAGTGTAGTTAGTGAACTGAGGTTCATAACGATTGCCCTTGGCTCGTTTATTGTCAGAGGTGGAAGGCTCATTGTGCGGCCGTTTCCCCCCATTCTTGCCATTGCCGTTGCTATTCCCGTTGCCTTTGCCGTTCGGTTTGGACCCATTGGCGGCCTTGGCGGGCTCGACAGTCCCCTTATCTTTGCCTGGGGGCTTTCCTTCATTGGCGATGGCATCCTCGAGCTTGATATATCGATCAGCTCGATCCAAAAATTCCTGGGTAGTCCTGACCCCATGCTTTCTGAGGTTGTCCCAGAGGGGCATGCGGTGCTTAACCCTCATGTTATGGCCATCATCTTGCCTTCGTCCCCCACTGTTTTCGCTCCAGCAGCTGCTCGCATGAAACGCTGGACATAATCTTTCAGTGATTCTCCGTCTTGCTGGCGTATTTTGACCAGCTGATTTGCCTCAGTCGGGTGCACACGACCCGCATAGAACTGTCCATAAAATTCTTTCACGAACATCTCCTAAGAAACTATACTTGCAGGAGGGAATTTGAAAAACCACTCCTGTGCAGCATCAAAAAGTGTTTCAGGGAAGATCCTGCACCGAGCGTCTTCAGACACTTTTTAAATGTCCATTTGTATCTCAAATTTGTTGACGTGAGATACCGAGTCACCGTACCCGTCAAAGTTCGGAAGCGTAGGCATCTTAAACTTGCTAGGAGTTTCTGCCATAGCTATCCTCTGGACGAAAGGAGTGCCCTTTCTCCTATCGTGGTCGATATAAGATGTTCTTCCCCCAACCAGCTGTTGCACTGCCTGGTTGAGGGCATCTATCTGGGCCTGCATGGCGCCAGGAATCGCCGGGGCCTCTGGTGCTGGGGGAACGTACTCGTCATGCCGTTCCTGGCGATCGTTGAGTACGTCTCTTAAATCCTCGTCTCTCCTCCGCTGCTCGCTAGCTCCGAGCTGGTTAAAGACGTTATTTTGTCTAGGCTACCCCCAGCATCACATCTTTCGGGTTGGTCATCCCTAGGTGGTAGGCTTCTACCCCCACCTCTTTCCTCATTTCTCCGAGCGGCGTTTTCTCTGCCTGAGTCGGCCTCATTCTAATCTTGGCAATCTCTGAATCTTGATTGGCTATGATGGGATCGATTGTTCCCAAGCATTAGAGGGTGGCCTACGTTGGTCGGTAGGTCCCCGTGCATTATCATGCCGTGGGGGGCCTCTGACCGCAGAGCCTGTCTCTAAGTTCCTTCTGTTGCAAGAAGGATGCTGTCCTCTAGTCGGAGGGTTTGGCTCGTCGCCCCTATGGCGTCTAGGACTGCGGGGCGGCTGCCCGACCCTATTCTGCCTTGGTTGCGGGGGATTACCGCGACCAGCCTGGGATGGAGGCTGTGCCTCAGGGTCCCTTAGTGGGACATCGTTCTGAGGCATCGGTGGCTGTTCTGGCCTTTGGGGGCTTGAGGGCTGGATAGGCGGGCTAGGATTAGGACCCCTTTGGGGCGGCCCATTTGTAGGTTGATCAGGCTACGATGCAGGTGCAGCCTGATTCCTAGCCAGCTGTAAGGCTGCTTCGAGGGCTGCCATGGCCTCCCTTTGATGGCGGTCCATCTCCGCCTGCCTCTCACTCAGTTCCAGGTGCTGTCGTTCAATCTCTTGTTGCTGCCATGCCATAATCTCGGCAGTACTTTCCTGGCTGGCCCTCAGACTGGCCAGTTCATCCTGCAATACCCCTAGGGTATTCCTCAGCGCCTCGGAATCCAATTATTCCTCATCGAATTCCAAATGTGGCTCATCCTCAGTCACGTTTGGAGGAGGAGGAGGCGGGTGAGATGGTGCAGCGCTAGCCGCCTGTCCAGTCTTCTTGGTATTTTTTGCCACTGATCTTTCAACAATATTGTATCAAGCTCTCAATGAAAGCACCAGAATGTTGACCCTGATTTTGGTCAACTGACATGGAGTCAGAAATGCTTGATGCAGACAGATATGTTGAAATGAGAATGATGACAAAAACAATAAAACACACAGGAATTTATAATGGTTTGGCCCCAGAATCTGGTAATAACCTACGTCCACTTGAACTGTTATTGATATAATAGCTCAAAAGAATGATCAAAGAACTAGGGTTCAACGAGTTTCACCAACCTCTGAAGAACAAAACAATATATTAAATATGATAGCTCTAATACACTCGTAAAACTTTAATCTCAGATAATTAGAAAGCCAAAAGTCCTTTCCTTGAGCTATCTTTCTCTATTTATAGGCTCAAGGAAGATTACATTAATTTGTTATAAATATTCTTTCCTAATTAATCGGATAATCAGGAATTATTGGAGACAATCTCGGGATTGACTAAGATCTTTATAAAATTATCTTGAATTATGCGGAATGTACGACCACGCTAGTCATAGGAAAAGCTCAACTGCCTATGCTTGTAATATTTTACTGGTCGATACTCTAACAGAATTCTGCCAGGTGTCAGCCACGTGTCCAGACATCACTTGCCACATCATCCATGCCTGTTTTTTGGATAACACTTATAAATACAATACATCTGCTCCGAGTGAGGAGCAATCAAATGCCAATGTTCAATCAAATTATCATGTTCATTCCACTCAGGTAATTATGATACTAATTATATGAAAATGATAAAATTTAAAACATATAATATTCAATATAAAATCATTTACTGCTGCTGAATTTGTTTTATTGATATATTGTTAAAGTGTCAAGAACCACACATTTGGCTCCAAATGCAAAATATTAGATTGGATTGGATCTGGAGAAATTATTGCAGAAGGCTATTTTATTTCAAGTGACCCAAAGGATGAGGTTCACCATGTTCCTCTTGGGCCTAGTGCTATGAAACTGGGGATAGATCTTGTGAGAGAGAATGATGCATTTCTATGGAGGCCTTCAAGAGTTATGTCTACTATAGAAGATGCTATAGGTAGTTTAATTGCATGGCTAGCTGAGAAAGTCAAAATTAGATAATTAACTTTTTTTATATACTCTTTTAGTTTACTATTAACTTTAAGTTGAAGCATTAATTATTTAAATTTTGTTGTAGCTAAGCAAATGGACTCACAACAAAGACAAGTGCACAAAGGATGATGAATTGAAGGATGGTGCAAGTTTCATGCATGGTTTACTTTTGTGTATCTTGTAATGTTTCTGTTTTTCATTTTTGAAGTAAAAAATGTTCAAGATTATAAAACTTTATTATGTTATGCTTTCAAACTTAAGTTAGAACTAAGATCTCATGAAGTAGACACATTCATGGTTTGAATTAGTTATTGTTTAATGTAATACTTATGGTTTATCAATCTATTGAGAATTACATTTTAGGATTAATTTTGATTTTTTTATAAAAATACAATAATGAAAATATTTTAATTAAAAAAAACTCCTATAAGTATCCTTATCATAATAAAATTTAAATATATTATCCAGACTAAAGTAACAAAATTTTATTACTGGACTTTTAATATGTTATGATTTAGAAACATATCATTAGTGTAACAAATCGTTATGATTTATATAATATAACAAACTAAAAATGCTATCAAAATAATCAAATGTACTAATTGAAAAGTGTTATGCAAAAAGTATAAGATTAAACTTCAAATTTATAACCAAATACTCTAATTAAATGTTATTATTTGAACATTATAGCAACTAAAAATGTGTTATTGAATAGTTTAAGATAACATCGAACATAACATTCAAATATTGTTATGGAAAAGACAGGACTTTTAATAACAGGGGCTATGTTAGTGTTTTCAGAAGCGATATCAATACTCCCGGTTAGCAGTTTTTAAGTGTTATGTATACTGTTTTTTCTTGTAGTGGATACGCTAACCAACCGAAGAGGAAAATATGGCGAGCATATCCCTGTTGCAGCTACTCCTTCCCCCGCAATACCAATTGTTTTCCAGACCCAAATAGATGCTTTGAACCAAGTAGTTCAACAACTAATCGGCAATAAAACTTCCCACATTGACTATGATCAAAGGAAAGACACTCCTTTCATTAATAGAATTGTCATAGCCAAAATCCCTAGTAAATTCAAAATGCTTATGATACCCAACTATACTGTAAAAGAAGACCCAATATCTTACATGAATAAGTTTGATATATAAATGGATATTTAGAAGGTGTTTGAAGATGCTCGGTGTAGGATTTTCCTGGCCAGTCTGTTTGATGCTACTCAGGAGTGGTATTTTAAATTTCCACTGGCCAACATAACTTCATGGGAAATGTTTGTCAAGGAGTTTTATGGACAATTTTATGCTGGTCGCATACATCAAATCAAAGAAAATCAGCCAGTAGATATAAGGCAAAAGGAAGGAGAGCCTCTCAAAGAGTATATTCTGAGTTTCATGAGAGCGGCTGCTCATGCCCAAACGGTAGGAGATGAAGGAAAGATGATGACCATTATAGCTGGAGTACAGCGTCAATCCCCATTATGGAGTAGTTTGATAAAAAAATGGAGCTAAGAGCACTCAAGAGTTTTTGGACCGAGCAGATAAATACAATAAGTTGGAGGGGCTATAAGGAAAAGCCACATACGCTGATCAGAATAAAAAAGAAGAATCAGCCAAATGTATTGGCGGCCCTAGTAAGTCCAATAATGGTGGAAGAACAACAACAAAAATGGCGGAAAACGAGAAAGCACTAAACCGTCTACGCCTAACAATAAACGCCCTAAACAAAATAGACATGAACCAAGGTTCACCAATTATCTAGCCCTAGTTTTCACGGAAGCAGAAGTGTACCAGGCCAACCACACCACTGTACCTTTTAGGCAACCAGCTCCCATCAGGAAGGACATTTAAAAAAGAGATACAACAAAGTTTTGTCGCTTCCATAATGATTATGGCCATGATACAAATGAATGCAGCCAGCTGAAGGATGAGATTGAGTTTTTGATACGATAAGGAAATCTGAGGAGATATGTACCAGCAGGGGATAATCCCCAACAAGGAACTAATGGAGGCAATGACCAGGCACAGACACGCCAATGCTCGCCTCCTCTACAGCTGGCCCCGGTCGCTCTGGCCGGAACCATGGGCCTATATTTAACAAAGTAAACGAAGACAAAGGAGAAATAAACGACCAGAATTTGGGCAAATTTAGGAAGAAATTACCTCCCCAAGTAAATGACAAGTTGTCTGCTACGAGATCGATTGTGAGGAAATACTCTTGGAAGTAGTTACCCACATGTGACTTATAGGTTATATCGGTCAAGAATGTACGGGAAGACTCTTGATGGATGAAAAACCCTGTGTTATTTTGGTTGGGGTTGGATTTAAGATTGAACAAATAGTTAATTTCATGGGGAGTGGGTATAGGCCATTTCTTGTGATGGTAAAGAATATAGAGCGCTGATAACACTCTATACTCGTTCGGTGTAATTTGGAATGGAGAAATGTCAAAATAGTTCGCCACTCCTCAGAAAAAATTGTCCAGAGGCAAGGTTGCCCCTGCCTCAATGTGATACCTTGACCAGACACTATAAGAGCCACTAGGCACGTTTGCCCTCTGGTCAAGGGTTGGCTTGAATAAAGTAATCTCAGGAAGGCCATATTTCTTAGGATACTTGGCCACAATCATGCTCTATATAATGCTAGGAGGGATGATGTACCAGGCTACGTCCTTTTTTATGACTTCTCTTACAAGTGCATGGGAAAGGAAAAGCTCAGCAGGCTGCTCAATTGCTATGGGTTGGTTGATAATCGAAAGGCCCTCACCATTGGTCGCATGCTGCCAGTGTGAGGATCAGGGATCTTTTTCTTTCTCTGAGCAACATGCTTTACTCGTGCTATAGAAGGATTTGAACTGGGATGGCTGCTTGATGGTATTGGTTGTGTTGGATCTTGTGGAATAGGAAAAGTAGGCTGCTCGGAGTCTACGAACATCAAATTTAAAATATCTTCGTCTATTGGCCTCTCACCTCCCCAGGAATCGTGCATGAATATCTGAGAAGAGGAAGGGGAAATGAGAATCTACGACCAATAGCGGGAGAATTAAGAAAATAACTACTATTCATGGAAAATAATTCATTATTTAGCAACAAACAGACTCTAAGATACGAGCAGGTGAATGTAACCGATCAAAAAGTAAAAGTAAATTGTTTTTTCAAGAAAACTTTTCGATTTCGTAATAGGTGGGAAAAATTCCAGATTTTGTCCGGGGCCTAAAAATCAATTTTTTATTTCGATTTCAGACCCAAATTCAGTAGTTATATCTTGATAAATCTTTACACTCCTAAATATTACATAAAACATTCATTGAAACCCAAAATCATACACATTCCTATTATATTTTAATATAATGTTTGATTGATTAAATAAGTGTTACAAAAAGTGAGTATTTAATTTAGTGAGGGAATGTTATATTATTTCATATAATATAATGTTAGATTAAATAATGTGACAAAATATGATTTGTCACACAAATGTGATTTGTCACACCTTGTAACATATTATTGAGAGTCACAAAAATTAGACACATGTGTGTGCCCAAATGTGACATATTTTGGAGTTACAAATTTGTATCTCCCAAATATTACCCAATAAT
The DNA here is from genome assembly GCF_963169125.1 of Humulus lupulus. NCBI lineage: Eukaryota > Viridiplantae > Streptophyta > Magnoliopsida > Rosales > Cannabaceae > Humulus > Humulus lupulus. The sequence continues at coordinate 245,968,534 of NC_084802.1, forward strand.
GTGTATATTATATGTTACACATTTGAGATAGGATTTCACAAAGCCATGATGAAATATGGCTACTGGAGACATGTTTTTAACTCCTAATAGGTGTTTGCAGGTTACAAAATCACGTGGGAAAGGATTTGGGACGTTTTGAAACGTTTATGAAAAATGACTTTTTTGTGCTGAAAATGGCTTGTGGTCGCGGCCACTGAATTTCAGTGGCCGCGGCCTGGGGGATAGAAGCCAGTGGCCACGGCCACTAAAAAGTTCTAGCCGCAGCCACTAAGGCTGATAGCCTATTTGGTTTTTCAGTATTTTCCAAATTGAACGGTTCTAACATCCCAAATAACTCCCAAATCTTCATTTTAATTCTATAAACACTCAATTAAACATTTGTAACAACCATGAGGGTAGGTGGAATTTGAAATTCAAAGGGGTATCTCAAACTCTATAAATAGGAGCCTAATGCTCACTTGTAAGACACACCATTTTCCATCCACAAAGCACTTGGCTGGAAAATACACCATAGAGGCTTGATAATTCCAGAGAGCTATTTCCTAGAGAGATCCCTTAGTGCTTAGAGAATAGGGGGAAATAAGCTTTTGGAGAAAGGTTTTGAACCTTGTTCAAGTTGGTGATCCCCACTACTCTACACTTTGGTTGTGTGAGAGTTTGTTTTCCATTGATCTTTTCATCCTGTTGTTATTCTTGTATTATTAGTGTATTGAGTTTGTAATTCTCTTCTCTTATTCCTATTTACATATTTATTGGTATCTTTTGTTTTAGGGTTTTAGTTCTTATAATTCTCTTTCTTCTCTTATTTCTATTTACTTGTATTTTGAGTAATTGAGTTGTAATATTTATTTAATCAATTACCTTGTCTATTTTATTTTTGCATAGAGTTGTATTTTGTTTTTTCCACTTTTCCATTGAGCAATAACATATATTCTCTAACAATCAAAAACTTATGTTCCTTTTTCAATGGAAGGAGAAACCATGGAGATCATATGAGGATCCAACTTTGAAAAGATGGTATGATAAGATAATGTTCTTCTTTGGATTTCTTAGAAGATCTAATGGTTTTCATATAGTGATAGAAATGAGAAGAAGAAAATTTTATAAATGAGGTTCATTGTTTTCTAATCTCCTTTGTTTTTTAGTGGTTAGATTAGAAGATAATATAATATCTTGAGTTTTTGTTATATGTGATTAATATGTAAATAATCTAGTAGATTATTGGGTAATATGTTAGCATATTATAGAATTGTCTTATTATGTGATAATGATAAGTTATTAGAATGACAATTTTATGAGTTCTATATGACATGCATAAATATATTGATTTTGTGAATCAATAGAAATATGAAATCATATGTGTATGATACTTGTAATTTATGTTTACATATTAATAAAGAGCCATGTTAGTATGATATAAGTCATATATGTTGACAACTATGTGAAATTATATTGAAATATAATCATGCAAATATTTGTGAGATGTTAATAGGTTTTATCCAATATTATTGTTAGTATGTGATTTGTGAATAAAAGAATTATTTGAGAATTTAAAATTTTCTCATTTAAAAGATGAGCATCTCATTTTATGAGATAAGAAAAGATGAACCTAAGGGGGTTACATCTTTTAATGATTGTGTCTTGCCATTGCAAGAAAAATGGATCAAAGTGGATTAAAAAATTGTTGGATGACATGTTGACTCAATAGACTTATAGTCTAGAGTGTGGTCAAATGAAATATATTTGAGAATTATTTAGTGACAATAATTCTTAAATATTCAATGAGGAGACATTTTCAAAATTGAAGAAGCAATTTCGAATCTTTACACCAAGGGCGAATAATAGAGAACTTTATTCATTTGGGTTAAAGATGGTGATATGTTTAAATTAATCTCAATGAGGAGATAATTTGAAACAAAAACATAAGAAATCAAAGTGTTTAAATAAATCAATGAGGGTTTATTTTCTTTGATTTAAAGTGTTTAAAAAATTGACATTTTCATTTTGATTTTGATGAGAAAATCAATGGATGTCAAATTGATGTTTTCAAAAGAATCTCAAAGAGACTCTTAAGAAATACACAAAATTTGCTTAAGTGATTTTGAGATTATTTAGACAACTAAAAATGAAAATTTGTGATTATTTGTTTGAGAAATTCTCACATTACATTTGTGTTCACATTTTTATTTTGTGAAATATATAAAAGAAAGAAACTAAGTAAAAGTTGCTTTGAAAGAAGTGTATCTTGCTTTAGCAAGTAAATAAATCAAGATAAATATTGAGGTTTTTTATCTTGATCTATTGAGTGTTTATCATGAAGCTTAAGGACTCATGATGAACTTTGAGAATCATAGGTCTAGATTTATCTTAGAGGATAAATGACTTAATAGAAATGAAGAGATTTCTATTTTAAAGTGATATTTTATTATCACTATGTGAGAAATGTGGGAGTGATGCTCCAAAGTTAATCAATTTATTTTGTTGTTAATCAATTGATTAATTTGGTAATCCTATCAAATAGGTGATTTGTAATTTCACATATTAAATCACGTTGGCTATATATGTTTAGAATGAACAAATCTAGACATGCTTGGTGTCTAAAGTTGTTGTTTTGTAGTATTTTGATTCAAGAAGGAATCAATTTAAAACATAAATGAGAATTCTAGAAACAAAATAGGTTTCTAGAATTAATATTCAAATGTTTATCTTGGATATTAAACTATAAAATAGTGAGGGTGTTGACTATGGTCAAAATCATTATTTTAAAGGGGTAACTATTTTAATCAAACTATGGCTAGCAACAAAGTTTGAATAAAATAATGAGAGTGTCTAAGTATGTATACATGAGAAAAATGATTCAAATGGAATCATTTCTACATCTCAAAGGATGAGACTTAGACTCCTTAAAGAGATTCACGGTTGATGGTAACCTTCTTAATACTAGTCACCAAACTAGTATTAGGTTCAATAGGTAATAACAAGTCAATCAAGTGAATAGTAGTAGTACTCAAATTTTGTCCCATCTGAGATATGAGTACTAGTGTGTTACCAAAATGATGGTTAAAACCGAAAGGTTTTTTAATAGAACTCAGTCTTGAAAAGACAAGTATTTTAGGGTAACAAAATACTATAAGAGTTCTACCTATATAGACCTAGGGGTAGTGCCGCCCCTAATGAGAATTGAGAGTCATTCTCAATAAAAGTCTACGAATGGAATGTGCACATGGTCATTAATGGTGCAAAAGCGAGACATTGAGGTCTAAAGTGAACATAGCAAATGTGTGTGTGTTATCACCGGTTTGTTATCAAGGGATAGTGGTTCAATGCTTCGGCAACCAAAATTTCAACAAACTTTGTGATAATTACACTAAGGTAAAATTCAAGACGAAAGACATTTTACTTTATGCACCAATGCAAAGGTTTCTATAGAGAGTGATTATTTAATCAAGTGGGGAATATTATATTTCAATATAATGTATGATTGATTAAATAAGTGTTACAAAAAGTGATTATTTAATCTAGTGAGGGGATGTTATATTATTTCATATAATATAATGTTAGATTAAATAATGTGACAAAATGTGATTTGTCACACAAATGTGATTTGTCACACCTTGTAACATATTATTGAGAGTCAAAAAAATTAGACACATGTGTGTGCCCAAATGTGACATATTTTGGAGTTACAAAATCAGTTACAAATTTGTAACTCCCAAATATTACCGAATAATGTGTATATTATATGTTACACATTTGAGATTGGATTTCACAAAGCCATGATGAAATATGGTTGTTGGAGACATGTTTTTAACTCCCAATAGGTGTTTGGAGGTTACAAAATCATGTGGGAAAGGATTTGGGATGTTTTGGAACGTTTATGAGAAATGAATTTTTTGTGCTGAAAATGGCTTGTGGCTGCGACCTAGGGGACAGAAGCCAGTGGCCGCGGCCACTGAAAAGTCCTGGCCGCGGCCACTGAGGCTGACAGCCTATTTGGTTTTTAAATTTTTTCCAAATTGAATGGTTTTAACATCCCAAATAGCTCCCAAATCTCCATTTTAATTCCATAAACATCCAATTAAACATTGGTAACAGCCGTGGGGGTTGGTGGAATTTGAAATTCAAAGGAGTATCTCAAACTCTATAAATAGGAGCCTAATGCTCACTAGTAAGACACACTATTTTCCATCCACAAAGCACTTGGCTGGAAAATACACCATAGAGGCTTGATAATTCTAGAGAGCTATTTCCTAGAGAGATCCCTTAGTGCTTAGAGAATAGGGGAAAATAAGCTTTTGGACAAAGATTTTGAATCTTGTTCAAGTTGGTGATCCTCACTATTCTACACTTTGGTTGTGTGAGAGTTTGTTTTCCATTGATCTTTTCATTATGTTGTTCATCTTGTATTATTAGTGTATTGAGTTTGTAATCATCTTCTCTTATTCCTATTTACATATTTATTGGTATCTTTTGTTTTAGGGTTTTAGTTCTTATAATTCTCTTCATTCTCTTATTTCTATTTACTTGTAATTTGAATAATTGAGTTGTAATATTTATTTAATCAATTACCTTGTCTATTTTAATTTTGCATAGAGTTGTATTTTGGTTTTTCCACTTTTCCATTGAGCAATAACATATATTCTCTAACACATTCCTACCTACAACCGATTATCCTCATAAACATACCAAGAACTTCAATATGAGATTTATAAAGAAAAATATTATTCCTAGTAGAAATGCAAGAAAAATACCAAAAAATAGAAGGGAGTTTGACGAAAACTTACTTGAAGTGGAGATTGCTCAAGAAATTGTGTTGAAACTGCTTGGAGATGCCTGAAAATTTGTCTCAAATTGCTTGGGAGAGTGCTTTAAACTTTGAAGTTCTCGAAGATAGAGAAAGTTGAATTAAAAATGAAGGGAACGGAAGAAGCCTATTTATAATGCTAAGGGTGGATGAAATGTCATCAGTGAAAAGAAAGTTTTGGAACATTGGAAAACGTAAAGTCGTCAAATTTTCCCTTAGAAACTGTAAAATCATGATTATTTACCTTTTCGAGGAAGTAAAAGTGCAGTTGGACATGATAGGTCGGTGAATGCTGGTCGAGTAAGTTTATTTAATGTTGATCGCATCATAATAAAACTTGGGGGGAAAATGTTTCCTAAAATTTAGCATGATGACGTGACACAAACATAATGCACATGAAGGACACATGACGAGACATTTATAGAGGACTGGTAGACTAACGACCAGACAGGAGAAGAAAACGTGTTATCAGGTAAATTCATAAGTGTAACGCCCTACTACCTTAGAGCCGTTACTGAGTGAGTTTAAAATGTGCAATTAACTCGCTAAGCGAGGTTTTTAGAACAAAAGTGTGACTAAACAAAAAGACAAGGCTGTAATCTTTAAAAGTACTCCATTTCACTAAAAGTTCCACTAGTTTAACATTTGGGATCCCAAAACGAGGCTTGTAAACTATTTACAACTCGAAATAGATACACAGTTGACAAATTATTAAAACAGAGTTTAGTACAGCCATTTCTCAAAAATGCCCCCAATCAAGGCAGTCAGGTAGGCCAAACATGTACGCGCCGCCCCCACGCTCTCTGTGCTCATGGCTGGTTGACTTTCTCTTTGCCCTTACCTGCAACACAGAGCACCCGTGAGCCGAAGCCTAGGAAGAAAACTCATACATCACACAACATATGCATATCATGCAATCATTATAACAGGTAACTCATATCTAATCAAACAGTCCATAAGATTTAAACACATGTACGGCCATGCCGTCCCAGAAGCGTTACCAAAGCCTGAGATCTCGATCTTCACCGTAAGGATATCCCATGTATCCATTGGGGTCTCACCCTAACCACAAGCACCCCACGTGCTAAGTGATATTTCCGGCCCCACTGCCGTTCTCGGCCCTTCGCCGTTCCCGGCCCCTTTGCCGTTCACTCTGCTATTACCATATTTAGCATTCTCAGATAACAATCAAATATATAACCATTCATTTAAAGCTACATCCTAGCAATAATACAATCTAGGGCCGTGCCCTGCAACAATACTATGGGCTCAAGCCCTGCTCTACGGGTGCTACAACTTTCTTACCTGTATCCCGAGCTTTCTGATGCACCAAGGTCACAAGCACGGTCCTCTATCACGAGCCTCTCCGAAATCCTAGTCACAACTCATATAAAACACTTTTAATACTAACCAATCCCAAAACCACTTCCCGGGACCAATCCCGTACTCTCGGGACCCCTAATTCCCTAAAACAATGCATTGGAGCCATCCCCCGAGTCCCCGGGCAAAAGCCCTAAAAACACAATTTTTGGCTGTCAAAAATGGCCTAGGGCCGCGGCACTCCCTTCAAGGGCCGCGGCGCCCAGTGGCTTTCCCTCATCCTGATGCAACCTCGCACCGTGGCGCTCCTTCGCAAACCCAGATTTCTGGGTTTTCCTCTGCGTTTTTCCCGAGCTAAAACCACTCCAAATCATCCCAAACAAGTACCTAAGCCCCAAAACCAATTCAAAACCCCAAATGAACCCTTAACAACCTATAAACATCATAAACAAACTCAATCACACCCAAAAATCCACTCTTGGGTTTCAAATTTCAGAAACCTAAACCATGGCTTCTAAGACTTAAACCATAGCTTGAAAAATATGAACCTTGCTTCTAAAATCTTAAACCACATCAGAAACAAAATGTAAACATGCTAGAACTCTTACCTCAATCAAGAATCTGGCTTGAACCCTTCTCAATTCCAGCCTCCAACCTCTTTCCTCTTGATTATCCTAGTTGAATTTCCAAGTAAAACCAGCCATTCCCCCTTTAGATTCCCACACTCAATCCCTAAAAATTTAGACTTAAATTCAACAAAAGTAGAGCACAAACTCTTACCTGAGAACAATTTTGGCCTAAGCTTGATCTTGGTTACTTCAAACCTCTTGATTCTCCTCCTAAGACTCAAATTCAGCTTCCTTCTTTAGCTCCACTTTTGCTCTATCTCTAGGTCTCAAATTTTAGCATAAACCAACTATCACCAAGTATAATACATAAATTCCTTTTTCCTTCTGCTGAAGGTTATCTATCTTGTCAAATGACTATTCCACCCTTCCTCAAATATCCCTTCCAAACTTAAGCTCAAGGGCTCTTTTGTCATTTCATATCTATATTACAATTCTACCATTTTTCCTCCTGAACCTGTTACTCTCAGCGGTTACTAATGGTTACACAAGTTACTAAATTACCAGTTACCATTAACTCACAAGAACTCAATTTACAAAATCCCCAAAATACCCCCTAGGCTCCTCCCGAGCCGGGTATTTAATCCTGTTGTGACCTTTAAACTAATTAGCTCCCTAGGACCGTCTCGGCACGTGCATCACACTGTTATCACCACACTCACGTGGTACAAATCACATAACACATTTATCACATTTATGCCCTCAGCGGGCTAAAATTACCAATTTACCCCTAGCATACAAACGGGGTCCTCAGGCATATTTATACCACCTAAGCATGCATTCTAATCACATATCCGTTTAAATTAATAGATTATCATATTAATTCACTTATTGCCCTCCAAGCACGCTAATCAAGGTCCTAAACCTTATTAGCAACTTGGGGTGTTACAATAAGTTATGCAGAGCAACAGAAAAAGAAGTTGACAAAAGACATGCGACCAGAGCTGCCCAGTTAAATGCAGTTAAAGTTCAAAGTTAGTTTAATATACATATAAAGTGTATATCTATTATTTAAAATATAAAGTGTATTATTTACATATTATTTTTTGATTACTTGTTGCACAAATTACGCAAGGCCCATGGCCCATCTATGTACATTCTTGAGTCTATAAATAAAGGACTCAATAATTAATTATTTTTTACGTTGTAATTCTTTACTTTCAGAGTATTCTAAGAATCTAAGGCCATTATCAACGTTTTTGTATCCTCTCTCTCTGCTTGTGAAACTTGGTTGACTCAAGTTGTGGATGCTCAAATTCAACCAAGGGAAAATATGGAGGTCGACCCTCTTTAGCCTCAGACAGTTCAAGCAACCCGATATTTTTCCTCAACCCATGTCTCATAGGAGGCCTTAATAAAAACGCATCAGGAGATCCGAGGAGTCACGCGAGGCTCCTCGACGTGCCACGCGCGAAGCCCCCGCCTTGATCCGCGGCACGCCCACACGAGGCCCCCGCCTGGCTCCACGGTGCGCCCACGCGAGCCCCGCCTTGCTTCGCGGCACGCCCACGCGAGGCCCTCGCCTCGCTCCACGGTGCGCCCACGCGAGCCCCGCCTCACTCCGTGGCACGCCCACGTGAGGCCCCCGCCTCGCTCCACGGTGCGCCCACAGGAGGTCCCCGCCGCGCTCCAGTGTGCGCCCACGCGAGCCCCGCCTCGCTCCGCGGCACACCCACGCGAGGCCCCCGCCTCGCTCCACAGTGCGCCCACACGAGACCCCCGCCGCGCTCAATGGTGTGCCCACGTGAGCCCCGCCTTGCTCCGCGACACGCCCACGCAAGGCCCCCGCCTCACTACATAACACGCCCACGCGATGCGCCCGTATCGCTCCACAGCGCGCCCACAGGTCAGCCGAGCCGGGGGGTCGCGAGGTTGACACCACGCTCGTGCACCCGCCGCACCAAGGGCTCGCAAGGCCAGCGCCTCGCCCGCGTACAAGCTGCACCAGGGGCTCGCGAGAGACACCCCCGCCGCATGAAAGGGAATGACCAAGTATGATTCGGAAAGGTCATGCTAATGTAATCTTGTACGGGGTACGGCTTTTAGGACCCCGTACGCCTGACCATAGCACTCATGTAAGACAAGTGGTTGGAGCACTAGGAGAGGGGACATGGCCTGCACGCTCCCAACCAGATGCCAGGGTCGACACCACTACCACCTGCACCACTCCTCTGACATTCATACGGTCAAGTAGTGGAGACATTCTCCTGGCACCTGTCCTTGTACTGGCTGCAAGACCACTACCTCTGAAACCACTCTCCTGACGGTGTACTTATGTACTTCCTGGTCCCCTGGACCACAGTGTATCTAAGGCCATTAGAGCCCACTATATAATGAACCCCAATTCCACATGGAAGGGGGTTGGAAAATTTACTGTAGCTAGGGCACCATAATGAATGAAAAACTGATTTCACCATTGTTCTTCTGCAATTGTTCTTAGAGTTGATACTTAAATTTCTAAGGCTTTTCTATTGATAATCTTTATCTTGGAATTCTTTCCAACTTAACTTAGTTGACGAGTTCTCACCGTCAACAGTTTGGCGCCGTCTGTGGGAACTTAAGTTCCAAGCTACTGTTCTACCATTACTTCCAGCAAGAAGAAATGCCAAGACGTTCAAAGCGACTCAGGGAGCCATGGGAGGTGGAGGTCCACCTTAACGGAGTCCAGCTAAAGGCATCCATGAAGGATCCCCCTCCACCCAGAGAGGTGGAGCCCCCAAGGGACCTTGAGGTTCACGAGGGGGATAAAGAGGCCTCGTCACCGGGCGTCCTGCCTGTAGAGAGTCCTCCAAGAGCACCACCAGGAAATGCTAACGAGTTCCCGCTCCCTAGACCACCCCAAGTACCGAACTCCGGCCGGCAGGACCCAGGCCCCTCTACACGTAGGCCCGATAAACATCCCCGGGTCCATTCCGTGAGCTCGAGTTTGAAATCCCGATTCTATGAAGAAGAAATACGTGAGCTCCATCGTAAGAACCAAAGGTTTGAGACCACCCTGGAGAATATGCAAGAGGTGCTGAATGGCCTATTGCAGGGTAACTAAAGCGTGACCTTGCCCAAGAGGAAGGAGAAAGGTCGGGAGCGGATAGAGACCACCGTATCAGTAGATGATGGGAGGACCCGACACTCTACCAGTAACACCCCCCGAGCGAAGCAACGTGAACATCCTGAACCGCCAAGCAGGCCCAGAAACCAGAGACAAGAACCAACGCTGCCCCTCGCAACGAGGATGAGCTCACCTCTAAAAGAGCACCCTCGGATTTACGGGAGGAGCTCAATAAAAAGAGGGCGAGTAAAGGGACCACGCCCCCTATGGCGCCTCGAGAGGGCAAGGGAAAGGCGGATCTTAACCCGTTCGCTTTGAGGGACTCTCTAAGCAAGAGGAGGCAGGACCTGGACACAGAAATGAGGAGCCTACGAAGCAAGATCGTCACTGCCTCAGGCGGTCAGGCTTTTGAGGAAGAGTTTGACCATGAGTCGCCCTTCGTTAGGGAGATTCAGGCCATACGGCTCCCTGCTAACTTTAAGGAACCCAATATGACCCCCTACGAAGGAAGCACGGACCCGAAGTACCACCTGGATGCATTTAACGACCTGATGAAACTGAGAGGAATTGGTAGCGGAGCCAGATGCCACTGCTTCGCCGTCACATTGAAAGGACCCACCTATAAATGGTTCAAAAGATTAAGGCCGGGGTCCATCAGGTCCTGGCAGTAGTTTTCTGATGAATTCCTCCAACAGCACCACGCCGTGCGGGACTACACGATGCCAGGCACCAGCCTGGCCAACGTGAAGCAAGGGGAAAATGAGAGCCTGAAGAGCTACATTCACAGGTTCAATATAGAGGCCGCAAAAGTGGGGAGCCTAACCCGCCGAGAGTTAAAAATGGCCATTACAGCTGGGGTGCGCCCAGGAAGCAAGTTGTGGGACAACATGTTGAAGAGGGAAGTCACCGACTTAGATGACTTCTAAGAGAGGGCGCAGAAATACATTCGTGTGGAGGATGGCCACGCAAACCTAAAGGCAGGAAAGGAGGGGTCCAACGCGAAGCCCCCAGCTAACGACGGATCGAATGTAACGAAGAAGAAAAGGGCGTATGATGGGTTGAGAGATGATCAGCAGAGAAAGACCAAACGGGGGAGTGATCATAGGCAAGCGGCTTACACTTACTATACGAACCTTACAGATACCAGGGAGCATATTTACCTCACCAATGAAGACCGAGTTCCCTTCAAGAAGTCCCCACCAATGAGAAAGGAACGGTCCAAAAGGGATCTCAGTAGATACTGCCAGTACCACAAGGATATCGGGCACACCACGGCGGAGTGAATCCACTTGACAGAGGAAATTGAGGAGCTCATCCGCAGGGGGCATCTAGGTCGTTATGTCAGGAGAGAAAGGCCGAAGCCAGAGGACGAGCCTGCGATACCCCAGACGCAAGGGCGAGCCCCAGAAATACAGGGAGAGGTTCGAACCATTTTTGGAGGTCCAGGATTTGCGGGAGACTCTCGGAAGGGGCGAGATAGACATGCAAGAGAGGCCCGACAAAGTCCACCACCCTACGTCATGAGTTTGGAACGACCCCCAAAAAGCTTCAAGGGGGAAAATGACTCAATCACATTCACTGAGGAGGATGCGCTGGGGGTGCATTTTCCCCACAACGACCCGCTGGTGTTGACAGTTCAGTTGGAAAATATGCGTGTGCATCGGGTTCTAGTGGACAATGGGAGCTCGGTGGACATCCTGTATCGCCCTGCCTTGGAAAAGATGGGACTGGGCATTCTTCATCTAAAGCCCTGCTAATCTTCCCTATACGGATTCACGAGGGAATCGGTGCAACCCCTAGGGATGATCGAATTGGCACTCACCATGGGGGAGCAACCCCGGCAGACTATAGTCATGGCTAACTTTGTCGTAGTAGATTGTGCGTCAACTTTCAATGCGGTATTGGGGAGACCATCCCTAAGAGAATTGAATGCCATAACTTCTATATATCACCTGGTTGTCAAGTTCCCAACTCCAGGAGGGGTCGCTAGTATGAAGGGAGAATAGAAAGAAGCAAGGGAGTGCTACAACACCTCACTCCGCACGCCTGCGAAACTGCGGGAACCAATGGCCATGGTGATACATGAGGTGCTACGTGTGCCCGCGGGGGGTCCGCAGGAGCTAGACCCTCGAGTCGTGGAGGAGTCAAGAGCAGAACCAGTGGAGGAAGTAAAGTGACGTGAGAAAACTGAAGGTAGGAAGAAGCCTACAGAGTGACGTGAAGAAGAAGTTGATAAGGTTTTTGAAGGATAATCTGGATGTATTCGCATGGAGTCACGAAGATATGGTGGGTATAGACCCCAGTGTTATGTGCCACCATTTGAATATCTCCCCTGAAGCGAGGCCCGTTAGGCAGAAGAGGCGAGCGCTAGACCCAGAAAGGTATGCAGCCTTAAAGGAGGAGGTCGACAAGCTGAAGACCAATGGGTTTATCCATGAGTCTTTTTACCCTGTGTGGGTGTCGAATCCAGTACTAATCCCAAAACCAAATGGGAAATGGAGGACCTGCGTCGATTTCTCAAACATGAATAAACCTTGTCCTAAGGACAGCTTCCCGCTCCCAAGGATAGATCAGTTAGTAAATGCGACAGCAGGACATGAATTACTGAGCTTCATGGACGCCTACTCGGGGTACAACCAGATTCCAATGAACCCAGCAGATGAAGAGCATACGTCATTCATTATGGATAAAGGGCTCTACTGTTACAAGGTGATGCCCTTCGGGTTGAAGAACGCGGGTGCCACCTATCAAAGGTTGGTCAATAAGATGTTCGCTAACCTGATAGGAAGGAACATGGAGGTGTATGTTGATGATATGTTAGTAAAGACCAAGAATGAAACAGAGCTCAACAAGGACCTTGGTGAGATGTTTGACACACTTAGGAAGTACCGAATGAAGTTGAATCCCGTTAAGTGCACCTTCGGTGTATCCTCAGGAAAATTCTTGGGCTTCATGGTCAATTCCAGAGGCATCGAGACCAATCCTGATAAGATAAAGGCCCTGATAGAGATGAGCCCGCCTAAGAACAAGAAGGAAGTGTAATGCTTAACGGGAAGGGTGGCGGCCCTTAATAGATTTATTTCAAGGTCAACCGATAAGTGCCTCCCCTTCTTTAACATCCTCAAACGGAGCAAAAAGTTCGCTTGGGATGAGGAATGTGAAGAGGCATTTATCAAGCTGAAGGAGCACTTGGGGAAGCCACCCCTGTTGGCGAAACCTGAGAAAGGCGAGAAGTTATACCTATACTTGGTAGTGTCAGAACATGCCATAAGCGCAGCCTTGGTTAAAGGGGAGAAGAAGCAGCAACAACCCGTGTACTATATCAGCAAGCGTTTGGTGGACGCGGAGAACCGGTACCCAGAGATTGAATAGTTGGCCTATGCATTGGTTGTGGCCTCGAGGAAGTTGAGGCCCTACTTCCATGCGCACACAATTGAAGTTCTCACGGATAGTCCTTTAAGGCAGGTCTTACATAAACCTGAGACCTCAGGGAGGCTGATGAAATGGTCGATCGAGTTGAGTCAATTCGATATCGTATATACCCCAAGAGCTTCCATCAATGGACAAGTGCTGGCAGACTTTATAGTGGAGTTCACCCGTCAGCCGAATGGAGGAAGAAGTGAAGAAGGGGAGCAGTCTGTCATAGAGGAAGAACGAGGGGATCTTGAGGAATGGAGTCTACATGTGGACGGGGCGTCCAATGAAGGAGGATCTGGAGCAGGTATCATGATGACAGGGCCCGAGGGACACAAGATGTATTGTACGATCCGGTTTGGGTTCGAGGCCTCTAATAACGAGGCGGAGCACGAGGCGCTCCTGGCTGGCTTGCGTTTAGCCCAGGAGCTAAAAGTGACGCATCTTCGTATTTTTAGCGACTCTCAGTTGGTGGTGTACCAGGTAAAGGGGGAATATCAGGCGAGGGGACCCAAGATGGCATCCTACTTGGAAAGGGTGAAAGGCTATCTGGGACATTTAGTAGCATATAGCATAGAGAAGATCCCCAGAGAAAGGAATTCCCATGCTGATGCACACGTGAAGCTGGCTTCCACCAAGGATGGGGATATCTTGGAGTTGATACCCGTGAAGTACTTACCCAAACCCAGCATCGTAAGCGCGGACGTACATATGATTAGTGTTCCAAAGGAGTCATGGGCGGAGTCGATTAAAAGATACTTGGAGGAAGGAACCTTGCCTGTGGACCAGAAAGAGGCCCGAAGGTTGGTGTATAAGGCAGCTAGATACACCTTGATAGATGGGGTTCTATATAAGAGAGGGTTCTCAATGCCACTTCTGCGATGTGTAGAGAAGGAGGAGGCGTTAAAGGTACTGCATGAGATACATGAAGGAGAGTGTGGTAACCATGAGAGCGGACTGTCAACGGCTAGGAAGGCCATAAGACAAGGGTACTACTGGCCCTCAATGGAAAAAGATGCAAGTGACTTTGCCAAGAAATGCGACAAATGCCAAAAACATGCTAACTATACTCGGAGGCCCCCAAATGAGTTAACTAGCTTGACCAGCCCCTGGCCCTTCACTATCTGGGGGATAGACTTGATCGGCACCCTTCCCACGGGTAGGGGAGAGGCGAAGTACGCAGTAGTAGCTGTGGACTATTTCACCAAGTGGGTTGAAGCGGAGCCACTCGTGAAGATAACTGCCAAACACATCACCTCATTCGTCAACAAATTCATTGTCTGTAGATACGGAGTGCCCTACAAAATTATTTCTGACAACGGCACCCAGTTTGAGGGGGGAGCCTTTGAGGAATATTGTAGGGGAAGGGGGATAAAGAGAAGTTTTTCAGCAGTAGTACACCCACAGGCCAATGGGCAAGTGGAGGCCATTAACAGAGTTCTTAAAAAGAACCTGAAAACCAAGTTAGAAAAGATGAAAGGAGCCTGGGTGGAAGAGCTGCCGAATGTGCTATGGGCCTACAGAACCACCCCTCGCACGACCACTGGAGAGTCCCCATTCTCCTTAGCATATGGGTGCGAGGCCGTCCTCCCATTTGAGATGCAGGTGAGTTCCTTCAGGGTACAGGCGTATGGAGATGTTATCCAGATTTCCGAATAGCGTTTAGATGGATAGCTTCGGGGAAGCAGAATTATCAAAGTCTTTCACGAAAGGTGACCAGAGCTCACGGAGGGACAAAAAGGTTCCACCTCTCCCGTTTAGTGTCCAGCATACTCTTTCAAGCAACCGCGACCAGGAAGCTAATCAATCCTCCCGGACTCCCGAAGGGATACCCTTCGGGGAAGGTCCCTCTAGGAGAAGACTCTTCGGGTCGCCTTCGCGGATACAGTTCCGTGCCTCGCACGGAAGAAGATCAAGCGATCGAGTCATGGAGGAGGCATAGTTGGAATGATACTCACCTGACACAGGATCCCGCCTGACACGCCCGATAGGTCAAGGCCGCACACATCCCAGCACGCCTAAAAGTACCTTCTCGCCTACTGTTCCGCTGACAACTTGGAAAAGACAGCTGCCTTTTTACATTCCCCATACTTTCATGTAAATATACCCACATAGAACCTGGTAGCCAGGCGACTACTGTAATTGTATCCCCTATTTATGGCTGGTGTAATTAAGACTCAGGAGGGCAGAGTAAAACCCTAATCCAGAACTCTGGCTATAAAGACCTCCTCATTTTGCAATAGGAAGGAGAGGAAAAAATTACATAGCAAGAACTCTGTCAAAATCTCTCTAACTTCGTCTTCTTCTAGAGAACTCGAGAGAAACACTGTGAGTTTGTGAGGTTCTCATACACCAGCCATCTTACTGTAGTTC
This sequence comes from Humulus lupulus, assembly GCF_963169125.1. Classification (NCBI taxonomy): domain Eukaryota; kingdom Viridiplantae; phylum Streptophyta; class Magnoliopsida; order Rosales; family Cannabaceae; genus Humulus; species Humulus lupulus. The sequence goes on from NC_084802.1 coordinate 245,984,117, forward strand.
TCTACAAGTATAATAACATCGACTCGTGGACTAGGGCTCATTAACGCCTGAACCACGTAAAAAACCTATTTGTCCATTTATATTTCTGCACTTCTACAGTTCTTATCCTTTTATTATTTTGTTTGTATTCGTTTCCGAAAAACTCGGTAAACATTTTGGTGCTTTCATTGAGAGCTGTAGGAAGTTGTTAGTCAGCTCTTTTTTTTTGCGTACTGAAAAGATGGTGACTACGAGAAAATCCGCGGTTGACAAGAATACTAAGGTCAACCCCGATACTATGATGAAAGATGCGGTACAAAACGAACCCTCGGCTGCCCAGACCGAAGGAGAAAGTACCCACGACTCAGATTACCAAGGTGAAGACCCGACATCCCGCCAGGATCGGGTCAGTACTAAAGATACGACATACTTAGAAAGCGAAGAAGAGTATATCCAAGACGGTTACTACAAAGACGGTTACTACTACGAGAAGGATCCAGAACTGGTCCAAGTAGCCGAAGAACTGGGGGTCACTAAGGCCAAGCTTGCTGAGCAGGAGCGCGTCTCCGAAAAAATGCAACGCATGATGGAGCGCCTCCAAAGCAAGTTCGGAGATCTAGGCGACTCGGACGAGGACGCCTCTGTTTTAGGTGGTGCTGATGCTACCATGCCGGATCCAGCCGCTGCTGGACCATCCAAAGCCGCCACTAACAAGGGCAGAGAAAAAGTTGGGGAGCCTGTGCGCACTAACGCCCCTGCACCTCCTAAAGGCATGAATCACCAGGCCGACTGCCCCCCCCCCCCCCCGTGCGCAGAAGGTCTCTGGCGCTCCTAAACCTAGACGTCCTTCAGCCCCAAGGGGGCACTCTGTGCCTAAAGGGCCCGGTGCTAAGGCACCCAGGCCTAGGGGAAGGAACAACCGCCCCAGTGATTCCGTCAACCAGGACGGTCGGGCCGCGGACACGCGCTCCGAAGATAGCTGGTCCACGGTGGACCTAAGAAGAAGGTTGGAGGCCAAGTATGAACAGGCCAAAGGAGAAAAGGCCCAGCCTCGCGGAGATGACCTGCGAAATCATCTCAATGACAAGCTCCGGGGACGTGACCTCCCGGAGAGCGATACAAAGAGGCTCGAGGAACAGATCGCTGCCTTGACCAAGCTGGTCCGGAAGCAAAGTGGGGCCCTGTCAGACTCTGAGGAGGAAGACCCGGAACCATGTGTTCGGAGGATCGCGGAAACTCCCCTCCCGGAGAACTTCAAAATGCCTCATATAGAATTATATGAGGGGAGGACAGACCCGCGCACCCATCTAGCTAAATACAACAAGATGATGCAAGTGGCGCGCGTCAGTGAGGATGCCAAATGCATGTGCTTCTCACTCACCCTTACCAAGTCCGCGGAGGACTGGTGGAAAAGATTAGCTCCCGGATCAATCCACATTTGGAAGGAGCTACAGACCGCATTCAGGAGGCAGTTCATTGCTGCCCGGGACCACGACATGGAGGTTGGTTCCTTAACCAACATCAAGCAGCTACCCAATGAGAACCTCAAAGCTTTCATTCAAAGGATGATGGAAGCTGCTGCTAAGACCAAGGTCAGCGATGATACGAAGCTGATCGCCCTTCAATCGGGGCTTACCGTCGGCTCCCTGCTGTGGGAGGAAATGCAAAGGAGACGGGCAGAAACTCTGCCCGAATTCATGTCAAAAGCTCAGGGAATCATCAACCTTGAGGATGCCTACCAACAGGCCTTTGGAGTTCCCCCGGCTCCGACGCCTTCTGTGACTGCGCCGAGCTTTGCTTCGCAAGCTCCCGCACCAGCCCTCACACTTCCAGGAGCCCAGTTCACTCCAAGCGTGTATGGGCCTTCCGCGTCTGCTCAGACGCCGAGTCAAACCCATTTCTCTGGGTACAGAGCTGTACAAACCGGATGTAGTATCGCTCCTGGCCCGTCGCAGCCGCAAGCGGAAGGCCCAGAACGAAATCTGAGCCAATCACGGAATAAACGAGGCGGAAGAAACTCCAACCGGGGAGACCATTCAAAGAAACCCCGGAAGGACTATGAGCCCAAGTTCACGGAGTACACCAGTTTGATAGACTCACGAGAGAATGTCTATCGGGCGACTTGTAATATGGTCAACTACCGGAAGCCCCCGAAAGTGTCTCACGGAGGAAGGCGTCCGCGAGACTCCAATAAGAGGTGTGAGTTCCACGGAGACCTGGGGCACACCACAAACGAATGCCTTCAGCTGAAGGATGAGATCGAGTCCCTGGCAAGAGCGAGACACCTCGGTCAATGGGTGAGGATACCCATAATCTATCCCGAACAGGGAGTAGTTCACGGAGCTGCATACTCTCCGGGACAGAGGGGGACCGCTAGCGCTCCTGGGGCCGGTCACCCCCAAGCTCCTGGATCTCAATTCCCAGCGCTTCCTGCTCCGACCTCTCCGGCACCCATTGCCATGTTGACTCCAGGACCCGAAAAACCATATCCGCCTGGCCTTGCTCCGCCACCCGTTGACGGACACGTGGTCACCATTTTCGAAGGACCGCACCTTGCCGGAAGCACCCGCAACTCCCAGAAAAGGTACTTGAGGGAGTTAGAACACACCGGGGAGATGTGCGCCTTGGTTCAGTCACCTGCTCAGCGTCCCCGAATGATGGATCTTCCCATCACCTTCACGGAAGATGACGCCCGACATGTGCACTTCCCCCACAACGATCCCCTCGTCGTGGAAGCCCAGATCGCCAATAAGAAGGTGTCACGGATCCTAGTCGATAATGGAAGCTCTGTAAACATCCTCTTCAAAGCTGCCTTCCACGCGATCGGATTAACCGAGACAGATCTGATCCCATGCCCCATCCAGCTTCAGGGGTTCAATGGGGATGCACTCATGCCTTTAGGCAAAATTCAACTTCCAGTCACCCTCAGAGGGGACAGCGACGCTTGTGCCTTCAAGCACTGCACATTCGTGGTGGTCGACTGCCCAACAGCGTATAATGCCATCCTAGGCCGACCGGTCCTAATCGATGTTGGGGCCATAACCTCGATACGACACTTATGCTTGAAGTTTCCATGCGACAACGGGCGTATCGGCACCCTCCGGGGAGACCAACGAAGTGCACGAAGCTGTTATAACGTCTCTGTCCGATCCGTCTACACGGTCCAGGAGGCGATTGTTGCCGCACCTTTGGCAGAGGATTTACCAGAGACTGGAGGTGCCCGAGAGGCATACGTTGACGAACTCGACCCTAGAGTGGGGGTCGAGAGGGCGATAGAGCCGATGGAGGAAGTCGAAGAGGTGATCCTCAACTAGGAAGATCCCGCCAAAGTCATTCTGGTGGGGAAAAACCTTCCATCGGCCATTCGAGAAAAGATCGTGGCCACTGTGAAGAATAATCAGGATATCCTGGCATGGTGCCACGCTGATATGACGGGAATTAATCCTAATGTTGCGTGCCATGCACTCAACATAGACCCGTCTGCAACTCCAGTTCGCCAGAAGAGGAGGCCGTTAGACCCAGTAAGGGCCGAAGCAGTCAAAGCTGAAGTGGACAAGCTGATGTCCATAGGCTTTCTCCAGGAGTCACTCTATCCCGTGTGGTTGGCCAACCCGGTTCTGGTCCCAAACCCCGATGGGTCCTGGAGAATGTGTATTGACTTCACAGACCTGAACAAAGCTTGCCCAAAAGACTGTTTCCCTCTTCCACGAATCGATCAGATGGTAGACGCAACTTCCGGGTATGAACTCTTATCCTTCATGGATGCATACTCCGGATACAACCAGATCAAGATGCATGTCGCAGACCAGGAACACACCAGCTTCCTCACGGAAAAGGGTGTCTACTGTTACGTGGTCATGCCTTTCGGTTTGAAGAATGCTGGGGCGACATACCAGCGTCTAGTAAACAGGATGTTCAAGGATCAGCTGGGGAGGAACATGGAGGTGTATGTAGACGACATGTTGGTGAAATCCAAGACCTCCGGAGACCACAGTAACGACCTCGAGGAAGCTTTCGCCGTGATCTGAAAGTACGGAATGAAACTGAATCCGAAGAAATGTACTTTCGGGGTCTCGTCTGGGATGTTCCTCGGTTTCATTGTCAGCTCCCGCGGAGTGGAGGCCAACCCTGAGAAAATTAAAGCGTTCATAGATATGCCTTCTCCCCGAAAGCATAAGGATGTCCAAAGCATTACCGGAAGGATAGCTGCTCTCAGCCGCTTCGTATCCAAGGCCACTGACAAATGTATCCCGTTCTTCAATGTGTTGCGAGGAAACAAGAGGTTCGAGTGGACCCCCGAATGCGAAACAGCCTTCCAACATCTCAAGGAACATCTAACTCGAGCTCCCATTCTGTCCAAACCTGTCGAAGGAGAGGCGTTGTTCTTGTACTTAGCTGTGACAAAGCATGCCGTAAGTGCCGCGCTCGTCCGGGAAGACGGCCGTCTCCAACTCCCTGTGTATTATGTGAGCAAGAGGTTACTGGACGCTGAGTCCAGATATACACTGATCGAAAAACTCTCCCTCTGCTTGCTAATCGCTTCGCGTAAGCTAAGGCCCTATTTCCAGGCGCACACCATCAGAGTACTCACCAACCACCCTCTCCGGCAAGTCCTGCAGAAGCCCGAATCTTCTGGCAGATTACTTAAGTGGGCCATGGAACTAAGCCAGTTTGACATCCACTACCAGCCACGTGTTTCCATAAAAGGTCAAGCTCTCGCGGACTTTATTGTGGAATTCTCGGGAATGAACGACCTCCCGGAAGATCCTATCCCGGAACTTCCCACATGGAAGGTCTATGTAGACGGAGCCTCCAATGAAAAAGGAGCTGGAGCAGGGGTTATCCTAATATCTCCCCAAGGACATCAGCTCCAGAGCGCCATCCGTTTCGCGTTCCCAGCATCCAACAACGAGGCAGAACACGAAGCCATGCTAGCTGGATTACGACTAGCCAGAGAAGTCGGAGCCCAAAAAATAGAAGTATATAGTGACTCCCTACTTGTGGTAAACCAAATATCCGGAGAATACCAGACGAATGGCGAAAAAATGGCTGCCTACGAGTCTCTCTCCCGCGGCCTGCTGCAGCATTTCAAAGGCTACCAAATCCGCCAGGTCCCCCGGGACCAGAATTCACTCGCGGACACACTGGCCAAGCTTGCAACAGACCCGGAAATTGAACAATATGGCCTAGTGCCCATCGGGCACTTAGAAGCACCTAGTACTGAGACACAGGGGTTAAATGCCATCATCGACCATTCGCATTCCTGGATAGGACCCATCCTCAGATTTCTCACCACCGGAGAGCTCCCCCCTGATAAAGCTGACGCAAGAAAGCTCCAATATCAAGCTCCCCAATACGTGGTTATGGATGGAAAGCTTTACCGCAGGGGGTTGTCCATACCCTTCCTTAGGTGTGTTGCCGGAACCGAAATCAGCACCATCATCCATGAGATTCACGGAGGCTTCTGTGGCGACCATACCTCCGGGCTGAGCCTCTCCAAAAAGATCGTTCGTCAAGGATACTTCTGGCCCACCATGAAGAAGGATTGTGTGGATTATGTCAGAAAATGTGAGCAGTGCCAGAGGTACGCCAAGGTTCCGCGAGCGGCGCCTACAGAAATTACCTTAATGACCAGCCCCTGGCCGTTCGCCGTTTGGGGCATTGACCTAGTAGGTTCCCTTCCAACTGGAAAGGGTGGAGAGAAGTATGCCATAGTCGCGGTAGACTACTTCACCAAATGGGCTGAAGCTGAACCTATGAACACGGTCACGTCTAAGAAAGCACTGGACTTTGTCATCAAGAATATAGTGTGTCGTTTCGGGCTTCCACGAAAAATTGTGTCCGACAACGGGAAGCAATTTGATAGTGAGCATTTCACGGACTTCTGTGCTTCGCATGGAATCATCAAAAGCTTTTCCGTAGTCGCCAGACCTCAAGCCAATGGGCAAGTGGAAGCAGTGAACAAAATTTTAAAGACCACGTTGAAGAAAAAACTCCAAGCATGCAAGGCTCGCTGGCCGGAAGAGCTTCCGCGAGTACTTTGGGCCTATCGCACAACAGAGAGAACTTCGACGGGGCACACACCTTATTTCATGACCTTCGGTTGCGAGGCCGTCATCCCAGTAGAAACTATGATCCCCTCTCACAGGCAGAACACCTACGACCCTACCCGGAACCACGCCCTTCTCCAGGAGTCCCTGGACATGATCGAAGAGCTCCGGGAGCAGTCACAAGTCCAACTCAAAATGTACCAAGGCAAGATAGCCCGACACTTCAACACAAGAGTCAAGCGCCGTACATTCGAAGTTGGAGACCTTGTCCTACGGAGAGTATTTCCTGCAACGCAGGATCCGGGAGTGGCAGTCCTCGGACCCAACTGGGAAGGCCCCTATGAAGTCCAAGAAAAAGTGGGCCATGGAACGTATCACTTAAAGAGACTCGATGGATCTAAAGTCCCGCGCGCCTGGAACGCGGAGCACCTCCGCCGTTACTATCAGTAAGCCCCGGACCATCTAGTCGAAGGTCCTTGGTGGACGTAGCAAAAATGTAAAATATGGAGACAATCCTCCCAGCTGTAAAACACATGCCCCACAGGCTAATTTAATGAAACACGGAGAGATTCACTCCACTTTTACTTCATTTTTTATCCCTTTGTTCCAAGCTACGTTTTAACAAGTGACCACGCGGTCCGGAGACGTCCGGACCCCACGCTCACTTGGAGGGGTATACATGGCTATGCCTTAGCCATACGCCCCTTGAACAAAACATACAGAGAACACCACTTATGTATTAGCATTGTGTTTGAAAATTTTAAATTGTTAAGCTTAGGTTGATTTGTTTCCATGAACATATTTGCATTACGTGTCATATGTGCATTATGTGGTTATGTGAAAATTGCCATGAAAATGCCTGCCATTATGCATCATGAAAATTATCTCCTGTGTAGCCGAGCGATGAGTAGGACTAGGGGTTGAGGCACATTCAGAGAGCTACGCCGAAATACCCCCAACTCCCTGACAAGTCCTTCGCAGAATACTCCGCGACCGCTGTAAGCTTTGCTTCGCAAGCCCAAGCTCCGGGTACCGCAAGGCGAAAAATGGCAAGATCCGCGAGCGAAGCTCCGGGTCCCGCAAGGCGAAAGATGGCAAGATCCACGACCGCTGTAAGCTTTGCTTCGCAGGCTTCAGCTCCGGACCTCACAAAATAATGCACGGCAAGCTCCCCGACCACTTCAAGCTTCGCTTCGCAAGCTTCAGCTCCAGGAGCAGATATGATCGATCCCCCAATTACAGCAAGCCTTGCTTCGCAAAGCCCCTGCTCCGGGATCGCACATGGTTGGCGTGGCAATTTCCCCGACCGTAACGAACCTTGCCTCGCAGGGCTTCGTGCCAAACCCCTGAAGTCGGCCACCGTGGGGTTCGCAACGACAGTTAGTTTTACTTCGCAAAGACCTAGCCCGAAGTCTAGCGACGCTCACCAAAAGAATTCCCATTCTGGCACCATGGAATGGGTCACCCTAGCCATCCCAGTGGACGGTATAACTACAAGTCTCGAGATTGGCTATTTACCTTAGGAAGGCTGAGTGCGATGAAAGAAGGAGTCTGGCCATTGGAACCAAGAATCCTCCGCAACCTAGAAACTACGTGGGAAAAGACATAAGCTTTTGGAGCTTCAAGTTGGAAATGCATAGGTTCTGGCCGTTGGAACCAGAACCTCATGCGCCCCTACGGTAGTTTCTATCGTATAAAAGTATCTATGCTAAACGCCAAGCTAAACAAAGAACTCGGCAGAAAAAGAATGAAAAATGCTATAATTATGGAAAATACGTCTACAATGAGAAAAGAGTACAGGGAGCTTCGCCCCAAAGGAAAATACAAATGAAAAATGATAATCAGTAAAGAATATTTTTTACAAAAGATAAGACCCCTTCAAGCATTGGGGGTGGCTGCGGCTTCCACGACCGGGGCCTCGGGGACATCGGTTTCAACTGGGGACAGCGGAGTCGGCTCTTTGGAAGGAAGAACGGCATCACTGGCTGGATCAGAGGTCCCCGCCCCTTCAAGGACTTCTGCCTCAGGGGCTCCAGCAGGCTCGTCAATGTTGTAAGTTTGGACGTGCACCTCTGGGCCTTGATCCCACACCTGTAGCTTCTCCCTCATGGCGTCGGCATCCTCTCCAAGATAGCCTAGTACCTCCGGGTTCATTTTCCAGAGTTGATGCATGAGGACCACATGCGATATATTAATCGTCCTGTTCAGTACCACCTCGGCATCCTCCTTCTCCTTCAAGCGCTCCGCCTCGGAGGTTGCCAGCTTTGCCTCCGCGATAGCTAATTGAGCCCTCAGTTTTTCCATCTCGGCCTTGGATGCATCCCGCTCTCCCTTAAGAGAATCAATCTCCTTGCGCTGCACCTTATTTTGGTTCAGCACGGATTGCTTCTCGGTCACATGCCCCTGGCAGTGAATTGCAAGGCTCCGATCTCTTTATCCTTCTCGGCGAGCCCCAACTCCAGCATAGACACGAGATCCCTGCTCCTCTTATGAAATTGCTCCTCCTCGTGCAGCTTATTCTGAAGAGTGGAATATTCCTCTTGCTGCTTAAGGAGGAGATCATTTTTCGATTGCAAGCGGGCTTCCAAGGTATCCTTCTCCTCCCTGGCTTAGGATAGCTCTTCCCGGAGCTTGGAGTTTTCGGCCTTCAAGTCATCCGACCGCTGTTTGAACTCATTCTCTGCGCTGGCCCGGTACTCTTGATATTTGGCAAGATATTTCTTGTCCGCCTCTTCCTCAGCCGTGCGCCGGGCCTGGTCAATCTTCTCCGAAGCCTCCCCCCTTATGCTCTCGACCTGTTGCGTCAGTTTCTGCTTCTCCGCCTCCAAGGCCTGGCGAGCCACCTGGCTCTCCTCCAGCTGAACCAGAACTGCACCCACCTCCCGGAACGAGCATTCCGCGATGAGAGAGGCCTGCAAGGAAAGACAATAGAATGAGTTAAGCGGAACCAAATGTACTAATACAATTGATCCTGGAGCACAACTACTGACAGCTTACCCCCGAAAGTTGCTGCTTTACGGCATGTGTCAGCAGCAGCGGGTCTTTACTGCTACTGATGGCCCATTTCTCAGAATTGAGTTCACACAAGCTCAGGGCCATATCCTCCATCATCTCCGCTCCGAACGGCGCCAATGAACGTCCGAGCCTAGGCACCAGCCTCTTCTCCAAGGCTGGGCCATCCAAAACCGCTCCAGCCGGATGAAGGGATCTCACCCCCTCGGCCAGCTCAGCTCTCTTCACGGCAGACAAGTTGTCTGCCCTTCCCTGGGTAACAGCCTTCTCGGCCTCCAACCGCCTCTTCAAAAAATTATCGGCCCGTCTTACACCCTCCAGGAGGGCAGCGGGGAAACAGGTTGGTTTTTCAGGGAAGTGGAACTTCAGGCCAGGTAGAGGAAGGGTTGTTTGCTGAGAAGAAGGAGACCCCGAAAGGGTGGACTCCCTTTGGGCTGGAGGAGGAGGAAGACGGGGTATTAGGGACGGTAAAGAAGACACTACCGCCCCGGTCTGTTGTTGCTGCTGATGTTGCTGTTGTTTTTGCTGCTGTTGAGGCAGTGTTAGTTGTCTTTGTTGTTGTTGTTGTTGTTGTTGCTGTTGGGGTTGTTTTTGCTGCTGAATGGGGGTAGTCTGGTGGGAACTGCGCGCAGTCTGGAGATCTCCATCATCTCCAGGTGGAGAATGTCTAAGGCGTTTTCTCTTGTCGCCCTCAGCCTCCCCTCCGGGGCGCTTGCTCACCCCGGCCTTCTTCGCGGGGAACACAAGACCTTCCCCATCGCTGCTACTTCTCGAGACCACTATGTTCTCGGAAGGCCCCTTGATAGGAGGCTTCTCCACCGCGGGCACGATTGACCTCTCCACCGCCGGAGACCCTTGCGCCTCGCCACTTGTCTTCTTGGGCGTGGCAGCTTTACCTCCCCTACCAGCTGCGGTCTTTCGTCTTTTCCCCTTAGACGGGTCTTGGCTGGTGGCGGCCTTCTTGATAAGTGAGGTAGCTCTCCCCAACATCTTTGCTTCAGGATGTTCTGCAAGAGATGAACGGAGCAAGGTTAACCAACCAGCAGGGAACAAGAGACAAAAAAGAAAAAAAGTTTGAAAGGGACGACCATGCACGAGAAACGTGGATGGCCTCCCCCGAGAAAAACAAGACACCGCTTCCTGATCCAGGAAGCTCCCGTACTCCATGAAGTCCGGGAATGACATGCTGAGGGAGGAAGGGTCAACACTGGTGACACCTTCTGGCAGACTACCGGCACTCAAACACCCGAGGAGCTCATCTACCCTATCGCAATATCTGTCAAAGGGAATCCTACGCGGATCTAGCCTAAGGAAGCGGGGATCGAACCCCACCTGGGAAGTCCGGGAAACCTCAGACAGGCTGGGGGTGTGGATCAATCGAAAACTAGTCTTACCTCTCCCGGAGGTGCCAGCTCCCGGAGTCTTTTCATTGGGATAAGCTGCGGCGTGGCGAGCCTCGATCTTTTCTTCCTCCGGCTGGGGGTCGGGGAACCTCTCCGCCCAACTAGGAGATAAATTATTCTCGTCCCGGGCCGCTTGGCAGATCACCTTGGACAGCTCCAGGGCAATCTGCTCCCGGACGTCAGCTGACACCTGACTTTGCCCCCTGCCACTCACTGGCTCAATATTTTGGAAAGAGGCGAGTAGCCCATACTCCCTCAAAGATTCGGTGGTCACAAGTCCTTCCACCTTCAGCTCTTCCTCTGAGAGCCCCTCATAGAAGTTTGACCTCCTTATCATCTCCGCACAGCGAGGTGTCCGCGGGACGGCTTCTGCAAAGTCCAAACACGAGTGTTAGGAATCCTCCCGGAAGGCAGACCAAACTTAAAGAAACAAAGTTAAAGAAGAGAAGAAGGAGCACTTACCAGGGACTTTGAAGTCCAAAGATAGAGCTGGCACCCTCTTCAATGGGAAGCCAGTCGTCAGGAACCAGTACTCCCGGAGATCTGGAACCCTCGCGGTATGACATGTGGGGCACATCACGTCTGGATACCTCTCCAGCCTATAAAACCCCACCTTGTCTGCATGACCTCTCATGGGCTGAGACTTCAGCCCATAGAAGTATAGCACCTCCTCCGGGGTAGGGACCTCCAGATTCCTGGACTTGCAAAAGATAAACCACCCCGCTAGAAGCTTGTAGCTGGGGGGAATCAACTGGAAGGGAGCGATCCCCGCCTTCACGCAGAAGTTGGCAAAATAACTTCTTAGGGGCAAGTGTGCCCCACACACTATGTGTGCCCAGCTCCAGGCACCAAAACCCTCGTGACTCTGACTGGCAGACTCACCCAGCACCGACAGACGGTGCCACATCAGGCCTAGGATGTTCTTCAAACCTGCCTCTGAGGAATACAGCTCCAGCATGCCGTAGCTCCTGAGCAGGTTCGGCTTCTGGTCCATCTCCCAGATGGAACTGTTGGTAGTCGGTGGGCTAACCGAGGCCACCTTAGTTTTTGCTTTCCCCTTTGCGCTGGCAACAGGGGAACCTTGCTCCTGGGCGGATTCAGCCTCTACCGCAGCAATGACTTGTTCCTTGGAGGTGCTCGTCACTGAGCAAAAAGAAACAAAGAAGAAAACACCCCAAGCAGTCAGCACCCTTGCCATACCCTAACGGTATTAAAGGCGTTGGGGAGACCCTCCCCGAAAACTGCTTGGAGGGGCTCCCACCGAGCTTGCCGAGGGGTTGGCACCATGCCACCCGGAGGACAGCAAGGAACCAGATTCAAACTTCGAGCCTAAGCCCGCCGAGAGAAGTGTTTTCCCAGGGGAAGACACCCTAAAGGCGTTCATGCTTATGCCCTAAAATAACAAACCAGAACAGCACAAGCAGACGAGAAACAACTTTCCAAAAGAAAATCGTCAAAGCATGCAAAGAAATGACTCATTGACTCGCATCAGACACATGCCTATCAAAGCCCTATTCACGCATGCATAAAGATGACACCGGCAGAAAACTCGACCCTAACAACTACCAACAATCTGGGGTTTAGAAGGAAAAAGCAAAGTGAAAATACTTACTGGTATTCAAGTAGTTGAAGATTGAGGGAGTAACCGGGTCGCTGCACCGAGCGAACACGTGAAGTAAAGGCTGCAAAGAAAAGCAACGATTCAAACTTAGAACTTCGGCGATCAAACCTACTGCCTAATCAAAAGAATGGTTTCTGGATTCCTTACCAAAAGAAGTGACGAATTCGAAGGAAAGGAAGCTAGGAAGCTTGAGAGTTCGAAGATTTGGGAATCTGAGAATCTGAAAGCTCGAAAATTTGAAAGCATCAAGAGGAAGAAAGGTCCGTTCCCTCGTTTTTATAGCAGGAACGAAATCGTGTCGAATTCCACATATGGACGGTCTAGATCTTCCCATACCGCATGCATCAGATCCGACGGCTGGAGATGAAGCGCCGGTCCCATTTATGGCTCCTCGGATGGGAATAAAGTATTTATTTCCCATCATTATACCATCTCGGGCCCAGCGCGCCATTAAATATCGTCAAATCACTACTCAGACGCCTGACGCACGCACGCTCAGCCAGTCGCCTCACACACACGTCTTGGTCACAAAGCCATTCCCTGCATGACGCGTGGCCCTTGCCACACTTGAGTACTTGAGTTCAAACGGAAGAAACTTCCTTTCTTTTTGTACTGACACTCAGGCAGGAGAAAGGAACCCTTCCAGGAACACAGAAGGTGACCCCTCGCCTAATCTAGAGACCAGAACACCCGGAGGACTGTACAAGCTCCCGGACCTCTCAAACCCCGTGACCTTGGGGGGTAAATGTTATCCAGATTTCCGGATAGCGTTTAGATGGATAGCTTCGGGGAAGCAGAATTATCAAAGTCTTTCACGAAAGGTGACCAGAGCTCACGGAGGGACAAAAAGGTTCCACCTCTCCAGTTTAGTGTCCAGCATACTCTTTCAAGCAACCGCGACCAGGAAGCTAATCAATCCTCCCGGGCTCCCGAAGGGATACCCTTCGGGGAAGGTCCCTCCAGGAGAAGACTCTTCGGGTCGCCTTCGCGGATATAGTTCCGTGCCTCGCACAGAAGAAGATCAAGCGGTCGAGTCATGGAGGAGGCATAGTTGGAATGATACTCACCTGACACAGGATCCCGCCTGACACGCCCGACAGGTCAAGGCCGCACACATCCCAGCACGCCTAAAAGTACCTTCTCGCCTACTGTTCCGCTGACAACTTGGAAAAGACAGCTGCCTTTTTACATTCCCCATACTTTCATGTAAATATACCCACATAGAACCTGGTAGCCAGGCGACTACTGTAATTGTATCCCCTATTTATGGCTGGTGTAATTAAGACTCAGGAGGGCAGAGTAAAACCCTAATCCAGAACTCTGGCTATAAAGACCTCCTCATTTTGCAATAGGAAGGAGAGGAAAAAATTACATAGCAAGAACTCTGTCAAAATCTCTCTAACTTCGTCTTCTTCTAGAGAACTCGAGAGAAACACTGTGAGTTTGTGAGGTTCTCGTACACCAGTTCTCTACAAGTATAATAACATCGACTCGTGGACTAGGGCTCATTAACGCCTGAACCACGTAAAAAACCTATTTGTCCATTTATATTTCTGCACTTCTACAGTTCTTATCCTTTTATTATTTTGTTTGTATTCGTTTCCGAAAAACTCGGTAAACAGGAGACAAGGCCAACCGTGTAGCTCTGGCTGAGAGCTTGGACATGCTAGAAGAGAGAAGGGAAAAAGCACAAATGAGGGTGGCGGTATACCAGCAGCGCGCAGCAAGGTACTACAACTCGAGGGTGCAAGAGAGAACTTTCAGAGTTGGCGACCTAGTGCTAAGGAAGGTACTCCCCAACACGCGAGACCCAGGGACAGGAGTGCTTGGGGCGAACTGGGAGGGGCCCTACCAAGTCACTCAGTGCATACCCCCAAACACCTATAAGCTGGCGCGCATGGACGACACCGTCATACCTCGAGCATGGAATGCAGAGCACCTCAGGAAATACTACCAGTGAGGCACTCACACCCAGTGCTAGAAGGACAGGCTTTCAAATTATTGCATCTTATCTTAGTTCAGGCAAAAATCAAAGAGGTTACTTAGATAACCTCCCAAGTAGGTGTAAGTTCTTATATGTATCGTTGTAACCTGAATGCTATGAATGAAACTGGTCACATTTTTGCATGCTAGTTTTTCTACTTTATGTGGGCATCAATAAAAGTGCCTACCAAATTAAACTTCACCAGACACTTGGGGGGCAATAGTGGCCCGTGAAGATAAAGCATGCAACAAACAGGAGAATCCAAAAAAGGACCCCTTGCACCAGGATCCTAAAATGGACCCTATGCACCAGGAGGATCCTAAAAAGGGCCCTCCATCAGGAGGACCCAAAAGGGACCATGACCCTTAAAAGGACCCTTTAACGGGAGGTCCTAGAAGGACCCCTTATATCAAGGCCTTAGGCGAAGTCCTTAAATACAGAAAACAGGGAGAGGACCTTGCAAGGCATCCCTTGGGTTCACAAGGATTAGCTACCCTTGTGAACATCAAGGAGGCCAAAAGGTCTTACGAAAGAAAAATATATAGTGACAACACTAATAAGTTTAGAGTGGGCACCAAGCCGTCTAGCCAAAAAGGGTCCTAAAAGAGACCTTTGCAAAAATAGTACTATGAATAACGACGAGAAGGACGCTTCTCGCAAAAAAATAATAAGAGCGCACAAGAATATATAAAAGGATAGCTAGGACCCAAGGGGTCAAAATATCCTTATAAAACTAATCAAGAGGCACCAAAAGAGGTCCCAGTGAACCCTTTCACATGGGCTCCATAGGACCTCCAGCCTGGTAACTAAAAGAGGGGAACCAACCAAACCCCATCACACAAGCTCAAAAGGACCTCAAATGCAGTAGAATAAGAGAAAAATAGCAACACATGTATATATACATTGAAAAAGAAAGTTTTGAAGACAGTACAAGAGTTACAAAAGAAAAATAGTAAGAATGATAATATTACAACGACTCAAGCGAGCATACATCTACTACGGGCTGGCAAAGATAATGAAATAGCAACCTCAGGGCCTCCTGCCCCGGGCGCTCCACCCAGCCGCCCAGGTCACGGCATACTCGCCAAAGGAGGATAAGTCAAAATTGGGGTTTTGCATCCATACGCCATAGAGGGCGTGCTCTATAGACCTATGCTCGGTAGTCGCCCTCTCCACTTCTAAAGAGGCAACCCTCTCCTGCGATGCAGCAACCTCAGCTCTAGCAGCTTCAAGATCGATCTCTAGGGAGGAGACCCTCGCCTGAGCAGCAGCCACGGTAGCTTGGGCACCCTGGAGCTCGCTCTCTAGCTCGGTAACCTTGTCCTGCAGCTCCGAGGCCTTGGCAACCACTTTCTTCCTCTTTATTAATGAGTTGGCAAGTTTGGTCCGAACCCTTGACAATTTGCCCTTGGTTTCATTAAGATCTCTCTCAAGCTCATGAGCCCGTGCTGCGAGACGGTCCCTCTTGGTGCACGACGCGGAAAGATTGCCAGTCGAGTCGGCAAACCGCAGAGCCACAGTATAGGTCTGCACAAGAAAGTTAACAACAGCAACAATAAGTGACAAAAACAAAAAATATATGCATGAACACCTATACACAATAGGGCCGACGCGAGGTGCGGGAACTCACCCAAGTCATGGTGCGCCTTAGGGTTTCCCCAAGGTCCGACTGGGAAACATTCCCAAGACCGTTCCAGTTAGATACGAGGAGGCTCGAGGCAAGTTGGATGTATTTCTGCCCGTAAGACATCGCCATCTGAGTCACCCAGGGCTCCCCATCCGCTCTAGTGGCACCTGGTTGGGTGAGGACGGACGACCCGCTCACCGAAACAGGAGGGGGCGCCGTGAAAGTGGAAAACTGAGGATCTGGTAGATCAGAGGGAGGCTCCGAAAGGTCGGCAAAATAAGTCCTCAATTGTAACGCCCTACTACCTTAGAGCCATTACTAAGTGAGTTTAAAATGTGCTAGCAACTCACTAAACGAGATTTTTAGAACAAAAGTGTGATTAAACTGAAGCTAAGGCTGTAATCTTTGAAAATCTCTTAATTCACTGAAAATTTCAAGTGTCTTACATCTGGGATCCCAAAATATAGTTTATAAAATATTTACAACTCCAAAACAAGTTTACAAGTAGTTAACTGTCAAAATTAGGGTTTACACAGCCTTTCCTACAAAATACCCCCAACCAGGCAGTTGGGCAGGCCAAACATGTACGCGCCGCCCCCATGCTCTCCGTACTCATGGCTGGTTGACTTTCCCTTTGCCCTTACCTGTGACACAGAGCACCCGTGAGCCGAAGCTCAGCAAGAAAACTTAAACAGTACATAACTTATGCATAGTATACAGTCATAACAGCAGATAATTGATATCTAGTCAGATAGTCCATAAAATCTAACACGTATACGGCCATGCCGTCCTATAAGCGTTACCAAAGCCTGGGATCTCGATCTACACCATGAGGATATCCCATGTATCCATTGGGGTCTCACCCTAACCACGAGCACTCCATGTGCCAAGTGGTATTCCCGGCTCCACTGCCGTTCTCGGCCCTTCGCTGTTTCCGGCCCTTCGCTGTTCATTATGCTTTTACCATAATTAGCACTCTCAAATAACAATCAAATACATAATCATTCATGTAATGCTACATCCTAGCAAAAATACAATCTAGGGTCGCGCCCTGCAACAAAACTATGGGCTCAAGCCCTGCTCTACGGGTGCTACAGTTTTCTTACCTGTATCCCGAGCTTTCTGATGCACAAAGGCCGCGAGCACGGTCCTCTAACCTGAGCCTCTCCAAAGACCTAGTCACAACACATATAAAACACCCTTTAATGCTAACCAATCCAAAACCACTTTCCGGGGCCAATCCCACACTCTCGTAACCCCCAAATCCCTAAAACAATACATCGAAGACATCCCTGGAACCCCCGGAGCAAAGGCTCAAAATTGCAAAATCTCATGTTCTGAAAATGGCCTAGCGCCTCGGCGCTGCCCTAGAGGGTCGCGGTGCCCAGCAAGTCAGAGGGCTTCCCCTGCCCAGGAATAGCCTTGCGCCGCGACACACCTTCGCGAACCCATAAATCCGAGTTTTTCCTTGCGTTTTTTCCCGAGCCAAAACCACTCCAAATCATCCCAAACAAGTACCTAAGCCCCAAAATCAATTCAAAACCCGAAATGAACCCTTAAACAACCTATAAAATCATAACTAAATTCAATTACACAATCACACCCAAAAATCCACTCTTGAGCTCAAATTTCAGAAACCTAAACCATGGCTTCTAGGACTTAAACCATAGCTTGAAAAATATGAACCTTGCTTCTAAAATCTTAAACCACATCAGAAACTAAAATATAAACATGTTAGAACTCTTACCTCAATCAAGAATCTGGCTTGAACCCTTCTCGATTCCAGCCTCCAACCTCTTTCCCCTTGATTATCCTAATTAAATTTCCAAGTGAAACCAGCCATATCCCCTTTAGATTTCCACACTCAATCTCTGTAAATTCAGACTTAAATACAACTAAAACAAAGCACAAACTCTTACCTCTGAACAACCTTGGCCTAAGATTGATCTTGGTCACTTCAAACCCCTTGATCCTCCTCCTAAGACCCAAATTCAGCTTCTTTCTTTTGCTTTTCTTTTGTTCTATCTATAGGTCCCAAATTACATAAACCAACTATCACCAAGTGTTACACGTATATCCCTTTTTCTTCTGTTGAAGGTTATCTATCTTGTCAAATGTCCATTCTACCCTTCCTCAAATATCCCTTCCTAACTAAGCCTCAAGGGCACCTTTGTCATTTCATATCTATATTGCAATTCTACCATTTTCCCACCTGAACCTGTTACTCTCAGCGGTTACTAACAGTTACACAAGTTACCAAATTTCCAATTACCATTAACTCACAAGAACCCAATTACAAAATCTCCAAAATACCCCTAGGCTCCTCCCGAGCAGGGTATTAGATCCCGTTGTGACTTTTGAGTTATCTAGCTCGCTAGGACCGTCTTGGCACGTGCATCACACTGTTATCACCATGCTCACGTGGTACAAATCACATAGCACATTTATCACATTTATACCCTCAACAGGCTAAAATTACCAATTTACCCATATCATGCAAACAAGGCTCACATGCACATTTACACCACCTAAACATGCATTCTAATCTCATATTCATTTAAATTCATATATTACCATATTAATTCACTTATTGCCCTCCAGGACGCTAATCAAGGTCCTAAACCTTATTAGCAACTTAGGGTGTTACACCGATGGTCCAGGGTTGAGAGGAGCCTGGGTGAAGGGGCCGTAGCCCTCAGGGTCAGGGAAAACATAACACCCCGGTGCAACATGCTGGTCTCGAGATTGGAAGGCTATGTCCTGGTCATAAGAGTCATAAGGGGGGCATCCCTCGGAGGACGAGGATCGCTGGTGAGGTCCCCGACGTTCAAGGGGGGCTTCCCCCGGCTCATCCTCACCCTCACCTTCGTCTGGGAAAGGCTCAGCCGGCGCAGCCATTGTCTTCTTTGACCTAGAAATCGACCACAGGAACTTGGGGTCCGAAACCAGGGACAACTGGTGGAGGTTGAGATTTTCCATGGTGAATAAGAATGCCGCCTTCTTCATGGCGGGGTCAGCATTAATGAGGTCCTTCACGGCGTCTGCCTTCAACCCATCGACCGCGGGAACAGAAAATTGCTCTGCATCCACACCATTGTCAATGCAAACAATAGTACTAAATAGTAAGTTCCAACAAAAAGAAAAGGAGGACCAGGGTAATTACTGGGGGTGGCGCGGAAGTGCTCGCGGATAGAGAGAGGGCCCTCTACGAAGAAAAATTATTGTTTCCAAGACCCTGTATTGGACACTGAGCCCTCTATCAAGGGGAGCTCGTTATTGGCCTTTTGCAAATAGTAGAAGCCCTTGGACTTGGAAGAGGCCATGAGGTTGTACAGGAAGTGCACCTCTTGCGCCATAGGAGCACGTTTAGCCAGTTCCTTGAACACCACAAAAAGGCAGCTCAAGGTCAACCAACTGTTGGGTGACAGCTAAAGGGGGGCCAGGTCGAAATAGTTAAGGACCGCTACGAAAAACGGGTGCAAGGGGATGGTGCCACCCGCCTTCAAAATGTGCTCGCTCAAAGCCACAAGGCCAGTCCTAGGGTGGTCAACCCGGCATGTCTCCAGAGGAGCGTATAAGGCGTATTCTGGGGGAACACGATAGTGCTTCACAATATCTTTCAATTTATTCTCTGACACATGCGACACTAGCTCGGACGCCAGTAAATGAGCGTCGTCCTGTTCATTTATAGATACCTGTCGTCGTGCCCTCGGCATATCTTCAAAATCAAAAGAAAAATGTGAGGAAGAGACAGAACACTTGACCCTCCATTTTTTCTTCCTAGCAAGAGTCTTCCATCAAGGGAACGACTGCGGAAGTGCTGAGCTAGGAAAAACTGAGACTAGGGGCTGAGGAGAAGCAGAGGCAGCCCCATGACAGTCATCAGGCAAGGATGGGCTGGAGGGCTCAGGCGGAAGGTGTCCCTCCATAAACTCCAACTCCCTCTGCAACTCTAAGAGGGTCACCCTAAGGCTCGCTACATGGTCACTAAAGTCTGGGGGGAAAGGTGCTCCGTCTCCTCTCGACACCGAGTCAATTTCGCTTTCCACCACCCAAATTTTACGCCTAAGTTGAGCCATGTTCTCAAGATGGCGGATACGGGCCTGCCTTAAGGAGTCATAGACCTGGTAAGGGTTTTCCTCAGGGGACTCTGAGTCTGAGGACAGATCAATAAACTTAACCCCCG
Source organism: Humulus lupulus (assembly GCF_963169125.1). Classification (NCBI taxonomy): domain Eukaryota; kingdom Viridiplantae; phylum Streptophyta; class Magnoliopsida; order Rosales; family Cannabaceae; genus Humulus; species Humulus lupulus. The sequence continues at coordinate 246,003,979 of NC_084802.1, forward strand.
GAGGCATGTCGGACGGACCGTCACTGGCCATGAGACCTCGTCCCGAAAGCAAAAAGGGGTTCACGTATAAATGAGGGGATGGCTACAAAACACAAAGGAATAGGCTTAATTTCTCTAGATGCAAACGTCCTAAATAGCCCACTACAGGGTATAAAAAAGAGGGGCATGCAAATGGTCAAACTCACTACAAGCTCAGGCCAAGGTACCCCATCCCGAGTAATGCTAATTTGGACCCAATAAACGTGAGGGAAAAAGAAAATATACCTCAAGCAGATAGGATGGAGTGTTGTCGTGGTCGAAAGGAGGTCGAGGGCCAAAAGCACCAAATGGTCGAATATACGCGTCTGCAAAAATAGACCAAAAGGATGTGTTAGCCTCCAAATAGACACACCAAAAAATTAGCTCATATGTAAAAAAAAAAAATGATGATGAGATGAAAAAATAAAATGAAGGAAACTATGGAAAAAATGAGGATGTGGGGGATTGAACCCCTTGCCTCTTGAAAAAGGAAGGATTCTCAAAACAACTAAGCCAAAGAAGTAAGGTGAAAATAATGAGCCTTGCATGAAGGCCTATTTATAAGAATTAAAGAGAAGAGTCTACAAGAGCACCTAAAGGTCCTCTCCTAGACTGGGGGGCAAGTGTGGATGCTCAAATTCCACCAAGGGAAAATATGGAGGTCGACCCTCTTTAGCCTCAGACAGTTCAAGCAACCCGATATTTTTCCTCAACCCATGTCTCACAGGAGATCCGAGGAGTCACGCGAGGCTCCTCCGCGTGCCACGCGCGAAGACCCCGCCTCGATGCGACACGCCCACGCGAGACCCACCTCGCTTCGCGGCACGCCCACGCGAGGCCCCCGCCTCGCTCCATGGTGCGCCAACTCAAGCCCCGCCTCACTCCGTGGTGCGCCCATGCGAGGCCCCCGCCTCGCTCCACAGTGCGCCCACGCGAAGCCCCCGTCGCGCTCCACGGTGCGCCAACGCGAGCCCCGCCTTGCTCCGCGGCATGCCCACGCGAGGCCCCCGCCTCGCTCCATGGTGCACCCACGCGAGGCCCCCGCCACGCTCAACAGTGTGCCCACGCAAGCCCCGCCTCGCTCCGCGGCATGCCCACGCGAGGCCCCCACCTCGCTACATAGCACGCCCACGCGATGCGCCCGTCTCTCTCCACAGCGCGCCCACAGGTCAGCCGCGCCGGGGGGTACCGAGGTCGACACCACGCTCGTGCACCCGCCGCGCCAAGGGCTCGCAAGGCCAGCACCTCACCCGCGTACAAGCTGCACCAGGGGCTCGCGAGAGACACCCCCACCGCATGAAAGGGAATGGCCAAGTATGATTCGGAAAGGTCATGCTAATGTAATCTTGTACGGGGTACGACTTTTAGGACCACGTACGCCTGACCATAGCACTCATGTAAGACAAGTGGTTGGAGCACTAGGAGAGGGGACATGGCCTGCACGCTCCCAACCAGATGCCAGGGCTGACACCACTACCACCTGCACCACTCCTCTGACATTCGTACGGTCAAGTAGTGGAGACATCCTCCTGGCACTTGTCGTTGTACTGGCTGTAAGACCACTACCTCTGAAACCACTCTCCTGACGGTGTACTTATGTACTACCTGGTCCCCTGGACCACAGTGTATCTAAGGCCATTAGAGCCCACTATATAATGAACCCCAATTCCACATGGAAGGGGGTTGGAAAATTTACTGTAGCAAGGGCACCATAGTGAATGAAAAACTGATTTCACCATTGTTCTTCTGCAATTGTTCTTAGAGTTTATACTTAAATTTCTAAGGCTTTTCTATTGATAATCTTTATCTTGCAATTCTTTCCAACTTAACTTAGTTAACGAGTTCTCACCGTCAACACTAGTCATCTGATCGCAGGTTTTGATAATTTTCATAAATACGAATATAAAGTGGACGTAGGTCATTACTGATCAGCGGGGCCGAACCACTATATATATGTGCGTCGTTTGTTATTCTTAAGTTTAGTTCTTATTTTATATCATAGTTTTGACTTAGTGTCGTTGACCAATTCTCATGTCAACATGTGTGTTTATTAGAAATATTAATTTCATTCAATTTTGATTTTATGTAATAACCTTTTCTCTATTCATTTTATTACATTACACATACTCTTTGAAAGAAAGAAAGAAAAATTGCATGTCATATGGAGTTTGAAGAGTAAAAAGTATTTGGATACCCAATGTAACATTTATATGTAATATACTAATCAATCCATATATTTTCCCCTATGATTTATTTGGAGAGAAGAGGGGATGTGGCATTATATAATTTTTTAGAGATATTTTAACTATTTTATTATAATTAAAGTAAGTTTGAGTTTTATTTGTATAGGTTAAGTAATGATTTTTTGTAAATAGTTACTCTTATTTTGCATATAAAAATTAGAAACAATATTAGTACTGTTTACCCAAAAAAGATTTACCTGATGACATGGCAGAATTAACAAGCACATGGGATACACGTGACCGTTTTAGTGAGTACCATCTGTTCGACAATCAACCAGAAGAGAGTTCACTCAGCATACGACATATTTTATGGGCGACCAGTCTAGTTGCAGCATTTCAGATATTTCCTACAGATATGTAATTTCGCATTTATGTAATAATTGTGATTTCCATTTTTATTTAGATACACCTGTATTAAATGTAATTAAGGCCCATGTAAAACTCCTTGAGCCTATAAATAAGACTCAAAGGGCTCAAGAGATGGGACTTTTTCTTTGGGAGAATATTAAGAGAGAATTATAGTGTTTTTATCCGCCAAATTTGTATTCATCTCTAAGCTTGTGAAACTCGTGAACCCTAGTTCATTGATCACAGTTTTTGGGATTCTACATCAATAAGAACATTAAGTGGATGTAGGTTATTACCATCACTGGGGCCGAACCACTATAAATCTTTGGTGTCATTTATCTTTTGATCTTGAACTCATCTTGTTTTTTGTCGTTTTACTTGACTCTATGTCGTTGACCAGATCAAGGGTCAACATTTTGGTGCTTTCATTGAGAGTTGAACTCAAGACTTCCAAGAAGATCAAATGGCAAAAACTGCTAGAAAGACTGGACAAACCTCTGGTACTGCACAAACCCAACCTCCTCCGCAAAATGTGGCTGAGGATGAGCCATAAGTGGAATTTGAAGAGGACGAAATGGATTCTAAGACTTTAAGGACGACTCTGATTGTGTTACAGGAGAAATTAACCAATCTGAGGGCTAATCAAGAAAATGTGGCTGAAACGATGGCATTGCAGAAGAGAGAGATTGATAGGCAACGCCAAGAATTGAATGAACGACAAGCCAATATGGTCCGCCGGCAGAGGGACGCCACTGCCGCTCTGGAGGTAGCCATTCAGTTTGCCCGAGGATAGCCTACATAGGCTTCCCGATCGGATCAGCCACCTAGTACACCACTACAGCAAGGTCCACATTTAGATCATCCTTAACATCACCACACTCCGCCTCAATCGACAAACCCTCAGAGACCGGAGCAACCCCTTGATGCTCAACAAGATAGGCCATTTCAGAATCCTATGAGGCAACCACCTTCTCACGTTGGTCAAGATAATCCCCCGCAGCGAAGGCAGAATAGGGCCGGGTAGCCTCCCCGAAGTCCTAGACGCTAAACTGCTGAGGAGCCAAACCCACCGAGCAGGGGACAGCGTCCTTCTGCGAGCAGAAGGCAGGTTGATTCAGGCTCTGCGGTCAAGGGTCCCCCACGACATAATAATGCCCGGAGACCTACCGACTAACCCAGGCCTCCACCTGTCAGTCGGGACATGCCAGCAAGAGGAGGAGGAAACAATGCGAATAGCAAGTCGCTCCGTAGTCGGTCACACTTTAGGTATGGCCATGACTATAATGAGGGAAATTTTGGTAGAGGAAACGCTGGTCGGCGGCAAGGAGAGGGGAGTGGAAAACAGAACCCTCCACCAAGAGATAACCGGTCGACGAGCCAGAATGCTAGGAGGCAGCCCAGACAGCCCAACATCTTTGATCGACTGGGCGCAAACGAACAAAGGCGTAGGGATGAGGATTTGACGGATGTTATTAATGACAGAAGAGAGAGACACGACAAGTATGCACCTCCAGTACCAGACGCTATGCAGGCCCAGCTCGATGCTTTGAACCAGGCCATCTAGAAATTAGCAGGGAGCCAGACATCCCACATCGAATTTGACCAGAGAAAAGGCACTCCGTTTGTGCAAAGAATAGCAATGGTGGAGACCCCAAGCAAATTTAAGATGCTGGTTTTGCCTAACTTTATTGGATTGGAAGACCTTGTATCTCACGTGAATAAATTCGAGATGAAAATGGATATCCAAAAGGTATCAGAGGATGCTTGGTGCAGGATTTTCCAGCCACCTTGTCCGAGACTGCTCAAGAGTGGTTTTTCAAATTCCCTCCAGCTAGGATAGTGTCTTGGGAAATGTTCGTGAAAGAATTTTATGGACAATTTTATGCTGGTCGAGTACATTCGACCGAGGCCATTCAGCTGGTTGAGACACACTAGAAGGAGGGAGAAACCCTAAAGGGGTATGTTCAACGTTTCATGCGAGCAGCAGCTGGGGCTAGGATAGTTGGTGATGAAGGAAAGATGATGGCTCTTATTTCTGGAGTACGGCACCATTCATCCCTTTGGAACAGTTTGCAGAAGAATGGGGTCAAGAGCAACCAAGAATTTCTGGACTGAGCAAACAGGTACATCAAGCTCGAGGAGGCCATTGCCAACGAAGGAAAGTCCCCCGCAGACGACCAGGGTCCGAAAGAAGATCCCACCAAAGCTGCCAGTGGATCTGAGAAACCCAATGGCAACGACAAAAATAATGGGAAATATGGAGGTAAAAGGGCGAACCATGAACCATCAACATCTGGAAACAAGCGCCCTAAAAGTAATAGATATGAGCTGAGGTTCACCAATTATACGACCCTAGTCGATAGCAGAGCAGAAATGTATCAAGCCACTCATACGACTGTTCCCTTTAGGCGACCAGCCTCTATCCGGAAAGACATCTCCAAGCGAGATACAACCAAGTTTTGTCATTTTCATAACGACTACGGTCATGACACCAATGAGTGTAACCAGCTCAAGGATGAGATTGAGTTCCTTATTAGGCAAGGACACCTAAAGAGGTATGTGTGAGCGGCTGGAGGTTCTCAGCGAGAGGCTCAAAGAGGCAAAGAGCAGGCACCTGCACGCCCACGCTCGCCCCCTTTACAGCCAGCTCCAGTCGCCGGAACATTGTTGACCATCTGCAGTGGCCCACACTTGGTGGGTGATAGTGGGAAGGAAAGGGAGAGGTACGCCCGAACCTTATGTCATGACCAGGACATTGAAATGATGTACGCAGAGGAGTGAACTCCCAAGAAAGCTCGAATAGAGGAAGAACTGATAACTTTCTCTGAGCTTGACGCTTAGCATGTTTGATTTCCCTATTCAGATCCTTTGGTCGTGGATGTCCAAATCGATAATATGATGGTCAAGCGGGTATTGGTGGATACAGGAAGCTCAGTCAACATCTTGTAAAAATCTTCACTGGAGAGGATGAAGTTGTTAGTGCAAGATTTGGAGCCATGCAACCAGACCATTTATGGTTTTTTGGCGAAGAGCTCACCCCAACTAGGTCGATCAGGCCTCCATTCACAGCAGGAACAGCACCTGCGAACAGGACATTACTCACTACTTTTATAGTAGTTGATTGTCCTTCTGCATATAATGCTGTGATTGGAAGGCCTATCCTAGTCGACCTGCGAGCTGTGACCTTGATCTGGCACCTGGCCATGAAGTTTCCAACCGACGCAGGGGTAGGATGCTTGTTGGGAAACCATCGAGAAGTGCGGGAATGTTATAATTCCTCGATCACCAAGGTAAAAAGGGGCGAATCGGGGGAAAAAGTCGAAAAAAGTTGTTGTTGGCGAATGAAGTACAAGCCTAATCAGGTGAACATGTTACCAAATAGGGTGTTGCCCAAAGTGAGGATGGAAACTTAGATCTTCGCTTTGGGGATTTTGAAGAACATGCGGGACCAGTGGAGGACCTCGAGGAGGTCAAACTAGAAGAGGCAGATCCAACCAGGGTTGTTGAAAGTCGGTAAAAACTTAGAGACAACAACTAAGAAAAAATTGGTGGAATTTTTGTAGGAGAACAAGGAGGTGTTTGCCTGGTCGCATAAAGATATGGTTGGGATTGACCCAATAGTTATCAGCCATGTCTTAAATATAGACAAAAATTTTCCACTAGTGCATCAAAAAAGGAGGCTGCTCGACAAAGACAGATTGGAGGCGTTAAAAGATGAAGTCGGGAAGCTAAAGGAGAACGGATTCATCAGGGTAGCATTTTATCCATCTTTTGTCTCTAATCCTGTACTGGTACCCAATCCGAATGGCAAGTGGAGGACGTGCGTGGATTTCACAGACCTCAATAAAGCCTACCCGAAAGATTGTTTCCCACTCCCTAGGATTGATCAGCTGGTCGATGCTACATCAGGGCATGAGATTTTATCATTCATGGACACATACTCTAGGTACAATCAAATCAGTATGCATCCACCTAATTAGGATCACACTAGCTTTCGAACAGATACAGGGCTTTGGTGTTACAAAGTAATGCCCTTGAGTTTGAAAAATGCTAGTACGACTTACCAGCGATTGGTCAACCATATGTTTAAAGAACTGATCGACGTTAACATGGAAGTATATGTCGATGACATGCTGGCCAAGTCGAAGAAGGAAGAAGAGCACATCGGGGACCTGCAAGAATGCTTCATCATCTTGAACAAATATCAGATGAAGCTTAATCCCCTCAAGTGTTCATTTGGTGTTGGATCAGGAAAATTTTTGGGATTCATAGTAAACTCGCGAGGAATCAAAGCTAATCCCGAAAAGATCAAGGCCTTGATCGAGATGCAGTCACCCGCCAAGAGTAAAGATGTTCAAAGTCTAACCGGGAGGATTGACGCTTTGAGTAGATTCATTTCTAAGTCAACAGACAAGTGTGTTCCATTCATTAATTTACTCAAGGGCAAAAAGAAGTTCGAGTGGACAGAAGAGTGCGAGCAGGATTTTCAGGCGCTAAAGTCTCATATGTCACAACCACCGATCTTGTCCAAGTCACTTGAAAGAGAAACTTTGTTCATCTACTTGGTGGTCACGGAGTATGCTGCTAGCACAGTTTTGATCAGAGAGGAGGACCATGTCCAAAAAGTTGTGTATTATATAAGCAAGAGACTAGTAGGAGCAGAGTTGCGATATCCACCCATTGAGAAATTAGCCTATTGCTTGATCTTGGCCTCTAGAAAGTTGCGACCATACTTTCAAGCTCACCCCATCGTGGTACTCACTGACCAGCCATTACAACAAGTCCTACAGAAACTAGAAGTTGTCGATCAGTTATTAAAATGGGCAATCGAACTTGGGCAGTTCAATATTTCCTATTCTCCACGAGCAGTTGTGAAGGGACAGGCTCTAGCAGACTTTGTCGTAGAATTCACCGGAATCCAGAATATCAAGCCGACAGAGGAACCTGAACTCCAAAATTAAACTCCTTCGTGGAAATTGTTCTTAGATGGCTCTTCCAATGAGAACAATGCTAGAGCATGACTGATCTTGATTACCCCAGAAGGGCATCGATTCCATTGTGCAATCAGATTTGATTTTACAGTGTCCAATAACGAAGCTGAATACGAAGCTCTACTAGCAGGATTAAGATTGGCTAAGGACATGGATATAAAGTCACTTGAGATCTACAGTGACTCCCAGCTGGTGGTTAATCAAATTATAGGAGAATATCAAGCCCGGGGTCTCAAGATGGTTGCTTATTTGAACAAAACAAATGACTTCTTGGCACAGTTCAAAAATTATACCCTCCAGCAAGTACCTCACGATCAAAACTAAAATGTCGATGCTTTGGACAAGTTAGCAAGTGCGAAGGACGATGACACCTTGAACATAGTGCCGGTTGAGCATTTGTCAGCACCAAGCATCCAACCAGAAGAGTCTTCAATGGTGATCCAAGCGGCAGACACATGGATGACACCCTTCATTAGATACCTTGAACAAGGAGTGTTGCCAGCGGATAGAAACAAAGCAAGGACCCTCTAGAGGCAGTCGGCTCGATTCATTTTGGTCAATGGAATTTTATATAGAAGAGGATATTCGATGCCCCTGTTGAGGGGTGTTTCTAAGGAAAAGGCCAAGGAACTAATGCAGGAAGTCCATGAAGGTTTCTGTGGAGATCACACTTGGGGGCAAAGTTTGTCAAAGAAAATCTTACGGCAAGGGTACTTCTGGGCTACCATGAATGAAGACTTCATGGATTTTGTGCGGAAATGTGACAAGTGCCAAAGGTTCTCCAAAATACCTCGAGCAGCCCCAAATGAGCTCAAACAGATGCAAAGCCCGTGGCCATTCGCAGTATGGGGATTGATTTGATCGGATCTTTACTGTAACACCCCAACTCCAGGGACTGTTACGGTGTGCCTTGTAAAGAGTGCTAAACTCGCTAATCGAGTCATTTGGCCAAAATCGTATAACTAAGTATGATTAGCGGTTTAGGGATTAAAAAATTTGGATAAGATGTAACGTTTCACTAGAACGTTTAATATATATGTTGGGATCCCAAAATTATAATTTTAGAGTCTATTACAAGAAAATATTTACTACAGGCCGTTTTATGCGGCAAAACAGGGTTTAACCCTAGTTCCTTCTCAACCTCGGTCGTGGTGGACGAGCAGCTGCATATGTACACCTCATCACCTAAGCTCTCCAACTCAAGGACAGTCCAACTTTCTTTTGCCTTTACCTGCACCACATAGCACCCGTGAGCCGAAGCCCAGTAAGAAAACTTAATATGCTCATGAACAGTTATAACATGCCATTGGATCATAAGGCACACACCCTACTCCAACAGGCAACATATCAACATAATGTTCAGTATAACACATCAACCAATGATCATAATAATCAGCCAGGACTCTTAGCCCCAATAAATAGGTGACAGTCGCAACAGTCACAAACGTGGGTATAGCCCCCCCTCTAGCCATGTGACGTTAGGGTCACTCGGGCTTAACTGATAAGAGAACCTTTCATAAGTTTGAACAGGACAGGTGTATGGTGAATAGTCACCAACATAACCTTCCTCATCACCATAGAGTCATAACCTTGGAACAGCGTTCCCTAGCAATGTGACAAACAGTCACCGGTCCATATGCCCTGGCTCTGAATAACTAGTCTTAGACTTGCCAAGCGCTTATAAGTTCATCGACCTTAGGGTCGGTCCAGCGTTAATATCCCATATGAGTCATTCTTGCTGATATCGATTAGATCTAATCTTCATTTGGTTCGTCGTTCATGACGCTATGCCATTTCTAACTCTTAGGTCAGTAAAACACGACCAGTGTTCAACCCATTGTGAACTTGACTAGTAAATCACAGCTTCACACATGGATCTAACACCATTGCCGATTACGGCTAATAAGTCAGTGCCACACACAAGTAAGCCATGCCACCAAACATATATCACATATCCAATATCCATGAACAAGGTATTCAACATGCTTACTTAACATGTACTAGTACAATTAGGACTATGCACGAACACAGAGGCTCAAGCTTTGAACAATATCATACTCAGTATATAAAGCATGTCCTAATCACATGTTTCTCGTGCATCAAATGCATTTTATTCAACAATCCAACATGCACCAATAATAGCCATGCATGTCATACTTAATAATCAACCAACATGCATCGAGAATAGCCATGCATGTCACATATACACAAGGTGTAGTTTTCTTACCTCAGATTCAAGCTAGAACCAATATAAGAACGATCAACCTTTAAGCCCTTAGCGGTCACCTAGTCATAGCCAAATATGGGAAACCATCAATAAAATGACCAACATAGGTTACCAAACCAAAATCTAGCCTCTGGGACATAACCCAAACTAATCCAAGTAGCAGGAACACTCCCAAGGCCCATAGCTGAGTTCCCGGGGTCAAAACGAGCAAACGAGGTGAAAACAGGGCAAGGGCTGCGGCCCTAGCACCTTGGGCCGCGACCCCCAGAATTTCCTGAAGCAAGCGTCGTGGCACCTAACACCAAGGGTCGCGGCGCCCAGCAAGGTCAGAACCCCTCTCCTTCTTCATCGAGCTAGGGCCGCGGCGCCCAAGAACAGGGTCGCGGCCCCCAACCCTGGGCCATTCCCAAATGTATTTTCAACTTCTAAAAGCTTCCAAAATCATACCCAAATATTCCCCAATCATCAAAACAAAGTTCCCAAGCTTCCCAATACTCCAAAACCCTCAAAACCCAAGGTTCAAACCAATCAAAAACTCAACAATTCACAAAGTCCAATTCTAAACTTAAAAACTTTAGAAACTCAAAACTTCAAACTTAGATTACCTTTCATTGGGTTGTTTTCCGTCAAATCCTTCTGTTAAGAAGCTTCTAATCTTTCTTAGGATCGCTATGCCTCGACCCTCGCTTGATTCCGACTCCTAGAACTCGAAATTCCTTTAAGAAAGCTTCGAACGATAAAATAGGCTATCGGGAAGGGAGAGAGAGATTTTCTAACGTACGTTCTTATCTGACAAGCTACTTCAAGCTTAAGTAACCTCAAATAAAACCTAAGGCTCGGGGTCCCGAAAACACCCCCGGGGACATTATAGTCAAAACTTCCAGAATTCCATCCTAATCTCAAATACTCCAAATTTATCATCAAATAAACATTTCTATTACCCCAAACTTTACCCCGTTATGACAAAACCGCTAACTCATAATCTATGATCGTCTCATGCCGAAGAGATCGAATATATCTCCATAATAATAAAATCTCATTCACAAATTAAAATATGCACCTAATTTACAAATATGCCCTCAACAGGCCAAATTACCAAAATGCCCTTATCATTATAAATACCCCCATATGCATGCATTTATCATCATATAATAATATAATTCACATTAACACGCATATGATCATTTAATATTATAATAAATCAATTATGGCCCTCCCGGCCTCCTAATCAAGGTCCTAACCCTTATTAGGAAATTCGGGGCATTACAACTATCCCCTCCTTATAGAAATTTCATCCTTTAAATTTACTCAAACAGCTCGGAATAACAATTCCGCTCAATTGATTCCAATTTCTTATGTCATTTCCTCAACCTCACTATCTCTATAGCATTACCCAAAATACGCCATGTTCAACCGAACCTTACTACCTCTGTCACAATCTGAACTGGCTGTTCCTTACCGGAATACTTAAGCTCAACCCTCAGATTCTTATAACTTAAATCATAAGTTCCTTTAACCCATGTCCACTACATGGAAGTACATAACACACTGTATACAACTACCAGTGCTAAAGATACTCTATCCAGACCAATCCAGGATTCAACTGCCAAGATGAACTAGGGCTTAGCTTGCCTTAACTCCTCATCCCTTACCATGGTGATACTCTAAAGAAGACACATTCTTCTACCTGGAATTCCACATTCCTACTTTTCAATTCAGTCAAACTTTTCCATTCATTCTGAGAAGTGAGCATCCAAGCTTCAATCTCTAGCAATCTCATTAATCCCCTGAACCCCCCTCAAGATCCAGAGATATATATATTAACTTGTTCATCTTATAAGACGTTCCTCCGATTATAATTGGATAACCCTCTCTCTCTAATTTATCACCAGTCTGAGAGTAATAAGTTGTACTAAATTCCATCTACATACTCATCGCCTTCTTAACCCATCCAAAACCTGGAAGTCACACTAGAGTCTTCATCTGATAAAATAGACCTTGAGTTTCATGAAGGCGCTTTATCTCTTTCACAAAGAGATATGAATACTGATTAGCTGTACTATTCATCCTTGCTGACAAAAATACACTCACTTGGACTACTGGTCCACAATGACTCAATGCCAACTCATACTGATCCACTAACCTGGAAATCCCACCGCGAAACTCATCGCGATGCTCTCTTATTCCCATTATGAAATAGTCAAAGGCTGTAATGGCCTTGCTGATTCCTGATGCTCTGTCTTGACCTGCTAACAGGTTAAGAACTTTATCACACATCCCATTACATCCCTCTCCATCTCAGGCCACCACTATGAAGATTTCATATCCTGCTACGTTTCCATGATGCCTTAATGAAAAGAATAACAGAATAACATGAGATTTATCCATAATCTCCCAGCTAACCTCATAGTCCATCGGATTCCAAGTCCGATCTCTATACCATAATAAATTCATATCTTTCACTGTACAACTCTTAGGTAATCCAGCTAAAGCTTTCCATTCAATCTTTTCCCACCTGTGGCTCACTTAACCATCTTTCCTTTTTATCTTCCTTGAGATAATAATCTCAAACAATAAACTGGCTACCTGGCCCACCAAAAACTCTACTCTAGTTCTGGTTAGATCCTTCAATCAACATATTGTATAGGCAATCACTTTTCTCTATTACTGGGATGTCATAACAATCCACTCACCGATCCTGGTCAATAAAAGATCCAGAACACTTTCCCAAGGCACCTGAAACATCTTTACCACCCATGGATACTCCTGTTCCTAAGGCACTCTTCAACCTTGGCAAATCTCTGCAAAGAAAATACCACAATACCATCGTTCAAAACAATCATAAATCCCAATCAAATAAACCTTTGAATGCTCTATTCATCTGGTTCACAAACACTTTGCATTAAACCAATTCTCAAGAAACATTGAACACTCGCAGTGTTCTAATCTGATACCAACACAATCCTTTTTATAATTTCCTTTCTCTGATCTCTAACTGATCCTAACCAGATCCAAGATCCACCTTAAAAAAATCCCATCTAACTCGGCAACTAAACTTTTAATTCTTATAACTCCATGGAGCCACTCAAAATAGTGTTTACAGCTGATTCCATCTCTGGCACTAGTCCAACCACCATTCTAGTCTCTTTTCATAAAAAGAAGCCCTGTCAGACCACTTGGAAACACATTCAAAATCCACAGACTAATCCAGTTTGTCCTGATCTCACTAGCACAATCTAGGTGGTATCCACCACACTAACTAAGAGTTCCATTCACCTCCCTGCAACAAAACTCTAGCTCTCACTACAGGTATCATAAGCATAAAGAGCCATGTACCATGCCAACTATCACAAGGCTTTCCACTCTCAAGCCCAAGAGTTACTATACTTTTCTTGCCATTCAGGATTACTCTTTAATTACTTAACCAATCCATACCCTGGATCAAACCAAAGCCTATCATAACCAGCTTTACCAAAATCACTGATGAGTCCTTTCCATAACCCAATTCATCTCTTAAGTTGCCAATACCATATTGCATTTCCATAACAACATAACCATGTGATCATCGTATCATCCTTATGCTTCCATATATGCAACAAACAAAAGGACAGCATGGCACCAAAACCAATTAGTATAACTTAGAAATCAAAACTAGAAAACTAACTTGCCACCCCTGAGGAACTAGTCTCAGTCTCAGACTCTGACTGTCCTGAAATAAACACTCGAGTTGGAATCGAACTGTCTATCCTCCTTTGCTCAAGCTCCCTTAGCTTTGGGCAATCCTTTTTTAAATTTCCAACCATGCCACAAGCGAAACATGACCTTGCTCGGCATTCTCCCAAATGACGCCTCTTGCACCGCATGCATATTGGACGACTCTTCCAACTTTCATTCTTACTTGCTTCAATGGGAGGAGATACCACTATCTGAGCTCCATTCTCCCTGGCACTCTTCTTCCCAACTATTATGCTTTCAACAGCAAAAGCCTTCTCTACCACCTGAGCATACGTAGAGACTTCATGCACTGGGGCAACTCTAATGCCCTGAACTATTCCAGGATTCAATCCATGAACAAACCTTTCCTTCCGAGCTATATCTGTGGGTATCATATCAAAGGCAAACTTGGCCAACCCATCAAATTTATTAACATACTCGGCTACCGATGCCTTTCCTTGAACAAGATTAAGAAACTCATTCATCTTAGCAGTCTTAGCTACATCATAATAATATTTCTCATTAAACAGCTGCTTAAATTCTTTCCAATCCATCACAGTTGTATCTTGTGTCTGGGACACTACCTCCCACCACGTCCGGGCATCATCCCGCAATACATATGTCGCACAGATCACTCTATCGTGACCCACCAGCCCCATACTATCTAGAATGGAACTGATCATGCCCATCCATTGCTCGACTCTGAATGGATCTAGGCCTCCCTCGAAGACTGGAGGGTAAAACTTCAAGAATCTTCCACAGAGTAATTCCCATCCACTCTCAACCCTAGGCTGAGCTAAAGCTGATGCAACTCCTGGCATAGCAAAGGAAGAGGTGCTCCCCAACAGACTTCGCTGTTGCTTCAAATATCTAATCTCTTCCTCATGCCTCTACAATCTTAATTGCAAATCTGTAAGCATCTGCTGAAAATTCACGGGAGCAGATGAAGAACTAATACCCTGGCTGTAACTCCCAGCCCCCATATAACCACCACTAGGCCTCATTATCTGCCTTGAATATAAACCCACTAATTAAATCTGCAGTCAATAACTTGACCCATTAATCACAATGAGCATATCAAGGGCTTTCACCCACGGGATAAATCTTACCATACCACAATCATTAATCACTTGCAGTGCCAAAAACATGCCCATGGCATTCATACATTACTCATATTCCCTGCTCTTCCAGCATTCACACCATGCCTCCAACTCCAGCATGCAAATATCACAATTATATATTCATGGAGCAGGCAAGAATATGATCACAATCATATATATATATATATATTCACAGAGCATATAATCATATAATCAAGAGCCAAGCTCTATCAGAATCTCATGCTCCCTAATACAATGTCCAGGTAAAGCATTTACATTCCATTTAAGCAGATATGTACATAACTACAAAAATAGTTACCATCCCAAGAGAGAAGCTATCTTCAGCGATGAGTGTACATGCCCAGCTTGTCTTTAGGAACCATAAACCTTGGCTCGCTCTGATACCAAGTTGTAACGCCCCAACTCCAAGTACCGTTACGGTGTGCCTTGTAAAGAGTGCTAAACTCGCTAATCGAGTCATTTGGCCAAAATCGTGTAACTAAGTATGATCAGCGGTTTAGGGATTAAAAACTTTGGATAAGATGTAATGTTTCACTAGAACGTTTAATATATATGTTGGGATCCCAAAATTATAATTTTAGAGTCTATTACAAGAAAATATTTACTACAGGCCATTATATGCGGCAAAACAGGGTTTAACCCTAGTTCCTTCTCAACCTCGACCGTGGGGGACGAGCAGCTGCATATGTACACCTCATCACCTAAGCTCTCCAACTCAAGGACGGTCCAGCTTTCTTTTACCTTTATCTGCACCACATAGCATGTAATGCCCCAACTCCAGGGACCGCTACAGTGCACATTGCAAACAATGCTAAACTCGCTAATCAAGTCATTTGGCCATAAATGTGTAACTACGTATGATTAGCGGTTTAGGGGTTAAAATTTTTGGTTAAGATATAACATTTCACTAGAACGTTTACTATATACATTGGGATCCCAAAAAAATATATAATTTCAGAGTCTATTACAAGAAAATATTTACAACAGGCCGTTCTAAGCGGCAAAACAGGATTAATCCCTAGTTCCTCTTTCAAACCTCGCCCAAGTATTGGTCGAGCAGCTGCATATGTACACATCATCACCTAAGCTCTCCAACTCAAGGATGGTCCAGCTTCCTTTTGCCTTTACCTGCACCACAAAGCACCCGTGAGCCAAAGCCCAGCAAGAAAACTCAAATGCTCATGAACAGTCATATCATGATATCAAATCATATCTGGCATGCCTAGCAAACATAGCTCTATTCAGCATGCAAATTAGTTCAAACAATGCTGGGGTATCCAGGATAAGAAACCCTGCCCATCTGATTGGAGGACCCTCAAGTCACACCTAATCAGATAAGTGACTGCCAAACAAGTCACTAGGAGCTCAGATAAGAAATCCTGCCCTTCTGATTGGATGACTATCAAGTCAATCCTAATCAGATGAGTGTCGCAACACTTGAGGTTCCCATAAACCATGCTGAGTGACCAAAAAGCAAGTCACTAGGGGCCTCAGTGCCCAAAGCCAGGCATATGATGATTAAAATGATCATATAGAGCTCATAGCTCTGATCAGATGAGTGGATATCACTTGAGGTTCTGGTAAACCATACTGAATGACTGACAAACAAGTCACAAGGGGCCTAGTGCCCATAGCCGTGTAACGACACTGTTACCTAGGCTTTCCTGCAATGGCTTTTGTCAAATGAGTGACTGACAAGCATGTCACTGAGGGCCGGTGCCCATAGCCATGTGACCTAACAGTCACGGGGCTCGCTCGCCCTGGCTCTAAATGACTAGCCTTTGGCTAGATAAGCAGTTGTTTATATTCATTGAACTTGAGGTCGGTCCTGCATTAATGCTCTTTGAGTCATTCAATGCAGAAGGTCGATTAGGTCTAATCGACATGGCTTGCGTTGAACACGCTAAGGCCGTCCTGACTAGTGAGTCAGCACAATGTTCCCAGTGCCCAGTACCACTGCCGAACTTGACTAGTGAGTCACAGCTTCACAGTTGGTACTAACACCTTTGCCAAATCTGATTAGTTAGTCAGAACCATGCACAAGTAAGCAATGCTATCAATATGTCATTCATCCAAGAGTAGAACATTCAGCATGCTTACCTAACAGTTGTGAGCATAATATTGATCAAGCACAAACACAGAGACTCAAGCTCTGACCAATCTCATATTCATCATTCATGGCATGCCCTAATCACATGTTTCTCGTGCATCTCATGCATCACATTTAACCATCCAGCATGCCTCAACAATAATCATATGCAAATGGGCAAAGTTGCCAAGCATTCATTATGCTATCAATGTTTACATTTAAACATCCAACATGCATCATAAATAGCCATGCATGTCACACATGGGGTGCAGTTTTCTTACCTTCGGTCCAAGCACAGGTTACCAACAAATGAGCCACAAGCACGATCCCAATTCCAAGCCCTTAGTGATAACTTACTAACAACCATAATATAAAACCTCATCAAAATGAGTAAATAATACTTCCAAGCCCAACCCAAGCCTCCGGGACAACAAATCCCACTCAACTAGGTAGTGGGATTGATCCCAGGCCCTTAGAGTTAAGTTCCCATGCTCAAAACATTAATTTGCCCAAAAATAACAACAAGCGTCGCGGCCGTCCCGGCAAGGGCTGCGGCCCTTAGGCAAAACGGAACCTCCACCTGTTTCTTCAAGACTGGGCCGCGGCCCTACCTCGAACCAGCCATTTTTCCTCGTTTTCAACCTTTTAAAACCTCCCAAAAGCATATCCAAACCTCTCCAAACTCAAAAATCAAAGATCCCAAACATCCCCATCATCCAAAACCAACAAAACCCAAGTCTCAAATCACCCAAAAACTCATCAAAACACAAAGTCTAATTCAAGCTTAAAAACTTTAAAAACTTAGAACTTAAAACTTGAATTAACTCCAATTAAGTTGTTTCTAACTAAATCCTCCATCTAATAAGCTTCTAATTCTCCTTAGGATTGCTATGCCTCAATCCTCACTTGATTCCGAGTCCTAGAACTCAAGTTATCTTTGAAAACGCGATCAGGAGACGAAAAGGAAACTTTAGGGAGAGAGAACGTACAGAACGTTCTTTTTATATTCTTAAAAAGTTACTTCAAGCTTAAGTAGCTTCCAATAAAACCTAATGCTCGGGGTCCCGAAAACACCCCCGGGGACATTATAGTCAAAACTTCCAGAATTTCCCCCTGGTCTTACTAACTCCCAATTTATCACCAAATATTAATTCCCATTACCCGATAACTCGGTAATGCTCTAAATACCCCTTGACTTACTCCAAGTCAAGCTTAAATCCCGTTGTGACTTTCCCACTAGCTTACCTCCTAGGATCGTCTTGTGTTGGGTAACACTGGCATAACCAAATAATAACAAAGCACCACGCCCATTTCACACATATATGCCAAAAATGCCCGAAATGGCCAAAATATAAAAATCACCCAATTAATCACAAATGGGTTCACATGCATATTTAATACACCTAAACATGCATATTATCATTAAATACCATAACAAAGCAATTATGGCCCTCCCGGCCTCCTAATCAAGGTCCTCAACCATATTAGGAAATTTGGGGCATCACAATTATCCCCTCCTTACAGAAATTTCGTCCTCGAAATTTATCTAAACTGCCCGGAATATGAATTCCGCACAATTGATTCCAGTTTCCCAGGTCATTCTCTTGACCTCACTGTTTCTGCAACACACCTTAAATCAAGGTACACTTTGTTCCTCAAAACCTTATAACTCAATTCATGAGTTCTTTCAACCCATGTCCACTGCATGGAAATACATAACACAGTGTACAACCGTCAGAGCCGAAGCTATGGCTCAACAAAAGGTAATCTGACCAGTCCTATTCAGGACTCAAACTGTCATACTAATCTAGGCTCAACTTGCCTTCACTCATCACCCCTCTCCATGGTGATTCTTTAGGAAGACACGGCTTCCTACCTAGAACTCCATGTTCCTGCTTTTAAATTCAGTAACACTTTTCTGTTTACTCTGGGAAGTGAGCATCCTAGCTCCAACCTCCAATAATCTCAATGGTCCCCGGAACCATCTCATGATCCAGACATAACATCTCACCCATCTTACTCCAATGAAAGGGTGACGAACATGTTCTACCATACCTTATCTCATAAGGTACCTTTTCAACTCTGGACAATTCTCCCTCTGATTATGATCATCCTGAGAACAATGAACTATATTGAATTCCATCTATATATTCATCACCTTCCCCTCACCTTTCCATAACCTGGAAGTAACAATAAAGTCTTCATCTGATAAGATAGACCTTTAATTCTCAAGAAGGCACACTATCTCTTTCACATAGAGATCTGAATACTGGTCCGCTGTGTTACTTATTCTCACAAACAAAAATACACTTACTCACAACACTGGTCCAAAATGACCCAAGTCAATCATGCTGACCCACTTTCCTAGGTAGCCCCACCGCGAAACCCATCGCGATGCTTTCTTATTTCCATTATACAATACTCAAAGGTTGCAATGACCTTAATGATTCCTGACACCCTGTGTTGACCTGCTAACAGGTTAAGAACTTTATCACGCATTCCATTATGCCCCTCTCCATCACAGGCCATCACCATAACGCTTTCACACTTTGGTATACTGACATGATGCCTGAATGAAGAGAAAAAGAAAGTAACATGAGATTCATCCAGAATCTCCCATTTAATCCCAGTGTCCATCGAATCCCAAATCTGATTCTTATATCACAATAGATTCATACCTGACACTGTATCACCCTTAGCTAATCCAGCTAAGACTTCCATTCAATATTTCTTATCTGTGATTCACTTAGTCATCTATCATTTTGATCTTCTCTGAGATAGTAATCTCAAACACAGAACTGGCCACTTGGCCCACCAGAACCTTACTCCAGTTCTAGTCAAATCCTTTTAACCAACATGTTGCATAATCAATCATTTCTCTGTGTCATCGAGGAGTCATAACAACCTGTCAATTGATTCTGATCTGTAAAAAGGAACTCGATTCTCTTTCCACAAAACACATATAATACCATGCCCATCCAAGGACACTCCCGCTTTCTAAGGTATCCCTTGACCTTAGCAAATTCCACAGAGAATACATCACAATACCATCGTCCAAGACGATCACAAATTCCCACTCAAATAATCCCTTGAACGCTCTGTTCATCTGATCCATAAACACTTAGCATTAAATAAATTCTCAAAATACAATCCAGCACTTCCTAGTGCTTTTACCTGATAAAAACACAGCCTTTTGCTTATTCTTTTCCCCTGATCCCTAACTGGTACTAACCAGATCAAAGATCATTTTTTGAGAATCCCATCTCATTCAATACCTAAGCCTCGAGTTCTTACAAATCTATTAAGTCATTCAATACAACCCCCTCAATTCAGCTCTATCCTTGGCACTAATCAAGCCATCATTTTATCTCTTCATATTACAGAAATCCTGGCAAATCCCCTAGAAACACATCCAGGAACTCACAGACTAGTCCAGCCTGTCCTGATCCCACTGGCACAAACTAAGTGGTATCCATCACACTAGCTAGGAGTTCTATGCATCTCCCAGCCATAAAACTCTAGATCTCAAGCTCAAGAGATGCTATTCTTTCCTTATCATTTAGCATTGCCAGTCGAAACCAGTTTTACCGAAATCACCGATGAGTCATTTCCATAACCCAACTTATTTCTTAAGTCACCAATATAATATCATCTTCCCCATCACAACATGACCATGTGATCATCATATCAACTTTATGCCTCTCTATATATGCAACAAACAAAGGAACAACATGGCACCAAAACCCATCAGCATAACTCAGGAATCAGAACTAGAAAACTAACCTGCCACTCCCGAGGAGCTAGTCTCGGTCTCAAACTCTGACTGCTCTGGAATAAACACTCGAGTTGGAATCGAGCTATCTATCCTCTTTTGCTCAAGCTCTCTTAGCCTTGGGCAATCCTTTTTGAGATGCCCAACCATGCCACAAGTGAAACATGACCTTGCTCGACATTCTCCCAGATGATGCCTCTTACACCGAGCGCACTCTGGGTAAGGCTTCCAGCTATTCTTCTTGCTTGCTCCACTAAATGGAGATACCACTACCTGAGCTCCATGCTCCGTGGCACTCTTTTTCTCATCTCTGATGCTCTCAACAGCAAGAGCCTTCTCTACCACCTGAGCATAGGTAGAGACTTCATGCACTGGGGCAACTCTGATGCCCTGAGCTATTCCAGGATTCAATCCCTGAACAAACCTTTCTCTCTGAGCCACATCTGTGGGTACCATATCTAAAGAAAACTTGGTCAACCCATTAAATCTATTAACATACTCGGATACTGATGCTTTTCCTTGAATAAGATTCAGAAACTCATTCATCTTGGCAGTCTTAGCTACATCACAGTAATATTTTTCATTAAACAGCTGTCTAAATTCTTTCCAATCCATCACAGCTGTGTCTCGTGTCTGGGATATCACTTCCCACCACGTCTGAGGATCATTCCGCAATACAAATGTCGCACAGATCACCTTATCATGACCTACCAGCCCCATACTATCAAGAATGGAACTGATCATGCCCATCCATTGCTCAGCTCTAAATGGATCTAGGCCTCCCTCAAAAACTGGAGGGTAATACTCTTGGAATCTTCCACAGAGAAATTCCCATCTGCTCTCAACCCTAGGCTGAGCCAAACCTGGTGCCACTCCTGGCACAACATAGGAAGAGGTGCTCCCCAACAGATTCTGCTGTTGCCTCAAACACCTGATCTCTTCCTCATGTCTCTGCAATCTTGATTGCAAATTTGTGACTATTTGTTGGAAACTCTGAGGGGTAAATGAAGAACTCGACCCCTGGCTGAAACTCCCAGCCTCTGAGTAACCACCACCAGGCCTCATATCTGCCTTGGCTATAAACCTGCTCTGCAGTCAATAACTTGACCCATTAAACACAATGAGCATATCATGAGTTTTCCCCCAAGGGATCAATCTTACCACACCACATACACAAATCACTGCAGTGCTATAAACATTCCCATGGCATTCATACATCAATCAAAATCCCTGCTCTTCCAACATTCACACCATGCCTCAACTCCAGCATGCCAATATCACAATTATGTAATCATGGAGCATGTAATCAAATGATCATGTTCATAAATATACTCATGGAGCATATAATCAAATAGTCAAGAGCCAAGCTCTATCAGAATCTCATGCTCCCTAATGCAGTGTGCAGGTAAAGCATTCACAATCTATTTAAGCAGCTAAGCACATAACTACAGAAATAGTTACCATTCCTTGAGTGAAGCTATCTTCAGTGATGAGAGTACATGCCCAGCTTGTCTTCAGGAACACATAAACCTTGGCATGCTCTGATACCAAAATTGTAATGCCCCAACTCCAGGGACCGCTACAGTGCACATTGCAAACAGTGCTAAACTCGCTAATCGAGTCATTTGGCCATAAATGTGTAACTACGTATGATTAGCGGTTTAGGGGTTAAAAATTTTGGTTAAGATATAACATTTCACTAGAACGTTTACTATATACATTGGGATCCCAAAAAAATATATAATTTCAGAGTCTATTACAAGAAAATATTTACAACAGGCCGTTCTAAGCGGCAAAACAGGGTTTATCCATAATTCCTTTTTCAAACCTCGCCCAAGAATTGGTCGAGCAGCTGCATATGTACACATCATCACCTAAGCTCTCCAACTCAAGGATGGTCCAGCTTCCTTTTGCCTTTACCTGCACCACAAAGCACCCGTGAGCCGAAGCCCAGCAAGAAAACTCATATGCTCATGAACAGTCATATCATGATATCAAATCATATCTGGCATGCCTAGCAAACATAGCTCTATTCAGCATGCAGATGAGTTCAAACAATGCTGGGGTATCCAGGATAAGAAATACTGCCCTTCTGATTGGAGGACCCTCAAGTCACACCTAATCAGATGAGTAACTGCCAAACAAGTCACTAGGGGCTCATATAAGAAATCCTGCCCTTCTAATTGGATGACTATCAAGTCAATCCTAATCAGATGAGTGTCGCAACACTTGAGGTTCCGATAAACCATGCTGAGTGACCAACAAGCAAGTCACTAGGGGCCTCAGTGCCCAAAGCCAGGCATATGATGATTAAAATGATCATATAGAGCTCATAGCTCTGATCAGATGAGTGGATATCACTTATGGTTCTTATAAACCATACTGAGTGACTGACAAACAAGTCACTAGGGGCCCAGTGCCCATAGCCGTGTAACAACACCGTTACCTAGGCTTTCCTACAATGGCTCTTGTCAAATGAGTGACTGACAAGCATGTCACTGAGGGCCGGTGCCCATAGCCATGTGACCTAACAGTCATGGGGCTCGCTAGCCCTGGCTCTAAATGACTAGCCTTTGGCTAGATAAGCGCTTGTTTATATTCATCGAACTTGAGGTCGGTCCTGCATTAATGCTCTTTGAGTCATTCCATGCAGAAGGTCGATTAGGTCTAATCAACATGGCTTGCATTGAACACCCTAAGGTCGTCCTGACTAGTGAGTCAGTACAATGTGGCCAGTGCCCAGTACCACTGCCGAACTTGACTAGTGAGTCACAGCTTCACAGTTGGTACTAACACCTTTGCCAAATCTGACTAGTTAGTCAGAGCCATGCACAAGTAAGCAATGCTATCAATATGTCATTCATCCAAGAGTAGAACATTCAGCATGCTTACCTAACAGTTGTGAGCATAATATTGATCAAGCACAAACACAGATACTCAAGCTCTGACCAATCTCATACTCATCATTCATGGCATGCCCTAATCACATGTTTCTCGTGCATCTCATGCATCACATTTAACCATCCAGCATGCCTCAACAATAATCATATGCAAATGGGCAAAGTTGCCAAGCATTCATTATGCTATCAATGTTTACATTTAAACATCCAACATGCATCATAAATAGCCATGCATGTCACACATGGGGTGCAGTTTTCTTAACTTCAGTCCAAGCACAGGTTACCAACAAATGAGCCACAAGCACGATCCCAATTCCAAGCCCCTAGTGATAACCTAGTCACAACCATAATATAAAACCTCATCAAAATGAGTAAATAAATACTTCCAAGCCCAACCCAAGCCTCCGGGACGACAAATCCCACTCAACTAGGTAGTGGGATCGATCCCAGGCCCTTAGAGTTAAGTTCCCATGCTCAAAACATTAATTTTCCCAAAAATGACAACAAGCGCCGTGGCCCTCCCGGCAAGCACCGCGACCCTTAGGGAAAACCGAACCTCCACCTGTTTCTTCAAGCCTGGGCCGCGGCCCTACCTCGAACCAGCCATTTTTCCTCATTTTCAACCTTTTAAAATCTCCCAAAAGCATATCCAAACCTCTCCAAACTCAAAAATCAAAGTTCCCAAACATCCCCATCATCCAAAACCAACAAAACCCAAGTCTCAAATCACCCAAAAACTCATCAAAACACAAAGTCTAATTCAAGCTTAAAAGCTTTAAAAACTTAGAACTTAAAACTTGAATTACCTCCAATTGAGTTGTTTCCAACTAAATCCTCTGGCTAATAAGCTTCTAATTCTCCTTAGGATTGCTATGCCTCGATCCTCGCTTGATTTCGAGTCCTAGAACTCAAGTTATCTTTGAAAACGCGATCGAGAGACGAAAAGGAAACTTTAGGGAGAGAGAACGTACAGAACGTTCTTTTTATTTTCTTAAAAGGTTACTTCAAGCTTAAGTAGCTTTCAATAAAACCTAATGCTCGGAGTCCCGAAAACGCCTTCGGGGACATTATAGTCAAAACTTCCAGAATTTCCCCCAGGTGTTACTAACTCCAAATTTATCACCAAATATTAATTCTCATTACCCGATAACCCGGTAATGCTCTAAATTCCCCTTGACTTACTCCAAGTCAAGCTTAAATCCCATTGTGACTTTCCCACTAGCTTACCTCCTAGGATCGTCTTGTGCTGGGTAACACTAGCATAACCAAATAATAACAAAGCACCACGCCCATTTCACACATATATGCCAAAAATGGCCAAAATGGCCAAAATATGAAAATCTCCCAATTAATCACAAATGGGTTCACATGCATATTTAATACACCTAAACATGCATTTTATCATTAAGTACCATAACAAAGCAATTATGGCCCTCCCGGCCTCCTAATCAAGGTCCTCTACCTTATTAGGAAATTTGGGGCATTACATAGCACCCGTGAACCGAAGCCCAGCAAGAAAACTTAATATGCTCATGAACAGTTATAACATGTCATCGGATCATAAGGCACACGCCCTACTCCAACAGGCAATAGATCAACATAATGTTCAGTATAACACATCAACCAATGATCATAATAATCATCTAGGACTCTTAGCCCCAATAAATTGGTGACAGTCGCAACAGTCACAAACGTGGGTACAGCCCCCCCTTTAGCCATGTGACGTTAGGGTCACTCGGGCTTAACTGATAAGAGAACCTTTCATAAGTTTGAACAGGATAGGTGTATGGTGAATAGTCACCAACATAACCTTCCTCATGACCATAGAGTCATAACCTTGGACAGCGTTCCCTAGCCATGTGACAAACAGTCACCGGGCCATATGCCCTGGCTCTGAATAACTAGTCTCAGACTAGCCAAGCGCTTATAAGTTCATCGACCTTAGGGTCGGTCCAGCGTTAATACCCCATATGAGTCATTCTTGCTGATATCGATTAGATCTAATCTTCATTTGGTTCGGCGTTCATGACGCTATGCCATTTCTGACTCTTAGGTCAGTAAAACACGACCAGTGTTCAACCCATTGTGAACTTGACTAGTAAATCACAGCTTCACACATGGATCTAACACCATTGCCGATTCTGGCTAATAAGTCAGTGCCACACACAAGTAAGCCATGCCACCAAACATATATAACATATCCAATATCCATAAACAAGGTATTCAGCATGCTTACTTAACATGTACTAGTACAATTAGGACTATGCACGAACACAGAGGCTCAAGCTCTGAACAATATCATACTCAGTATATAAAGCATGTCCTAATCACATGTTTCTCGTGCATCATATGCATTTTATTCAACAATCCAACATGCACCAATAATAGCCATGCATGTCATACTTAATAATCAGCCAACATGCATCAAGAATAGCCATGCATGTCACATATACACAGGGTGCAGTTTTCTTACCTCAGATTCGAGCTAGAACCAATATAAGAACGACCCTTGAGAATGATCAACCTTTAAGCCCTTAGCGGTCACCTAGTCATAACCAAATATGGGAAACCATCAATAAAATGACCAACATAGGTTACCAAACCAAAATCTAGCCTCCGGGATATAACCCAAACTAATCCAAGTAGCAGGAACACTCCCGAGGCCCATAGCTGAGTTCCCGGGGTCAAAACGAGCAAACGGGGTGAAAACAGGGCAAGGGCTGTGGCCCTAGCACCTTGGGCCGCGGTCCCCAGAATTTCCTGAAGCAAGCGCCGCGGCGCCCAACACCAAGGGCCGCGGCGCCCAAGAACAGGGCTGCGGCCCCCAACCCTGGGCCATTCCCAAACGTATTTTCAACTTCTAAAAGCTTCCAAAATCATACCCAAACATTCCCCAATCATCAAAACAAAGTTCCCAAGCTTCCCAATACTCCAAAACCCTCAAAACCCAGGGTTCAAACCAATCAAAAACTCAACAATTCACAAAGTCCAATTCTAAGCTTAAAATCTTTAGAAACTCAAAACTTCAAACTTAGATTACCTTTGATTGGGTTGTTTTCCGTCAAATCCTTCGGTTAAGAAGCTTCTAATCTTTCCTAGGATCGCTATGCCTCGAACCTCGCTTGATTCCGACTCCTAGAACTCGAAATTCCTTTAAGAAAGCTTCGAATGGTAAAATAGGCTATCGGGAAGGGAGAGAGCGATTTTCTAACGTATGTTCTTATCTGACAAGCTACTTCAAGCTTAAGTAACCTCAAATAAAACCTAAGGCTCGGGGTCCCGAAAACACCCCCGGGGACATTATAGTCAAAACTTCCAGAATTCCATCCTGATCTCAAATACTCCCAATTTATCATCAAATAAACATTTCTATTACCCCAAACTTGACCCCGTTATGACAAAACTGCTAATTCATAATCTATGATCGTCTCATGCTGAAGAGCTTGAATATATCTCCATAATAATAAAATTTCATTCACAAATTACAATATGCACCCAATTTACAAATATGCCCTCAACAGGCCAAATTACCAAAATGCCCTTATCATTATAAATACCCCCATATGCATGCATTTATCATCATATAATAATATAATTCACATTAACACGCATATGATCATTTAAACTTATAATAAATCAATTATGGCCCTCCTGGCCTCTTAATCAAGGTCCTAACCCTTATTAGGAAATTCGGGGCATTACATTTACCCACAGGAAAAGGATATGTCAAGTATGCAATGGTTGCTGTTGACTATTTTACGAAGTGGATCGAGGCTAAGCCACTTGCAATAATAACGACCAAGAAGGTTTTAGACTTTGTGGTCAAGAACATTGTGTGTCGATATGGGTTACTAAGAAAAATTATCTTAGACAATGGCACGTAATTCGACAGTGATCTTTTCACTGATTTTTGCGAGAGGCACGGAATTATCAAAAAAAAATTGTCCTTAGCTCATCCGCAGGCGAATGGACAGGTTGAAGCTATCAACAAGATCCTAAAGGATACCCTGAAGAAAATGCTTGAAGAAGCAAAGGGGGCATGGCCAGAACAATTTCCAAAAGTACGTTGGTCATATAGAACATCCCATCGAATGACAATAAGCCATTCTCCATTCTCTCTGGTCTATGGATATGAAGTCATGTTGCCTGTTGAGTTAGACCCACCATCACATAGAAGGTTGGCATACGATTGGAGTACTAACGATCAATTATTCATGGAATCTTTGGATTTATTCGATGAAAGGCGCGAGCAAGCTCAACTTCGAGTGGCAGCTTATCAGCAAAAGGTGGTTCGATACTTTAACTCTAGAGTACAAGAAAGAAAATTCAACGTGGGAGATTTAGTACTTAGAAGAGTTTTTCTTAACACACGCGATCAGGCTGCTAGAGTGCTTGGACCTAACTGGGAAGGTCCATATCAGATTGAAGAAGTCCTCCAACCAGGCACGTATAAAATTGCTCACCTGAATGGAGATCTCATTCCTCGCTATTGGAATGGAGAACACCTGCGCAAGTATTATCAATAAACAGTTCTTTTTTAAGAACTAGCTTGGATTAATTTCACTTTTTACAAGTTTATGAATAAAGGCTGGTTCTTTAAATGAATGGTCGCTTACAAGTGTAAGTTCAATTTTTGATCACTCGTACAGACACAATTTTGTCCATTTATTACGAGAAGTGAAAGGAACTATGCGCAACCATTTATTCTTGCCAATTATTGTATTTATCACAAGTATTTACTCATTACGTGTGTTGTTTTGCTATATTATCATTCATTTTATATAAGTTCGCGAGAAGTAATGTTCAAATAGGTCTTGGTCATGGCATGTGACTAAGGACCTTAAGCTCCTCAATCACTTGGGGGCATATAAGGTACTAAGCAAGCAAAGCATATCAGCAAGCATATGTAAACAAACGAGAAAAATAAGTGAAAGCATACTACGGCACTTAGAGTATTTTTCAAAATTTTTAGATTTTGTAAAATGGAAACAAAGTGCTATGCTAAGTTCGATCATGCGAGCAGATGTTATAATAAATAGAAAATATTATAATATCAAAGTAAAATGTTTTACACCGTGAGCAGTTACTACTCGGATGTAATTTGTAATTAAAAGAAAGTTGCCCTACGCAGCAAAAAATTGTCTTGACATCACGAACCGTAGTTCATGTGTCCCAGTTACAAATAAAAATAAATAAATAAAATTATGGAGTAGCAGAAGCAGTAGGAGGATCTTGTTGAGATTGCTAGTCGACTGTAGTCCCAGCATCCTCTTCGGCACCCTCGATGCCTGTCGCCAAAGAGATCTCGGGAGATTCCTAAGCTTTCTTCTCTTCTTCCAGGCGAGCAGTGCACTTTGCCAGTTCAGCCTGCTTCATATGCTCTGGGAGGTAGTCAAAGTTCGCCCCTGGGTTGCTCTTCCAAAACAGGTAGAAGCATATGAACACTTCTCCCTTGTACTCTTCTAGGTTGCGAGCGTTGGTCTCCTCGAGCAGTTTAGCACGCTCCTCCTGCTCGGTGGTTTCTTTTCTGCTGATCACCAGGTCATCCTGAAGCTTGGAGGCCTCTTTAAAATTCAGCATCGAAGCCTTCTTGTACTTCTCCTTAGCCTCAATGATTTTAATCAATGCCTCCTGGTGTTTCCTCAGCTCCTCACTCAGTTTAGTATATTTCTCCTCGACTGCTTTCAGCTGCTCAGCATATTTCTCCTCGACCGCTTTCAGCTGCTCGGCATATCTAGCCTCGACTGCCTAGACCTCCTCAACAAATTTACCCTCAAACTCCTCAGCCCGGTGCCAGCCATGCCCCATTGTGAGGATACCCTGCGAACAAAAAAAGAATGGTAAGACAGTCAGAAGCAATGAGAGACAGTGTTGTTCAATTAGAGAAAAGAGAAAAACATACGCTAGAATTTCGGAAAGCCCGCAGCTGATGACTTGGTTGTGCGGTAGCGGAGGAAGGTGCGAGAAGGCCTCTTGGCTATGGCGATGCCATGAAAGTCTTTGTAGGTTTTCATGAGTGACATTGTAGGTGACACTCAGCATGTCGTTGGTTGAAGGGTGCCTTGCCTGCTCGGGAGGAAGGTTATTGCGAGGAGGAGGGGGAGGTGTAGTGTTCCTTGAAGGAGTGGGCGTAGCAGGAGGCGTTGGAGGATCCTCTACTCGAGCCTTCTTCTTGGAGGGTTCGATGCTGCCCTCTCCAGGATGCCACCTGTTCGCTCTCTTTTTGCTCGGAGGAGCATCGTCGTCAGCGTATAGGTCAAAGGCTTCTCTTGAAGGCATGACTACAAGATGAAAACAAACGATCAGATAATATAATTTAAGTTATTTAAAAGAGAAAGGGAATAAGGAGAAAGGAAATTCTAAGTGATATACCCGAGCTATTATTACTGGTCGATGCATTATTTATAGAACTGCTGCTACACTCACTCTCTGCCTCAAAGAATTCTAAATTTAAACCACTGATCGCAAATCTAAAGTTGTCGTCCCTATCAAATAAATGACAGGGGATGCGCAAGTTATCTAAAAGTGAGAAGTCAGTACCATTCTCGTCAAAAGACTCAAGTACAAGCTCGGTGTACTCTGGAAGTTTTCCTTACCTTTCAAATTTCTGGCAGGGGCAGCAGCAGCCTAAGAGTTGCTAGAGGGTTCCTAGATGGTCACTCTTGTTGCCCGCCGTCTCAGGGTTTGCGACACATCCTGTTGCTGCTCGGGGATTTCACCTCCAATAGCACTCCCTGCAGTGGACTCCCTCACTTCCTGGTGAGGTGCCAAGCGGCCGACCAGCCTCAGATTGCTTTCTATGACCAGATCCTTGATGCTCTTCTCGATATCCGTCAGCCTGGCTAGGGTTGCGACCCTTATCTCCATTTCTGGAGTGGGGTCTAGTCGATACCATTGACCTAGATGTAACATCAAGGTTCTAAGGATGGAGAAGAAAAACAAACTAGCAAAAAATAAACGACTAGTGATTGAGAAATTTACCTCCTCGAGTGAAAGCTAAGTTATCGGTGACCAAGTCCGTCGTAAGAAAGTACTCCTGCAAGTACTTTCCTATGTTGGATTTACAGGTGATGTCGCTCAGAAATGTACGAGCAGACTCTTGGTGGTAGAAATGGAAGAACCCCATATTGTTGTGGTTGGGGTTGGACTTGAGATCGAACAGGTAGTTGATCTCATGCAGTGTAGGCATGGGCCATTTTTTATGGTTGTAGAGGATATAGAGTGCTGATAATACTCTATATCCATTAGGGGTAATTTGAAAAGGGGCCACCTCGAAGTAATTGGCCACCCCTTGAAAAAATTTGTGCAGAGGCAATACTACCCCTGCCTCGATGTGGTACCTCGACCAGGCACTGAAGGTGCCTCCAAGCACGTTTTCCCTTTGGTCAAGTGAAGGTTTGACTTGGGCTATCCCAGGAAGACCGTACTTCTTGAGATAATTGTTCACCATC
Organism: Humulus lupulus; assembly: GCF_963169125.1. Taxonomy (NCBI): domain Eukaryota; kingdom Viridiplantae; phylum Streptophyta; class Magnoliopsida; order Rosales; family Cannabaceae; genus Humulus; species Humulus lupulus. The sequence continues at coordinate 246,034,853 of NC_084802.1, forward strand.
CTTACCGATATGATTCTAGGAGGCGCAACGTACCAGTCAACGTCTTGCCTAAGGTCGTCGCGAGGCCAGGCTTTGGGTTTGTTTTCTGGTGGTGCAGTATTTATAAGCTGAGGGTTAGTTGAAGGGTCCTTAGCGCGAGGGGCAGGCTGGTTAGAAGGAGAGCTGGTGTTTTCTTCTTTCTACTGGCAATGTATTTCACGCGGCCCATGTTCGGTTGACTGGTCGGAGGGCTGGTCGGTGGGTTTTACTGTGAAAATGGGGCTTCTGAAAATGACAATGATGGTTGTTCTTGATCCTTGAATAGCAGCACGAGAAGATTGTCGTCAATTGGCCTCTCACCTCCCCAAGGATCGTGCATGAATATCTGAGAGCAGAAAAAGGAAGATGAGAATCTACAACCAGCATATAGAAGAAGAGGAAATGTTTGGATAACGTTGCTCATGTATAAAAGTTAAGTTCTTATACGACAAGCAGCATCCAAACATAAACACTAAATGTATGCAAGAAATTTGGAAAAATATATTAAAAAGCAAAAATGAAAAGTTTTTTAGGAAAATCTTTTCATCTCCGAAAACAGGCGAGAAAAACCTAGATTTTCCTGAAAGCGTAAATTTCAAATTTTCACTTCGATTTTGGGCCCCATAACAGTATTCCTACTTCCCACATCGATTTCTAAGCCTCACTTAATGTTTTTACCACTTAAAACTCCTATCCTATCATGTTTCTGTGTATAAGCCCGATTACCCCAATATACTTTTCCTCAGAAACGTTCAAAAATTCGTATCCGAATACCAGAAAATTCGTGAAATTTATTTTGCATGGTATAATGGAGACAAGGAGTTCAAAACCTTACTTGGATTGCAGATTGTGTAGAAGTCGCAGGTGTTGTTGCTCAAGGTTGGTCGGACACGCCTCAGATCACCGAAACTTTCTAGGCTTCTCTTGAGGACTTTTCTTCTAAGTTCTTGAGAGAGGAAGGTTTGGTAATAGGTAAAAAATAAGAAAAGTGATTTATTTATACTGATCGAGGCACGGTAAAAGAGGAAATGATGAGGGTAAGTTTTCGATGTGTGGGAAAGTGTAGTAGCCATCAAAATGCTTTTGGGAAACTGCAACAATCATAATTATTTGCTTTTTCGAAAAGACACTGACAGACGTGATAGGTCAGATGGAAAGTTGGTCGATTAAGTTTATTATATGCTGGTCGCAGTAAAATAAACTTCGGGGGCAAATGTTTACCCAAAAAATATTTACCTGATGATGTGGCATAATTAACAAGCACGTGGGATACACGTGACCATTTTAGTGAGTACGATCTGTTCGACCATCGACTAGAAAAGAGTTCACTCAACAGACAGCATATTTTATGAGCGACCAGTCTGGTCGAAACATTTCAAATATTTCCTACAGATATGTAATTTCGCATTTCTGTAATAATTGTGATTTCCATTAGATACACTTGTATTAAATGTAATTAAGGCCCATGCAAAACTCATTGAGCCTATAAATAAGACTCAAAGGACTCAAGAGATGAGACTTTTTCTTTGGGAGAATTTTAAGAGAGAATTATAGTGTTTTTATCCGCCAAATTTGTATTCATCTCTAAGCTTGTGAAACTCGTGAACTCTAGTTCATTGATCACAGTTTTTGAGATTCTACATCAATAAGAACACTAAGTGGACGTAGGTTATTACCATCACTGGGGCCGAAACACTATAAATCTTTGGTTTCATTTATCTTTTGATCTTGAATTCATCTTGTTTTTTGTCGTTTTATTGGACTCCGTATCGTTGACCAGATCAAGGGTCAACAAGTACATTAAAAAATTATTAAAATAATTGATTGATGGGAGTGTTTTAAGTGATAATCTAATATATGTGCATATGTATGTATAATTTAAGGTGAAGTATACAAAAATAGCATTAAAGACAATCTATGTGTATATAATTATAAATCTAAGATTTAGAGATGTAATGTGACATCTGAAATTTTTTTAGAGGTCTTTTGTCTATTTTATTTCAATTTTTGGTGAATATGAGTTTTATTATATGTATTTATTTGTATATGTTGAGTAATGATATTTTGTAAAAAGCCCATACAAATTTTACTTGTAGTTTATAAATAAGGTATTCCTTCATTTACTTAAATTTGTATTAAAATTAATATTTCTTATATGGGTAATTGATTAACTCAATATTGCCTAATTAGTTAGAATTTTTTAGTTCAACAAATTTATATCAATATTTAATATAATATTTATATTTATATTTATAATATTTTGGCTGTATATATTATTACAACATTCAGTTCTATATTATATATTGAAAAAATGATATAATATATAGTATAAAAGATTATATATAAATATTTTAACACGTTAATAAGTTTAAGATAATAAAAAAAATTAAGACCTTATAATATTAATTTATTTTTGTTGTGTTATTAATTATCTTTTGTGCTAATCCTATAAGATAAAAAAGAAAAAAAAAATTGTGAGACTATATATAATTCCTCATATTTTTTATATAAGAATTAGAAAATATAATCATAGATTTTTGAGATAGTTTTAAGGGATGAACTAATATATACATGTATATATGTGTATATAATTTAAGATGAATTATACATCCATAACATTTTAAGAATTCCAAAATGTAACTTTCTGTTATTATAATTTTTTTTCTTAAATTATATTCTTTTTATTAAAAAAAAACATAATTAACTAAATAAATATAAAAATTCTTTAAATTTATAGTAACTATTATTACAAAATTCAGCGAAACGGTATTATATTTCCTAATATATATGTATATATATTTTGATCACTTCTTATATTCATGGAATATATACATATTTTAAATTAATTATTAATTTCTGATGTTTTATATATATATATATATATATATATATATATATATATACCCAACATGATTCCCTAGGCTAAGGACACATGTGCCAGCCAAGGAGTAGTTACATGAGAATTTGGACTGAGATCTCAACTCTCTTAAGCTCACCATTATTTGTTCACTCACTATATTAAATCATTAAAATATAAGTCTTTAGTACCATGTATATACTTTCTTTCTTTCTTTTTTCTTTTTGTTTAAAAAAAATTAAATAAATAATATTTTTGTCTTTGAACTATGACTACTATATGATCGTGCCCTCCAAATAATTCGTAATATTAATAATGTCCCCCGAACTATACACGTTACCAAAATAGGACTTCTGTTAGATTTCGTCATAGGTGACTAACAAATTAATAATGTGGCATTTTATCTATTGATGTGACATTTTATCTGTTGATGTAACAACATTATGTATAGATTAATTAGTAATTTTGTCTTTCAAACTTTGATCATTACCGAATTGTGCTCATTTTATTAAAACAATTGAAATTTTTTTAAAAAAAAATAATAATTAAATCCTAAAAAAATTATTTAAAAAATAAGAAAATAAGTCATACTAAAAGTATCAAATTAATTAAATAAATGTTCAAATATTTAAATTAATAAAAAATACTTTTTCTTTTACAATGCAAAACAAATATATCTTAAAAAACTAATTAATAGAAAATAATATAAATTTTATATTCCAATAACGTGTATAGTTTAAGAAAAAATTTTAACATTAGGAATCATTCGAGGTAGTAATCATAGTTTGGAAGAGAAAAATAATATTTATTTAAAAAAAATTTAAAATAAATAAATCATAATTCTTTCATTTATTTTTTCTTATAGAAATATAGTCTCTATCTCTTTCGTTTATTGATCAATAACAAAATTTCACAAGCACGTCCAAATCTTATTCATTCACACCTTAATTATTTTAGTGTGTTCGTATTATATGGAATCCTTTTCTGCTTTCCTTGTTCGTAATTATTATTATTATTATTAATAAAGGGTAGGAGATCCCTTTCAAAAAAAAAAAAATTTAGGGGCGAAAATAGTCAATATTTTAGTAGTGTTCCACTTTTAAACCCAATTCTTTTTTTTTTCAGCAGTGAATATACTAAAACCTGCTAAAAGTGTCTCTCCGTTACTACCAAATTATTAACACTATTAATAGTACTTATGTGGCATTGACGTGGCCTGACCGAAATAAGGTATCATTGCCATGTCATTACGACGTGTACAATATTTAATAATTAAATATATATTTTTATAATCAAAATCAAATTATTTTATTAAATTATAAAATCTATCAAATAAAAATTAATAAATATAATTAAAAATAAAAAACAATCACTACCTCATGTCTTCTCCAATCTCCCCATTTTCTTCTTTTTCTCTTTCTTTGCCCAAATTTTCTTATTTTTTCTCTCTTTTTCTTCTTTTTCTCTTTCTTTGTCGAGATTTTCTCAGCCCCCATTATTTTTTTTCTTTTTCTTCTCCTTCTTTGCCCAGAATTTCTTCTTTTGTCTTTTGTCTTTTTCTTCTTTCTTTTTCTCTTTCTTTGCCCAGATTTTCTCAGCTCCGACCAATTTTGTTTCTTTTTCTTCTTCTTCTTCTTCTTTTTCTTTGCCCAGATTTTTGCACCCCAACCCCATTTTTTTCTTTTTCTTCTTCCTCTTGCTTCTTCTCTTTTTTTTTTCTTCTCTTGCACCCAGATTTTCGCAGCCCCCCACCCCCCCCCCCCCCCTCCCTTTTTTTTTTCCTTTTTCAAGTGAAGAATTTTTTTTATTATAATATTAAACTGAATTAATTTTTTTCGTTTTTTATGAAATTATTTATTAATTTTAGTTATTTATTTATTTTATAATTATTAGCACTTTTAAATTAATTTTTATTTTATATCGTATACGTGGCAATAACACGTTATTTCGATCAGGCCACGTTAATGCCACATAAGCACCATTAACAATGTTAACAGGTGGATAGTAATGGAGAGACGCTTTTAGCGTGTTTAAGTATATTTACCGCAAGAAAAAAAAATTAGGTGTAAAAGTGGAACACTGTGAAAACATTGAGTATTTTCACCGCTAAAAACCCAAAGAATAAAAAAAAAAAGGAAGGCTAGAGGGGATCATGGTAACTTAGCTGGCAAATTTAGGTCGTCATTTGCTTATTAATAGATAATTAATTAATACATTCTCGTTGTACATCATTTAAAAATTCAGATTTGATTCACTATTGTTTTTAATATTTGACATGTGGTTTTGCCATTCCAAGTGGCAGGTATAATAAAAAATAATGGATCTGTGCTGTTAAATTAATTTATATTCATACTATTTGCATGTATTATTATAAAATGTTATGCTAATGCACACACATAATAAACTCCTGCCAAACTTGGTTGTCGTCACGTGTTAGGCAGGTGAGAATGTGTTATTTTTTGTTAATTGATAAGTGCTATTAGAAACAACAACAATGAATCTCGTTCTTACCAATTTGTTTTTCCAATTTATAAAATAGATGGTTTTGTTTGTAATTGTTTGAATCTGCTGACCCCACTTGATATATGAGAAAGATAAAAAAACAATAGAAGGAATCAAAATTGAATAAACACTTATATTAGTATTGATATAGAATACATGTAATGTTAAGTACCATACACATGAATTCATGTGATCCTATAACACTATACTATCATATATATATATATATATATAAATATAAATGACACATTTGTATTACTGTGATCTCCATCATTACAAGTATTTTTAGCATTTTCCTACTATTAACAACTTTTTAAAAAAAATATATATATTTTAACACACTTCAAAATTAGGTTAATTTCAATATTCATTCATTTATTAAGTTTTTGGAATATACTATTTAGTATCATGTGTTTTAACAAAGTATAATTTTGATATCATCTATTCAGTACTAGTAATACTCATCTCGTATCTTAAAATTACAAAATTTATATAAAGGGTACTTGGACTCAAATTAGGTTAACAAATTTTTCAATACGACCAAATTTTTCATAGTTATAAATAATTAAGTAATTAAAATATATTTAAAAAAATACTTGACATGTGTCATATTATAATTGATCCAATTTATATTTTTTTAATAAAAATTGATTTTCAAATTAAAAAATAATTCAAAATATATTTTAATTAATAAAAACAAAAATAGAAAATGCAATCAGATTATTTAATTAATGTGGGTTGCTAAAAAACATAAAGAACAACATAATGAATAATACTTGAAAATATAGAAAATTAAATCAGCGAAGAACATGAACAATTTTTATTCTTAACAACAACAAAACACCCTTAATCACAAACTTATAGTACAAATCAACCCAACATCACAGCCAATCTAAAATCATATAATAACTCAAAATCAACATGAAAACAACACTATTGGGCAAACTTGGAACCAAAAGCTTCCCTTAAGCATTTGTGCTTAGCTATAATCTAGTTCCCCAAACCAAAAACTCAGTTGCAATGTAATTTCTACTCACCAATCTAGCCTCAATCCAAAAACATAGCTACAAACCACCTCCAGCGAAATTATGCCCTTGCGAACTAACCCTCACGAAACCACTCAAAGTCTCCCCTCGACGAACTTAGATACCCTGCCTGTCCTGACAAACCCAGCTCCTTTGCTTCGACGAGCACATACCCTTTGCCTCCGACAAGCCCAGATTATCCCGCTCCACCCGACGATCCTAGAGCCCTCTCCCGAAGGATAGAGCAATAATTTATGGTGAGGGGGGCTAATTTTTTTAATTTAAAAAAAAAATTAGGAGACTTAAATGTAATTTTTCTTAAATTTTGGAAACTATTTTTTTAATTTTAAGGCGGCTCAAATGTAAATTTTCTTCAATTTTGAAACTTATCATAATTTTAAGGGGCTTAAATGTAATTTTTCTAAAATTTGGGACTTTTTTTATAATAACAATATAAATAATTATTTAGTTTATTAAAAATTGAAAATTAAGTAAGCCCCCACTTGCCCCTATGTGGCTCAATGCATGCCTTGCCCCTAATCGAACCCCAACTCATTTGCCTCGTCGAGCACAAACCCTTCGCCTCTCCAACGAGCCCAAGTCTGCTTACAGTTGTAGTTCTTTGCCGCTAGTGAAGAGGATGACAGTCCCAAATCAGGAATAAGAAGAGAAGAGAGGATAGAGAAAGTGAAAAAATAAGGAGAATTAATTTATATTTAATCAAATTAAGTTTTTTTGTTGTTTTTTATTAATTAAAACATCATATTATTATTGTTAAACATATTAAAACATATTTTTAGTATTTTTAATTTTAGAATTAAATTTTTATATAAAAAATTCTAGATTTTAGAAAAGGGAAATCAAAATTTTATAAAAGGAGTAACCCTTTTGTAATTGTAGCACGAACTAACCTCGACATAAAATTTTATACGTGTGTTCAACTCGCCCCTTACTTTTCCACTCGAAATATCACGGGGAAATGCCTCTTTTAGAGTTGAAACAAAGCATTATGTCAACAATTGAATATTTTCCACTTTTCAAGCCAATTTTCACAAGTCTTTAACTTATAATAGAATGTATGTCAGTATTTTGGTCGTATCTCCCTCTACACACTTCCAAAGCACATGCTATTTTATATTTAGAAGCATAATAGTCAGGGATGCTACTTTCTTGCTCACCTATATCGATGATTGCGTAGTTTTCATTGCTGATTTTTTTTTTTTTACTTCAGAAAAATGAAAATCGAAATTTTCTAAAAGATGTACCTATTTTGTAATTGTAGCCAAAACTAATCTTGACACAATATTGTCTACATGTGTTCAACTCGTCAATTTATTCTCTTCTCGAAATCTCATGGGGAATTGCTTCTTTTAGAGTTAAAAGAGAGCATTATGTAACCTATTGTAAATTTTGAACTTTTCAAGGCCAATTTTCACAAGGCTTTGGCTCACAGTCGAACATCTATAAGTATTTACTCGCATCTCCTTCTACACAACTCCAAATTGCTTGAAATTTTATATTTAAAAGCCTAAGAGAGAAGGATACTACTTTCTTTCTCGCCTCTATGGATGAATTCGTAGTTATCATAGTTAAAACAAATTGTACAATTCAGAAAATGAAAATCGAAGTTTTTTAAAACGGGTACCACTATTTTAATTGTAGCACGAACCAATCTCGACATAATATTTTATACATGTGTTCAACTCTTTTGTTACTTCTCTGCTCGAAATCTCATGGGGAATTGGTTCTATTAGAATTAAAACGGAGCATCAAGTCAACAATTGAAATTTTTTTAATATTCATGGCCTAATTTCCTAAGTCTTTGGCTCATAGTCAAATATCTATCAGTATTTTGGTCGTATCTCTTGTTGTCCGTATATTCACCTCCATCACGTGGCAACTCATGATGACCAGCTCAGGCTCTCATAGCCATCTTCGGGGTATGTTACCCCCAGAGGCCCCTATTCGGGGGGAAGATCCTTCTAGGTGATGTTGCCTATCTTTACCCTCCGAGGTTTGCCCTCGGAACTAGAGGTGTTCCAAGTAGGGGAACTATAATAGTGAATCCTCCCTCAGTCGTCCCCACAGGACTATGGTTCTGGTTCTCAGACCTAAGATAGGTGCCGAGTGTCAGCCAGTCTGGGTTTGCAGCGCCAAAGGATCGCTTGACAACCATTTGGTGATTCTCCTATAGTGTTGTCGAGTGTACGATTCAACAATTCGCACTCCCACTACGCCGCCTGACACACTACACCGCCTGACATGGAGATACATGCATCATGCCCTGATAGTACCTGGGGCATGTTTCCCATAAAGTAGGTATCTTTACGCAGTGGGCCCTACAAATCTCGCTTGGGCCGTGGTCTCTATTCAATGCAGCCTAATGCATTGAATTGGTATCAATCACCATAATGGGAAGAATGTATATTAATTATGAATGATTAGTATTAATGACCCCTACCTCTATAAATAGAGCTAGGAGTCTCATTGTAAAAGGTTGGGTATTTTAGAGAGAAAACACTTTGTACTAAGAGTAATCTAAACGCTACATGAGAATAGACCATTAGAGCTTGCCATCACAAGATTTCAATCCTCTTAATACTAGAGACTTGTGGACTAGGGTTCTTTTATAACCTGAACAACATAAAAATCATTGTATTTGTATTGCTTGTTTCTTTAGTCTCTCTTCTTAAGGTTGATAGCGAAAAAGGTAGTCAACATTTTAGTACTTTCATTGAGAGCTTGAAGAAAGCAATTAAAACATTTACATATATGGTGACTATGTTGGGGTTTTATGCCCTAATTAAAACCCAAAGTCTTTGTAATCTCATTTTATTATCAATAAAAGAATAGAAATCATTTTTTGACTTGGTCAATCACTTTGCTCACATGTTTTATTTTCATGATTATTTGTTTAATATAAACTTCTATTAAATCCCGAGCATATAGCTAATCTTATTTATAGTGCCGTAATCACAGTGGAATATAAATATGATTATATGTTCAAAATAAGTTAGTCCTAAGATTAGTCAGTGCACTGGATTTACACTGACTTGCCAATCTACGATATAATCTACTTACACATTACAGTGTTATGTTCTTTCTAGAACATTAGCAAAGTAGATAAGATCGGATGTATATGTTACATCGGACAGGACCGATATTGACAGTTGATAGATAAGTAAACATACTGTTATTATCTATTCTAGTCATATGATATAGTTGACCATAGGTCAATTCATTCTCAATTCTGAGTGGTTAGTATTCTAACTGATTTTATTATTTGAGTTCTTTGACTTGTTCGTTACCAGCTTACCCTACGGACTAGCCCATACTTACATCTTGGGAACTCGGTAGTATAATTGAGTGGGAGTGTTAATCATAGATATGAACATCTATAGCTTCTGATGAAGAAGTGAAACGATGGTTTCCTTTTAGTTTGGTTCAAGGTGTTAAATGATAGAGATCTCATTTCAGTAATTAAATTAGTTTACTGAAATATCATTTACAAGGAACTAAGTGTTTTAAGGATAAAATACAATGAGGGGTAAAACGGTATTTTAGTCCCATCTCATTGTAGACCGTCTATAGAGGATTGAGTGATAATTATGGTTGTAACAATGGATAATTAATAGCATATCTATATTTGTTATAGAGCGTTCTATGAATTCAAGAGTGCAATTCCAAGTCTATAGTGGAGTCACGAGGAATTAATAAGTTAGCAAATTTATTTGTTAGATTTATGATAACTTATTGGAGCTTGATTTCATAGGCCCATGGTCCCCATTATACCTTGGATAAAATCATCTAGATAGTCTCAATTAATTGATTTAATCATCAATTAGAATTATCAAAGTTGACCAGGTCAATTTTGGATAGTTTCACAGAGTTGTGTAATTTTGAGAAGAAAAGAGAAATTATGGCAGATTTATTAATTAAGATAAATTGCTATCTAAATTAATAAATAAATTTAAATCAAGGTTCAAATTATATAATTAATTTGATAAAGGATTTAAATAGTTATTTAATTAATTAAATCAATAGAAAATAATACAGGCCTTGATTTTAAGTCCAATGGGCTTATAATCAAATGGGAAATTTCATGGGCCTATAGCCCATGATAATTTCGACCTAGGGCTTCAAAATGGCTATTATTTTATTGATTTTTTAATTAAATTAAATGGCCTAATTGAGTCTATAAAAGGAGTGCTTAGAGAGAAGTCAAAACAGAAGTTTGATAAGTCACAAGTCAGATTTTCTGATAGTTTTAGATTCTCTCTAAACACAAGTCATTTTCTAAGCCTCTTTGTTATTTTTTCTTCTTCTCTCTATATCTATCTCATGTGTTGAGAATTTCCCACACTAGTCTAGGTGGTTCTAAGGATACATTGGAAGATTGTGAAGAAAATAGAAGATCGGTTCAGTTTCTTGATAATACTCTGCGACAGAGAGGATACAAGAGTTAGAGAAACTGATGGAAGGACTCTTTAATTCCGCTGCGTATACTGTAAGTATTCTATTCTTTGTTTCTCTTTGAATTCAATTTTAGAAACATGTTTTAGGCTATCTCGTATTAATTTGTTTAATATTAGATATACATGAAAATAAATAAAGATCCTGTATAAGCTAATCCAACAGACTACTCAAAGAAATGTTACAGATTGTGTACTCCCTCCTATCAGAGTCGAAGAAGGGGTACCCAGTCGACAGCCACCCTAGGGCGTACCTGAGATGGCAGAGGATTACGACGAAGACACTGAATACGGCAACGAAGATGATGACGTTGACAATGGGTACTATAAGGAAGAATATCCTCAGCCCATGGATTTGGAGGAGACGCTGAAGGTGGTGATGCTCCATGAGCAATTGGCCTCCAAACAACAAAAATCAAGGAACAAGAGGGTACTATCGTCACCCTACAAGAGATGATTCTTACCATGAAGGCCACTCTTGCAGCGCAAGGGTTGCGATTGGACCCTAATGGCTGTGCACCAGCTGGGCACCCAACTGGTCACCTGCGCACCCCATTGGAGTGCCACCTGTTAATGCAGCTGGATTGCCTCCTGAGCACCCGGCTGCAGAGGAGCGAGATCTGCCAGCTGAGGTGCCCGCCAGGCACCCAACAGGGGTTGGAACCCCAATGCCACCGCAGTACCGTGGTAAGGGAAAGACTGAAGATAATCTTGCTCCAAAGCAGAAGGGGGCTCGTCAAGAACCCAAAGGCCACCAGGTTCCTTAGCAGGCTAGCAATGGTAATGGCCCAAGGGCACTACCAGGCAGTCAGCGCCTATGGATCTCGAGGTGTTTCGCCTCGATGTGCCCATACAGACCGCATGAGGCTAGGAGCTGGTGTCCCTTCGGGACCTAACCAGCCCCTTAGGAATAACAGTCCAGGGATTCGCCCGAGGAATGCCCCACAAAACCGAGAACGTGGCATCAGTATCTCGGTAAACGAAAATGTCGAGTCCGATGGAGAGACCGAAGTGGCTCGTCCCGAGGGTAACTATGTGTTTCGAGGACAGGCTGACCTACGAGACAACCTCAATACCCGAAGATGCAATAAGACAGGAGAACGCAAGCCTATTGGGAGAGGTTTGTTAGACCTCTAGGATAATCTCAATGCTCAGAGAAGGATAACCTGGCTCAGAGCATCAACCGGGATCGTGACCTGCTCCGTGCAGAATTAGAAAATCTAAAGTGGATGATGCTCAGAATGGCTAGGCGACAAGGCCACGAGTCTGCCTCGGAAGATGAAGAAGTGGAGCCATGTGCTCCTCACATTGTTGATGCCCCTCTACCACCAGGCTTCAAAATGCCAACCATACCACCTTATGATGGTGGCTGGGTTCCCAAGGACCACCTGTCTAAGTTCAACAAGTTAATGTTAGTGCATCGTGTCTCTGATGACACTAAGTGTCATGTGTTCCCGATCACCCTGGCGGGGCCAGCAGATGAATGGTTTAAAAAGCTCCGACCAGGGTCCATTCAATCATGGCATCAGCTATCGCCTGCCTTCCAAAGACAATTCATAAGAGTTCAGAAGGTAAGCTTTGAGGTCAACGCCTTGGCCAACATAAAGCAAGGGCCCTTCGAGACCCTCAAGTCCTACATCAAACGCTTCAAGGAGGAAGCAGCAAGAACCAAAACGATCAATGATGACAAGCAATTGATGGCATTACAAGTTGGCATCCACGCAGGGTCCCCGCTTTGGGATGATCTCCAACGGAGGGGATGCCGATTTCTTGACGAATTCATTTGTTGAGCACAAGAATATATCAGCTCGGAGGATGCCCAGATTGGGGCATTCGAAGCATCCGCCGTTTTCCCTACATCAGCCACGTCAGGCACCGTGACATTGGGAATCCAGTATTCCCCTTTTGTTCCCGTCCAACCGAGCTCGGGGGGAGTCTAACCTAGCCAAAGCGCCCCACCTTCCGGTTATAGCGTCGTGCCTGATCCTGGATTTAGTATGGCTCCAACAGGGATTGATGCAGCGCCAACTGGATAAAGCACTTTTCATCCTGCATTCAGTGTTGGAGTTGTTGCCCCCTCCAGCCTACATAATCCAGTTGAGCTCCCAACAACAGTAGGCGTGGAGGGAAAGTTAAGGGCCAGAAGCCCAGGGGAAGCGGAACTGCACAGGCCGAGTAGGGAGTCACATTTGGCGAGAAGTATGTCTCCCAATATTCCGAGTACAACAAATTGGTAGACTCCTAAGAGAATATCTTCGTGGCCACGACACAACACATTCACTATAGGAAGTAGGCAGCCCATCCGAAGAGACAGGGATAGGCGGGACCTTGACAAATTTTGTCGTTTCCACAACGACATAGGGCACCACACCAATGAGTGCCAGCAACTCAAGGATGAGATTGAGAATCTCATCAAGTTGGGACACCTCCATCAATATGCTAAGGATGGAGTGCGTCAGGCACAACCTCTCATGGCAGGACTGGTGGTCCCACCTGTTGTACTACATGTCCCAGCAGTAGCTCCTCTAGTTCCCCAACATCCAGTGGCCCAAGGACCTTCTTCGGTGAACGGGCGAGTAGGAACCATCTCAGGAGGGCCTCACATGGGGGGCACTTCACGAAGCTCACAGAACAGGTATGCGCGAGCTTTGAATCACGATGATGAGGTAATGGCTTTGGCCTAGCTACTTGCCCAAATTCCACGAATGACTGGCCAAGTCATAACATGCTCAGAAGATGATTCTCGGAGAATGCATTTCCCACATCACGACCCGTTGGTGATTGAGAGCCAAATCTCCAACAAAATGGCGCAGATTCTAGTAGACAACGGGAGTTTGGTGAACATCATGTTTAATTCAGCCTTCGAGAAGATAGGGCTGACCATGACAGACTTATCCTTGTGCACCTCGATGCTCTACGGATTCTCAAGAGAGGCCCTCACCCCGATGGGACAGATAAGGCTCTCTGTGACGCTTGAAGAGGTGCATCGCCAGGCCTTCAAATACTGCACCTTTGTGGTGGTGGACTGTTCCTCGGCGTACAATGCCATCTTGGGACGACCTGCGCTGGTGGAGATCGGAGTCATCACCTCCATCCATCATCTGTTCATGAAGTTCCCCATGGATGCAGGAGTTAGCAAGGTCCGTGCATACCAGAAAGAGGAAAGACAATGTTACAATGTCTCCCCCAAGGATCCCATGATGATGGTAAGGGAGGTAGGCCCCGAGAAGTCCGACGCCTCAGAGGTACAGGTTGTCCAGGAGACTGGGCACAACGAATTAGACCCAAGGGTTCAAGAAGAGAGGTCCATCAAACCAATAGAGGAGGTGGAGGAGATAGTTCTTGATACCTCCACCCCTGACAGAAAAATAAAAGTAGGGGAAGCTTAAAAATGGAAGTCCGAGAGGCATTGGTTGGCTTTCTCCAAGAAAACCAAGACGTGTTCGCATGGTCACATTTCGACATGACTGGTATTGATCCAAATATCATATGCCACGCCTTGAATATCGATCCTAGCTTTGCTCCCATCCAGCAGAAGCAACAGACGTTTGATCAAACTTGGAAAGAGGCTCTCAAGGTCGAAGTGGACAAGCTCCTCTCTAACTAGTTTATCTGGGAAGCCCAATACCCCAGGTGGCTATCCAATCCTGTTATCGTGCCCAAGTTGAATGGCACTTGGAGGACATGCATCGATTTCTCAGACCTTATCAAGGCTTGTCTGAAGGACTACTTTCCGCTCCCCAAGATAGACCAGATGGTCGATGCCACCTCTCGTTACAAGTTTCTGTCGTTCATGGATGCATACTCGAGATATAACCAGATATCCATGCACATCACAGAAAAGGAGCACACTAGCTTTCGAGCTGATAAGGGTGTCTATTGTTACATTGTGATGCCTTTCAGGCTGAAAAATGCTGGCGCCACCTACCAGAGTGGTTAACAAGATGTTCAAGAACCAGTTGGGGTGGAACATGGAGGTCTATGTGTATGATATGTTGGTCAATTCCAACACCACCCCTGACCATGTGGGCAACTTAACTGAGGTTTTCACGGTGCTCCACCAGTTTTGAATTAAATTAAACTCCCAAAAGTGCACATTTGGGGTTGCCTCTAGTAAGTTCCTGGGCTTCATTGTCAGTTCTGAGGTAATTAAGGCGAACCCCGAGAAGATCAAGGCCCTAATCGAGATGCCATCTCCTCGGAAGCATAAAGATGTTTTCTGTCTGATAGGGAAGATCATAGCTTTGAGCCATTTTATCTCCTAGGAAATGGACAAGTGCATCCCTTTCTTCAATGTTCTTCGAGGAAGTCAGAGGTTTGAATGGTTGGAAGATTGCGAACAGGCATTCCAACAGCTCAAGACACACATGGAAAATCCTTTGATTCTTTCCAAGCTGATAGAAAGTCGTGTTTAGCACCCCGTCTATTATATTAGCAAAAGGCTCATCGAGGCAGAGTCTAGGTACCTGTTGATAGAGAAGCTAACTTTTTATTTAATGATGACCTCTCGGAAGCTAAGACCATACTTCCTTGCACATTCGATTAAGGTCCTCACAAACCATCCCCTCAGAAAAGTCCTTCGGAAACCTTAGTTATCAGGAAGGCTCTTGAAGTGGTCGGTGGAGCTGAGTTAGTTTGACATCACCTATGATCCAAGGACTGCCATAAAAGGTCAGGCACTCGCTGATTTCATCATTGAGTGCATAGGGAATCAGGAGAAGACTGAGGGTACCCCAGTGGTCGGACAAACTTGAAAGTTTTTCGTCAACGAGTCTTCAAACAAAAATGGTGCTGGGATTGGAAAGTTTTTGGTTTTCCTCGAGGGTCACAGAGTGCATAGCACCCTTCGCTTTGTGTTTAACGCCTCTAACAATGAAGCGGAATAGGA
The DNA here is from genome assembly GCF_963169125.1 of Humulus lupulus. Lineage (NCBI taxonomy): Eukaryota > Viridiplantae > Streptophyta > Magnoliopsida > Rosales > Cannabaceae > Humulus > Humulus lupulus. Next base: position 246,050,615 of record NC_084802.1, read on the forward strand.
AGCCTTAATCGCTGGGCTCTGCGTGGCACTGGAGCTCAAGGCTGAGGGGCTCGAGATCTTTAGCGATTCCTATCTTGTTGTGAACTAGGTTCTCGAAGAGTACCAGGCCCAGGGAACAAAGATGGCAGCATACCTGGCAAAGGCTCAAGAAATGCTGCATAACTTAGAAAGATTCAATATTTAGCAGGTACCGCGATAGCAGAATTCCAATGCTAACAACCTAGCTAAGCTGGCCACGACCAAAGATGCTGAGTTAATCAATGTGGTCCCCATTGATTACTTGGAGTCTCCGAGTATCTCAGCTCTAGACAAGGTGGAATCTATACAACCCCAAGATGGGTGGATGGAGCCACTAATCAAATATCTCATCTCCGGGGAGCTACCCCAAGACAAGAAGGCAGCTTGAAAGTTGATGTATCAAGTATCGAGGTATATAATCATGGATATTAGGTTTTACAGGTGAGGTTACTCCATGCCTTTGCTTTGGTGCGTGTCCAAGCAAGAAGCCAATCTGATGCTCCGAGAAGTACATGAGGGCTTTTGCGGAGATCGCGCTGGGGGGCAGAGCCTTTCTAAAAAAATCATAAGGCAAGTATACTTTTGGACAACCATGAAGGTGGATGCAATGGATTATGTCAAGAAATGCGATAAATACCAATGCTTCGCCAACATTCTCCAAGCGCCTCCAAATGAACTTACATAGATGAGTGGGGCATCGACCTTATTGGGTCCCTACCCATAGGGAATGGAGGAGTGAAATATGCCATAGTGGCCATCGACTACTTCACAAAGTGGGTCGAGGCCGAGCCACTCGCTGCAATCACCTCTAAAATGGCCTTGGACTTTGTCATCAAGAACATCGTTTGCCGGTACGGGCTCCCAAGGAAGATAGTCTCTGACAATGGATTGTAGTTCAACAACGAAGTATTCACATATTTCTATCAACGGCATGGAGGCATTAAGATATTCTCCTCTATGGCCCATCTGCAAGCAAATGACCAAGTGGAGGCAGTTAATAAGACACCCAAGTCCACTTTGAAGAAAAGGTTGGAGCAAGCAAAAGGACCTTGGCCCGAGGAATTGCCTAGGGCATTGTGGAGCTACCGCACCACTGCCAGGACCTCCACTAGCCTTTCTCCCTTCTCGATGGCCTATGGGTATGAGGCTATGCTCCCGGTTGAAGCAGCCATCTCCACACACCGACGGGATACGTACGACCCGACCACGAACCATGCTTTACTTTGAGAGTCCCTGGACCTCATGGAGGAACTACGCGAAGCTTCTCAGCTTCGAGTAGCATCCTACCAACAGAAGGTAGCCAGATATTTTAACTCCAAAGTGAAAGATAGAATGTTTGGGGTCGAAGATCTGGTGTTGCGAAGAGTCTTCTTAGCCACCTAAGACCCCAGTGCAGGAGTGTTGGGACCTAATTGGGAGGGCCCATACCAAGTCGAGAGCTTTGTGTGTCTGGGAACATACAAGTTAGCCCGACTAAGTGGGGAGTTGACCTCATGCTTGGAATGCCAAGCATCTCCACCGGTATTACCAATAATATGAGCAGTAAATGTTCTTTATTTTTGTAATACCTCTTATAGAATTTGGGTATGTTTAATGGAAACTTTGTATGAAAAACACGGTAACAAATTTATTGTCTGATTATATGTATTAGTTTCCTTTGTTATATTAATGCTATGTAAGAGCACCCGCTCACCTAGACAAGTAATCGCAGACTATTCTTCGATCACTTGGGGGCATGGAGTTAGGGTTGCATTACGCCTCACAGGGAACAACCTAGGAAACTAAACTTGTCAAGATAAGTAAGCCTAGCGTCGCCATCCCGAGAATATAAAATCCTAGGAAACTAGTCAAGTCTAGCCTAGAAGGCAGCTTCTTCCAGGAAGAACTGAGCTTGGCACCTAGGAGCTAGATAACCCAAGTAGCGCGAGAATAGACTTTTGTCACCTCCTTGGACACCGAGCCCAAGGAGCTCTGACCAAGTCTCTTGATCTCGAGATGTGAACGGAAGGCTGAGTGCCCCATACTTGGCCCCAGGAAATCCGTGACTGGGGAGCTTGGCTAGTCGATGATCGAAGCGCCCCTAGTGTCACTATATCCCATAGCTAGAAAACCCAGTATAACACAGACTTAGGAATTCAGGTTACCTACCGAGGACAGCGAATGCCCGGAGAGTAATAACCAAATTCTCATCTGCGAGATACGGGCGGATGCTGGAGCCATTTATGCTTGGGCATCTCGTTAACATCACCTGATGAGGAGATATGCACTCGAAGAGCAGTATTGAAACCCCCGGCCGACCTCCCGAGTAGTGTGTACTCGGGGGTAGGCTATTTCACGTGCAAGGACCCCTGAAAGCCCAAATCTTTAGATTGCAGGGGCATAGGACACTGAGTTAGGACCAATGGTAAATTTTACTTCAAAGTTACTTCTAGGACTATGAGCCTACAAGAAACTAAACATTGGAAACACCTTTAAAACGGTTTGAGTTCTTGTTCTCATGACGGTCATGTTATGTTGAATTTATAGAAGCAGATGTTTAAAGTGGTGTAAGTTCTTGTTCTCATGACGGTCACGTTACGTTGAATTTATAGAACAAAGGGTATAAAACAGTTTGAGTTTTTGTTCTCGTGGCATTCGTGTTACGTTGAATTTATAGAACCAAGTGTATAAATTGGTTTGAGTTCTTGTTCTCATGGCATTCATGTTACGTTGAATTTATAGAACAAAGGGTATAAAACGGTTTAAGTTCTTGTTCTCATGGCATTCGTGTTACGTTGAATTTATAGAACCAACTTTTTAAAATAGATGTCCGTTCTTGTTCTCGTGGCAGTCGGGCCACGTTGGATTTATAGAAACAAGTGGTTAAATATGTTTGAGTGCTTATTCTCGTGGATATTTAAGTTACGGTGAATTCATAAAACCAAACTGTTGAGTTAAATTGCTCAGCACGGGTACAACTGGTAGATGAATATGTGGAAAAATATCCAAGTAGGATATCTGGTTAACAATGATGTGAGAAGCTCAAGACTCAATCTAGTTCGTACATGGTATACAGGTTGTTATCAGACTGCCACTAAGGATAACAATCAAGTTCGAGACTTATAATGGTCCAATCCAACTTTGGGCACTCTAAGCTTACTACGAGCTAGGGTTTAGATAGTCTTTGAACACGAGCTTGGGTGAGATATTCAGCTCATGGAAACCTGGATAGAACGCATACTGAAGGATCCCAAGAGATTTGGAGGCTCCTGATACGCTCATCAATACCTATGCTGTATCGCATATCTTTCATTTATTACGCGAGATAGCAGGAGTATATTCTGTTCTTTTATCAAATCATATCCCAATGTAAATGGAAATAATCTGTATTCACGCAGTTACCCAAACTTTTCCAAGAAACTCCCCTATAAATATCAGGAATAATGGACAGGGAAGGGGACACTCGTTTTTGTATTACTAAAACTCTACAGAAATTGAGAGAGAAAAGCAATCACATTGTCTCATGGACTAGGTGGATTTTAATCACCGAACCACGTAAAAGTTGTGTGTGTTTGAGAGAATTTTTATTATATTCATTACGGTATATGATTTATCACTAATCTCCATATTTGATTTCTTAATCTACTGTTGGTGAAAAACCACGTCAACACAAACCAAATAAAAAAGAAAGGCAAGCTACATCATTCTTAAACGGGAAACAAATAATTACAACTATGCTCAGGGGCTCGATCGATTGTTTGTTTGTACCCCAATAATTTATGGTGCGTAGGCCTAAGTGTAAACATTATAGACAGTCCTCGAGGACCTCCACCACAAGTTCAATGATCGGGTCTCCACTTGGAGCACCCTCTGCCCGGGCCATTTTAGTAGCTGGAGTCGACTAAATTGGTTGATTGGCCTCGACGGACAGGGTCACCTCGGTCGTTCGAGCCACTTGGATCACCTTGGCCGCTGGTGCCTCTTTTGCAGCCTGAGTCGCTCAGAGGCGCTCTTCGAATATAATTCTATACTTCTCAGTCTTTCCTGTGAACTACAAACTTATGTCTTGCTTATGATACCAGACCACGTACGAGGAATCCTCGACGATTGTCTTGGTTTCCATTTCTAGCTTCTCCACCTGACACCGAGTGGACCTGTTCAACTCCATCGCTTGGAGGGCTTACTCTCTCCTAGCTCAGTTCAGTCGATGGCCTCCTTAGCCTGCTCCAGAAGTTGGGAGTTTTCAAGGACCACTCGAGCAGCCTCAGCTGTGGCATTCTTAGTCTCCTCCTGGGCTCGCTGCATGCTCTTAGAGGCCATCTTCGTCTCCTCTTTGGCCCACTGCATGTCCCCGGTGGCCTTCTGGACAGCTTCCTAAAGCTCCCGAGAGCATTTTCACTCAGCTTTGAGGGCAGCCTTGGCCTAGGCAAGTTCTTCCCGAGGGCCTTGGATTTTCTCCTTGAGGGAGACTATTTTGTCCTGGGACCTCTGGAGTGCATACGACTTCTCCATCATGATGTCTCCCAGACGCTAGCAGGCCAAGACGGACTGCAAAATGAAAAAGTAAAAAAAGGGAAAAGGAGAGGGTTTTGGTTGGTCCCGAGGATGTGACGACCCCTCTCCCATCGAAGAGCTTGGGGGCGCTCCTAGCCTTAAGGAAGATGGGGCAATGTCTGCCAAACCCATGTGAGTTGTAGGAAAAAATTAAACAGTTAGCATACATTCCCCACAATAGGGTAATGCAATAACATAAGCTACTCGGAGGCCCACCGTGAGTTGAGCCTTGGTGTAAATAGTGAGGGTGTCTTATCCTATTTCCGACCTCACAACTCATGTTGATATCATATTGGAAAAACAAGTTCGAGTTGAAAGACCCCACTCGGTCTAGAGGTACAAAGCCCTGAAAAGTTGATTGCCTCCTCGGGTGGTGGAGATACACGTCTATTAGGTCCATGTAATCTTGGAATTCTTCCCTAGTCCAGCGCCGATGTGAAATTTGACCACAACGGAGGAGGGCTGGAGAAGCCCAAACGTGCTCAGGACTTATCCTATCACCTACTCGGGAAGCATAAATTAAGGTGAGAGGTGATTTACCCGAGTCAGGGTGGGAGGCTTCCATCCCTGCCTGAAGCTCTTCCTCAAGCTCCCGATCCTCTTGTGCCTCTCGAGCCCCTTCCACAGTGCGCGCATTCACAAGCCTTTCCTCTACAAGTCATTTCTATAAAGCCCTCCTGACTAGCTCGTCTACGTAGATGATGTGACGGGATGCCAAATCCCGAGCCTTTTTGGACTGGCGATACTTGGTCAGCTCCAGGTTGCTGATTCTTTGTTCCCCACTAAGAAGCCCTGACCTAATGAGGTTTGCTTAAGTTACAAAGATGCTAAGGTCTTTATCTCGATCAGGGAGAGCCTTCACCGCCTGGAGGTGATCCTCAAAGAGTTGGATGTAGTGGGTTTGACAGAAATGACCTATTCAAAAGGAATTGACTAAGTATCTAACACAAAAGAGTCTTAAAAAGGTGAAGGATAACGTATTTGGGAAGATACTCACCAACTCGGGCGAACTCGAGAATCAGGGTCGGATTGTTGCAGGTCGGGAAGCCGTTCATGAAGAAGAAGGGGTCTTTGTAGTCTCGAGAATGATTCTCGTTATGGTGAGGAGCCTTGTAGTTAAGCGATGAGGCCGCGTACTTCCCCAAGGCGTAGTACCCGTCTCATTTGGAGTTCTTCTTCCGTGGAGTGGTGTGGAAGCTATAGAAGTAGAGGATCTCCACCGGCGAAGGCTCGGGCCATTTCTACTTCCAGTACAAAACGTACGTCCCCGCGAGCACTCTGTAGCTGTTGGGGGAAAGTTGGAAATGGGCTATCCCCACGAAATTTAGGAAGCTCAGAAAATATTGTTTGAGGGGTTGAGTAGCACCTGCCATCAGGTGGGCCTGGCTGCAGGCGCCCCGGCCATTGACGCTACAGTGCGCCTTTTCGATCTCCCGACAGAGGTGGATAAGGCACTTGTCTGTGACCAAATAATGCCTCATGATAGCCTGGATGACATCTGGATGTCAAAGCAGAGTGTGGTAATCCTCTACTTCGAACGCATCTCCCTCGTACATTTATGTAGGGTGTAGAAGCGGGGCCCTGTAAACCTCCTCCACAGTTAACCCCTATCTTCGGGCATTTCAGGCCTCTCCACCACTTGGGTGTCGGAATAAACGACTAACCCCCCAGTTGGCTCTTGGGCTCCCGTCCTTGTATTGCCTTCGAAGGCACCTTGTGCTTGAGCCATATCAGAAATCTCCTGGTCGAAGAGATAAAACCCGTGTTCGTGTAGCTACTAGAGTTCCTCGAATATCTGAGACAAAAACTAAGCAGTTAGTATTCTAACCGAAGGAAAGATGTACAAAACAAAAATGACTCTAGGGATACTGCTCGGGGAGAAGAGAGATTTTGGAAATGCGGGGTATCCTTGGCGCCTAAGGACAGGCCAGAGAGGATGAACCTACCTGAATCATGGATTTCCCCACATTCCTGTCAAAGGCCCAGAAATGCAAAGTTGACATAAAAATTTTTTAGGGCCATTTTGAACATCCCTAATATCAGAATGTGCCTATGATAACTCGTGAAACCTAAAAATAGAGTCCTAAATGCCATCCCATCGACATTCCTAAGCAAACATAATAAAAAACACAAAGGCAGGTCAAAGTAACTTACCCAAGATGAAACAAAGGTAGGTGCTGAGGCGAGTCCAAACCCTGAAGTATTGTTTGCCGTTTGCCCATAAATAAGACGATTCCCACCACTAGTCTAGAGCTTTGGGAAAATGGTTGAAGAAACGGGCGGAAGAGAAGAGAGGTTTATGTGATGGTTTTGATTTTCATATGGCTATCGTGCATGATTGGAGATGGTTTTTTTGGGCTTTATACCCAGTAAAACATAGAGGGGAGGCAACTTCCCAACGACCAATGGATTGCTTGCCCTGAGGTGATCACGAAGGTAATCCAACGGTCAGGATTCAAAAGGCGGGGATCGCAATCACTAATTCTTTAGGAAAAGACGCCTTAGGTCCCGAGTAGACGTTTGAGATCACAGAGTTGACCCCAAATTAAATGCATGGATTGATGGGTCAAGCAATGGGGCGTTGACACGTGGGTTTCTTTCCAGAGTGATGTCAGAGGAAAGGCCGAACATTTTTTTTCCCTCCACTTTTTTCAAATCACTTGTCTTAAATTACATTTCCACTGCCCGAGGGCGAGTAGAGACTTGGGGGGCAAATGTTGTTCGTGCTTTCACTTGCGATACGTGGCAACTCATGATGACTAACTCGGGCTCTCATAGCCCTCTTCGTGGTATGTTACCCCTGGAGGCCTCTATTCATGGGGAAGATCCTTTCAGGTGAGGTCGACTGTCTTTACCCTCCATGGTTTGCCCTCAGTACTAGAGGTGCTCCAGGTAGGGGAACTACGACAGTGACTCCTCCCTTAGTCGTCCCCCTAGGTCTGAGTTCTGGTTCTCGGACCTAAGATAGGCGCCAGGTGTCAGCCAGTGCGGGATAACCTTTTTGGTGATCCGCCAACATTGTTTTCGAGGATATGATGCGACAATTCACACTCCCACTATGCCATCTGACATGGAGATACATGCAACACGCCCTGACAGTACCTGGGGCATGTTTCCCATAAAGTAGGTATCTTTACGTAGTGGGCCTCGCAAATCTCGCTTGGGTCGTGGTCTCTATTCAATGCAGTCCAATGCATTGAATTGCTATTAATCCCTCAATAATGGGAAGAATGTATATTAATTATGAATGATTACTATTAATGACCCCTACCTCTATAAATAGAGTTGGGAGTCTCATTGTAAAAGGTTGGGTTTTTTTTAGAGAAACCACCTTGTACTCAGAGCAATCTAAACGCGGCCTGAGAATACACTATTGGAGCTTGCCAAGCTTCCAGTCCTCTTAATACTAGAGACTCGTGGACTAGGGTTCTCTTATAACCTGAACCACGTAAAAATCCTTGTGTTCGTATTGCTTGTTTCTTTAATCTCTCTTCTTAAGGTTTATAGCGAAAAAGGCAATCAACATCTCCCTTTACACACCTACAAATCACATGATATTTTATATTTTTGAGCCTAAGAGAGGGGTCTACCACTTTCATGCTCGCCTCTATCGATGATTAGGTAGTTATCATTGTCAAAAAATTGTATGAATTAAGATAATGGAAAACACAATTTTCTTAAAAGGAATACCCCTTTTGTAATTGTAACGCGAACTAATCTCGACATAGTATATTCTACATGTTTTCAATTCATCAATTACTTCTCCACTCGAAATTTCATGAGAAAATGCTTCTTTTATTACGATTAATGTCCTAAAAGCATGTACATACATTATATTTGTTTTAAATAAAATTACAATTTTATTATATTTGAATGTTATAGTTATTGTTTGAATTAATTATATAATAATATAAAGAAAATTCTCTATTCATTCATGCGAATATGATGTTGTATTAGTACGAGAGAAAAATAGTCAGTAACATATTAAAGTAAGGAATCTTTAATGAATGGTTACTAGTATGGCACCTGAAGGATGAGATCGAGACTCTCATCAGAGCCAGACCCTTGGCTCAGTATGCGCATAATAGAGTTCCTGCCAGTCAACTCGCTCCAGAAGCTCCGATAAGCCAGCCCGGGTCTCGGATAAATCAAGACACCTCTCCTCCTGTGATAGGGGGAGAAATCTCCACAATCTCCGGAGGCCCCCATCTGGCTAGCATGAGCAGAGTTGCCCAAAAGAGATATGTCAACGAACTAAAAGCTCATAATGGAGTGGAGTTCGTCCCAGAGCAGCATTTACCCAAACAGCAATGATTGGAGAGGTAACCAATCATATTCACCGAGGATGATGCTAGTCACGTCCAGTTCCCTCATAACGACCCTCTGGTCATAGCCGCCCAGCTCGCCAACCGAAGAGTTAGGAGGATAGTGGTCGATAATGGGAGCTCGGTGAACCTGCTGTTTCGGTCTACGCTGGAAAAGATGGGTTTATCTGTCACCGAGTTGAAAGCCACCTCCATGATGCTGTATGGATTTTCTGGAGAAGGGTCGGTAGCAATAGGAATAATCGGGCTGGTGATCACCTTGGGAGAGGGACCCCGAACTGTCTCAAAACTCCTCGAGTTTGTGGTCATCGATTGTCTTGCCGCGTATAATGCTATTTTGGGCCGACCTACATTGATAGCGTTTGAAGCCATAACCTCCATCCGCCATGTCGCGCTAAAATTCCCCTTTTCCACAGGGATATGCATGGTCTGAGGTGATCAGCTCGCTGCCAGGGAATGCTATAGCATTTCTATGAAGGGAAAATCAAAACCCGGGTAGCAGACGATGACCTTCTAGGGCGGGAGTGAGGAATCTCAGGAAGTTGTACCTAGTCCTGAGATTGAAAAACCTCAGAATGCCAGAAGGGAAGATATCATTTTAAATAATGATATCGACCCCAGAGTAGGCGAGGATAGATCCGAGCTCCAGGCCATCGAAGAGCTCGAGGAGGTAAATATCGACCCACAAGACCCCTCGAAGGTGGTGAAGCATGGGAAAAATCTATGTAGCAAGAGGAAGGCGGAGCTGATTAGGTTTCTACAAGAAAATCAAGATGTGTTCACCTGGTCCCATGGAGACATGATAGGGATCAGCCCGAGCATCATCATGCACACCCTCCACTTGGATAAAAACGTGCCTACAAAGTCCCAAAACCAAAGGCGCCTCGGAACGACCCGAGCTGAGGCCCTGGAGGAGGAAGTAGCCCGGTTCTTAAAGTACGGCTTTATCCGCGAAGTAAAGTTCCCGGTCTGGGTCGCTAATCCTGTGTTGGTCTCGAAGCCCAACGGGAAATGGCGGACCTGCATCGACTTTTCCGATCTGAACAAAGCCTGCTCCAAAGATTGCTTCCCCTTGCCAAGGATTGACCAACTGGTAGATGCCACGGCGGGGCACGAGCTCATGTCTTTTATGGATGCGTACTCAGGCTATAACCACATTGCCATGAATCCAGCAGACCAGGAACACACTAGCTTCATGACCCCTACTAACGTTTATTGTTACAAGGTCATGCCTTTCGGGCTGAAAAACGCAGGAGCTACGCAACAGAGGTTCGTAATAGGATGTTTACCAATCAGATCGGGAAAAATATGGAAGTGTATGTTGACGACATGTTGGTCAAGTCGAAAACTGCCGATAACCATGTCTCCGATCTGGAGGAATGCTTTAAGATTTTGAGAGAATACGGCATGAGGCTAAACCCCCAAAAGTGTACTTTCGGGGTCGCGTCAGGAAAATTCCTGGGTTTCATTGTCAATACCAGAGGAATAGAAGTGAACCTCGATAAGATCAGGTCGCTACTCGAGATGCCCTCACCCCGGTCGCGAAAAGACGTTCAAATTCTGACAGGAAGGGTGGCGGCCCTTAATCGGTTTATTTCTAAATCTACCGACAAGTGCTTGCCATTCTACAACCTGCTCCGGGGGAATAAAAAATCCGAGTGGACCGAGGAATGCGAACGTGCCTTCCTCGACCTGAAAGCACATTTAGCCGAGCCGTCGGTATTATCCAAACCAACAGTAGGAGAGCCTCTTTTCCTTTACCTAGCTGTCACAGAAGATGCAGCTAGCACCGTATTAGTCCGAGAAGAAGACCGATCTCAAAAGCCAGTCTATTACATCAGCAAGAGGCTTCTCAGAGCTGAATCCCGATATCCATTGATGGAAAAGATGGCTTTCTGCCTTATTACGGCCTCCCGAAAGCTCAGGCCGTATTTCTAGTCCCCCTCAATACACGTCATAACCGATCATCCTTTAAGGCAGGTTTTGTAGAAACCTGAAGCATCAAGGCATCTGTTGAAGTGGGCTATCGAACTCAGCCAATTTGAGATACTGTACATACCACGAAATGCAATAAAAATCCAGGCTCTGGCTGATTTTGTGGCAGAGTGCATAGGGTTCCGAGAAGATCCTTTAGAAGAGTCAGCTTAGGCCTCATGGAAGGTCTTCATAGATGGCTCGTCTAACGAGAACGGCTCCGGGGCTGGAATCATATTGATCTCCCTAGAGGGACATCGATTCCACTCGGCGTTATGATTCAGATTCAAAGCGTCCAACAACGAGGCCGAATACGAAGCTTTATTGGCGGGGCTAAGGGTGGCTCAGGAGCTGAGGGCCAGCTCCATCCAGTGTTACAGCAATTCCCAGCTCGTGGTAAACCAAGTGTTAGGAGAATACCAAGCACGAGGAACCAAGATGGCTGCTTACTTGGCCAAGGTAAAGAAAGAGCTATCCGCATTTGAGCGCGACTCAATCGAGCAGATACCTCCGGAGCAGAATGCCAACGCGGACACCCTGGAAAACTCGCTACCTCTGGGGAGGCGGAGACTTTGGGGCTGGTGCCGGTAGAGTTCTTAGAAAGACCGAGGATAGAGGAAGTCGGGGTAGAGGTTGAGATGATTGACACCAGACCGACCTGGATGACTCCCCTCCTCGAGTATCTCACAGCAGGAAAGTTACCCGAGGGGCGAAATGACGCAAGGAGGATACTTTACCAGGCTCCAAGGTATACAGTGATAGATGGGATATTATACCGGCGTGGACACTCTTTACCTCTCCTACGGTGTGTTCTGCAAAGCGAGGTGAAGACCATTTTGCAGGAGGTGCACGAGGGTTTGTGCGAAGATCACACTGGGGGGCAAAGCCTGTCCCTAAAGATACTAAGGCAAGGGTATTATTGGCCCACTCTATCAAAGGACTCAATCTCCTACATCCAAAAGTGTGACAAGTGCCAGCGATTCGCTACAATTGCCCGGGCTCCTCTAGTCGAGCTGAAGATGATCTTGTCCCCATGGCCATTCGCGGTCTGGGGGATAGACCTGGTTGGTTCCCTCCCTACTTGAAAGGGAGGAGTTCGCTACGCGGTGGTGGCTATCGACTACTTCACAAAGTGGGCAGAAGCAGAGTCCCTGGCGACAATCACTTCAAAGAGAGTCCTCGACTTTATGGTCAAGAGTATTGTCTGCCGATTCGGGCTGCCAAAGAAGATCGTGTCGGATAATGGGACGCAGTTTGATAGCGACCTCTTCATCGAGTTTTGCGAGAGGCACGTCATTGTTAAAAGCTTCTCCTCCATGGCCTATCCCCAGGCCAATGGTCAGGTCGAGGCTGTCAATAGGACGCTAAAAGCAAGCCTTAAGAAGAGACTGGATGAAGCCAAGGGAGTTTGGCCCGAACAGCTTCCCCAGGTACTGTGGGCATACCGGACCTCGCACCGAACTTCGACGGGTCATACTCCTTTCTCTCTGGATTTCGGGAGTGAGGCAATCCTTCCTGTCGAAGTAAAGGTAGCCTCGCATAGAGTCCAGACATTTGACCAAGAACGGAACGACGAACTGCTCTGCGCGCCCCTCAACCTAATTGACGAAAAATGAGAAGCTTCACAACTGCAGCTCGCGCATTACCAACAAAAGATCACTCGTTATTTCAACTCAAAGGTCAAGAAACATGTCTTTAGCGTTGTCGACCTGATACTCAGAAGAGTCTTCTTGGCCAGTAAGGACCCTAAGGACGGAGTGTTGGGACCAAACTGGGAAGGGCCCTATCAAATAATGGAGGTCGTGAAAGAAGGAACCTTCAAGCTAGCTCGCCTTAACGGAGAAGCGGTCCCACGGACTTGGAACGCTATACACCTAAAGAAATATTATTAGTAATATCTTTGTAAGGCTTAGTTAGAAAAGCCACTTTTGTTTATTAAGAAAGAAGAGTTAATCTTTATGCATTATCGTATATGATTGTGGATGTAACGTCAAGTAAACACGAAAGGCCCTTTCCTGATTACTTGGGGGGCATATATCCTGGATATAACCAGGTCCGAAAACTTATAAGTTGATTCAAATTGATTAATTGATGTTTTTCTTAAAAAACGCGAGATATCAGTAAAGGATTAACACGAACTAAGTTTTTAAAATTAATATCCTAGATATAACCAGGTCCGAAAACTTAGAAGTTGATTCAAATTGATTAATCGATGTTTTTCTTAAAAAGCGCGAGATATCAGTAAAGGATTAACACGAACTAAGTTTTTAAAATTAATATCTTGGATATAACCAGGTCTGAAAACTTAGAAGTTGATTCAAATTGATTAATCGACGTTTTTCTTAAAAAGCACGAGATATCAGTAAAGGATTAACACGAACTAAGTTTTTTAAATTAATGTCCTGGATATAACCAGGTCCTAAAACTTAGAAGTTGATTCAAATTGATTAATCGACGTTTTTCGTAAAAAGCGCGAGATATCGATAAAGGATTAACACGAACTAAGTTTTTAAAATTAATGTCCTGGATACAACCAGGTCCTAAAAACTTAGAAGTTGGTTCAAATTGATTAATAGATGTTTTTCCCAAAAATCATGAGATGTCAATCACAACACCAACAGAAACTAAGTTCTCACCAAATGCGTTAAAGAGGAGTAACAATAAAGTAAACAAAAAATATATATATAAATAGATTAAAATAAATCTGAGGAAACCAATTGTCTCGAGGCCCGCCAGGCTGCTCCGATGAAGTCACCCCTCAGCGTCCTGCTCGGTTGCAGTGGAAGTCTCCCCAGTCTCAGAGGGCGCCTCTTGTTGAAGGCGAGCTTTGAACTTCTCCAAAAAGGACTCCCACACCTCTGGCCCCAGGAAGGAAAAGTCACCATCCTAGTTGAAGGCCCAGCAATGATACAGCATGGCCTCTATGGAGGAGCTGGAAGATGCCCTCTCCGCCACAAGGGCGACCTTGGCCTCTTCAAGTTTGACCTTCGCGGCGTCTAGGGCGACCTTGGTAGCCTCGACCTCCAGCAGCTTGGCCCGGGATGCCTCCAGGTTGGTCTGCGCAGCAACCAAGGCAGCCTACACGACCTTCTCACTTTCCCAGGAAGTCTCCAGGGCAGCTTTGGCATCCTGCTCCTATTGTTGAGCGGACGCGAGGGCGGCCTGGGCTGCCTAGTGCTCGCCCCTGATCACATCAATCCTGGCCCTGGACCAAGATATGCTTCGGTGGAGAGCCAAAGCCGCCTGCAAAACAAAAAGATAATAAGGCAAGTGCCTTAGAAAAAACAAAGAGAACCAGTGGTAAAGCAAACTTACCGTGAGGGTCATCCCGAGTGAAGACTCCATCACATTCTCGGGGCTCCTCGTCTCGATCTCCCGTAAGTCCCTCGGAGTGGCGTTGTAGCAGTGGTCCACCATGTAGGTCGCGGTTTCGTAAATCGTCCCCTGAAAGGCCTCGGGGATTTTCTCCAAGGCCTGAGGATTAACCAGGACGCACATGGCGGGAGTCGGAGCTGGCAAGGTCCCGGTTGGTACCTCCTGTTCCCGGGTAGGGACAGGAGGTCGCGGGGGAGGTGGAGCCATCTTCTCTACTGCTGGAGGGGGTGGAGGCACCTTCTCTATGGCGGAAGGACCCTGGCTTTTCCCCTTGGCAGGAGACTTTGAGGAAGTCCCAGGAGTTTTCTTGGCCAGCCGAAGCCTCTTCACCAAGGGTCCGGACGACCCGGAGGAAGGATTTCCCCCTGGAACATAGATCGCAGAACGTTATCCCCGGGCTGTGACATCTCCTCGCCTGAAACAAAGACAACGAATCATCAGTATGCATGTAAAAATATTTTGATCACAAAAAATCTAGAGTGTATTGAAAAAGGTCCTACCCTCCGAGCTAGAAGAGGAATCTATTGTCAAGATCTCTGGCTGAGGAGCTTCTACGGGGGAGTCTAAGATTATAACTTCACGAATGAGAGGAGGCTCTGGGTCTGGATCCGCCTCAAGACTGGACTCTTCTACATACTGCCTAAGCCCCGGAGCTACTACACCCTCCAGGAGGGAGGGCCACGACCTATGGTTGGTCCCGTACTCCTCAAAAAAGGCCGACCTAAAGGCCAGGGTATTATCTACTACTATAGTGCCCCTAGGGCGGCCCATGTCATGACGCAACACTAGCTGGTCAACACACTGGAGTAGAGTGATGTTACGATCTGGGTCGTTTCAGTGGCGGTGAACGAGTTGGCTGGGGTTAAACCTAGTAAGCTGTAGGTCTGCGGTGGCCCTGTCTAAATCCCTAAACAAGTAAGGGTTACCTTGGCCGGAGGGGCCGGCTGCTGCCCCAGACTGGGTCCGCTCCGCGTTGGCCTCCTGGGGGACCTCAAGAGCCCGCTTCTGGTGCACGAGGGGCACCTCATCTTCCTCGTCCTTGTCTTCATCCGCGGCCTCCTCCTCGGGGATGGGCGCGATCTCGCGAGCTACGGGGATGATCCGCGACCTCCTCAAGACCAGAGTCTGGCCCGGAGAAATTTACTTACACGCCAGCATCGTCTCATCAGACACGAGCTGGCGGTAGTCTTTTTCACTTGGGGGGAGCCCTGTCAAGGTTTCGTATTGACCCCCGAGGGTCACCGATTAAGCCGTCCTCGCAAAAATAGCTGCACGATAGTACTCAAGTCAATAATGTATGGAAAAAAACTAATCAACGATGATCTTGCGAGCTGAGGTTAGATAGAACTTATGAGGATGGTTGAAGTAATGGTATTCGAAGTTGCGGAACCTCGTCGACATGAAAAATTGAACCTTGAAGTCATTGGGGTGGCTGGGCAGCTCGATGATCGCGGGAGAGTTGGGAAAACGGGTCAAGTAGTAGAACCCATCACCTCGCCCCCGTTGATCCGGGCTGGTTTTGAGGCAGAAAAAGTAGAGGATGTCCGCCGGTGTAGGGACCTCCCATTCCTGCTTCAGGAACAGGTACTTCAACCCCGCTAACAGATGGTAGGAGTTAGGGGGGAGTTGAAAGGGGGCCAGCTTCACGAAGTTCAGGAAATCCATGAAGTACTGGTCTAGGGGAAGAAAGGCCCCGACCTTGAGGTGTTCGTCGCTCCAGGCCGCGAACTCCTCATCGAGCGGTACACAGCTCCGCTCGCCCTCAAGGGGAGGACGGACGACCAGAGCACCTTTCCATTTCTCAATGTTGTGGGAAAGCATGATCTTATTGACTTTCCCCTGGGTTGTAACCTTCGAGGAAATCTTCTCGGCCTCGAAGAAGGAATTAGGTCCCACCTCGACCTCCTTCTCCATGGTGGGACGGAAGTGGGGGATGGGGGAGTCAGTTGCCACCTCTTTCCCCTTGCTGGCTTGCTGGGATGACGAGCTGGCGACACTCTTCTTGGGCATACTCTTCCTGGGTCCCATCTGGTCGCCTAACGAACAAAGATGAAGAAAGTTTAGAAAAGGCGACCTAAGCATAAGAAAGAATCTAGCACGAAGAATGGTTTCCTTTACACGGGCTGAGGTAATCTCAGCCCGCGGCGAGTGAGACCACGCGGTTCTATGAACACGCGCCTATGCTCCCAATGGGTCCCCGATTGCTCGGGATCAGTGTATCAGGAGGGTCAGGATAATGTTTGCCTTGGAGGGAAAGTTTCAGAAGGCAAAACCGCCTGGAGAGTGTGGCCCCTAAGCTACCCGGTTTTTGCACCCCAAAAACTTGTTGTCTTCCCCTCTCCAAACAGGCATTTAAAAAGATTACCCAGAAAAATCACCCCAGAATTTTGTCCTATACGTCATGTTCTTAAGCATTCTCTTTCCTATGGTCAATACCCCTAGGATAAAAACCTATGCAAAAAACACCAGCCAAAAAGAAAAGCAAAAGAAAAATAACCTACAGTATGTGGCTAAGAAGGGAGTTTACCTATGCAAAGAAAAATGGAGACATTTAAAGCATATAGCAGGCAGAGGACTTACAGAAGCTTTTTGCTGCGTAAAAACTGAAAAGAGCGTAGGAGTTGGAATCCTAGTGGAATCTTTGGAACCGGAGTCACAGAGAAACCCTCGTGTCTGGAACTCAGGAACGTCTGGAACAGTGACCGGAAGGACAAATGGTTTTGAAACTGAGAAGAGAGAAGAAAGAAAATGAGAAAAATTTTCAAATAAAAGGTGGCTCATGCGAAAGGTGGCCAACCTTATATATACATAAAAGGAAAAAGAATGAGGGCCGTTCGATCGTCTTGATGTGGGAGACAAGGGTCGTAACTCGAAAGACAAAACGACGGCCGAAGATAGGCTAGGCCATTTAATGCGGTTCTCGGAAGACGGACCGTCACCAACCACGATGCTCCACGTGTCCGTTACCAGCGCAATGGGCGAGACATGAAGAGTCGACAAGGAAGCCTAAAAGCCCCCACTGTGGCCACAAATGACGTCATATGCCACGAGCAGGGGCTTGGGGGGAAAATGTATGCCCTAAACATCCACGGGTTATTAGCGAGCTGGAAAAGGGCATAATCCTGTCTGTCACGTGGAAGCCACCTACCCGGAGCTGCTGTTACGAGTCTCTACCTCTTTAGCTCGAGGTAGTCAAAGGTTTAGTAAGAATACTCGAAGGCATCGGGTCAGCAGTGTGGGCACCATGAGCTGGGACTACATCAAGCTAGAGGTACGACCTGGAGGTGACACCTCCGACCCTTTATAAAGTCAACCACACAATGTAAACGTGCGCATATCAGACGTCACGTGTCTACTCCATTCCTGAATTCTCGGACACGCAGCATAAACGTGCGTGTTCAGGCACCCCACGTCTGGTTTGGGCCATGCGACCCATTATCCCCCTTACCTATTGATTAGACAACACTTCATTGTCAGGTTTTAGGAATTAATCATAAGTGTCACAAAAGTGACATGATGGGTAAGAAGGTCACGGGATGACCCCCTTTGCCAACACCCAGGTGTCCTCTCCCTATAAATATGGAGACCCTGGGCACTGCAAAGGGTTGGCTTCGAATTTGTAAAGAAACACCCTGTGAGGAATACCAGAGATATATCAATAATATTGACTGGTGGACTAGAGAGATTTTAACCTTCGAACCACTTAAAAGGAAAGGAGTTATAACCTTCCCCCTAAACTATTTTCGCTAGTTTAACACATAGATATTTACATATTATGGTTCATTATCTAGCACTAATCCTTCCCGTTTATTCATAAAATTATCTGTTGCTGAAGAACCGCATCAACAATATGTATATTGAATGGATGGATATAATTTTTGAATGTATGGTAGAATGATGAATAGTTAAATATATGGTGCTATTGGGTTAGGATTTTTTTTTCTAGATCTTTTGTAAGCCATATAGGGCATAGATATTTTGTAAATTTATTTTAAAAAATCTGTACACAAAGATGAGGAGGAACCTGAGCCATGTACCTACGAGGCACACGAACCAAGCCCCTGCTCACCCTCGCGCATGCCTAGGCCCAAGCCTCCACATGCTGCCACGCGCACCAGACGCACTCCAGTACTTCATCTCCCAGTGTGCAGCCCCACGACTCCCAGCATGCAGCCCCGTGGCTCCCAGCGTGCACCCAGCGCCCATGCGCCTGCGTACCCGCCTGCCTCCATGTGTGCCAGGCCCGCCTGTCAGGCCTGTGCACCAAGCCTCTGGCCGGGCCCTTGTACGCCAGCCTGCCACCCACCCGAGCCCTTGGCTCCTTGTACCGCCGGCCCTAGGGCACCATTTTGTTGCCCAAAACCCAAATTCCTAAGTTGTTATAAAATATCTTTTATTTAATTAATTTTTAAGTTATTTGAATTTAAAATTTTAATTATCTTATTTTATTTTATTAGAAAATAAAATATCTTTTAGTTAGTGAGGATATTTTAATGTCTTAAGTTTAAATAATTATTTGAATTTGATTATTTAATTATTTAAATTCAATTAAATTAAAATAATGACAAAAATGATTATTTAATTAAAAGTTATTTTTAATTAAATAAACTAATTAGAAAATTTGTTTCTAATTAATAAGTTGGGCAAAACAAAGTTCCTAAAGATTAGCAAGAAAGCCTAAAGGAGAGGAGGAGAATTCTTGGAGAGTCTTGCAAGCTACATAATCTTATATTGCAATATTATTTCTAATTTTTTCAAAGGGTTGTAAATCTTAGAAATACCCATTAGTACTTGGTTCAACATTTATTGTTTATTTATTTATTTAAATAAATGTTCATTGATGTTTGATTAATAATATGATCATGCATTAGTCAATTACATACCACTCATGAAACCCCACATAGTTTCTCATTACTCATGCATCTTTTAGAAACATGATTATCTAGGATTGTCCTATTTGTTTATATGAATTGTTTTTGGTGAAATCAATTGCATGTAAACTACTAAGTATTAAATTAGTTAAAACTTCGTAACTAACACCATAATAAAGACAATAGTTTTTTTTTATAGGCCTTTAAAATAACCAATTTTATGTAAAAAGTGTTTTAGTAAAGTTAGATGAATGTAATGAGTAATTATTTAGATCACATTAATTACAGAAACAAGCTCTTTCATAATTATATATTTTGTAATTAAATACATTCACAGTGTTATTAATAAACAAGTAATTAATTTGGAATCAATTGATTAGTTTAATAAATCATATTTAATAGTAACTGGAAGAAGGTGAACATCTCAATGTGACCTATGATCTCCATTATTAGTACAACATCGTGAGATATGAATAGGGCCTCGAGGCGGCTTTGTTTCTGTCCCCCTAAGGAAGGATTCTAGACATATCAATACCAAGGTTGGCTTCTTACGAAGATTGGAGGAAGTGATGTATTTTAGGCTTGACCGACCCTAAGGCGGCACTCTATAAATTAAGTCATGAAATCCAATATAATGGGTTACACTGACAAAGATGTAATTAAGCTTTTACAGTGGATAATTCACTCTTGACCAAACTAGCAGTACTTTATATTTAAAAGAGAAAATAAAGAGTTATTTTAAGTTTTTAAATAATAAAGATAAGATTGTCTTATAAGCTATCTGAATTTAACTTGACCGACCCTAAGGCGACACTTTATTTGTTTGGTAGTTTCGTGGAAAAGTAAATATTAATTTATGTGTTTTAATTATTGCATTCATGCATCGTGTTTACTTTCCAAAACATTGAAATTTTTTCAAATGTTAATATTATTGTTTTTTTTATTTTATTTCATTTAAAATGTCTCAAAACTACTGCAATGTAGAGGTTGAAATTTGAAAATATAGTATTTTGGAGACATGATATAGATAAATTATGGTTAAGAGAGAATTTGATGGCGGCTGTTAAAACACCACCAATCGATGAACTACCAATAGATGCTTTAGTGATTGATCAGTTTGAGTACGCCAAGTGGTTAAGAATAAATCATATGGCTAGGTATTATTTACTCCAATCATTGAATATAGAAACCAAAAATACTCTACAAAGCCTTAAATCTACATATGATATATGAGAGGCCATCCATGCTAAGTATGGACACATTTATGATAAATGGTTTTATGAGAGTGAAATCCTATCGACCAAGCGTGAAATGATCACTGAATTTATGAAGAACAAGAAAGGTAAATATGATTTATTTGTTCTTATAACTAAGTTGAAAGAGATTTGTCATTCTGAGCTCTTAACTCAGGGTCCACTAATGATGTTAATTGTTGTGTGTAGATGGATGAATTTAACTGTTCAAGAAGGTTGCTGATGAAGATCATGAAGTAGAAAAGAGGAAAATCTTCTAGTTTAAGAAAGCATTAAAGAAAGTCCATTTATTTAAAATTCCTTAGTTTTATTAAAAGAAAACTTTATTGTTGTTTGAACAATGTTTTGTTCATATTTTAGTTAATTTGGAATTTGATTGCATGTAATGACTTTAGAATATTTAATTTATCATTTAATTATTCTTAAAAAATATTCTTTAGACATGCAATTGAATATTTGGACTTTATCGCTTTCATTAAAATGAACGAACGCTCAATAATTCAGAATTATTTAAAGTAGCAAAACCGCAAGGTAACAAAAGACAAAAAGTTTCAAATGAGGATGACACATACCTTTAGTATCTTAGACTTGGTCATATAGATCTAGATAGGATAAACTAGTTAACAAAAGATGGACCTTTGAGAGAACTAAGAGTTGGAACTCTTCCGGTTTGTGAGTCTAGTCTAGAAGAAAAAATGACCAAACGACATTTCTCAGTGAAAGACAATAGAGCCAAAGAACCTTTGGAGCTTGTACACAGCGATGTCTGTTGTCCAATAAATGCACAAGAAAGAGGTGGGTATGAGTATTTCGTCACTTTTATTGACAATCACTCAATATATGGTCATGATTGCCTAATGCTTAGGAAATCTGAAACCTTTGGTAAGTTTCAAGAATTCAATGCTGAGGCTGAGAAGAAGTTATGTAAGACTATAAAGACACTTCGATCTGATCGAGGTGGAGAATATTTGGATTTAGAATTCAAAGATTTCTTGCTGGAGTATGGTATTCTATCTCAACTCACAGCACCAGGAACGCCACAACAAAATGGTGTTTTTGAAAAAAGAAACAGGACCTTGTTGGACATGGTCAAATCTATGTTAAGCTACTCTTCACTTCCTCTCTCATTCTGGGGATATGCACTTCAAATGCTGTTGACGGTGAAATCTCGTCAACGAAATTAGATCGGAAAACTCAAAGGTAAGTTAGGTGATGTTTATATAAGAACTAAGAATAAACTTTAAGGAAAAGTAAACACAGATAAACAATGGAGCAAGCCTTGGTATATTTCTCAATAGCCTCTGCATACAATGAATTTTCCAACCCCCTTCTCTGTGGAAGTGGGGTTCATTTTATAGTAGGCTCTAATGGCCCTGGGTACATGGTGGTCCAGGGGACCAGATGGTACACAAGTACACTAACAGGAGAGTGGTTCCAGGGGTAGTGGTGTCGGCTCTGGTACAAGGTCAGAGATCATGGGAGCACCTCACCTCCTGTACCTGGTCATGCCTCCACTACCTGCCTGGTACGGGTGTCAGAGGAGTGGCTGGTGAGGACAACAGATGGTACTTTGTTCGTACCTCCACCACTTATCTGACGTGGGTACTATGTCCGTACTCTAACTCCTTTTAGTTTGTCAATGGACTCCGTACCTCATGAGATCAATGCCATGTGACCCTCATTTGCAAGGCATAGGTGGGAGGTGGTAATGACCCATGCACTGGCCGTGCCTTGCAAGGCTCCTAGTGGCGAAGGGCCTAGCTATCCTTGTCTCCTTGCGGCATGGATCCAGACGAGTGACGTGATGGTGCAATGGCCTCCCGAGAAGATGGTGACCTACGGGCCTCGCTAGGGGCGCGCGCATGAGGGCCTCGCTGGGGGCGCGCGGCTGATGGCCTCGCTGGGGGCGCGCACATGGAGGGCTTCGCTGGTGGCGCGTGCCTGATGGCCTCGCTGGGGGCGCGCGCATGGAGGGCCTTGCTGGTGGCGCGTGCCTGATGGCCTCGCTAGGGGGCGCGCGCGCATGAGAGCCTCGCTGGGGGCGCGCGGCTGATGGCCTCGCTGGGGGCGCGCGCATGAGGGCCTCGCTGGTGGCGCGTGCCTGATGGCCTCGCTAGGGCGTGCATGTTGGGGTTTTATGCCCTAATTAAAACCCAAATTCTTTGTAATCTCATTTTATTATCAATAAAAGAATAGAAATCATTTTTTGACTTGGTCAATCACTTTGCTCACATGTTTTATTTTCATGATTATTTGTTTAATATAAACTTCTATTAAATCCCGAGCATATAGATAATCTTATTTATAGTGACGTAATCACAGCGGAATATAAATATGATTATATGTTCAAAAATAAGTTAGTCCTAAGATTAGTCAGTGCACCGGATTTACACTGACTTGCCAATCTACGATATGATCTACTTACACATTACAGTGTTATGTTTTTTCCAGAACATTAGCAAAGTAGATAAGATCGGATGTATTTGTTACATCGGACAGGACCGATATTGACAGTTGATAAGATAAGTAAACATACCGCTATTATCTATTCTAGTCATATCATATAGTTGACCATAGGTCAATTCAATCTCAATTCTGAGTGGTTAGTATTCTAACTGATTGTATTATTTGAGTTCTTTGACTTGTTCGTTACCAGCTTACCCTACGGACTAGCCCATACTTACATCTTGGGAACTCGGTTGTATAATTGAGTGGGAGTGTTAATCATAGATATGAACATCTATAGCTTCTGATGAAGAAGTGAAACGATGGTTTCCTTTTAGTTTGGTTCAAGGTGATAAATGATAGAGATCTCATTTCAGTAATTAAATTAGTTTACTGAAATATCATTTACAAGGAACTAAGTGTTTTAAGGATAAAATACAATGAGGGGTAAAACGGTATTTTAGTCCTATCTCATTGTAGACCGTCTATAGAGGATTGAGTGACAATTATGGTTGTAACAATGGATAATTAATAGCGTATCTATATTTGTTATAGAGCGTTCTATGAATTCAAGAGTGCAATTCCAAGTCTATAGTGGAGTCACGAGGAATTAATAAGTTAGTAAATTTATTTGTTAGATTTATGATAACTTATTGGAGCTTGATTTCATAGGCCCATGGTCCCCATTGTACCTTGGATAAAATCATCTAGATAGTCTCAATTAATTGATTTAATTATCAATTAGAATTATCAAAGTTGACCAGGTCAATTTTGGATAGTTTCACAGAGTTGTGTAATTTTGAGAAGAAAAGAGAAATTATGGCAGATTTATTAATTAAGATAAATTGGTATCTAAATTAATAAATAAATTTAAATCGAGGTTCAAATTATAAATAATTAATTTGATAAAGGATTTAAATAATTATTTAATTAATTAAATCAATAGAAAATAATACAGGCCTTGATTTTAAGTCCAATGGGCTTATATTCAAATGGGAAATTTCACGGGCCTATAGCCCATGATAATTTCGACCTAGGGCTTCAAAATGGCTGTTATTTTATTGATTTTTTAATTAAATTAAATGGCCTAATTGAGTCTATAAAAGGAGTGCTTAGAGAGAAGATTTCAGAGACGACAGATAAGTCACAAGTCAGATTTTCTGATAGTTTTATATTCTCTCTAAACACAAGTCCTTTTCTAAGCCACTTCGTTATTTTCTCTTCTTCTCTCTATATCTATCTCATGTGTTGAGAATTGCCCACACTAGTCTAGGTGATTATAAGATACATTGGAAGATCGTGAAGAAAATAGAAGATCGGTTCAGTTTCTTGATAATACTCTGCGACAGAAAGGATACAAGAGTTAGAGAAACTGAAGGAAGGACTCTTAATTCCCCTGCGTATACTGTAAGTATTATATTATTTGTTTCTCTTTGAATTCAATTTTAGAAACATGTTTTAGGCTATCTCGTATTAATTTGTTTAATATTAGATATACATGAAAATAAATAAAGATCCTGTATAAGCTTTTTCCAACAATGCATGCCTGATGGCCCGAGGACCCAATGAGAGTGTAGGCGTATGGGGGTCTAAGTGCGTTCTTTGGGTCTTTTATAAGCGTGGAATATTGAGCATCCACGGGTGTATGTCCCGGGTGTCTTTGGCAGCGTTTATGCGTATGAGTGCATCTTGACCCGTGAGCATGTCAGCCTTGCGCGGGCACGTCGGACCTCACTATGTGAGGGCCTTGTGCACCTGTCCTCTTGCAGTGCTCATTGTGGCCCCTTAGCTTAGCAGGGCCAAACCTTGTGGCTCATAATGTGTTGTTTCTCAGGAGATGGTCTCCTGTATTCAACAAGGCCTACAGGTTCGAGCCCAATAGCATGAATAAGTGACCTTTATCCCTATGGACTAAAGAGTTTTTATTTGGTGGATTTTTGGCATCCACAAACGCCGACATACATTTTGAATGTAGTCCCATATAAGACCATTAGCAAAATGCCACTAGAACTGTGGAATGGAAACAAACCTACTTTGCACCATTTCTGCATTTGGGGCTGTCCTGCTCATGTTCTTACACCTAAATCAGGGAAACTTGAGTCAAGGTCGGAAGTGTGCATTTTTGTTGGTTACGCTCCAGAGACAAGACATGGTTATTTCTATAGTCCCAAGGATCAAAAGGTACTTGTTTCAACCAATGCGACCTTCCTTGAACATGACTATATGAATAACTATAAAGCTTGAAGCAAGGTAGTATTGGAGGAATTCACAGATGATAAGATTCCATCACAATCATCTTCATCATTAAATGATAAATGAAAAACTGAGGAAACCATGATTCCTGAAAAAGAAACCTCGATGCAACATCGTAGTGGGAGGATTGTGAGACAACCTGTTCACTATGAACACAAGGCACATGTCCTTATTTCTGATAGATAAGGACGATCCATTAGCCCTTAAAGGGGCAATGGATGATCCTGAAAAGGAGAAATGGCAAGAAGCCATGAACCAAGAAATGGAATCAATGTATTCCAATTCTGTCTGGGAACTTGTGGATCCACCTGAAGATGTTAGGGCCATAGGGTGTAAGTGGATATACAAGAAGAAAAGAGGTGTAGATGGGAAAGTAGAGACTTTCAAAGCGAGACTTGTAGCAAATGTTACACTTAGAGAAAAGGTGTTGATTATGAATAAACATTTTCTCCTGTGGCCATGCTCAAATCCATTCATATCCTCTTATCTATAGCGGCTGTCAATGATTATGAGATATGACAAATGGACGTAAAGACAACATTTCTGAATGGCTATCCTTATGAAAGTATCTATTTGGTACAACCATAAGGGGTCATAAAGAAAGGGGAAGATCAAAAGGTGTTTAAGTTGCTTAAATCCATTTATGGATTAAAGCAAGCATCTAGATCTTGGAATATCACTTTTGATGAAAGAAGTAAACATATGGCTTCGAACAGAATGTCGACGAAGAATATATGTATTGAAAGGAAAAGTGGTTGTTTTCTTAGTTCTTTACGTTGATGACATTTTTCTCATTGGGAACAATGTAGAGTCATTGTCAAACGTAAAGAAAAGGTTAGCTAAGAAGTTCCAAATGAAAGATTTGGGCGAGGTGAGCTACGTTCTTGGAATCCAAATCCTAAGGGATAGGAAGAATAAGCTCTTGGCACTTTCTCAGGGTAATTATATAGATAAGGTTCTTGAAAGATTCTCTATGGAGAATTCCAAGAAAGTTCAATTACCGACTAGACATGGAATTGCTCTCTCCAAGGAACAATGTCCCAAGACACCTCAGGAGGAAGAGGATATGATAAAGTATCCCTATGCTTCAGCAATTGGGAGTTTGATGTATGCTATATTGTGTACTAGGCCCGACATATGTTATGTAGTTGGGATTGTAAGTAGTTGTCAATCAAATTCTATTTTGGAACACTGGATTGCAGTAAAGCACATTCTCAAGTATCTTAGAAGAATTAGAGACTATATGCTGGTATATTCAGGGGGTGAGCTAAACCCTACTAGATACATTGATTCTGATTTCCAATCAGACAAAGAAAGTCAAAAATCAACATCTGGATCATTGTTCACTCTTGGTGGAGGAGCTGTGGTCTGGAGAAGCATTAAGCAATCCAACATAGCTGATTCAACCATGGAAACTGAATACATAGCGGCTTGTGAAGCAGCTGAGGAAGTGGTTTGGTTGAGGAAGTTCTACACTAATCTTGAAGTAATTCCAGATATGAATAAGCCACTAATCCACAAGAACCTAGAATCCATAAGAGAGGGAAGCATATAGAATGGAAATACCATCTGGTAAGAGAGATTGTACATCGAGGTTATGTGACTGTTATGAAGATAACGTTGGAACATAACCTGGCTAACCCGTTAACCAATACACTTCCTGAAAAGTCATTCATGGGTCATGAGCGCAATATGGGATTAAGGGAAATGCCTCACTTGTTAAGGGCAAGTGGGAGATTGTTAGGATTAATGCCCTAAAATCATGTAAAGACATTTTATTGGTTTTAAATAAAAGTACAATTGTATTGTATTTGAA
Source organism: Humulus lupulus (assembly GCF_963169125.1). NCBI lineage: Eukaryota > Viridiplantae > Streptophyta > Magnoliopsida > Rosales > Cannabaceae > Humulus > Humulus lupulus. Next base: position 246,077,478 of record NC_084802.1, read on the forward strand.
TGTTATAATTATTGTTTGAATTAATTATATAATAATATTAAGAAAATTTCATATTCATTCATGAGAATATGATCTTGTATTAGTACAAGAGAATTAAGATCGTATATAATGGATAAAATAGTCAGTAACATATTAAAGTAAGGAATCTTTAATGAATGGTTACTAGCACAGTTTGCTAAGCATACGAGATGCAAGTAATCTAGATTCAAAATACTGACGTGGATAGGCATCTTAGTAAAGGTGCTGTATATAATAAAGAATACATATGATAGGACCAATGAGGATTAATTATCTTTATAAACTTGCCGTTTGACGTAAAGATTTAATTCTTTTCATACTAGATGATCATTTGTAGATCAATCTAAATGCTGAGTATTCATGAACTCATGTTTATGTTTATTGGATATTTTGATTCACTCATTAAGGACTCATAGAATAATGAGGTTAATGACTTTTGTTTTGGAGATTCAATATCATGGATGGCTGGGAACATGAATTTCAATATTGGAATGCATGTGTTTCATAATGGATCGAATATTGGTTCCCTTAAGGGTTGATTCTGGAGTTGAATAGTTATTGAGCTCAAATCAATAATTAGATTATAGATTAATTATTCTCTAGAGAATTAATGGTACATAAGGATGAAGAATTAATTAGAAGGGTAAAATTCTAGTTTTAACCAGCTCTAATTAACGAACCAATAATGGAGGACAGAACTGCTGACGCCGTTTTTCGTCAACTTAAATTAGAAGAATACTAAACACTGAATTAAGAATGCTAATAAAAAATACACGAGTTTTTATGTGGTTCAGCAGTTTAAATCTGCCTAGTCCACGAGTCAATATTATTGAGTGGTGGAATTATCTTAAAGCTTTTATAAAGCAATTTTCGCAGAGTCTTTTCAGTACCAAATTGTTTGTGTCTACAAATGAAATTCTCCAGTATATTTATAGACTAGTTAACAAAATATCTTCCCTTTTATTTCAGGAAGTCACAATTCTAATTTGAAGTAAATACAAATAAATACAGTAATTACATAATATCCCATGGTAATCAGGATTTATTAACAGATTACAACAAATCCCCAAGATATAGGGATTTTTAAACAGTACCGTGCTCAAACTAAACTATCGACCTCAAACACATAATTTACACGCTTTCGAGATCAACAAACTTCATGAGCTCGTCATTTTGGTCAACCTCGTCCTTAACTACTAACTTTATCGAGATCATCCTTCCGAACTTGCGATGCCCCAGGCTCGAACCTTCCTGATTGCTGCTCAATCTCCAATAAGAACAAATCAGGAAATTTATACAAGTGTTGATCCCTTGTAGTTGATCAATCGTGACCTCGAACTTGACTTGTAATCTCGAAACACCTTCGAGACTGCGTGTAGCTTCGAGCTATCGTCATCACCTTGATACCAAGTGAAATTGTCAAACTCAGTTCACGCATACGCTGATGTCATGGCATACTTGCTTATTTCAAACCTATCTTTCAAGGCCATAATTTATATTCTCGAAATTTGTGTGTAATATTTTCACCCTCAAAAGTGTTGGTTCGAATCCTATGCGAAGGAAACTTTTGAACTTCTACTTTCGCAAAACGTTCCACTTACCATACTCGAGTATGGCCATGTGTAACCCAGGGATTACGCATGCAGAGTACTTGAGTAACCTCTTTTTCTGTGCATGTCCATTCTGTTAGACTATTGTTAGAGAATATATTTAATTGCTCAATGAAAAGTGGAGAAGCCAATATACAACTCTATGCAAAGAATACAATGGACAAGATGATAGATAAATAGGTTTACAACTCAATGACCAACAATACAAGTAAATTGTAGAAAAGAGAGAAAGAAGAGAATTATTAGAACTAAAACTCTAAAACAAGAGATACCAATAAATATGTAAATAGAAATAGAAGAAGAGGATTACAAACTCAAAACAATAATAATACAAGAAGAACAACTGAATGAAAAGATCAATGAAAAACACAAACTCACACTCAACCAAAGTGTAGAGTAATGGGGATCACCAACTTGAACAAGGTTAAAAAACTTTGTCCAAAAGCTTATTTCCCCTTATTCTCTAAGCACTAAGGGATCTCTCAAGGAAATAACTCTCTGGAATAATCAAGCCTTAAGGTGTATTTTTCAGCCAAGTGCTTTGTGGATGAAAAATGGTGTGTCTTACAAGTGAGCATTAGGCTCCTATTTATAGAGTTTGAGATACCCTTTGGATTTCAAATTCCACCAACCCCCATGGCTGTTACCAATATTTAATTGGATTAATATGGAATTAAAATTGAGATTTGGGAGTTATTTGAGTTTTTGGAACCGTTCAACACATTTGGAAAAAATTGAAAAATTGGCCTTAAATACACCTGTGGTCGCGGCCAGGGACATCAGTGGCCACGACCACTGCTCTCTGTCCCCTAGGCCGCGGCCACCATCATTCAATGGCCGCGACCACAACCCATTTCAGCACTTGAAAATGTGATGTTTTTCCAAACAGTTCCAAACCCTCCCAAATGATTTTGTAACTCCCAAAACACATTATTGGGGTTAAAAACATGTCTCCAACAACCATATTTCATTATGGCTTTATGAAATCCAATCTCAAATATGTAACATATAATACACACATTATTGGGTAATATTTGGGAGTTACAAATTTGTAACTGATTTTGTAACTCCAAAATATGTCACATTTGGGCACACACATGTGTCCAATTTTGTGACTCTCAATAATATGTTACAAGGTGTGACAAATCACATTTGTGTGACAAATCACATTTGTGTGACAAATCACATTTTGTCACAGTATTTAATCTAATATTATATTATATTAAATAATATAACATTCCCCCACTAGATTAAATAATCACTTTTTGTAACACTTATTTAATCAATCAAACATTATATTAAAATATAATATTCCCCCACTTGATTAAATAATCACTCTCTATAGAAACCTTTGCTTTGGTTCATAAAGTAAAATGTCTTTCGACTTTAATTTTACCTTAGTGTAATTATCACAAAGTTTGTTGAAATTTTGGTTGTCGAAACATTGAACCACTATCCCTTGATAACAAACTAGTGATAACATACACACCTTTGCTGTGTTCACTTGAGACCACAATGTCTCGCTTTTGCACCGTTAATGGCCATGTGCACATTCCATTCATAGACTTTTCTTGAGAATGACTCCCAATTCTCATGAGGGGCGGCACCACCCCTAGGTCTATATAGGTAGAACTCTTACAGTATTTTGTTACCCTAAAATACTTGTCTTCTCAAGACTAAGTTCTATTAAAAAACCTTTCGGTTTTAATCCTCATTTTAGTAACACACTAGTACTCTTATCTCAGATGGGACAAAGTTTGAGTACTACGGCTATTCACTTGATTGACTTGTTATTACCTATTGAACCTAATACTAGTTTGGTGACTAGTATTAAGATAGGTTACCATCCCGTGAATCTCTTTAGGGAGTCTAAGTCCCACCCCTTGAGATGTAGAAATGATTTCATTTGAATCATTTCTTTTCTCATGTATGCATACTTAGACACTCTCATTATTTTATTCAAAATTTGTTGCTAGCCATAGTTTGATTAAAATAGTTACCCCTTTAAAATAGTGATTTTGACCATAGTCAACATCCCCACTATTTTATAGTTTAATATCCAAGATAAGCATTTGAATATTAATTCTAGAAATCTCTTTGTTTCTAAAATTCTCCTTTATGTTTTAAATTGATTCCTTCTTGAATCAAAATATTACAAACAGTAACTTTAGACACCAAGCATGTCTAGATTTATCCATTTTATATATATATATATATAGCCAATGTGATTTAGAATGTGGAATTCCAAATCACCTATTTGGTAGAATGACCAAATTAATCAATTAATTAATAACAAAATAAATTGATTAACTTTGGAGCATCACCCCCACATTTCTCACATAGTGACAATAAAATATCACTTTAAAATAGAAATCTCTTCATTTCTAATAAGTCATTTATCCTCCAAGATAAATCTAGACCTATGATTCTCAAAGTTCATCATGAGTCCTTAAGCTTCATGATAAACACTCAATAGATCAAGATAAAAAACCTCAATGTTTATCTTGATTCATTTACTTGCTAAAGCAAAGCACACTTATTTTAAAGTAACTTTCACTCGGTTGCTTTCTTTTATATATTTCACAAAATAAAATGTGAACACAAGTGTAATGTGAGAATTTCTCAAACAAATAATCACATTATGAAATAATAGGTCTACACACTTACCTATTATTTTAACAAGTTCATTTTGAAACTTTGTTAATGTCTCACACAATTGTCTCATAGCAAAATAAAGAATTATCATAGAATAACACTTTAATTTTATTGATAGCTTTCAAGAGTACAAGCTTTATTACAAATTAACAATTTTCCCAACAAGGCACATAAACATGGCAATCATGCTAGGATCTCTTCTTCCTTTTCTATAGCATTTACCTCATTCTCATGTGGGTCCTTTCGCTACCTACATACTCTAGCATAGTGCCCGGGTTTTCCACAAACAAAACAATGGCCTCTCACGTCTTGGAATTGTCCATGATCTTTCTTTGGACCTAAAGGGTTCCCACTACCCTTTTTGTTGTTGTTGTTTCCCTTTGGATGCTTGTGTGAAACTGAATTGGCCTTGGAAGTCTCATCTTTACATTCATTCACACCCTTGTCTCTTATTCTCGATTCCTCTTCAATTCTAATGTGCTTTTGGATCTCTTCCAAAGTGTAATCCTCATTCTTACGGAGGATTCTTTTCCTATAGCTCCTCCAAGTTGGTGGCAGCTTTGCCACTATTGCACCAACTTGGAAGGCCTCGAGAAGCTCAATCTTGAGCACTTTCAACTTGTTCAAAATCACTTGTAACTCATGAATTTTAGGTAAAAGAGTTTTCCCATCAATGAAAGAAAATTCAAAATATTGTGAAATCAAGAACTTTCTTGTACCTTCTTCCTCAGCCTTGTACTTACTCTCCAAGGCATCCCAAATCTCCTTTGCGGATTTGGTATTGGTATAGAGGTGATATAGCCTATCGGATAGGGCATTAAGGATATGACCCCTACAAAGAAGGTTGTCCTCTTCTCTCTTCCTTCTTTTCTCCACCTCCTCGGGAGTGTCTTTGTCGGATTGCTCTGCTAGAGGTACCAAGGATGATTCAAGGATGTAGGCTGTCTTGAGTGTTGTCAAAAATAATTTAACCTTGTCTTGCCACCTAGTGAAATTGGATCCATCAAACCTATCCAACCTCACTAGGTCTTGGTTCATGATCTTGATGGTCTCCCCTTCCATTGAAACAAAGAGAAACTAAGCTTTTGATTGTTAGACTATTGTTAGAGAATATATTTAATTGCTCAATGAAAAGTGGAGAAGCCAATATACAACTCTATGCAAAGAATACAATGACAAGATGATAGAAAAATAGGTTTACAACTCAATGACCAACAATACAAGTAAATTGTAGAAAAGAGAGAAAGAAGAGAATTATTAGAACTAAAACTCTAAAACAAGAGATACCAATAAATATGTAAATAGAAATAGAAGAAGAGGATTACAAACTCAAAACAATAATAATACAAGAAGAACAACTGAATGAAAAGATCAATGAAAAACACAAACTCACACTCAACCAAAGTGTAGAGTAATGGGGATCACCAACTTGAACAAGGTTCAAAAACTTTGTCCAAAAGCTTATTTCCCCTTATTTTCTAAGCACTAAGGGATCTCTCTAGAATAATCAAGGCTTAAGGTGTATTTTTCAGCCAAGTCCTTTGTGGATGAAAAATGGTGTGTCATACAAGTGAGCATTAGGCTCCTATTTATAGAGTTTGAGATACCCTTTGGATTTCAAATTCCACCAACCCCCATGGCTGTTACCAATATTTAATTGGATTAATATGGAATTAAAATTGATATTTGGGAGTTATTTGGGTTTTTGGAACCGTTCAACACATTTGGAAAAAATTGAAAAATTGGCCTGAAATGCACCTGTGGCCGCGGCCAGGGATATCAGTGGCCGTGGCCACTGCTTTTTGTCCCCCAGGCCGCGGCCACAGCCCATTTTTAGCACTTGAAAATGTGCTGTTTTTCTAAACGGTTCCAAGTCCTCCCAAATGATTTTGTAACTCCCAAAACACATTATTGGGGTTAAAAACATGTCTCCAACAGCCATATTTCATTATGGCTTTATGAAATCCAATCTCAAATATGTAACATATAATACACATATTATTGGGTAATATTTGGGAGTTACAAATTTGTAACTCCAAAATATGTCACATTTGGGCACACACATGTGTCCAATTTTGTGACTCTCAATAATATGTTACGAGGTGTGACAAATCACATTTTGTCACATTATTTAATCTAATATTATATTATATGAAATAATATAACACATTCCACTTCTTTTTGCCGCAAATGCAATAACCAAACCCCATCCATTAGATCAAGTCCCAATCCAAACAGAAGGTCTAGATTTATTCGACCTTTGACATCCCATAGAGATAGATATATAAGCCCTTTCTTCTTCTTCATCACCTTCATTCTAATTTTCCTTCTTCAGAAAGCATGAACCAGAGAAAAAAACAACCCAAAGCTTTTCTATGCATGTTTTATAAACCAAAGAAACAAAATAACTCCAAATCTTTCGGCTCAGTGGAATCATTCCTACTTCCCTCAGTCGACGATCTTCTCGTTCCCACGGACCAATTTGTGTAAGTGCTCTAATCCTCATTCGTCATTTTTCCTTTTTCCTTGTTTCTGTATTTCTTTTGTTTTGTGAGAATATCTTCACTGGTTTTTACCAGTTTTATAAAGCCTCATTCTTGCATTAGGCATGTTTTATAATGTAAACAATCGTAGTATGCTTAGAATCATGGTTTAGGCTAAAAATTACCTGGTAAAAATGTGCAAAAATGGAGTTTTTGTGGAATGGAGGATTTTTGGTTAAAGGTTTCTTGTAGCTTAAGAAACAGGCTTTTTAGTTTAGGGTTTTAATGCAAAAATCCTGAAAAATATCACCTTTTAGGGTAACTGCCAACCTCTTCCCTGAAAACACGAGATTTTTTTTATTTTAAACTGGTATTAACCTCCCCACTCTCGCGTGGGTGCAACCTCGATGCTCGAGCTTTACTATAGTTTGGGAATGACATCTGAGTCAATTTTGCCCTTTCGAGCCTTCAGTCTCGATTGTGGCAATTTTGTTATTTCGAGATTTCGAGCTCGAGTTATCAAAATTAAAATTTCCTTGTGATTTTTCTATATGATGGGCCATCACCCTTTTCTTTTTTGTTAGATGTTGCAGTACTCTGAGAATCGGTGGGGGCCCAGGTTTGCAATCCCTTACCACTAACCAAATCCTCCTCCCGAATCACCTTTCATTTGAAACCAGCGTCTGATCTGTGAGCACGAAGAACGGTGCGAGCAAGAAGATACAAGAGACCACTTTCGACGTCAGATTGACGAGATCATTGAAAGAAACAGAAAAAGACTTCGAGTGGCAGCCTACCCTGACCCAGACCCCGAGATTAGGTCTATCCCATTTGACCCTAAACTCAAAGTCACCGTAGCCTTTCCTCCGGGTAAGCTTACATTCCATTTAAGGGAGGGTGCTTCCAACCAACCACCTAAAGATCCAAAAACACTATCCATCCCTGTCTTGGAGAATTCTTTCTTCGAGGCCGAACATTATCGAAGCTCCATCACCTCAGCTCGACAAATCTCCGAGCTCCTTTCATGCCACGGATTGAGAATATTGGGAAGCCTGATATGTCGTTCTTCCAGCTCTAATGAAAGGGGCTGCTTTGCACTTAGGGATGGAAACCTAGATAGGAAAGTTAAGCTCGCAGCCTGGAGCCATGAGCACTTACGAGCTGGAGCCCTGCTGCCCCTGAAGGACTATTTTCGAGGCTTTCTTGATTATATCGGCATAGCTCCTTTTCAACTTCAGACGAACTTGTATAGGGTTATGTCCACACTGAAGTTGTTGTACAAGGAAATGAAGTTGGAGGAGCCCACATCTACTGAGATCTTATATCTCTTTTTCCTAAAAAGAAATCCCCCCCGAGCACTTGGCGGAGATGGGTTCTACTATCTGTCCATTTACCCAAAGGAGAAGCACCTATTCGAGGACATGCCAAACCATCCTCCGAACTCTAAAACCACCTTCTTCTGGACAGATGACCTCGCTCCTTCTCAATTCTACTCCTTTTATAGAATTCGTAAGTTCCTTATATTCCTTACCTAAATTCCCTTTTAGATTTGTGTGTCCAGCTGACTTTAATCTTTTGTATAGCCAATTATCATCGCCCTTAACCCATTGAAGCAATGAGAGAATGATGGGAAGACATCCTCAAGCTCCCCTATGGCTGGCGATCCCTCTCCTATCTCCTCCACGACGACAAGCTCCGAGCCTGTAGCCTTATAGACAAAGGCGAGACCACAGATGGCTCCAACTATCGCAAATATGCGAGATTGGAAGATGTACTCGTGCCCACTACTAAACTTCCTTCAAGAGGAAATCATGGGGGTCAAACTTGTCGGGCCCATCAACCTCGCCCCTTCGAACCCTCAGGCTCAGAAAACGATGCTCAGGACGAAGCCTCAGCAAGTTCGTCAGGAGGTAAAGTAGTGCTCGAATCCTCCATGTGGTCTCCCTCCTTACTAAAACACAAACCAGACGTGATGATCCTCTTCAAGGACCCCAGGAATAATTTTCTAGTATGGTCGTGGGTAGACCTTAGGGTTTGTAGGTGGGATAGCTGGTTAGTTCAATACCAAACAATGTATAGTATAAACAAGGTTTGGGATGGGATAGTAGAGCAATACATCACAAATGAATGTAGAGACCTTTCGAGGATGTCCCACACTTTTAGGGAGGGGACTCCCATAGCCTCATCTGAAGATAGGGGAATTTCTTGGTCCCTAAGCTCGGGCTCTAGTGAGTTCTCTTGTTAGGATCTTATGTTGCGACTTAGTCATTTTTCAATACAAAAATGTATCGATCTCTAATTGTTTTTTTTTCTTTCTATTTTTGGCTTAACTAATATACTTTGTATTTTTTAGGTGATATGGAGTCGGATCTCGACAACCTCTTGGGACAGTCCCCTAAGCCCCACAAATCTAAACAAGGTCACGTGACCTCGAAGAAAGGGCCCACCTCAAAGTTGGCCAGGATCGCAAAGGTCTCGTCTCCCTTAAAACCCGTCTCTTCTGAGCCTAAGGCCCAAGCTCTAGCCTCCACCAATATGGTTCCTGGCATCACACCCGCGATCTTAGCCGCCGCCATTGCCAAGCCTTTGGAGACCATGCCACCTCCTCACTAGAAGAAGACTCTTCCTGTTCAAGCTTCTGTCACAAATAAAGGTAAACAAATCATTTCTCCTTCGGCCCCCAAGGCCATTAGTGCCCCGACTGTGGTCTGCAAGTTCGTGGCCTCCTCCCACATGTGGGAATACCCTCTGGAGAATGGGGCGGGGGCTCTAGAAGTCGATCTGTGCTCGGACATGTTGTCTCGGGCTGGCCTAGCATGCTGCAACCTCTATCCTGATGTTTGACGGTTCCTTAAAGGTGACAATCCCACACACCCCACTGACCAAATAGTGGAGCTTTCGATCTCGGTGAGTTCTAGATTTTATTGTCTTTTAACTTCCTTTAGCATCTGTCTAGTCTTTAACCCTTGTAAATTTTTTGCTCCCGGCCCTTCTCAGTGTACTTCGTCAGAGCTCAAAGTTTTCCTCTAAGATGGCAATGGCGGAGAACCTGGTCTACAAGGAAAACAATGCTCATATTCAAAACGAGGATAATCTGAAGGAGGCCAAGGGAGCCCCATCAAAAGCTAAAGAAGCCCGTGATAAAGTTGAGGATCCCTCAAACCTCTCCAAGCCAAACTTGGCTCCTTCGAGGCGTTGATCAATAACTTTAAGGCGGAGCTTGACACCAAAACAGTAGACTTTAATGCTGCCATGGCCGAGATAGAACGCCTAAAGATCGAGACCAGTGTTGCCAAGGCCGAGGTCAAGCGTCTGAGGGAAGAAAAGAATTATGCCTTTGAAATTCTTGAGGATAAGAAGAAATGCATACTTGAGGAGTTTAAGGCCAAGAAGGAATGGGCTACTGACCGAGCCATGTACGAGACGTGGTCTTTGAACCTCGACATTGACACCTCATTCCTCCAGAACAAAGAAGAGGAGTTTGTCTCCAAGTGTAAGGCTCGATTGGCCTAGGAGGAGGTCATAACCACCACTCAAGATGGCTGGAATGGGGTAGAGAATGGCGAGGAGGCTGAGTCCAATTTGGTCAAAAAATAAACTACTTCAAATTGGGTTGCGTCCCTTAGAATTTCTTGTAATTATAATTTTTGTGCCCTTGGGGCAAATACAAATTATAGCTCTATTTTGAGCTATCTTAATTATCAACTTATAACAATAGTAATTTTTATGCACATAATTTTCTAGCTCGAAAATCCTTATGCACTCGATTTTACTTTTAGCTTTTTTCCTTAATATTATGCTTTACATTTCTAGATCAAAATATTTCGAACCTGCCACTATTAAGGATTTGATTTTATACTTGTTTATTCGTACAAAAAAATCTATTGGATTTAAGTTCGAATTTCAATGCATTCATGTACAGTTTATTCAAAATATCATTGTTCAACTTCGTTATTATCAAGGTCGAACCTTACTTTTACCATGTAATTGACAAGTACTTAATTGGCATGTAATCTTAATAGTCCTGTTATATTTTGCTTTTCCAGTCACTTTTTCTCATCCTCGAGTATGGCCTCAAGGTTGCGAGGTCGAAACTTATTTGCAAAATTCTCCAGCCCTAGAGTCGACTCGTTTTGTAGTTGGTTTATCTAGGATTCCAACTTTTTACCGTCGGTTAGGTTATGCTAGTTTGTTCTAGACTCGTTTAGTTCGCGTGTTTGGTTAATGATCCATACAATTATAAATTTTTTCATGTGATAACCCAGACATTATTTTTTATTTTATGTTGTATTTTTTCAAACCTATGTTATGATTGTATACCACTTATGGCCCTTTAATTTCCTATGATTGTGATCTTAGGTTATTGAATTATGAGGGTTTGCAAAAAAAGTATAACAAGAAAATACAACTTTTGAAATCCAGAATTTTATTGACAAAAAGTAAAAAATCAAGCACATGCTTGGTTACAATGAAAACATCATTCCTACATTACTGATAATAAGGTCGTAGATGTTCACTATTCCAAGCTCACGACACCAATTCTCTGTTTAGCCTCGCTAGTTTATACACTCCTGGTCGAATAATGGACTCGATCTGGTATGGTCCTTCCCAGTTAGGTCCAAGTACCCCAGCAGAGGGGTCTTATGTAGCAAAGAATACACACCTTAGCACCAGGTCTCCCAATCCAAATTTTCTTTCTCGGACCCTCTTGTTAAAGTATCTAGTAGCTCGTTGCTGGTATGCAGCATTTTTCAATTGGACTTCATCTTGTTTTTCTTCAATGAGGTTAAGACTTTCTTTGAGTTGGGATTGGTTTAAGGCCTGATTGTATGCATTGCGCTGTATTGTTGGGATTTTGACCTCAATAGGCCACATGGCCTCGCATCCATAAGCTAGGGAGAAGGGAGTATGCCCCGTTGAAGTTCGCGCTGTGGTTCTATAAGCCCACAATACTTGAGACAACTCCTCTTGCCATTTCCCCTTTGCCTCTTCTAACCATTTATTCATGGAGCTCTTTAAGGATTTCTTGACTGCTTCGACTTGGCTGTTTGACTGAGGATGAGCCACAGAGGATAAACTTTTTAATATCCCATTTTTTTTTTGTAGAAATGTGTAAATAAATCGCTGTCGAGCTAGGTCCCATTATCTGATACTATCTTTCTGGGCATCCCATATCTGCAGACCATATTCTTTACTACGAAATCTAGGACTTTCTTCGAGGTAATAGTGGCCAATGGTTCAGCTTCGATCCATTTTGTAAAATAATCAACTGTGACCACAACATACCTTACTCCGCATTTTCCAGTTGGCAAGGAGCCTATGAGGTCAATTCCCCATACTATGAATGGCCATGGGGAGCTCATCATGGTGAGCTCGGTGGGTGGAGCTCATGGAATTGAGGAAAACCATTGACATTTATCACATCGTTTAACATACTCGAACGAGTTTTCCTTGACCGCGGGCCAGAAGTACCCTTTCCTTATCACCTGTTTCGATAAACTATGCCCCCTAGTGTGATCTCCACAAAAGCCTTCATGGATTTCTTCCAAAATCTTTTTTTCCTCGGGAGGACTTTCAAACCAAAGTAATGGCATAGAGTATCCTCTTCTACACAACTTCTCTTCCACAATAGTATATCTTGGAATTTGGTACATCATCTTTCTAGCCTCGTTCCCGTCTACTGGAAGACTTCTGGTTTCAAAGTAGTCAACTATTAGGGGCATCCAGGTTCGTTGTGAGTCAATCATACATACGACTTCTTCGTCAGTCTCGTTAATACTCGGGGTCGATAAAAATTCTACTGGGACCACGTTTAGCATGTCAGCCTTGTTAGTTGTGGCGAGCATGGCTAATGCGTCTGCATTCTAATTTTGCTCTTGGGGGACTTGTTCTATAGCGTAGAACTCAAACCCTTCGAGTGCTACCTTTACCTTCTCTAGGTATGCGACCATTTTTATACCCCGAGCATGATACTCCCCCAAAACTTGGTTAACAACCAATTGAGAATCGCTATAGAATTGTATGGGTTTTGCTTTGAGCTCAGTGGCTATTCGAAGTCCTGCTAATAACGCCTCGTATTCAGCCTTGTTGTTTGACGCCTCAAAGCCAAACCTTAATGTCGAGTGGAAGCAATTTCCTATTGGGGTAATTAGAATAATGCCTGCCCCCGATCCATTTTTATTAGAGGATCTATCGACGTAAAGTTTCCACAGCTTGCGAGCTGGGGTTACAACCTCGTCATTGGAGATCCCAGTACATTCAACAATAAAATCTGCTAGAGCCTGTCCTTTGATTATTGTTCTTGGGTGATAAGTGATCTCAAATTGTTTGAGCTCAACAACCCACTTTAATAGTCTTTCGGATGCTTCAAGATAAAACATGCCTCAGTGGCTGGTCAGTTAATACATGCATAAGATGTGCTTGGAAATAGGGTTGGAGCTTTCAAGATGCGTGCATCAGGCACAGAGCCAGTTTTTCCATTAATGGGTATCTCGATTCTTCCACCAGTAATCTTTTGCTGGTGTAGTATACAGGCTTTTGTATTTTCATATACTCCCGTACCAGTACATCACTAATGGCATGGTCGGTTGTAGCAAGGTATAAGTACAAAAGCTCTCCTATAATAGATTTAGACAAGATCGGTTGTTCGGCGAGGTGTTTCTTAAGGTTTTGAAATGCAAGCTTGCATTCCTCCGGCCACTCGAATTTCTTTCCCCCTCTTAAAAGATTAAAGAACGGAAGGCATCGATCTGTAGATTTCAAGATAGACCTAATTAAGGTTGCCATTCGTCCATTTAAGCTCTGGACATCCTTATATTTTCGAGGTGAGGGCATGTGTATCAATGCCTTGATCTTGTCTGGATTAACCTCTATTCCCTGAGAATTTACTATAAATCCAAGGAACTTACCCGAAGATACTTCGAATGAGCATTTTTGTGGGTTAAGTTTCATATTGTATTTTTGAAGTATAGCAAAACACTCAGCGAGATCATTCACATGGTTATTGTTATATTTTGATTTGACAAACATATCGTCCACATAGGCTTCCATGTTATTCCCTATTTGTTAAGCAAACAACCTATTTACCAACCTTTGGTATGTGGCTCCAGCATTTTTAAGCCCAAAAGGCATGACGTTGTAGCAATACAATCCCTTATCCGTCACAAAGCTCGTATGTTCTTGGTCAGGTGCATGCATGGCAATCTGGTTATATCCAAAATAAGCATCCATGAACGACATGATATCGTGCCTTGTAGTGACATCTACGAGTTGATCTATTCCGGGCAAGGGAAAGCAATCTTTGGGGCATGCCTTGTTGAGGTCTGAATAGTCGATGCAGGTTCGCCATTTGTCATTGGGTTTTAGGACCAACACCAGATTGGCGATCCATTCTGGATAAAAATCATTTTGTATAAACTGATTTGCTTTTAACCTTTCGACCTCCTCTTTGAGGGCCTTTTTTATGTCATCGTCCAGGAGCCCTCATCATTGCTGCTCGGGGGGAAGCTCTTATCAATTTTAAGTGCATGGCTTATGACATTTGGACTAACCACGTCTGAGGGCGACTGTAACGACCCGAATTCACTAATAAGGCTTAAGGGCCTTGATTAGTGTGCCAGGATGGCGTGTTGGGATTTTTGTGTGATTTTATGAGTTAAATGCGCGGTTATGATTTAAAGCATGTTATTTGGCTATTTGTTTAACTGAGATGCATGGCTATGTTTACTAGTATGCATGTAGGCCCGGATCGTGTTAGAAGGGCGTAATTGTAATTTTGGCCATGTTGGGCATAACTGTATTGATATGTGATAATTGTATTCTGTGAATTGTACCACGTGGGTGTGGTTTTATTATTGTGATGCACGTGCCGAGACGGTCCTAGAGAGCTAGTTAACTTAAGAGTCACAACGGGATTTCTATACCCGGCTCGGGAGGAGCCTAGGGGTACCTCGGGAATTTTATGGTTAAGTAGAGAATTAGCGGTTAATGGTTATTGGTGATTTAGTAACTTGGGTAACCATTAGTTACTGTTGTGGGTAACAAGTTTAGTTGGAAAATGGTAGAATTGAAATATTAGTGAAAGGACTAGAGTACCCTTGAGGAATTAGTTGAGAAAGGATCATTTGGAGGGGTAGCATGGTCATTTGGCAAGGGTAATAGGCAATTCTCAGCTGGGTTTTAGTGGGTCACGGTTTGGGTATTTAGGGTCATTTGATGCCTTGATAAAATTGGAAGAGAAGAAGAAGAAAGGAGAAGAGGTGTAGATGGGGCTGAAGTTTTGAGACCTAGGAGGAGATTCAAAGGGATTTGAGGAACCAAAAACCAGATTTGAGCTAGGACTACTGAAGGTAAGATTTATATTCTGTTATTTCTTGGGTTCAAGGTTGATTTCTCAAAGTTTTAGTGTGGAATTTAAAGATAGGATGGTTGGTTTAAAGTTTGAGGAATTTGAAACTCTAGATGAGATTTTTAAGTGTGATTGTGTTTTGATCTTGATACTAATGTTGTGATTATTAATTGGTTTTGATTTGGGAGCTTTGGGATGGCTTAAGGTGAGGTTTTAAGCTTGAAAATGGTGGGTTTTTCTGGGTTCGAAGGGTCGGGCCGCGGCATGGTTCTTGTAGGGCCGCGGCCCTTGAAGGCTAAGATGCGCTGAGGATGGAGGGCGGGCCGCGGCATGGTCCTTGTAGGGCCGCGGCCCTTACCTATTTCTGGGCATTTTTGTGGCCCTGTTTGGGGGCCATGCCGCGGCATGGTTGGGCCATGCCGCGGCGCTTAAGGAATTTTGGGATTTTGAGAATTTAGGCTTGGGAATTTAACCTAGGGTGCTCGGGGTTGAGTCTTTTACCATTTTTGGTGAAGTTCAACGTTCCGAGTACTAGAGCTTGGCTTGGAAGCTCATTTAAGGATGTTTCATGTGTGTTGTGACTAGGATATTGGAGAGGCTCGTGCTAGAGGACCATGCTCGCGGCTTGAGTGCATCAGGAGGCTCGGAATACAGGTAAGAAAACTATAACACCCGTAGGATGGGGCGTGGGCCCATAGTGTGATTGCGGGGCACGACCCTATATTGCATGTTGCATGATGAGATGATTGTCGGGCATGGCCCTATACTGCATTACATGTTAGGGTGCAGGTTTAATTGAATTAGCATTTGTTTGAATGTTGCTTGATTTATGCTATATGTGGTTATAATGAAATGAACGGCAAGGGCCGAGTGCGGCATAGGCCGGGTACGGCAGCGGAGCCGGAAGTAACACTAAGCACATGGGATGCTTATGGTCAGGGCAGGGCCCGGGACCCAGAGGATATGTGTGAGATCCTTGCGGTGAGAACCGATACCCCAGGGCTTTGGTAAGGTTTCTGGGGCGGCATGGCCGTGTTTGCTTAGTCTAATGGTTGACTTCTTTTCTGTGGATTATCTGTTATGATTTACTGTATATTTGCATATGTTATGTTCTGCATGAGTTTTCTTGCTGTGCTTCGGCTCACGGGTGCTCCGTGTTGCAGGTAGGGCAAAGACTGAGTCAACCAACCATGAGTACGGAGAGCGTGAAGCGACTCGTACATGTTTGGCCTGCCCGACTGCTTTGGTTGGGGGTTTATTCAAAAATGGCTGTATTAATCTATGATTTTTTTTATGATCAATCAACTGTAAACTCATTTCAAGATGTAAATAGTTTTCAAACCTTATTTTGGGATCCCAAATGTTTAATACTAGAAGTTTTATTGAAACGACGCATTTTTCTAAGATTACAGCCTTAACTTTTATTTAGTCACACTTTTGTTTTAAAAACCTCGGTTAGCGAGCTCATTGCACACTGTTTTGTCTTAAAACTCACTTAGTAACGGCTCTAAGGAAGTAGGGCGTTACAACTTGGTATCAGAGCGAGCCAAGGTTTATTGGTTCTGGAGATCGACCGAACATGTACGCTCGCTGTCAGTGACAAGCTCGACTCAGGGTTGGTTGGTATGATTGATTGACATGTCTGAATATATGTTTGAATGCCCTGTTTACCTGCTTATTTATTTGGAGCATGAGGAATAAAATGACATATGCATGAGATGCCGTTGGGCTGGGCCCTTGGTTATTGCATGTTTAGATTGATGCATGCTGAATAATACTATTATGCATGTGGATGAATATTGGCATAATGGTTCACATATTGAGTTTATGTGATTGATTGTTTAAATTGAATCCGTATGTTTTATCTGTTTATTGGCTTGTATGAAGCATGTTGAGACCTGGATATACTTAGTGATGTTAAATCTGGTAGCTAAATGTGTGACATTGTGGATTTGGCCTAATTATGCTTGTGTGTGCATGACATCTGTGGATATTTGGATCTGGATGCGGTTTGGTTCAGAGTAGGAACCACAGAGTTCAGGAGTTTGGTCAGCTTTGACAGATGAACTCGAGTTGTTGGTCCCTAGAAGGGTTGGGGATCTGATATTGTGTTAAAAAGGGGGTTTCTAGATATAAGTTGGAGTGGAGATCTCCAGTTATCCCTGGAAGCAGCAACAGAGGGTCACTAGTGTGTGGGTAAGCTGTGGAGTTTGTTAGTTGAGATGGGATAAGTGAACAGCGGATTTCTCTGGGGAAATAGCTGATTTCGATGTTTTAACAGTAAGGTTACAAGTGTTGGTTTACTGTGAAGTATGGTCAGATAAGGGTACTAAATGAAAGGCTTAAAGGGTGTTATCCTCAGGTTTTGAGGAGAATTCGGACTGACAAAGGATTTATCAATAGACGGGCAGAGTTAATTCCACCCATGGTTAAGAGGATGAGAGATCCTGATTAGAGGGTTATGTTAAATGTTGAGGCAGAGGGATGCCTGGAATTGGTACTCGGGCTGAGGTATTGGCTTAATGGGTTGGAAAGAACCTAGATGATGAATGGTTAGAAGAGATTTTAAAGACATGATTTGAACTGTGGAGACTGGTGGACTTATAAGTTTGGTTTGGACTGTTGGGGGTAACAACAGCGTAGATCGATGGGTTTGGTGATTTGGGTAATTCATTTCTGAAAGTTCTACTGATGGATGTATCCGGAATTGATGGCGACCCATTTAAGGATTTGAGATCGGGAATAGTCTAAGGTATTTGGGCTGCTCTGAGGTATGAGTTTATCGTCTGCATGTGGATGGCGGAGAGGGCCATGTTGTTTGAGGAACTGATGGTTGATGATTAGAGCATGAGTGCTAGAGCCGCAAGGGCGGTGCTTCCTTTGATGGAATTAGTAAAGATAGATTCGTGATAATCAAGTTGAAAGAACCTCGGATAGCGTTGTGGCTTCTGGATTGCCAAGAAAAAGGGGAAAAGTCTGACTGATAAGACTGTACTTTTGTTGATAGAACGCAGCGAGGTCGGATTCTCAATTTTGAGGTAAAAGGACTCTAGACAGTGCTTGGGCACCTAGATTGAGATTGGAAAGAAGCCTGATCGAAAAGGTAGTTATCGAGATGGCGACAGGAACTAGGAGGTTAATTGGTATGCACATGAGGAAGAGGATGCCACCTGAGAGGAGGTCAGGTGAGGACATGACTTCTACGTAGAATGACTCGGGATGTTAGGATGGATTTCCCATGGTGCGAGAAACGGAGAACTGGAATGCATCGATACATTCGAGGTTCGAGGCTGAGTCCTCAAGGATGAGTATTTAACTAACGAGCTTATGCTTCGGGCATGTAACGAACTGGAAGGGCTCGGTGTTGAGAATCTTCCGAGAGGGAGATGGACATAGAGAGGTTGCCTCAAACGTGCCATTTGAGAGGCCGAGGACAGTAATACTTATTGAGAAGGAATTAGAAACTCTGGCAGATGGATTGTTGAGGATATCATCTGGAGTACGTAAAGGAGACAGAGCTGACCAGTGGGAAAGTTATGTGGGTATGCAAAGAAAGATTTAGGGAATACTTCAAGGTCAGACTACAGATAGGATTGGTATAAGGGATGTTGTAGAAGACGGTTTTGGCCGACAGAAAGTCTATTGGAGCAATCGAAGGAATCTGAGCCTGGTGTAGCTAGTGTGTTATACTGCGAGGATTGCTAGTATAGTCGGGTTAGGACGAAAAGTACAATGTTGGATACAAGATGGGACGATGTCCCCAAGAGTTGATCTACGACCTGGTTATTGCCAGTTGGAAACCAAGGATAGAGACATTTCGTGGATTGTTTAGTTTGCGCCGGCTAGAGTGTGAGGAGTTGGTAACAAAGATTCTGGAATGGTTCAAGCTACAGCAGCACAGGTAAGTTCTTTAGACAGAGAATGCATGAACGGTGTGGGCAAGTCCCCTTCAAGCTCACGAGCAGTGCATGTGGATTACTCCCAGACGGAAATGGTGAGCAACTGATTATTATGCTGAAGATGTTAGTACCAAGAAGGCAGAGTCTCAGGTAAGGTTCTACGGAGTGTTAGTTGGGTGTCGTCAGGAGTTCTCAGATTACAGCTACAAGAAGAAAGGACAGGTAAGAGAAGAATTGATCTGAAGCCGCAAAGAAGCTAATGAAGAGCGTCTGAAGAATTGAAAGCATAACAAGACTGGTAAGCGCGTCATCTATTGCACAAGCACCTCCGGAGACGACTACATCAGAGATGAGAAGAACAGCAAAACTTGAGGTTAGACGGATTGAGTGGTGTCAAATCAGAAAGAAATTCAGAAGACAAGGTAAGATTTGATTGGTTACGGACGATGATGGAATTTGTGTGTGTTACGAATAAGTAAAGAGTGATGGCATAAAGGACTTGATCTATGATGAGGACATGGACTTGTAGGGGTGCATCTCGGGTTAGGCACGCCCAGGCGCATCTGGCGCGAGGTTGGATCGAACCTTGCGGGAGACGAAAGTATGAACCTGGTTGATACACTTAGAACGTTAAGTTGACAGTTATGCATATCATAAGGTGCTTGAGTATTGGGTATTAGTAAGAAAGATAGCGTTGAAGACACAGAGGTGGTGAAAAGTAACGGACAGATGATCAGTGTTTGAAATCCTCGATTGAGCGAGGGGAGTTATAATTGGAGACGGAACTCCTAGCTGTGAGGCGTGTGTCAGTCAGGGGATAGCGCCATAGACTGTAATAGAGTGGACAAGGCGACGACTGAGTTTGGCGTAACGCTAGTAGGTATGATTAGCTGGTGAGTGTCAATGATCTATGGAATTCAAAGTGTTGGCTTGAGTTGAAGCAGGGGAGGACCTTGCTAAGGTAGTACAAGTTGGGATACCAGGAATAGATGAAGGATCCAATTAGATTTGGTTTATGAACGAGAATTCTGAATGGATATCATTCCACCTCCTAGGGTACGTTGTACCGGGAGGGTCGAGCGGGTGACGGAATCTAGTGTTTTCCTTTGGACCCTGAGGGTTTAAGTGATGTGGTAGTGTATGATGGGAATAGACCACTTTAGACCTTGAGTAAGGTGTTTGGACATGAAAAGTTTTAACTCAGTTGATGGAATTAATGTGGTTGGGTCAAGTGAACTGGTTTCAGGATGGAGCGTCGATGATATCGAATTGAGACCCTATAGTATTTTAAATTTTGGAATGGATTTAGAGAACGAAAAGAACAGAGTGGGAATCTGGGATTATCAGTTGATTACAAGTGTAGTGGCAGTCTGAAAGCCTATCAGATATCTTAAGGAATTAAGCGCTGAGTAGGCGAATACTTGAGGTATTAAGGGAAGTGTATTCCCTGTTGAGTTGGCCGTGGTGGCAAATGCTGGTGTCTTGTTAAAGTAACACGACATAGGACATGGTAAGAGGCGAAGGATAGTGAATACTACGATTTGGCATTGGTTCAGAGAGAACGTCGAAAAGGTTGTTGGAACTCTTAAGGCAGGAGTGTCTGCCTATTTGAAAGCAGAAGAGCTAGTAAATTGTTAAATTACGAGGAAACAAAGCTCCGGAAGGAAAGAGTTGCATCTCTGCGTAATAACAGACGAGGATCTGTAAGGTGTTCAGAGAAAGAAGGGAGAGTTCTGACTCTTGATTCAACTTAAATTCCGAAGTTGTACTAAGGGTTAGGCCAGCGGGGCCTACAAGTTGATCCCACCTGGTAGAGGTGATGACTTTTGAGTATCTCTGGAATCAGGAATAAGACAATGAATTGGTCATTGTAATCTAGGCAGACCTTGAGGCTTCAGCAGGGTTGCGGTGTAAACGAGGAGCTATCGAGAGTATGGCTATTAGACAAGATCTTGTGCGGCAAGATTGTTACTCTTGTAAGGGTGTTGTTGAAAAGTAAAGTAAAGGCGGTGGACCTTGGGATTCAGGGTCAGAGTTGCGGGTTTGCTGACTGATGTGTTTGGATAAATTTCGAGGACGAAATTTTTATGAGGAGGGGATAGTTGTAACGACCCGAATTCACTAATAAGGCTTAAGGGCCTTGATTAGTGTGCCAGGATGGCGTGTTGGGATTTTTGTGTGATTTTATGTGTTAAATGCGCGGTTATGATTTAAAGCATGTTATTTGGCTATTTGTTTAACTGAGATGCATGGCTATGTTTACTAGTATGCATGTAGGCCCGGATCCTGTTAGAAGGGCGTAATTGTAATTTTGGCCATGTTGGGCATAACTGTATTGATATGTGATAATTGTATTCTGTGAATTGTACCACGTGGGTGTGGTTTTATTATTGTGATGCACGTGCCGAGACGGTCCTAGAGAGCTAGTTAACTTAAGAGTCACAACGGGATTTCTATACCCGGCTCAGGAGGAGCCTAGGGGTACCTCGGGAATTTTATGGTTAAGTAGAGAATTAGCGGTTAATGGTTATTGGTGATTTAGTAACTTGGGTAACCATTAGTTACTGTTGTGGGTAACAAGTTTAGTTGGAAAATGGTAGAATTGAAATATTAGTGAAAGGACTAGAGTACCCTTGAGGAATTAGTTGAGAAAGGATCATTTGGAGGGGTAGCATGGTCATTTGGCAAGGGTAATAGGCAATTCTCAGCTGGGCTTTAGTGGGTCACGGTTTGGGTATTTAGGGTCATTTGATGCCTTGATAAAATTGGAAGAGAAGAAGAAGAAAGGAGAAGAGGTGTAGATGGGGCTGAAGTTTTGAGACCTAGGAGGAGATTCAAAGGGATTTGAGGAACCAAAAACAAGATTTGAGCTAGGACTACTGAAGGTAAGATTTATATTCTGTTATTTCTTGGGTTCAAGGTTGATTTCTCAAAGTTTTAGTGTGGAATTTAAAGATAGGATGGTTGGTTTAAAGTTTGAGGAATTTGAAACTCTAGATGAGATTTTTAAGTGTGATTGTGTTTTGATCTTGATACTAATGTTGTGATTATTAATTGGTTTTGATTTGGGAGCTTTGGGATGGCTTAAGGTGAGGTTTTAAGCTTGAAAATGGTGGGTTTTTCTGGGTTCGAAGGGTCGGGCCGCGGCATGGTTCTTGTAGGGCCGCGGCATGGTCCTTGTAGGGCCGCGGCCCTTACCTATTTCTGGGCATTTTTGTGGCCCTGTTTGGGGGCCATGCCGCGGCATGGTTGGGCCATGCCGCGGCGCTTAAGGAATTTTGGGATTTTGAGAATTTAGGCTTCGGAATTTAACCTAGGGTGCTCGGGGTTGAGTCTTTTACCATTTTTGGTGAAGTTCAACGTTCCGAGGACTAGAGCTTGGCTTGGAAGCTCATTTAAGGATGTTTCATGTGTGTTGTGACTAGGATATTGGAGAGGCTCGTGCTAGAGGACCGTGCTCGCAGCTTGAGTGCATCAGGGGGCTCGGAATACAGGTAAGAAAACTATAACACGCGTAGGATGGGGCGTGGGCCCATAGTGTGATTGCGGGGCACGGCCCTATATTGCATGTTGCATGATGAGATGATTACCGGGCATGGCCCTATACTGCATTACATGTTAGGGTGCAGGTTTAATTGAATTAGCATTTGTTTGAATGTTGCTTAATATATGCTATATGTGGTTATAATGAAATGAACGGCAAGGGCCGAGTGCGGCATAGGCCGGGTACGGCAGCGGAGCCAGAAGTAACACTAAGCACATGGGATGCTTATGGTCAGGGCAGGGCCCGGGACCCAGAGGATATGTGTGAGATCCTTGCGGTGAGAACCGATACCCCAGGGCTTTGGTAAGGTTTCTGGGGTGGCATGGCCGTGTTTGCTTAGTCTAATGATTGACTTGTTTTCTGTGGATTATCTGTTATGATTTACTGTATATTTGCATATGTTATGTTCTGCATGAGTTTTCTTGCTGGGCTTCGGCTCACAGGTGCTCCGTGTTGCAGGTAGGGCAAAGACTGAGTCAACCAACCATGAGTACGGAGAGCGTGAAGCGACGCGTACATGTTTGGCCTGCCCGACTGCTTTGGTTGGGGGTTTATTCGAAAATGGCTGTATTAATCTATGATTTTTTTTATGATCAATCAACTGTAAACTCATTTCAAGATGTAAATAGTTTTCAAACCTTATTTTGGGATCCCAAATGTTTAATACTAGAAGTTTTATTGAAACGACGCATTTTTCTAAGATTACAGCCTTAACTTTTATTTAGTCACACTTTTGTTTTAAAAACCTCGGTTAGCGAGCTCATTGCACACTGTTTTGTCTTAAAACTCACTTAGTAACGGCTCTAAGGAAGTAGGGCGTTACAGCGACCTTGCAAACACATCCTGGTTTTCTTTGAAAAAGAAAGTTAATTGCATCTTGCATTTTTAGAAAGGTTTTTCACTATTTTTACCACCCTCGTGGTATCCTTTTCGTCGAGCTCGACTTCTTCGAGCTCCTTTGTATGGGTTACCTTGGCAACAGCTCGATCTAGTTCTCTATATGGGTTACGTTGGCTTAAGGTACCGGCTGCTGCCCCAAACTCAACTTGCTCTGAATTAGGACCCTAATTATCTTCAAGTGCTCTCTTTTTGTGCACCAGCAGTGCCACATCTTCTTCCTCCTTGGTTTCGTCAATGGCAGGCGACAATTCTTGAGGAAAGGGGAGCTCGAGAAGAACGGGAGGTGGACCTCGAGTCCTGATAGCAAATGTCAGGCCTTTGCTGGTCAGGTTCCATGCCACCATGGTAGCATCATTCACTACCTGACGAAAGTCCTTCTCCTTTGAAGGAAAATGAGACAACGACTCATATTGACCCCCAAGGGTCTCAGACCGCTCTGTCCTCTTGAATATAGTTGCACAAGGAACGAACTTAGTTAGAAGGATTAAAAAGAATGAAAATTATAAGAGAGTTCATGTGCAGAATTCAGAAAGTTGGGAGACTTACGAGGGTGGTTGAAGTATCGGTGATCACATTTCTTGAACCCATTTGACAAAAAGAAGTGGTCTTTATAGTCGTTTAGGTGGGCTGGGGAGGTCAATAACGGTGGCTGAGCTTGGGAAGCGAGTGAGGTAGTAAAAGCCATCACCGCACTCCTTCTAATTAGGATTGGCCTTTATGCAAAAGAAGTACATAATATCTGCTGGGGTGGGGACCTCCCACTCGTGCCTCAGAAACAGATATTTCAACCTCGCCAAAAGTCGATAAGAGTTTGGGGGGAGCTGGAATGAAGTAGTTTAAAAAATCTATGAAGTACTGATCTAATGGGAGGAAAGCACTTGCCTTCAGGTGTTCATCACTCCAAGCCCCAAAGTCATCTTGCAGAGGGCTGCAGCCCACTTTCCTTCCAACGGAGGTCGGGCGAGGATGCCATCCATTCCCATCTCAATCCCATGGCTCAGCAGTATCTTGTTCACTTTCCCCTACGACGTTATTCAGGACACGATGTGCTCAGCCTTGATAAAAGTATTAGGGTCGACAACAAGTTCCCTCTCCACTACTGGGCCAAAGTGAGGAATTGGAGATTCGGACGTGATTTTCTTGTCTTTATTCTTGTTTTGGGTAGAGGAGCTCGCGATGTTTTTCTTTGGTGGAGCCATGATTTAGC
This sequence comes from Humulus lupulus, assembly GCF_963169125.1. NCBI lineage: Eukaryota > Viridiplantae > Streptophyta > Magnoliopsida > Rosales > Cannabaceae > Humulus > Humulus lupulus. Next base: position 246,102,141 of record NC_084802.1, read on the forward strand.
TCGCCTGATGACAAAGCAGCCTATTAGTGGCGACCTAAGAAAATTACTATCTATGATGAAAAAGGTATGGTGTAACGACCTGAATTTACCATTAAGGCTAACTGCCTGGATTACAGTGCCAAGAGGGCATAATGGGATATACATGTTGAATTAATTGAATAAATGTGTGACTATGTGGCATACATGATTTAATAGTAATATGGATTTAAATGCATGTTTATGTGTATTAAATATGCATGTGAGCCCATTCTTGATAGTATGGAAAAAGATACCAAGACCAACCATGAGTTGGAGAGCTTCAGGGGCAGTGTGAACATATGCGGCCTACTCGATCACCACGGTCTGGATAGCTTGGGAGGAACTAGGGTTAAACCCTGTTTTTTTGCTTAGGATGACCAAATTATATTCTATTTGTCTTCTATGAGTCTGTAAACTGATTCTGGGATCCTGTGTATAATCTTGATATTTTAATGAAAAATAACCAATTTGTTGACCAAATCTTTTAATACTTGACCTTGACTTAGTCTTTAATTACACATTTAAGTTTAAAACGACTTAGTTAGCAGGTTAAGAACTATTTCAAACACACAGTGTAATGGTCTTGGTTATCTAGGGCATTACAACTTGGTATCAGAGTGGTCTATGTTTAAGGGTTCCTGAAGACTGGCTGGGGGTGTACACTCGCCGCTAAAGATAAGCTCAACTCATGGTTAGGTACTTAATGACATGATTATGTGGTTAATTGTTTAAATTGAATCTATGTGCCTTGTCTGCATGCTAGCATAGAGAGCATGATGTGTATTGGTATATTTGGTGGTAATGTGATTTGATAATTGATGCATGAACAATATAGATTTGTGTTTTGATATGTATATTTTGTGTGTGATTATTGTGATTGTTGGGACCTGCCTGTGGGATATTTCTGGATATGAATATGAGGGCTGAGGGGTTAAGTCATTGATTATGGACTGATTCAGAATGTATGTACTCAAGATAGTTAATTGGACTTGGTATCATTAGTATGGGAGGTTGCAGATGATTGTTAGGGTCGAAACCCTCCATCTGCCCCTGGAATTCAAAGCAGATGTTTGCTGGTATGCAAGTAAGACAGATAGATAAGAGTGAGGAGATTAGATGGGTGAGACAGCGGGTTCCGTCGGGGAACGTGACCTCGTATATCTTGACAGTGATGGCACTAGTGTTTGTTCAACCTGAGGGTGGAAATAAATAAGAGTTATCATATGAAGGATTTTAGAAGTATTATCCTCCATTTTTCGAGGGAGGTATGGGTTTGTTCAGAACTGAGCAGTAGATGGGCATGATTAGATCCATCCATAATTATATGGGAATGGTAGGCCATGATAGAGGGGTTGTGCCACACATATACGGCAGGAGTATGCACAGACGTGGTGGGAAGTAGTACCCCAGACCTAGAATGTTGTTAAGATGGGTTGGGAGGAATTCAAACATTGGTTCGATGAAAGAGATTATTGTGATGCAGTTTGGACTGCAAGAACTAATGAGTTTATGGACATGGTCCGGGAGAGAATGACAGTGACAGAGTATGTCAACGAATACGATGGGTTGTCTAGATCCACTTTTAGTTTGATGAGGACTGAACTTTGGGATGGCCCAGATTGTTAGGATCGCTCCAGTGTATGAGACATTTATTTATGCTCGGGCAGTAAGCAGCACCTCGTTATTGAAGACGCAAGAATTGAGATATGGAATGAGAGTGTCATAGGGCAGGAAGCTTATCCAATGGTACTCCCATTTACGGGATCAGTTAGGGGCAGATGCCCAGTAACCGGAAAAGAAGGACCCTTGGTAGGTTTATTACTCCCATACATGATAGAAGGGGCTATGGTTTACAGGATGGTCGCCAGGGCAATAATAAGGCCTGGTAAAGTTATCTAGTATGTGCCAGGTGCAGGGGAGGCCATCTGGGAGGGCGCCGAGTGAAGGCATGTTTTCTATGTGGAACAATTGGGCATGTCAGGAAGGATTGCCCAAAATTGAAGTTGGAAGAATCGAGGAATATAGATTACTCGACCCTAGTTTGCAGGTCCGCCTTGGTACAACTAGAGGCTGGGGCTAGTCCCTCGTAGGTGAATAGTTTACTTGTTAGTTCTCGTTCCTTGTGATATAATGAACTGAATGAGTTGGTTCTACGTATCTCCCGAAAGAGACATACATTTGAGGCACATACTTTTGGGATGCCACGCCATGGGGCGTGAGATTTTAGTGCTTGCCGAAAAATCGGTAACTTCCCGGAGAAGGGTTAGAGTACTATTTGTAAAAGGTTGACAGTAGAATTGATTGAGCTCGCCGTATGAGGATTTTAATATGATCCTAAGTGGGAACTAATCTGTTAATAAGGGACAACCATGGATTTTATGAGATGGTGGTAAGGTCTAGATTTGAAAAGGAAGGACCACGTTGCATTTACGGGATGCCTAAGTATTGTGGTAGTTACCACTTGGAAAATATCAGTTAGACTAAATGGAAAATGGATTGGCCAGTAGGGTTTCAGATGGGTGTACAAGGAATCGTTGAGTACGTGATGAGATTAAGGTGCAAATAGAATTGGTATCAAGGACATCATGAAGAATGGCATTAGCTCAGTAGGAAGAATTAATGGTTTAGTTGAAGAGGTGTTTGATTTGAGGGTTGATAGGAAAACGTGTCACATCATAGGACACATCAACACCATTTGTTAAGAATGAAGGGTTCAATTGCCCAATTGCAAGATAAGACAATGTTCTTAGGAATTGACCCTCGATCTTGTTATCACCAGCTGAGGATCAAGGAAAGGGACATTTCAGGGATTACTTCTTGCACCGAGTAGGATGTGATAGGTTTTCAGTGAAGGATCTTAACTAACCAATGCTTCAACGACACAGGTAAGTTCGACAAGCAGAGAGTACATGAATGACATGGACAAGTCATATTCAGATTGGTTAAGGATGTGTTGATCTACTCCCAGTTAGGAACAAAACACGAGTGACCACTTGGTTGATAATACTAAGATTGATGAAGCAGGGTTACGTGTAAGGCTCCATAAAGTGTAAGCTTCATTTCTTCAAGGGTATTTGATAAGTGAATTTTAGATTCACTTATTAGTGTCATTTTATATCTAATTTGTAGGTGTTTAGGGTGTTTTTGTTTGGTTTTATGCTTGTGTTGTGTTTGTGTAGGGTCTAAGGAAAAGTGGCGCGAAATTGGTACAAAACGGAAGTGAAACGAAGAAAAATGAAAAATTCATGAATTAGGGCTGCAGCCCCATATTCAGGGGCTGCATCGCTATTTCTCGGATGAATTAGGGCTGCAGCGCCATCCTTAAGGGCTGCAGCGCCTGAATGAAACAGAGACTCGTTTTTGGCACATTTGTAGCGCAGCAGTGCCTGTTTAAGGGGCTGCAGCGCCGGGAGCCGTACGGAAATCGTAAATTGAGATTTTTGAAGGGCAAAAGAGGGCTTTTTGCAAGGGATATATAAGGAAAAGTTTAATTAGGGTCTAAGGACGGTTTTTGGAGGAGATTAGACAGAGATTAGAGGCTCGGAGAAGAAGAGGAGGCTAGACATCATCAAGATCATCACCATTACATCTAGTCTATTTCTTCTTCCTTTCATTTTTAGTTTTTTAATTATGAACAAATACATTGTTATTATGTTTATGTTTATAATGGAGAACTAAATTCTTTTTGTGCTAGAGTATTAGATGAATCTATTTTGATTATTGAATTGTGGTTTCTATTATTATTTCTATGAAATTCTTCTCGTTTGTTCATATCTTCTTGAATTAATTTTATCATATTAATGTTTGGCCATCATTATTGTGAATTGAAATCTAGGGTTTATGCTTGAGAAAGATAAACATAGATTGGACATAAGAAGATTTGACATAGAGTGATTGTGAGATTGAGAGATTCCTTGAACTCTATGAATTTGGTTTAGAATAACTATTGCTTAATGACGTCTTGATTAATTAATAGCGAATAGAGATATCATATTGATTAATTGAGATTAATTGCATATATGCTTGAGAAAGATAAATGCATTATATTATAATTCTAGAAATTACAAATGAGGAGAATTGATTAGAATAATAAAGAAACTATGCTCATAATTGAATAGTGAAATCATTACTCTAGTACATATATCTTCTATTTAATCACTTTTCAAGAGCATAAGATTTGGTTATCTTGTTATTTCATATTCTTTATTTTATTGTTTGATTAATTTATTGACTTTTCTAATTAAAATTATAGACTTAACAGTGATAGTAATTAGTGAATTTAATATTTAATCCCTGTGGGTTCGACATCTTTTAATTTAAAACTATATTGCAATACACCGTACACTTGCGGTAGAAAAATTCGGTATCAATATTCAAGGTCTTGTTATAGAAGGTGATGGGATCATGTATGAAGGAGTTCATTCAGAAGCCACAAAGAAATTACCGAAGAATGACAATGGGGTGAGAAGTACAAAGAGACCGGTAAAACACGTCAGCCACTACTTGAAGTATCTTTGAAGACAGGTATACCCAAGATTGAGGTAACATAAGAACCTAAAGTTTGTCTGAATGGATAGTTTCATACCAGATTTTTAGAAGATAGAATAAGGATTGGTTAGCACACTATGGTATTAGACTGTGTCTGTGGTGGACTGATATAGAATGACAACACGATGGATTCTATCCTTGCGTAAGACGTGGAACTATAGGGCGATGAATCGAGTATTAGGACGCACCCAAGTATAGACTAATAAGGGTGGTTGTTCGTGCTTCGTGGTAGATGAAAGAATAATAATGCAAATATTATACATGGAGCATTAAGTTCACGGTAATACCAGATAGCCACGGTTAGGGTGCGGTGACGACACCTATGGAATAGTAGTGCATGCACTAGTATAAGGAATTAAAGTGTTTGATCACTCATAGAGGAATAATCATGAGATTAAGGCCCTAAAGGGAATTAATGGGTGAGGCACATTCGAAACCCTTGATTGCATAGAGAAAATTAACATGGAAACTGACATCCTAAGTTGGAAAGATCTGTGCTAGTTGGATAGGACGCTACGAATTATAGTAAAGTCAGACGAGGTAACGACTAAGATTGGTATAGAACCTACAGTTGATAGTTGGCAGATATACCTCTATGGACAATGAAATGCAGAGAGAATATCTTGTAGGAATGATTTAGAATCATACCATTTTAGTATGAATGGGTTAAGGTATGATGATCGGATGAGTGATTCGATAGAACCTGGCACTGAGGTAGAGATTCTGGATGAGTATTGTACTACCTCTTTATGAATATTGTATCCCAGAATTTGAATGGTTATTAAGATCTGAAATTTGTATATTGGAAGGTAAAAGGGTATAACGATGGACCGTATGGGGGGACTACATTAGATTGCAAGTAAGATGATTGGATATGAAAAGTTGTGACTCAACAGGTTGAGTTAACACACCTTGGTTTGTGTGAACGGGTGTTACAATAATGTGTATGGGCGAAGGAAGATTATATGTCTCCGTGAGACACCAAAGTTGATGGTGTCAGACTGAGACCCTTTATTTTTTCTAGTTTTGGAAAAAGGTTGTAGGGGACAAATAGTATAAGATTGAGACTAAGAATTATCAGTTACATTCGGATAGATTGACAATATGAAGGAATGACTCTAACTTTAAGAAATGTACATAGAATGTGTAAAGCAGTTGGGGCATTGAGATAAATATGGTCCCTGGATTGAATGGTCATAGTGATGGAAGCCAGTCAATGGCTAGGGTGACTCTGAATAAGATACAGTGAGATAGGGAGCAAGAAGCACTCCTTCCAAGTAAGAGAATGACAGACAAGAAGTATTATGGTTCAGAATTGGTTTGGAGAAACCAATGAAGTTATTAGGATTATTAGGGCAGAAGTGTCCGCCTATTTAAAAGGACATAATAGTTTGCAAATTTCAAATATGGTAACATGGAGTTCCAGGATGGGAGATCTTTGTATTTCTTCGAGTATTGTGGACAAGAATGGATAAGATACTTCGGGAAAGAAAGGGGAGTTTTGACTCCCGATTTAATAACACTTCTAAAATCTTATCAAGGATTAGGCCGGGGCCTACATATTAGCTTTACCATAGCAGGGGTGGTGGCTCATAAAGTGTTACTGGTGCCAATGTTAGAGAATATTTATTATTGCTCAATGGAAATATGGAAAAACCAATATACAACTCTATGCAAAAAAATACAATAGACAAGGTAATTGATTATATAAATATTACAACTCAATTGCTCAAAATACAAGTAACTAGAAAGATGTAGAAGAAGAAGATTACAAACTCAAAACATTAATAATACAAGTAAATAAGAACAACAAGATCAAAAGAATGAAAATAAAACAAACTCTCACACAACCAAAGTGTAGAGTGGTGGGGATCATCAACTTGAACAAGGTTCAAGACCTTTGTCCAAAAGCTTATTTCTACCTATTCTCTAAGCACTAAGGGATCTCTCTAGGAAATAGCTCTCTGGAATTATCAATCCTTTTGATGTATTTTCCAGCCAAGTGCTTTGTGGATGGAAAATGGTGTGTCTTACAAGTGAGCATTAGGCTCCTATTTATAGAGTTTGAGATACCCCTTTGAATTTCAAATTCCACCAACCCCCATGGCTGCTACCAATGTTTAATTGGATGTTTATGGAATTAAAATGGAGATTTGGGAGTTATTTGGGATGTTAGAACCATTCAATTTGGAAAAAACTGAAAAACCACATAGACTGTTAGCCTCACTGGCCGCGGCCAGAATCATCAGTGGCCGCGGCCACTGGCCTCTGTCCCCCAGGCCGCGGCCAGGGAAAGATAGTGGCCGCGGCCACAGCCTATTTTCAGCCAAAAATGTGATTTTTCCAAAACGTCCCAAATCCTTTCCCACATGATTTTGTAACCTCCAAACACCTATTGGGAGTTAAAAACATCTCTCCAACAGTCATATATCATCATGACTTTGTGAAATCCAATCTCAAATGTGTAACATATAATATACACATTATTGGGTAATATTTGGGAGTTACAAATTTGTAACTGATTTTGTAACTCCAAAATATGTCACATTTGGGCACACACATGTGTCCAATTTTGTGACTCTCAATAATATGTTACAAGGTGTGATAAATCATATTTGTGTGAAAAATCACATTTTGTCACATTATTTAATATAATATTATATTATATGAAATAATATAACAGCCAATGGCAAGGAAAGAAGTGGGAGTTATTGCGCAAGGAAAAACTAATGGAATTATGTTAAATGAGATAAGGTCTTATGGAATAATACTGTCACTATAGTGAGAGTGTTACTAAGGGATAAAAGGTAAAGGACTAGACTATGTGACTATAATCAGATTCACGAGATTCTGCCCCGAGGTGTTGAATAAATTTCGAGGACAAAATTTCAATAAGGAGGGGATAGTTGTAACAACCCGAATTTACCATTAAGGCTAAGTGCCTGGATTACAGTGCCGGGAGGGCATAATGGGATATACATGTTGAATCAATTGAATAAATGTGTGACTACATGGCATACATGATTTATATGGTAATATTGATTTAAATTCATGTTTATGTGTATTAAATATGCATGTGCGCCAATTGTTGATAGTAAGGGCATATTTGTTATATTGGCCCATTGTGGCAATAAATGTGATTATATGTGCATAAATGATTGGGACCACATTATTATGTGGATATATTTGCAGTATACGATTTGTGACGCTCCTAGTGAGTGGGTTAGCAGAATAGTCACAACGGGGTCCAATACCCGGCTCGCGGCGAGCCTAGGGGTAATTTGGAAAGTTTAAAGTATATTTGGGATTTTTTGAGTAATTGGTAAGTATTTGGTAGTTAGTTGGGCATGATGGGATTAATTGGGAATTTATAGGACTACTCGAGGAATTAGCGGGAAATGTGGCAAATGAGGATTTTTCCCTTGGGGCCATTTAAGGTTAAGGGTATGCTTAAGGGTGTTTTAGTCCTTTGGCCAAGGTATAGGCTTGGTTTAAGGACTTCAGTAGAAGCTTGGGATGGACTTGAATCTTCTTAGGAAGAAATCAGAAGGAAAAATAAACTAAGGAGTTGCTTTCTCTCTCTCTCTCTCTCTCTCTCTCTTTCCACCACTCACGTTTTCCTTCTCCCTCTCTTGTGCCTAAGGGAGTTTTGAGGTTTTGGAGGAGGAAACTTAAGGAATTCAGTAGGAAGTCTGGAGATTTGAGGCTAGAATTATGTCCTGTTTTGCTGGGAAGATGTTTAGGTTGAGTTTAAGCTGGCTTTTTAATGACTTCTGGTTTAGGGTAGTAATTTCAGTAGGTTTTGGGGTGTTTAGTTTAGTTATGTTGCTGTAATATGAACTATGGGTTTAATTACGAGAGTAGGGTTGAATTGGGTGAAGATTTATGGGTTTGGTTGGGAGAAAACACAAAAGGAAACTAGGTTTTTTGTGTTCGGAGGCCCAAGCGGCGACCCTGTTCTTTAGGTGCCGCGACCTGCCTATTTGAAGGGGCTATAAACGCCTCTGATTTGCCCAGGTGTTGTGGCATGGGGGAGCATGCCGCAGCCCTAAAGGGGATGTCGTGGCTGTAAATGCAAAAATAGGGGAGGTTAAGGTTTTTAGCTCTAGAACTCAAATGTTAAGGCTCATGAAGGATTTTACTACCTAGTTTAGTATAATTCGAGGTGCCGGTGGCTATTATTTGATTCCAAATATTTTTAATGGTTTAGGATCTTATTGGTTATCCACTATCGCATTGTGACTGGATTGTACCTCAAGGGCTCGGGATTAGGATCATGCTCGGGGATACCATACGCTTCCTGCTCGGGACCTGAGGTAAGAAAACTGTACCTGAGTTGTGATTGGGGGCTTAAACCCCCTAATATGAATATGTCATTGATATGAATATACCTGTATCTGGAATATATGGATGGGCATGCTTGTATATGTTGCCATTGATTATCTGCTATGCATTGTGTATTGTGAATATATATGTTTGCAAACTGGCGTAAGGGTGTCGAGGGGCCAATAGCAAGCGTGCGGAACGCAGCCCGATCTAAGGATTCCAGGGTCGGCTAAGAGACCAGGGGACTCGGCCTAAGGGCATCGGGCTTGGGTATTATACCATAAATAGAATATTACTATTGGTTGGTTATTTATATCCTATCGTTAATTGAGTTTGATGATTAATATTTACTGTTTAATTACTATTGCTTAGTTGTGCATGTTGTTTTTAAGTTTTCTTATTGAGCCTTGGCTCACAGGTGCTACATGGTGCGGGTAAGGAAAGAGATAGCGAGACCAGCCATGAGTTGGAGAGCTTCAGGGGCGGTGTGTACATATGCGACCTCCTTGATCGCCACAGTTGGGATAGCTTGGGAGGAACTACGGTTAAACCCTGTTTTGCCGCTTAGGACGGCCAAATTGTATTTTATTTGTCTTTTATGAGTTTGTAAACTGATTTTGGGATCCCGTGTAAAAACATAATATTTTAATGATTAATAACCATTTTGTTGACCAAATCTTTTAATACTTGACCTTGACTTAGTCTTTAATTACACATTTAATTTTCAAATGACTTGCTTTGTAGGTTAAGCACTATTTTAAACACAGAGTGTAACGGTCTTGGTTATCCAGGGCATTACATACGGTGACCCGAGGGTTTGAGTGGTTTACTTTTGACAATCAAAATTTACACGAGCTAAGATATGTCCTAGCATCAACGCATGGTTCCACCCGTAGTGCTAGGCCACACACTATGAATTCGGTAAATTCCATGATACTTCAGGATTCGTGTCCGAGACTCTTCAGACCCACTACTTTTCTTTTGAAAGCAGTTTAATGCAAAACTGCTTAAGGAATCGTGACCCATAAGCTACCTAGAGCCAAACCTAAAAACCTCTCAAATTCTACCTCCAAACAGGTATCCTAATCGATTTATCAGTGACATTTTCCTTGCAAAACCCAGAAAATTTACCAAGTTTTCAAATACCTTATTTCTAAACAAGTCTACTATCATTCTTTTAGCCTAAACCGAACCCTATTTAAACTCAGACAAGGCCATAATACGAAACGATACTGAACAAAAAATGTTTTTCAAAGTAAAAAACTCATTAGAAAATAAATAATTAAAAGACTCAAGTTAGAAGAGGAAATACTTACGTTTTATACGTTTGTTCGATGAGAATGATTGATGCATCCATAGGTAGGAGCTTAAGAGCTTCTAAGAAACTGAAGGGCGATGAAGGTTTGTGAAAAAGGTTTGAGAGAAAAAGGAGATTTTTGTTTCTGAAAGGAAAGTATTTGAATGCAAAGGTTGTAAGGTTCAGGTCTGATCTCCCTATTCATATGTATACTTTGGAATTAATTCGGGACATCTGATTGGGTCAGCTCGAGATCCAAAGGCCAAGATTAAATTACCCGTGTGGTGGCAAAAAGTTGACATGATAGTTGTCATAGTCCTCGAAACCCGAGTAGACGCCAATTACAAATGGTCGTGTGTTCAACACTCGAGTAGTAGGCAGGCACGATTTTACATAACAGAAGCCTAAAAGCCTCTACTGTGTGTGTCAGAAAATGATGACGTCAAGCACAAGTAGGAGCTTGGGGGGAAAAGTTGTACCCCAAAAATTAACACGAGTTTAATCACTTAGCTAAGGGTACAGTTGGCAGATGAATATATTGAAAAAGCAGACGAGTAGAACATTTAACTAATCATGATGTGAGTAGCTCGACTTGGGACTTGACAGCACGACATTCAGGTAATTGATAGATCACCTCTTAGGATGACGGTCTAGTTCGAGACATGTAGTGGCCAGATCCCCTTTCAGGCGCACTAAATATGTTCAACTCGTAAAAACCTGGTCATGATGAATATTGAAGGATACCGAGAGACTCGGAGGCACTCTATACGCTTATTAATGCCAGACTGTATTGCACATTTATCATTCATTGTTCGAGATAAAAAGTGTATATTCTGTTAGGCAATCAAATCTCTATGTAAATGGAAATTATCTTAATTAAATGTATACCACATTTATGTACACGGTTACCCAAACCTGTACAGAAAATTCCACTAAGAATATCAGGGATAATGGACAGGAAAAGGGACCGCCTTTTTTTGTAATACTAAAACTTTGCAGAAATTGTGAGAAAAGAGCAATAATATTTTCTCGTGGACTAGGTGGATTTTAACCACTAAACCACGTAAAATTGTGTGTGTACGAAAGAGTTCATATAAGATTATTACGGTTTACAAATAAGCACTAATACACTTATCAGATTTCTAAATCTATTGTTGGCAAAAAACTACATCAACAGTAGTTATCATTGTCAGAAAAGTTCTAGAATTCAGAAAATTAAAATCTAAACTTTCTAAAAGGGGTACCCCTTTTGTAATTGTAGCACGAACTAATCTCGACCTATTATTTTATAGGTGTGTTCAACTCGTCTATTACTTCTCCACTCGAAATCTCACCGGGAAATGCTTATTTTAGAGTGAAAACGGTGCATTATGTCAACAATTAAAAAAAAATCAATTTTAATGCCAATTTTCACAAGTCTTTGGCTCATAGTCGAATATCTGTCAGTATTTTTGTCGTATCTCCCCCTACACAACTAAAAATCGCAGGAAATTTATATTTTGGAGCCTAAGAGAGAGGGCTACCACTTTCATGATTTCCTCTATCGATGATTGGGTAGTTATCATTGTCGAAAAAATTCGTCAGTCAGAAAAATCAAAATCAAAATTTTCTAAAATGGGTACCGCTTTTGTAATTATCACCCGAAGTAATGTCGACATAATATATTCAATCAGTTTTCAACTCTTTTGTAACTACTTTTAGAGTTAAAATGGAACATTAGGTCAATAATTGAAACAATTTCAATTTTGAAGGCCTATTTTCATAAGACTTTGGCTCATAGTCGTACATCTATCAATATTTTGTTCATATCTCCCTCTACACACCTCTAAATCACATGAAATTTTATATTTAGAAGCCTGCTGATGGTAAGAACTCGTCAACTAAGTTAGATCAAGAACTTTTGGAGTTGTAAAAGAAGTGAGCTTAAACTCATTAAACTTCAGGCACACTTCCTTACGATTTCAACAACATAAAATGTAAATGCTGGAATTCTAGAGTGAAAAATGGAGAGAATGTTGAATATCTCTTTTCATTAGCAATAACTGGTTACAAAATTCTCCCAAAATTCCCCCTTTCTAAGGTGAAGGGAGGTCATATTTATAGTAGAGCACTATTGGCTCACTGTACATGGTGATCCTTGGGGACACGACCTTGCATATGCAGTCTACAGATGGTAGTGGTGCCAGGAGCGTGGTGGTAGGCTCCGGTACACGCCAAGGGTCTGCAGGAGCACCTCAACTTCAGTACCTGGTTGTACCTCCACCATCTGTTTAGTACGAATATCAGATGTTGGCTGAGAAAGACCACATTAGGTACCTTACTCGTACGACCACTACTTGTCTGGCATGAATATTAGGGTCAGATACCTGGGATCTTCAGAGTCATACCCCAGTACGTACTTCATACCCGTACGATCTCTTTGAGTCAAGTGTAGGTTCTTACCCTCACAGGGAACCTATTCTTTTAACCTTTGAATGTTCCTCTTCTGCTCATATAATTGTTCCATTGGTGACACCTTCCATGGAACGTATGGAGTTGTGACACTGCGTGGTGCGAGGCGTCATGTGGTTAATTGATGCATGTAGGGCTCAAGACAAGGGCGCAGCTACTTGGCGCACGAGGCACCTAATGAGGACCTCGCGTGGTGCACCTGCTGGGCATGCGAGGTGTGAGACGGGGGTTTCGCATGGTGAACCTACTGGGCGTGCGAGGCACGAGACGGGAGTGTTGCTACGTGGTGTGTGAGGTGCTTGATGAGGGCCTTGCATGGTGCACTTGTTGGGCATGCGAGGCACGAGACGGGGGTCTCGCGTGGCGCACATGCTTGGCACACGAGGTGTGAGACAGAGCGTCATGTGGCTAACGGGGCTTCGCCTGGCGAGGCTGCCCAACACACATCTAGGGGTGTAGGCACATGTACGTATTTGGGCCTTCACGGGACCTTAGCACGAGATGTGGGTTTTTAACCGGTATGGAATTTTTAGCATCCACACTTGCCCCCCAGTCTATCAGAGGGCCTATAGGCGCTCTGGTAGACTATTCGCTATGGTGTCTTGAAAGCATAGGTGGTGTTAGTGTGTTTCTTTGCTTTGGTGGTATATAAAAACACACTTTAGAGGTCGTGATCCTCATGATCCCTTAAGATTGAATGTAACCCTATTATTTTGCTTTGCGGATCCCAATGTGGGTGTTTGGCTTCATTTTTTACCATAGAACAAGCATTGGATTCAACGGCTAGGATGAGTTTGTGCTTCCTATAAATAGGTCTTCTTCTCAAAGTCAATTACTACACTTTCTTTTCTTAGCTTGGTGGTACTTTTATCTTCAAATCTTCCAAGAGGTGAGTGGTTCCACCCCTCATAAGGGCACTTTGTCTTTCTTTTCTCCATATTTTTTTATATGTAAATATCTATATATGTGGTAGGAGACTAAAACATCTATCTCCTTTCTTTTTGTAGGCGTGTACTTTCGACCCCTGGTATTTCTGCAGCTGCGACGGTGCGCGACTTTACCCGCTCAAGGTATGCTTTCACCCTTTCTTGCGCTTAATGGGTCTAAATTAATGTTACTTGTTGTCTCGACCGGAGCTCCTCGTGAGCTACTTTAGTATATGCACCCATTTGCACATATACCCTCCCTTGCACCCTGTAGTTTGTTGTTTCGAGCACTTGTGTCTAGTTGTTTTGAGCTTATTCCTTTCCACATACACTTGCACCCATATCAACAACGAGACACGGCTTTATGGCATGTGAGAGGTTGTCTAGCGTTCCTCTGGGGGTTGAGTTTGTAGACGTGTCCTCAGACTCGGGGTCCCCCGAAAACAACCCTTACCAAAACTACGACACCTTGAGGAGGGCCCATATATGTCACCTTGAACACATGATCGAGCTTAGGCATAAAATCTGGGTGGTGGAAAGCGAGATAGATTCAGCTTTGAGGGGTGATGGATTCCCTTTCTCCTTTGATCTTAATGATCACATTGCAAGCCTTATGGTGAACCTTCTTGACCTACAAATGGAGCTAGAGTTCATGGAGGGAAACCTCCCTCCTGAATCCTCAGCCCCGTGTTCTCTCTATAGTAGCCCCAAGGTCACCCCTGGTTCCGCTCAACCCTTGTCCTTAATCCACTCGTGTTTGATGCTTCCATAGCCAATGTCCTGGTGAAAAACTCATGCAAGAAGAAGAAAATGGAGGGTAAAGTGCTCTGTTTTGACCTCGCCATTTTCCTTTGGTTTTTGAGACATCTCAAAGAGAATGAGATGATAGGTCACTCTCGATAAGTCAAACTCTGTTCCTTTATTGGAGTCCACCATCAATTCCCATGTGTTAGAAAATAGGCTGCTACAGTTGTCTGAGAAATACCACATTAGCAAAGAGTACAAGCTGTATGTACCCTCCAACAAGTGTCGGGCTGATAATCCCCCCCAGGGCAATGTTGCTATGAGCGAACATATTTTGAAGGCTGGTGGGACCATTCCCTTACACCCATTCTTCGTCATGGTCTTGAATAACTTCGACCTTGCTTCGCTTTAGCTGGCTCCCAACAACTGCTTGACCTTAAGCTACCTATATATGGCGTTCATGAAGCTCAACAGTCGCGCTCCCACGACCTAGGAGGTGCATTTTATGTACAATCTCATGCCCACTCCTAAATCTAAAGGCTTCTACTTTTTACAAAAAGCCAACTCTCAAGTCTCCTTGATAAAGGGTTCCGTTTCTAACCCAAGTTCCTGGAAGCAGGACTTTTTGTTTGTGAAAGGTCCCCTTTCCATCCGCGAACATTTCAGCTCATCTCCAAGTATGTACTTCAACTCTTTCCTTTTATATTGGGTTTGCTATTGTGGAACTTATACTCATATTGATAACTAAGTTGATTGTTCAGAGAACTTTAGTATCCTCGACGTTCCTGAGTCAGAGGCGGTGCCGGTAGATGTCTTCCTTGTCCCAGACCCTGCAATGAAAATGGGTGCCCATCTCTTTACTGTGGCCAACCTCAATCACTATGGTCTATCCAGGGTTTCGAAGCCCGACCTGCTATGGCACATTTCTGAGCAAAAGAAGAAGGCAACTCCGATAGAAACTCACTCGGACTAGGGTGATGTTGAATGGGTGCCTGAGGAGATTTCCCCCAAATCTAAACGTCCAACTCGACTATCTCCATCTTCCAGGGGGTGCCCCTCTTTTGCTTCTACAGACCATGACACGACTTCTAATTCTCGCGGTTCACAGACCATGCAAGGGCGCTTTGTTCTGCCTTTCTCCAATGAATTTGATAATCTTCCTTACGCTTTCGCTAGTCATGGCCATTCGAGGTACCTTTTGTTTGATGTTCCTACGCCTCCTCCAACCTCGGTGAGTGGGTCATCTGTCCCTGCTCACCCTGGCACTCCTAATTTGGAGGGGACGTCCTGGTTGGGTCGCACGTCAGCCCCTTACATGGAAAGGTATGCCCGAGTTGCCGAGGGTATTCCCGAGACCGAGTGGAGAGGTCTCGAGAATTTTACCATGGTAGAGCTTGAGGAGACCTTTGTGCACTCCACAACTTGGGTGAGTTCATGCGTCTTACACTGGTCTTTTTTTTGTTTTTGGTTCCTTGTTTACTCACTTTTTGCTTCCTTCCAGGCTTTTCTAGTGGCCTAATGTTTCATAGACTCAGCACAGGGTTTATCTTCATCCAACGCTGAAAGGGATCATCTAGCGGTCAGAGTTCAGGAGCACGAGGGATAGCTTGCTGATGTCAACCTCAAGCTGGAGAAAGCCCTGGCGAAAGCCTCTTTGTCGTCAAAAAAGAAAAATAGAGCGAAAGCTAAGGCTGAGGTTGTGGGGGAGGGTCACTCTCATGGAGGCTGATTTGGCAAAGGTTGAGTATAAGTCCGTAAAGCGCACCCTTTATGGAATGTGGAGGCAGAATCCTAGTTTCGACTTCTCCTCCTTTGGTGACCATATCGTTGCCAAGGTGGCCGAGTGGAATGCTCGCAGTTGGAGGCCTTAAGATTTTGTTTCTACAATTTTTATCTTTCACTTCGATTTGGTTGTATGCTTATTCGAACCTTATTATACCGGAGAGGTTTCTCCTGGTTTTTTTATTTTTTTGCATTTTCCTTCAAGAACTTTTCTAAGTCCTGTTGTGGTTGATGCCGACTTTATCCTGCAACATTATAATGACTTTCCTCTTTTATATATATATATATATGTGATCATTTATTTTTATTTCTTTATGCTTGATGTCCTTTTGAGCCCACTCCTGTATGTAGGAGCCAAAGGGGTTCGATAGGTCTTTCTTTTTTCTCTTTTTAATAACTCGTTGATACTTTATTTGGACCGGTAGTGATGTTCTCTTTGGTGCACCTTGATTGTATTTGTAAGGATATGTTGACCCTTTGGGTTCAAGCCATCCTTTTATATATTTTTATGCGCGCTTATTATTTCTTGCGAGAAGCGTCCTTCTCGTCATTATGCATAGTACTATTTTTACAAGGGCTTCTTTTATGACCCTTTTTGGTTAGACGGCTTGGTGGCCACTCTAGGCTTATTAGTGGATGCTCTTCCTGTGGCCTTTCCTCATGTGGAGGTATTAGCCTTTATTAGGAGGCTTTTCCTGTAGGACCTTTTGACCCTCATGATGTTCATAAGGGTAGCTAATCCTCGTGAAATCAAGAAATGCCATGCAAGGTTTTCTTCCTTATTTCCTTTTTTTTTATAAGGGTCTCTTTTAGGACCCTATTTGGCTGTATACTCTGCCCCCAAGTGGTTGGCAAGATTTATCTCGTCGGGCACTTTGATCATTTTGCTCATGCACTTTGATAATTCCAATTAGTGATAGGTACACGAGAGATAGATACGTGCTCACATAAATGAGGAGTGTGACATGCCAATAAGAAACATATTCATTAAAAATTAGTAGAGTACATAGGTATTTATGGCAACATTATTCTTACTACATATCAGGGCATCTAGGTTATCCCTCTAATTCATAGCTGCTTTTAAGGGGAGGACTCACAGCTATGTTGGGGGGCTAACTACGGTAAACCTTTTGATTTATCATACTAAAAGTGGAGCTTTACCCGATGTTCCCTCTCAGGCACGTATGCACAACCATCGATTCTGATCTCCTCAGTAACTTTGGGGTTGAACTCATGTGGGTTTGTGCTCCCATGTACTACCATCGCCATAGGTTTTGGAGGTTTCATGACTGTACGAAGGGACGTGTTATAACATTACCTTGCTTCTTTATGTTCCCCTTTCACGCTCGCTACCCCCCCCCCCCCCCCCCAGGAGTTGGGAATTTTATTGCCAAGTTGTATACTGAGGTTATCGCCTTCAATTATCTCAGGGAGGGTCTCCCTAATACCGCGTTGAAGGCCGAGGAACAGCTTACTACAACAAAGTTTATCATTACAATGGTCTTTCTGGGTGGCTCTCCCATGGTGAGGGCTAACTCGATTATGCCCAGGGTTGTATTGAGTCTCCTGTAAATCTATACAGGGAGGTGTTGCAGAGCTTTGGGTTCTTGACGTCCAATCCCATCTTCTCTAAGGCCGAGCGATATATGATGTCTATGGAGCTCCCATTGTCTACCAGAATCCAATGCACCTTCATGTTAGCCAACTGTACACTCAATACCAAGGGGTCATTGTGCAGAAAATGCACACCCCGCCCGTCTTCTTCAGTGAAGGTTATTAAGTCGTTTTCCCTTAAAAGCTTTTTGGGGGTCGTTGTTCTAAGCTTAACATGCATGGGGGTAGACTTCGTCTGGTTTCTTTATCGTATCTGTCTCGCCCCTTTCTCTATTCTCCTCTGAATCCTGGTCCTCCGAATATCGTCCTCACATCTCCTTGCACTTCTGGGGCTACATCTCATGCTCGTGGTGAGGGGGGTCTATCATCTGGTCTTTTATTTTCTCTTCGGACATATCTACCCATGTTCCCCCTGCGTATGAGCTCGTCAATTTCCACCAATAAATGACTGCATTTCGCCGTGGTGTGGCCAATGTCTTTATTATACTGACAGTACTTTCCAGGATGTCTCTTTGACTGATCTCTGTTCATTGGTGGGGTTCTCCTGAAGGGGACCTGATTCTCGTTCGCTACGAAGATATGTTCCCTAGTATGTGTTAGGTCAGTGTAGAAGGTGTGGGATGTTTTCCTAGGGTTACCTCGATGTTTGTGCTTCCTCTAGTGGTCATCTCTTGGTCCTTCGTACACTCTTTCCCTTTTTGTTTCATTCAAACCTTCAGGGGTTGAGGGATTGACAAGTGACGCCTTCAGGTTCTCATGGTCGTCTTCGACACGGATGTACTTTTTTGACTGCTTGTAGAAATTGTCTAAGTTAGTGACCTCCCTCTTTAGCTTGTTATCCCATAACTTACTACCCGGGCGCACCCCGGTTGTAATGGCCATTTTTAACTCCCCACGGGTTAGGCTTCCTACTTTGGTCGCCTCCTTATTGAACCTACGGATGTAGCTCTTTAGGCTCTCTTCTTCTTCTTTTTGTTTCACATTAGCAAGGTCGGTGCCTTGGATGGTGTAATCACGCACAGTGTGATGTTGCTGGAGAAATTCATCAGAAAATTGTTGCCAAGACTTGATGGACCCTGGCCGGAGTCTCTTAAACCACTTGTACGCAGGACCCTTTAATGTGACAACAAAATAGTGGCATCTGGCTCTACTAGTAATTCCCCTTAACTTAATTAGGTCATTGAACGCATCAAGATGGTATTTTGGATATGTATTACTTTCGTAAGGGGACATGTTAGGCTCTTTTAAGTTGACTGGGAGTCGCACGGCTTGGATTTCTCTAATGAAGGGAAATTCGTAATCAAACTCATCATCGACAGCGTGTCCCCCAGACGCGGTGATTATCTTGCTCCACAGGCTCCTTATCTCGGTGTCTATGTCTTGCCTCCTTTTGTTCAAGGAGTCTCTCAAGTCTGATGGGTTGGCCTTTCCTTTGTCTTCCGCAGGAGCCATAGGAGGCATGGTCCTCTCATTCGTCCTTCTCCAGTTGAGTTCTTCCCTTAAGCCGGAGGGTGTTTCCTTTGAAGTGACCTCAACTTCGTTGTGAGGGTTAGCATTGTTCCCCCGCTCTGGCCTCTCAGGCTGCTTTGCCTGTCCTGGACGTTCATATTGCTTTGGCCGAGGGGTATTACTAGTGGAGAGTCGAGTCCTCCTGTTATCTACAGGGACTGTGGTTTCTCCTCCTTCATGGCCTTTTTCCTTTCGCCTAGGGAGAGGCATGCTTGAATTTCCCTATAGTTGGCCATTCAACACCTCTTGCATATTCTCTAAGGTGGTTTCTAGCCTTTGATTCTATTGGTGTAACTCGTGTATCTCCTATTCGTAGAATAGAGTCCTAGAGCTCGAGCTTATGGAATGTACCCGTGGCCTCTAGTCGGGTCTACGTGTTGATGGACCCAGATCTTGCCGGCCGGAGTTCGGTACCTGCGGCGGCCTTGGGAGTGGAAATGCTCCAGCACCCCCCATAGGGGCAGCCCCCGGTCCTGGTCGGTTTCCATCGGGATGAACGACTGGGGATGAAGCCTCCCTTTCATCTTCAGGAGCTCTAGGCTCCTTTCGTGCATCCACATTTTCAGGTGGTGGAGGATTTCTCATGGAGGCTTTCAGCTAATCTCCGTCCAAGTGGACCTCAACCTCTCGTGGTTCTCTCAGACGCTTAGAACGCCTTGGCATATTTCTCTGTCGGAATCAATAGAAGAACAATGGCTTCACACTTATCTTTCCCATAGACAGTGCCAACTATTGACGGTAAGAACTCGTCAACTAAGTTAGATCAAGAAATTTTGGAGTTGTAAAAGAAGTGAACTTAAATACATTAAACTTCAGGCACACTCCCTTACGATTTCAAGAACATAAAATGTAAATGCTGGAATTCTATAGTGAAAAATGGAGAGAATGTTGAATATCTCTTTTCATTAGCAATAATTGGTTACAAAATTCTCCCAAAATTCCCCCCTTCTCAGGTGAAGGGAGGTCATATTTATAGTAGAGCACTATTGGCTCACGCTACATGGTGGTCCCTGGGGACACGACCCTGCATATGTAGTCTACTGATGGTAATGGTGCTAGGAGCATGGTGGTCGGCTCCAGTACACACCAAGGGTCTGCGGGAGCACCTAAACTTCAGTACCTGATTGTACCTCCACCACCTGTTTAGTACGAATGTCATTGTTTTGCTAAGAAGGACCACATCAGGTACCTTATTCGTACGACCACTACTTGTCTGGCATGGATATTAGGGTCAGATACCTAGGGTCTTCAGAGTCGTACCCCAGTACGTACTTCATACCCGTATGATCTCTTTGAGTCATGTGTAGGTTCTTACTCTCACAGGGTGCCTATTCTTTTAACCTTTGAATGTTCCTCCTATGCTCATATAATTGCTCCATTGGTGACACCATCCATGGAAAGTAAGGAGTTGTGAGGTTGCGAGGTGCGAAGTGTCGTGTTGTTGATTGGTGCAAACGGGATGCAAAACAAGGGTCCAGCTACTTGGCGTGCGAGGCGCCTGATGAGAACCTCGTGTGGTGTACCTATTGGGCACGAGAGGCATGAGACAGGGATCTTGTGTGGTGTACACGGGAGTGCAGCTACGTGGTGCGCGAGGCACTTGATGAGGGCCTCGCGGAGTGCACCTGCTAGGCGCACTAGGCGCGAGATGGGGATCTCGCGTGGTCCACCTACTGGGCATGCGAGGCGTGAGAGGGGAGTGCAGCTACATGGTGCGCGAGGTGCTTGATGAGGGCCTCACGAGGTCACCTGTTGGGCGCGCGAGGTGCGAGACGGGGGGCTCGCATGGTGCACCTGCTAGGCACGCGAGGCGTGAGATGGGGCGTCATGTGGCTAATGGGGCTTCACCTAGCGTGGTTGCCCAAAACACATCTAGGGATGTAGGCACATGTTCGTATTTGGGCCGTCACGGGACCTTAGCACAAAATGTGGGTCTTGAACTGGTATGGAATTTTTAGCATGTACAATCAGTTTTCAATTGTTTTGTTACTTTTTTAGAGTTAAAATGGAACATTAAGTCAACAATTGAAAAAATTTCAATTTTGAAGGCCTATTTTCATAAGTCTTTGGCCCATAGTCATACATCTATCAATATTTTGTTCATATCTCCCTCTACACACCTCCATATCACATGAAATTTTATATTTAGAAGCCCAAGAGAGACGGCTACAACTTTCATGCTTACCTCTATCGATGATTGCATAGTTATCATTGTCAAAACTTTGCTTGAATTTGTATAAGGGAATAATCTCAACATAATGTTTTCTACATGTGTTCATCTCACTCCTTACTTTTCCACTCGAAATATCACGGGGAAATGCTTCTTTTAGTGTTTAAATAGAGCATTAATTCAACAATTGAAAATTTTCCACTTTTCAAGTCAATTTTCACAAGTCTTTGACTCATAATCGAACATATGTCAGTATTTTGGTCGCATCTCCCTCTACACACCTTCAACTCACATGAAATTTTATATTTAGAAGCCTAACATTGAGGGATACTATTTTCTTGCTTGCATCTATTGGTGATTGCGTAGTGATCATTGTCGAAAAAATCTGGACTTCAAAAAATTAAAATCGAAATTTTCTAAAAGGGGTACCCCTTTTGTAATTGTAGCCAGAACTAATCTCAGCATAATATTTTCTACATGTGTTCAACTCGTCCATTGCCTCTCTTCTTGAAATATCACGGGGAATTGCTTCTTTTAGAGTTAAAATGGAGCATTAAGTCAACTATTGTAAATTTTGCAATCTTCAAGGCTAATTTTCACAAGTCTTTGTCTCATAGTCGAACATTTGTAAGTATTTACTCGTATCTCCCTCTACACAGCTCCAAATCGCTTGAAATTTTATATTTAGAAGCCTAAGAGAGAGGGATACTACTTTATTTCTTGCCTATATGGATGAAGTCGTAGTTATCATTGTCAAAAAAATTCTAGAATTCAGAAAATGAAAATCGAAGATTTTTAAAACGGGTACCACTTTTTTAATTGTAGCACGAAATAATCTCGACATAATATTTAATACATGTGTTCAACTCTTCTGTTACTTCTCTGCTCGAAATCTCACAAGGAAATGCTTCTATTAGAAGTAAAACGGAGCATTAAGTCAACAATTGATTTTTTTTATTTTCAAGGCCTATTTTCCTAAGTCTTTAGCTCATAGTTGAATATATGTCAGTATTTTGGTCGTATCTCCCTCTACACACCTATAAATCACATGATATTTTATATTTTGGAGCCTAAGAGAGAGGGCTACCACTTTCCAGCTAGCCTCTATCGATGATTGGGTAGTTCTAATTGTCAAAAAATTATACGAATTCAGAAAATGGAAATCAAAATTTTCTTAAAAGGAATACCCTTTTCGTAATTGTAACACAAACTAATCTCGACATAGTATTTTCTACATGTGTTCAACTCATCCATTTCTTCTCCACTCCAAATATCATGTGCGAATTCTTCTAAACAGAGAATTAAGCGAACGATTGAAAATTTTCCACTTTTCAAGGCCAATTTTAACAAGTTTTCGGCTCATAGTCGATCATTTGTTACTATTTTGGTTGTATCTCACTCCACACACTTCCAAATTGCATGAAATTTTATATTTAGAAGCGTAGGAGTGAGGGATTCTACTTTCTTTCTCTCCTCTAACATAATTTTCCAAAAGGGGTACCCCTTTTGTAATTGTCATCCAAACTAATGTTGACATAATATTTTCTACGCGTGTTCAAATCGTCCCTTACATCTTTACTATAAATCTCACGGGCTATAACTTCTTTTAGAGTTATAAGAGAGCATTAAGTCAACAATTGAAAAAAAATCAATTTTTAAAGAAAATTTTCATAAGTCTTTTGCTCACAGTTAAACATTTGTATGTAATTTGCTCGTATATCCCTCTACACACCTCTAAATCGCATGTGATATTATATTTAGAAGCCTAAGAGAGAGGGCTACCACTTTCATGCTTGCCTCTATAAATGATTGCGTAGTTATCATTATCGAAAAATTTAATGAATTCAGAAAATCAAAATCAATATTTTCTACATGGAGTACCTCTTTTGTAATTGTAGCAGAATTATTCTCAACATAATATTTTATGTTGGGATTGGTGCCCTTTAAAGCATATGTTTTGAACAATGTTTTATGAAATAAATAATTGAAATTAATTTTTACATATGTTGTTTGTTTATTATTATTATTATTAGAATAATATTATTTGAATATCATAAAATTCCTAAATTCGTTATTGTGACTACAATCTTGTATTGGTATACGAGGATTAAGATTGTAGGGGATAAATTAAAACAGTTCGCAGCAAAACATAGTTATATGGGATCTTTGGATTAAATCATGTAAGTACGGTTCACTAGCATTATGAATACATGTAATCTAGATCTCGATTAATTATGTAGTAGGACATCTTAGTAGGACATCGTTTACTTTATAAGTATTAATTAAACATATCAATAAGATGATCATATACAAATTCTTCTTAATCCTAAAGTTATTATGAACTCCTATTTATGTCATATATATTATTTGATTTACTCGTTATGGTTTGTCAAAATGATCAGGCTGAAATTTTTTGTTTTGGGAACTCATTGATGTAAATGGATGGGAACATAATATACAAATATGGAATCTATACATTTCTTAGAGAAATTGAATAATGGTTCACCTAAGGGTTGACTTTTTGAGCTAAAAGGTTATTGAGTTCAAATTCATAAATCAGTTTATGAATTAACATTCACTAGTAAAGTTAATGGTACTTAAGGAAACAAGATATAATTAAAGAGGTTAAACAGTAATTAATTCCTACTTTAATTGTGAACCATTTGTAGATGATTGAATTGTATGTAGTGATTAAATCAATAGACACTTTTATGTTTTAAAAGTACTCAATAAATAAATATTTATAATTACAAGAGTGTATCTTATATTTTAAGTGGAATACTTTTGAGATTAATAAATTAAGGTTATTATATTAAAGAGTTTTAATTAATAATCTAAATTTATTGGAGCTTGAAATTATAGATCCATAGGTCCCCGAGATGGCTCTATCAACACTATTGAAGGTAAGAGTTGAAATTGAGAAAAATCAGGAAAATGACAATTTTGGAAGAAATTTGTTCTTCGGGGTCAAATATGTAATTGAGAAAAATTGATTAATTAATATATTAATTTTTGAAATTAATAAATAAATTAATTAATTATATTTTCAAAAAATAATTTTTTAATTAAAATGAAATTTTCAAAAATAGAATTTAAATAATTAAGATAATTAATTTTAATTATTTAAATATAGTGAAAAAGATATTTCTGATAATTCAAATTGGATTTGAACTTGAAATGATATTGTTGACCCTCGATTTGAACAACGACACGGAATCAAAAATATGACAAGAAATGAGATGATAATCAATAATGGAGCCTAATGATAAAGAACAAACGCAAACGATTTATAGTGGTTCGGCCCCAAATGATGGTAATGACCTACATCCACTTAGTGCTATTATTAATATTGAATTCCAATGTCATGAACAAAGAACTAGGGTTCTTGAGTTTCATAAACCTTAGGAGAATTACAACAAGACGATGGATAATCGCACTGTATGTTCTTTCTCTCAGCATTCAGAGAAAAGATTCAAAAGTCAAAAGCCCCTTCCTTGAGCTCTCTCATACATATTTATAGGCTCAAGGGGGGTTACATGGGCCAATGGGCCTTAACTCTCCTTAATATTCGTGTATCATGGTAATAAAAAGGAAATAATCAACGCAGTTATTACAAGATTACAATTTTTTAAGGAAATAAACCGAATCATACGACCAGCCTTGTCGTATCTAATCGTGAGGTTTGACGAAGCAAGGTGTAGCTGGTCGATAATCGAACAACATCTCCTTATTTCGACTCTGCCACATGTCAACCACGTGTGAGAAATCCTTGCCACATCATCAGCAACCGTTTTTGGGTAAACATTTGCCCCCCCAAGTTTATTTTACTATGACCAGCATAAAGTAAACTTAAGAAACTGACCTTTCGCATACCCCACCAAATCTGTCAGAGCCGCCCATGCCTTCTCAAAAAAGGTAACTAATCATGTCCAATCAAGTCTTTTCGGTTTTCCAAAAACTTGTCTGACGGCTATTACACTTGCCCATACTTTGAAAATAGTAATTCCATGATTACCTCTTTTATGGTGTCACAATCACTATAAATAATACCCAAATATCACATTTTTACTTTTTACTTTTCACTCGCCTTCTCTTCTTCAAGAACTCTGAAAAATTTCGACCACTAGAGCCAAGAAAATCCCAGAAGCTCCCGCTGCTGATCTAAGGAACTTTTGCTCAGACGCTCAAAATGTTCATGTTCATGCTCCGCCTTTCATCCAAGTAAGCTTTCCAAACCTTTCAGTCTTTTGAGTAAAAATTCGATTTTTAAGCTAGTTGAAAAACTGGGTGTTTACCGCCTTCTCGGAGTGAAAAATGTTTTCTCTGAAAAACTTTTTACTTCCGCTTTTTAATCCATTTCTCAAACTGCTCGTATAAAACTTAGTGTTTTTGCCAGAATGCTGCTGGCCGTATAAAAGCTTAACTTCTATATGCGAGTAGCATTATTCCTACTTTCAACACAAGTTTTTAGGCTTCAAGTTCTCATCTCCACTTTTCTGTTCGTAGATTTTCATGCAAGATCCGTGGGGAGGTGAGAGACCAATTGACGATGACCTGCTCACCCAACTGCTTGTGGACAAAGAACAGCCGTCATTACTTATTCCGGACATCCCTTTTTCTTGAATTCCACCTAACAGACCTCACTCAAACCCTTCAGCCATAGGTAGAGTAAATCCACTGCCCAGAAAAAGAAACCAGCAAAACCTTCTGAAAACCAGCCCACTCCCCATGCGAAAATTCCCTCGACCAGCGGTAGAGCTGAGGGTACTCCCGAACCAGGAATCCAAATTCAAGACCAACTCAGAAACGTCATTCGACCAGAGGTCGAATGGTACGTTGCCCCCTAGTCGAGTAACGATTAGGATGATTGCCAATTATATCAAGAAGTACGAGCTTCTTGGGGTGACCCTAGTCCAACCCACCAGAGACCAACAGGCGATTTTTCCTGGAGACGCCTTTAGCGCTTGATCGAGGTATCACATTGAGGCAGGAGCGATCCTGCCTCTCCATCCTTTCTTTCAAGGAGTGGCCAATTATTTTGGGGTCGCTCATTTCCAAATAACCCCAAATGGGTATAGAATGCTTTCTGCACTCTA
This sequence comes from Humulus lupulus, assembly GCF_963169125.1. NCBI lineage: Eukaryota > Viridiplantae > Streptophyta > Magnoliopsida > Rosales > Cannabaceae > Humulus > Humulus lupulus. The sequence goes on from NC_084802.1 coordinate 246,128,622, forward strand.
TATCCTTTATAGTCATAAGAAGTGGCCAGTCCCCACATCACACGAGGTCAACTATTTGTTCAACCTAAAGTCCAACCCCAATCAAGAAAACACGGGGTTCTTCCATTTCTGCCACCAGGAAACGACCTGCACTTTCCTGAGTGATACTACTTTCATATCCAACATGGCGAAGTACCATCTAGAGTACTTTCTAACTACCGACATGGTCACCAACAACTTGGCCTTCACATAAGGAGGTAATACCTTTGCACCCCTGATCGTTTGTTTTCCTTTGATTCTTCTTGCATTTCCCTTAGAGGTTTAGTGCGTTTTAGGTCCATGGTTGCGACCAGTTCCCACTCCAGACATGGAAGTCTGATCAGCCCTCTTGTCCAGCATGAACGACATAGAGAAAAGCGTCAAACAGCTAGTCACAGAGGCCAATCTAAGGCTGGTCGGCCTTCTGGCATCTCACCAGGATGTGAGGGAATCTACCGCAGGGAGTGCCACCGGCACTGAAGTCCCCGAGCAACAACAAGATGTGTCACAACCTCCAACGAGGAGGGCAATAGGGGTGACCATCAACGAACCAACTGGCGCCCCACGACTCGCCACTGCACCGGCCCCTCCAGGGAAGGGTAAGAGGAAGGCCTCAAAGCTTATTCTTGAGTCATTAGATGAGAACAGTACTGATTTTTTACTTTCAGATAGTCTTCCTATTCTCTGTCACCTTTTGACGAGGATGACAACTTTAAATACACAACTACTTTAAATTCAGACTTCTTCAGGCCAGAGAGTGAGTGTAGCATTAGTAAAGTAAATAGTGTAGTGACCAGTAATTATAGTTCGAGTATTATACTTTTAATTTCTCTGCCCTTGATTCCTAAACTTAGCAAGCTCTTTTTATAATATTTCCTGATTGTTCACTTATTTCTTCTTTGCAGACATGCCCGCCGAACGAGCTTTCAACTTGTACGCCAAATCGGCGAACAAGAAAAAATCCCACAAGCGCCAGTCTGGGGAGGGCTGAGCAATCCCCCCGCGAAGATATCTCGAACAGCAGACCCTCATGCGCCTACTCCGACAAAGGAGGAAACTCCTCAACCAACCCCTGCCAGAGACGCAACTTCGCTACGTCCAGTAAATCTAGATCCCTCGTCTCAGGTCGGAGAGACTCCTCCACCAGCTCCAGCCGACCTTACGCCTCCAACGTCCACCGTCCAGCAGCCAGCTGGTCGCCGAGAAGAAGCCTCGGGAGACAACCTCACAGGCGTGGTGCTCAATTCAGCAAAAGAGATGTTGTCCAGAATAACAAAGCACTGTCGCAGCCGGGAAGCGATTCAGGAGACTGGCTCCATGGCGGTTGATCAAGTCTTCAACCAAGCACTGAACAAAGTGCTTGCTGTAAGTTACTTTCTTTATTGTACTTTATGAATTTTCTCACCAATTCCCCCCTTCTGACAGCTTTATCTCTTTCTGATCACAGGGAGTTCTTACCATGATTTCTGGCTAGTGTTGCTCGAGGATGCCGACCGCCCAATTTGAAAAGAAACTTAGTGATCAACTTAGTGCTGCTGAGGCTCGATACACTAAGAAACTCAAGGCAACTGAAGCTACTTTTGCTGAGCAGCTGAAGGTAGTTGGGGTGAAGCATTCTGAGGCTCTTAAGTAAGCCGAGGCGAAGCATACCGAGGCTCTTAAGGAAGCTGAGGTGAAGCACCTCGAGGCACTGCAAGTGACCGAGGCCAAACTCGCTTCTCTTGACGAGGAGGTAAAAAAGAAGGAGGCGAGTATTGCCAAGATCAATGCATCTAAGGAGCAGTACAAGGAGACATCGCTCATAAATTATCGGGAAGCCCACAAGCTTCAAGTTGAGCTGGAGATAAGCCACAAAGAAGTTACTGCACTGGAGGAACAGAATGCCCGTAATCTTGAAGACTACGAAGGGGCGACATTTGAGTGCTTTTACTTGTTCTGGAAAAATGACCCCAGTGCTAATTTCTCCTATCTTCCAGAAAATATCAGGGAGGCAGAGCTAGCTAGGTGTCTTCCTCATCTGGAAGAAGAAACAATTCCAAGGTCTCCAGAGATTTCTTTAACAACCGGTATCGATGGCGCCCGAGAAGAGATTGGAGATACAGTCGACCAGCAGCAACAGAAATTGCCACAAGACCCCCCGGCTACTTCATAATTTTATCTTTTTATTTTTTAATTATATGACCTATGGGTCATGATGTAAAAACAATTTTATGTTTTAACTTTTATTGTTGCACGGGCAGCTTTTCTCTTTTTATAAAACAATTACATCCGAGCAATCACTACTCATAGTGTAAAAGAATTCATTTTGATATTATAATATTTTTATGTTATTATAATATCTGTTCGCATGACCTAACTTAGCATAGTACTTTGGATTGATTTAACAAACTAACAAAATTTTGAAAAATCCTCTAAGTACCCTAGCATGCTTTCACTTATTTTGCTCATGTGTTTACATACCTTTCGATATGCTTTGCTTACTAGATGCCTTATATGCCCCCCAAGAGATTCAGGAGCTTTAGGTCCTTAGTCACTTGCCTTGACCAAAACCTGTTCGAACATTACTGCTCGGAGCAAAGGAATTAAAATGATAATGCAGCAAAACAACACACGTAATCAGCATTCCTATTTTCTCCTAACTCCTAGGTGATCAAAGATGTTATGCTGCCTAGGTTGCCCCCCAACGTTATGGCTTGCTGGCCTATTTTCTCTAGGTGGGGGGCTTCTACCTCCACCTCTTTCCTCATTCCTCTGACCAGCATTCCCTCTGCCAGTTACAGCTTTGTTATAGTCATGGCCATCTCTAAATTGTGGCTGACTACGGCGTGACCGTCTGTTCATTCTATTTCCTCCTCGGGCTAGCATTTCCCGAGCGTCAGGGGGAGGCCTGCGCTGATCGTTGGGTCCCCGTGCATTAATATGTCATGGGGGGCCCTTGACCGCAGAGCCTGACTCGTGATACCTTCTGTTGGCAGAAGGACGCTACCCCTTGCTCGGTGGAGTTGGCTCTTCGCCCCTGGGTGTCTAGGGCTACGGGGCGGCTGCCCGACCCTATTCTGCCTCTAGCACTGGGGATTGCCTCGACCAGCCTGAGATGGAGGTTGTTGCTCAGGATCCCTAGCTGGGACATCATCCTAAGCCACAGGTGGCTGCTCTGGACTTTGAGGGCTTCCTGGCTAGAGCGGAGGACTGGGATTGGGAGCCCGCTAAGATGGCGCACTCGGTGGCTGATCCAGTTGAGAGGCTGGCACAGCCTGTCCTCGAGCCAATTGAATGGCTGCTTCAAGAGCGGCCATGGCATCTCTCTGCCAACGGTCCATGTCAGCTTGATGCTCGTTTAGTTCCTAACACTGACGCTCAATCTTCCTTTGCTGCAGCGCTAGGGCCTCTGCTGCATTTTCCTGATTGACCCTCAGATTGGCCAACTCATTCTGCAAGACCCTCGGTGTTGCCCTTAGTGTTTCCAAATCGAACTCCTCTTCTTCAAACTCTAAATGTGGATCATTCTCTGCCACATTTGGAAGAGGTAGCTGAGATGATGCAGCGCCAGCGGCCGATCCAGCTTTCTTAGATGTCTTTGCCATTAGATTCTCTTACAGCTTCTTGATCAATCTCTCAATGAAAGCACCAGAATGTTGACCCTCGATTTTTCCAACGACACGAAGTCAAAAATACGACAAGAAATGAGATGATAATCAATAATGGACTCTAATGATAAAGAACAAATGCAAACAATTTATAGTGGTTCAACCCCAAATGATGGTAATGACCTAGGTCCACTTAGTGCTATTATTAATATTGAATTCCAATGCCGTGATCAAAGAACTAGGGTTCTTGAGTTTCACAAACCTTGGGAGAATTACAACAAGATGATGGATAATCGCACTGTATGTTCTTTCTCTCAGTATTCAGAGAAAAGATTCAAAATTCAAAAGTCCCTTCCTTGAGCTCTCTCATGCATATTTACAGGCTCAGGGGGGGTTACATGGGCCAATGGCCCTTAACTCTCCTTAATATTCGTGTATCAAGGTAATAAAGAGGAAATAATCAACGTAGTTATTACAAGATTACAATTTTTAAGGAAATAAACCGAATCATACAACCAGCCTGGTTGTATCTAATCGTGAGGTATGACGTAGCAAGGTGTAGCTGGTCGATAATCGAACAGCATCTCCTTATTTCGACTCTACCACGTGTCAACCACGTATGAGAAATCCTTGCCACGTCATCAGTAGCCGTTTTTTGGTAAACAAATATTTATTCTTTAATTATCTGGATAAATATGTTATCAGGTTTAGATATTTTTTAATAAATAATTTTTAAATAATAATTAGAAGACACATCGCTAAAATCAGGGATGGGTTACACGCCAACTACAGTGGTTGGCGTGTAACAGAGTCCAAGAATGGGTCTTGGATATTTCTTTTATTTATTTGATTATTTAATAATTGATTTATAATTTGAATTTTGAATTTAAAAATTTTAATCAATTCTTTTATAAATTTATCATATGGAAATAGTTTTTAACATAAGTTTTTTGATAGAAATGAACATAGATCGTATTATTTCTCTATCCTTGAAAATTTTCTCAGACCTAATATTCCAAGATCTCATGTGTTAAGAATATCTTGTGAAACAAAAAACTTTCCATGCCATTACTCTACTTGCACACACACATCTTGAGGTGTAGAGATATATCTTGGAAGATCTTGGTCTGAAAATTTTGTAGAACGACTTTGGAATGGATGATCGTTGGAGATACAAAAAGATCTAATTTTTTATTGTTCTTCAACTGGTAAATCCTCATCTTTTATATTTCACTATGATTAATGTATTACATGTTAACAGATCTGATTATTTAAATAATTTTTTTTTTAAATCTCTAGGCCCAACAACATGTGCTTTTGGCTGCACACATGGTAAACCTGTTACCAGCAATTGGTACTAGAGCAGTCATTAATCTCTACATGCATTAGTTACTATGTGGGTATAACATGCATTCTTATATTATCGTAATATGTGATGAATATATGGATGTTTATTTTTCTGAATGTATGTTCTTAAGAGTCGTTAATTATATGGTGTTTTTTGTTTAGGAATTGTTCTTATTTTTTCTAGATCTACAAAATTTAAACCATATGGAGCACAAGATTAATTACAAAAAGTGTAATCCCGAGCTCCAAACCCAAAGGGTTCCGAGACCTTCTTGGCAAGCCCTAGCCTGAGCCCAGGCACACCAGACGCACCAGTTGCGCCAAACGCACTAGGTGCACTCGCACGCCCCTACCGTGTAAAGTAGCACACCTGCGCGTCGAACTATCCGAGCCCTGTTGCACCTGGCTCCTGCGCCCCTGCGCACCTGGCTCCTTGAGCCTTGTCGTGCCCTTGGTTATGTGCCCCTGTGTCTTGGCTCCTGCACCCCTGCGCCTTGCCTCCAGCGCGCCAGTCACATCCTTATCGTGCCTTGCCTTTACGACTTGGTGGCTGGTGGCTCTTTGAGCCACCCCACCAAGCCAAGCCCTAAAATTCACTTGCTCCTTACCCGAGCCCTAGAGTGATTATTGGTTTCCTTGAATTTGTGAGCTTCACCAAAATTGTTAATTGGAATTTTAAATTTATAATTAAATTTTGAATTAAGTGGCCCAAGTTCAAATTGGACCTAAATGACCTATTGGGCTTTTTTATTTTCCAAGTTCAATACTTTAAAAGATTGTTTAAAATGATTGAATTCATTTATAATTCAAAATGGGCTAGATGGCACAAAAATAATAGAAGGCCAATAAAGATGGAGATGGAATAAGATTATAGGGAATGAATTTAAACAGTTCGAAGTAAAATAAAGTTATGTGGAATCTTTGGATTAAAAACTGTAAGTATGGTTCACTAGTATGATGAATACATGTAATCTAGATCAGGATTACTGATGTAGTAGGACATCTTAGTGGAGGTACTTTGTATAAAGTGTTTATACATGAACAGTACCCAATATGTTATTAATACTTAATAATGTTGTTTACATTATAGGTATTAATTAAACATATCAATAAGATGATCATATACAAATTGTTCTTATTCATGAAGTTATTATGAATTCTTGTTTATGTCATATGAGTTCTTTGATTCACTCATTATGGTTTGTCAAAATGATCCGGCTGAAAACTTTTGTTTTAGGAACACATTGATGTAAATAGCGAGGGACATAATATATAGATATGAAATCTATACCTTTCCAAGAGGAATTGAATAATTGTTCTCGTAAGGGTTGGATTTTGGAACTGAAAGGTTATTGAGCTCAAATTCATAAATCAGTTTATGAATTAACATGCACTAGTAAAGTTAATGGTGCTTAAGGAAACAAAATATAATTAAAGAGGTTAAACGATAATTAATTTCTTCTTTAATTATGAACCATTAATAGATGATTGAATTTTATGGAGTGATTAAATAGATGTACACTTTTATGTTTTAAAAGTACTAAATAAATAAATGTTTATAATTACGTGAGTGCAATCTCATATTTTTAGTCAAATAATATTGAGATTAATAAATTAAGGTTATAACATTAAAGAGTTATCATTAATAATGTAAATTTATTGGAGCTTGAAATTATAGGTCCATATGTACCTGAGATGATGTAAAGATATTTTATTGAATCAAATAAAAAGGACAATTTTATTAAATTTGAATATTATAAATATTGTTTGAATGAATTTGATGATAATATCAAGAAAAATCATTATTTTATCATGAGAATATGATCTTGTATTAGTACGAGAGAATTAAGATTATCTATAATGAATAAAATAGTCAGTAACATATTAAAGTAAGAAATCTTAAATGAATGGTTACTAGTGCAGTTTACTAAGCATACATGATGCAAGTGATCTAGATTCAGTCTACTGATGTGGATAGACATCTTAGTAAAGGTGATGTATGTAATAGATATTATATATGACATGACCGATAAGAATTAATTATCTTTATAAACTATACACTTGACATAAAGATTTGATTCTTATCATAATAGAAGATCATTTGTGGATCAGTCTTGTTGACGCGGTTTTTCGCCAACAGTGTATTAAGAAAATAACAAGGTTGATTAGTGCTTAATAATAAACCAAAATGAGAAATAAAATGAGACAGATCTTTTTACGTGCTTCAGTGGTTAAAATCCACCTAGTCCACGAGTCTATATTATTACTATTTTTCTCTCTCTATTTTGGTAGAGTTTCAGTATTACAGAATAATCGTCCCCTTTCCTGTCCAATATTCCTAGTATTTATAGAGAAATTCCATGGACAGGTTCGGGTAACCGCGTGAGTCAATCACGGATTTACATATTTATTACATTTAATATAAACTATTCCCATGTATAGTAGAATATGATATTATCACGAAATAAATAGTCTCCTAATATCTGGGAAATTAAATATTACAGGCTGGCCATAAATGATCGTATAAAAGTACCTAAGTCTTTGGGGATTCGCGGGTATGCAACATATTCGAATTACCATGAGCTGGATATCTCTCCAAGCTTGTACTTTGGCAGCCATTTGAATATCATGAGCTCGTGCTTCACAACCTTCATGTCTGTAGCTCAGGTTAAACCCAGGATGCCTAACATCACCCATGCCCAGGTGAAACCGAAGTTGCTTACGTGGTTAATAAACAGACATCATTTCATTGGTCATTTCTCCGCATATTTATTTGCCAGCTGTACCCGAACTGAGTGAAGGACTCGTGCTGAAATTAGGCTACAACATTTGCCCCCCAAGTCTGTGCTCGTGGTTCATGACGTCATGTTCTGACCTACACAGTAGGGACTTTTAAACTTCTGCTGCATTAAACCATGCCTGCCCATTACTCGAGTACTGGACACGTGGTGTACCGTAATTGGTGTCTGTTCGGGTTTTCAAGGACTGCAATAATTATCTTGTCACCTTTTTTCCATCGTTTTGTGTTTTCAACCCTAGCCCTTAGATCTTGTGGTAACCAAATCAGAAACACTTTACGTATAAATAGGGGAAACACTTATTAGCATATACCGTTTACATATAAATAGGGGAAACACATTTCAGATTTTACCACCTTTCATTTGAAAACTTTCTTATATTTTCTTCTCCACTTTCGATCCCTCTTCTTTCTAAGAAAACCCAGAAACCGTTCATTGTGCTTAGTTGTCTAGAGGTCTACTCAGTTATCCAGAGGTCTTCCAGGAGCTTTTCCTTGCAAAGCTTACTTCCCTTCTATTGAAGAATACATTGTAAGTGCCATGTCTATTGATTTTGAAGAAAAAATTTTTACTGGTCTCTTTTTTCTTTTCTTTTAATGCCCATCTGCGCTTCACTGTAGTCCTTATTAGGTTGTTCTCCAATTGTTTTTGGCACATAGGCTTCGACTTAGGTTTACTGAGTAGGTCTTAAAATATCTCTAGCACTGTGATATTCATAAAACTGGGTAATTTTTGGGTAAACCTAGGAAATTTATGGCAAATTTTAGGAAATACAAATTCGAGATATAGAAGATGAAAAGTTTTTAGGGTTTGAAACCAGGTTGCTTAAGGGTCATGCTTCTTGGGGTTTTGCACTAAACCGCCCCCAAGGGAAGTAAAGGTCTGACACTCTGACACACGGATCCCTAAATATCAGGGATTTGATAGAAAATCGAGGAACGTAATCTAGGATAGCTCGTGGCATCACGAAAAGAGCTGAGACTAACTCAGCTCGGATATCAGAGATAACATTCCCCTTCGTACTTCCATCCCAAAAAAAACTCTTAGGTCGCCTACTAAGTAACTCATCATTCTTGTTCGTTAGGAGTTCTGATTGCTCCCAAGAAGAACGCACCCAACTCGTCTGCACAGCAAAAAAACAAAAGGAAAGAGATCGCCTCAGAATCTCCTATTCTTCACTTCGGTCCAGTGGTGGAGAAGGAAGTTGTTGTTGACCCCAACGCTTTTTTTGAGGCAGAGACAATCGCTTCCAAGATTACGACCCAAGGAAGGGTCAACAAAATTATGCTGAGCCATAACATCGAGTTCGGGACTGGAGTCCTTATTGCCCAACCTCCGTTCGAAGGGGAACAGAGCTGCTCCCTTCTCCAGGACGACTTTACGGGTAGGAGTGATGAACATTTGAAGGCAGGGGCCTTCCTTCCCCTGGACCAATACTTTGCCAACTTCCTAAATTATGTGATGTTGGCACCTTTTCAGCTCCCCCCAAATTCTTACAGGCTTTTGGCGGGGCTGAAATACTTATTTTTGAAGAATGAGTGGGAGGTCCCCACTCCTGCAAATATACTATATTTTTCCTACCTCAAAGCCAGCACGGAACAAAAGGGTCGAGGTGACGGGTTCTACTACCTAACTAGATTCCCAAACTTTGCTTCGGTCATCGAGCTCCCAAGCCACCCCAACGACTATAAAGACCAGTTCTTTATGTCGAACGGGTTCTGAAACTGTTAGCAACGATACTTCAACTGTCCTCGTAAGTTATTTTAGTCTATGATCTCAGCTCGTAGAATTTTACTCTTTTCAAGACATTTTCCTTGCGCATGTGCTAACTGAGTTTATTTTTTGTGCAGTCATATTTGTGAGGACGGGGAAGTCAGTGACCCTCGGGGGTCAATATGAAACAATTTCTGGGCTCCCACCCAGCAAGAAGGATTACAGCCAACTCGTGAATGATTTCACGATGCTGGCATGCAATTTGTTTAGCCAAGGCCAGACGTTGGCCTTTAGAAGACCTGGGATACTCTCTTGTTAATCTGCGAGCTCCCGCCTTCTCAAGAGGAGGACTCACCGGCCACCAAAGGTTAGGACCAGGAAGTGGAAGAGGTGCCTCTTGTGCAGAAGAGGCGGGTTCCCCAAGTTGGTCTGGAACCCAATTTAGAACGAGTTGCGTTGGGGGCAGCAGCCGGCCCCTTCGGCCAAGGTAACCCATACCCCTATAGGGCATTAGATGGGGCTGTTGCTGATTTTGGGTTAGTTAGATTTAACCCAAATCAACTCGTCCAATGTCACCCTAACAATCCAGACCTAATGTCACCCTGCTCCAGTGTGTGGACCACTTAGTGTTACACCACGACAACAGTTACCCCAAGGGTACTGTTGTTGTCGACAATACTTTAAACTTTAAGTCCTCTATCTTTGAGCAGTACAGGACCAACTGTAGGACCTGGCCTTCCCTACTCCAGAGCGCCTTTGCCCCGAGATTTAGGCAGTATGTAGACGAGTCTAGCCCCGAGGTAGAACCTGAGCCTGAACCTCCTAGGGTCCAAGAAATATTAGACTTAGATTCTCCTTCTCCTCTAATAGTCCCAAGGCCAGAGGTCGTGATAATAGACTCCTCCCCCAACCCGGAGGGTAGGACCTTTATTTATTCTCTTTTTGTATGTTTTGTACTTTACTTATGAACTAATTCCCTTTTTGTTCTTTTCATGTGACACGATGGAACAACCTAGAGCTCCTGACCTCCGTACGGCTTTCCAGGTCGGGAAAGTCGGCTCAGACCCTGTCGTGAAGAGGCCCCGATATACAAAGAAAACCCCTGCAGCAACCGAAAATGCCTAAAAATCCCCTGCTAAGGGGAAAGGCATGAGCTCGGAAGCTCTGGCGTCTACTGTCACTGAGAGGAGGATTCCTCCTCCACCCCATTTTGCGCCTTCTCAGGATCAATTAATACAAGTTGATCCTTTAGCTCCTTCTGCCCCAACCGCGACTGTCCACAACCCAGAATCTAGAGAGGATCCCTGAAGCTTTTTGGGGAATCCTGTATGAGACAGCGAGCCATGTTGTGGGGCATGCTTATAAGGCCAACTCGAGGGACTTGAGGAAAATCGAGGAGCGGAGCCCGGAAAACGTCCTGGAGTCAGCCTTGGGGATGACCATCACAGTAAGTTATCATTCCTTGGGGCCATTTTTCTCATTATCTTGTCAAAGGATACATCTAACGTGCCTTGTTATTTTGCAGTCTGCCCTGGCTCAACACAGCAGCATAGCCCAGGCTAGGGCTAGAAATGATGAGCTCCAGGCCGAAATCAATGCTGCCAAGACTGCCTTGACCGCTGCCCAAGAAGGCGAGCAGGCTGCCAAAGCCGCCTTTGTGGTTGCTCATAAGAGCAAGTATGATGTCAAGTTTTCCCTCGCCTTGTCTCAGGAAAGCAGGCAGGCTGCAAAGATTGCCTTGGCTGCTCTCCAGGCCTAGACTGCCCAGCTCTAGGCCAAGGTTGATGAAACCAAGGCAAAGCTGCTCAATGGTGAGGCCGCAGTCAAAGAAGAAAAGGCGGCCTCACTGTCCTCCATGGATGATATGTCGTATCATCACTGGGCTTTTAACAAGGATGGAAACTTTTCTTTCATGGCTCCTGTGCCGAGGGAACCGTACCTTGAAAAATTCAAGGCTCAGATCTTGCTAGAACCGTCTGAAATGGGGGATACTTCTGCAGCGGGCGAGCAGGAAGGTGAGGAGGTCACGTCCTCAGACCAACCTGGAGGAGCTCAATGACAATCTCGTTCCTTTTGTTTTTGTTTTTGTTTGTAAACAATTGCCCTTGGGGCTTAGTTCAAGGTTTTTTTCCTCAAGACAAATTTAATTTTAATTTATATATCTAACTTTTTTATCTATTCATATTTCCTTTATTATCTCTCATGTTTATGACTCCTTAGACTTTGTACGTTCGAGATGTTAGGAATCGATTTTTAGATCGGGATAGATATTTTGAGCTCGGTTATATCCAAATTTTACGTGGTGATTTATATCATACATGTTAAGAATCAGGCCTTGGACCCGGTTATATCTGAGATTTTAAATATTTTAAACATAGTTCGTGTTAGGTTTATTGATAACTCGAGCTTTAAAAAGCCCTTGATTTAAACAATTTTCCCAACATTCAAAGTTTTGTACCTGGTTGTATCCAAGATTTTAAATGATTAAAACTGAGTTTATGCTGGGATTATTGACATCTCGAGCTTTTAAGAAAGCCATTAAATATTCAATTTTCCTAGATTCTATGTTTTAGACCTGGTTGTATCCAGGGTTTTAAGTGATTTAAACTTAGTTCGTGCTAGGTTTATTGACATCTCGAGCTCTTAAAAAGTTGTCGAATAATCAATTTTGCAAGCTTCTAAGTTTCTGACCTGGTTGTATCCAAGTTTTTAAGTGATTTAAACTTATCTGGCAACCTTATTCTGATCCACATCGGGTTATATGCCCCCCAAGTAACCAAAATGTAGAGACTTTCTTGGTTGCTTTTACAAACATCAATACACGAGCTAATACAACCTTGTAAAGAAAAATTATTTAAAACCATTTCAACAAGAAAAATCATTTAATAACCCATTTGTTATTTAACTAAGTGGCTTTTATATTTAAGCCTTACATAGATGACTGTATTATTGATAATACTTTTTTAAATGCATGACGTTCCAGGTCTGTGGGACTATCTCCCCATTCAGCCGAGCTATCTTGAAGGTCCCTTCATGAAAAACTTCCACAATCTTATGGACCTTCCCAGTTCGGGCCTAGAACACCGTCTTTGGGATCCTTATTCGCCAGAAAGACCCTTCCGAGGACCAGGTCACCTAATCCAAAACTTCATCTCTTGACCTTAGAATTAAAGTAACGAGTGATTTTTTTGTTGATAATGGCGAGCTATAACTGCGAATCCTCTCATTTCTCATCAATCAGGTCGAGAGACGCGTTAAGTAATTCATCATTCCATTCCTGGCTAAATGTATTTTGCCTTTGAGTAGCCACCCTAGCTTCGACTGGAAGGACAACCTTGATTCCAAAAGTTAAGGAGAAAGGAGTGTGTCCCGTGGAGGTTCTGTGAGAAATTCAGTATGCCGAAAGTACTTACGGGAGTTGTTCGGGCCATACTCCTTTGGCCTCATCTAACCTCTTCTTAAGGCTCGCCTTTAGGGTTTTCTTCACAGCCTCGACCTGCCCATTGGCATGTGGATATGCTACTGAGGATAAACTCTTAATAACACCGTATTTTTCACAGAAGTTAGTGAAGAGATCACTGCTGAACTGGGTCCCATTATCCAACACGATCTTTTTAGGAAGCCCAAATTGACATACAATATTCTTCACCAAAAATTTTAGGACTCTCTTTGATGTGATGGTTGCCAAAATCTCAGCCTCTACCCACTTCATGAAATAGTCGATTGCACTACTGTGTAACGAGCTCCTCCCTTTCCTATAGCAAATGATCATATTAGGTCAATTTCCCCGACTGCAAATGGCCATGAGGATGAGATCATCGTTAGCTCGACTAGAGCAGCTCAGGCAACTGTGGTGAAGCGTTGGCATTTGTTGCATTTCTGAACATGGGATATGGAGTATTTTGTCAAAGTGGGCCAAAAATAGCCCTGCCTCAATATTTTCAATGCTAGGTTTTGCGCCCCAGCATGATCTCCACAAAAGCCTTCATGCACTTCTTACAGAATGGTTTTAGCCTCCTCAGACAGAGCACACCATAGGAGAGGCAATGAATGATCACGTCGGTATAATGTACCATCCACTATCACATACCTCGGAGCTTGATAGAGTATTTTTCTTGCATCCTTTCTTTCCTCTGGTAACCTTCCCGTCGTAAGGTATTCCTCTATGGGGGTCATCCAGGTCGGCCTTGTGTTAATCATCTCGACCTCTACCATTTTTTCTATCACGCTCGGACTTTCCAAGAACTCCACTAGTACTACATTCAAAGTTTCAGCTTCCTTGGTGGTGGCAAGCCTTGCCAAAGCGTTAGCATTAGAGTTTTGCTTGCGGGGTATCTATTCAACAGTACTGTACTCAAACTCTGATAGCTCCCCCTTTACCTTAGCTAGGTAAGTCGCCATCTTGGTACCTCGAGCTTGATATTCCCCCAACACCTGATTGACCACAAGCTGGAATCGCTATAACACTATACGACCTTCGCTTTGAGCTCCTTCGCCACTCTAAGTCTAGCTAGCAAGGCCTCATACTCGGCTTGGTTGTTAGATGCTTTGAATCTGAATCTCAGAGCTGTATGGAATTGATGCCCTTTTGGAGAGATTAATATGATTCATGCTTCGGATCCGTAATCGTTCGATGACCCATCTGCGAATATTTTCCACAACTCCTACACCGGTTCCTTCAAAAACTCTTGAAATCCGGTGCATTCAGCCACGAAATCAGCAAGGGCCTAACTTTTGATTGAGGTCTGTGGTACGTACAATATCTCGAACTGGCTGAGTTCAATCGCCCATTTTAAAAGATGTCTCGACGTTTCAGGTTTTTGCTATACCTGCCTTAAAGGTTGGCCGGTCATGACGTGGATTGAATGGGACTGGAAATATGGTCTGAGCTTCCTGGAAGCAAATATTAGATAGAATGCCATCTTTTCTATAAGTGGATATCGTTATTCAGCTCCAAGAAGTCTCTTGATTATATAATACACCGTTTTTTTAGCGTGGTCTTCTTCTCGAACTAACACGGCACTGACTGCACTTACTATCACAGCCAAATAAAGGAGCAGAGGTTCTCTAGACATAGGCTTAGACAATACTGGGGGCTCGACTAAGTGCGTTTTTAGGTCGAGGAATGCCTGCTTGCACTCCTCAGTCCATTCAAATTTCTTGTTTCCTCTGAGCAAGTTGTAGAACGGCAAGCACTTGTTAGTGGATTTTGAAATAAAATCGTTCAGGGCTGCCACCTTTCCATTTAGACTCTGAACTTCTTTACGCGACATAGGTGAGGGAATTTCCAACAATGATCTGTTTTTATCAGGGTTCGCCTATATCCCCCTTGTATTGACTATGAATCGCATAAATTTTCTCGATGCCACTTTGAAAGTACACTTCTGGGATTCAATCTCATATTATACCTCCTCTAGATCTCAAAATATTCATTCAGATCAGATACATGGTTATCGGTAGTCTTGGATTTGACTAGCATATCGTCAACTTACACTTCCATATTTTTCCCGATTTGACCAACAAACATTTTGTTGACTAACCGTTGGTAGGTAGCTCTGACATTCTTTTTCCCGAAGGGCATAACTTTATATCCAGAATACACATCCATGAAAGACATGAGCTCGTGTCCCGCGGTGGCATCTACCAACTGATCAATCCTCATCAGTGGAAAGAAATCTTTAGGACAAGCTTTTTTCAAGTCGATGAAATCGATCCAGGCCCTCCACTTTCCGTTTGGCTTCGGGACCAACATAGGATTCGCGACCCAGATCGGGTATTTTGCTTCACGAATAAACCCACACCTTAATAACCGATCTACTTCCTCCTCTAGTGCTTCAGCTCGGACTGTTCCCAAACGTCTCTGTTTTTGGGATTTTTCAGGCACGCTTTTGTCCAAATTTAGAGTGTGCATAATCACACTCGGGCTTATTCCCACCATATCTTCATGTGACCAGGCGAAAACATCTAGATTCCCTTGTATAAATTTAACCAGCTTCTTTTTCCTTTCATCACAAAGATTTTTCCCAATCTTAATGATTCTTGAAGCGTCTTTGGGATCTATGTTTACTTCCTCGAGCTCTTCAATAGCTTTGAGCACTGATCTGTCCTCGCCCATTCGTGGGTCGATATCATCACTTGGGACGACATCACTATCCTTTGTTTCTTAAGGTTCTTCCACCCCGCAAGCAACTTCCACTTCCTGGGACTCCTCACCTCCGTCACTTATGGCCATTGCTTGCTTCCCGGGTTGTGATTTTCCCTTCATAGAAAAGCTATAGCATTCCCTGGCAGCGAGTTTATCACCTCTAACGGTGTATATTCCTGCAGATGAGGAGAATTTGATTGCTATGTGGCGGATAAAGGTTATGGCTTCAAACGCCATCAGCGCAGGTAAGCCCAAGATCGCATTGTACGCAGCTGAACAATCTATGACCACGAACTCAAGCAGCTTGGAGACAGTTCGTGGACCTTCACACAATGTTACCACTAATTTGATCATTCCAATGGCAGCCGACCCTTCACCAGAAAACCCATATAGAATCATTGAGGTTGCCTTTAGCTCAGTTATAGACTATCCCATTTCTTCTAAGGTGGACCTAAAAAGTAGATTCACAGAGCTCCTGTTGTCTACTAGTGTCCTTCGAACTCTCCGATTGGTGAGTTGAACAATTATGAACAGAGGATCGTTGTGTGGGAACTGGACATGGCTGGAATCTTCCTCTGTAAAAATGATTGGTTGTTTCTCCAATCGTTGTTGCTTTGATAACCAATGTTCCAGGACGAACTCCACTCCATTATGGGACTTTAGATCGTTGATGTACCTCTTCTGGGCACCTCTGCTCATTCCTTCCAGATGAGGTCCTCAGAGGAGGATTGTCCTTGTAACGCCCTACTTCCTTAGAGCCGTTACTAAGTGATTTTTTTTTTTTGACAAAACAGTGTGCAAAGAACTCGCTAACCGAGGTTTTGAGACAAAAGTGTGACTAATTAAAATTTAAGGCTGTAATCTTTGAAAATGCGTCGTTTCATTAAAACTTCTATTATTAAACATTTGGGATCCCAAAATAAGGTTTGAAAACTAATTACATCTTGAAATAAGGTTACAGTTGAGAAATCATAAAATCATAGGTTATTACAGCCATTTTTGAATAAACCCCCAACCAAAGCAGTCGGGCAGGCCAAACATGTACGCGTCGCTTCACGCTCTCCGTACTCATGGTTGGTTGACTTAGTCCTTGCAACTACCTGCCACACGGAGCACCCGTGAGCCGAAGCCCAGCAAGAAAACCCAAATAACACATAACATATGCAAATCAAATAGCTGGCATAATTCACTGACACATAGGAAAGACCATCATAATAAACAAGTACGGCCATGCCGCCCCCAAGGCCTTACCAAAGCCTGGAGTTTCGGTTCTCACCGCGAGGATAACTCATGTATCCCTTGGGTCCCACCCTAAATATAAGCATCCCATGTGCTGTGTGTTACTTTCGGCCCCACGGCCGCCCCGGCCTACGCTGTACCCGGCCCCACGGCCGCCTCGGCCTACGCCGTACTCGGCCCTTGCCGTTCAATTCATCATAATCACACATATAGTACATTCAAAATAAAAATTCACACACATCACGGTTCATTTAAGGTTAAGTATTTGCACGTAATACAATCCGGGGCCATGCCCTACAATCACACAGTGGGGCCATGCCCTAATCTCGGGTGTTACGGTTTTCTTACCTGTATTCCGAGCCTCCTGATGCACTAAAGCCGCGAGCACGGTCCTCTAGCAGGAGCCTCTCCAAAAACCTAGTCACAACACACAAGAAACACCCTCAACACTAATCAAATCAAAAACCGCTTCTCGGGACCAATCCCACACTCTCGGGACTCCCAAATTCCTAAAACCAATCATCGGAAACATCCCCCGAACCCCCGGAGCAAAAGCTCAAAAATGCAAACTTTCAAGTTCTAAAAATGGCCTAGCGCCGCGGCGCTACCTAAGAGGGCCGCGGCGCCCTGCCCAATAGGGCTGCGGTGCCCAGCAAGTCAGAAGCCTCCCCCTGCCCAGAAATAGCCTTGCGCCGCGGCGCCCAAGAATAGGGCCGCGGTGCACCTACGCGAGACCCAAATTTCTGGGTTTTTCCCTGCGTTTTCCCCGAGCTAAAACCTTACCAAATCAACCCAAACTCACACCCAAGCCCCAAAACCAACTCAAGACTCCAAATAACCATCCAACAACCCATAAACATCACCAAAACATCTAAACACCCAATCAAATCCTCAAAATCCACATCTTTGATTTCAATTTCAGAAAAATAAAAAAAAACTCAAACATCAAACTTAACCCATGCTCAAATTTCTTACCCCATAACATAATCAAGCCTTAAATGTGTATAAAATTCCTTACCTCATATGGAGAATCTATCCCTAAGCTTCTTTCATCTCCTAGGTCTCCAACTTCTCCTTCTCTTCTTCTTCTTCTTCCTCATGCCCTAGTTTTTCCCTCTCTTTTCTCTTCTCTTCAAACTCTATCAAGACCAAAATGGTTAAGCCCCAAACCGTGTACCCCATAAAACCAGCTGCCATTTATCTAATTCCCAACCAAATTACCATTTTGCCCCTCCTTGCCTATCCTTTCCTACCTAAACCTCAAGGGCATTTAAGTCCTTTCATTTCTATTTCATATCTACCATTTTCTTTCTAAAACTTGTTACTCTCAGCAGTAACTAATGGTTACCCAGGTTACTAAATCTCCAATAACCATTACCCGCTAAATCTCAACTTCACCATAAAATTCCCAAAGTACCCCTAGGCTCCTCCCGAGCCGGGTACGGAATTCCCGTTGTGACTCTTAAGTTAACTAGCTCTCTAGGACCGTCTCGGCACGTGCATCACAATAATAACACCACACTCACGTGGTACAATTCACAGAATACAATTATCACATATATGCCCTCAGCGGGCTAAAATTACAATTATGCCCTTCAAACACAATCAGGGCCTACATGCATACTAATACACATAGTCATGCATCTCAGTTAAACAAATAGCCAAATAACATGCTTTAAATCATAACCATGCATTTAACTCATAAAATCACACATAAATCCCAACCTGCCCTCCTGGCACACTAATCAAGGCCCTTAAGCCTTATTAGCGAATTTGGGTAGTTACAACTATCCCCTCCTCATAAAAATTTCGTCCTCGAAATTTATCCAACACATCCGTCTGTAAACCCGCAACCCTGACCATACTTTCCAAGGCCCACCGCCTTAACCTTACTTTTTAACAACACCCTTCCAAGAGTAACAATCTTGCCCCACAAGATCTTGTCTAATAGCCATGCTCTCGATAGCCCTTGTTAACCCTGCAACCCTGTCGAAGCCCAGGGTCTGCCTAGAGTACAATGACCAATTCATTGTCTTATTCCTGATTCCAGAGATACTCCAAAAGTCATCACTTCTACCAGGTGGGATCAACTTGTAGGCCCTACTGGCCTAACCCTTAATACAACTTCGGAATTTTATGTTGAATCGAGAGTCAGAACTCTCCCTTCTTTCTCTGAACACCTTACAGATCCTCGTCTGTTATTACGCAGAGATGCAACTCTTTCCTTCCGGAACTTTATTTCCTCCTAACTTATCAATTTACCAGCTCTTTATTCTGTCAAATAGGCAGACACTCCTGCCTTAAGAAGTTTCAACGACCTCCTTGGCTTCCTCTCTGAACTAAAGCCAAACCGTAGTATTCATTACCCTTCACCTCTTATCATGTCCTATGTCGTGTTACATTAACAAAGCATCAGCAACTGCTACCACGACTAACTCATCAGGGATTACATCTCCCTTAATACCTCAAGTACTCGCCCACTCAGCGCTCAATTCTTTAAGATATCTGATAAACTTCCAGACTACCGTTCCACTTGCAATCAGCTGATAATCCCAGATTCCCACTCTGTTCTTTTCGTTCTCTAGGTCCATTCCAAAATTTAAACTACTAAAGGGTCTCAATTCGATATCATCGACGCTCCATCCTGAAACCAGTTCACTCGACCCAATCAACATTAACTCAAACAACCGAGTTAAAACTTTTCATGTCCAAATACCTTACTTAATGTCTAATGTGGTCTATTCCCATGATACACTACCACATCTCCTAAACTCTGTCACCCGCTCAGCCCTCCCGGTACAACATACCCTAGGAGGTGGAATGATGTCCATTCAGAATCCTCATTCAAAACCATATCCTACCTGGATCCTTCGCTCGACCCTGGTATCCTACTGTACCACCATGATAGGGTCCTTCCCTGTTTCAACTCAAGCCAACACTTCGGATTCCATAGCTTAGTGACACTCACCAGCTAATCACTACCTACTAACGTTATGCCAATCTCAGTCGTTGCCTTGTCCATTCTAATACAATTTATAGCGTTATTCCCAGACTGACACACGCCTCACAGTTAGGAGTTCCGCCTCCAATAAAATTTCCCTTCTCTCAATCGAGGATTTCAAACACTGATCATCCGTCTGTTACCTTTCACCGCATCGGTGTCTCAATGCTATCTTTCTTAGTAATACCTAATACTCAAGCACCTTATGCCATGCACAACTGCCGACTTAACACTCCAAGTATATCAAACACGTTCATTCTTTCACCTCCCGCAAGGTTCGATCCATCCTCGCGTCAATTATTCCTGGGCATGCCCAAATCGTGAGGCACTCCTACAAGTCCATGTCCTCATCGTAGATCAAGTCCTTTATGCCATCACTCTTTACTTAATCATAACACACACAAATTCCATCATCGTCCGTAACCAATCAAATCTTACCTTGTCTTCTGAATTTCTTTCTGATTTGACACCACTCAATCCGTCTAACCTCAAGTTTTATTGTTCTCTTCATCTCTGATGTAGTTGTCCCCGAAGATGCTTGTGCAATAGATGACGCGCTTACCAGTCTTGATATGCTTTCGATTCTTCAGACGCTCTTCATTAGCTTCTTTGCGGCTTCAGATCAATTCTTCTCTTACCTGTCCTTTCTTCTTGTAGCTCTAATCTGAGAACTCCTGACGACACCCAACTAACACTCCGTAGAACCTTACCTGAGACTCCGCCCTCAAGGTACAACATCTTTAGCATAATCACTTGCTCACCATTTCCGTCTGGGAGTAATCCATACGTACTGCTCGTGAACTTGAAGGGGACTTGCCCAGACCGTTTCCGCATTCTCCGCCTAAAGAACTTACCTGTGCTGCTGCAGCTTGAACCATTCCAGAATCTTTGTGACCAACCCCTCTCACCCTACCCGGTGCAAACTAGACAATCCACGAAATGTCTCTATCCTTGGTTTCCAACTGGCAATAACCGGGTCGTAGATCAACTCTTGGAGACATCGTCCCAACTTGTATCCAACATTGTACCTTTCGTTCTAACCCGACGATGCTAACCATCCTCGCAATATCTCACACTGGCTACACCAGGCTTAGATTCCTTCGTTGCTTTAATAGACTTTCTGTCAGCCAAAACCGTCTTTTACAACATTCCTTATGCCAATCCTATCTGTAGTCTGACCTTGATGTATTCCCTAAATCTTTCTTTGCACACCCACATCACTTTCCCACTGGTCAGCTCAGTTTCCATTCCGTCTCCTTTACATACTCCAGATGATATTCTCAACAATCCATCTGCCAGAGTTTCTAATTCCTTCTTAATAAGTATTACTGTCCTCAGCCTCTCAAAGCATTCACAACACCGAGTCCTTCCAGTTCGCTACTTGCCCAACGCATAAGCTCGTCAGTCAGATACTCCTCCTTGAGGACTCAGCCTCGAACTTGTAATGTATCGACGCATTCCAGTTCCCCGTTCCCTCACCATGGGAAATCCATCTTAACATCTCGAGTCATTCTACGTAGAAGTCATGCCCTCACCTGGCCTCCTCTCAGGTGGCATCCTCTTCCTCATGTGCATACCAATTAACCTCCTGGTTCCTGTCGCCATCTCGATAACTACCTTTTCGATCAGGCTTCTTTCCAATCTCAATCTAGGTGCCCAAGCACTGTCTGGGGTCCTTTCCCCTCAAAAGTGAGAATCCGACCTCGCTGCGTTCTATCAACAAAACTACCATCTTATCAACCAGACCTTTCCCCTTTCTTGGCAATTCCAGATGCCACAACCCTATCCGGGGTTCTTTTAACTTGATTATCACGAGTCTATCTTTACTAATTCCATCAAAGGAAGCACTGCCCTTACGGCTCTAGTACTCATGCTCTAATCATCAACCATCAGTTCCTCGACATCATGGCCCTCTCCGCCGTCCACATACATACGATAATTCCTTAGACTATTCCAGATCTCATATCCTTAAATGGGTTGCCATCCAATTCCAGATACATCCTTCAGTATAAATTCCCAAAATGAATTACCCAATTCACCAAACCCATTGATCTACGCTGTTGTTACCCCTAACAGTCCAAACCAAACTTATAAGTCCACCTGTCTCCACGGTTCAAATCATGTCTTATAATCCCTTCTAACAATCATCATCTAGGTTCTTTCCAACCCACTGAGCCAGTACCTCACCCCGAGTACCAATTCCAGGCATCCCCCTGCCTCAACATTTAACACAACCCTCTACTCAGGATATCTCATCCTCTTAACCAAGGGTGGAATTAACTCTGCTCAACTATTGGTAAATTCCTTGTCAGTTCGGACTCTCCTCAAAACCCGAGGATAACACCCTTTAAACCTTTCATGTAATACCCTTATCTATCCATACCCTCACAGTAACCCAACACTGGTAACCTTACTGTTAAAACGTCGAAATCAGCTATTTCCCCAGAGAAATCCGCTGTTCTTCCATCCCATCTCAACTAACAAACTCCACAGCCTACTCACACACTAGTGACTCACAGCTGCTGCTTCCAGGGATAACTGGAGATCTCAACTCCAACTTATATGTAGGATCCCCTTTTCAACATCATATCAGGTCCTCAAACCCTTCTAGGAACCAACAACTCGAGTTCATCCGTCAAAACCGACCAAACTCCTGAACTCAGAGGTTCATACCCTGAACCAACTCACAACTAAATCCAAATATCCACAGGTATAATGCACACACAAGCATATACTAGATCAAATCCACAATGATATACATTTAGCTACCAGATTCTATCATTGCTAAGTATATTCATATTCATCATGCTTCATACAAGCCAATATATAGATATAACATATGAATTTAACCCAGAAAATTAACCACATACACTCAATATGCGAACCATTTATGCCAATATTCATCCATATGCATAATAGTATTATTCAGCATGCATCAATCTCAACATGCAATAGCCAAGGGCCAGGCCCTATCAGTATCTCATGCATATGTCATTTCATTCCTCATGCTCCATATAAATAAGCAGGCAAACAGGGCATTCCAACATATATTTAGACATGTCAATCAATCATACCAACCAACCCTGAGTCGAGCTTGTCACTGACAGCGAGCGTACATGTTCGGTCGATCTCCAGAACCAATAAACCATGGCTCGCTCTAATACCACGTTGTAACGCCCTACTCCCTTAGAGCCGTTACTAAGTGATTTTTTTTTTTGACAAAACAGTGTGCAAAGAACTCGCTAACCGAGGTTTTGAGACAAAAGTGTGACTAATTAAAATTTAAGGCTGTAATCTTTGAAAATGCGTCGTTTCATTAAAACTTCTATTATTAAACATTTGGGATCCCAAAATAAGGTTTGAAAACTAATTACATCTTGAAATAAGGTTACAGTTGAGAAATCATAAAATCATAGGTTATTACAGCCATATTTGAATAAACCCCCACCCAAAGCAGTCGGGCAGGCCAAACATGTACGCGTCGCTTCACGCTCTCCGTACTCATGGTTGGTTGACTCAGTCCTTGCAACTACCTGCCACACGGAGCACCCGTGAGCCGAAGCCCAGCAAGAAAACCCAAATAACACATAACATATGCAAATCAAATAGCTGGCATAATTCACTGACACATAGGAAAGACCATCATAATAAACAAGTACGGCCATGCCGCCCCCAAGGCCTTACCAAAGCCTGGAGTTTCGGTTCTCACCGCGAGGATAACTCATGTATCCCTTGGGTCCCACCCTGAATATAAGCATCCCATGTGCTGTGTGTTACTTTCGGCCCCACGGCCGCCCTGGCCTACGCCGTACCCGGCCCCACGGCCGCCCCGGCCTACACCGTACTCGGCCCTTGCCGTTCAATTCATCATAATCACACATATAGTACATTCAAAATAAACATTCACACACATCACGGTTCATTTAAGGTTAAGCATTTGCACGTAATACAATCCGGGGCCATGCCCTACAATCACACAGTGGGGCCATGCCCTAATCTCGGGTGTTACGGTTTTCTTACCTATATTTCGAGCCTCCTGATGCACTAAAGCCGCGAGCACGGTCCTCTAGCACGAGCCTCTCCAAAAACCTAGTCACAACACACAAGAAACACCCTCAACACTAATCAAATCAAAAACCGATTCTCGGGACCAATCCCACATTCTCGGGACTCCCAAATTCCTAAAACCAATCATCGGAAACATCCCCCGAACCCCCGGAGCAAAAGCTCAAAAATGCAAACTTTCAAGTTCTGAAAATGGCCTAGCGCCGCGGCGCTACCTAAGAGGGTCGCGGCGCCCTGCCCAATAGGGTCGCGGCGCCCAGCAAGTCAAAAGCCTCCCCCTACCCAGAAATAGCCTTGCGCCGCGGCGCCCAAGAACAGGGCCGCGGCGCTCCTACATGAAACCCAGATTTCTGGGTTTTTCCCTGCGTTTTCCCCGAGCTAAAACCTTACCAAATCAACCCAAACTCACACCCAAGCCCCAAAACCAACTCAAGACTCCAAATAACCATCCAACAACCCATAAACATCACCAAAGACATCTAAACACCCAATCAAATCCTCAAAATCCACATCTTTGATTTCAATTTCAGAAAAATAAAAAAAAACTCAAACATCAAACTTAACCCATGCTCAAATTTCTTACCCCATAACATAATCAAGCCTTAAATGTGTATAAAATTCCTTACCTCATATGGAGAATCCATCCCTAAGCTTCTTTCATCTCCTAGGTCTCCAACTTCTCCTTCTCTTCTTCTTCTTCTTCCTCATGCCCTAGCTTTTCCCTCTCTTTTCTCTTCTTTTCAAACTCTATCAAGACCAAAATGGTTAAGCCCCAAACCGTGTACCCCATAAAACCAGCTGCCATTTATCTAATTCCCAACCAAATGACCATTTTGCCCCTCCTTGCCTATCCTTTCCTACCTAAACCTCAAGGGCATTTAAGTCCTTTCATTTCTATTTCATATCTACCATTTTCTTTCTAAAGCTTGTTACTCTCAACAGTAACTAATGGTTACCCAGGTTACTAAATCTCCAATAACCATTACCCGCTAAATCTCAACTTCACCATAAAATTCCCAAAGTACCCCTAGGCTCCTCCCGAGCCGGGTACGGAATTCCCGTTGTGACTCTTAAGTTAACTAGCTCTCTAGGACCGTCTCGGCACGTGCATCACAATAATAACACCACACTCACGTGGTACAATTCACAGAATACAATTATCACACATATGCCCTCAGCGGGCTAAAATTACAATTATGCCCTTCAAACACAATCAGGGCCTACATGCATACTAATACACATAGTCATGCATCTCAGTTAAACAAATAGCCAAATAACATGCTTTAAATCATAACCATGCATTTAACTCATAAAATCACACATAAATCCCAACCTGCCCTCCTGGCACACTAATCAAGGCCCTTAAGCCTTATTAGCGAATTTGGGTCGTTACAGTCCTAATTCACCGGAGCTTCAACTTGATTAATTGGAGCCTCAGGAGCTGACGGAGGATTTTGTCCTGCAAGCTGACTGGGAGTTGCTCAATTCCGGGCGTATTGGGCCAAAGTTCCTGCCCTTATGAGAGTCTCGATCTCATCCTTCAGCTGTCCACAGTCATCAATATTATGACCGATATCATTGTGGAATCAAAAAAACTTCGAAGGATCTCTCTTTGCTCTTTGATTTTTTAGCGGTTCTGGCTTCTTCCATGGAAGGCGACTAGAATTAGCTAAGAAGATGTGCTCTCTAGTATCCATGAGATCGGTATATGTTGTGTAGACCGGTTGAAATTTCTCCACGGACTTGTTTTTCTTTGTTCCGCTCTGGTCACCCTCACCATTTCCCTTCCTCTTATTATTTCCCCCTCGGTTATTATGGGCAACGGTTTGAGCTGTAGCTGCAACATCCGTTACCGCTCCAACGGGCTGGACAGGGACTTGGTTGGTTCCTGCGACAGAATCTCGCGCCTCTTCCAAGTTAACCCATATTTGAGCTCGTGCCAAGAATTCTTCCACAGTATTAACTCCTTTCCTATGTAACTCTTGCCACATATCGCCTCCAACAAGAATTATCTTCCTCATTGCCATGAGCTTGGAGCTTTCGTCGGCATCTCTAGCTCGCACAGCGACATTGGCAAACCTACTTAGATATGCTTTCAATGGTTCACCGGGCTACTGCTTTACATTAGCCAATGAATCAGCCTTAATTCAAGCTGCCTGGGAAGCCCTGAATGCTCTCTTAAAATCAATGGAAAAACTTTTCCACGAGCTGATTGAATGCCTCTTGTATTGTTTGAACCATTGCCTGGCTGGCCCAATCAGAGTCGAGGGGAATATAACGCACCTTAGATCGGGTCTGACGTTGTGGGCCATCATTAAGGTGTTGAACATCCCTAGGTGATCAGACTGATCCCCATCTCCATCAAACTTTGACAAATGTGGCATCCTGAAACCCAATGGATATGCGGTCGCCGCAATATTTGAGGCGAAAAGCTCGAGCTCATCCTCTGAGTCACACTCATCATTCTCTTTCTCCGATAGGAGCTTCTTCATTAGCTCCTCCATCTGGGCTAGCCTTTCAAGGGTTTGGTCCCTAGGTTATTCTGGGGTTGTTCAACAGCTCCCATCCTATCATACGCGTTTGGCGAGATGTTGTCCCTCCAAGTTCATGCTTGGTTTTGTGGAACAATTCCCGTTATCACGCACTTCGGAAGGACCTCCCTCTTGACGAGTGTAATTGACTCCTTCATCACGAGCTGAATTTCTTCTCTGCGAATTTAGGCGATCACGCAGATCAGGTTGTGGATCATATCGATGGCTTTGAGCTAAACTTAAATGATTCCTTAGATCACCCTCTGACTTACCGGACCTACCACTTCGATGACTTTCCATCCCATAACTTCCTTTTGCGAAGCTCACAGCTCGTGGTTGAGGCCGAGGATCCAGATTTTCACCACTTGTTTGTGGAACAAAGGTACGGGCAAATGGAGGAGGATTTCTTCTGCTGTCTCCATAAGCAGGAATGTCCCGTGTAGGACAAGGGGGCATCGGATATCTTACGGGTGACGGGGGATGCCTAACAGGCGAGGCAATTCTTGCCCCATAAAGGCAAACTAAATTAGCCCACCTCTATTCTACCCCATCATTTCTAGCTCTCTGTGCCTGACGATCCAATCGTGACGCAGGAAGGTTAGCTGGAACATTTTGCCTCTGTAAACTTATTCCAGCCCCTCCTCGTGAGTTGCCATGGGTATTCCCAGGCGTGTGCGATGGAGGCACCAAAATTGGGGTCATAGTTCTAACCGATTGACTGATGTGCTGATGACCACTATGAGGGCCACTAGGATGGGCATTTTGGCGATCTCGCGCTATTGGCATAGAACTTGGGGTGGCAGTTCTGACTGGCCGACTTGGTTTGGATCGATTATTCCTGTGGGACTTATGAGACCCACTTTGCCTCTTTCTGACATTAACGTGGGTTGCAAGTGGGGGTAATCGAGTCAAAACCTCTTCAATTTGCATTTTTTCCTTAGAAAGATGGCTTCTTAACTACATATTTTCCAATTCAACTACAGCTAAGTAGTCTGGGTTTGGATTCGATGGCAATGACGCTGAACTCCCAGTATTGTCGTGGCCCACCGGTTGCTTTCCTAGATATTATTGAACTTCAGGCCCATGCTCGTTTGAAACAGCGGTATGATGGGCCTGCTACCCACCAGGCTGTTCTATCTCATTATCGTGCATTGAGCGAGTGACCACCATGATGAGATTTGACTGGAATTTTGATGAAAGCACTCATTTCTCCTCTCAATGAAAGCAACAACTTGTTGACGCGGTTTTTCGCCAACCATGTATTAAGAAAATAACAAGGTTTATTAGTGCTTAATAATAAACCGAAATAAGAAATAAACTCTCAAAGACACATATCTTTTTACGAAGTTCAGTGTTAAAATCCACCTAGTCCACGAGTCTATATTATTATTTTTTGTCTCTCTCTATTTTGGCAGAGTTTCAGTATTACAGAATAATCGTCCCCTTTCCTGTCCAATATTCCTAGTATTTATAGAGAAATTCCATGGACAGGTTCGGGTAACCGCGTGAGCCAGTGACGAATTAATATATTTATTACATTTAATATAAACTATTCCCATTTATACTAGGATATGATCGGATCACGAAATAAATAGTCTCCTAATATCTGGGAAATTAAATATTTCAGGTTGGCCATAAATGATCGTATAAAAGTACCCGAGTCTTTTGGGATTTGTGGGTACGTAATACATTCGAACTACCACGAGCTGGATATCTCTCTGAGCTCATACTTCGGCAGCCATTTGAATATCATGAGCTCGTGCTTCACAACCTTCATGTCTATAGCTCGGGTTAAACCCAAGATGCCTAACATCACTCGTGTCCAGGTGAAACCGAAGTGGCTTACGTGGATAATAAACAAACATCATTTCCTTGGTCATTTCTCCGCATATTTTTTTGTCAGTTGTACCCGAGCTGAGTGAAGGACTTGTGCTGAAATTAGGGTACAACAAGTCTAAATCCTAAATATTCATGAACTCCTGTTTGTGTTTATTGGATCTTTTGATTCACTCGGTAAGGTTTCTTAGTATAATGGGGCTAATGAATTTTTTTTTTTTTTGGAAATTCAATATCATGAATGGCTGGGAACATGAATTACAATAATGGAATCCATACTTTCCTAACATATCGAATATTGGTTCCCTTATGGGTTAATTCTATAGCTGAATAGTTATTGAGCTCAAATCTATAATTGTATTATAGACTAATTATTCGCTAGTGAATTAATGGTACTTGAGGATCTAGAGATAATTAGAAGGGTAAAATGGTAATCATGTCCACTTCAAATTAATGAACCAATAAATGGAGGACATAATTACATTTATTGATTATATCAATGGACTACAAGAGAAACTGTGTAAATATAATTCTATAAATACTTAGAGTGCAATTCCATATTTATAGTGGAGTAATCATGGAATTAATAAATAATATTATTGGATTAACGAGTTTAATTAATAATCTGGTTTATTGGAGCTTCGTATTATAGGTCCATGGTCCCCAAATCACCTCTGTCCTACACTATCAAGGGTAAGGATGTCAAAAGAAAGATTTGTATAGAGAAGGACTTAATTGTAAATGAATTAATTTTCCAGGGCAATGAAATAGTTATGTGATAGTTATGGACAGTTGATTAATTATTCAACTATATAGTTTTATTTTGAAAAAATATATGTTAAAATAAATATTAATCTTTTTTAGATTAATATATAAAGAGTGATTAATAATTTTCTTATTAAGAATAAGATATTTATTTATTTATTTAAAATTGATATTTTAAGATAATGTTCATATAGAATTAACTGATATTTTTTTGGGATAAATATATTGTCTTAAATATTAATTAAATAAAAAAATTAGAAAATTAAGTAAAACCCTAATGTGGCTCATGCCACTCACTGTATTGCACAGTGAGTGGCTCCACATAGGGATATTTCCTATCCCTGGGATTTGAATT
Organism: Humulus lupulus; assembly: GCF_963169125.1. Lineage (NCBI taxonomy): Eukaryota > Viridiplantae > Streptophyta > Magnoliopsida > Rosales > Cannabaceae > Humulus > Humulus lupulus. The sequence goes on from NC_084802.1 coordinate 246,158,022, forward strand.
TCAAATAATGTGTTTTTTTAATTATTCTTTTTTAATATACTTTCAACTAAATAATTAAATAAGGTTATAAGTGAACAGTTTTATTTTAATAAAATAAAGATTAATTAAATAAGTTAATTATCTTTATAAACCTAAAAATGAAGGTTTTTGTTAAGAACACAGACTCTCTCTCAGAAATAGAAGCGATAATTTTCCTAAACCTAAAAACTATTCAATTCCTCTTCTCTCTGTCAAACCTCTCTAGATTTCATGTGTTGAGTACATCTAGAGAGTAATAAATCAACCTTTTGATTCCTACATAACCACACATGTCCTTGTGTGTTTAAAAGATCAAGGTGCGAGTCTTCAAAACATGGAAAGGAAGATCGTTGATTTTATACAAAAATATTAAAGGACACTTGATAGGCTACATGCGGTAATCTCTAATCTGATTATATGTGATTTAATATATATATATATGTGTGTGTATGATCTTGGCTGGTATTAATAATTATTAAAAAGGGCCCATTCCCCATTGCGTATCTTTGATTTGCTCTTTTAATACCAACAAATGGCTCTATCAACACTATTCAAGGTAAGGGTTGAAATTGAGAAAAATTAGGAGAATGGCATATTTGGAAGATCTAGGTCTGAGTATTTTAAAGAACTGCTTTGGATTGGATGTTCAATGGAGATACAAAAAGATAGCTAGGATTCTTGATGGTTCTTCAACTGGTAAATCCTCATCTTTTATTTCTCTATGATTAATGTATTGCATGTTAATTGATTTGATTATTTAAGGTTCGTTTAAATTTTTTTTTTTTTAAATCTCTGGGCCCAACACCTCATGCTTTCCACTGTGCACATGGTAACCCTGTTGCCAACATTTTTCTATATGTGTTCAACATGACCCTTACTTTTTGACTTGAAATGTCACGGGGAATCACTTCTTTTAGAGTTTAAACGAAGCATTAAGTCAACAATTGAATATTTTCCACTTTTCAAGAAAATTTTCACAAGTCTTGGGCTCATTGTCGAAGATGTGTCAATATTTTGGTCGTATCGACCTCCACAAACCCCCAAATCTCTTGAAATTTTATATTTAGAAGACTAAGAAAGAGGGCTACAACTTTCATGCTAGCCTCTTTCGATTATTGTGTATTTATCATTGCCTAAGAATTTCTAGAATTTAGAAAAGGGAATTCAAATTTTTCTAAAAGGAGTACCCATTTTATAATTGGGGCTAAACCCATTTTATGAGTCTTTGGTCGTATCTCCCTCTACACACCTCTAAATCACATGAAATTTTATATTTAGATGTCTTAGAAAGATGGCTACCACTTTCATGCTTGCCTCTATCGAGAATTCTCCAGTAAAAATCGCATGGGAAAAGTCTTCTTTTAGACTTTGAACAGGCCATTAAATCAATAATTGAAAATTTCCACATTTCAAGACCAATTTTTACAAGTCATTGGCTCATAATCGAACAATTGTCAGTATTTTGGTCGTATCACCCTCTACACACATCCAAAATCGCATTAAATTTTATATTTTTAAGCCTAAGGGAGAGAGAGATACTACTTCTTTGCTTTCCTCTATCGACAATTGCGTAATTATTATTGTCGAAAATATTCTTGAATTTGGAAAGTGGAAATTGGTATTTTCTAAAATATGTACCCCTTTTGTAATTGTAGCCAAACTAATCTGGACAAAATATTTTCAAAATGTGTTCAACTTGCCCTTATTTTTCCACTAGAAATCTCATGGGGAATTGCTTCTTTTTGAGGGTAAACATAGTATTAACTCAACAATTGAATATTTTCCACTTGTCAAGCCAATTTTCATAAGTCTTTCACTCATAGTCAAACATTTATCAGAACTTTGGTTGTATCTCCCTCTACACACCTCTAAATCGCATGGAATTTTATATTTAGAAGTCTAAGAAAGAAGGTTACCACTTTCATAGTCAGGCATGTGTCAGTATTTTTGTCGTATCTCCCTTTACACACCTCCAAATTGCATGTAATTTTATATTTAGAAGCCTAAGTGAGAGGGAAGCTACTTTTTTTACTGGCCCAAGAATTATATACATTGGCCTTGAAAATTGAAAAAAAATTGAATTGTTGACTTTATGCTCCATTTTAACACTACAAGAAGCTATTCCATGTGATATTTCGAATAGAGAAGTAACGAATGAGTTGAACACATTTATAAAATATTATGTGGAGATTAGTTCGTGCCATAATTATAAAAAGGGGTGTATCCATTTTGTAATAGAAGACAAACTAAACTCGACATAATAATGTCTACCTGACTTCAATTCATCCATTATTTCTCCACTCAAAATCACATGGGGAAATTCATCTTTTATAGTTTTAAGAGAGCATTAAGTCAATAATGGAAAATTTTCCACTTTTCACGACCAATTTTTACTAGTCTTTGGCGCATAATCGAACATTTGTCAGTGTTTAGGTCGTATCTCCCTCTTCACCCCTCAAAATCTCTTGAAATTTTCTATTTAGATGCCTCAGAGAGAGGGATACAACTTCCTTGCTCACCTCTATCGATGATTGCCAAGTTGTTTGTAACGACCTAGATTTTCAAGACTCGATAAAGCGGAAATATAAATGTTTTCATTTAACAAAATGTCTCAAAAACCTGTATAACAAAAAACTTTTTAAAAAGTCATATGGCCATACTTTACATTTATTTACAACATATTTTATACAGAGTAGAGTGAGCCTAGTTGGGAAAAATTACACAACATTTCCAAAATAAAACAGCTTCCCAAAAAGGTCGGTCCATGTGTACATTTGTAAGGTAGACTCCGTCTCTCACTGCTCTGCCTTCACTTGCTCTAACCTACAACATGAATTAGCTAGGTAAGCGAAAATGCTTAGTAAGTTCAACCTTAAAACAAAGCATGCAGAGAATTAGAGTTCTAGATCCATCCGATCCCTACACAATCAATTTCAAGAACGCAAAAGCGTCCTGGCAAACTTATGGTCATGCCTGATAACCAATGATCAATTATTTCCTATAAACAGATAAAACCCTGCACTAAGAAAATCCCAGAACAAGCAGATATATTATATCACAACTATATCTTATCAATAAATATATCACTACACTCAGAAAATCCCAGAGCAAGTAAATATATTATATCACAACTATATCTTATCAGCAAATATATCCCTGCACTAAGAAAATCCCAGAGCAAGCAGATATATCATATCACAATATAATTCGAGACAACGCTCGCCCATTTCCAAAAATTCGGGCGTAACACGCCCTCCAACATAATTGCTAATCTGTAAGAGAGAACCGAGTCTCAACACTAATATCTAGCCAATAAATATCTCCATCAAGGGTAACTATCGAGTTACCTAGTGTATCACTACTTATCCAAGAGTGAAATCAAATTTACACGGTTTTACAAAGACTTCTATGCTAATCAGTGGTGTTGGTGAGCAGTTGCCCCTAGGGTGTTCACCCTAACTCAATCCAGCAACCCCTAGTATATCTAGGCACTCTCACTGAATGGCCAATATTCATTGTTGCAATCCGGGAATACCTTATCAGAACACTTGCTCGGGTTCTAACCGTTCACTGATTAAGTAAGCATGAGGGCCCCTAGGTCCCATTCATTTTGGTGCCCCTAGGTTTAACCAGCTAATCCTCACCTATTGGCCACTCGTCATGGTAATGAGCTGGACATAATAAAATCAAGTAGTGTGACGGGGATAAACTGTCTAGGATATGATGGATATCTATTGTTCATATTTTCTAAATCAGCACTCACTAGACTAACGTCTCTAAGCAACTTTCTACGACAGTATATATTTGGGCACGTATCCCTATACTAACATACAATACAATAATCGTTTCATGTTGTAGCCATACAATATAAGTTGACTTACTTGGAGTCCTTAGCACTCAGCAGGTTTTCACCCACCAACGTTCAGTCCAGTTACGCTTAGCCAATACTGTAGTTATTTATACAGTATACTCTAATTAATTATGGCACATAATTCATTATTATTATTTTGGCTAGTTTGGTCATTTTCAAAATCATTTGTAAGGATTTATGATCCTTATTTGGTTTTAAACCCATTAAGGAAATTCATACAAAAATATTTGAGACTACACTCTAAGTCTCGGGGAGACCTATCCTATGGTCGCGATACCTAGGCTCGGGTATCACAATAGTATTTTCCCACAATCCGCTAAAAATCTTATTTTATTAAAGGTATCGCTATTAACCCGCACTTTCAACAAGTCAGTTAAACTATGTAAGATTTTAGTCGGTATTATATCCAGAATATACTAATTAAATTCCTTAATTATTTTTAAAGAAAACGAACTCTTAATTTTTCCTTTTATTTTTCTTAAAGTTTTAATCTCTAAAAACCGTTTTAAGAAAATTGCCTAATTTGTCTTAATTAGGAAAACCGTTAAAAATTTCCCATCTTGACTAGTTAATTTTCCAAAATCAATTAATGAATTTTTACTTACTAGAAAATTAATTTACTTAATTATTTTATCAAAATATAGGGTTTTAAACCATCTTTTAATTTATTAACTGTTAATAAATTAAATCTCTTACTTTTTAAAAGAATAAAAATTCTTTAATAAAAATAATTCACACTAAACTCAAAGTGGTAATTTCAGTGAAAATATGTTTTCAAGACTTACCAAGTTTATATCTTGAAATAAGCAAAATTTTACTTTTTACCTTATGTTCCAAAATCTCATTTTTACATTAAGTGTGAAAAGCCTATTTTTCACATTTTTAACTACATACTTCGTTAATTCATAACTTGACATTTACATACCCAATTGTTACCAAAATCTCCCAATTCCATTTTTGGTATGCCATTTAGGTCTTTGTAAAATCTTAGATCAAAATGAGCATTTTTGATGGGTGAAATTATTTTCCAACAATGAGGTAAAAATGACCTTATTTTTTCCAAACTTTGATAGTTAATAACTTTCAAACTGTTTAGTATTTTCTTACCAAATTTTACAGTGGAATACTAGGTTATGCCAACAATATGTCCACAAAATTTTAGAAAAAACTGGGTTCATTTTCTCAATACAGTGGCAGTCCAAACTTGGTTCCAAAAATAAGAATACGAAAAAACAATTTTTTACCTAAACTTTAAAATAGCATAACTTACTCCTTTATAAACATATTTGAGTGTTTCAAAAGCTCAATTTTATGTATCCAATCTCAACAACATCACCTTATAATTTAATTTTACAAAATCAATATACAGTGGCTGCTTGAACCCTTGGAAGTCACAGCTCAAAACATGTTTTGTTTTAGGGTTTCCTACAAAACCCTGGGGGGTTTTGGTTCCTATTTTCAAAAATCAATACACAAGCATCATAAAAATTATAAAACAGCTACCATAACCTTATTACTTCACCAATAAGAAACTTTAAGCATTAAATATACAAAATAATGCTTAAAACTAAAAACCCTACAACAAAAAAATCATCAAAAGTAAACTTTTTACCTCTTGTTGTTCTTGCTTAAGGTTTGGACCTTCCTGTTAGCTTTGGCTCCTTCAAAACCTTTCAAAAACCCCTAACCAACTGCCCCCAACAACATAATTAATTAGCTATTTGAAACTCTATGATTAAAACTTTACAAAAGTCTAGATTAATGAAACTTTACCTTAGGGAAAACCCTTCCTAGACCAAGACTTAGCTAACAAGTTTCTTTGGTGCTCTTGGGGTTGAAAATAGAGAGAACACTTGAGAGAGTCTTCAAAAATCAGATGAGAGTTGTAACACCCTACTTCCTTACAGCCGTTACTAAGTGAGTTTTTAAGACAAAACAGTGCAATGAGCTCGCTAACCGAGGATTTGAAACAAAAGTGTGTCTAATAAAAAGTTAAGGCTGTAATCGTTGAAAGTGCGTTGACTTAATAAAAACTTCTAGTATTAAACAATTGGGATCCCAAAATAAGGTTTGAAGACTATTTACATCTTGAAATAAGTTTACAGTTGATCAATTCTAAAAATCATAGATTATTACAGCCATTTTCAAACAAACCCCCAACCAAAGCAGTCGGGCAGGCCAAACATGTACGCGTCGCTTCACGCTCTCCGTACTCATGGTTGGTTGACTCAGACATTGCCCTTACCTGCAACACAGAGCACCCGTGAGCCGAAGCCCAGCAAGAAAACTCATGCAGAACATAACATATGCAATTTATACAGTTTATCATATCAGATAATCCACAGATAAACAAGTCAACCATTAGACTAAGCAAACACGGCCATGCCGCCCCAGAAGCCTTACCGAAGCCTGGGGTATCGGTTCACACCGTAAGGATAACACATGTATCCACCAGGCCCTGCCCTGACTATAACATCCCATGTGCTAAGTGTTACTTTCGGCCCCGCTGCCGCACCCGGCCTACGCCGTTCTCGGCCCTTGCCGTTCATTTTATTATAATCACACATATAGTATAACACAACAACATTCGAACGAATAATAATTCATTTAAGTCTGCATCCTAACATGTCATGCAATATAGGGCCATGCCCGGCAATCATCTAATCATGCAACATGCAATATAGGGCCGTGCCCCGCAATCACACTATGGGCCCACGCCCTATCCTACGGGTGTTATAGTTTTCTTACCTTTCCCTTCAATAGCTTAGATCACCTGACTCCTTGAGCACGATCCCACTCGAGCCGTAGCGCACACCTAAGCACAAACATAGGTCAAAGTCAACACCGAACCCCAAGTCTGAAAACCTAGACTCGGGACCAATCCCGAGCCCCCGGGAAGTCCTAAATCCCCAAAACAAAGTGGCGGAAACAAGCCCCGAACCCTAGGTCAAAATTCCTCTCAAAAACCCAAAAATTCACCTCTGTGAACAGTGCAGCGCTACAGCGCTCTAAAGAGGGCGCTGTAGCGCTACAAGCAGAACTCACCTCCCCAGAACAGGGGCTAGCGCTACAGCGCCCACTGACTAGCGCTGCAGCGCTAGTTGCAGCCCAGAAAACCCAAAATCGCATTTCTGCGATTTCTTTCAACCAATCTCAAACCAAACTTCCCCAAATCTTTACCAAACTCAAAATCAAGCTTATGGACACTCTCCATTCATCCCAAGCATCCCAAATCCTCAAATCCCAAGAACATTTATCCCAAATCTCAAAATCTACCATGAACAACCCTAAGCTCAGAAATTCAGTCAACAACAAAGTTAAAGGCTTAGAATTCTTACCAATGATGCAAATTTCGACCTTGATTCAACCCTAGGCCTCCCTAGCTTGTTCATCATCAAAGCTTGCCCAGAATTTCCCTAAAATTCCCATCAACTCAGCTCAAAAGACAGCTCAAACCATCAAAAACCCTTAAAACTGAAATCTCTAAAACTTACCTCAAAAGTTGATGTGTTCTTGCCAAATCTTCAAGTCTAACCCAAGATCCTTGATGCACAGCCTACCATTGCTCTCCACTAAGCTTTGCTCCAAGAAAAATGGAGCGGAATGGTGCAAAAATGCACAAACCGACCCTTGTGAAAACCCCTCTGTTTTCCCTCTTTTCTTCCTTTCCTTTTTCTTTCTTTTCTTTCTTTCTCTCCACACCCAACACTCTCTATAAATCCCACTAAGTGTAAAGCCTCATAAACCAATCTCTAAAAGCCAAATGACCAAAATGCCCTTCCTACTAATTCTAAATCCTTTTGTCCAAATAGGGCCATTTTAGTCATTTTACCCAATTCCCGCTAATCCTCAAGTGTCTCTAATATTTTCCCGCTACCTTCCAACACCTGATAAACACCAAATAAGTATCCCCCATCATCAAAATAAATCTCAATCTATTCACTGAATTCCTGTTCATACCCCTAGGCTCGCCCCGAGCCGGGTATAAATTCTCGTCATGACTTTCCGCTAGCCTGCTCACTGGGATCGCCTCGAGTCACAAATCACAGATACACTCACATACCACTGTGGTCCCAACAATCAACACATATCAAAAGAGTTATGCCCAACATGGCCAAAATTACAATTATGCCCTTCTAACACGATCCGGGCCTACATGCATACTAATATACATAGTCATGCATCTTAGATAAACGAATAGTCATATAACATGATTTAAATCATAATCATGCATTTAACTCATCAAATCACACAAATCCCATCATGCCCTCCTGGCACGCTAATCAAGGCCCCTCCAGCCTTATTAGTGAAATTGGGTCGTTACAACTATCCCCTCCTCATAAAAATTTCGTCCTCGAAATTTATCCAAACACATCAGTAAGAAAACCCGCACTCTGACCATGATTTCCAAGGCCCACCGCCTTACTTTACCTCTTGCCCCACAAGATCTTGTCTAGTAGCCATACTCTCGATAGCTTCTTGATTACACCGCAACCCTACTGAAACCTCAGGGCCTGCCTAGATTACAATGACCAATTCATTGTTTTATCCTGATTCCAGAGATACTCAAAATCATCACCTCTACTAGGTGGGATCAGCTTGTAGGCCCCGCTGGCCTAACCTTTAGTACAACTTCAGAATTTTATGTTGAATTAGGAGCCAGAACTCTCCCTTCTTTCTCTGAACACCTTACAGATCCTCGTCTGTTATTACGCAGAGATACAACTCTTACCTTCCGGAGTTTTATTTCCTCATAATTTAACAATTCACGAGCTCTTCATTCTTTCAAATAGGCAGACACTCCTGCCTTAAGAAGTTCCAACGACCTCTTTGGCTTACTCTCTGAACTAAAGCCAACCGTAGTATTCACTATCCTTCATCTCCTATCATGTCCTATGTCGTGTTACATTAACAAGACACCAGCAGCTGCCACCACGGCTAACTCGTCAGGGATTACACTTCCCTTAATACCTCAAGTATTCGCCTACTCCGCGCTCAATTCTTTAAGATATCCAATAACTTTCAGACTGCCATTTCACTTGTAATCAACTGATAATTCCAGGTTCCCACTCTGTTCTTTTCGTTCTCTAAATCCATTCCAAAAGTTTAAAATACTATAGGGTCTCAATTCAGTATCATCGACGTTCTACCCTGAAACCAGTTCACTTGACCCAACAACATTAACTCAAACAACCGAGTTAAAACTTTTCGTGCCCAAACACCTTACTTAAGGTCTATTGTGGTCTATCCCCACGATGCACCACCACATCACCTAACCCCTCAGGGTCCAAAGGAAAACACTAGATTCCGTCACCCGCTCGACCCTCCCGGTACGACGTACCCTAGGAGGTGGAATGATGTCCATTCAGAATTCTCATTCATAAAACAAATCTAATTGGATCCTTCATCCATTCCTGGTATCCTAACTTGTGCCACCTTAGTAGGGTTCTTCCCTGCTTCAACCAAAGCCATTACTTCAGATTCCACAGTTCATTGACACTCACCAGCTAATCATTACCCACTAACGTTACGCCAATCTCATTCGTTGCCTTGTATCCTCCAATACAATCTATGGCATTATTCCTTGACTTACACATGCCCCTCAGTTAGGAGTTCCGCCTCCAATTATATCTCCCCTCTTTCAATCGAGGATTTCAAACACTGATCATCCGTCTGTTACTTTTCACCACCTCTGTGTCTCAATGCTATCTTTCTTACTAATACCCAAGACTCAAGCACCTTGCGATACGCGTAACTGTTAACTTAACGCTCCAAGTATATCAACCACGTTCATTCTTTCACCTCCCGCAAGGTTCGATCCATCCTCACGTCAATTTATTCCTGGGCGTGCCCAATCGTGGTACACTCCCACATTTCCATAACCCTACCATAGATCAGGTCCTTTATGCAATCACTCTTTACTTAGCCAAAACACACGCAAATTCTATCATTACCAGATACTAAACAATCTTACCTTGTCTTCTGAATTTCTTTCTGATTTGACACCACTCAGTCCGTCTAACTTCGAGTTTTACTGCTCTCCTCATCTCTGATGTAGTTGTCTCCGGAGATACTTATGCAATAGATGACGCTCTTACCAGTCTTGTTATGCCTTCAACTCTTCAGATAACCATCGTTAGCTTCTTTGTGACTTCAGATCAAATCTTCTCATACCTGTCCTTTCTCCTTGTAGCTCTAATCTGAGTACTCCTGACGACACCCAATCTAACACTCCGTAGAACCTTACCTGTGACTCTGCCTTCTGGGTATAACGTCTTCAGCATAATCATTGCTCACCATTTCCGTCTGGGAGTAATCCGCATGCACTTCTCGTGAGCTTGAAGGGGACTTGCCCAAACCGTTCACGCACTCTCTGCCTAAAGAACTTACCTGTGCTACTGCAGCTTGAATCATTCCAGAATCTTTGTTACCAGCTCCTCACACCCTACTCGGTGCAAACTAAACAATTCACGAAATGTCTCTACCCTTGGTTTCCACTGGTAATAATCAGGTCATAGATCAACTCTTGGAGACATCGTCCCTTCCTGTATCCAACCTTGTACTTTTCGTCCTAATCTGACCATGCTAATCAATCCCTGCAGTATAACACTCTGGCTACTCCAGGGCCAAATTCCTTCGATTGCTTCAATAGACTTTCTGTCAGCCAAAACCATCTTTTACTACATTCCTTATACCAATCCTATCTGTAGTCCGACCTTGAAGTATTCCCTAAATCTTTCTTTACATACCCACATAACTTTCCCACTGGTCAGCTCTGTCTCCTTTACGTACTCCAGATGATATCCTCTACAATCCATCTGCCAGAGTTTCAAATTTCTTCTCAATAGGTATTACTGTCCTCAACCTCTCAAGTGGCACCTTTGAGGCAACCTCTCTATGTCCATCTCCCTCTCGGAACATTCTCAACACCGAGTCCTTCCAGTTCGTTACATGCCCAAAGCATAAGCTCGTCAGTTAATTACTCAAGCTCGAGGAATCAGCCTCGAACTTTGAACGTATCAACGCATTCCAGTTCCCCGTTCCCTCGCCATGGGAAATTCATCCTCACATATCGAGTCATTTCATGTAGAAGTCATGCCCTCACCTGACCTCCTCTCAGGTGGCATCCTTTCCCTCGTGCATACCAAATAACCTCCCTGGTTCCTGTCGCCCTCTCGATAACTACCTTGTCAATCAGGTTTCTTTCCAATCTCAAATTAGGTGCCCAAGCACTGTCTGGGGTCCTTCTACCTCAAAAATCGAGAATTCAACCTCGCTGCGTCCTATCAACAAAAGTACCATCTTATCAATCAAACTTTTCCCCTTTCTTGGCAAAACTAGAAGCCACAACACTATCTGGGGTTCTTTTAACTTGATTATCACGAATCTATCTTTACTAACTCCATCAAAGGAAGCACTGCCCTTGCGGCTCTAGCACTCATGCTCTACTCATCAACCATCAGTTCCTCGAACAACATGGCCCTCTCCGCGATCCACATACAGATGATAAGTCCTTGCATCAGAGCGGCCCAAATACCTTAGACTATTCCAGATCTCATATCCTTAAATGGGTCGCCATCAATTCCAGGCATCTTCCTGCCTCAACATTTAATACAACCCTCTAACCAGGATCTCTCATCCTCTTAACCAAGGGTGGAATTAACTCTGCCCATCTATTGATAAATTCCTTTGTCAGCCTGTACTCTCCTCAAAACCCGAGGATAACACCCTTTAAGCCTCTCATTTAATACCCTTTTCTGTCCATACCTCACAGTAAGCCAGCACTGGTAACTTTACTGTTAAAACATCGAAATCAGCCATTTCCCCAGAGAAATCCGCTGTTCTTCTATCCCATCTCAACTAACAAACTCCACAGCATACTCACTCACTAGTGACCCTTGCTGCTACTTTTCAGGATAACTGGAGATCTCAACTCCAACTTATCTAGAATCCCCCTTTCAACCCAATAACAGGTCCACACCCTTCTAGGAACCAACAACTCGAGTTCACCTGTCAAAATTGACCCAACTCCTGAACTCTGAGGTTCATACCCTGAACCAACCCACAACTAGATCCAACTATCCACAGGTATAATGCACACACAAGCATATACTAGGTCAAATCCACAATGATATACATTTAGCTACCAAATTTTATCACCACTAAGTATATCCAGATCTCAACATGCTTCATACAAGCCAATAAACAGATATAACATGTGAATTTAAATTCAGAAAATTACCCACATACACTCAATATGCGAACCATTATGTCAATATCCATCCATATGCATAATAGTATTATTCAGCATGCATCAATCTCAACATGCAATAATCAAGGGCCCAGCCTAACAGCATCTCATGCATATGTCATTTCATTCCTCATGCTCCATATAAATAAGCAGGCAAACAGGGCATTCAAATATATATTTGGACATGTTAATCAATCATACCAACCAAACCTGAGTCGAGCTTGTCACTGACAGCGAGCGTACATGTTCGGTCGATCTCCAGAACCAATAAACCTTGGCTCGCTCTGATACCAAGTTGTAACGCCCTACTTCCTTAGAGCCGTTACTAAGTGAGTTTTTAAGACAAAACAGCGCAATGAGCTCGCTAACCGAGGATTTGAAACAAAAGTGTGTCTAATAAAAAGTTAAGGCTGTAATCGTTGAAAGTGCGTTGACTTAATAAAAACTTCTAGTATTAAACAATTGGGATCCCAAAATAAGGTTTGAAGACTATTTACATCTTGAAATAAGTTTACAGTTGATCAATTCTAAAAATCATAGATTATTACAGCCATTTTCAAACAAACCCCCAACCAAAGCAGTCGGGCAGGCCAAACATGTACGCGTCGCTTCACGCTCTCCGTACTCACGGTTGGTTGACTCAGACATTGCCCTTACCTGCAACACAGAGCACCCGTGAGCCGAAGCCCAGCAAGAAAACTCATGCAGAACATAACATATGCAATTTATACAGTTTATCATATCAGATAATCCACAGATAAACAAGTCAACCATTAGACTAAGCAAACACGGCCATGCCGCCCCAGAAGCCTTACCGAAGCCTGGGGTATCGGTTCACACCGTAAGGATAACACATGTATCCACCGGGCCCTGCCCTGACTATAGCATCCCATGTGCTAAGTGTTACTTTTGACCCCGCTGCCACACCCGGCCTACGCCGTTCTCGGCCCTTGCCGTTCATTTTATTATAATCACACATATAGTATAACACAACAACATTCGAACGAATAATAATAATTCACCTCTGTGAATAGTGCAGCGCTACAGCGCTCTAAAGAGGGTGCTGTAGCGCTACAAGCAGAACTCACCTCCCCAGAACAGGGGCTAGCGCTACAACGCCCACTAACTAGCGCTGCAGCGCTAGTTGCAGCCCAGAAAACCCAAAATCGCATTTCTGCGATTTCTTTCAACCAATCTCAAACCAAACTTCCCCAAATCTTTACCAAACTCAAAATCAAGCTTATGAACACTCTCCATTCATCCCAAGCATCCCAAATCCTCAAATCCCAAGAACATTTATCCCAAATCTAAAAATCTACCATGAACAACCCTAAGCTCAGAAATTCAGTCAACAACAAAGTTAAAGGCTTAGAATTCTTACCAATGATGCAAATTTCGACCTTGATTCAACCCTAGGCCTCCCTAGCTTGTTCATCATCAAAGCTTGCCCAGAATTTCCCTAAAATTCCCATCAACTCAGCTCAAAACATAGCTCAAACCATCAAAAACCCTTAAAACTGAAATCTCTAAAACTTACCTCAAAAGTTGATGTGTTCTTGCCAAATCTTCAAGTCTAACCCAAGATCCTTGATGCACAGCCTACCATTGCTCTCCACTAAGCTTTGCTCCAAGAAAAATGGAGCGGAATGGTGCAAAAATGCACAAACCGACCCTTGTGAAAACCCCTCTGTTTTCCCTCTTTTCTTCCTTTCCTTTTTCTTTCTTTTCTTTCTTTCTCTCCACACCCAACACTCTCTATAAATCCCACTAAGTGTAAAGCCTCATAAACCAATCTCTAAAAGCCAAATGACCAAAATGCCCTTCCTACTAATTCTAAATCCTTTTGTCCAAATAGGGCCATTTTAGTCATTTTACCCAATTCCCGCTAATCCTCAAGTGTCTCTAATATTTTCCCGCTACCTTCCAACACCTGATAAACACCAAATAAGTATCCCCCATCATCAAAATAAATCTCAATCTATTCACTGAATTCCTGTTCATACCCCTAGGCTCGCCCCGAGCCGGGTATAAATTCTCGTCATGACTTTCCGCTAGCCTGCTCACTGGGATCGCCTCGAGTCACAAATCACAGATACACTCACATACCACTGTGGTCCCAACAATCAACACATATCAAAAGAGTTATGCCCAACATGGCCAAAATTACAATTATGCCCTTCTAACACGATCCGGGCCTACATGCATACTAATATACATAGTCATGCATCTTAGATAAACGAATAGTCATATAACATGCTTTAAATCATAATCATGCATTTAACTCATCAAATCACACATAAATCCCATCATGCCCTCCTGGCACGCTAATCAAGGCCCCTCCAGCCTTATTAGTGAAATTGGATCGTTACAAGAGTGAATGGGAGAGAGGTGTGGTCGGTTTGGGGTATAGACTGGCTCACAAAACTCTTCAAAATATCACAAAACACTTAAGTGCTTTTCTACCCACTTGCCCACTTGACTTCTTAATTAAATAGGATTTAAACTTAATTAATTTTTTGGTTCATATCCTTTTTTAACACCCCACATGGTCGGCTACCTATCCTAAAATACCCATTTATAAAAAAAAATTATAATGGTGATTAATTAATTCATGAGAAGATAAGTCCAAATTGACTTTCTATACCTTTTTCACTCTTATTAAGTTTTAATCAAAAAACTTAACACTAAATAATTAAATTAAATGTCTCTCACATTTAATCTAATTAATCACACAATAAAATTTAACCTAAGGTCCATTCATGAAATAAAATTCTCCATTTCGGTAAAATTAGGTATTTAACACAAAATGCCCTAAAATTTCCATTTTTCCTTAGGTTTATTATTTTTTACCAAACTTTAATTTTTATGAATGTATTTTATGCCCAAAATATATTTGCCATAAATTTTCATTTTATTTTCCGAGATTTTTACCCGATCAGGGTTTTTGTGTCGGTCTAGGACCGAAAGTCTTATCTTTGACTTTTAAATCACAAAATTCATAATTTGGCTAGCAATAACTCATGGAATAATTTCCAAAAAAATATAATATTATTTAAAATAATATTCTTAACTCGGGGAAAAAAAATCCCAACCCGAGTCTTTTAATGGTACCCGAAAATACAGGACGTTACAATACCTACAATTTATAAAGGTTTCGTCTTCGAAACTTAAAACAAATGAGGATACAGCTCCCTCATCTTGTCTTCAGTTTCCCAGGTTGCCTCTTCAATGCCATGGTTACACCACTGCACCTTTACCAACGGCACCGTCTTGTTCCTCAACACTTTTTTTATTTCGGTCTAGTATCATAACCAGTTTTTCCTCATATACGAGTTGAGGATCCACACTTAACAGCTCATAGCTGATTACATGCGAGGGATCGCACATGTATTTTCTCAACAAGGATACATGAAACGCGTCATGCACCTTAGACAAGGCGGGCGGAAGAGCTAAACGATAAGCTACTTCCCCGATGCTCTCTATGATTTCGAAAGGTTCAACGTACCTTGGGCTAAGCTTTCCTTTCTTTCCGAATCGCATAGCCCCTCGTAGCGAAGCTACCTTTAGCAGCACATTATCACCAACCTCAAACACCAGGGGTCTCCTGCGTCGGTCGGCATATTTGTGTTGTCGATCAACCGAAGTTTGCAAGTGTTGCCTTATCTGTCGGATGTCCTCGGTAATCTAATCAACCTCATTCGATCTGAGAAACTTTCTTTCACCTGTCTCGTGCCAATGAATCAGAGATCGGCATTTCCTTCCATACAAAGCCTCATACGGAACCATCTTGATGGAATCATGATAGCTATCATTGTAAGCAAACTCTATCAGTGGAAGCTTCTCATTCCAGAACCCTTGAAAAAATAGCACGCATGCTCTTAGCATATCTTTCAGGGTCTGAATTGTTTGTTCACTTTGACCGTCTGTTTGCGGGTGGAAAGAAGTGCTGCACTATAGTTTAGTACTCAACCTCATTTGGATTCTATTCCAGAATGTCGAGGTAAAACGTTCGTCGCGATCTGATACGATGGAGTTGGGTACACCATGCAGTCTCATTATTTATGAAATGTAAATATCTGCTAACTTATGTGCCCCATAAGTTACCTTGATCGGCATGAAATGAGCAGACTTAGTCAGTCTATCTACAATAACTCAAATGGCATCGTGCCCCTTTGGAGTGGTTGGTAGACCTGTAACAAAGTCCATGGTGACCATCTCCCACTTCCATTCTGGAATTTCTAAGGGTTGTAACAATCCGGTTGGCCGTTGATGCTCGGCCTTTGTCAACTGACAAGTCAAGCAGTGTGCCACATATTCTGCCGTCTCCTTTTTCATCCCAGGCCACCAAAAGTACTTCTTCAATTCTTCGTACATTTTCATGGAACCCAGATGAATGGCATAAGGAGCATTATATCCCTAAAAAAAGATCTACTTCTTGATCTCATCATCGTCCAGAACACATATTCTGCCCTTGAACCCTAATACTCCATCTTCGGAGATATGAAATCCTGGTCGCCCTTCATTCCTCACTTGGTGCATCAATCCTTGAACCCAAGGATCGACTAACTGCCCGCCTTTTATAGCTTCCATAATGGTAGGCTCGATAGAGAGGTTAGCCAATTGACCAACTACTATCTCTAAATCCAAGGTAGCAAGGTCGGCTTGTAGCTGTGGTGAAATCTCTTTCACTGTCATCACGTAAGCACTTGGTTGTCAACTCAATGCATCTGCCACCTTGTTTGCATTTCTCGGGTGGTACAGAATGTCCCAGTCATAGTCGTTAAACAATTCCAACCATCGACGCTGTCTCATATTCAATTCCTTCTGAGTGAAGAAATACTTCAGGCTTTTGTTATCAGTGTAGATGTCGCAGTGTATCCCATACAGGTAGTGCCTCCATATTTTTAGTTCAAAAACCACTGCTGCAAGCTCTAGGTCATGAGTGGGGTAGTTATTCTCGTAATTCTTTAGCTGTCGAGAAGCATAAGAAATTACTTTTCCGTGCTGCACAGCACTACTCCCAACCCTCGGCCTGAGGCGTTGCTATAAATGGTATATCCCTCTATGCCATTAGGGATTGTCAGAACTAGGGCAGTCATCAATCTTATTTTCAGCTCCTGAAAAGTCTTCTCACACTTGTCAGTTCATTCATTTTTGATGTTTTTGCAGGTGAGGGCAGTCATTGGTGCGGCTATTTTGGAAAATTCTTCCACAAATCGCCGGTAATATCCTACTAATCCAAGAAAACTTCTAACCTCATGAGCATTGTTCGGAGGTTTCCATTGCTTAACAACTTCTATTTTAGCGGGATCTAATGAAATTTTGTTTCCCGACACTATGTGCCCCAAAAAACTTACTTTCTCTAGCCAGAATTCGCACTTCGAAAACTTAGCGTAAAGCCTTTCATCTCACAGACGCTGGAGGACCAATTCCAAATGCGTTGCATGCTCTTCCTGGCTTTTAGATTATATTAGAATATCGTCAATGAACACAACGACAAACTTATCCAAATACTCACGAAATACGCGATTCATAAGATCCATGAATGCTGCAAGCGCATTGGTTAGTCCAAAGGACATCACTAAGAACTCATAGTGACCGTAGCGCGTTCTGAAGGCCATCTTTGGTATATCCATCTCCTTAACCTTGAGCTGATGATAGCCTGATCGCAGGCCTATTTTGGAAAACACTGACGCTCCTTGTAGTTGATCGAAAAGATCGTCGATCCTCGGTAATGGATATCGGTTCTTGATCGTCACTTTGTTCACCTCAGGATAATCAATGCACATTCTCATCGTGTCGTCTTTCTTCTTAACGAATAAGATTGGGGCTCCCCACGGAGAATGGCTTGGCCTTATGAACTTCTTGTCCAGTAACTCTTGCAGTTGTGACTGCAACTCCCTGAGTTCAGCTAGTGCCATTCTGTAAGGAGTCTTTGAGATCAGTGTAGTTCCCGGAATCAACTCTATCTCAAACACAATCTCTTGGTCTGATGGAATCCCTGGGAGATCTTCATGAAATACGCCGGGAAACTTGCACACAACCAGTACATCTGATAGTTGTTGACTCGTCTCTTTATCCTTATCCACTATGTTTGCCAAGAAAACAGATGCATCCGTCACTCAACATATTTCTCGTCTTCATCGCAGAAATCATGGGACACTTCTTTTCTCTTGATGTACCCTTGACCTCGAATAAGATCGGATGTCACTATGGATGTACCCTTAACCTCGAATAAGACCACTTTTTTGCGCTTGCAATTGATAACGGCTCCATATTTGGTTAACCAATCCATCCCAAATATGACATCATATTCATGTAGGT
The DNA here is from genome assembly GCF_963169125.1 of Humulus lupulus. Taxonomy (NCBI): domain Eukaryota; kingdom Viridiplantae; phylum Streptophyta; class Magnoliopsida; order Rosales; family Cannabaceae; genus Humulus; species Humulus lupulus. The sequence goes on from NC_084802.1 coordinate 246,176,486, forward strand.
CTAAGACTAACAGGTCCACCGTTAGCTCACGACCTTCAACCCAAACTGGTACGGCTCGAACCCATGTCCGCACTAGCATATCCTCTCCCGAAGGCAAGGATACCCCACAAATAACAAGCATAGGCTTAGGACTTTTATTTAATTTTTCCACAAAGTATGCAGATATAAAAGAATGTGATGCACCAGTATCCGTTAATGCATATGTCGAGGTTTGGACGATAGAAATCTGACCTAACACCATATCAGATGGGCCAGCTCCTTTGTCGCTTTGTGTAAGTGCATAAACTCGAGGCGGAGCTCCAATTTCTTTCTGTTGGTCATTTCCATTGCCCTTGACTGGCATTCGGCAGTCCTTAGCAAAGTGCCCAGGCTTTCCACAGTTAAAACATACCCCGCACTCGCCCCAATGGCGTCGGTTACACCTGTTGCACAGTAGCCATTGTTCAAACTCACGCCTTGGCTGTTTGTTGGGACTAGCCATTGCCTGATTGGGAGGTCCCCCTTTTCTTTTGTTATTTCCCCCAAAAATCAGTCTTGTGCCTCTTGGATTGTTTGTTCGCCCCGAGTTCTGGCCGAACCTCAGGTTGAACTTTCCCCTTGGGCCATTATGATTGACCTGAAACTGTCTGGGGTTATTGGGAGTGTACCTCCTATCTTCGTTCTTATGTGGTTCTGACTTGTCTGACACGGCCCAAGACTCTTGGCGAAGAGCCCGTTCCACAGCTTCAACATACGTCTCCGGGCCAGTTCTACCAGTGTCTACACACCTGGAAATGTCTCTGCATAAACCTTCATAAAACTCTAGGTCTTATTCTCTTCAGTGTTCACCTAGTTCTTCACAAACCTAGACAGTTGATCAAATTTTTTATCGTAGTCTTGCACGCTCAACGTTCCTTGCTTCAGATTAGTGAACTCATTCACTTTTTTCTCGATCACTGTTGTTGACCCTGATTTTGGTCAACGACGTGGAGTCTAGAAAACAACAAGAAAATAATATAGAGCTTGAAAATAATCTAATGGAAAGATAAAGAACACAGATATTTATAGTGGTTCGGCCCCAGTGATTGGTAATGACCTACATCCACTTGGTACTATTATTAATGTTGAGCTCCCAAGGTGTGATCAAAGAACTAGGGTTCCTGAGTTTCACAAACCTTAGAAGAAGAAAACAATACAATGATGGATAATAGTAATATAATTCTCAAAGAAAAAATATGATCCCCTTCCCGGAGCTATCTCTTGTATATTTATAGGCTCAGGAAGAGTTACATGAATTAGGAAATAATATATATCCTTAATGATCAGATCTGCAGGTCATAATGAAGAGATATTCTCGGATATCATCATAGCTGTACAGAGATTTACATAAATAAACGAAATATACGACCAAGATGGTCGTATATAGAACTGGATCTCTTCATGTAGAAATAATGCTGGTCGATAGGCGAGCCGTGTCTCTGCTACGTATCCGCCACGTGTCGAGAATCCTTGCCACGTCATCAGCAGCTGATTTATGGATAAACAACTGCCTTACTAAAGTACTTTCCATTGAGCAAGGTTAAGAACTCTAGCCATTCCATCTCGACAATATTATGCCCTTTCTTGGCTGCATCCCACCATATGCGGGCATCTTTTCTCAGCATATAGGTCGCACAGAATACCTTCTCTCTCCCGGTAGTTCCAATGAAATCGAAGATTCTTTCCAAAATACTAATCCATTCCTCTGCCATTGAAGGGTCACTGCTCCCCTCGAATGTAGGTGGATTCTAGTTGCCGAACCTTTCTGATATAGGTTTTGCTCGGGCAGCTCTTGGTGCTTCTACTGGCTGTACATGTTGCTCAATAATAACATGCGGGCCAAGGTTCTGTTCTTCATTTTTTCAGGTGGTATTTCATTTTTCTAAGCATTATTCGGTGGCATGGGGAGTCGTCCCAAAAGGGTGTTAAATCTTTCTGCTTGGAGGGCATCAACGTCCTCCTGTCTCTTTTGCCCTCTTTCAATTTGGGTACCCTGCGTCTCCACTAGCCTTTGCAGCTTATTCATCTGCTCGGCTATCTCGTGAACTCTAGCAGCTTGGTTTGGAGCTCTAGCAGCAGGCACGTTTTGAGCTCTATCAGCAGGTGCGGCCTGACCTCGGCCAGCAACACCCCTTCCTCTTTGAGCTCTTGTCCTTGCCATTTGTTTAATTTCAATCAAAAGCTCTTAAGCGCATAAGGACGAGAAGTTAATATTGACATAGATGGTTAATCAACCTAATTAAGCACACCAAACATATCAAGGACAATGAGCAATAACCACTTTTTAACAAAAGTTAGAAACTTCATTTCATAACCTATACCATATATAACAACGTTTCAATTTTGGGTCGGCCAGTCTAAGAGATTTACAAAATTAGCCCAAAAAAAATAGACTTATAACCATGCTATACCAGTTACTAATTTCCTTTATCATATACAAGGTAGGTACATATTTCAAAAGTAGGTGGCTTTCTAACACCTATGCAGCTCCTAACACCTAGTTGGTGTCGCTGTCTGCGGCCATATCAGAACCTTCCTCGGGATCCTCCTCGGGATCTTCCTCGGGATCTTCCTTAGGATCATCCTCGGAATCTTCTTTGGGTTCTTCCTCAGGGTCCTCTTCAGGATCTTCCTCATTCTGGTCCATCGGCTCTTCATGAGAAATTTCCCCATCGCCGAGCTCATCATCAGCCACTTCCTCTGCTGGCAGGTTCTCAACTACCACTGGGTTTCCTACCGCTTGTCGTTGTGCTACCTCTATCGCACGTGCACGGGCATTCTGCACAGCAAAGAGCTCGTGGAGGTCTATATGCCACCTTGATATCCTACCTCGAGTTCCAAAGGTCATCTCTATGGATGCCCTAAAGGCATTCCAGTATGGGGTGGCTGGCCTCATGTGCCTCTCCTAGTACCACAGAAAAGCAGAGCCTTTCAAGTATAAACTTGCCAATCCTACCCTGAACCTATTGGGGGTACCGATGTTCTCAAAAATGTTGTCTAACAAGTACGTCCATGCCCAGACTTCGTTGGAATGGACCTCTCCGTTGAACACGGCAGACGCTATGCTGGTGAAGGCACGGTAAATTTGGAATCTCTGCCACTGGTCATACACCATAGGGGGGGTCAATTACGAGTGGATCCATCGCTTCTTGTTCGCCAGCCATTTTCTTACTAACCTACAATTTATAAATTTCAATAAAGAAAATGGAAACAACACAGTAAAGGAAGAGACAGTACTTACAACGAGTGCCATTCTATCTTTACGAAATGTACATGTGGGTTGTCTACAGAACCGGCACAACTCGAGCTCTGATACCAACTGTAACAACCCGTATTTTCAAGATTCGATAAAGCGGAAATATAAATGTTTTCATTTAACAAAATGTCTCAAAAACCCGTATAAAAAAAAAAAAAATTAAAAAATCGTATGGCCATACTTAAAATTTATTTACAACATATTTTATAAAGAGTAGAGTGAGCCTAGTGTGGGAAAATTACACAACATTTCCAAAATAAAACGACTTCCCCAAAAGGTCGGTCCACATGTACATTTGTAAGGTAGACTCCGGCTCTCACTGCTCTGCCTTGCCCTTGCTCTTACCTACAACATGAAACAACTAGGTAAGCGAAAATGCTTAGTAAGTTCAACCTTAAAACAAAGCATGCAGTCAATTAGAGTTCCGGATCCATCCAGACCCTACACAATCAATTTCAAGAACGCAAAAGCGTCCTGGCAAACTTATGGTCATGCCTGATAACCAATGATAAATTATTTCCTATAAACAGATAAAACCCTGCACTTAGAAAATCCCAGAACAAGCAGATATATTATATTGCAACTATATCTTATCAATAAATATATCACTGCACTCAAAAAATCTTAGAGCAAGCAGATATATTATGTCACAACTATATGTTATCAGCAAATATATCCCTGCACTCAGAAAATCCCAGAGCAAGCAGATATATCATATCATAATATAATTCGAGACAACACTCGGCAATTTCCAAAAATTCGGGCGTAACATGCCCTCCAACATAATAGTTAATCTGTAAGAAAGAACTGAGTCTAAACACTAAGATCTAGCCAATAAATATCTCCATCAAGGGTAACTATCGCGTTACCTAGGGCATCACTACATATCCAAGAGTGAAATCGAATTTACACGGTTTTATAGAGACTTCTATGCTAATCAGTGGTGCTAGTGAGCAGTTGCCCCTAGCGTGTTCAGCCTCACTCAATCTGGCAACCCCTAGTATCTCTAGGCACTCTCACTGAATGGCCAATATTCCCGGCTGCTATCCGGGAATAACTTATCAGAGCACTTTCTTAGGTTCTAACCATTCACTGATTAAGTAAGCATGAGTGCCCCTAGGTCCCATTCATTTTAGTGCCCCTAGGTTTAACCACTAATCCTCACCTCTTGGCTACTCATCGCGGTAATGAACCGGACATAATAAAATCAAGCAGTGTAACGGGGATCAACCGTCTAGGATATGAAGGATATCTACCGTTCATATTTTCTAAATCAGCACTCACTAGACTAACGTCTCTAAGCAACTTTCTACGACAATCTATATTTGTGCATGTATCCCTCTACTAACATACAATACAATAATCGTTTCATGTTGTAGCCATACAATAATCCTTAGCACTCAGCAAGTTTTCACCCTCCAACGTTTAGTCCAGTTACGCTTAGCCAATACTGTAGTTATCCATACAGTATACTCGGATTAATTATGACACATAATTCATTATTATTATTTTGGGCAGTTTGGTCATTTTCAAAATCATTTGTAAGGATTTATGATCCTTATTTGGTTTTAAACCCATTAAGGAAATTCATACAAAAATATTTGAGACTACACTCTAAGTCTCGGAGAGACCTATCATATGGTCTCGATACCTAGGCTCGGGTATCACAATAGTATTTTCCCACAATTCGCTAAAAATCTTATTTTTTTAAAGGTATCGCTGTTAACCCGCACTTTCAACAAGTCGGTTAAATTATGTAAGATTTTAGCCGGTATTATATATAGAAAATACTAATTAAATTCCTTAATTATTTTTAAAGAAAATAAACTCTTAATTTTTCCTTTTATTTTTCTTAAGGTTTTAATCTCTAAAACTGTTTTAAGAAAATTGCCTAATTTGTCTTAATTAGGAAAAACCGTTAAAAATTTCCCATCTTGACTAGTTAATTTTCCAAAATCAATTAATGAAGTTTTACTTACTAGAAAAATAATTTACTTAATTATTTTCTCAAAATATAGGGTTTTAAACCCTCTTTTAATTTATTAACTATTAATAAATTAAATCTCATATTTTTCAAAAAGAATAAAAATTCTTTAATAAAAATAATTCACACTAAACTCAATGTGGTAATTTTAGTGAAAATATGTTTTCAAGACTTACCAAGTTTATATCTTGAAATAAGCAAAATTTTACTTTTTACCTTACGTTCCAAAATCTCATTTTTACACTAAGTGTGAAAAATCTATTTTTCACATTTTTAACTACATACTTCCTTAGTTCATAACTTGAAATTTACTTACCCAATAGTTACCAAAATTTCTGAATTCCATTTTTGATATGTCATTTAGGTCTTTGTACAATCTTAGGTCAAAATGAGCATTTTTTATTGGTGAAATCATTTTCCAACAATGAGGTAAAAATGACCTTATTTTAAAGTCCTTATTTTTTCCAAACTTTGACGGTTAATAACTTTCAAACAGTTTAGTATTTTCTTACCAAATTTTACAGTGGAATACTAGGTTATGCCAACAATATGTCCAAAAAAATTTAGAAAAAACTGGGTAATTTTCCCTATACAGTTGCAGTCCAAACTTGGTTCCAAAAATACAAATACGAAAAAACAGTTTTTTACCTAAACTTTGAAATAGCATAACTTACTCCTTTCTAAACATATTTGAGTGTTTCAAAAACTCAATTTTATGTACTCAATCTCAAAAACTTCACGGTACAATTTAAGTTTACAAAATCAATATACAGTGGCTTCTTGACCCCTTGGAAGTCATAGCTCAAAACATGTTTTGTTTTAGGATTTCCTACAAAACCCTTGGGGATTTTGGTTCCTATTTTCAAAAATCAATACACAAGCATCATAAAAATTATAAAACAGCTACCATAACCTTATTACTTCACCAATAAGAAACTTTAAGCATTAAATATACAAAATAATGCTTACAACAAAAATCATCAAAAGTAAACTTTTTACCTCTTTTTGTTCTTGCTTAAGGTTTGGACCTTCCTATTAGCTTTGGCTCCTTCAAAACCTTTCAAAAACCGTAACCAACTTCCCCCAACAACATAGTTAATTAGCTATTTGAAACTCTAGATTAATGAAACTTTACCTTAGGGAAAATCCTTCCTAGACCAAGACTTAGCTTCCAAGATTCCTTGGTGTTCTTGGGGTTGAGAGTGAATGGGAGAGAGGTGTGGTCGATTTGGGGTATAGAGTGGCTCACAAAACTCTTCAAAATATCATAAAACACTTAAATGTTTTTCTACCCACTTGACTTCTTAATTAAAAAGGATTTAAACTTAATTAATTTTTTGGTTCATATCCTTTTTAACACCCCACATGGCCGACCACCTATCCTAAAATACCCATTTATAATTTTTTTTATAATGGTGAATAATTAATTCATGAAAAGAAAAGTCCAAATTGACTTTCTATACCTTTTTCACTCTTATTAACTTTTAATCACAAAACTTAACACTAAATAATTAAATTAAATGTCTCTCACATTTAATCTAATTAATCACACAATAAAATTTAACCTAAGATCCATTCATTAAATAAAATTCCCCATTTCGGTAAAATTAGGCATTTAACACAAAATGCCCTAAAATATCCATTTTTCCTTAGGTTTATTATTTTTGACCAAACTTTAATTTTTATGGATGTATTTTATGCCCAAAATATATTTGCCATAGCTTTTCATTTTATTTTCTGAGATTTTTACCCGGTCAGGATTTTTGTGTCAGTCTAGGACCGTCTTATCTTTGACTTTTAAATCACAAAATTCATAATTTGGCTAGCAATAACTCATGGAATAATTTCCACAAAAATATAATATTATTTAAAATAATATTCTTAACTCGGGGACAAATAAATCCCGACCCGAGTCGTTTAAAGGTACCCGAAAATACAAGACGTTGCATTTTTATTGTTGAAAAAATTTCATAATTCAGAAAATGAAAATCAATATTTTCTAAAAAAGGGTACCTTTTTATAATTATGGGCCAAAAAAATCTCGACATAATTTTTTATAAATGTATTAAGCTCGTATGTTACTTCTCTACTCAAAATATTACCAAGAACTTCTTCTTTTAGAGTTAAAATGGAGCATCAGGTCAACAATTGACTTTTTTAAATTTTCAAGGCCAAAGTTCAAAAGTCATGGGCTCAAAGTCGAATATCTATCTTTAATTTGGAAGTATCTTCCTATAAAAACCCCTAAATCGTATGAAATTTTATATTTAGAACCCTAAGAGAGAGGGCTACAACTTTTATGCTTGTTTCTTTTGATGATTGCATAGTTATCATTTTCTAGAAATTGATCGAATTGAGAAAATGGAATTGGAATTATTCAAAAATGGGTACCCATTTTTTAATTGAAACCCTATCTAATCTCGCCATAATAATGTCTACATGTGCTCAAATCTTTAATTATTTCTCCACTCGAAATTTCATGGAGAAATACTTCTTTTATAATTTAACAGGGCGTTCAGTCAATAATTGAAAATTTTCTACCTTTCAAGACCAATTTTTAGAAGTCTTTGGCTCAGAGTTGGACATATGTTAGTAATTTGGTCGTATCTATCTCTACACACCTCTAAATCATATGAAAATTTATATTTAGAAGCCTAAGAGAGAGGGTAGTACTTTTTTACTAGTCTTTATCGATGATTGCGTTAATTATCATTGGCGAAAAAATCCTTGAATTCAGAAAATGAAAATCGATATTTTCTAAAAAGGGTACCCATTTTGTAATTGTGGCCCGAACTAATCTTGACTTAATATTTTATAAGTGTGTTTAACTCATCCATTACTTCTCCACTCAAAATATCACAAGTAATTTCTTCTTTTATTGTTAAAATTGACCAATACATCAACAAATGAATTTTTTTCAATTTTAAAGGCCAATGTTCTTAAGTCTTGGGCACATAGTCGAACATCTGTCAGTATTTTGGTCGTATTTACCTCTACACACCCCAAAATAGCTTGAAATTTTATATTTAGAGGCCTAAGAGAGACAAATACGAATTTCTTGCTCACCTCTATCGATGATTATGTAGTTATCATTGTCGAAAAAATTTCTTAATTCATAAAATTAAAATTGACATTTTGTAAAACGGGTACCCTTTTTGTAGTTGTGGCCAGAACTAATCTCGACATAATATTTTATAAATGTTTTCAACTCGTCTATTACTTCTCTACTCAAAATATCATGGGAGTAGCTTCTTTTAGAGTTAAAATAGAGCATTTAGTCTACCATTGAAGATTTTTCAATTTTCAAGGCCAATGTTCATAAGTCTTTGTTTCATAGTCGAATATATGTCATAATTTTGGTTGCATCTCCCTCTAAACACCTCCAAATTGCAAGATATTTTATATTTAGAAGCCTAAGAGTGTTTGATAATAATTTTTTGTTGGACTCTATCGATGATTGGGTAATTGTCATTGTTGAAAATGTTCTTGAATTTAGAAAATCAAAATCAAAATTTTCTAAAAGGAGTACCCTTTTAGTAATTATGGCTCGAACTAATCTTGACATCATATCCATACATGCTTTTAACTCGTCTGTTACTTTTCTATTCGAAATATCACGGGGAATTTTTTTCTTTTACAGTGAAAACAGAGCATTAAGTCAACAATTGAATTTTTTTCAAATTTCAAGGCCAAAGTTCCAAAGTCATGGGCTCAAAGTCGAACATCTGTCAAAGTCGAAACATCTTCCTTTACAAACCCCTAAATCGCTTGAAATTTAATATTTACAAGTTTTCTTTTAATAAAAAACTAAAGAACTTTAAATTAAAAGGACTTTCTTCAACACTTTCTTGAATTAGACGCTTTCTCACTCTTCTTTCTAGCCTTTTTGTCTCCATCTGCATGTTCCTCTTGATTGCTCAATTTTCTGTAAAGAAGAACAAAATATGATTAGTGGTTTCTGAATCAAAGATTCAGAATGATACAATATAATCCACTATTAAGCGTAAGGTGTTGGGAATAGTGCCCTTAAAGCAATTGTAGTTGGCAAATGTTTTAAATGAAATAAATAATTGAATTGAGTTATTATATATATATAGACTATGTCCGATATTATATGAAAATATTAAGTGAGTATCCGAAAATTCCAAAGTTTATCTATGTAGTCTTAATCTCATATTGGTATGAGAGGATCAAGATTAAGATAATAAACTTAAAACAGTTTGCAGTAAAATAAAGTTATGGAATCTTTAGATTAACTACTACTAGTACGATCCACTAGTATTATGAATACCTGTGACCTAGATCCGGGTTACTAGTGTAGTAGGACACTTTAGTGGAGGTACTTTGCATGCTGAGAGTATGTAGAACTGGACTAGATGTGATTTGATAATACTTGTTTAAACACTGTTTCATAGTATTAATCAAACACATCAAACGAGATCATATACACTATGATCTTTTTTTTGAGGTTGCTATGAACTGCTATATATGTCATCTGATCCTTTCATTCATGTGTTAAGGTTTGTCAGAATGATCAGACAAAGAACAATTGTTTTGGGGACACAATGATGTATATGGCTGGGATGTAGTTTAACAGATATGGAATCTATACCTTCTTATAGATTGAATAATGGTTCCCTGTTGGGTTGACTTTTGATATTGAAAAGGTTATAAGCACTCACGTCACAAACTTGTTGTGACACAACCTTCACTAATAAAGTCAATGGTACTCTAGAAACAAGAAATAGCAAAAAGGGTAAAACGGTAATTTTATTTCCTTTTAATTATGAACCATTAATAGATGATTAACACTTCATGTAATGATTACATCAATGAACACTTTATTCTTAAATAAAGTACTCAGTAAATATATGTCTATAATTATAAAGAGTTCAGTCTCATATTTATAGTGGAGTAATCATGAGATTAATAGATATGATTATTTAATCAAATAACTTTGAATAATAATGTAATATTTATTGGAGCTTGATATTATAGGTCTGTAGTTGTAACGCCTTGGATAACCAATACCGTTACATTGTGTGTTTGAAATAGTGCAAGACTTGCTAATCAAGTCATTTGAACAAAAAATATGAACCTAAGGTCAATCATCAGGTTAGGGTTAAAAGATTTTGATAATAAACGGTTAATTTTCATTATAACGGACGTTTAATACATGGGATCCCAAAAACAGGTTATAAGTGATAATTTACAACCTCCAAAAGATAGTACAACCAAAAGCCACTCTAATGGCAAAATACAAGTTTTAGGCCTCTGTCCCTGAACTTCCCCTGGGTCGTGGCGGACGAGCAGCTGACTATGTACACTGTGCCCCAAGAGCTCTCCAAGTCATGGTTGGTCCAGTTTCCCTTTGCCTTTACATGCACCACGTAGCACCAAGGCCCAGTAAGAAAACCATAAAAAACAAACACATAAAGCTAATAATAGTAAACATGTATTTTCAAGAACATATTTTAACAAGTAATACAAATGTTCAGGGTCGGCGCCCTTAGGCCGAGCCCTCTGTTTACTAAGCTGTCCCCGACTCGCTTAGGCCACATCCACTATTTATTTAGCTGACCCCGGCTCACAGTGGCCGAGCCGCGTCCAATGTTATAATCATCAGTTCTAACTCCCTTAGGTAATACTTTCACATTTCACATAATAATAATGCAGTTATATTACACATATCTCCAGATACAAGGAACCTTAGTCCCAAACACAACCACATGGGGCACGATCCCTAGTCCTGAGCCTTAGTGATAAACCTAGTCAAAGTATAATTGGATAATTATCAATTCAAACCCCAAATAAATGTTTAGTAAACAATAGCTAGCCTCCGAGACCTCGAATTCTACTAAATCAGGTAGTAGACATCATCCTGAGCGCTTAGGTTTGAACCCCCGAGCTTTCCCAAGCCTAAAACCTAACCTAGGCCAAAGTTTCCTAGGCAGGTCGTGACCTGGCCCTAAGGGTCGTGGCACGCCTCAAGTTAGAGGCACGACCCCCATGCATCTGGGGGAAGGGGGCCGCGACTTGCCCCCTGGAGTCGCTACATGCCCTCAAGACAGAGAGCCCTCCCAGGGCATTCTGGGCATGCAGGCTGCGGCGCCCTCCGTACCCAGAAATCCCTAGGATTCCAGCACGTTTCCCCCAACTGTCAATCCATAAATCCAACCTTAACATGTATTCTAGCCAAAACCAAGTTCATATACGAGTGTAGAACTCTTATTCACACACCTTAAGCATAAAAACACCCAAAATCCTTATGAAACTTACCATCCCAAATAATCAATTAACTATTACTCAAGAACCTAGACCAATTGATCATATGACTTGAATTCCTAACTGAAACTAGACAAATTCTTACGTTAATGGTAGCTAAACCCTCAGCTTCAAACCTTCAATCCTTGAGCTTAAATTCCTAAGTTTCCAAGCTAAATTCCCTGGTTCAATGCTTTAGTTCTTCAAGACTTCTTCAAGGGCAAGAGAGAGGTAGGGAAATCGTATATGAGGGAGAGAGAGAAGGCTGATTTTTAAGAACTCTTGGGGTGGTTTCTGGCTAAGTCTATAGTCCCCATAGAGTATATCCTTTAACCCCTAAAAAGACTAAATTTCCCCTTAGACTTATTCAACTCCTCCTTGCCAATAAGGGTATAACAGTCATTTTCCCCCAGTTCTCACTAATTCCTCAAGTGTTCCTACTATTAACCAATTAATTTTGTCATGTCTAATTTATTAACAAATACTTATTCAATATCTAATAAATCCCAAAATATTCTCTAAATTTCCAAAAAATACCCCTAGGCTCCCCCGAGTCGGGTATTAAACCCTACTATGACTATTTTGCTTATTCGCTCACTAAGACTGTCTCGAGCCATATCCTGCGAATATATCCACATAATAATGTGGTCTCAACCATTTATTACATAAAATCCCATTTATTCCTTCAACTGGCCAAATTACAAATATGCCCTTATAAACAGAAAAGGGCTCCCATGCATATTTAATACTCATAAACATACATATAACATATTCATATAATCATATTAGTCATGCATGCCACATAGTCACACATTTAACCAATTGAACATACATATATCCAATTATGCCCTATCGGCACGCTAATCAAGGCACTAAACCCTATTAACAAACTTTGGGTCGTTACAATAGGTCCCCAGGGTGGCTCTATCAACACCATATCAAGGTAAGAGTTGATACAAGGGTATAACTGTAATTTGAGAATTTGAGAACAATTTTATTCTTCTGGACAAGTATACAATTATATTATAATTGATGTTGAATAATTAATTTGGAATTAATTATTAATTTTTGAAAATATATTTATTAATTTAAATATGTAAATTTTGAATTTCATATATATAAATAAATTAATTAATTTTTGAAATTAATTATTTTATTTGAGTTTGATTAATTGAATTTTAAAAGATGATAATAATCAATTTGAATTTTGAATTTAAAAATCAAATTTTAAAATATGGTTGTCATCTTGTTCTTAAAAAGATTAACACCTTATTTTGTGGGAGATTGATTTTAATTAAATAAATAAATAAAAGAAAAATGCAATATCTCTGAGAAAAGATATTGCACTCTACGCATGAGTCCGAAGACTGTGCCATGCGTGTATCAATATACTGATATTGTATCAGTGTTGTTTTTATTTTATTTATTTAATTAATTAATAATTTGAAAATAGATATTTTCAAATTTGGTAAGTTAGATATTTACCTAAATCAATTCCTATCATCATTATGATATTTTTTTTTATGTTACTATTATTATTAGGAATAATATGGTAATAGAATTATCTCCATATATATGATATAGAATAAAGAGAAGAAAGAACATTGAACAATAGAACACAATACACAATTCATAATAGTTCTTAGAGTTTTTGTCAAACAAAAACTCTTTCTTCTTCTTCCTTATTCTAGCCATTCTCATATCATAATCCAAGTTCTCATGTGTTGAGAAATACTTGTGATTTCTAAAATTGCAAACTCATGTTCTCTATGTGCCCACACACATCTTGAGGTGTAGAGAACACTCCGGAAGATTGTGGTTTGAGTACTCAAAGCTTTGGATAGGAAGATCGAAAAATATACAAAAAGACTCAAGGACACTTGATAGACTTCAAGAGGTAATTGTTTATGTTCTTGAATTTTTTGTTTTGATATGTTATATATAAATATATTGCATATTTATATATTTGTTGCATGTTTGTGGATTGTTTTCTTGTTCATATAAACAATTTATATGAGTTTTATTATTATATACAATGGGCCCACCATGCTATTTTCGTTGCGTCCTCTGAATGTTTTTTCAACATAAGGTAAAGACGAATCATATTTATATTTGTTGTGAATGTGGTCTTGTTTATAAATCCTCATAGAAAACATCCCACATATCACGAGTGTATTCAATACCTTCGAACTTTTTCCTCAGCTTTTCTTCCACGGTGCTAAGAATATAAAATCTTGCCATGTGATTTGATCTCATCCAATCAACATATTTTTCATGTTCCTATTTCCTTGCATCCCATGAAAGCATAGGAGGAGGTCATCTTTCATTAAAAATATGTTTTAGCTTTTTAACCAGAAAAATGAATAAAGTTGAATTTATCCATCCTCCATCATCTTCTTCAATAAGTTTAACTTTGCTTATATGATCATCAATCATTTGATGCATGACCGGGCACACAATGGGAATCTAATTAGGTGGCAAATTTTATGATTGAAATAAAAAATAAAAAATACAATAATTTTACCATTTGAAATATATCAATTATTTGGAAAGTAAATATGATGCATGAATTCAACAATTAAAACACATAAACTAACATTTACTATTCCTCAGTAAAACTATCCAACAAATAAAGTGTCAACTTAGGGTTTGTCAAGTTAAACTTAGATAGCTTATAAGAGAATCTTATCTTTATTATTTAAAACTTAAAATAACTCTTTATTTTCTCTTTTAAAAATAAAGTACTGCTGGTTTGTCAATATACAATTATCCACTGCAAAAGGTTAATCAGAACTTTGTAAGTGTAACCCATTATTTCATAATTCATAATTTAACTTAGAGAGTGCCGCCTTTGGGTCAGTCAAACCTAAAATACATTACTCCTTCCTATCTTCGTAAGAAGTCAACTGTAACGCCCTACTACCCAAGAGTCATTACCATGCGATTTTAAAATGTGCAATTAACTCTCTAATCGAGGTAAAGACTCATTTAAGGTAAAGACTCATTTAAATAAGATATCAGTATAGAAGTTTAAACATTCATTTAAGTCATAAAAGTGTTACACTGGGATCCCTAAAAATATTGTTTAAAACATAATTACAATTCAAAAGTTATTACATCGTCGACATAGGCAAAAAAATCGGTCATTTACACAGTGTTCCTCAAAACAACCCCAGCCGTGGTGGCCAGGTTGGCCAAACATGTACGCAACACTCCATGCCCTCCAACTCATGGTTGATCGACCTTTTCCTTTCCCTTACCTGCACCATAGAGCACCCGTGAGCCGAGGCCCAGCAAGAAAACTTCACATCACAACCTATAATAATTTATTCAACAAATGCATAACTAATCAAAAACAACATACAACGGCCTAAGCCGGTCAGGGTACGTTACTAGGCCACAAACTCACGGTCTTAACCAAGTGGGTGAGTAAAGCACCCTTAGAGGGTCTTGCCCTAGTGGCTTTCATTCAGCATGCTTAATGCAGATCCCGGCCTTTGCCGCTCCCGGCCCTTGCCAATCCCAACCTTTGTCACTCCCGGTCTTTGTCGTTCTCGGACTGTGCTGATCCCAGCCTTTGCTGGGTCTATGCCCTAAAAATACAAAATTAAGGCCCCTGAAAATGGCCTAGTGGTGTGGCACAACCATACAGGCGTTGCGGCACCCAGCCAAGGCCCCCCTGCCCCAGAACATCCTAACGTCGTGACTCAGAAGAACAGTGTCGCGGTGCCCTTACGTGAACCTAGAAAAACAAGGTTCTCCACCATTTTTCCCTGAGAAAAAAACCCTGAAAACTCACTACAGGTCCAACCAAAGCCAAAATTATACCCCACATACATTCCCAACCATCCTAAACAACTTATACACCCAAGAACTCAGCTAAATCCTTAACCTAAATCAAAACCTAACCAAAGCTTAAAACATTTCTAAACCTTAAACCTTAAACAGAGCATCATCTTACCTCAATGAAGAATCACGCCCTTGTGCTACTGTTACTCAATTCCTAGCTTCAATCTCCTTTAATTCCAAGCCTTTCTTCTTCAAAATTCAACAAAACCCCCAAGGCTTCAAAAGATGGTGAGAGAAACTAGAGAGAGAGTGTTTCTATTTTATTTCCCCTGGGTTCTGAAATGTTCCCAGCTAGGTAAGCCATCCCTAGACATAATAACTCCAAAATTCCCCTTATCCCACTAGCCACTCTCTAATGTTCATAAGGGCAAATCCGTGATTTTCCACATTCTCGCTTATTCCTCAAGTTTTCCTATAAATCCCCAATTAATCCTGGCATACTCAAATAACTGCTACATAACTACCTATTAATCGATAAATCCCAAACATGCAATAACTTCGCAAAATACCCCTAGGCTCACCCCAAGCTGGGTATTTGACCCCGTTGTGACTATTCTGCTAATCCGCTCACTAGGCTTGCCTCGGACCACGCATCTCAATTATATCTCCACAATATTGTGGTCTTACTCATATCGTATACATAATTTACATTTATGCCCTTAATTGGAAAAAATTACAAATATGCCCTTATCAACAAGAACGCACCCACATGCATATTTAATACACCTAAACATGCATATCTAGTCATTTTTTAATATAACTCAAGCAATCACATAGTGATACACGTATATCTCAATATATCACGAAATAATACAATTAAATTATTTATTGCCCTCCTAACACACTAATCAAGGCACTAAGCCTTTTTAGCGAATTTGGGACATTGCAACTATCCCCTCCTTGCAGAAATTTCGTGATCAAAATTTATTCAAACATCCCGCACATCAAACTCTAACTTCGGAGTCAAGTTATTTGCCCTGTGATTTCCTTGTAAAACCTTCACTAAAGTGGAAATCTCACCCCGTAAGGCTTTATCTCTCCTATTTAGGATTTTCATTGGCCTTTCCTTACACAATAAATTCCACTGAAATTCTAGGGTCTCTTCACCAAATCAGGGGTAGTACTCAACACTCCGTCCCTTAACATTGGCACTAGTAACACCTTATGAGCCTCAACCCATGTTGGGGTAAGGCTAATCTGTAGGCTCCTGGCCTAATCCTTATTAGGATCTCTAGGTCTATCAAATCTAGAGTCAAAACTTCTCTTTCTTTCCCAAACTATCTGACCCTTTTTAGTCCACAATACTCAGAGAAATACAAAGTCTCTAATCCTAGAACTCCATGTTCCTATGTTGAATTTGTGAACTCTTATGTCCTTTCAATAAAGCAGACACTTCCGCCCTAACAATCCTTAATAACTTCACTGGCCTTCCGAACTGACTTTGAACCGGAACACTTCCTGTCCCTCATTTCAACTCCCGGAATAAGTACTCCTCGTTACCTATCTCACAATATCTTATTCACAGTCACTCTAGTCATCGACCGACATTCATCACCATGACAATTCACTCCAGGGACTGTATCTGCCTCAATATCACGAAAACATACACATTCGAAGTAAAATACTTAGACTCTGAGTTGTTCCTTCAAGTTGTTAGTCTGTCTGAAGGTAGCCAAAACTTCCTAATCCCAATCTTATACTCATCGTCCTCTACGACCCCTTTTAGAACTCAGGAAATAAAGGGTCTTAATCTGACACTATCGACTTTGGTGTCCCATGGAGACGTACAGTCTCCCTTCGTACATACTCATTTCTATGATAACTTGCTCACTCAAACCTTAGTGTGCTACTCTAATATGTCAAGTCTCCACTTCTTGCATCCATGCATCTCACCTGCAATCTGAGGTGATCCACCCTTATTGTCCATAACTATATCCCTCCATACTATCTCCAGGATACCATAAAGTCTTAATAGCCCTTCTGGATTCTTCTTATCATTTCTCACTTACTAAAAGATTAGGTAGTGCGCCTCCTGATATAAAAATTTTAGGTCTTAACGCCCATTCAAACTTCCTGGATACAATAATCATTAAGGATAGTATAATATTCATCCAGAATCTCTACCTCGACACTAGCATCCATCAGATCACCCATCATATCCTCATATCTTAACCTATCCATGCATAAATGTTAGGATTCTTAACCATTCGTACATGATCTTCTACTTCTGTATTTCATTGTTCATAGAGGTATTTCTGCTTATTATTAATCACAGGTTCTACAAAACTCTCAGTCGTTACCTCACCCTAACAGTGGTTAACTAGCACTACTGTCAACTTAAAGTCCTATGTAGAGCATCTATGTTTTTATTCATTTATCCACTGTGAAGCACGAACAATCACCTTTACAGTCTACACACGGGCGCACCCTAATCCTTGACGTATCGCACTAATACTTCATGTTTTAAGCAGGGAAAGTGTCCATCGCATTGTCCTCTTGTACCAGTCCTTCACATGCATATTCTAATACCATGGTGTGTGAATCAATCCTTATTTCAACTTCTGATAATTTGACACAAAACTATCCATTCATACAAACTTTGGGTTTCTACATTGCTTTAGTCAAGGGTATGGCGATTCTCGAAGATGCTTCAAGTAAAAGCTGAGGTGTCTTACCAATTCCTAGTGCTTCAAATCCCCAAGGCATTCTTTAGCAAATTGCTTATTAGTTCCATCTTAATTTACTCATACGCAATCCCATCACTTCCCATAATGCGACCTTTAATATACTCTGGAAAAATCAAAACTTATTCCTTTCGTAACCTTACCTGTAACTTTCGCTTCCTCTGTCTTGGTAGTATCAGCGAAAATGTTACGCGTGTTCTATTATTAACGGGAAGTAATAAAAAATATTCTCAATCAACCCACATATGTCTTGTCCACACCGTTCCCGTAATCTTTACTTGTTGAATTTACGTGGGTCGCTGCAGCATTGGTCAGTTCGAGAGCCTTCACGAAAAACCTATTACCCCATACCTAGTGCCAGTGGTAATTCTTGAAATGTCTCTTTCCTTAATCTTTAGCTGGTAATAAGAAAATCGACGGTCAATTCCTGAGAGCATTGTCCTACCTTGCAACCAGGCAAATAAATCCTTCATTCTTGGCAATGGATATCTATTCTTAACAATTACCTTATTTGGTTATCCATATGTAGTACACACTCTCACAGACTTGGCCTTCCCCTTAACAAATGGCGTTGAAATGTCCCATGGTGAGATGCTCTGTCTGATCACCCTTAAGTCAATTAACTTCTTTGACTGAACCTTTAATTCTTTCTACTCACCTAGCATCATTCTTCATGATGTCTCTGATACGGATTCTATTCTTGCCTTAATCCCGTAGCACACTCAATTTTCTAGTCGCAACAGTAATCCTGGAAAATCCTTATAAACCTATCTAAAACCTCACTGACTCATCCTGTTTCCCTCTAGTCTAGCTGATATAATTCTTGGTGGTACCCACCACAATAGCTAGGCATCTTGTGAACGCAACCGGGTCCTTTTCTTTTAAACCCGAAAGTCACCATCCTCTCTTACAGTCCATGGTTGTCCCTTATTTGCCAAACTAATCCATACTTAGGATCATGCCGAGATCCTCATATAACCATCTCAGTCAATTATTACTACTAACTTTCTACCCATTTCCTCGAAATTACCAACTTTCCCTGGTAGACACAAGGTCTTAAGCCCTATAGCGTAATATTCATACAGTAGGTATCACATATCGATGTCTCTACTAAGAGATATGTAGCACCACACATAATCAATACAATATAAAGGAATGAAAACTAGAAAGCTAACTTGTCATCTCCGAGAACCATCCTCGAGATTTGACTGCATTACGGTGGACACCCGAGCCAAAGTCGGGCTATCTGCACTCCTTGGTTCTCCCCTCTTCAAAGGCAATCCCTCTTGAAGTGCACAACTATTCCACATAGAAGACATGCCTTCACTCGGAATTCTCCCAGATGGCGTCTCTTGCACTTGGCGCACATTAGATAACTTCTTCAGACCTCGTTGCCGCCCCGAATACTATGACCCCTCCTATTAGGACCAGGAGTAGTAGAATTATCAGGGGTCTTTATTTTCTGGTTACTAGGGCCTCCGCCTCAACCTGATCTCCCAAATAGGGGTACCATTATCTGAGCTTCCTGCCCTACGACACACTCACTCCATATCTCACCTCCTGCGTTTTCTATTGCAAGGGCCATCCCTACTGCCTAAGTGTAGGTAGAAATCTCATGGACTAGAGCGATCTGCCTCAACCTGGTCTCCCAAATAGGGGTACCATTATCTGAGCTTCCTGCCCTATGACACACTCACTCCATATCTCACCTCCTGCATTTTCTATAGCAAGGGCCATCCCTACCATCTAAGCGTAGGTAGAAATCTCATGGACTGGAACTACCCAAGGGTTCAGTCATTGAATAAATCGTTCCTTCTGGGAAACGTCCGTTGGTACCAAATCAAAAGCGAATTTGGCGAACCCATCAAATTCATTAACATACTCTGTCACTATCTTACTACTTTGAACCAAATTCAAAAACTCATTGATCTTCGCAATTCGAATTGCATCACAGTAGTACCTCTCGTCAAAAAATGTATGAATTCCTCCCAACCCATCATGACAACATTCCGGGTCTGCGATACAACTTCCCACCACGTTCGGGAATCCTCCCGCAGCATGTATATGGCATAAGCCACTCTATCATTGCCTACCACTCTCATGTAGTCAAGGATGGAACTAATCATGCCCATCCATTGTTCATCTCTGAACAGAACCAAGCCTTCCTCGAAAGCTGGAGGATAATGCTTCTGGAAGCTTTCATACAAAAATTTCCATATGTTCCTACCCTTTGGTAGAACCAAAACTGGTGCCGTTGTTGCCAAAACACACGAGGCAGTGTTCCCTGATGGAACCTGCTATCTCAACCACCTAATCTCTCCCTCTTGATTTTGCAGTCTTCCTTGACAGCCAACAAACATCTACTACCAATTCTGGGGGCAAATGGAGGATTCTGGCCCCGACTATAATTAGCAACCCTGATATTAACAATGCTTGGTCCAGTTGACTGCCTTAGATACATAGCTTTCGAATATGTCTCCAGTCAATGGCTTAGCCTATCAGGCATGATAATCATATCTGAAACTATTCCACGAGCTGGGAAAAACAACACAATAGACACATACAATAAGCATACCAAGACACAAGTCTATAATGTTCATCCTTTATATATTAACAAGCAGATAAGGCAATTCAGATAAGTAGTTAGACAAATATTTCACTTAATACCAACAAACCCTGAGTCGAGCTTGTCTTTGGCAACAGGCGTACATGTTCGATCAATCTCAAGGAACCATAAACCTTGGCTCACTCTGATACCAAGTTGTAACGCACTACTACCCTAGAGTCGTTACCACATGATTTTAAAATGTGTAACTAACTCTCTAATCGAGGTTTTAGCCCCAAAATTGTGATTAAGTTAAGTTAAAGACTCATTTAAATAAGAAATCAGTATAGAAGTTTGGACATTCATTTAAGTTGTAAAAGTGTTACTTTGGGATCCCCAAAAAAATTGTTTAAAACATAATTACAATTCAAAAGTTATTACATAGTCCACCCAGGCAACAAAATCGGTCATTTACATAGCAATCCTCAAAACGACCCCAGTCGTGATGGCCAGGTAGGCCAAACATGTACGCATCGCTCCATGCCCTCCAACTCATGGTCGATTGACCTTTTCCTTGCCCTTACCTGAACCATATAGCACCCTTGAGTCGGTCAAACACAACAAACAATCTACAAGTTTCTATCAGAATTCACAAGAGCAGCCTAAGTCAGTCAGGGTTCATTACCAGGCACCAAATTCACGGTCTTAATCGAGTGGGTGAGTACGACACCCTTAGAGGGTCTCGCCCTGGCGGCCTGCATTCAACATCCTAAATGTCGCTCCTAGCCTTTGTTGCTCCCAGCCTTTGTCGCTCCCGGCCGTTGCCAATCTTTGCCATTGCCGCTCCCGGCCTTGGCCGTTCCTGGCCTGTGCCGATCATGACCTTTGTCGTTCCCGGCCTTTGCCGATCCTGGCATTTGCATCTCCTTGCCTTTGTCGTTCTCGATCTTTGCCGATCCCGTCACAAACACATGTATGATGTAATAGTTACAAACAATTACACATAATACAGTTTACTTACCTGAGTCTCGAGCTGACAACAATTAGGCACGCAAGCACGACTACTGAGAATGATCCACTCCTGAGCCTTAGCGGTAACCTAGTGAAAACAAACAAATAACATTCTCATTACAATCTAATTGAACCCCAAGACCCATCCCGTGTTCTCGGGACCTCAATTCCCAAACACGGGGTGGTGAAATCGTCCCTCGAGCCCCTGGGCCTATGCCCTAAAAATACAAAATTAAGGCCCCTGAAAATGGCCTAGCGCTACGTCACCCAGCCAGGGCCCCCTACCTTGGAACCTCCCAGCGCCTCGGCTCGAAAGAACAGTGTCGCAGCGCCCTTACGCGAACTCAGAAATACTGGGTTTTTCATCCATTTTTCCCCTAGTTAAAAATCCTACAAACTCACTATAGGTCCAACCAAAGCCATAATTATACCCCACAGACATTCCCAACCATCCCAAACAACTTATACACCCATGAACACAGCGAAATCCTTAACCTAAATAAAAACCCAACCAAAGCTTAAAACTTTGCTAAACCTTAAACCATAGCAGGAATTTATCAAAGAAAAATAGAGCATCATCTTACCTCAATGAAGAATCACGCCCCTGTGCTGCTATTAGTCAATTCCTAGCTTCAATCTCCTTTAATTCCAAGACATTTTTCCCCAAAATTCAACAAATTCCCCAAGGCTTCAAAAGATTGAGAGAGAAACGAGAGAGAGAGAGAGAGAGAGAGAGCTGAGAGAGTGTTTCTATTTTGTTTCCCCTGGGTTCTAAAATGTTCCCAGCTAGGTAAGCCATCCCTAGACATAAAAACTCCAAAATGCCCTTTATCCCACTAGCTACTCTCTAATGTTCATAAGGGAAAATCCGTCATTTTCCACATTCCCGCTTATTCCTCAAGTAGTCCTATAACTCTTCAATTAATCTCGGCATACCCAAATAACTGCTACATAACAACCTGTTACCGGGTAAATCCCAAACACGTAATAACTTCCCAAAATACCCCTAGGCTCACTCCGAGCCGGGTATTTGACCCTGTTGTGACTATTCCAATAATCCACTCACTAGGCTCACCTCAGGCCACACATCTCAAACATATATCCACAATATTGTGGTCTTACTCATATTGCATACATAATTAACATTTATGCCATTAACGGGCCAAAATTACAAATATGCCCTTATCAACAAGAACGAGCCCACATGCATATTTAATACACCTAAACATGCATAGCTAATCATTTTTTAACATAACTCAAGCAATCACATAATGATGCACGTATATCACAATAAATCACGAAATAATACAATTAAATTATTATTGCTTTCTCGACACACTAATCAAGGCACTAAGCCTTATTAGCATATTCAGGATGTTACATCTACCTTGATATTAATATGTCTAGAAAGCTTCCATAGGGGGACATAAACAAAGCCGCCTTGAGGCCCTATTCATATCTCGCGGTGTTGTACAAATAATGGAGACCATAGGTCACATTAAGATGTTCACATTCTCCCACTTACTATTTTAGAAATAATGTGTTTTATTAAACTAATCCATTAATTCCAAATTAATCACTAGTTTATTAATAATCCTAAGAATGTGATTAATTACAAAATACATTTATTATAAAAGAGCATGTTTCTACAATTAATGTGATCTAAATAATTACCCATTACATTCATCTAACTTTAATAAAACACTTTTTAAATAAAGTTGATTATCTTAAAGGCCTATGAAAAACTATTGCATTTATTATGGTGTGAGTTATCAAGTTTTAACTAATTTAATATTTAGTATTTTACATGCAATTGCTATCTCCAAAATAATTCATATAAACAATTAGGACAATCCTAAATAATCATGATTAACGAAAAACTGTGTGGGGATTCATGAATGACATGTAATTGACTAATACATGATCATGTTATCAATCAAACATTAATTAACATTTATTTAAATAAATACAATAATTAAACAATAAATAATGAACCGAGTACTATTGAGTGTTTCTAAATTTATAACCTTTGAAAAATAGAAATAAAATAATAAAGTAGCATTTAATGTTGTTTGCAAGGCTCCAAGAATGTTTCTCCTCTCTTTTAGGAGTTCTTGTTAATCTTTAGGAATTTGTTATGCCCAACTTATTAATTAGAAACTAACATTCTAACGAATTTATTTAATTAAAACTAACTTTTAATTAAATGACCATTTTTGTCATCTTTTTTAATTTAGTGAAATTTAAATAATTAAGGAATCAAACTCAAATAATTATTTAAACTTAAGATAACTTCTTAGCCAACTAAAATATATTTATTTTTCTAGTAAAAATAAAATAAGGTAATTAAACTTTTAAATTCAAATAATTTAAAATTTAATTAAATAAAAGATTTATGCACAAAAATAGGATCTATAGTTTTGGGCAGCAAATGTGGGGCCCTAGGGTTAGGGTCGGGGGCACAAGGACATGGGCCAAGGGCTCGGGTGGCCTCTACATGGTGACAGGCGCAGAGACATGACACCAAGGGCATAGGTGTGTAGTGTCAGCGACGTAGGGGCACGACATCAGTGACACAGAAGGCAGGCTCGGGGCCTGGGGCGCACATGAGGTAAAGCCTCAGTTGGTGGATGGGCGCGTCATGGGCGCTGGTGCACCTGGCTTGCATGCACAGCTTAGGTTGGTAGCTAAGGGGCTCGGGTCGCAGCCTTGGTGGCTGGTGGCTTGAGTCCCTTCTCATCTTTGTGTAAAGATTTTTAAAATACATAATTCAAAAATAAAATTTACAAAAATCCTATGCCCTTTATGGCTTACACAAGATCTAGAAAATTAAATTCCTAACCCAATAGCACCATATAATTAACGATCCATCATTCAACAATACATTCAAAAAATGTAATGACCCAACTATTTCTAAGACCTTGGACCATTAAAACTACTAGACATAATTAATACTTTTGGAGAAAACATACATGAGAAATAATCATAACTTTATTAAAAACTCAAAATATTGTATCAAATACACGATAATATAAAATATGGCATGGGTACCCATTGTTTAAAAGAAAAACATAAACTTTAATTCAATTGTTTAAAAACTAAATGTAGAAAAACATGATTTAAAAGACTAAAAATAAATAACTTCATCCTCGATCGATACGCAGTCCATTCATTCAATTCATCCTCAACACACAAGCCAAGCTACCAAGAATCCTTCCACCTTCCATATCATTTTCCTGCATCACACTAAAAATAAAGGAGTGAGTCTAATGCCCAGCAAGGAAATTCTAATAAAAACATACATCATAAATCATAAGAATATAATATGAACATACACTATAAAACATATGATTATAAAAAACATATATCATATAAGACTACAATGGCCATCATTCTTCTTGGGGCTTGCTAGCTAGGCAATCATATGTCCATAAATTTACGGGGCTTGTTATCTAAACAAGTCATATAAATTTGTGGGGCTTGTTATCTGAACAAATCATATGCCCAAGGAATATATGCTTGTTATCTGAACAAGTTATATGCTTGTTATCTAAACAAATTATATACCCAAGAACTAAAAACATATCATAACATAAACATAACATATAAGCACATAAAATCTATCCTATTTTCCTTACCAAAAGCCGGGATATTTGAGAGCAAGAACGGGATTAGAATACTCCTATAAACCAACAGTAGAAAAAGGTGAGA
Organism: Humulus lupulus; assembly: GCF_963169125.1. Taxonomy (NCBI): domain Eukaryota; kingdom Viridiplantae; phylum Streptophyta; class Magnoliopsida; order Rosales; family Cannabaceae; genus Humulus; species Humulus lupulus. The sequence goes on from NC_084802.1 coordinate 246,201,808, forward strand.
ATCTCTAAGAATAGAGATGAATATGAAAACTAAACCATCTAGAAGAAACTTACCAAGAAGGACCTTAAGTTTCAAAAACTTGAATACCTAATCAAGAATCATAAACAAGAGTTAGGATCGGAATAAAAGAAACTAAAGAAAACTAAAGAATTATAAAGAACTGAACTTAGGAATTGGAATACCTTGGTTGATCTTATAGATTGATCTAAACCTCAACACCAAAATCACACTATATCTCACTTCCCAAGTGTTTAGAAAGCTTAGAATGATAAAGCTTTTATCCCAAACCCAAGTGTGTCTCTCTATACTAACACTAGCACCTTGGAGGCTATGGTCAAATACTTGAAGAATAAATAAAATGGCTGAGCACTAGGTCTTATTTATAGAGTTTGAGGAGTGAAACTATCCTATATAAAAAAAAAATTAAATCCTTAAATAAACATGATTATGACAAGTGTCATGCACTTAGTGGCTCTGGAATGTTTCAGAGTTTCTAGATCTTTCTTTTATATAAAAATACTTAACTTCATGCTAACTATAATCCAAATTTTAATTTAAATAAAATAGAATCCTAACTTCTAACTTCCTAAATCTCGTAACTCTAAACTCACCTGTAGTAAAATCAACATAACTAGAGCTGTATGATTCCGATTTAGACCATATTTATACCGTTAGAAAGCTAATTCAATTATCTACAACTTTCTGGAAATACTATTTTTCGAAATTCATAATATAACTAGGTCAAAAATAGGTCGGAAGTTACAGTACCCTAAAGTTATGGAAAATCTATTTAATTATCTAAATAACAACCTAATCCACAAATATCTTAACTAACCATAAAATAACAAACTCTAATTCCCTAGGTTGATTTCGAATTTACTAAGCCCAAAATCTTATTGGGCTTTTGGGCTGTATGTAGGCTAGATCCATAACACTTTTTAATAATACCATAATTAATTTATTCTTATGCAATCACCCAATTTTCCACAAACAAGACTACTAATATCATAAACCTATACTATACTATAATAATCATAGCTACTAAGAAAAATTAAACCTTATGCTATAATTAATATTCTTAAACTATAGATTAAACTGATAAAATCCATAACTGTTGCTACAAGTTTCCAACCAAGTCCCGACTTGAAACAAAATCCACAGAATCTAAGATATTACAAACTAATACTAACTACTGCTACTACTACTATCTAGCTAGTTAAGTAAATATTTTGGGACTCTACAAAAAACATATCCATCCATTCAATACACATATAACATACATATAAACATGCAAGAAACTCACACAACATTTAATATATATATATATGTAAACTGCTCTGGTACCAATTATTGGCATTAAAAGTGTAAATCAGAGTTACGCAGCAGAATGGGTCATTTTAGAAAATTTATTAATGCCAGTCACGATCATACATATATAGATATATTAAATCATATACAAATAGATTAGAGATTACATCTTGAAGCCTATCAAGAATCCATGAATTTTTTTGTATAAATCCACGATTTTCCTATCCAAATTCTGAAAGCTCACACCTTGATCTTCCAAACTAATCCTCAAACACACAAGGACGCGTGTGGGCACGTAGGATTCAAAAGATTGATTTAGAACTCTCTAGATGTGCTCAACACATGAGATCTAGAGAGGTTTGATACAGAGAAGATCTATTGAACAGTTTTTCAGGTTTAGGAAAAACTATTGCTTTCTTATTAGAGAGAGAGTCTAGCAGCCTCAACTTTTTAATCCCTTAAAACAACTTACTTCTGAAAGTATCGCTCTTTCAATTTTAACTTATTAATTAATCTTTATTTTATAAAAAAAAACTGAATAATTAATATAAAATCAAATTATAGATTTGAGCTCAATGACTATTCAGTTATAGAATTAACCTTTAAGGGAACCAATATTCGATATGTTAAGAAAGTATGGATTCCATTATTATAAATCATGTTCCCAACCATTCATGACATTGAATCTCCAAAACAAAAGTGATTAGCCTCATTATACTAAGAAATATTAACGAGTGAATCAAAAGATCCAATAAACACAAATAGGAGTTCATGAATACTTAGGGTTTATACTTATCTACAAATGATCATCTATTATGATAATAATTAAATATGTATATCAAACAGAAAGTTTATAAAGATAATTAATTCTCATCGGCCCTGTCATAAATAATTTCTATTATATACAACACATTTGCTAAGATGTCTATCCACATCAGTAATCTGAATCTAGATAACTTGCATACCGTATGCTTAGTAAACCGCACTAGTAACCATTCATTAAAGATTTCTTACTTTAATATGTTACTGACTATTGTATTCATCATATATGATCTTAATTCCCTCGTACTAATGCAAGATCATATTCTCATGAATGAATAAGGAATTTTCTTGATATTATTATATAATCAATTCTAACAATAACTATTAAAATTCAAATACAATAAAATTTTACTTTTAAATCAATAAAATGTCTTTATAGGCTTTTAGGGCATTAATCATAACACCTCTTTCAATAATTGTGTATTTATCATTGTCCAAAAATTTCTCGAATTCAGAAAATGAAAATCAAATTTTTCTAAAAGGGGACCCATTTTGTAATAGAAGCCCGAACTAAGCTCGACATAATAATGTCTACATGTGTTCAACTCGTCTGTTATTTCTCCACTCGAAATGGCAAGGAAAAATCATTCCTTTAGAGTTAAAATAGAGCATTAATTAATTTTATTGAAAATTTATCATTTTTCAAGGCCAATTTTTACAAGTCTTTGACCCATTGTCGAACATCTGCCAATATTTTGATCATATCCTCCTATACAAACATCCAAATCGAATGAAATTGATACTAATTTTTTGCTCGCCCCTCTCGATGATTGCGTAATTATTATTGCCGAAAAAGTTCTTGAACTCAAAAAATGATAATTGAAATTTTCTAATAGTGGTACCCTATTTGTAATTGTCGCCCAAATTAATCTCGACATAATATTTATATGTTTGTGCAACATGTCCATTACTTCTCTAATAGAAATATCACAAGGAATTTCTTCATTCAGAATTAAAATAGAGCATTAACTCAACAATTGAAAAAATTTCAATTTTCAAAGCCAATGTTCATAACTCTTGGGCTTATCGTCAAACATCTGTCAGTATTTTGGTCATATCTACCTCTACAAACCCCCCAAATCGATTGAAATTTATATTTAGGAGCCTAAGAGAGAGGGCTACAACGTTCATGCTTTCCTCTTTCGATGATTGCATAATTATCATTGTCTAAAAATTGCTCGAATTCATAAAATAGAAATCAAATTTTTCTAAAAGGGGTACCCATTTTGTAATTGAACCCTAAACTAAACTCGACATAATAATGTCTACATGTGTTCAACTCGTTTGTTTCTTCTCCACTCGAAATCATATGGGCAAATGCTTCTTTTAGAGTATAAACAGAGCTTATAGTTGGACATATGTCAGTCTTTTGGTTGTATCTCCCTCTACACACCTCCATATTGCATGAAATTTTATATTTAGAAGCCTTAGAGAGTGTGATACTTCTTTTTTTCTCACCTCTATCGATGATTGCATAATTACTATTGTCAAAAAAATTCTTGAATTCAAAAAATCAAAATCAAAATCTTCTAAGAAATGGTACCTTTTTTGTAATTTTGGCTCGAACTAATCTCGACAAAATATTTTATACATGTGTTTAACTCGTCTGTTACTTCTATACTCGAAATATCTCGAGGAATTGCTTCTTTTAGAGTGAACACGGAGCTTTACATCAACAATTGAGAATTTTTCAATTTTCAAGGCCAATGTTCTTAGGTAATTGGCTTGTAGTCGAATATCTGTCAGTAATTTTGTTGTATCTACCTTAACACACCCCAAAATCGGTTCAATTGGTTCTTAGGTAATTGGCTTGACTCTTACAATGATTTCGTAGTTATCATTGTCCAAAAATTACTCGAATTCAAAAAAATGGAAATAAAATTTTTCTAAAAGGGGTACACATTTGGTAATTGGGGTACCCAAACTAAACTCAACATAATAATATCTACATGTGTTCAACTCGTCTGTGTTGTCTCCATTCAAAATTGCTTGGGGAAATGCTTCTTTTAGAGTTTAAATATAAAATTATGTCAATAATTGAATAGTTTCCCCTTTTCAAGGAAAAGTTTTATAGGTCTTTGGCTCATATTCAGAAATTTGTCAGTATTTTGGTCATATCTCCCTCTACACACCTCCAAATTGTATGATATTTTATATTTAGAAGTCATAGAGAAAGGGATACAACTTTCTTGCTTGCCTCTATCGATGATTGTGTAATTATCAATGTCGAAAAAATTCTTGAATTGACAAAATGAAAATAAAAAGTTTCTAAAAGGGGTGAACTTTTTGTAATTGTGGCCCGAACTAATCTCGACATAATATTTTATACATGTCTTCAACTCGTTTGTTACTTCTCTACTCGAAATACCACAGGGAATTTCTTCTTTTATAGTGAAAACAGAGCATTACGTAAACAATTGAAAACTTTTCAATTTTCAAGGCCAATGTTCACAAGTCTTGGGCTTATAGTCGACTAGCTGTCAATACTATGGTCGTATCTACCTCTACACACCCCTAAACTACTTAAAATTTTATATCTAGAAGCCAAAGAGAGAGGGCTACAACTTTCATGATTCCCTCTTTCAATGATTGCATAATTATTCATTGTCTAAAAATTCCTCGAGATCAGAAAATGGAAATTGAATTTTTCTAAAAGGGGTACCCATCTTGTAATTGAAGCTCGAACTAAACTCGACCTAATTATGTCCACTTGAGTTCAAGTCGTCCATTATTTCTCCACTCAAAATCACATGGGGAAATGCTTATTTTAGAGTTTAAACAGAGCATTAAGTCAATAATTGAAAATTTTACACTTTTCAATGCCAATTTTACATGTTTTTGGCGCATAGTCGGACATCTGTTATGGTGTGCCTTGTAAACAGTGCTAAACTCGCTAATCGAGTCATTTGGCCAAAATCGTGTAACTAAGTATGATTAGCAGTTTAGGGATTAAAATTTTTGGTTAAGATATAATGTTTCATTAGAACGTTTACTATATACATTGGGATTCCAAAAATATAATTTAAAGGTCTATTACAAGAAAATATTTACAACCAGCCAATCTAAGCGGAAAAACAAGGTTAAACCTTAGTTCCTCTTCAAACCTCAACCATGGTGGTCGAGTAGCTGCATATGTACACATCGTCACCTAAGCTCTCCAACTCAAGGATGTTCCAGCTTTCTTTTGCCTTTACCTGCACCACATAGCACCCGTGAGCCGAAGTCCAGCAAGAAAACTCAATATGCTCATGAACAACCATATAATGACATCAAATCATAAGGCACACGCCTAGCAAATATAGCCCTATTCAAGTAGGCAAATGAGTTCACGTAATGTTGAGTATAACACATCAAACGATGATCATAATAATCATCCAGGGCTTTTAGCCCAAAATAGAAGAGTGACAGTTGTAATAATCACTAAGGTGGGTTTATTCCCAATAGCCATGTGACGATAGGGTCACCGAGGATTAATAGATAAGAGATCATTTCACTAGCTTAAACAGGATAGGTGCATGATGACTAGTCACCAACATAACCTTCCTCATGACCATAGAGTCATAACCATAGAACACTGTTCCCTAGCCATGTGACAAGTAGTCACCTAGGCCTTAGGCCCTGGCTCCGAGTAACTAGCTTAGACTAGTCAAGCGCTTATAAGATTCATCGACCTTAGGGTCGGTCCAGCATTAATGCCCTAGAGTCATTCAACACTGATATCGATTAGATCTAATCTTTAATCGGCCCTCCGCTTGGGACGTTATGCCGTTCTCGGCTCTTAGGTCTGTGATACTCGACCAGTGCCGACCCTGACTAGTCAGTACCATACACAAGTAAGCAATGCTACCAAACATATATCATATGTCAAATATCCGAATACAGGGCTTTCAGCATGCTTACTCAATAATTACTAGCACAATTAGGATCACGCATAAACACAGAGGCTCAAGCTCTGAACAATCTCATATTCAATATACATAGCATGTCCTAATCACATGTTTCTCATGCAACACATGCATCACATTTACTCACTTGACATGCCTCAACAATAACCATGCATATCACATTTAAGCATCCAACATGCATCAAGAATAACCGTGCATGTCACATATACACAAGGTGCAGTTTTCTTACCTCGGGTTCGAGCAAGAATTAATAAAAGAACGACCCTTGAGAACAATCAATCCTTTGATCCTTTAGCGGTCACCTAGTCATAACCAAATATGGAATCCCATCAATAAAATAAATCATAAAAAGGTTTACAATCTAAAACCTCACTCCCGAGATCCATCCTGCACTCTTAGGAATCTCAATCTACCCAAATGGGGTAGAGGAACCAACCCCCGAGCCTTAAAAGTCACCCCGAGCCCTAAAATAGGCTTGCTGGAAAATTCACTAGCGCTGGGGCGCTGCCCCAAAGTCAGAGAAGCCCAAAACCTGCCCTGCCTAGCGCTGGGGCACCATCAGCAGACCAGAAACTTTTCTCGTCTTCTCCCCTGCGATCCCCATTAAAAACGAAGCATCCAAATCAATCCTAAACATCACCCAAACATCCAATTCAACCCCTAAACTTCATCTACATCACACCCACATCAAAACCCAAGCAATCAAACTCAAAAACTTCCATGAATTCTCACAACTAACACCTCAAATTCCCAACTGAAAACTTACTTGAAAAAAAAAACAGAGTATAGCTTAAATTCATGGATGTAATCTTACCTCAATCTTGATTTAGACCCCCTTCAATGGTTGAACCAAGGTCCTAAGCCCTCAAGCCTTGCTCTCCAAGCTTGGATCCTCAAATTGGCTCTCAAAAATTGAAAGGAAGAAGGAGAGAAGAATATGTATGGGAAGGAGAGATGAGGATGATAATGCTCTGTTTTCTTACATTTTCTACAGCATTAAGGATTGATATATATCGTTAGGGTGAAAAGACCTAAATGCCCCTAGGCTTATATTCTTTCCTTAACAGCCCTCAAGGGCAAAACCGTCTTTCCTGCGTATCTCGTTAATTATAATTAACACCCTCCGCTATTCTTGATATTCTCAAATGCCAATAATTCATATCCCGTTACCCTTTAATTCCCGGCAACGTTCTAATCACCAAATTATCCCGAGACTCACTCTGAGCCCCGAACTTAATCCCGTTATGACTAGACCGAAAACTTGCATTCCATGATCGTCTCATGTCGAATGGCTCGAACCAATCCACATATAATGTGGTATTATTTATAATTCACCCACATGCATGAAAATACACAATCACACCCTCAACGGACCAAATTACCAAAATGCCCTTATAATTAAAAATGAACCCATATGCATGCATTTACCATCATATAATAATATAATTCACATAAACATGAATATAATCATTAAATATCATGATAAATCAATGATGGCCCTCCCGGCCTCCTAATCAAGGTCTTAAACCTCATTAGGAAATTTGGGGCATTACAGCTACAACTTGTCAGAGCAGTGAAAAAAATATTACTCGATAATTGACCCTTTTAACTTATTTAGGCAACACAAGCCTAGAATAGATGAGAGTTCATGAAAGGAAGAATAAAGTAGGAAGAGATTTATTGGTATTGAGATTTTAGATGAGCTTTAAAATCCATATATTCCAGGTCAATCAAGAGTGGGTATCCTGTGATTTTGTGTATTTATGCTTAGAGCTTATTAATCTTACCAGCCATCTTTAGCTCAATTTAGAGTAATTGATTTTGTTTAAGTTGGCTAGAGAAATTAGCTTATGATGGTGTTTATTTGTTATTGATTAAGTGAATAGTTTCTTTACTTTTATTTATTGGATTACATAATTTTCCAAAGCTGAAGTTGAAAACCTTTATGGAAAAGAGCTCTTACGCTTGAAGAACTTCTTAACATAAATGTGGGTTTTTATTATAGTCATTGAGTACCCTCTTTTGATAAGAAATTGCTTTTGACTATCTAAAGTTGTGGTGGTGTTTCTTTATGACAGTTGACTAAGATTGGTGAAAAAGAAAGAGTAATTTAGCCTCTAAGAGAAAGGAATATATATATAGAATGTGGGTGGAAAGAGTAAATAAAATCTCTTTGCATTAAGTTCTCAACTTTTGCTTTGTTTTTTCTTTTCTATGTATTCAAGTTCTAGTCTTGTTTTTATTGAAAGAGGTAGTTTTTTAAGGTAAGATTGTTGGTTTGTTGAGTAAATCATTGTAAAATGAACAAAACTACCAATAGATTTTTTTTTCCCACACTTTTCATTGGCAAAAGAAGAAGTTTTGAAAACAGAGGAGTCACACTATGCAAGTGTGGATGATTAGAAGCTTGCATGAGCAAAAATCAACAAGCACATATTTCAAGAAGTGAAATTAGTGCAGGTATGCATCTTACTATCTTTTTATGAATGTAGCTAGGATTTATCTTATAATGATATCTATACACTCTTTGAATATTCATAATAATAAACACTGATAAAATTATATGTAAAAATGGTTGAGTTAAATGACATTGAAAATTAAGTAGATGTATAGCTTTCTTAAGCTATATGAATTTATTGCCTATTTATAAATTTTCAAGTTGATTTATGATTTCTAAACTATTGCTAAATCTATACGTTCGTCAAAGAAAACTATTATATCAAGCTTCCTAATGAAGTCAATTAATATTGCGGTCGTAGTTGGTGTTGTACCCTAATTTCAGCACGAGTCCTTCACTCAGCTCGGGTACAGCTGGCAAATAAATATATGGAGAAATAACCAAAGAAATGATATATGTTTATCATCCACTTAAGCAACTCACGTGTTAGGCGTCCTGGGTTTATTCCGAGCTACAGACATGAAGGTTGTGAAGCACGAGCTCATGATATTCAAATGGCTGCTGAAGTACGAGCTCAGAGAGATATCCAGCTCGTGATAATTCAAATATACTGCATACCCACGGATCCCCAAAGACTCGGGTACTTTTATATGATTATTTATGACCTGTCTGTCATATTTAATATCCCAGACATGAGGAGATCATTTATTTTGTGATCAAATCATATCCCAGTATAAATAGGAATTGTTTGTATTAAATGTAATAAATATGTAAATCTGTGATTGACTCACGGGGTTACCCAAATCTGTCCATGGAATTTATTTATAAATACTGAGAATATTGGACAGGAAAAGGAGACGATTATTCTGTAATACTGAAACTCTACCATAATAGAGAGAGAAACAACAATAATATAGACTCGTGGACTAGGTGAATTTTAACCACTGAACCACGTAAAAAGATTTGTGGTGTTGTGAATTCATTTCATATTTCATTTTATTATTAAGCACTAATCAACCTTATTATTTTTTAAATACGTTGTTGGCGAAAAACCACGTCAATAGTTTGGTGCTTTCATTGAGAGGATGGAATTAGTGCTTTCATCAAAATCCCAGTCAAATCTCATCATGGTGGTCACTCGTTCAATGCACGACAATGAGATAGAACAACCTGGTGGGCAGGAGGCCCATCATACCGCTGTTTCAAACGAGCATGGCCCTGAAGTTTAGCAACGTCCGGGAAAGCAATTGGCAGGTCACGATGATACTGTGAGTTCGACGTCATTGCCATCGAATCCAAACCCAGACTACTTAACTACAGTTGAGTTGGAAATATGCAGTTAAGAAGCCATCTTGCAAACGCAAACAGACAAATTGAGGAGGTTTTGCCTCGGTTACACCCTTGCAACTGACGTTAATGTCGGAAAGAGGCAAAGTGGGTCTCAAAAGTCCCATAGGAATAACCGATCAAAATCAAGTCAGTCAGTTAGAATTACGACCCCAAGTTCTGTGCCAACAGCACGAGATCGCCAAAATACTCAACCTAGTGGCGCTCATAGGGGTCATCAGCACGTCAATCGATCGGTTAGAACCGCGACCCCAAGGTGCCTCCTGTACACACGCTTAGGAATACCCATGGCAACCCATAAGGAGGGACTAGGATTGGATGACAGAGACAAAATGTTCAATCTAACCCTCCTGCATCACGATCGGATCACCAGGCACAGAGAGCTAGAAATAATGGGGCAAAACAGAGGCGTGCTAATTTAGTCCGCCCTGACGGGACAAGGATTTCTTCACCAATAAGGCATCCCCCACAATCTATTAGACATCCAACACCACCTCGGCCTACGCAGGACATTCCTACTTATGGAGACAGTAGGAGAAACCCTCCTGAGTCTGCCCATACCTATGTCCCACAGACACGCGTTGAAAATCCAGATCCTCGGCCTCAACCCCGAGCTGTAAGTTTCACAAATGGAAGTTATTGGACTGAGAGTTGTCGAAGTGGTAGGTCTGAGGGCGATCTAAGAAATCATCTAAGTTTAGCATAAAGCCCTGGAAACGATTCACAGCCTGAATTGCGTGATCGCCTGAATTCGCAGAGAAGAAATACAGCTCAAGATGAGGGTGTTAGTCACACTCGTCAAGAAGGAGGTCCTTCCATAGTACGTGATAATGGGAATGCCCCACCAAACCAAGTTCAAGCTTGGAGGGACAACAACCCATCAAACGTGTACGATAGGATGGGAGCTGTTGGACAGCCCCAAAATAACCTAGGGACTAAGGACCAAACCCTCGAGAGGTTAGCTCACATGGAGGAGCAAATGAAGAAGCTTCTATCTGAAAAAGACAAAGACGATTGTGACTCAAAAGATGAACTCGAGCTTTTCGCTCCAAATATTACGGCGACCACATATCCAGTGGGCTTCAGAATGCCACACTTGTCAAAGTTTGACGGAGATGGGGATCCGTCTGATCACCTTGGGAAGTTTAACACCATGATGATGGCCCACAACGTTGGGCCCGATCTAAGGTGCATTTTATTCCCCTCAACTCTGATTGGACTAGCTAGGCAGTGGTTTAAACAATACAAGAAGCATTCAATTACCTCATGGTAGAAGTTTTCAGCTGATTTTAAGAGAGCATTCTGGGTTTCCCAGACAGCTCGAATTAAGGATGATTCATTGGCTAATGTAAATCAACAACCTGGCGAATCGTTGAAGGCATATCTAAGTAGGTTTGCCAATATCACTGCACGAGCTAGAGATGCCGACGATAGCTCCAAGCTCATGGTAATGAGGACAAGAATCCTTGTTGGAGGCGATTTGTGGCAACAATTACAGAGAACAGGAGTTAATAGTGTGGATGAGTTCTTGTCACAAGCTCAAAGATGGGTTAACCTGGAAGAGGCATGAGCATCTACCGCAAGAACCAGCCAGAACCATGTCTAGCCTGTTGGAGTGGAAACGGATGTTGCAGCTACGGCTCAAACCGTTACCCAGAATAACCAAGGGGAAAATAATAAGAGGAAGAGAAATGGTTAGGGCGACCAGAGCGGCACAAAGAAAAATAAGTCCGAGGAAAAATTCAAGCCTATTTACGCAACCTATACCGACCTCACGGATACTAGGGAGTGCATCTTCCTATCCAATTCTACTCGCCTTCCATGGAAGAAGCCAGAACCGCTGAAAAACCAAAGAGCAAAAAGAGATCCTTCGAAGTTCTACATATTTCACAATGATATCAGTCACAACACTAATGACTATAGACAGCTGAAGGATGAGATCGAGACCCTTATCAGGGCAGGACCTTTGGCCCAATACGCCTGAAATCGAGTGGTCCCTAGTCAGCCCGCTGGAAAAAACCCTCCGTCAGCACCTAAAGTTCCAATGAATCAATCCGGAGTTCAAGAAAATCAGGACGATCCACCCTCCTCCGATGGTAGGGGGAGATATCGCCACCATTTCGGGAGGACCCCATCTGGCAGGCACGACCAGAGGTGCCCAGGAGTTCATTCTAGAACAGCGGTTGTCAAAACAACAGTGATTAGAAAAACAACCAATAATTTTTACAAGAGAAGATTCTAGCCATGGATGACAATGAGGCCGCCTTCTCTTCTTTGACGTCAGCCTTGGCCTCGAACAGTTTTGCTTTGGCTTCATCAACTGCGGCCTAGAGTTGTGCAGTTTGAGCCTGGAGAGCAGCCAAGGAAATCTTTGCAGCCTTCTCACTTTCCTGAGACGAGGCGAGGATGAACTTGGCATCATATTCGCTCTTTTGAGCAGCCGCAAAGGCAGCTTTGGCGGCCCGTTCGCCTTCTTTAGCAGCTGTCAAGGCATTCTTGGCGGCATTTATTTCAGCCTGGAGCTCATCATTTCTAGCCCTAGCCCGGGCTATACTGCGATATTGAGCCATGGCAGACTGCAAAATAACAAGGCAAGTCAGATAAATCCTTAGATGCGATAAAAAGAAATATGTCACCAAGGAAGGATAACTTACTGTAAGGTTCATCCCCAGGGCTCACTCCAGGATGTTCTCCGGGCTCCGCTCCTCGATAGTCCTCAAGTCCCTCGAGCTGGCCTTATAGGCGTGCCCCACCATGTGGCTCGCCATCTCGTAAAGGATTCCCCGAAAGGCTTCAGGGATTTTCTCTAGATCCTGGGAATCTACTGGGATTTGGATGGTCGTAGCTGTGGCAGGGGGAGCTGGAGGATCAACTTGTATTACTTAATACCGAGAAGGTGCGAACCAAGGTGGTGAAGGAGGAGGAGGAATCCTCCTCTTAGTAACGGAGGACAACGGAGCTGTCGAGCTCGTGCCGTTCCCCTTAGTAGGGGATTTTGGGACATTTCTCGCTACCGGAGGGGCCTTCTTCGTAAATCTAGGCCTCTTCACGACAGGGCCCAAGCCGGTTTTCCTAGCCTGAAAAGCGGTACACAGGTCAAGACCTCCGACTTGTTCCATCTCTTCGCCTGAAAAGAACAAGAGGGGATTAGTTCTCAAATAAAGTAAAAAAACATATAGAAAGAAAATAAATAAAGATCCTACCCTTCGGGCTGGGGGAGGAGTCTATTATCATGACCTCCAGTCTTGGGGCTACTGGAGGAGAAGGAGAGTCTACACTAGTATTTCTTAAATCCTAGGAGGTTCAAGTTCCAGTTCTACCTCAGGACTGGACTCATCTACATACTGCCTAAATCTAGGGGCAAAGGCGCCCTAGAGTAGAGAAGGTCAGGCGCTACAGTTGGTCCCGTACTCCTCAAAGATGGCGGACCTAAAATTTAAGGTATTATCGACAACAATGGTGCCCTTAGGGTAACTACTGTCATGACGCACCACCAAGTGGTCTACACACTGGAGTAGGGTGATATTATGGTCTGGGTTGTTAGGATGACGATGGACAAGCTTATTTGGGTTAAATCTAACTAACCTAAAATCGGCAACAACCCTATCTAGTTCCCTATAAGGATATGGGTTACCTTGGCTAGAGGGGTTGGTTGCTGCCCCTGAAGCAGCTCGCTGTAAATCGGGTTCCCGAATAGTCTCGGGAACCCGCCTCTTTCACAAAAGAGGCACCTCATCCTCTTCCTCGTGCTCGCCTTCGATGGACGGCAAGGCCTCTTCTTGAGAGGGTGGGAGCTCGTGGATTACCAGGAGAATAGCCCGGGTCCTTAAGGCCAACATCTGGCCTTCGCCAATCAACTGGCACGCCAGCATTGTGATGTTATTCATGATCTGCAGTAGTCCTTCTTACGGGGGGGCAGCCCAGACAATTTCTAGTACTGACCCCCAAGGGTCACGGTCTTCACCGTCCTCGCAAAGATGGTTGCATGAATAATAAACTCAGTTAATACATGTATACAGGAAATATCTTGGAAAGAATAAATTTCATGAGCTGAGGTTAGAGAATAAAGAACTTACGAGGATGGTTGAAGTATTTGTGTTCACTGTTTTGGAACCCGTTCGACATAAAGAACAAGTCTTTATAGTTGTTGGGGTGGCTTGGGAGCTCAATGACCGGAGCAGAATTGGGGAACTTGGTGAGGTAGTAGAACCCATCACCTCGACCTCTTTGTTCTAGGCTGGCTTTGAGGCAGAAGAAATATAATATATCTGACGGAGTGGGGACCTCCCACTCATGCTTCAAAAACAGGTATTTCAGCCTCGCTAAAAGCCTATAAGAATTTGGGGGGAGCTGAAATGGAGCCAACTTCACGAAATTCAGAAAATCCACGAAGTATTCGTCCAAGGGAAGGAAGGCACCTGCCTTCAAGTGTTTGTCACTCCAGGTCGCAAAATCGTCTTGGAGAGGGGAGCAGCTCCTTTCCCTTGTAAAAGCAGGTCGAGCGATGAGAACTCCAGTCCTGGCCTCAATATTTTGGCTCAGCATAATCTTGTTCACCCTCCCTTGAGTAGTGATCTTGGATACGATTCTTTCTGCCTCGAAGAAGGCATTGGGGTCTACCACCACCTCTTTCTCCACCACTAGACTGAAGCGGGGAATAGGAGATTCAGGGGCGACCTCCTTCCCTTTGTTCTTTTGCTGAGAAGACGAGCTGGGTGCGTTCTTCTTGGGAGCCATCAGATCGCCTAACAAATAGAATGACCTAATTAGTGGGTGACCTAAGAGGTTTTAAAGGTTATAGCGTGAAAGTACGAAGGGGAATGTTTTACTTTTGATGTACGAGCTGAGTTAGCCTCGGCCCCATCGCGTGATGTCACACGCTACCCTAAGTTACGTGCCTCAGTTTCCTAACAGACCCCTGATATTTAGGGATCCGTGTGTCAGAATATCAGGCCACTACTTTCCTTGGGAGGCGGTTTAGTGCAAAACCACCCAAGAAGCGTGACCCCTAAGCAACCTGTTTTGGACACTAAAAACTTTTCATCTTCTATATCTCGAATGGGTATTTTCTAAATTCGCCAGGGATTACCCAACTTTACCCAGAAATTACCCAGTTTTATGAATGTCGTAGTTCCAAAGATATTTTGGGACCTACTCATTAAATCTAAGTTGAATCCTATTTGCTAACAACATCTGGAGAATAACCTAATATTGACTACAATGAAGTGCGGGTGAGCATGGTGAAAAAAAAAAGAACAGTTAAAGAAAAGTTTCTTAAAAACCAAAATATGAGGCGCTTACAGTATGTTCTTCGATAAAAAGAAGTAGACTTTGTAGGGGAAAGTTCCTGGAAGACTCCTGAATAACTAGGTGCAACAAACAGCTTTTGGGTTTTTCTGAGAAAGAAGAAGGATTCGGAAATACAGAAGAGAGGGAATATAGAAAAATTTCAAATGAAAGGTGGTGAAACTTGAAGATTTCCTACCCATTTATACGTAAACGACATAAATTAATTTGAGCCCTTCGATTTGGTTAGTACAAGATCCAAAGGCCATGGTTAAAAAGACAAAACGGTGGCAAAAAGGTGACAAGACAATTATTGTAGGCCTCAAAACTCAAACAGACACCAATTGTGGTATACCACGTGTCCAATACCCGAGTAGTGGGCAGGCATGGTTTAATGCAAAAAAATTCTAAAAGTACCTACTGTGTAGATCAGAGGGTGACGACATGAACCCCGAGAAGGGACTTGGGGGGCAAATGTTGTACCCTAGTTTCAGCATGAGTCCTTCACTCAGCTCGGGTACAGCTGGCAAATAAATATATGGAGAAATAACCAAGGAAATGAAATATGTTTATTATCCACGTAATCAGCTCTGGTGTTAGGCATCCTAGGTTTAACCCGAGCTACAGACATGAAGGTTGTGAAGCACGAGCTCGTGATATTTAAATGGCTGCTAAAGTACGAGCTCGGAGAGATATCCAACTCGTGATAATTCAAATATATTGCGTACTCGCGGATCCCCAAAGACTCGGGTACTTTTATACGATTATTTATGACCAACCTGTCATATTTAATATCCCAGATATTAGGAGATCATTTAGTTTTTGATCAAATTATATCCCAATCTAAATGGGAATTGTTTGTATTAAATGTAATAAATATTTAACTATGTGATTGACTCAGCGGTTACCCAAACCTGTCCATGGAATTTCTCTATAAATACTGTGAATATTGGATATGAAAAGGAGACGATTATTCTGTAATCCTGAAACTCTGCCAAAATAGAGAGAGAAATAACAATAATATAGACTTGTGGACTTGGTGGATTTTAACCACTGAACCACGTAAAAAGATTTGTGTTCTTGTGAATTCATTTCATATTTCGATTCATTATTACGCACTAATCAACCTTATTATTTCTTAAATACGTTGTTGGCGAAAACCGTATCAACAGTTTGTATAGATGCGAGGAATGTTGATGCTTGACTAAAGATGACATATTAGAAACCCAAGTAGTATTTTTTGGTCAGCCGCTAAAGTTCTAATGAGGTAAATATTAATCTTACATATTCTAATGAGTTGTATTATATTATTTCTAGAACTGTTATGTGAAAATTTTGATATTTAATTGGAGGTTTCCCAATTTAGAATTTATTGAAAAATTAATGTTATGTTGCCGATTTTTTTAGATAAATAGAAACCAATCATTATGTTTATTGGTTATGAACATAACATATGAGTTTTTTCTCTATCTTATCTAAGTGATAAAGATAGCGACACAAAACTTGGATGCTTGCCATCAATAAAGAGAAAGCACTGGAGAAATACTACAATTTGTATTTTATTGGACTTGTTAGACATTGTAATCTAAGCATGAGTACTATTTTTATGGTATTTTGAACCTATATATTTTTTTTTATTTGGGACACATGTATTGGATATTTTTGTTATTATAATAATATACATTAGGCTTTATCAAATTCCAATTAAATAATAGGCATTATAAAAATTGATAATTTCATTTCAAAAGTGTTATTAAAAACACAAAATATAACATTAACAATGTGTTAATATTACAAAATTATTAATTAAAATCTATAAGAATACATTTTGAAAAAGTTATTAAAATTTATAAGATTACATTTTGAAAATGTAATTAAAAATAATAAGATTACATTTTGAAAATGTAATTAAGAACAATATGATTACATTTTGAAAACGTAATTAAATGATAATAGATATTTAACATAAAGAGTCACACCATTTAACTAATGTTACTATTTACAATATATAACACCAAAACAACATTCTAATAGTCTATTTAATAACATGTAAAAAAAAATGTAATCAAATGACGAGACTTTTAATAACATTGGCAAACTTAACACTGGCTAAAGTGTTATAAACTGTATTTGATAACACTTAATGAGAGTTGTTGTAAATATTTTTTCTTGTAAACAACCAACGAAGAGCAAGACCCTAGGCGAGAGTAGTCTAAAATCACCTAGCAAACAAGTTAAGGTCGCCGAGAAGCACATTCCTACTCGAAAACAATCACACCTCGTTGAGGTCCTTCCTCCACTGCTTATATTGTTGTCGATGAAGCTCCTTTAGATCTCCCAAATCTTCCTATTCTTGAAGCACTAACTAATACAACCAAGTTTAAAAATGAGATGCTTCTTAGGGTTGATCATCACAAGAGCAATTTAAAGTCTTTTTCTGAACTCCCCGCCTTCCTTGTAACCAGGTTATCAAGCAAGGCTTTAATTAACTTCTGAGCATATGTCTATTAAGGTGTGCAAGAGTACATTTGGACTTATTCCCACCATATCTTCATGTTACCAAGCGAAAACGTCCAGATTCTCCTGTAAGAAATCGACCAGCTCCTTCTTCCTTTTATCGTCAAGATTCTTCCCAATCTTTACCACTCTTGAAGCTTCTTTGGGATCAATGTTTACTTCCTCGAGCTCCTCTATTGCTTGGAGTTCTGACCTGTCTTCGCCTATCTGTGGGTCAATGTCATCGCGTTGGGCGACATCACTATCCTCTTTTTGCTAAGGTTCTTCCATCCCAAAAGTAACTTCTACTTCCTGGGACTCTTCAGCTCCGTCATTTATGACCATTGCTTGCTGCCTGGGTTATGATTTCCCCTTCATAGAAATGCTATAGCATTCATTGGCAATGAACTGATCACCTTTGACGGTGCATAATCTCGTGGCTGAGGGGAATTTTATTGCTAGGTGGAGGATAGAGGTTATGGCTTCAAACACCATTAGCGCAGGTCGGCCCAAAATTGCATTGTACGCAGCTGGACAATCAGTTACCATGAACTCAAGTAACTTGGAAACAGTTCACGAGTCTTCTCCCAAGGTCACCACCAATCTGATCGTCCTGATGGCTACCGACCCTTCCCCAGAAAACCCGCACAGAGTCATTGAGGTCGCCTACAAATCAGTTACAAGTAACCCCATTTTTTCCATGGTGGACCTGAAAAGTAGATTCACAGAACTTCCGTTATCTACTAGGGCTCTCCAGACCCTCCGGTTGGCGAGCTGAACGGTTATGACCAATGGATCGTTATGTGGGAATTGGATGTGGCTAGCAACCTCTTCTGTGAAAATGATTGGTTGCTTTTCCAATCGTTGCTATTTTGATAACTGCTCTTCCGGGACGAACTCCACCCCGTTAAGGGACTTCAGTTCGTTAATGTACCACTTCTTGGCCTCGCTACTCATGCCTGCCAAATGAGGTCCTCCCGAAATGGTGGTTATATCTCCCCCTACTATCAGAGGAGGGTCGACCTGATTTGTTTGAGCTTCGGTTTTACTTAACCGATCTTCGGGAACTGATTGAGGGTTTGTTCCAACAAGCTGAGTAGGGACAACCCAATTTTGGATGTACTGGGCCAACGGTCTAGCTCTGATGAGAGTTTCGATCTCATCCTTAAGCTGTCGACAGTCATCAGTGTTATGACCGATGTCGTTATGGAATCGGGAGAACTTTGAAGAATCTCTCTTCGCCCTCTGGTTCTTCAACGGTTTTGGCTTCTTCCATGGAAGGCGAGTAGCATTTTCCAAGAAGATGTGCTCCCTGGTGTCCGTTAGCTTGGTATAAGTAGCATAAACAAATTTGACCTTCTCCACATAATTATTTTTCTTCGTCCCTCTCTGGTCGCCCTCCTCGTTTTCCTTCCTTTTGTTATTTCCCCCTTGGTTATTCTGGTAACGGTTTGAGTTGTAGCTGCAACATCCGTTATTGCTCCAACGGGCTGGACAGCAGTCTGGCTGGTTCCCACGATGGAAGCTCGTGCCTCCTCTAGGTTAATCCACTCTTGAGCTCGGGCCAAGAATTCATCCACACTCTTAACTCCTTTTCTTTGGAGTTCCTGCCATAAGTCGTCCCCAACAAGGATTCCCGTCCTCATTGCCATGTGTTTGAAGCTGTCATCAGCATCTCTACCTCGTGCGGCAACATTGGCAAACCTACTTAGATATGCCTTCAACGTCTCGCTAGGTTGCTGCTTTATGTTGACCAATGAATCGGTATCAACTCGAGTTTCCTTTGAAGCTCGGAATGCTTTTTTGAACTCAGAAGAAAACTTCTTCCACGAGCTTATGGAATGCCTCTTATATTGCTTAAACCACTGCCTGGCTGGCCCGACTAGAGTTGCAGGGAATAAAATACACCTTAGATCAAGCCCGACATTGTGAGCCATCATCATGGTGGTAAACATTCCGAGGTGATCTGACGGATCTCTTTCTCCATCAAATTTTGACAAGTGTGGCATTCTAAAACCTACCAGTTATGTGGCCGCTGCAATATTTGGAGCGAAAGGCTCAAACTCGTCTTCTCAGTCACAATGGTCTTTTGCTTTTCCAGATAAAAGCCTCTTCATTTGCTCTTCCATCGAAGCTAGTCTTTCGAGGGTTTGGTCCCTAGTCCCTAGTCCCTAGGTTACCTAGGGGCTGTTCAACAGCTCCCATCCAATCGTATGTGTTTGATGGTTATTGTCCCTCCAAGCTCGAGCTTGGTTTTGTGGGGCATTCCCATTATCGCGTACTATGGACGGACCTCCTTCTTGTCGAGTATATCCAATATCTTCATTCCGAGTTGGATTTCTTCTCTGTGAATTCAGACAATCGCGCAAATCAGGTTGCGGATCATACTGATGGCTCTGTGCTGAACTCAATTGATTCCTTAGGTCGCCCTCAGACCTACCACTATGATGACTTTGCGTCCAGTAACTCCTGTTTGCGAAACTTACAGCTCGCGATTGTGACCGAGGATCTGGATTTTCGACATGTGTTCGTGGGACGTAAGCCTATCTCCATAAGCTGGAATGTCCTTTTGAGGACGAGGTGGAGGATTCCTCCTACTATCTCCATAAGCTGGAATGTCCTTTTGAGGACGAGGTGGTTTCGGATGTCTTATAGGTTATGGGGATGCCTTATTAGGGAGGCTATCCTCGTTCCATCAGGGCGGACTAAATTAGCTCGCCTATGTTCTATTCCAATGTCTCTGGTTCTCTACGCCTGGTGATCCGATCGCGACGTAGGAGGGTTTGTTGGAACATTTGGTCTTTGTAAGCCTATCACAACCCCTCCTAGTGGATTTCCACGGGCATTCCTGGGGACCTGTGAAGAAGGCACCGAACTTGGGGTTACAGTCCTAATCGACCGACTAACATGCTGATGACCCCTACAATGGTTGTTGGGTCGAGCATTTTTTATCTCACTCCACAGGTACAAAACATGGGGTAGAGGTTCTAACTGATCGACTTGGTTTGGATCGATTATTCCTGTGGGACTTGTGAGACCCACTTTTCCTCTTTTCGACATTAAGTTCAATTGCAAGAGGGGGTAACCGAGCCAAAACCTCCTCAATCTGTCTGTTTGACTTAGTGAGATGGCCCCTCAATTGCATGTTTTCCAACTCAACGGGTGTTAGGTAATCTAGATTTGGATTCGGTAGCAATGACACCGAACTCCAATCGTCGCCTTGTCCCGCCAGTTGTTTTCTCGGACGTTGTTGGATCTCAGGGCCACGCTCGTTCGAAACAGCAGTGTGATGGGCCTCCTGCCCACCAGGCTGTTCTATCTCATTATCATGCATTGAGCAAGTGAGAACCATGATGAGAATCGACTGGGATTTTGATGAAGCATTAATTTTCTCTCAATGAAAGCACCAAACTGTTGACGCGATTTTTCACCAACAATGTATTAATAAATAATAAGGCAGAATAGTGCTTAATGATAAACCGTAATGAAAAACAAACAGAATTCACTCAAGAACACAAAAATTTTACGTGGTTCAGTGGTTAAAATCCACCTAGTCCACGAGACAGTATTATTGTTGTTTCTCTCTCTATTTTTACAGAGTTTTGTTATCACAGAATAATGGTCCCCTTTCCTGTCCAATATTTCCAACATTTATAGGGAATTCCATGGACAGGTTTGGGTAACCGTGTGAACCAATCACATATTTACATAATGTCTACATTTAATACAAATAATTCTCATTTACATTGCGATATGATTTGATAACAATATAACAGGTTCCTGCTATCTCGAATAATAGCCTGGTCATAAATAAACGTATAAAGGGATCCCGAGTCTTTGAGGATCTCTGAGTGTAACGCCCTGGGTAGCCAAGACCATTACACTGTGTGTTTATAAAGGTGCAAGGTTTGCTAATCAAGTTGTTTAGTTGAAAATGTGTCACTAAAACCATTATTGAACTAGGGTTAAAAGATTTTGGTCATAAAAGATACATTTCATTTAAATAAACATTTCATACATGGGATCCCAAAATAAATAGAGTTTAAAGGAAAGTTTACAAAATTCCAGGGTATATATGACTACTAGCCACTCAAAGGGCAAAATAGACATTTAAAATTCTCCTGTTCCTATCCATCCCACGACTGTGACGGCCGAGCAGCTGACTATGTACATTCTGCCTCTAGTGCTCTCCGAATCAGGGCTGATCCAGCTTACCCTTGCCTTTACCTGTACACGTGAGCCAAGGCCCAGCAAGAAAACCATAACATCAAAGCATGAACAATATCAATAATCAAATAATTCATTAAGTGTAATCCTATATTCAGTAGTCCATGGCATTCACATAATCAGTGAGCATAATCAGTAAATCAACAATCTAATATTCAGATATTCAGCATATCAAATTCAACAAATTAACATCAATAACCAAGCCATACAATAACCAGGGTCAAAGCCCTTAGGTCGCACCCTTTGTTTACCCCACTGACTCTGGTCCGCTTAAACCGAGCTTAGTGAATATTAAGCTGTCCTCAGCTACCAGTGGCTGAGCCGCGTCCTGTGCGCCAATATTAATTACGGCATTCTTAGGCCGTTTATTTCATGTTCACATGGCATAATACCATCATACAATAATGCATACAAGTATAGGGAACCCTTAGTCCCAACATAGTCACACAACCGGGTACAGTTTTCTTACCTTTAATTCTGAATGCTTTGGTTAAGAAAATCGACCCTCAAGCACGATCCCATCCCAAGCCCTAGCGAACACCTAGTCACAACTAGGACAAGGGATTCCATCAATAATAATTGAATAAAGGTTCCCGAGCCAAGTTCTAGCCTTCGGAACATCGAATTCCTCCAAACACGGTAGTGGAATTGATCTCGAGCACCCTAGGTTAAGTTCCTGCACCTAAAACCTCCTCAAAGCCAAAAATGCTCTTAAGAGTCGTGGCCCTGAGCTCTCCATGTCACGGCCCGCCTCCAATCAGAGGCCCAGCCTCCCCATGTAGTAGACACGCGCCGCGGCCCTACACTCCCCATGCCGTGGCCCGCCCTTCATTTCGGCTTCCATCTATTCTAGAGGGCCGCGGTACACCAAGAACAGAGCCACGACCCGACCCCTTCGAACCCAGAATAATCCCTATTTCCAACCACCAAACCTCAATCAAATCAATCCAAAACCATCCCAATGACATAATATAACTATCATAAGCACCCTAACATGTTCCCAGTAGCAAAACCCAACAAGAAACTAGCTTAAATCCTCATCCCAAAACTTCAATTCAATCTTTAATATCAAGAACCCAAGAACACTTAAAACCCAGCCAAAAATTACAGAATTAAACAGCTAAAATCGTAATTCAAAACTTACTTCAACTTCTGTCTGAACCACCAGATTGCTACTGAATTAGTCCCCAAGATTCCAACTCAAATCCTTGTGTTTCTAGCCCAAATTTCCCTTGGTTTCCACAAGTTAGCTTAAGAGAGAGTTTGAGAATGAGATGAGTGAGCTGAGAGAAAGGGAAGGGTCAGTTTAGGCAACTTCTACTATTTTCTTTGTTTTATTTTATCTAACTTATGTTAATCCCGAGGCTCGGGGTACCAAGAACGTCCCCAAGGGAAAAATAGTAAATTTCCCCAATATTTCCTCTAAGCTCTCTAACTTCAAATATATCTTCAATTATTTATTTTCACAACCCGATAACCCAAATAAATATCTAATACCCAAAATACCCCTTGACTCGCCCCGAGTCAGGTATTGAGTCCTGTTGTGACTTTCCCGCTAACTGGCTCCCTAGGATCGCCTCGAGCCGCATGTTGAAAATATATCCACATAATAATGTGGTCTCCACAATGATAACATATAATCACATTTATGCCCTCAACAAGCCCAAAATTACAAATATGCCCATTTAAGCTCAAACAGGGCCTACATGCATACTAATACCCATAAACATGCATTTCATTTATCCATATAATCATGTAAGCATCCTTATCACAGAATCATGCATTAAATCATTTAAATCACATATAAACCAAATATGCCCTCCCTTCACACTAATCAATGCCCTTAAGCCTTATTAGTGATTTTTGAGGCGTTACACTGAGTATGAAATATACTATATTTACCACGAGCTGGATATCTCCCCTAAGCTTGTGCTTTGACAGCTATTTGATTCCGAGCTCGCACTTCATAGCCATCGCATCCTTAGTTCGAAATAAACTCAGGCTGCCTAATCACCACGTATGATCACTATGAATCTCGAGTTGTCCACATGGATAATAAACAGATATTATTTCCCTTAGTCATTTTTCCATGTATTTACCTGCCAGCTGTACCCAAGGTAAGTGAATGAACTCGTGCTAAAATGAGGGTACAACAAATATTAAATGGGATTTATGAAATTATTATAAGATTAATGTCTTAACTGTGCGTATTGAAATATTTTGATGTTGTATAATGCTATGTAAAATTTGTACCATTGCATTGGACTATATTTCTTGTTACGCAGGTTTAAAATTTTTGGGATATCCAATTTTCAGTTGTTATGCTATCACATTTTATAGAAAATTTATGAATTTTTAATTAATTAAATCCTGTAAATTTTCTAAGTAATTATGGTAATTATTGAAATAATTACAAAAATCGATTTCTAAAACTAACAATCAAACTTTAAGGACTATAGAAATCGTTATATTTTATTTAAAAATTAACTAAGTTCGGAAAATGCTTTATCAAGAAAAATTAAAATAATTATAACTAGCTTGAAAATGGTTACGGACCTTAAGTCTCTTTTAAAGATTAAGGGATTTGTTTATGAGTAATTTATGATTATGAAATTGTTTACAAGATATTCATAGCGAAGTCATAATTTTATAAAAAGAAAATTTTTAGTTATAATTATTCTATGATTTTTAGAGTTATATTGAGATTTTGATTTATATGAATTTATAAAAAGACTTAAAAAAATTATTTAAGACTATGAAGAGTCTAAGCTTCGACATATGAATGAATATAGCATAATCAATAACAAAAATGAGTAGACTTACGGTAATAGTTATTGACTTTGGGAAGTAAAGTATTAGTTTATGAATTTCAAGCAAATTAATTATGAATAAGGATCTCATCTATGGTTGTTTGTTGCTATTATAATTGCTAAGGAAAATATGCATGATTGAATTGCTTATTATTATCATTATTATGAATACTAATTGTTATCCCAAAAATTTGAAAAGAATGATGTGGCAATAAAATTAGCACATGGCATGAGTTAGTGGGGTGATCTGGCTTAGCAGTGGCCCAATGCACCAGTTAAGAAATTGGACAGATAGTCAAGTCAAATACACCCGACCGAAGAGAATATTTGGTCTAAGGGTTGCTTGGCTCAGACCCCAGTTAGAAGACCCTAGTAATTGATTTGAAGCCAAGTCCAAGAAGATTGAAGGAGAGATTTGGATTTTGGTTCAAGGGATAAAAGCAACAGGTCCGATCGGACCTAAGCTTGGGGAGCCTCTTGATATATTGGCTCGAGCGTGTCCAAAGAGAATGACTAAGGGAAAGAGGTCCCATGCAGGCCAAAGTTTGGGACTTAAGTTTCAGTCAAGGGGAAGGCCACATAATGGTCGATCGGATATGCCATGGAAGAGGTATGCTTGGGCTTGTCTGAGGTGAGAAGAAGGAGGAAGGTAGGTTCGGACCACCTTGGTCCGAGGAGAAGATTGCTAGGTCCGATCGGACCTTGGTTGAAAAAGAGAGGCTCGGACCACTTTGGTCCGAGGAGAAGGGCATCATGTCCGGTCGGACATGCCCATGGGAGAGGTGCCTTGGACCATTTTTGGTCCAAGGAGATGGTATGAAAAAGATGGCTCGGACCACCTTGGTCCGAGGAGAAAACTACAAGGTCCGATCGGATCTTGATTGAATGAAATGGGCTCGGGCTTGACCGAGGTGAGATGCCAAAGAGGGTGGTTCGGACCACCTTAAGCCAAGGAGAAAACCATTGTGTCTGATCGGACAAGTCATGGAGGAGCTTACCTCGGACTTGCCCGAGGTAAGGAGCAAAGGAGGTGGGCTCGGACCACCTTGGTCCGAGGAGAGCCAAACTTACATGACTTTTGGTCCGAGGAGAGCCATGCATATACCACCTTTGACCCACAGAAAGCTTGAAGGAGTAATCAACATGCATGTGAGACTACGTCAAACTTTCCGAAACGACTTCAGTGAGAATTGGTCTAGGCATCTGGGAATCTCTCACTCCTCACTCGAATTTAGGGATCAGTTGTATTTTAAACATTTATTGTAATATAAATATAAGGTGAATAATAAAATATCCCTATCTAAAGGGGATATAAGTTGAGAATCCCAGGTCTATAAATAGAGGGTTGGGAGGATCGTAAAAGGACTTTTGGCAAAATTGAGAGTTAAACCTGTGTTCTAGAGAGAGAAAGTGTTTTTCCCTGCGAGAACCCCTTTTTTGTATTCTGGAATATTTGCACTGAAGAAACTCAGTTGACACTGGTTCGTCTGATCTTGAGTGTGAATATATAATAAAATCTCTAAGTGGATTAGGCTATTACCGATTATCGGGGCTGAACCACTATAAAATCTCGTGTTATTTACTTTCATTGATGAAAACTGTCTGTTGTCGTTTATAATTCTCTTGAAGGCTTGTCGTATTTGACATTCTTACGTCGTTGGCTAAAATCACAGTCAACACTAATATTCATAATAAGAAATTAGTTATTACTAATAAAAATGAGAAAGGATATGTAATAGTAATAATTTAATTATTATTAAGCAGTTATGATTTGTTTTAAGGGTGATCTAATTAGCGGAACGATATTTAAGATCATTGTTTTTATACAATTATTATTATAAGTTTTATAGAGTAACAAAATTGTTATTAAGTTCTGAACTTGTCGTCTCGATAATTATTAAAATTATAATTATTATTATCATTTCCGAATTTATATCACCCTTGGTATTCACTAAGTTTAATAGTGTATATTTTACCGAATTAGTAATTAATTCAATTACAATCCTTTAATAGGATTAAAGGCTATGATAAAATCTTGGTTGATAGCTCTTGCTAAGCAATCTTAATTATCTGAAGACCTGAAGTAAGTAGATCCCACCATTTGTGAGTTACTTGCCCATATATTTGAAAATTCTTGTTCTTGTGACTGCATATGAACTGCTTGATTTTATGTGCCTTGGATATGTTTATGTATTGACTCTATGATTATGCTTATATTGTTTGAGCATATATTTATGAATGGTTGTTCGTGAATGAATTATGTCTCTGTGATTGTAGACAATTGTTATGACTGAGAAGAATTATGTGTTTTATTATGTTGTCAGTTAATCTTTGACTTCTATGGCTGCAACATGAAATAAATTGTGTATTATTTGCTAGATTTAAGACACATGCACAAGTATACACCGTGTTGTAAAATGTCTACGAGATCGTTATCCTAGCGGACATGAGTTGTGAACTGAGTTTCAACCAATTTGTGGCTGGTATTGTGGTCTGGGGCTTATTGTACGTATGTCGGCTATGGTGAGGAGTTACGGTAAGTAGTGGTACCGTCTAGGTCTGGATGAAGGTATGGTAAGTGGTACCGACTGGTTGTGGATGGAAGTGTGCTAAGTGGTATCAACTCGGTGCAGATGGAGATGTGGTAAGTGGTACTGGCTAGGTCCGAGTGGAGGTATGGTGAGCCATGCATAAATATGCTAATGTGGTCTGGGTACTTTCTAACTGCTAAATCTAGTTAGACTAGTGTGACTTTAGTCAGACCAATAACATTTGAAGTGATATTGATACCGACAGTGCCTGGGGCAAGCTCGGACCTATAATATTGATACCGGCAGTGTTATTGAACCTGCGCGAATAGCTTTGCATATTGAATATGCTAGAGTGGTATAGATTACCCGATAATGATTGGATGTCTTAGTTTCCTAAGACAACTCATCTGTCCAGTGATCATCTCCAAGAGTGTCACTGTGGAATTTTACTAGATTGGTGTGGTAGAATATACACCCATATCAAACCATTATTAAGGTAATTCATGTAGTTGTCTTTTGTAACGACCCAACATAAACTAATTAATTTACTACAAAACATTTATCGAAACTCATTTGAAGAGAAACATGAATTAAATGTAGTTTTCTTTTGTAACGACCCGACATGCAACTCGAGATCTCATTATTTAAAACTAATCATCTTTTACATGCATATCGTAGGTAAAAATACAAGTTATTAAAACTCAACAAATAACCAATACTTGAAGACTTTTAAAACCATGCATAAGTAGCAACCCCTTAGAACCTCAAGTCAACTGTTCATAAAATGCACACATCTAACCAAGCCTGCTTCAACTCATCGCCTCATTAATTACGCTTATGTCTTTACCTACAACACAGAGTACTCGAGAGCTAATGCCCAGAAAGAAGATCTATATAGGACACAATCCCCAATGCCCAACAATAAAACATAGACATAAACTAATATCGTCACAACCTAAAAGATAAACTACTCATGGTCGATACCTTAACATACAAAATTCTATAACCAACATTATCGCATCGTAACATAATTGTAGAATAATATAACATATCCTCACAAAACTTAACTATATCATAACGTAAACATAGCATAGCATAGCATAGTGTTACATATTCAATCCATAACACGTATTACTGGTGTCGTTCCAGCCAGTTGTGCAAGCAAGCACAAATTAGCGTAAGCATGCCACACAGACATACATCATAACACACAATATGCATAACCCATAACATAGCTTATAGCACAACTCATAACATAATTCATAATGTAACTTATAACATAATTTATATCATAGTTCATAGCATAATTCATAATATAATCCATCGCATAGCTTATAACAAAATTTATAACTTAATTCATAATATAATTCATAGCATAGCTTATAACATAATTTATAATATAACATACAAAGCTTACAGCATTTAATTACGTCGAGTGTACACCCTGGGTGCAGGTGTCCACTCTTCTTACCTTAGGTCCAGAAGCAACGCAATCACCTCCATACAAGTGCCTTGCCGAGTCCTAAATCCAAAACATACAACATATATCATTTAGAGGCTCATAACTTAACCAATTGTAATGAACCAATCTTACACTTTCTAAGACTCAATCACCCTTAAATTGTCCTTAAGAAAGTCCTAATATCCCTAAACACAAAACCCTTAAACTATAACATCAAAGCCCCAACATAAACCATCAAAATGAGGAAGAAACATGTTTTCTAGGCATGTATCATGGTCGCACTATCCCTTGGGAGCGATCGCCCCCGATGAAGAACTCCTAGATCGTGACTTTTCTTCGAACAACCATAACTCTCTTAATTTAAATCTGATTTGAACGATTCTTTCGCGTTTTTCTCATCTTGAATCCCTCTATATTATCATAAAATTCTTAGAGATTAATAAAATAGTAAAAATTCATGAGCAGCCCTAACTCCATAAGTTTAACAATCTCTTGCAACAAAACATCTTCTTCCCCAAGCTATCTTTCCAATTTTCAAAACTAGCAATCATAACTTAATAAATCCAACCCTAGCATGTTTCTAATCATTATGGATTAACAACCTAGTCTCTAACATCCATATAAACCAATCATCCCAACCTATCATGGTTTCTAATCAAATCCACCGTTAACATAACTCAAAGCTTCAAGAACTATAAAAGAAACTTTAAAAGTGTGAGAAGTTCTTACTAAGATCATGTGCACCAACCTACGCCCCCACACGATGTTCCTAGTGATCCATACGTATATGAAGAGATCATCATCCTTCTCTTCCTTAGATCTTGAACCCTAGTATAGAGAGAGTTCTCTCCTTTGATCATGTGAATAGCAGCCACAAATATTAAATTATGAGTCTAACCCAAACCCTAGTCTTTCACTTTCTATTGATAATGACCCTTTTTAGTAATTCTCTAAACTATTAGTTTTTATAATCCATAATTAAATTGTTCCCCATAAGTTATCTTTATTCCATTATGACCCCTCTTTCAACAATTATTGACAATAAAGCCCCTAGCACTTGAAGGAAACCGTGATTCATCACTTTAACACATATCCCGAGCACTTTCGGTATTTTCCAACGTAAAAAATCTTACACTAATATTAATATCCCATAAACATATTCATACAATCACATAATATGTAATTTGAAAAAATTACAAAAATATCCCCCATGAGTATTAAATTACCAAATTTCCCTCACAGGACAAAATTATCAAAATATCCATGAAACGAAAAGATGGATATTGCATCTTTGTCTTTATGTGTATAACATTATGATTAGTTGGTCGGAGTACTTTTTTTATTGCATAGTCTAAAGGTTCAGCTCAACCTCATTACATGATATTATATTATAGGCTATTATCTCCTAAAGATGGATTTATGTTGTACTGCTTTGACTGGTACAAGCCATGAGTGTTTTTTGAGTTTTATGCACGGATTATGGTTAGTAGATGCACATAGTCAAAGTGAGTGGTTAGAAAAACCAAAATTAGGGAAAGGTTCCAAGAGCGATCTTTCAAGATTTAATTATGGCCTAGGGTCGGGAATAGTATGCTAGGGAGTAAATATAGTTTATTTTTTTCCTAGTTGACCTTGTGCCCTGTTTACGTAACCCTTTTCTCGACATCTAAGTTGACGTCTAAGGTTAGCATATACTTAATTATCTCTATTAAAGATAGTGCGAGCCCGAGTTAGTTTTAATTAATATTAGAATAAGTTAGAGATTTTTTAGCAGTGTGAACCCAAGTATAAAGTTATAATATACTAAATTCATTAATGGTCTAAGTTATCTGTTAGATGTTGGAAAACTAATTAGAGCACGCATCAAAAACTTGTTTATGGTGGGCCCGCTGTTGTTTTATTCTTATTATGAAACAACAAAACAACAACATACAAAAATTTTCAATAATTATATAAACAATTTATATGACCAAGAAAACAATCCAAAAATATTATCATACAATACGATTAATCATGCAACAAATATATATAAAAATGTAAAATTTATTTATATATATAATATATAAACACAAAAAAATCAAGAACATAAACTTTTACACCTTGAAGCCTATCAAGTGTCTTTGAGTCATTTTGTATTTTTATCGATCTTCCTCACCAAAGCTTTGAGCACTCAAACCACAATCTTCCGGAGTGTTCTCTACACCTCAAGATGTGTGTGGGCACATAGAGAAAATGAGTTTGTAATTTAGGAATCACAAGTATTTCTCAACACATGAGAACTTGGATTATGGTCTGAGAATGACTAGAATAAAGAAGAAGAAAGAGAGAGAGTTTTTGTCAAACAAAAACTCTGAGAACTATTATGAATTGTGTATTGTGTTATTTTGTTGTATTGTTATGTTTTTCTCTTCTTCTTCTATATCATATATATAGAAATTTATGTTACCTTATTATTCCTAATAATAATAGTAATATAAAATAATATAATAATAATGATAGGATTTGATTTTAGGTGAATGTCTAACTTACCAAAATTGAAAAAACCATTTTCAAATTGTTCAATAATTAAATAAATAAAATAAAAACTATACAGATACAATACGTGTATAGTGGTACAAGCATGGCACAGTCCTTGCACTATGTAAGGCATGTACTGCTATTCCGTTTTCAGGGATTTTGCATTTTTCTTTTATTTAATTATTTAACTAAATCAATCTCCCACAAAATAATGTATTTATCTTTTTAAGGAAAAGATGACAACCATATTTCAAATAGTTATAAATTCAAAATTCATAATTCAAATTGATGGTCATCATTATCATCATCTTTTAAAATTAAATAAATAAAAAACTATTATTTTGACTTACCAATTTTATTTTCTCCCACTAAAATAAATAATTTAAAAAATTAATTTATTTTTTTATATATATGAAATTCAAAATTTTATATATTTAAATTAGTAAATATATTCTCAAAATTTAATAATTAATTCTAGATTAATTATTCAACCTCAATTATCATATAATTGTATACTTGACCCAAAGTATTAAAATTCTTCTCAAATTCCCAAATTACAGTTATATCATTGTATCAACTCTTACCTTGATATGGTGTGGATATAGCCACCCAGGAGACCTAATGACCTATAAAATCAATCTCCAATAAAGATTACATTATTAATCAAAGTTCTTTTATTAAATAATCATATTTATTAATCTCATGATTACTCCACTAAAAATATGAGATTGAACTCTTGATAATTATAGACATATATTTACTGAGTACTTTATTAAGAATAAGTGTCCATTGATATAATCATTACATACAACGTTAATCCTCCATTAATGGTTCATAATTAAAATGGAATAAAACTATCGTTTTACCGTTTTAGCTATATCTTGTTCCTAGAGTACCATTGACTTTGCTAGTGAAGGTTGTGTCACAACAAGTTTGCGACATGAGCGCTCATAACCTTTTCAGTTCTAAAAGTCAACCCAATAGGGAACCATTATTCAATCTATGGATCTGTTAAACTATGTCCCCAGCCATATACCTTATTGAATCCCCAAAACAATTGTTCTTAGTCTGATCATTCTGACAAGCCTTAATGCATGAATCAAATGATCATATGACATATATAGGAGCTCATAGTAACCTCAGGATTAAGATCATCATGTATATGATCATCGTTTGATGTGTTTGATTAATACTATGAAACGGTGTTTAAGCAAGTATTAACAAATCACTTCTGGTCCACTTCTACATACTCTCAACATGTAAAGTACCTTCACTAAAGTGTCCTACTACACTAGTAACCCGGATCTAGGTCACATGTATTCATAATACTAGTGGATCGTACTAGCAGTAATTAATCTAAAGATTCCATAACTTTATTTTACTGCGAACTATTTAAGTTTATTATCTTAATCTCGATCATTCCATACCAATATGAGATTAAGACCACATAGATAAACTTTGGAATTTTCTAATATTCACTTAATATTATCATATAATATTGGACATAATCTATATATATAATAATTTAATTCAATTATTTATTTCATTTAACACACTTGTCAACTACAATTGCTTTAATGGCACTATTCCCAACAATCTCCCACTTTTCCTAAAGCAAATTGAGGCATCTCTTTTAATATGTCAATCATATTCTCCTGACTGATTTTGTCTAACAATGTTTTTGTAACATTTTTGTAAGAAAATGTTTTGAAGTTATCTTCAAGATTATTGCATCAATTATGTAAAATGATACTTCATTTTATGTGCTTTACCCTTTCATGATTTCTAGTTCTTCTAGAATACTTTCATCTCCATTGCTTTCGCAATGAGATGCTAGTTGTTTATTCTAGTCTAAAAGCCTTTCCAAAATGTCAAAGAACTTAACTAAATCAAATAGCCTATTTAACTGCTCGTAACTGTTATATATCGACTTTTGTGGTGAAACATATAAATTTTAAATGTCTAACACATTTCTAGATTAATGTGTTTCCGCCACAATTATGGAATCTAATTCTGATATCAATCATTGAAGATTTAATATCAGATCATCCATTGGTATTTTAGGTCTCTGCCTAAATGCACGTACATATAATCTCTATTATATTTAAGATACTCAAAACTAAGTCCTTCTAATTATTCAATGACTCAATCCATAACAGATTGACAACTGCTGACTATTCCCACTGCTTAGTAAATGTCAATTCAAAAATATGACATTCGATACATTAAATAGTCTATCACTGAGTTGTATGAATGTTGTCTCATGTCCTCTTTTCTAGTAAAAGAATAAATGGACATTTATTATTTTAGATAATACTTCCTCCTTACCAAAAAGGCAAAAGCCTTTCTTGGATTTTGTAAACTAAAGTATTTTAAGCTTCTTATCAACATAAGTTGCTTGAGACAGAGCCTAAGGATTGTTCTTTCAATCTCTACATAATTGAATGTACAAAATATTCTTGGCTTTTCTAAATCCAATATTTAGAAATGTTCAGCTAACTATTTCTATTCTATTGACGATTTCTCTACATCATTCTTAATGATTAGAAGGTTTGTAAATATCAAGAATAAGAATCACAGCAAAATCTTTTTGTGGTGGAGATCTTCAAATAATTTTGTCATTTCAGCCATTCTAGTAAAGATTGCTTAGACATCCATTTTAATTAATCTCATAATCCATGCATAAAGCAGTGGATAAGACCCTATAAACAGATTCATGTTTGGTTGCAGTAAAAGACATTTATTCAAGCAATACATTCTTCTTTCTATTCATCGCCTTTGGATATTAACCTAACTTAGAAGAGTTTGTACTTTCCTCTTTTCTCCTCTTCATCTTGAATATCCTATTTTAAACTAAATTTCAATGAACTTTAGTTGGCTGTTCAAGAATCCAGATGTCATAGAATTCCAAATTCCGTTTCTTGATTCATGGTGTTTCAACCATTGTTTTATGTAAAAACTCTCCATTTCATATACTAGTATGTGAATGAAGTATAGTTAGAATGTGCTACACACAATTTAACTATCTTTACATTTGTAATGGAGTAGTTACTAACTAACGCTCCCACTACAAAAATGCTTTACAGAATTTTTGATATTCTTTGGTTTTATCATTGTTAATTATCATTAACTCGCTTATTTGACTTGCAATCATTATTTCTAGTACAACTTAACTAGAAAATATAGTGATTATAATAATCATGCTCCATTAAAGTAGCATTTAAAGAGATACAAACTCTTTTGTAATCTTTTATGATTATTAAATTGTTTCACTAAATGACTTCATGGAAAATTTTCAATTTTTCATTCTCACAACCACTTGTGAATCCCAACTTCTAAGTCATCGATGTTGTACAATCAAACATGTACAGAGTATAACAAGTGTTAAAATTATAGAAATAATAAAGATGACAATGACTACTCATTATCTATTTAATCTCATCTAATATGATTATATTCGATTTCTAAAATATTAATTATGCTTAGCATTCTAGTTGTATGTGAGTTGGGTTTGAATTCCAAGTTCACATGCAAACTATTTGAATTCCAAATTCGAGTTTAGACTTCCTTTTGATCACATCAAACAAGTCTCTAAGTTACTTTACTTTGAATGTTGCATGAAAAATTTCTAGAAATTTTCTTTGCATTTGATCAAAGTTAAACATATCTAAAATAAATGTCAATCAACATTGACTCACCATTTATTATTTCTTTTAGCTTTGAACATTAAAAGGTTCAACATGCATCTCTATGTATTAGCTAAACGAATATGTGATTTTTGCGCCTTTATTAGAGAAAAGGTCTTTTGGTTTTACTTTAATTAACAAACTATATATACAGGGAGAGAACCATTGAATGGTTGCAATAAAAGACTTTCTTTTATTTGTCTTATGAGTCTAATTAATTATAAATCAATAAAAAAAAAAATTCACATATATGTTTCACGTAGTTGGGGCTAGAATAAAATGTCTTAATAAATCTATAATTTTCACAATAATGAATAATTCATAATTATCATTTATACTCATTGATGGAATAGGTGGAACAAGTATATTTCAAAAAACAAATAACACCTGAATTTATTATTCAAAAGAAATACTAAACTTGTTCATTCATCAAATAAAGGAATCTAAAAAACATAATTTCTATAAAAAGAACTTATTAATTTCTTTCATAAATTTAAATTGTTTTAAACTAAACAAAATAAATTTCTAAACTAACCTTTTCTTTATTCAATTGTCTTCATCATTTCTTCTTCGCTTTAGTTTCAATGCAACTACTCTTTTTCTCAATAGATTTCTGCATCCCTGAAAACAAGAACATATGAAAAATATTATTAGTGGCATAATTTTAAATCAAGCATTGAAAAAATATTAAAGAAGAGATTTTGAGTAAATCAAATTCAACCCATATTTCATAAATTGAGCATGTGCTATAGCATCATCCTTTATCGTGGCTCACATTCCGTATGTAGTTTCAATAACCATATACCTTTCTTTAATGTCGCCATGCATGGTCGATAACAAGCATTGACATGCCAGGTGATTCGATCTCATCCATTCACCATATTTTTCATGTTCATCAAAGCTAGATGAAAAACTTGGTTCCTCTGGTGGTAGATCATAGGTCGCTCCATACAAGTTTTGTGTTCTGAAGACAATGTGAATCCCATTGTACTAACTTCTCATGTGGTTAAAATTAAATGGAATCCTTTCCAAGAGTTTCTCAATGAGGTAGGTTTGATTTTCCAAATTTTCAGGTACAAGATCAGGACTAAGAGGATTAATTATTGTTGCTGTAAATAAATAAATAAAATATAATGAATTAAAACATATAATAAATATAAGATTTTATTTTGAAAAGTAAATATGATGCATGAATGCAACATATGAAAACACATAAAAAATATACTAATCCACGATAAACTAATTTGAAAAGTTAATGGACCGCCTTAGGGTAGGTTAGACTAACCCCAAATTAATTTTGAGGCAAATCTCAATTTAATGAGTGAAAACTTAAAAATGTATTTTTCTCTTTTGACTTATGAACTACCGCTAGTTTGGTCAAGATGTACTAGTCGTGCTCAAAAGGTTAGATACACATTTGGAGTGTAACCCATTATTTTCAATGAATGACTTAGCTCAAGAGTGTACTTTAAGGTCAGTCAAACTTGAAATGCATTACTAATTATATTCTCGTAAGATAAGTCAACATTGAGATAAAATAAACATATTCGAAAGCCTTTTTTTAGGGAGACCGCAAACGGAGGCGACACGAGGCCCTTCCTATGCCTCTCGGTGTTCAACCAATAATGGAGACCATAAGACTTATTTTCATAACTCCCTCTCCCACTCACTATTTTGAAAAAAATGTGTTTTTCACAAAATCAATATTTTTTTAATTTAGTTGTAAAAATAAATTTTATTATTTTTTACCAAATGATATTCTATTAATTACTAATCCAATTAAGCAAAAATTGAAAATTGTGCCCTTAATTCTAATTCTAATCTTGCTTTAATTAAGAGAATACCATTTTTATTTTAATAAAACATTTTCATTAAACACAATAAATCACACATGATTTACCATCTTAACTAATTAAGACTAAATTTATTATTATATGAATTATCATATATAAACATATAACAAATAATATAGGACGTTCCAAATAGCATGTTTCTACATGAATGTAATGCATGTTAGTTGCATACTGTGTGGGTATATGAATGGCGTGTTATAATGCATGACAAAATATTAAATATTTTAATCACATTCAAACATTTATAATAAATAAATAAAATAAAATTGGGTATGGTAACATTTGGGTATTTCTAGAAAAAATTACAACACTTGCAAAAATGTATATGAAAAAATGTAACCTAGACTAACTAAGGCTTGATGAAGAGCACTTTGATCTTCAACCTTGAGATGTAGCCTTTTGAGCCAATGCCACCCCTTTGTCCATATCAATTTTGAATTATACAATTTTTTAATTATTTTAAACAAACTTTTAAAAAAAATTAAACTTTGGGTTTGAACACCCAAAAGTTTCTAAGGCCCAATTTGAATTTGCGTGATTTAATTCAAAAGATAAAATTAAATAATTTAATAAATTAAAATTCAAGATAATTTTAATTTTGGATATTTTAATTAAAACAATTCTAATTATGGAAGATAACAATTAAAACATTTTTTATTTTTGTAAATAATCACCATTATTTCAATTAAAGAAATTACCAAATTAAAACCATTTTAATTCAATTTCTGATTTTTAATTAAATGAATAATTAAAAATATGTTTATGGTAACAACACATTAGGTGTTGTACCAAGGGGTGGTGGTCAGGGGTGGTCCGGCGTGGGAGTGAGGCGGCCCACGGCTGAGGTGCGCAGGAGGCGCGGTGGCTAGGCAGCAGGGAGGCACATGCAAAGGCTGCGGCAGGGGCGCAGGGAGGCGATGGGGCACACAGGTGCGGCTGCCTGGGCGCAGGGGCGCAGCTGCAAGGGCGCGTCTAGCTGGGCATGTGGCTGGAGCACATGCATCAGCTTGGAATCGGGATCGGGACAGAATTTTAAAACCCATAATTTTTACACAAAAACCTTACAAAAATCCTATGCCCCAAAATGGCTTACACATTTCATCTAGAAATTTTAAGAACAATTCCTAAACCCAAAGCACCATAATAAACAACCCTTAAGAATCTATCATCATGAAAATAAACATCCATCCATTCAAACATATATCACATATAATATAAAAATACAGATGATCCCACACAGCAATTAATAATATGTATAGAATAATGACATACTCTGGTACCAATTGTTGGAAAACCAATCAGAGCATGCAGCGAAAACTTGTGTGTGGTGGACCCATTGTAGTTTTATTCTTATTACGAAACAATGATCATGAAAATATGATACGCAAGTGTACATAATCAATTCAAGTAATATAGATAGTAAATAAAGTATCGTTCCCACAAGGACTATCAACCATTTACCAATAAATGCTTTTAAATTTCTATTTAGCTGTCGAAAATAGAGTGATTTTTAAACTAAGACTTAAAATAGAGTAACATTTGCAAAAATAAAGATTGATTCAATAGTTAAAAACTTACGGTTTTAACTTCGTCAACTTTTCATTTATTAATCAGTTCTAAATTTTTTTCTTCCTATTCTAATAACAGGCTAACATAAATCGATTTCTATTTTTTTTCAAGATATAAGATCTCAACCTATATGCAGGTTTTCTACATCTGTGTGATAAACTTAAACATATAGCAAGCATTAAGCATAGAAACCTAATTACTACACAAGCCATACAGGTACTTTCGTGCAATATGTAACCTACATCTATATAACGATAGCATATTCAACTCTTATCTTTCGAATTTTGAAGCAAAATCAAAAATCAAGCAAATATTGATCAGGTATTCACTAGCATTAAGTAAACATTATATAGATTAAAATAGAGAAGAAGAATCAATAGAACATCATAATAAGATTAAATAGAAATCCAAGTGACTACATTAAACCCTAGATAGAAGTGTTTAGTTCATATCAGACATGACTAAAACAACATAATAATTATTCATAAACATAAAATTCAAAGACTTGAAGAAGAAATAAAAAATATTGAAATGCAGAAAAAATAGTCTCATAATCAAATTTAATCTCTAAACTCGTAATTAAAATTTGACCTTCAACCTAATTAAACCCTAAAGTCTGAATTTAAACTAAAAAAAAAACATGAACTCCTCTTTTTTTTCATAGGAGAGCTGAGACTTGGCCTTTCCAAGGTCGCAACCACTGTCGTTTTTAAGGCACTTAAAATTCTGGTCAAGTCTTTAGGCGCCGCGACCCTCTAAACCCCAATCGTGACCCGCATGTAGATGCACCACCTGGATTAGCCTCTAACTTCCACTAGCGCCGCAACTTATAAGAGCAAGTCCAGACTCTAATTCCCTTCAACAACCTTCAGCATCTGACTTGACTAGAGTCGCGACCCTTAAGCCAATGTCGCAACTCTAATTCCATTATTTTCAAATTTTAGCCTTTCAACATCCTTCCTTCATCAAAAACTTATTATAACTCATCCTTAGCGCCATTTTGAATCGAGCAACCACTGAAAGCTCTTTTTTTCACCATTTCCTCTACTTTTCACATTTATCTAATGATTCAACACACCAACCTACAACAAAGATAAAAACAAGTGTAATCTTGCACAAAACAAATATAAATACTCAAGAGTACCACAAAAACACATCCTAAAACGACACTAAAATTGAGTTATAAAACAACAACATACAAAATTTTCAATAATCATATAAATAATTTATATGACCAAGAAAAAAATCTAGAAACATTATCATACAATACTATTAATCATGCAACAAATATATATATATATAATATATAAACACAAAAAAATCAAGAACATAAACTTTTACCTCTTGAAGTTGATCAAGTGTCCTTGAGTCTTTTTCATATTTTTATTGATCTTCCTATCCAAAGCTTTGAGCACTCAAACCACGATCTTCCGGAGTATTCTCTACATCTCAAGATGTCTGTGGACACATAGAGAACATGGGTTTGTAATTTAGGAATCACAAGTATTTTTCAACACATGAGAACTTGGATTATGGTCTGAGAATGACTAGAATAAAGAAGAAGAAAGAGAGAGAGTTTTTGTCACACAAAAACTCTGAGAACTATTCTGAATTGTGTATTGTGTTGTTTTGTTGTATTATTTTTTTCTCTTCTTTTTCTATATCATATATATAGAGATTTATGTTACCTTATTATTCCTAATAATAATAGTAATATAAAATAATATAATAATGATGATAGGATTTGATTTTAGGTAAATGTCCAACTAACCTATTTGAGAAAACCATTTTCAAATTTTTAAATAATTAAATAAATAAAATAAAAATTACATAGATACAATATCTATATAGAGGTACACATACGGCACAGTCCTTGGACTGTGTCAGGCGTGTACTGCTATTCTCTTTTTAGGGATTTTGTATTTTTTTAATTTAATTATTTAACTAAATCAATCTCCCACAAAATAATGTATTTATCTTTTTAAGGAAAAGATGACAACCATATTTCAAAATTTAAATTCTAAATTCAAATTCAAATTCAAATTGATGATCATCATTATCATCATCTTTTAAAATTAAATAAATCAAAAACTATTTTTTTGACTTACCAATTTCTTTTTTCTCCCACTCAAATAAAATGATTAATTTAAAATATTTATTTATTTATTTATATATGAAATTCGAAATTTTATTTATTTTAATTAATAAAAATATTTTTGAAATTTAATAATTAATTAATATAAGTATATATTTGACCCAAAGAATAAAATTCTTCTCAAATTCCCAAATTACAGTTATACTCTTGTATCAACTATTACCTTGATATGGTGTTGATATAACTACCTAGGGTACCTATGGACCTATAATATCAAGCTCCAATAAATATTACATTATTAATCGAAGCTCTTTGATTAAATAATCATATTTATTAATCTTATGATTACTCCACTAAAAATATGAGATCGAGCTCTTGATAATTATAGAGATATATTTACTGAGTACTTTATTAAGAATAAAGTGTCCATTGATATAATCATTACTTACAGCGTTAATCCTCCATTAATGGTTCATAATTAAAAGGGAATAAAATTATCGTTACCCTTTTAGCTATATCTGGTTCCTAGAGTACCATTGACTTTACTAATGAAGGTCGTGTCACAACAAGTTTGCGACGCGAGCAGTCATAACCTTTTCAGCTCCTAAAGCCAACCCAATAGGAAACCATTATTCAATCTATAAGAAGGTATAGAATCTACATCTATTAAACTATGTCCCCATCCATATACATCATTGAATCCTCAAAACAATTGTTCTTCGCCTAATCATTCTGAAAAACCTTAACGCATGAATCAAAGGATCACATGACATATATAGGAGTTCATAGTAACCTCAGGATTAAGAACATCATGTATATGATCATTGTTTGGTGTGTTTGATTAATACTATGAAACAATGTTTAAACAAGTATTAACAAATCCCATCTGGTCCTGTTCTACATACTCTTAGCAGCAAAGTGCTTCCACTAAAGTGTCTTACTACACTAGTAACCTGGATCTAGGTCACATATATTCATAATACTAGTAAACTGTACTAGCAGTAATTAATCTAAAGATTCCATAACTTTATTTTACTGCAAACTATTTAAGTTTATTATCTTATTCTCAATCCTCCCATACCAATATGAGATTAAGACCACATAGATAAACTTTGGATTTTTTTTATATTCACTTAATATTATCATATAATATCGAACATAGTCTCTATATATATAATAATTCTATTCTATTAATTCTTTTATTTAAAACATTTATCAACTACAATTGCTTTAGGGGCACTATTCCCAACATTAAAATGGCGTAGATCTAAGTATAGAGTGTTAAAAGAATAATCTAAAGTTCTAAATAGGTTTAAAGAGATTATCGAAGCTCGGCATCATAAGAAGAACCTAGTTGTCATTATACATGATCAATATCAATTTATGAGTTTCTTAAGTATAAATGCTACATCTAGCACAGTGAATGACATGTTCAGAAAAGCTTGTTGTTGGAGATTATAGATAAGTGTTAGCCATGAAATGTCTACCAGAGCAAAAAGGTAAAGGCGTTATCGGTGATGGTCTAGACAGATGCATGTACTTATGATTATCACAGACCATAGTGATGACACAAAATAATGTCTTGACCATTGATGTCTTGTGGGTGAAGTATCATCGAAGTTGTTGATTAATCGAAACTTCTCAGGGAGATGTTATAGCTGATCCCCTTTAAGGGTTCTGAATATGCTATTGTTGGTTATAAAGTTAGCATCGAATTAAATGCTATTGTTGAGTAGTTGAGCTAGAATCTTAGTGTTCCAGTTATGGGTGAAAGATTGATGATTGTTATGTTGCTATTGTTTAAGCTTATGCAATGAGAATATTTTTTCTCGTGCAACATCAAACTCATGATATATGTATATATGCATACATGCATTGCATGAGATTTACTTATTGGGCATTAGCTTATTATGTCGTTGTTCCAACCATTTTCAAGTGTGGCTTGATACTTAGACATCTTGTGGACTCCAGACTCAGTGGAAAGGACTTATATGTATAGGATTTTCAAGAGTTTTGTATAACTGTTTAAGTTTAGTTTTATCTTTTTACTCTTAAAAGGTTGTAAGTTTTATTAAAGTTTAATGATTTAAATTTTTTCACATTTTTTTATAGGTGTTGTTTTAAAGTGTTAGAGTTAAATGCATGGCATGTTCATAGGACTTGTCCTATGAGTGTGCGACAGACGTACACAACATAGCAAGACGTTACACCTTTTATTGTGTAGCACCCTCATTAACTATAGCTAATAGGATTAGAGCTTTCTAAGTTTTCAATTTTGGAGCCAAAAAAATATTAGCATGTCATTGTATTGTAGCATCGCCTAGCAACAGGCGACTTATTGCCTATTGCTTTACGTGGTTTTATGCACAGGTTAGGCGACATGTCGCCTACTGACCTGCGACTTATTGCCTAATGTAACACCATACTACCTTAGAGTCGTTACCGTGTGGTTTTAAAATGTGAATTGATAGGCTAATCGAGGTGTTAGACCAAAAACTATGATTGAATTAAAGTAAAGATTTATCTAATGAAACTTTAATATAAAAGGTTTGGACATTCATTAAGTTCATAAAAGAGTTACATTGGGATCCCAAAATATTGTTTACAACAAATTGACCACTCAAAATTCATTATACAGTCGACCTAGGCGACAAAATAAATCATTTACATAGTGTTCCCCAAAACTACCCTAGCTGTGGCAGTCAGGTAGGCCAAACATGTATGTACCGCTCTATGCCCTCCAACTCATGCTTGGCAACCTTACCTTTGCCCGTACATGCACCATGCAGCACCCGTGAGCCAAGTCCCAGCAAGAAAACTCCATAAACATAGCATATAACAATTCATTTCAATAAATGCATAACTAAACAAGCACAACAGAGAATTCACAATAGCGACCTAAGCCAATCAAGATGCGTTACCAGGCACCAAGTTCACATATATGACATAACAATTACAAAAATTTACACATAACACTAAGCATAGATAATCGGGCCATGCCCTGTCCTACGCCCACAAACATTTTTCTTACCTTGAGTCCCGAGCTAACAGTACAAGGCGATCTCGAGCACGATCCCGAATCCCGAGCCTTAACAGTAAAAGCTTTAGAATAATATGCTAGCCTCTGGGACTTCGAATTCTACTAAATCGGGTGGTAGAATCCTTCCTGAGCCCTTAAGTTTGAGTTCTCGAGCTTAAAAACCTATTTTGGCTAACATTTTCTAGTTAAGTCGTGGCGCTCTCAAAGGCGCCGCGATCCTCTACAAGTCAGAGAGCTTGGGGATCTCTCCTAGGAGACGCGGGTCACGGAGCGCCCCAACCCACGTCACAACGCTTAGGCAGTTTTCAGAGAATTGGCAAGGCCTTTTCACGTACACAAGGGTGCGGCACTTGAAGAACAGCGATGCGGATCGAGTTCGAAACCCAGAATTTCCCCTGCATTTTCTTGAGCCAAAATCACCAAATCACACCCCAAACATAACCTAAAACTAGAACTAAGTCCATGACTCTTATCAACACGGCATGGGAACCATAATTACCCCCAAAAACCAACTAGAAATCCTACCTTAACTCTACAAATCAAGCTGAACTAATCTCAGCTCAAAATCTATCTTAGCAACAGAATTTCACAGAGGAATCAAGTCTTAAACCTTACCTCAATAATAATTTTGATCCTTCAGCTGTCTCCTATCCTACTCCTAGCTTGATTCCCCTATTCCCAGCCTCAAAATCCAAAGCTTCTTCTTCAAAAATTCCAAATTCTCCCAAAGCCTTAGAGAGAGAGATACACAAGAGAGAGAAAGTGAGAAGCAATTGAGTGTTTTAACTTTAGTTTCCCTTAGCTCCTACAGTCTTTCATCTAACTAAACCCAGCCAAATCTTAGAAAAGGATTGAAATTCCCCTAGTCCCATTCTTAGCCCTTCAATGCCTCCAAGGGAAAACCCGTCATTTGCCACATTCCCGCTAATTCCTCAAGTAGTCCTATAAATCCCTAATTAATCCCGGCATACCCAAATAATCGCCAAATAACTACTAGTTACCCGATCAACTCCGAATACGCACTACATTCCTTAAATACCCCAAGGTTCATCCCGAGTCGGGTATTTGACCTCGTTGTGAATATTCTGCTAATCTGCTTACTAGGACCACCTCGAGTCCTGTAGCGTCCCAAATTTGATAACAAGGCTTGGTTCCTTGATTAGCGTGTCGGGAGAGCAATAATTGATTTAATTATAGTACTACGTGATTAATTATGATGTATGTGTATCAATACGTGATTACTTTATTTAAATTATTATAATACTATATATGCAAGTTTAGGTGAATTAAATAAGCATGTGGGCCCACTCGTATTGTCAAGGGCATATTTGTAGTTTTTAACTCGTTGAGGGTATATATACGTATATATGTGTGTTATGTTGTGTTATGTTTGAGAGCACAATATTGTTGAGATGTGTGGTCTGAGGCGGTCCTAGGGAGAAAATTAGCGGAATAGTCACAACGGGGTCGGATACCCGGCTCAGGGTGAGCCCGGGGATATTTC
Source organism: Humulus lupulus (assembly GCF_963169125.1). Lineage (NCBI taxonomy): Eukaryota > Viridiplantae > Streptophyta > Magnoliopsida > Rosales > Cannabaceae > Humulus > Humulus lupulus. Next base: position 246,246,664 of record NC_084802.1, read on the forward strand.
GAGAATGTAGTATATATTCGGGGATTACCGAGTAATAGGTAGCTATTTAACAATTATTTAAGTATGTCAGGATTAATTTGGGACTTATAGGAATACTCGAGGAATTAGCGAGAACGTGGCCAATGACGGATTTACCCTTGGTGGAATTGAAGGGCTAGAGTTAATGTAGGGGAAATTTGGTCATTTTCAAAGGATAGACTTGGACTTGTACCTTAGGACTCTAGAACTAATCAGAACATACAACACTCTCAACCCTTTCTTTCTCCCACTACTCGGTTCTCTCTCTCTCTCTCCTTTGGTGTACTTGGAAATTTTTGTGAAATTCTTGGGGAAATTGAGGATTTTTTGAACTTGAAGCATGAAGTATTTCGGTATTAGTTGAGGGTCGGATTCTCCATTGAGGTAAGGATTTTATGCTGATTTGTTGAGTTTTTCTGCTGTGATTTAGAGGTTTTGTTTAGCTTTAAACCTTAGGCTGGTTTGTGGATTTTATCCTATGTTTGGTAGAGGGATAGAAATTAGGAAGGAGAGAAAAATTAGAAAGGAAAGATAAAGTAAAAGAAAGAAAATAAATACATTTTCTCTTCTTTATGTTTGGTATAAAGAGAGGAAAGAAAATGAGAAAAAAAATCATTATATTTTCTTCATTTATTATTTTAATTAAAATTGAGAAAAAGACATTTTTATCCTTACAAATGTTTTATATTCATTCAAATTTTTAAGGACATTATACTCATGTATTTATTAAATATTTAGTCACATTTTTTCTCCTCCACTTTCTCTCCAAATCGAAGAGAAAATATTTGGCATGGATCCCACTTAATTTTTTCTTTCCACTTTTCTTTTCCACTCTATCTTCCCTCTTACCAAACTAGATTTTGCTATTCTTCTCTCCACTTTTCTCTCTAAAATTTCCTTCCTTCCATTTTTATTCTCTAACAAACAAAGGTTTAGTGAGATTATGGGATAGTTTTGGGGGTATTTATACTGATTATGTTGCTTTAATATGAACTCTAGACTGAATTCTGGGTTTAAGTTTTGATTTGGGTGGATTTCAGTGGGTTTGGCTCGTAAAAATACAGGGGGACTTATGGGTTTGGAGCTTGAGTCGTATGCGTGAGAAGACCCTAGGGGGGCTGGGGCGTGGCTCAAATAAGGGGAAATGGCCAAATAGGGTTTTAAGCTTGGGAACCCAAACTTAAGGGATTGGGAAGGATTCTACTACCCAGTTTAGTAGGATTCAAGGTCCTATAGGCTAGAATATTATTATGTAGTTTTTAATTGGTTTAGGGTTTGATGGATATTTATTATTATTGTGTTGTGACTAGGTTTTACCATTAAGGCTCGGGTTTACATGATCGTGCTCGAGATCGCACTATTCGGTCAGCTCGGAACACAAGTAAGAAAATTGTTTGTGCCCGTAGAGCAGGGCATGGCCCTATTATCTTTGTTTAATGCTATGTATGAGTATTTTTAATTGTTTTTCCATGTGTGTGTGATTATGAATGATCGGCGAAGGCTGGGATCGGCGATAAGCATGATGAATGCAAGCCAAACGGCAATGAGCATGCTGGCCGCTATGGCATGGCCATCTAGGGTGTGGTACTCACCCGTTCAGTGAAGACCGTGAACCTAGTGCCTGGTAATGCACCGTGGTCAGCTAAGGCCGCTATGTGAATAGTCTGTGCCATTTTTTAAAGCTATGCATTTACTAGAATGAATTGTTATATGCTATGTGTGTGAAATTTTCTTTTTAGGCCTTGGCTCACGGGTGCTCTATGGTGCAGGTAAGGGCAATGGAAAGGCCGACCAAGCATGAGTTGGAGGGCATGGAGCGGTGGATACATGTTTGGCCTACCTGGTCGCCACGGCTGGGGTTGTTTTGAGAAACATGTTATAAACATTTGGTTTTTTCGCATAGGTCGACTGTACTCTAACTTTTGAGTTGTAAATGTATTTTGAAATAATGTTTTGGGATCCCAATGTAATACTATCATAACTTTAATGAATGTCCAAACCATTTATAATTAATTTTCGTTAAATGAGTCTTTATTTGATTTAATCACACTTTTCCGTCTAGTCCCTCAATTAGCGAGCTAATGGCACATTTTGAAATCGCATTGTAACGAATTTACGGTAATAGGGCGTTATAAGCCGAATATCGACAATAGACCCACTTAACAATGTGGTCTCAGTCATAACACACACATAATTATATTTATGCCCTTAATTGGCCAAAATTTCAAATATGCCCTTGTTAACCAGAAACGGACCCACATGCATATTTTATTCACCTAAACATGCACATCAAGTCATATTATAATATAAATGAAGGAATTAAATAATAATACACATATATCATAATTAATTCACCTAATAATGAAATTAAATTATTTATTGCCCTCTCGGCACACTAATCAAGGTCATAAGCCTTATTAGCAAATTTGGGACGTTACAACTATCCCCTCCTTACAGAAATTTCATCCTCGAAATTTACCTGAATAGCTCGGGATACCAATCCTGCATATCACCTCAAGTTCCCAAGTTGCCTCTTCTACCTTGTTGTTTCTCCACAACATTTTCATTAAGGCGATGGTCTTGTTTCGCAAACTTTGTCCTTTCTGTCTAGGATCTGAACTAGTTTCTCCTCATAAGACAAATCTCAGTCCAACTTTAGGATTTCATGACTCAACACATGTGTAGGATCTGATACGTTCTTCCGAAGCATAGACACATGAAACACATTGTGAACCCCTAATAGAGTTGGAGGCATAGCTAAAAAACCTAGGGCTCAATTTACTTTCACTCCTCTCAAAGGAGAAATTCTGATAAACACATAATCACCTACTTGAAACTCTACAGTTCTACGTTTCAAGTCTGAGTAACTCTTCTGTCTACTCTAAGATGTGAGCATTCGAGCTCTAATCTTCTCAATTGCCTCATTAGTCCTCTGAACTGCCTCAAGACCTAAATACTTTCTCTCACCCATCTAATCCCAATGAATGGGCGATCTGCATTTCCTCCCATACAACATTGCATACAGAGCCACCGCGATAGTTGTCCGATAATTGTTATTATAAGAAAACTCAATCAAAGGGCGATATTTACTCCAAAATCCCCCAAAATCTAGCACACATGCCCTCAACATATCTTCTAGTATTTGAATCGTCCTCTTAGACTGTCCATCCGTCTGAGGATGATAGACTATACTGAATCTCAGTTGCGTGCCCATGGCCTTTCGCAAGCTTTCACAAAACTTAGAGGTGAAGGTGGGGTCCCTGTCTGACACTATCGATTTCGGAGCTCCATGCAGACACACAATCTCCTTCACGTACAATTTGCCATACTGCTCCACCGTATAATTTGTTCTAATCGGCAGAAAGTGGACTGATTTGGTGTGCCTATCTACAATCACACACACCAAATCATGCTGCACCACTATTCTAGGCAATCCAACCATAAAGTCCATGGTAATATCTTCCCACTTCCACTCTGGGATCCCTGAAGGCTGTGGCAACCCTGCTGGCCTTTGGTGTCTAGCCTTCACCTGCTAATAGGTTAAACACCTGGCCACATAATTCATCACGCCCTTCTTGATTCCTGGCAACCAATATAGAGCCTTTAGATCTTGGTACATCTTCGTCGTACCTGGATGTAAAGAATAAGGAGTGGTATGAGACTCATCCAGAATCTCTCACCTGATACCAGCATCCACCGGAACACAAATCCAATTTTTATATCTCAACAAATCTGCCTCTAAAATAGTAAAGTCTCTAGCCAATCCAGCTAAGACATTCTCCCTGTGTTTCTTCAATTGAGGATCCTCCTTCTGTGCTTCTCTGATTCTCTCAAAAAGTGTGGACTTAAGGGTAATGTTGGCTAGCTGACCAATTACCAGCTCAATTCCCGCTTTCGTCATTTCTTCAGCTCACTTTTTTTATATCTATCTTGAATTGAACAACTGCCCTGGACCCCTCTGACTCAATGCGTCGGCCACCACATTGGCCTTTCCTAGATGGTACAAAATCTCACAATCGTAGTCCTTTACCAACTCCTTTGGCACATATTCAAGTTCTTTAGAGTGAAGAAATACTTCAAACTTTTATGGTCAATGTATATTTCACACTTTTTTCCATACAGGTAGTGCCTCCACACCTTCAGTGTGAATACCACCGCTGCTAGTTCCAGATCAAGCATAGGCTATCACCTTTCTAGCTTGCATCAATACACAACCCAAACCCTTCCTCGAAGCATCACAGTAGACCACAAACTTTTCTTTATCCGATGGAAGGCTTAGTACCGGTGTGGTAATCAGTCCCCACTTCAACTCCTTGAAACTGTTCTCATATCTATCTATCCAGACATACTTTGTCTTCTAACACATCAGCTCAGTCAATGGTGTTGCTATTATGGAAATCCCATCAATGAATCGCCGATAGTACTCTGCTAACTCTAGAAAGCTTCTAACCCCTAGTACACTGCTCGGTCTCGGCCAATCTCTGACTGCCTCTATCTTTGTTGGATCCACCTCGTACAAGGCGATCCCTCCTTACTCACGATATGGCCCAGAAATGTTACTTGGGGTAACCAGAATTCACATTTACTGAACTTAGCGTATAGCCTATGCTCCCTCAGCCGCTGTAGTACAAAACGAAGATGTTGCTCGTGCTCTACTTCTGATTGGGAGTACACCAGTATATCTTCAATTCCTTTAACTTTGCTGGAGCCATTCTATAAAGTGCCCTCGATATTGGTTCTACTCCTAGTGCCAATTTTATGACAAATTCAATCTCTCGGTGTGGTGCAATCTAGGTAGGTCTACTGGAAACACATCAAGGAACTCACACACCAACCTAGTCTCACCTGGTCCAACTGAAACAACCTTAGAGGTATCTACTATGTTCGCTAGGAATCCTATGCAACCTTCTTGCAATAGGTCTCTAGCTCTCAATGCAAAGATAATAGGTACTCGTGGTTCACTCACTGTCCCCACAAACACGAAGGGTTTCTCTCCTTTGGGCTCAAAAGTTACCATCCTTCGCTTACAGTCTATTGTCGCCCTATACTTTGCTAACCAGTCCATTCAAAAAATCATATCCAAATCATCCATCATCATTTCAATCAGAACGACCGATAGCTTTCTACTGTTTATCTCTACTGGTAACACTCTAACCCACCACCTTGAGACTACCAGTTCCCTAGTTGGCAACAAATTTCTAAATCCCCAAGCATACAGATCACAAGGTGTACACAAATGGTCTATAACTTTAACAAATACAAATGAATGTGTATCTCTTGAATCAATCAATGCAATAAACAAAGAACCATCACTAGAAGTCTGACCTGTCACATCCAAGGGACTATCCTTAGCTTCAATCTGGGTCAAGGTATACACACTGGCTGGAGCAACGCTGTCACTCTTCTTTGTTTCTTCTTTCTTGACTTTTGGAAAGTCTTTCCTCAAATGGTTGACACTCCCACAAAAAAAACACACTCTAACTCTACACTCCCCTAGATGGCATCGCCTACACCTTGCACACTCTGGGAAGCTTCTCCAGTTCTCTCCCATGCCCTGACGGCCACCAACGGCACCCCGTGCCCTCCTTTCTTGACCAGGAGGAACAAAAGAATCTGGGGCCTTTGTCTTTTGCTCACTGGGGCCACTACCTCGGCCAGAACCAGTGAAGGGAGGCACCCCCTCTGACCATCACGCCTTGCAGTGCCTTCCTTCCATATCTATTCTTCAGCACCCTCAGCAGTAAGGGCTTTTTCCACTACCTGAGCATAAGTGGTAGTCCTTGGATCCAATGTTATCTTAACATCCCGGGCTATCATTACATTGAACCCCATACAAAGCGATCTCTCCTTGCCATATCAGTAGGCACCAAATCTGGTGTGAACTTAGCCAACCGATCGAACTTCAGAGCATACTCCATTACAGTCATTCTGTTCTGAGTTAAATTAGTGAATTCATCTGCCTTTGCAGCTCAAACTGCAACACTGTAATACATCTCATTGAAAACGTCCTTGAACTCATCCCAAGAAATAGCGACCACATCTTTCCTCTGAGACACAACTTCCCACCAGATGCGAGCATCATCTCTTAACATATAGCTGGCATAAGCCACCCTCTTGTTTCTTTCCACCCTCATAAAATCTCGTATAGAAGAAATCATATTCATCCACTTCTCTACCCACAGTGGGTCCGGACCGCCGTCAAAGATGGGATGGTACTGCTTTCTGAACCTCCCATATAGAGGCTCCCATCTATTCTCCATTACAGGTTGGGCTAACCCTAGCGCCACAGCCTGTGGGACCTGTAATCCAACATCATGAGGAGGAGCCTACTGTCTTAGCTCTTGGAGTTCATCTTCACTTCTTTGAAGTATGGCTTGCATTTTTGCAAACATCTGTTGCTAGTTTTGTGGGTCAAGTGGAGGGTCTTGGCCTTGGTTGTTATCTTCGGCCATATTGCCGCGGAATCGGTTTGATCACCGAGGCATAACTTCAATATTCCTGCAATCAATGATGTTGCACATCAAGCACGATAACAACATCCAAAGAAACCACCCCTTAGTTCAAGCAAGCAAGCACAAATAGCAAACCAACACAATGCACACACAACATAATCATATAAAAGTCAAAGGGGCCATGCCCTAGCATTATAGACACATCAAGCTCTATATATATCAACAGGCAGATAGGCAATTCAGATAAGCAATTATACATGTATTTCACTTAATACCAACCAATCCTTAGTTGAGCTTGTCTCTGGCAATGAGCATACATGTTCTGCCAATCTCCGGGAACCATAAACCTTGGCATGCTCTAATACCAAGTTGTAACACCCTACTACCCTAGAGTCGTTACCATGAGGTTTAAAAATGTGCATTTGACTTGCTAATCAAGGTGTTAGACCCAAAACTGTGTTTGAATTAAAGTAAAGATTTAATTAATGAAACTTTAATATAAAAGGTTTGGACATTCGTTAAGATCATAAAAGAGTTACACTGGGATCCCAAAATTTTGTTTAAAAAATATTTACAACTCAAAAGTCATTATACAGTCGACCTAGGCAACAAAATCAGACATTTAAATAGTGTTCCTCAAAACTACCCCATTCGTGGCGGCCAAGTAGGCCAAACATGTACGCACCACTCCATGCCCTCCAACTCTTGCTTGCTCAACCTTACCCTTGCTCTTACCTGCACCATGCAGCACTCGTGAGCCATGGCCCAGCAAGAAAACTCCATAAACATAACATATAACAATTCATTTCAATAAATGCATAACTAAACAAGCACAAAAGACAATTCACAACAGTGGCCTAAGCCGATCAAGGTGCGTTACCAGGCACCAGGTTCACGGTCCTAACTGAGCGAGTGAATACAGCACCCTAGATGCCCATGCCATGGTGGCCTGCATTCAGCATGCTTATCGCCAGTTTCGGCCCTTGCCGATCCCAGGCCTTGCCGCTCAGTCACAAACATATATATGACATAACAATTACAAATATTTACACATAACACTATGCACGGATAATCGGGCCATGCCCTGCTTTAAGCGCACAGGCAATTTTCTTACCTTCAGTCTTGAGCTAACAGTACAAGGCCATCCCAAGCACGATCCCTAATCCTGAGCCATAGCGATAAAACCTAGTCAAAACGTAATAATAGATAACCATCACAACCTAAACCAATTAAAAGCTTACGAATATTATACTAGCCTCCGGGACCTCGAATTCTAATTAACCGGGTAATAGAATTCTTCCTGAGCCCTTAAGTTTGAGTTCCCGAGCTTATAAACCTGTTTTGGCTAACATTTTCTATTTGAGCTGTGGCGCTCCTTAGAGGAGCCACGACCCTCTACAAGTCAAAGAGCTCGGGGATCTCTCATGGGAGACACGGTCCGCGGTGCGCCCCAACCTGCGTCGTGGCACTTAGGCAGTTTCAGAGAATCGACAAGACCATTTCACGTACATGGGGGTGCGGCACTTGAAGAACAACCCCGCAAATCGAGCTCAAAATGTAGAATTTCCCCTGTGTTTTTTCTAGCCAAATTCACCAAATCACACACCAAACATAACCTAAAATAAGAACTGAGTCCATGACTCTTATCAACACAGCATGGGCACCATAATTACCCCAAAAACTAGCTATAAATCCTACCTTAACTCTACAAATAAAGTTGAACTAATCTCAGCTGAAAAACCTAACTTAGCCGTAGAATTTGACCGAGAAATTAGATCTTAAACCTTACCTCAATAATAATTTCGATCCTCAAATGTCCCATATCCTGCTCCTAGCTTGATTCTCCTAGTTCAACCAAATTTTTGAAGAGCTTCCTCTTCAAAAATTCAAAAGTCTCCCAAAGTCTTAGAGAGAGAGATATACACAAGAGAGAGAAAGTGAGAAGGACTTGAGGGTTTTTCCTTCTGTTTCCCTTAGCTCCTATGGTCTTCCATCTAACTAAACCCAGCCAAATCTTAGAAAAGGGCCAAAATTCCCCTAGTCCCATCCTTTGCCCTTCAATGCCTCCAAGGGCAGACCCGTCATTTGCCACATTCCTACTAATTCCTCAAGTAGTCCTAAAAATCCCCAATTAATCCCGGCATACCCACAAATAACTACCAATTACTCGATTAACCCCAAATACGCACTACATTCCTAAAATACCCCTAGGCTCACCCCGAGCTGGGTATTTGACCCATTTGTGACTATTCTGCTAATCTGCTCACTATGACCACCTCGAGCCCAATATCGCAAATATACCCACATAAGAATGTGGTCTTAATCATAACACACAAATGATTACATTTATGCTGTTAATGGGCCAAAATTACAAATCTGCCCTTATTAACCAGAATGGGCCCACATGCATATTTAATACACCTAAACATGTGTATCTAGTCATATTATAATATAACTCAAGCAATTAAATAATAATGCACAAATATCATAATTAATTCACCTAATAATCCAATTAACTTATCTATTGCCTTCCCGACACACTAATCAAGGCACTAAGCCTTAACCGCAAATTTGTGACGTTACACCTAATCTCTAGTCAAAGCATTCAAAATTAACCTTAGACAACTCCAATTTCTCCCAAAATTTTTGAACATGCTTAAATAACTCATTGTTTTACTTTAGATGAAAAAATATAATTTTTTAAATGCCTAAAACTCCAACTCAAACTTCACACCTATATTATGTGAAATCATTAAAAATTTTACAACATCTTGTGTAAACTCATTTAGGCTTTGTGTTTAACCAATCCTTACATTCACCTACTTGGTTAAATAAAAACCTCAACCTCTAACTCAATAGTATTGGTGCATAGAGTAAAGTATCTTTCGATTCAAACTTTACCTTAGTGAAAGCATTACAAAGCTTTATCGAAATGCTTGGTTTCTTACAAGCTTGAACAAAATATTTCAAGTAATAAAACCATAAATACTTCACACACCTTCACTTGACCACTTTTTTCCCACTTTGTACGCTCGTCGCTTTTGATGGCCTTGTGCTCATCCGTTCATGAACTTTCTGGGGAGAAATTCTAACTCCCATGAGAGGTGGCACCACCTCTAAGTGGATATAGATGAAGTTCTTATAGAATCTTTGCCACCTTTAGTGATGCTTGTTGCACACAACTAAACTTCATTAAAAGCCTTAGGCTTAACCCTCATGTCCGATAGCAACCAACACTAACTATTTCTTGATGGGACTCAACAATATGTTAGTGTTGAAATTTAACCATTTATCAATGACTTGTTATTACCCATTAAACTCTGCACTCAGTGTTGATGGGCTCTGAGTTGGCCTTCCATCATTGGTGAATCTATATTTCTATTTGTTTTAGTCTCATCCCTCTAGACGAAGAACTAACCAAGTCTCTTGTAAGAGGTTTTGTGAATGGATCCGCTAGATCTCACTAGTTCTAACATATGATATCGATATGATTCCTTTTTGTATAAATTGTCTCACATACTCATGTCGTAGACTTATATGTCTAGACGCTCCATTATACACTTTATTATATGCTTTAGCTAAAGTGGCTCGATTTCCACAATGTATTGAGATCATCGATGCGTCAACTACAGTTAATTGTATATCTAACGAGAGAGCTATAAACCACTTGACCTCTTTGTTGGTTGCTGCTAAAGCTATAAAGTTTACTTTTATGGTTGAGTGAGAAGTACAAGTTTGTTTCTTAGAACCCCAAGAAACTGCACCCCCACCATGTGTAAACACCCAAACTATGGTGGAGAGATTATCTCCTACACCCAATATCCAACTAGAATCGGAATATCCTTCAAGTTTCTTTGGAAATGTAGAGTAATGAAGGCTAATTTCCTTGGTAATTTTAAGATATCAAAGGACTCTCTCTATAGCCTTCCAATGCTTGATACTTTGATTGCTAGTAAACCTACTAAGTTTACAAACTGCATATGTAATATCCTGTCTAGTACATGAGTGGCGTACATCACAGTACCTATTGCACTTGCATATTCCAATTGAGTCACCACTCTACCCTCATTCTTTTCAAGCTTCTGGCTTGATTCAAATGGTGTATTTGCCTCTTTTATTTTGAGATGACTAAACTTGTCAATTACTTTCTCAATGTAGTGGGCTTGACTACAAGCGTATCCTTCATAATTTCTTCTAACTTTGATACTTAAAATACTATCCACCTCTCCAAGGTCCTTCATTTGAAAAGTAGAAGAAAGAAACCTTTTTGTTCTTGTAATGTCTCTCATGTCATTGCACAAAATTAGCATATCATCAACATAGAGGCACACTAAGATGACATAGTCATCACAAGTCTTATAATTTAACCACTTGTCTGCATTGTTGTGTCTAAGCCCATTCAAAACAATGGCTTCATCAAACATCTCATGCCATTTTTTTGGTGCTTGGTTTAAACCATATAATGATTTAACAAGCCCACACACTTTATGTTCATTTTCTTTTAGCACAAAACCTTTCGGTTGTTCCATATTGACCTCCTCGTTCAAATTTTCATTTAGGAATGTCGCTTTGACATCCATTTGATGAAAATAAAGGTTATTGTTTACGATGGTTTTCATCAACTAAAAGTAAGAGTAATTAAGTAATATATACGACTCAGTAAGAAAAGAAGAACAAATATTTTAACGTGGTTCAGCAGTTAAAATCTACCTACGTCCACGAGTCACATTTATTGAACTCTACGTGAAAGCTTCAACGAAGAAAAATTTCACAGAGTGTTTCTCAGTACAAAATGGCCTCTGTTTACAAGTGACTATTCCAAAACTATTTATAGGCTAGGATACAAGGATTCCCCCTTAATCTTAGGGATATTATAATGTACATATTACATCCAAATAGGGATAATTGATCCCATAGTATAAACACAATCAAACGCATTTATTGCGCATAAATATCCCTAAACAATAGGGTTGATTACACAGTTTGGACTAAATCCCCTGATTATAGGGATTTTCCAATAACTTCCTCATGCATTAACTTAACGCGTCTTTTACCATGAATACTACTCTAGCACCCATTCGAGATCACACATAGCTTAGAGCTTATCGCTCGAGTTATCACTACCTCCCTGCTTGATTGGTCTTTTGGACTCATCTTTTGGGGAAGGCTCTTGATGCCTTCGAGCCTACTACTTATGCTCGAGCACTGATGACGTAGCTCTGGAAATTTATGACAAATTGTACAGGTATGATGTTAACACCTATTAATCTCCAGCTTATATTTTATGAGCCTACATTTTGAGGCTGTTTATTTATTCTCGAAATTTGGTGTAAAATTTTTCCCCCACATTTCGAGGCTATGAGAGAGAATCTTTTGAACTTCACTTTCGAAAAATGTGTCCACCTACCACACTCAAGTATGGACACATGTCAACACAGGAATGGATGCTTAGAGTACTTGAGTACTCTCTTTCTGCACACGTCCATTCCTATTCCCCTTTTGCTGCCAATTCTCAAGATTAAACGTGGCCCCTCGAATCACATTTTCATCTGAATCAAGGGCTTAGATTCCCCTTCAAATTCACTTTTTTGCCTATTTAAACCCCTTATTCATCTACTTCATCTTCACTTTTATTTGATCACCTTTTAGAAAAGACTCACGAACCAGAGCTCAAAACTTTTGCATTTCTCCAAGTCGAAAAAACAAAGCCACTTCCAATCCTTTGGTTCCATAGGATAATTCCAGTTTCTGACCTTCCAATCGACAATCAATTCATTTCCACGATTGACTTTCTGTAAGTTTTCTAACCTGATTTTTCTATGTCTGTTCTTATAGTTTTCATGCATGTGATATTTTTCTCAGCTCTTATTATATTCTTGAAATGTTTTCTGTAATAAGGGTGTTTTTTATCTTTATGTCTGAGAATTTGTAGTGAATAATGATCTTCTTAGGCAAAAACTGGTAAAAATGGCACCATTTAGGTTACGTGGTCATAGGTTATAGGCTTCATGCAGTACAAGAAATCGGGTCTTGAATTAGGCTTTTAAGGCACATAATCCAATGAAATCACCTTTTTGGGTAACTACTTGTTTCTTCCTAGAAATCTGGGATATCCCAAATTGGGAGTGACTAACCCGCTTACGCATGGATCTGCTCTCGGTTCCCCGTGCTTATAATAGCTTGGTCATGGGATTTGAGCAGTCTTGTTATTTCAAGTCTTCAGGCTTGATATATTTTATCTCATTATCTCAAGTTTGCGAGCTCAAGTTATCAAGATATTTCCATCCTATTTTTTCTATGTAATGGGCCCTCACCCTTTTCTTTCTTGTTAGATGACGCAATCTTCAAAGAATCGATATGGGCCCAAGCTTGCGATGCCATACCACCCATCGTTTCCTTGAGTTAAGTCTCCATTTACTCGAAACCAACAGTTGATTCAGGAGTATGGAGAGAGCCTTGAAGGGAAGACATACGAGCCCACTTCCAACGTCAGGTCGATGAGGTTGAGGAGGGGAAAAGAATGACATTTTGATTCGCCGTGTATCCTGACCCAGATCCCAAGGTCTGATAAATCCCCCTAGATCCCAAGTGTAGGGTTACCATAGCATTTCCCCCATGTGAGCTCTCCTTTGAATTCATGGAAGGTACATCAAACCAACCAGCCAGTCAAACTGTCTCCGATGCTTCCTCTGCCCCAGCCTCAAAGAGTTCTTTCTTCGAGACTGAACAATATTGGAGCTCTGTCACCTCCACATGACAAATTTTGGACATCCTGTCTAGCCATGGATTAAATTTTTTCGGCCAATCAATGTACCATCCTGCCATCTCCGATGAAAGAAGCTACTTTGCTCCGAGTTAAGATGACCCAGAGAGGAAAGTCAAGCTCGCGACTTGGAGTCGCGAGCATATGCAAGCTAGGGTGTTATTTCCCTTAAAGGAGTATTTCAAGAATTTTACAAACTACGTCGGTATCGCCCCCTTCCAGCTCCAGTCCAACTTATACAGGGTCCTTGCGACATTGAAGTCGCTCTACCCCGGGAAAAAGTGGGATGGACCCTCGGCACATGAGATTTTATATCTCTTTTTTCCTGAAAAGCAACCCCTCCTGAGATCATGATGGGGCTGGGTTCTATAATTTTTTGAGCTATCTGAGGGAGAGAAGGTTGTTCGAGGACATACCTAACTATCCTCTGAACTTCAAGACAATCTTCTTCTAGACATATGTGCTCGATCCATCCCAATTCTAGACTTTCCAACAAATTCGTAAGTATCTTTTCTCACTTTCATCCTTGAATCCTTTCATTCCGAGCTCAAAATGCTCATCTAATTTACCTATGCAACCAATTACCACCGTCCAAAGCTGTGACAATCAGAATCCCATGATCCGCAAGGGAAAGACCGGTTAAAAGCTATGCAATCCCACATCGCCTGGGGAAGGCCAAGTGTGATGATTCTAAGAATTTGTAGGTATGGGACTACACAGCTGAAGAGGGCTTAAATGGATTTAGTGGGAACTACCTATGCCAACAAGATGAATCTTCTTTTCGGTAGCCCATCACTTGGGAACTCCAAAGTTAAGCGTGCTTGACCTTGAGTAGTCTCATGATGGGTGACCTCATGGGAAGTTTTCCCAGGAAGCATGCGAGTGAGGACAAAGCACACTAGAAAGACTCGTGTTGGTTTGCAGGGCTAGTCGTCATTCCAAGAAGCAGTCATAGTCACGTGGGGCATCACAAATGGTATCAAATTCTTGACCAAGCCGGATGTGTGGCTGACGGGGATGTCGAACCCCTAAAGGCGGTGATTGTGACAATCAGAATCCCGTGATTCGTAGGGGGAAAGACCGGGTAATATCTGTGCAATCCCACATTTCCTGGGGAAGGTCAAGTGTGATGATTCTAAGACTGTGTAGGTATGGGACTACACAGCTGAAGAGAGCTTAAATGGATTGATGGGTACTTCCTATGCCAATAATATGCATCTTCTTTTTGGTAGCCCATCACTTAAGAACTCCAAAGTTAATCGTGCTTGACCTGGAGTAGTCTCATGATGGGTAACCTCTTGGGAAGTTTTCCCAGGAAGCGTACGAGTGAGGACAAAGCATGCTGGAAAGACACATGTTGGTTTGCGGGGCTATTCGTCATTACAGGAAGCAACCATAGTAATGTAGGGCATTACAAATGCCCACCGACACCATGAAGTATCACAGGGAGAAAATCCTAAAGCTTTTGTACGGTCAACGATCCCTCAGTTACCTCTTACACGAGGACAAGCTCCGCCTATGCGGTCTTCTAGGTGTAGGCCAGTCTATGGATGCTACTGGGACTCGTAAGTACTTGAGGTGAGAGGATGTTCCTGTTCCAAATGCCAAGCTCCCCTCCAAAAGGAAGCACTCAAGCTCACAATCTCGAACCTCCCTTCCCCACTTAGTTGAACCTTCAGGCTCAGGGACTGAAGCACAGGATGAGGCTTTTTAATGATCCCCAGAATAATTCTATGACCTATTCAGGGATAGATCTTAAAGTACATAGGGACGATAGTTGGTCAGGCAAATACCAAACCTTGTATAGTATAGACGACGTTTGGGAAGGGATAGTTGTCCAGTACGGGACTAATGACTATAGGGATTTTTTGCAGATGTCCTCTACTTATTGAAGATAGAGAGATTTTTTGGTCCCCGAGTCCAAGTCAGAGGGGATCGTACAGTTAGGTTCCTTTACTTAGAAGTATGTTCAGATCTTTTCTTAAACATGATTATATGTAATGTTTGTGTTCCTTGTTTTACACGAGATGGACTCCGATCTCGAGAATCTTCTCAGCCAGCCTACCATCACGAAGGGTTTGAAGCGAGGAAGGGTGTAATGTCCCAAATTTGCTAATAAGGCTTAGTGCCTTGATTAGCATGCCGAGAGGGAAATAATTGATTTAATTGTGTTATTACGTGGTTAATTGTGATATATGTGTATAAATACGTGATTACTTGAAATAATGATTATGTGACGAGATATGCATGTTTAGGTGAATTAAACATGCATGTGGGTCTGTTCTTGTTAATAAGGGCATATTTGTAATTTTGGCCCATTGAGTTCGTAAATATGATTATGTGTGTGTGTTGTGCTTGAGACCATAGTATTGTGGAGATATAACTGAGATGTGTGGTTTGAGATAGTCCTAGGGAGCGGATTAGTGGAATATTCACAACGGGGTCGAATACCTGACTTGGGGTGAGCCTAGGGGCATTTTGGGAACATAGTATGTGTTCGGGATTTACCTGGTAATGGGTAGCTATTTAGCAGTTATTTGGGTATGTTAGGATTAGTTGGGGAATTATAGGACTACTCAAGGAATTAGCGGGAATGTGGCAAATGACTGGATTGCCCTTGGAGGCATTAAATGGCTAAGGATTAACTTAGGGGTAGTTTGGTCATTTTCTAAGGATAGACTTGGGTAAGAATCTAGAGCTAATTAGATGAAAGAAAAAAAAGAAGAAACATTTAGACACTCTCAGCCTTTCTCAGCTCTCTCTCTCCCTCTACTCAATTATTTTCCTCTCTCTCTCTCTCTCTCTCCTTTGGTGTATTTGGAAATTTTGGTGAAATTCTTTAGGAAATTTCCTGAAGATTTGAGGAACTTGAAGCTTGAAGTAACTGGGGTTTAGCTCAGGGTCAGATTGTCAATTCGGGTAAGGATTTTGTGTTGATTTATTGAGTTTTTCTACTGTGATTTAGTGGTTTTCTTTAGATTTAAACCATAGGCTGGTTTGTCGATTTTAGTGAGATCATTGGATAGTTTTTGGGGTATTTATATTGAATATGTTGTTTTGATATGAACTCTAGACTGAATTCTGGGTTTAAGCTTTCATTTGGGTGGATTTTAGAGGGTTTGGATTGTAAAAATACAAGGCGAATTCTGGGCTTTGGGGCTCGAGCCACAACCCTATTCTTTAGGCGTCGTGACCCATATAAACCCAGGGAGCCTCTGAAATCGTCGCGGCGTAGGTTGAGGCGCGCCGCAGCCCATGTCCCCATGAAGAGAGCCTTAGGGCTCTCTGACTTGTAGCAGGTTGCGACCCTAGGGGGCTGGGTCGTGGTTCAAATAGGGAATAATGGCCAAAACAGGGTTTTCAACTTAGGAACTCAAATATAAGGGCTCGGGAAGGATTCTACTGCCCGGTTTGGTATAATTCGAGGTCCCGAAGGCTAGAATATTACTCTGAAGTTCTTAATTGATTTAGGGCTTGATGGATGTTTATTATTACTGCATTGTGACTAGGTTTTACCGCCAAGGCTCAAATAGGGGATCATGCTCAGGATCGTACTAGTTGGTTAGCCCAGGACACAGTTGAGAAAGTTGTTTGTGCCCGTAGAGCAAGTCATGGTCTAATTGTCTGTGTATAATGCTATGTGTAAGTGTTTATGATTGTTATGCTATGTTTGTGTGATTATGACTAATTGGCAAAGGTCGAGATCGTCAAAGGTCAGGAACGGCGACAAGCATGCTGAATGCAGGTCAATCGGCAACAAGCATGTTGAATGCAAGTCGTTATGGCATGGCCATCTAGGGTGTTGTACTCACCCGTTCGGTGAGGACCATGAACCCAGTGCCTGGTAATGCACCAAGGTCGGCATAGGCCATTATGTGAATAGTCTGTTATCTGTTTAAAGTTATGGATTTACTGAAATGAATTGTTATATGTTATGTGCGTGAGTTTTCTTGTTGGGTCATGGCTCACGAGTGCTATATGGTGCCAGTAAGGGCATGGGAAAGGCCGACCAAGCATGAGTTAGAGAGCATGGAACGACGCATACATGTTTGGCCTACTTGGTCACCACGGCCGGGGTTGTTTTGAGGGACACGTGAATGTTTGATTTTGTCGCTTAGGTTGATTGTACTCTAACTTTTGAGCTGAAAATATATTTTGACACAGCATTTTGGGATCCCGATGTAACGCTTTTATAATTTAAATGAATGTCCAAACCTTTTATACTTA
The DNA here is from genome assembly GCF_963169125.1 of Humulus lupulus. Taxonomy (NCBI): domain Eukaryota; kingdom Viridiplantae; phylum Streptophyta; class Magnoliopsida; order Rosales; family Cannabaceae; genus Humulus; species Humulus lupulus. The sequence goes on from NC_084802.1 coordinate 246,264,124, forward strand.
ATTTTTAGTAACTTAGTCTATATTTTGATTATTCACGCTTCTTAGTCTAAAAGCTTGATTAGCAAGCTAATGGCACATTTTAAAATCACATGGTAACGACTCTAGTGTAGTAGGGCGTTACACAAGGTATCCTGAAAGACCACCAGGGCTTCGAAGATACCCAAGAAGTCTGAGGCTACCCCTGCAACCTCAGATCTTCCAACTATCCCATCAGCTTCTATCACCATTCCCTTGACAGCCCCACCGCCACAAATCGAGGCTCAAGTTGCTCCCTGCTCGACCGCCCCCAACAAAGCCTCCAGCAAAGAGAAGAAATTTCCCTCTACTCTTACTCTGATACCAGCCCAAAACTGCACCATAGCCTCCCACGAGCCTGAATTCATGGTCGAAAACAAGGCTAGCACCTTCGGTCTCGAGCTCGGTTCTGAAGCCCTCACCCACCTAGGTTGCGCCTGCAGCAATCTTCAAGGTCCCCATTGGGATTTTTTGAGGGGTTGTTGTTGAGTCTCGTTTTTGGTTGTGTTTAGGTTTTGTTTTAGTTAGTTCTTCTATTATTTAGTGCAATATTATGCTTGTCTTTGTTGTTTTTCTGGTTTTATTCAATAAATAAAGGAAAAGAGCAAATGAAGAAAATTGGCAGAAAAATTATGAAAAATTGACTTCTTGAAGTTGTTTCCATGAAAACATGAATCCTCAAGATATTATATGGCTTCGGTGAATTTTTGGGACAAAAAGTGCTTAAATTGAAGAAGCTATTAAGGATCGCGGTATGGCTTGGTGGCGTGGCCAGGTCCTTTACAGAATGCTTGTTTTCAAAGTTCTGCACGGGCTGTGGCGCTGGAAGAAGGTACCGCAGTGCTGAGGAATTCTCAAGCCCAGAAAAATGCACGGGTCACGTCAAAGGAATAAATGGGTCGTGGCCCGCCTGAACGAAGGGAGCCAAGATTAGGGACATGGACCATGGCGCTTGAATAGTTGGGCCGCGACCTGCATTGCTTCAGAAAGAAAATTAGGTTATAAACCTAATTCTGGAGGAGAGAGGCATCAGACTGTTTGGGAGGACGATTTTGGGGAGCAAGGAATACACCGTGCAGCACCACCAATTATTTTTAAGAATTCTTATTCTTTTACCTTAGAATTCTATGTTATTTTCCATTGTTGTTTATGTTTGGAATGATGATTATGAACTAAATATGTTATTAGGGGTGTTAATTGAGTCACTTGAACTCCTATTATGATCTAATGCAAAGTTTATTTTCTTCTTCAATTTTTGAGTATCTAGCCTGTCTATGCTTATTGTTTGATATTTGATTGGCCATCTAATATCATAATCTACATGTTTTTTAATCAAAATCTGAAAAGTGAGATTTAATTATGCTTTGATCGTGATTGTTTATGGGGCATATAAAAATTGTGAATGTTAATGCTTCCTAGTTGATGAATCTATCATAGAAATATAGAAAATTCTCATCAAGGTTGAGGTTTGTAATTCGTAACTTAACTATAAACTGCTTTTGACAAACTGCTAGCTTGATAAGAAGGAGAAAAGATGCATTAGTAATTGATAGGAGGGATAGTTGATGAGATTAAAACCCCTAATTGTTTAATCTTGACTTTATTTCTTGTGTTTCTTTATCTTTCTTTATTCTTGAAATTTACAATAGTTTATGCTCTTGTTCTTTACTTTTACAACCAAAATTATTGTTAACCAAATAGAAACAAAAAAAATTAATTGATTGGTAATTGATAATTCAGTCCTTGTGGGATGATACTTGGTCTTACCAAGATTTATTACAAATTGGGACTGTGTGCACTTGCATAGCTATTAAATTTTGCAACAAGTTTTTGGCGCCGTTGCTGTGGACTGAAAATTATCAATATCAAAGTAATTAATTTTATTTCTAATTTGGTTGTTCTTTGTATTGTTTCTAACTTGTTTTGTGTGCTATCCCTTGCCATTTCTCAGGTGAAACTGTTATATGCGTAGCAAAAGAGGAGTAGACAACCTTGTTCCTATTAATCCTGAGACAGAGAAAGTGTTCAGACAGAACCATAGAAACAAGAGAGTGACTCGTCAAACTATGGTTATGGAAAATCCTCAAAATAATGATAAGTTGAATGGAGGGGGGCCTGAAGTGGTGCTAGGACGAGCTCAGAATCCCACTATGAGAAGCTTTTCGAATTATGTACTCCAAAATGTTACGGGAGTGCAAACATGTATAAGACCACCAGCTATGGAGGCTTATAACTTTGAGATTAAGCCAACGATTTTACAAATGGTTCAATCCATAGTGCAATTTGGTAGACTCTCCTCAGAAGACCCTCATATGTGTATAGCTAATTTTCTTGAGCTATGTGAAACATTCAAATATAATGATGTGAGCGATGATGAAATCAGGTTGAGGCTATTCCCATTCTCTTTGTGGGATCGAACCAAAAGTTGGTTGAACTTCCTTCAATCCAATTCTATTACTACTTGGGAGGAGTTGGCTCGTAAGTTTCTTGCCAAGTTCTTCCCTCCATCATTGGTTGCTAAATTGAGATGGGAGATCAATAATTTCTATCAGTTGGATGGTAAATCTTTATATGATTCTTGGGAGAGGTTCAAGGAGTTGCTAAGAAGATGTCCCCATCACGGCATTGAAAAGTGGATGTTGGTCCACAACTTTTACAATGGATTGTGCGGTACTACTTGCACTATAATTGATGTCGCAGTTGGAGGGGCATTTATGAGTAAAAGTGCCAATGAGGCATATGAGTTGTTGGAAGATATGGCTACAAACAACCATCAATTGTCTGATGAGCGTACAACTAGTAATAGAAAGTTAGCTGGGGTTAATGAATTAGATGCAATCACTGCCTTGACTACTTAGGTGGCTTCCTTGACAAAATAATTACAACATAATATTATGTCTGTTAATGCCATTCAGATGCCAATAGGTTGTGGAATTTGTGGGGGTTCACGCTCTTTTGATCAATGTCCTTCAAGTGACCTTAATAATAATATTCCTATGGACCAAGCTCAGTTCCAAGCAGTGGTAAATTTTCAGAGGCCTTTCAACAACCCATTCTCCAACATTTACAATCATGGTTGGAGAAATCATCCAAATTTCTCATGGAGAAACAATCAAGGCAAATAGTCACAGTTTCAGGGCTAATACATGCAGAATATGTCCCAACAACCTACGAATGATGCTTCATTTTCATAGCAACCCAGGCCACATGATCAACCAGAAAAGCCCAATGAATTGCAAGTAGCTTTGTTGACCCTCAGTAATACTCAGACTCAGTTAACGACTGAGACCAGGTCCTCCATTCAAAACCTTGAGACATAAGTGGGGCAGGTTGCAAATATGTTGAATAATAGACCTCAGGGGAATTTTCCTAGCAATACGGTGGTGAATCACAAGGAACAATGTTAGGCCATCACTTTGAGAAGTGGTAAGCAAGTTGAACAATCTGTGCCTCATTCATCTATTGAGAAGAATGTAGAGTTGGGTGAGACATCTGGTTCAGAGAGTGAGAAGGTTATTGAAGATTGTTTTACTACAGAGAAAGCAGTACCAAATTTTGTTGTTGATCCCCCAGTTAAAATCCCATACCTTCAAAGGCTTAGGAAAACTTCTCTTGATGAACAGTTTTCCATGTTCTTAGAGGTATTCAAAAAGTTTCACATCAACATTCCCTTTGCTGAGGCCTTAGAGAAAATGCCTAGTTATGTGAAGTTCATGAAGGAAATTCTGTCTAAGAAGAGGAAGATGGAAGACTATGAGACTATGGCGTTGTCTGAAGAGTGTAGTGCTATTCTACAAAGGAAGCTTCCCCAAAAGTTGAGAGATACAGGGAGCTTCACCATTCCTTGTACTATTGGGAATTTTGACTGCAAGTAGTCTTTGTATGATTTAGGGGCGAGTATTAATTTGATGTTGTTGTCTATTTTTTGAAGACTTAGGTTGGGTGAAGCTAGGCCCACAACAGTTACCTTACATTTGGCAGACCGTTCAATGAAGCATCCATGGGGTATTATTGAAGACTTGTTGGTGAAAGTGGATTAATTCATTTTTCCTGCTGACTTTATAGTTCTTGACATGGAAAAGAATACCGATGTGCTAATAATTATGGGAAGGCCATTCTTAGCCACTGGGCAAGCGCTTATTGATGTTCAGAAGGGTGAGTTGAGACTCAGAGTTCAGGGTGAAGAGGTGGTCTTCAATGTGTTCAATGAAATGTCATATCCTATATCTAGTGACAGTTTCTTTTCTATTGATGTGATTGAGGGGGCTGTTTCTGATAAGAATTTGAGTACTGATGCTCTGGAGGTGGCGCTCACATAATGTGAAGAGGGAAAGAGTGATGATGTTGAGGTGATGGAATATGTGAGATGGGTGAACTCTTATGGGCCATTTTATAGAAAGAAATATGAAGAGCTGGGTCAAGTTCCTAAAAGACTTTTGCCATCTATAGAGAAACCACCCGTTTTAGAATTGAAGACTTTGCCAGATCATCTGCGCTACCTTTATCTCGGTGAGAGTGAGACTTTACCATTGATTGCTTCTACTTTTCTATCTAATGTGGAGGAAGAAAAATTATTGAGAGTATTGAGAGCTCACAAGCTAGCTATTGGGTGGAAATTGGTGGATATTAGAGGGATCAGTCCTTCTACAGTGATGCATAAGATCCGCCTGGAAGATGAAAGCAGACCTTCCATTGAAGCTCAGAGGAGGTTGAATCCCACTATGAAGGAGGTCATGAGAAAAGAAATCCTAAAGTGGTTAGATGCTGGGGTAGTGTACCCTATTTCTGACAGTGCATGGGGGAGCCCAGTTTAGGTGGTGTCAAAGATAGGATGGAGGATTTGCATCGATTACCACAATTTGAATATGCAACAAGATCATTTTTCCTTGCCTTTTTGGATCAAATGCTTAACAAACTAGCAGACCATAGCTACTACTGCTTCTTGGATGGGTATTATGGGTACCATCAGATCGCCATTGCACCAGAAGTCTAAGAGAAGACCACCTTCACTTGTCTTTATGGTACATTTTCCTTCCACGGAATGCCATTCAGGCTATGTAACGCTCATGCTGCTTTCCAACGGCGTATAATTGCCATTTTCTCTAATATTGTTGAAAGAACTATCAAGATTTTCATCGATGACTTTTCAGTGTTTGGGTCATCATTTGATGAGTCTTTGAAGCATCTGGAAGCAGTGTTGCAGTGGTGTGAAGAATCCAATCTAATTCTGAACTGGGAGAAATTCCATTTTATAGTTATAGAGGGGATTGTTCTTGGCCATAAGATCTCTAGTAGAGGCATTGAGGTGGACTGAGCTAAAATCTCCACCATTGAAATTCTACCACTTCATGTGTCAGTTTGGGGGTTTGAATGTTTCTGGGACAAGCTGGGTTTTACAGACGGCTCATTAAGGACTTTTTGAAGATTTCGAAGCCTCTTTCTACTTTGTTAATGAACGATGTTGCCTTTAATTTAAACAAAGAATGTCTAAATGTTTTTATGGTACTTAAGGAGAAGTTAATCTCGGCACCGATAGTTGTTGCTCCATACTGGAATCCTCCATTTGAACTGATGTGCAACGCAAGTGATTATGCAGTAGGCAGTTTTGGGCCAACAAATTGGTACAGTATTTCGGTCTATTTATTATGCTAGTAGGACTCTAAATGATGCACAATTACAATATATAAAATTGAGAAATAGCTCCTAGCTATTGTTTATGCCTTTGATAAATTTAGACCGTACCTTATTGGCAACAAAGTAATTGTAAGGTCTTGCTAATTAGGGTCTGTTACTACGTGTGTTTAAAACTAGTGTTGGACTCGCTAAACGAGTCATTTGGACAAAAACATGTGATTAAGCCACTAAGAGTTCATGTATTGAAAATCTTGGTCAATGAATAAACATTTCCATTAAAAGAAAACTTTAGTCTTTATATGGGATCCCAAAATACAAGTTTAAAATTTTTTTTACAACTCAGGGAATACAAAACAAGCCGACCTAAGCGGAAAAATACCAACCATAGTTCCCCCTGCGAGCCAACAGCATAAAGGGCATGTGAGCCATGGCTAGCCAAGCTCCTCCTCACCCTTACCTACACCATAAAGGACCTGTGAGCCAAAAGACTCAACAAGAAAACCTACTCACAGAATATAACAGCATGCTTGACAGTAATAACTGAAACCAAGCACACACAATGAACCTGTAAGTGGCAATAGGGTCACACAAGTGCGTGTTGCACTCCCATTCATCCATATGGCATCGAGCCAGTCAAGTGCATGATGCACTCCCAGGGTGGCCTAGCCATAACGGCATGCGCTCAGTGCCCATAATGCCGACCACGACTGATAAGTCGAGCCTTGCAAACCCTCGACTCATAATTCAAGCCTTGTGAACCCTCGACTTATAAGTTGTGGATGCAAAAAATCCACCAAAGAAAAAAATCTATAGTCCCTGGTTGGAGCACAGGGATAACAGTCACTTAGTCATGTCACTGGGCTCGTGCCCATAGGTCTCATGAGACCACGTTTTGGCCAAAACTCTCAAAGCCCTCTCTGCCTTTTTGGAGGCTAAATCGCCTTTCGCCCAAGTGCCACCATGTTGCACCTCCGCGAGACCCGCGTGCCCAACGGGACCATCCCGCCTTATATTTAGCCAAGGAGCCCCGCATGCTAATGCCTCGGCTAGGAGGGCCTCGCGCACCTGGTGCCTCAGCCAGGAGGGCCTCGCGCCAGCGTCTCATGCACCTGGAGCTTCGGCGCCAACATCTCGCGCGCCTGGTACCTCGGCCAGGAGGGCCTCACACCAGCATCTCGCGCGCCTGGTGCCTCAGCCAGGAGGCCATCACGCCAGCGTCTCGCGCGAGCAGGCTTATGTCGCGCGCCTGGTGCCTCGCGCCAGGAGGGCCTCACGCCAGCGTGTCACGCCCAGCAGGTGCACCCCGTGAGGTCATCATCAAACACGCCTCGCGCCAAGTGAGGCACTCTTTGCATAGCCTCGCATAGCAAGGCCATGTGTCTCATGCCAAAGGCCCAATAGCCCCGTCTCGTGCCAACACACCAAGAGCCTCGCGGCATGGGTCTCGCGCCTCACCTCCCCTCACGCACCAGTCGTGGCCTTAGGGGCCACACGAAAGATGACCTCACTATAGCCTCGTGCCTAAGACCCTACGAGAAGGCTTCGCACCCAAGCTCACCCGCGGGTTGGCCTCGTGCTTGGGCACCCCACGGGACCTCTCACACCTTACCCCTTTAATCCAACCAACAAAGTTTACCTCCCATATGTATTCTTTCCCGTCAATAATCAATATGATGCTTAGATAGACATAAAGGGGCTAGATCAACATGCACACCTTCAGAGGGTGAAAGCACCCACTAGGTGCAGGGAACACGCACGAGTACGGAATGTACCTACAAACCTGGAGGAGTCAGAATACGAATACGGTGTCCCCTCCATACAAGTAGTGGCAGTACAAGAATGGTACATGGTAAGGACTCCCTCAGCACGCCTGTGAGGTCCGTACCCGACAAATAGTCGAGGCATAATGTGATACCAAGGCAGGAGTACTTTTGCAGACCCCTGACATGTACTAGAGCAGACCACCACTCTTCCAACACCACTACCACATGTGCTGCTACCCTGACAGTGTACTCGTGTACTATTTTGTCCCAAGGGACCACCATGTATAAGGGGCCATTAGAGCCCAACTATAAATAGACCTTGACCCCTCAAAGTAAGGGGTTGGAAAATTCATTGTACATACAAGCTATTAAGCAATATACGAAGGCTCACTCCATTGTTGATCTGTGTTTATCTTTCCATAAGTTCACTCTAAGTTCTTATCTAAATATCTCCATACTTACCTTTGAGTTTTCCGATCTAATTTCGTTGACGAGATTTCACCGTCAACATTTTGGCGCCATCTGTGGGAAGAACAAGCATCAAGCCAACGTTCTCTCATCACTTCCAACAAAGAAAGATGCTAAGACGTTCAAAATGCCTATGGAAACTACAAGATGATGAGGTTCTCCGGGACGGAATAGAGCGGAGGGCTCCCAAGAAAGACCCCCCTTCGCCTAAGCATGGAGGTAGACTGGAGGAACCTCTTCCCCCAATGGAGGCGGAGGAAGCATCATCCCCGTCCATCCGTCTCGACGGAGATCATTCAGAGCCGCCAGTGCATTCCCTTCACCGGTCCCCGGTAGCACCACGCTCAGGGCAACACAACCCAGGTCCATTGACACACGGGCCAGGCAAGGGTCCCAGGGTATGCTCGGTAAGTTCCAGCTCAAGGACTCGCTCATACAAGGATGAGATTCGCGAGTTACATAAAAAGACTCGAAGGCTGGAAACAACAATAGAGAACATGCAGGAGATCTTAAACGACCTACTGCAAGGAAAGTTAAGCATACCCCTTCCTAAGCGTAAAGAGAAGGAGCATGAAAAAAGGGAAAACGCTGTCCCCGTAGATGATGGGAGAACCCAAATTTCCACCAGTAAAACTCCCCCGACAAAGTCCCATGGGGGACTTAGATCGACGAAATTCCCCCAGGAGCACAGGCGGAGGGAAGACGATGGCCGTAAGAATGAAGTAGAAGTCACCTCAAAAGAAGCACCCCCTAGCTTAGCTTAAGAGAAAAGCTCGATGGGAAAAGGTCTGAAGTAAAAAACACGCACCCCCGCAGTTCCCCCGAGGAACACGACCCAAGCAAGGGTTCAGTCTGAGGACCCGCGAGACTCCTCAAGCAAAAAGAGGAGGGGACTAGACACCAAATTGCGAAGCCCTCGAGGCAAGATTACTACTGCACTTGGGGGGCACAAAGATGACGAAGAATTTGACCGTGATTCGCCCTTCACAATGGAGATCCAGGCTGAGAAAATGCCCACTGCCTTCAGAGAACCTCACATGACTCCGTACGAGGGCACTACAGACCCAAAGTATCACTTAGACTCCTTCAATTACTTGATGAGGTTAAGAGGGGTCAACAACAGGGCAAAGTGTCATTGCTTTGTCGTTACGCTTAAAGGAGTTGCGTACAAGTGGTTCAAGAGGTTAAGGCCAGGAACAATCAAGTCATGGCAGCAATTCTTTGATGAATTTCTTCAGCAACACCATGCAACCTGTGATTACGTCATGCCAATTACCAGCCTCACTAACGTAAAACAAGGCGAGAATAAAAGTCTGAAGAACTATATCCATAGGTTCAATATATAAGCAACAAAGGTGGGAAGTTTAATGAAAGCGATGCTCAAGATGGCTATTACAGCCGGAGTTCATCCAGGGAGCAAGCTATGGGATAACATGCTCAAAAGAGAAGTTTTAAATTTAGATGATTTCTTTGAGAGAGCACAGAAGTACATACAGGTGGAAGAGGATCGTAAGAACTCGCATGTTGAAGAAAGCAAACTTTCCTCCAGTCGCCCTACAACCAATACGTCTGAAGATTCCATATAGAATGGGGCATCGTGCTAGAGGGGTCGCTGACCAAGTTTGAGATTGAACGAAGACCATCTAGCCATGAAAGTCCCGACCCGAGGGGAGATCACCTCAAAAATTGCAAAAAGGGTCTCAAAAGTAGACGCCTGCAAAAAGGGTCTCAAAAGTAGATGCTTGCAAAAAGGGTCTCAAAAGTAGACGCCTGCAAAAAGGGTCTCAAAAGTAGACACTTGCAAAAAGAGTCTCAAAATAGACGCTGGCAAAAAGGGTCTCAAAGAAGACGCTTGCAAAAAGGGTCTCAAAGAAGACGCTTACAAAAATAGTACTATGCCTAATGACGAGAAGGACGCTTCTCGCAAGAAAAAATAAGGGGGCGCAAAAGTATGTAAGAGGATAACTAGAACCCAAGGGGTCAACATATCCTTATAGATACAATCAAGGTGCACCAAAGAGAGACCTACCGAACCCCCTTTTCGCGTGGGTTCCAAAGGACCTCAAGCAGGATAAATACAAAAAAAAATAACAAAAAAAGAAAAGAAAAAGAGAATAATAAAAAGGAAGAGAAGAGTCTACAAGAACGCCTAAAGGCCTCCCTATAGACTGGGGGGCAAGTGTGGATGCAAAAAATTCACCAAAGAAAAAAATTTATAGTCCCTGGTTGGAGCACAGGGATAACAGTCACTTAGTCATGTCACTAGGCTCGTGCCCATAGGTCTAATGAGACCACGTTCTGGCCAAAACTCTCAAAGCCCCGTAGGTCTCTGCCTTTATGGAGGCTAAGTCACCTTACGCCCAAGTGCCACCATGTTGCACCTCCGCGAGACCTGCATGCCCAATGGGACCATCTCGCCTGATATTCAGCCAAGGAGTCGCGCATGCTGATTCCTTGGCTAGGAGGGCCTCAAGCACCTGGTGCCTCAGCCTGGAGGGCCTTGCGCCAGCATCTCGTGCGCCTGGAGCCTTGGCGCCAACATCTCGCGTGCTTGGTGCCTCGGCCAGGAGGGCCTCGCACCAGCGTCTCATGCGCCTGGAGCCTCGGTGCAAGCATCTCGGACGCCTGGTGCCTTGGCCAGGAGGGCCTCGTGCCAGCATCTCGCGTGCCTGGTGCCTCGGCCAGGAGGGCCTCGCGCCAGCGTGTCACGCCCAGTAGGTGCGCCCCGTGAGGTCATCATCAAACACGCCTCGCGCCAAAGGCCCAAGAGCCCCGTCTAGTGCCAACGCACCAAGAACCTCGCGGCATGGGTCTCGCGCCTCACCTCCCTTCGTGCACCAGCCGTGGCCTTAGGGGCCACGTGAAAGATGACCTCACCATAGCCTCGTGCCTAAGACCTTGCGAGAGGGCTTCGCACCCAAGCTCACCCGCGGGTTGGCCTCGTGCTTGGGCACCCCGCGGGACCTCTCACACCTTACCCCTTTAATCCAACCAACAAAGTTTACCTCCCATATGTATCATTTCCCGTCAATAAGCAATCTGATGCTTAGATAGACATAAAGGGGCTAGATCAACATGCACACCTTCAGAGGGTGAAAACACCCACTAGGGGCAGGGAACACGCACGAGTACGGAATGTACCTACAAACCTGGAGGAGTCAGAATACGAATACGGTGTCCCCGCCATACAAGTAGTGGCAGTACAAGAATGGTACATGGTAAGGACTCCCTCAGCACGCTTGTGAGGTCCATACCCGACAAGTAGTGGAGGCATAATGTGATACCAAGGCAGGAGTACTTTTGCAGACCCCTCACACGTCCTAGAGCAGACCACCACTCTTCCAACACAACTACCACATGTGCTGCTACCCTGACAGTGTACTCATGTACTATTTTGTCCCAAGGGACCACCATGTATAAGGGGCCATTAGAGCCCAACTATAAATAGACCTTGACCCCTCAGAGTAAGGGGTTGGAAAATTCATTGTACACACAAGCTATTAAGCAATATACGAAGGCTCACTCCATTGTTGATCTGTGTTTATCTTTCCATAAGTTCACTCTAAGTTCTTATCTAAATATCTCCATACTTACCTTTGAGTTTTCCGATCTAATTTTGTTGATGAGATTTCACCGTCAACATAAGTTGAGCCTTGTAAATCCTCGGCTTATAAGTCGGGCCTTGTAATTCCTCCACTTATATGCTGAGCTTGTAAATCCTCGACTTATAAGTCGGGCCTTGTAATTCCTCGACTTATAAGCCAACCTTGTAAATACTCGACTTAGAAGTCCGGCCTTATAATTCCTTAACTTATAAACCAACCTTGTCAATATTGGACTTAAAATTCATACCTTGTAATTCCTCGACTCATAAGTCGAGCCTCATGAACCCCTCCACTCATAAGTCGAGCCTTGTGTCCCCTCGACTCATAAGTCAGGCCCTTTGTGTCCCTCGGCTTATAACTCGAGCCCTTTTTGAATTAAATATACCCTCGACTAGCAGGTCGAGCTTTTTGTTAGGTGCAATAAACAGACTCCCAACTTATAAGTCGAGCCTCTCAGTCGGGAATAGACACACATATAATATTTTATCATACACAGATACCACACACCACAATGTTCTTACACATGTATACACATGCATAATTATAATCATACTCATTAGCATGGCTCGAGCCCTAATCATGTTTACATTTAACAATTGGGCCATGCCCCAATCATTTTACATTTAATAGTCGTGGTGAGCCCTAATCATATTACATTTAACATTTGGGTCGAGCCCTAATCATATTACATTTAATAGTTGGGTCGAGCCCCATTCATATTACATTTAATAGCTTGGTCGAATCCTAAACGCAATTCATTCAACAACGGGGCCAAGCCCTAATCACGTATCTCATGCATCGGGTGTAGTTTTCTTACCTCGATCCTCATGCAAATAATGAAACAACCCCGAGCGCTAATCCTGACCTAAGCCTGGCTGACACCCTAGTCACAACACAAATATATGCTCATTAGGACTTAACCCCAGAACCAGAGTTCCAAACCGAACTCTAACTTTTAAAACCACTGTTCCCAGTTAACGAGGCACTAGAAATGTCTCCAGAGCCCTCAAGTAGCTCCCAAGTCAAATTCCCTAAGCCCCCCGACCAAGCCCTAAAAATCTACAATTCATCATTTCGGGGGCCCTGGTGCGATTGCACCTACCCTTGGTGTGGTCGCACCCCTCAACTCGAGCCCCTAAATTGGAACCCAATTTCCTCCTTTTCAGGACATCAGCGCGGTCGCGCTAGGTCGCCAAAACTCAAAATCTGCCAAAACACAAGTGTTCTTCCCCAAATCGCAACTCTATGATTTCCAACCGATTCCAAACCTTAAATCCGACCCATCCAATTATTTTTAACACAATTCCAACCACAAAAACTATATACTAAGCCTAGGCAACAAAACAAACTAATCAACCACCCCAAATACCACATACAACTCAACTAGGAAATCAAAACCATACAAACTCAATAGCATTATTTGAATATCAAAACAGAGGAAACCTCACCTCTAAATTTTGAATTCTCTTTTGATGAAGATGACCTTGGTTATCTCTATTCCCAAACCCAACTGCTAATCCACAAGATTCCCCCTTCAATCTCCACCAAAATTCAATTCCTTGGCCTAGCTTTCGAGTTCTTTGTAGGCTTTGTCCAAAATTCTCTCAAAACCAAAGAGTGGTGTCCTGAACGTGTGAGCCTAGGTGGAGTTGCCCATTGCTATCTAATGTGGTCAAATGACCACCACACCCCTTGCCCCTTTTTACCCCAATAGTTACTCTAAGGGAAAAGTTGTCATTTTTCATAATTCCCACTAAATCTCAAATTTTCTCATATAATTTATCAAACCAATATTTCACCGATTAATTCCCGTTACTCTATAATTCCCGGTAATTTACCAAATTACCAAAATACCCCTAAGCTCGCCCAGAGCTAGGTATTTTACCTCATTGTGACTTTTTCGCTAACTGGCTCCCTAGGATTGCCTCGTGCCGAGTAACTCAAACATATTCACATAATAATGTTGTCGCAATCATATATCACACATATTTACAATTATACCCCTAATTGGTCAAAATTACGAAAATGCCCTTCTAATAAGAAACGGGCCCACATGCATATTTAATACACCTAAACATGCAAGCATACTCATATCATAATACAATTCACATAACAACATGGTCATAACACATAAGCATTCAATTAATTCAATTATTGCCTCCCGCCCCCCTAATCCAGGCACTAAGCCATATTAAGGAATTTGGGGCTTTACAGTAATAGTGTACATTGACCATTCTACCATCAAGTATTTGATGACCAAGAAAGATACAAAGCCTTGCTCATTACATGGGTCCCGATCTAACACGATCGACCTCAGAGCTCCCTGAAGATGTACTATCTCTCTCACATAGAGATCTATGTACTGGTCAAATGTATAAGTCATCCTCACTGGTAGAGAGTGAGCTGATTCGATGTATCTGACTACAATAACCCACACCGAATTGTGTTGACCCACCGTCTTGGCAATCCCACCAAAAAATCCATTGTGATGTCTTCCTGTTTCCAGTCTAGGATATCCAAGAGCTATAATAGCCCCGCTGGTCTCTGATATTCAGCCTTGTCTTGCGAACACGTCAGACACTTGGCCACATACTCGGTTACATCCTTCTTCATCCACGGCCACCAATATAAAGTCCTCATGTCTTGTCGCATCTTCGTGGTGCTGAAATGTAGGAGTACGGGGTAGTGTGAGATTCGTCCAAAATCTCCCATCGTATAACAGTATCCATCATAATACATATCCGACCTTTATATCTCAGTAAACCTAAATCTGATACTATATAGTCCATAGCTACCCCAGCTAGGACGTCCCCTTTGATCCTCATCAGTTGTGGATCACCCAACCGACCATCATTTATTCTCTCCAACAGTGTAGAATGTAGCATAATGTTGGCCAACTGGCACAACAACAACTCTACTCCCTGTAATTGATCAATTAGATCACCTATCCTTGACAAATGATACATGTTCTTAATGGTGAACTTATTCAGTTCTCTATAGTATATGTAAATCCTCAAAGACCCATCCTCTTTCATCACAAATAGAACTTGGTGCACCCTATGGCGAGAAACTGGGTCTGATAAAACCCAAGTCTAACAACTCTTGTAATTGTATCTTCAGTTCTTTCAACTTTACTCGGGCCATTCTGTAAGGTTCCCTAAACACTGGCTCTATCCCAGGTGTCAGTTCAATAAAAATTATGTCGCTCTGTGTGGCGGCTACCCTGATAATTCCTCTAGAAACACATCTAGGAATTCACAGACTAACCTAGTCTATTCTGGTCCCACTGGCATGACCTGAGTGGTATCCACCACACTGGCCAGGAATCCTATGCAACCTCCTCGCAATAGGTCTCTAGCCCTGAATGCTAAAAGCATAGGTACTTGGGGTCCATGCACAGTGCCAACAAATACAAAGGGGTCCTCACCCTCGGGCTCAAAGGTTACCATCACTTTCATACAATCTATGGTTGCCCCATACTTCTCTTAACCATTCCTGACCCAGAAATCATGTCAAAGTCATTCATAACCAACTCTACTAGGTCAACTGAAAACTCTGTGTGGTCTACTATCACTGACAGTGATCTATCCCATCTTCTGGATCCTACCAACTCCCTCAGATAACGTCTTCTACATCTAGTGCACATTAGATATGTCCTCCAGTTCCTGTTGCCGCTCTAGCGGCTAGTCTGTACACCCTGTGGCCTTCTATCAAGGCCGGAAGCCAACATAGTATTCGGGGTCTTCCTTTTCTGGTCACTAGGGCCTCCGCCCCTACCAAATCCTATAAAGGGAGATCTCATTCTCCCTGTATCCTCTCTTGCCGCACTCTCGAGCCAGATCTTGTTCTCAATGCCCTCTGCAGTAGGGGCTCTTTTTACTACCTGAGCGTATGATACCACTCCAGGCACTGACGTAATTCTGACATCTCGGGCTATCATAGACCGTAACCCCTCAATGAATCTTTCCTTCCTTGTCCCATCGGTGGGCACGAATTTCACAGCAAACTTGGCTAATCTATCAAACCTCAGTGCATACTCTGTCACTGTCATATTGCCTTGTAACCATTTACTGAACTTTTTAACTTTTGCAGCTCTAACTGGCTCATTATAATACTTTTCACTGAACTAAGTTCTAAACACTTCCCAATCCAAGGTATTAATGTTCCTAGTCAGGGATACTACCTCCCACCAGATTTGGACATCCTCCCAAAACATATACATGGCCCAAACCACTCTCTTGTTGCCCACCATCTCATAAGGTCTAGGATGGATGTAATCATCTCATCCATTACTCTACCTTGAGTGGATCTGCGCTACCCTCAAAACCGAAGGGTGCTATTTCCTTAACGGTTCATATAACAACTCCTAAGAGTTCTCTATCTCAGACTACTGTTATACAGCCGGTACTGCAGCAACAGGTGGTACCACTGACGCAGTGTTCCCCATCGGAACCTGCTACTGTCCCAACTGAAAAATCTATTCTTCCTGCCTCCACAGCCTAGCTTGCATATCAGCAAGCACCTGCTGCCAAATTTTAGGAGCTAGCAGAGGGGTTTTACCCTAATTATCATTTTGAACCTATATTCCATGGCCGACTTGCAGATTTGACTACCCTGGAAGCATACTTCCAAACATGTACCTTGCTGCAGTAATCACTTCGGCCATTTAGGTAGCAATAACTAAACCCCTTGCCGCCCTATGGCCCAAGACCGAACAAACAAACATTCACACTCAACAGTCATGCTAATAAGCATGTCAATACATATTCATACCCAAACATGGTGCTAATAAGCACTTCCTAACATTTATAAACAAGAAATGGTGCTAATAAGAATTTTCTGGCACTCATAGACAATTAACGATGCTAATAAGAATTTTTTGACATATACAGACAAAAAACGATGCTAATAGGCCTTTCTTTAACATTTAAATGTGCTAATAAGCATTTCCTAGCATACTTGTATCTATAACAGCGCTAATGATCGTGTCCTGACTTACATGTCCATATAACAATGCTGATAAGTGCTTCTTTTTGCATTCACAAGTAATTTCAATGCTAATAAGCATCCCTATATCCTCATACATATACAAACATGCTAGTAACCATGGTGATTCATAGTCATGTTCAAACAAAGTGCTCATAAGCATGTTCTTAACATTCACAAGCATTAATAGCGCTAATAAGCATGTTCCTGTCATTCATATACATAACATAATGCTATTAGGAAATTCTAACATCCAAAATCAATAACGATGCCAATGAGCATTCCTTCTAACATTTAACGGTGCTAATAAGCATCCCCTGGCATACATGCACATATAGCAGCGCTAATAAGCATTTTTGGCATTTAAGAGCATTAATGATGCTTATAAGCAATCTTACAGCATTTACAAGCCACTATTGTGCTAACAAGCACATCTTTAACATGCATAAAATAGTCAAGGGTTGGGCCCTATCAAAATAGCTCATGCTTTCTATTTAAACAAGCAGGTAAGGCATATATATTTCATTTAAGCAATTGCACACATAACTATACTAATAGTTACCGAACCCTGAGTCGAGCTTGTCTTTAGCGGCGAGTGTACATGCCTAGTCCATCATCAGGAACCCTTAAACCTTGGCAACTCTGATACCAAGTTGTCACGCCCTGCTAATTAGGATCTGTTACCACGTGTGTTTAAAATTAGTGTTGGACTCGCTAAATGAGTCATTTGGACTAAAACATGTGATTAAGCCACTAATGGTTCATGTACTGAAAACCTTGGCCAATGAATAAACATTTCCATTAGAAGAAAACTTTAGTCTTTACATGGGATCCAAAAATAAAAGATTAAAATTTTGTTTACAACTCAGGGAATACAAAACAAGCCGACCTAAGCGGCAAAACAGGGTCTAACCCTAGTTCCCCCTACGATACCTCGGTCGTGGTGGTCGAGCAGACAACATATGTACACACCACCCCTAACGCTCTCCAAATTATGGCTAGCCAAGCTACTCCTCACCCTTACCTGCACCACAAAGCACCCGTGAGCCAAAAGACTCAGCAAGAAAACCTACTAATAGAATACAACAGCATGCTTGACAGTAATAACCGAAACCAATCACACACACTGTACCAGTAAGTGACCATAGGGTCACACAAGTGTGTGTTTCACTCCCATTCATTCATATGGCATTCGAGCCAGTCATGTGCATGATGCATTCCTAGGGTGGCCTAGCCCCATTCATATTACATTTAATAACTTGGTTGAATCCTAATCATAATACATTCAACAACGAGGCCAAGCCCTAATCACGTATCTCACGCATCGGGTGCAGTTTTCTTACCTTGTTCCTCGTGCAAAATAATGAAATGACCCAAGCGCTAATCTTGACCAAGCCTGGCAGAAACCCTAGTCACAACACAAATATATTTTCATCAAGACTTAACACCAAAACCCGAGTTCCAAACCAAACTCTAACTTTTAAAACCATGGTTCCCAGTTAACGAGGCACTAGAAATGTCCCTCGAGCCGTCAAGCGGCTCCCAAGTCAAATTCCTCGTGTCCCCGGGCCTGGCCCTAAAAATCTACATTCCATCATTTCGGGGCCCATGACGCGGTAGCACCTACCATTGGCACGATCGCACCCACAGAAATATTGGGACTTCTGGGCCATTAGCATGGTCACGCCTACCCTTGGCGCGGTCGCGCCCCTCAACTCGAGCCCCTAAATTGGAACCCAATTTCCTCCTTTCTAGGACACCAGCGCGGTCGCGCTAGGTCACCAAAACTCAAAAATCTGCCCAAAACACAAGTGTTCTTCCCCAAATTGCAACTCTACGATTTCCAGCCAATTTCAGACCTCAAATCCAAACCATCCAAGTTTTTTTAACACAATTCCAACCACAAAAACTATATACTAAGCCTAGGCAACAAAACCTACTAATCAACCACCCCAAATACCACATGCAACTCATCTATGAAATAAAAATCATACAAACTCAAGAACATTATTTGAATACCAAAACACAGGAAACCTCACGTCTGAATTTCGAATTCTCTGGCGATGAAAAGGACCTTGGTTATCTCTATTCCCAAATCCAGCTACTATCTACAAGAGTCCCCCTTCAATCTCCACCAAAATTCAATTCCATGACCTAGATTTGGAGTTCTTTGTAGGCTTTCTCCAAAATGCTCCCAAAACCAAAGAGTGGTGTCCTGAACGTGTGAGCCTAGGTGCAACTTCCCATTGCTAACTAATGTGGTAAAATGACCACCATACCCCTTGCCCCTTTTTACCCCAATAGTTACTCTAAGGGAAAAGTTGTCATTTTTTCATAATTCCCCCTAAATCTCAAATTTCCTCATATAATCTATCAAGCCAATATTTCACCGATTAATTCCCGTTACTCTATAATTCCCGGTAATTTACAAAATTACCAAATTTACAAAATTACCAAATTTCCAAAATACCCCTAAGTTTTCCCCGAGCCATGTATTTTACCTCGTTGCGACTTTTCTGCTAATTGGCTCCCTAGGATCGCCTCGTGCCGAGTCACTCAATTATATCCACATAATAATGTGGTTGCAATCATATATCACACATATTTACAATTATACCCTTAAAGGGTCAAAATTACGAAACTACCCTTCTAATATGAAATGGGCCCACATGCATATTTAATACACCTAAACATGCAAGCATACTCATATCGTAATACCATTCACACAATTCACATCAAACATGCTCATAACACATAAGCACTCAATTAATTCAATTATTGCCTCTCAGCCCCCTAATCCAGGCACTAAGTCATATTTGGGAATTTGGGGTGTTACAGTAATAGTGTACAATGACCATTCTGCCATCAAGTATTTGATGACCAAGAAAGATGCCAAGTCCCATCTCATTAGATGGGTTTTACTGCTGCAAGAGTTTGACATGGAGATCCATGATAAAAAGGGCACAGAAAATTCAATAGTAGACCATTTGTCAAGTCTTGAGGTGGAAGAGAGCCATAATGACCAGGAAGTGCAAATAAATGATAACTTCCCTTATGAGAAATTATTTGGGGTAAGTGATATTTCTATATTTTGACTTGGTACGCTGACTATGTGAATTTCTTGGTAGCAAAAGTTGTGCCTCCTATGATGTCAAGGCAACAGTTGAAGAAATTTTACTCAAAGGTGAAGCACTACTATTGGGAGGAGCCTATTCTCTATAGGCATTGTGTAGATCACAATATTCGTCGGTGTGTGCCTGAGGATGAGATGCACTCAATTCTCACCGATTGCCACGCTTTGCAATGTGGTGGGCATTTTGGAGCATCAAGAATAGCAGTGAAGGTATTCCAAAGCAGATTGGCCGAGTCTGTTTAAACATGATAATTCTTCTGTGAAATCTTGTGATCATTGCCAATGTACCGGAAAGAGCCTATGACAATGCAAAGATCTACAAGGAGCGCACCAAGGGTTGGCATGATAAAAACCTAATCAGAAAAGAGTTTCAACCCAGGCAACAGGTACTTTTATTTAACTCAAGGTTGAGACTATTTACTGGCAAGTTGAAATCAAGGTGATCTGACCCTTATACTGTTGTGAAAGTTTTTCCTTATGGATCGGTGGTAGTGCAAGGCAAGAATGGCACGCCATTCAAAGTGAACGGTCAATGGTTGAAACCATATTTGGGTGGTCCTATCGACCAAGCCAAGTCAGTGATCCTCTTGAAGCCCATCTGAAAAAGGAGTTCAGTGTCCGATTAAATGATGTTAACGACGATGCCTTTGGGAGGCATCCCATATTTCTTATTTGCTTTCTTTACTTTTTGGTCTAGTTGGAAAAAAATTTAAGTTTAATTTTTGCACTTGTAAATTATGAATTTTTGGATTAGTTTTGTAAATATGGAATCGTGGAAAGCGTGAAAACTCAAAAAAATGAAAAAAAAAAATGCAAGTAGAAATTTTTTTTTGTTAAGGGCCGCGGCTAAGCCTCTTATAGAAACGAAGGAGTTCTACCAAAGAGAAGCATGCCGCGGTGCTCAAACCCACGTAGTAGCAGAAAAAGGAGGCGAGTCGCGACAAAGACAAAGGAGGGTCACAGCCCCTAAAGCCAAAATTCTCAGAAAAATGAGGCGAGCCACGGCCCTTAGTTACGCTACTGGTTTAAAGAGGAACAAACCCTAAATTTTCTCCACTTCTTCACTTTACATTTTTTTTTTTCCTCTTCCCCATACCTCCAAATCGACCCTCAATAATCCATCCTTTTTCATTATATCACCATCCCTAAACCATTTCTCATCTCCATTTTCCATCATTTAACCTAAAACACAAATTTTCTCCTCCATAAAACCCTATATCCAAAAATCACCATTCTATACCATGGAAGTCTGAAATTGTGGTTGGAAAAGGAAGGGAAGAGTGAAAAAAAGTGTTTTCTCACTCAAGTAAGTACAATTTATCATTTTTTTATGTGAATTGTCAGTGCTAAGTTGGTAGTCTGTGGATAAATTGTTGAGTGGGAATTATTGTGGAGCAATTTTGTGGCTTGTGAGTGAAAGTGAATTGTTGGTAAATTTTTGGATTATTTTGGTGATATTTTGATTTTGGGGTAGTGAGAAAAACAAGGGGAGGTTCTGCCCAATTTTTTCTAGGAAGTTTGGGGATTGAAATCGATTGTAAACTTGTGCGATGGGTCCTAAAAGAAATCCTACAAGAGTTGCTCATTCAAAGAAAGCCTCATCATCCCGAGCCCCCCAAACACAGCCACCACCACCACCCACTGGCTTTAATAACAACAAATTCAAAACTATAGAGGTTACAGACTTGTTTAAAAGAATCAATGGGCAATGGGTTGTTCCGGAAAAGGGAATGGAGTATCAAGTAGAACCATATCCGAATGATCTCCCATACGAGTCAATAAGAGATGAAATTACTATAAGAAATTGGGGTGTGTTTTGTAAGCCCATACAAGTGGATAGTGCTAGCTACTCTCAACTATATGTGTTTTATGAAAATTTTCCAAGTCAAGATGATGAGCTAAAATTTTTTGTTCAGGGAAAGGAGGTGTCATCCGACATTGATTCTTTCAACACTTTGCTCCACCTACATACTCTTCCAGAAACTGAGGATGAACATTGGCAGTTGGCTAATTTTTGCGAGTTAGATTATGTAGAGGTGGCGGAGACATTGACCATGTCGGGGGATCGATTTAATTATCATGGTGGTGAGCCAAAGCATTTGTTCCGATGGCAAGTGAATCACATTGCCTGTGCATGGGCTTATTTTGTGAGTGCTCGTCGGTTGCCCAGCACTCATTTATCCTCTATTGATGGGGAGAGATGTATGTTGGTTTACGCTATCATGACCGGAAAATTAGTGGACGTGGGACATGTACTCAGATATAGCATCAGAAACATCAGTAAGTTCAACACCACTGGTGGCTTGGCGCATGGCATGTTTATTACTTAGTTGTGTGAGACTTATGAGGTTTCCGTGATTTGAGGAGACAACATATGGAATCCCATGAAACCGATCACTCTGTCTATGGTTCATGTTTTTCCTCCAGCCTCTCTTGAGCCCCCACAACCTGGCCAAGCCCCCAAACGTCCACGGGGTAGAGAAGATGAGGAGGCTGATCCCGTTGGTACAGATGAAGCTGATGATGCTAGGTCGAGTGGTAGTGTGCCCTATTTGGCTATTGGTGGGCCCATTGATTACCATACTTAGCACACATATAATCAGCTGGCTTACATCATTCAACAAAATCAGTATATGATCCAGTCACATCATGCTCAAAACCAACATTTGAATCAATATATGGAGCAGCGTAGTGAGTATGAAGCACAGCACATGGATGCGCTCAATGCTTTAGTACAATGGTGTTCGATGAGTGAGGCCGACCAGAATACGTTTA
Organism: Humulus lupulus; assembly: GCF_963169125.1. Taxonomy (NCBI): domain Eukaryota; kingdom Viridiplantae; phylum Streptophyta; class Magnoliopsida; order Rosales; family Cannabaceae; genus Humulus; species Humulus lupulus. The sequence continues at coordinate 246,286,503 of NC_084802.1, forward strand.
TGTATCCCCCGCCGTACATGCCCTACAACCCACCGCCTCCACCACCGCCATACTAATGTGGCAGGTATCCCATTCAGTATGTTTTCTTTTCTTTTCTTTTTATGACACATTGGGACAATGTGTCAATTATGTTTGGGGGAGGAGATTTACTTTTGTTTTGTATAGATTGAATAATTTGTTTTTATATTTTAGTTGTGTATTGTGTTTGGTTACTCTTTTATTTACTATGTTGTTGTGTCTAAAATGGTTAGAGTGTCGTGTTTGTGTGAATCAAGTTGTCAATGCTAGCCTATGATATAGAAAAAAATGTCATGCAAATTTTTGAAATTTTTGATCAATTGAATTTGTGTGCTTGGTTAGACATCATTGGTAGCTTGTTTTGATCCATGAAAAATAAAAGAATGTTTATCCATGATTGAAAAATTCTTTGCAATTTGAATTTGAATGTATACATTGTTGAAAATTTGCTTGTGGTTTGATAAATGAATGAATCTAGAACTTGGTTGTTTATCATTTGAGATGAAATCCTAAATGAGATATGCTTAAGAAAGTCATTTAGGCAATTTCTTGGAACATTTGAGCCTTTCAAGCCAACTCAAAAGTAATTTTCCATTATTACCCTTGTTGAGCCTAAAATTATCCTCTTTGTTGTTTAACACCAATTCTATGCCAAATAGACATTTTGTTAGTTTTCATTCCTTTATCAAATTACTATGAGCATATGGATAAATAATGGAGAAAAAAATTGTAATGGGATGTGATTAGTTTTGTAATTTGGTGTATTGTAATGAAGAGTAAAAATGTTCAAAATGCAAAAAATAAAAAAATAGTAAAAAAAAGAAAAATAAAAGAAATTTGAAAATCCAAGCTACACTCTTGTTATGTTTTCACAGAAACAAGTTTGGGGGAGTTTAGTTTGAATAAAAATATATATTTATATGAATGATCAAGTGAAATAAGTGTTTCTCAACCTTTACTTGGGTTCATATGGGGTTTTCTTTGGAAATTGTTTGGGTGAACTGTTGGTCTGTAAGTTCATATGCTCATCGTAATTTGGAGCCTAAATGACATATATCTACCCATTGCCTAAGCCTATTGTTATGAGCCTAAAGTCCTAGTGATTCGTGAGCATATTTGGTCTACATTAGTGGAGAGTGATGAACAATGTAGGCATATGGATCAAAGGTTTGATGTTCTGATGGTAAGTTTTGACATGCATAAATAAGATTCAATTGTTGAGTAATTTTTGTGATTATGGTTGAATAGGCATTTTTGGATTGAATCAGATTGTCGGTGTTGTTTAACTGAAATTTTGAATTGTTTCTACAAATCGGGATTTTGGACTTTTGTGTGAGATTTTTTGAAAATGAGGCTAATTCAGTGTTGTTGACTTGATTCATAAGTTTTGTCTTCTAGGTTTTTGAGTTATCTAGTGTTGTGAGTTTACTGTGAGCCTTTACTCGAGGGTGCATAAAGGTTATGTTTGGGGGAGTTTGTTGAGTCTCATTTTGTGTTGTGTTTAGGTTGTGTTTTAGATAGCTTTTATTAAGTTTTTCTATTATTCAGTGCAGTATTACGCTTGTCTTTGTTGTTCTTCAGGTTTTAGTCAATAAATAAAGGAAAAGAGCAAATGAAGAAAATTTGCAGAAAAACGATGAAAAATCGACTTCTTCGTGTTGTTTCCATGAAAAGATGAATCCTCAAGATATTTTATGGCTTCAATGAAATTTTGGGACAAAAAGTGCTTAAATTGAAGAAGTTATTAAGACCTGCAGCACAGCTTGGTGGTGCTGCGGCCAGGCCCTTTACAGAATGCTTGTTTTCAAGGTTCTGCATAGGCCGCGGTGCTGGAAGGAGGGACTGCGGCGCTGAGGAATTCTCAAGCCCAGAAAAATGCACGGGTCAAGGCAGAGGAATAGATAGGTCGCGTCTCACCTGAACGAAGGGAGCCAAGATTAGGGACACGAGTTATGGCGCTTGAATAGCTGGGCCGCGACTCACATTGCTTCAGAAAGAAAATTAGGTTATAAACCTAATTCCGAAAGGAGAGAGGCATCAGACTTTTCGGGGAGCAAGGAATACACCATGGAGCACCGCCAATTATTTTCAAGAGTTCTTTTTGTTTTACATTAGAATTCTATCCTATCTATGATTATTGTGTGATATTTGATTGGTCATCTAGTATCATAATATACATGTTTTTTTATCAAAATCTAAAAAGTGAGATTTAATTATGCTTTGATAGGTTGGACATAAGCTTAATCATTGAACAAGAGTATCGTGATTGTTTATGTGGCATATAAAAATTGTGAATGTTAAAGCTTCCTAGTTGATGAATTTATCATAGAAATATAGAAAATCATCATCTAAGTCGAGGTTTGTAATTCGTAACTTGACTATAAACTGCTTTTGACAAATTTCTAGCTTGATAAGAAGGAGAAAAGAAAACCTGCATTTGTAATTGATAGGAGGGATAGCTGATGAGATTAAAAACCCTCATTGTTTAATCTTGAATTTATTTCTTGTGTTTCTTTATCTTTCATTATTCTTGAAATTTATAATAGTTTATGTTGACCCTCGATTTGGTCAACGACACGGAGTCAATAAAAACGATAGAAATAAGATCAATTGAACTCAAGAAGATAAACGACCCCAAAATTTATAGTGATTCAGCCCCAAATTATGGTAATGACTTACATCCACTTCGTGTTCTTATTATTTTAGAAGAAATCCAAAACCTGCAATCAGTGAACTAGGGTTCACGAGTTTCACAAGCTTGAAGGTGAGTACAAATTTTGTGGATAAAACACTATTCTTCTCTCTTGATTACCCATAATTCCCCCCTCTTCAATGAGTCTCTTGAGTCTTATTTATAGGCTCAAGGATCTTTTTATGGGTCGATGGGCCATGTATGTATTTTGATACAAACATATTGAAATAGTAACAGAAATTACAATCTTTACATAAAAATATGATCAAATATCTTTAGAAATATTTGATATGTTACGGCCATCCTGGTTGCATATGAAACACGTCTTCTGTCATACGGTTAAGCATCTTCTTGATCTATCAAGCAACTTCACCTCTAGTCGATGGTCGACCTGAACATAATTACTTAAATAGTCACGTGAAACTTGCGTGTGCACTAATTTTTCCACGTCAGCAGGTAATTCTTTTTTGGGTAAACATTTGCCCCCCAAGTTTATTTTACTGCAACCAGCATTTAATAAACTTACTCGACCATCTACTCATCTGACCTGCCACATCTGTCAGTACCTTTTCAAGAAAGCATGCAATCATGACCTTTACAGTTTCCCAAAAATATTTTGATGGTTATTGCAATTCCCCATACATCAAAATCCCATTCCCATAATTACTCTTCAATAACGCTTCAAGCAGTATAAATATATTCCAGACATGGCCTTAGATCTATCTTTGTCGAGCGGCCTTCTTTTTTGTTGTACAGGTGGAAAGTTTTTGTCTATATTCAAGACATGGCTGATCACTGTATGGTCTATCCCAACCATATCTTTATGCGACAAAGCAAAGACCCCCTGGTGCTTCTTCAAAAATTCCACTAGCTTGTGTTTCGTTGTTGTTTCTAAGATTTAACCGACTTTCACAACCCTGATTGGATCTGTCTCTTCTAGTTGGACCTCCTTGAGGTCCTCCACGGGTCCAACATTTTCTTCAAAATCCCCTAAGCGAGGATCTAAGTCCCTATCCTGACTTTGGGCAACACCCTATTTGGTGTCTTGTTCACCTGATTGGGCATGTGTTTCATTTATTACCAGCAACCTTTTTTCGGCTCTATCCCCCGATCCGCCTCTTTTTGCTTTTGTGATCAAGGAATTGTAACATTCTCGTGCTTCTCGCTGGTTTCCCAACACGCACCCAACTCCTACATCAGTTGGAAACTTCATGACTAAATGACAGACCGAGGTTATGGCTCGCAAATCGACAAGTATAGATCTCACGATCACAACATTATATGTAGAAGGACAATCAACTACTATGAAAGTAGCGAATAAGGTCCTGTTCGCAGGTGCGACCCCTGCTGTGACTGGGAGTCTAATCGAACCTGTTGGCGCGAGCCCTTCGCCAGAAAAACCATAGATGGTTTGGTTGCATGTCTCTAAATCTTGCACTGATAATTTCATTCTTTCTAGTGAAGATTTATAAAAAATATTGACCGAGCTTCCTGTATCCACCAAAACCTGTTTTACCATCATGTTGGCGATCTAAACATCTATGATCAGAGGATCTGATTGGAGAAATCAAACATGCTGAGCGTCCAGCTCAAAGAAAGTTATCAACTCTTCCTTTGTTCGAGCTTTTTTGGGAGTTCGCTCCTCGACATTTAGCATTTTGATATCCTGGTCGTTACGTAGGGTTCTGGCATATTTCTCTCTTGCCTTACCACTGTCGCCAGCTATGTGTGATTCCACGCAAATAGTCAACAATGTACCAGTAACCGGAGCTGGCTGTAAAGGAGGCGAGCGTTGGCGCACAGGTGCTTGCTCGTTGCCTCTGTGAGCCTCTTGTTGAGAACCTCCAACTGATCACACATACCTCCTCAGATGTCCTTGTCAGGTAAGTAACTCAATCTCATCCTTGAGCTGGTTACACTCGTTGGTGTCATGGCCATAGTCGTTATGAAAATGACAAAACTTGGCCGTGTCCCTTTTGGAGATATCTTTCCTAATCAGGGTTGGCTGCCTAAAAGGAATGGTGGTGTGACTGGCCTGATATACTTCCGCTCGGCTATCGAACATGGCAGTGTACTTGGTGAACCTTGGTTCGTACCTATTCTGTTTTGGGCGCTTGTTATCAGCTGTTGTCGGTTCGTTGTTTGCCTTTTCCCCCCATTTTTTCCATTACCTTTGTCGTTGTTGTTGGCTTGCCAAACCCATTGGCGGCTTTGGTGGGGTCTTCTTTCTTGCCCTGGTCATCCATAGTAGACTTTCCTTCATTGGCGATAGCCTCCTCAAGCTTGATATACTTGTCTGCTCGATCTAGAAATTATTGAGTGCTCTTGACTCCATTCTTTTGCAAACTACTCCAGATAGGAGAATGGCGTCGTACTCCAACAGTGAGAGCCATCATCTTTCCCTCATCTCCAACTATTTTGGCCCGAGCAGTTACTCGCATGAATCATTGTATATACCCTTTTAGGGTTTCTCCTTCCTTTTGCTGAATCTCGACCAGCTGATTGGCCTCTATTGGGTGTATTCGACCAACATAGAACTGTCCGTAAAACTCCTTTACGAACATTTCCCCAAAATCTATGCTGGCCGAAGGGAACTTGAAATAGCACTCCTACGTAGATTTGGATAACATGGCAGGAAAAATCCTGCATCGAGCATTATCTAACACCTTTTGGATGTCCCTCTGTATCTCAAATTTATTAACATGAGAGACAGAATCTTCTCCTCCTATGAAGTTGGGTAGAATTGGCATCTTAAATTTGCTCGGAGTTTCTGCCACAACAATTCTATGAATGAATGGGGTGCCATTCCTCTAATCAAATTCTATATGGGATGCCATGTTCCCAACTAATTGCTGCACAACCTGATTTAAGGCATCTATTTGGGCCTATATAGCATCCGCGGCTGGGGGGAAGTACTCATCGTGCCTTTCCCTTCGATTATTGAGTACATCCCTCAGGTCTTCATCCTTTCGCCTTTGCTCGCTTGCACCTAGTCGGTCGATGACATTGGGCTATTTAGGCTGCCCCACAACATTTTGGCTTATAGGTCAGTTCTCCATTGGCGGAGGATTTTGTCGCTCACCTCTCTCTTCCTGCTATCGACCAGCGTTCCTTCTGCTAGAATCTACTTCATTATAATCATGGCCATCTCTAAATTGTGACCTATGAGGGTGCGACCTGATGTTCGCACTATTTCCCTCTCTTCCTGCTGGTACATCCCGATAGACAGAGGGCTTGCATTGGTCGGTAGGTCCCCTGACATTACTGTGTCGTGGGGGACCCCTGACTGTAGAGCCTGAATCCACCTGTCTTTTACTTCCTGAGGGACATTGTCCCATACTCGAAGGGTTTTTCTCCCCAGCTGTCTGGCGTCTAGGGCTTCTAGGATGTTACTCGACCCTACTCTGACTTTGCTGCTGGGCGTGATCTCGACCAGCGCGAGAGGGTGGTCGCTGCTCAGGATCCTAGACCGACCTCTCCTATTGTGCAGTAGGAGGCTTCTCTAGTCTTTGAGGATTCCTTGGTTGTGGTGGATTATGGTGATACTGGGGATGCTCTGAATGTGGATTTTGTTGAGGGTGAGTGCTGGGTGGCTAATCCGGTTGGGAGGCAGGTGCAAGATGTCCTCGTGCCAATTGAATGACTACTTCCAAGGCTGCAATGGCATCCCTTTGTCAGTGTTCCATGTTAGCTTGTCGCTCATTCATTTCTTGGCGCTGCTGGTGAATCTCCCTCTGTTACAACACCATTGTTTCAGCTACATTCTCTTGATTAGCCCTCAAATTAGCTAATTTCTCTTACAATACAATCAAAGTCGTCTGCGGGGTTTCAAAATCCATCTCCTCCTCTTCCAACTCCACCTGTGGCTCATCTTCTGCTACACCTTGTGGAGGAGGTTGATTTGGCATATTCCCAGAGGTTTGCCCTGCTTTCCTAGTTATTTTTTCCATTTGATCTTCTTGAAAGTCTTGAGTTCAACTCTCAATGAAAGCACCAAAATGTTGACCCTTGATTTGGTCAACGACACAGAGTCAATAAAAATGATAGAAATAAGATCAATTAAACTCAAGAAGATAAACGACACCAAAATGTATAGTGGTTCAGCCCCAAATAATGGTAATGACTTACATCCACTTCGTGTTCTTATTATTTTAGAAGAACTCCAAAACCTGCAATCAGTGAACTAGGGTTCACGAGTTTCACAAGCTTGGAGGTGAGTACAAATTTCGTGGATAAAACACTATAATTCTCTCTTGATTAACCAAAATTCCCCCTTCTTCAATGAGTCCCTTGAGTCTTATTTATAGGCTCAAGGATCTTTTTATAGGTCGATGGGCCATGTATATATTTTTTATACAGACATATTTAAATAATAACAGAAATTACAATCTTTACATAAAATTAGGATCAAATATCTTAGAAATATCTGATATGTTACGACCATCCTGGTTGAATATGAAACATGTCTTCTATCGTACAGTTAAGCATCTTCTTGATCTATCGAGCAACTTCACCTCTTGTTGATGGTCGACCTAAACGTAACCACTTAAATAGTCACGCGAAACTTGTGTGCGTACTAATTTTGCCACGTCATCAAGTAAGTCTTTTTTGGGTTAACAGTTTATGTTAATGTTCTTTACTTTTACAACCAAAAATATTGTTAACCAAATAGATACAAAAAAAAATTAATTGATTGGTAATTGATAATTCAGTCCTTGTGGGACGATACGAGGTCTTACCAAGACTTATTACAAATTGTGACTGTGTGCAGTTGCATAGATATTAAATTTCGCAAGAACTGTGACGTCGCCACCGCCCTTTTCAATAAGGCTGGGGAGCTATTCACCTCAGTAACTGTCATTGTCTGTCGAGTTCGAAATGGTTTTACTCATTTTTTCATGACTTATTCAGAGCCTTTTAGCCTTCATTCGCCAGTTCTAGATGAGCCTTTTAGCCTTCATCCGCCAGTTCCAAATGCGTCTTTTAGCCTTCATCCACCAGTTCCAAATACTGAGCCATGAAGCAGCCACTAGACTCGAACATGCACATGAGCCAAAGCTTCCCAAACCCGAGCTGAAGATGCCCTCAAAGAGGCGAGAAAAAAGATTGTGGAGATCAAATGGGAACGAGATACGATAGTACCGGAACTGTCCTCCAAGACGACTGAGCTCAAAAAGGTTCAGAAGCTCGACACCAAACTCAAGGAGGAAAAGGCCACCACCTTCGAGGTCAGGGAGGGCAAAAAGGCTCATCTTCTAGAAGAGTTCAAGGCCAAAATAGATAGTGCCATCAACCTTTTCATGTATCAAATTTGGGCCATGAACCCTGACCTCGACACCAGATTTCTCACCGACAAGGAAAAGGAAAATCTGGAGAAATGGCAGACTCGCCTCGAGGAAGAGGAGGCCAAGCTCGCATCCGATGAGATGGCGAAGGCCTGTGAACAAGTTGGATCGATTGGTGTCAGAGCTTCCGATCCTTGGGGATTCAAACATGGGTTTTGACCCATGGTTTGTTTTTTTTTATTGTCATTTTTGATACCCTTGGCAAAGACAATTTACAGCTCGAACTTGAACTATTTTAATTATCTTGTAAATATTATGCTTTAATGGTATCTTTTATGATTTTAATTTTTTGGCTCGAAAATTTTTATGCACATCATCCACCTTTAGCTTTTTTTCCTTAGTATTATACAACATATTTCTGTGTTGAAATATTTCAAGCTTAGTACTAAGGGTTTGCTTTCATACTCGTTTATTCACACAAGTACACGTTCGATTTTAAGTTCGAATTTCCATGTAATTATACATAGTTTATCCGATCACTCAATTTCAACCTCATTATTTTCAAGGTTGAATACTACTTATACCACGCATTTTGAAATCACTTATTGGCGTACAGTCTCATTAGTCAAGTTATTTCTTGCTTAGTAATAGTATCTTTCCTTATCCTCGAATATGGTCTCGAGGTTACGAGGTTGAAACTTTTTTGCAAAAAATTCCAGAATTATTTCAGTTTACAAATATTGTTGATTAATCGAGACTCGTGATGAAATTAAACTTATTCTTGGTTATCAATACATGCACTTATATTCATCTTTATTTGTGCTATCTTTTTTCGATCTTGTGGTATGATTGTATAAATAACAAAAAAAATTCCCCCTTAAATTCCTATGATTAAGAGATCTTAGGTTATTGAACACTGAGAGATTGCAAATAATAACATATAAAAATGATTAAAATGAATTAAAATTTATTTATAAGAGGCCTTGTTAAAACCTTCAAGAGCAAACCATGTGGGAAAATCTAGAGAAGGGAAAATAGTGCATTTCAGAAAATACAAGCTTGGTTATAACTAAATAAACATCATTCCATAATTCATTGAGAATATGGTCGTAGATGCTTAACATTCTAAGCTTGTGGGAGTCGTTCTCCATTCAATCGAACTTGTTTATAGACTCCACGTAGAATGATGGATTCAATTTGGTAAGGTCTTTTCCAATTTTATATGATCATGCCATCCGAGGGGTCTTGTGTGGCCATAAATACGCGCCTCAACACCAAGTCTCCCAACCCAAAATGTCTATCTCGAACCCTTTTATTGAAATATCTTGTAGCCCTTTGTTGGTATGCAACATTTTTAAGTTGGGCTTCATCTCACTTTTCCTCTATTAGATCTAGGGATTCCTCGAGCCAGGAATTGTTTGCGTCTTGGTCATATGCTTCACGCCTTATAATGGGAATTTCAACCTCAACTGGCAGCATTGCCTCGCAGCCATAGGCTAGGGAGAATGGTGTGTCTGGTTGAGGTCCGAGTGGCTGTCATATAGTCCCATAGGACTTGTGGTAGTTCTTTGGGCCATTTGCCTCTAGCTTCTTCAAGCCTTATTTTCATAGAACTCTTGAGAGTCTTGTTTACGTCCTCGACCTAACCATTTTCTTGGGAATGGGCCACCGAGGAGAAGCTTTTAGTAATACAATTTTTCTCGTAGAGCTATGTAAATAGCTCGCTGTCAAATTGGGCTCCATTGTTCGAAACTATCTTCCTTGCCATCCCATATCTACAAATGATGTTTTTTGCCACAATGTCCATAGCCTTCTTTGAGGTGATTCTGGCCATAGGTTCAGCCTCGGTCCATTTTGTGAAGTAGTCAACGGCATCTACTACATATTTGACTCCACCTTTTCCCGTTAGTAGGGATCCAATGAGATCATTTCCCCATACCCCATACCGCGAATGGCCAAGGAGAACTCATCGTGGTGAGCTCGGTTGGTGGAGCTCGTGGTACCGGGGCGAACCACTAACATTTATCACAGCATTTTTCGTATTCAAATGAGTCTTCCTTTACTTGTTGGCCAGAAATATCACTATCTTATTACTTTCTTCAAGAGGTTGTGCGCCCCAGCGTGATCTCCATAAAATCAATAATGGACTTCTTCTAGGATTTTCTTAGCTTCAGGAGTGCTTACACAACGTAATGATGGCATTGAATATCCTCATCTGTACAGTCTCCCTTCCAAGATAATATACCTTGGTACTTTGTACATCAATTTTCGGGCCTCGTTTCGGTCCATGGGTAGGTTCCCAGTTTTGAGATGGTCTATTATAGGTGTCATCCATGTAGGATGCGAATCTATCATGTCGACTTTGACCTTGTCAGGCTCGCTTATGCTAGGTTCCGACAAGAACTCTACTAGTACCAAATTGAATGTGTCAACCTCTCTGGTTGTGGCTAGTTGAGCTAGGGCATCTGCGTTCGAGTTTTGTTCTTGCGGAACCTGCTCGATCATGTAGAACTCGAATTGTTCGAATGCCTTTTTGACTTTTTTCAGGTATGCTAGCATCCTAATCCCCTGAGCCTGGTACTCACTTAACACTTGGTTGACTACAAATTGAGAATCGATTTAATAGTGTATGGCTTTAGCTTTTTGCTCAAAATCTATTCAAAGTTCTGCTAGTAGTGCCTCATATTCGGCTTCGTTATTTGTAGCCTCAAAGTCAAACCTTAAGGCTGAGTGAAACCTGCTTCTTGAGGGGGTTATGAGGATAATGTCTCCCTCTGATCTGGCCTCGTTGGAAGATCCATCGACATAAAGTCTCCACAGCTCGTGGGCTAGGGTTATGACTCCTTCATCAGTGATTCATGTACAGTCGACTATAAATTCTTCCAAGGTTTGACCTTCTATTGTCATTCTCGAATGATAAGTGATTTCGAATTGCCTAAGTTCGATCACCCATTTTAATAGTCTCCCGGATGCTTCAGGTTTCACTAGTATCTGTCTTAGCAGCTAATTAGCACATGAATAGTGTGCACTTGAAAGTAAGGTCGAAGCTTTCGAGATGCATGGACCAGGCATAGTGCTAGTTTTTCCATCAGTGGGTATCTTGATTCAGCTCCCAATAGTCTTTTGCCGACGTAGTAAACTGGTCTCTGTACTGTTTTATCATCCTGAACGAGCGCTACACTAATTGAATGCTCGGTTGTAGCGAGGTACAAGTACAATGTTTACCCCATGAATATTTTGGATAAGATTAGTGATTCAGTGAGTTGTTTTTTGAGAGCCTAGAAGGCGAGCTCGCACTCATTTGACCACTTGAACTTCTTGCCTCCTCTCAAAAGATTAAAGAATGGCAGGCACTTGTCCGTAGATTTTGAAATGAACCTACTTAACGCCGCCATTCGTCCAATTTGGCTCTGAACATATTTATGCTTTTAAGGTAAAGGCATATCAATTAAGGCTTTTATCTTATCTGGGTTTGCCTCGGTGCCTCAATCGTTTCCTATAAATTCGAGAAACTTCCCCGAAGACACCCCGAATAAGCATTTTTGCGGGTTAAGTCTCATGTTGTATTTCCGAAGTATGTCAAAGCACTCCACGAGGTCATCAACATGGTTATTACTGTGTTTGGACTTAACCTACATGATGTCCACATACACTTCCATGTTATTCCCTATCTGTTCAACAAACATCCTATTCATCAGTCTCTAGTATGTGGCCCCAGCATTTTTCAGCCTGAACGGCATCACGTTGTAACAATATAGCCCTTTATCTATCATGAAGCTCATGTGCTCTTGGTCGGGTGCATGCATGGCTATCTGGTTATATCCAAAATATTCACCCATGAATGACATGATGTCGTGTCCCGAGGTTGCATCCACGAGTTGATCGATTCTAGGCAAGGGAAAACAGTCTTTCGGGCATGCATTGTTAAGGTCCGTATAATCGATGCAAGTTCGCAACTTGCCATTTGGTATTGGGACCAATAATTGGTTGGCCACCCATTCCAGGTAGAAGGCATCTCGGATAAACTATTTGCTTTTAATTTGTCGACCTCCTCTTTCAAGGCTTTCTTCCTCTCGTCGTCAAGAAGTCTTCTCTTTTTTTGTTTTGGAGGGAAATTTTTATCAATGTTCAGTGCGTGGCTCATAACGTTGGGATCGATCCTAACCATATCTGAGTGTGACCATGAGAATACATCTTGATTTCCCTTAGGAAGCAAATTAATTTCTACTTCGCTTCCTTTGCGAGGTTCTTCCCAATCCTTACCACCTTGTTGGTGTCCTTACCACCTTGTTGGTGTCCTTACCATCGAGTTGAATGTTTTCGAGCTCTTCAATGGGACCGAGATCAAATCTTTCTTCTTCAATTTCCTCTATGATTAACAGTGTTTGTGCACTAGTTTAGCCTTTTCACCTCATGGAGATATTGTAGCATTCTCGAGATGCTAATTGATACCCTTTCAACGTCCCAATACCACTGGGTGTTGGGAACTTTACAGCCAAATGCCTAATAAATGTGACTGCCCCCATCCCATAAAGGGTTGGTCTCCCGAGCAGGACATTGTAGGATGATGGGGTATCCACTACTATAAATTCCAACATCTTAGTTATCGAGACTGGATAGTCTCCTAAGGTGACTGGGAGCTCAATGGATCCTGTACTAGTGATTCCTATTAGGAACAGTTCCTAGTGCGCAGCGGAAATTGTGGTAATACAAAAAAAAATCATATAAACAATCTTTATAAGAGGATCCTTTAATATGCAATATGTTAATCAATATATAATATGAACATTAAGATAATATGAAAACGATTTACCTCTTGTAACCTATCAAGAATCATTGAATCTTTTCGTATGTATTTCGATCTTCCTATCCTTGCTTGAGTACTCACACCTAGATCTTCTAAGACATTCTCTACACCTCAAGATGTGGGTGGGCACATAGAGGACAAGGATAAATTTTTGTGAAGCAAAAGTATTCTCAACACATGATACTTTTTATTACAGGCTAGAGAGAATAGGTTTTTCTTTTTCTGAAAACGATGATAGCTTTTTCTTCTCTATTTCAAATTTGTCAAAAACTTAATGTTTCTATTTTCTATCAAATAGAATATATAGATATTATTACCATAATAATCATAATGAAGAAAAATCAATTACCTTTTATAATAGTAATGATGATAGAAAAAAATCTAACATACCATTTTAAAACCCCTTTTAAAATGATTATTTAATTAATTAAAAATAAAATTGAAAAACCAATATAAGATACATTTAATGTGCCACACGCATAGAGCAATCCAAGCCCTATGCGTGAGGCGTATCCCTGAAAAATGGGATTTTGATTTTTCATGTGTTTTTATATTTTAATCAATCAATAATTAAATATTCAGATAAGGTATCATCTTTTTTAAGGAAAAAGTTAACAACTTAAATTTCAAAATTCAAAATTCAAAATTTAAATTTACATCATCATCTTATTATTAATTAAATGAATATAATAATCAAAACCAATTTTAACTATCCATATTTATTTCTTCACACTTAAATAAAATAATTGATTAAAATCAATTTCTTTTATTTCTACACAATTTCAAAATTGCACAAATGCAATAACAAATTGTGCAACTTCAATTATCACATAATTGCACATTTATCTCAGAGAATAAATATTCTCTCAAATAGCCCATTCACAGTTCAACCCTTGTATAACCTCTTACCTTGATTAGTGTTGATAGAACCACCCCGAGATCTATGGATTAATAAGTCCAAGCTCCAACAAATAAAATATTATTAACCAAAACTCTTTGATTCAATAATCATATTTATTAATCTCATGATTATTCAACTATAAATATGAGACTGAACTATAGAGAATTAAATATATATATTTACTGAGTACTTTATTGTAACTATAAAGTGGCCATTGATATAATCATTACATACAAATTAATCCTCTATTGACGATTCATAATTAAATGGTAATAAAATTATTGTTTTACCCTTTTAATTATATCTTGATTCCTAGTGTACAATTGACTTTACTAGTGAAGGTTAATTCATAATCTCATTATGATTTGACGTCAATAACATTTTCAGTCCCAAAAGCCAACCCAAAAGGGAATCATCATTCGATCTATAAGAAGGTATAGATTCCATATCTGTTAAACTATGTCCCCAGCCATATACATCATTGGTCCCCAAAACAATTGTTCTTAGCCTGATCATTCTGAGAAACCGTAACGCATGAATCAAAGGATCAAGTAACATATATAGGAGTTTATAGTAACTTCAGAATTAAGATCAGTTTGTATATGATCATCAGTTATGTGTTTTATATACTACGAAACAGTATTTAAACAAGTATTATTAAAACACATCTGGTCCAGTTCTACATACTCTCAGCATGCAAAGTAACTCCACTAAAGTCTCCTACTACACTAGTAACCCAGATCTAGGTCACATGTATTCATAATACTTGTGGACCATACTAGCAGTAATTAGTCTAAAGATTCCATAACTTTATTTTACTATGAACTATTTAAGTTCATTATCTCAATCTCGATCCTCTCATACCAATATGAGATTGAGACCACATAGATGAACTTGGAAATTTTATGATATTTACATAATATTATTAGTAATAATATAGTACATAAGCTACATATATGCAATAATTCAATTCATTTATTTATTTCATTAAAACTATGGTCTACTACAATTGCTTTTAGGGAACAATTCCCAACAACTCCCTCCCTTGAGAATCCATACAGGGTCGTTGCGCATGCTTTTAAATCTCGAACAGATAAACCCATTTTTTTAGCGTCGCTTTATAAAGGATACTGATCGAGCTTCCGCTATCAATGAGGACATGGAGGACCCTCCTATTTGTGAGTTGGAACGTTATGACCAAGGGTTCATTGTGAGGAAATTGGACGTGGGAAGTGTCCTCTTCGGTAAAAGTGATTGGTTCGGACTCGACCCTCTATTGTTTTGGAGCTTGTGATTCAGGCACGTAGGGAGATCCATCTCCCGTCTTTAGCTCTTGGATGTACCTCTTTTGAGTGATTTGGCTCACCTCTGCAATGTGAGGTCCCCCAGCGATGGTTATTGAGTCTTCACCATCAATTGGAGGAGGTCGATTGTAACGACTCAAATTTGTTAATAAGGCTTAGGGCCTTGATTAGCGTGCCTGGAGGGCAATAGGTGAATTATGGATATAATATATGAATTTATGTGAATACGTGATAGAAATGCATGTTTAGTTGAAGTAAGTATGCATGTGGGCCCCGTTTGGATATTAGGGGTATGTTTGTGATTTTAGCCCGTTGAGGGTATAAATGTGATAAATATGATATGTATGTGATTTATCTGTGTAGCACGATCTGAGACAGTCCTAGGGAGCAGTTAGCCAGAAAGTCACAACGGGGTTGAGAATCCGACTTAGGGCGAGTCGAGAGGTGTTTTGGGTATTAGATGTATTATGGGGTTATCGAGTTACGGAAATAAATATTTGGAGATATATTTGAGGTTAGAATGTCTAGGAGGGAATATTGGGGAAATTTACCATTTTGTCCTCGGGGGACGTTTTTGGTACCCCGGGCCTTGAGGTAACCTTATAGACTTAAGTTGAATAAAACAAAACTTAGAATTATTTAGAATTTATAAGAAACTGACTCTTTCCTTCACCTCTCTTTGGAAGACTTTCTCTCCATGTGAAGCTTTGGGAAAACTCTTGGTGAATCAAGCTAGAGACTAAGAAGTGGAGCTGGGAATTTGGGGAGATTAAAGCTTGGAACTTAGAGAATCTACACAGAAACATAACTCATCAAGGTAAGCTCCTAATATGTTGAAGTGTGTCAATTTGCAGCTGGTTTTAAGGTTGAATATTAGAGTTTGCATGTTAGCTAAGTTTGGATTTGTTCTTGATTGCTTGGCTGAGTTTTGGGGCTAGTCTTTGTTAGGTTTTGATGTTGAGATTGTGTTAGAATCTTTGTGATAGTTAATCTGGATTGTTGGCTTGATTTTGGGAGTAATTGGACTGGTTTTTGAGGTGGAAATGTTGAGTTTTTCTAGGTTCGATGGGTAGGGCCGCAGCTCTGTTCTTGCTGAGCCGCAGCCCCTTTGAACTTGGGGCGTCAGGAAATTGGAGGCGCGCCGCGGCGCCCTTTAGCAAGGGCCGCGACGCGTGTGGGAAATTTTGAGGCAAGGCCTTGGGTTAAGCTGGGGGCCGCAGCATGAGTCCCTAGGGCCGCGGCGCTTAAGGTACTTTTGGGTTTTTAAGAGGTTTTAGGCTCGGGAATTCACCAGTTAAGGCTCGGGATGGATTTTATCACCCGGATTGATAGAATTCAATACCCCCGAGATTATAATTATGGTTTGAAACTAATTATTGGATTAGAACTTGATGGATGAATATTGCTAATGCGTTGTGACTAGGGTTTCGGTGAGGCTCAGGTTAGGGGATTGTGCTCGGGATATCGGTGCTCGAAAAGCTCGGGTCACAGGTAAGAAAACCACTGTTCCCACTGCAATATGTTTGTATTGCAGGGCGTAGCCCTTTGATTGAATTTGTTCATGTTCAGTATATGCTTTATTAGGCTATGAATGCAAATGTGTGAATGTTCGGCAAGAGCCGTGAACGGCGCAAGTCGAGGTCGGCAAGGCCGGGAACAGCAAGGGGCCTTGAATAACGTTAGGCATGTGGAGTGCAAGGCCGAGTGCGGCAAGGGGCTGGGAGCAGCGTTGAGCACGTGGAGTGCGAGTTGCCAAGGCGAGACCCTAAAGGATACTTGGGTTATCCTCACGGTGTGGACTTCGAACCCAGGGCCTGGTAAAGCGCCTGGGATGGCAAGGCCGTATGTGTTTAGCCTATTGATGGCCTGTTTATATGTTGAGTGTTTGTTATGCATATGTTTTTTGCTTGTAAGGGTTTTCTTGCTGGGCTTCGGCTCACGGGTGCTTTGTGGTGCAGGTAAGGGAAAGGGGAAAGTCGACCAACCATGAGTACGGAGAGCGTGAAGCGGCGTGTACATGTTTGGCCTGCCTGGCTGCCACAACCAGTGGTTTTTTGGGAGATGGTTGTCCTAAAGATTTTGTTGTCTAGTCGACTTTGTTTGTGCCTATATGTTGTAAATATTTCTAAACGGTATTTTGGGATCCCAAATGTCAAACACTTTATGTTTTTCAGTAAATGGAATTATTTTCAAAGTTTATAACTTTGTTCATGATTTAATTACTCTTTTGACTTAAAACCTCGATTAGCGAGTTAAATGCATGTTTTAAACTCACTTAGTAACGGCTCTAAGGAAGTAGGGCGTTACAACTTGGTATCAGAGCGAGCCAAGGTTTATGGTTCTGGAGATTGACCGAACATGTACGCTCGTTGTCAGTGACAAGCTCGACTCAGGGTTGGTTGGTATGACTGATTAACATGCTTGAATATGTGCTTAAATGCCCTGTTTGCCTGCTTATTTCATATAGAGCATGATGAATGAGTTAACATATGCATGATGCCAGGGCATGGCCCGTTGTGTGATATATGATATCTGTACGTTATGTGAATTACTATTTGTGGATGGCTGATGTGTTTGGGAGGTGGTTTTGGATGTTGCTGTCATGCCTGATGAACGGCGTCGTTGGTTTTAGGCATATTTGTTGAGATGCCTCGACAATCCTCTAGACTCCGCGGCAGTAGGGCCGAGGATGACAACCAGGGTCAGGACCCTCCACCTGCCCCACAGAATTGGAAAGAGATGTTTGCTGAGATGGAAGCAAGACTGCAGCAAACAGAGGAAGAGCTTCGACAGTTGAGGCAGTAGGCCTCACCTCAGGTCACTGGGCTGTCAGTTCAGTAGGTTGTGGCGCCAGTGCCGATTCAACCTGTTATGGAGAACAGGTGGGAACCTTTGTATGAGAGGTTTAGGAAATAGCATCCTCCCACCTTTGAAGGTGGATCAGACCCACTGCGTGCAGAGCAGTGGATAAATATGATTTCCTCAATTCTGGATTTTATGAGGGTTCAAGGAAATGAGAGGGTAGCTTGTGCTAGCTACATGTTCAGAGAGGATGCCCGCATCTGGTGGGACGTGGTAGTTCAGAGAAGGAACGTAACAGTTATGACTTGGGAAGAGTTCAGAAATTTATTCAATGAGAAGTATTACAGTGTGGCAGTTCGAGCTGCGAAGGTTGACGAGTTCATCAACCTAACTCAGAATCGGTTGACCATGATTGAGTATACTTTGAGATTTGACAAATTGGCAAAGTTTGCGCCAGATTTAGTGCCGACTGATGTGGCAAGAAGGGACAAGTTCATACGGAGTTTGAATGTTATGATTGCCCGTGATGTGAAGATTACCTTAGATCCAGAGACTACTACTTATGCTTAGGTTGTAGACAAGGCTCTTACAGCTGAGAGGGCCAAGGATCAAATCTAGAAGGAAAGCGCTGTTAGGCGCGATGCAAGGAGGACAGTGCCTCTTTTTATTGGATCTGGTTGGGGTGGTGGCTCTAGTGAGCAGAAGAGGAAGGCCCCAGATTCGTTTGCTCCTCTCAGTTCAGATAGGAGGGCACAGGGTGCTTCTACTGGCCGTCAGGGTGGAAGTGACAACTGGAGGAGTTTTCTAGTGTGTCTGCGGTGCAGGCGACGACACCAGGGTGAGTGCAGGATTAGGGCCTGCTTTGTCTGTGGGAGTGCCAGTCATCTGAAGAGGGATTGCCCTCAAGTCAAGAAAGAGGAGCTGAAGTAGAGTGACAGTCTTGCTCCTGCCAGGGAATTTACTTTGACTCAGACTGAGGCGGAGGCTAGCCCCTCGGTTGTGACAGGTCAGATTTCTAGTGCTGGATCTTCCTATACTGCATTGTTTGATTCAGGAGCTACTCATTCGTTTGTGTCTGCTAGAGTGATAGACCAGCTTTGTAGGCCTAGTGGTGTGTATGCTATGGGATTTCAGACTTTGTTGCCAACAGGAGAACTAGTAGTCTCTAGGAAATGGATTAGAGCATTGCCAGTAGAGATAGATGGTAGGGAATTATCTGTTGACCTGATTGAGTTAGAGATGGATGACTTTGATATGATTCTAGGGATGGATTGGTTATCAAAGTATGGGGCGACAATTGACTGCAAGCGCAGAATGGTGACTACCAGAAGGGGAGGTACCCTTTGTGTTTGTGGGGACAGCTAGTGGACCGTGGTTACCTATAATTTCAGCATTGAAGGCTAGGGACTTGATGCAGGAAGGTTGCATAGGATTCCTAGCGAGCGTTGTGGATACCTCTAAGGTGGTGTCGATTGGACCGGGTGAGACTAGATTGGTGTGTGAGTTTCCGGATTTGTTTCCAGCACATTTCCCAGGATTGCCGCCGCAGCGGGAGATTGATTTTGTTATAGAGTTGGTGCCAGGGGCGGAGCCAGTATCTAGGACACCTTATAGAATGGCTCCGGCAGAATTGAAGGAGTTGAAGATTTAGTTGCAGGAGTTATTGGATTTAGGGTTCATCAGACTGAGTTTCTGTTAGGAACGAGTTTCCTAATACGCAGCGGAATGGTGGTGTGGTTGGCCTAGTGTACAACAAAAATTTTGTAACATATTTAAACTACCTTTAAATATGCGGATCCATTAATATACATACATTAATCATAAACAAGATAAGGATAGAATCCATACCTCTTGAAGCCTATCAAGTATCATTGCTATCTTTTCGTATTTAGAATGATCTTCCTATCCAAGTCGCTCCCACGTACTCACACCAAGATCTTCCAAAGCGTTCTCTACACCTCAAGAAATATGTGGGTGTGGATGCTCAAAATTCAACACCGGTAAAGAACCCATCTCTCACGCCTCAGATCCCTGGAAGGTCCAAAGCAACCAAGTTTGAAGTCCATTTAGACCCTCAAATTAGTTCTCAAATCGACCCTGCTCCAAATGACCACTTCGCCTCGGACCCCCACGGACATCCCAGACATCTCGCGAGACCATTTTCTAGCCACACCTCGGCGCACCTGTCAAGGGCCTCGCCTCGCCTTGGCACATCCGTCATCCTTGAGGCCATCATGCGAGGCGGTCTAAGGGCCTCGCCTCGCCTTGGCGCATCCATCATCCGCGAGGCCATCTCGTGAGGCAATCCCCAGGGCCTCGCCTCACCTCAGCATGCCCACCATCCACAGGGCCTTGCCTCGTCTGCGTCCGTGCTCCAGCATCCGCGAGGCCACTCCCACGGGGCCGTCCGCATGGCACGCCTCGGCTACGCCCACACACCTGCATCCCCTATGATATAAGATTAGGCCCCACTGATGAGGCCCTTCTTTACTCTCTAAGGAAGGTGTCACCAGCAGGGTACAACACCCCCCTGCTTAGCATACTCAAAGCTGCAAGTACACCTATATTTCGCATAATGAAAAGGGGTTGGAGCAAGGGCATATCTTGGATACATGAGAGAGACCTCCAAATACAAAGCACGTGTATGGGAATGGATTGTACGACCAGGAGGAGCGCAGGGGCGTGATTCTGGGGGTCGTACTAGACAGGTATTGGTGGTACAAGTTAGTACCAATGGCAAAAGCACTACTTGTACGTCGTCGACCACGTGTCAGTCCCACCTGAGGAGGATCACCCAAGGTCAGCGACTGTCCCGGCAAGAGGCATCGATGAGTTCCTGCCTCCAAAGCCGCCGCAGGTGCCAAACCCTGGTCGACAGGATCCAGGCCCGTCGATGCGTCGGGCTGACAAGCACCCTCGGGTCCACTCTGTCAGCTCAAGCTCGAAGTCTTAATTCTACGAAGATGAGATACGAGAACTTCACCGCAAGAATCAGAGGCTAGAAACCACCTTGGAAAACATGCAAGAGGTGCTAAATGGCCTGTTGCAAGGGAGATCAAACGTGACACTCCCTAAGCGCAAAGAGAGAGACTAGAAGGAGGTAGAAACCACTGTCCCAGTAGATGACGAAAAGACGCGACTCTCCACTAGCAACACCCCCTAAACGAAGCAACGCGAACATCCCGAACCACCGAAACAGCCTCAGAAGCCAGAGCCAAAGAACAATGCTGCCCCTCGCAACAATGACGAGGTCACCTCAAAGAGAGCACCCTCAGATTTACGAGAGGAGCTCAACAAAAAGAGGGCGGGTGAAAGAACCACACCCCCTGTGGCGCCCTGAGAAGGCAAAGGAAAGGGGGATCTTAACCCGTCAGCTTTGAGAGACTCCCTAAGCAAGAGGAGGCAGGACCTAGACACAGAAATGAGGAGCCTGCGAACAAAATCATCACCGCCTCCGGAGGTTAAGCTTCTGAGGAAGAATTCGACCATGAGTCACCCTTCATCAGGGAGATCTAAGCCATCCGGCTCCCAGCCAACTTTAAGGAGCCCCATATGACCCCCTACGAAGGAAGCATGGATCCAAAATACCATCTGGACGCATCTAACGATCTGATGAAACTGAGGGGAATTAGTGGCGGGGCCAGATGCCACTGCTTCGCTGTCACATTGAAAGGACCTGCGTACAAATGGTTCAAAAGACTTAGACTGGGGTCCATCAGGTCCTGGCAACAGTTTTTCGATGAATTCCTCCAATAACACCACGCCGTGCGGGACTACACGATGCCAGGCACCAGCCTTGCCAATGTGAAGCAAGGAGAAAATAAGAGTCTAAAGAGCTACATTCACAGGTTCAATATGGAGGTAGCTAAAGTGGGGAGCCTGACCCGCTGAGAGCTGAAAATGGCCATCACAGCTGGAGTGCGCCCAGGGAACAAATTATGGGATAACATGCTCAAGAGGGAGGTCACGGACTTGGATGATTTCTATGAGCGGGCACAAAAGTATATTCGCGTGGAAGATGGTCACGAGAGCCTCAAGGCCGGAAAAGACCAAAATTCACCGAAGCCCTCAATCCGGGAGAATCAAGGCAATGGCAAGAAAAAGAGGGTCTATGAGGGGGCAAGGGATGATCGACCCCGAAAGCACCAGCACTCTGACGAGCGCAGACAAGGCCCCTACACCTATTATACTGACCTCACTCATGCGAGAGAGCATATTTTCGTTACGAACGAAAATTAGGTCCCTTTCAGAAGGCCCCCACCGATGAAAAAAGACCGGTCCAAGAGAGACCCCAGCAAGTATTTCCAGTATCACAAAGATATAGGCCACACAACTGCGGAATGCAACCATTTGAAGGTGGAGATTAAGGAACTCATCCATAGGGGGCATTTGGGCAGATATGTGCGCAAGGAGAACCATAGGCCAGAAGAAGGAGCGTCCTTGCCGCGGGCGCGAGAAGTAGCCCTAGAAGTGCAAGGAGAGGTCGGGACCATCTTTGGAGGACCAGGATTAGAGGGCGAATCAAGAAAGGGACGAGATAGTTATGCCAGGGAGGCCAGGCGAAGTCCACCACCGTGCGTCCTTAGTCTGGAGAAGTGCCCCCCGAAGAGTTTCAAGGGTGAAAATGACTCAATAACTTTCACCGAAGAAGACACTCGAGGTGTACACTTCCCCCACAATGACCCCCTGGTGTTGACAGTCTAACTTGCCAACATAAGGGTGCATCAGGTCTTGGTGGATAACGGGAGCTCTGTGGACATCTTGTATCGACCAGCGCTGGAGAAGATGGGATTGAGCCTCTGTCACCTAAAGCCTTGCGCTATGTCTTTGTATGGATTTACGGGAGATTCGATACAGGCCCTGGGGGCAATCGAGTTGGCCCTTACTATGGGAGAACAGCCCAAACAAACCACCATAATGGCAAACTTCATTGTGGTAGATTGCGCCTCAGCCTTCAACGCGGTATTAGGGAGAACTTCCCTAAGAGAATTGAAGGCGATAACTTCTGTATACCATTTAGCTATGAAATTCCCAACCCCCGGGGGAATAGCATGCATGAAAGGAGAGCAAAAGGAAGCGAGGGAATGCTATAACAAGTCCCTCCACACAGCCACAAAGCCAACAGCACCTATGGCGATGGTTGTGCATGAAGGCGCGAACCCAAATGAGTTAGACCCACGAGTCATAGAAGAGCTAAGAGCTGAACCAGTAGAGGAATTGGAGGAAGTAACGGTCATGGATGAGCTGTTGAGGAAGTTGAAAGTAGGAAAAAACCTTGCCGATGACATGAAGGAGAAACTAGTAGAGTTATTAAAAGCCAACCTATATGTTTTCGCCTGAAGTCACGAGGATATGGTAGGGATAAACCCAGTGGTCATGTGCCACCACCTGAACATCGACCCGAAAGCAAGGCCGGTAAGGCAGAAAAGGAGAGCACTAGACCCAGAAAGATACGCGGCCCTAAAAGAGGAGGTGGACAAGCTGAAGGTGAACGGGTTCATTCGAGAGGCGTTTTACCCACTATGGGTGTCGAACCCAGAGCTAGTTCCAAAGCCCAACGGAAAATGGAGGACGTGCGTGGATTTTACCAGCCTCAACAAGGTCTGCCCTAAGGACAGCTTCCCGCTTCCTAGGATAGACCAGTTGGTAGACGCCACAGTGGGACACGAGCTACTTAGCTTCATGGATGCATATTCAGGGTATAACCAAATACCAATGAACCCTGCTGACGAGGAGCACACTTCATTCATAACAGACAAGGGGTTGTATTGCTATAAAGTGATGCCCTTTGGTTTAAAAAACGTAGGTGCCACTTACCAGAGGCTGGTGAACCAAATGTTCGCAAATCAAATAGGAAGGAACATGGAGGTGTACATGGATGATATGCTGGTGAAGACGAAAAAAGCAGAAGAGCTCACTAGTGACCTCATGGAGATGTTCAACACCCTTCGCAAGTACAGAATGAAGTTGAACCCACTCAAATGCACCTTCGGAGTTTCGGTTACGAAAATTCCTAGGTTTCATGGTGAATTCCCGAGGTATTGAGGCTAATCCTGAAAAAATCAAGGCCTTCCTGGAAATAAGCCCACCACGGAGCAAAAAAGAGGTGCAATGCCTGACGGGGAGAGTGGCAGCCCTCAATAGATTCATCTTCAGGTCGACTGACAAATGCCTCCCTTTTTTTAACATCTTAAAAGGGAACAAAAAGTTCGCTTGGGATGACGAATGCCAGGATGCCTTCACCAAGTTGAAGGAGCACCTTGGAAGGCCACCCCTTTTAGCCAACCCGGAGAAAGGGGAGAAGTTGTACCTATATCTAGCTGTATCTGAGCATGCCATAAGCGCTGCCTTGGTCAAGGGGGAAAAGAAGCACCAACACCCTGTCTACTATATGAGTAAGCGGTTGGTAGACGCAGAAACCCGGTACCCGGAAATAGAGAAGTTAGCATATGCCTTGGTACTCGACTTGGAAAGATTATGAGCCGAGTCGGCAAACCGCTGAGCCACAGTATAGGCCTGCACAAGAAAGATAACAACAACAATGATAAGTAACAAAAATATATATATATATATAATAAGGCCGACACAAGATGCATGAACTCACCCAAGCAATAGTGCGCGTTAGAGTCTCCCCAAGGTCCGACATGGCGAAACTCCCAAGACCATTCCAATCAGCTTCGGGGAGGTCTGAGGCGATTTGGACATACCACCGCCCATAAGAGGTCGTCATGCAATTCACCCAGGGCACCCTTTCTGAGTCAAGGGTACCTGGCTGGGTAAGGACAGACGACCTGCTCGCCGAAACAGGAGGGGGTGCAGGAAAATGGGAAAAATGAGCCCCCGGTAGATCAGGAGGGGGTGCAGGAAGATTGGGAAAGTAAGCCCCCGATGGACCGGGGTCGAGGGGAGCCTAAGGAAAAGCGTCATAGTCCGCGGGGTCGGGGCAAAAAAAATGCCCTGGTATGGCATGTTGACCTTGGGATTAGGAAGCCATGTCCGGGTCGAAAGGGACAAAAGGAGGACATCCCCCGGGAGACGAGGATAGCTGGTAAGGTCGCCCGTGTCCAAGGGAGACTTCCTCCGACACATCCTCAGCCTCGCCTTCACCCAGGCAAGGCTCAGCCGATGCAGCTTTCATCCTCTTTGACCCAGGAATCGTCCACAGCAACCTGGGATCTAAAACCGGGGACAGCCTGTGAAGGTTAATATTTTCCATAGTGAATAGGTACGCAGCCTTTTTCACGATGGGGTCAGCGTTGATAAGATCCTTCACGGCGTCCGCTTCCGACCCAACAACCTCAGGTATGGCGAACTGCTCCGCATGATCCACACCATTGTCGACACAAACATAAGTTATAAAACAATAAGTTTCAACAAAAAGAAAAAAGAGAAGAAAAGGTGGCTCGAGGTACTTACTGGGAGCGGAACGAAAGTGCTCGCGAACAGAAAGAGGGCCTTTCGCGAAGAAAAAGTTCTGCTTCTAGGACCTCGGGTATGACACTGCGCCCTCTATCAAAGGGACTTCATTATTGGCTTTTTGCAGGTAATAAAAGCCCTTGGACTTGGGAGAGGGCATGAGATTGTACAGAAAGTGCACCTCTAGCGCCGTAGGAGTGCGTTTGGCAAGTTCCGCAAACGCGATAAAGAGGCAGCTCAAGGTCAGCCAACTGTTGGGTGCCAGCTGAAGTGGAGCAAGGTCAAAGTAGTTGAGGACCGCAACAAAGAACGAGTGTAATGGGATGGTACCACCCGCCTTCAGGATATGCTCACTAAGGGCCACGAAGCCAGAACTATGGCAGTCAGCCCAGCAGTTGTCCGAAGGGGTGTATAAGGCATACTCCAGAGGAACATAATAGTGCTTCACAATTTCCCTCAGTTTATTTTCTGACACGTGGGACACCAGGGAGGATGCCAATAAAGGGGCATCATCCTGTTCATTAATGGACACCTGTCGTCGTCCTCCCTTCGGCATATCTACAAAACCAAAAGAAAAGGGTGAGGAAGAGACAGAACACTTGACCCTCCATTTTTTCTTCCTAGCAAGAGTCTTCCACCGGGGCACCGGCTGCGGAAGCGCTAAGCTAGGGAAGATCGAAAATAAGGGCTGAAGAGAAGCAGAAGTGGCCCCATGACAGTCATCAGGCAAGGATGGGCTAGAAGGCTCAGGCGGAAGATGCCCCTCCATAAACTCCAACTTCCCCTGCAAATCTAAAAGGGTCACCCTAAGGCTCGCTACATGGTCACTAAGGTTAGGAGGGGAAGGTGCTCCGTCTCCCCTCAACACCGAGTCAATTTCGCTCTCTACCACCCAAATTTTATGCCTAAGTTCAGCCATGTGCTCAAGATGACGAATACGGGCCTGCCTTAAGGTGTCATGGTCTTGGTAAGGGTTTTCCTTAAGGGACTCTGAGTCTGAAGACAAGTCAACAAACTCAACCCCCGGAGGAATGTCGAACGGGCCGTCACTTGCCATAAGACCTCGTCCCAAAAGCAAAAAGGGCTCACATATGAATGAGAGGATTGCTACAAAATGCAAAGGAATGGGCTCAAAACTTCTAGGCACAAACACTCTAAATGACCCACTACGGGGTGTGAATAAAGGGGCATGCCTCAAGGCTAACTCACGACGGGCTCAGGCCAAAATACCCCATCCCGAGTGGTGCTAATGCGGACCCAATAAACATAAGGGAAAAAGAGAATATACCTCAAGCAGGAAAAATGAAACGTTGTCGTGGTCAAAAGGAGGTTGGGGGCCAAAAGTACCATCACGGTCAAAAAGAGCCAAATGGTCGAAAATACGCGTCTGCAAAAATAAACAGAAAAGATGAGTTAGCCTCCAAATATATGAAGGGATATAGACATGCCAAAAGTTACCTCAAATATATATATATATATATATATATAAAAAAAAGGAGAAAACTATAACAAAAGTGAGGTTGTGGGGGATTGAACCCCTTACCTCTTGAAAGGAGCAAGAATCTAAATGCCACTAAGCTAAGGAGGTGAAGTGTAAATAATAGGCTTGGCATGAGGACCTATTTATAAGAATAAAAAAGAAGAGTCTACAAGAGCACCTAAAGGTCCTCTCTTAGACTGGGGGGCAAGTGTGGATGCTCAAAATTCAACACCGGTAAAGAACCCACCTCTCACGCCTCAAGTCCCTGGAAGGTCCAAAGCAACCATGTTTGAAGTCCATTTGGACCCTCAAATTAGTGCTCAAATCGACCCTGCTCCAAATGACCACTTTGCCTCGGACCCCCACGGACATCCCAGACATCTCGCAAGACCATTGTCTCGCCACACCTCGGCGCACCTAGCAAGGGCCTCGCCTCGCCTTGGCGCATTCATCATTCGCGAGGCCATCACGTGAGGCAGTCTAAGGGCCTCGCCTTGCCTTGGCGCATCCGTCATCCGCGAGGCCCTTCCCGCGAAGCCATCTCGCGAGGCAATCCTCAGGGCCTTGCCTCGCCTCAGCGCGCCCACCATCCGCAGGGCCTCGCCTCGGCTACGTCCGTGCTCCAGCATCCGCAAGGCCACTCCCACGGGGCCGTCCGCAGGGCACACCTCAGCTACGCCCACACACCTGCATCCCCTATGATATAAGATTAGGCCCCACTGATGAGGCCCTTCTTTACTCTCTAAGGAAAGTGTCACCAGCGGGGTACGACACCCCCCTGCTTAGCATACTCAAAGCTGCAAGTACACCTATATTTCGCAAAATGAAAAGGGGTTGGAGCAAGGGCATATCTTGGATACATGAGAGAGACCTCCAAATACAAAGCACGTGTATGGGAACGGATTGTATGACCAGGAGGAGCGCAGGGGCATGATTCTGGGGGCCGTACTAGACAAGTATTGGTGGTACAAGTTAGTACCAATGGCAAAAGCACTACTTGTATGTCGTCGACCACGTGTCAGAGTCGACACCACCACCACCTACACCACTATGCCTGGCACCACTCCTCTGACATTCGTACGAATCAAGTAGTGGAGACATTCCCATGGTACCTGGCCATGTACTGGAACCAACACCACTACCCCTGAGACCACTCTCCTAACAGTGTACTTGTGTACCACCTGGTCCCCTGGACCACAATGTATCCAGGGCCATTAGAGCCCATTATAAAATGAACCCCACTTCCACATGGAAGGGGGTTGGAAAAAATACTGTAGCATTACACCATAAGAAATACAAATTCAGTTCACCATTTTTCTTCTGCGAGTGTTCTTTGAGTTTCCAATTAGAACTTTAAAGTTTTTCTTTTGATAATCTCTACGTTTCTGTTTTTTTAACTTAACTTGGTTGACGAGTTCTCACCGTCAACAGTGGGCGTTTAGAGAATGAAGGATAGTTTATTTGTGATTCTACTTGATGTACTCAACACATGAGATCAAGAGAATAGGCCTGAGAATTGGTTCTTTATTTTCAGGGAGAGAAAACTATCGTTATATTTTTCACAGAGCGAATGTTCAGAGTTGTCTCACACATCTCTCTGAATATTTTTCTGATTAGTCATACTTAAAAGAAAATATTCAAATTTTAAAAAATAAATCTGTAACCATTTTACAATTTACTTTTTAATTAATTAATTATTCTATTAATGAAAAAACCCAAAAACCAATTTTTGAATTACCCATTAATTAATTAAATAAATAAAAATGAAAATTTCATCTCTGAAAATTATCCTACACACTGTGTGTGCACGTGTAGCCCTCCCTAATTTCAGGGATGTTGGTTTTTCAATTTTTTTTTAATTATTTATTCAAACTATTTTGTCAGATAAGATCTAACAACCTGATAACTAATTCAAATTAATTATCTTTTTAATTAATTATCAAATATAATTAATTATTTGAATAAATATTAATCTTTTAAATTCAAATCTAATTTGAACTTATCAGATTATTATCTCCCAATCAAATAAAGATATTTAATTAATTCTACCAATTAATTAAATCCAAAATTTTCGAAAATAAATATTTAATTTATTATAATTTCAAAAATTATAATTAATTAATTATTTAATTAAATTTCGAAATTAATTTAATTATTTAATATAATTTCAAAAATTATACAATAATTAAATATTAATTAATTTTGTTAACTACAACTAATTTGTAATTAATTAATTAATCACTATTATCATATAATTGCATATTTGGCCTGAAGAACAAATTTATTCTTAAATATGTCTTTAAACTATTTTCCCTTCATATCAACTCTTACCTTGAACAGTGTTGATAGAGCCGCTATGGGGACCTATGGACCTATAATTCCAAGCTCCAATAAATTTGAGATTATTAATTAAACTCTTTAATTAAATAATCTTAATTTATTAATCTCATGATTATTCCACTATAAATATGAGACTGCACTCTTGTAATTATAGACATTTCATTTACTGAGTACTTTATAATCATAAAGCGTCCATTGATATAATCATTACATACAACTTGGCCCTCTAATAATGGTTCATAATTAATCGGGAATAAAATTACCGTTTTACCCTTTTAATTATCTCTTGTTTCCTTAAGTACCATTGACTCTACTAGTGAAGGTTAATTCATAACTAAATTATGAATTTGAGCTCAATAACCTTTCAGTCCCAAAAGTCAACCCTTAAGAGAACCATCATTCAATCTCTTGCGAGAAGGCATAGATTCCATATTTGTATACTATGTCCCCAGCCATCTACATTAATGAGTTCCCAAAACAAAAGTTTCTAGCCTGATCATTCTGACAGACCCTAACAAGTGAATCAAAGAACTCATATAACATAAACAGGAGTTCATAGTAACTTCAGGAGTAAGATCTATTTGTATATGATCATCAGTTGATATATTTAATTAATACTTCGAAACGGTATTTAACTAAGTATTAATAAACATATCTGGTCCAGTTCTATATATTCTCTAATATATAAAGCACCTCCACTAAAGTGTCCTACCACACTAGTGATCCAGATCTAGATCACATGTATTCATAATACTAGTGGATCGTACTTGCAATAATTAATCTAAAGATTCCATAACTTTATTTTACTGCGAACTATTCAAGTTCATTTATCTCAAACACAATCCTCTCGTACTAATACATGTTTAAGATCACGTATATGAACTTAGGAATTTTCCTGATATTTACTTAATATTATCACAGAATAATATAGTCCATAAAATATATGCATAAAAAATTCAATTCATTTATTTATTTCATAAAAACAATGTCTACTACATATGCTTTCAGGGCACATTTCCAACAGTTTCTCGCCATGGGGTGCTCCAGTGTTGTTTGTCAAGAAGAAAGATGGATCTCTTAGGATGTGTATTGATTATAGGGAGCTGAATAAGTTAACCATTAAGAACAAGTATCCACTACCTAGGATTGACAATTTATTTGATCAGTTACAGGGAAGAACAGTGTTTTCTAAGATAGACCATCGATCAGGTTACCATCTGTTAAGGATTAAAGAGGAGGACATACTAAAGACCGCTTTCCGAACAAGGTATGGACATTATGAATTTATGGTTATGTCCTTTGGACTAACCAATGCCCCAACAGCTTTTATGGATATGATGAATAGGGTTTTCAAGGATTATTTGAATAAGTTTGTGATTGTGTTCATCGACGACATCTTAGTGTACTCTCAGTCAGAGACAGAGCACGAGCATCATCTGCGGTTAGTTTTACAGCGGTTGAGGGAGCATAAGTTATATGCTAAGTTCAGTAAGTGTGAGTTCTGGTTACCACAAGTTACATTTCTGGGCCATATCGTCAGTAAGGAGGGGATTCTGGTTGACCCATGTAAGATTGAGGCGGTCAGAGATTGGCCTAGACCGAGAAATGTTCCTGAAGTGAGAAGCTTTTTGGGTTTAGCGGGGTATTATCGGCGGTTCATTGAGGGGTTCTCCAGAATAGCTACGCCTTTGACAGAACTGACAAAGAAGAAGACAAGGTATGTCTGGACGAACAGATGTGAGAACAGTTTCAAGGAGTTGAAGCGACGATTGATCACCGCGCCAGTGTTAAGTTTGCCGACAGATAATGAAAAGTTTGTGGTTTATTGTGATGCATCCAGACAGGGTTTGGGATGTGTGTTGATGCAAGCTGGTAAGGTGATAACCTATGCATCGAGACAGTTAAAGGAGTATGAGCAGAGATATCCCACGCATAATCTAGAGTTGGCAACGGTGGTGTTCGCACTTAAGATTTGGAGACATTATCTTTATGGTGAGAAGTGCGAGATTTACACCGACCATAAGAACTTGAAGTATTTCTTTACTCAGAAAGACCTGAATATGCGCTAGAGGCGGTGGCTGGAGTTGGTTAAGGATTATGATTGTGATATCCTATACCATCCTGAGAAGGCTCATGTGGTGGCTGATGCATTGAGTCAGAAAGGCCCAGGACAATTGTTTAGTTCGAGAAAGATATTTGATAAGCTAGCTGAGGAAATGACTAGAGTAGGTATAGAGTTGGTGGTTGGTCGGTTGGCTAACATCACTCTTTAGTTTACACTTCTTGAGAGGATTAAGGAGGCGCAGGGGAAAGATTCCCAGTTGAGAGGTCACAGAGAGGATGTTCTAGTCGGAGTGACTAAGGACTTTTCTATCTCAAAAATAGGGTTACTGAAGTACAAGGGTCGGATCTGCGTTCCGATGGATTCTGATATCCAGCGAGAGATCATAGATGAATCGCATACCACTCCCTATTCCTTGCACCCGGGTACAACGAAGATGTACCAGGATTTGAGAGTTTTGTATTGGTGGTCGGGCATGAAGAGGGATGTGGTGGATTATGTGGCCAAGTGCTTAACTTGTCAGCAAGTCAAGGCTGAGCATCAGAGGCCAGCGGGGTTGCTGCAGCCTCTGGGAATCCCAGAATTGAAGTGGGAGGATATTACCATGGACTTCGTGGTTGGTTTGCCGAGGACCATGGGACAGCATGACTCGGTGTGGGTGATTGTGGATAGATATACTAAGTCCGCCCACTTTTTACCTATTAGAACGACTTATACGGTGGAGCAGTATGCTGAGTTATATGTGAAGGAGATTGTTCGACTTCATGGGGCTCCAAGGTCGATAGTATCCGACAGAGACCCCACCTTCACTTCCAAGTTTTGGGAGAGTCTGCAGAAGGCTATGGGCACGCAATTACGGTTTAGTACCGCTTATCATCCTCAGACAGATGGATAGTCTAAGAGGACGATCCATATATTGGAGGACATGTTGCGAGCCTGTGTGCTAGATTTTGGGGGATCTTTGAGTAAGCATCTCCCTTTTGATTGAGTTCTCGTACAACAACAGTTATCAGGCGACCATCAGAGTGGCTCTGTATGAGATGCTTTATGGAAGGAAGTGTTGATCACCTATCCATTGGGATGAGATAGGTGAGAGGAGATATCTGGGTCCAGAGATGGTTAAGAGGACCAATGAGGCGATTGAGAAGATTAGAGCGCGAATGCTCGCTTCCCAGAGTCGACAGAAAAGTTATTCAGACCTGAAACGTAGGAGAGTGGAATTTCAGGTTGGTGATCATGTGTTTCTTAGGGTTTCACCTTTGAGGGGAATGAAATGGTTTGGTGTTCGGGCCAAGCTGAGCCCTAGGTTTGTTGGCCCCTTTGAGATTCTGGAACGGGTTGGAGAGGTAGCTTACAGACTGGCGATGCCTCCAGCTTTATCAGGGGTTCATGATGTTTGTCATGTGTCCATGCTCCGGAAATATGTGTCAGATTCGACACACATTCTGAGTTATGAGAATTTGGAGCTAGATTAGGATTTGTCCTATGAGGAGAAGTCGGTTCAGGTTCTTGACCGAAAGGATAAAGTCTTGCGGAGCAAGACCATCGCCTTGGTGAAAGTGCTGTGGAGGAACAGCAAGGTTAAGGAGGCGATGTGGGAACTTGAATCAGAGATGAGGGAGCGGTATCCCGAGTTGTTCAGGTAATTTCGAGGACGAAATTTTTGTAAGGAGGGGATAGCTGTAACGACCCAAATTTGCTAATAAGGCTTAGGGCCTTGATTAGCGTGCCTGGAGGGCAATAGGTGAATTATGGATATAATATATGAATTTATGTGAATACGTGATAGAAATGCATGTTTAGTTGAAGTAAGTATGCATGTGGGCCCCGTTTGGATATTAGGGGTATGTTTGTGATTTTAGCCCGTTGAGGGTATAAATGTGATAAATATGATATGTATGTGATTTATCTGTGTAGCACGATCCGAGACAGTCCTAGGGAGCAGTTAGCCAGAAAGTCACAACGGGGTTGAGAATCCGACTCAGGGCGAGTCGAGGGGTGTTTTGGGTAGTAGATGTATTATGGGGTTATCGGGTTACGGAAATAAATATTTGGAGATATACTTGAGGTTAGAATGTCTAGGAGGGAATATTGGGGAAATTTACCATTTTGCCCTCGGGGGACGTTTTTGGTACCCCGGGCCTTGAGGTAACCTTATAGACTTAAGTTGAATAAAACAAAACTTAGAATTATTTAGAACTCTCAGAAACTAACTCTTTCCTTCACCTCTCTTTGGAAGACTTTCTCTCCATGTGAAGCTTTGGGAAAACTCTTGGTGAATCAAGCTAGAGACTAAGAAGTGGAGCTGGGAATTTGGGGAGATTAAAGCTTGGAACTTAGAGAATCTACACAGAAACATAACTCATCAAGGTAAGCTCCTAATATGTTGAAGTGTGTCAATTTGCAGCTGGTTTTAAGGTTGAATATTAGAGTTTGCATGTTAGCTAAGTTTGGATTTGTTCTTGATTGCTTGGCTGAGTTTTGGGGCTAGTCTTTGTTAGGTTTTGATGTTGAGATTGTGTTAGAATCTTTGTGATAGTTAATCTGGATTGTTGGCTTGATTTTGGGAGTAATTGGACTGGTTTTTGAGGTGGAAATGTTGAGTTTTTCTGGGTTCGATGGGTAGGGCCGCAGCTCTGTTCTTGCTGAGCCGCAGCCCCTTTGAACTTGGGGCGTCCGGAAATTGGAGGCGCGCTGCGGCGCCCTTCAGCAAGGGCCGCGACGCGTGTGGGAAATTTTGAGGCAAGGCCTCGGGTTAAGCTGGGGGCCGCGGCATGAGTCCCTAGGGCTGCGGCGCTTAAGGTACTTTTGGGTTTTTAAGAGGTTTTAGGCTCGGGAATTCACC
Source organism: Humulus lupulus (assembly GCF_963169125.1). Taxonomy (NCBI): domain Eukaryota; kingdom Viridiplantae; phylum Streptophyta; class Magnoliopsida; order Rosales; family Cannabaceae; genus Humulus; species Humulus lupulus. The sequence continues at coordinate 246,320,455 of NC_084802.1, forward strand.
AGTTAAGGCTCGGGATGGATTTTATCACCCGGATTGATAGAATTCAATGCCCTGGAGATTATAATTATGGTTTGAAACTAATTATTGGATTAGAACTTGATGGATGAATATTGCTAATACGTTGTGACTAGGGTTTCGGTGAGGCTCAGGTTAGGGGATTGTGCTCGGGATATCGGTGCTCGGAAAGCTCAAGACGCAGGTAAGAAAACCACTGTTCCCATAGAGCTTGTATGCAGGGCAGAGCCCAATATGTTTGTATTGCAGGGTGTAGCCCTTTGATTGAATTTGTTCATGTTCAGTATATGCTTTATTAGGCTATGAATGCAAATGTGTGAATGTTCGGCAAGAGCCGTGAACGGCGCAGGTTGAGGTCGGCAAGGCCGGGAACAGCAAGGGGCCGGGAATGACGTTAGGCACGTGGAGTGCAAGGCCGAGTGCGGCAAGGGGTCGGTAGCAACGTTGAGCACGTGGAGTGCGAGTTGCCAAGGCGAGACCCTAAAGGATACTTGGGTTATCCTCACGGTATGGACTATGAACCCAGGGCCTGGTAAAGCGCCTGGGATGGCAAGGCCGTATGTGTTTAGCCTATTGATGGCCTGTTTATATGCTGAGTGTTTGTTATGCATATGTTTTCTACTTGTAAGGGTTTTCTTGCTGGCTTCGGCTCACGGGTGCTTTGTGGTGCAGGTAAGGGCAAGGGGAAAGTCGACCAACCATGAGTACGGAGAGCGTGAAGCGGCGCGTACGTGTTTGGCTTGCCTGGCTGCCACAGCCAGTGGTTTTTTGGGAGATGGTTGTCCTAAACCCTAGATTTTGTCGTCTAGTCGACTTTGTTTGTGCTATAATGTTGTAAATATTTCTAAACGGTATTTTGGGATCCCAAATGTCAAACACTTTATGTTTTTTAATAAATGGAATTATTTTCAAAGTTTATAACTCTGTTCATGAATTAATTACTCTTTTGACTTAAAACCTCGATTAGCGAGTTAAATGCATGTTTTAAACTCACTTAGTAACGGCTCTAAGGAAGTAGGGCGTTACATCGATTATCCTCCCTTGCAGGCGGCGTCCTTGCCTGTTGGGCAAGTTGAGCCGGAACTGCCCTTTGATAAGGCGAAGCCTGGGTATGATTTCAGTTTTAGACATACTGTCTGAGGTAGCCTCTCAAGATCAACCCCTCAATCTCATCTTTCAGCTATCTACATTCCTCAGTTGTATGACCTGTGTCTTTGTGAAATCTACAGAACTTATTTGAATCCCTTCTGCTACGTTGATATCGCATTCCTTTAGGTCTTCTAAATGGGACCTGATTTTCATTTGCAACAAATATGTTCTCACGAGTGTCTGTGAGCTCGATTAATGTCGTAGCCAACTAAGGGTTGAATTGTGGATGTCGTAGTCAAGTTCGTAGTTGAGTTAATGTTGGTCATTGTAGTAATTGAGGGGGGAGGAGTCAATTTTAGTGCTGACCTCGCCTCTTCTACATTTACGAACCTCTGAGCTCGAGTGTTGAACTCGAATGTCTTTCTCACAGGCTTCCTTTGCATATCATCCCAAAGGGGTCATCCTGGTAATACACCAGCTTGTACTGCCACGAGGTCACTATTGTCATCAACAATACAAGCTCAGGCTACTTCTATGTTAAACCTCGCCAAGTAACTTTTTAGCAACACCCTTGGTTGTTGTCTTATGTTTCTCAAGGAGGAAGCCTCGGGCTTGAAGCTTTTCACAACTTGAAATTGCTTCTTGAATTCCTTAAAGAGTTGTTCCCAGGATGAGATCGAATGTCTACGAAATTTGTCGAACCAATTCTTTGTTGGTCTAGTGAATGTGGTAGGGAAAAGCGCGCATCTGAGCTCGTATCCGACATTGCTAGCCCTCATTACCGTGTTGAAGGTGCTCAGGTGGCTACCTAGGTCAGTAGTCCCATCGTAAGGCGCCACTTGAGGTATCTTGAACCTGTTTGGAAAGGCATGCTCGAGATATATGGAGCAAAGGGTTCGAGCTCCTCGTCTAAGTCATAAACCCCCTCATTCTTTTTCCCTTCTCAAAGAAGCCTGAACGCTTCCTCGTGTTAGTTAATTATTTCTTGGACTGATCCCATTAAGGGTGAGCCTATACCATCGGGAGCTGGTTATTGCTGTATAGGGTTATAATAATTCTCGTATGCCGATTGTATGGGTTCCCTTTGAGCATTTAAGTGTGCCCTCAAGTCTGGGTTTTTCTAGTTGAATTGCCCCAGTCTCTGGTTCAGGTTGTCTCGAAGATCGAGATGAGCATTCAAATAGTAGGCCTACACATCCAGCCCGTGAAGCATAGCCCACCTGAGAAATTCACTCGATACAATAGCCCAAACCCGCAACCCTAATTCCCGAGCATCATTTCATATTTAATCAGCCCGATCCAATTACATTTCGGATATGGTGTCTGTGACCCATTTCAAAATTTCAGATTTCGGGTGAAACCCGAACCCGAAAATAAAATTTTTTTATAAAATTTATAAATATTTATATATTTATAATAAAACCCTAAAACTTAATTTCATTTTCTCTCACCTATTTCTCAGTTAGTGCCACCTCCCTCCCTCCATCTCCAACTCCATGTCGTGCTGCCACCTGAACCACCACCATCTTCTTCTTCGTATCAGTTCGACGCCAGGGACCCTTGCCTCTACTTCTTCTCTTCTCCATCTCATTCGAACCTTGACCTCACACCCTTCCTTTGCTTCTTCTCTTCTCCGTCTCAGTAAGTCCAATGACTCCGGGTTTCCGACCTCACATGCACACGTTTCCTCTGCTTCTTCTCCGAGTGGCACTCACATTCAGAACGAGCCTGACGGCTTCTGCCCTGACTTCCACTCCTAGCACTTTGGGCAGGCCCCTGTGGTGCCCGCCCCCCAACTCGGCCTCCACTAGGAGCTCGCTCGGATACGTCTCGAGTTAGAGATGGATGTTTAATAGATGATGGAGGATGCCTGATTGTAGAGGAAGGTGGTCTCTCGTTGTTCACGGTCAGCCTTGATGGTTCTGGGTTATGATTCCAAGCTACATGAGGGGCTGGTTGGTTCGTGAGGGATTTCAAGATGACATCCCAGACTGGTTAATTCCAGCACTCTCTCTAGTTCTTGATATTTGATTATGATGGATTGCCCTCTGCTTGGCTGCCTTTGCCGCAGTTCTACCTCTAGGGCATCCCCTAGCCCGACGTGGGGGCGCTTGTACTTTTGAGGCCCTCCACATCATCTCTTCATTTTGCCGCATTGCCTCAGCCAAACTTTCTCACAACCTTCAATTCTCCAACTCCACCATTGGCATGTATCTCTCAAGATTATAGTAATCTTAGTTAGGTGGCCTAGACCCCTGGCCAGGTTCTCATGGAGTCGATTGCGCACTCCCTTCGAAATGACTTTCCTCATTCATTGGTTGTTTGACAGGTTGTTGGGGAGTGTTCTCTTCGGGAATTCTTGGTAATGGTGGACCATTCTCAGTCCCAAGAGCGTTTCCAGTGGGTGCAGACATTGCTCTTTCAATCGGAAGGCTTAGGAAGAACAGAGTTGCTTAATGCTCTCAACGAAAGCACAAAACTGTTGATGACGTTTTTCGTTAACTAAAAATAAGAGCAATTAAGCAATATGTACGATTCAATAAGAAAAGAAGAACAAAGAATTTAATGTGGTTCAACAGTTAAAATTTTCCTAGGTCCACAAGTCATTATTCACTACTACACACGACAGTCAACTCAGCTTTCCCGACACCCAACCACGACAGTCAACTCTGTTGACTGTCGTAATTGCTTAGCAGAACTCTACACCGACAGTTAAAAATTGTAGGCATAGAGACCAATGCCGACAGCTAATAATTATTATTGTTACTTTTGACTGTTGCTATTGACCCAATGCCGACAATTAATTCGATACCAATGCCGACAGTTAAAATGTGTTGCTATTGACCCCAACGCCGACAGTTAATTTGAGACCAATGCCGGCAGTTAAAAGGTGTTACTATTGACCCCAACACTGACAATTAATTCAAGACCAATGCCGACAGTTAAACGTTGTCGCTATTGACCCCAATGCCAACAGTTATAAAATATCGCCAAAATTCAAATAAAAAATTATAATTAATGAATAGTATAATTTTAAAAATAAACCAAATTATGTAAATATATATATTTATAAAAATTATGTATTCATTAAAAATGTTTAAAACTAGATTTTTTTTGTTTCTAAAATTTTCATATTATTAACTTTTGTGTTTATAATAATTTTTATATCAAAATTTAAATTTATTATTCTTTAACATATTTAAAAATTAACTATAGTATTAACTATATTATTCTTTAACATATTTATAAAATTTGTATTAGTTAAAAAATAGTTGTTTTATTAATTGGAAAAATATTGTAAAAAAAATTAATGGATAGTATAACTTTAAAAATAAACTAAATTATGTAAATATATATTTATAACAATTATGTATTTATTAAAAACTTTTAAAACTAGATTTTTTTTTGTTTTTAAAATTTTCATATTATTAACTTTTGTATTTATAATAATTTTTATATCAAAATTTAAATTTATTATTTTTTAACATATTTATAAATTAACTATATTATTCTTTAACACATTTATAAAATTTGTATTAGTTAAAAAATAGTTGTTTTATTAATTAGAAAAATATTGTAAAAAAATTTAATATATAAATTTAGTATTATGATTTTTTTATTAATATATATGTGTTATCCCCAAAATTTGGAGATCGATGACGTGGCAATAGAGGTGACAAGTGGCAGTGCATGGTCAGTAAAAGACGCATTAATAGTCAATAAATATATTGGCTCCTCAGAGTTGTGATAAAATGACTTGGCTTAGGAGTAGCTCAGTATGCCATGTTAGACCAGTGTGCCATGTTAGACCAGAGAAATGTCATGCTAGACCAGTATGCGACATTACTGCCCAGGAGTGACATTACTGCCCAAGAGTGACATTACTGTCATGTGCATGTCCGACCAGCAAGTGCATGTCCGACCAGCAAGTGCATGTCCTACCAGCAAGTGCATGTCCAACCAGCAGAGGTATGGCCGACCAGAAGGTGATATTCATCAACTAGGTAGAGCAGACTACGTCAAGATTCCCAGAAACGACTTCAACAAGAATCGGTCTTGGCATATGCGGGAATCTCTCATTCTTCCCACAAATTGAGTGTTCTGTTACATTTTGAATATTTTTGTAATTTAAATATAATAAGAGTAATAAAATATCCCGATTCTAGGGGATATCAGATGTATGATCCTAAGCCTATAAATACATGGCTTATGAGATCAGAAGGGCCTTTCTTCTTCTTTGGAGACTTTTGGGAAATTTTGGGTCTGAGTTTTCTAGAGAGAGAAAGTGTTTGTATCTGAAAGAATTCTTGTATTCTTGTAATTTGTACTGAAGAAACTCAGTTGGCTCAGTTCATCTGATCTTGAATACAGATCTATAATCACAACTCTAAGTGGATTAGGCTATTACCAACATATTGGGGCTGAACCACTATAAAAATTGCGTGTTTTATTTACTTTCTGTTCAAAATTGTCTGTGTCATTTAATTTCTCTTGAAGGCTTTATCGTTTTTGACGTTTTTATGTCGTTGGCCAAAAACGCGGTCAACAATATGTTTAAATATTTTTTTTATAAAAACTTATTGGAGCAATACCGATAATTAAAATATGTCGCTATTGAGAAATTATAAAGTCTGAATTTTCTTTTCAAGGGTAATGCGATACCTATAAAGTGTCGTTATTACATTGCATTTCAAAAAAAATTCACTCTAAATAATTTCCCCCCAAACACCTCTTTTTCCCTTCAGTTCTAAATTTTATTTTGGGCAAAACTCTTATCCCGCATGTTCTCTTACCAAAACAAAGTCCTAGTTAAAAGTTATCTTTCCCTCTTCACGTCTTCATCAGTACCCCACAGCCGGACTCATCAACGCCGAATCTCCAGGAGGTTTTCTCCTCCCTGATTTTGATGGTTCTTATCCCTAAATTTGAATATTATTCTAGTTACTGCGCCATACATGATCTCCTTGATGCCGAGTTCTAAATCGTTGAAAGCCTTCTCCACCACCCTCTGTAAGGTATATATGTATATATGATATTTAAGCTTTTTTTCTTCATTTGATTTAAGCATGATTTGTTTCATTTCTTTATTAAATTTTTTTTACCAAGCTTTTAATACCCCAATTTATCTCCTAGGTTGATTGATGAACCGCATTTTGACTCTAAAAACTGTATATTTTTTCTTGATTTTATAACCTGTAAATTCTAGGGATGGTGGAGAACATTCACGTACTCATTAAACGATATATTGATTTCATGGCTAAAGATATATCAAACAAAGAAATTTGAGTCCAACTCTGCTATTTACTGTGCCCAGTGCAAACTTATGGTATATTTCATGATTTTTCATTATATACTCAAGATGATATTCATTTGTTTAGTACTCTTTCTATTTGGGCAGGGGAAGCCTTTTTAGAACATCTTATAAGATCTATCAAGCATTAGACAGCTGCGACGTCAAAGGATAGCTGTTGATGGTGTGAGTACTCCATGCTTCTCCTTTATGATTGGTTTTAAGTGGATAAACAACCATTAATCATTATTTGTTGATATCCACAATGTGTTTGAATAAATGCCTCAATGTAGTATGGAGTTCTTTTTTGTTTGCTATTTGGCTCGAGTTTTTGGATATATATATATATATATGTATATATATACACGATTATTATTGTGATAAAATTATTGTGTGTACAAAAAATATTCTTCATACAGCTTTATATATCGGTACATCAATAGTTTTTATTTTTGCTCCAGGAGGTTTTGCTTTAATTCTTGTTTTGCTCAATTTTTTATTGATGACTTTTTATATTATACATGGACAGTGGGAAACATTTCGGCTAATCTATATACATTATGCCACTTCAAGGACAGGTATCTACGATCAACATAAATTTCTATAAATATGGATACATAACTATGCCCTTAGTTATTTTTTTGTTGTAAACTTACTGTGTTTCTAATGATAAAATATAGGGTGCTACTCTTAGAAATTTTATTTCTGCAATGCTTATTTGTGAGAGCCTCTGTATTTCATAATTCTTTATTTGTGCTAAAATTATTGTATTCTCATGTTTTTCAATTATATATGTTGTGAATTTTACCACTTGAACATTTAAGAATGAAAATAGAGATATTCATAGAAGTTATATTCTTCTTGGTAATATATTGTGGCACTTTGCATATCTATACCATTTATTTGAAATCTGATTTTTCTATGTTGTTTCAATTTGTAGAACATGATTCTACATGCTTTTTTTTTGTTATTATTTAAATTACATGATTTATGTACTTTAGGTTCAAGTACTTTGTTTCTCAACTTTTTCTTCAATATTTGGAAATTAACCACGGTGGATTTATGGTTATAGAAGATTGTATAATTATCTTTCAATTCTTTACATATTACCTCTGGTTGCATATTTATTTTGCTGAAGCATACGCAAAACTGTTTGCATATATGAAATAATTTTTCAATAAAACATACACAAAACTGTTTCCATATGTTTTGCTGAAACATGCTAAACAGTATCTAAAAGCTGCTGATGCTTGATATATGTTTTTATAGCTAGTCTTTCTGTATTAGTCACTTTTGTTTTAATATGACCCATATGGGATATCTAAAACGTAGAAGCTAGGCAAGATTTCTGCTTGTTGTTTGTCTTTACTATTCTGGTTGTTTATTGGTCTTGCATATATAGTGGCACATTTTCATTTTTGTGGATTGTTGTTATGCAGAAATTTGCATTTTCTCTGGTCTGCTTTGCTATCTAGTTTGGGCTGTTCTTATTACTCAATTTTAATTATAGCTGTTGGGTTAGTACCTCTTCTTTGTTCTTTCATTTTTGTGGGCCCATGCCTTGAGTGGAAGCCACCGTCAAAAGATATAAACTTAAAAAAAACTAGCCACAAACTAATAAAAATGGAGTTGTACATATTATGCTTTAATTAAAAAATTTGATTAGTCTATTGTGTAAATGTAAAAAGAGTGGATAAATTTGTTTGTTTTGTTTTTCAATTCCAAACTTGTTTTATGCTTTTGATGTGGATGTATTTGTAAGCATTGGAGACTTGGGTCCTATAATATTTTGGTATATATTGACTTTTTTATTTTGTTTTAATATACCTTGAACGAAATAAATGTGGATTTCAAGCTAATATATATTTATATGTATGCACATGCCATTGTTTCCTTATGATTTTATTATCTCTTAACCTTTTATTGTTAATTAAGTCTTCTTCTTCTACCTTTTTATTGCTAAGCCCTTTAATTGTATTGAATATGGTTGATATTTTACTTATGTTTCTATCCGAGATATTTGTTTTTGCTCTCAATGTTTTTATGTGCAGTAGTATGACCTTTTTTTAGTACTGCTGCATTTGGTTTCTTATCATATTAATATTGTTCATTAATTTTTTCTCTACAATATTATACAAGTGTATGTTAGAGGAGTTTGAATATCTTAAATATTTATCCATAGTAAAGTAGGTTCAGGGATTATAATTGTGTGCTGCGGTGATAACGGAATGTTGAAAACTTGCATGTATTAGTGAAGTAGGTTCTGAGAATTTTGTGTGCTGCTGTGATATATGGATGAAAATCTGTATATTGTTTGATTTGTTTGTGTTGATTGTGATAGATACCAGCTATTCGACGAGGCAACAACTATTCAACCGGAACCAGCTAGGCTAGTAAATTAGGGGATATGATGTTCAATTTTCTGTTTGATTTACTTTTATACTTCAATGTTTTCTCTTCAAAATTTTAAAACATTGGTAGCAAGAGAGTTGTGTAACAATTGTGAGTAAACTTATTTATTTACACTACAATAAAAATCTAGTTATAATTTCTCATGTTTGGTGTATTATAATGTGATTTTTCATGTTTCATGGATGATTTTAGAAAGAAATTAATGGTAGCCAATTCTTACTTTGGAAAGACTAATGGTGACGAGGGTGAGTACAAGGACAAGAAGAAGAAAGATATGTTGTTTGACAATGAATTTAGTGTTTTATTTTATTTGTAATTTTTATTAGAGTAAATAATTCTTTTTTGAGTGGTTAATTGTTTACTTTGTAAATCTAGTTATATACTTTTTAAGGTCAAGACGATTATGTTTATAGACAAAGATATATGATTTTTGAGTCAAATAGTAATGTTATATTTGTTCCAAAATATGTTTTATTAGATTTGTAAATACTTTGTATAAGTTTTGTTATTTTTATCTATAATTTTTTAAATTTGTATATAAATATTTCATTTAAATGATAATTTTTAATCTAAAATAAAATAAATAAATTTTTTGCAAGCAACGACACCTAATAACTGTCGGCATTGCCAGCAACAACGACACTTAATAACTGTTGGTGTTGCTAGCAACAACGACACATAATAATTGTCGGCATTGCCGCACAACAGCGACAATTTTTAACTGTCGGCGTAGCTACTCCTACGCCGGCATAGGCAAATACGACAGTTAGTCGACTGTCGTCGTTGCTCAATAGTGACAGTTAAAAACTGTCGGAAAAACCCATTTTTGTAGTAGTAATTATTGAACTCTAGGTGAAAGCTTCAAAGAAGAGCAATTTCACAGAGTGTTTCTCAGTACAAAATGGCCTTTGTTTACAAGTGACTATTCCTAGACAATTTATAGGCCTGGTTACAGGAATTCTCCCTTAATCTTAGGGATATTATAAGGTACATATCAGGTCTAAATCGGGATAATAGATCTCATAGTATAAACATAGTCGATCGCATTTATTGCGAATAAATATCCCTAAACAATAGGGTCGATTACACGGTTTGGACCAAATCCCCTGATTATAGAGATTTCCCAATAGCATCCACATGCATTAACTTAATGCGTCTTCGAGCTTGAATACTATTCCAATGCTCTTTCAAGATCACAAATAGCTTCGAGCTCATCGTTCCAGTTATCGCTACCTCCTTGCTTAATTGGTCTTTCAGACTCATCTTTTGGGGAAAACCCTTGCTGCCTTCGAGCTTGCTACTCATACTTGAGCACTGATGACATAGCTCTAGAACTTTGTGATAAATTGTACAAGTATGATGTTAACACCTGTTAGTCAAAGCTTACATTTTATGAGCCTACATTTCGAGACTATTTATTTATTCTCGAAATTTGGGTGTAACAGTTATGTATTGATAATAAGGCAAATAAAAAGTAGTCCTAGCTACCGGTGTATATGTGTAGCGTCCTGAAAATTCAGAAAGAGAATGTTAGCTTTGGTTAGTGTGCCAGGAGGGTGAGATTTAAATAATAATGTATTATATGCTTAGTTATGAATATAAATGTGATTATGTGAATTGAATTGTGTTAAATGTGAATTTACTTGTGTTTAAAGCCCCATGCTTGGTAACCATGGACATTTTTGTAAATTGGACCCGTTGAGGGTATGTTTTTTGAGTTATGTGCAGTGTTTTCGACATTGAGAGATCTTGTCCCGCAGTATTAGCGGAGAGTCACAAATATGGTATTTGGTATCTATTGAGATTGGTAACTATCAGTAATTTGAGGTTAGTGTTGTTACTGAAATAAGAGCAAAAAGGTGGCATTTTTGATAAAAGGGTGAAAGGACCTAGATACCCTTAAGGGTTAGCCTAGAACTAAGTTAGAGGGAGGGGTAGTATGGTCTTTTGGGCATTAATTAGACTACCCTTGGCTGAAGGAAAGCCATACACGTATAAACACTCTCTCATTCACACTCACTTAGTTCTTAAGAGCTTTAGAAGGAAAAAGGCCATGAACAAGCTTGAAGATTCTGGTTGTTGAAGAATTTAAGAGTGAATTCAAGTTATGGAAAGGGATTTATAGCCATCTACACCTAGGAATTTCAAATTTGGAGAAAGAGGTAAAGTTTCATTTTTCTAGTTTTAGGTCTTTTTACTTTTTCCTGAGAGTTGAGTTTGTTTGTTGAAAACTGGATTTTTGGGATGATGTTTGTGAAGTTAAACTTGGGAATTTAAGGATTTGAAGCTTGGGAATGGAATTGGAGGCACCTAGGGATCAAATTTCTCTTTAAGGTAAGGCTTCCTTTGAGTTTTTAAGAAAATTTATGGTTTGGTTTAAGTTTTGTGAATTTTTAAACCATTGATTTCATTAGAGCTTATATGTGATTTTGGGTGGGTTTTTGATGCATATGTGTTATTTATGTTGTTTATTTGGAGTTTTGGGTCCAATTGGAACCTGGGTACACTTGGGGAATGGTTTGGGCAAGGTTAGGTTCGGAGAAATGGGGGAAAAACCAGTGTTCTTTTCTGGGTTCTGGAAGGAGCGCTACAGCGCTAGCTGTTCTTCTGGGTTCTGGAAGTAGCGCTAGGCAAAATTTAGGTAGGCAAATTTTCAGATTTTGAGAATTGTTCCAAGGGCTCGGGGATCAATTCCACCACCCCGTTTAGTGGAATTGGAGGTCCCGAGAGCATGGGATTGGTTTATGGAATCGAATTTAATGAGGATTATGTTTATGGTTTGTGACTAGGTGACTTCTTGGGCTTTGGGGACAGGATCGTGCTCGGGGGCCGTCTATTGTAATCTAGTGCTTGAATAAAAGGTAAGAAAACTGTGTATGCACGTCTGGCCTACCTAGCCGCCACTTTGTACAGATGTACAGTTTTGTCGCTTAGGTCGACTGTATTACAAACTCTTTATTTTGTAAATTTGTTCTAAACGTCGTTTTGGGATCCCAATGTAACTTTTAGTACTTTAATGAAAGTTTAAGTCTTTTATGCGACTTTTTTTATCAGGTGTGTTTTAAGATAAATTAATACACTTTTGAGTATAACACCTCGATTAGCGAGTCTAGCACATTTTAAAATCACATAGCTTCTTGGTAAGTTTTAGGATCGTCCTCAATTTGAAGAATCATAGGAAACTTCTATGTGACTTCGTCATGGTTTCCCTCTACTAGGTAAAGTGTTTCTATTGAGAATATTTTTCATTTGATCTCAATTCTTTGAACATTTTTCTTCTTCTAAGCAATATGGGTTGCTATTCAACCCTTAATGATATCTCCTCTTGAAACCCTTTAAGTAGAATAGGTTCTTGAGGATTGTTATCACTGTACAGCATATTCTCAAAGAATTCCACTTTTCTAGATTTAATTATTACATTGGATTCTAAGTCCAATATTCTATAGGCTTTGCCATTTGAGGCATAGCCCACAAATGCACACTTTATATCCCTCAAACCCAATTTAGTCTGTTTAGGATCCATGCTCTTACAATAACCAAGGCACCCCCACACTTTAAGATAACCTAAATTAGGTTTCTTTTCTTTCCATATCTCATATGGTGATATTTTATTTTTCTTTAAAGGAATACGATTTAAAATATGACACGCAGATAGCAAAGCTTCACCATATAATGCATAATTCAATTTATAATGTAATAGCATAGCATTAACTATTTCTAGATAAGTTCTATTATTTCTTTTTCTATGTTGACAGTGAGAACTCGTCAACGATATATGATCAGAAAACTCAAAATGTATTGCCAAAAAATATGTAGGAAGAAGATAAAAAGAACTTGAAGGAGGAAAATGCAGAACTACAATGGAGCAAAAATTGTATATTCCTTAATTGTCTGAGCATACAAAGAGTTTTCCAACCCCTTCATTTGAGGCTTTGAAGCCTATTTACAGATGAACTCTAATGGCCCCTGATACAATGTGGTCCCATGGGACAAGATCATTCGTAGGTACATTGTCAGGGTGGTGGTGCAGGGCGTAGTGGTCCAGAGGGTTATGGTGTCGACATTGGTACACGGTCAGAGGCATATAGGTCATGCCCCCATGTCTCGTACGAATTCATACCTCCAAAACTTGTCGGGTACGGATGTCAGACTCATGCATTCTTCGTCCTCGGGGTCATACACCATGTACCCTAACACGTGCCCCGTACCTAATGGTTCTTCTTGCACCGCTAAGATGCATATCTTCTTCAAGCCTCCTTATATTTCACTATGTGTGGGAAATATTTTTTTAGAAGACTCGATGAAGAGGTGCCTCGCTGGTGGCCATTGCTCTAGGGGGATAACCAGACCTCTTCGGCGAGGCACGGGTCGTATATGAGGAGGCAATACGCCTTTTGCGTATCTTTAGGCTGGCGAAGCGTGCAGTTTTGCGGCGGCCCTTAAGCTCAAGGCAAGGGGCCTTACATAATGAGGCTTCTGTCCCTATGGCGAGGTGAGCCTCGCTATGCAAGGCCCTAGTGCCTCAGCGGATTGGTTGGGCAATTGAGGCAGGAGGCACGGGGCCCTTGCACGTGGCCAGTCGAGGAAGGCCTTGCTATGTGAGGCCCTTGTGCCTTGGTGGTTTCGCTGGGCGATCAAGGCAGATGGCACGAGGCCCTAACGCGTGGGCATCGAGGAAGGCCTCGCTATGCGAGCCCTTGTGCCTCGGCAGATTGGCTAGACGACCGAGGCAGGCGGCACGAGGCCCTTGCACGTGGGCAATCAAGGAAGGCCTCGCTATGCGAGGCCCTTGTGCCTCGGCAGATTGGCTAGGGTATCGAGGTTGACGGTCGAGGTAGGCCTTGCTATGCGAGGCCTTGTGCCTCGACTAGTCGACAAGTCATTCTTTATTCCCTTGGAACCTTGACGTCTTGGGAGATCATTCTTAGGGTGTTGCATAAGAATATCCTTGTGACTTGATGTGGGGTGCTCAAAGGGACAATTTCCCGTATTCACACTTGCCCCCGAGTCTATGAACATTCTTTTAAGTGTGTTCGTAGACTCTTTAATATATCCTTCGCGTGAGATGAACGACGTTTATGCTTCATGTTCCTTGAAGGGGCACAAAAGGCTCACCTTTGGAATGATATCTTGAAATAAATGAGGAAACACAAAATTGGCCTTGGTGGTGTGTTCTTTGTAATTCATAAAGAAACACAAAAACCACCCAATTTTGTTTGTGATCCTACTTTGACCTTAAGATGAGATGAGGGCCAATCATTCCCCCTTGCAGATCCCAAGATTACCAAGGCTCATGATCTCCACCATCCATCCCAATTTGATCCAATGGCTAGAAAATCTTGATTTTCCTTATAAATACTCCAATTCCTGAACCCACTTCTTCACTCCAACACCTATTTAGCTTAGTGGTCTTTCCTTCAATATATATCTAAGAGCTCCATAGAAGCATTCTTGTGGTAATTTTCTCCCCTTTTCATTTATTCATTCCCCCTTTTTTTTTTTTTGCTTATTTCTTCTCATATCAGGTTTGCATTGTAGTGCCACTAGTCGTTCTCTTGCTGCTAAGGATCCGCTCTCGCTTGTCGCTCGACCCTTCTTTACGCCCCCCAAAAGTTTTCCCTCGCACAACTGCGAATCCATACATACACACCCAGGTATACCTTCTTTCTTCAATGATATGGATGTTTCCTTTATCTTTTATACGGGGGTAGGGTCACTGGCTGAAATGCACCCATTCTTTAGATGTTTTTATTCTCTTCTCTTATGGCCTTTCAAGTACATACGCATAGGTCCTTTTCTTATACCCCTCGTACTCATGTTGTAGGTATAGGGTTATCCTCACGCACATACATCCTTGAGTCTTAGCTGGCCCATGGCGTCTAGGTGGTGTTCTGAAGGTTCATCTAATATTGAATTTATCGACTTGTCATCCTCCGACTCTGAGGTCGACATTCGCAAACCCTCTAACCATGGGGGTGTGCAAATGCTCTACCTATAGAGACTGTCCTACCTTAGGCAGAAGGTGCATGGCCTTGAGAAGGAATTTGAATCTATTACTAGTGATGAGGATTTAGGTTTCTCCCCATGGCATGCGACGTACGTCTCCCAATGAAAATCAGCCCTTCAGGATTGTATATCTGAAATCGCCTACCTAGAGGAAAACCTGTCCCTTGAGCCTTTTTCTTTCTGTGGTGACGAATCCTCAAGCAATAGGGCTCCCCTCTTTGAGGGTGCTGATTGTGAACCCATCGAACCTGAGTTTCTTTCTATGATTTTCCCCACACTTCCTCACCTGCCCCGGGTCACACGTCCTAGGGTCAAGCAGGGTGCTGGTAGACGTAAGACGTGTAGAGGAGCTTCTAGGGGGTTGAGGAAGTATGTTGATCACAAATTGCCTGTCTCTGTCCAGGTACCCGACATGCCGAGGAGGACTTCCAACAATCCCGAAGACGCGGGCATCGTGTCCACTCTTACCAGTGTCAAGCTTGCCAACATGCTAAAGGCCCACCACCATCAAATTCATAATTCCAAAGCGCGAGGACCGTGCGTCTGAGCCGCTCGAAGGGCTCGTTGCCTTCAGCGACTCAATAATCAGATCCAGTGGAGCTTTGCTGCTTCACCCCTTCTTTCTCAATGTACTTAACTACTTTGAGCTGGAGCCCCTCCAACTGTCCCCCAACTCTTGGGTGGTGCTCAGTTGTTTATACGTGTTGTACAAACAAGTGCACTCTAGAGGGCCTTCCATGAGTGAGGTCCATCACCTTTACACCCTTAGGGCAAACCCATCAGCCCCCAGCTTCTATCAGCTCCAGAAAGTCGTGGCCCATATAGGATTTTCCCTCGTAGAGGGCTCCATTTCGAACAGAAGCTCTTGGAAAAGTGACTTCTTCTTGACCCCCAGCATGTCCACCCAACATACGCGCTTCAAGTAAGCTAATTCCTACCTTGAGTTTTTTATACGAGATATTTCTCCTTTACACATCCTTTTTTTTTGGTTTATCTAACTATGGTTATTTCTTTTCTCTTGACCACATGTCTCGTAGGGGTTGTCGGCCCTACCTTGAAATCATCAGCCCGTGATTGAGTGACGAAGATCCTAGATGTGATGGCCCAGTGCAAACAGGCATGTGCCTCTTTCACATAGGGCAATCTTTATTCATACAAGCTGCTATCCCCGGACCAAGTTATCTCCTTATGCTCCATCTCATTCGAATTCACCGTTTCGTGGATATATGGTCATGATGAAGACAATTATGATGAGGCAGCTGATAAAGACTACGTTTACCCATCAGGTGACCATATGGACACGAAGGAGGAGGTGGAGTCCGAGAATTACTCATGCTTACGGTCCTTGGTCGGCAGGGCTAGGGATGTGGCCGACGACAAACACACCGACAGTGTTACTTCTCGAGTTCCACCGTCGATGCCTGGTGGCGAGTCTGCTTTCAATGCCCATGCTCCCCCCCCCCCCCCCCCCCTTCTATGCCTAAGAGGAATTTTGTCATTCCTTCTTTTGGTGAGGCCCTTCTACCCTTGAGGGGGTGCTCTAGGCGGACGTCTTCGGGCACCTCTTTGCCTAAAGAGGTGACTCAGCGCCCCTCTTCCCCCCGTGCATCTGCAGATGGATGAAGACCTTCTCGGCCCCTTCCTTGTCGAAGCATGCCTCGACGGGTACACATGTTTCCCCCCGTCGAGCTTATGCTTCCTCTTCTAGAGGCAATCCTTTGGCAAGCCAATATGGGGAAGCCATGAGCCATTACATGGGCAACATTCGTGAAGGCGAGTGGGGGTCTATGCACGACATTCCCGATGCCAAGTTGGGAGAGGCTTCTATGCAAGCCTCCTTCCAGGTATTTGTCAAAACACTCGATGTATGTTCTTTCGGTTTTGATATCGTTTGGCCCTTGAGGTTTTATTTTATTTCTTTGTCCTTACTTAGGCTTCTATCCTGGGTCACCGACTTTGCCTCGAGCTCTTCATCCACACAACGGTTACAACTTGAGCTCTAGGGGGCAATGAGGAATCTCTCGATGGCCAAGGCAGAAAAGGATAGTTTGTCCACACGGGTCTGTGACTTGGAGGGTCAACTTGCTGAGGCGGTTTGTCAGAGAGATGCTGCATTATCCAAGGCTGCATCAACTTCTCACTCCAACGCTAGGCTTGAGGCTACCATCCATACTCTAAATGAGAAGATTATTGTGCTTGAGGCTGAACTTGTAAATGTCGAGAATGACATAATTGAGTGCACGCTGCACACTGTATGGAGGACCAACCTTGGCGTCAACCTGTCACCCTTTGGATATTATGCAATTGGGAAAATCTCTGAGTGGAAAGGTCATGGTGGAAACCCATAGATCGATCTTCAATGCTTATTTGCATACATATATGTTGCTTTCGTGTAATCCTCCATATTGTTTTCCTCTTTTGGTTATCAAACTTAGGCGACTTTAGTAAGTCCCTCTTATTATTACTTTTTGATGAATTTCATATCTCTTCCTTGGACTGATGATGATAGTCTTTTTGGTGCACCTTGACTATACTTGTAAGGACATGTTAACCCCATGGATTCTCGGTATCCTTTTATATTCTTTGCGCGCGCATGTTATTTCTTGCGAGAATCGTCATTCTCGTCATTATGCATGGTACTATTTTTACAAGGGTCTCTTTTAGGACCCTTTTTGGTTAGACGGCTTGGTGACCATTCTAGGCTTATTGGTGGATGCTCATCCTGAGGCCTTTCCTCTCGTGGAGGTATCAGCCTTTATTAGGAGGCTCTTTCTGTAGGACCTTTTGACTCTAATGATGTTCATAAGGGTAGCTAATCCTCGTGAACTCAAGAGATGCCTTGCAAGGTTTTCTTCCTTATTTCCTTTTTTTTTTTTTTTATAAGGGTCTCTTTTAGGACCTTTTTTTGGCTGTATACTCTACCCCAAGTGGTTGGCGAGATTTATCTCATCAGGCACTTTGATCATTTTGCTCATGCACTTTGATAATTACAATTGGTGATAGGAACACATGAGTTATATATGTGCTCACGTAAATGAGGAATGTGTCACGCCAATAAGAAACATATTCATTAAACATAAGTAGAGTACATAGGTATCTATGGCAATGTTGTTCTTACAACATATCAGGGTCTCTAGGTTACCCCTCTAATCCACAGCTGCTTTTAAGATGAGGACTCACAACTATGTTGGGGAACTAAATATGGTAACCCTTTTGATTTATCGTACTAAAAGTTGAGCTTTACCTGATGTTCCCTCTCATGCGCGTATGCACAACCATCGATCTCACGTGGGCTTGATCTCACGTGGGTTTGCGCTCCCATGCACCACCATCACCATAGGTTCTGTCGGTTTCATGACTGTGCGGAGGGACATGTTATAACATTCCCTTGCTTCTTTCTGTTCCCCTTTCACGCTCGCTATTCCCCCAGGAGTTGGGAATTTTATGGTCAAGTGGTATACCGAGGTTATCGCCTTCAATTCTCTCAAGGAGGGACTCCCTAATATCGCGTTGAAGGCTGAGGAATAGCTTACCATGACAAAATTTGTCATTACAGTTGTCTGTCTGGGAAGCTCTCCCATGGTGAAGGCCAACTTGATTATGCCTAGGGGCTGTATTGAGTCTCCTGTAAACCCATACAGGGAGGTGTTGCAGGGCTTTAAGTTCTTGATGCCCAGTCCCATTTGCTCTAAGGCCGGGCGATATAGGATGTCTACGAAGCTCCCATTGTCTACCAGCACCCGATGTACCTTCATGTTGGCCAGCTGTACACTTAACATCAAGGGCTCATTGTGTGAAAAATGCACACCCACACGTCTTCTTCGGTGAAGGTTATTGAGTCGTTTTCTCCTTTAAATTTTTTCGGGGGTCGTTGCTCTAAGCTTAGCATGCATGGGGGTGGACTTTGTCTGGCTTCCTTGGTGTATCTATCTTGCTCCTTTCTCGATTCTCCTTCGAATCCTGGTCCTCCGAAGATCGTCCTCACTTCTCCTTACACCTCTGGGGCTACATCTCATGTTCGTGGCGAGGGTGGTCTATCGTCTAGTCTTTCATTTTCTCTTCGGACGTATCTACCCAAGTGCCCTCGGCGTATGAGTTCCTCAATCTCCACCTTCAGATGAGTGCATTCCGCTGTGGTGTGGCCAATGTCTTTATGATACTGACAGTACTTTCTGGGGTCTCTCTTTGACCGATCTCTCTTCATTGGTGGGGGTCTCTTGAAGGGGACCTGATTCTCATTCGCTACGAAGATATGCTCCCTAGTATATGTTAGGTCAGTGTAGAAGGTGTGGGATGTTTGCCTAGGATTACCTCCGTGTTTGTGCTTCCTCTGGTGGTCATCTCTTGGGCCCTTGTACACCATTTTATTTTTTGTGTCATTTGAACCTTCAGGGGCTAAGGGCTTGACAAGCGATGCCTTCAGGTTCTTGTGACCGTCTGCGACACGAATGTACTTTTGTGCCCGTTCGTAGAAATTGACTAAGTTAGTTACCTCCCTTTTGAGCATATTATCCCAAAGCTTGCTGCCTGGGCGCACTCCAGCCGTGATTGCCATTTTGATTTTTCCCCTGGTCAGGCTTCCTACTTTAGCCACTTCCACGTTGAACCTATGGATGTAGCTCTTCAAGCTTTCTCCCTCTCCTTACTTTATATTAACGAGGCTAGTGCCTGACAAGGTATAATCACGTACGGTATGACGTTGTTGGAGAAACTCGTCGGAAAATTGTTGCCATGACCTAATGGTCCCCGGCCTCAGCCTCTTGAACCACTTGTATGCAGGCCCCTTTAGCGTGACCGCGAAACAGTGACACCTTGCTCTGCTGTTGATCCCTCTCAGCTTCATTAAATCATTAAAGGCGTCCAAGTGGTAATTGGGGTTTGAGATCCCCTCATATGGGGTCATATGAGGTTCTTTAAATTAGCCGAGAGCCGTTGGTGACTCGTAGTCAAACTCTTCATCAGTAATGTGCCCCCCAGACACCGTGACGATCTTACTCCGGAGGCTCCTCATCTCGGTGCTTAGCTCTTGTTGCCTTCTATTCAAGGACTCCCTCAGCTCGATAGGGTTGGCCTTTATCTTCTTTCTACCCTTCGGAGGGGCCATAGGAGGTGTCCTCCTTACTTCTGACCTCCTTCCATTGAGCTTTTCTCTTAGGTCAGGTGGCGTCTCCTTGGAGGTGACTTCGGCTTCGTTCTTACGACCAGCATCGTCCCTCCGCCTTTGCTCCTGGGGGTATTTCGTCGGCCTAGGTCCCTCATGGTACTTTTTCTGGGGAGTGTTTCTCGTGGAAAGTCGGGTTCTCCTATTGTTTACGGGGACAGTGGTTTCCCCTCTTTCACGCTCTTTCTCTTTATGCTTCGAAAGGGGTATGCTCGACTTTCCTTGCAGAAGGTCGTTTAAAACCCCCTGCATGTTCTCTAGCGTGGTTTCTAACCTTTGATTCTTTTTGTGTAACTCCCGAATCTCATCCTCATATAAGCAAGTCCTTGAGCCGGAACACACTGAATGTACTCGAGGAATCTTTCCTAGCCTACGCATCGAGGGACCCGGGTCCCGGTGGCCAGAGCATGGTGCCACGGGGGCTTAGGATGTGGGTGCGATGGTGGCTTTGGACAACCTTCGTCGGGCCAAACAGTCGGGAATGATGCTTCCTTCTTCTCCCTCGGGGGAGGATGTTCCTCCGACAAATCTCCATGCTCAGGCAGAGGAGGGTCTTTCCTGGAGGCCCTCAATTGTTCTCCGTCCAGGTTAACCTCAACATCTTGTAGTTGCCGTAAGCGTTTTGAACGCCTTGGCATTTCTCCTAGTTGGAAATGATGAAAGAACGTTGGCTTGATGCTTGTTCTTCCCACAAACGGCGCCAAATTGTTGACGGTGAGAACTTGTCAATGATATAGGATTAGAAAACTCAAAATGTATTGCCAAAAAATATGTAGGAAGAAGATAGAAAGAACATGAAGGAGAAAAATGCAGAACTACAATGGAGCAAAAATCGTATATTCCTTAATTGTTTAAGCATACAAACAATTTTCCAACCCCTTCATTTGAGGGGTTGAAGCCTATTTATATATGAGTTCTAATGGCCCCTGATACAAGGTGGTCCCAGGGGACAAGATCGTACCTAAGTACATTGTCAGAGTAGTGGTACAGAGGGTTATGGTGTCAACGTTGGTACACGGTCAGAGGCATACAGGTCATGCCCCCACGTCTCGTACGAATTCGTACCTCCACAACTTGTCGGGTACGGATGTGAGACTCATGCATTCTTCGTCCTCGGGGTCGTACACCCTTTACCCTTACGCGTGCCCCGTACCTAATGGTTCTTCTTACACCTCTAAGATGCATATCTTCTTCAAGCCTCCTTATATTTCACTATGTGTGGGGAATATTTTATTAGAAGACTCGATGAAGAGGTACCCCGCTGGTGGCCATTGCTCTAGGGAGATAAGTAGGACCTCTTCGGTGAGGCACGGGTCGTATATAAGGAGGCAATACACCTTTCGCGTATCTTCGGGCTGGCAAGGCATGCGGTTTTGCGGCGGCCCTTAAGCACATGGAAAGGGGCCTTACATAATGAGGCATATGTCCTTATGGCAAGGTGAACCTCGCTATGCGAGGCCCTAGTACCTCAGCAGATTGGCTGGGCGATCGAGGCAGGCGGCATGGGGCCCTTGCACGTGGGCAGTCGAGAAAGGCCTAGCTATGCGAGGCCCTTGTGCCTCGACGGTTTGGCTGGGAGATCGAGGCAGGCGGCACGAGGCCCTTGCGCGTCGGCAGTCGAGGAAGGCCTCACTATTTGAGGCCCTTGTGCCTCGACGGATTGTCTAGGTGACCGAGGTAGGAGGCACGAGGCTCTTGCGCGTGGGCAATCGAGGAAGGCCGCGCTATGCGAGGCCCTTGTGCCTCGGCAGATTGGCTAGGGGGTCGAGGCAGAAAGGATTCGGCCTTGCGCGTGGGCGGTCGAGGCAGGCCTCACTATGCGAGGCCCTTGTGCCTCAGCGGGTGAACAAGTCATTCATTATTCCCGGGGAACCTTGACGTCTTGGAAGATCATTCTTAGGGTGTTGCATGAGAGACCTTCTCATATTGAGATATATCCTTGTGACTTGGGGTGGGGTGCTCAAATGGACAATTTCTCGTATTCACATGCTATACCATTTTGTTGATAGTATAAAGGGTTGTACATTCATGTATAACATCATGCTCTTCACAAAATATATTGAACTCATTTGAAAAATATTCACCACCAATATCACTTCTAAGTACTTTTATCTTTCTATCAAATTGATTTTCAACTTTGGCCTTGTATACTTTAAATGCATTAAATGCTTCATCTTTACTTTTAAGCAATTAGACATAAGTATACCTAGAAAAATCATCTATAAAAGTGATAACGTATTTATTTCCACTTCTAGTTAACATTCCATTTAATTCACATAAGTCACTATGTATTAAATCTAGCGACTTAGAATTCCTATCAACATTTGGAAAATGTTTCTTTACTATTTCAAATTTCACGCATAGTTCACATTTATCATACTCAATATTATTGTTGTACCCTAAAAACTAGCATGGATTCAACCACTCAGCTACGGGTACAGTTGGCAGATAAACATGCGGAAAAAGCAGGCAAGTAAAACATCTAGCTAATGATGATGTGAGCAGCTCAAGTTAGGACATGGCAGTACGACATTCAAATAATTATTAGATCGCCTCACAAGAAGATCCATTTCGAGACATGTAGTGGCCAGATCCCCTTTAGGGTGCTCTGAACTTAATTTGAACTAAGGTTCGGATACTCTTCGATCACTAGCTCCATGAAGATGTCCAACTCGTTGAAACCTGGTAATGACGCATAGTAAAGGATTTTGAAAGACTTGGAGGCTCTTTATACGCTCATTAATGTCCAGATTGTATTGCACATTAATTATCCGAGATAACAGGAGTAATTTCGATAGGAAATTATATCCCTATGTAAATGGGAATTCTCTTGATTAACTGATTACCATATTTATGCACACGGTTACCCAAACCTATCCAGGAAATTCCACTATAAATATCAGTGATAATGGGCAGGAAAATGGACTTCCTTTTGTAATACAGAAACTCTACAAAAATTGTGAGTGAGTAATAATATCGTCTCGTGGACTAGGTGGATTTTAACAACTAAACAACTTCAAGTTGTGTGTGTGAGAAGTTGTTCAAATAGTTTATTATGGTTTACAAATAAGCACTAATATATTTCTTGTTTGATTTCTTAATCTACTGTTTGCGAAAAATTGCATCAACAGTTTGATGCTTTCATTGAGAGCTCATTAGTGCTTAATCCTTTACAAGTTTTATTCAACGTTCATCATGGTGGTTACTCGATCGATTCACGACAATGAAATGGAACAACCTGGTGGGAAAGAGGCGCATCATACAGTTGTTCCCACTGAAAAGGGCCCAGACGTTTAGCAATATCCTGGGAAAGAACAGGTGGACCAAGACGATGGTTGGAGTTTAGCATCACTCCCACCAAATCCTAATCCAGGATATTTGGCAGTCAAGGAGATGGAGAATGCCCAATTAAGGTGCCATCTCGCTCAGGCTAACAGATAGATCGAGGAGGTCCTGGCTCGGTTACCCCCTATTGTGACTGATGCTAACATCGGAAAGAGGCAAAGTAGATCCCATATGTCCCACAAGAATAACTGACCCAATCCCAATCATTTTTTCAGAACCGCAACTCCGAGTTCTGTACCTTCAGTGCAAAATCAACAGAGTGCTCAGCTTGCTAATCATCACAGGAACCATCATCCCCATGTTAGTTGATCGGTCAGAACTGGGACTCCCAGCTTCGTGCCTTTCGCCCAGACTCCAAGGAATGTTCACAACAACCCAGCAGGGCGAGCCATGACAAATTCACAGAGAAAAAACGCCCCCGGCAAATCCCCCTGCACCGCGATCAGAACCATAGGCGCAGAGAACTCGGGAGATTGGGGTAGAATTGAGACGGGCTAATTTAGTCTGATCTGATGGGACGAGAATAGTCTCACCAATAATACATCTGCCATCACCAGTTATACATCCTACACCACCGCGTGGAGGTAGGTCTAAAATTGACCTGAGGAATCATCTTAATTCTGCGCAAAGTCCTCGTTCCGATCCACACCCTGACCTGCGTGACCGTCTAAATTCACAAAGAAGGTATCTAGCTCTCCATGATGATATGAGTTATACTCAGCATGGGGGAGGTCTGTTTATCGTACGTGACAATGGGAATGTCCCACCTAACCAAGCTTGAACTTGGAGGGAAAGCAACCCATCAAATGCGTACAATAGGATGGGGGTTGGTGAACAACTCCCAACTAACCTACAGGCTAAAGATCCAACCCTCGAGCAATTGGCCTTGATGGAGGAACAAATGAAGAAGCTCTTATCTGGAAAAAGGGATTGATAATTGTGATTCCGATGAGGAGCTCGAACCTTTACACCCAAACATTGCAGTAGCTCCATATCCTATTGGCTTCAGGATGCTGACCATGCCTGCGTTTGATGGAAACACAGATCCATCTGATCACCTCGTGATGTTCAATATGCTGATGATGGCCCATAATGTTGGGTTTGACCTAAGATATATTTTGTTCCACACAAATTTGACCAGACCTGCCAGACAGTGGTTCAAAAAGTACAAAAAACATTCGATCAGCTCGTGGAAGAAGTTATCTTCTGAGTTCAAGAGAGCGTTCCGAGCATCAAAGGAAACACGCGTAAAGGTCGACTCATTGGCCAACATAAAACATCATTCTGGTGAGTCTTTGAAAGCATATCTGAGCAGGTTCACCAATGTTGCAGCACGAGCTAGAGACGTTGATGATAGCTCCAAGCTCATGGCAATGAAAATTGGAATCCTGGTAGGAGGCGATTTATGGCAGAAGCTCCAACGAAAAGGTGTTAAAAGTGTAGATGAGTTCTTGGCACGGGATCAGGAATGGATAAATTTTGAGGAGGCGTGATCTACTGTCACAGGAACCAGCTAGGCCCCTATTTAGCCTATTGGAGCAGTGACAGATGTTGCAGCTACGACTCAACCTGTTACCCAGAATAACCAAGCGGGAAACAAGAAGAGGATGGGGAATGGGGAGGGCTACCAAAGCGGCACAAAGAAGATCAAGCCTGCAGAAAAATTCAAGCCCATTTATGCCACCTACACTGACCTGACGGATACGCAGGGACATATTTTCCTGGGGAGTTATAATCGCCTTCTGTGGAAGAAACTAGAGTCATTCAGGCACCAGAGGGCGAAGAAAGATCCCTCTAAGTCATTCTGATACCATAATGACATCGGCCATAACATTGATGATTGTCGACAATTGAAGGATGAGATCGAAACTCTCATTCAGACTAGATTGTTAGCCCAGTACGCCCAAAACCGAGTTGCTCCTAATCAATCTCTCGGGCAGAATTATCGTCTAGCTTCTGAAACAGCAATAGGCCAGCCTAGGGTTTAGATGGATCAGGAGAATTGAGTTGACCCTCCTCCAATAGTAGGAGGAGATATAACTACTATTGTCAGAGGACCTTATTTGGTAGGCACGAGCAATGGAGCCCAAAAGAGGTATATACAAGAGCTGAAAACTCACAAAAGTATGGAATTTATCCCGAAACAATGGTTAACAAAACAACAGCGATTGGAAAAACAACCAATCATATTCACGAAAGAGGACGCTAGCCACATTCAGTTCCCACATAATGACCCACTGGTGGTAACCATTCAGCTCGCTAATCGAAGGGTACGAAGGATATTGGTTGATAATGGGAGCTCAGTAAATGTGCTTTTCAGGTCCACCCTAGAAAAGATGGGATTATCCATAACCGATCTTAAGGCGACTTCAATGACACTGTATGGATTTTCAGGTGAAGGAACATCAAAAATAGGGACAATTGGACTGGTGGTCGCGCTATGGGATGATACGCGAACTGTTACTAAAATACTTGAGTTCGTCATAATCGATTGTCTGGCTGCGTATAACGTGATTTTGAGACGACCCGCACTGATGGTTTTTGAAGCCATTACCTCGATCCGACATTTGGCCATGAAGTTCCCCTCAACTTTGGGTATATGCACAGTAAGAGGAGACCAGGTTGCTGCCCAAGAATGCTACAGCATTGCCATGAAGGGAAAATCACAACCCGGGCATCAGGCAATGGTCCTAGTCGAAGAAGGAGAGGAGTCCCGAGTAATGGAAGTTACCCATGGGACGGAAGAACCTCCTTGACAAGGAGATAATGAGGTTGCCCAATAGGACGACATTGATCCACGAGTAGGCAAAGATAGAGCTGAGCTCAAAGTTATGGAGGAGCTTGAGGAAATCAGTATCGACCTAGAAACACCTTTAAGAGTTGTAAAAGTTGGGAAAAATCTTGGAGCTGAAAGGAAGAAGGAGCTGGTCGAATTCTTGAGAAAGAACCTGGTCGTCTTTGCCTGGTTGCAAGAAGATATGGTGGGAATCAGTCTGAGTATAATAATGTATACTTTGAACATGGAAAAGAATGTGCGTGCAAAGTCCCAAAAATGAAGGCTTTTGGGGAGACTGCGGTCATAAGCATTAGAAGAAGAGGTAGCTCGCCTACTTAAATGCAGATTATTCAGGGAAGAAAAATACCCAATCTGGGTTGCTAACCCCGTTCTAGTCCCAAAGCCAAACGGGAAGTGGAGAACATGAATTGACTTCTCCGATCTCAACAAGGCTTGTTTTAAGGACTATTTCCCATTACCTAGAATTGATCAATTGGTAGACGCCATAGCCGGTCATGAGCTCATGTCTTTCATAGAGCATATTTTGGATATAACTAGATCACGATGAACCCTATAGACCAAAAGCATACCAGCTTCATGACTAAGCATAACGTATACTGCTACAAAGTTATGCCATTCGGGCTAAAGACTGTCGTTGCAACATACAAACGATTAGTCAAAAAAATGTTCGTTAACCAAATCGGGAAAAACATGGAGGTGTATGTCGATGATATGCTCGTTCAATCAAAGACTACCAGTAACCACGTGTCCGACTTGGAAGAGTGTTTTGGCGTACTAAGGAGGTACGACATGAATTTAAATATCACAAGTGCACTTTCGGAGTTTCGTCGGGAAAGTTTCTGTGGTTTATAGTCAACACAAGGGGGATAGAGGCAAATCCAGAGAAAATCAAATCTTTTTTAGAAATGCCTTCACCTAGGCCACGCAAGGAAGTACAAAGTTTAACTGGAAAGGTGGCGGCGCTAAATCGCTTCGTTTCAAAATCCACTGACAAGTGTCTCCCATTTTACAACTTCCTCAAAGGAAACAAGAAGTTGAGTGGACCGAAGAATGTGAACAGGCATTTCATGGCCTGAAAGCTCACTTGGTTGAACCCCCCATACTATCAAACCGACATCTGGAGAATGTTTGTTTATGTATCTGGCTGTGACGGAAAATGCGGTCAGCGCTATGGTAGTTCAAGAGGAAAATCAGGTGTAGAAACTGGTGTACTATGTATGTAAAAATACTTCTTAGAGCTGAGTCCTGAAATCCATTAATAGAATAACTCGTGTTATGTCTTATTTTGGCTTCAAGGAAGCTCAGACCATACTTTCGGTCTCACACCATCCACGTCTTAATCGGCCAATTTTTAAGGCAGGTTTTGTAAAAGCCTAAACCGTTGGGACGTCTACTGAAGTGGGCCATCAAACTCAACTAGTTCGAGATATTAGATATGCCATGCACAGCAATCAAGAGTCAAGCCCTCGCTGACTTCGTGGTAGAGTACACAGGTTTTTCGGATGAGTTGATGAGAGAACCGGTGCAGGAGTTGTTGAAAATCTTCGTTGATTGATCCTTTAACGAAAATGGATCAGAAGTTGGGATAATTTTAATCTCACCTGAAGGGCATCGATTCCATACAACTCTCAGGTTCGGATTCAAAGAATCCAACAACGAGGCCAAGTATGATGCCCTATCGGCAGGGCTAAGGGTGGCGAAAGAGGTCAAAGCAAAGGCGATCCAATGTTATAGTGATTCCCAGCTCGTGGTCAATAATATATTGGAGGAGTATCAAGCTCGCAGTATCAAGATGGCAGCTTACTTATCCAAGATTAAGGGCGAGTTTTCTGAATTCGAGTTTAGATCCGTTGAACAAGTACCCCACGAATAGAATTCAAATGCTGATGCTTTGGCTCGACTTTCTACCACCAAAGAGGCGGATACACTGAACGTAGTGGAGTTCTTTGAAAAACTGAGCATAATAGCATAAACGTTTGAGGTCGGAATGATAGACATAAAACCGACCTGGATGACCCCCATAGCGGAGTACCTCACAACTGGTAAGTTATCTGACAATCAAAAGGGCGCAAGAAAGTAGCTATGTCAAGCTCTGTGGTATGTTATGGTTGAAGGGACTCTATATCGATGAGGGAATTCGCTTCCCCTCCTGCAGTGTGTTTTGCCTGAGGAAACGCAGACTATCTTGCTAGAAATACATGAAGGCTTCTGTAGAGACCATGCTGGGGGGCAAAACCTGGCTCTGAAGGTTTTGAGACAGTGCTATTTTTGGCCCACGCTGACAAAGGACTCGATCTCCTACGTGCATAAATGTGACAAATGCCAACGTTTCGCCATAATTTCCTGAGTAGCTCCCGTTGAGTTAACCATGATCTCATCCCCTTGGTCATTTGCAAAATGGGGAATCGACTTGATTGGTTCTTTGCCAATAGAAAAAAGGAGGAGTTCGTTATGTTTTTGTCAGCATCAATTACTTCACGAAGTGGAGGGAGGCCAAGCCTCTGGAAACCATCACCTCAAAGAGAGTCCTGGATTTTTTCGTAAAAAATATCATATGTCGATTTGGGCTCCCAAAGAAGATCATGTATGACAACGGAACTCAGTTCGATAGTGATCTCTTCACAAAATTTTGTGAAAAATATGGCATAACCAAGAGTTTTTCATTGGTAGCATACCCGCAGGCTAATGGGCAGGTCGAAGCTGTAAACAAGACCCTAAAGGCGAGCTTAAAAAAGAAGTTAGAAGAAGCCAAGGGATTATAGATCGAGCAGCTCCCACAAGTACTCTGGGCCTATAGAACCTCACATCGCACCTCCACAGGACATACCCCCTTTTCTCTGACCTTTGGAAGTGAGGCTATGCTCCCGATTGAGGTGCTGGTGATGACCCATAGATAGAAAACTTTTGATCAAGATCAAAACCATGAGCTACTCAGTGCATCCCATGATCTGATCGAGGAAAAACGAGAAGCGTCACAATTGTAGCTCGCCCATTATCAATAGAAAATCACTCGTTACTTCAACTCGAAAATAAAAGGACACAAACTCGAACTCGATGATTTGGTTCTCCGGAGGATGTTCTTGGCAAGTAAAGATCCTAAGGACAGTGTGTTAGGGCCGAACTAGGATGGACCATACCAGATCGTGGAGATCCTACGCGAAGGGACTTTTAAGCTAGCTCAGTTAAACGGAGAAATAGTTCTGCGGACCTGGAATGCCCTAAACCTCAAAAAATACTATGAATAATTTAGTTGTCTTTAATGTTTCTAGTATTATTGTTCATGTAAGGCTTATCTGTAAAAGCCACTTCATTTTTTATAAAAATTCGATGGTTACGTAATCAATATTGTCATTTTATTATCGCGTGCCCATTTTGTAAAAGTGACCTAGAACATTTATAAGTTCTGGTCGCTTGGGGGAACATAACCCAAGAGAGTTTTTAAAAGAGTTTAGCATATTCGGATAAAGTTTGAAACTTAGAATTTGGAAAAATTGATTATTCAACAGCTTTTTAAAGCTCAAATTTTCAAAATAATTATGATCACGAACTAAGTTGAGAAATTTCTAAGACAAAAGAAAAACCTAGCAGACAACTAGGAAACCCTAGATATAACCAGGTTTGAGGCCTGATAACTAACAGGTATAACGCTATTGAGAAGACTAAAACTCCTGGATACGACCAGGTCTGAGGCCTGATAACTAGCAGGTATAACGCAATTAGGCGGTCAAAATCTTGGATACAACTAAGATATCGACTAAAATTAGTTAGTTAGCCATCAAAAACCTATCTCGATCTAAAGACAACCCCTAAGATTTCAAGTGTACAAGAATTCAAGATTCACAAACATGAGAAAACAATAGATTAAGGGGAGCATGAATAGATCACAATTTAACAAACATATATTCAAAAGTATATAGTTATCTCGTGGAGGAAAAACCTCGATCTGAGTCCGAAGGTGATTTTTTCAATCCCTAAGGACTTAGTTACAGAAAAGAAAAATAATAAAGAAAAGGCATCATTGAGATCTGTTGACTTGCTCAGAGGATGTCACCTCCTCGCCGTCCCCGTTAGCAGCACTGGAAGCCGCAACGGTCTCAGAGGGTTCTTGTGAGAATCGAATCTTGAATTTTGCAAGATAAGGCTTCCAAAACCCTAGCTGCATGAAGGTGAAATCCGCGTCCTGGTTGAAATCCCAGCACTAGTAGAGCATTTCCTCCAAAGAGTTCTTCGACTCTGCAATCTCCAACCTCGCTCTCTCGGCCTCCTCATTGGTTTTGGTCTCGACCTCGTCAAGCCTCTTGTTAAGGCTATCATTCTCGCCCTATAGCTGGTCCAGTCATCAACTCACTTCCATGACCTGGTCTTCAGCAATCCGCTCACTCTTCTGGGAAATAGCCAAGGTAGCCTTGGCAGATCGCGCGCTCTCCTGGGAGGTAGCCAAGTTAGCCTTGGCAGCTCATTCGCCCTCTTGGGAGGCAGTCAGAATGGATTGGAGTTCATCACTCCTAGCTCAAACTTGAGCAATACCACGGAGTTAAGCCAGGATAGACAGCAAAGGGAAAATGTAGGTCAAGGTAAAATAAAAATAAAAAGAGAAAAAAATAAAAAGAAGTACTATAGGAGGAATGATGGTGGCTCATAGTGACGTTCATCTCCATGGTGAACTCGAGAACATCTTCGGGAGTACGCTCCTCCATGGCCCTCAAATCCTTGACATTGGCTCTGTACGCATGGCCCATTATATGACTCGCCATCTCATATACAGTCCCTCAAAACGCTTTGGGGATCCTTGCCAGCTCAAATGGCTTTATCGGAATCTGAACAAATGGGACCTGAGTGGAGGGAGCTTCACCTTGAATCACTTGAGAAACCAAGGGAGGTACACGTCGAGGAAGAGGAGGAGCCTCAAGGATGGTGACTGTTGTTACTGGGGCTAGGGGTTGATTTTGGTGTTGATGCTCCCGAGTGGAGCTGGCACCTTTGTCTTTGACCGGACACTCGGTGGTTGTTCCAGTCTTGGAGGCATGTTTCTTTGGCAATCTAGGCCTTTTATCACGGGCCCAGCTCCGATCCCACCAGCCTTGAAGGCACCCTTTAAACCCGAGGCATTTGGAAAATCCATCTCTTCACCTGAAAAGGAATGAAAAAAAGATTTAGATACAAGGAATAGTTAGTCAAAATAATGCAAAGAAAAGAACAAAGCAAGAACCCTACCCTCCGAGCTAGGGGAGGAATCTACTACGACCGGCTCGGGGTTATGAACCAGACTGGGTATAACCTCTAACTCATGGATTACCGGAGGTGGGGGAGAGTCTAGAATTATTACATCCTAGGTCCTAAGGGGTTCAGGCTCTTCTTCCGAGCGAAATTCATCTACAAATTGCCTAAAATCGGGGGAGAATACACCCTGACGTAGGAAGGTCATGTCCTACGATTTGTGCCATATTCCTCAAAAATGGCGAACCTAAAGTGGAGGGTGTTGTCTACCACAATGGTGCATCTGGGGTAGCTATTGTAATGCCCTACTTCCTTAGAGTCATTACTAAGTGAGTTTAAAATGTGCAATTAACCCGCTAATCGAGGTTTTAAGACAAAAGTGTAATTAAACTATAAACAGAGTCTTATACTTTGAAAATAATTCCATTCATTGAAAGTCATAAAGCATTTAACATTTGGGATCCCAAAACACTGTTTAGAAATATTTACAACTAAAAAATATAACTAAAGTCGGATAAACGATAAAATCTAGGTTTAGTACAACCATCTCCCAAAAATACCCCTGGCCGTGGCAGCCAGGCAAGCCAAACATGTACGCGCCACTTCACGCTCTCCGTACTCATGGTTGGTCGACTTTTCCCTTGCCCTTACCTGCACCATAGAGCACCCGTGAGCTGAAGCCCAGCAAGAAAACTCACACAAGCAGATAACATATGCATATTTAACATTCAACATGTAATCAAGCCGCCAATAGGCTAAACATGTACGACCATGCCGTCCCAGGAGCTTTACCAGGCCCTGGGTTTGCGGTCTGCACCATGAGGATATCCCAGGTATCCTTTAGGGTCTCGCCCTGGCAACTCGCACTCCGTGTGCTAAACGCTGCTCCCGGCCCCTTGTCGTACTTGGCTTTGTCGTTCTCGGCCTTCGCCGTTCCCGACCTTCGCCATTCTCGGCATTCGCCGTCCCCCGCTCTTGCCGTTCATTCACATATATGCACACATAACATAATTAAGCAAATACTTAAACACGTATAAACTCAATCAATGGGGCTACGCCCTGCAACACAATCGTGTAGGGTTGTGCCCTGCAACACAAGCTATAGGGCCTCGCCCTGCTCTACGGGTACAACAATTTTCTTACCTGTGTCCCGAACTTCCCAAGCACTGATGCCCCGAGCACAGTCCTCTAATCTGAGCCTCGCTGAACCCTAGTCACAACGCATTAACAATATCCATCCATCAAGTTCTAATCCAATAAATAACTTTTGGTCATAATTCTAGTCTCCTGGACATTGAATTCCATCAATCTAGGTGATAAAATCCATCTCGAGCCTTTACTATTAGATTCCTGAGCCTAAAACCCCCTTAAAGCTCAAAAGCACACTAAGTGTCGTGGCCCCATGAACCCATGCCATGGCCCGCCTCAACCAGAGACCTCCAACCCCAAAACAGGGCAGGCGCGCCGCAACCCGCCCCTATTCCTAGCCTCCAACCTGTTCTAGAGGGTCGCGACTCAACAAGAACAATGTCGCGGCCCGACCCTTCGAACCCAGAAAAATCCTCTATTTTTACTTCCAAAACCAAGCCAATTTACCCAAAAATCAATCCAACAATTCAAACTAATCATCACAGAAGTTCTACCACCATCTCAGCAACAAAACCTAACAAGTGTTAACCCCAAATCCCATCTAAAACTCTAGAATTATCTTTCACCTATCCCACATGCAAACTTCTGAAATACCAGTAGGAAACCAATATAATTCACTAAGTTAAGAGCTTACCTTGAGCTGAGTTGAATCCCTGGATTAGTTCCCTAAGGTCCAAGCTTCTAGCTCCCAAAATCTCAGCTTTAAATCCTTAATCTTTGGCTAGATTTCACCAAAATGCACCAAACTTCCAAGAGAGAACACTCCAAGAGAGAGAGAGAGAGAGAGGAAAAAGGGTCGGTTTCCTTAAGTTCTGAACACTTCTTTACTTTGTTTTATTTAACTTAAGTTTCTAAGGTTATCTCAAAGGCTCGGGGTGCCAAAAACGTCCCCGAGGGAAAAATGGTAAATTTCCCCAATATTCTCTCCTAAACAATCTAACTACAAATATATCTCCAAATATTTATTTTCATAACCCGATAATCGCATAAAACGTCCAATACTCGAAATATCCCTCGAGTCGCCCCGAGTATGGTTTTCGACCCCATTGTGACTTTCTAGCTAACCGCTCCCTAGGACTATCTCGGATCGTGCAACACAGATATATCACAAATATATCACATTTATGCCCTCAACGGGCTAAAATTATAAACATGCCCCAAATAACCAAACGGGGCCCACATGCATATTTAATTCACCTAAACATGCATCTCTAATCACATACTCATAAAAATTCACATATTATAATAATAAATCACTTATTGCCCTCCAGGCACGCTAATTAAGGCCCTAAGACTTATTAGCAAATTTGGGACGCTACAGCTATGGTCATAGCGTACCACAAGATATTCCACACACTGGAGGAGCATTGTGTTCATATCCGGGTCAAAAGGATGTCAACTCACGAGTTGATGGGGGTTGAAACGAATTAGCCTAAAACTGGCAATAGCCCGATCTAGTTCTCTATATGGGTTACCTTGGCCGGAAGTGTCGGCTACTTCCCCGGAGTCAGCTTGTTCTAGGTCAAGATCCTGCCCATCCTCAAGAACTCTCCTCTTGCGCACCAACGACGCCACATCCTCTTCCTCCTCTGTGTCTTCAATGGCGTGCAAGACTTCTTGAGGAGGGGGAAGCTCGAGATGTACAAGAGGTGGACCTCGGATCCTGATAGCCAGCGTCTGATATTTGCATATCAAGTTGCAGGCCATCATGGTAGCATCATCCATTATCTGTCGAAATTCCTTCTTCTTAGAAGGAAGACAGGACAACATCTTGTATTGACCTCCAAAGGTCTCAAATTGCCCTGTCCTCTTGAATATAGCTGAACAAAGAACGAACTCAGTTAGGAGGATTAAAATCAATAAAAAAATGATAAGGGAGTTCGCGTATAGAGTTCATAATGTTAGGAGACTTATTAGGGAGGTTGAAGTATTGGTGATTGCAGTTATTGAACCCATTCAACATAAAGAATTGATCTTTATAGTCATTTGGATGGCTGGGGAGGTCAATAACGGAGGTCGAGTTGGGGAAGTGAGTGAGGTAGTAAAAGTCATCACCTCACCCCTTCTAATCAGGACTGGCCTTGAGGCAGAAGAAGTACATAATATCAGCCAGAGTGAGGACCTCCCACTCGTGCCTCAAGAATAAATATTTTAACCCTGCCAAAAGACGGTACGAGTTTGGGGGGAGCTGGAACGGAGCCAGTTCGACGTAGTTCAAGAAATCTACGAAGTACTGGTCTAAGGGGAGGAAAGCACCTGCCTTCAAGTTCTCATCACTTCAAGCCCCAAAGTCATCTTGAAGTGGGGCGCAGCTCTGCTCTCCTTCCAAGGGAGGTTGGGCAATAAGGTCGTCAATCCCAATCTCAATCCCATGGCTCAACAGTATCTAGTTCACTTTCCCCTGTGTCCTTATTCAGGACACAATGTGCTCAACCTCATAAAAGGCATCAAGGTCGACAACAATCTCCCTTTCCACCACTAGGCCGAAGTGAGGAATATGAGATTCGGACGCGATCTGCTTGCCCTTATTCTTGTTCTAGGTAGAGGAGTTCACAATGTTTTTCTTTGGTGGGGCCATGATCTAGCTCACTGGATGACAAAGCAGGCTAGTAGTGGCGGCCTAAAATAATGAGTAGCTATGGTGATAAAGATATGGTGACCCAAGGGTTTGAGTGTGGTTTATTTTTGGCGATTCAAAAATTACACGAGCTAAGTTATGTCCTAGCATCAACACGTTTTTCCACGCGCAGTCCTAGGCCACGCGCTATATAATTGGGAAATTCTCCGATACTTCAGGATTCGCGTGTCAGACCCGTCAGACCTACTACTTTTCTTTTGAAATCGGTTTAATGCAAAACCGCTTAAGAAATCGTTACCCTTAAGCTACCCAAAGTCAAACCTAAAATTCTCTCAACTTCTATATCCAAACAGGTATCCTAATCTATTCATCAGCAAAACTTTCCTTACAAAACCCATAAAATTTGCCCAATTTCCAAGCACCTTATTTCTAAACAGGTCTAATATCGTTCTTTTAGCCTAAATCAATCCCTCTTTGAACTTAGACATGGCTAGAGCACGAAAAAGGTACTGAATATATATATTTTTCGAAATAAAAAGAACTCATTGGAAAATAAAGAGTGAAAGATTCAAACAAGATGAGGAGATACTTATAGTTTATACGTCTACTTGATGAGAATACTGATGCTTCTATAGGCAGGAGCTTGAGAGCTTCTGAGAAATTGAATGAAGGATTTTGGAAAAAGTTTGAGAAGAAAAGGTAATTTTTGTTTATGGAAGGAAATTTTTTGAATGCGAAGGTGGTAAGGTTCAGGTCTAATCTCCCTATTTATATGTAAGCTTTGGGAATCAATTTGGACCATTTGATCGGTTCAGCTCGGGATCCAGAGGCGGAGATGGAATGACCCATGGGGTGGCAAAAAGTTGACTGGACAGTTGTCACAGTCCTCGAAACCCGAACAGACGCCAATTACAGGCGGCCACGTGTTCAACACTCGAGTAGTGGGCAGGCACAATTTCATATGATAGAAGCCTAAAATCCCCTACTGTGCGTGTCAGAATATGATGACGTCAAACACGAGCAGGAGCTTGGGGGCCAAATGTTGTACCCTAAAAATTAGCATGGATTCAACCACTCCGCTAGGGGTACAGTTGGCAGATAAACATGCAGAAAAAGCAGGCGAGTAGAACATCTAGCTAATGATGATGTGAGAAACTTGAGTTAGGACTTGGTAGTACGGCATGCAGATAATTATCAGATAGCCTCACAGAATGATGATCCAGTTTGAGACATGTAGTGGCCAGATCCCCTTTAGGGTGATGCGAACTTAATCTGATCTAAGGTTTGGATACTTTTCGATCACCAGCTCGATGGAGTTGTTCAGCTCGCTGAAACCCAGTCATGACGCATAGTGAAGGATCCCGAAAGACTTTGAGGCTCTTTATACGCTCATTAATGTCTAGGCTTTATTGGACATTTATTGTCCGAGATAGCAGGAATAATTTCAATAGGCAATCGTATCCCTATGTAAATGGTAATTATCTTGATTAAATGCTTACCATATTTATGCACACGGTTACCCAAACATATCCAGAAAATTCCACTATAAATATCAGGGATAATGGATTGCCTTTTGTAATACAGAAACTCTGCAGAAATTGTAAGTGAGTAATAATATTGTCTCGTGGACTAGATGGATTTTAACAAGAATATCCTTTCCCTACAAAGCTCCCTCCCTAGGTCAAAATTAGCTTACCGGACTCAAACACCACCTTGATGCCCGGTTCGGTTAACAAATTTCTACTTACAAGGTTCTTATTCAAGTCTAGCACATAGAGGACATTAGTAAGAAGAACTTTCTTTTTGGATGTGAAAAAGAGATCAATTGTACCCTTGCCTTCAAGCTTATATCTCATCTCATTCCCCACTTTAATCTCATGACCATCCCTTGTCTCTTCAAAAGTTTTGAAAAGAGACGTGTCATATGTCACATGAATGGTAGCACAAGTATCATACCACCACCCTTGTATCTTTCCTTGGATGGCATAGACTTCACTCAATGGTGTAGGCAATTCCTTTATAGTTCCATTAACCTTAGGTCCATTGTTATTATTGTAGGGTTTCCTAAACCTGCATTCCTAGCTAAGTGGTCTCCTTTGCCACACACCAAACAAGGTCCTTTAGAACTCTTGAATTGCCCACCATTCCTCTTTAGACCTATAGGTTTGTCTCTTTTGCTTTGGAGCTTCTTGTGACTCTTACCCTTGGGGTGAGTAGGCTTGTCTATAACATTGGCCTTGGAGGTCCCTCCATTGGACCCATCCACGCTTTTGTCTTAGAGCGAGACTCCTCTTCAATCCTTAAATGTATGAGAATCTCTTCCAAAGAAATTTCCTCATTTTTATGGAGGATTTTATTCCTATATCCTATCCATGATGGAGGTAGTTTGGCAATGAATGCACCCACAAGGAAGGCTTTTGGAAATGTTGCTTTAAGAGTAGATAACTTGTTCACAATAATTTGGAGTTCATGAACTTGGGGAAGGAGTTTTTCATCAAAGAATTTAAATTCCCTGTATTGAGTGATAAGGAATTTCTTAGTACCTTCTTCTTCCACTTTATACTTGTTTTCTAGTGCCTCCCAAATCTCGTTTGCAGAAGTGGTGTTGGAGTAGAGATCATACAAGAGATCTGAGAGAGCATTAAGAATATGGCCACAACATATTAATTTACTTCTTCCCTTTTCTTCCTTTGTTTGACCACCTCTTGAGAGTCACCCTCTTTTGGTGGATCTATAGCCTTTAAGTCTTTATTGAAACTGTATGAGACCTTCAAGATAGTGAAGAAATTTGATATTGTCTTGCCAACGAACAAAATTTGACCAATCAAAGCATTCTCGATGAACAATATCTCATGACATAAACTTGATAGCAGAGATGGAGGGACATTCTTCCATGGTGGATAGACTTAGAACTCAAAATCAAGAAAATAGAGATTTTGAATGTTGGGAAAGTGACTGGTCACCACCCTAATTTTACAACTCTAAACAGTATGTACAATATAAATATTAAATGTAATAACACAAAAGAAGATGGGAAACTAAAAAATGAAATGAAAACATTTTGCCTCAGAGATATCGAAATCAAATAAATCTCCTAATTTTTTCCTTAATTCTTACTTATTTACTTAGCTTAATATTTACCCCAAAATAATTACCAAGTGGTAATTTTTCCCAAATTTTTCTTACCTCGCCAATTAAATTTTTAACTTAGGGTAATTAAATTAAATGTCTTGCCATTTAATTTAAGTGGTCACAATCTTATATTTTATATTTTATGGAATTAATTATCCAAAATTCCATGTTTGGCTAAATAAGCATTTTTCACAAAAATTGCACTTTTAAAAATTATTTATACAAAAATTTTACTTTTTAGACCTTAAGATAACACAAACCAACAATTTTATGTCCATTAATAATTTCCTATAATATTTCACTTCCAATAATATTTTATCTGAGAATTTCCCCAGTTAGGATTTCTATTTCGGTCCAAAACTGAAATTCTCGGTTTGACCAAAACCGCACATTTCACACATTGGCTAACACTAACAACATAAAATTTGCTTCTCAAGCATATATTATTAATCAAAATAATATTCCATACACATTTCACCACCCCTGACGTAGTTACTAGTAGGCGTCTGAAAAATGGGGCTTTACAATCTGTTAATCCAGATTTTTCTAGGGATTCTGGGGTGAAATCTATTGAACTGGAGGTGTAGAGGTTGAGCATTTGATTGTACAAGTGGCAGAGCTGCCTCAAGGGCCACCATGGCCTCCCTACGACGTCGATCAATTTCCTCCTGTCGAGCCTCTAAATCTCTATGTTGTTGCTTGAGTTATGCATGCCATTTAGCAATTGTTTCAGCTACAGCTGCTTGATTGGCATGAATATGCAATAATTCATCATGCATCATTCCCATTGATTCATGCATTTGTTCAACCTTCTGCTGGGCTTCTTCTCCCAAGTCTATCCTATGCTCTTCTAGTGGAATGACCTCGGGAAAAACAGGCTGGTGATTGACAGGTGCATTTTGAATGTTTCTTTTTGGAGTCATGATGAGATTGAATGATAGAGAAATTGAATGTGGTGTTCTTAAGTTTAGCTCTTAATGAAAGCACCAAAATGTTGACCACAAAAATGGCCAACGATAATGTAGGCATGAAATGACAGATAAAATTGAGAATTGGGCAATAGTAAGATAAGAACACCAGAATTTATAGTGGTCCGACCCCAAGAATCAGTAATGACCTACATCCACTTGACACTTTTATTGCATTTGGAAGTTGTTACGTGTAGTTTTTCAACAAACATGACACGTCATTTGCGTCACGATAATGAATGTCCTGGAAACACTTGGCATCTATCACTGCTCGGGTAGTCCTCCCCCAAGACGCCCCTCGCAAGGGGGCTGCCCCAAAAATCCCCTTGTGAAAATAAGACCTACGAGGGATGGAGATGTTTCATCTTTTCTTTAGATTCTACTTATTCAAAATCTAGAGACAATACCCTGGATTCTTCGGGAGGGAACCATGCCAGCAGGCTGGCAATAACGGCGCAGGTGTCGGTATGTTCCTGGCACAACCACGTCCCAGCAGGCAGGAACCATCGTGACTGACATGTAGTGGGAGGCTCTCCATTATTCTTTTGTCACCTTCCCAAGGGAGAAGAAGACCACTCCATGAGAGAACGAAACCTCTTATGTAATGGCCATACAACCCATTTCGTAACCAGGGTTAGTCTCACTTAATCGGGGATTATCATCTAATAATGTAATTAAATTATTATAATCCCCTACTACCGCCTATAAATAGGGTTTTGGGGATCATTTGTATTCAAGAGAACATTTTGGGGCACTAGCTGAAGCTTTCCCCATTTGTAAACCCTAGGAAAGCTTGAACCATTACAAGTCTTTACTCAAATACAAGTGACTAGTGTAGACTAGGATTCTTTAATACCCCAACCACATAAAAATTTGATTGTGTCGTTTACGAACATTCTTCTTCTAACTCTTGTCGTTGGTGAAATTGTAACATCACAAATTACCTAATAGGGCTTAGGGCCTTGATTAGGGGGGCGGGATGAAAAATTATGGAAATTATGTGATTATGTGATATATATGTGTATCAATATATGATTATGTGAGTTATATTATAATATGACTTGATGTGCATGTTTAGGTGTATGAAATGTGCATATGGGCCCATTCCTGATTAAAAGGGCCATTTTCGTAATTTGGCCCGTTATGGGTATATTTGGCATATATGGGATATATGTGTGAGACCACATCATTATGTGAATATATTTGTGTTACTCGGCACGAGACGATCCTAGGGAGAAAGCTAGTGGGAAAGTCACAACGGGACCAATACTTGACTCGGGGAGAGTCAAAGGGTATTTTGGGTATTTAGTACATTACTGGGATATTGGGAATAAATATTTGAGGATATATTTGAAGTTAGTGAGATCAGGAGGGAGTTCTGGGGATTTTTACTATTTTGCCCTCGAGGACGTTTTTGGGTACTTTGAGCCTTGGGATTTGATTAAGGTTACTTAAGCTCAAAGAAACCTGACAGAAACAAAATACATTTAGTATTTTCTCTCTATC
Organism: Humulus lupulus; assembly: GCF_963169125.1. Lineage (NCBI taxonomy): Eukaryota > Viridiplantae > Streptophyta > Magnoliopsida > Rosales > Cannabaceae > Humulus > Humulus lupulus. The sequence goes on from NC_084802.1 coordinate 246,361,120, forward strand.
TCTATCTCTCTCTCTCTCTCACTCCCGTTTGCTCATTTTGATGCCTGTTAGCGTTTTCGAAGGAAACTCAAGTTTTAGGGCAGGGATTCAAGCAAGGTTAGAGTCATAAGGATTCTAGGGAAGATTAGAAGCTTGATAGCCGGAGGATTTAACTGGAAAACGACTTAATCAGAGGTAATCCAAGCTTTAAGTTATGAGTTTTTGAGTTCGTAAGCTTTGATTGGATTTTATAGTTATGATGAGTTTTTTATTGGATTGTAACTTGGGTTTTGATGGTTTTGGGCTGCTAAGTTGTTTGGAAACTTTGTTTATGGGATTTGGCTATGTTTGGATAGGTTTATGGAGGGATTTGGATTGAAAAAAACAGAGGAAAATTAGAGTTTGCAGGTCGAGCCACAACTCTGTTCTTGGGGCGTCACGACTCTCTTGAACGAAGGAGAAGCAGGTGGTTGTGGGGCTTTTGAGTCGCGGTGCCTGCTAGGGCACGCCGCAGTGCTGGTGCAGGCGGGGAAGAGGTTTAGGCCTCTGACTTGAGTAGGTCGCGGCTCAAATGTTTGGGGGTAGGGAAGAGATTCAGGCAGGGAAGGGATTTTTGGCCTTGCTAAGGTTTTGAGTGTAGGAACTCATACCTAAGGGCTCAGGATCAATCATATTACCCGGATTAGTTGGATTCGATGTCCCAGAGTCTAGGACTCGGCCTGGAAGCCTTTATTTACTCATTTTTTTACGAGATTCTATACTTGGTTGTGACTAGGTTATCGCTAGGGGCTTGGAACCGGGATCATGCTCGAGGGTCATTCATTCGTAACCTGTACTTGGACCAAAGCTAAGAAAACTGCACCCGATATGTGATACATGTGATTATGGCTTGGCCCAAATTATTGAACAGGAACATGAATAGGGCATGAACGCCTGAGTATGTGCATGATTATGATTATGCTATGTGATTGTTGATTAAGCATGATGAATGCTTTGTGTTTGGATATCTGATATATGCATGTCTGCATTATCTGATTGAGAAAGGCTTGACTTATGAGTCAAGGAATAGCGTGCTGAGCGCTGGTAAAAAATCATTGACTTATAAGTCAAGGGCGGCAACAGTGCATTGAGCGCTTGTTGTTTTGGTTAGGGTAATGAGGAGCACATCATACGCTTGTCCGACCCAATGGTCATGGAAAACGTAGTGCCAGGTATGCTGGGCCAGCCGTAAGGCTGGTTATATAGAGGATAGGGCAATGGGCCCCAGGGTGACTTATTAGTCTCATATCCTAGGGCTAGGCCCTAGACTTGACTTATAATTCAAGGACGGCAATAGCACGCTAAGTGCTAGTCAAAAAGCATTGACTTGTGAGTCAAGGACAGCAATGGCGCTAAGCGTTGGTCGAAAAGCATTGACTTATAAGTCAAGGGTGGAAATAGCACGCTAAGCACTGGTCGATATGGGTATGCCTAATCAGGAGCGTGACATACGCTTGACCGACCTATTGGTCGTGGGAAAGTAAAGCGCCAGGTACGCTGAGCTAGCTCCAAGGCCGGTTATACAGAGGATATGGCAAAGGGCCCTGGGGTGACTTATTAGTCCCATATCTTAGGGCGTGAAACCCCAATATGATTTATTAATCATGTATTTTGGGCATTGGGCCCGAGTATGATTCATTGATCATTTATGATAGGCAATTGGCCCATATGACGTTGTAGTCATTTATATGGATGGTATGCATGCATGAGTAGGGTTATTATTGCTAGTGTAACGCCCTGGATAACCAAGACCGTTACACTGTGTGTTTGAAATAGTGCAAGACTTGCTAATCAAGTCATTTAGTTTGAACTGTGTATCTATTGACACAAAGGATTAGGTTAAACAGAATTTGATTATAAACGGTTAAACTTTATTGAAAACAGATGTTTATTATATGGGATCCCAAGTCAGGGTTTAAATAACGTAACTACAAAATTCTTAATTACAAATAATTGACCAAGCCACTCTAATGGCAAAATATACGTTTTAGGTTCACGTTCCTGTACAAATCCTTGACCATGGTGGCTGAGCAGCTGACAATGTACACCTCGCCCCCGGAGCTCTCCAACCCATGGCCAACTTGCCTTACCTGCACCATGTAGCACCCGTGAGCCGAAGCCCAACAAGAAAACATAATATCATATCATAACAGTATTAACAGCTAAACAGTTCACAGAGCATAACCTAATAACCACAAAGCATTACTCAGTTCCTTCAAGCCATTAAGTCCATTCAAGACAACACACTAGTCAATAGCCAATAATCTAGCTCCAGATATTCATTGAGTCATAGACAATATTCTACAACAGATATTCAGCACATACATTCAGATTCAAGATACAATCAATCACATAATACACTCTTATCACATAATATTCAAGGCCGACGACTTAGGCCGCACCCTCTGTTTAACCCACTGACTCCGGCCTGCTTAAACCGAGCTCAGTGCATAATAAGCTGTCCTCGGATACCAGTGTCCGAGCCGCGCCCTGTGCGCAAGTGTGGATTTCGACACCCTTAGGTTGTTACCACGTGTCCCCGTGGCATAATACCACCTTATGACATTCATACCATTATAAGGGAACCCTTAGTCCCAACATACTCACATGGTGTTTCGCAATCACATAACAATACATTCAAATATAGGGAACACTTAGTCCCATCCTATCCACATACACAGGTTCAGTTTTCTTACCTTAATATCAAATGCTTTAATTAGAAAGGACGACCCCCGAGCACGATCCATTCCCGAGCTCTAGCTTATCACCTAGTCACAACCAAGATAATGAATTCCATTAATACTCGGATATAGGTTTCTGGTTATAAAACTAACTCCCGGGAAACCGAATCTCACCAAGCACGGTGGTGAAACCAATCCCGAGCACACTAGGCTACCTTCCCGTGCTTAAAACCCTCAAAAACCCATGTGTGCAACCAAGGGCTGCGGCCCTTGAAGCTTAGCCGCGGCCCTTCTCAAAAACAGAGCCAACACCACACCTGAAGGGGACATGCGCCGCGGCCCTTGCTTCGGGCTCCGCGGCGCTTGCCTTTGGCCGAGCCTTCCTGGCTCCTTTGCAAGCTAGGGCCGCAGCGCTTTAGAACAGAGCCGCGGCCCTTCCCTTCGAACCTAGAATTTCCACCATTTCCAACCTCCAAACCTTACCCAAAACCACCCCAAAGCTCCCTACTTCCATATCAATCATTCCCAACACTTTTAAGACAACTTTAACATCTTAATTCAACAGAAAACTAAGCTTAAAACTTATAGAAATCCCATCTTCAATTTCTGAAACCCAAGAACACAAACACCCAAAACCAACCAGTCAAAACCTAAATTTAAACTTTTAAATCATGAATTAGAGTTTACCTCTTCCATTGAGCACCTTCTCTAAGCCAAACCCCAGCTAGTTCCCAAGCTTTCAGCTCTGTTGACGCGGCTCTTCGCCAACAGGTAATTAAGAGAAGGAGAGAAAGGGATTAGTGTTGAAAGTAGAACCGTCACAGATAGGAAATCTTAGAGGATGAACTAGGTGACTCAAGACACGTTTTTAAGTGGTTCAAAGGTTAAAATCCTTCTACTCCACTAGTCAATATTATTGATATATGCTGGGTATTTTGTTACAAAATGTATATCTCTTCAGAGACTATTTTTTCCAACCCCTGTCAACTCCCAGGGTCTCCATATTTATAGGAGAAGGCACCTGGAAGTTGGTAAGGAGGTCATCCCGTGACCTTCTTATTTGTCATATCAACTCTGTGACATTCATGATCAATTCCTAAACCTGACACATAAGTATGGTCAAATCGATAGATAAGGAGATAATGGGCCGCACGGCCAACCCAGCCGTGGGTGTCTGAATACGCACGTTCCTGCTGCGTGTCCGAGAAGTCAGGGAGATATCGGACAAGTGATGTTAGATATAGGCACGTTTATCTTGCGTGTGTTGACTTTGCAAAGGGTTAGAGATCCATGAGAAGCTCGTACCACGAGCTGCTTCCCTGACCCGACCTTCGGCCTTCAAACTCCTTCCCCCAGTCTTGGGCAGCCTTGGCGAGTCCTTGAGGATACCTCGAGCTAAGGGGGTACGACCTCGAAAACAGGATCTCCGACCTGGGGAAATTTACGGACTAACCATGATTAGTCCGAGGCTCGACCTGCTAATCAGCCCATGGGAAAACCAGGGCGTACAAGCTCAAATTCAACCTTAAATATCAAAGTTACAATTATCTCAACACCCAGCTAGAACTCAGAATTTTCTAACCAAAAGAAAGGAATTCACTGCTTACCTTAGTGCTGATTCAGTTCCTTAGATAACCCTTGAGTTAAACCTCAAAATCCCCTCTTAAATTCCCAGAAATCCTTAGCTCAATCCCCTCAAAATCCCACTTGATTTTCTCTGTTTATTTCCCCTATGTTCCCCTTGAGAGAGAGAAGAGAGCTGAGAAAGAAAAGGTCGGTTTATTGTGGTTCTACTGTTTTCTATTCTTAGTAAGTCTAACCTTATCATTTAGGTCAAGCCCAAGGCTCGGAGTGCCGGAACCGTCCCCGAGACCAAAATGGTAAAATCTCCCATTATTCCCACCTAGACACCCTGACCTCAAATATATCTCCATATATTTATTTTCATAACCCGATAGTCTAATTAACTACCCGATACCTATAATATCCCTGACTTATCCAAAGCCAACTATTAAGCCCCGTTGTGACTTTTCCCGCTACCTGCTCAGTAGGATCGCCTCGTGCCGATAGTTACAAATGCACACACCTGTACACGCATATATATATATATATATTTATCAATCTACCCACATAATAATGTGGTCTCAACAATTTATCACACACATTCACATTTATGCTCTAACGGGCCAAGATTACCATTATGCCCTTACCAGCCAAACAGGGCCCGCATACTTATTCAATACCCATTTCACGCTTTCTTACCATTAATTCTCTTAACCTCCAATTATGCCTTCCCGGCACACTAATCAAGGCTCTTAAGCCTTATTAGTAATTTTGGGTCGTTACAGCTAGGCATGCTTATTATGATTTAGTAACATGTTATTAACTACTTATGAGCATGTTTAAGTTTTCTTGCTGAGCTTTGGCTCACGGGTGCTTTGTGGTGCAGGTAGGGGGAAAAGAAAGCTGGACCATCCTTGAGTTGGAGAGCTTAGGTGACTATATGTACATATGCGACTGCTCGACCACCACGATCTATGTTTTAAAGAAGAACTAGGGTCAAACCCTATTTTTCTGCTAGGTCAGCTGGTTGTAATTTTTTCATTCTAATTAACCTCTTGAATGTATTTTGGGATCTCATGTATGAAGTAAATATTTTAATGAAACGATAGTACCATTGACCAAAAATTTTAACCCTAAACCATTAATCACGTTTAGTTACATGGTTATGGCAAAATGACTCATTTATCGAGTTTAACACTATTTAAAATACACAGTATAACGGTCCCTGAGTAGTAGGGCGTTACAGAAATCTTGCACCAACAAAAACTTAACTGGGTTTCTTAAGTCGAAGATGTGTTTACAAATTGATAAAGTTTCTATGTATAAAAGTACACATGAATCTAAATGGCGCAGTGAGTCCTTGCTCGCTGGCCTTACAAGGTAAATAATGGGCTATAAAATGTGTATCGGGCCTTTAAATTATAAATAATACATGTAAAGCTAATATATTTGGAATAAGTTGCTCGAGCACTTCCTGATGACCTTTCTACTTGACGAGATATGCACAGACCAGAGACATCTTGATTGGGTGACAATGCTCGACCAGATTTATCAACTAGTCCGTCCTTGACCTCACATTTATGGTCGTGATATGCCGATCAATACTGATATAGTATTCCCTTTTCTATTGCCACGTATCTGTAACGAATGCCACGTCATACCTATTAATATAACAAATATACTGATCATCCTATTGATTTTTAAGGATAACAAATATAGGACAATTCTCGGATAGGAGCTTCACTTTAAGTCTTTTTGGTAGGATTCTTCAGTGTTCTCGACCTGTGAACAGTTTTCGACACGATTTTTTTTTATAACCGTGTATATTGTAGTTGTTTAGAGCATCCTGCAAATTTTCAGAAAATTCTGAATAGTTTATGGTACCGAAAACTAGATTCAAACATGTTGCTTTCCACGTGTATAAAAAAATTAACCACGCGTGCAATAAAATATTTGAACTAAGTTTTCGGTGCTGTAAACTATTCAGAATTTTCTGAAAATTTGCAAGATGCTCTAAATAAATACAATATACACGGTCATAAAAAAAAATCGCGTCGAAAACTGTTCACGAATCGAGAACACTGTGAGCCCCATCGATAGGGCTTAAAATGAAGCCCCTATAAGAGAATTGTCCAACAAATATATACTTAATTTTTGTGTATAATATAATGTATGAGTGTATTAATATTATTCATACTTAATGTATAAATATATTAATGATACCAATCAATGAACTTATCTATCTCTTTCTCAGCTACAATCTTGTCATAGATGGAAAGTCTTAATAATATAATTTTTAAGAAAATGTACCGATTATTAATAGGTTTATAATTATTATTGTTTGACAAAGTAGTCATTTATTAAGAATAATGATATGATATCTTTCTAATTTGTTACGAGTAATTGGCAGCAAAATTTTCTTATCTTTGCAATTTTATTGTGTTGTTAGCAAATCTAAGGTGCCGTTCATTCCAGACCGTTAACTCATACAGTAGACAATCCACATGTACCCAATAGTACATGTGACACTTTTCTATTGGTACACGTTATTTATTTATTTATTTAAATATTATAAAAATAATTTTAAAATAATAAAAAAAAATTTAAAGTTAAAAACTGTTTTTAATTTCTTTTTCTTTTTCTTTTTCTTTTTCTTCTTCTCTTGTTGATCGATCTCTCTCTCTCTTTGCATGCCCCAGATCTCTCGATCTCCCTCCTCTATCTCTCAATCTCTTGATCTCCCTTCCTCTCTCTCTCTCGATCTCTTAATCTCCTTCCTTCTCTCTCTCTCTCTCTCTCTGACCAGATCTGAGTTCCGCGTGGTGGTGGCGAGGTGGTTGTGGTGGTGGTGATGGGCTAAGGGCGGCGTGGTGAGGGGCTACATGGAGTCGCGACTGGGCAGCGTGGGGGAATCTACAAAAAAAAAGAGGAAAAAGAAGAAGGGAGGAAGAAGAAGTCAGAGAGAAAGAACGAAAAAAATAAGAGATGCATGGGTGGATGTGAAAAGAACAACAAGAAGAAGAGAAAGAAATTTGATTTTTTTTAGTATTTAATTTTAGTTGTTTTTTATTTAAAATAATTAATAAAATGTGATGTGGATGAATAAGAGAACACCACATATATTAATGTATATTCATAATAATAATTGACGGAAAAAACTAACACTAACTTTAAATTTGCAAGTGGAACAGTAAATTTATAGGTTTGACCGAAAAATAAAAAAGAATAGAATTTGAGATTAACTGTAAAAAAAAATGTAAAAATAAAAGGGTATTTAGCTAATTACTCATTTTTTATTGAGTGTATTATAGACGAATTAATGTACTTTGTAGTCAGCAAGCTTTTTTTGAAATTATCTTTCTCCTTCTTCGTCCTTTAAATTTGACTACTCATAGTCACTATTCGTAGTCTTTCCATATGTTTCTTTAAATTTATCTCAACCTCAACTGTTTCACTTTTTTTTTTTTTTAGTGAAAGGGTTCGTTTTCATTTGCCATGTGCCAATTAATGGAAAATGTGCCATTTTTCTAATTAGTCGGCCCACCCACGTGTTCATGGGACCACACGAAATCTTTACTTAATTAATTAGTTCATTCTGGAACCGCGTGCCTATATCATTGAACTTATTTATCACAAAAACAAAGAATATCATTCTCTTACTTTTGTATATTTTTATCCATTTTCACATAATGATTACGTATAAACTAGAGAGAATTATTCAGAAACAAAAAGTTAATCCAGAGATCTCGGTCTCGTTGTTGAGTAAAATACTAATTTACATAAAAAGACTTTCACCTTTGCCAAAGTCTTGGACTCTTTAAAAACATCCCCCCGCAGATTATTATTAAGTAATTTTTTATAAAAATAAAATTAAAAATACGGATTTATTAAAATTATTATTTATTTGCAAGCTGGTGATATTTCCTTTTCATCAAACTTCGTCACGTAACGTAAAATTAAAAATTATGCGTGTGCCGCCGGCATAATGGATCCTTACCAAAGTTGATCCTTTTAAATTATTCTTTTAAACTTCTACAATGGATCGAATAATGTATTTTTCTTTAATTAATTTTAATATTGCTTTTAAAATATTCCCAAAAAGTAATTTTTTTTTGTCCAAGTAAATAAAAAGTGATATACGTTAGGATAAACTTTTTCAATGCAATGAAGGAGTGCACCACAATATCTTGCAAGTTTTTTTTCTCTTAAATTGAAAGGGTGACTCACCAACTTCTTGCATAGCCTTTTACACTCAAATGTCTTTATTTTTCAAGTCTAATTATTTGTTTGCTTCCTAATTTTCCCTATACTTTTTTTAATTATATATTTCAATTTGTATCCTCTCAACTTTTTTTCTTCATATATTGTTATTCTCACCACAGGTTATATATATTTGGATAGGTAATTATTTGGTATTTTGTGTTTTCTTAAGTATCATTTTGGTACATGTATAATACTTATTTTGTAGACTGTATGTTGAAATCGTACATATTTAATATTTTGTATTTTGAAATCGTACATATTTAGTACACTAAACTCAAATTTAATTAATAAATTTTTGCTAATTTAATCAAACTGCTCTCAATGATATGAGTTCCAAATTCAAATTTAATTAGTTAATTACATATAACGGATGACAGTTTGATCATATTAATAAAAAATTATTTATCAAATCTGAATCTATAGTACCAAATAGATTTGATTTTAAAATATAGAGTACCATATGAGCACTATTAAAAAAAGATAGCACAAAAACGATACTTTGCAAAAACAGTTAGTACCAAATAAATAAATTATATATATATATATAAAAGAATAATGAAATATAAGAAAATGTGAAAAGAAAATGAAAGAATAAAAAAATGTGTTATGTAACAGTTTTCATAAATTTATACATGCGTGCCTCTCATCACAAGACAAGGCAAGTTCATGGGAAACATGTTTTTCTTGGATGATTGTGACAAAACGTGTAATATAAGATATGACAGTTGATTTTAACACTCTCACAACACACAACACATATTGGAGCATGTTCCAAGAAGAACGAGAGAGGTTACTATTAAGATGGTAAAATAGTCAAGCAACATACATAAACTTTAATATGCAAATACACAATCTTTAAAACTAATTATGTAGCGAAAAATGCTTTAATATAAGATCTTAAATCATATTCCTATAGATCTTTTATTAAATCAAAGAAAAATATGAACATAAGAACGAAAGCACTAATATGAAATTATTGTTGGAGATTCACAAAGAATTTAGATATTCCTATATGACATATTTCTATGAGAGAAGAGTCTTTCTTCTCTTTTATATTAATAGGATTACACAAAGAATAGAATGATATATATATATGGAATCACAACTCTAATAGATAGATAATTAGTGATTTCTAATTTTGCCCATTATAAAATTAAAAATTCACCTTCCTGTTTCTACACATTAAACTCATGACACTTTAATATCCTATGATACTTATAACATTATGTTTTCCTAAATATTAGCATGATGACGTGGCATGTTGAAGAGGAACATGAACAGCACGTGACTGACTATTAATGAAGGACTGTTCGACCGATGATAAGATTGTCATGAAAGAAATTAAGTTGCTTGATAGGCGCACGAATATGCTAAGTAACAGGAAAATAAGGTATATCAAATTATACGACTAGAGTTGCTCGTAGGACTGAGACAAACGCTCAAAGTCGGTTATAAGTTAGATATTCCATAGATAATTAACTATTTTAAATGTAAATATCATTATTTATGTTATTATTTTATTATGCTTGTAACATCAATTGAACATGGCCCATAGGCCCATATGTACATCCATGAGCCTATAAATAGGACTCATAGGATTCATTTATTTCACAGGCAATACTTTGTATTTAGAGAGAAAGAGTGGGTTTATACACAGAATTTGTAAGCATCCTCACGACTTGTCAAACTCAGTGAACCCTTGTACGTTGTTCACAGGTTTTAGGAACTTTATCTCAATAAAATCACTAAGTGGACATAGGTCATTATCAATCTCTGGGGCCAAACCACTATAACTTCCTTACATTCTTACATTCAAGGGTCAACATTTTGGTGCTTTCATTGAGAGTTGAATTCAAGGATATTCATGAAATAATGGCTAAGAGTACAAGGAGGACTGGTCAAGCTGGACAGACATCGGAGAATGTACCAAATCCACCTCCTCCACATGGCGTAGCGGAGGATGAGCCACAAGTGGAATTGGAAGAGGAGGAGATGGGCATTGGAGCGCTGGTAACAACATTGGAAGTGTTGCAAGATGAGTAAGCCACCCTGAAGGCTAACCAATAGAACGTGGTCAAACCAATGGTGATGCAACAGATGGAGATCGACCAACAACGTCGAGAATTGAACGAAAGACAGGCGGACATGGATCGTCGACAAAGAGACACGACAACGACTTTAGAGGCAGCCATTCATTTGGCTTGAGGACAGCCACTTGCTCCACCCGCACCAACCTCTCAGCTAGATCTACCACTAAATCCTCATCCTCCTCAAAATCCGTGATCAGATCACCCTCAAAATCCGCGATCAGTCCCGGGCGAAGGTTGTTGAGGAGCTTAAGGCCGCGGAGGCCAGGCATGCTGGGGAGTTGGAGGTGGTTACCCAGCAGAGGGATGCTGCAGTGGCAGAACTGGCAGAGAAGCAAGCTTCTCAAGAAACTCTGAGGAAGCAGAGGGATGAATACCTGGAGTCCAGCCGAATCGACTGGCGTGAAGTCAAGAAACTTAGGGAGGAGCATCTCACTAAGGGCGCGACCATTGCTGTTCTCAAAAGCCAGGTGGAACAGCTCAAGCTCACTAATGCCAGGACTTGGAGAGGTATAAGAACGCGACACTTCAGTGTTTCTATGATTTTTGGAAACACAACCAAGGTGCTGACTTCAGTTACCTCCCAGAAGATCCCAGGAATGCTAAGCTAGCCCGCTGTACTGCTCGGTTGGCTACCAAAGAAAGAGCTAGAGTTCCTGCTTCCCCAAGCATTCAGCCAGCTGTCGGAGCAGAGGGAGGAGAAGTTGCCGGGGACGTAGTCGACTAGAGTGCTAAACAAGATCCTCCTGCTCCTAATGCTCCTTGAAGTTTTTATTCTTTTACTTTTTCTTTAATTACACGACCCACGGGTTGTGATGTAAAGACTAAATTTTATTTTTAATTTTGCTGCATGGGCAGCACATTTTCCTTTTACTTTGAACAATTACATCCAAGCAGTACTGCTTGCGGTGTAAAAGAATTCTTTTTGATATTATAATATTTCTGCTTATTATAATATCTGTTCGCATGACCGAACTTAGCATAGTACTTTGGCTTGATTTAACAAAATATAAATTTTGAAAAATACTCTAAGTATTGTAGCATGCTTTCACTTATTTTGTTCATGTGTTTACATACCTCTTGGTATGCTTTGCTATCGATGTACCTTATATGCCCCCCAAGTGACTGAGGAACTTTAGGTCCTTGGTCACTTGCCTTGACCACGACCTGTGCGAACGTTACTGCTCGGTATAAAATGTAACGCTTATAATACAGCAAAACAACACACATAATGAACAAATACTTGTAAATAAAATTTACAAAGGTTGGCAAGAATGACTGGCTGCGCACAGTCCCTTATAATTCTCGTATTAAAATGGACTAAACATGTCTTTACGAGTGATCTTAAAAAGATCTTACACTTATAAGCGATTAGCCATATAACATGGCTAACCCTTTTTCAAAACTTGTAAAAAGTAAAAATTAGTACAAGCCAGTCCTTTAAAAAGGAGTGTTTATTGATAATACTTGCGCAGGTGTTCTCCGTTCCAATAGCGTGGAACGAGATCTCCATTCAAGCGTGCAAGTTTGTATGTGCCTGGGTGAAGGACTTCTTCAATCTGCTAAGGTCCTTCCCAATTTGGCCCAAGCACTCTAGCAGCTGGGTCGCAGGTGTTTAAGAAAACTCGTCAAAGGACTAGGTCTCCGACGCTGAACTTTCTTTCTTTCACTTTTGAGTTAAAGTACCAGGCGACTTTTTGTTGGTACGCAGCTACTCGGAGTTGGGCTTTTTCTCGTTTCTCCTCAAGCGAATCTAGAGACTCCATCAACATTTGGATATTCTGGTCCTGGTCGTATGTGATTCTTCGATGTGAGGACAAATCTAACTCGACTGGCAACATAGCTTCATACCCGTATGCTAAGGAAAACGGGGTATGACCTGTTGCTGTTCGATGAGAAGTTCTATACGACCAGAGTACTTCAGGCAGCTATTTTGGCCATGCTCCTTTAGCATCTTCGAGCCTTTTCTTCAAGGTATCTTTAAGTGTTTTATTCACTGCTTCGACTTGCCCATTTTCTTGTGGATGCACAACTGAAGAAAAGCTTTTGACGATTCCATGCCTTTCGCAAAAGTCTGTGAATAAGTCACTGTCAAACTGGGTGTCGTTGTCCGAGAAATTTTTTTGAGGCAAACCATATCGGCAAACAATGTTCTTGATGACAAAGTCAAGAACTTTCTTTGTCGTTATGGTAGCAAGTGGCTCAGCTTCGGCCCATTTGGTGAAATAGTCGACTGCTACAACAACGTATTTTACTCCACCCTTTCCTGTGGGCAAGGATCCAATTAAATCAATACCCCATACTGCGAAAGGCCACGGACTTTGCATCTGCTTTAACTCATTGGGAGCTGCGCATGGGATCTTGGAAAATCTCTGGCACTTATCGCATTTTCGTACAAACTCCATTGAGTCTTCGTTCATAGTCGACCAGAAATAACCCTGCCTCAGAATCTTTTTCGACAAGCTCTGCCCCCCAGCGTGATCCCCACAAAAGCCTTCATGTACTTCCCTCATCAGCTCCTTAGCCTTTTCTGGTGTAATACATCTGAGCAATGGCATGGAGTATCCTCTTCGGTAAAGAACACCATTGACCAATATATACTTAGCAGCCTGTCTCTGAAGAGTCCTGGCTTTGTTTCTATCTGCTGGTAGTACACCATTCGTGAGATACTCCAAATACGGTGCCATCCACGTATCTTCTATCCAAATTTCCATACTGGTTTCATCTGCTTGTATGCTCAGCTCGTGCAGTCGTTCCACTGGCACTATATTTAAAGTGTCAGCATCTTTCACACTCGCGAGTTTGGCTAAGGCATCTGCGTTTGAATTTTGATCTCGAGGTATTTGCTGGAGGGTATACTTCTTGAATTGCGCCAACAGATCTTTGGTTTTATTAAGATAGGCCATCATCTTCAGGCCCCGTGCTTGATACTCCCCTAAGACCTGATTCACTACCAGCTGTGAATCATTGTAAATATCAAGCACTTTTATACTCATGCCTTTGGCTAACCTTAGTCTAGCGAGTAGTGCTTCATATTCGGCCTCATTGTTTGATGCAGTGAAATCGAACCTAATAGTGTAGTGAAATCGATGCCCTTATGGCGTTATCAATATCACTCCTGCTCTGGCGTGAGATTCGTTGGATGATCCGTCCGTGAATAACTTCCACGAAGGAGCCCCGACTTGGGGCTCAGGCGCACTAGATTTTTCGCACTGCTCGTCATCTGGGAGCTCAGTGAATTCAGCGATAAGATCAACCAAGACTTGTCCTTTTACTGTTGCTCACGGTGAATATGTGATATCGAACTGCCCGAGTTTGACTGCTTATTTCAATAAGCGCCCAGCCGCCTCTGGCTTTTGCAGAACTTGCCGAAGGGACTGGTCAGTTAAGACTGTGATGGGATGGGCTTGAAAGTAAGGACGTAACTTCCTTGAGGCCAAGATTAAGCAATAGGCTAATCTTTCGATGGGAGGATACATCAATTCGGCCCCGATTAACCTCTTGCTTACATAGTAAACCACCTTTTGTATGCCTTCTTCTTCCCGTACTAGTACCGCACTAGCAGCAGATTCGATGATCGCCAGGTAAATGAACAAAGTTTCTCCATCTATGGGTTTTGATAAAATAGGAGGTTGTGCCATGTGGGCTTTTATGGTTTGGAAAGCCTGTTCGCAGTCTCCGGTCCATTCGAACTTCTTGTTGCCTCTAAGTAGATTAAAGAAAGGGACGCATTTATCCGTTGATTTGGAAATGAATCTACTTAGTGCGACAATTCTTCCAGTTAAACTTTGCACATCCTTGATTTTCACCAGCGATTTCATGTCGATCAGGGCTTTTATTTTTTTGGGGTTGGCCTCGATTCCTCTTGAATTAACAATGAACCCCAAAAATTTCCTTGATCCTACTCCGAAGGAACATTTGAGAGGATTTAACTTCATCTGATATTTGTTCAGAACATTGAAACACTCTTGTAAATCCTTTACATGTCCTTCTGCCTTTTTTGACTTTACCAGCATGTCGTCCACGTACACCTCCATGTTTACTCCGATTAACTCCTTAAACATGTGGTTAACCAATCGCTGGTAAGTCGCATCACCGTTTTTCAGTCCGAAGGGCATTACTTTATAACAGTATAACCCTATATCGGTCTGAAAGCTAGTGTGATCCTCGTCAGGGGGATGCATACTGATCTAATTGTATCCTGAGTATGCATCCATGAAAGAGAGGATCTCATGTCCTGCAGTTGCATCAACCAGCTGGTCGATCCTTGGGAGTGGGAAGCAATCTTTTGGGCAGGCTTTATTAAGATCTGTGAAATCCACGCAGGTTCGCCATTTTCCATTAGGCTTGGGAACCAGTACTGGATTAGAGACCCACGATGGATAAAAATCCACCCTGATGAACCCATTCTCCTTCAGTCTTTCTACTTCCTCTTTTAAGGCTTTCGATCTATCCTTATCTAGCAGCCTTCTTTTCTGTTACACGGGTGGAAAAATCTTGTCAACATTCAGGACATGGCTAATAACTGCAGGGTCTATCCCAGCCATGTCTTTGTGTGACCAGGCAAAAACTGTCTGGTTCTTTCTCAAAAATTCCACCAGTGCATGCTTCGTTGTTGCTTCCAAATTTTTCCCGACCTTTACAACTCTGGTCGGGTCTTTTTCGTCAAGTTGGACCTCTTCAAGGTCCTCGACGGGTCCAACATCTTCTTCAAAATCCCCAAAGAGAGGATCTAAATCTCTATCCTCACTTTGGGCAAGACCCTATTTGGTGACTCCATCACCGGATTGGGCTTGTGTATCAATGGCCATCTGCAACCTTTCTGGGGGAGTGCTCTTCACCGTTCCTTTCTTTGCCTTCGTGATCGAGGCATTGTAGCACTCTCTTGCTTCTCTCTGATTTCCCAACACATGTCCTACCCCTGCGTCTGTTGGGAATTTCATGGCCAGATGCCATATTGAGGTGACGGCCCGAAGGTCAACCAGTATGGGCCTTCCAATTACAGCATTGTACGCCGAAGGACAATTGACTACTATGAAAGTAGCGAGTAATGTCCTGGTAGCAGGCGCTGTACCTACTGTTACCGGAAGTCTGATTGACTCCGTTGGGGTGAGTCCCTCATCAGAGAAGCCGTAAATATTTTGGTTGCAGGGCTCCAAGTCCTTGACGGACAACTTCATGCGTTCCAGCGAAGATTTGTACAGGATGTTCACTGAACTTCCTGTATCAATAAATACTCTCTTCACCATCATGTTGGCGATTTGAACGTCCACGACCAGCGGATCAGAATGTGGGAACCAAACATGCTAGGCGTCACAATCAGAGAAGGTTCTTTCACCATCCTCTGATCGAGCCTTCTTTGATGCCCTATCCTCCACAGCCATCATCTCGATGTCCTGGTCGTGACGTAGGGTCCAAGCATATCGTTCCCTCGCCTTTTTGCTGTTTCCCGCGAGGTGCGGGCCTCCACAGATGGTGAGTAAAGTGCCAGCTACGGGGTCAGGCTGCAAAGGTGGCGAGCGATGGCGTGCAGGCGCCTGCTCGTTGCCACCTGGAGCCTCTCATTGGGTATTTCTCGAGGCCCGTACGTATCTTCTCAAGTGTCCTTGTCTGATAAGGAACTCGATTTCATCCTTCAGCTGGTTGCATTCATTTGTATCATGTCCGTAGTCATTATGATAACGACAGAACTTCGTAGTATCTCTCTTCGAAATATCTTTTCGAATGGGAGTGAGTTTTTTTATAAGGCACACTAGAACTCGTGGCCTGATACACCTCTCCTCGAGACTCAATAAGGGCAGTGTAGTTAGTGAACCGCAGTTTATAACGATTGCCCTTGGCGCGTTTATTCTCAGAGGTGGAAGGCTCATTATGCGGCCGTTTCCCCCCATTCTTGCCATTGCAATTGCCGTTCCCGTTGCCTTTGCCGTTGGGTTTTGACCCATTGGCGGCTTTGGCGGGCTCGGCAGTCCCCTTATCCTTGCCTGGGGGTTTTCCTTCACTGTCGATGGCATCTTCGAGCTTGATGTATCGATCAGCTCTATCCCAAAATTCTTGGGTAGTCCTAACTCCATGCTTCCTGAGGCTACTCCACAAGGGTGTACAACGCCTAACTCCTGCAGTTAGGGCCATCATTTTGCCCTCATCTCCTACTGTTTTGGCTCCAGCTGCTGCTCGCATGAAGCGCTGGATGTAATCCTTCAGTGGCTCTCCTTTTTGCTGGCGTATCTCCACCAGCTGGTTCGCCTCAGTTGGGTGCACACGACCCGCGTAGAATTGTCCGTAAAATTCTTTTATGAACATCTCCCAAGAAATAATACTTGCAGGAGGGAATTTGAAAAACCACTCCTGTGCAGCATCAGAAAGTGTTGCAAGAAAGATCTTGAACCGAGCGTCTTCAGACACTTTCTGAATGTCCATCTGTATCTCAAACTTGTTGACGTGAGATACCGGGTCACCATACCCGTCAAAGTTCAGAAGCGTGGGCATCTTAAACTTGCT
Source organism: Humulus lupulus (assembly GCF_963169125.1). Taxonomy (NCBI): domain Eukaryota; kingdom Viridiplantae; phylum Streptophyta; class Magnoliopsida; order Rosales; family Cannabaceae; genus Humulus; species Humulus lupulus. The sequence continues at coordinate 246,378,233 of NC_084802.1, forward strand.
GGAAGTTTCTACCACAGCTATCCTCCAAACGAAAGGAGTGCCCCTTCTCCTGTCATACTTGATATGAGATGTTCTTCCCCCGACTAGCTGTTATACTGCCTGGTTTAGGGCATCTATTTGGGCTTGCACGGTGTTGACTGCGTTTTTAGCCAACGACGTGAGAACGTCAAATACGACGAACCTTCAAGAGAATGTAAACGACAACAGACGGTATAAACAAGAAAAGTAAATAACACAGAATTTTTATAGTGGTTCAGCCCCGATTGTCGGTAATAGCCTAATCCACTTAGAGTTGTGATTTATAAATCTATACTCAAGATCAGATGGACTATGCCAACTGAGTTTCTTCAGTATAAATTGTGAAAATACAAGAATTCTCTCTAATTTCAGCACTTTCTCTCTCTAGAATAGACAGACCCAATTTTATCTCTCTAGAAAGAATAAGCAGAAGGGACCCCTCTCTCATCTCATAAGCTCTCTATTTATAGAGATGGGATCCTCAACTGATATCCCCTTATAATAGGGATATTTTACTATATTTATTACATTTATATTACAAATAAACATTCAAAATTCAAAATGTAACAAATTCCCCATTTGTGGGAAGAATGAGAGATTCCCGCGCATGTTGTTGAAGTTGTGTCTGACTTAGTCTCCTCTAGCTAGTTGGTCCACCTCCTACTCACTACCCATGCAAGTGCTGGTTAAACATGCATGGTGGTAGGATATGCATGGTGGTAGGACATGCTTTGGGTGGGTTGAACGTTCATGGTTCTCCTCGAACATGTACTCTCCTCTAGCATGCCATGTTCCTCCTTGAACCAATCTCCTTGGCTTCTCCTCGGACCAAGGTGGTTCGAGGCAACTTCCTTGGCACCTCACCTTGAACGACATTGAGGCAACCTCACCTTGGACAACATTGAGGGAACCTCACCTTGGACAACATTGAGGGAACCTCACCTTGGACAACATTGAGGGAACCTCACCTTGGACAACATTGAGGGAACCCCACCTTGGACAACATTGAGGCAACCTCCTTTAGCATCTCCCAAACATGTCCGATCGAACATTGTATAGAATTTCCTTATGAAAGTCTAAGTCTCCATTCTCTTGCATGAGACTCCTCCTCCTTAGCTATTTACCTTGGGCACGTTCGAGCCAACACTTAGAAAACCTTGGGAGGCTTACCTCCTACACACCCTTGGGGTCTCCTAGGACCACACCCTCCTTGGGGTCTCCTAGGACCACCCTCTTAGCCCTCCTAGGAGGCACTCTCCTAGATGCATTCTCCTTAGCCTCCTAGGATGCATTCTCCAATTTTTGGGTATAACACACGGCGTCAGGAATCATTGGGGCCTCTGCTGCTAAGGGAATGTACTCATCATGCCGTTCCCGCCGATCGTTGAGTACATTTCTTAAATCCTCGTCTCTTCGCCGCTGCTCGCTTGCTCCGAGCCGGTTAAAGACGTTATTTTTCCTGGGTTGCCCCCAAGCGTCGCGTCTCTCGGGTTGGTCTTCCCTAGGTAGTGGGCTTCTGCCCCCACCTCTCTCTCTATTTCTCCGACCGACATTTCCTCTGCCTGATTCGGCCTCATTGTAACCATGGCCATCTCTGAACCTCGACTGGCTATGGTGGGATCGACTGTCCCCTCGGTTGCCTCCTCGGGCTGGAACTTCCCGAGCGTTAGAGGGTGGCCTGCGTTGGTCGGTAGGTCCCCGTGCATTATCATGCCGTGGGGGACCTCGGACCGCAGAGCTTATCTCTGAGTTCCTTCTGTTGCCAGAAGGACACTGTCCTCTGCTCGGGGGATTTGGTTCTTCGCCCCTATGGCGTCTAGGACTATGGGGCTGCTGCCTGGCCCTATTCTGCCTTGGCTGCGGGGGAATGTCTCGACCAGCCTGAGATGGAGGCTGCACTTCGGGATCCCTTGGTGGGACATCCTCTTGAGGCATTGGTGGCTACTCGGGCCTCTGGGGGCTCGAGGGCTGGATCAGCGGGCTAGGATTGGGACCCCTTTGGGGTGGCCCATTTGAAGGTTGATCAGGTTGTGAGGCAGGTGCAGCCTGATTCCTAGCCAACTGTGGGGCTGCTTCGAGAGCTGCCATGGCCTCCCTCTGACGACGGTCCATCTCCGTCTGCCTCTCACTCAATTCCTGGCGCTGTCGCTTAATCTATTGTTGCTGCCACGCCATAACCTCAGCAGCACTTTCTTGACTGGCCCTTAGGTTGGCCAGTTCATCCTGCAATACCCCCAGGGTATTCCTTAGCGTCTCGGAATCCAGTTCTTCCTCATCAAATTCCAAATGTGGCTCATCTTCGGTCACGTTTGGAGGAGGAGGCGGTTGAGATGGTGTAGCGCCGGTCGCCTGCCCAGTCTTCTTTGTTGTTTTCGCCATTTATGCTTCAACAATATCGTATCAAGCTCTCAATGAAAGCACCAGAATGTTGACCCTTGTTTTGGTCAACTGACATGGAGTCAAAATGCTTGATGTGGATGAATGTGTTGGAATGAATATAATGACAAAAACAGTAAAGAACACAAGAAATTATAGTGGTTCGGCCCCAGAAACTGGTAATGACCTACGCCCACTTAAGCTATTATTGATATGAGATCTCAAAGGGGTGATCAAAGAACTAGGGTTCTTCGAGTTTCACCAACCTCCGAGAGATAACAGTACAATCGTAATAAAATAGCTCTTAATTCTCTCGTAAGTATGTAATTCTTCTTAAGCAAAAGCCAAAAGTCCCTTCCTTAAGCTATCTTTTTCTATTTATAGGCTCAAGGAGGATTACATGGATTTGTTACAGATATTCTCTCATAATTAATTGGATAATCAGGAATCATAGGAGATAATCTCGGGATTGACTTTGATTCACCCAAGATCATTTTGAAATATGTGGAGTGTACGACCATGCTGGTCATGAGGAAAACTCAACCGCCGCGCCTGTTATGTCTTACTGGTCGATACTCTAACAGAACTCTGCCAGGTGTCAGCCACGTGTTCAGAATTCGCCTGCCACGTCATCCGTGCCTGTTTTTTGGATAACACTGGTGTTATACCCAAAAATTGGAGATCAATGACGTGGCAATAAATGTGACAAGTGGCAGTGCATGGTCAGTAAAAGACACGTTAATAGTCAATAAATACATTGACTCCTCAGAGTTGTGATAAAGTGACCCGGTAGACTAACAAAGAATTTGGACTGCTTGAAAGATGCCATAACCAAGCCAAGTGCATCCTAGGAGCTAAGGAGAGTGCATCCTAGGAGGCTAAGGAGAATGCATCCTAGGAGGCTAAGGAGAATGCATCCTAGGAGAGCTATGGAGAGTGCCTCCTAGGAGAGCTAAGGAGAGTGCATCCGAGGAGACCCCAAGGATGAGGTCCGAAGAGAGACCAAGGGACCTTGGACCGAGGAGAAGTCCAAGGAGATTGCCTCAGACTTGTCCAAGGTGAGATGCCAAGGAGGATGCCTCAGACCACCTTGGTTCGAGGAGAAGGCAAAAGGAGGATGCCTCGGACCACCTTGGTCCGAGGAGAAGGCAAGAGGAGGATGCCTTGGACCACCTTGGTTCGAGGAGAAGGCCACAAGGTCCGATCAGACCTTGATTGGAGGAGGTAGGCTCGGGCTTACCCGAGGTGAAAGGCCAAGGGGGTTGTCTCGGACCACCTTGGTCCGAGGAGAGCCAAGCACGCATGGCTTTGGTCCGAGGAGAGCCATGCATACATCACTTTGAACCAAGGAAAGCTTGAAGGAGTAACCAACATGCATGTGAGACTACGTCAAGAATTGGTCTAGGCACCCGGGAATCTCTCATTCTTCCCACAAATAGGGGGTTTGTTACATTTAGAATTTTGAATGTTTCTTTGTAATTTAAATATAATAAATATAATAAAATATCCCGGTTCTAAGGGATATCAATTGTATGACCCTAAGCCTATAAATAGAGGGCTTATGGGATGAGAGAGGGGCTTCTGCTGCTTCTTCTTTCTAGAGAGAGAAAATTGGGTATGAGTATTCTAGAGAGAGAAAGTGCTGAAATTTGAGAGAATTCTTGTATTTTTGCAATCTGTACTGGAGAAACTCAGTTGGCTCAGTCCATCTGATCTTGAGTACAGATATATAAATCACAACTCTAAGTGGATTAGGCTATTACCGACAATCGGGGCTAAACCACTATAAAAATCTTGTGTGCTCTTTATTTTCTTTATTAAAACTGTCTGTTGTCGTTTACATTCTCTTAAAGGCTTGTCGTTATTGACGTTCTCACGTCGTTTGCTAAAAACGCAGTCAATAACTGGGTACCCAGGGTCCATGCACCACTCCCACAAAGACAAAGGGATCCTCGCCCTCTAGCTCAAAGGTCACCATCTTCTTTCTGCAGTCAATAGTAGCTCCGTATCTAACCAGACAATCTATGCCTAAAATCATATCGAAGTCCTCCATACCCAACTCAATCAAGTCTACTGACAACTCCCTACCATCAACCATCACTGGCAGTGCTCTAATCCACCTCCTAGAAACTACCAGTTCTCCAGTAGGCAAAATAGTCCCAAACCCCGAAGTATAATACTCACTAGGTCTACACAGTCTATCAATTACCTTACTAGAAACAAACGAATGTGTAGCACCAGAGTCAATCAATACAGAAAAAGGAGAGCCAGCACTAGAAAGCTGACTTGTCACTACCGAGGGACTAACCTCGGTCTCTGCCTGCGTTAGGTTGAACACTCGAGCTGGAGTCAAGCTGTCCACCTTCCCTGCATCTCCTTTCTTCACTGCTGGGCAGTCGTTCTTGAGGTGTCCCACCACCCCACACACATAACAGGCCGTAGCCCGACACTCGCCCAGATGGCATCTTTTGTACCTCGTGCACTCAGGATAGATCCTCCATGTATCACCGCCTCCCTAAAGGCCACCCTGAGTACCCCGACCTCTCCTGTCAGAACCAGGAGCGGTCGAAGCATCAGGGGTCTTTCTCTTCAGTTCACTAGGGCCTCCGCCCCTACTAGAACCAGAATATGGAGGCACCGCCCTGCGGCCCTCCCTCCTTGCTGCACTCTCCCTCCATATCTTATTCTCCGCTTCCTCAGCGGTAAGAGCCTTCTTAACAGCCTGGGCATAGGTTGTCCCCCCAGGAACTATTGTAATCCTCACATCTCGGGCTATCATAGCATTAAGCCCTCTGATAAATCTATCCTGCCTAGCTGCATCAGTAGGCACAAGATCTGGTGTGAACTTTGCAAGTCTGTCAAACTTCAGGGCATATTCTGTCATGCTGCCCTGAACCAGCCCCACAAACTCATTTACCTTCGCTGCCCTGATGGCAACATTGTAATACTTCTGACTGAATAAATCTTTGAATCCTTCCTAAGTCAAAGCAGTAACATCTCTAGTCTGGGATGCCACTTCCCACCAAATACGAGCATCATCTCTCAGCATATATGTGGCACATGCCACTCTATTATGTCCCTCTACCCTCATGAAATCCAGGATAGTAGTAATCATAGTCATCCACTGTTCGACCTTCAGTGGATCAGGTCCTCCCTCAAAGATTGGGGGCTGCTGTTTCCTAAACCGCTCATACAACAACTCCCACCTGTTACCAACCTTCACCAGTTGTACAACTGGTACCACTGTAGGTGGCACAATAGAGGCAACACTCCCTGATGGAGCCTACTATCGCAGAATGCAGATCTACTCATCCTGGCTCTGTAGTCATGCCTGCATATCTGCCATAAGTTGCTGCCAGTTCTCAGGGACTGGCGGAGGGGCCTGGCCCTGGTCATCATCTCTAGTCTCAGACCTGATGCTGGCTAGTCATGTAGATTTTCTTGGATGCATAATTATCCAAGTTAATCTGCAATCAACGACTCAGCAGTCAGACTATGATGATAGGGTAATAATCCTTCCATGATCCACCATTAGAACCCAAACATTCACAAACAATCAAGAGATAACAGTTTATCCAAGTATTCATCCATATATTCATTCACATGCATAACAATGCTAATAAGCATGCCTCAATATCATAACACAATAGTTAAGGGCTAGGCCCTATCAGTATCTCATGCTCCGTATTAATCAAACGAGTCTCTGCATTCATATTCCATTCTAATAATTTAAACATATAATCCTGTATACACAATTACCAAACCCTGAGTCGAGCTTGTCTTTAACGACGAATGTACATGTCCAGCCAGTCTTCAGGAACCCTTAAACCTAGGACACTCTGATATCAAGTTGTAACGCCCTGGATAGCCAAGACCATTACACTGTGTGTTTATAAAGGTGCAAGACTTGCTAATCAAGTCGTTTAGATAGAAACGTGTTACTGAAACTACTGTTGAACTAGGGTTACAAGATTTTGGTCATAAAAGTTTCATTTAGTTAAATCAAACATTTTTACATGGGATCCCAAAAGTAGTAACGTTAAAAGACAGTTTACAAAATTTCAGGATTAAAATACAGTTGCTAGCCACTCTAAGGGCAAAACAGACAAATAGGCTCTTCTCGTCCTGTACCACTCCTCGGCCGTGGCGGCCGATCTACTGACTATGTACATTCAGCCCCAAAGCTCTCCATCTTAGGACTGGTCCACTTTGTCCTTGCCTTTACCTACTCCACGTAGCACCCGTGAGCCAAGGCCCAGCAAGAAATCAGATAACTGTGCATAATCATTAAGCAATCAAATTGCAAATCAGTAATCAAGCAACTCATAATGCATAGCCATATACTCAACAATCCATAGTGTTCATATAATTAGATATTCAACATACCAAACTTATCGTTAAACATTTATAACCAATTAACATAATAAACAGGGTCGACGCCCTTAGGCCGCACCCCCTATTTACCCCACTATCTCTGGCCCGCTTAAACCGAGCTCAGTGAATATTAAGTTGACCTCAACTACCAGTGGCCAAGTCGCGCCTTGAGCGCAAATATTGATTCCGGCACTCTTAGGACGTTTATCACATGTCCCAAGCCATAATACCATCTATGACACAATTCATGTATAGGGAGCTCTTAGTCCCATCATTAACACATAACCGAGTGCAGTTTCTTACCTTTGGATTCTGATAGCTTTGTTCAATTCAACCCTTAAGCACGATCCTGTCCGAGCCCTTGTGTACACCTAGTCACAGCCATAGATCAAAATCATCACCAAACTTCAATCCCAAAACCTAACCTCGGGACCAATCCCGAGCCCTTGGGAAGCCCTAATTCCACCAAACAGGGTGGTGGAATCAAACTCTGAGCCCCCGGGCAAAAACCCTAGGAAATAACCCAAAAATCCCCTTCTGGGAATAGGATAGCGCTACAGTGCCCTAAAGTGGGCGCTACAACGCTACAAATAGACCCCAAAAACCCCCTGACCATAAGCCCTAGCGCTGTAGCGCCCAAAGGCTAGCGCTACAGCGCTAGTCACAGCACAACCAACCCTCTTTTCCCCTTCCTTTGATTTTCCCCGAGCCAAAACTCTCCAAAACTCAAACATACCTCAACCATACCCCAAAGCAAGCCTACCAACATCTCCAACTCACCCCAAACAACCTAACCATATGAAATTCAATCACATGCACCTCAAAATAAAGAAATCACCATGGTTTAGCTTAAAGCTCAAAACTCAGCAAAACATAGCAAAAGCTTCAGAACTTAAGGCTAGAACTTCTTACCTTTGATGGAGGAATTCGACCTAGGTTATCTTCCATACTTCCTTAGCTTTCACTTCCTCAAACCCTTAGGCTTAATTCCCTAGAATTCCCACAGAAACTCAGCTTAGAAAACAAGTTCAATACCAAAAACCAGGAACTGAAAAACAACCTTGAAACTTACCTCAAATGGATGAACTACTCTTGCTAAATCCTCAAGCCAAACCAAGGAACCTAGCCTCAAGCTCCAGCCCAAACTCTCCCTGAGTTACAGCTCCAAATTCCTTCAAGAAATGGGGAAAAAACCTCAAACCGAGAGAGAGAAGAAAAGACTCCTGTTTTTCCTTTTCCTTCTTCTTTTCTTTTTATTTCTTTCAGTTTCTACTATCCTCTAAACTTTCCACTAAGGCTAAAAGAAAATTGATACTTATCTCAGCTTTTAACACAAATGACCAATTTTCCCTCCCATAAATCCTAAGCCATTAAATCATTCTAAGGGCATTTTGGTCATTACGCCCAATTCCCGCTAATCCCTCGAATGTCTCTAATATTTATCGCTTACTTCCCGACACCTAGCTAATCACCAACTATATTCCTCAATATCAAAATATACTCCAATATATTTCCTAAATTTCCAGAAATACCCCAAGGCTCGCCCCGAGCCGGGTATAAATCCCCGCCGTGACTTTTTCGCTAAACCGCTCACTAGGATCGCCTCGAGTCACAAGCTACAAATATATCCACATAATAATGTGTTCTCAACAATTTATCATAGATATTTACATTTATGCCCTCAACTGGCCAAAATTATGAATATGCCCTTCTAACCTAATCAGGGCCTACATGCATACTAATACACACAGTCATGCATCACAGATATCCAAATAATCATATAACATGCTTTTAATCATTTAAACAACATATAATCCAGTTATGCCCTCCCGGCACACTAATCAAGACCCTTATGCCTTATTAGTAAATTTGGGTCGTTAGAAATAGGGTCGATTAGACTCCCGGTCACAGCAGGAATGGCACCCACGAACAGGACATTACTCACTACTTTTATAGTAGTCGATTGTCAGTCCACATATAATGCTGTAATTGCGAGACCCATCTTGGTAGATCTACGAGTAGTAACGTTGATCTGGCATCTATCCATGAAATTTCCAACTGATGCAGGAGTTGGGTGCGTGTTGGGAAACCAACGAGAGGCCAGAGAATGCTATAACTCCTCGATCACATAGGTGAAAAAGGGCGGATCGGGAAGCGGAACATGAAAAAGTTTGCTAGTGCAAAACGAATCACCAAATAGGGTGTTGCCCAAAGTGAGGATATAGACTTAGATCCTCATTTTGGGGATTTTGAAGAAGGTTCTGAACCCGTGGAGGACCTTCAGGAGGTCCAACTAGAAGAAAAAGAATCGACCAGAGTTGTTAAAGTCGGTAAAAAATTAGAAACAACAATCAAAGAAAAGCTGGTAGAGTTTTTAAGGAAGAAGCAATAGGTCTTTGCCTGGTCGCATAAAGACATGGTTGGAATCGACCCGATAGTTATCATCCATGTCCTAAACATAGATCAAAACTGTAGAAATCATTGCAAATACCTAGAGTAATTTGTACAGGTAATTTTAGGTTGTAATTGACAGCTTGGTTTAGGTTGTATTTTTTCCTTATTTTTGTCTAGCCTTTTCTATTCAGCCTATATATAGGCCTTACTATTAATCAATAAAATCATATTAGAAGTATTATTCTCAAAATCCAACATGGTATCAGAGCCATTGTAGTCCAAAATTGGGAAATGTTTCCATTTTTTTTCTGTCCTTTCTTAAAAAAATTAGGGTTTAGTTCTTTGAGGCTCAATCTTAGAAATCTATTTTCGAGTTATCTTCTAATCTCACCTCCTGTCCAGAAAGCTTGCCCCAACCCCGATCGGCAAAACCCCAAAGTTTGGGGTTTAGACTAGTGGCGCATGAGTCACACACGCCGCCTCAATCTTCGGTGGTTCTCTCACGCGCCACGCGCGTGTAGGTGCATGACAGCGTCTCTAATCCCCTTTCTCTGACGTCTTCCTCCTCGGCACTCCCTGCTTCAGCTGTGACTATTTATCTGGGGTTCTCCCATGATTTCATCAAAAAGTTGCATCTTTGGCTAAGTTTTTCCTCTTCTAAGTGTGCATCAATCTTTTAAAATTTTTTTTTTCTGACTTCACTGCATAATCTTATAAAAAAAAATCCAGTTCAAATCTTAATGGCTGCTCGAGCCAACTCCTCTTCCTCAGAAATCCCATCCTCCAAAATTCAATTTCCAAATTCAATGACTACTTAATCTCAGTCACTAAATCTCATAAATCTTTCTCAAAGTCATGGGAGTCCTCTATCAACCATTTATCACAATGTCAACCCATTCTATAAAGACCAATGTCAGCCATTTCTCAAACCACATTCAAATTCTCTTCGACTGTTTATGCAGCAGCCAGACCCTCCCTCAACCGAGGCAAATGTCAGTATAATGTGTCATCAAGATTTTACATCTCACACATTTACTGCAACCTCCAACAAAAGTACTTGGATAGTTGATTCAAGGGCTTCTGACCTCATGAAGGATGATTTCCAAGTCTTCACCACCTTCAAATCATGTGCTCATCCCCACACAGTCAGAATTGTCGATGGATCTCTCTCAAAAGTGATAGGGACTGGTTTTGTAACATTATCAGATGACCTTCTTCTTTCATCTATTCTACTTGTCCCTAAACTAAATTGCAATCTTCTTTCAATAAGAAAACTTACTCGAGATCTGAATTGTGTAACTAAATTCTATCCAAATCTTTGTGAATTTCAGGTTGAAGGCTCGAAAAAGGTGACTGGTAGTGCTGAAATGCATGATGGGCTCTATATTCTCAAGGATTCTCCTAAAAGTAAACAAGTTCACAAATCAAGTTGTGGTAACCATTATAATTTAGATTCTGTTTTAAATTCGGTGTCATTTTCGAATGAAAATCTCATCATGTTGTGGCCTTATCGACTTAGACATCCAAATTTTGGTTATCTTGAAAAATTATTTCCTCAATTATTTGTCCACAAAAGACCAAAATTCTTTATTGATGATCTAGATGGTTTGTATCCTTTATTGATGATCATACTAGGAAAACATGGACATTCCTCATGAAAGAAAAATCTAAACTGCTTCCATTTTTAAAAGATTCCATTCCATGATTCAAAATCAATTTAACTGGAAAATCCAAATCCTGAAAACTGATAATGGAAAGGAATATTTTAACTCCATTCTTGGTCCATACTTGTTAGATCGAGGAATTGTTCACATTAGTTCATGTGTTGATACTCCGCAAAAAAATGGAGTAGCTAAGAGGAAAAACAGACATCTTCTTGAAGTTTCTAGATCTATCATATTTTCAAATCATGTTCCTAAACAGTTTTGGGGAGAAGCCTTACTCACAACCACCTATCTCATCAATCGTATGACTAGCCGTGTCCTACAATTCAAAACCCCAAGAAATTTGTTACTTGCAACATTCCCTCATATCTCAACCTTCTCTTCATATCTTCCATTAAAAGTCTTTGGATGTACTGCTTTTGTCCATGTTTATGATCACAAATGAACAAAACTTGATCCAAAGTCTCACAAGTGTCTCTTCATCGGGTATTTCAACACTCAAAAAGGGTACAAATGTTACTTCCCAATTACAAAAAGGGTCTATAATGCTATGGATGTCACTATTTTTTAACATCAATCTTTCTTTCCCAAATCTGGTATTCAGGGGGAGCATTCACAGGAATATCAACTTTGGGATACTCTTCAGGATCATCAAGCTGCATTTCCTCAACCCAATGTTGTGGCACACGAACATCAAAGTGCTCAGTCTTTGCCTACCTTGCCTATCCAACCAGATCAATGAACTGGTCCTTCCTTACATTCTTTTCCTATCAAACCAAATATCAGTCCAAAAAACACTTTCAACCCATCCTTCGCTATAGTCAATCCGACCTCACTTTCCTCAGAAAATCCAAACACTCTTTCAAACTTACCACCACCTCAAACTCAAGCACAATTTGATATAGGTAACAAAGAACTTCGTGTTTATAGCAGAAGAAAAGTTGGGAATATAGAGGTCAACATGCAAGACAAGAACTGTTCAAACACCCATCAAAGCCCTCTCAACCCTGAAAATCATGAAGGTAAGGATTTGGTTACTCATGAGTTAGTTTCTCCTACTATTGATGATCTCGATCTACCTATTGCTCATCAGAAGGGTGTTAGAACTTGTACCAATCACCCCATTGAAAAGTATGATGTTTATGGGAAACTAGCACCTATGTATCGAGCTTTTGTCTCTTCTCTTGATCTTATATTTAGATTCCCACAGACATTTATGAGGCCTTGAAAGATCCTAAATGGAAGATTGTAGTTGATGAAGAAATGAATGCTCTTGAGAAAAATGGTACTTGGGTTCTCACTAAGTTACCTTAAGGAAAGCAGACAGTTGGTTGTAAGTGGATTTTCACCTTAAGTATAATTCATATGGGAGTATCAACAAATTCAAAGCTCGATTAGTTGCCAAGGGGTTCACTCAATCATATGGTGTTGACTATCAGAAGACCTTTGCTCCCGTCGCCAAACTTAATACAGTAAAATTCCTATCATCACTTGTTGTAAATTGTGATTGGCCTTTATATCAGTTAGATATAAAAAAAATGCTTTTTTGAATGAGAATCTCGAAGAAGAAGTCTATATGGAAATTCCACCAGGGATAAAGAAACACTCCAGTGGTCTAGTAGTGTGCAAACTTCTCAAATCTCTTTATGGCTTGAAATAGTCACCTCGGGCATGGTTTGAAAAATTTGCAAAGTAGTTGTCAAATATGGATATACTCAAAGTCAGGGCTGATCATAATCTATTTTTCAAGTTCTCCTCAACACGGAAGCTAGCAATTATTATTGTCTATGTGGATGACATAATCTTAACTGGAGATGACTTAGGAGAAATTTCAGATCTCAAAAGACTTCTTGCCTCAGAATTTGAAATCAAAGATCTAGGAACCCTCAAATACTTTCTTGGTATGGAAGTAGCCCGATCGAAAGAAGGAATTGTTATATCTCAGCAAATGTATACCCTAGATCTTCTAAAGGAAACTGGAATGATTGGGAGCAAGCCGCTTGACACTCCCATGGATCCAAACTTGAAAATTAATCGAAGAGAGGATTCAACTCTTATAGAGAGGGGGAGCTATCGAAGATTAGTAGGAAAACTAATTTATCTCTCTCATACTAGACCTGATATTGCCTTCCTTGTCAACATTGTCAGTCAACATATGCACAGTCCTTGTGAGGAGTACTTGGAAGCAGTGTATCATATTCTAAGGTATCTGAAAATGACACCAGGTCTTGGGTTGCACTTCAGAAAACACAACAACCGTGGAAGTTTACACAGACTCTAGTTGGACTGGAGAGCTGACCGATAGACGATCAACCAGTGGTTATTGCACCTATGTATTGGGTAATTAAGTTATGTGGCTCAGTAAAAAGTAGTATGTGGTCTCAAGGAGTAGTGTAGAGTCTGAATATCGTGCTTTGGCCATAAGTATTTGTGAAGGGATGTGGATAAAAAGTCTTTTGAATGAATTGAGGTTTGACTATCCTGAGTCCTTTAAAATGTACAGTGATAGTCAAGCCGCAATTAGCATTGCTAAAAATATGGTTCACCATGATAGAACTAAACATGTTAAAATAGACAGACACTTCAATTCTAAGAAGGTGAATTCAAAGATCATTGAGCTCAACTACATTGCCACAAAGAAATAGATGTTGACATCCTAACAAAGGCCTTACCAAGAACAAGTTTTGAAGAATTTAATTCCAAGCTAGGATTGTATAACATATACAACTCAACTTGAGGGGGAGTGTAGAAATATCATTGTAAATACCTAGAGTAATTTCTACAGCTAATTTTAGGCTGTAATTGACAGCTAGGTTAGGTGGTATTTTTTTTCTTATTTTTGTCTAGCTCTTTGTATTCAGCCTATATATAGGCCTAACTATTCATCAATAAAATCATATTAGAAGTATTATTCTGAAAATCCAACAAAAACCACTCACTAGTACCACAAAAAAGAAGGTTGCTTGATAAAGAATGGTCTAAAACCTTAAAAGAAGTAGTCGAGAAGTTAAAGGAAAATGGATTCATCAGGGTAGCATTTTATCCATCTTCGGTCTCTATCCCGTATTAGTCCCTAAATCAAATGGTAAATGAAGGACTTGCATGGATTTCACATACCTTAATAAAGCCTTACTGAAAGATTGTTTCCCCCTTCCAAGAATCAACCAACTGGTTGATGCCACGTCAGGGCATGAAATCTTATCATTTATTGATGCATACTCCGGCTACAATAAGATTAGTATTCATCCACCCGATGAGGAACACACTAGCATTCGAACAGATACATGGCTTTACTGTTACAATGGAATGCCCTTCAGTTTGAAAAACGTTAGTGCGACTTACCAATGACTAGTAAACCACATGTTCAAACACCACATCAACAATAACATGGAGGTTTACGTTGATGACATACTAGTTAAGTCAAAAAAAGCTGGTGAGCATGTTAAAGACCTACAGGAATGCTTCAACATCTTGAATAAATATCAGATGAAGCTTAATCCCCTAAAGTGTTCCTTTGGGGTCGCATCAAGAAAGTTTTGGGATTTATAGTAAACTCGCAAGGAATCGAAGCGAATCCCAAAAAAATTCAAGCGCTGATCGAGATGCAGTCACCAGCCAAAATTAAAGATGTACAAAGAATAACAGGAAGAATTGCAGCTCTTACTAGATTTATATCTAAGTCTTCGGACAAATGCGTCCCATTTTTTAATCTACTCGGGGGAAAAAAAGTTCAAATGGACAGAAGAGTGCGAACAGGATTTTCAGGCACTCAAGGACCATATGTCGCAACCGCCCATTCTGTCCAAGTCGATCAATGGAGAAACTTTGTACATCTACCTAGCAATAACAGAGTATGCTGCCGGTGCTATTTTAATTAGGGAGGAAGACAACATTCAAAAGGTAGTATACTATATAAGTAAAAGGCTAGTAGGACCAGAATTACGTTATCTGGCTATATAGAAATTGGTGTATTGCTTAATACTTGCATCAATAAAACTACGACCTACTTTCAAGCTCACCCTATAGTAGATTTTACCGACTAGCCAGACTAGCCACTATGGCAAGTCTTGCAAAAACCAGAAGTCATTGGTCGACTACTAAAATGGGAAGTTGAGTTAGGGCAGTTCAAAATTTCTTATGCACCATGAGCAACCATAAAGGGACAAGCCTTAGATGACTTTGTAGCCGAGTTCACTGAACTCCCAGCCAGAGAGCCGACTATGGAGCCTGAAGCTCAAGACCAAACTCCCTCCTGGAGACTATTCGTAGACAGATAATCTAATGAGCATAACTTGGGGACATGATTGATTTTAATTACCCCTGAAGGGCATGGGTTTAATTGCGCAATACGATTCAACTTTAATGCCTCCAACAATGAAGTCGAATATGACGCGTTGCTCGCAGGGTTGAGACTAGCCAAAGATGTGAATGTGAAGTCAATAGAGATAAATAATGACTCTCAACTAGTTGTTAATCAGATCATCGGAGAATATCAGGCCAGGGGTCTTAAGATGGTTGCGTATCTAAACAAGGAAAAATACTTGCTATCACAATTCGAAAAGTATACTCTACAGCAAGTACCTCGAGACCAAAACTCCAACGCCGATGCCTTAGCCAAACTAGCAAGTGCCAAGGACGCTGACACTTTGAGTATAGTATCGGTTGAACGTTTGTTAGCTCCTAGCATTCAAGTAGATCAATCTTCCCTAGTGATACAAATATCTGACACTTGGATGACTCCCGTCATTCAATACCATGAGCAGGGGTGGTTGCCTGCAGACAGAAATAAGGCAAGAACACTACAAAGGCAGTTGGCTTGTTTTGTCTTGCTCGATTGAATCCTGTATCAATGAGGATATTCTATGCCCTTTTTGAGATCTATTTCCAAGGAAAAGTAATGCGAGAAGTACATGAAGGGTTCTGTGGAGATCATGCTGGGGGGCAAAGTTTGTCAAAGAAGATTCTCCGACAAGGGTATTTCTAGCCTACTATGATAAAGGATTCTATGGAATTTGTTAAGAAGTGTGATAAATGCCAAAGATTCTCCAAGATAGCTCGAGAGCCCCAAATGAGCTTAAACAGATGCAAAGCCTTTGGCCATTCGCAGTTTGGGGGATAGGCCAGATCGAATCTTTGCCTGCAGAAATAGGGAATGTCAAGTACGTTGTAGTTACTGTCGACTACTTTACGAAGGGGCAAAAGCTGAACTGCTCAGGGCAATCAAGACCAAGAAAGTGCTGGATTTCGTTTTCAAAAACATTGTTTGCTGATTCTTAGAAGATTGTATCAGATAATGGCACACAATTTGACAACAACCTGTTTACCGATTTCTGCAAGCGGCATGGCATAACGAAGAGTTTTTCATCAGTTGCCCATCTATAAGCCAGCGGACAAGTAGAAGTTGTAAAAAAAAACCTTGAAGGAGACACTGAAGAAAAGGTTTGAAGAGGCAAAGGGAGCATGGCCAGAATAGTTACCCAAAGTACTCTGGTCGTATAGAACAACACACCGAACAGCAATAGGCCATACACCATTTTCTTTAGCATATGGGTATGAGGCAATGTTAACAGTTGAGCTAGATCCACCATCGTATAGAAGAATAACAAAAGAACAGAATACAAATAATCAATTACTAATGGAGTCTTTGGACTTGGTTAATGAAAGGCACAAACAAGCCCAACTACGAGTTGCAGCTTACCAAGAAAAGGACGCTCGGTATTTTAATTCTTAAGCACGCAAAAGAAAGTTTGACGTAGAAGACTTGGAACTTAGAAGGGTTTTTCTCAACACTCACGATCAGGCTACTGGAGTGCTTGGACCAAACTGGGAAGATCCGTATTAAATTGAAGAAATTCTTTAACCAGGCACATACAAACTTGCTCGCTTAAACAGAGATCTTGTTCCTCGCTATAAGAATGGAGAACACCTTCGCAAGTATTATCAGTAAACATTTCTTTTTAAAGATTTGGCTTGTAATAATTTTTATTTTTACAAGCTTTTGAACAAGGGTTGGCTAGTTAGATGGTTGGTCGCTTATAAGTGTAAGATCAATTTTTGATCACTCGTATAGACACAAATTTTTGTCCTTTTTTTACGAGAAATAAAAGGAATTGTGCGCAGACAGTTATTCTTGCCAATTATTGTATTTATTACATGTATTTGCTCATTACGTGTGTTGTTTTGCTATATTATCACTGATTATTTATAAGTATACGAGCAGTAATACTCGAACAAGTATTGGTCAATGGCAAGTGACCGAGAACCTTAAACTCCTCGATCACTTGGGGGGCATATAATATACTAAGCGGTCAAAGAATATTATAAACATATGTAAACACACGAGAAAAATAAGGGAAAGCATACTATGACACTTAAGAGTAATTTTTAAAAAAATTGGCAGATTTTGTTAGATAATAAAGTGTTATGCTAGGTTCGGTCATACGAGCAAATATTATAATAGCAAGTGCAATATCAAAATGAAATATCTTTACACCACGAGCATTTTCTGCTTGGATGTAATTAAGAATATTAAAAAGTAAATAATATTGCCTTAGGCAGCAAATTGCCTTAACACTGCGAACAATATGTTCGAGTGTTATAGTTGCAAAAAAATAAAAAAAACAATATGAGTCTATTGTGCAGCTGTTGGGGGGGGGGGGGGGGGTCTTGCTGAGGTTGCTGGTCGATAGTGGTTCCAGCTTCCTCTTTTCCTCCATTAATACTCGTAGCCAAGGAAATCTCGAGAGATGCAGGGGCATTCTTCTCCTCCTCCAGCCGAGCAGCGTATCGAGCAAGCTCGGTTTCCCTTATCTGTTCGGGAAGATAATCAAAGTTTGCACCTTGATTATTCTTCCAAAACATGTAGAAACAGGTAAATGAAGCACCTTGAAACCTCTCAAGGTTGCTTGCGTTGATCTCTTCAAGCTGCTTCACCTTTTCCTCTAGCTCATTAGCCTTTTTTTTACTAGCGACTAGATCGTCCTGAAGCTTGACCGTTTTGTCATGGTTTGCCTTGGATACAACTTTGTAATTCTCTTTTAAGGCTACAACTTTGTCCAAGTCCTCCTTGGTCTTTTTAAGCTCTTCTGCACGGGCCTGGAGCTCCTCATGGCGAGCCTTGATTTTGTCTTCAGTCGTGTTTAACTCTTGGAAAGATCTAGAGTTGTCCTCCTCAGAGTGACACCACCCATTTTTCAAAGTCAAGAGATCCTACAAATAACATAAAAGTAATGTTAGTTAAAGAAAAAATATTATTCTCAATCAGATGTGCAAGATAGAAGAAGCTTACAACGAGCAGTTCATTGACTGCAACCAATAACCTGGTCAGTTTCAATGAGGGAAGAGTAGCAAAGGATTCTTTGCTGTGTCAGAGTTTGGATACTTTTTGCAGCTTGTCTATGGTGGATCAGGAAGCATTGGAAAAAAATTCACTCACCACAAGATCTACTACCTGCTTGGTGGAGGACTCAGGTTGAGAGGGTGGAGGAGACGTAGTTGACTTGGTGGGAAGAGGAGTTTCTGTTTCTCGAGACTTCTTGCTCGAAGGTTCCCCACTGGTGTCGCCAATTTCTCTCCTGCTCGATTTCTTTGAGCCAATGGTTTTGCCTCCTGAGGCGTAGATGTTGAAAGCAGTGTTTGTTTGCATGACTGAAAAAGAGAAAGAAAGTTAGTTGAAGTATTCACAAGGGTTTATAGAGATCAACAAGAAAAAAATTCTAAGTGACCAGCTCCTTGACGCTTTTTTCGATGGCGCTCCCAGCAGTCGTTTCCTTCGCCTCTTAGTGAGGATCCAAAAGGCCGACCAGCCTTAGATTATTCTCAGTGACCAGCTCCTTGATGCTTTTTTCGATGGTGGACATGATGGATAAGGCAACAACCCTCTCTATCATACCCTGGGTAGGCTTTGGTCGGAACCATGGGCCTATATTTGACAGAATGAATTAAAAAGAGGAATAAAAATAAGTGACCAGAAGTATAAAAAAGAAATTTTGAAAGAAATTTTTCGAGGAGAAATACCTCCATAGGTGAAGGACAGGTTGTCCGCGATAATGTTCGTCAGGAGAAAATATTCTTGAATTTTTTTTCCCACGTTGGACTTGTAGGTGATGTCGGTTAGGAAGATGCGACTAGACTCTTGATGACAGAAGTGGAAGAACCTTGTGTTGTTCTGGTTGGGGTTGGACTTTAGATCCAATAGGTAGTTGATCTCATGAGGAGTGGGTACAGGCAATTTCTTATGATGGTAAAGAATGTAGAGTTTTGATAACACTCTATATCCATTTGGTGTGATTTGGAAGGGAGAAATGTCGAAGTAGTTTGCCACTCCTCGAAAATATTCGTGCAGAGGCAGAGTTGCCCCTACCTTGATGTGATACCTTGACTAGGCACTGTAAGCACCTCTGGGCATGTTTTCCCTCTGGTCGGGGGTTGGTTTGAAAAGAGTAATCCCAAGAAGCCAGTACTTCTGGGGGTATTTGGCCACCGTCCTGCTCGATATAACGCTAGGAGGGGCAACATACCATGGTATATCATTTTTTATGACCTCTTTCAGAAAGGCGCAGTGAAGGAGGATCTTCGGAGGTTGCTCAGGTGTGGCTGGTTGATTGGTGGTAGATGGTCCTTCAACATTGGTCGCGTGCTGACCAATGAGAGGGTTGGGAATTTTCCTCCTCCTCTGAGCAACCTGATTAACTCGTGTCATGGAGGGGCTAGCCATGGGATAACTGGTCGGTGGTGTTGGGAAAGTATTTGTTGGAACGAGTAAAGTAGGAAGTTCTGTGTCTTCGAATAGCAGATTCAGGAGATCTTTGTCTATTGGTTTCTCACCTCCCCAGGGATTGTGTATGAATATCTGAGAAGAATAAGGGGAAGTGAGAATCTACGACCAATAGAGAAAGAAGAACAGAAAGAAAAATAGTGTGGCTCGTAGATAAAAGTTAAGCTTTTATCCAACAAGCAACACCTGAGTACAAACACACAAAACCTATGAGCAGGTTGGAAAAAAGATCAAAAAGTGAAACTGAAAATATTTTTCGAAAAAACTTTTCAACTTCAAAACTAGGCGAGAAAATCGCAGTTTTTCTGAAATACCCAAAATTGAATTTTCACTTTGATTTTGGACCTAAAATCAATGTACGCAAACCCAATTCTCCGTCTAAACATTTTTTCATGCATTATATTCCCTAAAATCCCTATTCTAGCATAGTTTTTCTATGAGGTTTTTGCCTAAACCCGAACTACCCAAAAACTCGCCAAGAACAGTGTAAAACCAGTTACGAAAATAGGTAGATCACAGCCAAAATGTAAGTAAATTGGTACGAAATTTACAGAGTTTGCTCGAAAACTTACTTGGAATGAAGATTGTCAAATAAATTGCTCAAAATTGCTCCAAAAGCTTCGGATTGCACTGAGGAAAACTTGACAGACTTGAGAGGATTTGACGAGTTCTTGAGGAAAGAGAAAGTTTGGGTAGGAGTGAAAAGAGGTTAAGCGACTTATATTTATACTGCTTGGGGCATTAATGGTGAGTAATGATGAGAATAGGGTTTCGATACATTGGAAACCGCAATAACCATCAAATCGTGTCTGGGAAACTGAAAGGGTTATGATTGCTTACCTTTTCGAGAAAGTAAGTACTGACAGATGTGACAAGTTAGCAGGATTTCTAGTCGAGAAAGTTTATTAAATGTTGTTCGCATTAAATAAACTTGGGGGCAAATGTTTTCCTAAATATTAGCATGATGACGTTGCATGTTGAAGAAGCACATGAACAACACATGGCTGATTATTAATGAAGGACTGGTCGACCGACGACCAGATTTTCATGAAAGAAATTATGCTGCTCGATTGGCGCACGAATATGCTGAGCAGCAGGAAAAGAATGTATACCAAAGCATACGACTAGAGTTGCTCGTGGGACTGAGACAAACGCTCAGAAATGGTTATAAGTTAGATATTTAACTATTTTAAATGTAAATATCATTATTTATGTTATTATTTTATTATTCTTGTAACGTCAATTGAACATGGCGCATAGGCCCATATGTACATCCATGAGACTACAAATAGGATTCATTTATTTCATAGGCAATACTTTGTATTCAGAGAGAAATAGTGAGTTTATACACATAATTTGTAACCATCCTCGAGATTGGTGAAACTCAGTGAACCCTTGTTCGCTGATCGCATATTTTTGGGACTTTATCTCAATAAAATCACTAAGTGGACGTAGGTCATTACCAATCTCTAGGGCCGAACCACTATAACTTCCTTGCGTCATTTACATTCTCACATTCAGCTTTATAATCTTTATCATTTTTTGTGACTCCGTGTCGTTGACCAAATCAAGGGTAAACACATTATTAGTCACTTAATTTGGTATCACACTTTATAATAGCATTATACATTATACAATAGTTAGGTTAGGTATTTACCTTCAACAAGATTTTACAATAAGTTTTAATTCATTCCAAAATATAAAACTACACACACCTAACTATAATTTATTGTTTTACTTTCTAAATATGTATATATATAGTAATTGACGGCAAAACTCCCTATAGTTTGCATTTTCTTACACTTAAGCCCTCATTCTTTGTTTTTGGTGGGAAGACTTCCCAAATCACCATTTTGTTGGTAAATCCACTATCCCCTTAGTTCAATTCTATTATCACCTTCCATGAACCCCAACCCTCAACCCTTCAAAAATCTGCCTACTCATTTTCCCAAATCTTAGCTTGTGAACGATCACCTTCGAAGGACCCCCAACCCACGAAGCCATTCACGAGCTTCAACCTTCATCATATTTGGTCGTGTTCTCTACGTGGCCAACGTCCCCAACGAGCATAAGATATTTTCATCTTCGAAGCAACAATAGAGGGATGAAGCGCACACAGATTCTCAGCCCATGAAGCTATTCTCAAGCTTCTACCATAGGCCTGAAAATGGCATTTAGAAAGAAGAAGAAGATGATGAAGAAGAGGGCCTGAAAATGGCAATTAGGAAGAAAAGGAAGAAAACATGGGTTACAAGTTTGAGATTAGGGTTTTTGGTTTGATTTTTAATTATTTTATTTTTATTAAATTAAGATTAAATTTATTTAAATATTAACTAATAGATTATATTTTCCATTTTTTAATGATTTAAAGAATTAAATTTATTTAAAATTAGCTTTAATATTATTAGTTATGAAGTGGACGAATTGGAGATAGCCACGTGTGTCCTTGTTGGCAGACAAAAGAATTTGCCAACAAAATGATGGTTTAAGAGGTTTTCCCACTAAAAACAAAAAGTTGGGGGTTAAGTGTAAGAAAAGATAAACTATAAGGGATTTTGTCGCCAATTACTCATATATATATATATAGGAAATTTCTACTGTACGAGCAACTGTTTTTTTCGTATAGCATACGGATAAAATTTTGACCAATGATGTTTAATAAATGTGAAGGCATAATTTAACTACCGTGGTCTGCCGCATATAATACAATACCTTGATATTGTAATCAAATAAGAATTATGCTTCTCTCTCGACTGGAACCTCCTTATGCTCTGGCCGAGAGAGCTCCTAATGATTCCAGGATTGACCATTGGTGGCTCTACTGATAAAGTGTTCAGCTCCATGCACTCAGTTGAGAAGGTGTCTGACTCTGTCGGGTTTGCGGCAACATTCCTCTGATCTAGTAGCTTATGGCATCACTTTGGTGTTGGGGGAGTTTGTATAACTTCCAACATATGTGGGCCTCTTGGGGTGAGAAGAAATAAGTTCATAACATTATCATAAATGAAATGATGTTACCCAGAAGATATATTAAAATAACTAAAAGAGGAACTATAAAAAAAAGTACCACAAAATTTTCAGATGGAGAAAAGAAAAGGGTTCCAATTAGACTATTTTCATATTATAACAAACCCCCAAGTTCTTACTAAATCTCACACACAAAGTGCAGAAAGAACGATAGTTTGAGGAGGAAAACAAATGAATAAATAAATGTCTACTCAAACACAACATTTCTGTAACAACCCAAATTTGCTAATAAGGCTTAAGGGCCTTGATTAGCGTGCCTGGAGGGCATAATGGGAAGTATGCGTGAATTTAATGATTAAGACGCAGGATTATGATTTTAAGCATGTTATATGACTATTTGAGTATTTGAGATGCATGATTATGTGTACTATGGTATGTGATAATTCTAGCCCGTTGAGGGCATACGTGTGATAATTATGTGATGTGATTTGTACCACGTGGGTGTGGTGATATTAATGCGATGCACGTGCCGAGACGGTCCTAGAGAGCTAGATAACTCAAAAGTCACAACGGGATTTCATACCCGGCTCGGGAGGAGCCTAGGGGTATTTTGGGAATTTTGTAAGTTAGCTCTTGTGAGATAATGGTAACTGGTAATTTGCTAACTTGTATAACTGCTAGTAACCATAGAGAGTAACAAGATTGGTTAAAGAAGTGGTAGAATTGTAAGGAGGTAGGAATGACAAGAAGGGCCTTGAGGTTTAGTTGGAATAGGAGTTAGATGGAAGGGTAAAATGGTCATTAGGCAAGGATTAGGATTACTTCAGCTGTAGGAAAAGGGAATACGTATTATACTTTGTGATATTTTGGTTTATGCTGAAATTGAAAGAAAGGGCTAGAAAGAAAAGGGAAATGAAGAAGGGGCTGAACTTGGGATCTAGGAGGAGACTCAAAGGGAGTTTGAGGCAATCAAAACCAGGTTTAAGCTAGGACTTCTCAAAGGTAAGAATTGTGCTCTGTTTAAGTTGAATTTAAGTCTGAATTTTCAGAGATTAAGTGAGAAAACTCAAAGGGAATATGGCTGGTTTTACTTTGAAATTCAATTAGGGTAATCAAGAGCAAAGAGGTTGGGAGCTGGAATTGGGAGGAGTTCAAGCTGAGTTTGATTGAGGTAAGAATCTTTAGCATGTTTAATTTCGTAATTGGTGTGGCTTAAGACTTTTGAAGCATGATTTGTAGTTTTGGAAACCATGGTTAAAGTTTTAGGAGTTTGAAACTCAAGATAGGATTTTGGGGTGTGTTTGTGTGATTGGGGTTTTTTGTGATGTTTATAGGTTGTTAAAAGGGGTTCATTTGGGGTTCTGAATTGATTTTGAGGCTTAGTTATAAGTTTGGGGTGATTTGGAGTGTTATGGGTTCGGGAAAACGCAGGGAAAAAAACCCAGAATTCTGGGCTCGCGATGCAGCGCCGCGGCGCTGTTCTAGCGCGCCGCAGCGCAAGGTTGTTTCTGGGCATGATGGGGTTTCTAACTTGCTGGGCGCCGCGGCTCAAACTTACTGGGCGCCGCGGCGCTAGGCCAATTTCAGGATGTTGGAATTTGCAATTTTGAGCCTTTGCTCCGGGGGTTCGGGGGATATATCCGGTGCATTGTTTTAGGGATTTGGGGCATTCCGAGAGCGTGGGATTGGTTCCGGGAAGTAGTTTTGGATTGGTTAGTGATAAAGGATGTTTCGTTTGTGTTGTGATTAGGTCTTTGGTGAGGCTCGGGATAGAGGACCGTGCTCGCGGCGTTGGGGCATCGGAAGCTCGGGATACAGGTAAGAAAGCTGCACCTGAGTATGTGGCTAGGTTGGGACTAAGTGTTCCCTATGTTTGTATACATTATTATGTGAATGTGATTAACCATGTGGTCACGATGGGACTAAGAGTTCCCAATATTTGTATATCATGTCATGAGATGGTGTTATTACGCCATGGGACATGCGATTACCGGCCTAAGGGTGTCAGAATCATTATTTGCGCACTGGGGCGCGGCTCAGCCACTGGGAGCTGAGGCAGCTTATTTATCACTGGGCTCGGTTAAGCTGGCTGGAGTCAGTGAGTATTACACTGGGGGCGGCCCTATTGAGCCGAAGACAGTGTGTTAAATAGAGGGTGCGACTAAGGGCGCCAACCTTGAATGTTATTTGATGGATATGACAATCTATTAGTTATGAACGTGAATATTGTGCTATGAATATAGTTGATTGACTGTCTGGATGACAATTGTTATCATTACGTGGATAGGTGTTATGAACTGATGAATTTCTGATTATGCACTGTGGAAGATTTGATTATGGATGTTAATCTTGCTATGTTATTATGCTTTCTTGCTGGGCCCTGGCTCACGGGTGCTACGTGGTGCAGGTAAAGGCAAGGGTAGGCTGAATCAACCATGAGTTGGAGAGCTCTGGGGGCGAGGTGTACATTGTCAGCTGCTCGGCCGCCACGGTCGACACATTGTACAGGACGGAAACCTAAAATGTATATTTTGCCATTAGAGTGGCTTGAACTATTTGTAACTTCTAGAATTTGTTGTAATTAAGACATCTAAACCCTATTTCGAGTCTCCATGTATTAAATCGTCATTTTTAATGAAAATAGCCCGTTTGTAACCCAAAATCTTTTTATTCCTACTCTGATAATGGTATAGAGTTTACACTTTGTCTGAATGACTTGATTAACAAGTCTTGCACTATTTTAAACACACAGTGTAACGGTCTTGGTTATCCAGGGCGTTACAATTTCCAATATCAAAATTCAAACTATTCTTCCCACAAATATGGACTAAATAAATTCATACAAAAACTAGCATCTAATAAAAAGAACAACAAGGGTAAAGTGTTTGAGAAGGAAATAAGATGCAAAGTGCCAAAAAATGATTGAGGGAGTGTTAATCCCAACAGAGCAACAGAGCCCATAAATTGTTTGTCACAACCACTTGACAAAGTTACTATAACGTCCTCCTAATCCAGGACCATTACATTGTGTAATTTAAATAGTGCTTAACTCGCTAAACGAGCCAATTGGACTTAAATCGTATAACTAAAACTAACCACAGGTTTAGGTACTAAAAATTTTAGTCAAAATTCAACCATTTCATTAAAAGAGTTTGACTTCAATACAAGGGATCCCAACATAGTTTAAGACGATTACAAACCCAAAAATGTATACAAAAGTCGACCTAGGCGGAAAAATCAAGGTTCAACCCTAGTTCTAACTGATAACCTCGGCCGTGGCAGACAAGCAAGTCGCATATGTACACTCTGCCCCTAAAGCTCTCCAACTCATGGCTGGTCCAGATTTTCCTTTCCTTTACCTGCATCATTTAGCACCTGTGAGTCGAGGCTCAGCAAGAAAAAATAATCATGCTTATAAGTTGTACATTATCAGATCGTAGATTCATAATTAGCATGCCTAGCAGTAATAACCCTACTCATGCATGCTATTAATCCAAATAAGTCACTATAGAGTCAAACAAGGGCCTATTACCCTAATTCCCAATATAACCAGCCTTAGATCTGGCTAAGCGGATTTGATGCTTAACATTTCAGACGACCTTAGGGCCATTCAAGTGTAAATCTCGCTTCCTGGCACGCTATCGCCGTTCTCGACTGATAAGTCGAGTCTTTTAACCTTGAACTGATAAGTCGAGTGTTCTAGCCTTCGATTGATAAGTCGAGTCTTTTAACATTTGACTAATAAGTCAAGTTTTTTAACCTTTGACTGATAAGTCGAGTCTCTTAACCTTCGAGTGATAAGTCGAGTCTCTTAACCTTTGACTGATAAGTTGAGTTTTTCAACCTTCGAGTGATAAGTCGAGTCTCTTAACCTTCGACTGATAAGTCGAGTCTCTTAAACTTCGACTGATAAGTCGAGTCTCTTAACCTTCGACTGATAAGTCGAGTCTCTTAACCTTCGACTGATAAGTCGAGTCTCTTAACCTTTGACTGATAAGTTGAGTTTTTCAACCTTCGAGTGATAAGTCGAGTCTCTTAACCTTTGACTGATAAGTCGAGTCTCTTAACCTTCGACTGATAAGTCGAGTCTTTTAACATTTGACTGATAAGTCGAGTCTTTTAACATTTGACTGATAAGTCGAGTCTTCTAACCTTCAGCTGATAAGTCGGGTCTTTTAACCTTCAACTGATAAGTCGAGTCTCTTAACCTTTGACTGATAAATCGAGTATTTGAACCTTCGACTGATAAGTTGAGTCTTTGAACCTTCGACTGATAAGTCGAAGTCTTTTATAACAGGTATGTCCTTGACTATTAAGCCAAGCTTTTAGTCAGACAACACAGATGAATCCTCGACTTATAAGTTGAGCTTCCCAATCAGATAACCAGATAAGTAGATATTATTTAACACAGGTAAACACAATGAAATTAACATGTTTAATAAAACATTCTCAGCATAGTAAAAATCTTGTACTATAATCGAGTCAAGCCCTTAACACAGACCAAGTGCAGTTTTCTTACCTTAGGTTCTGTGTAAAAAGTATTTGACGACCCCCGAGCACGGTCCTTTCCTCCTGAGCCTAACGGTTCACCCTAGTCACAACCATAACAATGAATAACTATAAAAAAAAAAAAGAACTAATAAAGGCTTCCAGAGGAAGTCCTTGCCTCCTAGACCTTGCATTCTACTAACCCGGGTAGTAGAATCATTCCCGAGCCCTTAGGTTTGGGTTCCCAACTCCCAAAACCCAACTTTTCTCATTTCCCCTATTTGAGCTGTGGCACCCCCCCCCCCCCCCCCCCCCCAAAAGATTCACGGTGCAACAAGTTAGAGAGCTCCGAGCCCAAACCATAGGGCACGCACCGTAGCGCCAAGGCAAATCGAGGCACATGCTTGTCTCTCTGAGTTCATAAGGGTCGCAGCGCCCAAGAACAGAATCGCGGCGCAACATGGCGAACTCAGAAAACCAGCAATTTTTAGAATTGCCATTCCTTCAAAAACCATCCCAAAACATGCTTTTCACCTGTTTCGACCATCATAATGGTCCCAGCAGCTCAGAAACATAATTAACAACTCTACAACTCAAGTGAACATCAAAATTCAATAAACTTCAAGAGTTTGAAACAAAACAAAACCAAACCAAAACTCATTTAAGTGAATTACCTCCACTAAAATGTTTTTCCTTGATGATTACCAAGCTTGCAAGCTTCCCAATTCTTCTTAGAGACACTTCAAATCCCTAGTTAGCTTGCTTCCTTGCTTTAAGATCAAAACTCCCTTCCAAACTTAGAGAGAGAGAGAGGGAGAGTAAACATGAGAGAGTGAGAGACTCAATTTTATGTTTCCTCTATTTTTCCCCTATCCTCTGAGTTGATAAACTCAGCTGCAAAAATAGCCTAAGGGTCCAAAAAGACCAAAGTGCCCCTAAGGCCAATTTCTCTCTCAAGGCCCACTAAGGGCAAAACCGTCATTTGCTCTCCCGTCTCTCATTACACTTAAAATTCCCAATTAATTATGATAAACCCAGAATATCACTGATTTTCCCAAAATATGACTCATACTCTCATGAGTTTCGGTAACTCACCGAGCTACCGAAATACCCCTTGGCTCACCCCGAGCCGAGTGTAAATTCCCCATTGTGACTAAACTGCTATCTTGCATGAAAGGATCGACTCCTGCCGAATATCTCAAATATATCCACATAATAATGTGGTCTCAATCACATAATATCATATAATTACAATTAGACCCTCAACAGGTCAAAATTACAAATATGCCGGGGTTTGTTTCACACATTTAATACACCTAAACATGCATAATCAGATATATAATAATATAACCCA
The DNA here is from genome assembly GCF_963169125.1 of Humulus lupulus. Classification (NCBI taxonomy): domain Eukaryota; kingdom Viridiplantae; phylum Streptophyta; class Magnoliopsida; order Rosales; family Cannabaceae; genus Humulus; species Humulus lupulus. The sequence goes on from NC_084802.1 coordinate 246,406,644, forward strand.
TGCAATACACATAATAACATAAATACCCAATTAATTCACATAATATTGAAATATTTCCATCCCGGGCCCCTAATCAAGGCACTAAGTCTTAATAGGAATTTTGGGACGTAACAGTTACATAACATAGGAAAAGAACGAGAGAGTAGAGAACTCTGAGTGTTTGAGAAAATGAATTGTATTAAGCTCAAGTAGTGACAATATGAGATTAAAAAAGGCTATTTATAGAGCCAGAAATGCAATGAACTAAAACAAGACACTAACTAATTCAAGATACAAGACTAATCACAACAACTTACCTAATTAGTTATTACATAAACAACTATAACTACTAACTAATCATATGTGTCATCATTATCCCCTTAAGCTGCTCGGGAAGCATTCCAGAGATAGCTTGTGACATAAAAAATTGAACTTAGGCTAAGTGAGGGCCTTTGTAAACATGTCAGCAGACTGCTCTTCTGTAGGAATGTAGGAGACATGAAGCTTGTTATGCAGAACTAGGTCTCGAAAAAAATAGAGATCCACTTCAATGTGTTCTATTCGTGACTGAAACATTGGATTGGAGGCAAGTTGTTGTGCCCCTTTATTATCATACCAAAGCATTGGAGTAGTAGACAGCTTGACTCCAATTTCATTAAGTAAAGAACTGATCCAAACCAGTTCAGTAGTTATGGTAGAGAGAGAGCGATACTCTGATTCAGTATTTGATCGAGAGACAACCTTTTGTTTGTGTGAACCCTAGGAAACCAGGTGGTTTCCTAATTTGACACAGAACCCAGTGATAGAATTTCTGTCATCCAAATCACAAGTCCAATCTGCATCAAAAAAGGCTTCAAGAGTCATTCTTTAAGTAGGCTTAAAGACAAGTCCACGAGTTGTAGTGCCTCTAATGTATCTTAACACCCTTTTGCAAGCACACCAGTGAGCTATAGAGGAGAGTGCATAAATTGCCTTATCTTATTAACATCATAAGAGAGATATGACCTAATGCAAGTGAGGTATTGTAAAGCCCCCTCAACACTTCGATACATAGTAAGGTATGCCATAGTGTCACTATCTGTCACATATAGTTTGTACCTTGGACACATTGGAGTCATACAAGCCTTAGAGCCCATCAAGTTAGTCCTTTTGAGTATATCTAGAGCATATTTGGTATGAGTGAGATACAATTGAGACCCTTCCCTTTAAGCCTTAAGACCAAGAAAGTAGTTGACCTCACCAAGAGCTTTCAAGGAAAATTGAGTATGCATGGCAGTGATAACATCCTGTACTTGAGCAAAGTTGGCACCAGTAATAAGTATGCCATTGACATACACAAGCATTAACAATAGGTGACCATGTTTAGTGCAGAAAAATAGAGAATTGTCAGAAATAGAGTTAGAAAAACCCCAAGCTATCAAAGCACATTTAAGCTTGTCATACCAAGCCCTTGGTGCATGCCTTAAACCAAAGATAGCTTTATGCAATTTACATACATGGTTGGGAGAATCAGCTTCTTCAAAACCCCTTGGTTGTTTCATATACACAGTTTGCTTGAGATCCCCATTCAAAAAAGCATTATCAACATCAATTCGTTGAATAGTCCAACCATTAGTGACAACAATAGTAAACATAAGCCGAATAGTAGTAGACTTAACAACGAGACTAAATATATCACAATAATCTATACCATTTGTTTGTTGGAAGCCCTTAGTAACAAGCCTAGCTTTAAATTTATCCAATGTACCATCTGCTTTCATTTTAGTTTTGAAAACCCACTTGTTTTGTACCATATTCATATCATGAGAGCAAGGTACAAGAGACCATGTCATGTTCTGCATTAAGGCTTGATACTCTAATTCCATAGCTTTCCTCCATCTCGGATCTGCTAGAGCTTTCTGCATTGTAGTAGGCTCAAACAAAACATCATGATTGTTAGTTAGTTTTGCTGCCAACTCTTTTGGTTTATGAATTCCACATTTGGACTGAGCTTGCATAGGGTGAGTAGAGATATTTGGTAAGACAAGAGACAGATCATGAGGAATGGTTTCTAGCTGAGAGTGAGTGGACTGAATAGCTAGAAGTTGAGGGGAATACATACTTAAAGAAGGTGTATTAGTGGGTAGATCATTAGTGTGAGAACCAGGAGAAGGAGACACTAAGTCAGAAGGATATGTAATGTCATTTGAAGGTGATATATCGTAGTGTGAAGAAATTGGAGTTTCTAGAGTTTGGACTGGTGAGTGTTGAGTAGTGGGAGGAGTTAAGGAAAACTGAGAAAGTGTGACATATTGAGGAGGAGAAGGGGATAAATATGCATAACTAGCAGGGGTAAGCAGTTGAGAATATGGAAAACAAAGCTCATCAAACTGAACACTTTGAGCTATGTAAATTTTTCCAGAGGGATGAAAACACCTATACCCTTTGTGAGAAGGACTATAACCCAAAAAGACATAAGTTGAAGTTTTAAAATCAAACTTATGAGAGTTATATGGTCTGAGTAATGGGAAACAAGTACAGCCAAAGACTATTAAAAAAAGAGTAATCTGGTTGTGTCTGAAAAAGCATCTCAAAGGGTGATAAAAATTTGTGTTTTTTAATAGGTAATCTATTGATTAGATAGGTGGCTGAGACAAAGGCATTCTACCAAAATTTGAGCGATAATTGAGCTTGAGCAAGCAAGGTAAGACCCATCTCAGTGATATGTCTGTGCTTTCTTTCAACCCTACCTTTTCGCTGATGTGTATGAGGACAAGGATGTCTAAATACAATCCTAAGATTGGCAAGAAGAGACTTAAGAGGTCTATACTCCCCACCCCAGTCAGCTTGTAAAGTTTTGATCTTAGTTCCAAATTGTCTTTCAACAAATGCATGAAACTATAGAAAAGTGTTGTTGGTTTCAGATTTGAGTTTAAGGGGGAAAATCCAAGTAAACTTGGTGAAATCATAAAAAAAAAAAGAATGTAATATCTAAACCCTTCATCTAAAATATAAGGAGATGGGCCCCAAAGATCAGTACGAACAATTTCAAATGGTTTAGTGAAACTGTTTTGGGAAGAAGGAAAAGTGAACTGATGTAACTTTCTCTATTGACAAGCACGACAAATAGAGAAATCAATATTGGAAAGATTAAAAGAATGAAGATTTTTTTTCAAAACATCTTTATTGGGGTGGCCAAGTCTATTGTGCCACAGTTTTACAAGATCAGCTCTTTTACTACACGAAACTGAGTTGTGTTTTTTTACAGAATGAGAAACAAAAGAAAATTTGGAATTGGAATGAAAAGAAGATGGAATTGAAGAGGAATTGGCAGTGTTCAGGGAGGAGACCTGCTGGTAGAGACCATTTGTAACGCCATGCTAATTAGGGTCCGTTACCAAGTGTGTTTAAAATTAGTGTTGGACTTGCTAAACAAGTCATTTGGACCAAACATGTGATTAAGCCACTAAAGGTTCAGGTATTGAAAATTTGGTCAAGTCATAAACATCTTCATTTAACCAAAAACTTTGTTCTTTACACAAGATCCCCAAAATGCAAGTTTAAAATTCGGTTACAACGCCAAGGTTACATAATATGCCGACCTAGGCGGCAAAACTTGATTCAACCCTAGCTTCCTTGAGTTTCTCGGCCGTGGTGGTCGAGCAGACTGCATATGTACACGTCACTGCTATCGCTCTCCAACTCATGACTAGACAAGCTTCTCCTTAATTTTACCTGCACCACAAAGCACCCGTGATCCAAAAGGCTCAGCAAGAAAACATATTCAACAATTCACGGAGTAATACATCAGACTAGCAGTAATAACTGAAACTAGCATAAACATTATACAGATCAGCAACTATAGAGTTGCACAAGTGCGTGTCACACTCCCTTTCAATTTGTTTGGCATCCGAACTAGTCAGGTGCTTGGTACACCCCCAAGGTGGCCCAGCCATAGTGGCCTGCACTCCAAGTGCGTAATGACAATCCCAGCTCATAAGCCAAGTCCTACAAGTCCTCGACTTATGAGTCGAGCCTCACATACCCCCGACTTGTAAGTTGAAGCTTAAAGACCCTCGACTTATAAGTCGAGCCCCTCAAATCAGATATGCCCTCGACTAATAAGTCGATCTTTAACTAGATACTACAATGAATCCCAGGTTTATAAATCGAGCCCCCTAGTCATAGCAGACATTCACGTAATCCATTTATCATATATATATATAGATACAATGTATTATAATACATTTAATCAACATACATAGGCATAATCATAATCATGCACATTCACATGCCTAACGCACAAATCAAGATTATACTCAGCATTCGGGCCAAGCCCCAATCATGTACATCATATTCTGGGTGCAGTGTTCTTACCTTCGGTCCAAGTGCAAGCTACCAATGAATGACTTTTGAGCACAATCCCTGATCCAAGCCCCTAGCATTGACCTAGTCACAACCATAATAAAGAATCCCATCAACAACGAGTGAATAAAGGCTTCCGAACCAAGTCCTTGCCTCCAGGACATCAAATTCCACTAAACACTGTAGTAGGATCAATCCCGAGCCCTTATGGTTGAGTTCCCGCACTCAAAACCCTCTCGGGGTCCAGAAACCCCTTAAACACCGCAGCACCAAGCCCTTGCATCGCGACTTGCCCATATCAGAGGCTCAGCCTCCCCAATTCACCAGACAGGCACCATGGCCCAGCCTAAGAGGCGCCGCGGCGCGCCCTCGCGACAGAGCCCTCCTTGGCTCCTTTAGTTCAAGAGGGCTGCGACTCGACCCCTTTGAAGCCACAATTTCTTCGTTTTTCCTTTAGCCGAACCCAACTAAATTCAACCCAATCACACTCAAAACTTCAATTAAATCCCCATAACTAGTTTAACACTTTTCCAGTAACAAAACCTAGCTAACTAATTGATTAAAACTCATCAAAAATCCAAAATTCACTCTCCAAACTCTCACACATGCAAATACTAAAGCTTCCAACAAAACCACAGAATTATCATGAAGAAATTCGAATTCAAGCCCTTACCTCTAAGCTTAACCCTTCAATTTCCTAAGCTTGGTTCCTCCAATTCCTCAAAATTCTCAAGCTACCAAGAAGAGGGAGAGAGAGCTACGGGAGAGAGAAAGTTGTTATGTTTTCTGATTACTTTGTTTAAGCTTTCCCTCAGCTGAAGAAACATATAGTTTAAGTCTCTAACTACGCACAAATGACCTAAATGCCCCTAGGCCAAATCAATCTCCCCAAAGCCCTTTAAGGGCGATTCTATCAATTGCCATTCCCCGTGAATCCCCCGGTGTTCCTCTAAATCCCCAACTATCTCAAAATAATACTAATTTAATCTCCCATTACCCGATTAAACCTGGTAATGTACAAAATTACCAAAATACCCATGTGCTCACCCCGAGTCGAGTATTTTACCCCGTTGTGACTTTTCTGCTAACTTACTCACCAGGATCGCCTCGCATCGAGTAACCCAAATATTTCCACATAATAATGTGGTCTCAATCACACAGACACATATTTACAATTATACCCTCAGCGGGTCAAATTACTAAAATGCCCTTCTTGTAAGAAACGGGCCCATACGCCTATTTAGTCTTTCTGCAAGCATAATTATATTATAATATAATTCACATAATGACATGCTCATACTATATTAACAAAAATAATTATTGCCTCCCGGCCCCCTAATCTAGGCACTAAGTCATATTAGGGAATTTGGGATGTTACACCATCTTTAAGTGTTTCTGAAGAAGTGGAAGGTTCGAATTCTTGTCCTTGACAAAACAAAAATTAGAAGTGAATTCAATGGTCACATGAATATCTTTGGTAAATTTAGAAATGCTGATGAGATTTTCAGTAATGGATGGAACATGAAGAACATTCTTTAACTTTAAAGATTTTTTAGCAACAAGAAAAATAGAACCAATATGATGAATTGGGAGTTGAGATCCATTACCTACAATGAGTTGTTCTTTACCTTTGTAGGAGTTCTTCTATTGTAGGTTCGCGGGATCTGAAGTCACATGACTTGAGGCACCACTATCCAAGTATCAAGCTTTATCATTGAGAGTGGATGCCAAGGCTAGATATGCTTGAGGGTTATCATTATGAGTAGATGCAGACTCTTTTGGTCCAAGATTACTCACATCAAAATGTCTATAACATTTCTGAATCGTATGTCCAGATCTGCCACATAGTTGACACACAATACGGTTACCACCATTGTAACCTCGACCTCGACCAGCATTAGAACCCCTTCCACGGAAACGATTGGAAAAGTTTGAAGGAGTAGATCAATTGGTGTTGTTCTGAGTGGTAGCAAAGGCTCTCTTGGCTTGAGCAAAGTGTGCAACTTGACCATTAAGATCCAAAAGAGAAGCAGCTTGGTTCAGCTCTGTTATCCAGATTTCCGGATAGCGTTTAGATGGATATCCTCGGGGAAGAAGAATTATCAAAGTCTTTCACGGAAGGTGACCAGAGCTCGCGGATGGACAGAAAGGCTTCGCCTCTCCCGTTTAGTGTCCGGCTTACTCTTTCAAGCAAACGTGACACGGAAGCTCGTCAACTCTCCCGGAATCCTGAAGGGATATCCTTCGAGGAAGCTCCTTCCAGGAGAAGCTCTTCAGGTTGCCTTCGCGGAAACAGTTCCGTGCCTCGCACGGAACAAGACCAAGCGGTCGAGTCATGGAGGAGGCATAGTTGGAATGATATCCGCCTGACACAGGATCCCGCCTGACACGCCCGACAGGTCAAGGCCGCACACATCCCAGCACGCCTAAAAGTACCATTTCGCCTACTGTTCCGCTGACAACTTGGAAAAGACGGCTGCCTTTGTGCATTCCCCATACTTTCACGTAAATATACCCACATAGAGCCTGGTAGCCAGGCGACTACGGTAATTGTATCCCCTATTTATGGATGGTGTAATTAAGACTCATGTGAGTAGAGAAAAACCCTAATCCAAAACCCTAGCTATAAATACCCCCTCATTTTATGATAGAGGGGACGGCCAACAAATTACATAGCAAGAACTCTGCCAAAATCTCTCTAGCTTCATCTTCTTCAAGAGAACCCGAGAGAAACACTGTAAGTGTGTGAAGTTCTTGTACACCAGCCATCTTACTGTAATTCTCTACAAGTATAATAACATCGACTCGTGGACTAAGGCTCGTTAACGCCTGAACCACGTAAAAAACTTGTTTGTCTAATTATATTCCTGCATTTCTACAGTTCTTATCTTTTTATTATTCTGTTTGTATTCGTTTCCGAAAAACTCGGTAAACATTTTGGTGCTTTCATTGAGAGCTGTAGGAAGTTGTTAGTCAGCTCTTTTTCTGTGTACATTTTTTGTATTCACTCCGTGCTAAAAAGATGGTGACTACGAGAAAATCCGCGGTTGACAAAAATGCTAGGGTCAACCCTGATACTATGATGGAAGATGCGGTACAAAACGAACCCTCGGACTACCAAGGTGAAGACCCGACATCCCGCCAAGATCGGGTCAGTACTGAAGATACGACATACTTAGAAGACGAAGAGGAGTATGTCCAAGACGGTTACTACAAAGACGGCTGCTACTACGAGAAGGACCCAGAACTGGTCCAAGTAGCCGAAGAACTGGCGGTCACTAAGGCTAAGCTTGCTGAGCAGGAGCGCGTCTCCGAAAAAATGCAACGCATGATGGAGCGCCTCCAAAGCAAGTTCGGTGATCTAGGCGACTCGGACGAGGATGCCTCTGTTCTAGGTGGTGCTGATGCCCCCATGCCGGATCCAGCCGCTGCTGAACCATCCAAAGCCGCCCCTAACAAGGGCAAAGAAAAAGTTGGGGAGCCTGTGCGCACTAACGCCTCTGCACCTCCTAAAGGCGTGAATCACCAGGCCGACTGCCCCCCCCCCCCCCCCCCCGCGCGCAGAAGGTCTCTGGCGCTCCTAAGCCCAGACGTCCTTCAGCCCCAAGGGGGCACTCTGTGCCTAAAGGGCCCGGTGCTAAGGCACCCAAGCCTAGGGGAAGGAACAACCGCCCCAGTGATTCCGTCAACCAGGACGGTCGGGCAGCGGACACGCACTCCGAAGATAGCTGGTCCACGGTGGACCTAAGAAGAAGGTTGGAGGCCAAGTATGAAAAGGCCAAAGGAGAAAAGGCCCGGCCTCGCGGAGATGACCTCCGAAATCATCTTAATGACAAGCTCCGGGGACGTGACCTCCCGGAGAATGATACAAAGAGGCTCGAGGAACAGATTGCTGCCTTGACCAAGCTGGTCCGGAAGCAAAGTGGGGCCCTGTCAGACTCCGAGGAGGAAGACCCGGAACCATGTATTCGGAGGATCGTGGAAACGTCCCTCCCGGATAACTTCAAAATGCCTCACATAGAATTATATGAGGGGAGGACAGACCCGCGTACCCATCTAGCTAAATACAACAAAATGATGCAAGTAGCGCGCGTCAGTGAGGACGCCAAATGCATGTGCTTCTCACTCACCCTTACCAAGTCCGCGGAGGACTGGTGGAAAAGATTAGCTCCCGGATCCATCCACAGTTGGAAGGAGCTACAGTCCGCATTCAGAAGGCAGTTCATTGCTGCCCGAGACCACGACATGGAGGTTGGTTCCTTAACCAACATCAAGCAGCTACCCAATGAGAGCCTCAAAGCTTTCATTCAGAGAATGATGGAAGCTGCTGCTAAGACCAAGGTCAGCGACGACATGAAGCTGATCGCCCTTCAATCAGGCCTTACTGTCGGCTCCCTGCTATGGGGGGAAATGCAAAGGAGACGGGCAGAAACGCTGTCCGAATTCATGTCAAAAGCTCAGGGAATCATCAACCTTGAGGATGCCTACCAACAGGCCTTTGGAGTTCCCCCAGCCCCGACGCCTTCCGTGACTGCGCCGAGCTTTGCTACGCAAGCTCCCGCGCCAGCCCTCACGCTTCCAGGAGCCCAGTTCACTCCAAGCGTGTATGGGCCTTCCGCGTCTGCTCAGACGCCAAGTCAAACCCATTTCTCTGGGTATGGAGCTGTACAAACCGGATGTAGTATTGCTCCCGGACCGTCGCAACCGCAAGCGGAAGGCCCAGAACAAAATCTGAGCCAATCGCGGAATAAACGAGGCGGAAGAAACTCCAACCGGGGGGACCATTCAAAGAAACCCCGGAAGAACTATGAACCCAAGTTCACGGAGTACACCAGTTTGATAGATTCACGAGAGAATGTCTATCGGGCGACCTGTAATATGGTCAACTACAGGAAACCCCTGAAAGTGTCTCACGGAGGAAGGCGTCCGCGAGACTCCAATAAGAGGTGTGAGTTCCACGGAGACGTGGGGCACACCACAAACGAATGCCTTCAGCTGAAGGATGAGATCGAGTCCCTGGCAAGAGCGGGACACCTCGGTCAATGGGTGAGGATACCCATAATCTATCCCGGACAGGGAGTAGTTCACGGAGCTGCATATTCCCCGGGACAGAGGGGGACCGCTAGCGCTCCTGGAGCCGGTCACCCCCAAGCCCCTGGGTCTCAGTTCCCAGCGCTTCCTGCTCCAGCCTCTCCGACACCCATTGCCTTGTTAGCTCCCGGACCTGGCAACCCATATCCGCCCGGCCTTGCTCCGCCACCCGTTGACGGACACGTAGCCACCATCTCCGGAGGACCGCATCTTGCCGGAAGCACACGCAACTCCCAGAAAAGGTACTTGAGGGAGTTAGAACACACCGGGGAGATGTGCGCCTTGGTTCAATCACCTGCTCAACGTCCCCGAATGATGGACCTTCCCATCACCTTCACGGAAGACGACGCCCGACATGTGCACTTCCCCCACAAAGATCCCCTCGTGGTGGAAGCCCAGATTGCCAATAAGAAGGTCTCACGGATCTTGGTCGATAACGGAAGCTCCGTAAACATCCTCTTCAAAGCTGCCTTCCACGCGATCGGATTAACCGAGACAGACCTGACCCCATGCCCCATTCAGCTTCAAGGGTTCAATGGGGATGCACTCATGCCATTAGGCAAAATTCAACTTCCAGTCACCCTCAGAGGAGAAAGCGACACTTGTGCCTTCAAGCACTGCACATTCGTGGTGGTCGACTGCCCCACGGCGTATAATGCCATCCTAGGCCGACCGGTCCTAATAGATTGTGGGGCCATAACCTCGATACGCCACTTATGCTTGAAGTTTCCATGCGACGATGGGCGTATCGGCACCCTCCGAGGAGACCGACGAAGTGCACGAAGCTGTTATAACGTCTCCGTCCGATCCGTCTACACGGTTCAGGAGACGGCCGCTGCCTTTCCTTTGGCGGAAGAATTACCAGAAACTGGGGGTGCTCAAGGGGCATGCTTTGACGAACTCGACCCTAGAGTGGGGGTTGAGAGAGCGATAGAACCGATGGAGGAAGTCGAAGAGGTGATCCTCAACCCGGGAGATCCCACCAAAGTCATTCAGGTGGGGAAAAACCTTCCGTCGGCCATTCGAGAAAAGATCGTGGCCACTGTGAAGAATAATCAGGATATCCTGGCATGGTGCCACGCTGATATGATGGGGATTAATCCTAATGTTGCGTGCCACGCACTCAACATAGACCCATCTGCAACTCCAGTTCGCCAAAAGAGGAGGCCGTTAGACCCAGTGAGGGCCGAAGCAGTCAAAGCTGAAGTGGACAAGCTGATGTCCATAGGCTTTCTCCAGGAGTCGCACTATCCCGTGTGGTTGGCCAACCCAGTTCTGGTCCCGAAACCCAATGGGTCCTGGAGAATGTGCATTGACTTCACGGACTTAAACAAAGCCTGCCCAAAAGATTGTTTCCCTCTTCCGCGAATCGATCAGATGGTAGACGCTACTTCCGGGTATGAACTCTTATCCTTCATGGATGCGTACTCCGGGTACAACCAGATAAAGATGCATGTCGCAGACCAGGAACACACCAGCTTCCTCACGGACAAGGGTGTCTACTGTTACGTGGTCATGCCTTTCGGTTTGAAGAACGCTGGGGCGACGTACCAGCGTCTAGTAAACAGGATGTTCAAGGACCAGCTGGGGAGGAACATGGAGGTGTACGTAGACGACATGTTAATAAAATCCAAGACCTCCGGGGACCACATTGACGACCTTGAGGAAGCTTTCGCCGTGATCCGAAAGTATGGAATGAAACTGAATCCGAAGAAATGTACTTTCGGGGTCTCGTCTGGGAAGTTCCTCGGTTTCATTGTCAGCTCCCGCGGAGTGGAGGCCAACCCTGAGAAAATTAAGGCGTTCATAGATATGCCCTCTCCCCGGAAACATAAGGATGTCCAAAGCGTTACCGGAAGGATAGCTGCTCTTAGCCGCTTCGTATCTAAGGCCACTGACAAATGTGTCCCCTTTTTCAATGTGTTGCGGGGAAACAAGAGGTTCGAGTGGACCCCCGAATGCGAAGTAGCCTTCCAACACCTCAAGGAACATCTAACCCAAGCTCCCATTCTGTCCAAACCTGTCGAAGGAGAGGCGTTGTTCTTATACTTGGCTGTGACAAAGCACGCCGTGAGTGCCGCTCTCGTCCGGGAAGACGGCCATATCCAGCTTCCTGTGTATTACGTAAGCAAGAGGTTACTGGACGCCGAGTCCAGATATTCAATGATCGAGAAACTCTCCCTCTGCTTGCTAATCGCTTCGCGGAAGCTGAGGCCCTATTTCCAGGCGCACACCATCAGAGTACTCACCAACCACCCTCTCCGACAAGTCTTGCAGAAGCCCGAGTCTTCTGGCAGATTGCTTAAATGGGCCATGGAACTGAGCCAGTTTGACATCCACTACCAGCCACGTGTTTCCATAAAAGGACAAGCTCTCGCAGACTTTATTGTGGAATGCTCGGGAATGAATGACCTCCCGGAAGATCCTGTCCCGGAACTTCCCACATGGAAGGTCTATGTAGACGGAGCCTCAAATGAAAAAGGAGCTGGAGCAGGGGTCATCCTAATTATCCCCAAGGACATCAGCTCCAGAGCGCCATCCGTTTCGCGTTCCCAGCATCCAACAACGAGGCAGAACACGAAGCCATGCTAGCTGGATTACAACTGGCCAGAGAAGTCGGAGCCCAAAAAATCGAAGTATACAGCGACTCCCTACTTGTGGTAAACCAAATATCCGGGGAATACCAAACGAAAGGCGAAAAAATGGCTGCCTACGTGTCTCTCTCCCGCGGCCTCCTGCAGCATTTCAAAGGCTACCAAATCCGCCAGGTCCCCCGGGACCAGAACTCACTCGCGGACACACTGGCCAAGCTTGCAACAGACCCGGAGATTGAACAATACGGCCTAGTGCCCATCGGGCACTTAGAAGCACCTAGTACCGAGACACAGAGGGTAAATGCCATCATCGACCATTCCCATTCCTGGATAGGACCCATCCTCAGATTTCTCACCACTGGAGAGCTCCCCACTGATAAAGCTGACGCAAGAAAGCTCCAGTATCAAGCTCCCCGATACGTGGTTATGGATTGAAAGCTTTACCGCAGGGGGTTGTCCATACCCTTCCTTAGGTGTGTTGCCGGAACCGAAATCAGCGCCATCATCCATGAGATTCACGGAGGCTTCTGTGGCGACCATACCTCCGGGCTGAGCCTCTCCAAAAAGATCCTTCGACAAGGATACTTCTGGCCCACCATGAAGAAGGATTGTGTGGATTATGTCAGAAAGTGTGAGAAGTGCCAGAGGTACGCCAAGGTTCCGCGAGCGCCGCCTACAGAAATTACCTTAATGACCAGCCCCTGGCCGTTCGCCGTTTGGGGCATTGACCTAGTAGGTTCCCTTCCGACTGGAAGAGGTGGAGTGAAGTATGCCATAGTCGCGGTAGACTACTTCACCAAATGGGCTGAAGCTGAACCTATGAACACGGTCACGTCTAAGAAAGCACTGGACTTTGTCATCAGGAATATAGTGTGTCGTTTTGGGCTTCCACGAAAAATTGTGTCCGACAACGGGAAGCAATTTGATAGTGAACATTTCACGGACTTCTGTGCTTCGCATGGAATCATCAAAAGCTTTTCCGCAGTCGCCAGACCTCAAGCTAATGGGCAAGTGGAAGCAGTGAACAAAATCTTAAAGACCACGTTGAAGAAAAAACTCCAAGCATGTAAGGCTCACTAGCCGGAAGAGCTTCCGCGAGTACTTTGGGCCTATCGCACGACAGAGAGGACTTCGATGGGGCACACACCTTATTCCATGACCTTCGGTTGCGAGGCCATCATCCCAGTAGAAACTATGATCCCATCTCACAGGCAGGACACCTACGACCCTACCCGGAACCACGCCCTTCTCCAGGAGTCCCTGGACCTGATCGAAGAGCTCCGGGAGCAGTCACAGGTCCAACTCAAAATGTACCAAGGCAAGATAGCCCGACACTTCAACACAAGAGTCAAGAGCCGTACATTCGAAGTTGGGGACCTTGTCCTACGGAGAGTATTTCCTGCTACGCAGGACCCGGGAGTGGGAGTCCTCGGACCCAACTGGGAAGGCCCCTATGAAGTATAAGAAAAAGTGGGCCATGGGACGTATCACTTAAAGAGACTCGACGGATCTAAAGTCCCGCGCGCCTGGAACGCGGAGCACCTCCGCTGTTACTATCAGTAGGCCCCGGACTATCTAGTCGAAAGTCCTTGGTGAACATAGCAAAAGTGTAAAATGTGGAAATAATCCTCCCTGCTGTAAAACACGTGCCTAACAGGCTAATTTAATGAAACACGGAGAGATTCACTCCGCTTTTACTGCATTTTTTATCCCTGTGCTCAAAGCTGCGTTTTAACAAGTGACCACGCGGTCCGGAGACGTCCGGACCCCACGCTCACTTGGGGGGCTATACATGGCTAAAGCATAGCCATACGCCCCTTGAGCAAAACATACACAGAACACCACTTATGTGCTAGCATTGTGTTTGAAAATTTTAAATTGTTAAGCTTAGGTTAATTTGTTGCCATGAACATGCTTGCATTATGTGTCATGTGTGCATTATGTGTTTATGTGAAGATTGCCATTGAAATGACTGCCATTATGCATCATGAAAATTATCTCCTGTGTAGCCCAGTGATGAATAGGACTGGGGGTTGGGACACATTCAAAGAGCTACGCCGAAACACCCCCAACTCCCGGGCAAGTCCTTCAAAAAATATTCCGCGACCGCTGTAAAGCTTTGCTTCACAAGCTCCAGCTCCGGGTCCCGCAAGGCGAAAGATGGCAAGATCCGCGACCGTTGTAAGCTTTGCTTCGCAGGCTTCAGCTCCGGATCTCACAAAATAATGCGTGGCGAGCTCCTCGACCACTACAAGCTTCAGCTCCAGGAGCAGATATGGTCGATCCCCCACTCACAGCAGGCCTTGCTTCGCAAAGCCCCTGCTCCGGGATCGCACATGGTGGGCGTGGCAATTTCCCCGACCGCAACGAGCCTCGCCTCGCAGGGCTCCATGCCAGGTCCCTGAGGTCAGCCACCATGAGGTTCGCAACGACAGTTAGTTTTGCTTCGCAAAGATCTAACCTTAAGTCTAGCGACGCTCACCAAAAGAACTCCCGTTCCAGCACCATGGAACGGCACACCTTAGCAATCCCAGCGAACAGTATAACTACAAGTCCCGGGATTGGCTATTTGCCTTAGGAAAGCTGAAATACAGTGAAAGGAATCTGGCCGTTGGAACCAGGAAACCTTCGTAACCTAGAAACTACGTGAGAAAAGACATCAGCCGTTAGAGCTTCAAGTTGGAAGTGCATAGGTTCTGGCCGTTGGAACCAAAACCTCATGCGCCCCTACAGCAGTTTCTACCGTATAAAAGTCTACCCTAAACGCAAAGTTAAACAAAGAACTCGGCAGAAAAGAAAGGAGAATGCTATAATTATGGCAAATATGTCTGCAATGAGAAAAGAGTACAGGGAGCTTCGCCCCAAAGAAAAACACAAATGAAAAATAATAATCAGCAAAGAATATTTTTCACGGAAAATAAGATCCCTTCAAGCACTGGGGGTGGCAGTGGCATCCTCGACCGAGGTCTCGGAGACAGCAGTTTCAACTGGGGCTAGCGGAGCCAGCTCATTGGAAGATGGAACGTCATCAGTGTCAAGTTCAGAGGTCCTCGCCTCTTTAAGGACTTCTGCCTCAGGGGCTCCAGCAGGCTCGTCAATGTTGTAAGTTTGGACGTACACCTCTGGACCTTGATCCCACACCTGTAGCTTCTCCCTCATGGCGTCGGCATCCTCTCCCAGATAGCCTAGTACCTCCGGGTTCACTTTCCAGAGTTGATGCATGAGGACCACATGCGATATATTAATCGTCCTGTTCAGTACCACCTCGGCATCTTCCTTCTCCTTCAAGCGCTCCGCCTCGGAGGTTGCCAGCTTTGCCTCCGCGATAGCTAATTGAGCCCTCAGTTTTTCCATCTCGGCCTTGGAGGCATCCCGCTCTCCCTTAAGAGAATCAATCTCCTTGCGCTGCTCCCTATTTTGGTTCAGCACGGATTGCTTCTCGGTCACATGCCCCCTGGCAGTGAATTGCAAGGCTCCGATCTCTTTATCCTTCTCGGCAAGCCCCAACTCCAGCATAGACACGAGATCTCTGCTCCTCTTATGAAGTTGCTCCTCCTCGTGCAGCTTACTTTGAAGAGTGGAATATTCCTCTTGCTGCTTAAGGAGGAGATCATTTTTCGATTGCAAGCGGGCTTCCAAGGTATCCTTCTCCACTCTGGCTTGGGATAGCTCTTCCCGGAGCTTGGAGTTTTCGGCCTTCAAGTCATCCGACCGCTGTTTGAACTCATTCTCTGCGCTGGCCCGGTACTCTCGATATTTGGCAAGATATTTCTTGTCCGCCTCTTCCTCAGCTGTGCGCCGGGCCCGGTCAGTCTTCTCTGAAGCCTCCCCCCTTAAGCTCTCGACCTTTTGGGTCAGTTTCTGCTTCTCCGCCTCCAAGGCCTGGCGAGCCACCTGGCTCTCCTCCAGCTGAACCAGAACTGCACCCACCTCCCGGAACGAGCGTTCCGCGATGAGAGAGGCCTGCAAGGAAAGACAACAGAGTGAGTTAAGCAGAACCAAATGCACTAAGACAGATAATCCCAAAACACAACAACGGACGGCTTACCCCGGACAGTTGCGGCTTCACGGCATGTGTCAGCAACAGCGGATCCTTACTGCTACTGATGGCCCATTTCTTAGAATTAAGCTCGCACAAGCTCAGGGCCATGTCCTCCATCATCTCCGCTCCGAACGGCGCCAATGCACGTCCGAGCCTAGGCACCAGCCTTTTCTCCAAGGCTGGGCCATCCAAAACCGCTCCAGCCGGGTGAAGGGATCTCACCCCCTCGGCCAGCTCAGCTCTCTTCATGGCAGACAAGTTGTCTGCCCTTCCCTGAGTAACAGTCTTCTCGGCCTCCAACCGCCTCTTCAAAAAATTATCGGCCCGTCTTACACCCTCCAGGAGAGCAGCGGGAAAACGGGTTGGTTTCTGAGGGAAGTGGAACTTCAGGCCAGGCAGAGGAAGGTTTGTTTGCTGAGAAGAAGAAGACCCCGAAAGGGTGGACTCCCTTTGGGCTGGAGGAGGAGGAAGACGGGGTACTAGGGACGGTAGCGAAGACACTACCGCCCCGGTCTGTTGTTGCAGCTGATGTTGCTGTTGATTTTGCTGCTGTTGTGGCAATGTTAGTTGCCTGTGTTGTTGTTGTTGTTGTTGTTGCTGTTGGGGTTGTTTTTGCTGCTGAGTGGGGGTAGTTTGGTGGTGACTGCGCGCAGTCCGGAGATCTCCATCACCTCCAGGTGGAGCATGTCTAAGGCGTTTTCTCTTGTCGCCCTCAGCCTCCCCTCCGGGGCGTTTGCTCACCCCGGCCTTCTTCGTGGGGAACACAAGACCTTCCCCGTCGCTGCTGCTACTCGAGACCATCATGGTCTCGGAAGGCCCATCGGCAGGAGACTTCTCTACCCCCGGAGACACTTGCGCCTCTCCACTTGTCTTCTTGGGAGTGGCAGATTTACCTCCCCTACCAGCTTTGGCCTTTCGTCCTTTCCCCTTGGACGGGCCTTGGCTGGTTGCAGCCTTCTTAATAAGCAAAGTGGCTCTCCCCAACATTTTTGCTTCGGGATGTTCTGCAAGAAACGTACGAAGCAAGGTTAACGGACCAGCAAGTAATACGAAAGAAGACAAGACAATCAACAACATAAAAGCACAAGCAAGTCCGCCAGCAGAGAACAAGGAACAAAAAAGAGAGACGTTTGAGAGGGACGACCATGCACGAGAAACGTGGATGGCCTTCCCCTAGCGAAACAAGACACCGCTTCCTGCTCCAGGAAGCTCCCGTACTCCTTGAAGTCCGGGAATGACATGCTGAGGGAAGAAGGGTCAACCATGATGACACCTTCTGGCAGACTACCGTCACTCAAACACCCGAGGAGCTCATCTACCCTATCGCAATATCTGTCAAAGGGTACCCTACGTGGATCTAGCCTAAGGAAGCGGGGATCGAACCCCATCTGAGAGGTCCGGGAAACCTCAGATAGGCTGGGGGTGTGAATCAATCGAAAGCTAGCCTTACCTATCCCGGAGGTGCCAGCTCCCGGAGTCCCTTCATTGGGGTAAGCCGCGGCGTAGCGAGCCTCAATTTCTTCTTCCTCCGACTGGGGGTCGGGGAACCTCTCCGCCCAACTAGGGGACAAATTATTCTCGTCCTGGACTGCCTGGCAGATCACCTTGGACAGTTCCAGGGCAATCTGCTCCCGGACGTCAGCGGACACCTGACTTTGCCCCCTGCCACTCACTGGCCCAATATTTTGGAAGGAGGCGAGCAGCCCATACTCTCTCAGAGATTCGGTGGTCACAAGTCCTTCCACCTTCAGCTCTTCCTCCGAGAACCCCTCGTAGAATTGCGACCTCCTTATCATCTCCGCACAGCGAGGCGTCCGCGGGATGGCTTCTGCAAAATTCAAACATGGGTGTCAAAGATCCTCCCGGAAGGCAAATCAAACGTAAAGGAACAAAGTTGAAAAGGAGAGGAAGGAGCACTTACCAGGGACTTTGAAGTCCAAAGATAGGGCTGGCACCCTCTTCAGTGGGAAGCCAGTCGTCAGGAACCAGTACTCCCGGAGGTCTGGAACCCTCGCGGTATGACAGGTGGGACACATCACGTCCGGGTGCCTCTCCAGCCTGTAAAATCCCACCTTGTCTGGATGACCTCTCATGGGCTGAGACTTCAACCCGTAGAAGTACAGCACCTCCTCCGGGGTAGGAGCCTCCAGGTTCCGGGACTTGCAAAAGATGAACCACCCCGCTAGGAGCTTGTAGCTGGGGGGAATCAACTGGAAGGGGGCAATCCCCGCCTTCACATAGAAATTGGCAAAGTAACTTCTTAGGGGAAAGTGCGCCCCACACACTATGTGTGCCCAGCTCTAGGCACCAAAACCCTCGTGGCTCTGACTAGCCGACTCGCCCAGCACCGACAGACGGTGCCACATCAGGCCTGGGATGTTCTTCAGGCCTGCCTCTGAGGAGTACAGCTCCAGCATGCCGTAGTTCCTGAACAGGTTCGGCTTCTGGTCCATCTCCCAGATTGAACTATTGGTAGTCGGTGGGCTAGCTGCGACCACTTTTGTCTTTCCTTTCCCCTTTGCGCCGGCGACAGGGGAACCCTTCTCCTGGGCAGAATCAGCCTCTACCACAGTGATGAGTTGTTCCTTTGAGATGTTCGTCACTGAACAAAAGAAACAAAGAAGAAAACACTCTAAGCTGTCAGCACCCTTGTCATACCCTAGTGGTATCAAAGGCGTCGGGGAGACCCTCCCCGAAAACTGCTTGGAGAGGCTCCCACCGAGCTTGCCGAGGGGTTGGCACCATGCCACCCGAAGGACAGCAAGGAACCAAACTCAGACTCCGAGCCTAAGCCCGCCGAGAGAAGTGTTTTTCCAGAGAAAGACACCCTAAAGGCGTTCATGCTTATGCCCTAAAACAGCAAACCAGAACAGCGCAAGCAAGACAAGGAACGACTTTCCAAACGCAAATCGTCAAAGCATGCAAAGAGATTACTTATCGACTCACATCAATCGCATGCCTATCAAAGCCCTATTCACGCATGCACATAGGCGATACTGGCAGAAAACTCAACTCTAACAACTACCAACAACCTTAGGTTTGGGAGGAAAGAGCAAAGTAGAAATACTTACTGGTATTCGGGTAGTTGAAGGTTGAAGGAGTAACCGGATCACTGCACAGCACGATCGCGAGAAGTAAAAGCTGCAAAGACGAACGGCGATTCAAACCCTGAACTTCGGCGAATAAACCCACTGCCAAATCAAAAGAAAAGTTTCTAGATTCCTTACCAAAAGAAGTGGCAAGTTCGAAGGAATGGAAGCTTGGAAGCCTGAGAGTTCGAAGGTTTGGGAATCTGAAAATCTGAAAGATAGAGAATTTGAAAGCGTAAAGAGGAAGAAAGGTCCGTTCCCTCGTTTTTATAGCAGGAAAGAAGTCGTTTCGAATTCCTCAAATGGACGGTCCCAATCTTCCCATTCCGTGTGCATCAGATCCAACGGCTGGAGATGAAGCGGCGATCCTATTTATGACTCCTCGGATGGGAATAAAGTATTTATTTCCCATCATTATACCACCTCGGGCCCGGTGTACCATTAAAAACCGTCAAATCATTACTCAGATGCCTGACGCACGCATACTCAGCCAGTCGCCTCACGTACACGTCTTGATCACAGAGCCATTCCCGGCATGACGCGTGGCCCTTGCCACACTTGAATACTTGAGTTCAAACAGAAGAAATTTCCTTTCTTTTTCATACTAACACTCAGGCGGGAAAAAGGAACCCTTCCAGGAACACAGGAGGAGACCCCTCGCCTAATCTAGAAACCAGAATACCCGGAGGACTGTACAAGCTCCCGGATCTATCAAAGCTCCGCGACCTTGGGGGGTAAATGTTATCCAGATTTCCGGATAGCGTTTAGATGGATATCCTCGGGGAAGAAGAATTATCAAAGTCTTTCACGGAAGGTGACCAGAGCTCGCGGATGGACAGAAAGGCTTCGCCTCTCCCGTTTAGTGTCCGGCTTACTCTTTCAAGCAAACGTGACACGGAAGCTCGTCAACTCTCCCGGAATCCCGAAGGGATATCCTTCGAGGAAGCTCCTTCCAGGAGAAGCTCTTCAGGTTGCCTTCGCGGAAACAGTTCCGTGCCTCGCACGGAACAAGACCAAGCGGTCGAGTCATGGAGGAGGCATAGTTGGAATGATATCCGCCTGACACAGGATCCCGCCTGACACGCCCGACAGGTCAAGGCCGCACACATCCCAGCACGCCTAAAAGTACCATTTCGCCTACTGTTCCGCTGACAACTTGGAAAAGACGGCTGCCTTTGTGCATTCCCCATACTTTCACGTAAATATACCCACATAGAGCCTGGTAGCCAGGCGACTACGGTAATTGTATCCCCTATTTATGGCTGGTGTAATTAAGACTCATGTGAGTAGAGAAAAACCCTAATCCAAAACCCTAGCTATAAAATACCCCCTCATTTTACGATAGAGGGGACGGCCAACAAATTACATAGCAAGAACTCTGCCAAAATCTCTCTAGCTTCATCTTCTTCAAGAGAACCCGAGAGAAACACTGTGAGTGTGTGAAGTTCTTGTACACCAGCCATCTTACTGTAATTCTCTACAAGTATAATAACATCGACTCGTGGACTAAGGCTCGTTAACGCCTGAACCACGTAAAAAACTTGTTTGTCTAATTATATTCCTGCATTTCTACAGTTCTTATCTTTTTATTATTCTGTTTGTATTCGTTTCCGAAAAACTCGGTAAACAAGCTCCAAACGCATCTCATGGTTTTTGAGCATATACTGAACTTCTTGAAGTGTAACCTTATCTTTGGAGGTGAGATTAACAATAACAAATTCGTAATCGCTCCCAACCCCAGCAAGAATGTAAATAATCAACTAATCTTCAGAGATTGATTCTCTGCAGCTCATAGTCCATCAAAAAAGATCTTCATCTTCAACATATATTCATCAATGGTGAGTGAACCCTTCCTGGTGCTTTGTAGAAGTGACATGAGATGGATCATGATGGCCTTCGATTGAGTGTTGAATAATTTCTCCACATTAGTCCAGATCTCCGCCGAAGTTTCACAATTGACAACATGGCCAATCATTGATTCAGAAATTGTAGACATGAGCCAAGATAAAAGAAATTGATCAAGATGCATCCAACAAGTGAAATCAGGATTATGTACCATGGTGGTCGATTCTACTGCTTGAGAAACTTGTGGTTGTGGTCTTGGAATTTGACTGAGAAGAATATCTTCCAGGTCATGAGCTCTAATGGCAGGAAGCACTTGCGATCGCCAAAAAAAATAGTTTCTCCGATCCAGCTTCAAAGGTGGCAAGAGCATTGAGGTCAGAAAAATTCTCGAAAGAGAAGAAGAGTCGCTAGAGGATTCGCTGGAATTAGTCATAGTCGCCATGGTCGATATGCGCTGATACCAAATTGACAAAGTTACAGAATAGACGAAAAGAACGAGAGAGCAGAGAACTCTGAGTTTTAAGAAAATGAATTGTATTAAGCTCAAGTAGTGAACAAGATGAGATTACAAAAGGCTATATATAGAGCCAGAAATACAATGAACTAAAACAAGAATTAGAGAGCCAATACAAGTGTAACGACCCAAATTCGCTAATAAGGCTTAAGGGCCTTGATTAGCGTGCCAGGAGGGCATGATGGGAATTATGTGTGATTTTAATGATTTAAATGCATGGTTATGATTTAAAGCATGTAATATGACTATTTGTTTATCTGAGATGCATGACTATGTAAGTTAGTGTGCATGTAGGCCCGGATCGTGTTAGAAGGGCATAATTGTAATTTTGGCCATGATTGGGCGTAACTGTATTGATATGTGTTGATTGTTGAGGCCACACTGGTATGTGGATATATCTGTGCGTTGTGACTCGAGGCGATCCCAGTGAGCAGGCTAGCGGAAAGTGTTGACAGGAATTTATACCCAGCTCGGGGCGAGCCTGGGGGTATGAACAGGAATTCAGAGAAATAGGTTGAGATTTATTTTGATGATGGGGGATAATTATTTGGTGATTTATCAGGAATTGGGAAGCAACGGGAAAATATTAGAGACACTTGAGGATTAGCGGGAATTGGGTGAATGACTAAAATGGCCCTACTTGAACAAAAGGATTTAGAATTTATAGGGAGGGCGTTTTGGTCATTTGGCTTTTGGAGATAGGTTTTTTTTATAAGGCTTTATAGAGAGAGGGAATGCTGAAAGAAAAAGAAAAGAAAGAAGAAGGAAAGAAAGAAAAGAGAGAAAACAGGGGGGGGTTTTCTCAAGGAACGGTTTGTGCATTCTTGCACCGTTCCTCTCCATTTTTCTTGGGGAAAAGCTCGGTGGAGAGCTAGGATAGGCTGGGCATCAAGAATCTTAAGGTTATACTTGAAGATTTGGCAAGGATTAGCAAGAACACATCAACTTTTGAGGTAAGTTTTAGAGATTTCAGTTTTAAGGGTTTTTGATGGTTTGAGCTGTGTTTTGAGCTGAGTTGATGGGAATTTTAGGGAATTTCTGGGCAAGCCTTGATGAGGAACAAGCTAAGGAGGTCTAGGGTTGAATCAAGGTCGAAATTTGCATCAATGGTAAGAATTCTAAGCCTTTAACTTTGTTGTTGACTGAATTTCTGAGTTTAGGGTTGATCATGGTAGATTTTGAGTTTTGGGTTGCTTGAGCTTGGGATTGAGTTCTTGGGATGCTTGGGATGAGTGTGAGGTGTTTATAAGCTTGATTTTGGGTTTGGAAAAGGTTTGGGGAAGTTTGGTTTGAGATTGGTTGGAAGAAATCGCAGAAATGCGATTTTGGGATTTCTGGGCTGCAACTAGCGCTACAGCGCTAGTCAGTGGGCGCTGTAGCGCTAGTCCCTGTTTCTGGGGGGGCATTCTGCTTGTAGCGCTACAACGCCCTCTTTAGAGCGCTGTAGCGCTGCACTGTTCACAGAGGGGAATTTTTGAGTTTTGATGATGGATTTTGACCTAGGGTTCGGGGTTTGTTTCCGCCACTTTGTTTTGGGGATTTGGGACTTCCCGGGGGCTCGGGATTGGTCCCGAGGCTAGGTATTCGGACTTGGGGTTCGGTGTTGACTTTGACCTATGTTTGTGCCTAGGTGTACGCTAAGGCTCGTGTGGGATCGTGCTCAAGGAGTCAGGTGATCTAAGCTATTGATTGGAAAGGTAAGAAAACCGTAACACCCGATAATAGGGCATGGCCCCACTGTGTGATTGTAGGGCATGGCCCCGGATTGTATTATGTGTAAATGTTAACCTTAAATGAACCGTGATGTGTGTGAATATTCATTTCGAATGTACTATATGTGTGATTATGATGAAATGAACGGCAAGGGCCGAGTACGGCGTAGGCCGGGGCGGCCGTGGGGCCGAAAGTAACACCTAGCACATGGGATGCTATAGTCAGGGCGGGGCCCGGTGGATACATGTGTGATGCTATATTCAGGGTGGGACCCAAGGGATACATGAGTTATCCTCGCAGTGAAAACCGATACCCCAGGCTTCGGTAAGGCTCTGGGGCGGCTTGGCCGTGTTTGCTTAGTCTAATGGTTGACTTGTTTATCTGTGGATTATCTGTTATGATAAACTGTATAAACTGCATATGTTATGTTCTGCATGAGTTTTCTTGCTGGGCTTCGGCTCACGGGTGCTCTATGTTGCAGGTAAGGGCAATGACTGAGTCAACCAACCATGAGTACGGAGAGCGTGAAGCGATGCGTACATGTTTGGCCTGCCCGACTGCTTTGGTTGGGGGTTTATTCGAAAATGGCTGTAATAATCTATGATTTTATGATTTATTAACTGTAACCTTATTTCAAGATGTAATTAGTTTTCAAACCTTATTTTGGGATCCCAAATGTTTAATGATAGAAGTTTTAATGAAACGACGCATTTTCAAAGATTACAGCCTTAACTTTTAATTAGTCACACTTTTGCTCAAAACCTCGGTTAGCGAGTTCATTGCACACTATTTCGTCTTAAAAACTCACTTAGTAACGGCTCTAAGGAAGTAGGGCGTTACAACAAGACACTAACCAACCCAAGATACACGACTAATCACAACAACTTAACTGATTAATTATTACATAAACAACTATAACTAACTAATCATACGCGTCATCATTATGGTCAATACAACCCACAAGTAAGCGATATCACCGTGGATATTGTGTTGATCCCTGTTTTCCACCTGTGACATGTGGCAAGACCCAATGGGTCCGTGGGCCCTTTTAAGAGGTCCAGGCCCATCCTGAGCCCAAAGAACGGGGAAAGAGGAAACCCTGATAGCCTAAACACTATCTCGCCTAAGAAAATTCAATTGGCATGAGCATAATGAAGGAACTGGGACTGAGATGCAGGCCCAACTCATCTCCCCGGCCACGACCAACCCACATCTTCCGAGATGCTAATTAAGGTGGCAGACTAACTGTTCACTGGAGACAGGCCTTATAAAGAATCCAGGGGAGATCCCCACCAGCACGATATCCACCTTGGCAAAAGAACCCGGATCCTGGTGAATGAACCAGGGCTCTAGTAAATGAACTGGGACATTAGTAAATGAACTCGGACCAGACGTCTAGATAGGGCAAGCCTAGTTTTCCCTGATTCTGACATGTCCCCACAAAATCCGGCACTTGGTCTCCTCAACTAACCTGTAGAAGAGGGTACGCACGAAACATACACTTTTCCTAGGAAACAGTACTGCCACTACTCTGATAGATCCTGTCTCTGGGATCCCCTTAGTAGCCCACGCGGACCAGTCCATGCTAACGTACAATGGGCAGCTGTAAGGCTTTGCCACGCCTAAGCCGACCTAATGGGCCCAGATTAACAACATCTAACTACGTTACTTTCTTTGTATTATGGCTCCGTTAAAGAGAAAATTGTAATTACATCCCTATTGGGCCTGGATTAGTCCGGCCCAATCTGCTTGACTGCCTATAAATAGGATCAGTTATGCACTATAGTGGTTTGACCAAAATTTCTCTTGCAAGCCAAAACTCTGCTAAAACTTGTAGAAAAAACTCCATTGTCGAAACTCTCTAAGGCCTAATACTAGTGATTCGTTGACTAAGGCTCATTAACACCTCAACCACGTAAAAACTGTGATTGTACATCTTTTATCCTTTTCTTTCCAGCTCTTATTTCATAACATATTTCTAGTTTCCAAAAAACTCGATAAACATTTTGGTGCTTTCATTGAGAGCTGAAGAAAGCTTGAGTCAACCTTGATCATCTACGAAAATGGTGAACACCAGGCATACCATGTTAGATTATGCTCACCAGGAACAAAAAGACAGTGGAAAACCATTGCCCAATCAACCACTTCCTCAAGACCAACCAGAGGATTCACCTTACCAGGGGCCTCCACCCGACGACTCCCAAAACTTCAGGGATGGGGGTGACTACGACGAAGGCTATTACAAGGAAGATGAAGGGGAGTATGAGGATCATGAGGCTGAAAACCCCGTTGATCCTGACAAGAAGGAAATGGATCATGAATAGGAGGATCTAGAAGTGGTCCATTTGAGACATTAGGTCCTTGATCAAGAAGCCAGGATGGTTGAACAATAAGAGGCCACCCACCAAATGCAAGAGTCTCTCCTGGCTCTGCATGCCTTTATTGTTGTCCAAGGATTAGCAGCCAATCTTTCAGTCGTTCCTCCCCTAGAAACGCAGCCGCCTGTCCCGCTTGTAAGGTCTGGCGAACCCAACAATGCTACCCCTATTCCTCCTCTGCGACCGTCCCCACATCTCAGAGTCATCCCATCAAACCCTTCTTAGGAAAACGGGAAGGGCAAAATGGCTGATCCCGTTGAAAAAACAAATCCCCAAAAGAGAGCTCATCCCGTTCCAAAAACTAGGGCTAACCCAAGGCAATTCCCTAGGAAAGAACGGATGAATCCTGTTCCAGGATGGGATCATTCAAATGATCCACAAGGGAAGTGCCTGTAGGGTACTAAGCCCTGAAACATCCACAGATAGGACGATCAGGGACGCCGCTTTTATCCCAACGCCTCCGTGAACAAGGAACACAGGTGGTATAGATGCGGAGAAGAGCCGAAACCAATCAGTTTGGGAGACGAAACTTCCCGAGTGG
This sequence comes from Humulus lupulus, assembly GCF_963169125.1. Taxonomy (NCBI): domain Eukaryota; kingdom Viridiplantae; phylum Streptophyta; class Magnoliopsida; order Rosales; family Cannabaceae; genus Humulus; species Humulus lupulus. The sequence goes on from NC_084802.1 coordinate 246,432,774, forward strand.
ACTTGCGCGACAACCTCCAAGCCCGAAAGGAGCGGGGCCACAAAGAAAAGATTCTCCCCTGAGAAGGAGACTTCAGGAATAACCTCAACGACGGGAGGAATGAAAGAGTCCCCCTGGATGATGGAATGGCCAGACAATTCATGGAACAGCTGGCCGCTCTTAAAAAGGTCATGGACCGCCTTGTCTGGACGCAAGAAAGCGAAGGTTCTAATTATGAAGAAGAAGAAAAAGAACCATGCGCCAAGAACATAACGTCATGCTAGCCAAAGGGTTCAAGACGTCGGACATACCCGCCTATACCGGGAACATTGACCCTATAGATCACTTGTCCCGCTACAATTGCCTGATCACTGTAGCTCACATCTAGGACAATGGCAACTGCCTATGTTTCTTAATCACTCTGGCTGGACCCGCAGAATAGTGGTGGAAGAGAATTAAGACGGGATCGATCCAACCTTGGTTCGGATTACAGTCAGCTTTTCGTAAAAAGTTCGTGGCCGCCATAAAGCTGGACATGGAAGTCAGCTCGTTCACCAACGTCAAACAACATCCCACGGAGACTGTTAGGGTGTACATCCAACGCTTCACAGAAGAAGCCTAAAAAACTAAGGTGGATGACAGACATCGTCTGGTAGCTCTCCAGTCCGGAATCAGAGTTGGGTCCCCTCTCTGGCAGGACATGCAACACAGCAAGGCGGCCACCCTTGAAGAATTCATTAGGAGGGCACAAGGATTCATCAACTGGGAGGAGGCTCGAATCCAAGCCTTTGGATGGCAGCCAGCAACCAAGTTGATAGCACAAACCTTTCTCGGATACGGAGCACAGTATCCGGCAAATATGTATCAGGCACCTCCAGCGGCATCCGGATCCACTGGAAACCTTGGGTTGCCATTCATGACCCTGGCGGTCTATAGGCCACTTCAATGGGATATGCTCCGGTTCCATCGACCCTATTCTCTGGGTACGGAGAGGCATCCATTGGATGCAGTGCCGCTCTCGGCGGTGCCCAACTGCCTCAGGTGGAAGCAGCTGAGGCAAGCATAAACCTTTCCTAGGGAATCAGGAAAAATTCAGAACCGATCTGAGCCCTCAAAGAAGGGAAAGAGGGGGTACGAACCCCGATACACGAAGTATACCAACTTGGTGGACACCCGGGAAAACATCTACCTTGCAATGGGCAATGTAGTCCATTACCGGAAACCAAGCCCCATGTTTAAAGGGAGAAAGAATTCAAGGGACACCAGCAAATGGTGTGCCTACCATAAGGACGTGGGCTACACCACCGAAGAATGTCGTCAGTTGAAGGACGAGATCGAGAATCTGATCAAGCTGGGGCATCTCCACCAATGGGTCAGGATACCAATAGGAATTCCAAGACTGCCAGCAGCTCTCGGACAACCTTTGGCCCCGGGTGCACAGGCATCGTACCAAACTCCTCAGGGAGGGTATGCTCCCGGATCAAAAGCACACGCCCCTCAGGGAGCCCCAATAGTGAAACCACTTGGAGGTCCAATGGCTCCTGGACCCGAAATGACATATCCTCCTGAAACTGCACCTCCTCGAGTTGAAGGCCACGTGGACACCATATCAGGGGTTCCTCTTATGGGAGGACCATTCCGAAATGATTAGAAGAGATACATCAGCGAACTCGATCACGGCCATGAGGTATGCGCATTAGTCCAAACTCCAGCCCAGCGCCCGAAGTTGATGAACCTGCCCATCATGTTCACAAAGGAGGATGCCTGGAACATTCATTTCCCACATCACGACCCCAGGTCATTGATGCCCAAATCACCAACAAAAGGGTATCCCAAGTGTTGGTGGATGACGGGAGATCCGTCAATGTCCCATTCAAGTCAGCGTTCACAGCAATTGGCCTAACAAAGGCAGATCTAGCTTCTTGTCCAACGCAGATCTACAACTTGAATTGGGTTTCATTGCTCCAGATGGGCAAGATTTAGCTACCCGTAACATTGGGAACGAGGTTCAGGGATCGTTCAAGTATTGCACTTTCGTAGTGGTTGACGTCCCCACTACATACAATGTGATCTTCGGTCGTCCTGCTTTAATCGACTTCGATGCCATCACCTCCATCTGCCACATTTCCATGAAGTTACCATGTGATAATGGAGGAGTAGGAACCATATGGAGAAACCAAAAGAGTGCCCAAAAGTGCTATCACATTTTCTGCCCAACCAATCTTCATGGTCCACGAAGAACCCATTGAAGAGGAAGACGTGGAACCAGTTCCACCTTCGCGGACAGCACGAAGAGTGGTCTGGGAAGACGATGAACTGGATCCGTGAATAAAAGCGGATAGGGCATTAGAACCAATGGAGGAGGTGAAGGAGGTGTGCATCAATGACACCGACCTAACAAAAGTGATCCGAGTTGGGAGAAATTTGAACCGAGAGGTCAGGGCTGCCATAATCGCCTGGGTGAAAGAGAACCAGGATGTCTTGACCTGGTTTCATTCAGATTTGACCGGGAACGACTGCAACATCATATGTCACACCCTGAAAAAAGACAAAAACGCAACTCCCGTCCAGTAGAAGCGAAGGTCCCTAGGCACAGAAAGGGCGGATGCCCTCAAGTTAGAAGTCGAGAAGTTCTCCTCGATCAACTTCATCTTGGAGGCCCTGTAACCCGTTTGGCTGGCCAATCCGGTGTTGGTACCAAAGCCAAACAGAACGTGGAGGACTTGCATCGACTTCACGGATCTTAACAAGGCATGCCTAAAAGACTGCTTCCCTCTGCCTCGAATAGACTAGATGGTGGATGCTACATCAGGGTACGATTTGCTGAGCTTCATGGATGCCTACTCTGGCTACAACTAGATTTCAATGCATGTAGCAGACCCAAAACACACTAGCTTCCAGACGGTCAAAGGTGTATACTGCTACATCGTCATGCCCTTCGGGCTTAAGAATGCTGGGGCCACTTATCAGAGGTTCATCAACGGGATGTTCAGGAACCAACCAATGAGGAACATGGAAATCTATATAGATGACATGTTGGTCAAGTCCAAGACCTCGGCCCAACACGCAGATGACCTGGCAGAAGCATTTTCCATTATCCAGAAGTGTGGGATGAAGTTGAACCCCAAAAAGTGCACATTTGGCATGGCATCCAGGACGTTTCTGGGCTTCATAGTAAGCTCAAGAGGAATAGAAGTCAACCTAGACAAGATCAGAGCGTTGATCGAGATGCCACTGTAACGACCCAAATTACTTATTAAGGCTTAAGTGCCTTGATTAGCGTGCCAGGAGGGCATGATGGGATTTATGTGTGATTTTAATGATTTAAATGCATGGTTATGATTTAAAGCATGTTATATGACTATTTGTTTATCTGAGATGCATGACTATGTAAGTTAGTGTGCATGTAGGCCCGGATCGTGTTAGAAGGGCATAATTGTAATTTTGGCCATAATTGGGCGTAACTGTATTGATATGTGTTGATTGTTGAGGCCACAGTGGTATGTGGATGTATCTGTGCTTTGTGACTCGAGGCAATCCCAGTGAGCAGGCTAGCGGAAAGTGTTGACAGGAATTTATACCCAGCTCGGGGCGAGCCTGGGGGTACGAACAGGAAATCAGAGAAATAGATTGAGATTTATTTTGATGATGGGGGATAATTATTTGGTGATTTATCAGGTATTGGGAAGCAACGGGAAAATATTAGAGACACTTGAGGATTAGCGGGAATTGGGTGAATGACTAAAATGGCCCTACTTGAACAAAAGGATTTAGAATTTATAGGGAGGGCGTTTTGGTCATTTGGCTTTTGGAGATAGGTTTTTATAAGGCTTTATAGAGAGAGGGAATGCTGAAAGAAAAAGAAAAGAAAGAAGAAGGAAAGAAAGAAAAGAGAGAAAACAGGGGGGGGGGGGTTTCTCAAGGGTCGGTTTGTGCATTTTTGCACCTTTCCGCTCCATTTTTCTTGGAGCAAAGCTTAGTGGAGAGCAAGGATAGGCTGAGCATCAAGGATCTTGGGTTAGACTTGAAGATTTGGCAAGAACACATCAATGTTTGAGGTAAGTGTTAGAGATTTTCGGTTTTAAGGGTTTTGATGGTTTGAGCTGTGTTTTGAGCTGAGTTAATGGGAATTTTAGGGATTTCTGGGCAATCTTTGAGGGAGAGCAAGCTAAGGAGGCCTAGGGTTGAATCAAGGTCGAAATTTGCAGCAATGGTATGATTTCTAAGACTCTATCTTTGTGGTTTGCATGAATTTCTGGTTTAGGGTTGTTCATGGTAGATTTTGAGATTTGGGATAAATGTTCTTGGGATTTGAGGATTTGGGATGCTTGGGATGAATGGAGAGTGATCATAAGATTGATTTTTGAGTTTGGTAAAGGTTTGGACAAGTTTGGGATTGAATTGGTTGAAGGAAATCGCAGAAATGCGATTTTGGGTTTTCTGGGCTGCAACTAGCGCTACAGCGCTAGTCAGTGGGCGCTGTAGCGCTAGTCCCTGTTTCTGGGGGGTGCATTCTGCTTGTAGCGCTACAGCGCCCTCTTTAGAGCGCTGTAGCGCTGCACTGTTCACAGAGGTGAATTTTGGGTTTTTGATGAGGGATTTTGACCTAGGGTTCGGGGCTCGATTCCGCCACTTTGTTTTGGGGATTTAGGACTTCCCGGGGGCTCGGGATTGGTCCCGAGGCTAGGTATTCGGACTTGGGGTTCGGTGTTGACTTTGACCTATGTTTGTGCCTAGGTGTGCGCTAAGGCTCGTGTTGGATCGTGCTCAAGGAGTCAGGTGATCTAAGCTATTGAAGGGAAAGGTAAGAAAACTATAACACCCGTAGGATAGGGCATGGGCCCATAGTGTGATTGCGGGGCACGACCCTATATTGCATGTTGTATGATGAGATGATTGCCGGGCATGGCCCTATATTTTGCATTACATGTTAGGGTGCAGATTTAAATAAATTGGCATATATTTGAATGTTGCTTGATTTTTGCTATATATGCTTGTAATGGAATGAACGGCAAGGGCCGAGTGCGGCGTAGGCCGGGTACGGCAGCGGAGCCGGAAGTAACACCTAGCACATGGGATGCTATAGTCAGGGTGGGACCCAAGGGATACATGAGTTATCCTCGCGGTGAGAACCGATACCCCAGGGCTTTGGTAAGGTTTCTGGGGCGGCATGGCCGTGTTTGCTTAGTCTAATGATTGACTTGTTTATTTGTGGATTATCTGTTATGATAAACTGTATACATTGCATATGTTATGTTCTGCATGAGTTTTCTTGCTGGGCTTCGGCTCACGGGTGCTCTGTGTTGCAGGTAAGGGCAATGGCTGAGTCAACCAACCATGAGTACGGAGAGCGTGAAGCGACGCGTACATGTTTGGCCTGCCCGACTGCTTTGGTTGGGGGTTTATTCGAAAATGGCTGTAATAATCTATGATTTTTATGATTAATCAACTGTAAACTTATTTCAATATGTAAATAGTTTTCAAACCTTATTTTGGGATCCCAGGTGTTTAATACTACAAGCTTTTAATGAAACGTCGCATTTTCAAAGATTACAGACCTAACTTTTAATTAGTCACACTTTTGTTTCAAAACCTCGGTTAGCGAGTTCATTGCACACTATTTTGTCTTAAAACTCACTTAGTAACAGCTCTAAGGAAGTAGGGCGTTACAGCCACTGCCAGGAAAGCACAAAGACATTCAAAGCTTGATGAGAAGAATATCAACTTTGAGCTTCTTCATCTCAAAGTCCACAAACAATTGCATCTCGTTCTTCAACATACTTTGCGAAAACTAGAGGTTCGAATGGATGGCCGAGTGTGAAGAGACCTTCCAAAAATTGAAGGAACATCTGGCCTAAGCTCCAATCTTGCTGAATCCAGTGGATGGGGAGCCATTGTACCTATATTTGGAAGTGTCAAAACACACCATCAGCACCGCTTTAGTGCGAGAAAAGGGAAAGATCCATCTCCCGATCTATTACGTAAGCAAAAGGTTACTGGGCGCAGAGTCCAGATACCCTTTAATCGTGAAGCTGACATTTTGCTTACTGGCCGCCACCAGGAAGCTGAGACCTTACTTCCAGGCCCACGCCATCAAGGTACTGACAAACCATCCCCTACGACAAGTACTACAGAAACCAGAATCATCAAGAAGACTTTTGAAGTGGGCCATGGAGCTTAGCTAGTTTGACATTGCGTATGTCCCTAGGATTTCTATCAGGGGATAGGCCCTAGCCGAATTCATCTTAGAATGCACCAGGATAACTGAAGATGAAGAACTCGTCGACCCCATAATGCCATTGTGGAAAATCTTTGTAGATGGAGCCTCCAATGAAAATGGGGCCAGGACCGGGGCCGAGGCTGGGAACATCTTGATATCCCCTCAAGGCCACCAATGGAAAAGTGCCCTACTCTTCCAATTTGAAGCATCAAATAATGAGGCTGAACACGAGTCCATGATGGCCGGATTACGCTTGGCTTGGGAGGTAGGGGCAACAAATATTGAAGTCCACAACGAATCTCAATTGGTGGTCAAGAAAATTTCAGGGGAGTACCAAACAAAGGGGGAGAAGATGGCCACCTATGTGGTGAGAACCCGAGAGTTACTCTAATCTTTCAAGAAATACTTCATCAGCCAAATCCCTAGGGATTAGAATGTGTTTGCAGACACATTGGAAAAATTGTCCACGGATGTTGAAGCGAAACTCTCTGGAGTAGTCTCGATCGACCATCTACCCGCGCCCAGTATTCAAGTCCCTGCAATCATCAACGTCATCAATTATTCTACGTCGTGGATAGGCCATCTCATCCAACACCTAACCATTGGGGAATTTCCTGTGGACAGGGTTGCTGCCAGAAAACTTCAGTACCAGGCTCCCAGTTACGTCATGATGGATGGAAAACTCTATCGCAGGGGGTTGTCCACATCCTATCTCAGATGTGTATCCGAGACCGAAATGAGTGCAATCATGTATGAAGTGCATGAAGGCTTTTGTGGAGATCACACGGCCGGACTCAGCTTGTCCAAGAAGAATCTCAAGCAAGGATATTTCTGGCCAACGATGAAGAAGGATTGTGTAGATTACGTCCGCAAGTGCGAACAATGCCAAAGGTACGCGAAGATCCCGCGAGCCCCTCCAATGGAGATAACCTTGATGACCAGTCCATGGCCTTTTGCAGTTTGGGGAATATATTTAATAGGATCCTTCCCGACCTGGAAGGGTGGAGTAAAATACGCTATCGTAGTCATCGACTACTATACCAAGTGGGTCGAGGCAGAACCTATGAACACCATTACCTCCAAAAAGTCCCTGGACTTCATCATCAATACCATTGTGTGCCGATACAGCCTCCCTCAAAAAATCGTGTCTGGTAACGAGAAGCAATTTGATAGCATCCACTTCATCGACTTCTATGAAAGACATGGCATCATCAAAAGCTTCTACGCGATCGCAAAGCCTCAAGAAAACAAGAAAAAAGAGGTCGTGAACAAGATTTTGAAGGGAACATTAAAGAAAATTTTACAAGCCTGCAAAAGCAAGTGGCCAGAAGAGTTTCCCTGCGTCCTATGGGCCTACCGGACCACAGAAAGATCGTCAACCAGACATACTCCCTATTAAATAGTGTATGGATGTGAAGAATTCACCCCAGTAGAAACGGAAGTCCTGTCTCACAGACAGGAAACATACGATCCTGCCTGGAACCACGTCTTACTCTAGGAATCCCTAGATCTCATCGATCTGGGAGGAATCACAAGTGCAGCTAAAGATGTATCAGGGTAAGAACGCCAGGCACTTTAACTATAAATTTAAAAGTTGAAGGTTCGAAACCCGCGATCTATTCCTTAGAAGAGTCTTTCCTACATCTCAAGATCTAGGAGTGGGGGTTCTAGGACCAAACTGGGAAGGACCATATGAAATCCAAAACAAAGTATGTCCAGGAACATATCGCTTAAGGCGACTAGAATCAATGGAGGTCCCAAGGGCCTGGAATGCAGAACACTTCCGTTGGTACTATCAGTAGTCAAGAGGATCTATTCTGCTCTTTTCTAACATTTTTTATTTCTAGCAATGTATGCCCTAGGGCGATTTCTTGTGTTAATGGAAATGGTGTGCATAAAAAACCATAAGAAATGTTGTAAGGAAAGAAAAAGTTCGCGTCTATCTTTAATTTTTACAAGTGACCTAAGACTACACTCTTTGGCCACTTGGGGGGTAAAGCCATCTATACAAGTTCAGGAATAAAGAAAAAAAAGGATGCAAAGCTCAAAGCTTAGTCCTGATCTAGATTTTTATAGACTGAGAGTGCAAAACCCAACTCCTAACAAAATAGGATGCAAGGCTCAAAGTCCAGTCCTAACCCAGACCCACATCGTCTCGAGGGTTCGAAACCAAACTCCTAATAAAAAAAGGATGCAAGGCTCAAAGCCCAATCCTAACTCGGATTCGTGTGATCCGAAGGGATCAACCTATACAGGATGCAAGGCTCAAAGCCTAGTCCTAGCCCGGATCCACGTTATCTGGGGGATTCAAAACCCAACTCCCAAGAGATTGGTCCAAACCTAACATAGTCCAATCCCTCTTCATGTTTTCCTTAACCGTTCAGAATAGTTGGAACTTGAATCTTAGGCTTAGATTGATTAAATTTGGTCATGTAAACGGTCCAAGTTGTTGGAACTTGAACCCTAGGGTCGAAATAATTTAATCAACTAAGTTTTACCTAAGTCATATTTTTAATGGTCCAGACCATTAAAACCTGAACATCATAGTCAGAGTCAGGATAAATCAATCAAATAGCAGTTAATAACCCTTAACGGTCCAGGCCATTGGAACCTGAACATCGGGTACGGAATAAGTTAATTAACTGTCATATCTAAAACATCCATAATGGTCCAGGCTATTGCAACCTGAACCATAATGGGATAAATTAGTTAAGTTATATTGGTTAAGTCCAAGACGGTCGAGGCAGTCAAGACCCGAACGTGGGTCTAAGGACATGTTAAATACCTTCTACAATATTTCCCCTAATGATCCTAGCCATTGGAACAAGGACTCAGTATTCAACCCAGACTCATGCAGAGTGATAAGACATTTAGTGAATTTTGAGGAAAACTGAATGAATATAAAATGGGAATCATTGCACAAAAAATAAAACCAGTATAACAGTGCGTACAAATAAATAATTGTCTTGGACACATTGGCATCCATAAAAATAATATGGGTACAAAAACAGAAAAAAGGAGAAAGGGAGCCCTAATTAAAATACAAAGGCTCAGGCATGGGCTTCATTTTGACACGGGGCGTCTGGAGCATTCTTATCCTGTTGATCCCTAACTAGGAGCGCCGCATCAACTTTCTCCTTGGCTTCAAGCTCAGCCCTCTTTCCAGCCGAATCCGGATAGAGGAAGAGATTCATGTTCTTGTCGTGGAGCCAGGCCATGTAAACGGCCTCATCAAAAGTTGCCTCAAGAAATGCATCAGTCTCCTCCTTCTCTTTATGAGCCTCCTCGCTCCGCTTCATTTCCAACTGCGCTATGGCCTCTAGAGCTTGGTTTTGCCCCTATAGAGACACAACCTTATCCCGCTCCTTGTGAAGTTGGACCACGGCCACCTCCAAGAGAGCTTTGGTAGAAGCCTCTGAGCCACGAGCACGGGATAGCTCCACCTCCAGGGACTCCACCACTTTCTTGTCCACAACATCCAACTTGGACAAAGCTTCCTTGTGCTGAGCCCGAACCCGGGCAGACTCTTCATGCTCAGCCTTTACCTGGGCAGCCTCCTTGGCAATGACCTCCCTAACAGCTTCTCGTTGATTAACAACCCCCTCCAATTCCATTTGGGCCGTCTCCAGCTTCATCGTCCGTGTTCCTATGAGCCAACAAGGCATCCTGGGACAAATCAAAGTTAGAAAATTTACAAGATATAATGATGATGAAAGAAAAGACAACTCAACTCCCCTAGTGCAAAAGAATGAATTCGGTCCCCCATGTCATTCGGGTCCAAAAAGCTACCGTATTGAAGGAACCAGGACGAGTACGTGAGGGTCAACGTGTATATAGTAATAGGGCAAGGAAGCCCCCATGTTGCTAACAGCCCCGATCAAATAATCCCGATATTGTTGCCTATTCCTAACTAAGCCCTCAAAATGAGGGGCATAAGTTAAAATCGGAGGAGTTTTACCTTGCCCCAAACTACTAGCCCCGGGAGCTCCAGTGTTAGGATGCCTCCCCTCGAGAAGAGCGTCCAGTTCATCGAATTCGGCCCTCTCCGCTTGATGGGCCTGCTCTTTTTTCAACTTCTTCGCGTTCACCTTGGCCATGACCTCTATTGCCTCGATGTGGATAAGGGCCAGCTCCTCCCTCAGAGTAGGATCCCTCTCGCATTGCAGCCCCCGGAAGCTAGGGGCATCTATCGACTGGTTCGCGGCAATCAACTTGACCAGCCGAAGGTTCTCTGTAGTCACGAAACCCCCCACATCCAACTCCTCAGCACTAAGAGTGGCATACAACTTTTTTTGATCCAGTATCGATTTACTGAGCCGAGTCTAAGCATATGGACCTATTTTTCCAAGATCGTGAGTGTCCAGTAAACAAAACTAAGGGCTAGATAAAAAATGAAGAAGGATGACTTACCCACATGCTAGAAGTCTAGCACCAAGGTGGGGTTCTTCTCCAGGAGGAACTCAGATGTCGTGAACCAGTAGTGCCTGACATCCAGGGGGGTGCTTCCATGTACTAAATGGAGCCGGACTAATGCTACGAACCTTCAGTCTATAAAATCCATCTCACGTCTTGTCCTTAGAGTTGATTTGTGGCTCCAACTTGTAAAAGTATAGCACCTACACAGGGGTGGGCGCTAGGATCTCCTTGGACGCGCATAATATGCACCATCCTATGATCAATTTATATGCTTGGGGCAGAAGCTGAAAAGGCGTGATCCCCATGAATTTGAGGAACCGCATAAAATAAGTGTGGAGTAGAAGAGTAGCTCCCACACTCATGTGGCCTATGCTCCAGGCCTTGAACATGCCTGCTCTGGTATAGGCCTTCTCCTTCTTCTGGGCCAGTCGGTTATAAAAGAGCCCCGGAGTCGACTCTACTCCAAGGGCCTTCTCTAACTAATGCAGCATCCGATAATTATGAAACTCATTCTTTTCCCCGTTCATTTCCCATGTGTTGTCAATGGGAAGTTTGGTCCCCTCCAAGACTACAGGGCCCGCTTGTACAATGTCCTTCGCGTACAAAGTAATGTCACGACTTATGATCAGGGACCTGGAAGCGACAAGGAAAACGATAACCAAGCAGTTAGCACCAAAATCGAAGAAAACTTGTTAAGGTACGGGGATTCTCCTAAAACTACTTAGAGAGGTCCACTCCGAACCCAGATCCGGACCAATAGAGATCCCAGGATTGTAAGTCGGGAACTAAAGGCCAAAGGTTCTTATAATTCACCACAAACAGTCTTGAGGAGTCCAAATTGATCCGGGACAACCCAACTAGTATCAGGTGTCTCCTAGAAACTCTACGGTTCATGTCTACCACTATCCTACCTAGATTTTCCCTACACGGTGGTCACGACCCTAACAGTTTTATGGTCCAAGAAATAGCATGACAATAAAAACAACCAAAAAGGAATAAAAAGCGAAGAAAGTGACCAGAAAACTTACTATGGGGTCTTGGATTTGAGATTCGTAGAATCTCAGGCAACAACGTTGGCAGAATCTCAGTCTTGAACTTGAGAATATGATGCAGCAGTTCGTCGGCACTACCTGACATGTGAATTTGGACAGAATTATCTGATGGTTGAGTGGGAGGAGGTCTAGTTAGAAACAGATGAACACGAAGGTGAAATAATCGCCGGAGAATCTCGTCGGCAATATTGGACATATAAAGCTTTCTTCTCTGCTCTTTAGTTTGAATATATGGGATGAGAAAAGTGTGGAAATGAGCTTGTCGAGGTATTTATAGGGTAAAAATTCACTATTTGATTCAATGGTCCATAGTGGGGATCCCAAGATTATCCCCATCCGACGGTCCTAGACGATGCAGGGGCATTAATTGGCCCAATCGAGCACTAAATCGTGGATTCGTCAATCCATGATCCACTCATACCTCATCCAACGGTCCATGTTAAAAATCTCAAGACTATCCTCATCCAACGATTCTGGATAATGCAGAAGCATTAAACAACCCACTCGAGTACCCAAAAAACTTTTTTCGTATAGACGGGTAATCAAAAGATTCTTTTCAGATTTTTAGGGCGTGAGTGGCACAGAAACACCATCAACCTGGAGACACGTGTCTGAGACGTTGAGAATTTGAAAGGACGGGGATCACCCAAATGGCCCCCAACTAAATGAACGCGACTTCTAGTAAACGAACCGGGATATTTGATATTGATCTGAGAGAGTGGGGCAAGTCTCCACCATGCAAACACGGATGAAGACTTGGGGGATAAATGTGGCCCTGTTTTCCACCCGTGACACGTGGCATGAACCAATGGTTCTGTGGGCCCTCTTAAGAGGTCTGGGCCCATCCTGAGCCCAATGAAAGCGGAAGGCGGAAACCCTGATAGCCCAAACACTATCGAGCCCAACAACATTCAATGGGAACGAGCATAATGAAGGAACTAGGACTGAGATGCAGGCCCAACTCATCTCCCCGGCCACGACCAACCTACATCTTCCGAGATGCTAATTAAGGTGGCAGACTAACTATTCACTGGAGACGGACCTTATCGAGAATACAGGGGAGATCCCCGCCACCATGATGTCCACCTTGGCAAATGAACCCGGCTCCTGGTCAATGAACCAGGGCTTCAGTAAATGAACCGGGACATTAGTAAACAAACTCGGACCAGACGTCCAGATAGGGCAAGCCTAGTTTTCCCTGATTTTGACCTGTCCCCACAAAATCCGGCAGTTGGTCTCCTCAACTAACCTGTAGAAGAGGGTACGCACGGAACATATACTATTCCTAGGAAACAATATTGCCACTACTTTGACAGATCCTGTCCCCAGGATCCCCTTAGTAGCCCACGTGGACCAATCCGTGTTAATATACAATGGGCAGCTATAAGGCATGGCCACGCCTAAGCTGGCCCAATGGGCCCAGATTAACAACATCTAATTACGTTACTTTCTTTTTATTATGGCTCTGTTAGCGAGTAAATTATAATTACATCCCTATTGGGCCCGGATTAGTCCGGCCCAAGCTTCTTGACTGCCTATAAATAGGATCAGTTGTGCACTGTAGCGGATAGACCAGAATTTTTATTGTAAGCAAAAACTTTGCTAAAACTTGTAAAAAAAACTCCATTGTCGAAACTCTCTAAAGTCTAATAATAGTGACTCGTTGACTAAGGCTCATTAACGTCCCAACCACGTAAAAAGTGAGATTGTCCATCTTTTATCCTTTTTTTCCAGCTCTTATTTCATAACATATTTCTAGTTTTCGAAAAGCTCGGTAAGAAATTATGTATATAAGTGAGATCTGAGATAAATGTGATATCATCATGGATATTGTGTCGTTGTCGATGAAGACGAAGTGCCTTCGAAAGTGTGTCCTTCTGAGGAAGAAAGTGTTGTTGCTTGGTTCTCTGTCAGCTGAGCTTAGACTTTCCCAATGGAGTGGCGGATGGGCACTTCTGTCGACCTGTACTTCGACCTTGAGTAGTCGATAGAGATACGAACCAGTCGCCAGTAGCTAGCCATGTAGCGCGACACCGGAGGATCTGGTTCAAGGCGAAGCTAAAGTACCATTATTGATGGCCACTGTTCCCCACTTTTAGAGAGAGAGCATGCCATCAAGTTGGGCAAAAGTTTCATGGGCTTAACTCTTTCATAAATATGGTGTTTCATATGCATATCAACCATTGGATCATTGATGGACGACCACAAAAGTTTCCATACCAGTGGGGAAAAAATAGGGTTACCCACATTAGAACTACCCTATAAATATAGATATATATATATATATATATCATTTTACAATGCTAAAAATATTCACAAATTACACTATAAAATATTATCATTAGTAATTTGTATATATATGGGAAATTCTCCGGTACAATCATTTAAAAGGAATGCACTAGTATATCCCTTTCTGTTTTAGCATGTGAACATATTATAATCGTAATTTTTTTTATATGACGGCATTCATTTCAGTCATTTAAGATGTCCTATAAGATTTTGGAAAATTCTGAATTATTTAGAGTGTCAAAATTAGAGTTCAAATAATTTGTTGCACGTGCAAACAATTGTTAAGTATGCATATAAAAAAACAGACACGCATGCAACAGAATGTTTAAACTTAGATTTCGATACCCTAAATAATTAAAAAATTTGTAAAAATTTACATAATATCGTAAATAACTATAATGAACACCATCATATTTAAAAAAAAGAAAAAGAAAAGAATGATAAAGGTTTTGCATGCCAAAACAAAAAGTGTTGAATCCGATAATTACCCTATATATAAATTATGTGTTAGTATGTTTCTATTCAATATAATGAACACCGACAACTACTAACACTACCTACATTAATAGCTGATAATGGCATGCATTGACTAATACATTTCAATAGAATTTTTTTTAAATTATTAATTTTATATTTTTGTAAGCTGGTTTGGCCAACAAATGACGTGGTATGATTTTGATCGGATATATATACATGGTGCATAATAGTGTACACGACACTTATACGATGCATACCAGTGTATATTTTTTGTGCCTACGGGTTAGTGAATAGTTTTCAATATGATTTATTATTGCATAGGTTGTAGTTATTTAGAATATTTTATAAATTTTTAAGAAATTTTGAATAATTTACCGTGCTAAAAATTAGGTTCAACCAAGTTTTTTTTTACTTGTATAACAACCTGCTTGAATTTAATTTTCGGTATTGTAAATTATTCGAAATTTCTTGAAAATTTATAAAATACTTTAAATAACTACAATAAACACATTTATAACAAAATTCGCGCCAAAAATTATTCAAAAATTGTAAACATAAAAGACATACACTATAGAAATATCCTCCCTTTATATATATATTTATATATATATATATATATATTAAAAATTAGTATACCACAAATGTTTTCAAAAACACCCCTTTATATAGTAAATTTTTCAATAGATAAATTAAAGGACAACTTAACTAAGAAAATTCTTATCCTTCCCTACCTGCCACCCTCATAGCAGCGAGCCTTCTATTCTTATGTTTGTTACTCGATTAATTAAAATTATTAAATGATAAACAGATTACAAAATAATTAAATATTTCGTTCTAAAAGAAATTGCAAGAGTTTAATCATAATTAATAACAACATATATATAGCTTTTTTCATATATATATATATATATTGCACTTTTAATGTTTATTACTCATAAATGCTTACTTTAATATTAATCATTAAATTAAGATCAATAGTCCATATTTATAATTGTTAATTAATATTTCTAAAAATAAGTTTTGATTTTTTCAATTTTTTGAAAGGAGTACCTGATGATATGACGGTCACATATTTATTAATTAAAGAATAAAAAAATTTATTTAATATTTATTCTTCATTCTTAATTCATTACTTTTATCAATTCCATGAGAAAAAGATAATTTTAGAATTAATAGGAATAATTAATGTGACTATTATCTTTCCAACTAATGTTTATTGCTTAATTAATCTAAATTTTTTGAAATTATTGATTTTATATATGTTCTTTATTTATTTTCATCATCATTATAATTTTCATCGTCAAAAACTTATTTAGTGATTTATGGTAAACATCCATGGGTAATAATCATTGAGAAATATTCCATATAATATATATATATATATATAATTATATATTATAAATATGAGTTTAATAGAAATTATTGGTTTCTGTTAAATTTGACACTTTTTTGTTTTTATTTTTTAACACCGTTTGTTTCAAAGTTATATAACTAAGTAAACTAAATTTAAAAAATAATAATAATAAAGTCATCTAAATAAGGTAAATAAAGAATCATAATAATTTATCATCATACATTTTAAAATTTTAAATTAAATTATTTAAATTACTTTATCAATTATGTTTCAAAGCTATAACCAATTTTGTGCTTAAATTTATTCTTTTATTAATTATTTATTTTGTTATTTAATGTATATTGTTTATCTCAACATATATGTAATACTTATTTCTTATTACATGGATGTAATACATATATGTAAAAAGTATTGTCTCAACATATATGTAATAGTGACATAAGATATAAATATATGTATTTCTTATTTTGTCGTTTATTTTTTTTTAATAAGATAATACTTATTTTAATTGCTCTAGCCATTAATTAAATAATATATATTTTTTATATAACTTTTTGTTGACTTTAAATTTTTTTAAATTAAATAATTAAATTTTGAACAACCAAACATTTTAAATTCATAGTTTTGATTTAGAGTTTTTTAATATTTTATTATATTGAATATTATTTTTCTAAAAGAAAATTAGAAAAAATATATTTAATTTTAAAACTAGATACACCATATATAATATACAAATTAAAATATAAAAAAATACTAAAATTTAAATTATTATGTGTTGACCTATGAAATTGGTCAACGGTCGTATGTACAGTATACAACACCTCTTGAACGAAATAAATTTAATAAACGACAGAGTACGAATATCTTAAACAAACACCAGAAATTTTTATAGTGGTTCAGCCCTGTTCTGATGAACACTAATAACCTAATCCATTTAGCTTTTAGTATTGTGTTACACCCAGATCTCGAGCATGAGATTGTGATCCCGAGATCTAGGCTCATTACGTGTAAGCTAGAAAAGACACAGTCGTCATACGTCCTTTCAGTTAAACCGTTTTTGTAAACGGCGACCTCGAAGGGTGAGGGGGTATGTAGCCTCGAAAATGCTCCGAGCTTGCGAATAGCATGGTGTGACACTTGGATACATCCCTGAACCATTCCTTGCCTTCCGGACTGGTTCGAGCTCGGAATGTGTGAGTTCGAATGTGGCGACATCGTCAATATCTATTTGTTCCGAGGATAGGCAAAGTTAGGCGGCGAGCTCATGATCGACTGCTGGTCTCGGAGATTTGATGAGCCTCGTATCTGAGTTAATCAGTTATATGTGAACATATTTATTGTTGTACAATCCCATTGTTTAAGGGATATTATTTAATCTGTTATCCGATCCCACATTTTATGGGATGTTTTCGTGTATGTAGAAAATAATGCATTAAATAGCATTATATTAATTGATTCGCAGAATATCTTCCCGAGATATGTGGGAATGAATTCTGCAACCTTCTCTATAAATAGAGAAGGAAACTCCATTCGTAAGGGGATCGATTTCTGATATCTGGAGAGAAAAATCTGGGCAACTATTCTCTGAAAAGTTTCCAAAAACTCCCAAGTTCTAATAACTTAGACTCGTGGACTACGCAGATTTAACTGCTGAACCACATAAAAAACCTCTAGTGTTCATCTTTGTTTATTTCCTCCAATATTTTCTTGTTTAATTGCTCTCCTATTTAAGTTGATGAAAAACGACGTCAATAGTTTGGTACTTTCATTGAGAGCCATTAAACCGTGCGTGAATCTATTTAGTCAGAAAGCCTCTCGAGTTAGCAATGGTTGCAAATGATCCTAATATTCATGAGGAGGAGATCCTAGATGAAGCTGAGTACCCCCGGTGCCCTGGAAAGCAGCCTATGGTAAATTCTGAACCCGATAGTGGTTCATCCGACTCTCGGGGACCACCTGCCCCCACAGACGACGAGGAAATGCACTACAATCCCAAAAGGTATGTTCCAATTGTGGAACTAAAAAATCGTCAACTGCGTAAGTAGTTGGCAGAAGCTAAGAAACGCAACAAAGAGCTAGCCAGACTAGCTACTGAAGCGCAGGCGGCTCAGGCCCCACCCTCGCAAGATGCCCAGGCTCTGCCTCCGCGGGACGTTCACGTCCCACCGCGTAGGCCTCGGGGACAATCGCGCAAAAACGCAGCCACCTGAAGAGCGGAGCAACCTCTGCCACCAGCAGAGCAGCCTGCTTCGCCGAGACCCCAGAGAGGTAACCCGGCGGAAGGTCCTGCCAACCCAACTGTGGAGGCACCAGCCGGAGTAGGGAATAACCAAGCCCCCTTAGAGGCTCAAACCCGAAATCCTGGTACCACGCAGAATATTGTAGAACCTGATCAAGCAAATTCAGGGCCTTCTAGGCCCCGTAATGGATGGCAGCCACCTTCTCTAATAAGGCATCCACCATCGCCAATAAGGCATCCCTCACCAATTCAGAGAGATGCACAACCAGCCCATCGCGATAGGGAAAAACGAGCTGGGTAAAAACATGGGAATACTGGAATTACTAGGGAGCGTAGGGGTCCCCATCCCGCGAGAAGCCAAGTGTCTCGATCTCAAACTATCGAGACAAGGAGGCCAAGATGAAACCCATCTCGAAATAACCATGAAACGAGCCATGTCAACAAAGGCTCAGGTGACAATAAGTCTGTGACTATATACAACCCGGAGCCTAGGAATGCTGGAAATTGAGGAGATCACCTAGATTTAAGAGAGCATCTAAACCACAATCGGGAGCGTGATAATCCCCTGAATCTAGATCTGAGAGATCATCTCAACAGGCGCAAGCACCCCGCATCGAGGCATGGAACTGGAGTTGTAATCAATGATTTCCCCTGATTCAGGCCAGACCTCCCATAGATCCAGTCCAAGAAAGGATCGAACAGTTGGAAAGAGCATTCAGGCTCTTGTAGAACGAACGTAGTCGGGAACGCGACGAGGAGTTCGATGAAGAACTCGATCCCTTTGCCATGCATATCTCTAGCACCCCGTTTACTCAAGGATTCAGAATTCCTCATGTCCTGCCATTCGATGGAAATTCGGATCCATACAGTTAATTAAGTACATTCAACACAATCATGCGAGCCAGTAATGTGGGCTACGAGCTTAGGTGAATGCTGTTCCCAGCCTCCCTCACGAGACCAGCAAAAAAATGGTTTGAAAAATATAAAAGACATTCGATTGCTTCTTGGGATCAATTATCAAGAGATTTCAAGAAACAATTCAAGGCCATGGTCGGCATTAGACCCGAGGCATCTGCCTTGACCAATGTCCGACAGCAACCAAATGAGTCACTGAAAAGTTATCTCACAAGGTTTAACTTGGAAGTCGCTCAAGCTCGCGACGTCGACGACAGTGGCCATTTAATGGCTGTCCGAGCTGGAGTAATGCTTGGAAGTCCTCTCTAGGAAGATATGCAAAGAAAGCCTGTAAGGTCCTTAACCGAGTTCAATCGATGAGCTCAGAGGTTTGTTAATGTAGAAGAGGCGAGGTCAGCATTGAATATGACCTCTCAGCCCATAACTGCAACAACAAACACAAACTCTTCCTCGACCTAGGTAGATCCTATGTAATGCCCTGGTTACCCCAGAACAGTTACGGTGATCGGTGAATCGGAAATTTGACCCGCTACCCGAGTCTTTTGGTTAAAACCGTGTTCTAAGTGTTATTAACAGGTTAAGGTGGAAAAAACAATAAAAAAAGAAAGGGTATCTTTTATTAAGTATATAACTGCTCATGAGCTATTCAAAACATTTACAAGTTATTTACAACTCAAAATGGCCTCTACTGCTTCAAATTTACAACCCCGCCGGCCTAAGCGGCAAAAATAGGGTAAACCCCCTAGTCCCTCTGAGAACTCCTTGGCCGTGGTGGTCAAGCGGCTGCAAATGTACACATCACCACCTAAGCTCTCCACTCAAGGTTGGGTGAGCTTTTCCTTCCCTTTACCTGCACCACATAGCACCCATGAGCCAAGGCCCAGCAAGAAAACCCAATAAAGCATGATATAATATCAACAATGATCGTAATAATCATTCAGGATTATCAGTCCACAATAGATAGGTGACAATCGCAAAAGTCACTAAAATGGGGACAATTCCCTTTAGCCATGTGACAATAGGGTCACCAGGGCTTAACAGATAAGTGAACCTTTCACTAGCTTAAACAGGATAGGTGCATGGTGTCTGGTCACCAACATAACCTTCCTCATGACCATAGAGTCATAACCCTGGAACATCGTTCCCTAGCTGTGTGACTAGCAGTCACCTGGGCCTTATGCCCTGGCTCTCAGTAACTAGTCTCACATGTCCACATTTATCAATCCACATGCCCTAATAACAATCATGCATGCCATATATACACAGGGTGCAACTTTCTTTCCTCCGGTTCGAGCGAGAGATAATAATAAGAATGACCCTTGAGAACGATCAACCTTTTGGTCCTTTAGCGGTTACCTGGCCATAACCAATTATGGGATTCCATCAATAAAATGAATAATAAAGGGTTCCCAAACCAAAACCTAGCCTCCGAGACATCGAACACTACTAAACCGGGTAGTAGGATCGACCCCGAGGCCTAAGGCTAGCATCCCCGAGCCAAAAAGCCATTTCTTGCCAAAAATCCACTAAGGGCCGCGGCCCTCCTTGGCCATGCCGCGGCCCGCCCCCCAAACAGAGGCAGTCTCCATCAGCACTCTTCAAGGGCCGCGGCCCTCCCTGGCCATGCCGCGGCCCAACCTCCAGTTCAGCCAAAATCCCTGTTTTTCTTCCCTTGCGATTTCTCTTGGAACCAACCTTTCAAACCAAGCTTAAAAATCACTCAAACACCCAATACAACCCCTAAACTTGATTTATAACACTCCCTCATTAAAACCCTAGTCAAATCCCAACAAAAACTTCCATTAATTCCAACTATCCCCAAAGAAATCACAAGCTGAAAACTAAAGCCAAAACAGAGTATACCAGAAAACTAATGGCTGGAAACCTACCTCAAACTCAGGTTGTGATGTTCTTCACTGGTGGAACACTCTCCCAAACTCCCAAGGTCTACTTCCCAAGCTTGAATCCTCAACAAGATCACCAAAAATCACAAAGAAGATGAAGGAGGAGGAAGGTACGGGTAAGCTCCAAACTTGCTCTGTTTTTCTCTCTACTTCACAACATAAAGGAGTTTATATCTATCCTAGGGGTAAAAAGACCATTATACCCCTAGGTCAATTAAAGGTTTCTAAAGGCTCCCAAGGGCATATTTTTCCTTTCCAACCTATCTCGTTAATCGTAGTTAACGCTCTCCAATTCCCGCTATTCTCAATAACCCCAAACACCAATAATTCATATCCCGTTACCCTTTAATTCCTGGTAACGCTCTAATCATTATAATCACCCCGAGACTCACCCCGAGCCCTGAACTTAAACCTGTTATGACTAGACCGCTAATCAATATCCAAGATCGTCTCATGCCGATTAGCTCGAACAAACCCACATTATAATGTGGTCTCAACAACATATCACCGACATGCATACAATTATACCCTCAACGTGCCAAATTATCATCACACCCCTGTTATAAAATGTGGACTCACATGCATGTATTTAACATCATATTATAATATAATTCACATATACATGCATTCTATCAATTAATGGCATAATTAAACAAGTATGACCCTCCCGGCCTACTATTCCCGCCATTAATACACATCGGAGAATTCGGGGCATTACAACTATCCCCTCCTTACAGAATTTTCGTCCTCGAAATTTACCTGAACAACTTGGGATACTGACTCTGCATATCTGACTCCAGCTCCCAGGTCGCTTCCTCGACCTTGCTGTTCCTCCACAATACCTTAACCAAAGGTATCATCTTATTCCTGAGGACCTTATCTTTTCTGTCAAGTATCTGAACTGGCTGCTCCTCAAAGGAGAGATCTGGCTCAAGCTCCAGATCCTCATAACTCAGAATATGGCTCACATCAGATACATACCTCCGAAGAGCTGAAACATGAAATACATTATGCACGGCTGACAATGCCGGAGGCAAAGCCAATCTGTAAGCCACTTGACCAATCCTCTCCAGGATCTCAAATGGACCTACAAATCTAGGACTCAGCTTGCCTTTCTTCCCAAACCTTCTCACCCCTTTCCATGGCGAGACTCTAAGGAAAACATAGTCTCCCACTTGGAATTCTACGTTCCTGCGCTTGGGATCTGCATAACTCTTCTGTCTACTCTGAGAAGTAAGCATTCTAGCCCTAATCTTCTCAATGGCCTCACTGGTCCTCTGAACTGCTTCAGGTTCCAAATATCTCCTTTCACCTGTCTCATCCCAATGAATAGGAGACCTACACTTCCTACCATACAACATCTCATAAGGTGCAACTCCAATGGTAGACTGATAACTGTTGTTATAGGAGAATTCTATCAAAGGCAGATACTTACTCCAAGATCCACCAAAGTCCAGCACACATGCCCTCAGCATGTCTTCTAATATTTGGATTGTCCTCTCAGATTGCCCATCTGTCTGAGGATGATAAGAAATACTGAACTTCAGCTGTGTCCCCATGGCTTTCTGTAAACTCCCCCAAAACTTGGAAGTAAAAGTAGGGTCCCGATCTGACACGATCGACCTAGGCGCACCATGGAGCCGCACGATCTCTCTCACATAGAGATCTGCATACTGGTCAACTGTGTAAGTAGTCCTCACTGGCAAGAAGTGAGCTGATTTGGTGTAGCGATCTACTATCACCCAAATAGAATCATGCTGACCAACAGTCCTAGGTAAGCCCACCACAAAATCCATTGTGATGTCTTCCCCACTTCCACTCTGGGATATCCGGAGGCTGCAATAACCCTGCCGGCCTCTGATGCTCAGCCTTGACCTGTTGACAAGTCAAGCACTTAGCCACATACTCAACTACATCTCTCTTCATCCCTGGCCACCAATACAACGATCTCACATCCTGATATATCTTCGTGGTGCCTGGATGCAAAGAGTAAGGTGTAGTATGAGATTCATCCAGAATCTCTCACCTCAACGCAGTGTCTAACGGAACACATATCCGCCCTTTGTACCTCAACAAGCCTATCTCAGACACTGTATAGTCCCTGGATGCTCCAGCCAAAACATCCTCTCTGATCTTGATCAGCTGTGGATCACTCAGCTGACCCTCCTTGATCCTCTCCAACAGTGTAGACTGTAGCGTGATGTTAGCCAACTAGCCCACCAGCAACTCTATACCAGCTCTGGTCATATCATCTGTTAACTCTTTGGCTATCAGCCTCATACCATAAATTTGTCCCGGACCCTTCCGGCTTAAAGCATCAGCTACCACGTTGGCCTTTCTTGGATGATACAGAATCTCACAATCATAATCTTTTACCAACTCCAGCCAACGCCTTTGCGTCATATTAAGATCTTTCTGGGTGAAGAAGTACTTCAGGCTCTTGTGGTCTGTATAAATCTCACACTTCTCTCCATAGAGATAGTGCCTCCATATCTTCAAAGCAAAGACCACAGCTACTAACTCTAAATCATGAGTAGGATAACTCTTTTCATACTCCTTCAACTGACGAGAAGCATAAGTAATTACCTTCTCTAATTGCATCAAAACACAGCCCAATCCCTGATGAGAAGCATCACAAAAGATCACAAACTTCTCTTGATCTGTCGGAAGACTCAGAATCGAAGTTGTAATCAACCTCTGCTTCAGTTCTTGAAAGTTGTTCTCACACTTATTTGACCACACAAATTTCTGGCTCTTGCGTGTCAGCTCAGTCAATGCAGTAGCAATCTTTGAGAACCCTTCCACGAACCGCCTATAATAGCTTACCAATCCAAGGAAACTTCTAACTGCAGAAGCATTCTTTGGCCTTGGCCAATCTCTGACCGCTTTGATCTTTGCTGGATCTACCTTAATCCCCTCCTTACTGACAATGTGTCCAAGAAAGGATACCTGAGACAACCAGAACTCACACTTCTTGAATTTAGCAAACAGTCTGTGTTCCCTCAGTCTCTGTAGAACCAACCTCAGATGCTTCTCATGTTTTGACTCAGTCTGAGAATACACCAGAATATCATCATTAAAGACGATCACAAACTGGTCTAAATAATCCTTAAACACTCTGTTGATTAGGTCCATAAAAGCAACAGCGGCATTAGTCAATCCAAATGACATAACTAGGAACTCACAATGCCCATACCTAGTATGAAAAGTAGTCTTCGATATATCTCCCTCCTTGACCCTCAACTGATGATAACCAGAACGAAGGTCGATCTTAGAGAATAACTTCTTACCTTGGAACTAATCAAACAGATCATCTATCCTTGGCAAATGATACTTCTTCTTAATTGTCAACTTATTCAATTCTCTGTAATCAATACACATTCTCAGAGAACCATCATTCTTCTTTACAAACAGAACTAGCGCACCCCAAGGTGAGAAACTGGGTCTGATAAAACCCAAATCCAACAGCTCTTGCAACTGTACTTTTAATTCTTTCAACTCAACTGGGGCCATTCTGTAAGGCGCTCTAGACATTGGCTTCGTCCCTGGTGCCAGTTCTATAATGAACTCAATTTCTCTATGCGGTGGCAACCCTGGCAAATCTTCTGGAAACACATCCAGAAACTCCCAAACAAGTCTGGTATCTTCTGGTCTCACTGGCACGGCCTGAGTCGTATCAACCACACTGGCTAAGAATCCAATGCAACCTCCTTGCAATAAATCCCTAGCCCCCAATACAGAAATCATAGGAATGCGAGGTCCATGCACAGTACCAACAAACATAAAAGGATCCTCACCTTCAGGCTCAAAGGTGATCATCTTCCTTCTGCAATCAATGGTTGCCCCATACTTTTCCAACTCATCCATACCCAATATCATATCAAAGATAGTCATAACCAACTCTATTAAATCCACTGATAACTCTCTGCCCTCTACTGTCACCAGCAAAGATCTGACCCATCTCTTGGATACCACTAACTCTCCAGTGGGTAACAAGGTACCAAACCCCACAGCATAAAAATCACAAGGTCTACACAATCTATCAATAACACTACTAGCAACAATCGAGCACGCCATCAGCACCGTGCTTGTCTGAGAAGATCAGAAGTTACAAAAGCTAGTGTACTATGTCAGCAAGAGGTTACTCGGGGCAGAATCAAGATACCCGTTAATGGAGAAGTTGGCTCTTAGCCTAATTCACTAATCTCGAAAGCTCTGACCTTACTTCCAAGCACACCCCATCCATGTGCTAACTGACCAACCACTATGGCAAGTCTTGTCAAAGCCAGAGGCCTCGGGCCGATTATTAAAATGGGTTGTTGAGCTCAGACAATTCGAGATCACTTATCATCCCAGAACGACCATAAAAGGGCAGGCCCTGGCAGACTTCATTGTGGAATGTACAAGAGTATCTGACAACGAAGTTATAACCCCAGCCTGCAAGCTGTGGAAACTTTATGTCGATGGATCTTCCAACGAAAATGGATTGGGGGCAGGAATCATATTGATCACTCCAACTAGAAGTCGATTTCACTCCTCCTTGAGGTTTGGCTTCGAAGCGTCTAACAATGAGGCTGAATACGAAGCTCTATTGGCAGGACTTCGAATAGCCATGGAGCTCAGGGCTAAAGCGATACATTGCTACAGTGACTCGCAGTTGGTGGTCAACCAAATCTTGGGGGAATACCGGGCTCATGGAACAAAGATGGTCGCATATTTAGAAAAAGAGAAAGCAGCACTCGAACATTTCGAGTTCTATGCGATAGAGCAGGTTCCCTGAGAGAAAAACTCAAATGCGGATGCTCTGGCCTGACTCGCCACATCTGGTGAGGTCGATGCACTGAATTTTGTGCTAATTGAGCACTGACGACACCCAATATTAGTGAGCCTGAACAGGAAGATGTCTGCATGATTAACTTCGAACCAACCTGGATGACCCCGATAGTTGATTATCTCAAAACCAGCATTCTCCAAGCAGAATGGAACAAGGCTCAGAAACTGATGTATCAGATTCCCAGATACACTATTGTGGAAGGAAGGTTATATCGGAGAGGATATTCTATGCTATTACTCCGATGTGTGACTCCACCTGAAGCCAAGAAAATCCTAGAAGAAATTCATTAAGGCTTTTGTGGAGACCACATTGGGGGGCATAGTCTATCAAAGAAAATAATAAGGCAAGGATACTTCTGGCCCATTATCAAGGCAGCACATTCGAGTATGTCAAAAAATGCGATAAATTCCAACAATTTGCTACAATTTCGCAAGCTCCTCCATCCGAGTTAACAATGATGACCTCCCCATGGCCATTTGCAGTGTGGGGAATTGATCTCATAGGCTCATTGCTGACTGACAAAGGTGGAGTTAAGTATGCAGTTGTCACAGTCGATTATTTTACAAAGTGGACCGAGGTCGAACCGCTGGCAACGATTACCTCGAAAAAAGTCTTGGACTTTGTGGTAAAAAACATCACCTGCCGATATGGAATGCCAAAGAAAATAGTATCAGATAACAGTACTCAATTTGACAGTGAATTGTTCACCAATTTTTGTAAGAAAAATGGGATAATGAAAAGCTTCTCCTCTGTTTCACATCCCCAAGAAAACGGCCAAGTCGAAGCTGTGAATAAGACTCTCAAGAGTTTTATGAAAAAGAAATTGGAAGAAGCTAAGGGAAAATGGCCCGAGGAGTTTCCCCAAGTCTTGTGGGCATATCGAACTACGACTCGCACTTAACCAGGACATACCCCTTTTTCTCTGGCATATGGATGCGAGGCCATGTTACCAATCGAGGTTGAAATACCCACTATTTGTAGCCATGCTTATGATCAAGCCTCGAACCAATCTCAGCTCGAAGTGTCTGGACCTTATTGAAGAAAGATGAGATGAAGCTCAACTAAAGAACGCAGCATATCAACAACGAGCTACCCAATATTTTAATAAAAAGGTTCGGGACAGGAAATTCGGAGTGGGAGACTTGGTGTTAAGGCGTGTGTTCCTAGCTACGAGGGACCCAGCCGCTGGCGTACTCGGGCCCAATTGGGAAGAACCTTATCAAATCGAGTCAGTTATTCGACCTGGCGTCTACAAATTGGCAAGATTAAACGGAGAGTTGGTACCACGAGCATGGAATGGCGAACATCTACGACCTTACTATCAATAGTGTAGGAATGATGTCTCCTGTAACAATGCTTGTTTATCTTTACAAAGTTTCTGTTGATAAGTTGTTCAATTTTGAATAAAGTTCATTTTTGTTTCAATATGTTTTATTTTTTGCAAACTCTCTTAATTTAATAACCTATGGTCACACTCATAGGATATTAAGGGGGCATGAGTGGTATATATACCATAATTTTGAAAAAATAAAGTGTTTGGATATAACCAAATACGCGAGCTAAGAAGTGTTTGGATATAACCAAATACGCGAGCTAAGATAATTTGGACATAACCAAATTATTAAAAATAAAGTGTTTGGATATAACCAAATGTGCAAGCTAAGATAATTTGGACATAACCAGATTATTAAAATTAAAGTGTTTGGATATAACCGAATGCGCGAGCTAAATTTTTTTGGACATAACCAGATTATTAAAAATAAAGTATCTGGATACGACTAAATACGCGAACCAGTGCGATCTAGATATAACTAGATCGAAAATATATAAGTGTATGGATTACGAACCAAACACGTCCTAAATAGGTTTGGAACAAACCAGCTAAAATCGATCGACACAAGTGGGAAAAAATTAACCTACTGCGAGCTAAGTTAATATTGAGGCTGGAGTATTTTGCAACAAAAGTTTCAACCTCACAACTTTGGGGAGCTACCCGAAGACGAGGAAAAGAAACTAGAAAAGCAGGATATAACTAAACTACCTATCTTACACACCATATAAGTACTTTCGAGTGCATGGTAAAAGTAAGTTTCGACCTTGAAAAATAACAAGATCGGATACGGATATATCGAGCAAACTATGCAAGAATGCATGGAAACTCGAGCCTAAATCCAACATGTGTTTGTATGGATAAACAAACATAAAATCAGACTTTTAATATAAAAATTTCTTAAAATATTTCGATCAGAGAGATGTAAAGCAAAAATATTAAAGTTAAGACAAACAGGTATTAAAAATATCAAAAGTAGCTCACTTACGAGCTGTAAAATGTTTTTGCCTCAAGGGCATGAATAACAAAAGCTATAAAATATTACAAAAGGTTCAAAGGGACACAGCCCGTGATTGAGATTTAGGAGGTGGGAGCACCCTCCTTAGCCTTCTCAGCATCCTCCTTAGCCTTCTCAACATCCTCCTTAGCCTTCTCAGCATCCTCCCGAGCAGCTTCCTCTGCCTCCAGCTGAGCTTGCCATTTGGCTAGAAACTCGTCCTCAAAAGAGCCTAAGAAGCTTGTGTCGAGATTAGCATTGCTGGCCCAAATCCTGTACATGGCCCAAATCCTTCCTCTACTTGAACTCTTCGAGAAGACGAGCCTTTTCACCCTCTATTATCTCGAAGGTGGCTTTTTTCTCTTCCTCGAGCTTGGCATTTAGCTTCTCGAGCTCCTCGACCATGGAGCTCTTCTCTTTGAGCTCGACCTTCACCTTCTCGATCTCAGCCTCCAGCTTTGACCTTACGGCCTTAAACTCGTCAATGAGCTTGAGCTGAAGATCCTTCGACTCCTGAGCATAGGACATGCTCGCATGAATCTCATTGTCCAGCTTATAATTCAGCTGAGCAACTACAGTAAGAGCCTAACACACACACAAATCAAGTTAGAGCATGCTCTGAATAAAATTATAACAAATAATGAAGTGAGAGAAGTTATCGAAGAGATGAGCTCGGTACTCTTCTCATAAAGGACATTAGAGTCCCGAGCATTGACCAGGAACTGCCATTGAGGAGCCCCGAGACTGCTGATGCTTTGGCCAACTCGAGAAAGGACGTTCGATCCGAGGGTGGCCCTGTGAGTCCCGACAGTTTTGTCGATAACATACTCATCATAATGAGTAGAAATCTACAACAGGCACCCCTTGGTGATCGCCGGCTTCTTCGGAACTGAGTCGAGTGTTGGAAGAATCTGGACAACAGGAAGCAAAGGAGGGGCATCTGCCGCAGGAATGTCAACCTGGGGAGTGGGGTTTGCGGCTGGGCTCATAACCATAGGAGCAGAAGGAGGAGGAGTTGCCTCGGCCCTTTTGGGGACCTTAGCAGGCCGGCCAGACTTTTGCGAGGCTCTCGAGCGCTTGCTATGCTTGGTCCCGTCACCACAGGCGAGCATATTCTTGTGGTCAGAATTCATAGTACATGCATGATCAAATCACATTAGAAAATGATCAAAATGCTAAAACTAGCGTAAAGTAGACAGTTAAAAGAATTAAAGACAAGTGACAAGGAACCTAATTGGAACTCTCCCCTGAGCTCGTGCTCGGCGACCAAGTAATTCCTCTATCTTCATAGGAGGTTGGGGGAGTCCCTTCCCTATACGTGGAAGTCAACCTCGAAAGGTCCCTATAGTCATTTGTCCCATATTGGACGACTATTCCATCCCATACCTCATTCATACTGTACATTGTGTCATATTTCCCTAGCCAGCTATCAAACCTATGGACCCTATCATCTACCCAAGACCATACATAAAAGTTGTCCCTATCATTTGGGCATAAGATCAGGGTGTCAGGTTTATGCTTAAGTAGGGAAGGAGACAAAAAGGTCGAGCTAAGAATGACCTTACCACTATCACTCGAGCTCGAGGCCTCGTCATTGGCATCATTCCCCGAACACGGACTCCTACGACGGCGAGCTGGAGGTCGTGCTTTCGAGCTTCGCCTAAGAGGAAGCTTATCGATGGGGAGTGGCACAAACTCCCACTTGGTATACTTCTTGTAGGCAGTATCATCTGTTGATTGGTCCTTCTCCAAGAGACCACAGGCTCGAAGCTTATCTTCATGAAGAAGATAAGACAGGGAGTGCTTGCCTGGAAGCTGGAGCAAAGCCTCTTTGTGCTCCTTCATTGCGTCTGTGGAGGTAGGATGGTGATAGTTGGCTGAAGAATGGAACATTATGAGTAATTTGAGCCTAAGCAAAAGTTGAGCATGAAAAGAAAAAGGATCGTAAACTTACGGATTCGTCTGAATGAATAATATTTAGAGGAAGCTAGGCCGTCTGTCCAAAAGAACACCTGCTTGAAGTTAGGAGGATGGTTGGGTATGTCCTCGAAGATCTTCTTCTCCCTGGAGTAGCTCGAAAGGTAGTAGAATCCATCTCCTCCCTGAGCTCGGGAGGGGTTGCTTTACAAGCAAAAGAGATACATAATCTCTCTTGGCGAAGGTCATTCCCACTTCAGCACATGGTACAACGACCTCAGGGTTGACAAGACCTTGTATGATTTGGTCTGGAGTTGAAAGGGCGCGAGCCCAAAAAAGTCCAGAAAGTCCTTAAAAAAGGACTTCAAGGGCAATTGAGCCCCTGCCTTCATATGCTCGCGACTCCAGGCTGCGAGCTTCAATTTATTGTTAGGGCAGCTGTCTCCTTGGGCGTAACAACTTCGTTCATTGGAGGTCGGAGGTCGGAGCTCGACACCTCAGCGAGCCGGACAATCATAGGCCATGGCGAGCTAGGATGTTGGAGATTTGTCCAAATGAAGAAACTGAGCTCCAATAATGCTCAGCCTTGAAAACTCTCCCCTCGAGGTGGGAGTGGCAGTCGATTGCGAGGTGGATGGAAGATTTGTTGATTCTTCCATCAGTGAGAACTTGAGTTCGCCTGGTTTGAAAGCGATCGTTACTTTAAGCGTAGGGTCGAGAGGAATTGGTCTGGGCTCAGGGTCCGGGTTTGGATAGATCGTGACTCGAAGTTTTTTCCTCTTTCTCTCTTCGACCTCGTCGATTTGGCGTCGAAAGTGAGCTCGAGTATCCTCTTGCTCACACCTCACTTCGTGCTCACAAATCAGCCGCTGATTTCGAGTAAAGGGCGACTCTGGGCTCGGAGTTGTCGGTGAATAAGGAATCACGAGTACTGACCCCCACCGTTTTTCCAAATACTGCGACATCTAGCAAGAAAGAAAAAGGGTGAGGGTTAGGCACACAAGAAATTAAAGATAAAAATCAAGATGGTCCGAGCTCGAATGCTTGAAACCATGGAATAAGCTCGATCAAAAGAATAAAACCAGGCTCGGAAGAAACCTGAGCTATTGAATAATTTGGAAATGTTTGTTGTTGTCATTTTCCAATTTAGGGCAAATGAAGTTGAGTCTTGGAATTTTGAGAATGTGTGCTGGCATTCTACCGAGATTTGGCTATATTTGGAATTTTGGAATTTTGACACTATTATTTTTATGTCAGAGAAGTTGTAATGTTTTGAAAATAATGGCTATAGAAAAAGGTTTCGATATTTTGATTATGGGAGATGGTCGTGTGGAGATCTAATCAATTCTGAAAGATATAGATGTAGAGGTGTGGAGTGGGGAAAAATATGAGTACTGTAAAATCTAAATAAATTTCTTGCAGAGCCGAACCAAAATTCTTACCATCTTGATTTTTGTATTCTCTACTTGGTCTTTGGTTGCACGTAAGAACTTGTCTAGATTAAAGTTAGTCTGTAGCTGTTAATGAGGAGGGAAACTAAAGCCTCTTCAGTGGTCATATGTCTTATTCTTCTTGTTGTTTTACTTAGTGAGTAAATTAATTGCATGATTCTTTCAAGTTTTGTATTGCCGCTTTATGTAAGAACTTACCATTAAAATTTTTCCATTAATGGTGATGGAGTGGGTTAATTTTTATCTTTAAACGATATATTGTTTAAAGTTAAAATCACAATTCTGATTGTACGGATCGGCCTTAAAAAATATAAACAAAAATAAATAAGGAAATGAAGAAAACTTGCAACTTAGGAACCAATAAAAATATTCAGAGCAAAAAAGTTCCAACTAATTATCGACCAAAAAACCCCTTAAAACAAGAAACTCAAAAATCAATTTTATCAAACAACAACTATGCAACAGAAATGCCCCTAGTTAATATAACCCAAAATTAAAAAAAATTATATCTCTATATATTTATGTAAATGATTCGGATCAATATGTTGGAATATATTATTATATTAATTAGAATTACAAAATATCATTAATTCTAATTAATTCTTAATAAAATCAATATTGTAATTAATTGACAGATATGCTCAATATGATCAACATTTAAGATAGATACTAAATATTGAGTTACATAATATTTCATATCCAATTGAATGTCAAATATTCTGACATTAATTGTGGCAGAGACCTTGATGGAAGATCTCACTAATATAAAATATAAAGTTCTGGTTCCCAAGCTCATTGCTCATTCTCATACTTCATCTAAAGTGCTAGTAAGAGCTTGGAAGTCCATTACCCTCTCTAATTCTCTTTTCTTTTTCTTTTGCAGATCTAAAGACTTTATATCAAGATTATCAAATCAATGACTGGTGATATAATTTATCAATCACCTTTATTTTTATTTTTTTTGTAACAATCTTATACAGTTTTATTCCGCATATTAGGATTGTTAATGCATCTAGATTAAATTAATCTAATATTTGGTATCAAGAGTCACATTTACCACTGTCTTAATTTTATTATATGCATAAACAAATATATATATATACATAATATGTATATATAATGGCCATGTACTAAAAAAAAGAAATTTGGATTATTTCACTGCATGTTGTTGTTAGGATTTTTCTAGTTTATCAATTTCTAACATATTTTTGTGCATTAAAACTATAGAATAAATATATGTTAAGAGCTTTGACTTTGGCCGAGTGGTTTTTAATGCCTCAAAGTTTTGGTTTTCTGATTCAAAACCATTTTTCAATTTAAATATCATTATAAATCCTTAAGCTTATGCTTTCTAATGATCTATGCATATAAAGCGAGTCCTAAAACCCAAGAACAGTTGTGAAAACTTCATGAACCCGATAATGGAAAAAAAATATTTTTGATATTAATGATCAATTTTTAGTTGTTTTTTATGGAAACAAACACCATGAATCTCTTTAGACATAATTTTCGGTGTGATTTGGGCAAGAATCTGTGTTCAGTCGGGTCTGAAGGACCCACGTGTAGAAGAGCCGGGTCAAACAACCCAGATGAAGGTTGAAGACAAAGGCAGATGACGTTGTGTGCACACTGAAGGACGAAAAATGACTCGTCATAAAGTATATATAAGGGGGTAGATTTAAAAAAAAATAAGAAATTCTGAAAATTAAAGTTTCTTCAAAATATTTTTGGAATTAAATATTTTTCTTGAGTTCTACATTATTTTAGGAAATAAATTTAATTTTTAATTTTTTTTATCTTAATTATGCATATAATTTTGGTAATTTATATGTCATTTAAAAATTAATTAAAATGTGCAAATTTTTTATTTGGTATATTTATTGCATAATTTATTTTTATATATTGAGCAT
The DNA here is from genome assembly GCF_963169125.1 of Humulus lupulus. Taxonomy (NCBI): domain Eukaryota; kingdom Viridiplantae; phylum Streptophyta; class Magnoliopsida; order Rosales; family Cannabaceae; genus Humulus; species Humulus lupulus. The sequence goes on from NC_084802.1 coordinate 246,466,058, forward strand.
GCAATAATGATAATTGTGCTAATTTGGGTATGTAATTACATTTAATGTCTTACAATTAAAGTTTTAGTACAATTATTTATTAATTTAACAAATATTGTGTAATTGATTTATTGCCTTATTAAATATTAATTTTTAAAATTAATTATTCCTTTAATTATTTATGGAATTATTGTATTTATTTTTTTCATATATATATAAATTATTGTACTAATTTGTATGTTTATTTATTTTAATTCATGCAATTTTTATTATTAGTACAATTAGTTTTCAGATATTATATGTATGACTGTATGGTTTTAAATGCATGATTGTTTACTGACGATTTAACCAACAACACGAAGTCACTAAAATGATAAAAATTTATAAGCTGAATGTAAGAACTAAACAACACAAAGATTTATAGTGGTTCGACCCTAGAGATTGGTAATGACCTACGTCCACTTAGTGTTTCTATTGATGTACTCTGAAACCTGCGATCAACAAACTAGGGTTCACTGAGTTTCACAAGCTCCAAAAAGTCGTGTATAAAAAATACTAGTTCTCTCTGAATACAAATTATTGCCCCCCTTTAAATGAATCCCTTGAGTCATATTTATAGGCTCAAGGATGTACATATGGACCGGTGGACCGTGTTTAAACTTTATTACAAACATATTTGAATAATAACATAAATCATAATAGTTACACATAAAGAGGGTCAAATATCTGACTTATAACTGTATTAGAAAATTGGTTTCGTTACTACGATCATACCTGGTCGCATATGTCAGCACATCTTTTGTCATACTATCCAACATCTTTCTTGAATCTATTGAGCAGCTTGTTATTCTGGTCGTTGGTCGACTAGACTGTCATCATTAAATAGTAACGTGCTATCCACGTGCACTCTGATCGTGCCACGTTAGCAAGTAAATATTTTTGGGCTAAAAATTTTCCCCTCAAGTTTATTTTAATGTGATCAACATTCAATAAACTTACTCGACCAACAATTCATCTGACCTGTCACATCTGTCACTACTTACTTTTTCGAAAAGGCAAGTAATCATGACTTTTACAGTTTCCCAGAAACATTTTGACGGTGATCACGATTCCCCATGCATTGAAACTCTATTCCCATTATTACCTTCTCTTACCACCCCAAGCAGTATAAATACAAGCCTCTTCACCTTTTTTCATTTTTTACCCGAACCTTTTCTCTCTTCATGAACTTAGAAAAACCTTCAAGAAAACCCAAAGATGCTAGTGCGGTTCGAGAAGTCTTCGAGCAACTCTGAGCAAAAACTTTTGTGATTTATCCTACAATCCGTACTCCAAGTAAGTTTTCGAATCCATTCTCTTATCTTTGTAGAAATTTTCATGTATTCTGGTCTTGATTCACGAGTTCCGTAACTGGGTTTCTACTGTTCTTGAGAAATTTTTGGGTAAACGGTTTTAGGCAAACATACATAGAATAAGTACGCTAGAATATGGATTTTAGGTGGTATAAAATACTAGACAATGCTTAAAAAGAAATGCGGGGTATAGGTATACTGATTTCGGGTCTAAAATCGAAGTGAAAATTTGATTTTGAGTATTTCGGAAAAACTGGTTTTTTCCCTCCTGTTTTCACATCCACTTTTTAATATGTTTTTCCAACATGCTCGCATGTTTATTGTGTTTTTATCAGGATGTTGCTGATCGTATAAAAGCTTAACTTTTATACACGAGCAACGTTATCGTTGCTTTTCTCTTTCTTCTATCTATTGGTCGCAGATTCTCACTTCCCCTTTGCTATTCTCAGATATTCATGCATGATCCCTAGGGAGGTGAGAGACCAATAGACGATGATCTTCTCACTTTGCTGTTCGAGGATCAAGAACAACCTTCTTTGCCTTTTCCCGAGCCTTCGATTTTACACCCAAACCCCACGACCAGTCCTTCACACAATCCATCACAGAACCAATCGAACATGGGTCGTGTCAAATACATTGCTCGTAGAAAAAAGAAAACCACAGATTCACCTTCCAACCAACCTGCAACCAATCCCGAGGGTTCTTCAAGTGATCCTCAACCTTTAAACTTTTCACCACCAGATATCTAGCCTAAAGCCCGTCCCCATGATGGGCCTCGTGCAGAGGTTGACTGGTACATTGCCTCTCCTAGCGTCATATCGGCCAGGATGGTGGCAAAATATCCAAAGAAGTACGAGCTTCCTAGGATTACTTTATATAAACCGACACCCGACCAGAGGGCAAACGTGCCCGGAGGCGCCTACAGCGCCTGGTCGAGGTATCACATAGAAGTAGGGGCAATCTTGCCCTTGCATGACTTTTTCCGAGGGGTGGCCAATTATTTCGAGGTCGCCCATTTCCAAATAACACCCAACGGATACAGAGTACTCTCAGCACTCTATATCCTATACAACCACAAAAAATGTCCTGTGCTTACTTCACATGAGATCAACTACCTGTTCGATCTCAAATCAACCAGAATCAAAACAACACGAGGTTCTTCCATTTCTACCACCAGGAATTTGCTCGCATATTCCTAAGTGACATTACCTACAAGTCCAATGTAGGAAGGTACTTCCAAGAGTACTTCCTCACAACCGACTTGGTTGCCGACAACATGGCCTTCACACGAGGAGGTAAACTTTCAATCTCTGATCGACATTTATCCAGTCATTTTTTCATCTTTCCTTATCCTTAGTTGTTTTTGTGCTGTATCTAGGTCCATGGCACCGACTAGACCCCACTCTAGAAATGGAGATAAGAGCCACAGCTCTGGCCAGCATGAAGAATATAGAAAAAAGCGTCAAGGAGTTGGTCATGGAGAGCAATTTAAGGCTGGTTGACCTTTTAAAACCGCACCAGGAGGTTAGGGAATCCACTACGGGGAGTGCCACTGGAGAGGGCACTGAAGGACAAGAAATCCCCGAGCAGCAACAAGAAGTGTCACAACCCCAGAGGCGACGACGAATGGGAGTGACCATTCGAGAACCATCCCCTAACACTAGAGCAACTAATACCCTAACCCAACATAGGAGGGGAAAAAAAACTACCGGAATATACTGGCCCTATACTCGAATCTTTAGATGAGAACGATATAGATTTCTCACTTCTAAATAACTTGCCCATCCCTTGTCATTTCTTTGATAGGGATGGCAACTTTAAATTTACGACTAGTAGTTTTAGCTTGGAATTCTTTGAGGCAGATAGTGAATGTAGCAGTAGCTTTTTAAATAATGTAGCGACCAGTAATAATAAGTAAGGTATAGTTGTTTACCCTAAAACAAACTACATGATGACGTGGCAGGATTGGTCTACACGTGGGATGTACGTGGCAGTTTTAAGTGAGTATAATTTGCTCGACCCTCGACCAGAAGATCATTAGCTTATAAGGCATCATAATTTTTGGTGACCAGTCTGGTCGCATAGACTCATTTATTTCTTTTATTTGTGCAATCTTGTAATTATGTATTAAATCCAATTTCTATTATTATTTATACATGCCCGTATTAAATGTAATGAAGGCCCATTGGCCCATGTAAAACTCCTTGAGCCTATAAATAAGAATGAAAGCGCTCAATAGAGGGGACTTTTTTTTTTGGACTGTTGGCTTTAGAACGCTTAAGCTTAGAGATTCTAAGAGAGAAAAAGAGTGTTTTTATCCATCACAATTGTATTCATCTGAGATTTGGTGAAACTCATGAACCCTAGTTCATTGATCATTGTTCTTGGAATTTTACATCAATAAGAACACTAAGTGGACGTAGGTCATTACCATTTGATTAGGGCCAAACAACTATAAATTGTTTGTGTCATTTATCTTTTTTTCTTGATTTCATCTCATTTTCATCTTATTTTCTATCATTTATCTGACTCCGTGTCATTGACCAATTCGAGGGTCAACATTTTGGTGCTTTCGTTGAGAGCTGAACTCAAGACTTCCAACAAGATCAAATGGGGAAAACATCCAGAAAGACGGGACAAACTTCTGGTGCCGCACCAACCCAACATCTTCCACAAAACGTGGCTGAGGATGAGCCACAAGTGGAGTTTGACGAGTAGGAAATGGATTTCGAGACCTTGAGGACAACACTGATGGTGTTGTAGGAGTTAGCCAATCTGAGGGCTAATAAGGAGAATGTGGCTGAAACAATGCCGTTGCAGCGAAGAGAAAATGACCGGCAACGTCAGGAGTTGAATGAGCGGCAGGCCGACATGGACTGCCGACAGAGAGACGCCATTATCGCCTTGGAGGCAACCACTCAGTTGGCCCGGGGAAAACCTACGCCAACCTCTCAACCAGACCAGCCACTAAGTGTACCGCCACAACAAGGTCCACATCCAACTCATCATCCACAGCATCACAACACTCCACCTTAGCCAGCAAGCCCTCAGAGGCCAGAGCAACCTCCTGCTGATCAATAGAATATTCCATTTCAAGATCCTGAGCAGGAGCCACCTTCTCGTGCTGGTCGAGATAATCCCCAGCATCAAAGGCAGAATAGGGTCGGGTAGCCTCCCCGAAGCCCTAGACGCCAAACTGCCGAGGAGCCAAATCCACCGAACAGGGGACAACGTCCTTCTGCTATTAGAAGACAAGTCGAGTCAGGCTCTGTGGTCAGGGGCCCCCCACAACATAATAATTCCTGGGGACCCACCAACCAATGCAGGCATCCCCCTGACACTCGGGACATGCCAGCAAGAGGAGGTGATAGTGTGCTCAGCAAGTCACGCCATAGCCGGTCGCATTATAGGGATGGGCATCATTGCAATGAAGTTGATTTAGGCAGAGGAAATGTTGGTCGAAGGCAAGGAGAGAGGGGTGGAGAACATAATCCCCCACCAAGGGAAAATAGGCCGACGAGCTAGAACGCTAGGGGGCAGCCTAGGCAGCCTAACATCTTTGATCGACTGGGCGTTAACGAGCAGAGGCAGAGGGATGACGACTTGAGGGACGTGTTCAACGATAGGCGAGAAAGGCACGATGAGTACACTCCTTCAGCACCGGTCGCCCCAATGACACCAGACGTTGTACAGGCCTAGATCGATGCACTGAATCAGGCCGTCCAACAATTAGTGGGGAGTCAAACATCCCACATCGAGTATGATCGGAGATGAGGCACTCCATTCATACAAAGAATAGCGGTGGCAGAAACCCTAAGCAAATTTAAGATGCCGGTCTTGCCCAACTTTGACAGATTTGGAGACCCAGTATCTCATGTGAATAAATTTGAGATAAAAATGGACAGCCAGAAGGTATGAAATGATGCTCACTGCAGAATCTTTCCGACCACCTTATCAGATACTGCATAGGAGTGGTTTTTTAAATTCCCTCCTGCTAGCATAGTGTCATGGGAAATGTTTGTGAAAGAGTTCTACGGGCAGTTTTATGCTGGTGGAGTACATCTGACCGAAGCCAACTAACAGGTCGAGATACGCCAGAAGGAGGGAGAATCCTTGAAGGAATATGTCCAGTGTTTTATGCGAGCTGCAGCTGGAGCTAAGGCAGTTGGTGATGAGGGGCAAATGATGGCACTTACTGCTGGAGTACGACGCCACTTACCCTTCTGGAACAATTTGAGGAAGAATGGGGTGAAGAGTACCCAAGAATATCTAGACCGAGCAGACCGGTACATCAAGCTTGAAGAGGTGATTGCTAACGAAGGGAAGGCACCTGCAGACGACAAGGGGCCAAAGGAAGATCCAGCCAAAGCCGCCAACGGGTCGAAGAAACCCAATAGCAACGACAAAAATAACGGGAAAAACAGAGGAAAAAGGGCGAACCATGAGCCGTCAACGTCTGAGAATAAGCACCCTAAAAGTAATAGGTACAAGCCAAGGTTCACCAACTACACGACCCTAGTCGAAAGTTGAACAGAAGTGTACCAGCGACCAACACCACTGTCCCTTACAAGCAACTAGCGCCAATAAGGAAAGATATCTCCAAGAGAGATACAACCAAGTTTTGTCATTTTCACAACGACTATGGTCATGACACCAACGAGTGCAGCTAGCTTAAAGATGAAATTGAGTTCCTTATCAGACAAGGACACTTGAGAAGATATGTATGAGCTGCTGGAGGTTCTCAGGGAGAGGCTCAAGGAGGCTTAAAGCAGGTACCTATACGCCAACACTCGCCCCCTTTACAGCCAGCTCCAGTGGCGGGTACATTGTTGACCATCTGTGGCGGCCCACACCTAATAGGAGATAGTGGGAAGGCAAGGGAGCGATACGCCCGAACCTTACACAATGACCAAGACATTGAAATGCTAAATGTAGAGGAGCGAACTCCCAAGAAAGCTCGAACAGAAGAATAAATGATAACCTTCTCTGAGCTTGATGCATAGCATGTCCGATTTCCCCATTCGAACCCCTTAGTCGTGGACGTCCAGATTGCCAATATAATGGTTAAACGGGTGTTAGTGGACACAGGGAGCTCGATAAACATTCTGTACAAATCTTCGCTGGAGAGGACGAAGTTGTCAGTGAAGGACTTGGAGCCTTGCAACCAAACCATTTATGGTTTTTCTGGTGAAGGGCTAGCGCCAACGAGGTCGATCAGGCTTCCGGTCACAGCAGGAACTGCACCTTCGAACAAGACATTACTCACTAATTTTATAGTAGTTGATTGTCCTTCTACATATAATGCTGTGATTGGAAGGCCTATTCTAGTCGACTTGCGAGTCGTAACCTCGGTCTAGCACCTCGCCATGAAGTTTCCAACCAACGCAGGGGTAGGATGCGTGCTGGGAAACCAGCGAGAATCGTGGGAATGCTATAATTCCTCGATTACCAAGGCGAAAAAGGTTGGATCGAGATAAGGAGCCGAAAAAGGGTTGTTATTGGCCAATGAAATACAAGCCTAATTAGGTGAGCAGGTCACCAAATAAGGTGTTGCCCAAAGTGAGGATAGGGATTTAGATCCTCGCTTTGGGAATTTTAAGGAAGATGCATGACCAGTCGAGGACCTCGAGGAGGTCCCACTTGATGAGGTAGATCCGACCAAGGTTGTGAAAGTCGGTAAAAACTTAGAGACAACAACAAAACAAAAAATGGTGGAATTTTTGAAGAAGAACCAGGAGGTGTTTGCCTGGTCGCATAAAGATATGGTTGGGATTGACCCTGCAGTTATCAGCCACGTCTTGAACATAGATAAAAGTTTTCTAGCAGTTCAACAGAAGAGGAGGCTGCTCGACAAAGATAGATCAAAAGCATTAAAAGAAGAAGTCGAGAAGCTAAAGGAGAACGGATTCATTAGGGTAGCGTTTTCTTGGGTCTCTAATCCTGTGTTGGTTCCCAAGTCGAATGGCAAGTGGAGAACATGCGTGGATTTCACAGACCACAATAAAGCCTACCCGAAGGATTGTTTCCCATTCCCAAGGATCGACCAGCTGGTCGACGCTATGTCAGAACACGAGATCCTATCATTCATGGATGCATACTCTGGATACAATTAGATTAGTATGCACCCACCTGATGAGGATCACACTAGCTTTCGGACTGATATAAGGCTTTACTATTACAAAGTAATGCCTTTCAGTTTGAAAAACGCTAGTGCAACTTACCAGCGATTAGTCAATCACATGTTCAAAGAGCTGATCAGTATAAATATGGAGGTATATGTTGATGACATGTTGGTTAAGTCGAAGAAGGCAGAAGAACACCTCAGGGACCTGCAAGAATGCTTCAACGTCTTAAATAAATATCAGATGAAGCTGAATCCCCTTAAGTGTTCCTTTGAGTTAGATCAGGGAAATTTTTTGGATTTATAGTGAACTCACAAGGTATCGAAGCTAATCCTAAAAAGATCAAGGCCCTGATCGAGATGAAGTCGCCAACAAAAATAAAAGATGTTCAAAGTTTAACCAGAAGGATTGCTGCTTTAAATAGATTTGTCTCCAAATCAACGGACAAGTGCGTTCCATTTTTTAATCTACTTAGGGGCAATAAGAAATTTGAGTGGACAAAAGAGTGCGAGTAGGCTTTCCAGGCTCTGAAGTCTCATATGTCGTAACCACCGATTTTGTCCAAGTCGATCGAGAAGGAAACTTTGTTCATCTATTTGGCAGTCACAAAATATGCTGGTAGTGCTGTCCTGACTAGAGAGGAGGAGCATGTGCAAAAAGCTGTGTACTATACAAGCAAGAGGCTAGTAGGAGCAGAGTTGCAGTATCCACCCATTGAGAAATTAGCCTATTTCTTAACTTTGGCCTCTAGAAAGCTACGACCATACTTCCAAACTCACCCCATCGTAGTACTCACCAACCAGCCACTACAGCAAGTCCTGCAGAAACCAGAAGCCGCTGGTCAATTGTTAAAATGGGCAGTTGAACTTGGACAGTTTGATATTTCTTACTCACCATGAGCAGCTGTGAAGGGACAGGCTCTAGCTGACTTTGTCGCAGAACTTACTGGATTCCAGGATACCGAGCCGATAGAAGAGCCTGAACTCCAAAGCCAAACTCCTTCCTGGAAGTTGTTCGTAGATGGCTCTTCTAATGAGCACAACGCTGAAGTAGGTGTGATTTTAGTCACGCCTGAAGGACATCGATTCCACTGTGCAATCAGATTTAACTTCACAGCATCCAATAACGAAGCCGAATACGAAGCTTTGCTCACAAGATTAAGATTAGCCAAGGATATGAACATAAAGTCACTCAAAATATATAGTGACTCCCAGTTAGTGGTTAATCAAATTACTGGAGAATATGAAGCCCGGGGTCTGAAGATGGTTGCTTATTTAAACAAGGCAAAGGACTTACTGGCACAATTCGAAAAGTATACTCTCCAGCAAGTACCTCGCGACCAGAACTCAAACGTTGATGCTTTGGCCAAGTTAGCAAGTGCGAAGGATGCAGACACCTTAAATATAGTGCATGTTGAATGTTTGTCTGCACTGAGCATCCAAGAAGAAGAGTCCTCCCTGATAACTCAAGTAGCAGATACATGGATGATACCCTTCATCGAGTACTTAAAACATGGAGTACTGCCGACAGACAGAAATAAAGCGAAAGCCCTCCAGAGGCATCCGGCTCGATTCATCCTGGTCGACAGAGTTTTATATAGAAGAGGGTACTCAATGCCACTCCTGAGCTATGTTTCAAATGAAAAGGCCATAGAATTAATGCGAGAAGTCCATGAAGGTTTCTGCGAGGATCATGCTAGGGGGCAGTGTTTATCAAAAAAGATCCTAAGGCAAGGATACTTCTGGCCAACAATGAATGAAGACTCTGTGGATTTTGTCCGAAAGAGCGACAAGTGTCAAAGATTCTCCAAGACACCACGAGCAACCCCTAATGAGCTAAAACAAATGCAAAGCCCATGGCCATTTGCAGTATGGGGAATAAATTTGATCGGGTCTTTGCCCACGGGAAAAGGCAACGTCAAGTATGCTGTGGTTGCTGTTGACTACTTCATGAAATTGGCTGAAGCTGAGCCGCTTGCAAAAATAACAACTAAAAAGGTGCTGGATTTTGTGGTAAAAAACATTGTGTGTCGTTATGGGTTACCAAGGAAAATTTTCTCAGAAAATGGCTCACAGTTTGACAGGGATCTGTTTAAAGATTTTTGCGAAAGGCACGAAATTATCAAGAGCTTTTCTTCAGTAGCTCATCCATAGGAAAACGGACAAGTTGAAGCTGTCAACAAGACATTGAAGGATACCCTGAAAAAAAAAGGCTTGAAGAAGCAAATGGGGCATGGCCAGAATAGTTACCTGAAGTCCTTTGGTCGTATAGAGCATCCCATCAAATAGCAACGAGCCATACTCCACTTTCTTTGGCTTATGGGTATGAGGCCATGTTGCCTGTTGAATTAGATCCACCATCACACAGAAGGGTGGCATACGATCAAGATGTTAATAGTCAGTTATTGATGGAATCTCTGGATCTGGTCGAAGAAAGGCCCGAGCAAGCTTATCAGCAGAAAGTCACTCGGTATTTCAACTCTAAAGTACGCAAATGAAAATTTATTGTGGGAGATTTGGTACATAGAAGAATTTTTCTTAATACCCGCGATCAATCTGCTAGAGTACTTGGACCTAACTGGGAAGGTCCATACCAAATTGAAGAAGTCCTTCAACCAGGCACTTATAAACTTGCTCGCTTAAATGGAAATCGTATTCCTCGCTATTGGAATGGAGAACACCTATGCAAGTATTATCAATAAATAGTTCTTTTTAAAGAATTGGCTTGTATTAATTTTACTTTTTACAAGTTTACGAACAAGGCTTAGTTATTCATATGACTAATCGCTTATAAGTGTAAGATCAAAATTCTGATCACTCGTACAGACACAAATGTCCATTTATTACGAGAAATAAAAAGAATTGTGCGCAGCCACCTATTCTTGCCAATTATTGTATTTATTACAAGTATTTTCTCACTACGTGTGTTGTTTTGCTATATTTTTATATGTATTTATTACGAGAAGAAATGTTCGAACAGGTCTTGGACAAGGCAAGTGACCGAGGACCTTAAGCTCCTCAATCACTTGGGGGGCATATAAGGTACTAAGTAAGCGAAGCATATCAATAAGTATATGTAAACACACGAGCAAAATAAGGGAAAGCATACTACGATACGTAGAGTATTTTTCAAAATTTTGTTTAAGTTTTGTTAAATCAAAGCAAAGTGCTATGCTAAGTTTGGTCATGCGAATAAGATGTTATAGTAAATTGCAAATATTATAATATCAAAAGTAAATTGTTTTACACCGTGAGTAGTTACTACTCAGATGTAAAATTTAATTAAAAGGAAAACCTGCCCGCGCAGCAAAATATTATCTTGACATCAAGAACCGTGGTTTGTGTGTCCCAAGTTACAAATTAAAATTATGGAGCAGCCGGAGGATGTTGTTGAGGTTGTTGGTCAATGGAGGCCCTAGCTTCCTCGTCGACGCCGTCGATGCCCGTCGCCAAAGAGATTTCAGGGGATGCCTGAACGTTCTCCTCCTCTTCAAGGCGAGCAATACATATGGTCAGCTCAAACTGCTTCATACGCTCTGGTAGATAGTCAAAATTCACCTCGCGATTGTTTTTCCAAAACATGTAAAAGTAGTTAAATGTGGCTCTCTTAAACCTCTCCAAGTCATTGGCGTTGGTTTCTTCGAGTGTTGTAACTCGCTCCTCCAACTCAGAAGTTTCTTTTCCGCTGGTAACCAATTTGTCTTAGAGTTTGGAAGCCTCTTTGTAGTTAAACAATGATGCCTCCTTGTACCTCTCTTTGGATTCGGTTACTTTGACCAAGGACTCCTTATGTTGCTTCAACTCCTCAGACAACTTGGTATTTTTCTCCAGCAGTTCGGCATTTTTCTCCTCGGCCGCCTTGAGCTTCTCTGTTTAGCCTCAGCCTTTTTGAGCTACTTGCCAAGCCTCTCCTCATACTCAGCAACCATTGCCTCCGAGCGGCGCCAACCAGTGCTCATGGTTAGAACTCCCTGCGATCAGAAAAAATATAAAGTTGTTAGTGGAAGTAAAAGGACAAAGTAAACAAATAAAGCACAACAAGAATGGAAGCTTACGCTGAGTACTTCGTTCAGCGAGCGGCTGAAGATCTGGTCAACTTTCAGGGAGCCAGTGTTACTGATCACTTCTCGACTGCGTCGGTGCCTTGATAGCTTTGTCAGCTTATCTTTGGCCAAGCTGAAAGCTATGTTCATGAGGGCCTCCCCTTGGGTATCTCCTATCTGACCAGGAAGAGTCTGGTCGGCGGGAGCTGGGGGAGGAGTCTGGTCAACGTGTGCTGGTGGAGAAGTCTAGTTGATGGGAGCTGGAGGAGGTGTTGTTTCCTTGGAGGGAACAGGTATTGGAGGATCCTCGGTCCGAGCCTTTTTCATTGAGGGATTGTTGCTGCTTTACCTAGGATGCTCATGGGAGCAGTGGTCTTGGGTAGGCTGTATAGGTTGAATAGGTCTTTGGCAGACATGACTGCAAAATAGAAACAAACAATCAGGCAATATAAATGGAGGTACTTACTAAAGCAAGGAAATAAGAGTAAGGAAAATTCAAGTAATGTACCCGAGCCCTTATTACTGATCGATACATTATCTATTGTACTACTGCTACACTCACTCTCTGCCTTGAAGAAGTCTGAATTTAGACTAGTCACGTATTTAAAGTTGCCGTCCCCATCAAAAAAATGACAGGAATGGGCAAACTGTCTGAGAGTGAGAAGTCAGTACTGTTCTCGTCCGAGGACTCAAGTATGGGCCCGGGGTGTTCAGGAAGCTTCTGCTTGCCCTTTCCCTGTTGAGCAGGGACATCAGCTGCTCGCTGAGTGCTGGGAGGTTCACTGATGGTCACTCTTGTAGCCTTCCTCCTTGGGGGTTGTGACACATCTTGGTGCTGCTTGGGAATGTCTCATCCAGCAGCACTCCCTGTTGTTGACTCCCTCACATCTTGGTGAGGTGCAAGAAGGCCGACCAGCCTTAGGTTGTTCTCTGTGACCAGCTCTTTGACACTCTTTTCAATGTTTGTCATGATGGCCAGGGTTGCGGCCCTTATCTCCATTTCTGGAGTGGGGTCTGGTCGATGCCATGGACCTGAACAACACCGATGTTCTAAAGAGTGTATGGAAAAGCTGAAAGAAATCAAACGACCAGTGAATAAAAGATTTACCTCCTTGAGTGAAGGCCAGATTATTGGCGACTAGGTCTGCTGTTAGAAATTACTTCCCCACGTTGGACTTGTGGGTGATGTCACTTAAGAAGGTGCGAGCAGACTCCTGGTGGTAGAAATGGAAGAACCTCGTGTTGTTGTGGTTGAGGTTAGATTTGAGATCGAATAAGTAGTTGATCTCATGTGGTGTAGGTACGGGCCACTTCTTGTGATTATAAAGGATATAGAGTGCGTAGAGTACTCTATATCCGTTGGGGTGATTTGAAATGGGGCAGCCTCAAAATAATTGGCCACCCCCTGGAAGAATGGATGCAGAGGCAAAGTTGCCCCTGCCTCGATGTGATTCCTCGACCAGGCACTGAAGGCGCCCCCGGGCAGGTTTTCCCATTGGCCGGGTGAAGGCTTGATGAGGGTTATCCCAGGAAGGCCATACTTCTTGAGATAATTGCCTACCATCCTAGATGTAATGATACTAGGAGGCGCTACATAACATTCGACCTCTGGCGTAAGGACATCGTGAGGTCGGGCTTTAAGTTGAGATTCTGGTAGTGAAGTGTTTATAGGATGGGGATTGGTAGAAGGAGCCTCAGTGTGAGGGGCAGGCTGATTAGCAGAAGGCTTTGCTATTTTCTTTTTTCTTTGAGCTATGGACTTTACGCGACCCATATTTATTGGGCTGGTCAGAGGTCTGTTTGTGGGGTTGTGTTGAGAAAAAGGAACTTCTGAGAATGGCAATGATGGTTGTTCTTGATCTTTGAACAATAGTGCGAGCAAGTCGTCATCAATCGGCCTCTCACCTCCCCACGGGTCGTGCATGAAAATCTGCGAACAGAGAAGGGGAGATGAGAATCTACGGCCAATAGACAAAAGAAGTGGAAGCGTTGGGATAACGTTGCTCGTGTATAAAAGTTAAGCTTTTATACGACCAGCAGCATTCTAATGTAAACACTAAAAAGCATGTGAGCAGTTTGGAAAACCGATTAAAAAGCATAAGTGAAAAGTTTTTCAAGAAAAACTTTTCGACTCTGAGGAAAGTTGGGAAAAACCCAGATTTTTCCGTATGGCCTAAAAATCAAATTTTTACTTCGATTTTGCGCCCTAAATCAGTAATCCTAATTCCCAAGCCAATTCCTAAGCCTCATTCAGTGTTTTTTCCCTATCCTATCATGCTAGTACCTACGAGCTTGATTACCCCAGATCAAATTTTCTCAAGAACATTCGGAAACCCAAGAGATAATTATTGCATGGCATATCAGAAACAACAAAGCTCGGGAAATTTACTTGGATAAAAATTTGAAGTGAATTCGCAAGCGTTGATGCGTCGGCTGGACAGACACTGTAACACCCTGGATAGCCAAGACCGTTACAGTGTGTGTTTATAAAGTGCCAGACTTGCTAACCAAGTCATTTAATTAAAATCGTGTTACTGTGACTATAAAGGAACTAGGGTTTAAAATGTTTTGGTCTCAAAAGCCGCATTTTCATTAAGAAACAATATCTGTTTACACAGGATCCCAAAAAGATACAAGTTTGAAGTTCGTTTACAAAAGTTATAAGGTTCAGATATAATAACAAGCCATGCTAAGGCAAAACAGACAGTTAGGCAGTCCCTGTCCTGATCCACTCCTCGACCATGGTGGTCGAACAGCTGGCTATGTACATTCCACCTCGGAGCTCTCCATCTCAGGCTTGGTCCAATCTGTCTTTGCCTTTACCTGCACCACGTAGCACCCGTGAGCCAAGGCCCAGCAAGAAAACACAACAACAGAGCATAAGCAATCAATAAGCAAATCCACATCTCACATAGCATCACATGTTCTTGATCTTATAATCATTCAGTATGACCAAGTATTCAACACACTAAGTATATCAATTCATATCACTGCACAAATGATAACTAGGGCTAGCGCTCTCAGGCTGCTCCCTCCGTTATCTCACCGACTCCGGCCCGCTTAAGCCGAGCTCAGTGAATATTCTCGGCTACCAGTGGCCAAGCCGTGCCCTGTGCGCAAATACTATGTACGGCACTCTTAGGCCGCTTTTACATGTCCCATGACGTAATACCATCATTGACACGATACAATTCTCGGGAGCACTTAGTCCCATGACAAACATATAATCGGGTGCAGTTTTCTTACCTTTCAATTCACTAGCTTTGATCCCTCGACTCCTTGAGCACGATCCCCCTCGAGCCCTAGCGCTCACCTAAACACAATCATTGGCCAAAGTCATTATCAATCCTCAAGTTCAAAACCTAGCCTCGGGGCTAATCCCGAGCCCCCGGAAGGTCCTAGTTTCACCAAACAAAGTGGTGGAATCAAACCCCAAACCCTAGGTCAAAAGCCCTTGCAAATAACCCTAAAATCCCCTTCAGAAGGCAGGGTAGCGCTACAGCGCTCATGGGAGGGCGCTACAGCGCTACAAACAGAAGCCAAAATCCCCTCAGCATCATGGCCTAGCGCTACAGCGCCCAAAGGCTAGCGCTGTAGCACTAGTCACAGAGAGACTAACACCAACTTTTCTCTTCTGCGATTTTCTCGAACCAACTCCAACCAAAACTCTTCCAAATCTTCCCCAACCTCAAAAACAACCTTATGACCATACTCCACTCATCCCAAGCACCCCAAATACCTAGAACTCAAGCACATGCTTCCACAAACTCAGAATTCACCATAGCCACTCCTAAACACTAAAACTCAGCAGAAACCAATTGAACAGCAAAGTTAGAGTTTAGACTTTATACCTTTGATAGAATTTTGACCACAAGCTGTCTCTAGACCTCCTTGGCTTGCTTTTCCTTAACCTTTGCCCTGAATTTCCCCAAAGTTCCCCATCAAACTCAACTTATACACCATAGTTTAGAAACCAAACCAGCAACTGAAGAAATTACAGAACCTTACCTCAAATGATGGCCTAACCTTGTTAAACCCTTGCCAAATCCTCAATCTTAGCTCAGTAACCTTGTGGCTTAATTGAACTAGCTCTCCTCTGAATTTTGCTTTAAGAAGAATGGAGAAAAGTGGTAAGAGGACCACAAAACGACTCAAAGGAAGACCACTCTGTTTTTCCTTCCTTTCTTCTCCTTTCCTTTTCCTTCTTTTTCAGACTTCTACATTTCCCTACACTTCCCACTAACATTAAGCCTCAGCATATCTATTCCTTACATGCCAAATGACCCTAATGCCCTCCCCTTTATTTCTAATCCTTTAGTCTACTTAAGGGCATTTTAGTCATTTTACCCAATTCCCGCTAACTCCTCGAGTGACTCTAATATTTCCCGCTTAATTCCCGATACCTAATTATTCACCAATAATATTCCTCAATGTCAAGATAGACTACAATTTATCCGCTAAATTCCAATTTATACCCCTGAGCTCACCCCGAGCCGGGTATAGATCCCCGTTATGACTTTTTCGCTACTTTGTTCACTAGGATCGTCTCGAGTCACAGATCACAGATATATCCACATAATAATGTGGTCTCGATAATTATCACATATATCAATACAGTTATGCCCATAATGGCCAAAATTACGATTATGCCCTTCTAACCTAATCAGGGCCTACATGCATACTAATACACATAGTCATGCATCTCAAATACTCAAATAGTCATATAACATGCTTTAACTCATAATCATGCATCTTAATAATTCAAATCACACATAATTCCCATTATGCCCTCCAGGCACACTAATCAAGGCCCTTAAGCCTTATTAGCAAATTTGGGTCGTTACAAACACTCCACGGATCACCGAAGTTGTCTGAATTTTCTGGGTTCTTCGTGCTTCGTTCTTGAGTGTTCTTGAGGAAAAAAGGAAGAGTAAAAAGTAAAAAGTGAAAATGAGGGATTATTTATATTGATCAAGGCACGGTTAATAAGGTAGTGATGGGGGATGAGTTTTCAAAACGTGGGGAAATGTGTTAGCCGTCAAAATGCTTTTTGGGAAATCACAACGATATGATTGATTACTTTTTCAAAAAGGCATTGACGACTCTGACAGGACTGACAGGTCACGCGAAGGGTCGGTCGTTTAAGTTTTTTTATGCTGATCGCAGTAAAATAAACTTGGGGGGGGGGGGGGGTTGGCAAATGTTTACCCAAAAATGGATTACCTGATGACGTGGCAGGATTGGTCTACAAGTGGGATGCACGTGGCAATTTTAAGTGAGTATAATCTGCTCGACCCTCGACCAAAAGATCATTGGCTTATCAGGCATCATAATTTTTGGCGACCAGCCTGGTCGAATAGATTCATTTATTTCCTTTAGATGTGCAATCTTGTAATTACGTATCAAATCCAATTTCTACTATTATTTAGATACACCTGTATTAAATGTAATGAAGGCCCATTGGCCCATGTAAAACTCCTTGAACCTATAAATAAGAATGAAAGGGCTCAAGAGAGGGGACTTTTTTTTTGGACTTTTGGCTTTAGAACGCTTGAGCTTAGAGATTCTAAGAGAGAAAAAGAGTGTTGTTATCCATCACAATTGTATTGATCTAAGATCTAGTGAAACTCGTGAACCCTAGTTCGTTGATCACTATTCTTGGAATTTTACATCAATAAGAACACTATGTGGACGTAGGTCATTAACATTTGATTGGGGCCGAACCACTATAAATTGTTTGTGTCGTTTATCTTTTCGTCTTGATTTTATCTCATTTTCATCTTATTTTCTATCGTTTATCTGACTCTGTGTCGTTGACCAATTTGAGGGTCAACAATAGTACATAGAATTTCTTTTTAGTTTGTTCCTTTATTGTGCCAAACTATTTCTTGACATATCTGCTCGGTTATTTTTGTTTTGTAGCCATGCCATCCGACGAAGCCTTTGATATCTATGCTTCTGCAGACGCTCCAACAAGCAAGAAAAAATCGAGCAGAAGACACCTTGGAGAAGGCAGTCACTCCAGCTCCCATTCCTTCTAGATCAACAACTCCTCCTCCCCCTCCTCCTCGGACTGATCCTTCCACCGACCAAACGGGAAGATCTTTGGCTGCATACATGCTGAGCTATGCTCATAGCTCAACAAACGACAAACTTCAGAGATTGTACAAGCATCATCACAATCAAGAGGTCTTTGCCTGTCTTCCTTCGTTGCAACCCAGCAAGGTCCTTGCTCGTGGGTTCAATGAACTCCTCAGTGTAAGTTTCTTTTGTATTGTGTTTTAGTCGAACAACATTTCATTTGGTTAGCTCTAAAAGCTTCATTCTTCTACTGTTTGCAGGGTATCTTGACCATGAACAACGGCTGGCGTTGCACTGAAGAGCTCGATGCAAAACATGCCGATGAGATCAAGGCATGGGAGGCCAAGGATAAGGCAGCAGAAGACAAAGTTGCCATTTTAACCGAGGATCTAAAGAGGAGCCAATAAGACCTGGCCAAAGCTGTTGTTGCGAAGGATAAGTTTGAGGAAGCCTCTGAGACTAACTACAAGCAAGTAGCCAAGCTTCAAGAGGATCTGGAGGCGAGCATGAAGGAGGCCACTGGTCTAGAGGAGCGAGTGAAGCTGCTTGAGGAGAAAAACTCCCAAAACTTGGAGAGGTTCCGAGGAGCCACCTTCAACTGCTTCTACATGTTTTGGAAGAATAATCCAGAGGCAGACTTCGACTATCTTCTCGAGCAGGTAAAACAAGCTGAACTTGCCAAATGTGCTGCTCACCGAGAGGAGGAGAGAAATGCTCAAAATGCCTCAGATTCTCCTGAAATTTCCTTGGTGACAGGCATCGATGGTGCTAAAGAAGAAACTGGACCTTCAGTCGACCAACAGCCTCAGCATGACCCTCCTTCAATTGTATAGTAAAATTTTTATTTATGTAATTAAAACATACAAACAACTTTTCGTGATGTTGAGACAATTAATTTCCTTTTAGTATTTTTAATTGCATCCGAGCAACATTTGCTCGCGGAATAAAGACATTTTATTGTTATATTATAATATATTCTCATTGCTATTATAACATCTGCTCGTATGACCAAACTTAGCATAACACTTTATTAAGATTTCACAAAATTAACTAAATTTTTTGAAAAATACTATAAGTGTCGTAGTATGTTTTCCCTTATTTTGCTCGTGTGTTTACATATGTCTATGTTGATATGCTTTGCTCGCTTAGCATCTTATATGACCCCCAAGTGATCGAGGAGCTTAAGGTTCTTGGTCACTTGCCATGACCAATACATGTTCGAACATTACTACTCGTGTACTTATAAACAATCAATGATAATATAGAAAAACAACACACGTAATGAGCAAATACTTGTAATAAATACAATAATTGGCAAGAATAACTGGCTGCGCACAATTCCTTTTGCTTCTTGTAATAAAATTGACAAAATCATCTCTGTACGAGTGATCAAAATTTGATCTTACACTTATAAGCGACCAGCCATCTAACTAGCTAGCCCTTGTTCACAAACTTGTAAAAACTAAAATTAATACAAGCCAACTCTTTTAAAAATAATTGTTCATTGATAATACTTGCGCAGGTGTTCTCCATTCCAATAGTGAGGAACGAGATCTCCATTTAAGCGAGCAAGTTTGCATATGCCTGGTTGAAGAATTTCTTCAATTTGATATGGACCTTCCCAGGTCGGTCCGAGTACTCCGGCAGCCTGGTCACGAGTGTTGAGAAAAACCCTTCTAAGTACCAAATCTCCCACGTCAAACTTTCTTTCGCGTACTTTAGAGTTAAAATATCGAGCGACCTTTTGTTGGTAAGCTACAACTCTAAGTTGAGCATGCTCGCGCCTTTCGTCAACTAAGTCCAAAGACTCCATTAATAACTGGTTATTCGCGCTCTGGTCGTATGTCAGTCTTCTATGCGATGGTGGATCTAACTCAACGGGTAACATGGCTTCATACCCATAAGCCAAGGAAAATGGTGTATGGCCTGCTGCTGTTCCGTGAGATGTTCTATACGACCAGAGTACTTCTAGAAATTGCTCTGGCCTCGCTCCCTTTGCTTCTTCAAGCCTTTTCTTCAGTGTGTCCTTCAGAGTTTTGTTAACGGCTTCAACCTGTCTGTTGGCTTGTGGATGAGCAACTGATGAAAAACTCTTCGTGATACCATGTCGTTCGCAGAAATCGGTGAAAAGGTTGCTGTCAAATTGTGTGCCATCATCAGAGATAATTTTTTTCGGCAACCCATCTCGGGATACAGTGTTTTTGATGACGAAATCCAATACTTTCTTGGTCATGATTGTTGCGAGTGGCTCAGCTTCGGCTAACTTAGTAAAGTAGTCGACAACAACTACTACATACTTGACATTCCCTTTTCCTGTAGGCAAAGATCTGATTAGGTCAATTCCCCAAACCGTGAATGGCCATGGGCTTTGCATCTGTTTAAGTTCATTTGAGGCTGCTCATGGTATCTTGGAAAACTATTGGCACTTATAACACTTCTTAACGAATTCCATAGAGTCTTCGATCATGGTAGGGCAGAAATATCATTGCCGGAGAATCTTCTTTGACAAACTTTTCCCCCAGCATGACTTCCATAGAAACCTTCATGTACTTCTCCCATCAATTCCTTAGCCTTTTCCTTAGAGACACATTGTAATAAAGGCATTGAGTATCCTCGTCTATACAAGACTCCATCGATCAAAATAAATAAAGTTGATTGTCTTTGAAGCGCCCTTGCCTTATTCCTATCTACTGGTAATAATCCTTGTTCCAGATATTGTATGATGGGAGTCATCCATGTGTCAGACACTTGTATTATCAACGAGGATTCTTCCACTTGAATGCTTGGTGCCAATAAACGTTCGACCGATACTATGCTCAAAGCGTCAGCATCTTTGGTGCTTGCTAACTTGGCTAGGGCATCAGCGTTTGAATTATGATCGCGAGGTTCTTGTTAGAGAGTATACTTCTCAAACTGTGCTAGTAAAACCTTCGCCTTGTTCAAATAAGCAACCATCTTGAGACCCCTAGCCTGATATTCTCCAATAATCTAATTAACTACTAGCTGGGAGTCACTATATATTTCTAGTGACTTTATGTTCATATCCTTGGCTAGTCTTAATCCTGCGAGTAGGCCTCGTACTCAGCTTCATTGTTAGAGGCCGTAAAGTTGAATCTGATCGCACAGTGAAACCAATGTCCCTCAGGTGTGATTACGATTAGCCCTGCCCCTGCGTTGTGCTCATTAGAGGATCCATCTACGAACAACTTCCAAGTAGGGGTTTGATTTTGATTATTGATCTCTATCATTGGTTCGCTGGCAGGGAGTCCGATAAATTCTGCAACGAAATCCACTAGGGCTTGTCCCTTAGCAGCTACTCGTGGTGCATAGGAAATTTCAAACTTCCCCAACTCAACTACCCATTTTAGTAGTCGACCAACGACTTCTGGTTTTTGTAAGACTTGTCGTAGTGGCTGGTCGGTAAGCACTATTATGGGGTGAGCCTAAAAGTAGGGTCACAGTTTTCTAGATGCCAATATCAAGCAATAAGCTCATTTTTCTATGGGTGGATATCGTAGTTCTGCTCCCGCTAGCCTTTTGCTTACGTAGTACACTACTTTTTGTATGTTGTCTTCCTCTCTGATTAAAACAGTACTAGCAACATACTCTGTTATTGCTAAGTAGATGTACAAAGTCTCTCCTTCGACTGGCTTGGACAAAATAGGCGGTTGCGACATGTGGGCTTTGAGCGCCTGAATAGCCTGTCCACAGTCCTCTGTCCATTCAATTTTTTTGTTTCCTCTGAGTAGATTAAAAAATGGGACACATTCGTCCGTAGACTTAGATATGAATCTACTTAGGGCAGCAATTCTTCCTGTTGGACTTTGTACGTCTTTAACTTTGACAGGTGACTGCATCTCAATCAATGCTTGAATTTTTTCGGGATTATCTTCGATCCCTCGTGAGTTTACTATGAATCCAAAAAATTCTCCTGATCCTACACCAAAGGAACACTTTAGAGGATTCAGCTTCATCTGATATTTGTTCAAGATGTTATAACATTCCTGTAGGTCCTTGATGTGTTCACCGACCTTTCTCGACTTTACCAGTATATCGTCGACGTAGACTTCCATGTTATTGACGGTCAGTTCTTTGAACATATGGTTGACTAGTCGCTGGTAAGTCGCACAACCATTTTTCAAACTGAAGGGCATTACTTTGTAGTAGTAAAGTCCTGTATCTGTTCGAAAGCTAGTGTGATCTTCATCAGGTGGATGCATACTAATTTGATTATAACCGGAGTACGCGTCCATGAATGATAAAATTTCATGTCCTGATGTAGCATTGACCAACTGGTTGATTCTTGGAAGTGGGAAATAATCCTTCGGGCACGCTTTATTAAGGTCTGTGAAATCCACGCACGTCCTCCACTTACCATTTGACTTGGGAACTAGTACGGGATTAGAGACCCAAGATGAATAAAACGCTACCCTGATGAATCCATTTTCCTTCAGCCTCTCCATTTCTTATTTTAGGGCTTTAGATCTATCTTTGTCAAGTAGCCTTCTTTTTTGTTGTACAGGTGGATGATTTTTGTCTATATTCAAGACATGGCTGATCACTGGTGGGTCTATCCCAACCATATCGTTATGCGACCAGGCAAAGACCTCCTGGTGTTTCTTCTAAAACTCCACCAATTTTTTTTTTTGTTGTCTCTAAGTTTTTACCAACTTTCACAACTCTGGTCGGATCTTTCTCTTCTAGTTGGACCTCCTCGAGGTCCTCCACAGGCCCAATCCTCACTTTGGGCAATGCCCTATTTGGTGACTTCTTCACCTAATTGGGCTTGCATTTCATTTACTACTACCAACCTTTTTTTAGCTCCGCTTCCCAATCCACCTCTTCTTGCCTTTGTGATCGAGGAATTGTAGCATTCTCTGGCTTCTCGCTGGTTTCCCAACATGCACCCAACTCCTATATTGGTTGGAAACTTCATGGCCAGATGCCAGACCGAAGTTATGGCTCGCAGATCAACGAGTATGGGTCTTCCGATCACAACATTATACGCAAACAGAATATCAACTATTATAAAAGTAGCGAGTAATGTCCTATTCACAGGTGCAATTCCTGCTGTGACTGGGAGTCTGATCGACCCTGTTGGTGCTAGCCCTTCACCAGAAAAACTGTAGAAGGTTTGGTTGCATGGCTCTAAATCTTACACTGAAAATTTCATTCTTTCCAGTAAAGACTTATACAAAATGTAGACTGAGCTTCCTGTATCTACCAACACTCGTTTTACCATCATGTTGGCGATCTGAACATCCACGACCAGAGGATCTGAGTGGGGAAATCGAACATGTTGTGCATCCAGCTCGGAGAAAGTTATTAATTCTTCCTCTGTTCAAGCTTTTTTGGGAGTTTTCCCCTCGACATTCAGCATTGTGATGTCCTGATCGTGACGTAGGGTTCTGGCATATCTCTCCCTCACCTTACCACTGTCACCTGCTATATGTGGTCCCCACAGATGGTCAGTAATGTACCAGCGACCCTAGCTGGTTGAAGAGGAGGCGAGTGTTGGCGTACAAGCATCTGCTCATTGCCTCCGTAAGCCTCATGCTGAGAACTTCCACCTGCTCGTTCATATCTCCTCAGATGTCCTTGTCGAATAAGGAACTCGATCTCGTTGGTATCATGGCCATAATCATTGTAAAAATGACAAAACTTGGTCGTATCCCTTTTGGATATGTCTTTCCTGATCGGGGTTGGTCGCCTAAAGAGAACAGTGGTATGACTGGCCTAATACACTTCAACTCGGCTATCGACCAGGGCAGTGTAATTGGTGAACCTTGGTTCATATCTGTTTTGTTTGGGGCGCTTGCTATTAGAAGTCACTAGTTTGGTGTTTGCCCTTTTTCCTCCATTCTTACCGTTACCTTTGCCATTGTCGTTGGACTTACTAGACCCATTAGTAGCTTTGGTATAGTCTTCTTTCTTACCCTAGTCATCCTTTGGAGACTTTCCTTCATTGGAAATGGCCTCCTCGAGTTTGATATATTTGTCTACTCGATCTAGAAATTCTTGAGTGCTCTTAACACCATTCTTTCATAGACTACTCCAGAGGGTAGAATGGTGTCGCACTCCAGCTATGAGTGCCATCATCTTTCCTTCGTCTCCAATAGTTTTGGCCCGAGCAGCCGCTCGCATAAACCGCTGGATATACTCTTTGAGAGTTTCTCCTTTTTTCTATCGAATGTCTACTAGCTGATTAGCCTCTGTTGGATGTATTCGACCAGCATAGAACTGTCCGTAAAACTCCATCACGAACATCTCTGAGGAAATTATACTGGCCGGAGGGAACTTGAAATACCATTCCTAAGCAGATTTAGACAAAGTGGCAGGATAATTCCTACACCGAGCATCTTCTGACACCTTTTGGATGTCCATTGTATCTCAAACTTGCTCACGTGAGATACTGGATCTTCCCCTCCTGTGAAGTTGGGTAAAATTGGCAGTTTGAATTTGCTTGGAACTTTTGCCACAACAATTCTATTAACAAATGGGGTGCCCTTTCTTCGATCAAACTCTATGTGGGACATTTTATTCCAAACTAGCTGCTCCACGACCTGATTCAAGGCATCCATCTGGGCCTGTACAGCATCCAGTATTGCTAGAGCGGCCGGGGCTGGGGGGAAGTACTCGTCATGTCTTTCTCTTTGGTAATTGAGCAGATCCCTCATATCTTCATCCTTACGTCTCTGCTCACTTGCACCTAGTCGGTCAAAGACATTGGGTTGTTTAGGCTTCCCCCCAGCATTTTGGCTTGTCGATCGTGTAACGCCCTGCTAATTAGGGTCCATTACCAAGTATGTTTAAAACCAGTGCAGGACTTGCTAAACAAGTCATTTGGACTAAACATGTGATTAAGCCACTAAAGGTATAGGTATTAAAAGTTTTGGTCAACTCATAAACATTTCCATTAAGTTAAAAACATGTTCTTTACATGGGATCCCAAAAACATCAGTTTAAAATTCAATTACAATACTCAAGTTACACAATATGCCGACCTAGACGGCAAAAGCTAGGTTTGACCCTAGTTCCCCTGAGCACCTCGGTCGTGGTGGTCGAGCGGACTGCATATGTACATACCACTGCTAATGCCCTCCGACTCATGGCTGGTTGAGCTTCTCTTTACCTTTACCTGCACCACAAAGCACCTGTGAGCCAGAAGACTCAGCAAGAAAACATATTCAACAGCTTACAAAATAAAACGATTATCAAGTAGTAATAACTGAAACTGATGCATTCACTAAACCAAATTGGAGACCATAGAGTCACACAAGTGCATGTTGCACTTTCTTTCAAGTTGTTGGCATCTGAGGCAGTCAAGCGCATGTCGCACTCCCAGGGTGGCCCAGCCATGGGCCTGCACTCCACGTGCATTGTGCCAATCTTATCTTATAAACTAAGTTCTTTAAGCCCTTGGCTTATAAGTCAAGCCACCACGTGCCTCCAACTTATAAGTTGAAGCCTTGGGACTCTCAACTTATGAGGCGAGTCTCCTAGAGTCCAATATATTCTCAACTAATGAGTTGATTCCCACTTAACACCCTAATAATCCTCTAGTTTATAAACCAAGCTTCACATTCATAACAGACATTCACATGTTTCATATGGCGTATCTATCAACAATCACAATGCATTATAATACATTCACACAACAGTCATAAGCATAATCATAATTATGCACATTACAGTGTACCTAATCAAATATTCACAAACACAATTATAATCATGTCCATCAACAAAGTCAAAGCTTTATTCATCTCCACATTCATCACCTTGACTAAGCTATAATCATGCATTCACATAACAGGTGCAGTTTTCTTACCTTCAGTCCAAATGCGAGTTACTAACGACGGCCCTTTGAGTACGATCCCCGATTCGAGCCCTTATCGAAAACCTAGTCACAACCGTAATAAGGAAGTTCCATCAACAACAGATAAATAAAAGCTTCCAGACCAAGTAGAATTGATCCCGAATCCAAATGGTTAGGTTCCCAATCTGAAAATCCCATCTAAGCCAATTTTCCCATTAAGGGTCGCGGCCCCTCACACCCGAGCCGCGGCTCGCCTCTAATTCAAGAGGCTCGGCCTCCCTGCAAACCAACGCGCATCACGGCGTGCCCCTGAGGCACCGCGGCCCGCCCCTGCCACCGAGCCCTGCTGGCTCACAATTCCCTTCGCAGGCCGCAACTCACCATAAAAGAGTCGCGGCCCAGCCCCACGAACCCAGAAATTTCTGGGTTTTTCTTCAACCGAACCCAACCTAAACTCATCCAATTTCATCCCACTCCTCCAATTTAATTCCCACAAGCTATATACTCATTCTCACCAATCAAACTCAACTAATTATCATGGTACAACTCATCAAAATCCCCAAACCCAACCTCCCATCTTTCAAGCATGCATAAACACCATAGTTCTAAATAAACCAGCTGAACTAACTTAATAACTTTTAGTTTAGAATCTCACCTCAGCTGAGATGAATCACTTGATCTAAGCCTTGTTTTCCCCAAGCCTAACACCTTGATTTCCCAAGCTTTACCCTTCAATTTCCCAAAAACAACTCAAGCATCCATGGAGCATAAAGAGAACGTGAGAGAGAGAAAGAGAGTGCTGCTGCTGTTTTCCTTTAATTCCTTAGCCTTCTCAAACATTCCCAGCTTATCTTACATTACCCTTTTAAGAGAAAATGACCATTTTGCCCCTCACCCTTAGCTTATACCTCAAATGTTCACAAGGGCAATTTTGTCCTTTGTCTTAAATCCCACTATCCACAATTTGCATCCAATAATTCCCGCTACTTCTAATTTTCTCACACGGTTACCAATAAATTTTCCCATTACCCACTAATTCCTGGTAATGTACTAAATCAATAAAATACCCCTAAGCTTACCCCGAGCTGGGTATTAAAACCCCGTTGTGACTTTTCCGCTAACTTGCTCATCGGGATCGCCTCTCGTCGAGTAACCCAAATATATCCACATAATAATGTGGTCTCAATCACACAAACACACATTTGCATTTATTCCCCGAATGAGTCAAATTACTAAAATACCCTTCTTATAAGAAACGGGCCCACATACACATATTTAATATCTCTAACATGCAATCATAATTATATTATTATATAATTCACATAATAACTCAATTATTGCCTCACGGCCCCCTAATCCAGGCACTAAGCCACATTAGGAAATTTGGGATGTTACAACTATCCCCTCCTTATAGGAATTTCGTCCTCGAAATTTTACCTGAACAGCTCGGGATATTGATCTCGCATAGTTGACTCCAACTCCCAGGTCGTCTCCTCGACCTTGCTATTCCTCCATAATACCTTCACTAAAGGTATAACTTTATTCCTCAGGACCTTGTCCTTCTTGTCTAATATCTGGACTGGCTGCTCCTCGAAGGACAAATCTGTCTGCAACTCCAGATCATCATAACTCAGCACATGAGTCTCGTCAGAAACATATTTCTGTAGCATCGAGATATGAAACACGTTGTGCACAGCCGACAACGCCGGAGGTAATGCCAACCTATAGGCTACCTGACCGATTCTTTCTAGAATCTTAAATGGTCCTATGAATCTAGGGCTCAGCTTGCCCTTCTTGCCAAATCTTCTCACCCCTTTGAACGGTGAGACTTTAAGAAAAACATAGTCTCCCACCTGAAACTCCACGTTCCTACGCTTCGGATTCGCATAACTTCTCTGTCAACTCTGTGATGCGAGCATCCGAGCTCTGATCTTTTCTATTGCTTCATTGGTCCTCTGAACTGCCTCATGACCCAAGTATCTGCGCTCACCCAACTCATCCCAATGAATAGGTGATCTGCACTTCCTACCATACATCATCTCATAAGGAGCCACTCTTATGGTCGCCTAATAATTATTGTTGTAGGAAAACTCTATCAGAGGTAAATACTTACTCCAAGATCCCTCAAAATCTAGTACACATGCTCTCAGCATGTCCTCCAGTATCTGGATAGTCCTCTCAGACTGACCATCGGTCTTAGGATGATACGCTGTACTAAACTTTAGTTGCGTGTCCATTGCCTTCTGCAAACTTCCCCAGAACTTGGAAGTAAAAGTAGGATCTCGATCTGACACGATCGACCTCGGAGCTCCATGAAGACGTACTATCTCTTTAACATAGAGATCCGCATACTGGTCAACGGTATAGGTTGTCCTCACTGGTAGAAAGCGAGCTGATTTAGTGTATCTGTCCACTATCACCCATATTGAATCATGCTGACCCACTGTCTTAGGCAATCCCACCACAAAATCCATTGCGATGTCTTCCCACTTCTACTCTGGAATGTCTAAGGGTTGTAATAATCTTGCAGTTCTCTGATGTTTAGCTTTGATCTGCTGACACGTCAGACACTTGGCTACATATTCAATTACATCACCCTTCATCCCCGACCGCCAATACAAAGTTCTTAAGTCCTGATACATCTTGGTGGTACCGGGATGCAAGGAATACGGGGTGGTATAAGATTCATCCAGAATCTCTCGTCTAATAACATCATCCATCGGAACACAAATCTGACCCTTGTATCTTAGCAGGCCCATGTCAGATATAGAATAGTCCCTAGCTGCTCCAGTTAGAACATCCTCTCTAACCTTCACCAATTGTGGCTCTTGTAATTGACTCTCCTTTATTCTTTCTAAGAGAGTAGACTGTAGGGTAATGTTGGCCAACTACTAACTCAATCCCTACTCTGGTCATATCCTCTGCTAACTCCTTGGATATCTATCTCACGCTATACAACTGCCCTAGACCTCTCCGACTTAGGGCATCATCCACCACATTGGCTTTCCCTGGATGATAAAGAATATCACAATCATAGTCTTTCATCAATTCCAACCAACGCCTCTGTCTCATATTCAAATCCTTCTGTGTAAAGAAGTACTTGAGGCTCTTGTGGTCTGTATATATCTCACACTTCTCTCCATAAAGGTAATGCCTCCATACCTTCAATGCAAAGACCACTGCTGCCAACTCCAAATCATGAGTTGGATACCTCTGTTCATAATCCTTTAACTGTCGTGATGCATAGGCAATCACCTTCTCTGACATGCACGGGCCCACATACACATATTTAATATCTCTAACATGCAAACATAATTATATTATTATATAATTCACAAGATAACTCAATTATTGCCTCCCGACCCCCTAATCCAAGCACTAAGCCACATTAGGAAATTTGGGATGTTAAAGATCGGTTCTCCATTGGCAGAGGATTTTGCTGTCCGCCTCTCTCCTCCTACTGCCGACCATTGTTCCTCCTACCAGAGTCCACCTCATTATAATCATGGACATCTCTGAATTGCGACTTATGAGTGTGCGATTTGCTGTACGCACTGTTCCCCTCTCTTCCTACTGGTATGTCTCAATAGACAGGGGGAGACCTGCATTGGTCGTCAAGTCCTCTGACATTACTATGTCGTGGGGGATCCTGGACTGGAGAGCCTAAGTCCACATGTCTTCTGCTTCCTGAGGGACATTGTCCCCTACTAGGAGGGTTCTAGGCCCTGTCTGGCATTTAGGGCTTCTGGGATGCTGCTAGGCCATATTTTGCCTGTGTTGCTGAATGTCATCTCGACAAAATCGAGAGGGTGGTCGCTGTTAGTTGTTTCTGTTAGGATTTTGGGCTGGTCTTTCCTATTGAGCAGCGGGAGGTTGCTCTGGTCCTTGAGGACTTATTGGGTGTGATTGAATGTGATGATACTGGGGATGCTCTGACTGCAGATTTTGTTGAGGGTGAGAGCTGGGTGGCTGATCTGGTTGGGAGGTAGGTGTAGGTTATCCTCGAGCCAACTGAATGGCCGCTTCTAAAGCTGTTGTGGCATCTCTCTGCCAATGATCCATGTCAGCTTGCCGTTCATTCAGCTCTTAGCGCTACCGATCAATCTCCCTTTGCTGCAGCACCATCGTTTCAGCCACATTCTCTTGATTAGCTCTCGAGTAGCTAATTCTTCTTAGAATACAATCAAAGTTGTTCGCAACGTATCAGCATCCATCTCTTCTTCTTCTAGCTCTACCTATGGCTTGTCCTCTGCTACATCTTGTGGAGGATGATGATTTGGCATACTTCCAGATGTCTGCCCTGTCTAACCCGTTTTCCTGGAGGTTTTTGCCATTGTTTATCTTGAAGGTCTTGAGTTCAGCTCTCAAGGAAAGCACCAAAACGTTGACTAACAATTTATCCAACGACACGGAGTCACTAAAACAATAAAGATTTATAAGATCAATGCAAGAACTAAACAACACAAAGATTTATTGGTAATGACCTACGTCCACTTAGTGTTTCTATTGATGTACTCTGAAACCTGCGATCAGTAAACTAGGGTTCACTGAGTTTCACAAGCTTCAAAAATTCGTGTATAAAAACCACTAGCTCTCTCTGAATGCAAATTATTTCCCCCCTTGAAATGAATCCCCCAAGTCCTATTTATAGGCTCAAGGATGTACATAAGGGCCGGTGGGCCGTGTTTAAACTTTGTTACAAGCATATTTGAATAATAACAGATTTCGTAATAGTTACACATAAAGAGGGTCAAATATCTTAGAAATATCTGACTTATAAATGTATTTGAAATCTGGTTTCATTACTATGATCAGACCTGGTCGCATATGTCAGCACATCTTCTTTCTTACTGTCCAACATCTTTCTTGAATCCATCGAGCATCTTGTTATTCTGTTCATTGGTCAGCCATACTATCATCACTAAATAGTCACATGCTATCCACGTGCATTCCGATCGTGCCACATCAGCAAGCAAATATTTTTTTGGCTAAACAATGATATATTCCATACTTGTGCTAGATATATTAAGCTTATAGTTAACATATAGATTAGTTAAATAATATTTAGCGCTTTAAGACTCATAAAATATTCTCTAATTAATTAGAATATTTACTTAGATAGAATAATTAAGTTATGAATAATACATAAACAATTTTGTGGTTAACATGGGAAAGCAAGAAACTGGGACAATGTTCAATCTAGAACAATTTTAATGATCTTCAGACGACCACACTAGGAACACTCTTAGTGATTGCCTATTATGTTGTTGCATAATTGTTCTTAGGAATTAAGTAGAGCCTAAAACATAATGTCTAGTGAACCATATAATTTTAAATAATTAAGGAGTAGCCACAACATCTTTAATTATATAAAATTATATATTAAGCTAATTAGGATCACATAATGGACATAAATTGTGATTGGTTATATAGATATAACAATTTTACCCCACAGGAATTTTATTATATTTATATAATTAATTAAGATATTGTATTAAATTAATTTTTCTTAATCTACCCACAGGAATTATGATAATTAATTTAATAGTTTTATCATAAAGTTTATTTGGATAGAAATATTAAACCTTAAGTTTTATGTTGCTTGATCAATCTATCATAATGTACATTCAATCTTATTAATTTAAAAATTTAGCCCACAGACAATTTTTGTTTGATTAGATTTCATATTCAACATGTTTATACATTGGTAAAAACATGGTTTCATCAAGCTCAATTCTTTAGATTCTTAAGTTTGTAATCCTATTCATGCAGTTTCTCAATCCGCCTCTAGTTTTGCTGCTATCCTAACCGAAGTTTCTGGCTTAGGGGTGACAATTTCAAAATATGGAAGGAGAGAGTTCTTTTCAATTTAGGATGTGCAGACATGGACTACGCAATCACGAATGATGAACTTGCTACAATCAATGAGACCAACACTGATGATGAGATCGCGCTGCGTAACAAATGGGAGCGATCCAACCGTCTGAGTATCATGTTCATCATGACGAAGATTCATGTAGGAATGCGTGGATCGGTGGAGCATCATAAAAAAATCAAAGACTTGATTAAGGCCATCAACGATCAGTACAAAAACTTTGACAAGCTTCTTTGCAACACTTTCATCATGCAGTTCTAATCATCAAGGCTCACTGGAGTTAAAGGCGTATGTGAGCACATCACCAAGATGAGAGACATCGCTAAACAACAGAAGAAGTTCAATGTGGTGATAGGTGACTCATTCCTAGTTCTTTACATCCTTAACAATCTTCCCTCCCAATACACGTCTTTCAAAATTTCCTACAACACACATAAGGACGAGTGGAGTATCAATGAACTGATAAACATGTGTGTACAAGAAGAAGGAAGGTTTCTGATGGAGAAAGGAGTAAGCGCTCACATGGCAACTCAGGGAAGCAGAAGACAATACAATAGGCAAATTAAGATAGTGAGATCAGATAGATGTGGAGAATATTATGGTAGATACACTGAGGATGGACAAGCACCTGGTCCATTTGCGAGGTTTCTTGAAGAAAATGGGATTTTTGCCAAATACACCATGCCTGGTGCACCCGAGAAAAATGGTGTTGTAGAAAGAAGAAACCAAACACTATTGGACATGGTGCGGAGTATGCTTAGTAGCAACTCCAAACTTCCTAAATATGTGTGGACCGAAGCTCTAAAAATGGATGTGTACATATTAAATCGTGTTCCAACCAAGGCTGTCTTAAAAACACCTTTTGAATTACGGAAAGGTTGGAAACCGAGTTTGCAACATGTACGCGTTTGGGGATGCCCATCTGAAGTTAGGGTGTATAATCCACAAAAAAAAAACTGGACCCTAGGACCATAAGTGGGTATTTCATTGGATATGATGAAAGGTCTAAATGTTACATATTCTACTATCCATCTCATAGGACTAGGATTGTGGAATCAAGAAATGCAAAATTTCTTGAAAATGACTTGATTAGTGGGAGTGATCAATCAAAGGACTCAAATTCCGAGAAAGATCATTCAGAACCTTCCACCTCAGTATCAATAATCATTGTGGTTCAAAACATCCCTCAAGTTCAAATGGATGATGAACAGCATCAACAAGTCATTAAAAATCTACAAGTCGATGATGAAGTTCCAATGGATCAAGATATTCACAAATTTCCTACAGTTGATGAGAAACCAGCTGAACCACCAGGTCCCCAAGAGCCCGCTGGTATAGCATTAAGTAGATACACTAGAACGACAAAGCCAACGATTCCTAGTGACTACATTGTGTATTTTCAAGAATCTGACTACAATATTGGAGCCAAAAATGATCCAGAAACGTTTTCACAAGCCATGGATAGCGAAGAATCAAAATTGTGG
Organism: Humulus lupulus; assembly: GCF_963169125.1. Classification (NCBI taxonomy): domain Eukaryota; kingdom Viridiplantae; phylum Streptophyta; class Magnoliopsida; order Rosales; family Cannabaceae; genus Humulus; species Humulus lupulus. The sequence continues at coordinate 246,498,809 of NC_084802.1, forward strand.
CACAATGCCATAAATGAAGAAATAAATTCTATGAAGAGCAACGGAGTCTGAGATCTTGTTGAGTTACCTAATGGGGTGAGGGTCATTGGGTGTAAATGGGTCTTCAAAACAAAGAAATATTCATTAGGCAACATTGAGAGACATAAAGCAAGACTCGTTGCTAAGAGATTCACGCAAAAAGAAGGAATTGATTACACAGAGACCTCTTCTCCTGTTTCTAAAAAATATTCCCTTAGTGTAATCTTGGCATTAGTTTCTCATTTTGATTTAGAGCTACAACAAATGGATGTGAAAACTACTTTCTTAAATGATGACCTAGAGGAGGAGGTATAGATGAAACAACCAGGAGGATTCTCCTCCAGTGATGGTGAGCACTTAGTATGCAAGCTTAAGAAGTCCATCTATGGATTAAAATAAGCATCCCGCTAATGGTATTTAAAATTCCATAATGTCATATCTTCCTTTGGATTTGAAGAGAATGTCATGGATCAATGTATGTACCAGAAGATCAGTGGGAGTAAGATTTATTTTCCTGTTTTATATGTGGATGATATTCTACTTGCGACCAAAATATAAAGGTTTTCTCCATGAGGTGAAACATTTCCTCTCGAAGAACTTTAAGATGAAGGATATGGGCGACCCATCTTATGTCATTGGCATTAAGATCCATCGAGACAGACATCGAGGTGTCTTAGGTTTATCTCAAGAAGCCTACATCAACAAAGTTTTAGAGAGATTTCGGATGAAGGATTGTTCACCAAGTGTTTCTCCAATTGTTAAGGGTGATAAATTAAATTTGAGCCAGAGTCCGAAGAATGATTTTGAAATGGAATAAATGAAGAAAATCCCCTATGCTTCTGTTGTTGGAATCTTAATGTATGCTCAAGTGTGCACAAGACCTAACATTGCATTTGCTGTCGGAATGTTAGGAAGATACCAGAGTAACCCGGGAGTAGACACTGAAGAGCTGCAAAGAAAGTGATGAGGTACCTCCAAGGTACTAAGGATTACGAAATGATGTTCAGACGAACCGACAATCTAGAAGTAGTTGGCTACTTAGATTTGCTGGTTGTGTTGACTCACGTAAATCAACCTCTAGTTATGTGTTTATGTTTGTCGGTGGAGTTGTATCATGGAGAAGTACCAAACAGACATTGACCGCTACTTCTACTATGGAGGCCGAGTTCGTTTCCTATTTTGAGGCTATATCGCATGGTGTATGGCTAAAGAGTTTCATTTCAGGTCTTAGAGTTGTAGATTCAATTTCTAGGTCACTTAAAATGTTTTGTGACAGTTTAGCTACTGTATTTATGGCTAAGAAAAAAAAGTGGTAGTCGAAGCAAGAACATCGACATTAAGTACTTACCTGTTAGAGAACGTGTTAAAGAAAATAAAGTGGTCATTCATCACATAAGCACTAAATTGATGATAGTTGATCCTTTGACGAAAGGCTTGCCACCTCACTAATTCAAGGATCATGTAGTGAACATGGGACTTGGTTCCCTTATGTAGTTTTAATTGTACAACTGAAGTTATTATCACTGAAACTCTTATTTTGATGTTTTCTCATATTTATGCGCATTTTAATTTATTTGAGAAAATTGTATCTTCACAGTACCTGAATAAACATAGGGTTTATTCACTAAGCTGCATTGCGACATAAAGTTTATTGTTGAGTAATAAATTTATTATAATACATGGAATATAATACTCGTCATAAAAGATGGCCTATCGCTAGGATTCATGTGTTTGTTACTTAACAAGGATAATCATTGGGCTTAAGTGATACTTTAGTTTAAATGCAGACCAAGTGGGAGAATGACACAATATATTATTATATTAATTAGAATTACCAAATACCATTAATTCCAATTAATTCTTAATAAAGTCAATATTGAGATTAATTGACAGATTGTAACGACCTGAAATTACTAGTAAGGCTTAAGGGTCTTGATTAGTATGTCGAGAGGGAATAATTGGTTTATGTGTGATTTAAATGATTAAAGACATGATTATTTGATAAGCATGCTTACATGATTATATGGATATATGAGATGCATGATTATGAGTATTGGTATGCATGTTAGATTATAAGGGCATATTCGTAATTTTGTCCCGTTGAGGGCATAAATTTAATTATTTGCAATAATTGTTGAGACCACATTATTATGTAGATATATTTGCAGCTTGTGGCTCGAGGCAATCCTAGTGACCGGTTAAGCGTTATAGTCACGGTGGAGATTTATACCCGGCTCGGGGGGAGCCTAGGGGTATTTCTGGGAACTTGGGAAATATATTAGAGACTATTGGACATTGAGGAAAATAATTGGTGATTAGTTAGGTGTCGGGATTTAAGCGGTAATTATTAGGGACACTTGATGAATTAGCGGGAATTGGGATCAAATGACCAAAAAATGCCCTTAAAATGTTTAAAGGCTTAGGTTTTAATGGGAGGGCAAAATGGTCATTTGATGGGTAAAAAGAGGATAAGGGTCTTTCTGCCTTTTTAGACTTAGTGGGATTTGAAGAAGATGTTAGAAGCTGAAGGAAATAAAAGAAAGAAGAAAAACAGAGAGACTCCTCTTTCTCTCCCTATCGATCACTTCCTCTCTCACTCTCCTTGAGGATTTTTGAAGCTGTAATTCAGAGGAAGCTTAGGCTAGAGCTTGGGGCTTGGGTTCTTGGTGAAGCTAGAAGATTTAGCAGGAACTAGCTACCCAACTAAGGTAAAGTTTAAAACTTTTGATGAGTTTTTTGAGTTTGTTGGAGTTGATTTCTGAACTAGAACTTTGGATGGAAATTAAAGGATTTGAGCTTTGGGAACTGAGGAGCTAAAGGCTGGAAGGGCATAGAGAGCAACATAGGGTCGAATTCCCATTAAAGGTAACAATTTTGGACTTGATCATTTGAGTTTCTGGTTTTTCTGTTGAGTTTTTGAGCTTCAAACTCAATTCTTGTTTTTTTTGTGTTTAATGATGCATGTGGCCAAGTTTGATGTTGTTGGGCCATGTGGGATGAGATGTAGTGGATGGTAGGCTTAATTTGAAGTGTGGTTGAGGTTTGGAGGGGATTTATGGAGTTTTGGCTAGGGGAAATTCGAAGGAAAAACTCAGGGGAGTTTCTGGTGCTAACTGTAGCGCTGTAGCGGTAGCAGTAGAGCGCTATAGCACTATGCCTAGGTTTCCTGGGGGATTTTTCTTCTGTTTGTAGCACTGTAGCGCCCACCTTGTGGCACTGTAGCGCTACCCTGCCTTCAGAAATGGATTTTTGGGTATTTTTTTAGGGTTTTTGCTTGGGGGCTCGGAATTTGATTCCACCACCCCGTTTGGTAGAATTGGGACTTCCCGAGGGCTCGGGATTGGTCCCGAGGTTAGGTTTCAGAATTGAATGTTAATGAGGGTTCCATGTTGCGTTTGTGACTAGGTGTATGCTAGGGCTCGGACGGGATCGTGCTCAAGGATCATTTCAATTAACCAAAGCATTCGAAATCAAAGGTAAGAAACTACACCCGATTTTGTGATTATGTTGGGACTAAGAGTTCCCTATACTTGTATGTGATGTCATAAGATGGTATTATGCCACGGGAACATTTGATAAATGACCTAAGAGTGTCGGAATCAACATTTGCGCACAGGACGCAACTCGGCCATTGGTAGCTGAGGTTAAGTACGTAATCACTGAGCTCGGCCTAAGTGAGCCGGAGTCAGTAGGATAATCTGAGGGTGTGGCCTAAGGGCGTCAACCCTGGATATTGTGTGACATGTTTATTGTTGTTTATCTGATGATTGTGACAAGTTTGTTATCTGGATGATTTATTATTGGCTTGTAGACTGATATCTTTGATTATGTGGGCAGTATGACCTATTGTATATCTGATTGATGATTTGTGAATTATCTCTCTGTTGATTGTCGCATATGTTATGCATTATAGTTTTCTTTCTAGGCCTTGGCTCACGGGTGCTACATGGTGCAGGTAAAGGCAAGGGCAAGATGAACCAGTCCTGAGTTGGAGAGCTCTGGGGCTGAATGTACATAGCCAGCTGATCGGCCGCCACGGTCAATGAATGGCACAGGGACAGGAGAACCTCAAACGTCTATTTTGCCCTTAGAATGGCCAGTAGTTGTATATATCCTGGAATTTTGTAAGATGTCCTTAAACTCTATTTCTTTTGGGATCCCATGTATGAAATATTCATTTAAATGAAATGTATCTTTTACGACCAAAATCTTTTAACCCTAGTTCAATTATAGTTTCAGTAACACGTTTCTAACTAAATGACTTGATTAGCAAGTCTTGCACCTTTATAAACACACAGTGTAACGGTCTTGGCTACCCAGGGCATTACAAATATATTCTCAATATGATTAGCATTTAAGATAGTTACTCAATATTGAGCTACCCAATATTTCATATCATATTCAATGACAAATATTTTGACATTAATTTTGTTAGAGACCTTGATGGAAGGTCTCACCTGTATAAATATAGGGTTCTGGTTCCCAAGCTCATTGCTCATTCTCATATTCCATCTAAAGAGCTAGTGAGAGCTTGGAAGTCCATTACCCTATCTAATTCTCTTTTCCTTTTCTTTTGCAGATCTAAATACTTTAGATCGAGGTTATCAAATCAATGACTGGAAGTATAATTTATCGATCTCCTTTATTTTATTTTTTTTGTAACAATCCTATACAGTTTTATTCCGCATATTAGAGTTGTTAATGCATCTAGATTAATTTAATCTAATATAATATTGCAGGGGTGCTTATTAATGACCAAACCTTCTTTTTCTCCAGTTCAGTCAAACGAAAACAACAACAAAAATATGATGTTGCGGCATGCAATTTCTGGAATAGTAATATGCCTTCGACACACAAGAAAACTGAAGAAAGGATGTCGAATATATCATTACCAAAAAGAGAAAAATCATAATTATGGAATAGTACTTCATTCCAAATTTCGGATCCGATAAATTTGAGAAAAGAAATCTGTAAAAAAATTTAAGGCACACAAACAGAAATGTTAGAGTGTTGCGCACATCATTTTGCATGAATCACAAGCTCCACGTGCACAAAATTTATTGGCTCAAAAATAGTCCTACTAGTAAGGTTTAAAGCAACCCCCTTATACCAGAATTTCCCTGTATATTTATAGGGGAATTCTCCTATACTCCTATAGGGATTTCACTTTAAGCCCTACCGGTAGGGCTCTCAGTGTTTCTCGACCCTTGAACAGTTTTCGGCGTGATTTTGTTATGACCGTGTATATTGTAGCTTTTAGAGCATCTTGCAGATTTTTAGAAAATTCCGAATAGTTTACAGTACCGAAAACTTAGTTCAAACATGTTGATTTCTACGGGCATAAAAAAAATTAGTCACGCGTGCAACATCATGTTTGAACCAAGTTTTCGGTACTGTAAACTATTCGGAATTTTCTGAAAATCGTGTTGATGCTCTAAATAGCTACAATATACACGGTCATAAAAAAAAAATTGTGCCGAAAACTGTTCAAAGGTCGAGAACACTGAGAGCCCTAACGGTAGGACTTAAAGTGAAGCCCCTATAGAAGAATTGTCCTATATTTATATACCAGAAATCTAATTTGTCAATCTTGAATACAATATAAATTAAAAACATCTATAAATGTTGTGAACAAATCTAAATGCTGTAATGATAGCTATTAACGATCGTTGACCAACCTAAAATTAGGAGACCCAAGTGTTAATAATAACGTATTTGCATTACATAAATGGCTTACGTAGAGGGGCATGCTTAATATACAAATATGACCATTCCAAATTGCTATAATATGTAAAATGTAACCAAATTTATTTCACAATATTATATATATGTACGATTTACATTTTAACCAACCTAATAATAAGAAGTATATATCTCTTCTATATATAAAGTGTGTATATAATGAAATTTTTTTGTTTTAACGATTTTTTATTTTTTTTCGTTAACTTTAACGAAATATTTTTATATTTAACATAATATTTTTATATTTAACGGTAGATTACAAATATGATTTAAACATAAATAAAATTAAATAAATTAATTAATTAATTCAAATATGATATTTTTGAGATATTTTACGATGATAATTATTTAAAATAAACCATATATTTTATAATTTAAATAAAATTTAATTAAATTTAAACTTAATATTATATTAAACATATAATATATAATATTTTGTTGTCACAGCCAAATTAAAAAACTAGAACAAACATAAACTTAAACAAAAATAAATAAATTAATTAATTAAAATATGATATTTTTAAGATATTTTGAAAATCCTAAGTTTTAGCCTATCTTTCCAGTTTTACAATCTTCATCTTGATTTATGCTTGAATATTAACTACACAATTATAAGAGTTGACACACAAAAATTACAAGCTTCATCTGCACTGAAAACACATTTCAGCCAACTAATGCTTGGGTTCCCTGAACAAGGGTAAAAACTCTCACTATATTCAGAAGTAATTTTACATAAACCAGTTCAAGATTCAATATGTAAAAACTGTACAAACTATCTCAAAATACAGTGAAGCTATTTACCCTAACCAACCAAATCCCTTGGTTATAAATGCAAGATCCCCTTGCTTCAATGTTGAACTCCCTTCAACAATGTCTCAAACCCGAAAACCTTCGGATCTATATCATCAAGACCCAGCTGAACACCTTCAGCAATCACAGCTTGATTCCAGTGCTTGCACAGAAAACTTCGACCATCTTCAATGGAGTTTCTTGCCAACACCTGCAAAAATCAGTGAAAGAAAAAGAAAGAAAACAGAGCAAAAATATCCAATCCAATCTATCGAACGAAGAGAGTTGGTTGTAACTAATTAACCAGCCCAATATATATCCTTGGCTGCAATTAGGTATAATCCTGAACCAACTAACAGCTGTAACTTACTAACAACCTTATTTTACACACTTGCTGACGTGGACTCTAACTAAAAACGAATAAACTCCAGACATAACAAAAGTCCATTCCAGATGCGACTGGACCTAATTTGTCATATACAAAATATTGGCCTTTACAATCTCCCCCTTGACAAATTATGGTCAATGACAAAAAAAATGTAAATCAAAAGATTAACTATGCAACCAATAAAAGTCTGGTCAAACAGTAAACAGAGTCTTAAACAGCCAAAATACGAACAAAATATAAAAGAGTATGTGAAAGTAGTAAAGAGAGTTTTAAGCGATCAAAATAACAAAAAGTAACACATGATCAAAGCGACAAGAGAAGTAATAGAGGTTCATCTCCCCCTTCATTGAGCATAATCTTCCAGCACAATCAATTGATAGCGGCAGCTGATTGCTCCCCCTGGAGAGTTGCAGTCGAATCAGGAGCCTTAGGAGAGGCATCAGGAGGCGTAGGTGCAACAGAAGAGTCTAACACTATGACAGCAGGAGGCACTAGAGATGAGACTGGAGGCACAGGAGATGCAACTGGAGTAGTGGACTCCCCCTGAATAGGAACCGAAGACGCAGGAGGCACTGAAGATTCACCGAAGGAATCCCGATGAAACGGTGGAGAAGAAACATCTATCGATGGCGATAACTGAGAGCCATATTCAGTCTGAACTACCAGAGCCTTGACCACATGTACAAGCTTGTACATCGATGCTTCAAAAGCCTTTTGTTGCTTTTGATCTTTCTTGTACCGTTTAGTAAATGCCTTGAACTCAGTATACAACTGGACTTGCCAACTAGAATCCGACAGACCTTTAAACATAGGAGCTTGGGGCTTAGACGGATGTGAAGAAGAAGGAGCAGCAGAGGAGACCTTCCTGTTGAGAGTGGCCAGAAATCCTTTACACAAAATAGGATTGGGAACCTGGAAATCATGAGTAGTCAGCGGTGGTTTGGCAGGCTGAATAATCTGCTGAATCAAGCTCGGAAAGGGTAACTTGTTTCGAGTACCAGTTGAGGAGGCGACATCAACAATACGATCATAAATGAGCGTGGCCAAATCAATAGACACGCCTGTACCCATAGCATATAAAAATTTCCCAATCTCAAGGGTAATAGATGAAAGGTGAGAATTGGGAAACCAATTATAGAGGGCCACACGATGCAGAACCCGATAGAAGGGAGTCAATTTAGTCACAGGAATCTCATGATTCCCCCACACATAATCAGGCTGGCCAGTTTAAACATGACCCATTGTAGATTGATCTGGACAATATGACTTATTATATTCAGGTTTAAGAACTTTTGGAACCTTTAGTGCACGAGATATAGTGGATGGTGCAAATTTGATACGACTACCCCGAACAAATGCAGTAAGACAATCCTCATTTTTCCCATCGACAACAGACCTATCTAAATTTGCATAAAATTCCCTAATGAGAATGGGATGAGGGGACACCAATTTAGACACGGTATTAACCCAATGCCTAGACTGTAAAAGTTCAACTAACTCAGGAAAATCTTCTAAAACAACAGTATATTCAGGCCACGCGTCGCGCACAGCAAACCATCTCTGATAGTGCGAGGCCTTGGTTGCATCAACAAAGTATTGAATAGATGATGGACCAACAAACAACACAGAATCCTTAGAACTAGAGGTAAGCTTGGACTTTTTAGGAGAGGGTGCAACTGGAGTGTCCTTGGGCTTACGTTTTGGAGCCGATGGTTTGGGGAGAGGTGAGGACTCATGCATTTTTGCTTTTCCTTTGGACCGCATAGGAACACGGGGCTTGGGGGTGGGTGTGGGTTGAGGTTTGGATTGGGGTGTTGGTGTGGATTGGGGTGCTGGTTTGGGTGGGGGTGGGAGTTTGGGTTTGGGTTTAGAGGCAGACCGAGTCTTGGGGTTTGTGGTTAAGGACGGCTTAACAGGCGACTTAGGAGAAGGAATAGATGGTGTGGTTGGGGTCGGCAATGGAGAGGATGGAACAGGGGAGGACGCAGACTCGGCAGAGGAACGAGTAATGTGTTTAGGGGACTTACCAACAGAAGAAGGCGGACGGGCATGGAGTACTTTGTCCGAGGGACTGACGGTAGGAACAGACGCAATCACCACCTCGGGAAGGGACGGCGACAGAGATGACTCTGTGACGGTAGGCAGAACCGGAACAATAGCCATAGCCACACTAGGATCAGGAGCAGGAGACACAACTCGACTGGGTGATGTGGTGACTGCAGGTGGCACAGATGCATCCACAGAGGATGAGATAGCCACCTCCGGAGAAGGACAGACCGGCACATCGGCGACAGGAGAAGACCAGAGATGGGAACGACGACGATTGGCTCTTTGCTTCATAATGCCGAATTGTTTAGGGTTTCTACAATTGGACCACTGTAAACACAACTCACACGAGCTCAAGGGATGTTATATTTATAGAAAGACCTTATAAATTCCCTTACAAGAAATTGACCGTGCAAAAAGAATGACAAATCCCATTAAAAAATAACCCACACTAATATATGAAAGACCAAATTTGACATTTAAAAAAAAAAAAAAAAAACAGGAATAGAATCCAAACAACCAACATTAAGAAAAAAAAAACTTGAATGGCAGTAGAGATTTAGGAACAACAACTCTGATAAGCTCAACATGGATTAAAATATCTGATCAAAATAACACATCATGCTTACAATAAAAAATGGGAAAAGTCTGTGAAATATACACACTGAAAAAAAAAACACTGCCTAATTAAACACACAAATTTTTCTTAACAAGAGATTTGAGCCATTATTTTCATTTGTGTGTGCAAAAAGACCTCATGAGGACCAAAATCATTAATTGGTCCACTCACTCAACATGAAAAAAAAACTTTTTTTATTTAATTTTTTTTAATATATCCTCTTTTGACAACAAACACTCTGAGTTTTCCAAATACCTAGCACTGGCTTTCACTCATCATCAGAGATGTAGCCGTCTCCTTTTCTTTTTAGTTTGCTCATCAAACACCAAGAGGAGGAGCAAACTCCTCAGGGCTTATGATGGTACAAAGGAAGCTCTTCCCATTGCATCCAATAATGGTAGCCTTTTGAGCTGGAGAAAATAAGAGCTCAAATCTAAATCTCGGAAAAAATAGTGTGATTAAGAAGCAGTGACCAAGAAACAAGTAATTCACACAAACAAGTTAAAATTAATGCACAAAATTCCACCCAGCCTCCGCGCCATTTCTCCTTCCACCCAGCCTCCGCGCCAATCTCCTTCCACCCAGCTAGTCGGCTCTTTGTTTGATATGTTGCCAAATCTGTAAAGTATTAATGCTCACCATGTATTCATTCGGGTTAATAGGATTTACGTATTCATGAATTTTTGGCTTTATAATCTGAGTCTGAAAGAATGAAAACAGAAGAGATTATTATCTTACTTAGTGACTAATTCAAATTAAAGTTGAGGCGTGAGAACTGCTTTCCCTCTCTCCATGGCGAGGAAGAAGAAGGCAATTCAGAAGCCTGTTACTCCATCATCAAAGAGTGGGTTTGATTCATCTTCAGGGAAGGATGTGCGTGGTGAAGAAGGGATTACTAAGAGTCTGAATGTTGAGCACACGAGTGAAGATTTCTTTGCAGATTCTGTGGCTGATTTTACTGAGATTGTCGAAGAGGATGGTTTTGTATCTGCTAATGCTGGTAATGGTACTGAAGGTTTCAACCTGGATGAACCTGATAAGGTGAATTCAGGAGATGATCTTTCGTTTCAAGATCGGGCTAAGGACAAATGGTCCCAATTTCGGGACAATTTTTCGCAGCATAATGGAGTGAAATTAACCTATGAGGAACCTCTGTTCAGGGATGGGTTACCGATAGCTCAATTGGACCTGGAGGAAGTTGAAGAGCAGGCATCTTTTTGGAATACTGCTATAGTGTGCATTGTTCTAGGGGCTAATCCCCCGATTGCTGTTTTTGAAGGTTTCCTTCGAAGAATTTGGGGCAAACTTGGCATAGAAAGGGTGGCTAGGATGAATGCTGGGTTCACGATTGTTAAGTGTAGGGATATCTCAACTAGGGACCTGGTCCTTGAATCGGGAGTAATTCATTTTGACAGGAAGCCAGTTATTCTTAGGCCTTGGTCGACAGATATTGACACATTCCGTTTGGTGAAATCAGTCCCAGTTTGGATGAGATTACATGATTTGGGTCTCCAATACTGGGGTACCAAATGTTTGAGTGCTCTTGTTAGTACCATAGGCCGTCCTATGATGATTGATAAAATCACTAAAGATCGTTCAATGGTGAAATTCGCCAGAGTACTTGTTGATGTGGAAATCTCTGACAAGCTCCCTCACAGTAATAGTTTTGTGAATGAACGTGGGCAATTGGTTGAGCAACTTATTGAATTTGAATGGTTGCCTACAAAATGTTCGGTTTGTAAAAATCTTGGACATACTGCTTCTAGCTGTAGGAAGGAACAGAAAGAAGTGTGGCAACCAAAGAAGAAGCAAGGTGAAACTAGTGAGAAGACAGAAGATAATAGGCAGGGAGAGGTTGAACCAGATTCTGCTAATTTAGTCTTGACTTCAGAAGTTCCTGAGATGGCTAATAGTTCTTTAGTTGATGTTGGGAAGGATAATAATACATCTAAAGAAGTCCTGGACCAGGTATGGACGACTCCTAAAAGAGTTAGTGGTGTTAAGCATGTTAATGAGGTACCCCAGCCTAGCAAGGTCAATCAATTTAGTGTCTTACAAGCTGGACAACTGGAAGGTCGACAACAGGGTAAACTCTCTAAGAAAATTTCTGATGGAAGGAATAAATCTGCTCTGCTGGAATGTTAGAGGGCTGAACCATAGGAATAAGCAGAAATCCCTTCATGATTTCTGTAGATTTAATAAAGTAGGTCTGGGGGCGTTCCTTGAGACAAAGCTTAGGGGCCCTAAAATAGAGGATATGATGAATACTGTGTTTAGAGATTGGGACTTTTTATCTGTTCCGGTAGTTGAAGGAAGAATTCTCCTGGTTTGGAGAAAGGATATGATCAAAATTACATTTATTGATGTGGAAGACCAATTTATTCACTGTACTGTGAAGATCATGAGTGTTTTGTCCCCTTTTTTCTTAACAGTAATATATGGTAGGAATCATTTAGAGGAAAGGAAAAGGCTGTGGCATGCTTTAGATTCTCTGAGTTTGCCAGTTCAACCTTGGTTAGTTGCGGGTGATTTTAATGCTGTTTTTGATTTTGATGATAGGGTAGGTGGTCGGCCTATTACTGAGATAGAAAAGGAAGATGCTTGTAATTGGAGAGCTAATTGCTTGATGACAGAAATTCGTAGAATTGGTACTCAATTCACATGGTCCAATAAGAAGAAGGAGGGTTCTAGAATTTTTTCCAAATTAGATAGAGTCTTCAGTAATGAAGCTTGGACTGATATTTTTCCTTACTCAGAAGCTCATTTCAACTGGGATGTAATCTCTTACCATTGTTATTGTATTATTAAACCTGTTCTTGGTCAGGTTACAGGGTTGAAACCGTTCAAATTTTTCAATATGTGGACAAAACATGAGAAGTTTAGGGAGACTGTCCTGAACAGTTGGGGTACTACTGGGGTCTGTTCTGGTCTGCATGGAATTAGTCAGAAATTGACTAATTTAAGGTCTATTTTGGTTCAGTTTAATAAGACAACAATTGGGGATATACCAGGAAAGTTTCTTGCAGCCAAGGAAAAATACCAACTAGCTCAGTTTCGTCTTCAACAGCAGCCTCATTCTGAAGAGCTTCATAGAGCAGAGCAAGAAGCTTGTTCTGAGTTCATTCTCTATGCTAAAATGCATGAGAGCTTTCTCAGACAGCGGAGTAAAGTCACTTGGTTGAGATATGGAGATGACAACAGTGCTTTCTTCTATGCAACTCTAAAACAGAGGTTTGCTTTTAATTGAATTACTGCTTTTGTCAATGACCATGGGCAAATAGTTGATTGTTATGAGGATGTGATTAATCATTTTTTTAGTCATTTTGAAGGATTTCTGGGTAGTTCTAGTACAGCTTCTGCTAGGATTCAGCTGGATGTGATAAATGCTGGTAAAACTTTAAGCTTTGATCAGCAACTCAGTTTGGTTAGACCCTTTTCTAAGAAAGATGTTAAAGAGGCAATGTTTAGCATTCATTCTGTTAAGAGTCCTGGTCCGGACGGGTTTGGCTCAGGTTTTTTCAAATCTATGTGGAAAGATTTGGGTGATGAGGTAGCCACTGCTGTGTTGGGTTTCTTTGATTCTTGTAAGCTGCCTAAATCCCTCAACAGATCAGTCATTGCTCTTGTGCCTAAAACAGATTCTCCTTCTACTGCTATTGACTACAGACCAATAGCTTGTTGTAATACCTTATACAAATGTATCTCTAAGATGCTTTGTGTGAGGTTAGCTACTATTTTGCCCTTTCTTACTCACCAAAATCAGGGTGCGTTTATCAAAAACAGATCGATGGCCCATAATATATTCATCCTTCAAGATATTCTTAAGGGTTATTCTAGGAAGAGCATATCGAGTAGGTGTTTGGTCAAATTGGATATTAGAAAAGCTTATGATTCGGTGGATTGGTATTTCTTAGAGGATCTGCTCAATGCTTATTTTTTTCCTAGTAGATTTATAAGATGGATAATGGTCTGTTTGAAAGGAGTTTCTTATTCTTTGATTTTGAATGGTAGAATTCATGGTGCTTTTAGTGGGAAGAAAGGGCTGCGACAAGGAGAGCCAATCTCCCCTCTTCTCTTTGTTTTGATAATGGAGTATCTCACTCGGTTATTACTGTTAGCTTCCCAGCAAAAGGATTTCAGATTTCACCCTCTTTGTAAGCAATTGAATCTTGTTAATCTTTGCTTCGCGGATGACCTTTTACTCTTTTGTAAAGGTTCTCATACTTCAGTTAAGATTCTGATGGATGGTTTTCGTAGCTTCAGTAATATGTCTGGTCTGGTTATGAACATGACTAAGTCACATGTTTATCTTGGTGGAGTTCATTTGGAGGAAAGGAGGCAAATTCTAGCTAGTTTGGAGATTGAAGAAGGTTATTTTCCTCTGAAATATCTGGGCCTTTATCTTAGACCAACTAAATGGAGGGCTGAGGACTGTGGGCTCATTATTAAGAAAGTTCAAAGCAGGTTGCATTCGTGGTCTAGTAGACATCTCTCGTTTGTTGGGAGATCTCAACTTATACACTCTGTTTTGCTGGGTATTAGGACTTATTGGATGAGTATATTTTTACTTCCTAAAAAAGTTATCCAGGAAATAGATAGATTGTGTAGGAACTTTCTGTGGGGAGCTAGAGGAAACCGAAGTAAGGTTCATATGTCCTCTTGGGACCAGGTGTGCTTACCTAAATACTTAGGTGGGATTGGCTTTAAAGAAGGCTATAAATGGAATATAGTTCTGATGGCTAGGTACATCTGGGCTATTGCTACTAAACAAGATTCCCTTTGGGTCAAATGGATAGCTTGTGTTTATCTCAAGGGGCAGAATTTCTGGTCTTATCAATTACGGTATGATGTTAGCTGGTATTGGCAGAATCTCATCAAGCTGAGAGATGTTTTCACTGCTGATATGCTTCAGGATGCAATGACCAAGGAGAAACTGAACTTGTCTAGTCTGTATGAGCATCTGGTGCACAAAGAGCAGATTCATTTTGATAAGGTGGTTTGGTGTAAGTTGTCTATTCCGAAGCATAGGTTTATTCTCTGGCAAGCAGTGCTAGGTCACCTCCTCACTCGTGACAACTTACTTAAATGTCATATTCAGCTTGAGACTTGCCTTTGTCCTGTCTGCGAATTAGACCAGGAATCACATGATCATTTGTTTTTCAAGTGTCCTTTTTCTCAACAGGTTCTGTGTGAAGTCCAAACTAGATTGGGGCTTCAGCTTTGGCCTTTTTCTTATTCAGAGTGGCAAGGTTGGATGGAAGGAAGACCAAAGGGCTTGTTACAGAAGATCAGTGCTGCTTTGCTTGCTGCATCAGTATATTACATTTGGACTAACAGGAATTGGTGTATTTTTTAGGCTTACTCCTGTTCTGTTTTGAAGCTTAGTTGCCTGATTCTTTGGGGCATTAAAACCAATCTAACTGATCTTAGCAGCTCCAAACTCAAGGCTGGAGAGAAGAAATTGATTACTCTTTTTTAGATAATGTAATAGTGTTTTTTTTGGTTTTCAGAACTGGTAGTTTGTAAATTGGCTTGATTTGGTGGAATAAATTTCTTTTTCTTATCAAAAAAAAAAAAATTTGGTAAAGCATGAAAAAAAAATGTGACCAAACGAAACACCGAACCTCTCAGATGGTGTAGAGACCAATGCTGGTTTGAAGATGTGCATAAGTTTGAGCATCAAGAGCTTTTGTAAACAAATCTGCTAACTGGGCATTAGTGGAAACATGAGAAATTGTTAGAAATTTAGACTCAACCATGTTTCGAATGAAATGATAACGTATGTCAATGTGTTTAGTCCTTGAATGTTGAATTGGGTTTTTTGAAATGTTAATGGCACTTGTACTATCACAAAAAAGGGTCAATGACTTTTGGGGATAGCCATAATCCGTGAGCATCTTATTGAGCCAGATGAGCTGAGTACAACAGTTGCCAGCCGCATTGTAGTCTGCTTCAGCAGTGGAGAGTGAAATAGAATGTTGTTTCTTGCTAAACCAAGAGACCAAATTGTTCCCGATATAGAAACAACCCCCAGAAGTACTCTTCCTATCATCTAGAGATCCTGCCCAATCAGAATCACTATACCCTACCAGGGACATAGTTGTATCACATGAATACCATAAACCAAATTCGATAGTCCCTGCAAGATATTTAAAAATACGTTTGACAGCAGTAAGATGAGACTGTTTAGGATTGGCTTAATAACGGGCACATAGACCAACACTAAAGGAAATGTCAGGACGACTAGCTGTGAGATACAACAGGCTTCCTATCATGCTACGGTACAGGGTTGGATCTACCGGGTCCCCAGATTCATCTTTGTTAAGTTTAGAGGTGGTGCCTATAGGAGTGCGCGCATGTTTGACCTGAGTGAAACCAAATTTTTCTAACATGGACTTGGTATACTTAGACTGAGAAATAAACATTCCCTTATCTGATTGCTTAATTTGAAGTCCTAGAAAATAAGATAGATCTCCTATTAGACTCATCTCAAACTCACTTTGCATAAGATCTACAAACCTAGTAACCTCACTTTCACAAGTTAACCCAAAAATTATGTCATCCACATATATCTGTGCAAAAAATATTCCATCAGTGAGATACCTGATAAAGAGAGTATTATCTGCACTACCACGTGTGAATCCATTTGACAGAAGGTAGGCAGTAAGTCTGTCATACCATGCGCGAGGAGCTTGCTTTAACCCATATAGGGCCTTTTTCAATTGGAATACATGGTCAGGGAACTGAGGGTCCTCAAAACCTTGAGGTTGTTTCACATAAACTTCCTCTTGAAGAATACCATTCAGAAACGCACTTTTTACATCCATTTGATGTAATTTGATTCTCAGATGGCATGCAATTGCAAGAAGTAACCGAATAGATTCCAACCGTGCAACTAGGGCAAAGGTTTCTTCAAAGTCCACTCCTTCCACCTGATTGTAGCCTTGTGCAACTAACCTTGCCTTATTCCTTATGACAGTGCCAAACTCATCTGATTTATTCTTGAAAATCCATTTAGTTCCAACAACATTAGCTCCTTCAGGTAGGGGTACTAGGATCCACACATCATTTTGTTTGAATTGGAACATTTCATCTTGCATAGCAGCAAGCCAGAACTAATCTAAAAGAGCATCCTTGGCACTTTTTGGCTCAATCTGAGATAAGTAACAGGCGAAGGCTATCAGATTTTGTAATTTTCTTCTGGTGACCATGGTAGCATTTGGATTTCCAATAACAATATCAGAGGGATGAGCCTTCTGAATCCAGGAAGGGGGTCCATTTTTATAAATTTTTGCATGTTGAGATTCCTTTTGCAGAGCACTGGTAGCTTCCTCATCACACTGCGAGCCGCTAGGACCGGCTTCTTGTTCCTCTGACGTAGTTGGTTCAGTATGAAGTGACCCAGATGGAGTGTCAGGAACCATTTGATTTTGGCTAGCTGTGACTGGAACAGGTGTAGTTAAAACTGGAGTTTCATCATCTGCCACTGGTTCTTCAGAATTTTCCAAGTCATCAAAGCGAACATTGATGGACTCAACCACTGAACGAGTTCTTTTGTTGAACACACGATAGGCACGACTGTTAAGTGAATACCCAAAAAACACTCCTTCATCACTCCTTAGATCAACTTTTCCTAAATGTTCTCGATCATTTAGGACATAGCACACACACCCAAAAATGTGCATATGACTGACATTAGGAGTCCTTCCTTTCCAAAGCTCATAGGCGGTCTGTGTCGTGCCAGTTCTCAGATGAACCCGATTGTAGATATAACAGGCTGTATTAATTGCTTCAGCCCAAAAACGCTTAGAAATGTCCTTAGCATGCATCATTACCCGAGCCATTTCCTGCAGGGTCCTGTTCTTCCTTTCAACAACCCCATTCTGTTGAGGAGTTTTTGGAGCTGAAAACTCATGTTTTATTCCTAACTGATCGCAGAAATTGGAGAACACAGTGTTTTCAAACTCCTTTCCATGGTCACTTCGAAGTCGATAGACTTTCCCAATTTTAGATTCCTTTTCATTTTGGAGTCTGAGAACTAATGCTGAAAAGAGTCCAAAAGTATCAGACTTTTCCTTGAGGAAATCTACCCAAGTGTACCTGGAGTAATCGTCAACAAGAACCATGACAAATCGTTTACCACTTAGACTTTCATTCTGCATGGGTCCCATTAAATCCACATGAATCAACCCCAGCACACGGGAGGTGAGAAGCATGTTTACAGGAGGATGCGATGCTTTTGTCTGTTTCCCCAGTTGGCAAGGTCCACATAACCTATCTCTAGTGACCTTTATCTCTGGGATCCCTCGAACAGCTTGTAGTTTCACAATTCTCTTCAAGTCTCTAAAGTTCAAGTGCCCCAGTCTATAGTGCCACAGGTCTGGCTTATCCAGAAAGGATCTGTTGCATAAGACTTGATTGCTTAGTGCATAGCAATTGTCGCTGGTTCTATTACCTGTCAAGACTGAGCACCCATTAGTTGCAACATGACAATGAGTTTTAGAGAAACTTACAG
Source organism: Humulus lupulus (assembly GCF_963169125.1). NCBI lineage: Eukaryota > Viridiplantae > Streptophyta > Magnoliopsida > Rosales > Cannabaceae > Humulus > Humulus lupulus. The sequence continues at coordinate 246,516,926 of NC_084802.1, forward strand.
TGTAGTCATTGTCACAGAGTTGGCTGATGCTAATAAGATTTGCCTTGAGACCTTTAACGTACAACACCTCAGTCAATGGAGCTACTCCATTTAGCACCAGATCACCTTTTCCAAATATCTGACCCTTGTTCCCATCACCAAAGGTCACAGCTCCCTCCTTTCCTTCTTTATAGTTTACCAGCACATTTCTGTTGCCAGTCATATGTCGGGAACATCCACTGTCGAAGTACCATTGGTCTTCTTGAAAAGCTGAAAGAGAGGTGTGGGCAACTAATACAACATTCTGGTTAAGATCAGATTTTGGTTTCCACTCACTAGATGACAACTTTCCCGTAAATTGATTCAATTGTTGAAAGCTATTCGGACGATCGATCATAGCTTTCAAATACGCCTGCAACTTGTAGCATCTGGGTCTAATATGTCCTCTTTTGTTACAAAAATGACAAATGGGAACAAATCTCTCCTTGTGAATCTGACCATCCAGGATAGTCTTCCTTCCTTCGAAATTCAACTTGATGGGTCCAGATGAGACACTGATCCGTTTAGTGGAATCTGGAAAACCAGGACTGAAAGTATTGTGCATTGCGTCATCATGAGTATTATCTTCCTTGTTCTTGGACGAAGAGGGATCATTAATTCCTAAATTCTCCCCTTTCTTGTAAAGCATTTTGTACCCAATGGATGTTCGATCGCCATATGGTTTTTGTAACTGCAAGGTGTGGTTAGTTCCTGGAAGGATAAACTCAAGAGATTGTCTAGCCCTTATTAAATCTGCAGTCAGTTTGTAAATCTCACTTTCCTTCTCATCAAGTTGTTTTGTGAGTTTTTTAACAGTGTCCTCCAACACATCCTTCTCAGATTCAAGTTGTTGTTTGGCACTAGTGAGACCTTTGATTTGTTTAGCCATATACTCCCATTGAGCAAACATCTCCTCATATGCATGTTGCCTCCCGTCGCTATCCTCATCTGTTGAGCTTGAGTTTTCATCGTCCTCTTAACACATTGATTGATGACTCTTTGCCACAAAAGCCACCACCTGTTTCTCTTCATCAGACTTGTCACTTGAAGTGGAGCTCTTTTCTTCATCACTATCACTCCATGTAGCTGCTAATGCTTTCTTCTTCTTAAGAGTGTTGGCACACTCAGCTTGAATATGTCCAAATCCGTCACATTCTCGGCACTGTATTCCCCTGTTTTTCTTGTCGCCAAACTACTGAGTTTGCTTATTGTTTCCACCAAAGTTTCTTTTGAAACCATTCTCTTTTCCTCTTGGAAAGTTTTTCTTGTAATTCCTCTTCAAGAATTTTGCATAATTCTTGGTCAGCAGCGCTAAAGTCTCATCAGTGAAACCCTCAGATGCATCTGAGATCAACTTCTTTTCCTCCTTATGCACAAATGCAAGACTATTATCAGCATTTTCTTTTTCGGGATCTTTCTGCTTCTTGCCTTTCTTCCATCGGGTGAGACTCATTTCATAGTTCTGCAATGACCCAATTAACTCATCAAGATCAAGTTCCTCAACATTTCTCATTTCTTCTATAGAGGTAACCTTTGACATGAACTTCCGAGGCAGAACTCCAAGCACCTTGCGAAACAGTTTTGCGTTTGAATAAGTCTTTCCAAGTGCATAAGATTCATTTGAGATATCGCACAATTTGGCATGGAACTCCACTACAGTTTCTTCCTCCTCCAAAGACAGGTTTTCAAATGCTTTTGCCAAAGCCCTCAGTCTGGACTTCTTTACAGCATCAGTTCCTTCATTCTTTATTCTCAATTTCTCCCAAGCTTCTTTGGCAATTTCACAGTTGGCTATGACTTACAGCTGATTTGTAGATACTGCACTAGAGAGAGCATGCATAGCCTTTGAATTAAAATTGGCCCTTTCCATCTCTTTTGCAGTCCATAGACTCATTTGTTTAGGCTTAACAATCTCATCTTCAACAACGGTTGGACACTTCCATCCATCTTCAACAGCCATCCACATCCGTTCATCAACAGCTCTCAAGAATGCACGCATCTTTGTCTTCCAGTAAGGATAATTTGCCCCTTCAAGCATTGGGGGTCGAGAAGTAGAACCTCCTTCTCTGAACATCTCCATTCTGCACAAACAATTGAACAAAAGCAAAAGACAATATATTCCCAGAGTCGGAACTCAGAGGGGGTCAGTGTCAACTGGAGAACCCAGACAAAACAAGAATTGCGAATTACACGAAGATAAATCAAAAACTCAATCTCAGTACACAAAAGATAGGAGAATCGAAAAAAAAAATTAGGAGAACCTGGCTCTGATACCAATTGAAAAACCTAAGTTTTAGCCTATCTTTCCAGTTTTACAATCTTCATCTTGATTTATGCTTGAATATTAACTACACAATTATAAGAGTTGACACACAAAAATTACAAGCTTCATCTGCACTGAAAACACATTTCAGCCGACTAGTGCTTGGGTTCCCTGAACCAGGGTAAAAACTCTCACTATATTCAGAAGTAATTTTACATAAACTAGTTCAAGATTCAATATGTAAAAACTGTACAAACTATCTCAAAATACAGTGAAGCTATTTACCCTAACCAACCAAATCCCTTGGTTATAAATGCAAAATCCCCTTGCTTCAATGTTGAACTCCCTTCAACAATGTCTCAAACCCGAAAACCTTCGGATCTATATCATCAAGACCCAGCTGAACACCTTCAGCAATCACAGCTTGATTCTAGTGCTTGCACAGAAAACTTCGACCATCTTCAATGGAGTTTCTTGCCAACACCTGCAAAAATCAGTGAAAGAAAAAGAAAGAAAATAGAGCAAAAATATCCAATCCAATCTATCGTACGAAGAGAGTTGGTTGTAACTAATTAACCAGCCCAATATATATCCTTGGCTGCAATTAGGTATAATCCCGAACCAACTAACAGCTGTAACTTACTAACAACCTTGCTTTACACACTTGCTGACGTGGACTCTAACTAAAAACGAATAAACTCCTGACATAACAAAAGTCCATTCTAGACGCGACTGGATCTAATTTGTCATATACAAAATATTGGTCCTTACATATTTTATAAAGACATACATGTCATTTTTTTATCTTATAAATTTGTGTGATAGTTTGTTTTTTATCAAGTGATTGGAGCTCTTTTTCTTCATCAAATTCACCAAAGGATATTGTGAGATACATTAGAAACTAAAAATAGTTGATGCATGTATACTACTATCTACATTATGACTTTTTGTATTCTTATTTTATTTCTATTACTAATTTATTTTTAAATATTATTGTATTTTATATATATGTCATGTAGCCATATAAATATATATCTATGTCAACGTTTTGTTTAGATGTTATATATGATTATTGATATAAATATTTATATATATTATAGACAATATTTACAACTTTAAAACTAAACAAATGTGCATTGCACGTTGTTTCTATTTAATATATATGCTGACACTCTTAATGGTGACCACCCATGGATGAATACTTTAATATTAACCATTAGATTAAGATCAATGATCCATATTTATAGTTGTTAATTAATATTTCTAAAATTAAATTTTAATTTTTTAAAATTTTTGGAAAGACTACCTGATTACATGGCGGTCACATATTTATTAAATTAAAGAATTAAAAAAATTATTTATATTATAAAATAATATAATCTATAGAAAGAAATAGGAGAAGAGATGAGATAGAGTGAATGAGAGAATTTTCTGAGTACTTTATTTCAATGGGGTGATCCCCTATTTATACAAATATGTGAGCCATAGATTATGAAACTAAAGAAAATGAATAGTAATTATAATTAATGGTAATTAATTAAAAATATTTGGACATCCATATATATCTATTATTTATAACACTCCCCCTTGGATGTCCATAATAATTGCCTCATTAAAAACCTTGCCGAAAAAAACCCAATGGGACAAAAACTCGGTCAAGGGAAAAAGAGTGCAGTATGAAATCACTCCCCCTCATTTTGGCATTCTTAGAGATATTTTAATCGATGCATTCCGATCTTGTGAACCATCTTCTCGAATGTTGATGTTGGTAATGATTTTGTGAATAAATCTGCAAGATTGTCACTTGATCGAATTTGTTGAACAACGATATCACCATTCTCTTGAAGATTGTGTGTAAAGAAGAATTTTGGTGAAATGTGTTTAGTTCTATCTCCTTTAATGTTCCCTCCTTTTAGTTGAGCGATGCAAGCAGTATTATCTTCATAGAGAACTATTGGCACTTCTTTATTGGTTGTTAATCCACATGTTCCCCGAATATGTTGTGTCATTGATCTTAACCATACACATTCTCGACTTTCCTCGTGAATTGGAAGTATCTCAGCATGATTTGAGGAAGTAGCCACCAAAGTTTGCTTTGTTGACCACAGAGATATATCAGTGTCACCGCATGTGAACAAATAGCCTGTTTGAGATCTAGCCTTATGTGGATCAGATAAATATCCTGCATCTGCGTAGCCAATTAGTTGTGACCCACAATTATTAGAATAAAACAATCCTTTATCAATAGTACCCTGAAGATAGCGAAGTATGCGCTTAATCCCTTTCCATTGTCTACATGTTGGAGCAAAACTAAATCTTCCTAATAAATTGACAGAAAATGCTATGCCAAGTCTTGTACAGTTAGCAAGATACATTAATGCTCCTATTGCACTAAGATATGGCACTTCAGGACTAAGGAGCTCTTCATGTTCTTCTCTAGGTCAGAAAGGGTCCTTTCTCACATCAAGTGATCTAACTACCATTGGGCTACTCAATGGGTGTGATTTATCCATATAAAACCGTTTTTAAATCTTTTCAACATAAGTTGATTGATGAATGAAAATCCCATTTTTTAAATGCTCAATTTGTAAACCAAGACAAAATTTTGTTTTTCCAAGATCTTTCATCTCGAACTCTTTCTTTAAATATTCTACAGCTTCTGAAAGTTTTTCAAGAGTTCCAATAATATTCAAGTCATCAATATAAACAACAATGATAACAAGCTAAGAACTTGAACTTTTTATAAAAACACATGGGCAAATAGGATCATTTGTATATCCTTCCTTTATTAAATATTCACTAAGACAATTGTACCACATGTGTCCTAATTATTTTAGTCCATACAATGATCTTTGTAATTTAATTGAGCACATTTCTCGATGGCTTGAATTATATGCGTCAGGCATCTTAAATCCTTCAAGGATTTTCATGTAAATATCACTATAAAGTGATCCATACAAATAAGTCGTGACTACATCCATTAAACGCATATCAAGTTTTTCAGTAACAGTCAGACTAACCAAATATCTTAATGTTATTGCATCCACCACAGGAGAATATGTCTCTTCATAATCAATTCCTAGTCTTTAAGAAAATTCTTGTGCTACAAGTCTTGCTTTGTATCTTACAACTTCATTTTTCTCATTTTTTTTCGTACAAATATCCATTTGTATCCAACAGGTTTCACACCTTCAGGTGTTTGGAGGATAGGTCCAAAGACTTTGCGTTTAGCAAGTGAATTTAATTCTGCTTGAACTGTTTCTTTCCAATTTGGCCAATCTTTTCTATTTTGACATTCTTTGACATATTTAGGTTCTATATCCTCGTTTTTGTTTACAATTTCTAGCACTACACTATAAGCAAAAATATTGTCAACAACTACTTCGAGTCGGTCCCATTCTTTCCTTGTGTTAACATAATTTATTGAGATCTCATTATTTATAATATTTTCAGGTACCTGAATCTCTTCAAGAGATTTGTTTATGTCAACATCTTCCTCGAAATTATCAGCCTCTTCATTAGGACCATCTTGATTATTTGCTCCTTTTTTTTCGAGGATTTTTATCTTTGGAACCGACTGGTCTACCACGTTTTAAGCGTGCTTTAGTCTCATTAGCAAATTGTCCTTCTGGGACTTCAATTCGAGTTGGAACATTTTCAATGGAATATGTGATTTTGTAATTTTCTTTGGGTCAGTGAATGCATCTAGTAATTGATTTGCAATATTTTGCAAATGAATTATTCTTTGAACTTCAAGTTCACATTAATTTGGACGAGGATCAAATTGAGATAATGATTGTGCATTCCATGTAATTTTTTTTTCCAGCTGTTTCTTTTCCCCTCCCCCTAAAGCTGGGAAACTTGTCTCATCAAAATGGCAATCAGCAAAACATGCCGTAAATATATCTCCAGTTGTGGGTTCAAGATATTTAATGATAGACGGAGATTCATACCCAACATTTATTCCCAGCCTCCTTTGAGGACCCATCTTTGTTCATTGTGGTGGAGCAATCAGAACATATACTGTACAACCAAAGATTCTTATATGGGAAATATTTGGCTCCTAACCAAAAGCCAATTGTAATGGGGAGAATTTGTGATATGATGTTGGCCTAATGTGTACAAGTGCTACATCATGTAAAATAGCATGTCCCCAAGCTTAAATTGGGAGTTTTGTACTCATAAGTAATGGTCTTGTGATTAACTGGAGGCGTTTAATGAATGATTATGCTAGACCATTTTGTGTATGTACATGAGCAACAGGATGTTCTACTTTTATCCCTATTGACATACAATAATCATTAAAAGCATGTGTTGTAAATTCACCAGCATTATCAAGATGAACTTTCTTGATTGCATAGTCTTGAAATTGTGCTCGTAATTGAATTATTTGAGTAAGCAATCTTGCAAATGCTACATTACAAGTAGATAATAAACAAACATGTGACCATTTAGTTGATGCATCTAACAATACCATAAAATATCTAAACGGTCCACATGGTGGGCTAATAGGCCCACATATGTCACCCTGAATTCGTTCAAGAAATCCAGGGGATTCAATTCCAACTTTTACTAGTGATGGCTTAATGATTAACTTTCCTTGAGAACAAGAAACACATGAGAACTCATTGGATAATAGAATCTTATGGTTCTTCAATGGATGACCATGTGAGTTCTCTTTAATTCTAGGCATCATGATTGTACTGGGATGGCTTAACTGGTCATGCCAAACAATAAATGAATTTTTCAGGTTTGTGAACTTCTCGTTCACAATAACATGAGTTTCTATTGTACTTATACGTGTAACGTACAAACCTGAAGACAAAGCATGAAAATTTTCTAATAAACAATTTTTTCTTGAAGCAATAGATGTAATGCAAAGATACTCAATATTATTTTCATCTATTGCTCAATATGATATCCGTTACGACGTATATCTTTAAAAATTAACAGATTCATTTTTGATTTGGTGGACAATAAAGCATCTTCTATAATAATTTTTGTTCCTTTATGCATCAATATAATGGCTCTTCTGGAACTTTCAATTAAACTTGTAGTGCCTGATATTGTATTAACATTTGCCTCCATTCTTGTTAAATTTGAAAAATATTTATCGCTTCTAAGTATTGTATGAGTGGTTGCACTATCCGCCAAACATATATCTTCACCATTATTTGTGGAATCATGTATAAGATGACAAATGTCCATTTCTTCATTAACCAACAAAAAAAAAATGATAAGTTTAAAATATATATACTTAAACAAAAAAAGTTCATTACATAAACATCCCAAATAAAAATAAAACACCTTAAAGTAAATAAATGAAAAGAACATGACAAAGGAAAATGACTCTAATTGTAGAAATTCTCATCTCCATTATAGATATTCATGTTGCTGTTAATGGGATCTTCATTAAAAAAAATCTGCAACATCCAAGTGTGTAATATCCAAGGGCTCTTTGAAAAGATCACCATCTTGATAGGCAAAGTTTGCTTCTATATTTTTCTCCTTCCCCTTCACAGATGCTTGATAAAGATCAACAAGGTGTTTTGCCGTACGACAGGTACGTGACCAGTGTCTTTTCATACCACATCTTAAACATAAGTTTTCAGAATTTTTACGATTATTATTTTGAGGACCTTTTCCCTTGTAATCTGTAGTTGTGTTTTTCATTGGATTATAAGAGTTGTTATTCTGACCATTACGATGCCAAACATTGTTTCAACCGAGACCGCGACTTTGATTGTAGCCACGACCACGTCCACGACTTTGATTATGGCCACGACCACGACCACGACTATTATTGTCAGATATTGTAGCATTCGCTTCAGGGAGTGGGGCAGACCTAGTTGGGCGAGATTCATGATTTTTCATCAAAAGTTCATTATTTTGTTCTGCTTCTAGAAGACATGAAATCAATTCTAAATATTTTTAAAATTTCATTCTCTATATTGCTGTTGCAGGAGCACATTTGAGGCATGAAAAGTAGTATATGTTTTTTCTAACATTTCATAGTTAGTAGCTTTTTCTCCACACAAAAGTAACTTAGAAGTGATATTAAACATTGCAAAGTTATAATCACTTACTGATTTAAAATCTTGCAACCTTAGGTGCAACCATTCATTATTAGCATTTGGTAGTATGACAGTTTTCTGATGGCCATATCTTTCTTTCAAATTTTTCCAAAGAGTAAGAGGATCTTTTATCATTAAATATTCAGACTTTAACCCCTCATGGAGATGATGGCGGAGGAAAATCATAGCTTTGGCCTTATTTTTTTTTGTTTCAGTATTTTGATCTTTGATGGCGTCTCCAAGACCCATAGCACCGAAGTGGATTTCAGCATCAAGAATCCACGATAAATAATTTCTTTCAGAAATATCAATTGCCACAAAGTCGAGTTTTGTAAGATTTGCCATAAAGAAAACTTTATCAATGTAAAATTTAAAGCATTAGAAAAAAAAAAGCATAAAATGTATGTACGTGAAGTATATGAATGAGATAAATAAAGAGCATAAAAAAATAAGTCAGGTATAAATAAATATATAATTATGTAAGAAAGAAAAGATGGAGAAAAAAAAAAGAAAATAAGGCCTTTATAAGAATCAATTTTATATATAGGTCTATACCTAATATATGCAAATAGAAAATGTAACAATAAATAATTAACATAGAAGAATATTCTCATATATATGTAAAAATAAAAAAATGAATTAAGTATGCATTGATCAATAAACGTGCACATAATACAAAAGAAAACTCATAGAAATATATACTATAATATAGGACTCTAACAGATGTATATCAATTATATATATATATACACATAGGGTATAATAATATATTAGATATGTCAAAAGATATATATATCATGTATGAATTCACAAAATCAAACAAGAAAATATATATGACAAACAAAATAAAATAATATATCACGTATATATATATGTGTGTGTGTGCATATATATATATATTCAGAATAACGTGACATTAAAACAACTAATCAAGAACTTCAACACACAATATACCTTGGTAAAAGACTTGTGTTGATAACATAGTATAAAATAATATAATCTAGAGAAAGAAATAGGAGAAGAGATGAAATAGAGTGAATGAGAGAATTTTCTGAGTACTTTATTTCAATGGGGTGATCCCCTATTTATACAAATATGTGAGTCATAGATTAGGAAACTAAAGAAAAGGAATAGTAATTATAATTAATGGTAATTAATTGAAAAGATTTGGAAATCCATATATATATATTATTTATAACAATCTAAGCATTATATATGAAAATTCGAAATTAATGTAGACAAAAAATATTTACCTGTTGGTGACTTGCTATACCAAATCACTATGTTGTCATATCATCATAATTATTAGTACACATCTGTTTACCCAAAAATGGCTCTTGATGATGTGGCAAGAACTCATTACACGTGGTTGGCACGTGGCAGTGTCAAAGTGAAGAGGTGTTGTTCGTCTATCGACCAACTCCTTGTTGCTTCATCAGATCTCTCAATTAGATGCGACCAGCCTGGTTGCATGCCTCCGTTTATTTTCTTTAAAGATATGTAATCTTGTAATAATTACATTTATTATTCTCTATATTGCCTTGATACACTGATATTAAGGATAATTAAGGCTCATTGGCCTATGTAACCCCCTTGAGCCTATAAATATGAATGAAAGGGCTCAAGGAAGGGACTTTTGAACCTTTTTTCTGAATATTCATAGAAATAGCATAGTGCGATTATCCACCGAAAAGTTGTAATTCTCCTAAGGCTTGTGAAACTCAAGAACCCTAGTTCTTTGATCATGGCATTGGGATTCAACATCAATAATATCACTAAGTGGACATAGGTTATTACCACACAGTTGGGGCCGAACCACTATAATCACTTGTGTCATTTCTTTACCATTTGATTCCATTCTTGATTGCCTTCTTATTTCTTTGTCATTATTCTGACTCCGTGTCATTGTCCAGATCGATGGTCAACATTCTGGTGCTTTCATTGAGAGTTTGATCAAGAAGCTTTAAGAAAATCAAATGGCAAAGGCATCCAAGAGAGCTGGACAGACCGCTGGCGTTGCATCATCTCAACCTCCTCCTCCAAATGTGGCTGAGAATGAACCACACTTAGAATTTGAAGAGGAGGAATTAGATTCGGAGATGCTGAGAGCAAGAGTGGGGGTGTTGGAGGATGAGTTGGCCAATCAGGAGAATGCATCGAAAACCTTAGCGCTGCAGCAAAGGGAGATTGAGCATCAGTGCTAGGAGTTGAATGAGCGACAGGCGGACATGGACCGTCGGCAGAGGGATGCCATGACCGCTCTTGAAGCATCCATTCAATTGGCTCGAGGACAGGCTGCACCGGCCTCTCAATCGGATCAGCCATTAACTGCGCCACCTTGGCGGGCTCCCAATCCAAATCCTCCACTCTAGCCAGCAAGCCCTCAAAGGCCGAAGCAGCCACCTGTGGCTCAGAATGATGTCCCAATTCGGGATCCTGAGCAGCCACCGCCATCTCAAGCTAGTCGCGACAATCCCCAGCGCTAGAGGTAGAATAGGGCCGGACAGCTGCCCCACATCCCCAGACGCCCAGGGGACGAAGAGCCAAATCCACCGAGCAGGGGGCAGTGTCTTTCTACCAACAGAAGGCACAATGAATCAGGCTCTGCAATTAGGGGCCCCCCATGGCATAATAATGTACAAGGACCCCACAACTAGCGCAGCCCTCCCCCTGACGCTTGGGAGATGGCAGCCCGGGGAGGAAATAGCGTGAACAGCCGCTCGCACCATAGCCGGCCACAGTTTAGATACAGCCATGACTATAATGAGGCTGATTCTGGCAGAGGGAATGTTGGTCAGAGGAATGAGGAAAGAGGTGGAGATAGAAACCCCCCACCTAGAGAAAATAGACCGGCGAGCCATAACGCTGGGGGGCAACCCCGACAAAATAACGTCTTTGATCGGCTAGGAGTTGTCGAGCAGAGGCGCAACGATGATGATTTGAGAGACGTGCTCAACGACCGTCGTGAGAGGCACGATGATTACGCTCCTCCAGCACCGGTCGCCCCAGTGATCCCAGACACAGTTCAGGCACAAATTGATGTTCTGAACCAGGCAGTACGGTAGCTGGTCGGGAGTCGAACATCCCACATAGAGTACGACCGTAGGAGAGGCACTCCGTTGTGCAAAGGATTGTTGTGTCGAAAACCCCCAGCAAATTCAAAATGCCAGTACTGCCAAACTTTGATGGGTATAGAGACCCAGTATCTCATGTCAACAAATTTGAAATACAAATGGATATTCAGAAGGTGTCGGACGATGCCCGCTGCAGGATCTTCCCTGCCACACTATCTGACACTGCTCAGGAGTGGTTCTTTAAATTCCCTCCTGCTAGTATAGTATCCTGGGAGATGTTCGTGAATGAATTTTACAGAAAATTTTATGTGGGTCGCGTATACCCCACTGAGGCCAACCAGCTGGTCAAGATACGTCAAAAGGAGGGAGAGCCCTTAAAGGAGTATGTCCAGTGCATTATGCGAGCAGCAGCTGGAGCCAAAACAGTAGGCGACGAAGGAAATATGATGACCCTAACCGTCGGGGTCAGACGTCATTCTCCCCTCAGGAACAGCCTAAGAAAGAACAAGGTAAAGAGTACCCAGGAGTTCTTGGATTGAGTTGATCGATACATCAAGCTCGAGGACGCGATTTCCAACGAGGGGAAATCGCCTACAAAAGATAAGGGACCAAAAGAAGAACCCTCCAAGGCCGCCAACGGGTCGGATAAACCCAATGGAAATGGGAACGAAAATGGCAGAAATGGTGGAAAAATGGCAGGCAATGAGCTGTCAACGTCTAACAATAAATGCCCAAAAGGCAATAGATATGAACCGAGATTCACCAACTATACGGCCCTTGTCAAAATTCAGGCAGAGGTCTAGCAGGCGACCAACTCTAATGTTCCTTGTAAATGACTCACACCTATAAGGAAGGATATCTCCAAGAGGGATACCACAAAATTCGGGCGTTTTCACAACGACTATGGACGACACCAATGAGTGCAACCAGTTGAAGGACGAGATTGAGTTCCTGATTAGGCAGGGACATCTAAGGAGATATGTGCGAGTCATAGGAGGGTCTCAGCGAGAGGCTTAAGGTGGCAATGAGCAAGCACCTGCACGCCAACGCTCGCAACCTTTACAGTCAGCTTCTGTGGTAGGTACGTTACTCACCATTTGTGGTGGCTCACACCTTGCAGGGGATAGTGGGAAAGCAAGGGAGGGATACACTCGAACCTTACGCCACGACCAGGACATCGAGATGATGACTGTGGAGGATTGAGCTCCAAAGAAGGCTCGAACAGAGGACGAATTAATAACCTTCTCTAAGGACGATGCCCAGAACGTACGATTCCCACACTCCGATCCGCTGGTCGTTGACGTTCAAATCGCCAACATGATTGTTAAGAGGGTGTTGGTTGACACAGGAAGCTCAATCAACATCTTATACAAGTCTTCACTGGAAAGAATGAAATTGTCCGTCAAGAACCTGAAGCCATGCAACCAAACCATTTATGGTTTTTCTGGCGAAGGGCTCGCCCCAACTGGGTCGATTAGGCTCCCAGTTACGGGAGGAACTACACCTGCAAATAGGACATTACTCACTACTTTCATAGTAGTTGATTGTCCTTCAGCATATAATGCTGTAATTGGGAGGCCAATTTGGTCGACCTGCGAGCCGTTACCTCGATATGGCATCTTGCCATGAAATTCCCAACCGACGTAGGGATAGGATGCGTGTTGGGAAATCAGCGGGAAGCGAGGGAGTGCTACAACGCCTCGAAATCTAAGACAAAGAAATGTGTATCGAGGGAAGTTTCCGGAAAAGAGTTGCAAATGGAAATTGATGTACAATCCCAATCAAGTGATGATGTCACCAAATAGGGCGTTGCCCAAAGCAGGACATAGATTTAGATCCTCGCTTTGGGGATTTTGATGAAGAGATAGGACCCATCAAGGACCTTGAGGACGTCCAACTCGATGAAGAAAATCCGACTAGGGTTGTGAAAGTCAGTAAAAACTTAGAGACAACAATGAAGCAAGCACTGGTGGAATTTTTTAGGAAAAACCAGGAAGTCTTTGCCTGGTCGCACAAAGACATGGTTGGAATAGACCCTGCAGTCATTAGCCATGTCCTAAACATAGACAAGAGTTTTCCACCAGTACAACAGAAAAGGAGGTTGCTCGACAAAGATAGATCAAAGGCTCTAAAGGAAGAAGTTAGAAGCTGAAGGAGAATGGATTCATCAGGGTAGCATTTTATCCATCATGGGTCTCTAATCCCATGCTTGTTCCCAAGCCGAATGGCAAGTGGCGAACATGCGTGGATTTCACAGACCTTAATAAAGCCTGCCCTAAAGATTATTTCCCACTCCCTAGAATCGACCAACTGGTCGATTCCACTGCAGGGTACGAGATTCTCTCATTCATGGATGCATACTCTGCATATAATCAGATCAGTATGCATCCTCCTGATGAGGATCACACTAGCTTTCAAACTGATACATGGCTTTACTGTTACAAGGTAATGCCCTTCGGTTTGAAAAACGTTGGTGCGACTTACCAGCAACTAGTTAATCACATGTTCAAGGAGCTGATCGGAACAAACATGGAAGTATATGTCGATGATATGTTGGTTAAGTCGAAGAAGGCAGAAGGGAATATAAGGGACTTGCAAGAATGCTTCAACATCTTGAACAAATATCAGATGAAGCTGAATCCCCTCAAGTGCTCCTTCGGAGTAGGATCAGGGAAGTTCTTGGGATTTATAGTAAACTCGCGAGGAATCGAGGCCAATCTCGAGAAGATCAAAGCCCTGGTTGATATGAAATCACCAACGAAGATCAAGGATGTTCAAAGCATGACTGGAAGAATTGCTGCTCTCAGTAGATTTATTTCCAAGTCTACGGACAAATGCGTCCCATTTTTTAATCTACTCATAGGCAACAAGAAATTTGAATGGATGGAGGAGTACGAACAGGATTTTCAAGCTTTGAAGACGCACATGTCGCAACCACTGATTCTATCAAAGCCGGTTGATAAAGAAATTTTGTTCATCTACTTAGCGATCACAAAATACGCTGCTAGTGTTGTCCTAGTAAAAGAAGAAGGAGGCGTGCAAAAGGCTATTTATTATGTAAGCAAGAGGCTAATAGGAGCGAAGCTGCGGTATTCACCTATTGAAAAATTAGCCTATTGCTTGATCTTAGCCTCCAGGAAGCTGCGGCCCTACTTCCAAGCTCACCCGATCACAGTTTTGGCCGACCAACCTCTACGGCAAGTTCTGCAGAAGCCAGAATTCGCAGGCAGATTGTTGAAATGGGCGGTCAAACTTAGGCAGTTTGATATTTCTTACTTGTCACAAGCAGCGATAAAAGGACAGGCTCTGGCCGATTTCATCGCAGAACTCACTGGTCGTCCAGAAGCGAGCAAGAAAAAGCACCTGAAGAGCCTGAGCCTCAAATCCAAACTCACTCATGGAAGTTGTTCACAGATGGTTCTTCTAATGAGAACCACACAAGAGCAGGAGTGATTTTGATAAAGCCTGAGGGGCATCGATTTCACTGTGCAATCAGATTTGACTTCACTGCTTCTAACAACAAAGCCGAGTATGAGGCACTACTCGCAGGATTACAGTTAGCTAGAAGCATGCACATAAAGTCACTTGAAATCTACAGTGACTCTCAATTAGTAGTCAATCAGATCATTGGAGAGTACTAGGCTTGAGGTTTAAAAATGGTCGCTTACTTGAATAAAGCGAAGGGTCTATTGGCACAGTTTGATAAGTACACTCTTCAGCAAGTACCTCGTGACCAAAATTCAAACGCTGATGCTTTGACCAAACTGGCAAGTGCCAAGGATGCTGACACTCTGAACATAGTGCCAGTTGAACGACTATCTCCACCAAGCATCCAAGCAGAGGAGACCTCTTTGGTGATCCAGGCGGCGGATACATGGATGGCACCTTACATAGAGTACCTGACACAAGGCGTGTTATCGATGGACATAAACAAAGCTAGGGCCCTTCAGCGGCAGGCTGCTAGGTATATCCTGGTCGATGGAATCTTGTACCGAAGACGATACTCAATGCCACTCCTCAGGTGTATTTCGAAAGAGAAGGCCAAAGAATTGATGAAAAAGGTCCACGAAGGCTTTTGTGGGGACCATGCTGGGGGCAGAGTTTATCAAAAAAGATCCTAAGGCAAGGATACTTCTGGCCATCAATGAATGAAGACTCGATGGAATTTGTGTGGAGGTGTGACAAATGCAAAAGGTTCTCCAAAATCCCACGAGCAGCCCCTAATGAGCTAAAACAGATGCAAAGTTCGTGGCCGTTCGCAATCTGGGGTATAGATCTAATCGGATATCTGCCCACAGGAAAGGGTGGCGTCAAGTACGTCGTAGTGGTCATCGATCACTTCACTAAATGGGCCGAAGCTGAGCCACTTGCAACCATAACGACCAAGAAAGTGCTGGATTTCGTAGTCAAAAACATCGTGTGTCGCTATGGATTGCCAAGAAAGATTGTCTCAGACAACGGTACCCAGTTTGATAGTTATCTGTTCCCAGATTTTTGCGAGCGGCATGGAATTATCAAGAGCTTTTCTTCAGTTTCTCACCCTCAAGCAAACGGACAAGTCGAAGCAGTCAATAAAATGTTAAAGGATACTTTGAAGAAAAGGCTTGAAGAAGCAAAGGGGGCATGGCCAGAGCAATTTCTTGAGGTCCTGTGGTCGTACAGAACTTCCCATCGAACAACAACAGGCCATACTCCATTTTCCTTGGCCTATGGATACGAGGCTATGTTTCCTGTTGAGTTAGATCCACCATCCCATCGAAGAATAACGTACGCTCAAGGCTCTAATAGCTAGCTATTGATGGAATCTCTAGATTTGGTCGATGAAAAACGAGAGCAAGCCCAACTCCGGGTAGCAGGTTACCAGCAAAAGGTCGCCCGGTATTTCAATTCTAAAGTACAAGAAAGGAAATTCAATGTTGGAGATCTGGTACTTCGAAGGGTTTTCCTCAACACCCATGACCAGGCTGCTGGAGTACTCGGGCCTAATTGGGAAGGACCGTACTAAATTGAAGAAGTCCTCCATCCAGGCACTTACAAACTTGCTCACTTAAATGGAGATCTCATTCCTCGATATTGGAATGGAGAACACCTGCACAAGTACTATCAATAAACAATTCTTCTTAAAGAATTGGCTTGTATTAATTTTACTTTTAAAAAGTTACGAAAAAAGGTCGGTCATTTTATGTGACTGATCGCTTATAAGTGTAAGATCATTTTGTTGATCACTCGTACAGACATGTTTTGTCCATTTATTACGAGAAATAAAAGGGATTGTGCGCAGCCAGTCATTCTTGCCAACTATTGTATTTATTACAAGTATTTGCTCATTACATGTGTTATTTTGCTGTATTATCATTTTACAAGTCTTTATTACGAGCAGAAATGTTCGAATAGGTTTTGGTCAAGGAAAGTGACTGAGGACCTAAAGCTCCTCAATCACTTGGGAGGCATATAAGGCATCTAGTAAGCAAAGCATATCGACAGGTATGTAAACACACAAGAAAAATAAGTGAAAGCATGCTACGGTACTTAGAGTATTTTTCAAAAATTTTGTCTTTTGTTAAATCAAACCAAAGTACTATGCTAAGTTCGGTCATGCGAACAGATGTTATAATAAAACGCAAGTATTATAATATCAAAAAGGAAACCTTTTACACCGCGAGCAGTTACTAATCGGATGTAATTGTCTGTTAAAAGTTAAAGCTGCCCATGCAGCAATAAAAATTAAAAAAGAAATTGTCTTTACATCACGACCCGTAGGTCGTGTATCCAAAAGATAAAAAAAATAATTAAAACATTATAATCAGGAGGCAAGAGGGTCTTGTGGATTTTCCTGGTTGACCGCAGCTTCGGCTTCATTCTCCACACCTTCGACGCCAGTGGCCAAGGAGATTTCGGGCGAGGCTGGGGTTTTCGCTCTCTCTTCTTCTTCCAAGCGAGCAACGCACCGGGCTATTTTTGTTTGCCTTATGCGCTCTGAGAGATAGCTGAAATTGGCCCCTTGGTTGTGCTTCCAGAAATCATAGAAGCACTTGGACGTGGCACCCTTGTACTTCTCCAGATTGCTGGCATTGGTTTTTTCGAGATCCTTGATGCGAACCTCCAACTTGTCAACCTCTTGCCTGCTCTCGATCAGGTTTGTCTCGAGTCTTTTGGCTTTGTGAAAATTGATGAGATGGGACTCTTTGTACTTCTCCGTCGCCTCAAGGGCTTTGTTCAGAGCAGCCTGCTTTTGCTCCATCTCCTCGACCAGTTTATTTTTCTCCGCGAGCAATGCCGCATTTTCCTTCTGAGCCTCCTCGAGCTGCTCTACATATTTCGCTTCAGCAGCCTTAAGCTCCTCAGCATGCCGTTGCTCGGATGCCTTGGATTTCTCGGTAACGACCCTCGAGTGGAGCCGGATGGTAGTCACGGTCAGCATTGCCTGCGATCAGAACAAAAGTTAAAATGACTATAATAAATAAAAAGATTGAGTCTCAACAGGAAGAGACAACTTACACTGGCAAGCTCGTTTAGGGCACGGTTCAAGATCTGGTCGACCTCCATCGACTTTGTCCCAGCCATGGCTTCTCGGCTACACTCGTGCCTAAGGATCATGGTCATCCTGTCCTTAGCCGATCTTAGAGCGCAGCTCGATATTTCATCCCCTGTTTGGACAGGAGCTGCTGGCTATGTCTGATCGACAGGAGCTGGTGGGGAAGGGGTCGACTCAACCGGTATAGTTGGAGTTTGCTGCTCGAGGGGAGAAGGAGGTGGTGTTGTATTTTTTGAAGGACAAGCTGTTGGAGGGTCCTCAATGTGGGTTTTCTTGGCCGGAGGCTCTTTGCTGCACCCCCTGCGATGCCGCCCGCTTTTTTCTTGCTCACAGGAGCATCAGGCACACTATAGAGATCGAACATGTCTTCGGATGTCATGTTTGCAAGAAGGCAAGTACATGAACAGTTAGACCGTATAAATAAATGAGTGTGCTATATCAGAAAAGGAAACAAAGGCAATTGTAAGTAAAATACCCGAGCTATAATTACTGGTCGCTACATTATATACTTTACTAGTGTTACACTCACTCTCTGGCATGAAGAAGTCTGAATCTAAAGTGGGAGTGTATTTAAAGTTGTCGTCCCCGTCAAATAAGTGATAGGGAATTGGAAAACTATCTAAGAGTGAGAGATCAGTACCGTTCTCATTCGAAGACTCATCAATAGGTGCAAGGGGTTCATAAGCTTTCTTTTTTCCCTTTCTCAAAGGGGTAGGGGGCGCATCCGCTCGCGGGGTGCTAGAGGGTTCCCTAATTGTCACGCCAGTTGGTCTCTTCCTTTGAGGTTGTGACACATCTGAGTGCCACTCGAGAATTTTCTCACCGATGGCACTCCCCGCCGTGGACTCCCTCACGTCCTGGTGAGGTGCCAGAAGCCCGACCAGTCTCAGGTTTGCCTTAGTGACCAGCTGTTTCACGCTCTTCTCTACGTCAGTCATGCTGGCTAATAGCGCTGCTCGAAGCTCCATTTCTGGAGTAGGAGCTAGTCGCAGCCATGGACCTAAAGAAAGCTAAATTTCTAAGGAAAACGCAGATAAAATAAAAGAAAATAAACGACTATGAGAACGAAGGGGTTACCTCCTTGGGTGAAGGCTAAGTTGTTGACAACTAGGTCGGTGGTTAAAAAGTACTCCTAGTGGTACTTTCCTACATTAGACTTGTAGGTAGTCTCACTCAGGAAGGTGCGGTTCATTTCTTGATGGCAAAGATGAAAGAACCTCGTGTTTTCCTTGTTGGGGTTAGATTTGAGATCGAACAGGTAGTTGATCTCATGAGGAGAAGGGACAGGCTATTTTTTATGGTTGTAAAGGATATAGAGTGCGGAAAGCATTCTATACCCGTTTGGAGTTATCTGGAAGGGAGGGACCCCGAAATAATTGGCCACTCCCTGGAAGTAAGGATGAAAAGGCAGTATTGCTCCTACCTCATTGTGGTACCTTGACCAGGTGCTGAAGGCGTTGCCAGGCAGGTTTGCCCGTTGGTCGATGGTAGGAAGAAATAAAGTAACCCTAGAAAGTCCATACTTTCTGAAGAAATTACTTATCATCCTAGTAGTGATCGTGCTAGGGGGAGCAAGGTACCATTCGATGTCTGGTCGAATGGAATTGCGAAGACGGGCTTGTGTTGGATTTCGGGATCAGTGGTTTCGGCTCTACCACTAGTCGAAGGAATCTCAGCCCGAGAAGCAGGCCGATTTTCGGAAGGTTTTGATGTTTTCTTTTTCTGGGCAGCACATTTTACTCTACCCATTTTGGATGGACTAGAAAGAGGTCTGTTTGAGGGAATTCAAGAAAAAGGAATTTTTGGAACTAGCAGCGACAGATGGTCTTCGTCCTCAAGCAATTGGGCTAGCAGATCGTCGTCGATTAGCCTCTCACCTCCCCACGGATCTTGCATGAAAATCTGCGAACAAAAAATGGGAGATGAGAATCTAATGGCCAGAAGGATCAAGATGTTTAAAAGTTGGAATAACGTTGCTCGTGTATAAAAGTTAAACTTTTATACGACCAGCAACATTCTGACAAAAAACACTACATTTTAAGCGAACAGTTTGGAAAATGGATTAAAAAGCAGAAGTGAAAAGTTTTTCAGAAAAAAAATTTCGACTCTGAAAGGACGGGAAAAACCCTGTTTTTTCTACAAGCTTAGAAGTCGAATTTTTACTTCAATTTCATGCCCTAAAGTTATAATCCTAAATACCCATCTACTTCGTCATCCCAGGAAAATGTTATTCTCCAACCAAATTTAATGCAAATCAATATGCCCATTTACCCTAGAACAGTTTCTTTCAAGAACATTCAAGAGCTCAAGATACAAAATAGATATGAAATAAATATTGTATGGCATTTCAGTGACTGAAAAGGTCGATAAACTTACTTGGATAAAATATTGAAGCAAGTTTCTGAGACACTAAGTCGATTGGCTGGGCAGAAACTCCGTGGATCGTCGAGTTCGTCTGAAGTTTCTGAGTTTTCTATGCCTTGTTCTTCCGTGTTCTTGAAGAGAAAGTGAAAAGTAAAAAGTGAAAAATGATCTTGATGGATTATTTATATTGATCGCAACACTGTAAAAGAGGTAATTATGGAATTATTTTTTTCAAAGCATGGGGAAACGCAATAGCCATCAGATAATTTTTTGGAAACTGAAAAGACATGATTGGTTGCCTTTTTCGAAAAGGCATGGACGGCTCTGACAGATTTGGTGGGGTATGCGAAGGGTCAATTTCCTAAGTTTACTTTATGATGGTCACAGTAAAATAAACTTGGGGGCAAATGTTTACCCAAAAATGGCTCTTGATGATGTGGCAAGAACTTATTACACGTGGTTGGCACGTGGCAGCGTCAAAGTGAAGAGGTGTTGTTTGTCTATCGACCAGCTCCTTGTTGCTTCATCAGATCTCACGATTAGATGATACCAGTCTGGTCGCATGCCTCGGTTTATTCCCTTTAAAGATATGTAATCTTGTAATAACTACATTTATTATTTTCTCTTTATTGCCTTGATACGCTGATATTAAGAATAATTAATGTCCATTGGCCCATGTAACCCCCTTGAGCCTATAAATATGAATGAGAGGGCTCAAGGAAGGGACTTTTGAACTTTTTTTCTGAATATTCATAGAAAGAGCATAGTGCGATTATCCACCGAAAAGTTGTAATCCTCCTAAGGCTTGTGAAACTCAAGAACCTTAGTTCTTTGATCACGACATTGTGATTCACCATCAATAATATCACTAAGTGAACGTAGGTTATTACCACACAGTTGGGGCTGAGCCACTATAATCACTTGTGTCATTTCTTTACCATTTGATTCCATTCTTGATTGTCTCTTATTTCTTTGTCGTTATTCTGACTCCGCGTCGTTGGCCAAATCAAGGGTCAACAACATCTATGGCTAGTAACCATTAAAAACTCTTCCATATATATATATATATATGTTAAGCCCACCATTTCACTAATTATAAATGTATAATTGAGCCAAATAAGGACTTATCAAAGCACATTTAGTATATGGTGCCTTATGACTATGAGTCAACCAAAAGTGATGCTCAAAGACCAAATGACCAATGTCTCTTAACCAATATAAGGTTAACTAAGACCTATATAAATATATATATATATGTGTTAAGAATATATGTGAATAAGACACATCATATGTTTTATATTCTAAAAAATAATAGAAACAAACGTGTGGAACTTATATTACAGAATCATTCCAAGATTTTAATTTTAGATTTATTTCAAATGATGATGTCAATCACTTCGGTCATTTAACTCAAATTCCAAATAATTTTCGTTTTCTTATATATGAATGCACCGAAAAGTCATTTTTGCTTTTTGGGGGAAATATACAAAATATTCCTTCTTTTAAAGGTGAAATGTTCGAATATTGTATATGTTATATTTTAATAACTTGAAAAAAAATTAGTTAAACAATATATATATATTTATCTAATTTGGTCATAATTAACATGTAAAAATAAAAATAAAAGAAGTTATACACATCATATGTTTACTAGCTAATCCGTAATGAAAATAATATTGTATGGGTAGATTAACAACTGGAAAATAGTGTGTTATATTACCTTCTTGATTTCTATGCTCATCACTAAATAATAAGCACGACATTTAGTCTAAATCTATGACCTAATCACTGTGGACGAAAGAAAAAAAAGTATATTTGATTTAATAAAGTAATATATATTCTCAGTTTAATTATTTTTTGGTGTTCGCATAAACTATAAAAAAAAAAAAAAAAAGCTACATTTTTCAGCGCTTTTGGGTAGAAGCACCAGAAAAATGAAACTTTTTTTCGATGTGAAAAATGGGAAGTTTACAAATATATCTAGGAATTAAAAAAATAGGTATTATATTTGCAATCTAAAAATATATAAACATATATACTTTATTAATTAAAAAGAAATTGATTTTTAAAATTATTTTTAACACTTTTTCTTAATATTTTTTTTTTTGACATTCTTAAAATTTTTTTTGTTTTGTTAATTTCAATAATTTTATTTTATCTTGTTTTCATAATTTTTTCTAAATAATGTATATTTTTTTTTAGAAAAAAACTTACTTTGATAAGTTTTTATATTTTTTTGTTTAAATTTTTATTTTCTACAAATATTTAAAATATATATTATTTATATGTATTTTTTAGAAATGAAAAAGAAAAAAAAAATAGAAAAATGGGAGCATAAATTGATAAAATATATATTATATATTAATTTTTAATAAAATTGGGGTGTCTTAATCAAATTTTGGGGTGCAAATATAATCACCCTTAAAAAATTACTAAAAATACGGAATCTGAAAAAATTACAAAAATACGAAGGGACATAATAGTAAATACGAATTATTTTTTTTGTAAACAAAGTTTACAAATTTGTAACTAAAGTTTACAAGTATGTACTATATATTACAATTTTGTAAACAACATTTACAAACTAAATTAAAAATTGTAATAAACAGTAACATAACTATTATAAACTATTATCCGTATTTTTGTAATTTTTGTAAAATTTCATATTTTTCAATTTTTTTAAGTTTACAAGCTATGTGTAACTTTTCTGTGAAAAAATGGTGGTAAAGCATACCTTTTTGGGCACATTTGGTTTGACGTGCCGAGTTTAGGTAATTTTTGTTGGAGCGTTAAATTTTAGAGTGCTAGCAAAAGTAAGCCTAGAAAAATGAGGTCATCACCCTTTTTATTAGAGTGTGTCACATTGAATAAATGTGAGGATATCAACCAACATATAAGACAATGGGTTACTTATCTCATCATTAATTGATTTTGAGATGGAACCCATGTGTCTTATCAAATCCTCCACTCTACATTTATGTAACATTTTATTCTCCAACTCTCTAAAACATTATTTTACAATCTAACCTTCATCCTTCTATCAAATAGTACACTTTTGTTTTGCCATTGAATTTGATTTTGATGTTAAATTAGACTTTTTCTAGTGTGTTCTACCAAATGCATCGGAAAAGTATCATGGTTTAATTTAAGTCTTAACTGTGTATAATTTGGTAGGTGAGATTATTTTTGCTGAAAGCACCAGTAAAATTCTAAAATGTATCAAGACAAAAATCAAATATACCTTATATACTTTTTGGTGTAGTGGAGGGATTTGCATAAATAAGGTGATATTTTAATTAAAAGAAATACTAAAGAGCACTCTAAGGTGTCCAACACTTTATATTGCTATTGATGTAAATAAATATAGAGTCTCGTATATTTTAATTTAAATTAAAATATGTAGAACTTACTAATAAATTGCACCGATATGTCATGTCCTAGGGGCACCCACAATAATCAAGGTTGTTAAACCAAATATTCTTGTGATAATTAGGATTTAGTCATATAGAACATAATGCAAGAAAAAGGAAAATGGGTAAGACTACACTACGTACTTATTTTGAAAGTACTAGATCTAGACTACTTTGTCTTACCTATTTTCGATAATCTTAATATAATATATAATATATGATAATTTTAGGGACATTTTCTATTTATGTTATTCAGAAAAATTATAATCAAATTATTTTTTCTTGACAGTGTATATAATAGTTATAGCAGATATCCCACAAATTTTCAGGAAATTTTGAATAATTTACAGTACCCAAATCAGAGTTCAACGATCTATTTTCTATGCGTATAGAAAAACTTAATCATGAGTGCAATTGAGTATTTTAATTCTGATTTGGATACAATAAGTTATTCGAAATCTCTTAAAAATTGGTAGAATGTCTGCTACAATTATAATATATACGATCATAAAAAAATTTGATTATAATTTTTTTGAATGTTAGAAATTGAAAACACTCTTATAGTAGGAACATTTTCTATGCCTCTACGAAAGAATTATCCTATAACATATAATATAAAAATATAAATAGTAAAATTACCATTCACCGCGATAAGTTCATAGTAATTTTTGTTTTGCTGAAAATTAGTAAAAACTTTGTTACAGTACCATCATTTTCCCATATCCAAGAAGATATTAACTCTTGTTTAATTGTAATTTGAAGCCAAGCATTCATAAAATGTACGACCTTAAAACTCAATATATAGGAAATTTTTTAAGGGGGACATCAATTTTGCCCTATTATAGAAACGTTTTCTTATTTTCGGTATTTGGTTTTTGCATGATGACGTATATTATAGTTATAATAGACATTCTATTAATTTTTAGAAAATTCTAAATAATTTATAGTGTCGAAATCAGAGTTCAAATAGTCAGGTGTATGCGTGACAAATTTTTCTTATACGAGTGAAAAATATATTATTTGAACTCTGATTTTT
The DNA here is from genome assembly GCF_963169125.1 of Humulus lupulus. Classification (NCBI taxonomy): domain Eukaryota; kingdom Viridiplantae; phylum Streptophyta; class Magnoliopsida; order Rosales; family Cannabaceae; genus Humulus; species Humulus lupulus. The sequence continues at coordinate 246,541,700 of NC_084802.1, forward strand.
GCACTATAAATTTATCGGAATTTTCTAAAAATTGGCGGGATGCCTATTATCACTATCATGTACAGAGTCATACAAACAAACCTGGGTTATAATTTCTTCAAGTACCAAAAACAAAAAACTCCCCTACGGAACATAAGAAGCTCCCATATATCTTTATATTTATATATATATATATGTGTGTGTATAGAATAATTCTATAGTGCATACTTAAAATGGTATGCACCAATGCATATTTTTTGTGTTTTTTGGGTTGTTAACAGTTTTTGACGCGATTTTTTTTATGATCATGTATCTTGTTGTTATTTAAAGCATCCTGCAAATTTATAATACCAAAAATTAGGTTCAAATATATTTTTCACGTGTATAAAAAAAATTAGTCACACATGCAATAATTTATTTAAACCTAATTTTCAGCATTGTAAATTATTAAAAGTTTATTAAAATTTTTCAAGATGCTCTAAATAAGTAAAATAAGCACGGTTTATAAAGCTAATAAAACTTTATATATATTTATAGTCACGATAACTTATAAAGCTACGAGTGATCTGACCAAATATGGTGACTGTCACGTGTTTATATTATTAATATTATAATAACACCAAAAAATATGATTTTTCCATGGAATCTACAATTGTATTCCAAATGTTCTGTTTAAATATACTAATTTTAATTCATGTCCATTTTTCTTATTTTTTATTTTTTCATATAAATAAAAAGATCATTCAATATTATTTGTTAAATTCTATTTTAAAATTACAAACATCCAATTGAAATACGTAATGTAATAAATAATTATAAAAAAATAATAGAGGAATTGTATAATTTTGTCTAAAGCAATTTGTTAAAAATATTTTCAAGAGCAATAATTGAAAAACAACAAATTTATACCTAAAATCCAGGCACAATAAATATTTTTGAAAATAGATGTGTCTACTAATATAATAACATATAATTTATTTTAATCTGAAATGCATCTGAATAGTATATTTGAAAGATTCCAATAATAAATTCAAAGAGTAAGATAATATTTTAAAATTTATTGAAATAATATAAGTATTATTTAGAGAATTTTACCCAAAGTGCAAAAATTGGCACTATTCTTACATTTTTACTACCATTACACAGTTATGGTTTGCTCTTATTGTGACACGTTTTTTTTTAGTTTTTTTTTTTATACGTTTTCTCTATTATATATAATTTTATTTTTTAATTTCCTTACACGTTTGAACAATCCCTGCACTTTCACTCAACTCTCTTTCTCTTCAGTACTCTCTCTCTTTACTCATGATCTTCTCGATTAGACGAACGATTTTCTTCTCCACGATCACACGTCCATTAGATTTATGGTTCTTCAAGCATTTTTCGTTTTCCCCCCTCTTTTAAAAAAATATAATTTCAAATTTTGTAAACTATTTTTTATTTCTATAAATATAAGTGTGTGACTAGCAATGACTATTACGTGTTCTGCTTCATCTTCTCACTCTCCAAAAAAATCCCAGAAAATTATCTAAGTGTCCTAAAGAAATTTCACGAATGGGGAAGAAAATTGTTGGTCAATCTGCAAAAGGAAAACAACCTAAAGGCAACCCAGAAAAAGCTGATGAAGCTAGTTCGAAATTTGGAAAGAAATGAGTAGTTTCTGATCAAGTTGAAGGTAGGAAAGCAAAATGATAAGAACTAAAAGTGATGGTCCAAAAATTACTGAAGATTCTAGCAGGAAGGGGAAAAAATTGCAAGCAGATAAAGGGACTAAGGTTTTTCTTAGTTTCTGTTTGATTTATTTCCAGTTGCTTTTCATTTTTTTTTAATGGTCGTCATTATTGTATGATTTTTGTAATACATGCTAGTTGTTTAAGGTATTGATTTCAAAGTTTTATGCATTTTTTTATACTAAATTGGTTTATATATTTCTTTTGTTTTGTTGTTTTGGATTTTGTTTCTGATTATGGGTTGTTTTAGGGTTTCATTTGGGTTTTTTCTTGTTTGATTATGTGCTTGTTCTTGTTCTTGTTCTTGTTTATGAATTGTTTCTTTTTTCATGGTTATTCTAATGTTTATCTAACTTATTTTTTTGTAGCTTTGGGAGAACTGTTATGCCGGGTCAGAATATTTTTAAATGAAATTGCTCGCAACATGTAATCATAGTGTTATTACAAATCTGAATAAGTATTTTCTGATAGGCAGGAGGTGATGTTTTCTAAGACCATATTTGGTCATTTCTTGGGTATTCCTAGTTACACCTTTCAACCTCAATTGTCCCATAGTTTGTTGTTGAGGGAGGTTCATCAACCTAATGCTGATGAGTTTTGGGCCAATATTTCTGGTCGTAGGATTAGATTTTGTATTGAGAAATTTAGTTTGATCACTGGTTTGGATTTTCATGGGGATTGTGACAAAATGTATTTTAGGCAAGATTACAATAATATTATTGAAGAATGTCTTGTTGGAGTAAGCAAAATTAAGAAAAAAAAAGTATTGAAGATGCATTTAATGGTGAGAGGTGGGGGAATGATGATGAGCTTGCCATCAAGTTTGTTGTTTTGTATATGGTTTAGTGTTTTCTTTTGAGTAGTCCTGAGGATAGAGCAGTTTCTAAGGAAGATATAGATATTGTTGATAATGGTCTATGTCATCAATATTGTTTGGCGAAATGATTTCAAGTGGAATTAATAAGAAAAAAAAAAATGAAAGTGCTCACGAGGATGATAATTATGAAGGTTATTATAGGCTCTTAGGTTGTCCTTATATTTTCCAAATTTGATTTTATGAGTGTTGCCCTTACATTGAAGGCAAGTATGTTGTTCAAGAAAGCGATACAGTACCAAGGATGTTAATTTGGAGCTTCGGTATAAGAACTCAAACTTTGTACGATTCGAAGAGGAATGTTTTTGATATTCCTCTGAAAAAGGTATTTTTTTATATTGCTTTAAAGTTGTTGTTTAGTTTATTTCAATTTCTCGGTATTTGGTTTTTCTAAAATCTGATTTTTTTGTTTATGTTGTTTTGGTGTTGTTTCAATGTTGCAGCTACGAGTAAAAAAAAAACCTAGACTCCTACTTCTATAGAGCTTGCTGAGTTGAATTTAGGTGGATTTTTTCAAGACGAAACACTTGATGATCGTGGGAAAGGTAAGAGTGTTGTTCATGACACAACACTTGGTGCTAAAGATATTGAAGATGATGATTTTGCAGATAAGACGTTTGATGGTAGCTGTTCTTCAAATGTAGATGAATGTGCTTCCTCATCTAATTTTGAAGAATTAAAGAGCCAAGTTTCTCAGGTTGTAACTCAACAACAATTGTTTTCCACTAACATGGTTGTTTTGAAAGCCCTTGTTAAGTTGAATTTTAAGGACCTTATTTCGATTGTGCAAGAGTTGCACCAAAAATTTGATTCTATGCTGGATTTTTTTGTTACAAAGGTATTCATAATATTGTCTTATTCTTTTAGTAGTTGTTATTGTTATAGCAACAAAATAACACAAATGTTGTTTTGTGTTGTTTTTGTAGGAAAATATTCATGCTAATGTTACTAAGGAGTCTAAAGATGGCGAGGAGACTAAAAGTGATGAGCACATTCATGGTAAGAAGAATGATGAAGATTTAAAGGCTAATGATGGTGATGAGGATGACAAGGAAAAATGGTGATAGTAATGTTGTTGAGGGAAAAAATAATGATGACGATGATGATGATGACATACTTGAATTTGGTGGTAATGTTGAAGGAAAAGATGATGGGGATGAAGTTGGGGTGGATGTTGAGAAGGTTGTTGAAAATTCAAATGTTGTTGAGGGATCTTCACACATTCTCAATGAGGAAAATGTTGACAATGTACTTGTGTCTATTTTATTTTAATTTTGTAACAATATTTTATTTCAGTTATTTATGTAATTTTTTTAAAAGGTTGCTAGTGAAAAGGATTTAGATAACTTTTTTCAATGGATTAAGCCAACTTGATGTTGATGACCCTGTGTTGACTGGATTAGTAGTTGTTTAAAAAATGAATGTTATTTGTGTGTGTCGTTTTTTTTGTTGCCTAGATGTTGTGTTTGTGTTGCTGCTTTATTTTGGTTATCATTAATCTTATTTGATCTGTTTTTTCTTTGTTGTTTTGTAGTTGCCTTCAAGTGTCTTGGTCATTGCTGACAGTATTAGTTATGTTGTCAAACCAGTTGAGGAGGTTTACGTTGATGCGTCAGTTCATCAATCTGAAGTTGGTGTTTCCGAGAAGGTCTATTTAGTTGATATTGAAGCAACTCAAATTATTGAGAAGAGGATTGCAAAGCCTAAAGCAACTTTGAAGTCTCCATTCCATCAGAATTTTGAATTTGGTGGGTCTGGTTCAATTCAAGAAGATGAAGGATATAAAATAGTTACTTGTGTTAAATGTTTGTTGTCTTTGGATGAAAACATTGGTCAGGTTCCTGATCCAGTTCATAAGAAGGAGTTTGATGCTTGGTTAGCTGATGGTCGAAATAAAAGGGCGAGGTATGTTAATATTATTTTTCTTATTGAATTCATTATTCAATTATAATTGTATTTGTTCATTATATTTTTCAGGAAATATAATATTTACTAGAAAAACAAGAATCTAATTATTCCTCCCTTACAAATTGGTGTTGATTCTATGAATGATAAGATGTGGTTTCACACTCTTTGTTCATTGTGGTGAATGCCTTACTGACTTGGTGAATTTTTTCAATTTTAATGTTGTTTTGCATGTCAAGTTGTTTTGATGTTTAGTTGCTGGCTGTTTTATTGATATTTATTATGTTCATTGTTTTGTTACAGTTTAGTTGGTTTTTGTAGGTTTATTTATGATTTTCTTATTTTTTTTATGTTGTTTTCAACACATTGATGTAATATTTTATTACATCAGAAAGAAAGGGAAGTATTTAGCTGGACCTAAGGTGAACTTCACTACAATAGATTGTTGTTTTAGTGATAGTATTTCCTCTTTGTATGAGAAATATGTGCAGAAGAATAGGGATGGTTATGTTGTGAATCTAAAACATAAGGTTGTTTAGTTTATCAAGGGAAAAAGGCTAATGTGTGGTAGACCATGGGTTGAATGTGACCATGTATTGTTCCCAATAAATATAAAGAATGATAGCCATTGGATTCTAGGTCATTTGAATATCAATGAGAGAATCATATACATGTATAACTCATTGAAAAGTGGGTGGTATGAAAGTGCTACGTTGGAGGCTATGGAGCCATATTCTGTTTTGTTGTCGTTGTTCTTTGACGTTATGAATTTCTATAAGACTAGAAATGATAATAGGACAAGTTTGGTTGATTATAAGGCTCCATTTTTCAGTTGTTAGTGTTGATAAATTACCTCAACAAGAGGACACGCAGGTGTTATTTGTTTTTGTATTTTAATTTTTTTTTATTTTTGCATTTTTATAATACTTTGTTGTTATTTTGTTTTGCATTGATTGTGGTGCTTTTGTTGCATCATTTGTTGAATATTTTGTTGATGGCAAGGAGATTCATTCAAGTAACTTTTATGCATAACACCGTCGTTCTAGGCTTGTTGTGCTTTTTTTTTCCTATGGAAAGATGAAGCATGATAAAAATGTTGCTAATGAAGCTGAAGCTTCCAAAAAGTCTCCAAAAAAGACCACACAGAAGTTGAAAGGGAGGGATGTGGAATTGCATATGAAGGCTTGATGTTGATGCTTTGTAACGCCTTACTACCCTAGAGTCGTTATTGTAACGCTCTGGTTAGCCAAGACCGTTATACTGTGTGTTTAAAATAGTGCTTAACTTGCTAAGTGAGTCATTTGGACTTAAATGTGTAATTAAAGACTAAGTCAATGTTAGGTATTAAAAAGTTTGGTCAGCAAAGTGATTATTTTTCATTAAAAATTTTAAGTTTATACACGGGATCCCAAAAAATGGTTATAGACCAATAAAATACAAATGGAATACAAATTAGCCGCCCTAAGCAGCAAAACAGGGTTCAACCGTAGTTTCTCCCAGGCTATCCCGGTAGTGGCGGTCGAGTAGGCTACATATGTACACACCGCCCCTGAAGCTCTCCAACTCATGGCTGGTCCAACTATCCCTTTCCCTTACCTGCACCACATAGCACCCATGAGTCAAGGTTCAGCAAGAAAACTTAGATCAACAGACACAAATAAGCAACAATATATAAACAGTAGACTTATATCAATAAATTCAATCAACAATAGGATATAAGCAATAAACTTAGCAGTGATATTATGCTCAGACAAACACATAATCCAACCTCATCAATCAATACAGTCAGTTAAGTGCAACACAATACTTTTGTTTATTTGTATAATGTCCAGGCTTGGAGACCATAGGCTGAGTCCTCTGATCTTATAGCTGACCCCGACATGCTTAGGGCGGGCTGCATTCCGCACACTTGCTATCGACCCTCGGCGCCCTTAGGCCGGCCTTCAGAATAGATATAATCACAAATATATTGCACAACACTCAATCAGATGCAGCATATACAAGCATGCACTACTGGATATTCTCAAATATAGTTATAGCCATAATCTCACATATAGTCATAATCATACTCATATTTATTAATAGGGGTACGAGCCCCGATCACTCCCCAGGTATAGTTTTCTTACCTCAAGCCCCGAGTTGAAAGGCGGTTCGTGTAACAACCCAACTATTCTAGACTTTGGACCATTAATAACTACTATACTAATCTTAAGAAAACGTACATATGAAAACATCATAACTTTTTTTAAAACTGTAAAGTAAAGGTTTAAATACATAAAAATCTCACTTAGGATATGAGATCCCATTGTTTTTAAAATAAAACAAAACATAACTTAAACAATTTGGTTACAAAATTAAGTATGGAAAAATAATACATAGAAATCATAGCTAAAAGACTTAAAAACTTCATCCTCAAATCGAACGCGCAATCCACCGATTCCATCCTGCCTCAATACACATCCCCAAACTGCCAAGAATCTTCCCGCCGCCATAACTATTTTCCTGCACATATAAAACATAAAGGAGTAAGCCTAATGCCCAGCAAGGAAAATCTACTATAAGCATGGAACATATACATACACATAAACTATAAGCTATAAACTATAAACTGTAAACTATAATCATATAACTATATAACTACAACATCTATTACAATGGCCATCATACTTCTTGGGACTTGCTATTTAAGCAATCATATGCCCATAAATTTACGGGGCTAGTTATCTAAACAAGTCATATAAATTTATGGGGTTGTTCTCTAAACAATCATATGCCCAAGGAATCTACTATTGGGACTTGTTATCTAAACAAGTTATATATATATTTGTTATCTAAACAAATTATGTGATTGTTATCTAAACAATCCATATACATAAAACAACTAAAAACATATCATACTTAACATATATCAACAACATAAAAGCATACAAATCTACCCTATTTTCCTTACCAAAAATACCGGAATATGAGAACAAGATCGGGACTTTGGAACACTTCTAAAAACCATAATAGAGAGGTGAGTAGACTAAAGAAATGAGATGGAAAGAATAAACTACACCATCGAAATGATACTTACCAACAAAAACCTTAAGTTCGAAGAACTTAGATCCCTAACCAAGAATAAAGAATACGTGTTAGGATTTGAGTAGAAAAACTATAAGAATCAATACAAAAAGAAACTAGAATTAGGAATACTTTGAATGCTTCTATGACCGAACTATACCTCGAAACCGAAATACACTATAACCTTACTTCCCAAGTGTTTATTAAGCTTATAACCCCAACCCAAGTGTTTATCACTCTATAGTCTCACTAGCACCTGGAAGGCTCTGATCAATGCTTGAAGAATGAATGAAAAGGCTTGATGCTAGGTCCTATTTATAGAGTTCTAGGAATAAAAATATTCTTTTTGGCTTTGAATAAAAATAATGAATTTAATTGAAAATATTTGAATATTCTTCAGTGAAAGGCTTAGGACTTGGTCAAATTGTTCAGAGAGAGGTTTAAGGAGTCAAAACTTGATTTTTAAAACAAAAATAATAAAAACAAATAGAATCCTAACTTCTAACTCCCTAAATCTCGTAACTCTAAACTTACCTGTAGTAAAATCAATATATCTGGAGCTATAGGACTCATATTTAGACTCTCTTTCTACCGTTAGAAAGATAATTCAATTATCTACAACTTTCTAGAAATACTATTTTCGAAACTCATAACATAACTGGGTCAAAAATAGGTTGGATGTTACAGTACCCTAAAGTTACGAAAAATTTATTTACAACCTAATCCATAAATAAATAAAATTGTGACAAATGTCATGCTCCTAACAGATTCTGGTGAAGACTAAGTCTTATATTTCCCTTATTTTATCATTAAAATAATAATTCCTTAATAATCATGCATATGACAAATGTCATAATCCTATTGACTCTATCTAAACCTAAGGAATAACCATGCTCATGACAAGTGTCATATTCTTATTGGCTCTATCTAAACCTTAGGTTATAATAATTGTCATATTAATAACCAGCAATATTAATCAAACCTTATGTTATAATTAATATTCTTAAACTATAGGTTAAACCTATAAAATCTACAAGTGCTACTACGAGTGTCCAACTAAGTCCCGACTTGAACCAAAATCCACAGTCATAAACATACTACAACTACTACTAGCTATTACTATTACTACTACTATCTAACTAGCTAAGTACAGTTCTTGGACTCTATAGTTCGTAGCACGATCCTCAATACCAAGCCTTAACAGTAAACCAAGTCACAAAGCGATAATGGATAACTATTAAAACCTAAACCAATTAAAAGCTTCAGAATAACATACTAGCCTCTAGGACCTCAAATTCTACTAATCTGGGTAGTATAATCCTTCCCGAGCACTTAGGTTTGAGTTCCCGAGCCTAAAAACCTGATTTGGCTATTTCTCTCAATTAGAGTTGCGGCGCGCTACAAGTCAGAGAGCCCCAAGGCTCTCTCTCCTAGGGGATGTGGGTCGCGGCGTGCTCTAACCTGCGTCGCAGCGCCTAGGCAACTTCAGGGACCCCCAGGGCCTTCTCGCACACACGGGCTGTGGCTTGAGCCCAAAACGTAGAAATCTCCAACGTTTCCCCTGCATTTTTCTGAGTAAAAACCATCTGAATTCACCCCAAATGTAACCCACGACGCTCAAGAACAACTTCGCGGTGCGACCTCGTGAACCTAGAATTCCCCCTACGTTTTCTCAAGCCAATTCCACTGAAATTCATCCTAACAAACACCCAAACCCAGAATTGTGTTTAGAATCCATATCAAGGCAACATAATCAGTATAACTACCCCAAAAACTACTCCACAGCATCACCAAAATCCAAAACCAGCCTAAGGTTTAACCTCAAGAAATCCCCTAAACTATTGCATAAAATCACAAAGAAATCAAAACTTACACCTTACCTTAGTGGTGATTTTGACCTTGAGCTAAATCCCCAACACTTCTAGCTTCAAATTCTCAATTCCTGAGCCAATTCTCCAAGATTTCCATAGAGTTTCCAAGCACACCAAGGGAGAGAGAGTGAATTGAGTAGAAAGAGAGAGAGAGTGTGTGTGAGAGAATGAGGGGCTAAATTACTTCTGGTTTGGTTCTTTCTACAAAGTTCTGAGTCTATGTCTACCCCCTTGACACCACAATGACGAAAATGCCCCTACATGACCCCTTAGCTCTTTAATACTACCAAGGTCAAATCCGTCATTTTCCACATTCTCGCTAATTCCTTGAGTATTCCTATAAATCCCCAATTAATCCCGACATACCCAAATAATTGCAAAATAACTACCTGTTACCCAATCAACCTCGAATACACACTATGTTCCCAAAATACCCCTAGGCTCACCCCGAGCTGGGTATTTGACCCCGTTGTGACTATTCCACTAATCCGCTCCCTAGGACTGCCTCGGACCACACATCTCAAATATATCTCCACAATATTGTGGTCTCAAGCACAACACACACACATAATTACATTTATGTCCTCAACAAGCCAAAATTGCAAACATGCCCTTAATAACCAAAATGGGCCAACATGCATATTTAATACACCTAAACATGCATATTTATTCACATTATATCACAATTCAAGCAATCACATAATGATGCACATATACCATGATTAATCATGTAATAATACAATTAAATCAATTATTGCCCTCTTGGCACACTAATCAAGGCACCAAGCCTTATTAGCGAATTTGGGACGTTACATGCTTAGTCCGCCATAATGGTTGGAACAACACTACAACAGCTATGGACAAGCCTTAGGGCAACGTATCAAAAACTTATGTTAATGTTGCTATTTTCACTTTCAGTTTTATAGATATTAAATAGTTGTTTGGATACTTTTTTTCTTAGTTTATATACCTAGTTAGTTTAAGTTTATGGTTATGAAAACATATCTGAATTTTTTAGTAACAGTTATGTGATTAGATCTTTTGAAGTTTATATTTAAGTCATTGTTACATTATTAAGTTTTGACAACAACACATCAACGTTAAAAAAACAAAAGAAAAACTCTACAAATAAAAAAGAATGTTCCACATTTTGTTCATCCCTTGTTTATGTTCCACATTGTTATATTTTATGTTTTGGCAACATCACAACAACGTTAAAAGCAATGAAACATAAACTGTCAATTAAAAAAAGAATGTTCAAATTTTTTGTTCATTCCTTGTTTATGGACTAATAACTCTGGTGCAAATCATAGGTTCTAAAAAATAAAATAAATAAAATCAATGTTTTTTTTATAAAATAATCAATTAAATATTTTTGTTGTTGTCTTGTTGTTTCAACTTCTTGGTGCTCGGTTTCGGCATGTCTTCCTATTATGACCTCTTTGTCCACACTTGTTGCACTTGTTTTACTTTTTAGTTTCCCAAGCAGCTCTGAATCTTCTTTTCTTTTGTCTTCCTACTTTCACATTTTCAAATTGAGGCATAACTATCATGTCTTTGTCATATTGTTGTACATCCCATTTGTGTTGGTTTCCTACTGGGTATACTGTTGTTTCATATGTTTCCAACCATGTTTTTGTTGTGTAGTAGTGTGAACAGTAATTGTAGGGTCTAGATTCATTTCCTTCATTACAACAATTTCATGACCACATGGTATTTCATCCATTTGGACTCTATTGCATGTGCATGTTTAATATTTGGGGTTTACAATCCATGACTTTTGTTCTTTGAACACCTCAAATAGATATTCATTTGATGTCATTGCCTATATTACATTATGAATAATTCGTTTATTTATAGAAACTATAATGATGCCTATTTCTCAATGCAACAAAATATGAACCTTACTAAATTTTGTTCGGATAAAGATGCAACTCCAGAGTAACCACGAAAAAAATAAATTAAAATTCTATACAGAACTTACAGTTAGTCTCAACGAGTATATGTGTTGAGATTGATTAAATATAATGGTTAAGTTGTTTACACAATGAGAGGCAAAACACTTAACGAATTTTACTTAAGTTGAAGTGAAAACATGAGATTTTGTAGTAGGCGTCTATAATTAACTTTTATTGGTCTAAAGTGATACAATGAGGTATCTAAACTTTCCCAAAAATTTTGGGGGAATTTGGAGAAGTTTTAGAGTCCCTCTTACAGGCTCTGGGCAGAGAGGGTGGCGTTGCATCGCTTCCTTGGAGGCGTTGCATCGCCTATACGCAAAAAGGGTATGAAAACCCTAGCAGGCGATGCATCGCCTATAGGCAGGCGATGCATCGCCTATAGGCAGGCGACGCAATGCCTGGGTAGTCCGTAGGGGACCGTACAGTTACTTAATTAGACTCCAAATGATGTGTTCTAAAGCTCTAATTCTATTGGTTAGACTTGATGATGATGTCTATACTATATATAAGAGTTGTAAAGCCATGCTCATACTTTTCAACTCTCTCTCTCTCTAACCTCTATCTCAAGCTCTCAAAGATCACTAGTTTTCTCCAAGAAACTCATCAAGTATTTCTTGACTTGTTTGAGTTTAAAAGGCTTGTTCAATCCCACTTCTCATTCTATTTTGGTGAAGCTTTAAGCAACAATGGGAAGGCTTAGAATAAAGTTTTTGGACAGTGATACTTCTCGTGTATAAGCCTTTAGATGTTTTTAACTTTGAAGATTAATTTGCTCAAATTCAAATGTTGTATCTCTCTAAACCCTAACTTTGTAATTGTGTTATTCTATTTGTGATTTACTTCTTTAATTATGCTTACATAGTTAGTATTGATGATTAAATATTTCTAAGCTAATTTTATAATCATTTAATAACTTAGTCTTTAACTTTGAAGATTTACATTCATACTTTGAATAAGGTTCTTGATTAGCATCTAAGCTTTGTAATATTGAATTATTCCATTATTCATTGTTGATTTGGAAAGTGTAAAGCCATAAATTCCCAACAATCAAAATCTCTATTCCTAATTACTTGCTTTTGTGTTTTGCATAATAAACAACGAGAGAAATTTGTTCATCTTCTACAACATTCAAATCCTTGCTTCAAGATTTGATTTGTGTTGAACACACAACCATGGGAGATCAAAGAAAATTATATTTGGATATATGAATGAGGATATGGATCCAAAGTCTTCATCAACAAAGGATGAGACAACTCAAAGGGATTACATACTTGGTATCATCAAATTCCTTGCTTCTAAATGTTTAGATTTCAAGAATTTGAATGAAATGTGTTTACTACTATATTTTTGTGAGTTTGGGTTTATTGCTTATGTTAAGAGTACAATCGTGAATGTTAATGAATAATTCAAGGGTTATTGTTATACTTGTTTTGTTTGTAAAATTATTGATCATCATGTGAAATATGGTAATTGTAAAACTAACCATAATAAGATCAGGGTTAAGGCAATTGATGTTGAGATCATTGCATTTCTAAATGAATTTAATTGTGTTACTTTAATTGATGATGAGATCTTTGTGACTGTAATTAAATCTAATGTATTCGATGAGGAATTAATTGTAACCCTAATTGATAATAATGCATTCAACGAGGAATGTATGATAACTCTAAAGGAAATTGGCATAGTTTATGCATGAAGAGATGAGACTAATGCAACCTTAAATGAAGGTAAACATGTTAATTCAATTGATATTGAGATCATTGCAACCTTGAGTGAAGTTAATGCAACCCAAGGAAAGGTTCAAGGATGGTGGTATGATACTTGTGCCACCATTCATGCAATCTATGATAAAACTCTTTTCAAAACCTTTGAAAGTGCAAAGGTGGGACTTGAAGTCCAAATGGGTTATGAAAAGAGATCCAATGTACTTGGAAGGGGCTGCATTGATGTGTTCTTCAAAAATGGAAAGAATGTGACCCTAACTAATGGTTTCTATGTTTTCGATATGACTAGAAACATTATAAGTGGAAGTCCATTTAGTAAATCCAGTATCAAAATGGAGTTTGAATTTGGTAAACTTAGTTTGACTAAATTGGGCACTTTTGCAGGAAAGAGTTATTCATGTTATGGGATGATCAAATTGTGTACTCTTGATAATGACAATAATAATATGATATCTCATTCTTGTAATGTGATTAATTCTAGTTCTATTACTTTGTGGCATAATAGACTTGCTTATATAGGTTATAGCACAATTAAAAGATTTGTTAATCGTGGATAATTAATTGTGATATGAATGAACACAATAAATGTTAATTATGTGTTAAATCTAAAATGGTTAATGAACCTTTTCCAAGTGTTGATAGATGTTCAAACTTGCTAGATTTAATACATAGTGATCTATGTGAATTAAATGACATATTGACTAGAGGAGGAAATAGAATGTAACGTCCCAAATTTGCTAATAAGGCTTAGTGCCTTGATTAGTGTGCCGAGAGGGCACAAATGGATTAATATTTGAATTTAATTGAATATGTGTGTGATTATGTAGCATATATGAGTTATATTGTGATATGAATTCTTATGCATGTTTGTGTGTATTAAATATGCATGTGGGCCCATTTTCGTTAATAATGACATTTTTGTAAGTTTGACCCGTTGAGGGTATAATTGTAATTATATGTGTTATGTGATTGAGACTACATTATTAGGTGGATATATTTGCGATATTCAGCAATAGGCGATCTTAGTGAGCGAGTTGGGAGAAAATTCACAACGGGGTCAAATACCCGGCTCTGGGTGAGCTTAGGGGGATTTTAGTAATATAGTATGTTGTCAGGGTTTATCGGATAATGGGAATTTGTTTGGTGATTTTTTTGGGGATATTAGAATTAATTGGGAATTTATAGTGTTATGTGAGGTATAGTGGGAAGTAGTGGCGAAACGATCGATTTTCCCTTGGAGGTTACCTTGAAGGTTAAGAGTGGGTAGGGGAAAATTGATCATTTGGCCACACAATTAGAGTAAGAGGCAACCTTTTTTTGAGGGTTTAGTTATTCATGTATAACATTAGCTCTCTCTCCTTCTATTTTCTCTCTCAGATAGGCTAAGTATCTCAAGCTAGTGAGTGTGGAATTCTTGAAGCTTTCAATCTAGGGGTGATCTGAGTTGGAATTGAGGTTATGGTTGAGGATTGGAGGCAGCTAAGAGTACCAGCAATTAAGCGGATTCGAATTTTGCTAAGTGATTCAGAGGTATATGTCATCTCCTTGTTAATATCTTTAGTGTTCTTGATGGGTTTGAGTGTTTGGGGGCTTAATGAGTTTTTGGGTGTGTATCATTGGTTATATGGCTGTTAGATTGGTGTAAAAACTGCTGAAATCTATTAAATTAAATTCTAGGTTCGTGAGGTTGCGTTGCAGCGCTGTTCCTAGAGCGTTGTGGCCCGCATGAACTCAGCGGCTAGGGAAGTTCTCTAAATCGCCTTGGTGCCACAGTGCTAGGTGGGCTGCGCCGCGACGCAAGTCCAGTGAAACATGGTCAGAGCTCTCTAACTTGTAGAGAGCCATGACGCTTGTTAGGGGCACTGTGGCTCAAATAGGATTTTTGAGCATGGGAACTCAAACCTAAAGGCTCGAGAAGGATTCTACTACCTAGTTTAGTAGAATTCGAGGTCTCGGGGGCTACGAATTAATCTCAAAGCTTTTAAATAGTTTAGCTCTTGATGATTATCCGTTATTATGTTGTGACTAGGTTATATAGTTAGGCTTGGGAGTAAGGATCGTGCTCGGAGTCGCCATACGATATCTTCTCGGGACTCGAGGTAAGAAAATTGTACCCTTGTTGTAATTATGGCTCGATCCCCTGTTAAAGAATATGACTACAATTATGCTTATGATTACTTGATTAGGCATGCTTGTATCCACTGTATCTAACTGTGTGATAGGTAAATTGTATATCTGATTATACCTGATCTGAAAGCTCGGTCTAAGAGCCGGGGTCGGAAATACGCGTGCGGAACACAAAGTCGTTTTGGCTAGGGAAACCTGGGAGTGCAATATGCACTTGTTGGCCCGAATGCCACCTACATAATTAGAAGTGTAGTATGTACTTGTGTAACTTATTGGTTGTTTAAATTGGACTATGTGTATGATTGAGTAGGGTTATTACTATTAAGCATGTTTACATTCTGTTGCTTATTTGAATCTATTGATTTAAGTTTTCTTGCTAAACCTGGGCTCACGGTGCTATGTGGTGCATGTAAGGGAAAGGGGAAGTTGGACCAGCCATGAGTTGGAGAGCTTTATGGGTGGCGTGTATATGTGCAATTGCTCGACCGCCATGGCCGAGGATTCAAAGAGCGACTAGAGTCAAACCCTAATTTTTTCGCTTAAGCCAGCTTGTGTTGTAACTACCATTTGGAGTTGTAAATGACTTGTAAACATTTATTTTGGGATCCCATGTATAAACTTAAACTTTTAAATGAAAGTAACTGTTCCTATGATCAAAACTTTTAAACCCTAATTTGTTAATTACTCTTAGTTACACGTTTATATCCAATTGAATTTATTAGCAAGTCCAACACTATTTAAAATACACAGTGTAATGGTCTTGGCTATCAAGGGTGTTACAACTTGGTATCAGAGCGGTCTAGGTTTAAGGGTTCTTGAAGACTGCCTGGCATGTACACTCGCCACTAAACACAAGCTTGACTCAGGGTTTAGTAACTATTTATGTGGTTATATTTTTAATTGCTTAAATAAGATATAAGTGTTTTATCTGCCTGCCTTATTATGGAGCATGAGATATACTGATAGGGCCTGGCCCTTGACTGCAATGTGTACTTGAAAAGGCATTCTTATTAGCATTGCTATTATATGTTAGCATTGTTAAATGCTTATGGTTGTATGTTTTTTCTTAATCGTTGTTGTTGGATTGTGGGGTGACTTCTAAAATCCTGATATCCTTGCCTGATTAGCCGAGTTGTTAATTGTAGATATACTTGGAGATTTATACCTCTAAGGCGATCCAAGGCAATCAGTTCAAATAGACAGTGCTGAGATCGAGGGTAGAAATGATAACCAGAGTCAGAAATGAAATGTAGTGGATACTACGGTTCAATATTGGTTCGGGGGAAAACCAAAGAGGTTGTTGGAATCTTAAGGCAGGATTATCTGCCTATTTGAAAGGACGTAAGAACTATAAATTGTAAACTGTGGAATACAAAGTTCCGGGGATGAGAGATTTGTATTTCTCCAAGTAGTGCAAACAAGGAAGAGTATGATAATCTGGGAAAGAAAGGGGAGTTAACGAAATTATAGTTATCAAACAAGATTTTGTGGAACAAGATTGACACTCTAGTAAGAGTGTTATTGCGGGATTAAAGGTAAGGAATTGGACTCTGGAGCTATGGTCAGAGATATAAGATTTTTCACCTGGTGTGTGTTCGAATAAATTTCGAGGACGAAATTGTTGTAAGGAGGGGATAGTTGTAACGACCCAAAATTACTAATAAGGCTTAAGGGCCTTGATTAGTGTGCTAGGAGGGCATAATTGAAATTTATGTGAATAAATGATTAAATGCATGATTATGTGGCATGCATGACTATAAGAGTATATGGATATGATTAGATGCATGTGTTATGAGTATTAAATATGCATGTGGGCCCTGTTTTGTTCATAAGGGCATGTTTGTAATTTTGGTCCGTTGAGGGCATAAATGTAATTATAGGTGATAAATTGTTGAGACCACATTATTATGTGGATATATTTGTAGCTTGTGGCTCGAGGCGATCCTAGTGAGCGGTTTAGCGAAAAAAGTCACAGTGGGGATTTATACCCGGCTCAGGGGAGCCTGGGGGTATTTCTAGGAATTTGGGAAATATATTGGAGGCTATTTGATATTGAGGAAAATAATTGGTGATTAGTTAGGTGTCGGGAAGTAAGCAGTAATTATTAGGGACACTCGAGGAATTAGCGGGAATTGGGAGCAAATGACCACAATACCCTTAGAATGTTTAAAGGCTTAGGTTTTAATGGGAGGGCAAAATGGTCATTTGACTTAAAAAGGGATAAGTATTAATCTGCCTTTCTACACTTAGTGGAAGCTATAGAATGAGTTAGAAGTTAAATGAAAGAAAAGGAAGAAAGAAGGAAGGAAAAATAGAGTACATGACCTCTCTCTTTCTCTCTCTTGAATGGTGGTCTTCCTCACCATTTCTTGTGGAATTTGAAGATGTAAATTCAGAGAGAGTCTAAGTTAAGTCTTGGAGCCTTGATCCTTGAAGTAATTGAAGAGGGTTGGCTGGAATTAGCCCAAAGAGTTTGGTATGAATTTCTTACTTTGATGAGTTGCTTTTGAATTTGAGTTTTTGGATGGGAATTCTAGGATTTGAGCTTGGGGAATTGAGGAGCTAAGGAATGGAAGGACACTAAGGGTGACCTAGGATTGGACTCCCCATTAAAGGTAAGAAATTCTGAGCTTGGTCACTTGAGTTTCTGGGCTGTTCTGGTTTTTCTATCGAGTCTTTGAGCTTCAAGCTCAAACATGGTTTTCTTTGTTTAATGGTGGATGTGGCTAAGTTTTTATGTTATTGGGCTATGTGGGGTGAGAAGTAGATGATGGTAGGACCAATTTGGTGTGTGGTTGTGGTTTGGAGGGGTTTTAGGGAGTTTTGGCTCGAGGAAATTCGAAGGAGAAAATCAGTGTGCTGAAGGTGTTGTAACTAGCGTTGTAGCTCTAGCCTTAGGGCACTACAGCGCTAGGCTTGGGTTTTTTGGGACTTTTGGCTCTGCTTGTAGCGTTGTAGCGCCCACCGTGTGGCGGGGTAGCGCTACCCTGCCTTTAGAGGTGGATTTTTGGATGTTTTCTTAGGGTTTTTGCCCGTGGGCTCGGGGTTTGATTCCACCACCCCGTTTGGTGGAATTAGGGCTTCCCGAGGGCTCGGGATTGGTCCCAAGGTTAGGTTACGGAATTGAAGCTTAATGATGGTTCTAATTTATGGTTGTGACTAGGTGTACGCTAGGGCTCAGACGGGATCATGCTTGTAGGTCGATTTCTGTAACGCCCTGGTTACCCCAGAATAGTTACGGTGAACGGTGGACCAGAAATTTGACCCGCTACCTGAGTCCTTTGGTCAAAAACGTGCTCTAAGTGTAATTAACAGGTTAAGGTGAAAAACTACTAAAAAGGAAATGGATATTTTCATTACAAACTGCTCTGCAGAGCTAATCAAAACATTTACAAGTTGTTCTTAGTACAAAATGGTCATTACTGTTTCAAATTTACAATCCCGTCGACCTAAGCGGCAAAATAGGGTAAACCCCCTAGTTCCTCTGAGAACGCCTTGCCCGTGGTGGTCAAGCGGCCGCATATGTACACATCACCACCTAAGCTCTCCACTCAAGGCTGGGTGAGCTTTTCTTTCCCTTTCCCTACACCACATAGCACCCATGAGCCAAGGCCTAGCAAGAAAACACAATAAAGCATGATATAATATCAACAATGATCATAATAATCATTGAGGACCATCAGTCCAAACAAGTAGGTGACAATCGCAACAGTCACAAAAGTGGGTACAACTCCCTCTAGCCATGTGATGTTAGGGTCACTCGGGCTTAACTGATAAAAGAACCTTTCATAAGTTTGAACAGGATAGGTGTATGGTGAATAGTCACCAACATAACCTTCCTCATGACTTACAGTCATAACCCTAGAACAGCGTTCCCTAGCCATGTGACAGACAGTCACTGGGGCCATATGCCCTGGCTCTGAATAACTGGTCTTAGACCAGACAAGTGGTTATAAGTTCATCGACCTTAGGGTCAGTCCAGCATTAATACCCCATATGAGTCATTCAACGCTGATATCGATTAGATCTAATCTTCATTTGGCTCGGCGTTCATGACGCTATGCCATTTCTAACTCTTTAGGTCAGTGTCCCTGACTAGTCAGTACATATACAAGTATTCAATATTCGCTAGCATTCAATAGGCAATCCATGTCCACATTTATCAATCAACATGCCTCAATAATAATCACGCATGTCACATATACACAGGGTGTAGTTTTCTTACCTCAGATTCGAGCTAGAAAGATTAAAAGAACGACCCGTGAGAACGATCAACCTTTAGTCCTTTAGCGGTCACCTAATCATAACCAAACACGGGACATCATCAATAATAATGATCAACATAGGCTTCCACACCAATATCTAGCCTTCGGAAGATCAATCCCAACTAATCCAAGTAGTAGGAACACTCCCAAGGCCTATAGCTAAGTTCCCGGGGTCAAAACGAGCAAACGGGGTGAAAACAGGGCAAGGGCCGCGGCCCTAGCACCTTGGCCGCGGCCCCCAGAGTTTCCTGAAGCAAGGGCCGTGGCACCCTCCATTAAGGGCCGCGGCGCCCAGCAGGCACAAAGAACCCCACCTGCTTCTTCAAGGTAGGGCCGCGGCATCCCAAGAACAGGGCCGCGGCCCCCAACTCTGGGCCATTCCCAAACATATTTTTAACACTCCAAAGCCTCCAAAATCATACCTAAACACTCCCCACTCATCAAAACAAAGTTCCCAAGCTTCCCAAAACTCCAAAACCCTCAAAACCCAAGGTTCAAACCTACCAAAAACTCAACAATTCACAAAGTCCAATTCAAAGCTTAGAAACTCTAAAAACTCAGAACTTTAAACTTAGATTACCTTTGATTGGGTTGTTTTCCATCAAATCCTTCGGTTAAGAAGCTTCTAATCTTTCCTAGGATCTCTATGCCTCGATCCTCGCTTAATTCTGACTCCTAGAACTCGAGATATCTTCGAAAATGCTCAAACGGTAAAACGAACTATCGAAAGGGAGAATGAGAGGTTTTCTAATCGTACGTTCTATCTGACAGCTACTTCAAGCTTAAGTAACCTCAAATAAAACATAATGGTCGGGGTCCCAAAAATACCCCCGGGGACATTATAGTCAAAACCTCTGAAATTTCACCCTGATCTCAAATATTCCCAATTTATCATCAAATAAACATTTCTACTACCCCAAAATCGACCCCGTTATGACAAAACCGCTAATCCATTATATATGACCGTCTCATGCCGAATAGCTCGAATATATCTCCATAATAATGGAATCTCATTCACAAATCAAGTTATGCACCCAAATACACATATTCACCCTTAATGGGCCAAATTATCAAGATAGCATAATTATTCAAATGTGGACCCACATGCACGCATATAACATCATATCATAATATAATTCACAAATACATGCATAATATCATTTAATGGCATAATTAAACAAGTATGGCCCTCTCAGCCAACTAATCTCGCCATTAAACCATATCGGAGAATTCGGGGCATTACAATTTCACTAATCAAAGCTATCGGAATCAAAGGTGAGAAACTGCACCCGGTTATGTGTTTATGTTGGGACTAAGAGTTCCCTTTACTTGTATATGATGTCATAGATGGTATTATGCCATGGGGACATGTGATAAATGACCTAAGAGTGCCGAAATCTATATTTGCGCACAGGATGCGGCTCCGCCACTGGTAGCTGAGATTAATAAAATAAACATTGGGCTTGGCCTAAATGAGCCCAAGACAGTGACTTAAACAGAGGGTGCGGCCTAAGGGTGTTAACCCTAGTTGTTGAATGATATGTGTACTGTGTGAATCTGGTGATTATGGCATGTTAAATACTTGATGAAGAGATTATTGATTTGTCAATTATTATCGCTGATTATGTGAATGTTGTGGCTTGTTAATGTCTGGTTGATATCTCATGGATCGTTTGACTGTCTGAATTGTCTATGCTATGTTATATGGTTTTCTTGCTGGGCCTCGGCTCACGGGCGCTACGTGGTGCAGGTAAAGGCAAGAGCAAGATGGACCAGTCCTGTGTTGGAGAGCTTTGAGGCTGAATGTACATAGTCAGCTGATCGACCGCCACGGCCGAGGATTGGTACAAGACAGGAGAAGCCTAAATGTCTGTTTTGCCCTTAGAGTAGCCAATAGCTGTACATATATCCTGGAATTTTGTAAACTGTCTTTTAAACTCTATTTCTTTTTGGATCCCATGTATAAAATGTTTATTTAAATGAAATGCGTCTTTTATGACCAAAATCTTTTAACCCTAGTTCAGTAATAGTTTCAGTAACATGTTTCTAATTAAATGACTTGTTTAGCAAGTCTTGCACCTTTATAAACACGCAGTGTAACGGTCTTGGCTATCCAGAGCGTTACAAACGAATTCTGAAAAGATTAGATCTAATCGACATAAGCATTATCAATATAAGTATGAAATGCTTGACCGACCTTAAGTTCGACGAAAATAAAAGCGCTTGTCTAGTCTAAAGGCTAGTTACTTAGAGCCAGAGCCAAAAGGTTCAGGTGACCGTAATGTCAGATGGCTTAGGGTGCGGAGCCCAAGTTTGTGACTTATTAGTTACTTATCTGGTTCAAGTTCATGATTTATTAGTTACTTATTTGGTTTAAGTTCGTGACTTATTAGTTACGTATCTGGTTGAGGTTCGTGACTTATTAGTTATGTAACGACCCAAATTTCCTAATAAGGCTTAGGGCCTTGATTAGGGGGCCATGATGGCAAATTATGGAATTATGTGAATATATGATATATATATATGTGTATTTGTTTACCCAAAAATGGTTGTTGATGACACGGCAAGGATTTCTCACACGTGGTTGACGCATGGCAGAGTCAAGACAAGGAGGTGTTGTTCGATGATCGACCAGCTACATATTGCTTCACCATACTTCACGATTAAATACGATCAGTCTGGTCGTATGATTCGGTTTATTTCCTTTAAAATTTGTAATCTTATAATAATTACGCTGATTATTATCTCTTTATGACCTTGATACATGGATATTAAGGAAAATTCAAGGCCCATTGGCCTATGTAACCCCTCTTGAGCCTATAAATATGCATGAAATAGCTCTAGGAAGGGACTTTTTTGCCTTTTTATCTTTTTCCTTAATACTGAGAGAAAGAGCATATAGTGCGATTATCCTCCAAATAGTTGTATTTCCCCTAAGGCTTGTGAAACTCAAGTACCCTAGTTCGTTGATCACGGCATTGGGATTCAATATTAATAATAGCACTAAGTGGACGTAGGTCATTACCATTCATTGGGGCCGAACCACTATAAATCGTTTGTGTCTATTCTTTACCGTTAGATTACATTTTTTATTATTATCACATTTCTTGTCGTATTCTTGACTCCATGTCGTTGGCCAAATCAAGGGTCAACATTCTGTTGCTTTCATTGAGAGATTAATCAAGAAGTTGTAAGAGAATCTAATGGAAAAGACATTTAAGAAAGCTGGACCAGCCGCTGGTGCTGCATCATCTCAACCTCCTCCTCCAAATGTGGTGGAGAATGAACCACATTTAGAGTTTGAAGAGGAGGAGTTGGATATAGAAACACCGAGGGCAACACTAGGGTGTTGCAGGATGAGTTGGCCAATTTGAGGGCCAATCAGGAGAACGCAGCTGTTATCCCAAAAATTTGAGATAAATGACGTGGCAATAGAGGTGACAAGTGGCAGTACATGGTCCGTAAAAGACACATTAAATAGTCAATAAATACATTGACTCCTCAGAGTTGTGATAAAGTGACTTGGCTTAGGAGTAGCTCAGTAAGCCATGTTAGACCAGAGATGTGTCATGTTAGACCAGAGTGCCATGTTAGACGAGATATGGCATGTTAGACCAGAGTGCCATGTTAGACGAGATATGACATGTTAGAACAGAGTGCCATGTTAGACAAGATATGCCATGTTAGACCAGAGTGCCATGTTAGACGAGATACGAGATTTGGAATGTTAGAGCAGAGTGCCATGTTAGACGAGATATGGCATGTTAGACCAGATATGCCATGTTAGACCAGTGTGCCATGTTAGACCAGCAAGTGCATGTCCGACCAGCAGAGGTATGGCCGACCAGAAGGTGATATTCATCAACCAGGTAGAACAGACTACGTGAAGATTCCCAGAAATGGCTTCAACAAGAATTAGTCTTGGCATACGCGGGAATCTCTCATTCTTCCCAAAATTTGGATGTTCTGTTACATTTTGAATATTTTTGTAATTTAAATATAATAAATATAATGAAATATCCCGATTCTAGGGGATAGCAGATGTATCATCCTAAGCCTATAAATATATGGCTTATGGGATTAGAAAAGGGTCTTTTGCTTCTTTTTAGAATTTTGGGAAATTTTGGGTTTGAGTTTTCTAGAGAGAGAAAGTGCTTGTATCTGAAAGAATTCTTGTATTCTTGTAATCTATACTGAAGAAACTCAGTTGGCTCAGTTCATCTGATCTTGAGTACAGATCTATAATCACAACTCTAAGTGGCTTAGGTTATTACCAACATATTGGGGCTGAACCATTATAAAAATTGCGTGTTATTTACTTTATTTTCAAAACCGTCTGCGTCGTTTAATTTCTCTTGAAGGTTTTATCGTTTTTGATGTTCTCACGTCGTTGGCCAAAAACGCGGTCAACAGCAGTAGAGACAATGGCGCTACAGCAGAGAGAAATTGAACGTCAGTGCCAGGAAAAAATGGACCGTCAGAAAAGGGATGCCATTGCTGCTCTCAAAGCAGCCATTCAATTGGCTCGAGGACAGGCTGCATCGATCTCTCAGCTGGATCAGCCACCGAGCGCACCACCGCAGCGGGCTCCCAATCCAATTCCTCCGCTCCAGCTAGTAAGCCCCCAAAGGCCGGAGTAGCCACCTATGGCTCAGGATGATGTCCCGATTCGGGATCCTGAGCAACAGCCTCCATCTCAAGCTGGTCGAGGCAATCCCCTACGCCAGAGGCAGAATAGGGACGGGCAGCCGCCCCGCAGCCCTAAATGGCCAGGGGATGAAGATCAAAATCCACGGAGAAGGGGACAGCGTCCTTCTGCCAACAGAAGGAACAACGAGTTAGGCTTTGCAATCAGGGGCCCCCCATGGCATAATAATGCACGGGGACCCAACGACCAGCGTAGGCCTCCCCCTGACGCTCGGAAAATTCCAACCCGAGGAGGAAATAGCATTAACAGCCGGTCACGGCGTAGTCGGCCCCAGTTTCGAGACGACTACGATTATAATGAAGCCGATTCTAGCAGAAGGCATTCTGGTCGGAGGAATGAGGAAAGAGGTGGAGGCAGAAGCCCCCCACCTATAGAGAATAGGCCAGCTATCCATAACGCTAGGGGGCAACCCAGGCAGCATAACGTCTTTGATCGACTAGGGGTTAGCGAGTAAAGACGCAGGGATAATGATTTAAGTGACGTACTTAACGACCATCGTGAGAGGCACGATGAGTACTCTCCCCCGACACCGGTTGCCCCAGCGATCCCGAAAGCGGTTCAGGCTCAGATTGATGCTCTGAACCAGGCAGTACAACAGCTGGTCGGGGGACGAATGTCCCACATAGAGTACGATCGGAGGAGGGGCACTCCGTTTGTGCAAAGGATTGCTGTGGCTGAAACCCCCAATAAATTCAAGATGCCGACACTGCCAAAATTTGATGGGTACGGAGACCCAGTATCTCACGTCAACAAATTTGAGATACTGATGGATATACATAAAGTGTCAGAAGATGCCCGTTGTAGGATCTTCCCTGTGACACTATCTGACACCGCCCAGGAGTGGTTCTTTAAGTACCCTCCTGTTAGTATAGTATCCTGGGAAATGTTCGTGAAGGAATTTTACAGACAATTCTATGTGGGTCGCGTACACCCCACAGAGGCCAACCAGCTGGTCGAGATACGCCAGAAGGAGGGAGAGCCCTTGAAGGAGTATGTCCAGCGCTTTATGTGGGCAGCGGCTGGAGCCAAGACAGTGGGTGACGAAGGCAAGATGATGGCCCTAACTACTGGGGTTAGGCGCCACTCCCCCCTTTGGAGTAGCCTAAGAAAGAATGGGGTAAGAAGTACCCAGGAGTTTTTGGATCGAGCTGATCGATATATCAAGCTTGAGGAAACGATTGCCAATGAGGGGAAATCACCAACGAAGGACAATGGGCCAAAGGAAGAACCCACCAAGGCCGCCAACGGTTCGGAGAAACCCAATGGCAAGGGCAAGGGCAACGGGAATGGCAATAGTAGGAATGGTGGAAAATGGGCGAACAATGAGCCGGTGACCTCTGACAATAAGCGCCCCAAAGGAAATCGATACGAGCCGAGATTCACCAGCTCTAACGTGCCTTACAAGCGACCCGCACCTATAAGGAAGGATATCTCTAAGAGAGATACGACAGAATTCTGTCATTTTCTCAACGACTATGGGCATGACACTAACAAATGCAACCAGTAGAAAGACGAAATTGAGTTCCTAATTAGGCAAGGACATCTGAGATATGTGCGAGTCGTAGGAGGGTCTCAGCGAGAGGCTCAAGGTGGCAACGAGTAGGCGCCTGCACGCCAGTGCTCGCCACCTTACTCACCATCTGCAGCGGCCCACACCTTGCAAGGGATAGTGGGAAGGCAAGGGAACGATACGCTCAAACCCTACGCCACAACCAGGACATCGAGATGATGAGTGTAGAGGATCGAGCACCAAAGAAGGCTCGAACAGAGGAGGAATTAATAACCTTCTCTGAAGACGATGCCCAGCACGTACGATTCCCACACTCCGATCCGCTGGTGAAGAGGGTGTTGGTTGACACAGGAAGCTCAGTCAACATCCTATACAAGTCTTCACTAGAGAGAATGAAACTGTCCGTCAAGGACCTGGAGCCATGTAACCAAACCATCTATGGTTTTTCCGGCGAAGGGCTCGCCCCAACTCGGTCGATTAGGCTTCCAGTTACCGTAGGAATGTGCCTACTAACAGGACGTTACTCACTACTTTCATAGTAGTTGATTGTCCTTCAGCATATAATGTTGTAATTGGGAAGCCAATTCTGGTCGACCTACGAGCCGTCACTTCAATATGGCACCTTGCCATGAAATTCCCAACAGACGCAGGGGTAGGATGCTTGTTGGGAAATCAACAGGAAGCAAGGGAGTGCTACAACGCCTTGATAACTAAGGCAAAGAAAGGTGTATCGAGGGAGGTTCCCAGAAAAGAGTTGCAAATGGCAGTTGATGTACAAACCCAATCAGGTGACAATGTCACCAAATAGAGCATTGCCCAAAGTGAGGATAGAGACTTAGATCCTCGCTTTGGGGATTTTGAGGAAGAGATAGGACCGATCGAGGACCTTGAAGAGGTCCAACTTGATGAAGAAAATCCGACTAGGGTTGTGAAAGTTGGTAAAAACTTAGAGACAACAACAAAACAAGCACTGGTGGAATTTTTGAAGGAAAACTAGGAGGTCTTTTCCTGGTCGCATAAAGACATGGTTGGAATAGACCCTGCAGTCATTAGCCATGTCCTTAATATAGACAAAAGTTTTCCACCGGTACAACAAAAAAGGAGGCTGCTCGACAAAGATAGATCAAAGGCCTTGAAAGAAGAAGTCGAGAAGCTTAAGGAGAATGGATTCATCAGGGTAGCATTTTATCCATCATGGGTCTCTAATCCCGTGCTTGTTCCCAATCCAAATGGCAAATGGCGAACATGCGTGGATTTCACAGACCTTAATAAAGCCTTCCCTAAGGTTTGTTTCCCACTCCCTAGGATCGACCAACTGGTCGATGCCACTGCAGGGCATGAAATTCTCTCATTCATGGATGCATACTCCACGTATAATCAGATTAGTATGCATCCTCCCGACGAGGATCACACTAGCTTTCGGACTGACACATGGATTTACTATTACAAAGTAATGCCCTTCGGTTTGAAAAACGCTGGTGTGACTTACCAGTGACTGGGCAACCACATGTTTAGGGGGCTGATCGACATAAACATGGAGGTCTATGTTGATGACATGTTGGTTAAGTCAAAGAAGGAAGAAGGGCATATAGAGGATTTGTAAGAGTGCTTCAACGTCTTGAACAAATATCAGATGAAGCTGAATCCCCTCAAGTGCTCATTCGAGGTAGGATCAGGGAAGTTCTTGGGATTTATAGTAAACTCGAGAGGAATTGAGGCCACTCCCGAGAAGATCAAAGCCCTGGTAAATATGAAATCGCCGGCAAAGATCAAGGATGTTCAAAGTTTGATCGGAAGAATTGCTGCTCTGAGTAGATTTATTTCCAAATAAATGGACAAGTGCGCCCCATTTTTTAATCTACTTAGAGGCAACAAGAAATTCGAATGGACGGAGGAGTGCGAGCAGGCTTTCCAAGCATTGAAGACTCACATGGCGCAACCACTCATTCTATCGAAGTCGGTCGATAAGGAAATTTTTTTTTTCTACTTGGCGATCACAGAATATGCTGCTAGTTCTGTCTTAGTAAGATAAGAAGAAGGCGTGCAGAAGGCTATTTATTAAGTAAGCAAAAGGCTAAATGGAGCGGAGCTGCGGTATCCACCTATTGAGAAGTTAGCCTATTGCTTAATTTTAGCCTCTAGGAAGTTGTGGCCTTACTTTCAAGCTCACCCAATCACGGTTCTGACCGACCAGCCTCTACGACAAGTTCTTCAAAAGCCAGAAGCCACAGGAAGATTATTGAGATGGGTGGTTGAACTTGGGCAGTTCGATATCTCTTACTTGCCACGAGTAGCAATAAAAGGGCAAGCCCTAGCTGACTTCATGGTAGAGTTCACTGGGCTCCCAGATAACGAGCAGTCAGAAACACTTGAAGAACCTGAAGAGCCTGAGCCTCAAAACTGAGCTCCCTCATGTAAGTTATTTATAGATGGTTCTTCTAACGAGTGCCACGCAGGAGCAGGAGTGATTTTGATAACGCATGAAGGGCATTGATTTCACTGCGCAATCAGGTTTGATTTTACTGCTTCTAACAACGAAGTCGAGTATGAAGCATTGCTGGTTGGGTTATGATTGGCCAGAGACATGAACATAAAGGCACTTTAAATCTATAGTGACTCTCAGCTAGTGGTAAATCAAGTCATGGGAGAATACCAGGCCTGAGGTTTAAAGATGGTTGCTTACTTAAACAAAAAAAAAAAGGATCTATTAGCGCAGTTTGACAAGTACACCCTTCAGCAAGTACCTCGCGACCAGAATTCAAACGTTGATGCTTTGACCAAATTAGCAAGTGCAAAGGATGCTGATACTCTGAACATAGTGCCAGTTGAATGACTGTTTGTGCCAAGCATCCAAACAGAGAATGCTACTTTGGTGATCCAGATGGTGAATACATGGATTGCACTGTACATAGAGTATCTGACACAGGGTATGTTACCAACGGATAGAAACAAAGCCAGGACCCATCAGCAACAGGCCGCTAGGTATATCCTGGTCGATGGAATCTTGTACCAAAGGGGATACTCGATGCCACTCCTCAGATGTATTTCGAAAGAGAAGGCCAGAGAATTGATGAAAGAGGTACACGAAGGCTTTTGTGGGGACCACGCCGAGGGGCAAAGCTTATCAAAAAAGATCCTGAGGCAAGGGTACTTCTGGCCAACAATGAATGAAGACTCGATGGAATTTGTGCGGAGGTGCGACAAGTGCCAGAGGTTCTCCAAAATCCCACGACCAGACCCTAATGAGCTAAAACAGATGCAAAGTCTGTGGCCATTCGCAGTCTGGGGTATAGACTTGATTGGATCTCTACCCACAGGAAAGGGTGGCGTCAAGTATGTTGTGGTCGCTGTCGATTACTTCACTAAATGGACTGAAGCCGAGCCACTCGCAACCATAACGACCAAGAAAGTGTTGGATTTGGTGATAAAAAACATCATATGTCGCTATGGATTGCTGAGGAAAATCGTCTCAGATAACGACACACAGTTTGATAGTGATCTGTTCACAGATTTTTGCGAACGACATGGAATTATCAAGAGCTTTTCCTCAGTCGCTCATCCCTAAGAAAATGGACAAGTCGAAGCAGTCAATAAAATGCTAAAGGATACCCTGAAGAAAATACTTGAAGAAGCCAAGGGGACATGGCTAGAACAATTGCCTGAAGTCCTTTGGTCGTACAGAACTTCCCACCGAACAACAACAAGTCATACCCCATTTTCCTTGGCTTATGGGTATGAGGCTATGTTGCCTATTGAGTTAGATTCGCCTTCGCATCGTAGAATAATGTACGATCAAGGCTCTAACAACCAACTATTGATGGAATCCCTGGACTTAATCGATGAGAAGCGTGAGCAAGCTCAACTCCGAGTAGCTGCTTACCAGCAACAAATCACCCGGTATTTCAATTCTAAAGTGTGTGAAAGGAAATTCAATGTTGGAGATCTAGTACTGAGAAGAGTTTTCTTAAACACCTGCGACCAGGCTGCTGGAGTACTCGGACCTAATTGGGAAGGACCGTACCAGATTGAAGAAGTCCTCCATCTAGGCACCTACAAACTTGCTCGCTTAAATGGAGATCTCATTCCTCACTATTGGAATGGAGAACACCTGCACAAGTACTATCAATAAACAATTTTTCTTAAAGAATTGGCTTGTACTAATTTTATTTTTTACAAGTTGTGAAAAAAGGTTGGTCATTTTATGTGACTAATCGCTTATAAGTGTAAGATCTCATTGATCACTCGTACAGACATGTTTTGTCCATTTATTACGAGAAATATAAGGGACTGTGCGCAGCCAGTCATTCTTGCCAATTATTGTATTTATTACAAGTATTTGCTCATTATGGGTGTTGTTTTGTTGTATTATCATTTAAATTCCTTTGCACCGAGCAGTAATGTTCAAACAGGTTATGGTCAAGGCAAGTGACCAAGGACCTAAAGCTCCTTAATCACTTGGGGGGCATATAAGGCATCTAGTAAGCAAAACATATCGAAAGGTATGTAAACACATGAGCAAAATAAGTGAAAGCATGCAAAGGCACTTAGAGTATTTTTCAAAAAATTTTATTTTGTTAAATCAAACCAAAGTACTATGCTAGGTTTGGTCATGCGAACAGATGTTATGATAAAATGCAAATATTATAATATCTAGAGGAATTCCTTTACACCGTGAGCAGTCGCTGCTCGGATGTAATTGTTTGTTAAAAGTAAAAGTTGCCCATGCAGCAATAAAATTTTATAATTAAGAAAGTAATTGTTTACATCACGACTTGTAGGTCGTGTAGTCAAAAGATAGAAAGAAAAAAAGGAAAAAGACTACGAGACTGGAGGGTCTTGAGGAGCGTCCTGGTTGACAGCAGCGCTAACTTCATTGTCTGCGCCATCTATCCCGGTAGCCAGGGAAATCTTTGGGGAAGCAGGAATCCTATCTCTTTCTTCTTCCTCCAGGCGAATGATGCACTGAGACATTAGAGTCCGTCTCAAGCGCTCAGACAGGTAGCTAAAGTTGGCCTTCTAGTTGTGCTTCCAAAACTCGTAGAAGCAAAGGTGGGTGGCTTCCTTGTACTTCTCCAAGTTTTTGGCTTCAGTTTCCTCAAGCTCCTTCACGTGCCTTTCCAACTCCTCCGTCTCCTGCTTGCTCGCAATTAGATCGAGCTCAAGCTGTTTGGATTGTTGGTAATTGAGCTTGGCACTCTCCTTGAATTTTTCTTTATCTTCATTAGATTTCTTCAAGGCGTCCCAACTTTCCAATAGCTCCTCGGTCAGCATGGCCTTTTTCTTGAGCAGTTCATCATTCAGCTTGGTCAGCTCCACGTTTTTCTCGAGCAGTTCACCATTCTGCTTGGTCAGCTCAGTGTTCTTCTTGAGCAGGTCAGCATTTTTACCCTCGAGCGCTTTCATGGTCTCAGCGAGCCTGGTGTCAAAGTTCTTGGCCTGGGACACTATTGCACCCGCACGGCACTAGCCAGCAGTCATGGTCAACAATCCCTGCAACCAGATGAAAAGAATAAGGTGAGGGCAGAAAATCAAAAGTAAATTACTCAGCAAAAGAAAGCAACTTACACTGACTATCTCATTCAGCCCTAGATTTAGTATTTGGTAGGTATCCATGGAGATGGTGCCGTCGATGACCTCTTGACTGCGTTTGTGTTTGGAGAGCTTGTATATTCTCTCCCTGGCTAAACTGACCACAGAGCTAGACATGGAGCCTTCGGGCTGAGTGTGGTGTGTCTGGCTAGTAGGCACCAGAGGAGTGGGATGCTGATCGACTAGTGCTGGAGGAATGGAATACTGGTTGGCCGAAGGCGTTGAGGCCGACTGCTCGAGTGGAGATGGAGGTGGCGTGTTTTCCTTTGAAGGAATAGCTTCTGAAGGACCCTCGGTCTGGGCCTTCTTTGAGGCGGTCTTGCTGCTCTATCCTCGAGTCCTCTTGCTGTCTTTCTTCCTGCCTGAGGAAGCAGCAGTGGCCTTGTAATGTTCAAATACATCTTCAGATGACATGCCTCCACAAAAGGAAACAACACGAGCAGTGAGACAATATATATAGATGGAACTAAAAAAGAAAGTAAGAAGATTATAAGTAAAGTACCCGTGATACAACTACTGGTCGCTACATTACTTACTGAACTACTTACTACCTGGAAGAAATTTGAATTTAAGTTTGGAGTATACTTAAAGTTTCCGTCCCGTCAAATAAGTGACAGGGAATTGGCAAACTATCTAAGAATGAGAAAATAGTATCGTTCTCATCCGAGGACTCATTGATGGGGGCAGAGGGTTCGGTAGCTTTCTTTTTTCCCTTTCCCAGTGGAGCTGGGGGAGCAGCAGCTCGCGGGGTGTTGGAGGGTTCCCTGATTGTCACTCGTGTCATCCTCCTCCTTTGAGGTAGCTACACATCTGGGTGTTGCTCGGGAATCTCCTCGCCGGTGGCACTCCCCGCTATTGATTCCCTCACATCCTGGTGAAGTGCCAAGAGTCCGACCAGCCTCAGGTTAGCCTCTGTGACCAGATGCTTGACGTTCTTCTCTATGTTAGTCATGCTAGCCAAGAGTGCTGATCAGACTTCCATGTCTGGAGTGGGAGCCGGTCGCAGCCATGGGCCTGAAAGGCACTACAAATCTAAGGGAAATGCAGAAAGAAATAAAGAAAAATAAACGACCAGAGGAGTTAAAATATTACCTCCTTGGGTGAAGGCCAAGTTGTTGGCAACCATGTCTGTAGTCAGAAAGTACTCTAGATGGTATTTCTCCACATTGGATATGAAGGTTGTATCACTCAAGAAAGTGCGAGACGTTTCCTGGTGACAGAAGTGGAAGAACTCCGTGTTTTCTTCATTGGGGCTGGATTTTAGGTCGAACAGATAGTTGACCTCGTGTGGTGTGGGGACAGGCCATTTCTTATGGCAATAAAGGATATAGAGTGCAGAGAGCATTCTATACCCGTTTGGGGTTATTTGGATTTTACTCGACCCATATTTTGAAGTGGGGTCAATGGAGTGTTTGAGGTGATGCAAGAAAAGGGAATTTCTGGTATCAACAGCGACAGTTGCTCCTCGTTCTCAAGTAATTGGGCTAGCAAGTCATCGTCGATAGGTCTCTCACCTCCCTGCGGATCTTGCATGAAAAGCTGCGAACAAAAAAAGGAGAGATGAGAACTTAAAGCCTAAAAACTCGTGTTGAGAGTTGGAATAGCGCTGCTCGTGTATAAAAGCTAAGATTTTATACGGCTAGCAACATTCTAGCAAAAACACTAAGTTTTGTACGAGCAGTTTGAGAAACAGAGTAAAAAGAAAAAGTGAAAAGTTTTCCAGGAGAAACTCTTCGACTCTGAAAGGGCGGGAAAAACCCAGTTTTTCAGCTAGCTTAAAAATTGAATTTTTACTTCGATTTTACGCCCTAAATCTACAATCTTAACTACCAAACTGACTCCTATCACCTATAAAACATTATTTCACTACCCTATCAAATATTGATCAATATACCCACTTACCCCAAAGCAAATTCAACCAAGAACATTCAAAAGCTCATAGATAAAACAGATATAAGAAGGTTTTGCATGGCATCCCAAATGACGGAAAGATTCGGGGAACTTACTTGGATGAAAGTTGGAGTATGAACACAAATTTTTTGAACGTCTGAGCGAAAGTTCTTTAGGTTAGCGATGAAAGCTTCTAGGTAATCTGAGCTCTGAAGGTCGAAGTTCTTTAAAGTTCTTGAAGAAGAGAAGGCAAGTGAAAGGTAAAAAGTAAAAATGTGATTTTGGGGTATTATTTATAGTGATCGTGGCGCCGTAAAAGTGGTAATCATGGAATTACTTCTTTCAAAGTATGGGGAAGGGCAATAACAGTCAAAAAAAATTTGGCAAACCGAAAAGACTTGATTGGACATGATTGGTTACCTTTTTTCAAGAAGGCATGGGCGGCTCTGACAGATTTGGTGGGGTAAGCGAAGGGTCAGTTTTCTAAGTTTACTTTGTGCTGGTCGCAATAAAGTAAACTTGGGGGGCAAATGTTTACCCAAAAATGGTTGTTGATGACGCGGCAAGGATTTCTCACACGTGGTTGATGCGTGGCAGAGTCAAGACAAGGAGGCGTTGTTCGATGATCAACCAGCTACATATTGCTTCACCATGCTTCATGATTAGATACAATCAGTCTGGTCGTATGATTTGGTTTATTTCCTTTAAAAATTGTAATCTTATAATAATTACATTGATTATTATCTCTTTATGACCTTGATACACGGATATTAAGGAAAATTCAAGGCCCATTGGCCCATGTAACCCCCCTTGAGCTTATAAATATGCATGAAATAGCTCAAGGAAGAGACTTTTTTGCCTTTTTATCTTTTTCCTGAATGCTGAGAGAAAGAGCATACAGTGTGATTATCCTCCAAATAGTTGTATTTCCCCTAAGGCTTGTGAAACTCAAGAACCCTAGTTCTTTGATCACGGCATTGGGATTCAATATTAATAATAGCACTAAGTGGACGTAGGTCATTACCATTCATTGGGGCCGAACCACTATAAATCGTTTGTGTCTATTCTTTACCATTAGATTACATTTTTTATTATTATCACATTTCTTGTCGTATTATTGACTCCGTGTCGTTGGCCAAATCAAGGGTCAATAGTATCAATATGTAATTATGTGAATAACATTATAATATGCCTTGATATGCATGTTTAGGTGTATTAAATATGCATGTGAACCCATTTCCGATTAATTGGGTGATTTTCATATTTTGGCCATTTTGGGCATATTTGGCATATATGTGGTATGTGTGGTGCTTCATTATTATTTGTTTATGCTAGGGTTACTCAACACGAGACGATCCTAGGAGGTAAGCTAGTGGGAAAGTCACAATGGGATTTATAATTGACTCAGAGTGATTCAAGGGGTATTTAGAACATTACCGGGATATTGGGTAATGGGAATAAATATTTGATGATAAATTGGGAGTTAGTGAGATCAGGGGGAAATTCTGGGAGTTTTGACTATTTTACCCCAAGGGTCATTTTCGGGAGCCCGAGCATTAGGGTTTTCTTGAGGTTACTTAAGCTTGAAGTAAACTGTTAGAATTATAAAAGAACGTTCTCTCTTCCTCCCGTTCCCTTTTCAACACCCGATCACATTTTCGAAGGAAACTTGAGTTTTAGGACTCGGATTCAAGCGAGGATTGACACATATCAATTCTAGGGAAGATTAGAAGCTTTTTAGCCAGAGGATTTAGTTGGGAACAACTCAATCAGAGGTAATTCAAGTTTAAGTTTTAAGTTTTTAAAGTTTTTAAAGTTTTAAGCTTGGATTGGGTTTTGTGTTTTGATGAGTTTTTGAATGAATTGAAGCTTGGGTTTTATTGGTATTGGATAATTAGGATGTTTGGGAATTTTGATTTTTGGATTTGGTGATGTTTCAGTAGGATTTTGGAAGGATTTAAAAGAGGAAAAATGAGGTTTTTGGCTGGGTTCATGGTCGGGCTGAGTCCCTGTTCTTAGGCTCTGCGGCCCCGGGTTGATGAAGGAGGAGGCTTCCTGTCTAGGGTAGTTAGGGTCATGATGCAAGGTAGGAGCGCTGCAGCGCTAGGCACAGGTAGTTTGGGTTCGACCTCTGTAGGGAGGTGGCGAGCCGCGGCCCAAGTCTGGGTGGGACTGCGGTGCTTAAGGGAAATTTTGCCCATATTTGGTTTTTATTCGTGGGAACTTAACTCTAAGGGCCTAGGATCGATTCTACTACCCATTTGAGTAGGATTCGACATCCCGGAGGCTTGGGTTGGGTTGGGTCTGGAAGTATTTATTTACTCTTTTTGATGAGATTTTATATTATGGTTGTGATAAGGTTATCGCTAGGGGCTTGGAAACAGGATCGTGCTTGTGGCTTGTTTATTGGTAACCTGTGCTTGGACCAAAGGTAAGAAAACTGCACCCAATATGTTATGCATGTGATGCATGAGATACATGTGATTAGGGCATGACATGAATATTGAATATGAGATTGATCAGAGCTTGAGTCTCTGCAAATGTGCATGATCATAATTATACTGGTATTTGCTAAGTAAGCATGTTGAATGCCCTACATTTGGATATTTGACATATGATATATGCCTGATTGCATTGCTTACTTGTGTATGGCACTGACCCATGAGTCAGAAATCAGCACGAGTCGTATGGTATTGGCTTAAGAGTCAAGAATGGCTTTGATGTGTTCAACACAAGCCGAAATGATTAGATCTAATCGACATAAGCATTGAATGAATCATCATGAACATTAATGCTTGATCGACCTTAAGTTTGATGAAAAGTAAATGTGCTTATCTAGTTTAAAGGCTGGTTACTTAGAGCCAGAGCCAAAAGGCTCAGGTGACTGCAACATCACATGGCTATGGGTGCTAAGCCCAAGTTTGTGACTCACTCATTAGTCACTTATCTGATTAGGGTGTGAAGCCCAAAGTGTGACTCTTTAGTCACCTATCTGATTAGGGTGTGGAGCCCAAAGTGTGACTTACTCATCTGATTTGGGTTACAAGCCCCAATATGATTATCAGAATCTCAAAGTGTTAATTACTCATCTGATTTGGGCTACAAGCCCCAGTATGATTACCAAAATCATAAAGTGATATTCACTCATTTGATTAGGGTACGGACCCCCAGTGCATGATTTAATTGTCATTTATTTGAGTCACTTATTTTAGATGGACACATTGGCCATCTATTTTCATTATGACTTGATAGTCATCAATACAAAGGGCGGGGCTCATAAGTCATCTATACAAAGGGTCGGGCCCATAAGTCAACTATACAAAGGGCAGGGCCCACAATCATTATTTGGATTTATTTGCATGCATGAATAGGGCTATTAATGCTAGGCATGCCTATTATGATTTCGTAACATGTTATTACCTGTTCATGAGCATATTGAGTTTTCTTACTGAGCTTCGGCTCACGGGTGCTATGTGGTGCAGGTAAAGGCAAAAGAAAGCTGGACCATCCTTGAGTTGGAGAGCTTGGGTGACGATGTGTACATATGTGGCTGCTCGACCGCCATGACCGAGGTTTTGAAGAGGAACTAGGGTTAAACCCTATTTTTGCGCTTAGGTCGGCTGGTTGTAAATCTTTTATTGTAATTAACCTTTAAAATATATTTTTGGGATCCCAATGTATACAATACACATTTTAGTGACACGTTGTATCTTAACCAAAAAATGTTTTTAACCCTAAACTGTTAATCATACTTAGTTACACAATTATGGCTAAATGACTCGATTAGCGAGTTTAGCACTATTTTAAATGCACACCGTAATGGTCCCTAGGTAGTAGGGTGTTACAAGTTACTTATCTGGTTTAAGTTCGTGACTTATTAGTTACTTATTTGGTTTAAGTTCATGACTTATTAGTTACTTATCTGGTTCAAGTTCGTGACTTATTAGTCACTTATCTGAATGGGCTGCAAGCCTAAGCCCTATCATGATTACCAGAATCATTATTGATATCCACTCATCTGAATGGGCTGCAAGCCCCAGCATGATTACCAGAATCATTAGTGATATTCACTTAGGATTGACTTGATAGTCATCCATACAGGAGGGCAAGGCCCACAATCACTTACTTGAACTTACTTGCATGCATGAATAGGGCTATTTTTGCTAGGCATTCTATTATGATTCAATGACATGTTATTACTTGTTCATGAGCATATTGAGTTTTCTTGCTGAGCCTCAACTCACGGGTGTTATGTGGTGCAGGTAAATGAAAAAGAAAACTAGACCATCCTTGAGTTAGAGAACTTAGGTGACAATGTGTACATATGCGGCTGCTCAACTACCACGGCCGAGGGTTTAAAGAGGATCTAGGGTTAAACCTATTTCGCCGCTTAGGTTGGCTGGTAGTAAATATTTTATTGTAATTAACCTTTAAAATATATTTTTGGGATCCCAATGTATACAGTAAACGTTTTAGTGAAACGTCGTATCTTTGACCAAAATTTTTAACCCTAACCTATTAATCACATTTATTTACATGATTATGGCTAAATGACTCGGTTAGCAAGTTTAGCACTGTTTAAAATGCACAACGTGACAATCCCTGGGTAGTAGGTCATTACAGGCCCAGGACGATTATTTAGTTCAAAGTAGATATCGAAGGAATTGACAGAAGACATGACTAGAGCAGGGGTAGAGTTGGTGGTGGGTTGGTTGGCCAATTTTACCTTGCGGTCCACTCATTTGGAGAGAATAGAGGTGTAACACCCTGGTTAGCCAAGGCGGTTACACTGTGTGTTTAAAATAGTACTTAACTCGCTAAGCGAGTCATTTGGACTTAAACGTGTAACTAGAGACTAGATCACGGTTAGGTATTAAAAATTTTGGTCAACGAAGTAATTATTTTTCATTAAAATATTAAGTTTACACACAGGATCCCAAAAATTGGTTACAGACTAATCAAAGACAAATGGACTACAAATTATCTGTCCTAAGCAGAAAAACAGGGTTCAACCCTAGTTCCTCCCAGGCTATCCCTGTGACAGTCAGAATCTCGTGATCCGTAAGGGGAAAGACTGGGTAAGTTGTGCAATCCCACACCGCTTGGGGAAGGTCAAGTGTGATGATTCTAAGACTGTGTAGGTATGGGACTACATAGTTGAAGAGGGCTTAAATGGATTGATGGGTACTACCTATATCAACAAGATGCATATTCTTTTCAGTAGCCCATCACCTGAGAACTCCAAAGTTTAGCGTGCTTGACTTGGAGTAATCTCAAGATGGGTGACCTCCTGGGAATTTTTCCCAGGAAGTGTGCAAGTGAGGACAAAGTACGCTGGAAAGACTTGTGTTGGTTTGTAGGGCTAGTCGTAATTCCAGGAAGCAGCCATAGTGACATGGGGCGTTACAATCCCGGTCGTGGTGGTCGAGTAGGCTGCATGTGTACACACCGCCCCTAAAGCTCTCCAACTCATGGATGGTCCGGCCTTCCCTTCCCCTTACCTCCATCACATAGAACCTGTGAGCCAAAGCTCAGTAAGAAAACCTAAATTAATAGGTACAAATGAGCAACAATATATAAACAGTAAACTTAACTCAATAAACTCAATCAACAGCGGGATATAAGAAATAAGCTTAGCAGCAATAATCTGCTCAATTAAAACACATAATCCAATCTCAACAATCAATGCAGTTAGTGAAGTGCATTCAACACTTTTGTTTGTTTGTATAATGTTCAGGCCCGACGCCTTAAGGCTGAGTCCTCTAACCTTATAGCAGGCCCGACATGCTTAGGCTAGGCTACGTTCCGCATGCTTTCTATCAGCCCCCGACACCCTTAGGCCGGCCTTCAAAATAGATATAATCACATACATATTGCACAACACGTAATCAGACACAGCATATACAAGCATTCCTCTCCAGATATTCTCAAATACATATATAATTGTAATATCATATAAAATCATATTCATTAACAGAGGTCCAAGCCACGATCACAACCCAGGTGTAGTTTTCTTACCTCAAGTCTAGAGCAGCTAGCGTATGGCAATCCCGAGCATGATCCTTATCCCTGAGCCATAGCGGTATAACCTAGTCACAAGAAACAATGATAATCATCAATCATTTAGAGTATTTAAACGTTTCAAGGTGTAATTATAACCTCCGGGATCTCAAATTATGCTAAACTGGGTAATAGAATCCTTCCCGAGCCTTTAGGTTTGAGTTCTCGAGCTTAAAAACCTTAACTGGTCAATGTCCTCTATTTGAGTCGCGACGTCCCTAGCAAGCACTGCAGCCCTCTACAATTCAGAGGGCCCGAGCCTTCATTTCTTTGGAAATGCACCGTGGAGTAAACTACCCAGTGTCGCAGTGCTAAGGTGGTTCAGCGAACCCCCTAGACCTCTGAGTTCATGCGGGTC
Source organism: Humulus lupulus (assembly GCF_963169125.1). Classification (NCBI taxonomy): domain Eukaryota; kingdom Viridiplantae; phylum Streptophyta; class Magnoliopsida; order Rosales; family Cannabaceae; genus Humulus; species Humulus lupulus. The sequence continues at coordinate 246,581,314 of NC_084802.1, forward strand.
GCGGTGGCCACGACGGGAACTCAGAATTACCAGAATGTTTTCTACATTTTCCCAAGCCAAAATCATTAAAGTTCACCCCAAATATAGACTAAAGCCATAATTGAACCTCTACGCTTCAATACTTTACCTAAGACAACACAACTACACCAATAATTAAGCGAAAACTCCATCACAACCCAAAATTCAAACCTTGAGTTTAAACAACTCAATATCCCAAAAACTAAACTTGAAATTCATTTAACAGAGTTCGAAGCTTATCTTAGGTGAGTGATTATGAACCCTAAGCTAAACCTGAACGAATTCTAGCCTCAGCTCCTTGAATTCCCCAGCTTCCACCTCAAAAATCTCCAAGAGCCCCTGAGCACTCCAAAAGGGAAGAGATAACCGAATAGAGAGAGAGAAGGAGAGGCTGACAGTATGTTGAGTTTTCTAAGGGTTCCTCTTGGTTCTACACAATTATAACTTGTTGAGTGTGTCATTCCTTCAAGAAGTAAATGACAGAAATGCCCCTGCCCCTTAGCTTACCCTTTAATTCCCTCAAGGGTGAATCAGTCTTTTGCCACAGTTCCAACTAATCTCAATTAACGCGTCATAATTCCTGTTACCTCCAATATCCTCAACCAATCCCACTAATCCTTAAATAGCACTATAGATTCCTAATTCATCCCGACATAACCAAATAATCATCAAATAAATACCCATTACCCAATAAATCTTGAATATTCACTAGGTTACAAAAATACCCCTAGGCTCACCCCGAGCCAGGTATTCAACCCTGTTGTGACTATTTCGCTAATCCGCTCACTAGGATCACCTCGGACCACACATCTCAAATATATCCACATAATAATATGTTCTCAATCATTTAACACATATAATCACACTTATACCCTCAACGGGTCAAAATTACAAATATGCCCTTATTAACAAGAACGGACCCACATGCATATTTAATACACATAAACATGCACATATATTCATATTACCTTATAAATAATGTATGCCATGTAATCACACATTTATTCGATTCCAGATATATAAACCCAATTATGCCCTCCTGGCACACTAACCAAGGCACTTGGCCTTAATAACAAATTTAGGATGTTACAAGAGGAGGGCCATATGAGTGATTCTCAGTTGATAAAGCTTAGAGAGGATGTCCTAGCTGGAGTAGCTAAGGATTATTCCATTACAGAAACGGGTTTGCTGAGATACAAGGATCAGATTTGTGCTTCAATGGACATGGGTATCAGATGATAGATCCTTGATGAATCGCATACCATACTGTATTCATTATCCAGGCAACACGAAGATGTATCAGGATCTAAATCCATTATACTGGTGGCCTGTGATGAAGAAAGATATGATTGACTATGTGGCGAGGTGTCTAACCCGTCAGCAGGTGAAGGCTGAACACCAACGGCCAGCAAGGTTGTTACAACCTCTAGGTATTCCCAAGTGGAAGTGGGAAGATGTTACTATTGATTTTGTAGGGGGCTTGCCCAGGACAGTGGGGCAACATGACTCGATATGGATAATTGTAGACAGATATACCAAGTCAGCTTATTTTTTGTCAGTGAGAACAAACCTTACTGTGGACTAGTATGCAGAACTATACGTGAGAGAGATTGTACGTCTCAACGGGGTTCCAAAATCTATATTGTCGAACCGTGATCCCATTTTTACCTCCAAGTTTTGGGGAAGCCTGCAAAAGGCTATGGGGACTCAGAGCTTATCATCCTCAGATAGACGGGTTGTTTGAGATGACGATTCAAATATTGGAGAGCATGTGTACTAGATTTCGAGGGGTCCTGGAGTAAGTATCTTCCGTTGATTGAGTTTTCATACAATAACAGCTATCAATCAACGATTGGATTAGCTCCATATGAGATCTTGTATGGCAATAAGTGTAGGTCACCCATTCATTGGGATGAAATGGGAGAGAGGAAGTATTTTGGTCATGAGAAGGTTCAGAGAACTAATGAGGCTATTGAGAAGATCAGAGCTCGAATGCTCACCTCACAAAGTAGACAGAAAAGCTACGCAGACCCAAAGCTTAGGAACATGGAGTTCTAAATAGGGGACCACGCATTTCTGCGAGTTTCATCACTCTAGGGAGTAAAATTTTTTGGGAGGATTGGCAAGTTGAGCCCTAGGTTTGTAGGACCTTTTGAGATCCTAGAAAAGATCAAGAAGGTAGCCTATAGATTGGCTTTGCCCCCGTTATTATCAGGAGTTCATGATGTGTTTTACGTCTCAATGCTTCAAAAGTATGTGTCAAACACAACCCATGTGCTGGGTTATGAGAATTTAGAGATACAGACAGACTTGTCTTATGAGGAGCAACCAGTTCAAATCCTAGATAGAAAAGACAAGGTTCTGAGGAACAAGGCGATTCCTCTAGTTAAAGTTTCATGGAGGAACAGCGGGGTCAAGGAAGTTGTAACGCCCTAAACTCCAGGGACCGTTACGGTGTGCAATTTGAACAGTACCGAACTCGCTAATCAAGTCATTTGGCCATAATCGTGTAACTAAGTATGATTAGTAGTTTTGGTTTAAAATTTTTGGTTAAGATATAACATTTCACTAAAACATTTACTGTATACATTGGGATCCCAAAAATATAATTTAAAGGTTAATTACAAGAAAATATTTACAACCAGCCGACCTAAGCGGCAAAATAGGGTTTAACCCTAGTTCCTCTTTCAACCCTCGACCGTGGTGGTCGAGCAGCCACATATGCACACATCGTCACCTAAGCTCTCCAACTCAAGGATGGTCCAACTTTCTTTTTCCTTTACTTGCACCACATAGCACCCTTAAGCCGAAGCCCAGCAAGAAAACTCAATATGCTCATGAATAGTAATAACATGTCATCAAATCATAATGTGCATGCCTAGCAATAATAGCCTTAATCATGCATGCAAGCAAGTTTAGATAATAACGAGGGATTCATGATGAGGAATCTTGCCCTCCTAAATGGATGACTATCAAGTCAATCTTAATCAGATGAGTGATTTAACACTTTGTGATTCTGTTAACTATAATGAGTGACTAACGAGCAAGTAACTACAGGGCTTAACACCCACAGCCATGTGACGACACAGTCACTTGGGCCTTCTGGCCCTGGCTCTAATCAGATGAGTGACTGATGCGTAGTCACTAACTTAAACAGATGAGTGACTGATGGGTAGTCACTAACTTAAACAGATGATTGACTGATGGGTAGTCACTAACTTAAATAGATGAGTGATTGATGAGTAGTCACTACGAGCTCAGCACCCATAGCCATGTGACAAACCAGTCACCTGGGCCTTCTGGCCCTGGCTCTAAGTGACTAAACATAGGCTAGACAAGCGCTTTTAGTTTTCATCGAACTTGAGGTCGGTCTGGCATTAATACTCACGATGAGTCATTCAATGCAGATGTCGATTAGATCAAATCTTTGTCGACTTGCGTTAAACATGCTAAGACAATTCTTGACTTATTAGTCAATACCATGTGACCAGTGCTCAGTATTACTACCGAACTTGACTAATGAGTCACAGCTTCACAGTTAATACTGACACCATTGCCAACTCTAACTAATTAGTCAGTGCCACGCACAAGTAAGCAATGCTACTAGGCATATATCATATGTCAAATATCTAAATGTAGGGCATTTAGCATGCTTACTTAACAGTTGCTAGCATAATTATGATCATGCACAAACACAGAGACTCAAGCTCTGATCAATCTCATATTCAACATTCATGGCATGCCCTAATCACATGTTTCTCATGCATCACATACTGGGTGCAGTTTTCTTACCTCTGGTTCGAGCGAGAAATAACAATTGAACGACCCTTGAGAAGGATCGATCCTTTGATCCCTTAGTAGTCACCAAGTCATAACCAATTATAACTTCCATTAATGAAAATCAACCATAAAAGGGTCTTGACCTAAACCTCACTCCAAGGACCTCGAATTGTACCCAAACGGTGAGTAGATTCGATCTCAGGCCTTAGGAATTGAAACCCTGAGCCAAAAACCCTCAAAAATGCCCAAAATATGCATCAGAGAAAATAGGGTAGCGCTACAGCGCTGCCCCCCTAGTGCCCCAGTACTACAACCCGAATGAAAAATCCCTGGCTAGCGTTGTAGCGCTCCCTTTGGGCACTGTAGCGCTAGGACCAGGCAGATCACCCTGGCTTTTCCCCTCCTTCGAATCCTCCATTTCCAACCTGAAAAATAAGCTTCCGAACTCCATTTAAACACCCAAATGAACCCAAATACCATCTACACACGACCTAAGCATCATAACCTAAGCAACCTTAGCCAAAAACTTCCATTGAAACTCAACTTTCAAACCAAAATCCAACTGAAACTCAAATAGAAAAATAGAGCAAGAACTAAGGATTTAATGGCCAGAAACTCACCTCAATCTTAGCTTAGAACCCTCTTTAATGGTGGAACACAATCCTAGATTGTCACAGCTTGGTTCCCTAGCTTGGTTCCTCAAAAGAAGCTTCAAAATCCAAAGAGAAATGGAGAGGAAATGATGATCGGTTGAAGAAGGAGAAGGTGCTTTGTTTTGGTTAACTTCCACAGCCATCTAATGACTAATATATATCCTTTAGGGTGAAAAGACTAAAATACCCTTAGGTCATTTCAAATCCCCTTAAGGCCACTAAGGGCAAAATCGTCCTTTCCTGCCTATTTTGTTAATCATAATTAACACCTTCCTATTCCCATTATTCTTAATATTTTTAAATTCTAATCAATCATATCCCATTACCCTTTAATTCACGGTAATGTTCTAATCCTCAAATCACCTCGAGACTCACCTGAGCCCCGAAACTAACCCCGTTATGACCAGACCAATAACTTGAGTTCAAAGATCGTCTCATGTCGAATGGCTCAAACAAATCAACATATAATGTGGTATTATTCATAATTCACCAACGTGCATGAAAATACACAATTACACCCTCAACGGGCCAAATTACCAAAATGCCCTTATAATTAAAAATGAACCCATATGCATGCATTTATCATCATATTATAATATAATTCACATAAACATGCATATAATCATTTAATGGCATAATAAATCAATTATGGCCCTACCGGCCTCCTAATCAAGGTCCTAAACCTTATTAGTGATTTTGGGGCATTACAGAAGTGACCAGGGAGCTAGAATTAGATATGCAGGATCAGTATCCCAAATTGTTCAGGTAAATTTTGAGGACAAAATTTTCAGTAGAAAGGGATAGTTGTAACGTCTCAAATTCACTAATAAGGCTTAGTGCCTCGATTAGTGTCCTGGGAGGGTATAAATGGATTAATATATGAATTTAATTGAATATATATGTGATTATGTGGCATATATGAGTTATATTGCAATATGAATACTTATGCATGTTTGAAAGTATTAAATATGCATGTGGGCCTTTTTTCGTTAATAATGACATCTTTGTAATTTTGACCTGTTGAGGGTATAATTGTAATTATATGTGTTATGTGATTGAGACCACATTATTATGTGGATATATTTTTGATATTCGACACGAGGCGAGCATAGTGAGTGAGTTGGAGAAAAAGTCATAATGGGGTCAAATACCCGGCTAAGGGTGAGCCTTGGGGTATTTTAGTAATCTAGTATGTTGTCGGAGGTTTATTAAGTAATGGGAATTTCTTTTGTGATTTTTTTAGGATATTAGAATTAATTGAGAATTTATAGTGTTATTTAAGGTTTAGTGGGAAGTAGTGGCAAAATGACCGATTTGCCCTTGGAGGTTACCTTGAAGGTTAAGAGTGGGTGGGGGCAAATTGGTCATTTGGCCACACAATTACAGTAAGAGGCAACCCTTTGCTGAGGGTTTAGGTATTCACATATAACACTAGCTCTCTCTCTCTCTCCTTCTAAGGTCTCTCTCAGCATAGGCTAAGTATCTCAAGCTAGTGAGTGTGGAATTCTTCAAGCTTTCAATCTAGGGGAGATCTGAGTTGGAATTGAGGTTGTGGTTGAGGACTGGAGGCACCTAGGAGTACCAGTAGCTAAGGGGATTTGAATTTTGCTGAGGGATTCGTAGGTATATGTAGTGTCTCAGAATTTTACTTAGCTAGATAGTAGTAGTAGTAGTATTTTAGTTTTCGTGGTTATTGGTTCAAGTTAGGATTTAGTTGAAAACTCATAAAAACAGTTATAGATTTTATAAGTTTAACCTATAGTTTAGAAATATTAATTATAACATAAGGTTTGATTAATATAGTTGGTCCTAGAAATATTATTTATTATAACCTAAGGTTTAGATAGAATTAATAAGAACGTGACACTTGTCACAAGCATGTTTATTAAGTATTTAATCATTTGGGATGAATAATTTAATAAAGGATAAATCTAGAAGCTCTAGAACCTTCAGCAGCTGTTAGGATCACGTTTTACTCATTCATAGTTGTTTAGACAAATTCAAAATATGTTGAAAGAGTGCAAAAATGTGTTTGATATATTAACGTATGCCGATATATCGCAGCTATAGGGGTCAATATATCACCTACAGGAGATACGGAAAACACGCTGACTTCACACGAACGAAAGCACGGGACATAGGTAGGGGAGATATATCGCCTAGGGTAGGCGATATATCGGCTCCTGGAGCCATTTTGAATATTTGTTGATTAAAATTAGAAATAGCCCCCAACCACTTGGACTGCTCTTGAACGTTTTTGACCGAGTTCTGGGCATCTGTTGAAATAAAAATTCAAATCTTTTCAATTATTATTCATTTTAAAAGGTGTTAGTTTCACTCCTTGAACTCTATAAATAGGACCTAGTACTTAGCCATTCCACTCATCATTCAAGCATTCTTCAAAGCCTCCAAGCCGCTAAGATTACTCTAGAGAGAAAACACTTTGGTTTTGGGTTAAAATCTTTTCCAATATAAGCTTTTCTAAACACTTGGGAAGTAAGATAGAGTGACTTTTCAGTATCGAGGTGTAGATTGGAGTTCTACATCATTCAAGGTATTCTTATCCTTAGGTTTAATTCATCATAGTTCTTTTATTTCCTTCCATTTTCTTTCAGATCCTAACTTATTGTTATGGCTTTTTGGTTAGGTGTTTAAGTTTCTTGAAACTTAAGGTTTTCGGTAAGTTTCTATCTTAATGGTTTAGTTCTCTTTTCATCTCTTTTTTTATTTAGAAACTCATGGTTTTTACTGTTGGTTTTAGGAGTGTTCCAATCTCGTTCTTGTCTCCAATATCCAAGTTTTTGGTAAGGAAAATAGGTTAGATTATATGTGTTTATATGATGTGATATGATATGTTTATATGCTATGATATGTGTTATCTATATATGCATAAATATGTTTTGTAGTCACTTGGGGCTTATAGTTACTTAGACAACAAACCCTAAGATTTTTATCATTATCATGGATTTAAGTTATGATTTACCCTACCTCGATTAGTAGACAGAGGACTTAGATGGGTTATCATATACTATTTTGTGATCTAACCTACCTCTTAGTAGATTGAGGACCTAGATGGTTTTATCACATGCTACGGTAATGAGTTAATGACCATTAATATTGTAGTCCTATTATGATATACGTTTTTACGTCATATGTTTTATAGTATATGCTTTATGATATAGTCTTATGATATATGTAGTAGATTTTCCTTGCTGGGCATTAAGCTCATTCCTTTTATTTTAGATGGTGCAAGAAAATGAACTTGGAAGGCGGAATAGATTCGTGGCAGCTTGGCATGTGTATTGGAGATGGATGGATTGAATGGACTGCGTGAAGATCGAGGATGACGTTGTTTAAAGTCTTTTAATTTATGTTTTATGTATTTTTGCACTTAGTATTTAAACGATTGCTTAAAGTTTATGTTTTTATGTTATATGTACTAAACAATGGGTACCCATACCTTATTTTTTATTTCGTACCGTATTTTGGATTTTTAATAAAGTTCTAATATTTTATGTACGTATGTATTCCAAAATAGTAGTTATGTTTAGTAGTTTTTAATGGTTCGAGGTCTAGAATTAGTCGTGGCATTACAGTATAAGTCCTCTCCTTGTTATTTTCTTTAGTGTTCTTGATGGATTTGAGGTTTTAGAACTTTAAGTTATAATTGATTCATTTGGGGGCTTAATTATATTTTGGGTGTGTATCATTGGTTATCTAGGTGTTAGATTGGTGTTAAAACTACTGAAATCTGTTATATTAAGCTTTGGGGTCAGGTTGCAATTTCTGAAATCGCAGAGTGTTTTGGGTTCACGGAGTTGCGTCGCGGCACTGTTCCTAGAGCACCGCTACCCACATGAACTCAAGGGCTAGGGCGGTTCTTTGAATCGCCTTGGCGCTGCGGCGCTAGGAGGGCTACACTGCGATGCGTGTCCAGTGAAACGTGGTCAAGGCTCTCTAACTTGTAGAGAGTTGCGACGCTTGTGGGGGGCACCGTGGCTCAAATAAAGGATTTTTGCCAAATAGGGTTTTTGAGCACGGGAACTCAAACCTAAAGGTTCGAGAAGGATTCTAATACCTGATTTAGTAGAATTCGAGGTCCCAAAGGCTAGGAATTAATCTCGAAGCTTTTAAATAGTTTAGTTCTTGATGATTATCTGTTATTATGTTGTGACTAGGTTATACCGTTGGGCTCGGGAGTAAGGATCACACTCGGGGTCGCCATACGCTATCTGCTCAAAACTCGAGGTAAGAAATTGCACCCTGGTTATAATTAGGGCTTGGGCCCTTGTTAATGAAGATGACTATAATTATGCCTATGATTACTTGATTAGGCATGCTTGTATACACTGTATCTAATTGTATGTTAGGTAAATTGTATAGTTGATTATACCTGATTTGAAAGCTCGGTCTAAGAGCTGGGGTCAGCAATAAGCGTGTAGAACGCAGGCCTTTTTGGCTAGGGCAACTTGAGAGTGTAGTATGCACTTGTTTGGCCCGAATGCCACCTACATAATTGGAAGTGCAGTCTGCACTTGTGTAACTCATTGGTTGTTTAAATTGGACTATGTGTATGATTGAGTAGGTTATTACTGCTAAACATGTTATTTATATTCTGTTGCTTATTTGAATCTATTGATTTAAGTTTTCTTGCTGAGCCTTGGCTCACAGGTGTTATGTCAAGGGACAGGGAAAGCTGGACTAGCCATAAATTGGAGAGCTTTATGGGTGGCGTGTATATATGCAGTTGCTCGACCGCCACAACCGAGGATTCAAAGAGGGACTAGAGTCAAACCCTAATTTTTTCTGCTTAGGCCAGTTTGTGTTGTAACTACCCCTTGAAGTTGTAAATGACTTGTAAACATTTATTTTGGGATCCCATGTACAGACTTAAACTTTTAAATGAAAGTAATTGTTCCTATGATCAAAACTTTTAAACCTTAATCCGTTAATTACTCTCAGTTACACGTTTATATCCAACTGACTTGATTAGCAAGTCCAACACTATTTAAAATACACAGTGTAATGGCCTTGGCTATCTAGGGCATTACATAGATACCTCAGGACTTTTATAGGTGATTGCTTTAGGTATACTTATGTGTATTTGCTTAAGAGTAAAGATGATGCATGTGATGCATTTAAAATCTATAATGTTCAAGTAGAAAATCAATTGAAAAGGAAAATTAAGACTCTTAGAAGATATGGAGGTGATGAATATTTTTAAATGATTTTAATGATTTTTGTGAACAATGTGGCATTATATATGAATGCACTGCACCATACACTCCACAAAAAGAAAAGGAATAGTTGAAAGAAAGAATATGACTTATCTTGAGATGATTAACTCTACCATTTTACATGCTTAATTGTGTTATAATTTTTGGGGTGAAGCTTTGCTTCCTGCATGTCATATATTGAATCAAATTCCTATAAAAAGAACAATGTTTCTCCATATGATTTATGGACAGGAAAGAAGCCTAACTTAGGCTATCTTAAAGTGTGGGGGTGTCTTGCTTATTGCAAGAGCACGGAGCCTAAAATGACCAAGTTGGGTCCAAGGGTCGTTAAGTGTGCATTTGTTGGCTATGCCTCAAATAGAAAGGCCTGTATGATATTAGACTTGAAGTCTAATGTGATAGTTGAATAAAGAGAAGTGGAGTTCTTTGAGAGCATGTTATAGTGTGGTAGAAACTCTCAAGAACCCACAAGTGTTGGAGAATCTCATGAGGAGAAAGATCCAAAGGTTGATGAGCAACCTATATTGCCTAGGAGAAGCCAAAGGCTTATAGAGTTGGATCAAATGAGAAATTTTCTCAAGTAGAAATACTCTACGGTAAACTTGAAGAAGTCACATGGAAATTTCTTATGATTATTCAAGTTGAGGATGATCCCAAAACCTACCAAGAAGCAATGTCTTTGAGAGACTCCAATTTTTGGAAGGAGGTAATAAATGATGAGATGGATATAATTATGTTGAACCAGACATGGGAATTGGTAGACATTTCACAAGGTTCAAAACCAATTGGGTACAAGTGGGTATTTCAGAGGAAATATCGCACGAATGGCACATACCAAACTGCTAAAAGCTAGATGAGTAGCTAAAGGGTTTAAACAAAAGGAAAGAATCAATTAATCTGACACTTATGCACTAGTTGCTAGGACAACCACAATAAGAGTTTTGTTTGCCTTATAATCAATATATAACCTTTATGTTTAACAAATGAATGTCAAAACGACATTCCTAAATGGAGATCTCGATGAGGAGACTTATATGGAACAACCAAAGGGTTTTTTTCTAAGGTGAAATGAACATAGACTTGTTAAATCTTTATATGGATTAAAACAAGCACCGAAACAATGGCAAAAGAAGCAATAGTTTCAGATGAGTTTAGACACAATCATGTGGACAAGTTCTTATACTCTAAGACTTGTGATGACTATGTCATCTTGGTGTATCTATATAATGATGATTGTTGATTTTGAGTAATGAGATGAGAGGCATAACAGAAAAAAGAGGTTTATATCTTCCCCTTTCTAGATGAAGGACCTTGGAGAGGTCGATACATTCTTTGGTATAAAAGTGAGAAGAAATAGTGGGGGTTATCCCTTAAGTCAAGTTCACTTTGTTGAGAAAGTGCTTGACAAGTTTAGTCATCTCAAAATCAAAGAGGCGAATATACCATTTGATTCAATAGTAAAGCGGCTAATAAACTTACTAACAATCGAAGTATCAAACATTGGAAGGCAAGTGTGCGAGTTCTATGGTACCTAAAGAGGACCAAGAAACTAAGTGTAACGACCCAAATTTTCTAATAAGGCTTAGGGCCTTGATTAGCGTGCCTGGAGGGCAATAGGTGAATTATGGATATAATATATGAATTTATGTGAATATGTGATAGAAATGCATGTTTAGTTGAAGTAAATATGCATGTGGGCCCCGTTTGGATATTAGGGGTGTGTTTGTGATTTTAGCCCGTTGAGGGTATAAATGTGATAAATATGATATGTATGTGATTTATCTGTGTAGCACGATCCGAGACAGTCCTAGGGAGCAGTTAGCCAGAAAGTCACAACGGGGTTGAGAATCCGACTCAGGGCGAGTCGAGGGGTGTTTTGGGTATTAGATGTATTATGGGGTTATCGGGTTACGGAAATAAATATTTGGAGGTATATTTGAGGTTATAATGTCTAGGAGGGAATATTGGGAAAACTTACCATTTTGCCCTCGGGGGACGTTTTTGGTACCTCGAACCTTAAGGTAACCTTATAGACTTAAGTTGAATAAAACAAAACTTAGAATTATTTAGAACTCTCAGAAACCGACTCTTTCCTTCACCTCTCTTTGGAAGACTTTCTCCCCATGTGAAGCTTTGGGAAAACTCTTGGTGAATCAAGCTAGAGACTAAGAAGTGGAGCTGGGATTTTGGGGAGATTAAAGCTTGGAACTTAGAGAATCTACATAGAAACATAACTCATCAAGGTAAGCTCCTAGTATGTTGAAGTGTGTCAATTTGCAGCTGGTTTTAAGGTTGAATATTAGAGTTTGCATGTTAGCTAAGTTTGGATTTGTTCTTGATTGCTTGGCTGAGTTTTGGGGCTAGTCTTTGTTAGGTTTTGATGCTAAGATTGTGTTAGAATCTTTGTGATAATTAATTTGGATTGTTGGCTTGATTTTGGGAGTAATTGGACTGGTTTTTGAGGTGGAAATGTTGAGTTTTTCTGGGTTCGAGGGGTAGGGCCGCAGCTCTGTTCTTGCTGAGCCGCAGCCCCTTTGAACTTGGGGCGTCAGGAAATTGGAGGCGTGCTGCGATGCCCTTCAGCAAGGGTCGCGGCACGTGTGGGCAATTTTGAGGCAAGGCCTCGGGTTTAGCTGGGGGCCGTGGCATGAGTCCCTAGGGCCACGACGCTTAAGGTACTTTTGGGTTTTTAAGAGGTTTTAGGCTCGGGAATTCACTAGTTAAGGCTCGGGATGGATTTTATAACCCAGATTGATAGAATTCAATGCCCCAGAGATTATAAATATGGTATGAAACTAATTATTAGATTACAACTTGATGGATGAATATTACTAATGCGTTGTGACTAGGGTTTCGACGAGGCTCAAGTTAGGGGACTGTGCTCGGGATATCGGTGCTCGAAAAGCTCAGGACGCAGGTAAGAAAACCACTGTTCCCATAGATCTTGTATGCAGGGAAGAGCCCAATATGTTTGTATTGCAGGGCGTAGCCCTTTGATTGAATTTGTTCATGTTCAGTATATGCTTTATTATGCTATGAATGCAAATGTATGAATGTTCGGCAAGAGCCGGGAACGACGCAGGCCGAGGTCGGCAAGGCCGGGAATGGCAAGGGGCCGGGAACAACGTTAGTCACATGGAGTGCAAGGCCGAGTGCGGCAAGGGGCCGGGAGAAGCATTGAGCACGTGGAGTGCAAGTTGCCAGGGCGAGACCCTAAAGGATACCTGGGTTATCCTCACGGTGTGGACCGCGAACCCAGGGCCTGGTAAAGCGCCTGGGATGGCAAGGTCATATGTGTTTAGCCTATTGATGGCCTGTTTATATGCTGAGTGTTTGTTATGCTTATGTTTTCTACTTGTAAGGGTTTTCTTGCTGGGCTTCGGCTCACGGGTGCCCTATGGTGCAGGTAAGGGCAAAGGGAAAGTCGACCAACCATGAGTGCGGAGAGCGTGAAGCAGCGCGTACATGTTTGGCCTGCCTGGCTGCCACAGCCAGTGGTTTTTTTTGGAAGATGGTTGTCCTAAACCCTAGATTTTGTCGTCTAGTCGACTTTGTTTGTGCTTATATGTTGTAAATATTTCTAAATGGTATTTTGGGATCCCAAATATCAAACACTTTATGTTTTTCAATAAATGGAATTATTTTCAAAGTTTATAACTTTGTTCATGATTTAATTACACTTTTGACTTAAAACCTCGATTAGCGAGTTAAATGCACGTTTTAAACTCACTTAGTAACGGCTCTAAGGAAGTGGGGCGTTACACTAAGCCTCCAATATTCAAATTTTTTATGATACGTGAGGGATATTCCGATGTAAGTTGGATATTGAGTGTAGAAGATAATCTCGCCACAACCGGTTGAGTGTTTATGCTCGGAGGAGGAACAATTTCTTTGGGTTCAAAGAAACAAACATATATTTTACACTCAACCATGCAGGTTGAGTTTATAGCTCTAGCGACAACTAGGAAAGAGGTTGAGTGGCTAAGGGATCTCATTTTGGATATCCCAATATTCGCGAATGAGGTATCGACAGTTTCGATATATTGTGATAGTTAAGCCACATTAGCTAGAGCCTATAATGACATATATAATGGAAAGTCTAGACATATAAGTCTAAGACATGCGTATGTGAGATAATTGATTCAAGATGGAATCCTATCGATCTCATATGTTAAGACAAGTGAGAACTTGGCATGTCCATTTACAAAACCTCTTGCAAAGAGGTAAGTAAGTTCCTCTTCAAAAGGGATGGGACAAAAACTCCTAGAATAAAATACTCATCAATGATGGAAATCTAACTCCAAACTTGTAAACATCCAGGGCAAGAGTTTAATGGGTAAGAACAAGTCATTGAGTGAATAGTTTTAACAGTAACATAATCATGAGTTCCATCCAAGGATGGTTAGTTTTGGTTGCTACTGGGTGAGGGATAAGCTTAGGGATTTTAATGAAGTTAAGTTGTGTACAACAAACATCTCTAAAGGTAGCAAAGATGTTGTAAGAACTTTACCTATGTAAACTTAGAGGTGGTGCCGCCTCTCATGGGAATCAGAGTTTCTCCCTGGAAAGTTCATGAAATCAATGAGCACATGGCCATATGAGTGTTAAGCGAGAAAAGTGGGAAAATTAATGATCAAGTGGAGGTGTGTGAGGTTGTTACCGGTTTCATCACTAAGGAGTACTTGGTTCAATCATTAAGACACCAATGACTTCGATAAGGCTTTGTAATACTTTCACTAAGGGAAAGTTCAAATCGAAAGATACTTTACTTTATGCACCAATGATGTATGAGCTATGAAGAGAGGATTATATTTAACCAAGCGGGCGAATGTTGAGATTTGTTAAATATAATGGTTAAGTTGTTTACACAATGAGGTGTAAAACACTTAACGATTTTTACTTAAGTTGAAGTGAAAATATGAGATTATGTAGTGGGCATCTATAATTAACTTTTATGGGTCTAAAGTGATACAATGAGATATCGAAACATTTTCAAAAAGTTTGGGGGCATTTGGAGCAATTTTAGAGTCCCTCTTGGAGGCTCTAGGAAGAGAGGGTGGCCTTGCTTTGCCTCATTGGAGGTGTTGCATCGCCTATACCCAAAAAGGGTTTGAAAAACCTAGCAGGTGATCACCTGCTTGTAGGTGACGCATTGCCTGGGCAGTCCGTACAGGACTGTATAATTACGTAATTAAGCTCCAAATGATGTGTTCTAAAGCTCTAATTATATTGGTTAGACTTGATGATGATGCCTATTATATATATATATATAAGAGTCATTAGAGTTGTAAAACCTTGATCACACTTTTCAACTCTCTCTAACCTCTCTCTCTCTCTCTCTATCTCTCTCTCAAGCTCTCAAAGATCATAAGTTTTCTCCAAGAAACTAATCAAGTATTGCTTGACTTGTTTGAGTTTAAAAGGCTTTTTCAATCCCACTTCTAATTCCATCTTGGTGACGCTTAAAGCAACAATGGGAAGGCTTGGAATAGAGATTTGGACAGCGATACTCCTCTTGTATAAGCCTTTAGATGTTTCCCAACTCTGAAGATTCAATTTGCTCAAATTCAAAAGTTTTATCTCTATAAACCCTAACTTTATAATTGTGTTATTCTATTTGTGATTTACTTCTTTAATTATGTTTACATAGTTAGTATTGATGATTAAATGTTTCTAAGTTCATTTTATAATCACTTAATCTTTAACTTTCAAGAGTTACATTCATACTTTGAATATGGTTCTTTGATTATCAAAATTTGCATTCATACTTTGAATAAGGTTCTTGATTATCATCTAGGGTTTGTAATATTGAATTATTCCATTATTCATTATTGATTAGAAAGTGTAAAACCATAAATTCTCAACAATATGTAATTGCTGGTGAGTTTTTTTTTCCTGCCTCTAGTGTCAATGTTGTGAATGTATTATGGGCTTGCCTTCTATTTGTGTATGTCCAATCTTGAAGTAATCCACGCAGACACTTCAACAGTGTTATTATTGTTGGAGATTAGGCTTCAACCTTTGTTTTGTATTACAACTCAAAGCATAAACAACAAGTAATCTAACTCTATCGGCAGATAATAACAAATTACATAAACAAAAAAGAACCAAAGTGTAGAGTGGACCTTTCTTGAAGAACAACCTTCAAACACAAAATCACATAGCTATGATTTTATGTGAAACACAAAAGTGACAAGGCTTGACACAAATGTAGATTTGTTGTCCAAAAATCTCAATTCCTAGCCTTCTCCTTGGGAATTACTTAAAGCTACTACAATGGAATGAGATTGGGATTCAAAAGTCTTGATCCTTCATACAAGTCAAGCTTTCTTTATGAAGCTCTTAATGAAAACTAGTAATATTGAAAGATAGAGAGAGAGGTAAGTGATCAAGTCACCAATAAACTCAAATGAACCCTTTAAATAGTATAGGGACCTCATTAGACTCAACCAATGAGATTAAAGTATTTTAATTTGAATTTTGGAGCCAAAAACACGTTACTATACGAACCCATACAGATGGCCTAGGCAACGCGTCGCTTGGCACCAGGCGCCTGGTCTATTATTTTTTGGTCGTGCGACACGTCGCCTCCCATAGGCGACGCATCACCGACGCCTTTGTTTTGATGTTCCAAAATTTGTCACAAAACATCCACAAATGCTCCCAAACTTTTTGGATACTCTCATATACTCCAAAGAAACACTTTGGACCCAAAAAGATGATTTATAAATGCCTATTCTAAAAGTCAACTCTCACATGTTGACTTTTGTGAAATCATTATGGTTTGTTGAACCTCTTTGTGCCTAACCAATTTCATCATTTATTTAACCAATCACAATAATTATGGATACTTCTCTAGCTGCCAAAGTGGCTGAGTTGAGTGATTCTGCAATATTTGAAGTCATTGATGAATACCTGTGTATTTCTAGAGTTGATTCTTGTCTATTTTTCATAACCAATTTTGTTTTAAAATGGACATATGCGCTTATCCAAGCTGTCAAGCTCCTTCATATGATATTCAATTTTTTTTTGTGTGTGTGTATGTTGTTGCAGTTCCAAAGAATGGTTCCCTGTATTTTTTTGTACGTTTTTTGTAGGTGACTTTCAGGTTGCTGAGCAGGTGGAACATGCAGTACCCATGTGTTATTTCTGGGTATACTTGTTTGGTTGCTTTAATGATGCTTTCATATCAATCTGATATTAGAACATTGCTCTTGTAACATCCCAAAATTTCCTAATAAGGCTTAGTGCCTTGATTAGGGGCCCAAGAGGGAAATATTGGAATATTATGTGAACTAATTAGATATTGATGTGATTATGTGAATTGCATGTGTTATATTATTATAATGATGATTATGCATGTTTAGGTGTGTTAAATGTGTGAAACATACCTGCTTTTATTTAAAGGGGCATATTTGTAATTTTGACATGTTGAGGGTCTAATTGTAATTTTATGATATTATGTGATTGAGACCACATTATTATGTGGATATATTTGAAATATTCGGCAAGATTCGGTCCTTTCGAGCAAGATAGCGGTTTAGTCACAACGAGGAATTTATACCCAGCTCGGGGTGAGCCAAGGGGTACTCTGATAATTCGGTGGGTTACTGGGACTCACTAGAGTATGAGTCATATTTTGGGGAAAATTAATGATATTCTGGGTTTAGCATAATTAACTGAGAATTCCAAGTATTATGTGAGACAGGAGTGTAATTGATGTTTACGCCCTCAGGGGGCGTTGAGAGGAGAGTGTTTCCATGAGGGCACTTTGGTATTTTTCGACCCTTAGTCTAGTGTACATGTTAGGTTATTACCTAAGCAAATAGGGGGAAAATAGAGTAAAACAAGGCAAAATTCTCTCTCTCTCTCTCGTTTCTCACTCTCTCTCTAAGTGATTTAAAGTTTCTAAGAAATCACTTGATCTTTGAGGTTAGAGGGAAGCTTTTGGTGGATTGGAAGCTTATAAGCTTAAGGAAATATAGCTGGGTCAGATTCAATCAGAGGTAACTCAGTTATTTGATTTTTTGTTTAGAGTTTTAGATTTTGTTGAATTTTGGATGTTTACTTGAGTTTTGGAGTTCTTTACTGTGTTTCTGAACTGCTAGGACCATTATTATGGTCCAAACAGGAGAAAATCATGTTTTGGGATGGTTTTTGGAGGATTAGGGATTCTTAAAATCGATTGTTTTCTGAGTTCGCTATGTCGCACCTTGACCCTGCTCTTGGGCGTCGCGACCCTTAGGAACTCAGAGGGACAAGTAGGTGCCTCGAACCGCCTTGGCGCGTGCCCTTTGGTTTTAGGCTCAGTGATAATCTGACTTGTTGCGTCGTGGACTTAACTGGGGTGCGCCACGACTTTAATAGGGGAAATGAGAAAAATTGGGTTTTGAAAGCTGCGGAATCCAAACCTAAAGGGCTCGAGAATGTTCTACTTCCCGGGTTAGTAGAATGCAAGGTCTTGGGGCCTAGGACTTGGTCTGGAGGCCTTTATTAGTTCATTTCCTGATAGTTATTCATTGTTATTGTTGTGACTAGGGTGAATCATTAGGCTCAGGAGGAAAGGACCATACTCGAGGGTCATCAAACACTATTTACTCGGGACCTGAGGTAAGAAAACTACACCTGGTCTGTGTTTAAGGCTTGGCCTGGTTATAATACAGGATTATTACTATGCTAAAAATGTTTATTAAACATGTTAAATGCGTTGTGCTTACCTGTGTTATGTAATAACTGCTTGTGTGTATATCTGATTGGGAAGCTCAGCTTATAAGTCGAGGATTCATTTGTGTTATCCGATGAAGAGCTTGTCTTAATAGTCAAGCATATGTCTGTTTTAAAAGACTCGACTTATCAATCGAAGGTTTAAGACTCGACTTATCTGTCAAAGGTTAAAGAATCGACTTATCAGTCAAAGGTTAAAGACTCGACTTATCAGTCAAAGGTTAAGGACTCAACTTATCAGATGAAAATTAAAAGACTCGACTTATCAGTCAAAGGTTAAAGACTCGACTTATCAGTTGAAGGTTAAGGACTCGACTTATCAATCAAAATTTAAAGGACTCG
Source organism: Humulus lupulus (assembly GCF_963169125.1). NCBI lineage: Eukaryota > Viridiplantae > Streptophyta > Magnoliopsida > Rosales > Cannabaceae > Humulus > Humulus lupulus. Next base: position 246,600,068 of record NC_084802.1, read on the forward strand.
ACTTATCAATGGAAAGTTAAAAGACTCAACTTATCCGTCGAGGGTTAAGGACTCGACTTATTAGTTGAATGTTAAAATACTCGAATTATCACTCGAAGGTTAAGGGACTCGGCTTATAATTCGAGGGTGTAAAGGCTCGGCTTAGGAGTCAAGGGCTGTAATAGCATGCTAAACGTTGGTCGATAGAGTTAAGCTACCCAAGAAGCGAGATATACGCCTGAACGCCCCTACGGTCATCTAGAATGTTAAGCATCATTATTGCTTGGCTAGCTCTAAGGCTGGTTATATGAGAGATCGGGCAATAATCTCTAGTGTGTCTCTATAGTCACTTATCTAGATTAATTGCATGCATAAGTACTGTTATTACTGCTAGGAATGCTAATTATGAATCTGTGATATGATAATGCACTGCTTATAAGCATGATTATGTTTTCTGGCTGAGCCTCTTCTCATGGGTGCTAAATGGTGCAGGTAAAGGGAAGGAAAAGTTGGACCAGCCAAGAGTTGGAGAGCTTCAAGGGCAGAGTGTACATATGTGGCATGCGCATCTGCCACGGCCAAGGTTATCAATTGGAACTAGGGTTGGACCCTGATTTTTCCGCCTTGTATACATTTATGGGTTTGTAACTGATTTAAACCATGTTGGGATCCCATGTATTGAAGTCAAATTATATTAATTAAATGGTTGACTTTTGATCAAAAATTTTAGTACCTAAGCTTGTGGTTAGTTGTAATTACACAGTTTAAGTCCAAATGACTTGTTTAGCGAGTTAAGCACTATTTAAATTACATAGTGTAACGGTCCTGGATTAGGAGGACATTACAACTTGGTATCAGAGCAGTTTTGGTTTAAAGGTTCCTGAAGATCGGTTGTGCATGTACATTCGTCGCTGAAGATAAGCTAGACTCAGGGTTCGATTACTATTTATATTAATTTGTGTTTACCTGCCTATTTGATATATGAATGTCATATTTGCATGCTTGATTAAGAAGCATGAGTTATACTGATAAGGCCTGGCCTTGACTGTTATATGAATGATGAAGGATGTTCTTATTAGCACTATTACTACTATGAATATTGAAGAATGCGCTTATTGGTACTCTGATTGAGCATGAATATGAACTAACTTGCTTATTAGCATGATTGTTGTGTGTGAAAGCTTCTGAACTACTTATTAGCATTGTTATTTCATGTGTATGCTTAATCGTTCGGTCTTGGACCGTGGAAGTGGTGTCAGGCACTGTTATTGTTGCTTAATGTGTCGAGTCATTGATTACAAATAGGCTTGGAAGTATACTTCTAGGGAAATCGAATGAATCAGTCGGCAGTGGAAGTCAGGTCAGAGACAACGACCAGGGTGAGAACCCTCCGCCAGCTCCTGAGAACTGGCAACAGGTGCTTGCTGATATGCAAGCTAGGATACAGAGGCAAGAAGAAGAAATCTGCGTATTGAGACAGCAACAGGTTCCAGCAAAGAATGCTGCACCAGTTGTGCCACCAGTTGTGGCACCAGTATTATAGCAACATCCAGGTGCTGAAAATAGGTGGGAGCCTCTTTATGAGCGCTTCAGGAAACAACACCCTCCTACTATTGAGTGAGGGCTAGATCTGATGCGAGCTGAGTAGTGGATGGGTATGACCACCTCCAATCTATACTTTATGGGGCTGGCAGGTAATGACAGAGTGGCCTATGCCACATTCATGTTTCGGGAGGATGCTCGAATCTAGTGGGAAGTGGTATCCCAAACTAGAGAAGTAAAAACCCTGAGCTGGGAGGAATTTAGAGAACTATTCAATGAGAAATACTATAACTATGCAGTCAGAGCTACAAAGGCTGACAAGTTCAATAATTTGGTGCAGGGCACCATGACTGTTACAGAGTATGCCCTAAAATTTGATAGGTTAGCCAAGTTCGCTACAGACTTGGTGCAAACTGATGTAATAAGAAAAAAGAGATTTTTTTGAGGGCTAAATGTTATGATAGCCTGAGATGTTAAAATTACTTCAATACTTCGAGTGATGACTTATGCTCAGGTAGTGGAGAAGGCCCTTACTGCTGAGGGCACTGAGAACAAGATATGGTGCGAGAATGCAGCCAGAAGGGACACTAGGAGAGTGGGACCTCCCTTTATTGGAACTGGTAGGGGTGGAGGCCCTAGCGACCAGAAGGGGAAGACCCCAGATACCATTATAGTCCAAGCCCAAATAAAAGGCCACAGGGTACACATGTTGGCCGCATAGTTGGGCACCTTAAGAAAGATTTTCCAAGGGGGAAGAAGGTGGACAGCTTGGCTCCAGCTCAAGTGTTCCCATTGACACAATCAGAGGTTGAGGCTCGACTCTCAATAGTGACAGGTCCGCTTTTTAGCGTTGGCACTTCTTATTCTGTATTGATTGATTTTGGGGCTACAAATTCCTTTTTATCTAGTAGGGTGATTGATAGGTTGTGTAGGCCATGTGAATACTATGCTATGGGATTTGGGACATTATTGCCCACTAAGGATTTAGTGGTCTCTAGGAGATGGATCAGGTCATTACTGGTGGAAGTGGATAGCAGAGAGCTATCAGTAGATCTCATTGAGCTACTTGTGGAAGACTTTGATATGATATTGGGTATGGATTGGCTAGCCAAGTATGGGGCAACCATAGATTGTAGGAAAAAGATGGTGACCTTTGAACGTGAGGGTCAGGACCTATTTGTATTTGTAGGAATTGTGCACGGACCTCGTATTCCTATGATTTCAACATTAAGAGCTAGAGACCTATTGTGAGGCAGTTGCATGGGATTCCTAGCTAGTGTGGTAGATACCACTAGGGTTGTGCCAGATGGACTCGAAGAGACCAGATTAGTTTGTGAGTTTCTGGATGTATTCCCAGAACAGTTACTAGGGTTACTGCCCCACAGAGAGATAACATTTTTCATTGAATTTCCATCGGGGATAGAGCCAACATCTAGAGCACCATACAGGATGGCTCCAGCAGAGTTAAAGGAAATGAACGTTCAGTTACTGAACTTGGGTTTTATCAGGCCTAATTTTTCACCATGGGGTGTGCCAATCTTATTTGTGAAGAAGAAATATGGCTCTCTAAGGATGTGTGTTGATTACAGATAGTTGAACAAGCTGACTATCAAGAACAGGTATCCACTGCCAAGGATCGATGATTTGTTTGATCAGCTATAGGGTAAGACTGTATTCTCTAAGATTGATCTTCGATCTAGTTATCACCAGCTGAGGATCAATGATGGGGACATTCTGAAGACAACCTTTTGTACCAGGTATGTGCATTAAGAGTTCTTAGTCATATCGTTTGGATTGACTAATGCCCCAACAGCCTTCATGGATCTGATGAATAGGGTGTTTAAGGAGTATTTGGACATTTTTGTGATAGTCTTCATTGATGACATTCTGGTCTATTCCCAGTCGGAGTTAGAGCATGAGCAGCATCTCCGGTTGGTATTATAGAGATTGAGGGAGCACAGATTGTATGAAAAGTTCCAGAAGTGTGAGTTCTGGTTATCTCAGGTGACGTTCCTCAGTCACATAGTCAGCAGAGATGGAATTATGGTTGATCCGGCCTAGATCGAGGCGATCAGGGATTGGCCAAGGCCAAGGAGTGCTTCCAAGATTCGAAGTTTCCTTGGATTGGCAGGGTATTATCGATGTTTTGTGGAAGGGTTCTCAAAGATTGCAACACCATTGTCAGAACTGACACGCAAGAACTTGAAGTTTGTGTGATTAGATAGATGTGAGAACAACTTCCAGGAGTTGAAGCGGTGGTTGATCACTGCTCCGATTATGAGTCTTCCTTTAGATCAGGAGAAGTTTGTAGTTTACTGTGACGCATCAAAACAATGGTTAGGCTGTGTCCTTATGCAGGCTGGAAAGGTGATTGCCTATGCATCACGACAGTTGAAGGATTATGAACAGCGATACCCTACCCATGATCTAGAATTAGCAGTGGTGCTCTTTGCCTTGAAGGTATGGCGTCACTACCTTTATGGGGAGAAGTGTGAGTTATACACTGACCATAAGAGCTTAAAATATTTCTTTACCCATAGAGATCTTAATATGAGACAGAGACGTCGGCTGGAGTTGGTGAAAGATTATGATTGTGAGATTCTTTACCACCCAGGGAAAGCCAACGTGGTGGCTGATGCCTTGAGCCGGAAAGGTCTGGGACAACTGTTTAGATTGAAGCAAATATCAAAGGAGTTGGTAGAGGAGATGACTAGAGTAGATATAGAGTTGGTGGTGGGCCAGTTAGCTAACATCACCTTGCAGTCTACTCTCTTGGAGAGGATTAAAGAGAGTCAGATGAGGAGGCACAGAGAGGACGTCCTAGCTGGAGTGGCTAAGGATTACTATTTCTCAAAGATTTTACTGAGGTACTGGGAGCGGATTTGTATTCTGATGGACTCCACTATCAGGCGAGAGATTCTGGATGAATCTTGTACTACACCGTACTCACTCCATCCAGGCACTACGAAGATGTATCAGGATTTGAAATTGCTATACTAGTGGCCTGTGATGAAGAAAGATGTAGTTGAATATGTGGCTAAAGGCCTAACGTGTCAGCAGGTAAAAGCTAAACATCAGAGACTAGCAGGGCTATTACAACCTTTGGGTAACCCTGAGTGGAAATGAGAGGACATTACTATGAACTTCGAAGTGGGGTTACCAAGGACAGTGGGTTAGCATGACTCAGTATGGGTGATTGTGGATTGGTATACCAAATCAGCCCATTTCTTGCCAGTGAGGATGAACTTTATAGTAGATCAGTATGTTGATATTTATGTGAAAGAGATAGTGCGCCTTCATGGAACTCCTAGGTCCATTGTTTCAGATCGGGACCCCATTTTTACTTCCAAGTTTTGGGATAGTTTGCAGAAGGCTATGGGTACACAACTGAAGTTCAGTACCGCCTATCATCCTCAGACAGATGGACAATCAGAGAGGACGATACAAATATTAGAGGACATGTTGCGAGCATGTGTGTTGGACTTTGAAGGGTCCTGGATTAAATATTTACCATTGATTGAATTTTCCTACAACAACAGCTACCAGTCGACTATTGGAGTGGCTCCTTATGAGATGATGTATGGTAGGAAATGCATATCACCCATCCATTGGGATGAAATGGGTGAGAGGAAATATCTGGGTCCTGAAGCAGTTCAGAGGACCAATGAGGCTATTGAGAAGATTAGAGCTCGAATGCTCGCTTCTTAGAGTAGACAGAAGAGCTATACTGATCCTAAGCGTAGGGATGTAAAGTTCCAGGCTAGGGACTATGTTTTCCTCCATGTTTCACCATTGAGATGGGTGAAGTGGTTTGGGAAATAGGGCAAGCTAAGCCCTAGGTTCATAGGACCTTTTGAGATCCTGGAAAGGATTGGTCAGGTAGCGTACAGGTTGTTTTTACCTACATCACTGTCAGGGGTTCATAATGTATTTCATATTTTGATGCTATAGAAATATGTGTTAGATGTAACTCATGTATTGAGTTATGAAGATCTGGAGCCACAGACATATTTGTCCTATGAGGAGCAACTAGTTAAGCTTCTGGATAGAAAGGACAAAGTATTGAGGAACAAAACCATACCTTTAGTTAAGGTATTATGGAGGAACAACAAGGCCAAGGAGGCGACTTGAGAATTAGAGTCATACATGTGGGACAAGTATCATGAGTTGTTCAGGTAAATTTCGAGGGCAAAATTCTTATAAGGAGGGGATAGTTGTAACGTCCCAAAATTTCCTAAAAAGGCTTAGTGCCTTAATTAGGGGCCCGGAAGGACAATATTGTAATATTGTGTGAATTAATTAGATATTGATGCGATTATGTGAATTGCATGTGTTATATTATTATATTGATGATTATGCTTGTTTAGGTGTATTAAATGTGTGAAATAGACCCGCTTTTATTTAAAGGGGCATATTTGTAATTTTGACCCGTTGAGGGTCTAATTGTAATTTTATGATATTATGTGAATGAGATTACATTATTATGTGGATATATTTGAGATATTCGGCAGGAGTTAGTCCTTTCGAGTAAGGTAGCGGTTTAGTCACAACGAGGAATTTATACCCAGCTCTGGGTGAGCCAAAGGGTATTCTGGTAATTCATTGGGTTACCGGGACTCACTAGAGTATGAGTCATATTTTGGGGAAAATTAATGATATTCCGGGTTTAGCGGAATTAACAGGGAATTTCAAGTATTATGTGAGACAGGAGTGTAATTGATGTTTACGCCCTTGAAGGGCATTGAGTGGAGAGTGTTGCCTTGAGGGCACTTTGGTATTTTTGGACCCTTAGTCTAGTGTACAGCTGAGGTTATTACCTCAGGAAACAAGGGAAAAACAGAGTAAAAATAAGGTAGGCATTCTCACTCTCTCTCTCTCTAAGTGATTCAAAGTTTCTTAGAAATCACTTGATCCTTGAGGTTAGAGGCAAGCTTCTGATGGATTGGAAGCTTACAAGCTTAAGGAAACTTAGGTGGGTCGGATTCAATTAGAGGTAACTCAGTTATTTGAGTTTTAGTTTTGGTTTTCTTTAGAGTTTTAAAGTTTGTTGATTTTTGGATGTTTACTTGAGTTTGGGAGTTGTTTACTATGTTTCTGAACTGTTGGGACCAATACTATGGTCCAAATAGGTGAAAACCATGTTTTGGGATTGTTTTTGGAGGATTAGAGATTCTTAAAATTTACGGTTTTCTGATTTTGCTATGTCGTGTCACGACCCGACTCTTGGGAGCCACAACCCTTAGGAACTCAGAGGGACAAGCAGGTGCCTCGAACCGCATTGGCACCGCGACACGTGCCACGTGGTTTTAGGCTTGCTGACTCTCTTACTTGTTGCGTTGCAGCCCTAATTGGGGGTGTCGCGATTCTAATAGGGGAAATGAGAAAATTTGGGTTTTGGGAGTTGGGAACCCAAACCTAAGGGCTCAGGAATGATTCTACTACCCGGGTTAGTAGAATGCAAGGTCTCGGAGGCTCGGACTTGGTCCGAAGGCCTTTATTAGTTCATTTCCTGATAGTTATTCATTATTATGGTTGTGACTAGGGTGAATCGTTAGGCTCGGGAGGAAAGGACCGTACTCGGGGGTCGTCAAACACTATTTACTCGGGACCTGAGGTAAGAAAACTGCACCCGGTCTGTGTTTAGGGCTTGGCCCGGTTATAGTATAGGATTATTACTATGCTAAGAATGTTTTATTAAACATGTTAAATGTGTTGTGCTTACATGTGTTATGTAATAACTGCTTGGCTATATATCTGATTGGGAAGCTCAACTTGTGAGCCGAGGATTCATCTATGTTATCTGATGAAGAGCTTGTCTTAATAGTCAAGGACATGTCTGTTTTAAAAGACACGACTTATCAGTCGAAGGTTTAAGACTCGCCTTATCAGTCGAAGGATAAAGACTCGACTTATCAGTCAAAGGTTAAGGACTCGACTTATTAATCAAAAGTTAAAAGACTTGACTTATTAGTCGAAGGTGAACAACTAACTTATCAGTCGAAAGTTAAAAGACTCAACTTATCAGTGGAGGGTTAAGGACTTGACTTATCAGTCGAAAGTTAAAAGACTCGACTTATCACTCGAAGGTTAAGGGACTCGGCTTATAAGTCGAGAGTTTAAAGGCTCGGCTTCGGAGTCAAGGGCGGAAATAGCATGCCAAACGCTGGCCGATAGGGTTAAGCCAAACCAGAAGTGAGATATACGCTTGAACGCCCCTGGGGTCATCTAGAATGTTAAGCATCATACCTGCTTTGCTAGCTCTAAGGCTGGTTATATGAGAGATCGGGCAATAGGCCCTATTGTGACTCTATAGTCACTTATTTGGATTAATTTCATGCATGAGTAGGGTTATTACTGCTAGGCATACTAATTATGAATATGCGATATGATAATGCACTACTTATACGCATGATTATGTTTTCTTGCTGAGCCTCGGCTCACGGGTGCTAAATGGTGCATGTAAAGGGAAGAAAAAGTTGGACCAGCCATGAGTTGGAAACCTTCAAGGGCAGAGTGTACATACACAGCCTGCTCGTCTGCCACAACCAAGGTTATCATTTGGAACTAGGGTTGGTCCCTGATTTTGCTGCCTAGGTCAGCTTTTGTATACATTTTTAGTTTTTTCATCGTTTTAAACTATGTTGGGATCCCATGTATTGACGTCAAATTCTATTAATGAAATGGTTGACTTTTGACTGAAATTTTTAGTGCCTAAGCCTGTGGTTAGTTTTAATTTTTAAGTCCAAATGACTCGTTTAGCGAGTTATTTAAATTACATATTGTACGCCCTGGTATTCCCATAGGCTGTTAGCAAGCTGAGAAACGGCCTAAGCATGTCTACCACGTGGACATCCCCAAGACCAGAGCTGCCACTCGAAAGGTCCTACCTCCTCAGCTTGAGGTAACCTAAGGGTTCGCCAAGATTAGACTGAGTTTGGACTTTGAAGGCCACAGGTCGAGGGAAGCATCTAGCTCGTGGTACGAGCTAGAGTTGGAGGTTGTGACCTTTTATAAAGTCAACCACGCAAGGTAAACGTGCATATATCAGACATCACGTGCCTGATATATCCCTTACTTCTCGGACACGCAGCATGAACGTGCGCATTCAGACACCCACGACTGGGTTGGGCCGTGCGGCCTATTATCCCCTTACCTATTGATTAGACCACACTTCATGTGTCAAATTTTAGGAATTAATCATGAATGTCACAGAGTTGACATGATAGGTAAGAAGGTCAGGGGATGACCTTCTTACCAACTCCCAGGTGCCCTCTCCTATAAATATGGAGACTCTTGGAGTTGCAAAGGGTTGGATTCTATTGTGTAAGAAATACCCTGTAAAAGAATACCAAGCATATAACAATAATATTGACTGGTGGAGTAGAAGGATTTTAACCTTTGAACCACCTAAAAACGTGATTGTGTCACCAGCCTATTTCATAAAAGATCATTCATCTATTTCGGTTCAACATAAGCACTAATCCCTTCCTCTTATTTTCTTAATTACCTGTTAGTGAAGAACCGCGTCAACAGTTTGGTGCTTTCATTGAGAGCAAGTTAGATTGGTGCTGTCGCAAACATCCACTATGGTGACCACTCGATCCAGACACGGTAACGAGACGGAACAGCATGATGGGCAGGAGGCTCATCATATCGCCATCCCCGGCGAACAAATTCCTGAGGTCCAACAGCGGCCGGGAAAGCAGCCGGCGGGCCAAGATGACACTGGAAGTTCGGCACCCCGGCCACCTAATCCAAACCCAGATTATTACACTGCAGTGGAGATGGAGAATGCTCAGCTGAGGAGCCAACTACAAAAGGCTAATCAGCAGATAAAGGAGGTGTTGGCCCGACTACCCCCTCTTACAACCGACGCTAACGTTAGAAAGAGGCAAGGCGAGACTCATAAGTCCCGCCGGGGTAATCGGTCTAGGCCTAGCCGCTCAGACAGACCTCCGACAGCCAACTCTATTCCCTCATCGCACTGTCGAGAGGCAAACTTCGAAGAAATGCCTAGAGCCGAACAAAGACAGTACAGCCGTTCGGTCCGAACTTCAACTCCCAGCTCCCAACCAGCCTCGAGCGCGCCCAGGAGAGCTCGAGGAAGTTCCAGAAGGAGATCCAGGGAGGGCTCACAACATCAGCCTGTCCCCACCAGCCGTCCTGCGCCTCGTCCAGATCGCCAGGCGCGGGACCCGCAGGTTGGCGGGACCGCGAGGCCCCCACCTAACTTGATCCGCCCTGATGGAACCAGGATCGCATCTCCGGTCAGGCATCCTCCCTCACCAATAAGATATCTGTCTCCACCTCGGCCCATCCGAGATATCCCAGCCTATGGAAGCAGTAGGAGAAACCCACCGTTCGTGGGACCTTCCCGACATAGCGGGGCACCGAGAGGGAGCCCGGATCCTTACCCCCAAAGGCGGACTCCGAGCTTTTCTAACGGGAGCTACTGGACCGGCAGTCACCGGAGCGACCTTTCTAGCGGAGACCTGCGTCAGCGTTTAAGCTCGGCACAAAGTCCTCAAACCACCCAGGGGGCGACCTGCGAGATCACCTTAACTCTCATAGAGGAGAGCCAGTAGGAGGTGGCAGCCATGCTCGCTTAGGGGGAGACCTGTCCGAAGTACGTAACAGCAGAAATGCCCCAAATAACCTATCTCAAGATAGGAGGGGCAATAACCCACCAAATATGTACAATGGATCTGGAGCTGTTGAGCAGCCCCGGAATAACCAAGGAAATCAGGACAAAACCCTCGAGCGCATGACTTAGATGGAGGAGCTAATGAGGAAGCTCTTGTCGGAGAAAGAGAAAGATGAATATGATTCAGGGGACGAGATGGAGCTCTTCACCCCCAGCATAGCAGCATAGCACCTATCCAAATTCAATGGAGACAGAGATCCGTCGGATCATCTGGGGATGTTCAACACCCTGATGATGGCCCACAACATCGGCCCCGAGCTGAGGTGTTTGATATTTCCCTCCACAATGACTGGACCAGCCAGGCAGTGGTTCAAGCAAAGCAAAAGACAATCAATCAGCTCCTGGAAGACTTTCTCGGCTGACTTCAAAAGGGCATTCTGAGCCTCCCAGGCTGCCCGCGTCAAGGCCGATTCTCTGGCTAACGTGAGGCAGCAGCTCGACGAACCTCTGAAGACTTACCTGGGCAGGTTCGCGAGCATCGCTGCTCGGGCCAGAGACGCGGATGACAGCTCCAAGCTCATGGCTTTGAGAACTGGAATCCTCGTCGGAGGGGGACTCTGGAAAGATATACAAATGAAGGGAGTTAGCTCAGTGAACGAATTCCTTAATAGGGCCCAGGAATGGATCAACTTGGAGGAGGCCGAAGCCTCAGCTGCAGGAACCAGCCAGGTCCCTGAGCAGCTCGCTGGAGTGGGGACGGAGGTCGTGACAGCGACCCAAAATGTCACACAGAATAACCAGCTCGGCGGAGGCAAAAGAAAGGGGAACGGCGAGGGCAGCCAACACAGCCCAAAGAAGAATAAGTCCGTAGACAAATTTAAGCCGGTCTACGTGACTTATACAGAGCTCACCCACTCTAGGGAGAACATCTTCCTGGCAAACTCTACTCGCCTCCCCTGGAAGAGGTCGGAGCCATTAAAACACCAAAAGGGAAAGAGAGACACCTCCAAGTTTTGCCGTTTTCACAACGATGTTGGCCACAATACCGATGATTGTAGGCATTTGAAAGATGAGATCGAGACTCTCATTTGAGCCGGCCCCTTGGTCCAGTACGCACGGAACAGGGTTCCAGCAAGTCGACCTGCTCCGGAAGTCCCGGTCAGTCAGCCCGGGTCTCGGGTAGATCAGGACGCCCCTCCTCCCATGATAGGAGGAGAGATATCAACAATCTCTGGAGGTCCACATTTAGTTGGCGCAAGCAGGGGCGCCCAGAAGAGGTACGTAAACGAACTCAAGGCGCATAATGGAGTAGAGTTCGTCCCGGAGCAGCATCTGCCAAAGCAGCAGCGATTGGAGAGGCAACCGATCATTTTTACAGAAGAAGATGCGGGCCATGTCCAGTTCCCTCACAACGACCCTCTGGTCGTAGCAATTCAGCTCGCTAATCAGAGAGTTAGGAGGGTGCTGATTGACAATGGGAGCTCAGTAAACCTTCTATTCCGGTCCACATTGGAGAAGATGGGGTTGACTGTCGCCGAGCTGAAGGCGACCTCCATGATGTTGTATGGTTTTTCGGGAGAAGGATCAGCGGCTATAGGGACTATCGAGCTGGTGATCACCCTAGGAGAAGGACCTGGGACAGTCTCCAAACTCCTCGAGTTCGTGGTCATCGACTGCTCCGCTGCATACAATGCAATTGTGGGATGACCCACGCTCATAGCTTTTGAGGCCGTCACTTCCATTCGCCACCTCGCGATGAAATTCCCTACTTCCACGGGAATATGCACTGTCCGTGGCGATCAGCTCGCTGCCAGGGAATGCTACAGCATTTCCATGAAGGGAAAATCGAAACCCGGGCAGCTAGCAATGGGCATCCAAGGTGGTGGAGAGGAATCTCAGGAACCCTTAGCTGATCCTGAGATTGAAAATCCTTAGGGCGCCGAGGGGGAAAATATCGTCTTAAGTGAGGATATTGACCCCCGAATAGGCGAGGACAGGTCCGAGCTCCAGGCTATTGAGGAGCTCAAGGAAGTAAACATCGATCCACAGAACCCTTCACGGATGGTAAAGCTCGGGAAAAACCTCTGTAGCAAGAGGAAGGCAGAGCTGACTAAGTTTCTGCAGGACAACCTAGATGTGTTCGCATGGTCCCACGAGGATATGGTAGGAATTAGCCCAAGTGTCATCATGCACACCCTTCATCTGGATAAAAGCGTTCCTGCGAAGTCCCAGAAGCAAAGGCGCCTCGGAACAACCCGGGCTGAAGCCTTAGAGGAAGAAGTAGCCCACCTCAAGAAATGCGGCTTTATCCGTGAGGCCAAGTTTCCAGTTTGGGTCGCCAACCCCGTGCTGGTCCCGAAGCCCAACGGGAAGTGGCGGACCTGCATCGACTTCTCCGACCTGAATAAAGCCTGCCCCAAGGATTGTTTTCCATTGCCAAGGATTGACCAATTGGTGGATGCCACGGCGGGGCACGAGCTCATGTCCTTTATGGACGCGTACTCAGGCTACAATCAGATCACCATGAATCCAGCGGACCAGGAGCACACCAGCTTCATGACCCCGACTAACGTTTATTGTTACAAGGTCATGCCATTCGGGCTGAAGAACGACAGTGCTACGTACCAAAGGTTAGTAAATAGAATGTTTGCAAACCAGATTGGGAAGAACATGGAAGTGTACGTTGATGACATGTTGGTCAAGTCAAAGACTGTCGATAACCATGTTTCCGACCTGGGAGAATGCTTCAAGATACTACGGGAGTATGGCATAAGGCTTAATCCGCAGAAGTGCACTTTTGGAGTCACATCGGGAAAATTCCTGGGTTTCATCGTCAATACCCGAGGAATCGAGGCAAACCCCGACAAGATCAGATCATTGCTCGAGCTTCCCTCACCCAGGTCGCGCAAAGATGTCCAAGGCCTGACAGGAAGGGTGGCAGCCCTCAATCAGTTTATTTCAAAATCCACCGATAAGTGCTTGCCATTCTACAACCTACTCCGAGGAAATAAGAAGTTCGAATGGACAGAAGAGTGCGAAAGTGCTTTTCACGATCTGAAGGCACGTCTGGCCGAGCCACCCGTATTATCCAAACCAAAGGCAGGAGAGCCCCTTTATGTCTACCTAGCGGTCACAGAGGATGCAGTTAGCGCCGTATTGGTCCGAGAAGAAGACCAGATTCGGAAACCGGTCTATTATGTCAGCAAGAGACTTCTCGGAGCTAAATCCCGATACCCTTTGATGGAGAAATTGGCGTTCTGCCTTATCACGGCCTCCTGAAAGCTCAGGCCGTACTTCCAGTCCCACTCAATACACATCATGACCGATCAACCTTTAAGGCAGGTTTTGCAAAAACCTGAAGCATCGGGACGTCTGTTAAAGTGGGCTATCGAACTCAGTCAGTTCGAGATTTTGTACACCCCACGAACTGCTATAAAAGGTCAGGGCCTGGCTGATTTTGTAGCAGAATGCACAGGATTCCGGGAGAATCCTGCAGAAGACTCACCCCAGGTCACCTCGGCCCAGGCGTCGTGGAGGATCTTCGTGGATGGTTCATCCAATGAGAACGGCTCCGGGGCTGGAATCATCTTAATATCCCCTGAGGGACATAGATTCCACTCGGCTTTGAGATTCGGATTCAAGGCCTCCAACAACGAGGCCGAATACGAAGCTTTGCTGGCCGGGCTAAGAATAGCCCAGGAGCTAAAGGCGAGCTCCGTTCAGTGCTTCAGTGATTCCCAGCTCGTGGTAAACCAGGTTCTGGGTGAATATCAGGCACGAGGACCCAAGATGGCTGCCTACCTAGCAACGGTAAAAGTGGAACTGTCCGCGTTTGGGCGAGGCTCAATCGAGCAGATACCTCGGGAGCAGAACGCTAACGCAGACGCTCTTGCCAAGCTCGCCACCTCCGGGGAGACGGAGGCTCTGGGGTTAGTTCCGGTAGAGTTCTTGGAAAAACCAAGTATAGAAGAGGCCCGAGCGGAGGTCGAGATGATCGACGCTAGGCCGACCTGGATGACCCCCATCCTTGAGTATCTCACTGAGGGGAAGCTACCTGAAGGGCATAATGATGCGCGGCGAGTGCTGTATCAAGCTCCCAGGTATACGATAGTAGACGGGGTGCTGTACCGACGTGGGCACTCCCTACCTCTCCTACGATGTGTTCTTCCAGGCGAAGCAAAGGCCATCCTATAGGAGGTGCATGAGGGTTTTTGCGGGGATCACACTGGGGTGCAAAGCTTGGCCCTAAAAGTCTTAAGGCAAGGATATTATTGGCCCACTCTATCCAAGGATTCGATCTCGTATGTCAAGAAGTGCGACAAGTGCCAGCGATTCGCCACCATTGCCCGAGCTCCCCCGGTCGAGCTAAAGATGATCTCGTCCCCATGGCCGTTTGCAGTTTGGGGGATCGACTTGGTTGGCGCCCTCCCTACTGGAAAAGGCGGGGTCCGTTATGCCGTGGTGGCCATCGACTACTTTATGAAGTGGGTTGAGGTAGAACCTTTGGCGACTATAACTTCCAAAAAAGTCCTCGAATTCGTGGTTAAGAGCATTATCTGCCGATTCAGGCTGCCCAAGAAGATCGTTTTTGACAATGGGACTCAGTTCGACAGCGACCTATTCACCGAGTTTTGCGAGAGGTACGGAATTGTGAAAAGTTTCTCCTCCGTGGCCTATCCTCAGGCGAACGGCCAGGTCGAGGCTGTCAACAAGACGTTAAAGGCGAGCCTCAAGAAGAGACTAGACGAAGCCAAGGGGGTCTGGCCAGAACAGCTCCCCCAGGTTCTTTGCGACATACCAGACCTCGCACCAGACTCCTACGGGTCATACTCCTTTCTCTCTAACTTTTGGGAGTGAGGCGGTCCTCCCCGTGGAGGTTAAGGTACCTTCGCATAGAGTCCAGGCATACGACCAGGATCGCAACCACGAACTACTTTCCGCTTCCCTTGACTTGGTTGATGAAAGGCAAGAAGATTCATAGCTTCAGCTCACGCACTACCAGCAAAAAATCACTCGTTATTTCAACTCAAAGGTCAAAAAACACGCCTTTAGCATTGGCGACCTATTCCTCAGGAGAGTTTTCTTAGCCGGTAAGGATCCCAAAGATGGAGTATTGGGACCGAACTGGGAAGGGCCATATCAAATCATCGAGGTCATTAAAGAAGGAACTTACAAATTAGCTTGGCTTAATGGAGGGGCAGTCCCACGAACTTGGAACGCCATCCATATGAAGAGATATTATCAATGATTCCCTTGTAAGGCCTAAAAGGCCATTTTGTTGTGTATTACGCATTGAGAATTAACTTTTCATTTATGATTGTACATGTTTACAAGTGTAATCTAAAGTAACCACGAAAGACCCTTTCCCAGTTACTTGGGGGGCATATGGTACCTGGATATAACCAGGTCGCCTTAAAGACTTAGAAGTTAATTCAAATCGATTGATCGTTGTTTTTCTTAAAAGACACGAGATATTGATAAAAATTAACGCGAACTAATTCCTATCCTGGATTTAACCAGGTCATAAAACTTAGAAGTTGATTTAAATCGATTGATCGCTGTTCTTCTTAAAGAGCACGAGATATTGATAAAAATTAACGCGAACTAAGTTTTCAAATTAAGTTCCTGGATATAACCAGGTCATAAAACTTAGAAGTTGATTTAAATCGATTGATCGTTGTTTTTCTTAAAGAGCACGAGATATTGATAAAAATTAACACGAACTAAGTTTTCAAATTAAGTTCCTGGATATAACCAGGTCATAAAACTTAGAAGTTGATTTAAATCGATTGATCGTTGTTTTTCTTAAAGAGCACGAGATATTGATAAAAATTAACACGAACTAAGTTTTCAAATTAAGTTCCTGGATATAACCAGGTCATAAAACCTAGAAGTTAATTTAAATCGATTGATCGCTTTTTGTTTTCTAAAAGTACGAGATATTGATAAAAATTAACGCGAACTAAGTTTTTCAAAATAGTAACTAAAGTGCGTAAAGACAAAAGGAAATAAATCAATTAAGAATAAAATTGATAGTTAGATTGTCTCGAGGTGGAAACACCTCATGCAAAAGTTACACAAAAAAAAAGTGAATGATAATAAAAGAGTGGGAGCAAAATGGAAAGGCCCTAGGTTCCACCAGTCGGCCCCGTGGAGGTCGCCGTCTTGCCCTCCTGCTCAGCTGCGCCGAAGACTTCCCCAGTCTCGGAAGGTGCTTCTTTCTCAAGGCGAGCTTTGAACCCCTCCAGCAAGGGCTCCCAGACGTCCGCTCCCAAGAAGGAGAAATCACCGTCCGGGTTGTAGACCCAGCTGTGGTAGAGCATGTTCTCCATGACGGTGCTGGAGGCTGACTTCTCGGCTTCCAGGGCGGCCTTCGCCTCCTTGGCCCCAGCCTTCACAGTGTCTAGCACCGCCCGCGCAGCGGCGAGGGCGGCTTTGGTTGCCTCGACCTCTTGAAGCTTGGGACGGGCTTCTTCCAGCTCGGCCTGCGCGGCCGCCAGGGCCTCCTTAGCCTCCTGCAAAGAAGTCTAGTGGGTGGCCACAACCGCCTGATGCTCGCCCCTCATATCCTTGAGCTGGGCCTTGGTCCTGGCTATGCTCCTGTGAAGGGCCAAGGCGCTCTGCAAAAACGGAGAAGCAACTGCCTTAAGAAAAAGAGAAGGGAGAAAGGAAAAACAGGGCAAAGGCATGCTAATCAAAGATCACAAAAGGATAAGGTCAGCTTACCGTTAGGGCCATGCCCAATGAAGATTCCAGCACGCCCACTGGGCTCCTTGTTTCGATGGCCCGTAGCTCCCTCTCGTTGAAGCGGTAGAAGTGGCTGACGGCGTAGTTCGCCATCTTGTACACCGTCCCCCTAAAGACATCTGGGATCTTCTCCAGATCCTGGGGGTCCACTGGGATGCGTACCTCGGGAGGCACAATCGTCGAAGTCCCGGGTTCCGCCCTTGTGTCCCGGACGAAGGGCGGAGCTCGCGGAGGGGGTGGGGGCATGCTCCCCCTGCAGCAGGAGGTGCAGTTTCCTTAACTTGGGCGGCTGGGGGCTGCTCTTTCTCCTTTGCAGGAGACTTGGTTGGGGTCCGGGCGGCTTTCTTCGCCATCCGGAGCTTCTTCATTTTGGGCCTAGAGGCCCCAGCTGAGGAGTTCCCCCCGGTGAACACAGCCCGCAGATTTTTTCCCCCGGACTGAGACATCTCCTCTGGCAAAACAAAGATATGGTTAGTACACAAGTTAGCAGTCATACAAAAACAAGAGCAAAGGGGAAAAAGCGAAACTCAAGTATATATATATATATATACTAATAGGAATCGTACCCCCCGAGCTAGAAGAGGAATCTATGGTCACGACCATCGGCCCCGGAGCTTCTTCGGGGGAATCTAGGACAATTACTTCTCGAGCTGGCGCGGGTTCTGGATCCGAAGCTGGCTCAGGACTAGACTCTTCTACGTATTGCCTAAGACCTGGAGCTACGGCACCCTCCCGGAGTGATGGCCATGACCAAAGGTTAGTCCCATACTCCTTGAAAAGGATCGACCTAAAAGCTAGGGTGTTGTCTACAACTATGGTACCCCTACGGTGGCTACTTTCGTAATCCAGCATGAGCTGGTCGACGCAGTGGAGCAAGGTTTCATCTAAATCTGGGTCACTTTGATGGTGTTGGACGATCTGTCTGGGATTGAACCTAGCTAGCCAGGGGTCTGCAGTGGCCCTATCTAAGTTCCTAAACGTATAAGGGTTACCTTGGCCGGAGGGACCTGCAGCTGCTCCGGGCCGGATCCTCTCCTCGTCCATTCTTTGGGCGACCTCCAATGCCCGCTTCCTCGTCCTCACGAGGGGCACCTCGTCCTCCTCATCTTCATCCCCCGCGACCTCCTCCATGATGATAGGCCTCATATCGCGAGCTGGGGGAGGCACCCGGGGCCTCCTCAGGTTCAGAGTCTGGCCTGGGGAGATCAGCTTACAGGCCAGCATCGTCTCGTCTGTCACGAGTTGACGATAGTCCTTTTCACTGGGGGGCAAGCCCGCCAGTGTCTCGTACTGGCTCCCGAGGATCACAGACTTCTCTGTCCTCACGAAGATAGCTGCAGAAGAAATGGATACGGGAGAAGCTAACTGGTACTTAACTTACGAGCTAAGGCTGAAAGGCACTTACGAGGACGGTTGAAGTAGTGCAGCTCGCAGTTTCGGAACCTCGTCGACATAAAGAATTGATCTTTGAAGTCGTTGGGGTGGCTGGACAGCTCGATGACCGCAGCCGTGTTGGGGAACCGAGTTAAGTAATAAAACCCGTCACCTTGCCCCCACTGCTCCGGGCTGGCCTTGAGGCAGAAGAAATACAGAATGTCTGCAGGAGTGGGGACCTCCCACTCCTGTTTCAAGAACAAGTATCTTAACCCCGCCAACAAATGGTAAGAGTTGGGGGGGAGCTGGAATGGGGCCAACCTCACGTAGTTGAGGAAATCGGCGAAGTACTGGTCCAACAGGAGGAAGGCCCCCGCCTTAAAATGTTCGTCGCTCCAGGCCGAGAACACCTCATCAAGCGGCGCGCAGCTCCGCTCGCCTTCTAAGGGAGGTCGAGCAACCACGGTTCCTCTCCCCAGCTCGATGTTATGGGAGAGGAATATTTTGTTTACCCTCGCCTGGTCAGTGATCTTCAAGACGATCCTCTCCGCCTCAAAGAATGCGTCGGGGGCCACCTCGAGCTCCCGTTCCACTGCTGGCCCGAAGTTGGGAATCGGGGATTCAGCCATCACCTCATTTCCCTTGTTTTGTTGGGAGGACGAGCTGCCTACGGACTTCTTGGGAGCGTTCTTCTTGGGTCCCATCTGGTCGCCTAGCGAACAAAAAGAAGAAATTTCAGAAGAAGGCGACCTAAAAATGGAGAAAAATCTGAATGTGTTTCCTTGACACGAGCTGAGGTAAGCCTAGCTCGTGGAGAGTGAGACCACGCGGTTCTATGAACACGCGCTTGTGCTCCCAACAGATCCCCGATTACTCGGAATTCATGTGTCAGGAGGGTCAGGATAGAAATTTTCCTTGGAAGGAAAGTTTCGGTAGGCGAGAAGTGCAAAACCGCCTGTGAAGCGTGTCCCCTAAGCTACCCAGTTTTGCACCCAAAATACTGGATATTTTGAACAAGCATACCTAAAATCCTACCCAGAAAATTTCCCCAGAAAACGCACCCTATAAACAATGCTCCTAAATGGTTTTCTACTGCAAACGATACCCTAACCTAAAAGGCTTTCACCCTTCATGCCCACAAAAAACCAACAAAACCTTGCATGTGGCTACAGTAAATATTTACCTAAGCTACAGTGAAAAATAATTTCAAAACGTGCACAGTCAGGAGACTTACAGAATGTTCCGGTTGAGAAGAGGATGAAGGGATCGACTGGGTTGGGCCTTCGTCGGAGTAGTTGATTCAAAAGCTTCGAAGGGGCCCTTACACTTGAACTTCTTGAGTGCTGGGAATGGCAGCCGGAAAGAAGAGGGTTCTTTCTTTTGAAAATGAAGAGAGAAGAAGAGGAAAATTTCTGAAAAATTTCACATGAACGGGTGGCCCATGCGTAAGGTGGCCACCCCTTTTATATGCGTGAAGGGCCACGTGAGGAGGGCCGTTGGATTGCCCTGATGTGGGATCTGAGGCTCTCCACTCGAAAGACAAAACGACGGCTGAGTATAGGCTAGGCCATTAAATGCAGTTCTCGGAAGACGTACCGTCACCAACCATGATGTTCCACGTATTCGGCGCCTGCGTAAAATGTGGAATATGAAGATGTACGCCCTGATTTTCCCACGGGCTGATTAGCAAGATGAGATACGGCCTAATCATTACTACCATGTGGACATCCCCAAGACCGGAGCTGCCATCGTAAGGTCCTACCTCCTTAGCTCGAGGTAACCTAAGGGTTCGCCAAGATTGCTCAAAGGACTGGGTCTGGACCCTGAAGGCCGCAGGTCGTGGTAGGCATCCAGCTCGTGGTACGAGCTAGAGTTGGAGGCTGTGACCTTTTATAAAGCCAACCACGCAAGGTAAACATGCATATATCAGACATCACGTGTCTGATATATCCCTGACTTCTCAGACATGCAACAAGAACGTGCGTATTCAGGCACCCACGATTGGGTTGGGCCGTGCGGCCCATTATCCCCTTACCTGTTGATTTGACCACACTCATGTGTCAGGTTTAGGAATTAATCATGAATGTCATAGAGTTGACATGATAGGTAAGAAGGTCACGGGATGACCTTCTTACCAACTCCCAGGTGCCCTCTCCTATAAATATGGAGACCTTGGGAGTTAATAAGGGTTGGACTCTCGATTGTAAGAAATACCCTGCAATCAAATACCCAGTATATAGCAATAATACTGACTAGTGGAGTAGAAAGATTTTAACCTTTGAACCACTTAAAAAACGTATTTTGAGTCACCATTTCATTTTCTAAGATCATATATTTGTTTCGATTCAACTTAAGCACTAATCCATTTCTCTTCTTTTCTTAATTACCTGTTGGCGAAGAACCGCGTCAACAATTTGGTGCTTTCATTGAGAGCAAGTTCGATTAGTGCTGTCGCAAACATCCAACTATGGTGACTACTCGATCCAGGCACGGTAACGAGACAGAACAGCATGATGGGCAGGAGGCTCATCATGCTGCCATTCCTGGTGAACAAATTCCTGAAGTCCAGCAGCGGCCAGGCAAACCGCCGGCGGGCCAAGATGACACTGGAAGTTCGGCGCCCCGGCCACCTAATCCGAACCCATGTTATTACACTGCGGTGGAGATGGAGAATGCTCAGCTGAGGAGCCAGCTAGCAATAGCTAACCAGCAGATCAAGGATGTCCTGGCCCGACTACCCCCTCTCACAACCGACGCTAACGTCAGAGAGAGGCAAGGAGAGGCTCCTAAGTCTCGCCGGGGTAATCGGCCCAGGCATAGCCACTCGGACAAACTTCCGACAGCCAACTCCACTCCCTCGTCGCACTGACGAGAGGCAGACTTCAGAGGAATGCCTAGAGTCGAACAACAGCAATACAACCGTTCGGTCAAGACTTCGACTCCTAGCTCCCAACCAGCCTCAAGCACGCCCAGGGGAGCTTGAGGAAATTCTAGACGGAGGTCCGGGGAGGGCTCGCAGTGTCAGCTCGTCCCCAACAGCCATCCTGCGCCCCGTCCAGACCGCCAGGCGCGGGACCCGCAGGTTGGCAGGGCCGAAAGGCCCCCACCTAATTTGATCCGTCCTGACGGAACTAGGATCACCTCTCCGATCAGGCATCCTCTGTCTCCAATTAGATATCCATCTCCTCCTCGGCCCGTCCGAGATATCCCGACCTATGGAAGTAACAGGAGAAACTCTCCATCAGCCGGACCTTCCCGACGTAGCAGGGCGCCAAGGGAAGGCCCAGATCCTCAGCACCAAAGGCAAGCTCCGAGCCTCTCTAGCAGGAGCTACTGGACCGGCAGTCGCCGGAGTGACCTTTCGGGCGGAGACTTGCGTCAGCGTTTGAGCTCGGCACAAAGTCCACAAGCCACCCAGGGGGGTGACCTGCGAGATCGCCTTAACTCTCATAGAGGGGAGCCAGCGGGAGGAGACAGCCATGCTCGTTCAGGGGGGGCCTGTCCGAAGTACGTAACAGAGGGAATGCCCCAAATAACCTATCTCAAGATAGGAGGGGCAATAACCCACCAAATATGTACAATGGATCCGGAGCTGTTGAATAGCCCCGGAATAACCAAGGACATCAGGACCAAACCCTCGAGCGCCTGGCCCAGATGGAGGAGCTGATGAGGAAGCTCCTATCAGAAAAAGAAAAAGATGAATATGATTCAGGGGACGAGATGGAGCTCTTCGCCCCCAGCATAGCAGCAATGGCTTACCCACCTGGTTTTCGTATGCCGCACCTGTCTAAGTTCAATGGAGACGGAGATCTGTTGGATCATCTGGGGATGTTTAACACCCTGATGATGGCCCACAACATTGGCCCCGAGCTGAGATGCTTGATATTCCCTTCCACACTGACTGGACCGGCCAGGCAGTGGTTCAAGCAAGGCAAAAGACAGTCAATCAACTCCTGGAAAACCTTCTCGGCTGATTTCAAAAGGGCATTCCGAGCCTCCCAAGCTGCCCGCGTTCAGGCCGACTCTCTGGCTAATGTGAGGCAGCAGCCCGGCGAGACTCTGAAGGCCTACCTGAGCAGATTTGCGAACGTCGCTGCTCGGGCTAGAGACGCGGATGATAGCTCCAAGATCATGGCCATGAGAACTGGAATCCTCGTCGGAGGGGATCTCTGGAAAGGTATACAAAGAAAGGGAGTCAGCTCGGTTAACGAATTCCTCAACAGGGCCCAGGAATGGATCAACTTGGAGGAAGCCGAAGCTGCAGGAACCAGCCAGGCCCCTGATCAGCCCACTAGAGTGGGGACAGAGGTCATGGCAGCGACCCAAAATGTCACACAGAACAACCAGCTCGGTGGAGGCAAAAGAAAGGGGAATGGTGAAGGCAGCCAGCACGGCCAAAAGAAGAATAAGTCCGTGGACAAGTTTAAGCCCGTCTACACGAGTTATACAGAGCTCACCCAGTCTAGGGAGAATATTTTCCTAGCTAATTCTACTCACCTCCCCTGGAAGAGGCCCGAGCCGTTGAAGCACCAAAAGGGGAAGAGAGACACCTCCAAGCTTTGCCGCTTTCACAACGATGTAGGCCACAACACCGATGACTGTAGGCATCTGAAAGATGAGATCGAGACTCTCATCCGAGCCGACCCCTTGGCTCAGTACGCGCAGAACAGGGTCCCAGCAAGTCGACCTGCTCCAGAAGTCCCGGCCAGTCAACCCAGGTCTCGGATAGATCAGGACGTCCCTCCTCCCGTGGTAGGAGGGGAGATATCCACAATCTCTGGAGGTCCGCATATGGCTGGCACGAGCAGGGGTGCCCAGAAGAGGTACGTGAACAAACTTAAGGCGCACAATGGAGTAGAGTTCGTCCCGGAGCAGCGCCTGCCAAAGCAACAGCGATTGGAGAGGCAACCAATCATTTTTATAGAAGATGATGCGGGCCATGTTCAGTTCCCGCACAATGACCCTCTGGTCATAGCAGTTCAGCTCGCTAATCGGAGGGTTAGGAGGGTGCTGATTGACAATGGGAGCTCGGTGAACCTCATATTCTGGTCCATGTTAGAAAAGATGGGTTTGACTGTGGCCGAGCTGAAGGCGACCTCCATGATGCTGTATGGTTTTTCGGGAGAAGGATTGGTGGCCATAGGAACGATCAAGCTGGTGATCACCTTGGGAGAAGGATCTCGGACAGTCTCCGAACTCCTCGAGTTCGTGGTCATCGACTGCTCCGCTACATACAATGCAATTTTGGGATGACCAACGCTCATAGCTTTTGAGGCCGTCACTTCCATTCGCCACCTCGCGATGAAATTCCCTACTTCCACGGGAATATGCACTGTCCGTGGCGATCAGCTCGCTGCCAGGGAATGCTACAACATTTCCATGAAGGGAAAATCTAAACCCGGGCAGCTGGCAATGGCCATCCAAGGTGGTGAAGAGGAATCTCAGAAACCCTTAGCTGATCCTGAGATTGAAAAACCTCAAAGCACCGAAGGAGAACATATCGTTTTAAGTGAGGATATTGACCCCCGAATAGGCGAGGACAGATCTGAGCTCCAAGCTATTGAGGAGCTCGAGGAAGTAAACATTGATCCGCAGAACCCATCACGGATGGTCAAGCTCGGAAAAATCCTCGGCAGCGAGAGGAAGGAGGAGCTGATCAGATTTCTGCGAGATAGCTTGGATGTGTTTGCGTGGTCACACGAATACATGGTGGGAATCAGCCCGAGTGTCATCATGCACACACTTCATCTGGATAAAAGCGTTCCTGCGAAGTCCCAGAAGCAGAGACGCCTAGGAACAACCCAGGCTTAAGCCTTGGAGGAAGAGGTAGCCCGGCTCAAAAAATGTGGCTTTATCCGTGAAGCCAAGTTCCCAATATGGGTCACCAACCCCGTGCTGGTCCCGAAGCCCAACGGGAAATGGTGGACCTGCATCGACTTCTCCAACCTGAATAAAGCCTGCCCCAAGGATTGTTTTCCACTGCCAAGGATTGACCAGTTGGTGGATGCCACGGCGGGGCACGAGCTCATGTCCTTTATGGACGCGTACTCAGGCTACAATCAGATCGCCATGAATCCGGCGGACCAGGAGCACACCAGTTTCATGACCCCGACTAACGTTTATTATTACAAGGTCATGCCTTTCGGGCTGAAGAACGCCAGGGCTACGTATCAAAGGTTGGTGAATAGAATGTTCGCAGACCAGATCGGAAAAAACATGGAAGTGTACGTCGATGACATGCTAGTCAAGTCAAAGACTGCCGATAACCATGTTTCTGACCTGGAAGAATGCTTCAAGATCCTACGAGAGTATGGCATGAGGCTAAATCCACAAAAGTGCACTTTTGGAGTCGCATCGAGAAAATTCCTGGGTTTCATCGTCAATACCCGAGGAATCGAGGCAAACCCTGACAAGATCAGATCGCTGCTCGAGCTTCCCTCACCCAGGTCGCGCAAAGATGTCCAAGGCCTGACAGGAAGAGTGGCAGCTCTCAATCGGTTTATTTCCAAGTCCACCGATAAGTGCTTGCCATTCTACAACCTGCTCCAAGGAAGCAAGAAGTTCGAATGGACAGAAGAGTGCGAAAGCGCTTTCCTCGACCTGAAGGCACATCTGGCCGAGCCACCCGTACTATCCAAACCAAAAGTAAGAGAGCCTCTTTTTCTCTACCTGGCTGTCACGGAGGATGTAGCCAGTGCGGTGTTGGTCCAGGAAGAAGACCGGATTCAGAAGCCAGTCTACTACATCAGCAAGAGACTTCTCGGAGCTAAATCTTGGTACCCGTTGATGGAGAAATTGGCGTTCTGCCTTATCACGGCCTCGCGAAAGCTCAGGCCGTACTTCCAGTCCCACTCAATACACGTCATGACCGATCAGCCTTTAAGGCAGGTTTTGCAAAAACTTGAAGCATCGGGACGATTGTTAAAGTGGGCAATCGAGCTTAGCCAGTTCGAAATTTTGTACACTCCGCGAACTGCTATAAAGAGTCAGGCCCTAGCCGATTTTGTAGCCGAGTGCACAGGATTCCGCGGAAGACTCACCCCAGGTCACCTCGGCCCAAGCATCGTGGAGGATATTCGTGGATGGTTCATCCAACGAGAACGACTCCGGAGCTGGAATCATTTTGATATCTCCTGAAGGACATAGATTCCACTCAGCGCTAAGGTTCGGATTCAAGGCCTCCCACAACGAGGCCGAATACGAAGCTTTGCTGGCCGGGCTAACGATAGCTCAGGAGCTGAAGGCGAGCTCCTTCCAGTGCTTCAGTGACTCCCAGGTCGTGGTAAACCAGGTTCTGGGCGAATATCAAGCACGAGGGCCCAAGATGGCTGCCTATCTAGCAAGGGTAAAGGTTGAACTGTCCGCGTTCGGACGGGGCTCGATCGAGCAGATACCTCGGGAGCAGAACGCTAACGCAGACGCTCTTCCTAAGCTCGCCACCTCTGGGGAAACGGAGACCTTGGGGTAAGTGCTGGTAGAATTCTTGGAAAAACCAAGTATAGAGGAAGCCAGGGCGGAGGTCGAGATGATTGACGCCAGGCCAACCTGGATGACCCCCATCCTTGAGTATCTCGTCAAGGGAAAGCTGCCTGAAGGGCATAATGATGCGCGGCGAGTTCTGTATCAAGCTCCCAGGTATACGATAATAGACGGGGTGCTATACCGACGTGGGCATTCCCTACCTCTCCTGCGATGTGTTCTTCCAGGCGAAGCAAAGGCCATCCTGTAAGAGGTGCATGAGGGTTTTTGCGGAGATCACACTGGGGGGAAAAGCTTGGCCTTAAAGGTCCTGAGGCAAGGTTATTACTGGCTAACTCTATCCAAAGACTCAATCTCATATGTGAAGAAGTGCGACAAGTGCCAGCGATTCGCCGCAGTCGCCCGAGCTCCCCCAGTCGAGCTGAAGATAATCTTTTCCCCATGGCCGTTTGCAGTTTGGGGGATCGACTTGGTTGGCGCCCTCCCTACTGGAAAGGGTGGGGTCCGTTACGCCGTGGTGGCCATAGACTACTTTGCGAAGTGGGCTGAGGCAAAACCTCTGGCAATGATAACTTCCAAAAAAGTCCTTGACTTCGTAGTTAAGAACATTATTTGCCGATTTGGGCTGCCCAAGAAGATCGTTTCCGATAATGGGACTCAGTTCGACAGCGACCTGTTTACCGAATTTTGCGAAAGGTATGGAATTGTAAAAAGTTTCTCCTCCGTGGCCTATCCCCAGGCAAACGGCCAGGTCGAGGCTGTCAACAAGACTCTCAAGGCGAGCCTCAAGAAGAGACTAGATGAAGCGAAGGGGGTCTGGCCGGAACAGCTCCCCCAAGTTCTCTGGGCATACCGGACCTCGCATCGGACTCCTACGGGTCATACTCCTTTCTCCCTGACCTTTGGGAGTGAAGCAGTCCTCCCCGTGGAAATAAAGGTACTTTCGCATAGGGTCCAGTCATACGACCAGGATCGCAACCACGAGCTACTTCACACTTCCTTAGACTTGATTGATGAAAGATGAGAGGATTCGCAGCTCCAGCTCGCTCACTATCAACAGAAGATCACTCGCTATTTCAACTCAAAGGTCAAGAATCGCGCCTTTAGCATTGGCGACCTGGTCCTCAGGAGAGTTTTCTTGGCCAGCAAGGACCCCAAAGATGGAGTCTTGGGACCGAACTGGGAAGGACCATATCAAGTCATCGAGGTCATTAAGGAGGGAACTTATAAGTTAGCTCGGCTTGATGGAGGGGCAGTCCCACGGACCTGGAACGCCATCCATTTGAAGAGATACTATCAATGATTCACTTGTAAGGCCTGAAAGGGCATTTTTTATGTATTAAGCAATGAGAATTAACTTTTGTTTATATTTGTACATGTTTTCAAGTGTAATCTAAAGTAACCACGAAAGACCCTTTCCCAGTTACTTGGGGGGCATATGGTACCTGGATATAACCAGGTTGCCTTAATGACTTAGAAGTTGATTCATATCGATTGATCATTGTTTTTCTTAAAAAAACGCAAGATATTGGTAAGGATCAATGCGAACTAAGTCCTATCCTGGATATAACCAGGTCATAAAACTTAGAAGTGATTTAAATCTATTGATCGTTGTTCTTCCTAAAGAGCTCGAGATATTGATAAAAATTAACACGAACTAAGTTTTCAAATTAAGTTCCTGGATATAACCAGGTCATAAAACTTAGAAGTTGATTTAATCTATTGATCGTTGTTCTTCCTAAAGAGCTTGAGATATTGATAAAAATTAACACGAACTAAGTTTTCAAATTAAGTTCCTGGATATAACCAGGTCATAAAACTTAGAAGTTGATTTAAATCTATTGATCGTTGTTCTTCCTAAAGAGCTCGAGATATTGATAAAAATTAACACGAACTAAGTTTTCAAATTATGTTCCTGGATATAACCAGGTCATAAAACTTAGAAGTTAATTTAAATCTATTGATCGTGGTTCTTCCTAAAGAGCTCGAGATATTGATAAAAATTAACACGAACTAAGTTTTCAAATTAAGATCCTGGATATAACCAGGTCATAAAACTTAGAAGTTATTTTAAGTCTATTGATCGTTGTTCTTCCTAGAGAGCTCGGGATATAGATAAAGATTAACGCGAACTAAGTTTTTCAAAATAGTAACTAAAATGCATAGAGGCAAAGGGCAGTAAATCAATTAAGAATAAAATTGATAGTCAAATTGTCTCGAGGTGTAAGCACCTCATGCAAAAGTTACACAGAAATTTTTTAAAAATTCAAGGAAAGGGCACAAAGAGGAAGGCCCTAAGCTCCGCCAGTTGGCCCCTTGGAGGTCGCCGTCTCGCCCTACTCAGCTGCGCTGGAGCCTTCCCCAACCTCGGAAGGCGCTTCTTTATCGAGGCGAGCTTTGAACTTCTCCAGCAAGATCTCCCAAACGGGCACTGCCAGGAAAGAGAAGTCGGCGTCCTGGTTATAGGCCCAGCAATGGTAGAACATGTCTTCCATGGCGGCATCTGAAGTTGCCCGCTCGGCCGCCAGGGTTGCCTTGGCCTCCGCCTTCGCGGTATCCAGGTCTGCCCGCGCGGTGGCAAGGGCGGTCTCGAGCTCTTGAAGCTTCGGGCGAGTCTCTTCCAGCTCGGCCTGCGAGGCCACCAAGGCATCCTTAGCCGTCTGCAGAGAAGTCTGGTGGGTGGCCACGACCGCCTGGTGCTCGCTCCTCATCTCCTCGAGCTGAGATTTGGTCCTGGCGATGCTCCGGTGAAGGGCAACGGCGCTCTGCGAAAGTGGAGAGGCAATTGCCTTAGGAAAACAGAAGGAAGAAAGAAAAAATAGGGCAAAGTGTAATAATAAAAAACCATAAAAGGTTGAGGTTAGCTTACCGTTAGGGCCATGCCCAATGAAGACTCCAGCATGCCCACCGAGCTCCTGGTTTAGATAGCCCTGAGCTCCTTCTCGTTGAACTTGTATATGTGGCTGACGGCGTAGTTCGCCGACTCATACACCGTTCCCTGGAAGGCCTCTGGAATCTTCTCCAGGTCCTGGGGATTGACTGGGATGCGTACCTCAGAGGGTACAATCGCCGAAGCCTCGAGCTTCGCCCCTGCGTCCCGGGTGGGGGTGGGGGCATGTTGCTTCCCCCCGCAGTAGGGGGAACAGTTCCCGCGACTTGGGCGGTTGGGGGCTGCTCTTTCTCCTTTGCAGGAGACTTAGTTGGGGTTTCGGCGACTTTTTTCGATGTCCGGAGCTTCTTCATTTTTGGCCCAAAGGCCCCGGCTGAGGGGTTCCCCCCGGCGAACGCAACTCGCAGACTCCCGTCGGGTTGAGACATCTCTTCTGTCAAAGCAAAGACATGGTTAGTACAAAAGTTAACAGCCATTCAAAAACAAAAGCAAAGAGAGATTCAAGTGTATATATATACTAAAAGGGATCCTACCCCCCGAGCTAGAAGAAGAACCTATGGTTACGACCGTCGGCCTCGGAGCTCCTGCGGGAGAATCTAAGTCGATTATTTCCCGAGCTGGCGCAAGTTCTGGATCCGACTCTGGTTCCGGGCTAGATTCTTCTACATATTGCCTAAGCCCCGGAGCTACGGCACCCCTCCGGAGTGATGGCCATGACCGAAGATTGGTCCAATACTCCTCAAATAGGATCGACCTAAAGGCTAGGGTGTTATCTACGACTACGGTACCCCTAGGTCGGCTATCTTGGTAATCCAGCACAAGCTGGTCGACACAGTGGAGTAGGGTTGTATCCAGGTCCGGATCTCTTCGGTGATGTTGGACGATCTGTCTAGGATTGAACCTAGCTAGACGGGGGTCGGCAATGGCCCTATCTAAATTCCTAAACATGTAAGGGTTACCTTGGCCAGAAGGACCCGCGGCTGCTCCGGACCGGATCCTCTCCTCGTCCGTTCTCTGGGCGACCTCCAGCGCCTGCTTCCTGTTCCTTACAAGGGGAACCTCGTACTCGTCCTCTTCTTCCCCCGCGGCCTCCTCCACGATGGTGGGTCTGGTGTCGCGAGCTGGGGGAAGCCCCTTGTGTAATGACCTAAATTTGTTAATAAGGCTTGGAGCCTTGATTAGTGTGCCTGGAGGGAAATAATTGTTATATTGCATTAATTTATGTGAATTTAAATGAATATGTGGTTAGTATGCATGTTTAGGTGAAATAAATATGCATGTGGACCCCGTTTGTATGACAGGGGTAAATTGGTAATTTTAGCCCGCTGAGGGCATATATGTGATAATTGTATTATGTGATTTGTACCACGTGAGAGTGGTGTTATTATTGTGATGCACGTGCCGAGACGGTCCTGGAGAGCTAGTTAACTCAAAAGTCACAACGGGATTTTATACCCGGCTCGGGAGGAGCCTAGGGGTATTTCGGGGATTTTGTAACTTAGTTCTTGAGTGATTATGGTAACTGGTAATATGGTAACTTATGTAACTATTAGTAACCATAGAGAGTAACAGGTTTAGATGGAGAAATGGTAGAATTGTAATGGATAGGAAATGACAAGTAAGCCCTTGAGGTTTAGTTAGGAAAGGATAGGTAAGGAGGGGTAAAATGGTCATTTGGCAAGGGGTTTAGACAAATTACATCTGGGTTATATGGGGTACTCGATTTAGGCTTGTCATTGTTTGGTTTTGATAAAATTAGAAGAGAAGAAAAGAAAAACTAGAAGAAGAAAAGCTAGGGCAAGAAGAAGAAGAAGAGGAGAAGGAGCTGAAATTTGGAGACTTGGAGATTAATCAAGGAAGCAAAGGGTGAATTCTCCACTTAAGGTAAGGATTCTAAGCAATTTTAAGATTTGTTTCTGTTGTGGTTTAGGAAATTTGAAGCATGGTTTAAGTTTTTCAAGCTTTGGTTTATGGGTTTAAATTTCTGAAGCTGAAATCAAATGGGTGGATTTTGAGTGTGATTGTGTTATTGAGCTAGGTTATGATGTTTATGGGTTGCAGAATGGTCTATTTGGAGTTTTGAGTTGGTTTTGGGGCTTAGGTGTGAGTTTGGGATGATTTGGGAGTGTTTTGGCTCGAGGAAATGCAAAGGAAAAAACCCAGATTTCTGGGTTCGCGTAGGAGCGCCGCGGCCCTGTTCTTGGGCGTCGCGGCGCGAGGTTGTATCAGGAGGAGGGCAAGCCGTTGGGCGCCGCGGCCCTTGAAGGGAGTGCCGCGGCCCTAGGCCAATTTTGACAGGCAAAAATTGGGTTTTTAGGGCTTTTGCCCGGGGACTCGGGGGATGGTTCCTAGGTATTGTTTTAAGGAATTAGAGGTCCCGAGAGTGCGGGAATGGTCCCGCGAAATGGTTTTGGATTGGTTAATATTAAAGAGTGTTTTATATGTGTTGTGACTAGGTTTTTGAAGAGGCTCGAGATAGAGGACCGTGCTCGTGACTTTGGTGCATTGTGAAGCTCGGGATACAGGTAAGGAAAACTATAGCACCTGTAGGACAGGGCATGGACCCATAGTGTTAATGCAGGGCACGACCCTAAATGGTATTACATGATTATGGTATAGTTTTTATTGAATTGTTATATGTTTGAATGTTATTTGAATTATACTATATGTGATTATAGTAGCGAGAACGGCAAAGGTGCCGAGAACGGTTAATGAGCCGAGAACGGCAGCGGGGCCGGAAGTAACACTTAGCACATGGAATGCTTATAGTCAGGGTAGGACCCAGTGGATAAATGGGATATCCTTACGGTGAGGACCGAAACCCCAGGCTTTGGTAAGGCTTCTGGGGCGGCATGGCCGTGGTTGCTTAGTTGATGGCTGACCTGTTTATCTATGGATTACTGGATATGTTAACTGTTTAATTTGCACACGTCATGAACTGTATGAGTTTTCTTGCTGGGCTTCGGCTCATGGGTGCTCTGTGTTGCAGGTAAGGGCATAGAATGAGTCAACCAGCCATGAGTACGGAGAGCCTGAAGCGACGCGTACATGTTTGGCCTGCCCGACTGCTTTGGTTGGGGGTATTTACGAAAAATGGCTGTAATAATCTGTGATTTTTATAACTAATCAACTGTAAACTTATTTTAAGTTGTAAATAGTTTTCAAACCTTATTTTGGGATCCCAGATGTTATATACTTGAAGTTTTCAATAAAGTAAAGCATTTTCAAAAGATTACAGCCTTAGCTTTTGCTTAGTCACACTTTGGTTTTAAAAACCTCGGTAACGAGTTCTTTGCACTAAGTTTCTTTTAAAAACTCACTTGGTAACGGCCCTAAGGGAGTAGGGCGTTACACCCTGGGCCTCCTTAGGTTCAAAGTCTGATTTGGGAAAATCAGCTTGCAGGCCACCATTGTCTCGTCTGTTACGAGCACGCGGTAATCCTTCTCACTGGGGGGCAAGCCCGCCAGTGTCTTGTATTGGGCCCCGAGGGTCTTAGATTTCTCTGTCCTTGCGAAGATAGCTGCAGGATTAATCTAAGTCAGAAAGGGATACAGGAGGAGCTAAACGATACTTAACTTACGAGCTAAGGTTGAAAAGCACTTACGAGGACGATTGAAGTAGTGGAGCTCGCAGTTTCTGAACCCCGTCGACATAAAGAATTGATCTTTGAAGTCGTTGGGGTGGCTGGGCAGCTTGATGACTGCAGCCGTGTTGGGGAATCGGGTTAAGTAATAAAACCCGTCGCCTCGCCCCCGCTGCTCCAGGCTAGCCTTGAGGCAGAAAAAATACAAAATGTCCGCAAGAGTGGGGACCTCCCACTCCTGTTTCAAGAATAAATACCTTAACCCCGCCAACAGCCGATAAGAGTTAGGGGGGAGCTGGAAGGGGGCCAACTTCACGTAATTGAGGAAGTCAGCAAAATACTGATCCAACAGGAGGAAGGCCCCCGCCTTAAAATTCTCGTCGCTCCAGGCCGCGAATACCTCGTCCAGCGGCGCGCAGCTCCGCTCGCCCTCTGCGGGAGGTCGGGCAACCACTGATGCTCTCCCCAGCCCGATGTTGTGGGAGAGGAATATTTTGTTGATCTTCGTCTGGTCGGAAATCTTTGAGACGATCCTCTCCGCCTCAAAGAACGCGTAAGGAGCCACCTCGAGCTCCTGTTCCACCGCTGGCCCGAAGTGGGGGATTGGGGATTCGGCCATCACTGCCTTTCCTTTGTCTTGCTGAGAGGCCGAGCTGCTGGTGGTCCTTTTTGGGGCATTCTTCTTCGGTGCCATCTGGCCGCCTAGCGAACAAAAGAAAAGATTTCAGAAAAGGCGACCTGAGCATGAGGAAAAACCAAATGTTCTTTGCACGAGCTGAGGTAAGCCCAGCTCGTGGAGAGTGAGACCACGCGGTTTTATGAACACGCGCCTGTGCTCCCAACAGATCCCCGATTACTCGGAATTCGTGTGTCAGGAGGGTCAGGTTAAAACTTTGCCTTGGAGGGAAAGTTCCAATAGGCAAGAAAGGCAAAACCGCCTGTGAAGCGTGTCCCCTAAGCTACCCGGTTTTGCACCCAAGATACTGGATATTTCAAACTAATATCCCAAAAGTCATACCCAGAAATTTTCCCTAGAAAATGCATCCTGTAAACCATGCTCCTAAACGACTTCTTACTACAAACAATACCCTAACCTAAAAGGCTCTCACCCTTCATTCCTTCATTCCCACAAAACCCAGCAAACCCTTGCATGCGGCTACAGTAAATATTTACCTAAGCTACAGTGAAAATAACTTCAAAACATGCATAGTCAGGAGACTTACAGAATGTTTAGCTGGGAAGTGGATGAAGGAATCGCCTGGGTTGGAGCTTCGTCGGAGTAGTTGGTCTCAAGGCTTCGAAGGAGTCCTTGCACCTGAGTTTCTGGAACGCCGAAGGTAGTAACTGGAAAGAGGAAAAGGGGCGATTTTTTGAGAGCAAGAAGAAGAGAAAATTTTGGAAAATTTCGAATGAATGGGTGGCCCATGCGTAGGATGCCCACCCCTTTTTATATGCGTGAAGGGTCACGTGAAGAGGGCCGTTGGATTGCCCTGATGTGGGATCCAAGGCCCTCCACTCGAAAGATGAAACGACGGATGGGCATAGGCTAGGCCATTTAATGCGGTTCTCGGAAGACGTACCGTCACCAACCACGATGTTCCACGTATTCGGTGCCTGCGTAGAATGTGGAATATGAAGAGTTCATGGGGAAGCCTAAAAGCCCCTACTGTGGCCTTACATGACGTCGTGTACCACGAGCAGAGGCTTGGGGGGCAAATGTACGCCCTGATTTTCCCACGGGCTGATAAGCGAGTTGAGATACAGCCTAATCATGACTACCACGTGGACATCCCAAAGACCGGAGCTGCCATCGTAAGGTCCTACCTCCTTAGCTCGAGGTAACCTAAGGGTTCGCCAAGATTGCTCAAAGGACTGGGTCTGGACCCTAAAGGCCGCAGGTCGCGGTAGGCATCCAGCTCGTGGTACGAGCTAGAGTTGGAGGCTGTGACCTTTTATAAAGCCA
This sequence comes from Humulus lupulus, assembly GCF_963169125.1. NCBI lineage: Eukaryota > Viridiplantae > Streptophyta > Magnoliopsida > Rosales > Cannabaceae > Humulus > Humulus lupulus. The sequence goes on from NC_084802.1 coordinate 246,634,270, forward strand.
ACCACGCAAGCTAAACGTGCATATATCAGACATCACGTGTCTAATATACCCCTGACTTCTTGGACACGCAGCAGGAACGTGTGTATTCAGGCACCCACGATTGGGTTGGGCCGTGCGGCCCATTATCCCCTTACCTGTTGATTTGACCACACTCATGTGTCAGGTTTAGGAATTAATCATGAATGTCACAGAGTTGACATGATAGGTAAGAAGGTCACGGGATGACCTTCTTACCAACTCCCAGGTGCCTTCTCCTATAAATATGGAGACCTTGGGAGTTAATAAGGGTTGGACTCTCGATTGTAAGAAATACCCTGTAATCAAATACCCAGTATATAGCAATAATACTAACTAGTGGAGTAGAAGGATTTTAACCTTTGAACCACTTAAAAAACGTATTTTGAGTCACCATTTCATTTTCTAAGATCATATATCTGTTTCGTTTCAACTTAAGCACTAATCCATTTCTCTTCTTTTCTTAATTACCTATTGGCGAAGAATCGCGTCAACAGAAGAGTTCATGGGGAAGCCTAAAAGCCTCTACTGTGGCCTTATGCGACGTCGTGTACCACGAGCAGGGGCTTGGGGGGCAAATGTACGCCCTGGTTTTCCCACGGGCTGTTAGCAAGCTGAGATACGGCCTGACCGTGAGATATGGCCTAAGCATGTCTACCACGTGGACATCCCCAAGACCGGAGCTGCCACTCGAAAGGTCCTACCTCCTCAGCTCGAGGTAACCTAAGGGTTCGCCAAGATTAGACTGAGTTTAGACTTTGAAGGCCACAGGTCGAGGGAAGCATCCAGCTCGTGGTACGAGCTATAGTTGGAGGCTGTGACCTTTTATAAAGTCAACCACACAAGGTAAACGTGCATATATCAGACATCATGTGTCTGATATATCCCTGACTTCTCGGACACGCAACATGAACGTGCGCATTCAGACACTCACGACTGGGTTGGACCGTGCGGCCCATTATCCCCTTACCTATTGATTAGACCACACTTCATGTGTCAGGTTTTAGGAATTACTTATGAATGTCACAGAGTTGACATGATAGGTAAGAAGGTCACGGGATGACCTTCTTACCAACTCCCAGGTGCCCTCTCCTATAAATATGGAGACCCTGGGAGTTGCAAAGGGTTGGATTCTATTGTGTAAGAAATACCCTGTAGAAGAATACCAAGCATATAGCAATAATATTGACTGGTGGAGTAGAATGATTTTAACCTTTGAACCACCTAAAAACGTGATTGTGTCACCAGCCCATTTCATAAAAGATCATTCATCTATTTCGGTTCAGCATAAGCACTAATCCCTTCTTCTTATTTTCTTAATTACCTGTTGGCGAAGAACCGCGTCAACACATATTGTAACGGTCCTAGATTAGGAGGGCGTTACAGCTCTTTTCTAACTCCATATGCTTCTCTTAATTTCTGAAAAAATCATTCCCATGATTTGTCATTTTTTGAATCTATTATACAGAATGCAAGTGGAAATTTTTTACCTCCAGCATCTTGTGCACTAGCAAAGAGCAATGTTCCACCATATGTAACTTTTAGGAAAGTGTCATCAATAACTATTATTGGTTTATATTTCGACTAGCATTTCAAAGATGCATCCAATGCCATGAATAATAATAGCATGTTTTCTTGTCCTGTTTCCATTTCTAATATTGATCCAGGGTTGGTTTTTTGTAGCATGTACAAGTAACTTGGTTAGAGGTTGTATGATTCTTTTGCTTTTCCTCATAAATTGTTGAGCGCGTGCTCCTACTCCGCCATGCTTTCATATAGTTCATTTTTATACCATACCTATCATTTAAGTCACTTTTGATGTCTTTTGGCATGGTTGTTGTTTTTATGTTTAGGAACTTTGGTTTTATGCAGTCGCCTATTAACTTAGATGTTGCCTGGCACTGGTCACCAAATCTTACTTCGAAGGAGCAAGTGTGGACCTTGTAGTTCTTTCTGATGATGAATGCTTGTGTGGTGCCATTCCTTGATGCTCTTAGTGACCACTTGCATTTTTGGTCCAAACAAACAATACTGTACTCTTTGGAGCATGAATTTTGCACCCTCTATTGGAAGTGATTTGAAATTGCATAGTAGCTGAGCACACTCTTTAGTGTTGATTTGTCCTTGCATATTTGGCCACTTAGAATTTCTTGATGACGAGGATTTGTTATTACTAGCGAGTCTTCAGTGTCAACTTGAGTTTCTTTATTCTGATTATTCTTGAGCTGCTCTAGCTTTTTTGCTCTGATTAGTGTTGCATAGTCAATTATGTCAAACTCGTCTTTGTATTCTTCTATGATTGCTTCTAGTTGTTGCTCTGTGCTTGATTTTGTTGTCATGGGCCACTGTCAATCATGTGCAGTTCTTTGTTACTGTTGACTCTCTATGTTCAAAGAAAAGATTTGATGTTGTTGCTATATTGTTGAATGTGTTCACACATAAGGGATACCTTGTGAAGTCTGAATCATTTATTTTTAGCTAAATGTAAAAGAAGACACTAGCATCATCCACTATTTTCATAGGTGGGTATCCTTCTTTTATATAGTTTTGCATTTTAAAATGTAGGTGTGCCAACCCTACACCAACCACAACGCAACGCCACATCAACTTCACTTTAAAGGAAAACTAAAAAGTTCCCCATGTTTTTGTATTAATACCCAAAATTAATATTTAGTTATTTTTTACCACGTTTTTTTTTTAAACTAGAAAATACCAGATTTCAAAGAAAATTATCATTAAGCAACTTGTAAAATTCTTTACAACCATATTTGATTCAAATATTTTGTGAATTATTTTTTAAAATTGGCATACCTGAGATTTAGATTTGACTTCGTATTGAAACTCTTTATCAACGTTTTCTCTTGTACCTCATTGTTCTGCAAAATCAAAAATATCGTTTATACCTGAGATTAAGATTTTGATAATATTTTTCATAATTGAAGTTTTTGTTTCCGTTTCTCTTTTATCAAAGTTTTCTCTTGCACCTCATTGTTATGCAAAATCAAAAACATCATTTATACATGAGAAAAAGATTTTGATAATATTTTTCATAATTGAAGCTTTTGTTTCCGTTTCTTACCCGTATTTGCTTCAATTTTGTTGAAACCAAATGTTGTTTAGCTATCTAGCAATTGCTGTATTGGGTTGCTTTCCACTTTATACGTAGGGTCGCTGGCATCTATGGTGATTTTGTGGATTTATATACTGTTGTTGCTGCTTGAGTGGTTCCCGAAGCAAGAACCTTCATTTGAGCGCGTCGAATTAAAGAGTAAACCTTATTTTTGTTTAAAAATTTATTGAACCGTATAAAAGTTATTAATTGTTTCTGACCATATTTTTGTAAGTTTTGCTCCGTATATGGGGTATACCAGAGAAAAGAAAAACCTATTATTTATTATTAAATTAAGCTAATAATTGAGCATCACAACTCACACGAAGTCACGCAATGGAATCCTTTGATCAAAGATTCAAAACAAACCTTAAAAAATAATTAAAGAAAAAAATAAGGATAAAAAAGACACGTAGGTTTGATGTCATCGACTCCATAAGACTTGCTCTCTTTTGCTCAAAATCTCTCTCTTCTTCTTTGTCTTTATCTAAAATCTCAACTAATATTCATTAAACAAGCAAGTACAGCCAAATGTATAATTACAAATTTCTCCTCCTATATAAGTGCCATACTCCCCTCTATTTCTGTACGAAATAAATTTTACTTCCGGAAAGAAAGAGTAGAGCTGGTTTTTTCTCTCTTTCATTTCATTCTTACTATTTGTCTCGCCCATTTTCTTTCCGATTCCTGGAAAGGAAAATAATAATAAAGAAAAAACACGTACGTTTCACTTTATATCTTGAAAATTTTGACTTGTTTTGAGCTTTGAGCTCGAAATTTTTGCATTTGTTATTATTGTTGGTATTGTGATTGCTTTGGTTTTGACGCTGTGTGATCTGAACTTGAGGTTTCGTTTTTGTTGGTAAATCGAGATTCAGATCAAAATGGACGTGGCTGGAGTAAAGCGGGGTTTGAGATCGATATCGAAATCGATGTTGCTGATGATGTTTAATATCTTATTAGCTTTAGTGTTTGTTTCGGCGGAAAGAGGCATGAAAATGGAAGTTTCGAGGTCTAATGGAACTGATAGCTCTGAATCCAACTTTTTATTTAGAGCCGTGAATTTCTTATGGCAGTCAAATGCATCTGGTTATCATCATGTCTGGCCGGTGATGTTCGAGTCCTCTTTTATCTCTTATAAACTTCTTCTTTTTTTGTTTTTGTTTTGTTTTGCTTTGTTTGATTTTGTTTTGTTTTGGTTTATATAGTAATTGGTAATTACGTTTTCTTACATAATTGGTTTGTGGTTATGTAGTTATGTAGTTTAGCTTTTAAGACTTTATGTTATGTAGATAGTTGATTATTGTTATTTTTGGAGATCAACGATCTTTTGAAATTGTGTGTGAAAATTATGAGGTATGAGCCCCTTGGCGACAACATAATAGCAAGCGCTGCCTGGTATCCTTTTTTTTTTTTTCTTTCAATCTCGCACTTTAGTATTTAAGATGTGTTACAGATATTCAGCCAAAAAAAGTGTGTAACAGGTAAATGGTAATTTTTACTGTTCAGGACATGATTTGATATTTATTTTTATTTGGCATATTGAATATGGGTTATGATGAATTTCTCTAATTATCAAGGACATAATTTTAATATATTTTTTCCTAATGGTTCGACTAAAATATGGACTACTGTGAATTTCGTTGTACAGGAAATGAAATTTGGGTGGCGAATTGTTCTGGGTTCTGTAATTGGATTTTTTGGTGCCGCGTTTGGAAGTGTAGGTGGAGTTGGCGGTGGTGGCATTTTTGTCCCTATGCTTAGCCTTATTATTGGCTTTGATGCAAAATCTGCAACAGCTATTTCCAAATGTAAGAAACTTCTTTCTCTCTGAGTCTCTGTAGAAGTTGTCTATATGATGTCGTTTAAAGAAGTTTAAAAAACTATCTGGATACTTAATGAAATTTGGATCTTATTTAAATTCTCGAGTGGGGAAGTTCTATATATACTGTGTAGTTTCTAATACGGTAATTTATCTTATACTGAAGTACGGAAAGATCTTTATATGTGCTGCTTGATTGGGAAGTTTAAAATCTGTGTAGTTTCCTTTACTCATGCCGTTTGATTTAACTCAAAGTTTCCTAAGAAATTTTAAAGCAGTTGACCTTTTTTATGGAATCAGAGTTTCTTAATTGCTGGTTTTAGCATGATACTTTAAGTCTGAGCAATGTTTCACATAGTTTCTTGATTTTTTGTGGATTTTTCAGAAGTTTGAATCTGGATGTTGTCGAGTTTGAGTTCATTCATTGTCACTTATTAATCTTCCTTTAAGTACTGTAATTTTATTTGAAGGATTCTATTGACATCCTAACTATGTCCTCACCAGCTTTGCATTCTAATTGTTTTGCCAGGTATGATCATGGGTGCAGCTGCCTCAACTGTTTACTATAACCTTAAGCTAAGGCATCCAACTCTTGCTATGCCCATTATTGACTATGATTTGGCATTGCTCATACAACCGATGCTCATGCTGGGAATTAGTATTGGTGTTGCTTTCAATGTGATCTTTGCTGATTGGATGGTCACTGTTTTGCTTATCATTCTTTTTATAGGTAAATACGAATTAATTTGTTGTTTATCCTTCATGAGTAATGGTATTAGTAACTGACTTCACTATAATTGTGACTTACAGGCACATCTACAAAGGCATTTTTTAAGGGTGTTGAAACATGGAAAAAGGAAACCATAATGAAGAAGGTAATCTCACTTACACTTACAGTATAATCAAGTGTTTGTGCTTCATTTTATCCATTTGGAAGTAAAGTCATCCAATTAGGTGAATATCATTAAATTCTTTTATTCACTTATCATGAACATCAAATACCAATGTTGCTAACTATTTGAATTAAAATTTTAGGAGGCTGCTAAGCGTTCGGAATCAGAAGGTGAGTTTTTATATAGTTATAGTAATATAATCAAAAGATTACGGGTTCTTTGCTCTTAATTGATGTCTAATATCTTCCAATGTATTTGTCTTGATCAATTAGGTATTAATGGTGGGGATGCAGAGTACAAGGCTCTTCCTGCTGGGCCTAGCAATGACTCAGAGAAGAACAATGACGAAGTAGAGGTTAGTACTCCTATTCAAAGATCTACTCCCCTTGGTAGAGTTGCAAATGCTAAATCAATCAAAACCTTTCAGGTCACAGTTCTTGAGAATGTGTATTGGAAGGAACTTGGACTTCTAGTTTTTGTCTGGGTAGCATTCCTTGGACTACAAATCGGCAAGGTAAACATCTCATTTATATTTTTAGTGCTACAATGATATTTATCAAATTGTGAAGCTAACAGATAAATAACTTTTTCCTGTTGCCTGCAGAAATATACATCTACTTGTTCAATAGCATATTGGGTAATCAACTTAATGCAGGTATTTCTTCTTACAAATGTCGCTGCTACTTTTTTTCCTCTCTGAAAGTTTCTCTGCTTACTATTTTGTCATATGATGAATATCAATAATATCTAAACCCTGCTGAAAGGGAATTGCTTTTTAAAGCTTCAAAACTCTTAAAAACTCATTAAACAATGACTGTCACGGTCTGCAGATCCCAATTTCTGTTGGAGTATCAATGTACGAGGCTGTTAGCCTATACAAGGGACGGAGAATAATTGCATCAAAGGGAGAGGAGGGAACAAATTGGCGAGTGCACCAGCTGGTCCTCTATTGTGCTTGTGGGGTACTTGCAGGAGTAGTTGGCGGTTTGCTTGGGCTTGGTGGAGGGTTTATCATGGGTCCAATGTTTTTGGAGATGGGAATTCCCCCTCAGGTGAGTCTAGATTTTCCTGCAAGATACATTGTATCATCACTAAACATGGGGAGTGTTAAGTTTGAAACATAAGTAATCAATCTCTGATTTATGTTTAATAACTTACTATAGTGGCCATACAAAATAAAAACAAGATTTGGGATTGACTATAATGGAAAGATTTGACACATCTAAGAAGTATGAATAATAGGGATGATCTCAAAAGAGTGATTCTATATAGTATTTCATGAAGGGGATTGAGTTTTCCCCTAGCCCAGTAAAAGCAAAATATCATTCAACCTTAACAGTTAATTATATGATAATTTTGCAATCGAATCAGTTATAAACTAATTGGTTACTTCTGTGTAGGTCTCGAGTGCAACAGCAACATTTGCAATGACGTTCTCCTCATCTATGTCTGTTGTAGAGTATTACCTTCTAAAACGTTTCCCGGTTCCTTATGGTTAGTGTCCTTTACACATACTCCTCTTTGGTCATATCTAATTTTCATTGTTTTGTTGTTACCTTTACAGCAGGACTGAATATGGTGCTTTGGTTTCTTATCGTGTGATGTTGTTTGTTTACTTTCTACGAATGCTAAAACGTATTGTGATTTATTTGCAGCTTCTTACTTTGTTGCTGTGGCTACTGTTGCGGCCTTCATAGGACAGCATGTTGTAAGAAAGCTAATTATTTTGTTTGGAAGGGCATCGTTGATCATCTTCATTCTAGCCTTTACAATATTTGTCAGTGCAATCTCATTGGGTGAGCATTCATTTTACCATAGCTTGTTAATGAGTTAATTTGCTGAATACATCATTTCATATAAACATAAATTGGCCAAGTATCTTTAATAAGCTAAACTTGTATACTTATCTCTTTTCTAGGTGGGGTTGGAATCTCAAACATGGTCGAAAAGATTGCACAGCACAAATACATGGGCTTCGAAAACCTCTGCAAGTACGAAATTTAGCTTTCTCATTTTGTTTTTGGATTCTTACAAAATTCGTTGCAGCATTTCACAAGGCTGCAAGTGTACCTTAAAACTTTGTAACAAATCCTGGGCTCGGCAGGAGCAGAGATGAGTAATATTTGCTTTTTTTTTTCCTCTTATTTTGTTACTCATGTAATTTTCATTTGAAATTTTGGGTGTAACAATGTTGCCTAGATTACAAATGAGAAGATAAAACCTTTCAACAATTTTGTTATTTGGTGTTTCGTTTTGTTTTTTCTCCATCTATTTTGCTACTTTTACAAGCATTAGACCAGCCCTCTGTGTAACCTGAATGAAATCTTTAATTATGTATTCCAACCCAACCAGGGAAGATTTGGTTGGCTTGACAAGTCAGTGAGTGTTTAGTAATTTCAAGTCTGACCCCATTTAATGTTTTTCATTCCTATCTATTTATTGATTGACCATGAATAGTAAAAGTGTTTGTGGTATGGTTTGAAGTTTTTTTTTTCAGGGAAATTTGAGGATGTATGCATCCTAATATCCCTTAATTACAAAATATCCCAACTAAAAGTTGGGAATGTACAGAATTTAGACCAAAAAAGCTCCTTTCATTCAAAGCCCTTTCTCTCTCTCAAACCGTCTTTCTCTTTCTGACTCTCCTTTTTATCCATGACGATCATTGAAGAACCATTAAAGTAATAATTTTATGTTTTAATGATTGAAAATTCAATCCAAAATCTAAACTGACAAAATATTTACTTAATGCACTAATTTATCTATTTTTTTCATGTCTGGAACTATGAAAAATTACATATTTTTTTTAGCAAAATTGATGCTTAATAATAGTCCCATGAGAACATGATTTTTTTTTGGCAAAAATCGATGCTTAACGATGGTCTAGCGACGGATTTGTAAAAACTTGATTCTTTTAGGCGAAAAATGATACTAAATTGATGTTTAACGATTGTCTAGTAATGCTTTGTGATGAAATTTGATAAAAACTTTGGTGAGTCATAATTTTTCACTCGATTGTTGGTTTGAGGTGATATATATATTCTTTTTTTAATTTTGGTATTTTTATTCAAGGTCTACAAATTCAAAATGAGTAAACCTTAAATTTGGAGTGTGTCGAACAAAAAATTTTGATTATTTAATTCTCAATTTTTATTATGGTCGCAAATGGATAGATCTCCAAAGTTGTTGTTCTACCCCCCAAATTTAAGGTATAACACATTTTAAATGTGTAGATCTCGAAAAAAAAAATTCAAAAAAAAAAATCATCGCAAACTGACAATCGAGTGAAAAATTGTGTCTCACCAAAGTTTTTATTAAATTTCATCGCAAATCATCATTAAGCCATCATTAAGCATCATTTTTTGCCTAAAAAAAATCATGTTTTCATGAGACCATCGTTAAATATTGATTTAACATCGTTTTTTCCTAAAAAAAAAATATCATGTTTTCATGAAACCATTGCTAATCATCGTTAATCGTCCATTTTGCTTGAAAATCTGCAATTTTAAGAGACCAAATCTGAAAAATAAAAAATAAATACAAACAACTAAAACACCTTGTTAATAAATGTTTAAAATTTATGAATAGTATCTTAAGTGAATATCTTTTTTGGTTTAAGATTTGGATTGGATTTTCAATGTTCAAACATAAAAATGTTGGTGTCAACATTAAAAGAAAAAAAAAAAATCTTTTATGGTTGTGGGAGAGAGGAGAAGGAAAAAGGAGAGAGAAGAGAAAGGGTGTTTTTTATCTAGCTTTTTTATTTTAAAAAAAAAAAAATGCATACATTCCCAACTTTTATTAAAGTCATGTTTATAATTAATGGATATTATGATTGATACATCCTCAAATCCCTTTTAAAAACCATATATGGGTTTGAGTCAATTTCTCAAATTGTATGGTTTAAATAGGCTTTTTATATGTTAAAAAAAAAAAGTTTTGGCTTTTTAATAATAAAATTTCCTATAGTTAAATTAATACTGTATGTTACAAAAAATAATAAATTATGTTTCTTTTTATGTGTAATAAGAAGATAACTTTAGTATTTTAAATAACTTTATTTTCTTTTACAGTAAAATTCCTAAATTAATATTTAATTCTAAACAAATTCTTAAAATTTAAATAATTATTAAATAAGTCATAAATAATATAAATATTCTACTATTAGAATTTTATTTATTTTATAATACTAAATAAAAAATATTTAATTTTTAAAGGGATTTTTTTCCATATATATACATGATTAGAGAAGTAATTACAACAAATTGGTATAAAAAATAATATAACATAATGAATAGATTTATTACAATTATACCGGATTTAAATTAATTTGAATGTGATTTAATATCCCTTAAATTTCTTTATTATAAAATTTTTTCCTAAAATATTTAACATTAATGATTAATTGCATTATCAACTCAAATAAGATTTAACTACTAAATTCGAATCTGGTATTTAAAGAAAAAATAATGGTTTGTATTTTTAAATGAGAATACAATTGCATTTTTTAAGGAATATATATATATATTTATAGGAAAATTCTATAGGGACATAGCTTTTGTCCTACTCGGTAGAGACATTTTTATTATTATCATATAAAAAATTTATATGATAATGTACATTATAGTTATATTAGACATTAAATTAGTTTTTAGGAAATTCGAAATAATTTACGGTGTCGAAAAAAAACTTTAATACTATTTGTTTCACGTGCGTATAAAACAAGTTTCAAAACAATCTATTTTTGTATTTCGGCACATAAATAAGTTACATTCTATTTTTTTTTATATAAAGGTTTATAGTATAGTTATGTAGAATATTCCACAATTTTTTTGTAAAATTTTGAATAATTTAAGTACTGAAAACATAAAATAAGTTGTTTTGAAGCTTATTTTATAGTCGCGTGAAATAATTTATGTTTACATTTATTTTGAAACATGTATATATTGTGTTGCTTTTACTTACGTTTGTACTCATCGATGGTGAAGACGTCTCAAATGTTGAGGTACTTATCAGTATTATCAGTAGTTCATGTAGACGTTTTGATATTAATTGGTAGTTGATGATGTTTATAGTTGGCATTTTCCTAAATATTGTAGATAATATTAATAATTTTCTAATAAAATATTAACATTTAAAATAAAAAAATAAAAAATTATGTATTTGATAATTAATATTATTTATTGGTGTAATTACACAATATAATTAAAACACCTTAATCACCTTCAATTATATATGGTTATTGTGTAATTATTTGATTAAACAGTAATTACTGATAAGGGTTGTTCTATTGGCACACCTTTTTTTTTTTCTCACTCATTAGTCATTTCTAATTAATTAATTATTTTTAAATATAGCATTATGTAAATTGACAAAAAAATCCTTATATAATATAAATCATAAACTTTATTTCTTGAAACAATTAAAATTATGCAAAATATAAATGTAGAAAATTCTTATTCTATTAACCATTTTAATTCTCATGAGATATATTTTATTATATATATCACATGAACCCTATAAAAATATGCAATAAGAATTAGGAAAATATAGCTGTCATAGTAATATATCTTAATTTTGGATATATATATATATGAAAATTGTTGGGTAATGATTGTTTTTAATCACTATCTATAGGTACTTTTAGTATTTTCATTACATTAATAAGTTGCAACACTATTTTTTTTGACATGATGGTTGCTGACGCAGTTTCACCAACAGTAGATTAAGAAATCAAATAAGGATATTAGTGCTTAATTGTAAACCGTGATGAAACAATAAGAACACTTCGTATACACACAACTTTTACGTGGTTGGTTAAAATCCATCTAGTCCACGAGACAGTATTATTGCTTTTCTCTCACAATTTTTGCAGAGTTTCAGTAATACAAAAAGGTCATCCCCTTCCCTGGCAATTATCCATAATATTTATAGGGGAAAATCCTTGACAGATTTGGGTAACCGCGTGAATAAATATGGTATACATTTAATATTAATTATTCCCATTTACATTGGGATATGATTTGATAATAGAATAGAATATACTCCTGCTATCTCAGATAATAAATGATAAATTTGCAATACAACCTTGGGCATTAATGAGCGTATAAAGAGCCTCCGAGTCTCTTAGGACCCTTCAATATGCATTCTGACCAGGTTTCCACAAGCTGAATATCTCATTTGAGTTGGTGATCAAAGATTATATGAACCTTAGCTCAGATTAAGGTCAAAGCGCCCAAAGGAGGATCTGGCCATTATAGGTCTCGAGCTGGATCGTTATCCTAAGAGGTAGCCTGATGCTATCATGAATGTCGTACTGCCAAGTCTCAACTCGAGCTGCTCATATCATTATTAACCAGAGGTTCTACTAGGCTGCTTTTTCACATATCCATCTACCAGTTGTACCCCTAGCTGAGTGATTAAACTCGTGCTAAGTTTTAGGGAACAATATTAGCCTCCCAAGCTCTTACTCGTGCTTGATGTCATCACTTTCTGACATGCACAGTAAGGACTTTTAGGCTTCTGCCATGTAAAATCATGTCTGCCTACTACTCGAGTACTGGCCACGTGGCTGTTTGTAATTGGCGTCTGTTCGGGTTTCAAGGACTGTAACAACTGTCCTGTCAACTTTTGGCCATCGTATGGTTCATTTAATCCTGGTCTTTGGATCTCAAGCTGACCCAATCGGATGGCTCGAATTAATTCTCATAGTTTACGTATAAATAGGGTAATCAGACCTCAACCTTACCATCTTTGCATTCAAAAAGTTTCCTTTCAAAAACAAATTTTCACTTTTTCTTCTCAAACTTCTCCCAAAAACCTTCATTGCCGTTTAGACTCTCAGAAGCTTTCAAGGAGCTTCTTGTGGACGGATCAACATCTTCTTTGAATCGAACATATAAACTGTAAGTATTTCCTCGTCTGGTTTGAATTTTTCAATTCTTTATTTTCTAGTGAGCTTTTGTTTTACTTTAATGAACATTCTTTGTTCAATATCGCTTAGGCTATGTCTGAGTTTAAATAGGGTTTGGGTTAGGCTAAATGAACGAGCCTAGGCTTGTTTAGAAATAAGGTATTAATAAAACTAGGCAAATTTTCTGGGTTTTACAAAGAAAATGCTATTGGTAAATCGATTAGAATACTTGTTTGGATGTAGAAGCCGAAAAGGTTTTAGGTTTGGTTCTGGGTAGCTTAAGGGTCACGATTCCTAAGCAGTTTTGCACTAAACCGCTTTCAAAAAGAAAAGTAGTGGGTCTGACGAGTTTGACACATGAATCTCGAAGAATCAGGGAATTTCACGAAATCAAAGTGCCTGGCCTAGGACCACGCGTTGAGGCTAGAACACACCTTGGCTCGTGTAAATTTTAAATCCCAAAAGTAAACCACTTAAACCCTCAGATTTTCATACCTTTACAGTCGTAGCTAGTAATTGTCTTAGGTCGCCACTAATAGGCCGCTTTGTCGTCAAGCGAGCTAAATCATGGCCCCCCAAAGAAAAATGTCACGAGCTCCTCTGCTCAGAGCAAGAATAAGGGCAAGTAGGTCACGTCTGACTCTCCAGTTCCTCACTTCGGCCCTGTGGTGGAGAAGGAACTCGTCGTCGACCCCAACGCATTCTTCGAAGCTGAGCACATAGTGTCCCAGATAACGCCACAAGGGAAAGTTAACAAGTTCATGCTGAGCCATGGGATTGAGATGGGAGCTGATGACCTCCAAGCCTGACCTCCGTTGGAAGGAGCGCGGATCTGCACCCCTCTCCAAGATGACTATGGAGCTTGGAGTGATGAGCATCTGAAGGCTGGTGCCTTCCTCCCACTGGACCAATACTTCGTAGATTTCTTGAACTATGTTAGACTGGCTCTGTTCCAGCTCCAGCCAAACTCATACAGACTTTTGGCGGAGTTAAAATATCTATTTCTGAGGCACGAGTGGGAGGTCCCCACTCCGGCAGATATTATGTATTTTTTCTGCCTTAAGGCTAGTTCTGTCTAGAAGGGGCGAGGAAATGATTTTTACTACCTCACTCGCTTTCCCAACTCAACATCCGTCATCGACCTCCTCAGCCAGCTAAATGACTATAAAGATCTGTTCGTTATGTCAAATGGATTCAATAATTGCGAGCACCGATATTACAACCACCCTCATAAGTCTTCTATCTTTATGAATTCAGCACATGAACTTTCTTATCACTTTCACACTTTTTTTTGTTTAATTATTCTAACTGAGTTCATTTGTAGCGTCCCAAATTTGCTAATAAAGCTCAGGGCCTTGATTAGCGTGCCTAAAGGGCAATAAGTGGTTTATTATATTAATATGTGAATTTGATGAGCATGTGAATAGAAATCATGTTTAGGTGAATTAAATATGCATGTGGGCCCTATTTTGTTATTAGGAGCATGTTTGCAATTTTAGCCCGCTGTGGGCCATAAATGCAATATTTGTGTATATTGTGATCTTTACTACATGTGAGTGGTGATATATTTGAGATGCACGATCTGAGACAATCCTAGGGAGCGGTTTAGCTAGGAAGTCACTACGGGACTCGATACCCGACTCGGGGTGAGTCAAGGGATATTTCAGGTATTAGACATTTTACTGGGTTATCAGGTTATGAAAACAAATATTTGGAGATATATTTGAAGTTAGAACGTTTAGGAGAGAATATCGGGGAAATTTACCATTTTGCCTTCGAGGACGTTTTTTGTACCTCGAGCCTTGGAGGTAACTTAAGTGACTTAGGCAAAGTAAGACAAAGCAGAGAAACACTTAGAATTTTTCCGAAACCGACCCTATCTCCCTATCACTCGGTTTCTCTCTCTTTGGGAGCTTGAAGGCTGAAGAAAGTTCTAAGGGAATTAAGCTAGGAATTCAGAAATCTAAGGCTTGGATTGTGGGAGGAGTAAACTTGGGAAGTTGAAGAGCAAGTGTGGCCTGAATTCATCCTTGAGGTAAGAAGCCTATCATTAAATTATCTGAGTTTATGTTGAGTTTTGTTAGAATTGTAAGTTTATGCATGTAAGCTGAATGGTGGATCACTCTTGGTTATTTGGGTGAGTTTTGGGATTAGTTTTTGTTAGGTTTTGCTGCTGGGACCATTCTAGAACTACTGTGATGATTAAATTGAGTTGTGGGATTGATTGTGGGTTAAATTGGCTGAGTTTTGGTTGTTAAAATGGGGGATTTTCTGGGTTCGAAGGGGGTCGGACTGCGGCTTTGTTCTTGTTGACTCGCGACCCTCTAGAATAGGTGGGAGGCCAAAATTAAGGGCGGGTCACGGTGCACATCTGCAGAATGGGGAGGCTGAGCCTCTGGTTGAGGCAGGCCGCAGAACAAGGCCTTAGGACCGCGACTCTTAGGGGTTTTTTGGACCTCGAGAAGGTTTTAGGCTAAGGAATCCAAAAGTTAAGGCTCGGGATGGATTTTATCACCCTGATTGATAGAATTCAAGGTTCCGGGTATTAGAATTTCATTCCAAAGTTATTTAATGAATTAGAACTTGATGGATAGATGTTGTTGATACGTTGTGACTAGGTTTTCAGCGAGGCTCGGCCTAGGGGACTGTGCTCATGATATTGGTGCTCGGAAAGCTTGGGACACAGGTAAGAAAATTGTTGTACCCTTAGAGCAGGGCGTGGCCCTGTAGTTTGTATTGCAGGGCATGGCCCTATGTGGTTGTGTTGCAGGGCGTAGCCCTACTTTTTATGTTTGTATTTGTTGAATTATTTGTTGATTATATGCTATGTATTGCATATCTGTGAATGAACGGCAAGGGCCGGGAACGGCGAAGGCCGAGAACGGTAGGAAGTCGAGTACGGCAAAGGGCCGGGAATGGTGTTAAGCACGTTGAGTGCAAGGCCGAGTATGGCAAGGGCCGGGAGCGGCATGAAACATGCGGAGTGCAAGTCGCTAGGGTGAGACCCTTCTCGAATGCCTGAGTCATCCTCATGGTGTAGACCGCGAACCCAGGGCCTGGTAAAGCACCTGGGACGGCATGGCCGCTATGTGTTTAGTTTTTTGGCTACCTTAGTATATGTTGATTGATAGCTATGCATATGTTAATTTTTTGTGTTGAGTTTTCTTACTGGGCTTCGGCTCAAGGGTGCTCTATGGTGGAGGTAAGGGCAAGGGAAATGTTGACCAATCATGAGTATGGAGAGTGTGAAGTGTTATATTATTTTATAATATAATGTAATATTATATTATAATATAATATAATGTCTTAGATTAAATAAATGTGACAAAGAGTGTCACATATTGTAACATATAATAGAGAGTTACAATATTTAGATATATGAGATATATCCAAATAATGTAACATATTTGGTGTTACAAATTTGTAACTTCCAAATATTACCATTTATTGTGTAAATTTTTTGTTAGAGATATGATTTTAACCCCAATAATGTGTTTTGAGAGTTACAAAATCATTTGGGAGGGTTTGGAACCGTTTGGAAAAACAACACATTTTTAAGTGCTGAAATTGGTCGGTGGCCACGGCCACTGAATGTTGGTGGTCGCGGCCTGTGGGACAGAGACTAGTGGCCGCGGCCACTAAATGTCTCTGGCCGCGGCAACAGGCTAAAAACTGACTAATTTTTCAGTTTTTTCAATCTTTGTTGAACATCTCAAAAAACCCAAATAACTCCAAAATCTCATTTTTAATTCCATATTAATCCAATTAAACATTGGTAACAGCCATGGGGGTTGGTGGAATTTGAAATTCAAAGGGTGTCTCTAAACTCTATAAATAGGTGTAATGCCCCAAATTTCCTAATAAGGTTTAGGACCTTGATTTGGAGGCCGGGAGGGCCATAATTGCTTTATTATGTTATTAAATGATAATCAGCATGTTTAGGTATATTAAATATGCATGTGAACCCATTTTTGAGTAATTGGGTGATTTTCATATTTTGGCCATTTCGGGCATATTTGGCATATATGTGAAATGTGTGTGGTGCTTTATTATTGTTTGGTTATGCCAGGGCTACTCAGCACAAGACGATCCTAGGAGGTAAGCTAGTGGGAAAGTCACAACGAGATTTAAGCTTGACTTGGAGTAAGTCAAGGGGTATTTAGAGCATTACCGGGTTATTGGGTAATAGGAATTAGTATTTGGTGATAAATTGGGAGTTAGTAAGATCAGGGAGAAATTCTGGAGGTTTTGACTATAATGTTCTCGGGGGTGTTTTTGGGACCCCGAGCATTAGGATTTGGTTGAGGCTACTTAAGCTTGAAGTAACCTTTTAAAAGAAAAAAAAAGAACGTTTTGTACGTTCTCTCTCCCTCAAAGTTTCCTTTTCATCTCCCGATCGTGTTTTCGAAGATAACTTGAGTTCTAGGACTCGGATTCAAGCGAGGATCGAGGCATAGCGATCCTAGGAAAGACTAGAAGTTTTTTAGCGGGAAGATTTAGTTGGAAACAACTCAATTGGAGGTAATTCAAGTTTTAAGTTTTTAAAAGTTTTTAAGCTTGAATTGGATTTTGTGTTTTGAAGAGTTTTTGTTAGATTTGAAGCTTGGGTTTTATGGGTTTTGGATCATGGGGATGTTTGGGAACTTTGATTTTTGGATTTGGGTGTTTAGGTATGTTTTTGGGAGGTTTTAAAAGGTTGAAAACGGAGAAAAATGGCTTTCCCAAAGTTGGGCCACGACCTTGTTCTTGGGCGCCGCGACCCTAGTTCGAAGAAGCTGGTGGGGTCTTGTTGGCCTTGTTGGGCGCCGTGGCCCTAAGTGTAGGGCGCTGCGGCCCTTGCTCCTGGGGTGGCTAGGGGTCGCGGCTCAAGGTTCTAGGGCCGCAGCCCTTGGTTGGTTTTGAGACCGTTTGAGTGTTTTGACCTCGGGAACTTGGTTTTAGGCCTCGGGATCATTCCTACTACCTGGATTGGTGGGGTTTGATGTCTTGGAGGCTAGGTTTTGGTTCCGGGGTTGGTTTTAGAACTTGAACTCATTGGATCACCATTTGTGGTTGTGACTAGGTTATCATTAGAGGCTTGGAATCGGGATCGTGCTTGTGGCTCATTTATTTGTAACCCGTGCTTGGACCAAAGGTAAGAAAACTGCACCCCATATGTGACATGCATGGTTATTCTTGATGCATGTTGGATGTTTAAATGTAAACATTGATAGCATATAGAATGCTTAGCAATCTTGCTCATTTGCATATGGTTATTATTGAGGCATGCTGGATGATTAAGTGTGATGCATGTGATGCACGAGAAACATGTGATTAGGCCATGCCATGAATATTGACTGTGAGATTGACCAGAGCTTGAGTCTCTGTGTTTGTGCATGATCATAACTATGCTAGCATCTGTTAAGTAAGCATGCTGAATGCCCTCCGTTTGAATATTCGACATATGACACATGTTTGGTAGCATTGCTTACTTATGCATGGTACTGACTCATTAGTCAGAATTGGCAAAGGTGTATGTATCAACTGTGAAGTTGTGACTCATTAGTCAGGTTCGGCAGTGGTACTGGGCACTGGTCACACAGTGCTAACTCATAAGTCAGGACGGCTTTAGCGTGTTCAATGCAAGCCAATAAAGATTAGATCTAATCGATATCTGCATTGAATGACTCAAAGAGCATTAATGCCGGACCGACCTCAAGTTCGATGAATACTATAAGCGCTTGTCTAGCCAAAGGCTAGTCATTTAGAGCCACGGTGACTATTTAGTCGCATGGCTGTGGGTGTTGAGCCCGTGAGACTTACCCATCAGTCTCTCATCTATTTAAGCTAGTGACTGCCCATCATTCACTCATCTGGTTAGAGCCATTGCAGGAAAGCCCAGGTAACAGTCTCGTTACATGGCCATGGGCACCGAGCCCCATAGTGACTTGCTTGTCAGTCACTCGGTATGGTTAACAGAACCTCAAAGTGATATTCACTCATCTGTTCAAAGCTATAAGCTCTGTATGATCATTTTGATCATCATATGCATGGCTTTGGATGCTGAGCCCCGTAGTGACTCGCTTGTTGGTCACTCAGTATGGTTTACCAGAACCTCAAGTGTCGAAACACTCATCTGATTAGGATTGACTTGATAGTCATCCAATCAGAAAGGCAGGATTTCTTATCCTGGATACCCCAACATTGTTTGAATTCATTTGCATGCTTGAATAAAGTTATGTTTGCTAAGCATGCCAGATATGTTTTGATATCATGATATGACAATTCATGAGCATATTGAGTTTTCTTGCTGGGCTTCGGCTCACGAGTGCTATGTGGTGCAGGTAAAGGCAAAAGAAAGCTGGACCATCCTTAAGTTGGAGAGCTTAGGTGACGATGTGTACATATGCAGCTGCTCGACCGCCACGGCCGAGGTTTGAAGGAAAGGAACAAGGGCTAAACCCTGTTTTGCCGCTTAGATCGGCTAGTTGTAAATATTTTCTTGTAATAGACCTTTAAATTATATTTTTGGGATCCCAATGTATACAGTAAACGTTCTAGTGAAACGTTATATCTTAACCGAAAATTTTAAATTATATTTTTGGGATCCCAATGTATACAGTAAACGTTCTAGTGAAACGTTATATCTTAACCAACATTTTTAATCCCTAAACCGCTAATCATACTTAGTTACACATATATAGCCAAATGACTTGATTAGCGAGTTTAGCACTGTTTGCAATGTGCACCGTAACAGTCCCTGGAGTTGGGGCATTACAATATGAGCCTGTAGCTCACTTGAAAGACACAACATTTCTATCAATTAGAGCACTTGGATAGAAACACCTTGAGGCTTGATAATTCCATAAAGCTTTTCCAATATCTGAGAGAGATCCCTTAGTGCTTGAGTTAGGTTGTGTAAGTGAGAGTTTTCTTGTATTTCTGTTCTCCATTTTATTATATTGTTTTCTTCTTATTCTCTTGTTCTTTTTACTTGTATATTTTGTTTAAGAGTTGTAATCCTTTCTTTTGTTTCAACCACCTTTATTTTACTTGTACTCTTTTGCTTAGAGTTGTATTCTCACCATTCTCTTCTTCTTCACCATCTTCTTCATTTTCTTTGTTTATTTGTAATTTTCAGTTATAGAGTTGTAACTCCTTTTAATCAATCATTATTTATTTTTAGTATATTGCATAGAGTTGTAATTTCTTACCATTTCCATTGAGGCAAATACATTTTTTTTCCTAACATTCAAAAGCTTATCCCTTTGTTTATTTCAATGGAAGGTGAGACCATCAAAATCATGAATCAAGACTTAGTGTGGTTGGATAGGTTTGATGGATCCAATTTCACTAGGTGGCAAGACAAGGTGAGATTCCTTTTGACCACTCTCAAAATCGCCTACATTCTAGAATCCACTCTAGAACCTCTCCCAACGCCATCCGGCAAGGACACTCTCGAGGAGGTGGAGAAAAGAAGGAAGAGGGAGGAGGAAAATCTCCTTTGTAGGGGTCATTTCCTCAACGCCCTTTCCGATAGGCTCTATGACCTCTACACCGAGACCAAATCGGCCAAGGAGATATGGGATGCACTTGAGAAAAAGTTTAAGGCGGAAAAAGAAGGTACCAAAAAGTTTTTGATATCTCAATACTTCGATTTCAAATTTTTTGGTGATCAACCTATTCTTCCTCAAATTCATGAATTGCAAATAATTGTTAACAAACTGAAAGTTTTAAAGATTGAGCTTCCCGAGGCCTTTCAAGTTGGTGCTATAGTGGCTAAATTACCACCAACTTGGAAGAGCTATAGGAAAAGAATCCTTCATGAAAATGAGGATTGTTCTTAGGAGGAGATCCAAAAGCATATTTGAATCGAAGAGGAATCGATATGTAGAGATAAACTTGTGGAGGGGTCTAATTGAGAGACTTCCAAAGCAAATGCGATGTCACAACCAAAACATCCCAAAACACAAATGGAAAAAGGGTAACGAGAAACCTTTGGGTCCAAAAACCAATCCAAACAAGTTTAAGGGCGAGAAAGGTCCTTGCTTTGTGTGGGAAAAAGGGTCACTATGCTAGAGAGTGTAGGTATAGAAAAGACCAACAAGGACCTAAGGTGAACGCAACTCAAGAGGAAAACATAGTTGCTACCATTAGTGAGGTGAATGCGGTCCAAGGCAAGGTGAAGGATGGTGGTATGATACATGTGCCACCGTCCATGTCACCTATGAAAAATCATTGTTCAAGACCTTTGAAGAGTCAAAGGGCAACCATGAGATTCAAATGGGCAATGAGGGCAAATCCAAGGTACTTGGCAAAGGTACCATTGAAGTCTTTTTCACCTCCGGCAAGAAAGTTACATTAGTGAATGTACTTCATGTTCCCGAAATGAGTAGAAACTTGGTAAGTGGTGATTTGCTTGGCAAGCCCGGCATTAAAGTCGTTTTTGAGTCCAGTAAACTTATACTTACCAAATCAAATGTATTTTTGGGAAAGGGGTACTGTTGTGAGGGTATGGTTAAATTGTGCACCAATGATGTAACTTTCAATGTTATCAATAAAAATGCTAATTCCGCCTATATTGTTGAGTATGATTCTTTATTTTTGTGGCATCTTAGACTATCGCATATAGGTTTTTCAACCATGAAAAGAGTAGTAAAATGTGGTATGATTGCATGCAATATTAAAAACTATGGTAAATGTGAAACATGTGTTAAGGCGAAAATGATTAAGAAACCATTTCCTAGTGTAGAAAGATCATCTAATTTACTAGATTTAATCCATAGTGATCTTTGTGAATTAAATGGTGTTTTAACTAGAGGTGGTAAAAGGTATTTTCTTACTTTTATAGATGATTTTAGTAGATATACATATGTGTTTCTTTTAAAGCATAAAGATGAAACTTTTGATGCTTTTAAATTGTATAAATTAGAAGTTGAAAATCAACTAAATAAAAAGATTAAGGTGCTAAGAAGTGATAGAGGAGGAGAGTACTTCTCTAATGAATTCAATACATTTTGTGAAGAAAATGGTATAATTCATGAATGCACTGCACCTTATACACCACAACACAATGGTGTTGCCGAAAGGAAAAATAGGACTTATCTAGAGATGATAAATTCTATGTTGGTGTTTTCTAAGTTGAACTTCAACTTATGGGGTGAGGCGCTTTTAACTGCTTGTCATATTCTTAATCGAATACCGATGAAGAAAAATGAGATATCTCCATATGATTTATGGAAAGGAAGAAAACCCAACATAGGGTACTTCAAAGTGTGGGGGTGTCTTGCATATTGCAAGAAAAACGAACTTAATAGAACAAAGTTAGGTTCAAGAGCCATAAAGTGTGCTTTTGTTGGTTATGCCAACAATAGTAAAGCTTATAGGCTATTAGACTTAGAGTCTAATATTGTGATTGAATCTAGAGAAGTTGAATTTTTTGAGAATATTTTATGTGACAACAATTCTCAAGCTTCAACATCTCTAAGGAGAATTTGTTATATGAGAACAATTCTCAAGCTTCTACATCCAAAGTTGATTCTCAAGAGGAGAACTCTCAAAAGGATGTAAAGCAACCCTTTGAACCTAGAAGAAGTCAAAGGCTTAAAAATCATAAAAGTCTAGTAGTGGATGAGATAGATTCTCAACGAATTTCATTCTACATGGTAGAAGGAAATAGAGAGGAAGTTATTAGGAAAATTCCTATTGTACTTCTCGTTGAGGATGATCCTAAGACTTATAGAGAAGCTATGCAATCGAGAGATAGTGCATTTTGGAAAGAAGCCATCAATGATGAGATGGATTCCATTCTTTCCAATAACACTTGGGAATTGGTAGACCTCCCATCGGGGTCTAAGCCAATTGGGTGTAAGTGGATATTTAGGAAGAAATACCACACTGACGGCACTATCCAACCCTTTAAAGCTAGATTAGTAGCTAAAGGGTTTAGGCAAAAAGAGGGTATCGATTATTTCGATACCTATGCGACTATTGCAAGAACAACTTCTATAAGAATTTTGTTCGCTTTAGCTTCTATAAACAACTTGTATGTTCATCAAATGGATGTCAAAACGACATTCCTTAATGGCGACTCAATGAGGAGGTCTATATGGAACAACCCGAAGGGTTTGTCCTACCAAAATATGAACATAAAGTATGTAGACTTGTAAAATCCTTATATGGATTGAAACAAGCTCCTAAGCAATGGCATGAGAAATTTGATCAAGCCATCATGTCTAATGGATTTAGACATAACAATGGAGACAAGTTTTTGTATTCCAAAACTTGTAAAGGATATGTGATCATTGTTTGCTTATACGTGGATGATATGCTTATTCTAAGTAATAGCATGAAAGGGATAGAAGAAACGAAGAGGTTTCTATCATCAGCCTTCAAGATGAAAGATCTTGGAGAAGTTGACACCATACTTGGTATCAAAGTAAAGAAACATAGTGGGGGTTTTGCGTTAGGGAAAGCCCACTATGTTGAGAAACTATTGAACAAATTTAACCATCTCAAGGTTAAAGATGCCAATACTCCATTCGATAATAGTGTAAAACTAGAGAAGAATGAAGGAAGAGCGGTGGCTCAATTGGAGTACGCTAGTGCTATAGGGAGTCTAATGTACGCTGCCCAATGTACTAGACCTGATATAGCATTTGTGGTAAGTAAACTTAGTAGGTTTACAAGTAATCCAAGTGTGGATCACTGGAAGGAAATTGGAAGAGTCCTAGGTTATCTCAAGAAAACCAAAGGATTAAGCCTTCACTACTCCAAATTTCCTTCAATTTTAGAAGGATATACAGATGCAAGTTGGATATCCAATCTTGGGGACAACTTGTCCACAACTGGTTGGGTATTTACACTTGGTGGAGGTGCAATTTCTTGGGGTTCCAAGAAACAAACCTGTATATCTCATTCCACTATGGAAGTAGAGTTCATAGCTCTAGCTGCTACTGGCAAAGAGGCCGAATGGTTAATGGATCTGTTGATAGAGATTCCCCTAATCAAAGAGAATGTATCTACTATATCGATACATTGTGATAGCCAAGCAACTTTGGCTAGAGCATACAACGGAGTGTATAATGGGAAGTCTAGACATATTAGTCTAAGACATGGATATGTAAGAGAATTGATTCAAAGAGGAGTCATCTCAATATCCTATGTGAGAACAAGTGAAAATCTGGCGGATCCTTTCACTAAGCCACTAACGAGGGATTTAGTGGCTGCATCATCTCGAGGGATGGAACTTAAACTCCATAAAGAGATTCACGATTGATGGTAGCCTATCTTAACACTAGTTATTCAACTAGTGTTAGGTTCAATAGATAACAACAAGTCAATCAAGTGAATATTAGTTGTACTCAAAACAAGTCCCATCTGAGATATTGAGTACTTGTGTGTTACCAAGTGGAGGGCTAAAACCGAAAGGATTTTTAATAGAATTCAGTCTTGTGAAGACAAGTATTTTTGGTAACAAAATACTGTAAGAATTCTACCTATATGGACCTAGGGGTGGTGCCGCCTCTCATGAGCATTGGGAGTATTCTCAAGAACGTCCATGAATGGAAAGTGCACATGGCCATTAACAATGCAAAGCGAGACATAGAGGTCTCAAGTGAACATTGCAAAGGTGTGTGTGTGTTATCACCGATTTGTTATCATGAAAAGATGGTTCAATGCCTAGTGCAACCAAATTTTTCGACAAATTTTGTGATAATTACACTATAGTAAAGTTCAAGTTGAAAAACACTTTTCTTTATGCACTAATGCAATGACTCCTATAAGAGAGAGTTCTTATTTAATCAAGTGGGGGATATGTTATATTTCAAAATATAATGATTGATTAAATAAGTGTTACAATAGATAACTATTTAATCTAGTAGGGGAATGTTATATTATTTTATAATATAATGTAATATTATATTATATTATAATATAATGTTTTAGATTAAATAAATGTGACAAAGAGTGTCACATATTGTAACATATAATAGAGAGTTACAATATTTAGATATATGAGATATATCCAAATAATGTAACATATTTGGTGTTACAAATTTGTAACTTCCAAATATTACCCTTTATTGTGTAAATTTGTTGTTACACAATATTGAGATGAATTTCATAAAGCCATATGTGAAATGGCTGTTAGAGATATGATTTTAACCCCAATAATGTGTTTTGAGAGTTACAAAATCATTTGGGAGGGTTTGGAAAAACAGCACATTTTTAAGTGCTGAAATTGGTTGGTGGCCACGGCCACTGAATGTTGGTGGCCACGGTCTGTGGGACAGAGACTAGTGGCCACGGCCACAGGCCAAAAACTGACCAATTTTTCAGTTTTTTCAATCTTTGTTGAACAGCTCAAAAAACCTAAATAACTCCCAAATCTCATTTTTAATTCCATATTAATCCAATTAAACATTAGTAATAGCCATGGGGGTTGGTGGAATTTAAAATTCAAAGGGTGTCTCTAAACTCTATAATTAGGAGCCTATAGCTCACTTGAAAGATACAACATTTCTATCCATTAGAGCACTTGGCTAGAAACACCTTAAGGCTTGATAATTCCATAAAGCTTTTCCAATATCTGAGAGAGATCCCTTAGTGCTTGAGTTAGGGGGAAATAAGCTTTTGGACAAAGGTTTTAAACCTTGTTCAAGTTAGTGATCCCCAACCCTCTTCACTTAGGTTGTGTAAGTGAGAGTTTTCTTGTATTTCTGTTCTCCATTTTATTGTATTGTTTTCTTCTTATTCTCTTGTTCTTTTTACTTGTATATTTTGTTTAAGAGTTGTAATCCTTTCTTTTGTTTCAACCACCTTTATTTTACTTGTAATCTTTTGCTTAGAGTTGTATTCTCACCATTCTCTTCTTCTTCACCATCTTCTTCATTTTCTTTGTTTATTTGTAATTTTCAGTTATAGAGTTGTAACTCCTTTTAATCAATCATTATTTCTTTGTAGTATATTGCATAGAGTTGTAATTTCTTACCATTTCCATTGAGGCAAATACATTTTTTCCTAACATGAAGCTGCGTGTACATGTTCGCCCTGCCTAGCTGCCACGGCCAGGGGTATTTTTGAGAGATGCTATGTATCAATCCAAATTTTGTCGTTTAGTCGACTTTAATTATATTTTTGAGTTGTAAATATTTCTAAACAGTATTTTGGGATCCCAAATGTATAATGCTTTATAATTTCAAAAGAATGATTACATTTTTTAATTATATGACTTTTATTACAGTTTAGCCACACTTTTAACCTAAAACCTCGATTAGCGAGTTAATTGCACGTTTTAAACTCACATAGTAACGACTCTAAGGAAGTAGGGCGTTACAACTTGGTATCAGAGTGAGCCAAGGTTTATGGTTCTTGGAGATTGACCGACATGTACGCTCACTGTCAGTGACAAGCTCGACTTAGGGTTGGTTGGTAATGATTGAATTATATGCTTGGTTATGTGCTTAAGTGCCATGTTTGCCTGATTATTTTATATAGAGCATGATGAATGAGTTAACATATGCATGATGCTAAGGCATGACCCCTTGAGTGATATATGCTATTTGTGTATTGTGGACTGCTGTTTATGGTTGGTTGACGTGAATTGGGAGGTGGTTTTGGATGTTGTTATCATGCCTGATAAGCGGTGTCGTTGATTGTAGGCATATTGTTGAGATGCCTCGACAATCAACCAGACTCTGCGGCAATAGGGCCGATGATGACAACCAGGGTCAGGACCCTCCACCTGCCCCACAGAATTGGCAACAGTTGTTTGCCGACATGGAAGCTAGACTGCAACGAATAGAAGAAGAGCTTCGACAGCTGAGGCAACAGGCCCTTCCTCAGGGCACTGGGTTGAAAGTTCAGCAGGCTGTAGCGCCGATTCCAGTTCAGCCTGTTTTGGAGAATAGGTGGGAACCTTTGTATGAGAGGTTCAGGAAGCAGCATCCTCCCACCTTTGAGGGTGGGCCAGACCCACTGCGGGCAGAGCAGTTGTAACGACCCAAATTTGCTAATAAGGCTTAAGGGCCTTGATTAGTGTGCCGGGAGGGCATAATTGGGATTAGAATGAATGTTATTGATTTAAATGCGTAAATATATGATTAATAGTGTGCTTATGATAATTGATGATATTATATGATGATGTGATATATATGTATGAGATATATGCGAGAACCATATTACTATGTGGATAATTCTACAGCCGACGACTCGAGGCGATCCTAGGGCTAGATAGCGGGAAAAATCACAACGGGGCATTATAATTGACTTTGGACAAGTCAAGGAATATTTTAGGTATCGGGTAGTGATTTCGGCTATTGGGAAATGAAAATAAATAATTGGAGATATATTTGAGGTTAGGATGTCTAGGTGAGATTATTGGGGGATTTTACCGTTTTGCCCTCGGGGATGTTTCCGGTATCCCGAGCTTTGGGATTAGTCTGATAACTTAAGGATAGACTTAAGGAATATGTTAGAAAACAGTAGACACAAGTTTAAAACGACCTTTCTCTCCTTCTCTCTCTTAGCAAATGCAAAACCCTGATTTTCAAGAGGGAAATTGACTGAAACTTGGGGGAAATTGAAGGGCTGAACCAGAGGATTAGCTCAAGGAACTAATCAAGGGTTGAATTAGAGCCAAAGTAAGCATTAATTTTCGTTTCTGAGGTTAGAAATTTAAGGAAAAATGGCTGAGTTTTTAATAGTTGTGGTTTGGACATTCAAGGTGGAGTTGAGGCTTAAAACTCTAAAGATAGGCCAGAGGATCCTTGGAGAAACGATTCTACAGCTGAGGTAAGGTTTAATTTAAAGTTTGATGGTTGAATTTGAGAGTTTTCATGGCTAGTTTTGAGTTTTGTGGGTTTGAAATCTCAGAAATTGGAATTGGGATTTTGGTGAGTGTTAGGCTGGATTTTTGGTTGGATTGTGTTGTTTAAATCATTCTAATGATGTTGTTATTAATTGGTTTTGAGTTGGGGGCTTTGGGATGGCTTAAGGTGAGGTTTAGAGATTGGAAATGGGGGATTTTTTTTGCTGGGTTCGAAGGGTCGGGCCTCGGCATGGTTCTTGGTGAGCCACGGCCCTTCGAGGCTGTTGCATGCTGAGGAAGGAGGGCGGGCCGCGGCATGGTCCAAGCAGTGCTGTGGCCCTTACATGTTTTTGTGCCTTAGATGGTTCTGTTTGGGGGCCATGCCGCGGCATGGGTGGCCTATGCCGGGGCGCTTAAGGGATTTTGGGATTTTAGGCTTGGGAATTTAACCTAGGGTGCTCGGGATTGAATCTTTTACCATATTTGGTGAAGTTCAATGTTCCGAGGACTAGAACTTGGTTTGGAAACTCATTTAAGATTGTTAATGGTATCTTTCATCATGGTTGTAACTAGGTGCTAAGCTAGGGCTCGGGGATCGGATCGCGCTCAAGGAGTAATCGCCCGTAGCTAATTCATCTAGAAGCTAAAGGTAAGAAAACTACACCCGGTTGAATATTTGAACGGGACTGAGGGCTCCCTGATATATATGATTGAAAGAATGGTATTATGCCATGTAAATTGTAAACCAACGGCCTAAGCATGCCACGGTTAACTTGTGCAATTGGCACGGCTCGGACACTGGTATCTGAGGACAGCTTATTCTACACTGATCTCGGTTTAAGCGAGCCGGAGTCAGTGGGTTAAACAGAGGGTGCGACCTAAGGTGTCAACCCTAGTATTTGTGTTAATTGATTATTATATTTGGCTATGAATGTGATTAATGAGATTGTTGAATAATCTGAGTATAGATGAGGTTACTTGTACCTTGAAGTGTGCTTATATGCTGTGGATTGAATATCTGAACATGCTTATTGGAATGTCTGCTTGATAATATTGTTTATGATGTGTATGCTATTTTCTTACTGGGCCTTGGCTCACGGGTGCTGCGTGGTGTAGGTAAAGGCAAGGGCAAGATCGATCAACCTTGATTGGAGGGCTCTACAGGGTGAACGTACATGTTAGGCCACTCAACCGCCACGGTTGAGGAGATTACAGGGACGAGAGGACCAGAACCTTGTATTTTGCCTTAGTATGGCTAATGTTTACTCTTAACTGCTGAATTTTGTAAACCGACTTTTAAACATTGTTGAGTTTTGGGGATTCCTTCTATAAACTGTTTATAACTTATAAAATGTATCCTTTGAGGCCAAAATGTCTTTTAGCCCTAGAACACTTTAGCCAATGACATGTTTTGATTAAACGACTTGATTAGCAAGTCTCACACCTTTATAAATACACAGTGTAGCGGTCTTGGCTATCCAGGGCATTACAGCAGTGGATGAATATGATTTCCTCCATCCTGGATTTCATGAAGGTGGAAGGGAACGAGAGGGTAGCTTGTGCCAGCTACATGTTCAGAGAGGATGCCCGCATCTGGTGGGATGTAGTGACACAGAGAAGAAATGTTGTAGTTATGACTTGGGAAGAGTTCAGAAACATCTTTAATGAGAAGTATTACAGTGTTGTAGTTCGAGCTGCAAAGGTTGATGAGTTTACCAATCTGACCCAGAACCGGATGACAGTTATAGAGTATGCCTTAAGATTTGACCAGTTGGCGAAGTTCGCACCACATTTGGTGCCGATTGATGCGGCACAAAGGGATCAGTTTGTGCGGGGGTTGAATGTCATGATCGTCTGTGATGTTAAGATAACTTTGGACCCAGGGACTACCACATATGCTCAGGTAGTGGACAAGGCCCTTACACCTGAGGGGGCCGAAGATCAGATATGGAGAGAGGGCGCTGCTCGACGCGATGCCAAGAGGACGATGCCTCCTTTCACTGGATCTAGTCGAGGTAGTGACCCCAGTGAGCAGAAGAGAAAGGACCCAGATTCTTTCGTTCCTCCTAGCTCAGATAGGAGGGCACGGGGTTCTTTTAGCGGCCGTTAGGGCAGAGGTGACAACTGGAGGAGTTTCCCAGTGTGTCCTCGATGCAGACGACGACATCAAGGAGAGTGCAGGATCAGGGTCTGCTTTATTTGTGGGAGTGTCAACCATTTGAAGAAGGACTGCCCATAAGCCAGGAAAGAGGAGCCAAAGCAGGGTGATAGTCTCGCTCCTGTCGGAGTATTTACCTTGACCCAGACTGAGGCTGAGGCTAGCCCCTTGGTCGTGACAGGTCAGATTTCTAGTGCTGGTTCTTCTTTTACTGCATTGATTGATTCGGGGGCTACTCATTCATTTGTGTCTGCTAGAGTGATAGATCAGCTGTGTAGACATAGTGAGTTGTATGCTAGGGTATTTAAGACTTTGTTGCCGACTAGGGAGCTGGTAGTCTCTAGGTGTTATCCAGATTTCCGGATAGCGTTTAGATTGATGACCTCGGGGAAGCAGAATTATCGATGTCTTTCACGGTAGGTGACCAGAGCTCGCGGATGGACAGAAAGGCTTCGCCTCTCCTGTTTGATATCCGGATTACTCTTCCAAGCAAGCACAACACGGAAACTCGTTGACTCTCCCGGACTCCCGAAGGATACCCCTCGGGGAGGCCCCTTCCAGGAGAGGCCCTTCGAGTGGTCTCCGCGGAAACAATTCTGTGCCTCGCACAGAACAAAACCGAACTGTCGAGTCCGGGAGAAGGCATATTTGGAATGATATCCGTCTGACACAGGATCCCGCCTGACACGCCTGTCAGGACAAAGCCGCACACATCCCAGCACGCCTAAGGGTACCTTTTCGCCTACTGTTCCGCTGACAACTTGGAAAAGACGGCTGACTTTGGGTGTTCCCCATACTTTCACGTAAATATACCCACATAGAGTCTTGTAGCCATGCGACTACAGTAATTGTATCCCCTATTTATGGCTGGTGTAATTAAGACTCATGTACGTGGAGAAAAACCCTAATCCGAAACCCTAGCTATAAAGGCCCCTTCATTTTACAAGAAGAGGGACGACCGATAGATCACATAGCAAAAACTCTACCAAAATCTCTCAAGCTTCATCTTCTTCAAGAGAACCCGAGAGAAACATTGTGAGTGTGTGAAGTTCTTGTGCACCAGCCATCTTACTGTAACCTTTTCCAAGTATAATAACATCGACTCGTGGACTAGGGCTTGTTAACGCCTGAACCACGTAAAAACACTGTTTGTTTAGTTACATTTCAGTATTTCTACAGTTCTTATCTTTTTATTATTCTGTTAGTTATTCGTTTCCGAAAAACTCGGTAAACATTTTGGTGCTTTCATTGAGAGCTGTAGGAAGTTGTTAGTCAGCTCTTTTTCTGTGTACGTTTTTTGTATTCACTTCGTACTAAAGAGATGGTGACTACGCGAAAATCCGCTGTTGACAAAAATGCTACGGTCAACCCCGATACCGTGATGGAAGATGTGGTGCAAAGCGAACCCTTAGACTACCAAGGTGAAGATCCGACATCCCGCCAGGATCAGGTCAGTACCGAAGATACAACATACTTAGAAGACGAAGAAGAGTATGTCCAAGACGGTTATTACAAGGACGGCTGCTACTATGAGAAGGACCCAGAACTGGTCCAAGTAGCCGAAGAACTGGTGGCCACTAAGGCCAAGCTTGCTGAGCAGGAGCGCGTCTCCGAAAGAATGCAACGCATGATGGAACGCCTCCAAAGTAAGTTCGGAGATCTAGGCGACTCGGACGAGGATACCTCTGTTCGAGGTGGTGCTGATGCCCCCATGCCGGATCCAGCCGCTGCTGGACCATCCAAAGCCGCCCCTAACAAGGGCAAAGAAAAAGTTGGAGAGCCTGTGCGCGCTGATGCCCCTGCACCTCCTAAAGGCGTGAATCACCAGGCCGACTGCCCCCCTCCCCCCGCGCGCAGAAGGTCTCTGGCGCTCCTAAGCCCAGACGCCCTCCAGCCCCAAGGGGGCACTCTGTGCCTAAAGGGCCCGGTGCTAAGGCACCCAGGCCTAGGGGAAGGAACAACCGCCCCAGTGATTCCGTCAATCAGGACGGTCGGGCTGCGAACTCGCACTCCGAAGATAGCTGGTCCACGGTGGACCTAAGAAGAAGGTTGGAGGCCAAGTATGAGAAGGCCAAAGGGGAAAAAGCCCGGCCTCGCGGAGATGACCTCCGAAATCATATTAATGACAAGCTCCGGGGACGTGACCTCCCGGAAAGTGATACGAAGAGGCTCGAGGAACAGATTGCTGCCTTGACCAAGCTGGTCCGGAAGCAAAGTGGGGCCCTGTCAGATTCTGAGGAGGAAGACCCGGAACCATGTATTAGGAGGATCGCGGAAACGTCCCTCCCGGATAACTTCAAAATGCCTCACATAGAATTATATGATGGGAGGACAGACCCGCGTACCCACCTAGCTAAATACAATAAAATGATGCAAGTGGCGCGCATCAGTGAGGACGCCAAATGCATGTGCTTCTCACTCACCCTTACCAAGTCCGCGGAGGACTGGTGGAAAAGATTAGCTCCTGGATCAATCCACAGTTGGAAGGAGCTACAGTCCGCGTTTAGGAGGCAGTTTATTGCTGCCCGCGACCACGACATGGAGGTTGGTTCCTTAACCAACATCAAGCAGCAACCCATTGAGAACCTCAAAGCTTTCATTCAGAGAATGATGGAAGCTGCTGCAAAAACCAAGGTCAGCGATGACATGAAGCTGATCGCCCTTCAATCGGGCCTTACTGTCGGCTCCCTGCTATGGGGGGAAATGCAAAGGAGACGGGCAGAAACCCTGTCCGAATTCATGTCAAAAGCTCAGGGAATCATCAACCTTGAGGATGCCTACCAGCAAGCCTTTGGAGTTCCCCCGGCTCCAACCCCTTCCGTGACTGCGCCGAGCTTTGCTTCGCAGGCTCCCGCACCAGCCCTCACGCTTCCAGGAGCCCGATTCACTCCGAGTGTGTATGGGCCTTCCGCGTCTGCTCAGACGCCGAGTCAAACCCATTTCTCTGGGTATGGAGCAGTACAAACCAGATGTAGTATCGCTCCTAGCATGCCGCAACCGCAAGCGGAAGCCCCGGAACGAAATTTGAGCCAATCGCGGAGCAAACGAAGCGGAAGAAACTCCAACCGGGGAGACCATTCAAAGAAACCCCGAAAGGACTATGAGCCCAAGTTCACGGAATATACCAGTTTGATAGACTCGCGAGAGAATGTCTATCGGGCGACCTGTAATATGGTCAACTACAGGAAGCCCCCGAAAGTGTCTCACGGAGGAAGGCGTCCGCGAGACTCCAATAAGAAGTGTGAGTTCCACGGAGACGTGGGGCACACCACGAATGAGTGCCTTCAGCTGAAGGATGAGATCGAGTCCCTGGCAAGAGCGAGACACCTCGGTCAGTGGGTGAGAATACCCATAATCTATCCCGGACAGGGGGTAGTCCACGGAGCTGCATATTCCCCGGGACAGAGGGGGGCCGCTAGCGCTCCTGGAGCCGGTCACCCCCAAGCTCCCGGGTCTCAGTTCCCAGCACTTC
This sequence comes from Humulus lupulus, assembly GCF_963169125.1. Classification (NCBI taxonomy): domain Eukaryota; kingdom Viridiplantae; phylum Streptophyta; class Magnoliopsida; order Rosales; family Cannabaceae; genus Humulus; species Humulus lupulus. Next base: position 246,667,443 of record NC_084802.1, read on the forward strand.
CTCCTCCACCTGCTCCGGCGCCCATTGCCTTGTTGGCTCCAGGACCAGGCAACCCATATCCGCCCGGCCTTGCTCCGCCACCCGTTGACGGACACGTCGCCACCATTTCCGGAGGACCACACCTTGCCGGAAGCACCCGCAACTCCCAGAAGAGGTACTTGAGGGAGTTAGAGCACGCCGAGGAGATGTGCGCCTTGGTCCAATCACCTGCTCAACGTCCCCGAATGATGGATCTTCCCATCACCTTCACGGAGGACGATGCTCGACATGTTCACTTCCCCCACAACGATCCCCTCGTGGTGGAAGCCCAGATTGCCAATAAGAAGGTCTCACGGATCTTGATCGATAACGGAAGCTCCGTGAACATCCTCTTCAAAGCGGCCTTCCACGCGATCGGATTGACCGAGACGGACCTGGCCCCATGCCCCATCCAGCTTCAAGGTTTCAATGGGGACGCACTCATGCCATTAGGCAAAATTCAACTTCCAGTCACCCTCAGAGGAGAAAGCGACGCTTGTGCCTTCAAGCATAGCACATTCGTGGTGGTCGACTGCCCCACGGCGTATAATGCCATCTTAGGCCGACCGGTCCTGATCGATTGTGGGGCCATAACCTCGATATGCCACTTATGCTTGAAGTTTCCCTGCGACGATGGGCGTATTGGCACCCTCCGAGGAGACCAAAGAAGTGCACGGAGCTGTTATAACGTCTCCGTCCGAGCCGTCTACACGGTCCGAGAGACGTTTGCTGCCATTCCTTTGGCGGAAGTATTGCCAGAAACTGGGGGTGCTCAGGAGGCATACTTTGACGAACTCGACCCAAGAGTGGGAATCGAGAAAGCAATAGAGCCGATGGAGGAAGTCGAAGAGGTGATCCTCAGCCCGGGAGAACCCACCAAGGTCATTCAGGTGGGGAAAAACCTGCCGTCGGCCGTTCGAGATAAGATCGTGGCCACTGTGAAGGATAATCAGGATATCCTGGCATGGTGCCACACTGATATGACGGGGATTAATCCCAATGTTGCGTGCCACGCACTCAACATAGACCCATCTGCAACTCCAATTCGCCAAAAGAGGAGGCCGCTGGACCCAGTGAGAGCCGAAGCCGTCAAAGCTGAAGTAGACAAATTGATGTCCATAGGCTTTCTCCAGGAGTCGCACTATCCCGTGTGGTTGGCCAACCCGGTTCTGGTCCCGAAACCCGATGGGTCCTGGAGAATGTGCATTGACTTCACGGACCTAAACAGGGCCTGCCCGAAAGATTGTTTCCCTCTCCCGCGAATCGATCAGATGGTGGACGCTACTTCCGGGTACGAACTCTTATCCTTCATGGATGCATACTCCGGATACAACCAGATCAAGATGCATGTCGCGGACCAGGAACACACCAGCTTCCTCACGGATAAGGGTGTCTACTGTTACGTGGTCATGCCTTTCGGTTTGAAGAATGCTGGGGCGACATACCAGCGTCTGGTAAACAGAATGTTCAAGGACCAACTGGGGAGGAACATGGAGGTGTACGTGGACGACATGTTGGTAAAGTCCAAGACCTCCGGGGACCACAGTAACGACCTTGAGGAAGCTTTCGCCGTGATCCGAAAGTACGGGATGAAACTAAATCCAAAGAAATGTACTTTCGGGGTCTCGTCTGGGAAGTTCCTCGGTTTTATTGTCAGCTCCCACGGAGTGGAAGCCAACCCTGAGAAAATAAAGGCGTTCATAGATATGCCTTCCCCCCGGAAGCATAAGGATGTCCAGAGCGTTACCGGAAGGATAGCTGCTCTCAGCCGCTTCGTATCCAAGGCCACTGACAAGTGTATCCCTTTCTTCAATGTTCTGCGAGGGAACAAGAAGTTCGAGTGGACCCCCGAATGCGAAGCAGCCTTCCAACACCTCAAAGAACATTTAACCCGAGCTCCCATTCTGTCCAAACCTGTCGAAGGAGAGGCGTTGTTCTTATACCTAGCTGTGACTGAGCACGCAGTAAGTGCCGCTCTCGTCCGGGAAGATGGCCGTATCCAGCTCCCTGTGTATTACGTAAGCAAGAGGTTATTGGACGCCGAGTCCAGATATTCGATGATCGAGAAACTCTCCCTCTGCTTGCTGATCGCTTCACGGAAGCTGAGGCCATATTTCCAGGCGCACACCATCAAAGTACTCACCAACCACCCTCTCCGACAAGTCCTGCAGAAGCCCGAGTCTTCTGGCAGATTGCTTAAGTGGGCCATGGAACTGAGCCAGTTCGACGTCCACTACCAACCGCGTGTTTCCATAAAAGGTCAAGCTCTCGCGGACTTTATTGTGGAATGCTCGGGAATGAATGACCTCCCAGAAGATCCTGTCCCGGAACTTCCCACCTGGAAGGTCTACGTAGACGGAGCCTCAAATGAAAAAGGAGCTGGAGCGGGGGTCATCCTAATATCTCCCCAAGGGCATCAGCTCCAGAGCGCCATCCGTTTCGCATTCCCAGCATCCAACAACGAGGCAGTACACGAAGCCATGTTAGCTGGGTTACGACTGGCCAGAGAAGTCGGAGCCCAAAAAATCGAAGTGTACAGCGACTCCCTACTTGTGGTAAACCAAATATCCGGGGAATACCAGACGAAAGGCGAAAGGATGGCTGCCTACGTGTCTCTCTCTCGCGACCTACTGCAGCATTTCAAAGGCTACCAAATCCGCCAGGTCCCCCGGGACCAGAACTCACTCGCAGACACGCTGGCCAAGCTTGCAACGGACCCGGAGATTGAACAGTATGGCTTAGTCCCCATCGGGCACTTAGAAGCCCCCAGTACTGAGACGCGAAGGATAAGCGCCATCATCGACCATTCCCACTCCTGGATAGGGCCCATCCTCAGATTTCTCACCACCGGAGAACTCCCCACTGATAAATCTGACGCAAGGAAGCTCCAGTATCAAGCTCCCCGATACGTGGTTATGGATGGAAAGCTTTACCGCAGGGGGTTGTCCATACCCTTCCTTAGGTGTGTTGCCGGAACCGAAGTCAGCACCATCATACATGAGATTCACGGAGGCTTCTGTGGTGATCATACCTCCGGGCTGAGCCTCTCCAAAAAAATCCTTCGACAAGGATACTTCTGGCCCACCATGAAGAAGGATTGTGTGGATTATGTCAGGAAGTGTGAGCAGTGCCAGAGGTACGCCAAGGTTCCGCGAGCGCCGCCTACGGAAATTACCCTAATGACCAGCCCCTGGCCGTTCGCCGTTTGGGGCATTGACCTAGTAGGTTCCCTCCCCACTGGAAAGGGTGGAGTGAAGTACGCCATAGTCGCGGTAGACTACTTCACCAAATGGGCTGAAGCTGAACCTATGAACACGGTCACATCTAAAAAAGCACTGGATTTTGTCATCAGGAATATAGTGTGTCGTTTTGGGCTTCCACGGAAAATTGTGTCCGACAACGGAAAGCAGTTTGACAGTGAACACTTCACGAACTTCTGTGCTTCGCATGGAATTATCAAAAGCTTTTCCGCAGTCGCCAGACCCCAGGCTAATGGACAAGTGGAAGCTGTAAACAAAATATTAAAGACCACGTTGAAGAAAAAACTCCAAGCCTGCAAGGCTCACTGGCTGGAAGAACTTCCGCGAGTACTTTGGGCCTATCGCACAACAGAGAGAACTTCGACGGGGCACACGCCTTATTCCATGACCTTCGGTTGCGAGGCCGTCATCCCAGTAGAAGCTATGATCCCCTCTCACAGGCAAGACACCTACGATCCTACCCGGAACCATGCCCTCCTCCAGGAGTCCTTAGACATGATCGAAGAGCTCCGGGAGCAGTCGCAGGTCCAACTAAAAATGTACCAAGACAAGATAGCCCGACACTTTAACACGAGAGTCCAGAGCCGTGCATTCGAAGTTGGGGACCTTGTCCTACGGAGAGTATTTCCTGCTACGCAGGATCCGGGAGTAGGAGTCCTCGGACCCAACTGGGAAGGCCCCTACGAAGTCCAAGAAAAAGTGGGCCATGGGACGTATCACTTAAAGAGACTCGACGGATCTAAAGTCCCGCGCGCCTGGAACGCGGAGCACCTCCGCCGTTACTACCAGTAGGCCCCGGACCATCCAGTCGGAAGTCCTTGGTGAAAATAACAAAAGTGAAAAATGTGGAAATAATCCTCCCTGTTGTAAAACTAACGCCTAGCAGGCTATTTTAATGAAACACGGAGGGATTCACTCCGCTTTTACTGCACTTTTTATCCCTATGTTCAAAGCTGCGTTTTAACAAGTGACCACGCGGTCCGGAGACGTCCGGACCCCACGCTCACTTGGGGGGTATACATGGCTAAGGCTTAGCCATACGCCCCTTGAACAAAACGTACCCAGAACACCACTTATGTGCTAGCATTGTGTTTGAAAATTTTAAATTGTTTGAAATGTTTAAATAGTTAAGCTTAGGTTTATTTGTTGCCATGAACATGCTTGCATTACGTGTCATATGTGCATTATGTGCTTAAGTGAAAATTGCCACGGAAATGCCTGCCATTATGTATCATGAGAATTATCTCCTGTGTAGCCCAGCGATGGACGGGACTGGGGGTTGAGGCACGTTCATAGAGCTACGCCAAAACACCCCCAACTCCTTGACAAGTCCTTCGCAGAATTCTCCGCGAGCTCTGTAGAGCTTTGCTTCGCAAGCTCCAGCTCCGGATCCCGCAAGGCGAAAGACGGCAAGATCCGCGAGCGCTGTAGAGCTTTGCTTCGCAAGCTCCAGCTCCGGGTCCCGCAAGACGAAAGATGGCAAGATCCGCGAGCGCTGTAAAGCTTTGCTTCGCATGCTCCAGCTCCGGATCCCGCAAGGCAAAAGATGGCAAGATCCGCGAGCGCTCTAAAGCTTTGCTTCGCGCGGATCTAGCCTCGCAGGGCTCCATGCCAGGTCCCTGAAGCCAGCCACCATGAGGTTCGCAACCACAGTTAGTTTTGCTTCGCAAAGATCTAACCTTAAGTCTAGCGACGCTCACCAAAAGAACTCCCGTTCCAAACAATGGAACGACTCACCTTAGCAATCCCAGCGAACAGTATAACTACAAGTCCCGGGATTGGCTATTTGCCTCAGGAAAGATAAAGTACGGTGAAAGGAGCCTGGCTGTTGGAACCAGGAAACCTTCGTAACCTAGAAACTACGTGGGGAAAGACATCATCCGTTAAAGCTTCAAGTGGGAAGTGCATAAGTTTTGGCCGTTGGAACCAAAACCCCATACGCCCCTACAACAGTTTCTACCGTATAAATGTCTACCCTAAGCGCAAAGATAAATAAAGAACTCGGCAGAAAAGAAAGGAGAATGCTATGATTATGGAAAAAATGTCCGCAATGAAAAACTCAAAATGAAAAACAATTAAAGATAAAACCCCTTCAAGCATTGGGGGTAACTACAGCGTCCACGACCGCAGCTTCGGGGGCATCTGTTTCAGCTGAGGCTGGCGGAGTCGGCTCATTGGAAGGAGGGATTTGGTCATGAGAAGGTTCAGAGGTCCCCGCCTCTCCGGGATCTCCCGCCTCAGGAGCTTCAGCACGTTCGTCAATGTTATAAGTTTGGACGTACGCCTCTGGGCCCTGATCCCACACGAGTAGCTTCTCCCTCATGGCTTCGGCATCATCTTCCAGATAGCCTAACACCTCCGGGTTCACTTTCCAGAGTTGATGCATGAGGACCACATGCGATATATTAATAGTCCTGTTCAGTATCACCTCAGCATCCTCCTTCTCCTTCAACCGCTCCGCCTCGGAGGTTGCCAGCTGTGCTTCCGCGGCAGTTAGTTGGGCCCTCAATTTTTCCATTTCGGCCTTGGAGGCATCCCGCTCCCCCTTAAGAGAATCAATCGCCTTGCGCTGCTCCCTATTTTGGTTCAGCACGGATTGCTTCTCGGTCACATGCCCCCTGGCAGTGAATTGCAAAGCCCCGATCTCTTTATCCTTCTCGGCGAGCCCCAACTGAAGCATAGACACGAGATCCCTGCTCCTCTTATGGAGTTGCTCCTCTTCGTGCAGCTTACTCTGAAGAGTGGAATATTCCTCTTGCCGCTTAAGGAGGAGATCGTTCTTTGATTGCAAGCGGGCTTCCAGGGTATCTTTCTCCACCTTGGCTTGGGACAGCTCTTCCCGGAGCTTGGAGTTTTCGGTCTTAATCCCATCCGACCGCTGTCTAAACTCATTCTCTGCCTTGGCCCGGTACTCTTGATATTTGGCAAGATATTTCTTCTCCGCCTCTTCTTCAGCCATGCGCCGGGCCTGATCAATCTTCTCCGAAGCCCCCAAGGCCTGTTGGGTCAGTTTCTGTTTCTCCGCCTCCAAGGCCTGGCGAGCCAGTTGGCTCTCCTCCAGCTGAACCAGAGCTGCACCAACCTCCCGGAGCGAGCGTTCCACGATCATAGAGGCCTGCAAGGAAAGACAACAGGATGAGTTAAAGCAGAACCAAAAGACAAGTGATCCCAAAAAATAACAACTGACGGCTTACCCCGGACAGTTGCTGCTTCACAGCGTGTGTCAGCAACAGCGGGTCCTTGCTGCTGCTGATGGCCCATTTCTCAGAATTGAGCTCGCATAAGCTCAGGGCCATGTCCTCCATCATCTCAGCTCCAAACGGCGCCAATGCACGTCCGAGCCTAGGCACCAGCCTCTTCTCCAAGGCTGGACCATCCAGAACCGCTCCGGCCGGGTGAAGAGATCTCACCCCCTCGGCCAGCTCAGCTCTCTTCACGGCAGACAAGTTATCTGCCCTTCCCTGAGTAACAGCCTTCTCCGCCTCTAGCCGCCTCTTCAAAAAGCTATCGGCCCGTCTTACACCCTCCAGGAGGGCAGCGGGGAAACTGGCTGGCTTCCGTGGGAAGTGGAACTTCAGGCCAGGCAGGGGAAGGTTAGTTGTCTGAGAGGTAGGAGACCCCGGAAGGGTGGGCCCCCTTTGAGCTGGGGGAGGAGGCAGGCGGGGTATTAAGACCCCGGTCTGTTGCTTTTGCTGCTGCGGCAGCAGAAGTAATTGCCCTTGTTGCTGCTGACGGTTTGGATGTTGTGGTTGCTGCGGCTGTGACGATGGTGATTGTGTCTGTTGTTCTTGTTGCTGCTGTTGTTGTAGTTGTGCTTGCTGTCGTTGCTGTTGTTGTTGCCTTCGACCAGGAGAAGAGTGTCTAAGGCGTTTGTTCTTAGCGCCCTCAGCATCTTCTCCGGGACGCTTGCTCACCCCAGTTGTCCTCAGGGGACTTCTCTACCCTCGGAGACGCTTGCGCCTCGCCACTGGTCTTCTTGGGGGAGGCAGCCTTACCTCCCCTACCAGCCTTGGTCTTCCGTCCTTTCCCCGTGGGCGGGTCTTGGCTGGTGGCAGCCTTCTTAATAAGCAAAGTAACCCTCCCCAACATCTTGGTTTCGGGATACTCTGCAAGAAACGTACAAAGCAAGGTTAACGAACCAACAAGAAATGAGAAAGAAGATAAGCGGAAGACAAGACAATCAGCAACATAAAAGCATAAGCAAGCCCGCCAGCAGGGAACAAGAAACAAGAAAAAGAAAAGTTTGAAAGGGACGACCATGCACGAGAAACGTGGATGGCCTTCCCCGAGCAAAACAAAACATCGCTTCCTGCTCCAGGAAGCTCCCGTACTCCTTCAAGTCCGGGAAGGACATGCTGAGAGAAGAAGGGTCAACCATGATGACACCTTCTGGCAGACTACCATCACTCAGACACCAGAGGAGCTCATCTACCCTATCACAGTACCTGTCGAAAGGTATCCTACGCGGATCTAGCCTAAGGAAACGGGGATCAAACCCCATCTGAGAGGTCCGGGAAACCTCAGACAGGCTGGGGGTGTGGATCAATCGAAAACTAGTCTTACCTCTCCCGGAGGAACTAGCCCCCGGAGCCCCTTCGTTAGGGTAAGCCGCGGCGTGGCGAGCCTCGATCTCCTCTTCCTCCGGCTGGGGGTCGGGGAACCTCTCCGCCCAACTAGGAGATAGAGTATTTTCGTCCCGAGCGGCTTGGGTGATCACCTTAGACAGCTCCCGGATGTCAGCCGACACCTGAGTCTGCCCCCTACCACTTACTGGCTCGATATTTTGGAAGGAGGCGAGTAACCCATACTCCCTCAACGATTCGGAGGTCACAAGTCCCTCCACTCTCAACTCTTCCTCAGAAAGCCCTTCATAGAACTTGGACCTCCTTATCATCTCCGCGCAGCGAGGTGTCCGCGGAACGACTTCTGCAAAAATCAAATACAAGCGTTAGAGATCCTCCCAAAAGGCAAATCAAACGCAAAGAAACCAAGTTGAAAAGGAAAAGAAGGAGCACTTACCAGGGATTTTGAAGTCCAAAGATAGGGCTGGCACCCTCTTCAGCGGGAAGCCATTCGTCAGGAACCAGTATTCCCGGAGGTCTGGAACCCTCGCGGTATGACAAGTGGGGCACATCACATCCGGGTGCCTTTCTAGCCTGTAAAACCCCACCTTGTCTGAGTGACCCCTCATAGGCTGAGACTTCAACCCATAGAAGTACAGCACCTCCTCCGGGGTAGGAGCTTCCAGTCTCCGGGACTTGCAAAAGATGAACCACCCTGCTAAGAGCTTGTAGCTGGGAGGAATTAACTGGAAGGGGGCAATCCCCGCCTTCACACAGAAATTGGCGAAGTAACTCCTTAGGGGCAAGTGCGCCCCGCACACTATGTGTGCCCAGCTCCAGGCACCAAAGCCCTCGTGACTCTGGCTAGCTGACTCGCCCAGCACCGACAGACGGTGCCACATCAGGCCTGCCTCAGAGGAATACAGCTCCAGCATGCCATAATTCCTGAAAAGGTTCGGTTTTTGGTCCATCTCCCAGATGGAACTATTGGAGGTTGGTGGGCTAGCCGCGACCGCTTTCGCCTTTCCTTTCCCCTTTCCACCAGCGACAGGAGAGCCCTTCTCTTGGGCAGAATCAGCCTCCCCCGCAGCAAGGAGTTGTTCCTTCGAGATGTTCGTCACTGGACAAAAGAAAAGAAAGAAGAAAACACTCTAAGCAGTCAGCACCCTTGTCATACCCTAGTGGTATCAAAGGCGTCGGGGAGACCCTCCCCGAAAACTGCTTGGAGAGGCTCCCACCGAGCTTACCGAGGGATTGGCACCATGCCACCCGAAGGACAGCAAGGAACCAGACTCAGACCCCGAGCCTAAGCCCACCAAAAGAAGTGTTTTTCCAGAGAAAGACACCCTAAAGGCGTTCATGCTTATGCCCTAAAACAGGAAAACAAGGGACGACTTTCCGAACGCAAATCGCCAAAACATGCAGAAAAGGCTACTTATCGACTCACAATCAATCACATGCCTACCAAAGCCCTATTCACACATGCACATAAGCAATAATGGCAGAAACCTCTACTCTAACAACTACCAACAACCTAAGGTTTGGGAGGAAAGATCAAAGTAGAAATACTTACTGATATTCGGGTAGTTGGAGGTTGAAGGAGTAACTGGATCACTGCACAGCACGATCGCGAGAAGTAAAAGCTGCAAAGACGAACGGCGATTCAAACCAGGAACTTCGGGGAATAAACCCACTGCCAAATCAAAAAGAAAAGTTTCCAGATACTTACCAAAAGAAATGGCAAGTTCGGGGGAACGTAAGCTGGGAAGCCTGAGAGTTCGAAGGTTTGGAAATCTGAAAATCCTAAAGATGGAGAATCTGAAAGCGTAAAGAGGAAGAAAGGTCCTTTCCCTCGTTTTTATAGCAGGGAAGAGGCCGTTTCGAATTCCTCAAGTGGACGGTCCCGATCTTCCCATTCCGTGTGCATCAGATCCAATGGCTGGAGAGGAAGCGACGATCCTATTTATGACTCCTCGGATGGGAATAAAGTATTTATTTCCCATCATTATACCACCTCGGGCCCTGAGTACCATTAAAAACCGTCAAATCATTGGTCAGATGACTGACGCACGCATCCTCAACCAATCGCCTCACGCACACGTCTTGGTCGCAGAACCATTCCCAGAATGACACGTGATCCTTGCCGCACTTGAGTACTTGATCTCAAACAGAAGAAATTCCTTTTCTCTTTCATACTAATACTCAGGCGGGAAAAAGGAACTCTTCCGGGAACACAGAAGGTGCCCCCTCGCCTAGTCTAAGAAACTGATTGTACAAGCTCCCGGATCTCTCAAAGCTCCGCGACCTTGGGGGGTACATGTTATGCAGATTTCCGGATAGCGTTTAGATTGATGACCTCGGGGAAGCAGAATTATCGATGTCTTTCACGGTAGGTGACCAGAGCTCGCGGATGGACAGAAAGGCTTCGCCTCTCCTGTTTGATATCCGGATTACTCTTCCAAGCAAGCACAGCACGGAAACTCGTTGACTCTCCCGGACTCCCGAAGGATACCCCTCGGGGAGGCCCCTTCCAGGAGAGGCCCTTCGAGTGGTCTCCGCGGAAACAGTTCCGTGCCTCGCACAGAACAAAACCGAACTGTCGAGTCCGGGAGAAGGCATATTTGGAATGATATCCGTCTGACACAGGATCCCGCCTGACACGCCCGTCAGGACAAAGCCACACACATCCCAGCACGCCTAAGGGTACCTTTTCGCCTACTGTTTCGCTGACAACTTGGAAAAGACGGCTGACTTTGGGTGTTCCCCATACTTTCACGTAAATAAACCCACATAGAGTCTTGTAGCCATGCGACTACAGTAATTGTATCCCCTATTTATGGCTGGTGTAATTAAGACTCATGTACGTGGAGAAAAACCCTAATCCGAAACCCTAGCTATAAAGGCCCCTTCATTTTACAAGAAGAGGGACGACCGATAGATCACATAGCAAAAACTCTACCAAAATCTCTCTAGCTTCATCTTCTTCAAGAGAACCCGAGAGAAACATTGTGAGTGTGTGAAGTTCTTGTGCACCAGCCATCTTACTGTAACCTTTTCCAAGTATAATAACATCGACTCGTGGACTAGGGCTTGTTAACGCCTGAACCACGTAAAAACACTGTTTGTTTAGTTACATTTCAGTATTTCTACAGTTCTTATCTTTTTATTATTCTGTTAGTTATTCGTTTCCGAAAAACTCGGTAAACACTAGGAGATGGATTAGAGCATTGCCAGTAGAGATAGACGGTAGAGAGTTGTCTATTGATCTGATTGAGTTAGCAATGGATGACTTCGATATGATTCTTTGGATGAATTGGTTATTGAAGTATGGGGCAACAATTGACTACAAGCGCAGGATGGTGACTTTTGAACCAGAAGGGAAGGCACCCTTTGTATTTGTGGGGATAGTTAGTGGACCGCGAGTACCTATGATTTTGGCACTGAAGGCTAGAGACCTGATGCATGAAGGTTGCATAGGATTCCTAGAAAACATTATGGATACCTCTAGGGTTGTGCCGGTTGGACCGAGTGAGACCAGATTGGTATGTGAGTTTTCAGATTTATTTCCAGCAGACTATCCAGGGTTACCACCACAGCGGGAGATTAACTTTGTTATAGAGTTGGTGCCAGGGGCGGAGCCAGTATCTAGGACACCTTATAGAATTGCTCCGGTAGAGTTGAAGATTCAATTATAGGAGTTACTAGATTTGGGGTTCATTAGACCGAGTTTCTCGCCATGGGGTTCTCCAGTGTTGTTCGTCAAGAAGAAGGATGGATTTCTTAGGATGCGTATTGACTACAGGGAGCTGAACAAGTTGGCCATTAAGAACAAGTACCCATTACCTAAGATCGACGACTTGTTTGACCAGTTACAAGGGAAGGCATTGTTCTCTAAGATCGACCTCCGGTCAAGTTATCACCAATTAAGGATTAAAGAGAAGGACATACCAAAGACCAATTTCAGCACGAGGTATGGAAACTATGAATTCTTGGTTATGTCCTTTGGATTAACTAACACCCCAACAACTTTTATGGACATGATGAATAGGGTTTCAAGGACTATTTGGACAAGTTCGTGATTGTGTTTATTGACGACATAGTGGTGTACTCTCATTCAGAGGCAGAGCATGAACAACATTTACGCCTGGTATTGCAACGGTTGAGAGAGCATAGGTTATATGCTAAGTTCAGCAAGTGCGAGTTTTGGCTACCGCAAGTCACGTTTCTGGGCCATATTGTCAGTAAGGAGGGGATTCTGGTTGACCCAAGTATGATTGAGGCAGTGAGGGATTGGCCTAGACCGAGCAGTGTCCCAGATGTTAGGAGCTTTCTAGGATTAGCAGGGTATTATAGGCGGTTCGTTGAAGGGTTCTCTAGGATAGCCACACCGTTGACTGAATTGACGAGAAAGAAGACTAAGTATGTGTGGATAGACAGGTGTGAGAATAGTTTCAAGGAATTAAAGCGGCGACTGATCACCGCCCCAGTATTGACTCTGCCATCAAACAATGAGAAGTTTGTGGTTTATTGTGATGCTTCCAGACAGGGTTTAGGGTGTGTGTTGATGCAAGCTGGAAAGGTGATAGCCTATGCATCGAGACAGCTAAAAGAGTATGAGCAGAGATATCCCGTGCATGATCTGGAGTTGGCAACGGTGGTATTTGCACTTAAGGTTTGGAGACATTATTTATATGGTGAGAAGTGTGAAATATACACCGACCATAAGAGTTTGAAGTACTTCTTTACTTAGAAGGATCTGAATATGCATCAGAGAAGGTGGCTGGAATGGGTAAAGGATTATGATTGTGATATCCTATACCATCCTGGGAAGGCTAATGTAGTGGCTGATGCATTGAGTCGAAAGGGCCCAGGGCAATTGTTCAGTTCAAGGCATATATCTGATAAGTTAGCTGAGGAGATGACTACAGCGGGTATAGAGTTGGTGGTTGGTCGGTTAGCCAACATGACTCTTCAGTCTACACTCCTTGAGAGGATCAAGGAACCGCAGGGGGAGGATCCCCAGTTAAGAGGGCATAAAGAGAGTGTCTTAGTCGGAGCGGCTAAGGACTTCTCTATTTCGGAGATGGGACTACTGAAGTACAAGGGTCGGATCTGTGTTCCGATAGATTTTGATATCCGGAGAGAGATCTTGGATGAATCATATACCACTCCCTATTCTTTACTTACAAGTACGACGAAGATGTACCGAGATTTAAGAACCCTGTATTGGTGGTCGGGAAGGAAGAGGGACATGGTGGACTATGTGGCTAAGTGCTTAACTTGTCAGCAGATAAAGGCTGGACATCAAAGGCCAGCGGGGTTATTGCTGCCTCTAGGGATTCCAAAGTGGAAGTGGAGGATATCACCATGGACTTCGTGGTTGGTTTGCCGAAGACCATGGGACAACATGATTTAGTGTGGTTGATTGTGGATAGGTATACCAAGTCCGCCCACTTTTTGCCTATTAGGACGACTTATATTGTGGAGCAGTATGCTGAACTGTATGTGAAGGAAATTGTTCGATTCCATGGGGCTTCGAGGTTGATAGTATCCGACAGGGACCCCACCTTCACCTCCAAGTTTTGGGAGAGCCTGTAGAAGGCTATGGGCACGCAGTTACGGTTTGGTACCGCTTATCATCCTCAGACGGATGGACAGTCTGAGAGGACGATTCAGATACTAGAGGATATGCTACGAGCCTATGTGCTGGATTTTGGGGGATCTTGGAGTAAGTATCTCCCTTTGATTGAGTTTTCATACAATAACAGTTATCTGGCGACTATCAGAGTGGCTCCATATGAGATGTTACATGGGAGGAAGTGTAGATCACCTATCCATTGGGATGAGACGGGTGAGAGGAGATACTTGGGTCCGAAGATGGTTCAGAGGACCAATGAGGCGATTGAAAAGATTAGAGCTCAAATGCTCGCCTCCCAGAGTCGCGAGAAGAGTTACTCGGACATGAAATGCAGGAGCGTAGAGTTTCAAGTTGGTGACCATGTGTTTCTCAGAGTTTCTCCCTTGAGAGGAGTGAAACGGTTTGGTGTTCGGGGCAAGCTAAGCCCTAGGTTTGTTGGCCCCTTTGAGATTTTGGAATGGGTTAGAGAGGTAGCTTACAGATTGGCGATGCCTCCAGCTCTATTAGGGGTTCATGATTTTTTTCACGTGTCCATACTCCGGAAGTATGTATTAGATTCTACACATGTACTAAGTTATGAGAACTTGAAGCTGGACCAGGATTTATCATATGAAGAGAAACTGGTTTAGATTCTCGACCGGAAGGATAAAGTCTTGTGGAGCAAGACCATCGCCTTAGTGAAAGTGCTGTGGAGGAACAACACGGTTGAGGAGGCGACATGGCAACTTGAGTCAGATATGTGGGAGCAGTATCCCGAGTTATTCTGGTAATTTCGAGGACGAAATTTTTGTAAGGAGGGGATAGTTGTAGCGTCCCAAATTTGCTAATAAGGCTTAGGGCCTTGATTAGCATTCCTGGAGGGCAATATTTGATTTATTATATTAATATGTGAATTTGATGAGCATGTGAAAGAAATGCATATGTTAGGTGAATTAAATATGCATGTGGGCCCCATTTAGTTATTAGGGGCATGTTTGCAATTTTAGCCCGCTGTGGGCCATAAATGCAATATTTGTGTATATTGTGATCTTTGCTACGTGTGAGTGGTGATATATTTGAGATGCACGATCTAAGACAGTCCTACGGAGTGATTTAGCTAGGAAGTCACAACGGGACCCGATACCCGACTCGGGGTGAGTCAAGGGGTATTTCAGGTATTAGACATTTTACTGGGTTATCGGGTTATGAAAATAAATATTTGGAGATATATTTGAAGTTAGAACATTTAGGAGGGAATATCGGGGAAATTTACCATTTTTCCCTCGGGGACGCTTTTGGTACCCCGAGCCTTGGAGGGAACTTGAGTGACTTAGGCTAAGTAAGACAAAGCAGAGAAACACTTAGAATTTTTCCCATACTGACCCTATCTCCCTATCACTCGGTTTCTCTCTCTTTGGGAGCTTGCAGGCTGAAGAAAGTTCTAGGGGAATTAAGCTAGGAATTCATAAATCTAAGGCTTGGATTGTGGGAGGAGTAAGCTTGGCAAGTTGAAGAGCAAGTGTGGCCTGAATTCATCCTTGAGGTAAGAAGCCTAGCATTAAATTATCTGAGTTTATGCTGAGTTTTGTTAGAATTGTAAGTTTATGCATGTAAGCTGAATGGTGGATCACTCTTGGTTATTCAGGTGAGTTTTGGGATTAGTTTTTGTGTTTTGCTGCTGGGACCATTCTAGAACTACTGTGATGATTAAATTGAGTTGTGGGATTGATTGTGGGTTAAATTAGATGAGTTTTGGTTGTTAAGATGGGGGATTTTCTGGCTTTGAAGGGGGTCGGGCCGTGGCTATGTTCTTGGTGAGCCGTGGCCCTCTAGAACAGGTGGGAGGCCAAAATGAAGGGTGAGCCGCGGCGCCCCTTTGGTTGGGCCGCGACGCGCGTCTGCAGAAAGGGGAGGCTGAGCCTCTGGTTGAGGCAGGCTGCAGCACAAGGCCTTGGGGCCGCGACTCTTAGGGGGTTTGTGGACCCCGAGAAGGTTTTAGGCTCGGGAATCCAAAAGTTAAGGCTCGTGATGGATTTTATCACCCGGATTGATAGAATTCAGGGTTCCGGGGATTAGAATTTCATTCCAAAGTTATTTAATGGATTAGAACTTGATGGATAGATGTTGTTGATACGTTGTGACTAGGTTTTCAGCAAGGCTCAAACTAGGAGACTGTGCTCAGGATATCAGTGCTCGGATAGCTTGGGACACAGGTAAGAAAACTATTGTACCCGTAGAGGAGGGCGTGGCCCTATAGTTTGTATTGCAGGGCATGGCCCTATGTGGTTGTGTTGCAGGGCATAGCCCTATTGTTTATGTTTGTATTTTTTGAATTATTTGTTGATTATATGCTATGTATTGCATATCTGTGAATGAACGACAAGGGCTGGGAACGGCGAAGACCGAGAACGGCAAGAAGCCGAGTACGGCAAGGGGCCAAGAACAGCGATAAGCACGTGGAGTGCAAGGCTGAGTACGACAAGGGCCGAGAGCGACATTAAGCATGCAGAGTGCAAGTCGCTAGGGTGATACCCTTCTCGGATGCCTGAGTCATCCTCACGGTGTAGACCGCGAACCCAGGGCCTAGTAAAGCGCCTGGGACGGCATGACCGCTTTGTGTTTAGTTTTTCGGCTGCCTTAGTATATGCTGATTGATAGCTATGCATATATTAATTGTTTGTGTTGAGTTTTCTTGCTGGGCTTCGGCTCACGTGTGTTCTATGGTGTAGGTAAGGGCAAGGGAAAGGTCGACCAACCATGAGTATGGAGAGCGTGAAGCGGGGTGTACATGTTCGGCCTGCCTGGCTGCCACGGCCAGGGGTAGTTTTGGGAGATGCTATGTATCATTCCAAATTTTGTCGTTTAGTCGACTTTAATCATATTTTTGAGTTGTAAATATTTCTAAATAGTATTTTGTGATCCCAAATGTATAATGCTTTACAATTTCAAAAGAGTGTTTACATTTTCGAATTTTATGACTTTTATTACAGTTTAGCCACACTTTTAACCTAAAACCTCGATTAGCGAGTTAATTGCACATTTTAAACTCACACAGTAACGACTCTAAGGAAGTAGGGTGTTACATCATTCCTTGTGTAGCTATATTCGCGAGGACAGGGCGGTCTGAGACCTTTGGGGGTCAATTTGAGACTTTGTCTAGTCTTCCTCTGAAGGTGAAAGACTTTCGTCAGGATGTGAACAACGCCACCATGGTGGCCTACAACCTGATCAGCAAGGGCCAGATGCTGGCTCTCAGGACTCGAGCTCCTCTTCCTATTATTCCTGAGCTCCCCCCTCTTCAAGAAGCTCTGCCAGCCAGTGAAGACATCGAGGAGGAAGAAGACGTGGCACAGCTGATGCGCAAAAGGCGAGCTCCTGAAGATAATCAGGGGCCTGATCCAGAGCGAGCTCCATCTGGGGCAGCAGCCGACCCCTCTGGCCAAGGTAACCCATATAGAGAGTTAGATCGGGTTGGTGCCAGTTTTAGGCTAGTTCGCTTCAATCCCAACCAGCTCGATAGTCACCACCCTACTGGCCCGGACCTAAACACAACACTCCTTCAGTGTGAGGACCATTTAGTGGTACGCTATGACCACAGCTACCCCCAAGATACCATTGTGGTTGACAATGTTAGGATTAATGCCCCAAAAGCATGTAAAGACATTTTATTGGTTTTAAATAAAAGTACATTTTTTTATATTTGAATGTTATAATTATTGTTTGAATTAATTATATGATAATATCAAGAAAATTTCCTATTCATTCATGGGAATATGATCTTGTATTAGTACAAGAGAATTAATATCATATATAATGAATAAAATAGTAAGTAACATATTAAAGTATGGAGTCTTTAATGAATGGTTACTAGTATAGTTTGCTAAGCATACGAGATGTAAGTAATCTAGATTCTGATTACTGATGTGGATAGACATCTTATTAAATGTGCTATATATAATAGAGATTATATATGACATGACCAGTGAGAATTAATTATCATTATAAACTTGTCATTTGACGTAAAGATTTAATTATTGTCATAATAGATGATCATTTGTAGATCACTCTAAATCCTGAGTATTTATGAACTCTTCTTTATGTTTATTGGATCTTTTGATTCACTCGTTAAGGTCTCTTAGAATAATGAGGCTAATGACTTTTGTTTAGGAGATTCGATATCATGGATGGCTGGGAACATGAATTACAATATTGGAATCCATGATTTCCTAACGGATCGAATATTGGTTCCCTTAAGGGTTGATTCTGGAAATGAATAGTTATTGAGCTCAAATTTATAATTAGATTATAGATTAATTATTCGCTAGTGAATTAATGGTGCTTAAGGATCAAGAGATAATTAGAAGGGTAAAATGGTAATTTTGACCAGCTCTAATTAACAAACCAATAATGGAGGACATAACTACATATATTGATTATATCAATAGACTACTAGAGAAAACTCTGTAAATATAATTCTATAAATACTTAGAGTGAAATTCCATATTTATAGTGGAGTAATCATGGAATTAATAAATAAGATTATTAGATTAAAGAGTTTAATTAATAATATAGTTTATTGGAGCTTCGTATTATAGGTCAATGGTCCCCAGATCACCTATGTCCTACATTTTCAAGGGTAAGGATGTCAAATGAAAGATTTATTAAGAGAAATGACTAAATTGCAAAGGAATTAATTTTCCAGGGCAAGGAAATAATTATTTGATAATTATGGGTCAATGATTAATTGTGAATTAATAATTACTTAACTATATAGTTTTTATTTTGAAAAACTATAGGTTAAAATTAATATTAATCTTGTTTGGATTAATATAAAGAGAGAAAATAATAAATATCTTATTTATAATATGATATTTATTTATTTAATTTAAAACTGATATTTTAAGATAAAATTAATTTTGAATTAACTGATATTTATGTTGGAATAAATTTCATGTCTTAAAAGTTGATTAAATAAATAAATGAGAAAATTAGGGCAACCCTAATAGGGCTGGACGACACACACTGTATAGTACAGTGTGTGGTGCCTAGCATCAGGGTTTTTATCCCTGATATTTGAATTTTGAATTTCAAATAAATTTGTTTAGTCAGTTATTTAATTATTCTTTTTTAAATATGATTTAAATAGATAATTAAATAAAAATATCTAATCAGTTTTAATTTGAATTATATTTTAATTAAATAAAGATTATTTAATTAGATTAAATATCTTTATAAATCTGATATACGTGATATTCAGAAGATGATGGTTAATCAGACTCTCTCTCTAAAAAGCGATAGTTTTCTCTAAACCTGAAAACTACTCTAAACTTTCTCTATGTCAAAACCCTCTAGATCTCATGTGTTGAATACATCTAGGAAGTCACATAAATCAACCTTTTAAATCCTACGTGCCCACAAACATCCTTGTGTGTTTGATAGGATTGGTTTGGAAGATCAGGGTGTGAGATCTTAGAACACTGGATAGGAAGATCGTTGATTTATACAAAAAGGCTCAAGGACACTTGATAGACTACAAGAGGTAATCCTTGATCTATTTGTATGTAATTTGATATTTATATATGTATATGATCCTGGCTGGTATTAATATTTATTAAAATGGGTCCATATATTCCACTGCGTACATTTGATTTGATCATTTAATACCGACAGACAACACTCTCAATTTTAGGTCCTCCATTTTTGAGGAGTATGGAACAAACCGTAGGACCTGGCCTTCCTTGTGTCAAGGTGTATATACCCCTGGTTTTAAGCAGTATGTAGATGAGTCCAGCCCCGAAGAAGGACCTCAACCCCCTAAGGCCCAAGAGGTAATAAGTTTAGATTCTCCCCCACCCCCGTTAATCAAAGAGTTAGAGGTTGTGCCTAGCCCAGTCCATAACCCCGAGCTGATCATAGTAGAATTCTCCCCTAACTCAGAGGGTAGGGTTCTTATTCTTACTTTGACTAATTATTTCTTATATTTGAACATTCTGCTCGTTCTTTTTCAGGCGAAGAGATGGAGCTGCAAGATGCCCCGAGTTTGAGGGGTGCTTTTAAGGTCGGCGGGGCCGGAGCTGGCCCTATGATGAAGAGGGCTAGACTAACAAAGAAACAAACTCCTACCGAGTCTCCAGTTAAAGACAAAAGTGCCAGCTCCCATGGAGTATCCAATTAAAGACAAAGGTGCTAGTTCCACCTGGGAGCAGCCTCAAAAGACTCTTGCCCCGCCCTTCGGTGACAACAGTCATGGTTCTCCAAGCTCCACCTCCTCTTCCTCGGCATGTACCTCCCTCAATTCCTCAAGTGATCCAAGGCGAGGCTCCCACCATCCAGATCCCAGTTAAACCACTCGACCTGGAAAGGATCCCCGAGGCGTTTCGGGGTACTGTGTATGAGATGGCGAGCCATATGGTTGGTCATGCCTACAGAGCCAATGCCAAAGACCTGAGGGCCATGCAGGAGCGTACTCATGATGTAACGCCTTGGATAACAAAGGTCGTTACACTGTGTGATTATAAAGGTGCAAAACTTGATAATCAAGTTATATTGTTGAAAACGTGACCCTAAAGTCGTAATTAGGTTAGGGTTAAAATATTTTGGTCATGACCAGAAAATTTCTCATTAAAATAAACATTTAATACATGGGATCCCAAAATAGGTTTTAAAGGACAATTTATAAAATTTCAAAGTTTATGTACAACCACTAGCCACCCAAATGGCAAAATAGACACTTTAGGTTCTCCTGTCCCCGAACCATCCCTCGACCATGGCGACCGATCAGCTGACTATTTACATTCTGCTCCAGAGCTCTTCAACTCAGGACTGGTCCACCTTGCCCTTGCCTTTACCTGCACCACGTATCACCCGTGAGCCAAGGCCCAACAAGAAAACCATAATGCAGAGCATAAACGATAATCAACAACCAGATAATTCACAAATCATCAATCAGATACCCAATGGGCCACATTATTCACATTATCAATGATATCAATCTGCAAACCAACATTCAATCATCCAGATAATGAACATGCCATAATTATCAGATTAATAACAATAAACATATCACACAATGTTCAGGGTCAACGCCCTTATGCCGCACCCTCTGATTGTCCCACTGACTCAGGCTCGCTTTGGCCGAGCTTAGTGATTATATACTTAACCTCAGCTATCGTGGCCGAGCCACGTCCTGTGTGCAAATATTAATTTCTACACTCTTAGGGAGTCTTCCTCATGTCCCCATGGCATAATACGATCATATGACATCACATACAAGTATAAGGAACTCTTAGTCCCAACATAACCACATAACCTGGTTAAGTTTTTCTTACCATTGATTCCGAGCGCTTTGGCTAATTAAAATTACACTCGAGCACGATCCCGATCCGAGCCCTAGTATACACCTAGTCACATTCCATAAAGTAGAACCATCATTAAATCTCAACTCCGTAACCCAACTAAGGGACCAATCCCAAGTTCTCGGGAAGCCCCATTCCACCAAACGGGGTGGTGGAATCGACCCCCGAGCCCCTAAGAAAAAACCCTAAGAAAAATACCCAAAACCCATTTCTGGAGGCAGCCAAAAGAAGGGCGCTACATCGCTACAGTCAGAGAGCCAGCCCCCCCAAAAACCAAGCATAGCGATGTACCGCTCCTATCTTAGCGCTACAGTGCTACAACCAGCACATGCAAAACTTCTGGGTTTTTCCTTCAAACTTTCCCGAGCCAAAGCTCCAAAGACCCATTCCAAACTTCAACTAAAGTCAAAATTGACCTTATAACTCACTATACCTCAACTAAAACAACCTAACAGCATAAAAAAATTGTCTACAAGAATCATCAAACATAGAAAACCAGAATTGAGGTTGAAGCTCAAGAACTTCATCTGAAACCAAAAAACTCAAATGATCAAGACCAGAAATTATTACCTTTAATGGGAGAATCTGACCCTAGGTTAATCTCAGTGCCCTTCCAACTTTTGTTCCTCCAATTCCCAAGCTAAAGTCCTTAAATTCCCATCCAAAATTCAAGTTCAGAAATCAACCTCAACAAAACTCAGAAATCTCAAAAACAACCTTAAACCTTACCTTAATTTGAGAATTAATTCCAGCTAACCCCTTCATTTACTTCAAGAATCAAAGTTCCAAGACTTAGCCTAGACTTTCTCTGAGTTCTCAGCTTCAAATTCACAAGAAAGGGAGAGAGAGATAACAATTCGTGAGAGAGAGAGAGAGATAGGTTTGGAGCTCTGTTTTCTTCCTTCTTTTTCTTTCCTTTCCTTTTCAGCTTCTACCCCTTTCTACAACTTCCACTAGAGTCTAAAATGAACAGAATACATCATTTATCCCATTTTAAAAATCAAAAGACCTTTTTCCCTCCCAATTAAATCCAAGTCTCTTAATCACTCTAAGGGCATTTTGGTTATTTGCTCCCAATTCCCGCTAATTCATCGAGTGTCCCTAACATTTACCACTTAAATCATGTCATCAAATTACTCACCAATTATTTTCCCCAATGTCAAATAGTCTCCAATATATTTCCCAAATTCCCATAAATACCCCCAGGCTCCCCCGAGCCGGGTGTAAATCCCCACCGTGACTATTTCACTAAACCGCTCACTAAGATCGCCTCGAGCCTTATGCTGCAAATACATCCACATAATAATGTGGTCTTAACAATTTATCAGAAATAATCATATTTATGCCCTCAACGGGCTAAAATTACAAATATGCCCCTAGAAGCTAAACAGGGCCTATATGCATACTAATACTCATAGTCATGCATTTCACATATCCATATATCATATAAGCATGCTTATCACATAATCATGCAATAAACCATATAAATCATACATAAAACAATTATGCCCTTCCGGCATACTAATCAAGGGCCTTAAGCCTTATTAGTGATTTTTGGGTCGTTACACATGAGGACGTCCTTAAATATGCTATGGGGATGAACCTCACTGTAAGTCCTTCTCATTCTTCTAACTTTTATTTTTTCTTTTCTCCTTAGTTTTTTTAAACTAATCTTGACTTGCCTTATCCTTTTGAAGTCTGTCCTGGACCAGCTCCGAGGAATTGCTCATGTTAAAGCTAGGGATGAGAAGCTCCGAGCTGCCCTGAGTGCCGCCCAAGAGGGCAAACAATCTACCAAAGCCGCCCTGGTTTCCTCCCAGGAGAGCGATGGGTCTACAAAGGCTGCCCTGACTACTTCTCAGGAAGGTGAGAGGATTGCCAAGAATCAGGTCGTAGAAGTGAGCCGTCGACTGGACCAACTGCAGACCGAGAATGAGGGGCTCAGAGAGAAACTTGATGAAGTCCAAAGCCAAAGAGAAAACTGCAGAGTCATCAACTCAAATGGAGGAGATGCTTTATAGTTGCTAGGCTTTCAACCAGGACGGGAAATTCTCCTTTATGAAACTAGAGTCATGGGAACCATATCTTACCAAGTTCAAGATTTGGTTCTCACAAGAACCCTCGGAGACCACCGAAGTTTCTGACGCTGTTGAGGGAGATGACGAGGAGGTGACCTCTTCTGTGCGAGTCGACGGACCCTAGTGATTTATTATTATTATTATTTTATCTTTATGCTTATGTAATTAAGTCCCTCAGGACCAAAACAATTGCCTTCGGGCTCAGGTCGAGGTTTTTTTCTGAGATAACAATATATTTTTGAATATATATCTAACTTGTGATCTATTTGGGTTCCCCTCAGTCTATTGTTCTCTCATGTTTGTGAATCCTTAGATTCTTGTACATTCGAAATCCTAGGGTTGTCTTTAGATTGGGATAGATTTTATCGATATCTTAGTTGTATCCAAGGTTTTGCTTGCTTAATTGCATCATAGCTGTTAAGAATCAAGTTGTGGACCTGGTTGTATCCAAGGGCTTTTAATAAGCTTAATAACATTGTACCTGTTAGGAAACAGACCTCAGACCTGGTCATATCCAGGGATTTTAGTAGGCTTAATAGCATTGTACCTGTTAGGAATCAGGCCTCAGACCCGGTTATATCCAGGGCCTTTTTATTTTTAGAAATTTCGAAAACCCAAGCTTTAAAAAGACGTTGAATAATCAATTTTTCCAAACTCTAAGTTTAAAAACTCTCTTCGATTATGTGCCCCCCAAGAACCAAAACTTATAAATGTTCAAGGTTGCTTTTACAAAGTGAGCCTGCGATAAATAAACGATAAAATTGATTACGTAATAATCCGACTGTTATTAAATTGAAATGACTTTTATAAATAAGCCTTACATAAGCAGTAATTCCGAAAACATTAAAGACAACAAAATTAAAGATAATAATTTTTTAGGTGCAGGGCATTCCAGGTCCGCGAGACTACTTCTCCACTTAGTCGGGCTAGCTTGAAAGTTCCTTCGCGCAGGATCTCCATGATCTAATATGGTCCTTCTGAGTTCGACCTTAACACACCATCCTTGGGATCTTTACTTGCTAAAAAAACCCTTCGGAGAACCAGATCGCCCAATCCAAGTCTGCGTCCTTTCACCTTCGAATTGAAATAATGAGTGATTTTATGTTGGTAATGGGGGAGCTGTAATTATGATGCCTCTCATTTTTCTTCGACTAGATCGAGGGATGCACTAAGTAGCTCATGGTTATGATCCTGATCAAAGGTCTTTTGTCTGTGGGTCGTCACCAGCGCCTCAATTGGGAGCATAGCCTCACTTCCAAAGGTCAAAGAAAAAGGAGTATGTCTCGTGGAGGTTCGATGTGAGGTCCGATAGGCCCAGAGTACCTGCGGGAGCTGCTCAGGCCATAATCCCTTGGCTTCATCTAATTGTTTCTTCAAGCTCGCCTTCAGGGTCTTGTTAATGGCCTCGACCTGCCCATTGGCCTGTGGGTATGCTACCAACGAGAAACTCTTGGTTATGCCATATTTTTCACAAAAATCTGTGAAGGGGTCAGACACAATCTTTTTTGGGAGCCCAAATCGACATATTATATCTTTTACAACAAAATTCAAGACTCTCTTCGAGGTGATGATTGCCAAAGGTTCTGCCTCTACCCACTTTGTAAAGTAATCGATGGTAACTATCGCATAAAGAACTCCTCCTTTTCCTGTCGGCAAAGAACCAATCAAATCAATTCCCCATCCTGCAAACGACCAAGGGGATGAGATCATGGTTAGCTCGACGAGAGTAGCTCAGGAAACTATGGCGAAGTGTTGGCATTTGTCACACTTATGTACATACGAGATCGAGTCCTTTGTTAGCGTGGGCGAAAAATAGCTTTGTCTCAGTACCTTTAGAGCTAGGTTTTGCCCCCCAGCATGGTCTTTGCATAATTCTTCGTGTATTTCTTGCAAAATAGTCTGCGCTTCCTCAGGTAGAACACATCGCAAGAGGGGCAGCAAATGCCCCCATCGATATAGGATCCCTTCAACCATAACATATCTCGGCGCTTGATACAGCAGCTTTCTCGCATCATTTCGATCGTCAGGTAGCTTTCCAGTTGCGAGGTAGTCCACTATGGGGGTCATCCAGATCGGTTTTATATCAATCATTCCGACATCAACCGTTTTTGCTGTTATACTCGGGTTTTCCAAGAATTCCACCAGAACTACATTCGGTGTATCTACCTCTTTGGTGGTAGCAAGACGAGCCAAAGCATCAGCGTTGGAATTCCACTTGCGGGGTACTTGCTCAATGGAACTAAACTCAAACTCAAACAATTTGCCCTTTACCTTAGCTAAGTAGGCCACCATCTTTATACCTCGAGCTTGGTATTCTCCCAATATCTGATTTACTATGAGCTGAGAATCACTATAACATTGGATGGCCTTTGCCCTTAGCTCTTTCACCACCCTTAGTCCTGCCAATAAGGCCTCATATTCGACTTTATTGTTGGATGCTTCAAATCCGAACCTAAGAGTTGTATGGAATCGATGCCCTTCAGGTGAGATTAAGATTATCCCAGCTCTCAATCCTTTTTCATTAGACGATTCATCAACGAAGATTTTCCATAATTCCTACACCAGCTCCCTTATCAGCTTGTTTTGAAAACCTGTGCACTCGGCCACAAAATTGGCAAGGGCTTGGCTCTTGATTGTTGTTAGTGGCATATAAAATATCTCGAACTAGCTGAGTTTGATGACCCATTTTAATAGACACCCTGACGTTTCAGATTTTTGCAAAACCTACCTTAAAGGTTGGTCGGTTAAGACGTGAATAGAATGGGACTGGAAGTATGGCCTAAGCTTCCTTGAAGCCAAAATGAGACAGAACGCGAGATTTTCTATCAATGGGTATCGTGATTCAGCTCCGAGAAGTCTCTTACTTACATAATATACAGGTTTTTGCGACCGATTTTCTTCTCGAACTAACACAGCACTGACTGCATTTTTTGTCACCAGGTCGTGAAATGCCTGTTCGCATTCTTCGATCAATTCAAACTTCTTGTTTCCTCTGAGCAAGTTGTAAAATGGGAGACACTTGTCACTGGATTTTGAAACGAAGCAGTTTAAGGCCGCCACCTTTCCACTTAGGCTTTGTACTTCCTTACGTGACCTAGGCGAAGGCATTTCTAACAACGACCTGATCTTTTCTAAATTCGCCTCTATCCCCCTTATGTTGAATATAAACCCCAAAAAATTTACCAATGAAACTCTGAAAGTGCACTTCTATGGATTCAACTTCATGTCTTATTTTCTCAATATGCCAAAAAATTCTTCTAGGTCGGATACATGGTTACTGCAGTCTTTGATTTAATGAGCATATCATTGACATACACCTCCATGTTTCTCCTGATATGGTTAGCTAACATTTTGTTGACTAACCGTTGGTATGTAGCATTAACATTTTTCAGCCCGAATAGCATAACTTTGCAGCAATATTCGTTATGCTTAGTCATGAAGCTGGTATACTCTTGTTTTGCTGGGTTCATCGTGATCTGGTTATATCCAGAATACACGTCCATGAAAGAAATGAGCTCGTGACTGGCTGTGGCATCTACCAATTGATCAATTCTTGGTAGTGGGAAACAGTCATTAGGACAAGCCTTGTTAAGATTGGAGATATCGATACAAGTTCTCCACTTCCCGTTTGGTTTCGGGACCAGCACCAGTTAGCAACCTAGGTCGGGTATTTTGCTTCCTTGATAAATCCTCATTTAAGTAGGCAAGCTACTTCTTCTTCTAATGCTTTAGATCTTACTGTCCCTAAAAACCTTCATTTTTGGGACTTTGCAGGCACATTCTTGTCCAGGTTCAAAGTATGCATTATTTTACTCAGATTGATTCCCACCATATCCTCATGTGACCAAGCGAAGACATCCAGGTTCTTCCTCAAAAATTTGACCAGCTCCTTCTTCCTTTCAGCTTCAAGATTTTTTTCCAACTTTAAAACTCTTGAAGGTACTTCTGGGTCGATATTTATTTCCCCGAGCTCTTATACTACTTTGAGCTCAGATCTATCTTTGCCTACTCGCGGATCAATGTCATCCTATTCTCAAGGTTCTTCAGTCCCACTGGTAACTTCCATTACCTGGGACTCCTATCCTACTTCACCTATAATCATCGCCTGCTGCCCGGGTTGTGATTTTCCATTCATAGTAATGTTGTATCATTCTCTAGCAGCGAGCTGGTCTCTTCTTATTGTGCATATCCTCGAGATTGAGGGGAACTTCATTGCCAGGTGTCAGATTGAGGCGATGGCCTCAAAATCCATCAACGTGGGTCATCCCAAAAATCACGTTATACGCAGCCGGACAATCGATTACCACAAACTCAAGTATTTTAGAAACAGTTCGTGCCTCTTCTCCCAGCGTAACCACCAGTCCGGTCGTCCCTATGGCTGTCCTCCCTTCACTTGAAAATTCGTACAGAGTCATTGAGGTCGCCTTTAGATCGGTTACGGACCATCCCATTTTCTCGAGGGTGGACCTGAAAAGCACATTTACTGAGCTTCCATTGTCTACCAGTATCCTTCGCACCCTTCGATTGGCGAGCTGCACAGTTATCACTAGCGAGTCATTATGCAGGAATTGAATGTGGTTGGCGTCCTCTTCTGTGAAAATGATTGGTTGTTTTTCCAACCGCTACTCCGAGACAAATTCCACACCGTTATGAGTTTTCAGCTCATTTATATACCTCTTTTGATCCCCGCTGCTCGTTCCCTCCAAATGAAGTCCTTTTACAATAGTAGTTATATCTCATCCTACTATTGGGGGAGGGTCAACTCGGTTTTGATCTATCTGAGCTCCAAGCTGACATGTCGGAGCTTCCGGAGCTAGATAAGAATTCAGCCCGGCAAGTTGATTGGGAGCAACCCGATTTCAGGCGTATTGGTCTAATGGTCCAGCCCGAATGAGAGTCTCAATCTAATCCTTCAGCTGTCAGCAATCATCGGTGTTATGACCGATGTCATTGTGGAATCGGCAAAACTTTGAGGGATTGCCCTCTGATGCCTTAAAGGTTGTTACTTCTTCCACGGGAGACAATTAGAATTTTCCAAGAAGATATGTTCCTGGGTGTCCATTCGGTTAGTGTAGGTCTCATAAACGAGCTTGAATTTCTCCACAGACTTGTTCTTCTTCGTACAGTTCTGGTCGCCCTCACCATTCCCTTATTGTTTCCCGCCTGGTTATTCTGGGTAACAGGTTGAGTCATAGCTACAACACTAGTCACCGCTCCAGCGGGTTGGATAGGGGCCTGGTTGGTTCATGTGACAGCAGATCGCACCTTTTCTGGGTTTTTCCACTCCTGAGCTCAAGCCAAGAACTCATCTACACTTTTAACTCATTTTCCCTGGAGTTCTTGCCATAGGTCGCCTCCCACCACGATTCTTGTCATCATTGCCATGAGCTTGGAGCTATCATCAGCGTCCCTAGCTCGTGCTCCAACATTGGCGAATCTGCTCAGATATGGCTTTAGGGATTCACCAGCTTGCTGCTTTACATTGGCCAATGAGTCCGCCTCTACACGAGATGCCTGTGAAGCTTAGAATGCTCTCTTAAACTCGGAAGAAAACTTCTTCCATGAGCTTATCAAATGTTTTTTGTACTTTTGAACCACTGGCTAGCAGGTCTGACCAGATTCACGGGGAACAGGATACACCTTAGATCGAACCCAACATCGTGGGCCATCATCATTGTATTGAACATCCCAAGGTGGTCGGATGGATCTGTGTTTCCATCAAATGTTGGTGTGTTCGGCATCCTGAAGCCAATAGGATATGTAGCTACTGCAATGTTTGGAGTGAAAGGTTCAAGCTTCTCATTAGAGTCACAATCATCAATCCCTTTTCCAAATAAGAGCTTTTTCATCTGCTCCTCCATCAAGGTTAGTCGCTCAAGGGTTAGGTCCTTGGTCTCTAGGTTAGTTGGGGATGTTAAACAGCTCCCATCCTATTGTATGCGTTTGATGGGTTGTTGTCCCTCCAAGCTTGAGCTTGGTTAGGTGGGATATTCCCATTGTCGCGTACGATAGATGGACCTCCCTCGTGTCAAGTATAGCTCATATCATCGTTGCGAATTGGATATCTTCTTTGCAAGTTCAAATGATCATGCAAGTCGGATTGTGGATTGTATCGAGGACTTTGTGCCGAGCTAAGATGATTTCTCAGGTCGCTCTCAGACCTGCCTCCATGTTGGCTCCCCGTCCAATAACTTCCATTTGCAAAACTTACAGCTCGCAGCTGAGATCAAGGACCTGGATTCTTTGAACGTGCCCATGGGGCGTAAGTGTCTACTGACGGGGGAGGATTTCTCCTACTATTCCCACGAGCTGGAGCATCTCGTTGTGGGCGTGGTGGTGTAGGATGTCTAACCGACGATGGCGGATGTCTTATCAGTGAGGCTATCCTCGTTCCATCAGGACGAACTGAATTTGCCGCCTTAGCTCTACCCCAATGTCACGAGTTCTCTGTGCCTAGGGTTCTACTCGTGACACATGTGGATTCACTGGGGCGTTTTGTCTCTATGAACTAGTCCCAGCTCGCCCTGGCGGGTTATTGTGGGCATTCCTGGGAATCTGTGCCGTAGGCACGGAGCTGGGGGTCACAGTTCTGACCGACCGACTCACATGCTGATGATGATTCATTTGGTGACCAATGGGCTGAGCACTTCGATGGTGTCGCTCTGAAAGTACAGATCTCAGAGTGGCGCTCCTGACAGAATGACTAGGTTTGGACTGGTTATTCCTGTGGGACTTATGAGACCTACTTTGCCTCTTTTCGACAATAACGTCTGTTGCAAGAGGGGGTAACCGAGCTACAACCTCCTTGATCTGTTTGTTTGTCCTTGGGAGATGGCTCCTTAATTGGGCATTCTCCATCTCGACGGTAGTCAAATATCCTGGATTAGGATTTGATTGAAGTGACATTGAACTCCCAGCGTCTTCTTGCCCCATCGGTTGCTACCCAGGACATTGTTGAACATCAGGGCCCCTTTCAGTGGGAACATCAGTATGATGGGGCTCCTGCCCACCAGGCTACTCCATTTCATTTTCATGCATTGATCGAGTAAGCACCATGATGGATGTCGAATGAAACTTGTAAAGCACTAATTTCCTCTCAACGAAAGCATCAAATTGTTGATGCGGGTTTTCACCAACAGTAGATTAAGAAATCTAAATAATGATATTAGTGCTTAATTGTAAACCGTAATGAAACAATAAGAACTCTTTCGTAGACAAACAACTTTTACGTAGTTCAGTGGTTAAAATCCACCTAGTCCACGAGACAGTATTATTGCTTTTCTCTCACAGTTTCTGCAGAGTTTCAGTAATACAAAAAGGTTGTCCTTTTCCCTGTCCATTATCCATAATATTTATAGGGGAATTTCCTGAACAGGTTTGGGTAACCGCGTGAATAAATATGGTATACATTTAATACTGATTATTCCCATTTACATTGGGATATGATTTGATAATAGAATAGAATATACTCCTGCTATCTCGGATAATAAATGATAAATATCTAATACAGCTTGGGCATTAATGAGCGTATAAAGAGCTTCCGAGTCTTTTAGGTCCCTTCAATATGCGTTTTGTTCAGGTTTCCACGAGCTAAATATCTCATCCGAGCTGGTGATCAAGATTATCTGACCCTTAGCTCGGATTAAGCTCAAAGCACCCAAAGGAGGATCTGGCCATTATAGGTCTCGAGCAGGATCGTTATCCTAAGAGGCGGCCTGATGCTATCATGAATGTCGTACTGCCAAATCTCAACTCGAGTTGCTCACATCATTATTAACCAGAGGTTCTACTTGACTGCCTTTTCACATATCCATCTGCCAGCTGTACCCCTAGCTCAGTGTTGCGTAAATTTAAGCAATTAAAATGTGCAAGTATACACAGTCGGCAACGAGTAATATAGTAGTAAGTGAATATCGTCTCCACAGGGATTTCAAATTAAACAAATGCAAAACCAACTAAATAACAATTTAAAAGTAAAAGAAAAAAGGAATTATGAGAATGAATGTAATATGGATCTGAAATTAAATGGTTGCAATTAATTCTAATTAAAATATAGCTAAGATGTCAGCAAAATTTAATTCGAGAAAAGTGTCTATGGACTAATGGATCTGAATGGCTATTTCCCCCTATGTTGATCTGCCCAGTTGTTATAGCAATCGTTCAGCAATTATGCACAGAGTTAACAGATTTCTAAATAAGCCAGTGAGATTTTTCCAAAACCCACTGAGGTAATTCCACAACGTAATTCAATACATTCCTATATTAAACCAGGTTGTAAAACAAGCAATTACACACCAAATCTCAGGTTATACAAGGTAGCAAAATATTCCTATTTCACTCACTAAGAACTACCTAAACATGGTATTCCTCTTGTATCATTCAAGTTAACTCCACTAGATAGATTCTTCCCAAAATCAGATCTAGCTAATTAAATTGTTAGTCACGGCCAGTAATTAACAATCATTTAACATTCATCCCACTTGAATGAACAAAGGCAAATTACTAAACTCATGCATTTCATTAATAAGTCATAACATAGGGTTCATAGCCATCCAAATCTCAAAATGATTAGTTCATGTCTAAACTGAAAATTACAATCCCATGTAAAAATAGTTCATCCATGGTAACAACAGTTCACAGATTAATCTAAATAAGAGTATACACTACAAAAGAGGGAATGTAGAAGAAAGAGAGAGTAGTAAAGTCTTGTGCTAAAACCCTCTTCCTTCCTAGTCGTGAGCTTCTTTGATCTTTCCCTTCCGTGTATCTCTCTGTTTTTCTCTCTTTTTCTCTGTACTCTCCTTGCTGAAAAATGATAGTCATCCACGTACTGTGTCCTCCACCCTTCTATTTCGGCTGTCCTCTCCTTCTTAGGGTACTGTCCTTTTCACCTTACCCTAATTAGAAAGCCCATTTCCATCTTTGGTCCATTACTCCTTGCCACCTCAGCCAGCTGACTTAATTCTTTAAATGGATGCCACATAGGCACTGAGATCAGTAAATAACTGCAGGTGGCTTTTGTCCACGTCAGTCTTCATTTTCCAGATTTGTTAACATTTTGGCCTACAGCATTCGAGCAGCAATTCCAACTTTCTGTCCCCTTTTTCTTTTGATTCCCTTGATTCCCTTGGTGAGTTTAAGGTTCCTTTCCTAGATAACAAAACACACATATTTACATAAATATTTACAATTACTACCAACAAATCACAAGACTCTTGAATTGACACACTAATTAGAAAATAAAGGTAAAAACTAAACAAACTTACAATTAACAACACCCTCATCACTCTTTTCAACCAAAAACAAGTTCAAAGTTCATAAAAATAACTCTAAATCATAGAGTTATCACACCCCAAACTTGGCATATTGCTCGTCCTCAAGTAATGAAAAACATAATCAAAATAAACTATACAAACACTAAGACA
Organism: Humulus lupulus; assembly: GCF_963169125.1. NCBI lineage: Eukaryota > Viridiplantae > Streptophyta > Magnoliopsida > Rosales > Cannabaceae > Humulus > Humulus lupulus. The sequence goes on from NC_084802.1 coordinate 246,699,758, forward strand.
ACAACAAACACAGATTTGTAAATGAGAGAGTACTGATCAATCAATCATAGCTTAGCGAAGAAAATGCTCTCAGAATTATGTGGAATGGAATGATATGATGGTAGTGAATATGCCTTGACTTTATATGTCTCAATCTCATTTTAAGTGCTATTGATATCACTAATGCCTCCCAAAAGTAACCCAATCACTAGAGTGTGCAAATGCTTCCCACCAACACCTTGAATTCCTCGAATAACTACCCTTGATCCTCAAGTTTAAAAATATCTGCTTCCATAGGTTGAATTAGTGCAACCCTCTCCACTAATGTAGTCTAGCTTTACCCCCTAGATCAAAAGGACTTTACTCGGCTTGCAGTGTAAGGCTTAGGTTAGGGTAGGATAAAAGATAATATTTCTAATGGCTTATAACCTAACCACCTCAACTTATCAAGAACCTCTCTTATTATAATTTTTTTTTTCTCAAGCTCTCACCCAAAATGTATTTTTTAACCCACAATGAATAATTTGATTTAGCTCTAATTCTCTTGCTATTTTTATTTCCAAATTCAACTAGAACAATAGAGAGAAGCCTCCAACATTTTCTGGGATAGGGGGTTGTACACCCCAAACTTAGCTTCAAAACTGCCTCTTTCTCTCTTTTTTTTTTTTGTTTTTTTTACTAAACTCATTGTAACAGTAAAGAGATATATATATAGCAAGATAAATATGAATATTTATGTGAGCTTATTCCCACACACCCCAAACTTAATTCCCATCATTGTCCCCAATGTGGCTAATAAATGAAACTTGGAATAGCTCACCACATGGCTAAAAACTAACCCCACTCACCCCAAACTTACTGCAAATAATTTGTTCTTGATAAATTTCAGCAGCTAGGTTTGGTTAATGAAAGTTAAAAATAACAATTTAAGCAGGGGGTTATCATTAATGATAGGTATTAAGAAAGAATAGGCAAATTAGCTCAACTAAGGGTGACTAAGGGGAATTAATATACAATGGGAAAGCTTGAAAGGCCCAAACGTCCAAGGATGGCCTAGATCATTTCTAAGTGGTAAAGCTAACTAGGATTTCGCCTCAAGGATTACACTAACCAATTCTAGAAGCTTAAACTTTCTCAAGATGTTGGTTATTCTAGAGATCCAAAGCATGGTGGGATAGCACGAGCACACAACTATTGAAAGAATCACTAATAGATGGCATTAAAGATAGCAATAGCACCTAAACTAGCATATTTAACACATAAAATCAGGGCATAACACAAATGGAGGAAGGTGGATGATATCATCATCGAGCGCTATGCTAAGCCAGACCAAACAACAGTATCTCTCAACCACAAATACAAACAACACACAATCACAGTTATTAAAGTTCAATGCTAAAACACAATTTAAACAACCTAAACTAAAAACACAATAAGAACAGTCACAAAACACAAAATAATAGAAATTAACAGAAAATAAAATAACAAGGAAAGGAAACCCCCTCTTTACTCGGAATCCTCGCCATGGGACTCCTCTCTTTCGTCAACAATGCCAGAAAACCTGTTTAATGGATTCAATAGCTGAGAATGGACCCAAAGCGTGAGTTACCCACGCTGGAAGAACACGGAACTTGCGCAGGTACTATGTGGGACAGAGAGGCGGAGCAGAGTCACGCCTGGTTAGGGTCGCTGGGCTCTATTGTCGGCCTGGTTGTGGGTTTGTGGTGGTTGGGAGGCTCGGAGGTGGTACTGGGTAGCGGCTGAGGGAAGAAGATGGAGGATGGGTTAATGGGTCTTGCGAGGCTGAGTTGGTCGGTCGGGGTCGACGGCTGGGTTGTGGTTCGTGGAGATGGTTCGGTGAGGGGCTGGTTGAGTGGGTCGTGGGTGGCGGCTGGAGAAAGTGGAGGGGGGAGAAGAAGCTGATGAAGAAAATAGAGGGCTGGGTTAGAATTTTGGGGTTATTTAATTTGTTAGGTAAAATAATCTATTTTAGCTCTTTCCCCCCCTTTTTTTATAAGGGCCTCAAACTTTCTCAGAAGAACATGCTCCCAGTTGATATAGCAACATTTTTTTCCTCCTGCGCCCTGATAAATGCTGAAGCAATGCTATAACAACTGGGACTTTCCAGCTTTTTGGAAATTCTCTGTCTTATAACCGAGCTTGTCCAACTTCCCATATTACAGCTTCCTTTCTTCCCCCTGCAATAAATCATTACAAACACCAGCAAACACACTTAGTAACCTCAAGAAAACACAAGTATATGTATTTATATATATATATATATTTTGCTTTTCTTTTTACAAGGGGTGGTACACCCCAAACTTAATTACATATATTATTTATTCACAATCTGTCTCTTTCACTCATGGGTTGCCCAAGTGTGATACATTAAATACATGGCAGCTCATAGTCCTTCTCCTTCAAGCATCCTTCAAAATGATGGAGGTCTTTGCTCTATCGACCTCCCCTCCAAGGCAGTGCTTAAGTTGCTGGCCATTCACTTTAAACTCTCTTCCTGAAATTTCATCACACAAGTCCAATGCACCACAAGGAAAGACTTTAATTATCAAGAATGAATCAGACAAACTTGATGCTAGCTGTCTGGAACTTGCTTTCATTTTAGAATTAGAGAAATACACCCGCTGCCCCACTTCAAACCTTTGGGAATGAGCTTTCCTACCACACTTCTTTTTCTTCTTTCTACGTGGCTCTTGCAAATGAGACGATGCCTTGTTTATACTTGCCCCTAGCTCATTGTTGCTCTCAAATTCTTTAAGAGATAGCCTCATCCTCACTTTCTTGCTATACCTTGTGGGTACCTCTTCCTCCATATTAGAGTTCTTGACAGTGATGGCCAAACAATCTCCTACTTCATCTGGAGAACGTATAGGATTGAATACCTTGAAAGTTACCTGTTCTTCTTGAGCTCTCATTGTGAGCTCCCCTTTTTCCACGTCAATCAAGGTCCTTCCAGTAGCTAGAAATGGCCTACCCAAGATAATGGGAACATCTCTATCCACTTCATAATCAAGAATGATGAAATCGGCCGGAAAAATGAACTTATCAACTTGCACTAGAACATCTTCAATTTTTCCTTCCGGGTGTGCCATAGAAAGATCTGCCAATTGCAAAGTGACTGTAGTTGGCCTCACTTCTCCAATTCCCAACTTCTTAAAAATAGACATAGGCATCAAGTTAATACTAGCTCCCAAGTCACATAAAGCTCTACCCACATCTCTTCCACCAATAGAGCAAGGAATTGTAAAGCTACCCGGATCCTTCAACTTAGGAGGAATTTTACTCTTCAACATGGCACTACAGCCTTTCGTCAAGGCCACCATTTCAAACTCACCAAGTCTCCTTTTCTTAGTCCAAATGTCCTTCAAAAACTTTACATAATTTGGCATTTTCTCCAAGGCCTCCACTAGTGGTATATTGATATGGAGTTGCTTCAAAACGTCTAAAAACCTTCGGAATTGGCCATCTTGTTGCTGTTTTTGAAATCTTTGAGGAAATGGTGGAGGTGGCTTGCTCAAACACTTTTCTACCGCAGATTGCTGAATTGATGCTGTAGCATTCTGGGTAAATTCAGCAGCTGAACTTGCTGAGTTTTCCCTCTTTTCTTCACCAATTTGGATTGAAGTGGGCTCATTTTTTCGCTTATCTTTCTCCTCATTTAACTCCAGATTTTTCCCACTCCTCAAAGTCACCACTTTGCACTGCTCTTTGCCATCCCTCCTTGGATTTTCGGTGTCACTAGGCAAGGAACCTTGGGGTCGATTTTTCAAGTCATTAGCTAAATGCCCCAATTGAATTTCCAAATTCCGAAGAGAAGCTGCCTGGCTTTGAATTACAGCGTCATTCTTGGCCATATAATCTCTCATTAAATTCTCCAAAGAACTTGTTTGAGAGCCTTGAGGTTGGTGTGGTTGTTGAGGTCTTGGTTGTTGAGAAAATCTCGGTGGATATGACTGTTTTTCTTGTGTTGGTGCTCCACTTGAACTTGCTACTTGACCCCCCCATGAAAGATTTGGATGATGCCTCCAAGATGGATTTTAAGTGTTAGAATATGGGTTGTTGTTGCGGTTGGAGTTTTGATTACCCACATAGAAGACCGAAGCTGGATTTGAAGGGCAATTCTCAAAAGTATGCCCGTCCCCACAATACACACATGATACTTCTGCACTTTGAATGGCAGCAGCTGGCTGTACATTTCCTCCCATACTCATGTTCTTTAAAATGTTGGTCATTGAGGCCATTTGAGCGGTTAGAGCATCTACTTCAAGAACACCCGCTACTTTTTGGCTTGTAGGAGCTCTAGTATTTGACCATTGGTAGTTGTTACTTGCAATCCTTTCCAAAATCTCAAATGCTTCGTTGTAAGACTTGGAAAGAATGGCTCCATTGGCTGAAGCGTCCAAGACCATTCGAGAGGCTGCATTGAGACCATTGTAGAATGTCTCCATTTGTATACAATGTGGGATACCGTGGTGTGGACATTTTCTTAAAAGCTCTTTGAATCTTTCCCACGCGTCACTAGTGGACTCATCTTCCAGCTGCTGAATCGACATGATTTCACTTCTAAACTTTGCATTTCTGGTGGGAGGGAAGTACTTTCTTAGAAATTTCTCAGCCAAGTCATTCCAATTTGTAACAGAATCGGGAGGAAGGGTGTTGAGCCATGATCTAGCTCGGTCCCTTAAAGAGAACGGGAATAACTTCAGCCTCAATGCCTCTTCACTTACTCCTTGTAGCTTGAAAGAATCGCTCACCTCCAAAAATGAGCGAAGATGGAGATGAGGATCTTCCGTTGGCATCCCACTAAATTGCCCCACGGTTTGGAGCATTTGAAACATGACCGGTTTGAGCTCAAACTGGGGTGCTTGTATTTCGGGCCTCACAATGCCTGGATTGAGCTCATTAAACATGGGGGCAGCGTATTCCCTTATTGCTCTGGCTCTATCATCCGCCAAAACAATAGGATTAACTATGTTCTGGGCACCCCCTTCGTCGTCAACATGTTCAGCCATAGTGCAGCGACTTTTAGCCTTTTGTGCCTTTCTCCTTTTTCTGAAAGTGCGTTCAATTTCAGGGTCAATAGGAGCAAGTTCAAAGTCTTCTTGTCTGTTCATGCACTAGATGAAACCTGAAAATACACAGCCCAAACAAGCAGACTTAAAAACAAACAGAAATAAATTGCAAACTAGTTGATAATACAAAATTTTAATTTTCAATCCCCGGCAACGGCGCCAAAAACTTGTTGCGTAATTTTAAGCAAATAAAATGTGCAAGTGTACACAATCGGCAACAAGTAATATAGTGGTAAATTGAGTATCGTCTCCACAGGGATTGCAAAATCAAGCAAATGTAAAACCAACTACTCAACAATTTAAAATTAAAGGAAGAAATTATGAGAATGATTGTACTATCAATCTGAAATTAAATGGTTGCAATTAATTCTAATTAAAATATAGCTAAGATGTCAGCAAAATTTAGTTAGAGAAAAGTGTCTATGGACTAATGGATCTGAATGGCTATTTCCCCCTATGTTGATCTGCCCAGTTGTTATAGCAATCGTTCAGCAATTATGCACAGAGTTAACAGATTTCTAAATAAGCCAGTGAGATTTTTCCAAAACCCACTGAGGTAATTCCACAGCGTAATTCAATACATTCCTATATTAAACCAGGTTGTAAAACAAGCAATTACACACCAAATCTCAGGTTATACAAGGTAGCAAAATATTCCTATTTCACTCACTAAGAACTACCTAAACATGGTATTCCTCTAGTATCATTCAAGTTAACTCCACTAGATAGATTCTTCCCAAAATCAGATCTAGCTAATTAAATTGTTAGTCATGGTCAGTAATTAACAATCATTTAACATTCATCTCACTTGAATGATCAAAGGCAAATTACTAAACTCATGCATTTCATTAATAAGTCATAACATAGGGTTCATAGCCATCCAAATCTCAAAATGATTAGTTCATGTCTAAACTGAAAATTACAATCCCATGTAAAAATAGTTCATCCATGGTAACAACAGTTCACAGATTAATCTAAATAAGAGTATACACTACAAAAGAGGGAATGTAGAAGAAAGAGAGAGTAGTAAAGTCTTGTGCTAAAACCCTCTTCCTTCCTAGCCGTGAGCTTCTTTGATCTTTCCCTTCCGTGTATCTCTCTGTTTTTCTCTCTTTTTCTCTGTACTCTCCTTGCTGAAAAATGATAGTCATCCACGTACTGTGTCCTCCACCCTTCTATTTCGGCTGTCCTCTCCTTCTTAGGGTACTGTCCTTTTCACCTTACCCTAATTAGAAAGCCCATTTCCATCTTTGGTCCATTACTCCTTGCCACCTCAGCCAGCTGACTTAATTCTTTAAATGGATGCCACATAGGCGCTGAGATCAGTAAATAACTGCAGCTGGCTTTTGTCCACGTCAGTCTTCATTTTCCAGATTTGTTAACATTTTGGCCTACAACATTCGAGCAGCAATTCCAACTTTCTGTCCCCTTTTTCTTTTAATTCCCTTGATTCCCTTGGCAAGTTTAAGGTTCCTTTCCTAGATAACAAAACACACATATTTACTTAAATATTTACAATTACTACCAACAAATCACAAGACTCTTGAATTGACACACTAATTAGAAAATAAAGGTAAAAACTAAACAAACTTACAATTAACAACACCCTCATCACTCTTTTCAACCAAAAACAAGTTCAAAGTTCATAAAAATAACTCCAAATCATAGAGTTATCACTCAGTGATTAAACTTGTGCTAATTTTTAGGGTACAACAATGGTATATAATGTAGTTACATGGGACCTCCCACAAATTTTCAAGAAATTCTAGATAATTTAGGATATTGAAATAAGGATTTAAATAGCTTATTGCATGCGTGCTTGTTTTATACGCGTGTGCAATAGGTTGTTTGAATCCTGATTTCGACATCCTAAATTATCAAGAATATTCTTAAAAATTGTGGGAGGTCTCATGCAACTACATTACACACCATCATATAAAAACAATGGAGTTGCAACTTATTCATGTACCAAAAATACTTATGGCAGTGAGTAAAAACAATCACTACTATAGTGGAACCTTATATATATATATATATATGTATATATTATAAATGTGAGTTTAATGGAAATCATTGTTTTCCATTAGATTAAACACATTTTTTTATTGTTTTATAACACGTTAGTTTTAAAGCTATCTAAATAAGATAAATAAATTTAAAATAAAAGCATGTAAATAAGGTAAATAAATTAAAAGAATAAAATAAAAAGTAATAAATGATCCATAATAATTTCTCATCACATATTTTAAAATTTCATATTAAAGTATTTAAATTACTCTATCAATTAATATGTTTTCAAAATTATAACTGAAAATTATTTATGTACTTAAATTTATTGTTTTCTTTATTTTATTAATTATTTATTTTGTTATTTAACATATTTTGTTTATCCAAATAACAAATGTATATGTAATGTAATAGTGAAATAATATATAAATATATATTTTTTTATTTTGCCGTTTAATTTTTTTAATGAGAAATTACTTATTTTAATTGCTCTAGTCATTAATTAAATAATATATATAAATTTTTGTTGGCTTTAATTTTTTTTAAACAAAATAATTAAAATTTGATCAAATAGACTTTTTAAATTTATAATTTTAATTTAGAATGTTTTTAATATTTTATTATATTAAAATTCATAGGTTTTTTTTCTAAAAAATTTAGAAAAAAAGATATTTAATTTTAAAACTAGAATGACTAATATCTTTATATATAAAAAATATGCATCTAACAAATTCTTGATTTAACAAGGGTTTTTTTTTAAAAAAAAAAGACTTTAGACAATATTTTGTTTTAATTTATTTTTAATATGTTTCTATCATTCGTTTAAAAAAAATTTGAAAGTGAAAAAAATTCTATTTTCAAAATTTAAAAAATTTTAATTAAAATTTTTAAAAATAATAAATAAAAATAAAGTTACAAAACATTATTTTATGTTTAATTGTCAAATTTTTAATTAATTAAATAAAAAATTATTTTTTTAAGTGTTACCAAACACACCATTAATTTTAGTTAATGCTTTATTATTGAACTGTAATAATTTAATAGTTGACTAAAAATATTTAATGAGGATTAATAGTAACCTAAAGCTAACCTGATTGTATAGCATTTATTTCTAATATTTTATTTCACTTCATGTCACTTTTATTATGTTATTTTATTACAAGGAATAAAAAGTTAGTTTTTCTAGAAATATAAGTTTTAGTTTAATTTATTAATAAGGTTTTCAATATATTTTATTAAATCATCATTCTCATTTATTTAGATTTATTCAACCATATATTTTAAGACATACACTATTTCGATCGTGTACATGCAGACTTAACATCACAATTACAAATAATAATAATAATAATAATAATAATAATAATAATAATAATAATAGAAATTTTCAACAAATTATTCTTAAATTAAATTCACATAATTATTATTTTAATATATTGTTAATTTAATTTTACATTTAGAAATATATTTTTAATTCTAAAATTATAATTTAAAAATAAAAAGTTTTATATCGATGACCTCTTAAAACCTTTTATAATAGGTCAATAAAATTATAACTATGGTGGTGATGTTATTATTGAAAACTCATATATATATATATATTAGATAAATTTTACTTATTTTTTATTTAAAAAATATATTAATTATTTTTATTATGTTTTTTTAATTCTCATATAAATTTTAAATAAACAAACAATGTTATATATATTGTAAAAGATATTTTTGACCTTTTTTTTTTTCTTCTCTTCTTCAAATCAACCCCTCATTTCATATTGTTAAACAAAAAAAAAAAAATAGTTACCAAACATATTTTTATTTTTTACCAAAAACAACCAATATAACCAACAAAAAATAAAAATAATATTTCTATATTTGTGTTTAAAAAATTCAAAAATAAAAATTTTACCAAAAACAACCAATGTAACCAACAATGGGTATATTATTGACATAACCATTAATTACTCACTATATATATATATAAATATAATAATTTTGAGATTTTTTTACTGATCTATAAAATATGTATGTGTATGTGAATATATATGTATTATTTTTATATTATTAGCTTTTTTTTTTTTTTTTTATAATTGGCTAATGTAAAGTATGATTATTTTTACTTAGTTAGTTATGATTAATGTTTGTAAGTTTTTAGTTTTATTATTCTCCATACTATTATTACTTGATAATATATATAAATATATATTAGATGAGAAAATTAATAAATAATAATGTAGAAGGGTGAAGAAAAAAGTCTTATTTTAATATTTATTCTTAAAGGATAGTTTTGTACTTATTAAAAATTTGAAAAATGTGTAAAAATATATTTTTATAATTTAAAAATTTATAGGGTGTTTATTTAGAAAGTGAGTGAGGTGAGAAAAAATGATGTGTGTGAATAGAAGCACTCTTACCAAAAATAATACCTATGAAAGTTAGTTAACAACTACTACTCATTTACCCATTTAATTAATCAAATAAAAATCAGATTTGGTTTAAGTTAAGTGCAAGAAAAATAAAAATTGACACAATCATTTCTAGATGGTTCAACTACGATTTCTCACATCCTACTCCATGTGACCTAGTCTAGAGGTGAAACAAATCTACTAAAAATGCTCAAAGTTGTTACAAGTTACAAAACAATTTAAACCTTCCTTTTAATTTGTTTTACAAACAACAAATAACTCCTTATATTTTGTGAAGATCTTCATGCAACCAGCCTCCCACTGGTTTTGAATGTTGCTAGACTCCCTCCAACTACTGCTCAAGCTCCCCTTGAGACTCAGCTTGAACTCCCTTCAAGCTTTTCACCAAAAAATTGCAATAAGAATGGCGAAGAATCACCAAAACTCCATGGGCAATGAACAATGAAGCACTAAATGCTTCAGGCCATTTTCAAAGAATGTTTCTTGGAGAAGACACTTTTCAGCTGCTAAAAAAGGTAAGGGAAACACGGACAAAATGAATATATATGCTAGGGTTCAAAATAGAAAAGTCAACTAAGCAAGTCATGTGCTGAAATAGAAATCACGTGCTACTGGGCTTTCAGTGTTATAACATGAAAACAATGTTTAAACATGAAAAACAATGCATGACAAAAATAACACTTACAACCTAATTCCAATTCTAGGATGATTTTCCAAATACAGTCTTATGTTTATGGTATGTATATTAATGAGATTAGAGAATGGATAATGGTATGATCAGCCCATTTACTTACTCAAATCATTCAGGAATGAAATGGATAACGGGCATGATTACCCCCATTTATCTATGATATTTGGGAATGGAAAATGAGCATGATTTGGATAGCAAGCATGTCACCATTAACTTATTATTTTTTTAATGTTAAATTAGTTATGTATATCTTGGTGCCCATATAAATCTTGACATATTTTTTGTACCAAATTATTTTGGCTTTGTTGACGCGGTTCTTCGCCAACAGGTAATTAAGAAAAGAAAGAGAAAGGGATTAGTGCTTATGTTGAACCGAAATAGATGAATGATCTTTGAAATGGAATGGTGACACAAAATACATTTTTAGGTGGTTCAAAGGTTAGAATCCTTCTACTCCACCAGTCAGTATTATTGCTATATACTGGGTATTCTTTTACAGGGTATTTCTTACGATATTGAATCCAACCCTTTGCAACTCCCAGGGTCTCCACATTTATAGGAGAAGGCACCTGGGAGTTGGTAAGAAGGTCATCCCGTGACTTTCTTACCTATCATGTCAACTCTGTGACATTCATGATTAATTCCTAAACCTGACACATAAGTGTGGTCAAATCAATAGGTAAGGGGATAATGGGCCACACGGCCCAACCCAGTGGTGGGTGTCTGAATACGCACGTTCATGCTGCGTGTCCAAGAAGTCAGGGATATATCAGACACGTGATGTCTGATATATGCACCTTTACCTTGCGTGGTTGACTTTACAAAAGGTCACAGCTTCAACTCTAGCTCGTACCACGAGCTGGATGCTTACCTCGACTTGCGGCATTCAGAGTCTAGACTCAGTCCTTAAGCAATCTTGGCGAACCCTTGTGTTACCTCGAGCTAAGGAGGTAGGATCCTATGATGGCAGCTTCGGTCTTGGGGATGTCCACGTGGTAGTCATGATTAGGCCGTATCTCAGCTCGTTAATCAGCCCGTGGGAAAATCAGGGCGTACATCTGCCCCCCAAGCCTCTGCTCGTGGTACACGACGTCGTGTAGGGCCATAGTAGGGGCTTTTAGGCTTCCCCATGAACTCTTCATATTCCACATTCTACGCAGGCGCCGAATACGTGGAACATCGTGGTTGGTGACGGTACGTCTTCCGAGAACCGCATTTAATGGCCTAGCCTATGCCCAGCCGTCGTTTTGTATTTCGAGTGGAGGGCCTTGGATCCCACATTCAGGGCAATCCAACGGTCCTCCCCACGTGGCCCTTCATGTATATAAAAGGGGTGGCCACCTTACGCATGGGCCACCCGTTCATTTGAAATTTTCCAGAAATTTTTCTCTTATTCTCGCTCTCAAAAATCCCCCCTTTTTCTCTTTCCGGTTACCATCTTCGACGTTCCAGAAACTCAGGTGCAAGGGCTCCTTCGAAGCTTTGGAACCAATAGCTCCGACGAAGCCCCACCCCAGGCGATTCCTTCATCCTCTTCTCAACCAAAACACTCAGTAAGCCTTCTGACCGTGCATGTGTTGAAATTATTTTTCACTGTAGCTTAGGTAAATATTTACTGTAGCCGCATGCAAGGGTTTGCTGGTTTTTTGTGGGCATGAAGGGTGAAAGCCTTTTAGGTTAGGGTATCGTTTGTAGTAGAAAATCCTTTAAGAACACGGTTTATAGGACACATTTTCTGGGGAAAATTTATGGGTAGGATTTTTGGGATACTATTTCAAAATATCCAGTATTTTGGGTGCAAAACCGGATAGCTTAGGGGACACGCTTCACAGGCTGTTTTGCCTTTCTTGCCTATTGGAACTTTCCTCCAAGGCAAAATTCTAACCTGACCCTCCTGACACACGAATTCCGAGTAATCGGGGATCTGTTGGGAGCACAGGCACGTGTCATGGAACCGCGTGGTCTCATTCTCCACGAGCTGGGCTTACCCCAGCTCGTGTCAAGGAAACAGATTGTTCTCCATTTTTAAGTCGCCTTCTTCTAAAATTTCTTCTTTTTGTTCGCTAGGCGACCAGATGGGACCCAAGAAGAATGCTCCCAAGAAGCTTGTAGGCAGCTCGTCCTCCTGCCAAGATAAAGGAAAGGAGGTGATGGCCGAATCCTCGATCCCCAACTTCGGGCCAGCAGTGGAACAGGAGCCCAAGGTGGCTCCTGATGCGTTCTTTGAGGCAGAGAGGATCGTCTCAAAGATCACTGACCAGGCGAGGGTCAACAAAATATTCCTCTCCCATAACATCGGGCTGGGGAGTGGATCCATGGTTGCTCGTCCTCCTTTAGAAGGCGAGCGGAGCCGTGGGCCGCTTGATGAGGCGTTCTCGGCCTGGAGCGACGAGCACTTCAAGGCGGGGGCCTTCCTTCTGCTGGATCAGTATTTCGCTGATTTCCTCAATTATGTGAGGTTGGCCCCATTCCAGCTCCCTCCCAACTCTTATCGTTTGTTGGCAGGGTTGAGATACTTGTTCCTGAAACAGGAGTGGGAGGTCCCCACTCCTGCGGACATCCTGTACTTCTTCTGCCTCAAGGCCAGCCTGGAGCAGCAGGGGCGAGGTGATGGGTTTTATTACTTAACCCGGTTCCCCAACACGGCTGCGGTCATCGAGCTGCCCAGCCACCCCAACGACTTCAAAGATCAATTCTTTATGTCGACGGGGTTCCGAAACTGCGAGCTCCACTACTTCAATCGTCCTTGTAAGTGATTTTCAACCTTAGCTCATAAGTTAAGTACCATTTAGCTCCTCCTGTATCCCTTTCTGACATAGATTAATTCTGCAGCTATCTTCGCGAGGATAGAGAAATCTGTGACCCTCGGGGCCCAGTACGAGACACTAGCGGGCTTGCCCCCCAGTGAAAAGGATTATCGTCTGCTCATGACAGACAAGACGATGGTGGCCTGTAAGCTGATCTTCCCAAATCAGACTCTGAACCTAAGGAGGCTCCGGGCGCTTCCCCCAGCTCGTGACACCAGGCCTATCATCGTGGAGGAGGTCGTGGGGGATGAAGATGAGGAGGATGAAGTGCTCCTCGTGAGGACGAGGAAGAGGGCGCTGGAGGTCGCCCAAAGAACGGACGAGGAGAGGATCCGTTCCGGAGCAGCTGCGGGTCCTTCTAGCCAAGGTAACCCTTATATGTTTAGGAATTTAGATAGGGCCACTGCTAAGCCCCGGCTAGCTAGGTATAATCCCAAATAGATCGTCCAACGCCACCGACGTGATCCGGACCTGGATACAACCCTGCTCCACTGTGTCGACCAGCTCGTGCTGGATTACCAAGATAGTCGCCCTAGGGGTACCGTAGTCGTAGATAACACCCTAGCCTTTAGGTCGATCCTTTTTTAGGAGTATGGGACCAACCTTCGGTCATGGCCATCACTCCGGAGGGGTGCCGTAGCTCCAGGACTTAGGCAATATGTAGAAGAGTCTAGTCCTGAGCCGGCCTTGGATCCAGAACCCGCGTCAGCTCGAGAAGTGATTGTCTTAGATTCCCCCGAAGAAGCTCCGGGGCCGATGGTCGTGACCGTAGACTCTTCCTCTAGCTCGGAGGGTAGGATTCCCCTTTAGTACATAAATATACTTGAATTTTGCATTTTTTCTTTTCTTTCCTTTGTTTTTGTATGACTGCTAACTTCTGTACTAACCATATCTTTGTTTTGACAGAAGAGATGTCTCAATCCGGGGGACAAAGTTTGCGGGCTGCGCTCATTGGGTGGAACTCCTCAGCTGGGGCCTCTGGGCCCAAAATGAAGAAGCTCCGGACGCTGAAGAAAGCCGCCGGGACCCCAACTAAGTCTCCTGCCAAGGAGAAAGAGTAGCCCCCAGCCGCTCAGGTCGTGGGAGCTGTTCCTCCTACTGCAGGGGGGAGCAGCATGCCCCCACCCCCTCCGCGAGCTTCGGCCTTCATCCAGGACACAGGGGTGGAGCTCGGGACTCCGGCAAGTTCAACCTCCGAGGTGCGCATCCCGGTTGACCCCCAGGACCTGGAGAAGATTCCAGAGGCCTTCCGGGGGACGGTGTACGAGACGGCGAACTACGCCGTCAGCCACATTTACAAGTTCAATGAGAAGGAGCTCAGGGCCATCGAAACAAGGAGCCCGGTGGGCGTGCTGGAGTCTTCACTGGGCATGGCCCTAACGGTAAGTTGACCTTACCCTTTATGGTTTTTAATTATCATGCCTTGCCCTGTTTTTCCTTTCTCCTTTTTTTTTCTAAGGCAGTTGCCTCTCCGTTTTTGCAAAGCGCCGTTGCCCTCCATCGGAGCATAGCTAGGACCAAGGCCCAGCTCGAAGATATGCGGGGCGAGCATCAGGTGGTTAAGAACGCCCTGGCGGCCACGCAGGCCGAGCTGGAAGAAACCCGTCCCAAGCTTCAGGAGGTCGAGGCAACCAAGGCCGCCCTTGCCGCCGCGCGGGCGGAGCTAGACACCGCGAAGGCTGGGGCCGAGGAGGCCAAGGCCGCCCTTGCCGCTGCACGGGCGGAGCTGGATACAGCGAAGACTGGGGCCAAAACCGCCCTGGAAGCTGAGCAGGCAGCCTCCGGCACCGCCCTGGAGGACATGCTCTACAACTGCTAGGCCTACAACCTGGACGGCGACTTCTCCTTCTTGGCGACGGACGTTTGGGAGCCTTTGCTGGAGGGATTTAAAGCTCGCCTCGAGAAAGAGGCACCTTCCGAGGCCGGGGAAACCTCCAGTGCAGCTGAGCAGGAGGGCGAGACGACGACCTCCATGGGGCAGCCTGGCGGAGCTTAGGGCCTTCCTTTTTTGCTCCCACTCCTTTATATTTATTATTTTTTTGTGTGACTTTTGCACGAGGTGTTTCCACCTCGAGACAATTCTCTTATCAATTTTATTTTTAATTGACTTATTTCCTTGTCTTTGCGCACTTTAGTTACTATTTTGGAAAAACTTAGTTCGCGTTAATTTTTATCAATATCTCATGCTCTTTAGGAAGAACAACAATCAATCGATTTAAATTAACTTCCAAGTTTTATGACCTGGTTATATCCAGGAACTTAATTTGAAAACTTAGTTCGTGTTAACTTTTATCAATATCTCGTGCTCTTTAAGAAAAGCAACAATCAATCGATTTAAATTAACTTCTAAGCCTTTTAAGGCGACCTGGTTATATCCAGGTACCATATGCCCCCCAAGTAACTAGGAAAGGGTCTTTCATGGTTACTTAAGATTACACTCGTAAATATGTACAATCATAAATGAAAAAGTTAATTCTCATTACGCAATACATAAAAAATGACCTTTTTGGCCTTACAAGGGTATCATTGATAATATCTCTTCAAATGGATGGCGTTCCAAGTCCGTGGGACTACCCCTCCATCAAGCCGAGCTAATTTATAAGTTCCCTCTTTGATGACCTCGATGACTTGATATGGTCCTTCCCAGTTTGGTCCCAATACTCCATCTTTGGGATCCTTCCTGGCTAAGAAAACTCTTTTGAGGATGAGGTCGCCAACGCTGAAGGCGTGCTTTTTGACTTTTGAGTTGAAATAGCGAGTGATCTTCTGCTGATAATGGGCGAGCTGAAGTTGCGAATCTTCTCGTCTTTCATCAACCAAGTCAAGGGAAGTGCAAAGAAGCTTGTGGTTGTGATCCTGGTCGTATGACTGGACCCTATGCGAAAGTACCTTAATCTCCACGGGGATGACTGCCTCACTCCCAAAGGTCAAGGAAAAAGGAGTATGACCCGTAGGAGTCCGATACGAGGTCCGGTATGCCCAGAGAACTTGGGGGAGCTGTTCTGGCCAAACCCCCTTCGCTTCGTCTAGTCTCTTCTTGAGGCTCGCCTTTAGAGTCTTGTTGACGGCCTCGACCTGGCCATTCGCCTGAGGATAGGCCACGGAGGAGAAAATTTTCACAATTCTGTATTTCTCACAAAACTCGGTGAACAGGTCGCTGTCGAACTGAGTCCCATTGTCGGAAACAATCTTCTTGGGCAGCCTGAATCGGCAGATAATGCTCTTAACCACGAAGTCAAGGAATTTTTTGGAAGTTATCATTGCTAAAGGTTCTGCCTCAGCCCACATCGTAAAGTAGTCGATGGCCACCACGGCGTAGCGGACCCCGCCTTTTCTAGTAGGGAGGGCGCCAACTAAGTCGATTCCCCAAACTGCAAACGGCCATGGGGAAGAGATCATCTTCAGCTCGACTGGGGGAGCTCGGGCAACTGAGGCGAAGCGCTGGCACTTGTCGCATTTTTTGACATAAGAGATCGAATCCTTGGACAGAGTGGGCCAGTAATATCCTTGCCTCAGGATCTTTAGGGCCAAGCTTTGCCCGCCAGCGTGATCCCCACAAAAACCCTCATGCACCTCTTGCAGGATGGCCTTTGCTTCGTCTGGAAGGACACATCGTAGGAGAGGTAGGGAGTGCCCACGTCAGTATAGCACCCCGTCTACTATCGTATACCTGGGAGCTTGATACAGCACTCACCGCGCATCATTGCGCCCTTCAGGTAGCTTTCCCTCTGTGAGATACTCAAGGATAGGGGTAATCCAGGTCGGTCTAGCGTTGATCATCTCGACCTCCGTCCTGGCTTCTTCTATACTTGGTTTCTCCAAGAATTATATCGGTACTAACCCCAAGGTCTCCGTCTCCCTGGAGGTGGCGAGCTTGGCGAGAGCGTCTGCATTAGCGTTCTCGTTGGATGAACCATCCACGAAGATCCTCCACGACGCCTGGGCCGCGGTGACCTGGGGGGAGTCTTTTGTAGGATCCTCCTGGAATCCTGTGCACTCTGCTACAAAATCGGCCAGGGCCTGGCTTTTTATGGCAGTTCGTGGGGTGTACAAAATCTCGAACTGACTGAGTTCGATGGCCCACTTTAACAGACGTCCCGATGCTTCAGGTTTTTGCAAAACCTGCCTTAAAGGCTGATCGGTCATGACGTGTATTGAGTGGGACTGGAAGTACGGCCTGAGCTTTCGCGAGGCCGTGATAAGGCAGAGCGCCAATTTATCCATCAACGGGTACTGGGATTCAGCTCCGAGAAGTCTCTTGCTAATGTAGTAGACTGGCTTCTGAATCCGGTCTTCTTCCCGGACTAATACGGCACTGGCTGCATCCTCCGTGACAGCCAGGTAGAGAAAAAGAGGCTCTCCTGCTTTTAGTTTGGATAGTACGGGTGGCTCGGCCAGATGTGCCTTCAGGTCGAGGAAAGCGCTTTCGCACTCTTCTGTCCATTCGAACTTCTTATTTCCTCGGAGCAGGTTGTAGAATGGCAAGCACTTATCGGTGGACTTTGAAATAAACCGATTGAGGGCTGCCACCCTTCCTGTCAGGCCTTGGACATCTTTGCGCGACCTGGGTGAGGGAAGCTCGAGTAGTGACCTGATCTTGTTGGGGTTTGCCTCGATTCCTCGGGTATTGACGATGAAACCCAGGAATTTTTTCGATGCGACTCCAAAAGTGCACTTCTGTGGATTAAGCCTCATGCCATACTCCCGTAGTATCTTGAAGCATTCTTCCAGGTCGGAAACATGGTTATCGGCAGTCTTTGACTTGACTAGCATGTCATCAACGTACACTTCCATGTTCTTCCCGATCTGGTTCGCGAACATTCGGTTTACTAACCTTTGATAAGTAGCACCGGCGTTCTTCAGCCCGAAGGGCATGACCTTGTAACAATAAACGTTAGTCGGGGTCATGAAGCTGGTGTGCTCCTGGTCCGCTGGATTCATGGCGATCTAATTGTAGCCTGAGTACGCATCCATAAAGGACATGAGCTCGTGCCCCGCCGTGGCATCCACCAATTGGTCAATCCTTGGCAATGGAAAACAATCCTTAGGGCAGGCTTTATTCAGGTCGGAGAAGTCGATGCAGGTCCGCCACTTCCAGTTAGTTTTCGGGACCAGCATGGGGTTGGCGACCCAAATCGGAAACTTGGCTTCACGGATAAAGCCGCATTTCTTGAGCTGGGCTACTTCTTCCTCTAAGGCTTCTGCCCGGGTTATTCCTAGGTGTCTCTGCTTCTGGGCCTTTGCAGGAACGCTTTTATCCAAATGAAGGGTGTGCATGATGACACTCGGGCTGATTCCCACCATGTTCTCGTGTGACCACGCAAACACATCCAGGTTGTCCTGCAGAAACCTAGTCAGCTCCGCCTTCCTCTCGCTACAGAGATTTTTCCCGAGCTTGACCATCCGTGAAGGGTTCTGCGGATCGATATTTACTTCCTCGAGCTCCTCAATAGCCTGGAGCTCAGACCTGTCCTCGCCTATTCGGGGGTCAATATCCTCACTTAAGACGATATTTTCCCCTTCGGCGCTTTGAGGTTTTTCAATCTCAGGACCGGCTAAGGGTTCCTGAGATTCCTCTCCACCACCTTGGATGGCCATTGCTAGCTGCCCGGGTTTTGATTTTCCCTTCATGGAAATGCTGTAGCATTCCCTGGCAGTGAGCTGATCGCCACGGACAGTGCATATTCTCGTGGAAGTAGGAAATTTCATCGCGAGGTGGGTCGTTCCAAAATTGCGTTGTACGCAGCGGAGCAGTCGATGACCACGAACTCGAGGAGTTTGGAGACAGTCCGAGGTCCTTCTCCTAGGATGATCACCAGCTCGATTATCCCTATAGCCGCTGATCCTTCTCCCGAAAAACCATACAGCATCATGGAGGTCGCCTTCAGCTCGGCGACAGTCAAACCCATCTTCTCTAGCGTGGATCGGAATAGAAGGTTGACCGAGCTCCCATTATCGACCAGCACTCTCCTAACCCTCTGGTTAGCAAGCTGCACTGCTACAACCAGAGGGTCGTTATGAGGGAACTGGACATGGTCCGCATCTTCTTCTGTAAAAATGATTGGTTGCTTCTCCAATCGCTGCTGTTTTGGCAGACGCTGCTCCGGGATGAACTCTACTCCATTATATGTCTTGAGTTCATTTACGTACCTCTTCTGGGCACCCCTGCTCATGCCAGCCATATGCAGACCTCCAGAGATGGTGGATATCTCCCCTCCTATCACGGGAGGAGGGACGTCCTGATTTACCCGAGACTCGGGCTGACTGGCCGGGACTTCTGGAGCAGGTCGACTTGCTGGAACCCTGTTCCGCACATACTAGGCCAAGGGGCCGGCTCGGATGAGAGTCTCGATCTCATCTTTCAAATGCCTACAATCATCAGTATTGTGGCCAACATCGTTGTGAAAACGGCAAAACTTGGAGGTGTCTCTCTTCCCCTTTTGGTGCTTCAACGGCTCGGGCCTCTTCCAGGGGAGGCGAGTAGAGTTGGCTAGGAAGATATTCTCCCTAGACTGGGTGAGCTCTGTATAAGTCACGTAGACGGGCTTAAACTTGTCTACAGACTTATTCTTCTTTTGGCCGTGCTGGCTGCCCTCGCCATTTCCCTTTCTTTTGCCTCCACCGAGCTGGTTGTTCTGTGTGACGTTCTGGGTCGCTGCTACGACCCCTGTCCCCACTCCAGCGGGCTGCTCAGGGACCTGGTTGGTTCCTGCAGCTGAGGCTTCGTCCTCCTCCAGGTTGATCCATTCCTGGGCCCTATTAAGGAATTCGTTCACCGAGCTAACTCCCTTTCTTTGTATATCTTTCCAGAGTTCCCCTCCGACGAGGATTCCAGTTCTCATGGCCATGAGCTTGGAGCTGTCATCCGCGTCTCTGGCCCGAGCAGCGACGTTCGCGAACCTGCTCAGGTAAGCCTTCAGAGTTTCGTCGGGCTGCTGCCTCAAGTTAGCCAGAGAATCGGCCTTGACGCGGGCGGCCTGGGAGGCTCGGAATGCCCTTTTGAAGTCAGCTGAGAAAGTCTTCCAGGAGCTGATTGATTGTCTTTTGCTTTGCTTGAACCACTTCCTGGCTGGTCCAGTCAGTGTGGAGGGAAAGATTAGACACCTCAGCTCGGGGCCAATGTTGTGGGCCATCATCAGGGTGTTGAACATCCCCAGATGATCCGACGGATCTTCGTCTCCATTGAACTTAGACAGGTGCGGCATATGGAAACCAGGTGGGTAAGCCGTTGCTGCTATGCTGGGGGCGAAGAGCTCCATCTCGTCCTCAGAATCATACTCATCTTTCTCTTTCTCCGACAGGAGCTTCCTCATCAGCTCCTCCATCTGAGCCAGGTGCTCGAGCGTTTGGTCCTGATTTCCTTGGTTATTCCGGGGCTGTTCAACAGCTCCGGATCCATTGTACATATTTGGTGGGTTATTGCCCCTCCTGTCTTGAGATAGGTTATTTGGGGCATTCCCGCCGTTACGTACTTCGGACAGGGCTCCCCCTGAGCGAGCATGGCTGTCACCTCCTACTTGTTCCCCTCTATGAGAGTTAAGGCGATCTCGAAGGTCGCCCCCCTGGGTGGCTCGAGGGCTTTGCGCCGAACTTAAGCGCTGGCGCAAGTCTCCGCCAGAGAGGTCGCTCCGGCGGCTGCTGGTCCAGTAGCTCCTGTTAGATAGGCTCGGAGTCCGCCTTTGGTGGTGAGGATCTGGGCTTTCCCTCGGCGCCGTGCTACGTCGGGAGGGCCCTGCAGAAGGCGGGTCTCTCCTGCTACTTCCATAGGCCAGGATATCTCGGACGGGCCGAGGAGGAGATGGATATCTTATTGGAGAGGGAGGATGCCTGACCGAAGAGGCGATCCTGGTTCTGTCAGGACGGATGAGGTTAGGTGGGGGCCTCTCGGCCCTGCCAACCTGCGGGTCCCGCACCTGGCGATCAGGATGAGGCGCAGGACGGCTATTGGGGATGGGCTGGTGCTGCGAGCCCTCCCCATATCTCCTTCTGGAATTTCCTTGAGCTCTCCTGGGCGCGCTCGAGGCCGGTTGGGAGCTAGGAGTTGAAGTTCTGACCGAACGGCTGTACTGCTGTTGTCCGGCTCTAGGCATTTCTCCGAAGTTTGCCTCTCAATGGTGCGATGAAGGAATGGAATTGGCTATCGGAAGTCTGTCCGAGTGGCTATGCCTGGACCGATTACCCTGGCGAGACTTGGGAGCCTCGCCTTGCCTCTCTCCGACGTTAGTGTTGGTTGTGAGAGGGGGTAGTCGGGCCAGCACGTCTTTGATCTGCTGATTAGCTATTGCTAGCTGGCTCCTCAGCTAAGCATTCTCCATCTCCACCGCAGTGTAATAACATGGGTTTGGATTAGGTGGCCGGGGCGCCGAACTTCCAGTGTCATCTTGGCCCGCCGGCTGTTTGCCTGGCTGCTGCTGGACTTCAGGAATTTGTTCACTAGGGATGGAAATATGATGAGCCTCCTGCCCATCATGTTGTCCCATCTCGTTACCGTGTCTGGATCGAGTAGTCACCATGGTTGGATGTTTGCGACAGCACTAATCTGACTTGCTCTCAATGAAAGCACCAAACTGTTGACGCGGTTCTTCGCCAACAGGTAATTAAGAAAAGAAAGAGAAAGGGATTAGTGCTTATGTTGAACCGAAATAGATGAATGATCTTGGAAATGGAATGGTGACACAAAATACGTTTTTAGGTGGTTCAAAGGTTAAAATCCTTCTACTCCACCAGTCAGTATTATTGCTATATACTGGGTATTCTTTTACAGGGCATTTCTTACGATATTGAATCTAACCCTTTGCAACTCCCAGGGTCTCCACATTTATAGGAGAAGGCACCTGGGAGTTGGTAAGAAGGTCATCTCGTGACCTTCTTACCTATCATGTCAACTCTGTGACATTCATGATTAATTCCTAAACCTGACACATAAGTGTGGTCAAATCAATAGGTAAGGGGATAATGGGCTGCACGGCCCAACCCAGTCGTGGGTGTCTAAATACGCACGTTCATGCTGCGTGTCCAAGAAGTCAGGGATATATCAGACATGTGATGTCTGATATATGCACGTTTACCTTGCGTGGTTGACTTTACAAAAGGTCACAGCTCCAACTCTAGCTCGTACCACGAGCTGGATGCTTACCTCGACCTGCGGCCTTCAGAGTCCAGACTCAGTCCTTAAGCAATCTTGGAAAACCCTTGTGTTACCTTGAGCTAAGGAGGTAGGATCCTATGATGGCAGCTTCGGTCTTGGGAATGTCCACGTGGTAGTCATTATTAGGCCGTATCTCAGCTCGTTAATCAGCCCGTGGGAAAATCAGGGCGTACAGGCTTCTATATTTATTTAATAACTAAACTATTAAAGGTAACAGGTACTAGAATAGAGAAATACCATGAGTATTACATATGATTTAATGTACCAGGTTACCCCAATTTGATATAAAAAAAGTAAGCAACCTGGTACTTTTCAATTGATACAAGTAACAAAGACAACAACAAAAAATAACCTAATACTTTTTAAACACCATAAAAATAATCAATTACAAGCATAATAAAAACAAAAAGTAACCCAGTAAGTAACAAAAATAAGAAAAAGTAACATGATACATTTTTAACACCATAAAAGTAACTTGAAACAATTACAAGCATAAAAAAGACAAAAACAAAATGTAATGTGTACTTTGCATTCTATAAAAGTAACAAAGACAAGAACAAAAAAGTAACCTGATACATTTTTAAGTATACTCAAGGTTGATCAATTTTGAGATTGTGGTTCTGGTGGTGACTTATAATTGTTAACAAGATTAATAAATTTGACATAAACCTCATTTTGAGTTCATGTGTATTATATCTTATATCAATAAATAAGTAATGCTTCCAATGAGATGTTAATATACGAACTATCAGACCACTAAATTAATGTTACATGATAATACATTTGCAATAAAATAATTGTATTTGTACTCAAACTAACTTTGAGTTTCTTAATCTATGGCTTTTTCCTAATTTAAACTAATTGTTAACAAGATCAATAAATTTGACAGAAACAAGTAATGCTTTCAATGAGATGTTAAAGTACCAGACTGTTAGAGAATATTATATATTCCAATGGACATATGAAACTAAGAATCACCTCTAAGCAAAAAATTACAATTGGACAATTTTATGGATAGATAAAGTTAAAACTCTAATGCAAGAGATACAAATAAAATAGATATATGAAAAAGTAGAAGAGAAGGAGATTACAAACTGATAACTCTACAAAATAGAGTTATTTTACCATATTTTATATGCTAATTGTTGCTTAGTTCTTGAGTTTTTAATTAACTTATTAAGTTTTTAAGTAATTTTGCATTTATTAGTCTTATTGTAATTTTCTAGATTTTTGTATGTTTTTATAGATATTTTATTGTGTTATGTTATAGTTTAATTATTTAAAATTAATATTGTTAAGTTAGAAGTTAAAAGTGTAATTCTTTTGAACTTAAATGTTATATTAAATTAAATTATGATCAATATTTTCAAATAATTAATATGATTTATTTTTAATTGAAAAGATTTGATTGTTATTTAATTTAATTTTTATGGTGTAGGAATTATGTTGTGTTTGAAAAAAAAAATAAAGAGAAAGAAAGAATTTTGGCATTTGTGAAGAAGAATTAGAGAAAGTGGGCACAAGGCCTTTCTCCTTCAGCAGCCCACCAAGGCCCAGGCCCACACCAGCCTTCAGCTTGCCCAGCCCGTCCGTACGGCCCAGCTCTCCACGCCAGCTGTCAACCACTTCTCAGCATCACCACCTGAAGCCACCAAGTCCCAAGCATCTCCTCATATGCTGCCTCCAACACACAGCCACGCCAAATCACTCCCCAGCTTCGGCCACAGACGCATGAAGCCAAGTCCAAGGCCCAGTTCCTCCCAGGCCCACGCAGCAAAGTGCCAGCCAGCTCAAGGCTTGCCTTCAGCCCAGCCCAAACCGTGGGCCTCTCCTCCTGCCCAGCCCGTCCGTACGGCCCAGCTGCCTCCTTCACGCCAGCCGTACGCCTTCAGCACCTACACGCCTGCCTTGCCTCCTTCCCAGCCACACTCAGCCACCAAAGCCCACAAACACCTCTTGAGCCCATAAATTTGGTTATTGTCCCCTTGTCTAAAATGTCACATTTTTACCCATTTTCTACACACTTTTTACCCCAAAGTCATCATCACTCCTACAATTTACCCCTATTTACCATATTATTATTAATTTAATCAATTTACTTAATTTAAATTGATTATTTTAATAATCTCATTTTGGCTATAAATAAGGGTTTTGAAGACCATTTTGGGGTGCTTAATGTTTTTGGTTACCATCTTTTTCTCTCATTTTCTCTCTACCATTCTCTCTTCCATTTGGGGTTTTCAAGAGCATTTTGCAAGTATGTATGTCTTTTATTTTGTAATTTCTACTCTAGTTATGTGCTTCTAATCTTTTTCATAAGATTATTAAGATCATGATGAAGCAACTTGTAACTAAGTAATATTTATGTTGTATGTTGATTTCCCTTGTAATGCAACAAAGTCTATGGATTTTTCTTCTTCATATATTTCTTTCATCTTAAATATCTTGTATTTTAGATTGTTAGAACATATTTACACTTTGTACTTCATTAGTGCATAAACATAATATTCTTTGTGTAAGATGTGTCATTAAATTGTACACATCCATGCTTAGAACAAAAATATTATGTTTTTGCCTTATAAATAATGTTCATTGATTTATTTGTTATTTCATTAGATTGATTTACACTAAATGCTTTGAAATTATAATTTTGAAAAGTGAAGAAAAATCCTATCTTTTTATAAGAAATTTGTGTTTAAAATTATAAATCTTTTTGAAAAAGGATAGTTTAAATTATTTTAACTATCACTAACACTTGTGAATCAATATACTAATAAATATTATTAAACTTACATTTTGTGGATTCTAGTATCTTAATAATCTTTTCTTTTAACACTTATTTTCAACTCATTATTGGTTTATTTTCATTATCTTAAATAGCTTTATTTTTCAATCTTTTATTTTATGTTCATAATACTAAAACTTATCAATCTTTGGAACTAGGTTAGAATTTATTACTTTTGATTTAAAATAGTTTCATTTTCGATTTTAGACAACTCCTTTGGGTTCGACATCCTTGCTTACGATCACTATTCTATATGGACGATTCGTGCGCTTGCGATATATAAATTTTTAAACATACCCGTTTTGGGTCCATCACAAACTCAAGATAATAACAATACAAATAAAATAAGAACAAAGAAGAATATGCACAACACTCTTATACTCACACAACCTTAAGTGAAGAGTAGTGATGATCACTACACTTGAACAAGGTTCGAAACATTTGTCTAAAAACTTAGCACTAAGGGACTTTCAAGTTTAAGAAATAACTCTTTAGAATTATCAAGCCTTGTATTTTCCAACCATGTGCTAAAATTGATGAAAAAATCATATTCACAAGTGAGCAAATTGTTTCAATTTATAGAGTTTTGATTCACTATTTGAATTTCAAACTTCACCAACACCCTTGGCTGTTACCAATGATTAATTAAGTGTTTAAATATTTAAAATGGTGAATTGAGAGTTACAAAAGGTATTGAAAACGTTCGAAACCTTTTAAAATGCGAAATTAGAATTTGCAGAGAGCAGGCCTAGGTTGCGACCTTAGGCTGAGGCCTAGCATAGTGTAAGCCGCGGTCTAAAGTGCTGACCCAAAAAACAAAGTAGCATTTTTGTCACACAAAATGTCCCAATTCATTCTCATTTGATTTTACAACTTCCATACACCCAATAGCAGTCAAAATCATGTCTTTAACAACTATCAAACATAATAGCTTATGAAATTCAAATTTAAAGATATGTAAATCTCATTTACATATTTAATTTGGTGAATCTATTGGAAGTTAGAAGAGTTACAATACATGTTACATTTTGACAAAATATGATTTTAATCACACATCTAATTTATTACAGTCATTTAATCAAAATACTATATTAATTATAAAATAATATAACACATACACAATGGATAATGGGCATGATTGCCCCATTTACTTACTCGTATCATTCAAGAATGAGATGTATTATCTGAGTCCCAAAATAAATTTGAGAAAATGAATGTGATTGACAATCCTACGAGGTTGGGGAATTGTTATTCTCATTGCCCCTTTAATTATGCATTGACAAATTTACCATTTATTTTGAAAGCCAAAATTAGACAAAAGTGCAAGCCTAAGGGTATTTATAAAATTTGTAATTTATTTAAAGGAATTTCAAAAGTAAAATAAACACATCAATGGAAACATTGTTGAATTTTACTCTGATTCCAGTAAACTGAGTAGCATGTTTTGATTATGATTTATCAATCAAAATTGATACATCATTTTGATTACATACAAGTAAACACACTATTAGTGTAGTTTACATCAATAACTCAATTGATTTATTATTATTATTGTTATTTTTTAAAAGGAACTTAATTGATTTATAAAAGTAAGTTATTGCAAAATCCCTCAAATAGTGAACACCCAAAAATGTATTGCCCATAAAAAAAGAGAAGAGAGGATTCAACTTAAGATTATTTCCAATGGAGATGCAAATCTATGATATATTGTTCAAATATAGCACATTTCAATAAAAAGCTTCTTCAATGGTGTGCTAATCTATGTCAAATTTGATACATGCTAAAATTTAATCCAAATTTAATCACAATAAATGTTTATTTTTTTATTTACCTTTTTTTGTCGTTGCTTATTAGTTTATTATATTTTTTGATATCTTATTTATTGTTGGCATTAAATGTTTATTTTTTATTTACTTTTTGTAATTACTTATTATTTTATTATTATTTTTGGTATTTTATTTATTATTATCATTAGATTAAGATTTTTTACATCATTTTTACATCAATGTGTATTGCAGCACAAATATAAAAATTGTGCTATATATATATATATATATGACATTTATTGACTTTTTATACTAAATGTAGCACAATTTAGGAGATGTTCTACTCAAAGTCCAACAATAAATTATTTAACGCAATAATATACATTATTGAAGTCCACACGACACTTATCCTTAAATAAATCTTCGTTATTGTTTTTGCTTTTCAACATTTGAACTTTAGACGAAAACAATTAGTTTGGCGTAACCATAAATCATCCCTTTTAGTAGCTAATTGGCTCTACAATGATGTTTGACAAGGCTCCATTATTGTCCATTTAGAGCTGAAATAGAAAAGTGAAATGATCTAGAGGTGAGAGGTCCTTTTATTCTTTGTTTTCTTTCTTTTATATCAGTCTTTTAACATGACCTTAATTGCGTCTCATTCACTTTGCACTTATATATATATATATATAACTAATCATTTCTTTCTTAAGTGTGCTTTATTTATTTTTTTAATTTGTAAAATCACTCCTAAATACTAATCTTTTAGATAGACTATGTTAGTTAGATCTATTCTATTAAGATAGTTATTATACAGCTGTACTTGTAACTAATTCTGTTAGTGCTCGGTTCTATATCTTTATCACAGCTTGTATATATTGAGTTTTCAGCTCATTCAATCAATGAAGTGAATCATTCTGTTTCTTCATTTTGTTATTTTCTCACACACTTAACATGGTATCATAGCCAACGTTTTTTTTTTCTTTCTCTCTGCTTCCGCCATTGTTGTTGTGCTTCTTCGTTGCCTTTTTCTGGTTCTTGCTGTTCTTCCTGGCTGCTCAAGCTGCATCTCCGATGTTTACTCCAGTTGTGTTTTCTCACAAGGTATCTGTCAAACTCGATGATAACAATTTTCTCTTATGGAGGCCCCAAATTCTTTTGGCAATACGAGGTCATCGTCTTCACGATTACATCTCGGATTTTGTTACACCTCCTCTAAAGTACGTCACTGAGTATGATCAGCTTCATGATATTATCAATCCACGATTTCAAGAATGGGAGGTTCAGGACCAACTATTGTATTCTTGGCTTCTTTCCTCGATGTCTGATGGTATTCTCACTCGGATTGTCGGTGCCGAAACCTCTGTTCAAGTATGGAAGACTCTTGAGGTCTATTTCATTACTCAAACATTTGCTAAGATTGATCAGTACATCACTCAACTTCAAAGTTGCAAGAAGGGTTCTCTTTCCATAGATGAGTATCTACTTCGAATCAAAATGCTTGTGGATCGTCTAGGCTCTGTCGGTCATAGAGTCACGGTTAAAGAACATATTGCTGCCATTTTTAAGGGTCTACCTGCCGATTATGATATGTTTATTATCTCTGTGAATTCAAGAAACGATGCATATTCTGTTTCTGAGATAGAAACACTTCTTTTGTCCCAAGAGCATCGCATGGACACTCATTCAAGAGACCTTGATTATGTTAATATGGCCAATACTTGAAGTTTTCGTGGTAAAGGTCACAGTTCTTTCAATTTTTCTCCTCCTGTTGACTCTCGTGATGCCTCTGATCTGAACTCTAAACATGTTGGCCGTGGTCGTGGTTCATGGAAACCTACGCAGTCTCTCCCAGAGGCACTCAATCCACCATGTCCTCTTTGTCGTTTGGTTCTGGTAGAAGGAGTTCTTCCACTCCCTTTTCTTCTGTTCAGAGCCAGCCAATGCCGTCTACCTCTCGAGTTGTTTGTTAACTTTGTACTCGTGCTGGTCACATAGCCTCTCGATGCTATTAGAGGTTTAATTTTGATTTTCCAGGAGCTAGTGCTGCAAATGTCCCCAGACAATCAGTCCATATTGCCACTGCCGATTCTGTATTGGATGAAGCCTAGTATCCTGACTCAAGTGCCACATCGCATTGTACTGCTGATCCAACAAAATTCACCCACAAACAGCCTTATCCTGGCCCTGACCAAGTGCATATGGGGGATGGTGCTGGCATTCCTATCCAAAATATTGGTAATTCTCAGTTTCATACTCCTTATGTTTCCAAACCCCTTGTTTTAAATAGAATGTTACATGTTCCTCAAATTTCAAAAAATCTTCTTAGTGTCTCTAAGTTTGCCTTGCATAATAATGCATTTTTTGAGTTTTATCCTAACTATTGCTATGTCAAAGACCAGGATTTGAAGGCAATTTTAATGGCAGGGAAACTTCATAATGGGCTCTATGTCAAACAGCCAACTCAAATGACCTTCTCCCATGATGTTTCTACTTTCAGTCCTACTGTCATGTATTCTGTCAATACAACTAGTATGCCATCTGAGTCTGTTTACAATTGTAGTCCTTTTTCTTTGTGGCATAAACGTTTAGCTCATTCTTCTGGCCAAACTGTACAAACTATTATGAAATCTTGTAATATTCCTCATCATAATAAAACTGTTCTTGATTTTTGTGAAGCTTGTTGCAAAGGCAAAATCCATAAATTTCCTTTTCCATCTTCTGATACTACATTTACTAAACCTCTACAGTTAATTCATACAGATATACGGGGCCCTTCTCCAATGTTGTCCTCAAGTGGTTATAAGTATTATATCCACTTTATTGATGCTTACTCCAGGTACACATTTCTCCTAAAAGCCAAGTCCGAAGCACTCCAAACCTTTATTACTTTAAGAACTCAGATTGAAAAAGAGTTAGACTGTCCTATTGTTACGGTTCAATTCGATTGGGGTGGTGAGTATAGGTCTCTAGCTCCTTATCTTACAGACCATGGCATTAGTCACAGACTCTCTTGTCCTACTATACACCAACAAAATGGGGTTACCGAACGCAAACATAGACATTTAGTAGAATCTGCCCTTACCTTTCTTGCTCAAGCATCAATGCCTTTGGTCTATTGGGATGAAGCTGTTAGAACAACTTGTTATGTTATCAACAGATTGCCCACCCCAGTCTTGCAAAATGACACACCACTACACAAATTATTTCACAAGAGTCCTGATTATTCAACTCTCAAAGTGTTTGGTTGTGCTTGTTACCCTAATACTAGACCGTTTAACAAACACAAGCTTGAATTCAGGTCTGAAAAGTGTACACTTATTGGTTACAGCTTGAAACATAAGGGTTATAAATGTTTCGCTGGCTCTGGCAGAATTTATGTTTTCAGAGATGTCATATTTGATCAATACAATTTTCCTTTTTCTCATACTCACACTAATGCTTCTTTTTCTTCTGAACATGTTGGTGTTGGTCCCTCTGGTGTGATCCCTCTCACCTCTGTGCAAGCACCATCCTCTCGGCATCAACACTCAGCAACATCCAACACCTCTCCCTCCTCTACTACAGGTTCCTCAAATTCCTCTCCCTTTCCCACAACTTCCTCTCAGATATCATCTTCACCACTATTTCAACCTCCAACACTAAACACTACTCCCTCTTCTTCCCCAAATGACCACCCTCTACCCTCACAACCCACTACTAATACCCATCCCATGATCACAAGAGCTAAAGTTGGCACCTATAAACCAAAAGTCCTTATGGTCTCCAAAGAACCTCTCACTGTCACTGCTGCCTTGCAGTCACCTGAATGGACAGCAGCTATGCAAACAGAATTGGATGCTCTCTTCAGACAAAAAACATGGACTCTTGTCCCTTTGCCTCCAGGAAAGAAACCCATAGGCTGTAAATGGGTGTAAAAACTTAAAGAAAACACAGATGGATCTATTCCTAAGCACAAAGCAAGACTTGTGGCCAAAGGGTTCTTGCAGAGGTATGGTTTTGATTTTACTGAGACTTTTAGTCCCGTAGTTAAACCGACCACCATCAGAGTTATTCTTACCATTGCTCTCTCAAATGGCTGGAAAATTCGGCAACTCGATGTTAACAATGCCTTCCTTAATGGAGAGTTAAGTGAAGAAGTTTTTATGACTCAGCCTCCTAGATTTGTAGACAAAAGCTCTCCTAATCTGGTTTGTAAACTGCACAAGGCTTTATACGGCTTGAGACAGGCCCCAACGGCCTGGTTTGACAAACTTAGACAGTCCCTCAAATCATGTGGTTTTCATTCTGCTCGGTTTGATCACTCTTTGTTCATTAGAATTTTACCTGCTCACACTACCTTTGTCTTAGTTTATGTTGATGACATTCTTGTCACGGGGAGTTCTTCAAGTGCAATTACTGTCTTAGTTCATGAGCTGAACAGTGCTTTTGCTCTTAAGGATCTTGGCCCTTTAGACTATTTTTTGGGAATTCAGCTTCAGCATGTTGGAAATGATCTACACTTGTGCCAAACAAAGTACATCATGGATCTCTTATGCCGAGCTAAAATGGATTGTGCAAATTCTCTCTCGACACCAATGACTGGAGGTGAAAAATTATCAGCTTATGGTAGTGACCCCATTCCTAATCCCCATTTTTATCAAAGTATTGTAGGTGCATTGCAGTATGCTGTGGTTACTCGGCCTGAAATAGCCTATGCAGTGAACAAAGTTCCACAGTATATGCATAATCCTTTAGAGTCTCACTGGAAATTTGTTAAGAAGATTCTTAGATATCTCAAAGGCACCTTGGACTATGGTATTCACTTGCATCCGTGCTCATCTCTCACTCTTACAAGATATTGTGATGCTGATTGGGCATCAGATTCGGATGACCGCAGATCAACAACTGGCTTTTGCATTTATCTTGGCTCAAATCTGGTGTCTTGGAGCTCAAAGAAGCATAAAACTGTCTCTAGATCCAGCACTGAGGCTGAATATCGCAATTTAGCACATGCCATTGCAGAACTGCTCTGGTTCCAATCTCTTCTTATTGAAGTTGGCCTATCCCAGATTCCTCTTCCCACGATTTGGTGTGACAATCAAAGTACAGTGCTTATGTCTGCCAACCCAATTCTGCACAGTCGCACTAAGCATATTGAATTGGATTTGTATTTTGTCAGAGAAAGGATCCTCAACAACAAATTGCGTGTTAGACACATCCCTGCTCATCTGCAGATTGCTGATGTACTTACCAAACCCCTCTCTTCCTCACGGTTTATACTTTTAAGGGGAAAACTGAGTCTGGTTTCCTTGTCCCAGCTCAGTTTGAGGGGGGGTGTTAGACAGACTATGTTAGTTAGATATATTCTGTTAAGATAGTTATTATACAACTGTACTTGTAACTAATTCTGTTAGTGCTCGGCTCTATATCTTTATCACAGCTTGTATATATTGAGTTTTCGGCTCATTCAATCAATGAAGTGAATCATTCTGTTTCTTCATTTTGTTATTTTCTTACACACTTAACATAAACCAACAAGATTCTTTGGTTAGAGTGAGCCTCATAATAATTCTTTTGTGTAAAATTGTTGTAGACTTTATTTCTTATGAGATTTTCATACGTGTGTATATATATATAAAAATATGTTTGGTATCTTACCATATAATTAGCAAGTGTTCTATACCTATGCCAAAAAAAATTCCATCATGCATTATGAATTGATCATGGTATGCTTAATAAATTGAGTGTAACGCCCTATATATCTATCTTTAGGAAAATACTACTTTTGATACTTATATAGAAAAATATCAATAATTGTTTAGAAAATACAGTGGGACCTTATTAAAAACAAGTGGAAATTACATTTTATATGGACTTTTTATTGAAGTTTTAAAAAATATGGCTTTTTTTCAACATAATTTTTTTATGGCTTTTTATACTTTTTTTTATCATTTTTATGGCTTTTTTAAAAATATTTTTGTCAAAATTTCTGATTATGTCATATCTTTATTACCATTGAACTTTTTTTCAAGTAGAATGATAGTTTTGTAATTTCATTTTATTTTATTTTTTTAACTTTTCTGTTGACCCAGATTTTGGCCAACTGACACGGAGTCAAAATACACTTGATGTGGAAGGATACGTTGAAATAAATGCAATGACGAAACTAATAAGAACACCAGATTTTAGAGTGGTTCAGCCCCAGGATCTGGTAATAACCTACGTCCACTTAGATTGTTATTGATATAAGATCAAAGGGAGTGATCAAAGAACTAGGGTTCAATGAGTTTCACCAACCTCTGAAGAACAATACAATATCTCAAATAGAATCCCTCTAGTCTCAAATAATTCGAAAGCCAAAAGTCCCTTCCTTGAGCTATCTTTCTCTATTTATAGGATCAAGGGGGATTACATGAATTTGTTACAGATATTCTTTCCTAAATAATTGGGTACTCAGGAGATTGTGGGAGTCAATTTCGGGATTTACAAAGATCTTTATAGAAACATCATGAAGCATGCGGAACCCGCGACCATACTAGTCGCAGGTAAGTTTCGGCTGCCTACTGCTTATAATTTGTCTTCTGGTCGATATCCTAGCAGAGTTCCTCCAAGTGTCAGTCACGTGTCCGGGAATCACTTGCCACGTCATCCATACCAGTATTTTGGATAACATTTGCCCCCCAAGTTTATTTATTACGAGCAATAAATAAACTTTTGAGGAAACGACCCTTCGGTGACCCCGCCGTACCTGTCAGAACCCTTCGTGTGTTCTTGGAAGAAGCAACCTACTATTGTCTAATCACGGCTTTTCGCTTTCCCAGTAATATTTTGACGGCTATCTCGTTTCCCCATACTTCGAAAAAGGGGAAGCTGATGATTACTCCCTTTTAATGCCACAGAAAAAAAATATATATATAGCATCTCCGAAGTTCTCCTTTTCTTTTTATGCACGCCATTACTCTTTCAAGAAACCCTAAAACTAGAGCTTCCATTTTCTTCTGGAGACCGTCCTTCTGCGTTTTCAAGACTCAGCCCGAGAGTTCCCTGATCTCCGAAAACTCTTACCAACCTCCACGATCTTCTTCCTGGTAAGTCTTGGAACCTTTATGTTTCATATTTTTGTAGTGCATGTTTCTGTATGTTGACTGTTGAGTTCATCTATTTCTGGGTTGAGATGCTGGTCAGTAGAATGTCTTGTGGGTGAAAAAAGTTACGAGTTAGTTTGATAGTGGAGATCATACTTTTTAGGATGTAAAACCGAAGTAAAAGTTCGATTTTTATGCCAACCGAAAAAATAGGTTTTTTCCCGCCCTAAGAGGAGTTGAAAAAGGTTTTACAAAAAACTTTTTGCTTTCACCTTTTGATCTGTTTCTCAAATTGTTCGCGTGGAAAATTTTAGCCTTTTGTTAGAATGCTGCTGTATAAAAGCTTAACTTTTATACTCGACCAACGTTATTCTAATTTTTTTTAAAAATTCTCTATCCTCACCTCCCCATTCTTCTATTTGCAGACTTTAATGCCAGATTTGTGGAGAGGTGAACGGCCCATCAATGACGATCTTCTTGCCCAGCTGCTCGAAGGCGAAGAACAACCGATAGACCGAGTTCACGAAATCCCATTTTCACAATCTTCTTCTAGACCTCGTCCATCACCTCCTCAAATGGCTCGTTCTAAGTCTTTAGGCAAGAAAAGACCTGACTCTGAAAATAGCCCAAACTCTCCTGCCCAGCCTGATTCTCAAGCTAGGGTTCCCTCGACCAGTGATCGAGAAAATGCCGCCCCAGACCCTAGTATCCAAGTCAGGGCCCGCCCTCGTCATCAAAACCTTCCTGATGTCGAGTGGTATCTTTTCCTGACCAGCCAAGTGATTCCTTGCATTCTTGCCAACTACCGCAGGAAGTATCCTCTTATAGGGGTTAATCTCAAAATTTCAGCTGCAGACCAAAGGGCTAACCTTCCTGGAGGTGTATACAGTGCTTGGTCTAGATATCATATAGAGGCGGGGGCTATCCTCCCTCTACATCCTTTTTATCAGGGGGTGGCCAACTATTTTGGTGTCGCCCCCTTTCAAATTACTCCGAATGGATATAGAATGCTGGCCGCACTCTATATCCTGTACAAACTTAAAAAATGGCCAGAACCTACCCCCCATGAGGTCAATTTCCTTTTCGACCTCAAGTCCAAACCTCAACAGTATGGGACGGGCTTCTTCCATCTCTGTCACTAGGAGACGAGCCGGACGTTTCTTAGTGACACTACACACATATCCAACGTGGGGCAGTATAGTAAGGAGTACTTCCTCATGCCGGACATGACCACCAACAATCTGGCCTTCGCTCGAGGAGGTAAGTGCTGTTTTTACTGGTAGATACTTTTCATCAGCGAATTTTCCTTCATTTTTCTTAAAGTACACTTTGCCTTTCAGGACCATGGCTACGTTCGACCCCAACACCAGACATGGTGTTGAGGTCCACCGCATTGGCCAGGATGACAGATGCAGAAAAAAGCGTCAAGTCCCTGGTCACTGATGAAAATCTGAGGCTATCCGGCCTCCTGGCTCCTCGCCATGAAACAAGAGGACCTGTGGTAGCAGATGCCACGGTCGAGGGGGATCCCGAGCAGCAATCCCCAGCGTCCCCTCCTCGAAGGAGGTCGACGGGGGTTACAATCAGGGAACCCACGGGAAATCCTTCCGCAGAAAGGCCTTCTGCACCCCAAGGCAAGGGGAAACAAAAAGCAACAGAGTCCGTTGTGGACTTGGGTGAATCCTCCGATGAAAACGGTACTGTTATTTCGCTTTTAAATAGTTTGCCAATTCCCTGTCACTTGTTTGACGGGGAGGGCAACTTTACGTATACTCCAAATCTAGGGCCATACTTCTTCGTGCTAGATAGTGAGTGTGTGACTAATAGAGTCAATAGTATAGCGACCAGTAGTTGTAGCTCGGGTATTAAACTTTGTGACCTCTTTTCTGTTTTATCAAGAGTTTTTATCCGCCTTTATCTTATCATTTGAATATGTTTATTTGTACGCAGATATGGCCGCTCCCAACGTCTTCGATTTGTATCAGACTGAGGAGGAGGTAGAAGTCCCTCTGGTTCGGCGAAAGACGTCCAGGAGGCACAACAGCGAATCAAGCCAAGGACCTCCTGCCAAGAAAGGTTGAACAGAAGATCCTTCCAAGGACGTGCCAACTGGGCAAGCTTCTGCCCAGCCTTCGGTTCCTGTTGAGAAGGAAACCCCGCCTGCTACGACGAATCCTCCACCTGCAGCCGCTAAAGAACAATCCCAGCCGGCCGAAGCTCCTGGGGCCAAACTTTCAAACCGCACCTTGCGAGCAGCCAAGGACCGCCTTGCACACATCGTGAGGTATGACCGCTGCAAGGATGCGATGGCTGAGGCAGAGAATATGGGGGTCGACCAAATTCTGAACAGGGCCCTAAATGAAATTGCCAGCGTAAGCATTTCTTATCTCTTTGGCTTTCATTTTTTCTTCCTTGCAATAGACTCTAACTTTATCTTTTGTCCACAGGCCTTGTTGACTGCAACTGCCGCTCGTACCCGTGCCCAAGCTACCATCGACTAGGCTCGGGAAAAGGCCATCGAGAGGTACCAGGTGAAAGCTGCTGAGGAGCTTCAGGTTGCAGAAGCCAGGCATGTTGGGGAGTTGGAGGTGGTCACCCAGCAGAAGGATGCTGCAGTGGCAAAGCTGGCGGAGGCTGAAGCTTCCAAGGCAGCCATGAAGAAGCATAGGGATGAATACCAGGATTCCAGCTGAGTCCAATATCGTGAATGCAAGAGACTCAAAGAGGAGCCTCTTGCCAAGGACAAGGCCATAGCTGTTCTTGAGAGCCAAATAGAGCAGCTGAAGCTTACCAATGCCAAAGATCTGAAAAGGTACAAGAATGCGACGCTTCAGTGTTTTTACGATTTCTAGAAGCACAACCGGGGTGCCAACTTTGACTACCTTCCAGAAGATGCCAGGAATGCTGAGCTAGCCCGTTGCACTGCTCGATTGGCTTAAGAAAAGGAAAGAGCAAGGATCCCTGCTTCCCCAAGCATCGCTGGCGCAGAGGAAGGAGGAGCTGTTGAGGATACGACCAATCAAAATGTTGAAAAAGACCCTTCTGCTCCTAATGCTTCTTGAACTTTTTATTTTTTATTTTTTTAATTACATGACCCACGGGTCGTGATGTAAAGACTATATTTTTTAAATTTGCTGCATGGGCAGCAAACTTTCCTTTTATTTGAACAATTACATCCAAGCGGTGATGCTTGCGGTGTAAAAGACTGCATTATAATGTTATAATATTTTCATTTACTATAACATCTGTCCGTATGACAGAACTTAGCATAGTACTTTGGTTTGATTTAACAAAATATAAATTTTGAAAAATATTCTAAGTACCTTAGCATGCTTTCACTTATTTTGTTCATGTGTTTACATACCTTTCGGTATGCTTTGCTATCGATGTACCTTATATGCCCCCCAAGTGATCGAGGAGCTTTAGGTCCTTGGTCACTTGCCTTGACCACGACCTGTACGAACATTTCTGCTCGGTAGGAAACGTAATACTTATAATACAGCAAAACAACACACGTAATGAACAAATACTTGTAAAAATAAATTCACAAAGGTTGGCAAGAATGACTGGCTGGGCACAGTCCCTTATAATCTCGTATTAAAAATGGACTAAACATGTCTTTACGAGTGATCCTAAAAAAGGATCTTACATTTATAAGCGATTAGCCATACAACGTGGCTAACCCTTTTTTCAAAACTTGTAAAAAGTAAAATTTAATACA
Source organism: Humulus lupulus (assembly GCF_963169125.1). Taxonomy (NCBI): domain Eukaryota; kingdom Viridiplantae; phylum Streptophyta; class Magnoliopsida; order Rosales; family Cannabaceae; genus Humulus; species Humulus lupulus. The sequence goes on from NC_084802.1 coordinate 246,737,242, forward strand.
AGCCAGTCCTTTAAAAAGGACTGTTCACTGATAATACTTGCACAGGTGTTCTCCATTCCAATAGCGTGGAACGAGATCTCCGTTTAGGCGTGCAAGTTTGTAGGTGCCTGGGTGAAGGACTTCTTCAATCTGGTAAGGTCTTTCCCAATTGGGTCCGAGTACTCCAGCAGTGGGGTCGCGGGTGTTCAAGAAAACTCGTCGTAGCACCAAGTCACCGACGTTGAATTTCCTTTCTTTTACTTTCGAGTTAAAGTACCGAGCGACCTTTTGCTGGTAAGCAGCGACTCAGAGTTGGGCTTTTTCTCGTATTTCGTCAATTGAGTCTAGGGACTCCATCATTAGTTGGCTATTTTGGTCCTGGTCGTATGTGGTGCGTCGATGTGAGGGGGGATCTAATTCGACAGGTAACATGGCCTCATATCCGTAGGCTAAGGAAAACAGGGTATGACCTGTCGCTGTTCGGTGAGAAGTTCTATACGACCAGAGGACTTCAGGCAGCTGTTCTGGCCATGCTCCCTTAGTGTCTTCAAGCCTTTTCTTCAGGGTGTCCTTAAGAGTTTTATTCACTGCTTCGACCTGCTTGTTCGTTTGTGGATGCACAACTGAGGAAAAGCTTTTGGTAATCCTGTGTCTTTCGCAGAAATCAGTGAATAAGTCACTGTTAAATTGGGTTCCGTTGTCTGAAACAATCTTTCGCGGCAAACCATAGCGACAAACAATGTTCTTGATGACAAAGTCAAGAAATTTCTTGGTCGTTATGGTAGCGAGCAGTTCAGCTTTGGCCCATTTGGTGAAGTAGTCGACTGCCACAACTGCATACTTCACTCCACCCTTTCCGGTTGGCAGGGATCTAATCGAATCTATCCCCCATACTGCAAAAGGCCATGGACTCTGCATCTATTTCAACTTGTTTGGGGCTGCTCGTGGAATTTTCAAAAACCTTTGACATTTATCGCATTTTCGTACGAACTCCATCGAATCTTCGTTCATAGTCGGCCAGAAGTAGCCTTGCCTTAGAATCTTTTTTGCCAAACTTTGCCCCCCAGCGTTATCCCCGCAGAAGCCTTCATGTACCTCTTTCATTAGCTCCTTAGCATTTTCTGGTGTAATGCACCTGAGTAGTGGCATGGAGTATCCTCTTCGGTACATAACACCATCGACTAGTATGTACCTAGCAGCCTGCCTTTGTAAGGTTCTGGCCTTGTTTCTATCTGTTGGTAGTGCACCATTTGTCAGATACTCCAAGTAAGGCGCCATCCATCTGTCTTCTACCCGGATTTCCATACTGGTTCCAATTGCTTGTATGCTTGGCTCACTCAATATTTCTACTGGCACAATGTTCAATGTGTCAGCACTTTTCGCGCTCGCGAGTTTGTCTAAGGCATCTGCATTCGAATTCTGATCCCGCGGTATTTGCTGGAGGGTATACTTCATGATCTGGGCTAGCAGATCTTTGGTTTTGTTTAAGTAGGCCACCATCTTTAGGGCTCGTGCTTGATATTCCCCAAGAACTTGATTCACTACCAGCTGTGAATCATAGTAAATATCAAGCATCTTTATGCTCATGTCTTTCGCCATTCTCAACCCAGCGAGGAGTGCTTCGTATTCAGCTTCATTATTTGACGTGGTGAAGTCGAACCTAATGGCGCAGTGAAATCGATGCCCTTCTGGCATTACCAATATCACACCCGCTCCTGCGTGAGATTCGTTGGACGACCCATCCGTGAATAACTTCCACGAAGGAGCTTCATCTTGAGGCTTAGGCGCACTAGGCTGTTCGCACTGCTTGCTGTCTGGGAGTTCGGTGAAATCTGCAACAAGATCAGCCAAGACTTGTCCCTTTACTGCTGCTCACGGTGAACACGTGATATCGAACTGCCCTAGTTCGATTGCCCATTTTAATAGGCGCCCAGCCGCTTCTGGTTTTTGGAGGGCTTGCCGAAGGGGTTGGTCAGTTAAAACCGTGATGGAGTGGGCTTGAAAGTAAGGACGTAGTTTCCTTGAGGCCAAGATTAAATAGTATGCTAACCTCTCGATGGGAGGATACCTCAATTCTGCTCCGATCAGCCTCTTGCTTACATAGTAAACTGCTTTTTGTACGCCCTCTTCTTTTCGTACTAGTACCGCACTAGCAGCAACTTCAGTGATCGCCAGGTAAATGAACAAAGTTTCTCCTTCGATTGGCTTTGATAAAATGGGAGGCTGTGCCATATGGGCCTTCAAGGCCTGAAAAGCTTGCTCGCAGTCTCCTGTCCATTCGAATTTCTTATTGCCCCTAAGTAGATTGAAAAAAGGGACGCATTTGTCTGTTGATTTCGAAATAAATCTACTCAGGGCTGCAATCCTCCTAGTTAAACTTTGTACATCTTTGATCTTTTCTGGTGATTTCATGTCGATCAGGGATTTTATCTTGTCGGGGTTGGCCTCGATTCCTCTTGAATTTACAATGAACCCCAAAAACTTCCCTGATCCAACTCCAAAGGAACATTTGAGAGGATTTAGTTTCATCTGGTACTTGTTCAATACATGAAAACATTCTTGTAAATCCCTTACATGTCCTTCTACCTTCTTAGACTTTACCAGCATGTCTTCCACGTATACCTCCATGTTTATCCCGATCAAATCTTTAAACATGTGGTTAACTAACCGCTGGTAAGTCGCACCTGCGTTTTTCAGTCTGAAGGGCATTACTTTATAATAGTATAAGCCCGTATCGGTCCGAAAGCTGGTGTGATCCTCGTCAGGGGGATGCATGCTAATCTGATTGTAGCCCGAATATGCATCCATGAAGGAGAGGATCTCGTGTCCTGCAGTGGCATCGACCAACTGGTCGATTCTTGGGAGTGGGAAGCAGTCCTTTGGGCAGGCTTTATTGAGGTCTGTAAAATCTACACAGGTTCGCCATTTGTCGTTAAGCTTGGGAACCAGCACTGGATTGGAGACCCACGATGGATAAAACGCCACCCTGATGAACCCATTCTCCTTTAACCTCTCAACTTCTTCTTTTAAGGCTCTCGATCGATCTTTATCGAGCAGCCTTCTTTTTTGTTGCACGGGCAGATAAGTCTTGTCTCTGTTCAGGACATGGCTGATAACTGCAGGGTCTATCCCAGTCATGTCTTTGTGCGACCAGGCAAAGACTTCCTGGTTCTTCTTCAAAAATTCCACCAGTGCATGCTTCGTGGTTTGTTCCAGGTTTTTCCCGACCTTCACGACTCTGGTCGGGTCTTTTTCGTTAAGTTTGACCTTTTCCAGGTCCTCGACGGGTCCTACGTTTTCTTCAAAATCCCCAAAGTGAGGATCTAAATCTCTATCCTCACTTTGGGAAACACCCTATTTGGTGACTTCATCACCGGATTGGGCTTGTGTATCAATTTCCATCTGTAACCTATCTGGGGGAGTGCTCTTTGACGTTCCCTTTTTCGCCTTCGTGACTGAGGGGTTGTAGCACTCTCTGGCATCCCTCTGGTTTCCCAACACGCGTCCTACCCCTGCGTCTGTCGGGAATTTCATGGCTAAGTGCCACATAGAGGTGACGGCCCGTAGATCAACCAGTATAGATCTTCCAATGACGGCATTGTACGCCGAAGGACAATCGACTACTATAAAAGTAGCGAGTAATGTCCTGGTAGCAGGCGCTGTACCTGCTGTCACTGGTAGTCTGATTGACCCTGCAGGGGCGAGTCCCTCACCAGAGAAGCCGTATATTGTTTGGTTGCAGGGCTTCAGGTCCTTAACGGACAACTTCATGCGCTCCAGCGAAGACTTATACAGGATATTCACCGAACTTCCTGTATCGATCAGCACTCTCTTCACCATCATGTTGGCCATTTGAATATCCACGACCAGCGGATCAGAATGTGGGAACCGGACATGTTTGGCATCGCTATCAGAGAAGGTTATCTCGCCCTCCTCTGATCGAGCCTTTTTTGGCGCGCGGTCCTCCATAGTCATCATCTCGATGTCCTGATCGTGGCGCAGAGTTTGAGCGTATCGTTCCCTGGCCTTTCCGCTATTTCTCGTGAGGTGCGGGCCTCCACAGATGGTTAACAATGTGCCAGTCACAGGGGCAGGCTGCAAAGGTGGCGAGTGTTGGCGTGTGGGCGCTTGCTCGTTGCCACCTGGAGCTTCTCGTTGGGAATTCCTCGAGGCCTGTACATATCTTCTTAAGTGTCCTTGTCTGATAAGGAACTCGATCTCATCCTTCAACTGGTTGCATTTATTTGTGTCATGTCCGTAGTCGTTATGATAATGACAGAACTTGGTAGTGTCTCTTTTCGAAATATCCTTCCGAATGGGGGCAAGCTTCTTATAAGGCACACTGGAACTCGTGGCCTGATAAACCTCTCCCCGAGACTCAACTAGGGCAGTATAGTTAGTGAACCGAGGTTCATAATGGTTACCCTTGGCTCGTTTATTGTCAGAGGTGGAAGGCTCATTGTGTGGCCGTTTTCCACCATTCTTGCCATTGTCGTTGCCGTTCCCGTTGCCCTTGCCGTTAGGCTTAGACCCATTGGCGGCATTGGCAGGCCCGACAGCCTTCTTATCCTTGCCTGGAGGCTTTCCATCGTCGGCAATGGCATCTTCGAGCTTGATGTAATGATCAGCCCGGTCCAAGAATTCTTGGGTAGTTCTAATCCCATCTTTTCGGAGGCTTTTCCAGAGAGGGGTGCGACGCCTAACCCCTGCAGTTATGGCCATCATTTTTCCTTCGTCCCCCACCGTTTTTGCTCCAGCTGCTGCTCGCATAAAGCGCTGGATGTAGTCCTTCAGTGGTTCTTCATCCTGCTGGCGTATTTCAACCAGCTGGTTTGCCTCGGTCGGATGGACTCGACCTGCGTAGAACTGTCTGTAAAACTCCTTTACGAACATCTCCCAGGAAACTATGCTTGCAAGAGGGAACTTGAAAAACCACTCTTGCGCGGCATCAGAAAGTGTTGCAGGGAAGATCCTGCACCAAGCATCTTCGGACACTTTCTGAATGTCCATTTGTATCTCAAACTTATTGACGTGAGATACCAAGTCACCGTACCCATCAAAGTTCAGAAACGTAGGCATTTTAAACTTGCTAGGAGTCTCTGCCATAGCTATCCTCTGGACGAAAAGAGTGCCTTTCCTCCTGTCGTGGTCGATGTAAGATGTTCTTCCCCCGACCAGTTGTTGTACTGCCTGGTTGAGGGCATCTATCTGGGCCTGCACAGCGATAGGAATCGTTGTGGCCTCTATTGCTGGGGGGATGTTCTTGCCATGTCGCTCACGGCGATCATTGAGCACATCTCTCAAATCCTCGTCTCTTCTCCGCTGCTCGCTAGCTCCGAGCCGGTGGAAGACGTTATTTTGCCTGGGTTGCCCCCCAGCGTCCCGTCTACCGGGTTGGTCATCTTGAGGTGGCTGATTCCTGTTTCCACCTCTTTCGTCATTCCTCTGACCGACATTTCCTCTGCTAGAATCAGATTCATCATAACCATTGCCATCTCTGAATCGAGATTGGCTATGACGGGATCGATTGGTCCCTCGATTTCCTTCCCGGGCTGAAACGTCCCGAGCGTTAGAGGGTGGCCTGCGTTGGTCGTTAGGTCCCCATGCATTATCATGCCGTGGGGGACCTCGGACCGCAGAGCCTAACTCTGAGTTCCTCCTATTACAAGGAGGATGCTGTCCTCTGTTCGGAAGGTTCGGCTCATCGCCCCTATGGCGTCTAGGACTGCAAGGCTGATGCTCGGTCCTAATCTGCCTCTGATGCGGGGGATTGCCGCGACCAGCTTGGGATGGAGGCTGTGCCTCAGGGTCCAGTGGGACATCGTCATGGGGAACCTAAGGCTGTTCGGGCCTTTGCGGACTCGAGGGTTGGATAGGTGGGCTAGGATTAGGACCCCTTTGTGTTGGTCCATTCGTAGGTTGATCAGGCTGCGAGGCAGCTGCAGCCTGATTCCTAGCCAATTACAAGGCTGCCTCGAGAGCTGCCATAGCTTCGATCTGGCGACGGTCCATCTCCGCCTGCCTCTCACTTAACTCCACGCGCTACCGTTCAATTTCTTGCTGCTGCCGCGCCATGATTTCGGCAGCACTTTCCTGGCTGGCCCTCAGATTGACCAGCTCTTCATGTAACGCCCCCAGAGTACATTTTATCGTCGCGTCATCCATTTCTTCCTCCTCAAATTCCAAATGTGGCTCATCCTCAGCCACGTTGGGAGGGGGAGGAGGAGGCGGGTTAGATGGTGCAGCGCCGGCCGCCTGTCCAGTTTTCCTGGTAGTTTTCGCCATTGGTTTTCTCAACAGTGATATATCAAGCTCTCAATGAAAGCACCAGAATGTTGACCCAGATTTTGGCCAATTGACACGGAGTCAAAATACACTTGATGTGGAAGGATACGTTGAAATAAATGCAATGACGAAACTAATAAGAACACCAGATTTTAGAGTGGTTCGGCCCCAGGATCTAGTAATAACCTACGTCCACTTAGATTGTTATTGATATAAGATCAAAGGGAGTGATCAGAGAACTAGGGTTCAATGAGTTTCACCAACCTCTGAAGAACAATATAATATCTCAAATAGAATCCCTCTAGTCTCAAATAATTCGAAAGCCAAAAGTCCCTTCCTTGAGCTATCTTTCTCTATTTATAGGCTCAAGGGGGATTACATGAATTTGTTACAAATATTCTTTCCTAAATAATTGGGTACTCAGGAGATTGTGGGAGTCAATTTCGGGATTTACAAAGATCTTTATAGAAACATCATGAAGCATGCGGAACCCGCGACCATACTGGTCGCAGGTAAGTTTCGACTGCCTACTGCTTATAATTTGTCTTCTGGTCGATATGCTAGTAGAGTTCCTCCAAGTGTCAGCCACGTGTCCGGGAATCACTTGCCACGTCATCCATGCCAGTTTTTTGGGTAACATTTTCTATACTACGTTTTTCATGGAAAAAAACTTACATTTTCAGTTATTATAAAGGGTAGATTTTATAGTTTTATATTATTTTATTTTAACTTTTTTATACTACTTTTTATATTATTTTAGGTGCCATCAAACCAACTAAATAAGCATGAAGCAAGAACTGTCATTGGTATTTTAAAATCATTTTAAGAAATATCTTGAAAACTTCCTCCTGCCCTCTAAAATCAACCAGTTCTCATAATGATTTTCCTTTCCTGTCTATGAGATTTTTATTAGTTACAAATATTGGTCATTTTTCTTAAGAGCCTCATCAATGGTGCAAAACTACAAAATTTAGGGAAAAAGTTTACTGAATGATACATTTTGTCTTAGTATTATAAATGATGGGGACCACCCTTTTGGGATTTTTGGTAAGTTGATAATCAGGTTCTATTATATATCTTAGCTAACTCCTATTCTTGGGTCCTACTCTACTCTAAGATTGTGTTAGCCAAACACTTGGGGTAAGCAAACAATCCCTTTGACTTTCACATTCTGTAATTTCTATCGAATTTCTTTAATTCCACTCCATACAAATGATTTGATATACTACTCATTCTTAACAATCACAATATATTTACTTATCTTTTTTGCACTGTTAATTTACTTGGAATGAAACTTCCCCATTACTAGAATTCTTTGACTCCTAAGTCAAAATTTGAATTAGAATTCTTTTTATATAACTAATTTTATATTAAATTTTTCTTTGGTTGTTTTGCAAAAATCTTTTTTTTTGTGATATGAATTGTATTTGTTATTTTTTTATTTATTATAAACATTTTTTTCTTATTTTTATTTTGTACGTTTCTTTTTTCAAATCCTGGGTAAGGTAACCAGTTACTTGATTTATCTTTGACAATTATGTAAAAAAAAAAATCCTAGAGCTAGGTTAAATAAAATGTACCAGGAAGAGTAACCAGTTACCCTGAGAGGAGTAACCTTCTGCCATAAGAGGGGTAACCAGTTACCATAAGAGGGGTGACGGGTTACTCTTATTAAATATGAAAAGAAACATCAAATCTGAATGAAAAAGAGGAAGAACACTTCATTAAAAAAAGGAAAAAATAACTAAGATTTTAGTAACATAGGTAACTAGTTAGCACAAAGAACCCAAAAATATATACACACATATTAATGTGAAGGTAACCAGTTACCTACTGAAATATACACACAAAGAACGTGAATGTAACCAGTTACCCCAGAAATATACATACAAATAACGGGAAGGTAACTAGTTTCCACAAATTTGAAGATAGAAAAAAAAAATCAGATCCACCCCCTTTCCCTTCTCTCCCATGTTCTTCATATAATTTTTTTTTTCTAGATTTGAATGTTCCAGTTAGGGTAACTGATTATCCATTCACGTTTGCATATTTTTATTAGTTTTCTTTCCAAATTTTGGTGTTCCTATAAGGGTTACAGTAAAAAGAAAATGATGAAAAAATTGATTTGAATTTTTTTACATATAGTGGAAAAAACTATAAAAAAAATTACAATAATAAAATATAATACATAAAAAAATAGTAAAATAATTATGTAATGTTAAAATATGTGTGAAAAAAGGGGAAAAAATAAAATGGAATGAGAAAAGAATAAGTACAAAAAAGAAGAAAAAAGAAGGAAAAAAGCTTAGGAAAGAAAACTAAAAAAATATGAAAAACAAAACAAAAGAAGTGATGAAGGAAAAAAATAGATGAATGAATAAAAATGAAAAGAAGAAGAAGAAGAATAATGGGAAAATGGAAAGAAAAAATTGAAAAAAAATGGAAGAAGCTCAATGTGTGAAAAATGAAAAAAAAATGGAAGAAGAAAAAAAGAAAGAAAGAAAAAGCTCATATGTGTGAAAAATGAAAAAAAAAAATAGGAGGAGAAAATAATAAATACAAAAATGAAGAAAAAATAGAAGGAAAAATGAGAAAAAAGGGAAAGAAAAAAAACATAAAAAATATGAAAAAAAAAACATTACAAATGAAATAAAAAATTTGATAAATTAATAAAAAAGAAGAAGAAGAATGGAAAAATGGAAAGAAACAAAAAAGATAAAGAAAAAAATTGTTAGAAGAAAAAAAGAAAAAATAAGTAAGGAAAAAAAAACAGAAAAATAATTAAAAAATGAAGCAAAAAAAAATAAACAAATTGAAAAAAAATCACCTTCAAAATCAAAGAACATATAACTATGATAAAAAAAATGTGACATTTCCATATTTTAGTTAGCTACTAATTGTGTTTCCCATATTTTAATTTTGTCTTTAATAAATTTTCCCATACAAATTAAGAAAAATATAATTCTCATATTTTTGCACCTTGATGGTATAAAAGCCATATTTTTGAAAAATCCCCTGAAAACAATACAATATGGGCCCAATGTTTAAAAAAATATATCATTATGCAATTAAAAGAAAAATAAAGACAACCCACTAAGTTCAATAATAACGAAAAATAAACTAGTAAATATTATATGACATTTTGGATTGTTTCTCGTTCATTGGCTCCCCGCAGCATACATATTAATTTCAATGGAAACCATCCGATCACCATGCGTGCCAATCAAAGAACCTAATGCCTACCTGAAAGGGGAAAAGTAAGGGGTGAGCTAAAAGCCCAGTATAGAAGTACAAATAATACAAACAACAGAACCATACTACATTTCTATACTACTATCATGCCTTTAATGAAATATAACACAATCATTCCATCTCTGTATACTTCATTTAGAAACAATTAGACAAACAAATAAAGTATAATTCTGTGTTGAACCAGGAAACCTTGGAAACTGATCCTCCTGTCCCCACCTTGGGGCTATGGTACGTCTGCCTTGTGGGTTACGTCATACCTTAGTAACGCCTTTGTTGTATTGTGAACATAATGCTAAAAACACTTTTCCTTTCATACACTCATTCAAACAGAACAATCATAACAATTGCTTTGACTTACCACATATGACACCTGTTTTACTTACAAAGATTTATAACTTAATTCATAGAAGACTAGCTAACTTCCTTAGCTTAAGTCCAAGCTAATCAAAGAGCAGAATACTTCACAACGAGCCCAGAATAATAATCAAAACACTTGTCTTAATATCATGTAGAACACACATGAACACGTAAAATCTCATTCCACGTGTGCATGGACCGTGCACAGATGACAACTACCTCATAACAAGTTACACCACCTTTCTACAAAAAACATAACTCATACACATAAATTTGCTTGAATGTCACAAATAAAATCATGAAAACAAAACCAATACACATCATCAACTTATGACTGAAACCCTAAAGTCCTCAAAGAATCATAATTCATGCATCAAAGTTATAAAATCTCAAAAAATTTACTACAAGAAAACATAATAAAATAAGATCTTATCATGCTTTCTAGACAATTCACATTGTCTATGAAATTTTCCATATTCATAAAATTAATCTTTAGAATCCTAGTCACATATATAATAACAATATTTCCCAACATGTCATGACAATAGAACCCTATAAACATTATTAAGCATGTTTGCAACATTAAAACAACATAGAATCATGCAATAATAACATATATCACTTTAAAATAATTAAACAACTTTCAAACTAAAAAAAAATAGTGTTGGCCAAAACCTATAAAGGCAACAACAATATAATATAAATTTTCATGCATTAATTTTCATAATGAAACATGTTGACGTGGTTTTTGGCCAATAGTGGATTAAGAAATCCGACAATAGAGATATTAGGATTTTTTAATAAATCATGATTGAACAAATGGAAGATATCACAAACATTCACACTTTTACGTGGTTCAGTGGTTAAAATTCACCTAGTCCACGTACGAGACAATCTTATTAATCTATTTAGGGCTCTGGGTGAAATTGTTCTTGACAATTTCAGCAGAGTTTTTGTATATCAAGAATCGATCCCTTTTTCTATCTATTCTCCTGGTATTTATAAAGGGTTTTCCTGGACATCTTTGGGTAACCACGTACATAAATATGGTAAATAATAAATTTGGATAACCTCCCATTTACATAGTGATATGATTGCATATGGAATTTACATCCGTTATCTCGGGTAATAAATGTGTAATAAAATATGGACATTAATAAGCGTATAAGGAATCTCCGAGTCTTTTGGGATCTTTCATTGTGTGTCATGACCAGGTTTTTGCGAGTTGGTCACTTCCTTCCAGCCAAATGCCTTAGAACTAATCTATCCTGATACAGGTTAAGTTCAGTTTCAAAGAAGGCGATCTGGCCGTCACACATCTCAAACTAGGTTGTCAGTGCAAGAGGAAATCTGAAGATTATCTGGTTGTCATAAGCTGTCAAGTTGAACTCGAGCTGCTCACTCCAGAGTTAGCTAGATATTCTATTTGTACGCTTTCTTTATGCGCTTATCTGCCAATTGTACCTCGTGCTGAGTGATTCAGTTCGTATTTTTCTTTTGGGGTACAACAAAACAAATCATAACATGCTTCATATTCAAATTACAATAATAATAATAATAATAATAATATAAAAATAAAACAAAAATATGAAAACCAATTCTACACCCCTTGGCCAAATCCTATAGAATAAAAAATAACAAGGTATTTCATGCAACATAACTTGCCATTTAAACATGCATCAATCATCATAAAATTAACACCAAGCACATAAATAATATATAAAACCCTTGATACATGCTTGTAAATCACTAAGAAAATATTTAGCAAGTTTTTAATTCTTTTTCTTGAATACATAAACACATAAAATCATGGATTTATAACATAATGAGAAAACACACCTAGCATGTTTCTATAATGGCACAAAATTATTTTCCAAACTCAATTACAAATTTAACAAATTTAAAAGAATCTAAACCCCATTAAAGAAACACATTCTATCATGCTCCCTAATAGAACAATGTCATATCTTGAATTAATACTCAAAGAAAATCACAAGTTGAAAAGTATAATAAAATGGCCGAAACATGTAGACAAAACTACAAGAATCAAATCACACTCATCATGCAAAAATCCATCTACAATCCTAGTATGCTCTTCTATTCAATCCAACCAAAGAAAACAAATCTTTCAAATCCATAAACAAGAATATAGAAGCAAGGCACCAAAAATAATCATTCTTTACCTCTTGCAGAAAAAAGTGGGAATAAAACCTAGAGCACTAGTGAGCCTTCCCTTAGTGAGATTCTAACCCTATGCCAAACATAAGTCAAAGTTGTCTTAGAGTCAAGAAGAAAAGGAAAACACAATCAAAACTCAAAGACATTACCTTAGTGTTTTTATTCCCTTCTCTCTATCCTTAATTTTAGAAGCTCTCTCTCTATGTGGGCGACCAGAGCATCAAAAATGAGAAAAAAAAGCTTAAGGACTTATTTATAGGTGATTACTAGGTTAAGAAAAAAGAAAAGGAAATTAGAATTGGGTTTTTCGTAATCCAAACAACCTGTGACTTGAGACCTATTTTTGAGCCAGTTGCACTATGATTTTGGAAAAATTATATTTCTAGAAAGTTGTAGACAATCCAACTAGCTTTCAACTGATACTAAGATTTCCAAAATTGCACTTCTACAGCTTCAGTTATGTTAATTTTACTACAACTGGGTCTAAGGTTACCAGAATTCCAAATATGACAACTCCCTTTTCCTTGCTCACCACTCCTCTCTTTCTCCTTGTGTTCTCCTCTTTTTAATGTGAACACAAGCTATCAAAACAATTAAAGGGGATTTTATTCTCTTATTGGTAGAATTTTCTAAACAAGGAAAACTCCCCTTTTCCATGATCCAGTCTAGGTAAAAGCCCTTCTTCATGCATGCCCACTCTTTTTGCTATGCACCCACACGCATACCATACCATCATGCACATAACACACATTCACTCACATGCACACACAATATCATGAAAAGAAAATAAAATCAATTATTGTCACACATTCAAATTAACAATTCAATAAAATAATAAAATAAAATAATCATTTAAATATTAACAATAAACACATTACTGGATTTAACTGTCAGGGAGTGTTTCACCCGACCAGTTACCTTAGAAAGGGGTTTTACCCGACCAGTCACCTCAGAAAGTGGTTTCACCCGACCAGTCACCTTAGAAAGGGGTTTTACCCGACCAGTTACCTTAGAAAGGGGTTTCACCCGACCAGTCCCATCAGGAAGGGGTTTCACCCGACTAGTTACCTCAGAAAGGGGTTTCACCTTAACAGTTACATCAGAAAAGGGTTTCACTCGACCTGCTATGTCTGATTGAGGAGTGTAGTCGACATTCTTGGGGAATTTTCCGAGAGAACTTAGAGAGAGAATGTAACGTCCTACTACCTTAGAGTCGTTACTAAGTGAGTTCAAAATGTGCAACTAACTCGCTAGTTGAGGTTTTAGGACAAACGTGTAATTAAATCATAATCAGAGTCATAAACTTGAGAATAAACCTTTATTTGAAAAGTTATAAAACATTTAACATTTGGGATCCCAAAACATTGTTTAGAAGTATTTATAACTCAAAATATAACCAAAGTCAACTAAACGACAAAATTCAGGTTTTGTACAAACATCTCCCAAAAACATCTCTAGCTGTGGCAGCCAGACAGACCCGACATGTACGCGCTGCTCGTCCCACTCACCATACTCAAGGTTGATCGACCCTACCTTTTCCTTTACCTGCACCATAGAGCACCCGTGAGCCGAAGCCCAGCAAGAAAACTCTCACAAACAGATGATAAACGCATATCAAACACTTAAGATAAAATCAAGCAAACACCAGGTCATACAAGTACGGCCATGCCGTCCCAGGCGCTTTACTAGGCCCTGGGTTTGCAGTCTAAACCGTAAGGATATCCCAGGTATCCCTTGGGGTCTCACCCAGGCAACTCCCACTCTGCGTGCTAAAAGCTGCTCCTAGCCCCTTGCCGTTCTCGGCCTTTGCCGTTCCCGGCCATCGCCGTTCTCGGCCATCGTCGTTCCATTATTAATACATACACATTATATACTAAACAGATATTAAAACACACATAAATCCAATGAAAGGGCCATGCCCCACAACACAATCATATAGGGCCGAGCCCTGCAGCACAATCACATAGGGCCAAGCCCTGCAACACAAGCTCTATGGGAGCAGTAGTTTTCTTACCTGTGTCCCGAGCTTTCTAGGCACCAATGTCCCGAGCACAGTTCCCTAGTCCGAGCCTCGCCGAAACCCTTATACAGATTTGAATCCCCAACTCAGTTCCCTAAGCTCCAAGCCTTAGATTCCTGGTTAGAGTCTCCCAAGCTCAGCTCCAATTCCTTAGTTCTTGACTGGTTTTCCTCCAAGATGTTACTAGGCCTTCAAGAGTATAGGGAAAAACAGAGCAAATGAGAGGGAGTGGGTCGGTTTAGAGGAAGTCTAGGGTTTTCCTTTATTTTGTTTTATTTAACTTAAATCTATGTGGTTACCTGAAGGCTTGGGGTACCAAAAACGTCCCCGAGGGCAAAATGGTAAATTTTCCCAATATTCCCTCCTAGACATTCTAACCTCAAATATATCTCCGAATATTTATTTCTATAACCCGGTAACCCCATAAAATATCTCATACCCGGTATACCCCTCGACTCGCCTCGAGTCAGATTCTCAACCCCGTTGTGACTTTCTGACTAACGCCTCCCTAGGACTGTCTCGGATCGTTCTACACAGATATATCACATTTATCACATTTATGCCCTCAATGGGCTAAAATCACAAACATGCCCCTAATATCCAAACGGGGCCCACATGCATGTTTAATTCAACTAAACATGCATCTCTATCACATATTCACATAAATTCACATATTATAACAATAATTCACTTATTTCCCTCCAGACACACTAATCAAGGCCCTAAGCATTATTAGCAAATTTGGGTCGTTACAGAGAAACTGTGTATTTTTCAACTTATACTTAAGAAATTCAATTGGCTCAGGTTCAATCCAAGTGTAGGTGCATGTATAACAACTCTAAGTGGATTAGGCTATTACCAACAAATTGGGGCTGAACCACTATAAAATTGGTCATGTTGTTTTTATTTTCTATTCAAGGCTGTAGTCTTCATTGTCGCTTTTGCGTCTTCTCGCCATTGGCCGAAATCGTGGTCAACAGTTTGAAAAAGTGATGTTTTTAAAATTAAACCAATTTTAAATTTTAAAACAAATATATTTAACTGTTTTTCAAAATATATATTGTGTTGTTACAACTATAACAAATATCTTAACCATTTATTAAAAAATTAAAAAATATTAATAGTTATAACAAAACTAAAATATCTTAAAATAGTTAAAAAAATTCAAATATCCATAAAAATATATAGTAAACAAATTTTTAAATTTTAAATAATTTAAATATTAAAATCCACAGAATAATCATATATTAATATTTTTAAATAAAAGATATAAAAAATAACAAGTATTTAAAAAAATATCTTTAATAACTTAATTATAATATTTTAATATATTAAAAGATTTAAAATTAATTAGTAAACCTATTTTTAAATTTGAATTTTAATATTTGTAGAAAATATCTAATTTTTAAATATCAAACAAGAAAAATATCTTATTCTAAAAAAAGCACTTTTAAATGATAAAATACATTTGATATTTTTGGTTTTTTTGTATAAAAAATCAATTTCATATTTTTATTATCTTTAATTTTAAAAAAAACTACTCTTCATCATCACAGCCATACAGGGTAGACACGCGCATGTGCGCGCATGGCAGGGGTGACGCATGTGAGTTCGTACAGCAGCCAATTAATTTTTTTTTTAAAAAAATTGTGTAATTTTTAAACCAAAAATGTTTTCTAAATAATTTTTACAATGTTTTACACCAAATAAAGCATTTATAAAAATTAATTTCATAGAAAACACAATAAAATAACCAAAATTTGCTAATAATCACATAAAAATCAATATGTTTTATAAAAAAAAACATGAAATCCATCCAATTACTCAACACATCAAATAATTCAATTTTTACCATGTTCATGAATGAGAACATGAAATCCATCCAATTACTCAACACATCAAATAATTCAATTTTTACCATGTTCATGCATGAGAATAAAGATTACCAAAGTCTCTAATACCAGTTGTTGGGAATACTTATACATACTCTTATTTATTTTCATGTACATTATATATTAAACAAATTAATAGAAGAAAACCTAGAACATATTTCTATAATTGAATTTATACAGAGATAATGACCAGAACACTTACATTATATGCAGCGGAATGAATAAGTCATTTCTTCAGTTTCTCTAACCCTGTATCATTTCTGTCGCAGAGAATGACCAAAAAACTTAACCTATCTTCACATTTTTTCACAACCTTCCAAAGTATTCTTAGAATCACCTAGACTAGAGTGGGAAATTCTCAATACATGAGACAGATACAAAGAGAAGAAGAGAAGAGAATATAAATGCTTAGAAAATGACTTTTGTTGTAGAGAGAGTCTTGTTGACCCAAGATTTGGCCAACTGACACGGAGTTAAAATGTGATTGATATGAATGAATGTATAGAGAAGAACGTATGGCAAAAACAGTAAATCACACAAGAATTTTTATAGTGGTTCGGCCCCAGGATCTGGTAATGACCTACGTCCACTTAGACTGATATTGATATAAGAATCAGAAGAGTGATCAAAGAACTAGGGTTCAATGAGTTTCACTAACCTCTGAAGAACAGTACAATATTCCTAGGAAAATAATTATAGTCTCAAATGATTCAAAAGCCAAAAGTCCCCTCCCTTGAGCTATCTCTTGCTATTTATAGGCTCAAGGGGGATTACAAAAGATTGTTACAGATATTCTTTCCTGAATAATCGGATACCCAGAAGATTGTATGAGATAAATTCGGGATTCATAAAGATCTTCCCATAAATGTCGCCTTGTACACGGAACCATCGACCAGACTGGTCGCGGGTAAGACAGGCTTACACTGCTTCTAATGTGTCCTCTGGTCGATACTCTAGCAGACGCTTCCAGGTGTCAGCCATGTGTCCAGGGATTACTTGCCACGTCATAAATGCTAATTTCATGGATAACATTTGCCCCCCAAGTTTATTTATCACGAGCAGTAAATAAACTTTTGGACGAACGACTCTTCGGTAACCCCGCCTGACGTGTCAGAACCCTTCGTGTGTTCTTGAAAAATGTAACCCACTTCTGTCTAATCATGTCCTTTCGGTTCCCCAGAACCGATTTCGACGGCCATCCCGCTTCCCCATACTTCGAAAAAGGGAAACTAATGATTATACTTTTTAATGTCAGGGACAAACTTATATAAGACCTTTGAAGCCTCCTTTTTCTTTTTACGCACGCCACTGTTTTTGCAAGAAACCCTTAAAACCAGAGTTTTAAACTTCCCCGGAGACCGTTTTCTTGCACTTCCAAGACTCAGACCGTGAGCTCCTTGATTTCCGAAGACCTTTCTTCCACCTCCACGATCACTCTTCTTGGTAAGTTTTCGAAATCCCATGCTTCTAATTTTTCGTGGTGCATGCTTCTGAATGTGGACTGTTTGAGATTATTTGTTTCTGGTTTGAGGTACTTGTAGACAGAATGTTTTGTAGGCAAAGTAGAGTTACGAGTTAGTTTAAAATCCAGGATCGTGCTTTTTAGGACGTAAAATCGAAGTAAAAATTCGATCTTTAGACTAGTTGAAAAATAAATTTTTCCCGCCCTAAGGGAAGTTGAAAAAGCTTTCTCAGAAAAACTTTTTACTTTCACCCTTTGATCCATTTTTCAAACTGTTCGTGCAGAAAGATATAGCTTTTCGTTAGAATGCTGTTGTATAAAATCTTAATTTTTATACTCGACCAGCGTTATTCTAAAAAGCTTTTAAAAGTTTTCTATCCTCACCTCCCCATTCTTCTGTATGCAGATTTTAATGCCAGATTTGTGGGGAGGTGAAAGGCCTATTGATGATGACCTTCTCGCCCAACTGCTCGAGGGAGAAGATCAACCAGCTGACCGTGTCCACGAGATCCCTTTTTCGCGATCCTCTTCCAGACCCCATCCTTCTCCTTCAATGGCCCGTTCCAAATCTTCAGGCAAGAAAAGACCCGAGTCTGAAAACAACCCAAATTCTCCTGCCCGTCCTGATTCGCAAGCAAGGGCTCCCTCGACCAGTGGTCGAGAAAATCTTGCTCCAGACCCTAATATCCAAATTAGGGCCAGCCCTCATCATCAGAACTTGCCTGATGTCGAGTGGTATACTTCCCCAGCCAGTTCAGTAACTCTTCGAATGATTGCTAACTGCTTCAGAAAATTCCCCCTCACAGGGGTTTCCATTATACAACCTACCGCAGACCAAAGGGCTAACCTTCCCGGGGGTGTCAACAGTGCCTGGTCTCGGTATCATATTGAGGCGGGAGCTTATCTCCCTCTTCATCCCTTTTTTGTGGGGGTGGCCAATTATTTCGGTGTCGCCCCCTTCTAAATAACTCCAAACGGATATAGAATGCTGGCCACACTCTATATCCTGTATAAACTTAAGAAATGGCCAGAACCTTCACCCCACGAGGTCAACTATCTCTTTGACCTCAAGTCTAACCCGCAACAACATGGAACAGGTTTCTTCCACTTTTGTCACCAGGAAACCAATCGAACATTCCTGAGTGACACTACGCATATCTCGAACGTGGGGCAATATAATAAGGAGTACTTCCTCACTCCGGACATATCCAGCAATAACCTGGCCTTCGCACGAGGAGGTAAGCACCGTTCCTGACTAGTCGATACTTTTACTCAAGGTGTCTCCTTTCGTTTTTCTTAACCATACTCTGTTTTTCAGGCCCTTGGTTACGTCCAACCCGAACACCAGACATGGTGTTGAGGTCTAACACTCTGGCCAGGATGTCCAACGCAGCAAAAAGCGTCAAGATCCTGGTGACTGAAGAAAACTTGAGGCGGTCTGGCCTCCTGGCTCCTCGCCATGAAAATAGAGGGTCCGTGGTGGACGAAGCCACTGCTGAGGGGGTTCCCGAGCAGCAACCTCCCATGTCTCCTCCTCGGAGGAGGCCAACGGGGATTACTATTAGGGAGCCCACGGGCAATCCTTCCGCAGAAAGGCCTTCTGCTCCCCAAGGAAAGGGGAAACAAAAGGCCAAAGAGCCAGCTGTGGACTTGGGAGAGTCCTCTGATGATAATGGTAACACAATTTTACTTTAAAATGTTTGCCAATTCCCTGTCAATTGTTCAACGGGGACGGCAATTTTACGTATACTCCAAAATTAGGGCCAGACTTCTTCATGCCAGATAATGAGTATATGACTAATAGAGTCAATAGTGTAGCGACCAGTAGTTGTAGCTCGGGTATTCACTTTGTTGCCTTTCTTCTGTTGCATATTTTCATCTGCCTCTTATCTTTATCAGTTTCCTATGTTTACTTGCATGCAGATATGGCTACTCCCAATATCTTTGACATGTACCAGGCCGAAGAAGAAGAGGAGGTTCCCCAACTCCAACGGAGATCCAAGAGGAGAACTGGCGAATCCAGCCGAGGCCCTCCGGCCAAGAAGGGTCGAACAGAAGACCTTCCCAAGGACGCGCCAACTGGGCAGACTCCTGGGCCAACGGGGCAATCTCATCCACCAGCTCCAACTGAGAAGCAGACTCCTCCTCCCCCACCGAATCCTCTGGCTGCATCCGCCAGAGATGTAGTTATTCGTGACGAAGCTCTTGGGGCTAAACTCATGAGCCGTACCCTTCGATCGGCTAGGGATCTCCTTGACTGCATTGGCAAAGGTGACCGTGTCAGGGATGCAATGGTCGAGGCTGAAAACTTGGGGGCTGACCAGGTTCTGAATAGGGCCTTGAATGAAATCTCCAGTGTGAGTACTTCTCCACTTTTTTAAACCTTAGTCTTTTATTCTTCACGGCAGGCTCTAACTTTCTCCTTTGTTCACAGGCTTTGCTGTCTGCTATCACTGCTCGCACCCGTATCCAGGCTTCCATCGAGCAGGCCAAGGCAAATGCCACTGAGAGTCATCAAGTGAAGGCGGCTGAGGAGCTTTCGGCTGCCGAGGCCAGCCACGCCAAAGAGTTGGAGGCACTGGCTCAAGAGAGGGATGCTGTGGTGACCAAACTGTCAGAGGCTGAAGCCGCAAAAGACGCCGCCGTGAAGTTGAGGCAAGAGTATCGAGAGTTCAATCAAACTCATCTTCGCGAGATCAAGCATCTGGGAGAGATACTCAAGTCCAAGGATGAGGCTATTGTCACTCTTGGAGGCAAGGTGAAGTAGCTGGAGCTTGACAACTCCAAAAATCTTGAAAAGTATAAGAGGACGACGCTTCGATGTTTCTATAATTTCTGGAAACATAATCAGGGCGCCGACTTTAGCTATCTTTCAGAGGAAGTCAGGGCTGCTGAGTTGGCTCGCTGCACCGCCCAACTGGCCGAGGAGGAGGCAAGATTGAGGATCCCCGCCTCTCCAAGCATCGTTGGTGTGGAAGAAGAAGAAGTTGTCGAGGACGCGACCAACCAGGATGCTGCCCAGGACCCTCCGGCCCCGAATGCCTCTTAAACTTTCTCATTTATTTTTTCTTTCTTTTTGGCTATACGACCCACGGGTCGTGATGTAAAGACAATAATTTCTTTTTAAACTTTGCTGCATGGGCAGTAAACCCTTTTTTCTTTTATTCGAACAGTTACATCCAAGCAGCGATGCTTGCGGTGTAAAAGCTTAAATCTTGATGCTATAATATCTTTATAACATTTTTCCGTATGACCGAACTTAGCATAGTACTTTGGCATAACTTAACAAAACATAAATTTTGAAAAATATTCTAAGTACTGTAGCATGCTTTCACTCATTTTGTTCATGTGTTTACATACCTTGCGAGTATGCTTTGCTATCGATGTGCCTTATATGCCCCCCAAGTGATCGAGGTGCTTTAGGCCCTAGGTCACTTGCCCTGACCATGGCCTGTTCGAACATTCCTGTTCGTGCGAAAAATGATACTTGTAATACAGCAAAACAACACACGTAATGAACAAATACTTGTAAATGTAAATTCACAATGGTTGGCAAGAATGACTGGCTGCGCACAGTCCCTTATAATCTCGTATTAAAAATGGACTAAACATGTCTTTACGAGTGATTCTATAATAGAACCTTACATATACGAGCAGTTAGCCATACAGCGTGGCTAACCCTCTTTGTAAAACTCGTAAAACTTAAAATTTTTAACACAAGCCAGTTCTTTAAAAAGGACTGTTCATTGATAATACTTGCGCAGGTGTTCTCCATTCCAGTAACGTGGAACGAGATCTCCGTTTAAGCGTGCAAGTTTGTATGTGCCTGGGTGAAGGACTTCTTCAATCTGGTAAGGTCCCTCCCAATTAGGTCCGAGCACTCCAGCAGTAGGGTCGCGGGTATTGAAGAAAACTCGTCGTAGCACCAAATCTCCGACGTTGAATTTTCTTTCTTTAACTTTGGAGTTAAAGTACCGGGCGAATTTTTGCTGGTATGCAGCAACTCGGAGTTGAGATTTCTCTCGTATCTCATCGATTGAGTCTAGGGACTCCATCATTAGCTGGCTGTTCTGATCTTGGTCGTAAGTCAAACGCCGATGCGAGGGAGGATCTAACTCGACAGGTAACATGGCTTCATATCCGTAGGCTAGGGAAAATGGAGTATGTCCTGTTGCTGTACGGTGAGACGTTCTATACGACCAGAGGACTTCAGGTAACTGCTCTGGCCACGCTCCTTTAGCTTCTTCAAGTCTTTTCTTCGGGTTTCTTTAAGAGTTTTGTTCACGGCTTCGACTTGCCCATTCGCCTGGGGGTGTGCGACTGAAGAAAAGCTTTTAATAACTCCATGCCTTTCGCAGAAATCGGTGAATAAGTCGCTGTCAAATTGGGTCCCGTTGTCTTAAATTATTTTCCTGGGTAGACCATACCGGCATACAATGTTCTTGATGACGAAGTCAAGAACTTTCTTGGTCGTGATGGTTGCGAGTGGTTCAGCTTCGGCCCATTTGGTGAAGTAATCAACTGCTACAACTGCGTACTTTACTTCGCCTTTCCTTGTAGGCAGGGATCCAATCAAATCTATCCCCCATATTGCGAAAGGCCACGGGCTCTGCATCTGCTTTAGTTCATTTGGAGCTGCTCGTGGAATTTTGGAGAACCTTTGACATTTGTCGCATCTTCGTACATACTCCATCGAATCCTCGTTCATTGTTGGCCAGAAGTAACCTTGCCTTAGAATCTTTTTTGCCAAACTTTGCCCCCCAGCGTGATCCCCGCAGAAGCCTTCATGCACCTCCTTCATGAGTTCCTTAGCTTTTTCTGGTGTAACGCACCTGAGTAGTGGCATTGAATATCCTCTTCGGTACATAACACCATCGACCAGTATGTACCTAGCAGCTCGTCTTTGTAGAGTTATGGCTTTGTTCCTATCTGTTGGGAGCGTACCATTTGCCAGATACTCCAAGTAAGGCGCCATCCATGTATCCTTCATTCGAATCTCCATACTGGACTCAGTTGCTTGTATGCTAGGCTCACTCAGTCTTTCAACTGGCACAATGTTCAAAGTGCCAGCATCCTTTGCGCTTGCGAGTTTGGCTAATGCATCCGCGTTTGAATTCTGATCTCGCGGGATCTGCTGGAGGGTGTAGTTCGTGAACTGGGCGAGCAGGTCTTTTGCTTTATTTAAGTAGGCTACCATTTTTAAACCCCGCGCGTGATATTCTCCAAGGACTTGATTCACCACCAGCTGTGAATTACTGTAGATATCAAGCGTCTTTATGCTCATATCCTTTGCCATTCTCAATCCAGTGAGGAGTGCTTCGTACTCTGCTTCATTATTTGATGCAGTGAAGTCGAACCTGATGGCGCAGTGAAATCGATGCCCTTCCGGCGTTTTCAATATCACTTCCGCTCCAGCATGGGATTCGTTGGATGAACCATCCGTGAATAACTTCCACGAAGGATTTTTTTCTTGAGGCATGGGCGCTTCAGGCCGTTCGCACTGCTCACTGTCTGGGAGTTCGGTGAACTCCGCAACAAGATCAGCCAAGACCTGTCCCTTTATTGCTACTCGCGGTGAATAAGTTATATCGAACTGCCCTAGTTCGACCACCCATTTTAACAATCGCCTAGCCGCCTCAGGTTTTTGGAGGACTTGCCGAAGGGGCTGGTCGGTTAGAACTGTGATTGGATGGGCTTGGAAGTAAGGACGCAACTTTCTGGAGGCTAGTATTAAGCAATATGCTAACCTTTCGATTGGCGGATATCTTAATTCTGCACCGATCAGCCTCTTGCTGACATAGTAGACTGCTTTCTGTATGCCTTCTTCCTCCCGTACAAGTACAACACTAGTAGCAACTTCAGTAATCGCCAGATAAATAAACAAAGTTTCTCCTGCGATCAGTTTTGACAAGATGGGAGGTTGCGCCATATGAGCTTTCAAGGCCTGGAATGCTTGCTCGCAGTCTCCCGTCCATTCAAACTTCTTATTGCCCCTGAGTAGATTGAAGAAATGGACACATTTGTCAGTTGATTTCGAGATGAATCTACTTAGGGCAGCGATCCTTCCGGTCAAACTTTGTACATCCTTGATCCTCTCCGGCGACTTCATGTCGATCAGGGCTTTTATCTTGTCAGGGTTGGCCTCGATTCCTCTTGAATTTACTATAAACCCCAAAAACTTCCCTGATCCGACTCCAAAGGAACATTTGAGGGGATTCAACTTCATCTGGTACTTGTTTAACACATCAAAGCACTCTTGTAGATCCCTCACATGTCCTTCTGCCTTCTTAGACTTCACTAGCATGTCATCCACATAGACCTCCATGTTTGCACCGATTAGCTCCTTAAACATGTGGTTGATTAGTCATTGGTAAGTCGCACTTGCGTTTTTCAGTCCGAAGGGCATGACTTTGTAACAGTATAAGCCCGTATCGGTCCGAAAGCTGGTGTGATCCTCGTCAGGGGGATGCATGCTAATCTAGTTGTAGCCTGAATATGCATCCATGAACGAGAGGATCTCATGTCCTGCAGTCGCATCGAGCAGCTGGTCGATCCTTGGGAGTGGGAAGCAGTCTTTTAGGCAGTTTTTATTGAGGTCTGTAAAATCCACACAGGTCCGCCACTTGCCGTTAGGCTTGGGGACCAGCACCGGATTTGAGACCCACGATGGATAAAACGCCACCCTGATAAACCCATTCTCCTTAAGTCTTTCGACTTCTTCTTTCAAGGCTCTTGATCTATCTTTATCGAGCAGCCTTCTCTTTTGTTGCACGGGTGGAAAATTTTTATCTATGTTCAAGACGTGGCTGATTACCGTAGGATCTATCCCAACCATGTCTTTGTGCGACCAGGCGAAAACTTCCTGGTTCTTTCGCAAGAATTCCACCAGTGCATGCTTCGTGGTAGGCTCTAAGTTTTTCCCAACCTTCACGACTCTGGTCGGGTATTTTTTGTCGAGTTGGACCTCCTCCAGGTCCTCGACGGGTCCAACATTCTCTTCAAAATCCCCAATGCGAGGATCCAAATCTCCATCCTCACTTTGGGCCACACCCTATTTGGTGACTTCACCACCTGATTGGGCTTGCGTATCTACTGCCATCTGCAATCGGTCTGGGGTAGTGCTCCTCGACGTTCCACTTTTTGCCTTTGTGATCGAGGCGTTGTAGCACTCCCTGGCTACCCTTTGGTTTCCCAAAACGCGTCCTACCCCCGCGTCTGTTGGGAACTTCATGGCTAGGTGCCACATAGAGATGACGACCCGTAGATCAACCAGTATGGGCCTTCCAATGACGGCGTTGTACGCCGAAGGACAATCGACCACTACAAAAGTGGCGAGTAATGTCCTTGTTGCAGGCGCTGTACCCGTCGTTACTGGGAGTTTGATCAATCCAGCTGGGGCGAGTCCTTCTCCAGAGAAGCCGTATATCGTTTGATTGCAGGGCTCCAAGTCCTTCACGGACAATTTCATGCGTTCCAGTGTTGATTTATACAGGATATTCACTAAACTTCCTGTATCGACCAGTACCCTCTTCACCATCATATTGGCCATCTGGATGTCCACGACCAGCGGATCGGAATGTGGGAACCTGACATGTTGGGCGTTGTCATCAGAGAAGGTTATCTCTCCTCCCTCTGACCGAGCCTTTTTTGGTGCGCGGTCCTCCACAGTCATCATCTCGATGTCCTGGTCGTGGCGCAGAGTCTGAGCATATCGTTCTCTGACCTTTCCGCTATTTCCCGCGAGGTGCGGGCCTCCACAGATGGTTAAGAGTGTTCCAGCCACGGGGGCAGGCTGTAATGGTGGTGAGCGTTGGCGTGTGGACGCCTGCTCGTTGCCACCTGGAGCTTCTCGTTGGGAATTTCCCGAGGCCCGTACGTACCTTCTCAAGTGTCCTTGTCTAATAAGGAACTCGATTTCGTCTTTTAACTGGTTGCATTCATTAGTGTCATGTCCATAGTCGTTATGATAACGACAGAACTTGGTAGTGTCTCTTTTCGAAATGTCCTTTCGAATGGGTCCAGGTTTCTTGTAAGGCACACTAGAGCTTGTGGCCTGGTAAACCTCTCCCCGAGACTCAACGAGGGCAGTGTAGTTAGTGAACCTAGGTTCATAACGATTACCCTAGGCTCGTTTATTGTCGGAGGTGGAAGGCTCATTGTGCGGCCGTTTTCCACCATTTTTACCATTGCCGTTACCGTTCCCGTTGCCATTGGGTTTGGACCCATTGGCGGCTTTGGCGGGTTCGGCAGCTTTCTTGTCCTTGCTTGAAGGCTTTCCATCATCGGCAATGGCCTCTTCGAGCTTGATGTAACGATCAGCTCAGTCCAAGAACTCCTAGGTGGTTCTAACTCCTTCCTTTCGGAGACTTTTCCAGAGGGGAGAGCAACGTTTAACCCCTGCGGTAATAGCCATCATCTTGCCTTCGTCTCCTACTGTTTTTGCTCCAGCTGCTGCTCGCATAAAGCGCTGGACGTAATCCTTCACTGACTCCCCGTCCTGCTGGCGAATTTTGACTAGCTGGTTTGCTTCGGTTGGGTGCACACGACGCGCATAGAACTATCCGTAGAACTCCCTTACGAACATTTCCCAGGAAACTATGCTTGCAGGCGGGAACTTAAAGAACCACTCCTGCGCTGCTTCAGAAAGTGTTGCAGGGAAGATCCTGCACCGAGCGTCTTCGGACACTTTCTGAATGTCCATCTGAATCTCAAACTTATTCACATGCGAGACTGGGTCCCCATATCCATCAAAGTTTGGGAGCGTAGGCATCTTGAATTTGCTGGGAGTTTCGGCGTTAGCTATCCTTTGGATGAAAGGAGTGCCTTTCCTCCTGTCGTGGTCGATGTAGGATGTCCTTCCCCCGACCAGCAGTTGCACTGCTTGGTTGAGGGCGTCTATCTGGGCCTGTACAGCGGCAGGAATCGCAGTGGCCTCTGTTGTTGGGGGGACGTTCTCACCGTGCCGCTCGCAGCGATCGTTGAGTATATCTCTCAAGTCCTCCTCTCTTCTCCGCTGCTCGCTACCCCCGAGCTGGTTGAAGACATTATTTTGTTTAGGTTGCCCCCCAGCGTCTCGTCTGTTGGGCTGGTCATCTTGGGGTACCTGGCTCCTGCCCTTACCCCTTTCTTCGTGCCTCCTACCAGCATCTCCTTTGCCTGAATCGGCCTCATTATATCTGTGGCCATCTCTGAATCTCGACTGGCTATGGTGGGATCGACTATTCCCTCTATTCCTGTCTCTGGCAGAAACGTCCCGAGCGTGAGAGGGTGGCCTGCGCTGGTCGCGGTGTCCCCGTGCATTATCATGCCGTGGGGGACCTCGGACCGCAGAGCCTAACTCTGAGTCCCTCCTGTTACCAGGAGGGTACTGACCTCTGTTCGGTAGGTTTGGCCCATCATCCCCATGGCGTCTAGGACTACGAGGCTGATGCTCGGCCCTATTCTGCCTTTGTTGCGGGGGATTACCCCGAGCAGCTTGGGATGGTGGATGCGCCTCAGGGTCCAGCGGGACATCGTCATGGGGCATCTGAGGCTGTTCGGGCCTTTGCGGACTTGAAGGATGGATTGGTGGGCTAGGATTGGGACCCTTCTGGGGTGGCCCATTCATTGGTTGGTCAGGCTGCGAGGCAGGTGCGACCTGATTTCTAGCCAACAGCAAGGCTGCCCCCAGGGCTGCCATGGCTTCGTTCTGGCGGCGATCCACCTCCGCCTGCTGCCTTTCAATCTCCTGCTGTTGCGTGCCATAACTTCAGCAGCAGTCTCCTGACTGGCCTTCAGGCTAGCCAGCACTTCCTGCAGCGCGCCCAAGGTGCTCTTCAACGTTGCATCATCCATTTCCTCCTCTTCAAAATCCAGTTGCGGCTCATCCTTCGCTATGCTTGCAGGAGGAGGAGGAGGAGGGTTCGACGGTGCAGCGGTGGTCGCCTGCCCAGTTTTCTTTCTTGCTTTCACCATTAGTTTTCTTAACAGCAATAAATCAATCTCTCAATGAAAGCACCAGAATGTTGACCCAAGATTTGGCCAACTGACACGGAGTCAAAATGTGATTGATATGAATGAATGTATAGAGAAGAACGTATGGCAAAAACAGTAAATCACACAAGAATTTTTATAGTGGTTCGGCCCCAGGATCTGGTAATGACCTACGTCCACTTAGACTGATATTGATATAAGAATCAGAAGAGTGATCAAAGAACTAGGGTTCAATGAGTTTCACTAACCTCTGAAGAACAGTACAATATTCCTAGGAAAATAATTATAGTCTCAAATGATTCAAAAGCCAAAAGTCCCCTCCCTTGAGCTATCTCTTGCTATTTATAGGCTCAAGGGGGATTACAAAAGATTGTTACAGATATTCTTTCCTGAATAATCGGATACCCAGAAGATTGTATGAGATAAATTCGGGATTCATAAAGATCTTCCCATAAATGTCGCCTTGTACATGGAACCATCGACCAGACTGGTCGAGGGTAAGACAGGCTTACACTGCTTCTAATGTGTCCTCTGGTCGATACTCTAGCAGACGCTTCCAGGTGTCAGCCACGTGTCCAGGGATTACTTGCCACGTCATAAATGCTAATTTCATGGATAACAAGTCTAAAACCCTAAAGCATCAAAACTAGATCTTCTAATCATCTATTCATCATTTTTCAACTCTCACTTAGCATTCCTTTTATAGGCTCAATTATGTCGCTTATTTGATTAAAAAATCAATAAAATAATAGGTAATATCAGCCATTAGGTCGAAATTATCATTGACTTTAGGCCTGTGAAATTTTCCATTTAATTATAAGCCCGTTGGACTTAAAATCAAGGCCCGTATTATTTTCTATTGATTAATTAATTAAATAATTATTTAAATCCTTTATCAAATTAATTATTTATAATTTGAACCTTGATTTAAACTTATTAATTACTTTAGACACCAATTTGTCTTAATTATTAAATCTGCCCTAAATTCTCTTTTCTTCTCTAAATTGCATAACTCTGAAACTATCCAAAATTGACATGATCAACTTTAATAATTCTAATTGAAGATGAAATCAATTAATTGAGACTATCTATATGATTTTATCCAAGGTACTGTGAGGACCATGGGCCTATGAAATCAAGCTCCAAAAAGTTATCATAAATTTAACAAAAAAATTTACTAACTTATTAATTCCTCGTGACTCCACTAAAGACTCAGAATTGCACTCTTGAATTTATAGAACACTCTATAACCAATGTAGATACGTTATTAGTTATCAATTGTTACAACCATAATTGTAACTAAATCCTCTAAAGACGGTCTACAATGAGATGGGACTAAAATACCGTTTTACCCCTCATTGTATTTTATCCTTAAAACACTTAGCTCATTGTAAATGATATTTTAGTAAACTAATATTAATTACTGAAATGAGATCTCTATCATTTAGGACCTCAAAACAAACTAAAAGAAAACCATCGTTTTACTTGTTCATCAGAAGCTATAGATGTTCATATCTATGATTAACACTCCCACTCAATTATACTATCGAGTTCCCAAGATGTAAGTGTGGGCTAGTCCGTAGGGTAAGTTGGGAACGAACAAGTCAAAGAACTCAAATAATACAATCAGTTAGAATACTAACCACTTAGAATTGAGATTAAATTGACCTATGGTCAACTATATAATATGACTAGAATAGATAATAACTATATGTTTACTTATCTTATTTACTGTCAATGTCAGTCCAGTCTGATGTAACAAATACATCTGATCTTATCTACTTTGCTAATGTTCTGGAAAGAACATAACACTACAATTTGTAAGCAGATTATATCGTGGATTGGCAAGTCATTATAAATCTTGTGCACTGACTAATTTTAGGACTTATTTATGTTTGAACATATAATCATATTTATATTCCACTGTGATTACTCTATAAATATAATTAGAAATATGCTTGGGATTTAATAGAAGTTTATATCAAACAAATAATCATGAAAATAAAACATGTGAGCAAAGTGATTGACCAAGTAAAAAATGATTTCTATTCTTTTATTGATAATAAAATGAGATTACAAAGAAATTGAGTTTTAATTAGGGCATAAAACCCGAACAGTGTTGTACACTTCCCAATTGTTCAACCAGAACACACTAAGATGAGACCACAAAGAAGACTAGCTGAAAAACACGAGCTGACGTGTCCTGGTTCGCAGTATAGCTGGCAAGCTTTTAATGAAGTTATTCATAGTTTTGAAAGCACAGTAAGAGTTCCCAAATGGGTAGCTCGAGTCAACAGCAAGTCGACAAGGCATCAAGGAGATAGTCTAGCTAGATCTTCAAGTTGTATAAACATAGCTTGAGCATCTCAATGTTCAGACCAGTTTAGCCTATTAACCACTAGCTCACTAATATGCATTCAACTCTATGCCAACACATGGAATACACAGACTTTAATTCCCGAAGACTCGGAGACTTCATATGCATAATTATAATATTGTAACCCTTGCTTGATAAATGCGTAATATTAGGCAATCAATGTATTTAAGGTATTTATTTGTACGTTTGGGAAGTTACCAAGTCTTGTAAGTTACTCAATATTGAACGTTACCCAAATCTGTCCATTGAGGCCCTGTAAATAGAGAGGGGATAGATTGATAAATGGACCGAACTTTATATGCAAAAGCTTTGCCGAAATTGTCTTAAATAATTTTTCTAGAGATCCTAGAAAGAATAACATAGACTCGTGGACTAGGTTAATTTGAATCACTGAACCACGTAAAAATTCTTGTGCGATATTTACTTATAGTTTACCTAATAGCCTATTTATCTATTTTGAACTTCTTAGTCCACTATTGGCGAAAAATCACGTCAAAAGATTGATGCTTTCATTGAGAGATCAATTAGGCTTATCAATATTTTTTGCAAATTTTTCACCCAGCCAAAATGGTGGTAACCCGATCAATGCACGACAATGAGTTGGACAAGCCCATAAATCATGGAGCGTTTTATCCAATTAGTCTTGATGGAGTGGGAACTTCTGTACCCTGTCGCCCTGGAAAATAACCCCAAAACTATGATGGGGATCATCATGACATTGGTAGTTCATCGTCGCACCACTGCCGTAACAATTTGGGTTACGTAGGATCGTTTGAACTGGAGAATGCTTAGCTGAGGAGCCATTTCGCCCATGCCAACAGTCATATTGACAAGATAAAGTCTCGATTTCCCCCTCCTGTAACCGACCACAACGTTGGAAGGAGAGCTAGTTGGTCCCATAGGACTAGGTCCCACAAGCGTAATCACAATAATGTAAGCCGTTCTGTCCGGACCTCAACCATGAGATCTGTGTCGTCAGAACAGACCCCCAGGAATGGTCATCCCGCTCACACTCATAGGAACTAGCAGGCGACTCATGTTACTAGAGCACAGCTTGATCACACAGGGAGAGAAAGAACCACTTCTAGGCGAACAAGAGTCCCCCCAAATCGACCAGCTCTGGTTCGTTCGAACTGTGATGTTCAAATACATGAGGAAGTATTACCAGCAGTTAGAGACATTGGAGTGGATGACGGGTGAACTAGATTGGTGTGGCCTAATGGACGACGAATGGCCTCGCTGATAAGGCACCTACCATCACTGGTTCAGTACCAAACACCCTCGCAAGTGCAAGGAAACACACCAGCTCGCGCAAATAACTGAATACACTCTACCAACGGAGGTTACGTATGTTTTGTGATCTCGTGATGCTAGAATTCAAGTTCGTCTAATTGACCATGCTCAGCGACCTCATTAGCGGATAGTGAGCTTTGCTGATGATAGCTATTGGACAGAGAGCCATCATTTTACGAGGTTGGAGAATGTTCACAGCACACACTTAAAGGCAGGAGACCGACCTAAGAAATTATCTGAACTCAGCCTAGAGTTTCTATTGTAACCATCCATCTGACATGTGTAATCACTTAAATGCCCAACGAAGAGAACAACGAATTGAGTTATACTCAAACGATTGAAAACCCTTCAATAATGCGTGATGATGGGAATGTCCCAGATAACCGAGCTCGAGCTTGGAGGGATGATAACCCAAAAAATGCACAGCCCAGGATGGGAGCTAATATTCAACTCCCAAATAACCAAGTAGTGAGGGATCCAACCCTTGAGCGACTTTCCATGATGGAGGAACAGATGAGGCGTCTTCTATCCGGGAGAAGCCAAGATGATTGTGATTCTGACAAGGAGCTGGAACCTTTTGCTCCTCATATTGTTGGAGCTCCGTATCCACCAGGTTTAAGATGCCACACAAGGCCACCAATGACAGAACTACTGACCTGTCAAACCACTTTGGAACTTTCAATACATTGATGAAGGCCCACAATGTTAGTGTCGACCTACACTGTGATCTGTTCCCAGCCATTTTCACAGGAGTATCCAAGCTGTGGTTTGACAAATTTAAAAGATACGCAATCACCTTCTGGAAGCAGTTGTCGTCAAAATTCAAAAAAGAGTTCCAAGCTACCAAAGAAATATGGGTAGAGGACAATTCCTTGGCCAATAAAATACAACAACCAGGTGAGTCTCTCAAGGCCTACATAAACTGATTCTCCAACATAGAAGCCCCAAACTTATGGCAATGCGATTAGGAATCATCGTAGGAGGTGAGTTGCTCCAAAGAGAAGATGTATGCCTGGCCCGAGCTCAAGAATGTATAAACCTTGAGGAGGCTGAATCCGCAATGGCCGAAACTTGTCAGGTTCCCATTTAGCCTGCGGGAGTGGTAGCGAATACTACAGCTATGACTCAGCTAGGTACCCATAATAACTAGGTGGGGAACAATAAAAAAAGGAAGGGAAACAATGAAGGCAACCAGACGGGGCCAAAGAAGAACAAGGCTAGGGACAAGTATACCTCGGTATTCATCGCGTATATTGACCTAACAGATACACGGGAGAATATATATGTGGCAAATTCTACTCACTTTCTGTGGAAAAATCCAGAGCCCATGAGGAATCAACAGGAAAAAATAGTTCCAACCAAGTTCTGTCGTTACCATAACAACATTGGCCACAATACTGACGATTGTTGCCAGCTGAAGGATGAGATCGAAACTCTCATTCAGGCTAGACCGTTAGCACAGTATGCCCGAAATCGAGTAGCTCCTAATCAACATGTTGTGCAAAATCCACTACCAGCTCAGGGAAATCTAGCGAACCCACCACCGGATCTTCCAGCTTCGAAAAATCCACTCATTCCTCTTCTTGTCGAAGGAAGAGATATGGCCACAATCGCGCGCAGACCCTATTTGGATGATATGAGTGATGGGGCCAAGAAAAGATACATCCAGGAGCTGAAGACCAATGATGGTGTGATATTCAATCCTGAGCAACTCTTATCAAAGCAGCAGAAAATGGATTAACAACCCGTCATTTTTACGATAGAAGACACAAGCCATGTCCAATTTCCACATAATGATCTGCTGGTCATAACCATTCAGCTTGCGAACAGGAGAGTTCGGAGAATCCTAATTTATAATGGGAGCTTTGTGAATGTGCTATTTAGGTCCACAATAGAAAAGATGGGACTATCAGTGACAAATTTGAAGGCCTCCTCCACAACCCTATATGGGTGCTCAGGAGAAGGACTGGTAGTCATTGGGACGATCAAGCTCATGGTAACCATTGGTGATGAAACTCGAGTTATGTCAAATATTCTTGAGTTCGTTGTCATAGATTTCTCAACTGCCAACAACACCATTCTAGGGCAACCAACTTTGATAGTGTTCGAGGCCATAACTTTTGTCCGCCATTTGGCCATGAAATTCCTTTCGCCTGCTTGGATATGATGGTAAGAGAGGATCAGCTCTTGCTAGAGAATGCTATAGCATTTCTATGAAGGGATGATCACAACCTAGGCAGCACGCCATGGTAATAATTGAGGAAATCGAGGAGCCTCAGGAAATGGTAGTCGTTGAGGAGACAGGAGAACCTTCAAATGGCAGAAGATAAGGTCGCCCATCAATAAGAAATTGACCCACAAATAGGCAAAGATTGATCTGAGCTCCAAGCCTTGGAGGAGCTAGAAGAGGTAGTTCTTGATCAGGAAGTAACTTCAAAGGTTGTAAAGATTGGGAAAAATCTTGGTACCAAACAAAAATAAATATGGGCAGGTTTCTGAGGAATAACCTCGATGTCTTTGCTTGGTCCATTCCGATATGGTTGGAGTTAGTCCTAGTGTCATCATGCATACGCTGAATCTGAACAGGAACATACTCGCCAAGCAACAGAAAAGAAGGTTGGGAAAAAAAAGAGGAGATGCTTTTGAAGAAGAAGTAGCTCGCCTCTTAAAGTGCAGATTCATCAGGGAGTCAAAATACGAAAAATGGATAGCAAACCCCATTTTGGTTCCAAAATCTAATGGACAATGGAGGACCTGCATCGACTTCTCTGATCTCAACTAGGCCTCCCCAAAGGATTGTTTTCCTTTGCCAAGGATTGATAAGCTCGTAGAAGCTACAACTGGTCACTTCATGGACTTGTATTATGGATATAACAAGATTGAGATGAACTCTACAGACCAAGAGCATACAAGTTTTATGACCGAACATAATGTGTATTATTATACCGTCATGCCATTCACGCTGAAAAATGTTGGAGCTACTTACCAGAGGCTAGTAAATAAGATATTCGCCGACCAGATTGGGAGAAAGATGAAGGTGTACATTGATGACATGCTCATCAAGTCAAAGTCTATAGACAACCATGTGTCCGACCTGGAAGAATGTTTTGTTGTACTAAGAAAGTAAAACATGAAGTTGATACCCTAGAAATGTACCTTTTGGGTTTCATCGAGGAAGTTCCTAGGCTTCATAGTTAATTCGAGGTTGATTGAAGCTAATCCAGAGAAAATCAGATCGCTATTGGGTATGCCATCGCCTAGGTCGCGAAAAGAGGTCCAAAGTTTAACTAGAAAGATCACTGCCCTCAACCGATTCGTGTCAAAATCAACCGACAAGTGTCTCCCCTTCTACAATTTGTTAAGGGGAAATAGATGATTCGAATGGACTGATGAATACAAGCAGGCATTTCAAGATCTAAATAAGCACCTAAATAAACCTCCCATCCTATCGAAGACCATCAGTAGGGAGGCTTTATATCTTTATCTGGTGGTAACTGAGAGCGCGGTCAATGCTGTTTTAGTTCGAGAGGAAGATCGAACTCAGAAGCCAGTATATTACATTAGCAAGTGGATTTTGGGAGTTGAGTCCTAATATTCCTTGATCCAGAAACTCAGGTATTGTCTAGTCTTAGCTTCGAGGAAGCTTAGGTCTTATTTCCAGTCCCACACAGTATACATCCTAACCGATCAACCTTTAAGGCAGATTTTGCAAAAGCCTAAAGCATCAGGATGCTTACTAAAGTGGGTCATCGAACTCATCCAGTTCAAGATTTTGTATAAACCACAAACAACTATAAAGGGGCAGGTCCTTGCAGATTTGGTGGCCGAGTGCACTGGTTTTCAGGAAAAGCCTATAGGGAACCTGTACAAGAGTTGTAGAAACTGTTCATTGATCAAACGATCACAGGTCAGGATTTGGAGTAATTCTTATCATGCATGAGGGGCATCACTTTCACATAGTTCTTAGATTCAGATTTGGCGCTTCCAATAATGAGGCCGAGTACGATGCATTTCTAGCTAGAATTCTGATTGCCAAAGAATTAATAGTGAAGGCCATCTAGTGCTTTATCCATTTCCTACTCATGGTAAACCAAGTTCTTGGGAAGTATTAAGGTCATGGGATCAAAATGGTTGCTTGTTTCTCCAAGGTAAAAACTGAACTATCGGAATTCGAGTTTTACTCTATAAAGTAGGTCTCACGCGAGCAGAACACAAATGCAGATGCCCATGCTTCGCTCGCCAAAACTAAAGAGGTGGACATGTTGAACATGGTCCCAGTTGAGTTCCTTGACAAGTCCAGCATAGATGAAGAGCCGGAGAAAATTGAGTTGACCCGAGAAGAGTCGACCTGGATAACTCCAATCGTAGAATACCTCACCATAGGAAAACTGCCCAAGGATCATAAGGACGCACGAAAGTCATTGTACTAGGTCCCAATTTATGTTTTGGTTGAGGTAATTATTTATAGGTGAGGTCATGCCATTCTGTGTTCTGTCAGAAGAGGCTCAAGTTATCCCTTAGTTCCATGAGGGATTTGCATAGACCACGCTATGGGGAAAAGTTTGGCTTTAAAGATATTGAGGTAGGGATATTTCTGGCCTACCCTAAAGAAAGAATCGACCTCATATGTTCAAAAATGTGGCAAGTGCCAGCATTTTTTGACGATAGCTTGAGCTACACCTGTCGAAATAACCATGATTTCCTCTCCCTGCCCATTTTCCATCTCGGGATAGATTTAATCGGGTCACTACCTATATGAAAATGAGGAGTTTGCTATGTTGTGGTCGCTATGGACTATTTCATGAAGTAGGCCTAAGCAGAACCATTAGCAACAATAACCTCAAAGAGAGTACTCAATTTTGTCATAAAGAACATAATTTGATGTTTCAAGCTCCCGAAGAAGATCATGTCAGATAATGGGACCCGATTCGCTAGTGACCTATTCGCAAAATTTTGTGAAAAGTACAAAGTAATTAAGAGTTTCTCTTCACTAGCGTATCCTCAAGCTAACTGACAGGTCGAGGTAATGAACAAGACCCTCAAGGCGAGCTTAAAAGACATGTTGGAAGACGTTGAAGGATTATTGTAATGCCCTGGATAGCCAGGACCATTAAAATGTGTATTTTAAATAGTGTTGGACTTGATAATCAAGTCATTTGGATATAAATGTGTTACTAAGGATAATTAATGGATCAGGTTTAAAAGATTTTGATCATAGGAATAGTTGTTTTCCATTAAAAAGTAAGAGTTTGTATATGGGATCCCAAAAAAAGTTTACAAGGCAATTACAACCCTCAAAATAATTACAACTAAAGCCAGCCTAAGTGGTAAATTTTTTTTGGCTCTAGTCCCTGACAATCCCTCGGCCGTGGCGGTCGAGTAGTTGTTGATGTACACATTGCCCCTAAAGCTCTCCAACTCACGGCTGCTCCAAATTTCCATTTCCCTAACCTGCACCACGTAGCACCCATGAGCCAAGGCTTAGCAAGAATACTTAAATCAACAAATAGAATGAGCAACAACATATAAGCAGTAAACTTGAATCAATAATGCAATGAATAACGAGATATAAGCAATAAGCTTTGCAAAGATAATCTGTACAATCAAATACACATTCCAATCTCAACAATCTACAGTTAATTAAGTGAAAACGACACTTTTATTTATGTAAGTGACGTTCAGACCTGGTGCCCTTAGGCCGAATCCTCTAGTCTTATGGCTGACCTTGGCTTGCTTAGGCCGATTGCGTTCTACACGCCTAATGTCCGCCCCGGCTCCCTCAGGTCAGAATTCTAGCAGAGATACAACCACATACATATATTACATAAGCATGCCTAATTGAGTAGTCACAATTATAATCATAGTCAAATCATTTACAGGGGTTCAAGCCCTGGTCACAACCAGGGTGCAGTTTTCTTACCTCGAGTTCTATGAGATAAACGAGATGGCCTCAAGTACGATCCTGATCCTGAGCCTTACGATTATCTAGTCACAACATAAACATACTCTTTATTAGGGATTGACTTCAAATCCCAAGCCTCACTCTAAACCCTATCCTTAGTATTACTATTCTCAGGTGTCAGGGCGTTAGAAACGCCCCCCGAGCCCCCAGGTGGGCCACCAATTGAATTCCCAGACTCTTCGAGCCCTAATTCTAAAACCAAAAAAGTCGTGTTTCATGGCACCTAGCGCAGTCACGCTTGTCCCTGGCGCAGTCGCGCTTACAGAAAGTTTAAATTTTCTGGGGTACTGGTGCAGTTGTGCCCTAGTCTAGTGTGGTCGCGCCCCTAACTTTGAAACCCAGAAATAAAAAATAAAAAATCAAAATTCCCTCTCCTTGAGACACTAGCAAGATCGTGCCCCATCCTAGTACGGTCATGCTAGATCATCAGAAACCCAAAAATGAACCAAGAAACTTGAAGTTCTTCCCTAATTCAAACTTTCGATTTCTCTACATATCAAAGTCAGAAAATTTACCCCAAATAGACTCTCCAACCAATTACAGTCATCGAAATGCCCTATACAACATAGAACAACTATCATCAACATTAATCTTCCATAAAACACACCAAAATTCATCAAAATTACAACATAATAACAATTGACATTTTTAAGCTAAGAACTCAAGCTTCCAGCCACCAAATCCGAAAATCCTAAGCCCAAATCACAACCATACAGCAACACACCAAAGTAAACAGAAACATAACTCATTTCAAAGCTCAGTGCACCCAAAACCTAGCTCTAGGCATCAAATCCCAATTTAAACACCTCAACCTTCCAAAGTTCAAGACCAACTAAAGAACAAGGGGAACAAGGAAAATAATTTATACCTCTGTTTTAGAATTCAAATTTCCTAGGTTGATGGGGACTTGGCAGCAACTAATCCCACTCCAAAGCTTGCAAATTCACCAACTAGCTTCAAGAGATTCAGGGCTTGACCTTTCCTTAGCACCAAAAAATTTAGCACAAGAGAAAACAAAAGTGAAGAGGAAAACAAGTAAGTGAGTTCCCAAGTGTTGTAACCCCTTACTGTAGTGTATAGGTCAAATGACCCCAATACCCCTACCAACAACTAACTCCCAAGGCAATCTTCAAGGGTACCAAGGTCATTTTGTCACAAACCCCACTGTTGACGGTGAAATCTCGTCAACGATATAAGGTTAGAAAACTAAGACTATATTGCCAAAGGTATCTCAGAAGAAGATGGAGAAAACTTGAGAGAGTAAATATGTAAAACTTCCATGGAGTCGAAATTGTATCTTATTCAAAAGCCTTAGAATACAATCAGTTTTCCAACCCCTTTTCTAGAGGGGTGATGATCTATTTATACTGGAGCTCTAATGGCTCCCCATACATTGTGGTCCCAGGGGACAAGATTGTACATAGGTACAGTGTCAGGGTTGTGGCACAGGTCGTGGTGGAGCAGAAGGTTATGGTGTTGGCCTAGTACATAGTCAGAGGTATGCAAGTAGTGCTTCCACTCTCTGTACAAATCTGTACCTCCACTACTTGTAGGACACAGATGTCAGAGTCATTCCTTTGCCCTTTTCAGGGTTGTACATCCCGTGCATGTACATTCATCTCATGTCTAGTGGTCCCGCTTACTTAAATACCTTCTCTAGGTTTCTTCATATTTTAGTAAGTGTCGAACCATACTTCTTTCATCCCGACCCTATTTCCATGTATGAGACCTTGAAATAGGCATGTACGAGGCTAGGGGATGGGTCTCCCAAGGCGAGACCCTTGGTCCCTAGGCAAGTACCCATGCATGTATTGGGCACTCACGAGGCTCGGGGATGGGTCTCACAAGGCGAGACCCTCGGAGCCTAGGCGGGTGATGGCATGGGACGGCTGCATGTGCACGGTGGGCAACCTCGCATAGCGAGGCCCCAGGAGTCTCGACAGGTGCGCGCACACGATGGGCAATCTCGCATAGCGAGGCCCTAGGGGTCTCGGCAGGCGCGCGCACACGATGGGAAGCCTCGCATAGCGAGGCACTTAGGTCCTTGGCAGACGCGCACGCATGGTGGGCAGCCTCGCATAGCGAGGCACTTGGGTCCTTGGCAGACGCGCGCGCATGGTGGGCAGCCTCGCATAGCGAGGCACTTGGGTCTTTTTGGGAAACTTTGCTAAGGCCTCCTAT
Organism: Humulus lupulus; assembly: GCF_963169125.1. Taxonomy (NCBI): domain Eukaryota; kingdom Viridiplantae; phylum Streptophyta; class Magnoliopsida; order Rosales; family Cannabaceae; genus Humulus; species Humulus lupulus. The sequence goes on from NC_084802.1 coordinate 246,776,452, forward strand.
GAGACATGGGTCTCGTGTGGGGCAAGACTTCGGGTTGCTTGGTTTTCCCAAGGCTAATGAGGGTAACCCTCACTTTTTCTCTTGAGAATTGACTATGTCTTTGGTCAATTTTTGGCATTCACACCCACTAAACCTGAAATTAACACCCAAAATTCCCAATTAAATTACTAACCCTCCAATTACAATTATTTCTTTCCAATAATGTTCCACTAACTTCGAACCTAGGCAAAATTACCAAAATACCCTTTGGCTCTGTGACGACCCGAATTTGCTAATAGGGTTAAGGCCTTGATTAGCATGCCTGGAGGGCAATAAATGATTTAATATGTTAATATGTGAATTTTTGTGAATACGTGATAAAGATGCATGTTTAGCTGAATTAAATATGCATGTGAGCCCCGTTTGGATGTTGGGGGTATGTTTGTGATTTTAGCCCGCTGAGGGTGTAAATGTGATAAATATGATATGCACGTGATATATTTCTGTGTAGCACGAACCGAGACAGTCATGGGGAGCGGTTAGCCAGAAAGTCACAACGGGGTTGAGAATCCGACTCAGGGCGAGTCGAGGGGTACTTTGGGTATTAGATATATTATAGGGTTATCGGGTTATGAAAATAAATATTCGGAGATATATTTGAGGTTAGAATGTCTAGGAGGGAAAGTTGGGGAAATTTACCATTTTGCCCTCGGGGACGTTTTGGTACCCCAAGCCTTGAGGTAACCTTATAGATTAAGTTAAATAAAACAAAAAGAAAGAATTATTTGGAGAGTTGTAAAAACTGACTTCTCTCTCTCATTCTCAGCTGGAGTTAATTCTATACCCTCTCTCACCTTTTCTTCTCTAAGGCAACTCAAGGAGCCAAGTTAGTGAAAAACCAGTCAAGAAGCTTTGATGGAACTAGTCAAGAATTAAGGACTTTGGGCAGTTAGAGTTAAGGAGCTAAAGCTGGGCATTTGGGGAACCAGTTCAGAAGCATAACTCAGCAAAGGTAAGCTCTAACTATGGGAATTATGCTTGAATTTCAGCTATGTTCTTAGGTTATGCATGTGAGTAGAATTTGATCTGTTCTTGGGTGTTTTAGTTGAGTTTGTGGAGCAGGTTTTGATGTTGAAGATGGGCTAGAATATTTGTGTTGATTATCTGGAACTGTTAGCTTGATTATAGGATGAGTTAGTCTGAAGAAAACACAGGAAAAAGGGTGAAGAATTCTTTGTTTGGAGGTGGGGCCGCGACCCTAGGAGGGGCATGCCGCGGCCCGTGTGCGCGCGCGGCCATGGGAGGCCGAGAAGCTTGAGGCACACCGCGACGCTTGGTGATGCGCGGCGCGGCCCGTGTGTGTTACAGAGATGTGTGCTAGCCTTTGTTTCGAGGCTAGCCGCGGCGCTTGTGGGTAGGGCCGCGACTCTTAGTGCTAGTTTGAGTTTTTAAGAGTGTCTAGGCTTGGGAACTCAGTGGTTAAGGCTCGGGATGGATTTTATCACCTGGATTGATAGAATTCAGGGTCCCGGAGGCTAGAGTTATGGCTCAAAGTTATTTAATGGATTAGAACTTGATGGATGGATATTGTTAATGTGTTGTGACTAGGGTTTCGGCGAGGCTCAAGTTAAGGGGCTGTGCTTGGGATAGCGGTGCTCGGGAAGCTCGGGACTCAGGTAAGAGAACCCTTGTTCCCATAGAGCTTGTATGCAGGGCTGAGTCCCAATATGTTTGAAATGCAGGGCGTAGCCCTTGATTGAATTGTTAGTGTCCAGTATTTGTTTATTATGCTATGAATGCTATTGTGTAAATGATCAGCAAGAGCCGGGAATGGTGTAGGCCGAGGTCGGTAGGGGCTGGGAATGGCAAAGGCCCGGGAACGGTGGGGCACGTAGAGTGCAAGGCCGAGAACGGCAAGGGGCCGGGAGCAGTGTTGGGCACGTGGAGTGCGAACTACCAGGGCGGGACCCTAAAGGATACCTGGGATATCCTCACGGTGTAGACCGCGAACCCAGGGCCTGGTAAAGCGCCTGGGACGGCTGGGCCGTATGTGCTTAGCCTATTAATGGCTTGATTATATGTCTGGTGTATGTTTTGCATATGTTATCTGTTTGTGGGTTCTATTGCTGGGCTTCGGCTCACGGGTGCTCTGTGGAGCAGGTAAGGGCAAGGAGAAGGCCAACCAACCATGAGTGTAGCAAGCTTTAAGCGGCGTGTACATGTTTGGTCTGCCTGGCTGCCACAACCAGTGGATTTTGGGAGATGATTGTAATAAAACCTAGATTTTGTCGTTTAGCTGACTTGGTTGTATTTATATGTTGTAAATATTTCTAAACAGTATTTTGGGATCCTAAGTGTTAAACTTTTATGATTTTCAATGGTATAGAGTTATTTCTAAAGCTTTTACTCTGATTAAGGCTTAATTACACATTTGCTTTAAAAAAACCTCGATTAACGAGTGGTTGCATGTTTTAAACTCACTTAGTAACGACTCTAAGGTAGTAGGGCATTACAACTTGGTATCAGAGCGAGCCAAGGTTATTGGTTCTGGAGATTGGTCGAACATGTACGCTCGCTGTCAGAGTCAAGCTCGACTTAGGGTTGGTTGGTATGATTGATTAATATGCTTGAATATGTGCTTGAATGCTCTATTTGCCTGCTTATCTTATACAGAGCATGATGAATAGTTAACATATGCATGATGCCAGGGCATGGCCCGTTGTGTGCTATATGCTATCTGTATGCTATATGAGTTATTGCTTGTGGATGGCTAATGTGTTTGGGAGGTGGTTTATCGATGTTGTTATCATGCCTGATGAGCGGCGTCGTTGGTTGCATGCATATTTGTTGAGATGCCTCGACAATCAGCTAGACTCCACAGCAGTAGGGCCGAGGATGACAACCTGGGTCAGGACCCCCCACCTGCCCCACAGAATTGGCAAGAGATGTTTGCCAAGATGAAAGCAAGACTGCAGCGAACAGAGGAAGAGCTGCGACAGTTGAGGCAGCAGGCCCCACCTCAGGTTACTGGGTTGCCAGTGCAGCAGGTTACAGTGCCAGTGCCAGTTCAGTCTGCTATGGAGAATAAGTGGGAACCTTTGTATGAGAGGTTGAGGAAGCAGCATCGTCAAACCTTTGAGGGTTGACCAGACCCACTGTGGGCAGAGCAGTGGATGAATATGATCTCCTCAATTCTGGATTTTATGAGGGTTCAGGGAAATGAGAGGGTAGCTTGTGCTAGTTACATGTTTAGAGAGGATGCCCGCATCTGGTGGGACGTGCTGGTTTAGAGAAGGGATGTATCAGTTATGACCTGGGAAGAGTTCAGAAACTTATTTAATGAGAAGTATTATAGTGTGGCAGTTTGAGCTGCGAAGGTTGATGAGTTTATCAACCTGACTCAGAACTGATCGACAGTGACAGAGTATGCTATAAAGTTTGACAGATTGGCAAAGTTTACGCCAGACCTGGCGCCGAGGGATGCGGCAAGAAGGGATAGGTTTGTGCAGGGGTTGAACATTATGATTGCCTGCGATGTGAATATTACTTTGGATCCAGAGACTACTACCTATGCCCAGGTAGTGGACAAGGCCCTTATAGCTGAGAGGGCCGAAGATCAGATCTGGAAGGAAAGCGCTGTTAGGCGTGATGCTAGGAGGACAGTGCCTCCTTTTGTTGGATCCATTCGGGTGGTGGTTCCAGTTTAGATAGGAGGGCTCGGGGTGCTCCTACTGGCCGTCAGGGTGGCAGTGACAACTGGAGGAATTTTCTAGTGTGTCCGCGGTGCAGGCGTCGACACCAGGGTGAGTGCAGGATCAGGGCCTGCTATGTTTGTGGGAGTGCCAGTCATCTGAAGAGGGATTTCCCTCAAGTCAAGAAAGAGGAGCAGAAGCAGAGTGACAGTCTAGCTCCTGCCAGGGTATTTACTTTGACACAGACTGAGGCGGAGGCTAGTCCCTCAGTTGTGACAGGTCAGATCTCTAGTGCTGGTTCTTTGTATACTGCATTGTTTGATTCAAGGGCTACCCATTCATTTCTATCTGCTAGAGTGATAGTTCAGCTTTGTAGACCTAGTGGTGTGTGTGCTAGGGGATTTTAGACCTTGTTGCCAACGGGAGAACTGGTAGTCTCTAGGAAATGGATTAGAGCATTGCCAGTAGAGACAGATGGTAGGGAATTGTCTGTGGATTTGATTAAGTTAGAAATGGATGACTTTGATATGATTCTAGGGATGGATTGGTTATTGAAGTATGGGGCAACGATTGACTGCAAGCGTAGAATGGTGACTTTCGAACCCGACGAGGAGGCACCCTTTGTATTTGTGGGGACGGTTAGTGGACCGCGAGTACCAATGATTTCAGCAATGAAGGCTAGAGACCTGATGCAAGAAGGTTGCATGGGATTTCTAGTGAGCGTTGTGGATACCTCTAGGGTGGTGTCGGTGGGACGGGGTGAGACTAGACTGATGTGTGAGTTTCCGGATTTGTTTCCAGCAGATTTGCCAATGTTGCCGCTGCAGCGGGAGATTGACTTTGTTATAGAGTTGGTACCAGGAGCGGAGCCAATATCTAGGGCACCTTATGGAATGGCTCCAGCGGAGTTAAAGGAGTTGAAGATTCAGTTGCCAGAGTTACTTGATTTGGGGTTTATCAGACAGAGTTTCTCGCCATGGGGTGCTCCAGTATTGTTCATTAAGAAGAAGGATGGATCCCTTAGGATGTGTATTGATTATAGGGAACTGAACAAGTTAACCATTAAGAACAAGTATCCACTGCCTAGGATTGACGATTTGTTTGACAAGCTACAGGGGAGAACATTGTTTTCCAAGATAGACCTCCGATCAGGTTGTCATCAGTTAAGGATTAAAGAGGAGGACATACCAAAGATCATCTTCCGAACAAGGTATGGACATTATGAATTCCTGGTTATGTCCTTTGGATTAACCAATGCCCCAGCAGCCTTTATGGACATGGTGAATAGGGTTTTCAAGGATTATTTGGACAAGTTTGTGATTGTGTTCATCGACGACATCCTGGTGTACTCTCAGTCAGAGGCAGAACATGAGCAGCATCTGCGGTTGGTTCTACAACGGTTAAGAGAGCATAAGTTATATGCTAAGTTCAGTAAGTGTGAGTTATGGTTACCACAAGTTACATTTCTGGGCTACATTTTCAGTAAGGAGGGGATTCTGGTTGACCCAAGTAAGATAAAGGCGGTCAGAGATTGGCCTAGATCGAGCAACGTTCCTGAAGTGAGAAGTTTCTTAGGCTTAGTAGGGTATTACCGGCAGTTCGTAGAAGGGTTCTCCAGAATAGGTACGCCATTGACAGAACTGACAAAGAAAAAGACAAGGTATGTTTGGACTGACAGATGTGAGAACAGTTTCAAGGAGTTGAAGCGACGATTGATCACCACGCCGGTGCTGAGTTTTCCGACAGACAATGAAAAGTTTGTGGTTTAGTGTGATGCATCCAGAAAGGGTTTGGGGTGCATGCTGATGCAAGCTGGTAAGGTGATAACCTATGCATCGAGACAATTGAAGGAATATGAGCAGAGGTATCCCACACATGATCTGGAGTTGGCAGTGGTAGTGTTCGCACTTAAGATTTGGAGGCATTATCTTTATGGTGAGAAGTGCGAGATATACACCGACCATAAGAGCCTAAAGTGTTTCTTTACTCAGAAGGACTTGAATATGCGCCAGAGGCGGTGGCTAGAATTGGTTAAGGATTATGACTGTGATATCCTATACCATCCTGGGAAGGCTAATGTGGTGGCTGATGCATTGAGTCGGAGGGGCCCAGGACAGTTGTTTAGTTCGAGGCAGATATCTGATAAGCTAACTGAGGAGATGACCAGATCAGGTATAGAGTTGGTGGTTGGTCAGTTGGCCAACATCACTCTTCAGTCTACACTCCTTGAGAGGATCAAGGAGGCGCAGGGGAAAGATTCTCAGTTGAAAGGTCACAGAGAGAATGTCTTAGTCAGAGCGACTAAGGACTTTTCTATTTCGGAGATGGGGTTATTGAAGTACAAGGGTCGGATCTGCGTTCCGATGGATTCTGACATCTGGCGATTGATCTTAGATGAATCGCATACCACTCCCTATTCTTTGCACCTGGGTACGACGAAGATGTACCAGGATTTGAGAGCTTTGTATTGGTGGTCAGACATGAAGAGGGATGTGGTGGATTATGTGGCCAAGTGTTTAACGTGTCAGCAGGTCAAGGCTGAGCATCAGAGGCCAGCGGGGTTGTTGCAGCCTCTGGGGATCCCAGAATGGAAGTGGGAGGATATCACCATGGACTTTGTGGTCGGTTTGTCGAGGACCGTAGAATAGCATGACTCAGTGTGGGTGATTGTGGATAGGTATACCAAGTCTGCCCACCTTTTACCTGTTAGGACAACTTATACTGTAGAGCAATATGCTGAGTTGTATGTGAAGGACATTGTTCGACTTCATGGGGCTCCGAGGTCGATAGTATCTGATAGAGACCCCACCTTCACTTCCAAGTTTTGGGAGAGTCTGCAGAAGGCTATGGGCACACAGTTATGGTTTAGTACCGCTTATCATCCTCAGACAGATGGACAGTCTGAGAGGATGATTAAGATACTGGAGGACATGTTGTGAGCCTGTGTGCTAGATTTTGGAGGATCGTGGAGTAAGTATCTCCCTTTGATTGAGTTCTCGTATAACAACAGTTATCAGGGGACCATCGGAGTGGCTCCATATGAGATGCTTTATGGAAGGAAGTGTAGATCACCTGTTCATTGGGATGAGGTAGGTGAGAGAAGATATCTGGGTCTAGAGATGGTTCAGAGGACCATTGAGGCGATTGAGAAGATTAGAGTGCGTATGCTCACCTCCCAGAGCCGTCAGAAGAGTTATTCAGACCTGAAACGCAGGGGCGTGGAATTTCAGGTTGGTGACCATGTGTTTCTTAGGGTTTCACCTTTGAGGGGAGTGAAATGGTTCGGTGTTCGGGGCAAGTTGAGCCCTAGGTTTGTTGGCCTCTTCGAGGTTCTGGAACGGGTTGGAGAGGTAGCTTACAGACTAGCGATGCCTCCAACTTTATCAGGTCATAATGTTTTCCATGTATCCATGCTCCAGAAATATGTGTCAGATTCGTCGCACATTCTAAGTTATGAGAATCTGGAGCTTGATCAGGATTTGTCCTATGAGGAGAAACCGGTTCAGGTTCTTGACCGGAAAGATAAAGTCTTGCGGAGCAAGACCTTCGCCTTGGTGAAAGTGCTGTGGAGGAACAACAAGGTTGAGGAAGCGACGTGGGAACTTGAGTCCGAAATGAGGGAGCGGTATCCCGAGTTATTCAGGTAATTTCAAGGAAGAAATTTCTGTAAGGAGGGGATAGTTGTAATGACCTGAATTTGCTAATAGGGCTTAGGGCCTTGATTAGCGTGCCTGGAGAGCAATAAATGATTTAATATGTTAATATGTGAATTTATGTGAATATGTGATAAAGATGCATGTTTAGCTGAATTAAATATGCATGTGGGCCCCCGTTTGGATGTTGGGGGTATGTTTGTGATTTTAGCCAGCTGAGGGCGTAAATTTGATAAATATGATATGGATGTGATATATTTCTGTGTAGCATGAACTGAGACAGTCCTGGGGAGCGGTTAGCCAGAAAGTCACAACGGGGTTGAGAATCCAACTCAGGGCGAGTCGAGGGGTACTTTGGGTATTAGACATATTATAGGGTTATCGGGTTATGAAAATAAATATTCGGAGATATATTTGAGGTTAGAATGTCTAGGAGGGAAAGTTGGGGAAATTTACCATTTTTCCCTCGGGGACGTTTTGGTACCCCGAGCCTTGAGGTAACCTTATAGATTAAGTTAAATAAAACAAAAAGAAAGAATTATTTGGAGACTTGTAGAAACCGACCTCTCTCTCTCATTCTCGGCTGGAGTTAATTCTATACCCTCTCTCACCTTTTCTTCTCTAAGGCAACTCAAGGAGCCAAGTTAGTGAAAAACTAGTCAAGAAGCTTTGATGGAACTAATCAAGAATTGAGGACTTTGGGCTGCTAGAGTTAAGGAGCTAAAGCTGGGCATTTGGGGAACCAGTTCAGAAGCATAACTCAGCAAAGGTAAGTTCTAACTATGGGAATTATGCTTGAATTTTAGCTATGTTCTTAGGTTATGCATGTGAGTAGAATTTGATATGTTCTTGGGTGTTTTAGTTGAGTTTGTGGAGCAGGTTTTGATGGGTTTTGATGTTGAAACTGGGCTAGAATATTTGTGTTGATTATCTGGAACTGTTAGCTTGATTATAGGATGAGTTGGTCTGAAGAAAACACAGGAAAAAGGGTGAAGAATTCTGGATTTGGAGGTGAGGGCCGCGACCCTAATAGGGGCATGCCGCGGCCCGTGTGCGCGCGCGGCCATGGGAGGCCGTGAAGCTTGAGGCGCGCCGTGGCGCTTGGTGATGCACGTCGCGACTCGTGTGTGTTACAAAGATTGGTGCTAGCCTCTGTTTCGAGGCTAGCCGCGACGCTTGTGGGTAGGGCCGCGGCTCTTAGTGCCAGTTTGAGTTTTTAAGAGTGTCTAGGCTTGGGAACTCAGTGGTTAAGGCTCGGGAACGGTGTAGGCCAAGGTCGGCCGGGGGCGGGAATGGCGTTGGGCACGTAGAGTGCAAGGCCGAGAATAGCAAGGGGCCAGTATCAGGGTTGGGCACGTGGAGTGCGAGCTGCCAGGGCGGGACCCTAAAGGATACCTGGGATATCCTCACGGTGTAGACCGCGAACCCAGGGCCTGGTAAAGCGCCTAGGACGGCTGGGCCGTATGTGCTTAGCCTATTGATGGCCTGATTATATGTCTGGTGTATGTTTTGCATATGTTATCTGTTTGTGGGTTCTATTGCTGGGCTTCGGCTCACGGGTGCTCTGTGGAGCAGGTGAGGGCAAGGAGAAGGCCAAACAACCATGAGTGTAGAAAGCTTTAAGCGGCATGTACATGTTTGGTCTGCCTGGCTGCCACAGCCAGTGGATTTTGGGAGATGATTGTAATAAAACCTAGATGTTGTCGTTTAGCTGACTTGGTTGTATTTATATGTTGTAAATATTTCTAAACAGTATTTTGGGATCCCAAGTGTTAAACTTTTATGATTTTCAATAGTATAGAGTTATTTCTAAAGCTTTTACTTTGATTAAGGCTTAATTACACTTTTGCTTTAAAAAAACCTCGATTAGCGAGTGGTTGCACGTTTTAATCTCACTTAGTAACGACTCTAAGGTAGTAGGGCGTTATAGGCTAACCCCGAGCCGGGTATAAATCCCTGTTGTGACTTTTTGGCCAAATTGCTCTAAAGGATCGACTTAAGCCTGTCATCGCAAATATATCCACATAATAATGTGGTTCCAATCATATAACACATAATTACAATTTATACCCTTATCGGGTCAAAATTATGAGAATGCCTTTTTTCACAAAAACGGGCCCACAATTACATTTAATACACATAAGCATGCATAAATAGTTATATCTTAATATAACTAATATATTTCACATAATCCCACATATATACAATTAAATCCACATATATATCCATTTATGCCTTCTTGGCACGCTAATCGAGGCACTAAACTCTATGGCTTGATCAACTCCCACAAGTGCTTTCGGCGTAAAGAACATCTCACTGCACCTCTACTGGGCACACACCGTTCTCACTAACCTTTGGAAGTGAAGGAATGGTCACAGTCGAAACCTTAGTGGTCTCACATAGACAAACGAATTTTAACTAGGAGCAGATTCACAACTTACTACAAGCATCTCTAGACTTGATTGAGGAACAACGAGAAGAATCTTAGATCCAACTCGCTCATTACCAACAAAAGGTAACTCGATACTTTAATTAATTTGTCAAAGAGAGAAAACTTGAGTTGAGATATTTGTGCTTAGAAGAGTATTCTTGCAAATTAAAGACCCTTAAGATGGCATATTAGATCATAGAGATGCTACGAGAAGGCACTTTTAGATTAGCTTGATTAAATGGAGAAGCAGTTACACGAACTTGGAATGCTTTGGATTTGAAGAAGTATTATCAATGATTGGGTTTATTTCGAGTTCAGACTATGTTGTATGGCTTATTCATAAGGGTCGTTTCTTTTAATTTTCCTTTAATTCAATAAAATAACGGTGGCTGTGTTGTTTAAATATGGTACTGAATTCTTCTTAATATTTGTATTATTACTATGTAAAAGCAATTCAGAATATTCATAAATTGTAATCTCTTAGGGGCATATACCCTTGATAATAAGTTTGATAAAAAATTCTGTAACTTAGAATTGGGAAATTTGGAAATTTTGCGGCTTGTTAAAGCTTGAATTTTCTAAGCAATTTCGAATATTAAGTAAGTAAAGCAAGAAAATTCAAAGAAAAAAGAAAAAAAAAACCCTGTTCTAAACTAGGTATGAGGTCTAAATACTTACGGTATGATATTAAGCAATTAAAATCCTAGGTATAACAAGGTTCATGACCTGAAAATCAACTGGTCAGCTATCAAGCGTGAAATTCTAAAAAGACCTCGATCTAAAAGAACTCCCTATAACTATGAACGTGTATAAAAAATTAATGGTTTAAAACACAGCAATAGAAGGGAAATATATAAAGGTTAGAGTCAAGTAAATTTAGAATGATGATAAATAACCCCAACCAAAAACAAAAAACAACAAATAAAGTCTTCTCAACTTTAAGCTACGATAACTTGCTTATGAGAAGAGACCTCATACTCCACACCGTCTCCAACTCTCAGAAGGTGGCATCCTCTATCTGCTTGCACATGTCTCTGACCAATTCTATAACGACCCAAAATTACTAATAAGACTTAAGGGCCTTGATTAGTGTGCCAGGAGGGCATAATTGGTTTATGTGTGATTTAAATGATTTAATGCATGATTATGTGATAATCATGCATATATGGTTACATGGATATATGAGATGCATGATTATGAGTATTAGTATGCATGTAGGCCATGTTTAGCTTATAGGGGCATGTTTGTAATTTTGGCCCGTTCAGGGGATAAATGTGATTATTTGTGATAAATTGTTGAGACCACATTATTATGTGGATAAATTTGCAGCATATGACCCGAGACGGTCCTAGTGAGCGGTTCAGTGAAATAGTCACGACGGGGATTTATACCCGCCTCGGGGGAGCTTGAAGGTATTTTCGGGAATTTAGGAGATACATTGGAGATTATTAGACATTGGGTAAATAATTGGTGATTAATTGGATGATGGTATTTAAGTGGTAAATATTAGGAACACTTGAGGAATTAGTGGAAATTGGGGACAAATGACAATTATACCCTTAGATTAAGTTTTATGCTAGTTATGTTATGGGAGGGCAAAATGGTCTTTTCCTAGGAGTAAGGATATACTCAGCTATTATGTTAGATTAAGGTAGAAGAGTGGAGAATACTCTAAGGAAAGAAGGAAGAAAAAGGTCTCAGCTCTCTCGCTCTCTCTCTCTCTCTCTCTCTCTCTCATTCCCTCGCACACACACACACACTCTCTCTCACTCTTCATTACTGAGGGCTTGTGCTAAGCTTGGGCTGGGCATTCTTGGAGGAAAACAGAAGGGAGTCAAGCTTGAATTGTAGCTAGAAATTCAGAGGAGGAAACTGTTACATTGAGGTTTGTCGCCAAGGCTCGAGGCTAGGGATTGTGCTCGGAGTCAGTTCACCTTTTCCGCTTGGAATCAAAGGTAAGAAAACTGCACCCAGTTTTGTGGTTATGTTAGGACTAAGAGTTCCCTATATTTATATGCAATGTCATATGATGGTATTATGTCATGTGGACATGAGATAAAAGACCTAAGAGTGCAGGAATTAATATTGGCGCACAAGGACGCGGCTGGGCCATTGGTAGCTGAGGTTAATTATATAATCATTGAGCTCGGCCTAAGCGAGCTGTAGTCAGTGGGATAAACAGAGGGTGCGGCCTAAGGGCGTGACCCTGGATATTGAGTGATATGTTACTGTTATTAATTTGATGATCATGCATATTTATTATCTGGATAATTTATTATTGGTTTGCAGATTGATATCACTGATTATGTGAAAAATGTGGTCTGCTGAGTGTCTGATTGATGATTTATGTATTATTTGACTATTGATTATTGAGTATGCTCTATTATATGGTTTTCTTGCTGGGCCTTGGCTCACGGGTGCTACGTGGTGCAAGTAAAGGCAAGGGTAAGCTGGACCAACCCTGATTTGGAGAGCTCTGGGGCTGGAATGTACATAATCGGCTACTCGGCCGCCACAACTAAGGGATGATACAGGGACATGAAACCTTAAAATGCCTATTTTTCCATTAGATTGGCTTAAGGTAGTTTATAACCTTTAAGATTTTGTAAACTGTTCTTTAACCCTGTTTATTTTTGGGATCCCGTGTAACAAACATTTATTTAAATTAAAATTTGTTTTTCTGACCAAAATCTTTTAGCCTTAGTTCAATAATGGTTTAGAGATACATTTTCAACAAAATGACTTGATTAGCAAGTTTTGCACCTTTATTAATACACAGTGTAACGTTTTTGGTTACCTAGGGCGTTACAAATTTCAACTGCGTGGCAGATCACCTCATATCAGTGAGGGTGGAGAGGGTCCTATCCTCTGGTCGGATCTTGGCAAAGTATGGTTGTCATTTAAAATAGCCAAAGGGATAGATCATGGAAAAATATAGGATAGACTGAAGAAAAATTGAATAAGGAATCTTACAGTTAGCAGCAACCCAGGGCAAATTCCATCACGACCTCGTGAGTTTCCCCCTCACTGTTTTCCATCTCCCTAATGATAAGATGGTTGACATGCCTGACCAGCTAGCTGGTCAGGGACTGGATAGGACCCCGGAGGTGGCGAATCAGTTATTCAAGGAGCTGGGGCGGAGCATCCTAGATCGATACCAGGGTCTCCTTTTGAGCCCGTGGATGGGAGGGAGGTATCTTGTTGAGCTTCAGAAGTCTCTGCCTCTTGACAGCAAGACTGAAACTTCCCAAAGCGGCAGCCAGATCACTCATATCGCGCTCTACAAGATGGTCAAAAGAGGGTTGGATAAACTCTAATTAAACTTATAAAATAACAAAAATAAAGAAGAAAATCCTACCCTCTGAGTTAGAGGATGAGACTACAATAATTAGCTCCATATTGGGGATCGGGCTAGCTACGTGAGAAATATCTAACTCTTGGATGTCATGGGGTGAGGGAGACTCTAAAAAACTACATCGAGCACCATTTTAGATTCGATCTCTTCGTCTAAGATTGGATCGTACACTGGCTGCCTAATGATGGGAAAAAAGGTACCAAGGTCTAGACGAATCCCAAGTCGGATATTTATACCGTACTACTCAAAAAACGTGCTCCTAATATGTAAGGCATTATCTATAACTATGGTCATCTTGGGAAGGATAAGGTCATGATGAGGGACTAGAAGATCGACACATTCTTGAATTGTAACATCCTTAGTTGGGTCCTTAACTCAAAGAAATCTTGTAAGGCAGATGAACATTTACAAAATGTACAATATGAAATCAAGGCAATGACACTTATGATATCAGTTGAACTATCGATAGTCGCAGGTCTTGAATCCTTTTACATGAAGAACTTTTTCTTGAATTCATTTGGATTGCTGGGGAGATCGATGATGCTGACGGTCTTGGAGAGACGGGTGAGGTAGTAAAAACCATCCCCTTTCGTTCTTGTGTTCAGGCTGGCCGTGAGGCAGAAAAAGAAAAGGATGTCCTCTGGAATGGGGGCCTCAACTCATTTTAAGAAACCAATATTTAAGCCCCCCTAAGAGGCGATAAGTACTGGGAGGAGTTGGAATGGAGCTAACTTTACGAAATTAAGGAAGTCAATGAAGTACGAGCTCAGCGGGAGGAAGGCGCCTATTTCAGGTGCTTGTTGCTCCAAGCCCCAAAATTGTCCTCCAGGGGGGCGCAGCTCCGCTCACCTTCCATTGTAGGATAGGCGTAGAACTTTGTGACAATCTAGATTTGATGGCCCCTAAATATATTATTTATTTGGGCATGGAAATTATTCTAGAGACTGTTCTCTCGGCCTCATAGAAGTTATTGCTGCAAACCTTGACCTCCCTCTCAACCACTAGTCCAAAGTGGGGTATGGGGGTCTCCGCGACCTGCTGGCTCTAGGAAGAACAACCCATTACATTCTTATTCTTCTATTAGTGGTGACCTAAGGATATAATTTTGGATAAGGATCATGAATGTCAAGAGAGCTTGTCATGTTTAGTAACCAGATGAAGGTCCCTGGAGAACTTGACCTAAGGTTTAATAGAAGATGTTTCTCTAGTTGAAGTCCCTATGAGCTAGAGCAGATTGAAAATCCATGTACGTGGATCCATGCATGCCCATAAGTCGCGCGCCCTTAATCTCGGAAAGCACTGCCACCTCGAAAACCGTGCATCAGAAACCTAGTTTTGGGAAGGGGTTTTAATGCAAAACCGCCCAAGAAGTATGACTCCTAAGCAAACCAATTTTGGGGTCAGAAACCCAATATTTTTTCCTAAATTGTTCTTCATTTCTACCTCAAACCTTGAAAATGCCTTGAAATCCATATATTTTTGTCACTCTCTCAACATCTACGGCTAAATAAACGTATACTACCCACTTTCCTTCACAAAACAAGAGCATACGAGCCTAACCTAAACCATTGATAGAACTATTACGTAAATGAAAGACGCCATGAGATGACTTATAGTTCTGGTCAAAAAAGGCTTGAAGGATTGAGAGGATTAAGAACTGGAATGAGATGACTCAAGAGAAAATCGCCATAGTGCTTGCAAGCTTCAGAGAAGAAAAGAAAAGGGGAAACTTTCAGAATGCACAGGTGGTAAAGATCAAAATTCACTGGCCCTATATATTGGCCAAACTTGGAAATGAATCAGAGCCTTATAATCACGGTAGTTTGAGATCGAATAACCATAATTAAATAAAAAAAAACAACAAAAAAAAGGTGAAAAGACAACTGTCACAGTACTCAGGAACCCCAACAGACGCCTATAAAAATGAGCCACGTGTCCAATACTCGAGAGGGTAGGTGAACACTTTTCCCACGATAGCAGTGGAAAAGCCTCTGCTGTGTTTGTCAGAAGTAGGGGTGGCGTCATATATGAGTAGAGACTAGGGGGGCAAATTTTGTACTTGAAAACACGAGCTGACGTATCCTGGTTCACGGTAGAGCGGACAAGCATTTAATAAAGTTATTTATAGTTTCAAGAGTGAGGTACAAGTTCCTAAATGGGTAGCTCTAGTGAACTGTAGGTCGACAAGACATCAAGGAGATCATCCAGCCAGATCTTCAGGTCAAATAAACATTGCTTGAGCATCTTAATGTTCAGATCGATTTAGCCTAGAAACCTCTAGCTCACATAGTATTCAGCTCGCTGCCTACACATGGAATACATAGACTTGAATTCCTGAAGACTCAGAGAATTTATATGCATAATTAATATATTGTAACCCTTGTTTGGTAAACGTATAATATCATGCAGTCAATGTATTTAAGTTATTTATTTTACATTTGGAAAGTTACCCAGTCTTATAAGTTTCTCAATATTGAATATTATCCAAATCTGTCCATTCAACCCTTATAAATGGAGAGGGAATGGACTGATAAAGGGACCGAAATTTGTATGCAAAAACTCTACCAAAATTCTCTAATTTTTTTTCCTGAGATCCTAAAGAGAATAACATAGACTCGTGGACTTGGTGAATTTGAATCACTGAACCACGTAAAAATTCTTGTGCGATATTTACTTACGATTTACCAAAAAGCCTAATTATCTATTTTAGATTTCTTAGTCACCGTTGGTGAAAAAACGCATCAACACGTTTGAACCATCATCCATTATCAAACATCTTTAACCTTTAACTGATGATATTTTTACAACAAGGTTTGCTGATTGTCAATTTGATGCGACAACTTTCCAAACATTAGGGGGAGAAAAATAATTAATCTTATGGAATGCATCATTAATATCTCATTTGGATCCTTCAACAAATCAATGTAAAATGGAAGTTCATAAAATTATCCATTTACAAATGGTTGCAAATCAACAGTTGGATGCATTTATTGATACCAAGAGAGTGACAAAGTCTTTTATACCAGCTATAAATGCACTAGCTCGAATAAATATCCCAACTGGACAACATGCTAATATATCAGCAAATACATCTATGACATGTCTAAAACATGGTAGACCATTCGGTTCCAAAGACAAGAACCCAAGGAGAAGAAGGGAGTTATTAAATCATGTTGGCACTTTGGAAATCACACATACTCCTATGGAGAATTTAAATGAAATGGGAGACGTAATTGAGAAATCAACCCTAGAAGAGGTTCATGTTCTGATGAAAATGAAGAAATCACGATAAATTATGTCACTACCGAGAAAAGATGGAACTGAAATGTAATGCCCCAATTTCTTGAAGCGTTTTTTAAATAACAACTCTTTTTTTTATAGAAAATCCATTGCGAATAACAAACCAAATGTTTAAAAGAATGAAACTCCGGAGTTTCGTAGTTATCGTAAATAAAGTAAAATAAAACAAACTTTTAATCAAGTTTATAAAACTAAAACATCATTCCAAATTACTTGATAAATATCTTGAGTAAGACCGATCCCTTATGGTCGTTACATCCTTGACATGTACGCCCTCCGCTAAAGCTCTCCAACTTATTGAGTTGTAACCACATCTTTGCCATTATCTGGAGCATAGAGTACCCATGAGCCAAAGCCTAACAAGAAGAGGCGTGTAAGACACAACCCCATTACCTTAACCAAGAATTAAATCAATAACAATAAAGACAAACATAACGTAAAATGAAATATCATTGTCCAAGTTAAGGGTGACAAGTGCAGTGGAACATTATAACGTAAGCATGCCATTTCAACATATCATAAGCATGTAGTTTCGTATCGTAGACATGAATTTTAAAACATAAGCATGTGACACAGTTATCACATATACATACAAAACACATAAACCACAATTACATGTATGCTATTAAACATAATCATACTATAGCATATTCATTCATTAACATAAACATATCATATATGACAAATTCTACCATAAAAGTACGATAAGCGTACACCTTGTGTGCAGGTGTCCACTCTTTTTACCTCAAAACCAGCAGTGATCCACACACCCTAATGTGTCTCTTCAAGTATCCTTAGCTAGCCTAAACATGACACATAACATCGAAGTTTAAAACCTCAAACCAAACCAATCCATAGTAAGATACACTCATATTCTTTTTAAGGCTAAGTCATCCCCTAAATATCCTTAAGAAAGTCTTAAAACTCTACTGCATAAACCTAAAAAAAGTTACAAATTTATATTTAAAGGTGCATTAAAATCTCCAAATTTTGTGTATCTGGGTAACTGGCACGATCGCGCCAGTGCCTGGGTGCAGTCGCGCCAGGGCTTGGCGCGGTGGTGCTAGGCTCTTTTTCTGAAAATCGCAGATGCGATTTTTAAACCTAGGAATCAACCTCAATCGCAAAACTTCGACCCCAAATCATCAAATCAGCTATCCTAACATGTTTCTAACCCTTGGAACCCATATATAGTCAATCATAAACCTTTAATACACATTCATCAACCCAAATACATTTAAATTCCTCTAACATTATCAAAAATCTAGATCTACCATAACTTGACAATAACATTTCAAAGAGTTACCTTTCATGTTCTCATATTAAATCTTCAAAGTATTACTTCCCTTGTACGATATTTAGTCAACCAACATAAAATCCCTGCTCTCCTTTGAATCTCCAAGCCTCAAAATTCAAATCAAGAAAGAACTTCTTAGCTCAACTCTATCGAGAACTGTAACTCCAAAGCGTCTGACTATCATATGAAACTCTAAGCTATTTTCCTATTATTAATTATATTGGCAATTAATCTCATAAAACTAATTTACCATACTATCCCTAACCTATAACTTGTCCTTAATAATTACTTAAGCCCCTTGTTGTAATTTCCATCAAAACTAATAGTTTCAACTTCTCATAATTACACTTTCTACCATAAAACTCATAATTCTACTTTAACCCCCATAACTCCAGATCGCCTACATCAAGCTCGAGCAATTTCTAAGTCAAGCAATCCTGTTCCAGTCATGTTCAGTTTGAGAATGGCATCTACCTCAGGGTGGTCCAACGACGGACATGGAAGAATCCTTACAGATTCAGATGCCTGATATGCGCAATAAATGCACATAATCTTTAGATGCATTTATTGATTGATGTAAATGGAAATAGGCTTAATTAGGATATTTAAATGTCCATTAATTTTGGAAGTTACCCAATATTCTACATCACCATTTTTAGACGGTTACCCAATATTGTAAATCATAATTCCCAATAAATACAAGGGGAATAGACGGTAAAAGGGACCGACATTCTGTATGCAAAAACTCTGCTGAAATTGTCATAAACAATTTCATCTAGGGTTCCTAAATAGATCAATAATAGTGACTCGTGGACTATGTGGATTTTAACCACTGAACCACATAAATTTTGTGTGTTTTTGTATTTCTTTACATTTGGTCTACAGTAAGCTTAGTCTCTCTATTTCAGTTTTCTAAAACCCCTGTTGACGAAAAACTCGTCAACACATTGGTGCTTTCATTGAGAGCAGATTAAGCTAGAAATCTTGCACAATATTAAACCATTCAATAATCATGGTGGTTACTCATTCCATGAGCGACAATGAAACGGAGTAGCCTGATGATCATGGAGGTTACCGTACGGTCATTCCCACTAGGGAAGGTACGTCTGCACAATGCCATCCTAGAAAACAATACGTGGACCAGGACGATATTGGAAGTATGACCTCACTCCCACTGAACGCTAATCCTAGGTATTTGACAGCTATTGATATGGAAAATGCCCAGCTAAGGAGACACCTTGTCCAGACTAGCATGCGAATAGACGAGATCATGGCTCCACTACCTCCTCCTACAACCGAGGAGAATGTCGGAAGGAGGCAAAGTGGGTCCCATAGATCTTGGTCCCATTGAAATAATCCACCTAATGTATGTCGTTACATCGGAACATCAACACCAAGCTCTGTGCCTATTGAATGGACTCCTATGAACAACCGTCCTTCTAATAACCCTAGGAATTGATAAGTGACTCACACTCATAGAAATCAGCCTGGCCAAGAAGGGAGAGCTGAGACCACATCGAGAAGGGCAGAGATCCCTATGAATCAACCAACGCCTTAGCCAGCCACTCAGGTACCACATAATAACTCTGTGTTGCCACCAACTTGGGAAATCAGAGTAGACAATGGGCGAGTCAATCTGATCTGACCAGATGGGACACGTATTCCTTCACTAATCAGGCATCCTCCCTCGCTTATTTGTCATCCAACACCACCACGCTCACAAAGGAATGCTTCAGGGTGCGGGAATGAAATGAGACATTCTATACCTGTAGAAGACACATATACCCTGCGATCTCGCACTAATAATCCAGCTCCTCAACCTTAACCACGAGCAGTAAGCTTTGTGGATGGTAGTTACTAGATAGAGAGCTAGTGCAGGGGTAGGACCAGGAATACCCGTAACACGAATTCCCATAGGCATGAAAGCGATCGGAGAAATCAGTTGAGTTTAACTCAAAGCATGCACGCCAATCCATAGTCCAACCCGTGTGATCATCTAAAAGTGCAAAGAGGATAATCAACTCACGATGATGATTTGAGCTATACATAGACCAGGGGAGATTCGTCTATCATGCATGACAATGGGAACATCCCGCCTAACCTTGTTCAAGCTTGGAGGGACAATAACCCACCCAACATGCATAATAGGATGGGAGCTGGTAACCAGCTCCCAAATAACCTAGAGATAAAGGATTAAACCCTCAAACAACTGGAGCTAATGGAGGAGCAAACAAAGAGGCTCATATTTGGGAAAAATATAGATGATTGATATTTTAATGGGAAGATCAAGCCTTTTGCCCCTCATATAGCAGCAACTCGGTATCTTGTTGGGACCTTCAACACACTGATGATGGCCCACAATGTGAACGTCGACCTACGATGTGTTCTATTTCCAGCTACGTTGACCCGCCCTACCAAGCTATGGTTCAACAAATATAAGAAATATGTGATCACCTCCTGGAAAAAGTTGTCCTCAAAGTTTAAGACACAACTTCGAGCTGCCAAAAAGGTTCAAGTAGAGGTGGGCTCACTGGCCAACATTAAGCAACAACCCAATGAGTCCTTGAAGGCCTACCTCAATCGATTTACTAATACAGCTGCCCGAGCAGGGACGCTAATGACAGTGCCAAGCTCATGGCCATGAGAACAGGAATCACTGTAAGAGTAGATCTATAGAAGGAGATCCAAAGGAAATGAGCGAAAAGCTCAAGAATGGATAAATCTAGAAGAGGCAGAATCTGCTGTCCCAAGAACCAGCCAGACTCTCGTTTAGCCCGTTGGAGTGGTGGTAGATGCTGTAGCTACGACTCAACCCGTTACCCATAATAACCAGGCGAGGACTAATAAACGAAAAGGGAATGGTGAGGGCGACCAGAGTGGGCCTAAGAAGAATAAGCCCGGGGAGAAATATACCTCCATCTTCACCACATATACTGACCTAACAGATACACGGGAACATATTTATCTGGCTAATTCTACCTTTCTTCCATGGAAGAAGCCAGAGCCCATGAATCATTAAAGCCAAAGAGAGACCCGGCTAAATTTTGCCGATACCATAATGATATCAGCCACAACACTGATGATTGCCATTAGTTAAGGATGTGATCGAGACTCTCATTCGAGCTGCACTGTTAGCCCAATACGTTCGGAGTAGGATATCTTCTAACCGTCCAGCAGGACAGAACCCTCAACTAGCTCCAGGTAACCCAGTCAATCTGGAATAAGCTTAACCAACTCATGGAAATCAGATCATCCCTCCCCCTATTGAAGGGAGGCACATAGTCACCATTGTAGGCGGACCTCATCTGGTAGGAACGTGCAATGGAGCCTAGAAAAGGTATATGCAGGAGTTGAAAACACATGGTGGCACAGAGTTCATTCTGGAGCAAAGGTTATTTAAACTATATCGATTGGATAAACAACCAATCATCTTTATGGAAGAAGACACTAGCCATGTCCAAATCCTTTCTAATGATATGTTGATGATAACAATTCAACTTGCTAATCGGAGGGTCCGCATAACACTGATTGACAATGGGAGCTCCGTGAATGTGCTATTTAGGTCCACCCTTGAAAAGATGGGCTATCTGTAGCCGATCTTAAAGCGACCACTATGACCCTCTATGGATTTTCAGGAGAGGGAATGGCATCTATAGGAATAATCAAGCTCGTAGTAACATTGGGCAATGAGGCATGAGCTATCGCTACGATGCTCAAGTTCGTGTTAACTGACTGACCAGCTGCCTACAATGTCTATTTAGGGACAGCTACGCTAATGGTGTTTGAATCTATAACTTCAGTTTGCCACTTGGCCATGAAATTTCCATTGTCCTCGGGAATTTGTACCATGAGAGGAGATGAACTCACTGCCAGAGAATGCTATAGCATTTCCATGAAGGGAAAATCACAACCCGAACACGATGCTATGGTGATAAACAGAGAAAATGAGGAACTTCAGGCAAGGGTAATTACCGGGGAGGTGGAAGAACCTCAGGAAGCTGGAAATAAGGTTGCCTAACCTGAAGAAATTGATCCAAGATTAGGCAAAGACAGATCTAAGTTCCAGGCTTTAGAGGATCTAGAGGAAATCATTATAGACCTAGAAGTACCTTCGAGGGTAGTAATGGTTGGAACAAATCTCGGAACCAAAAGAAAGAAGGAATAGGTTGAGCAATTGAGGAAGAACCTTGACGTCTTTTCCTGGTCGCATGAGGATATGGTGGGAATCAGTCCAAGTGTAATGATGCATACCTTAAACCTGGACAAAAACGTGTCTGCAAAGCTGCAGAAACGTAGGTTATTGAGGAAAGAGTGAGGAGAAGCTCTGAAGGAAGAGGTAGATTGCTTATTAAAATGCGGGTTCATTGGGGAGGCTAAATGTATGACCTGGATTACCAACTCCATTTTGGTCCCAAATCAAAATGGAAAGTGGAGGACTTGCATCAATTTCTCTAACCTCAACAAAGCCTATCCGGAAAACTGTTTCCCACTACAAAGAATAGATCAGCTAATTGGCGCCATAGCCGTCCATGAGCTCATGTCCTTCATGGACGCATATTCTGGATATAACTAGATCGCGATGAACCCTGTGGACCAAGATCACACTAGCTTCATGACCAAACATAACATATACTACTACAAGGTCATGCCATTCGGGCTAAAGAATGCTAGAGCAACATAGCGAAGGCTGGTCAATAAGATGTTCGTCAACCAGACCGAGAATAACATGGAGGTGTACGTCGATGACATTCTCGTCAAGTCAAAGACTGAAAAATAAACATGTATCCGATCTAGAATAATGATTTGGCATGCTGAAAAAGTACGACATGAAGCTGAACCCCCAGAAACATACCTTCGGGGTTTCATCAGGGAAGTTCTTAGGGTTCATAGTAAACGCATGGGGGATCGAAGCAAACCCAGAGAAAATCAGGTTGCTATTAGAAATGCCTTCCCAAAGGTCATGGAAATAAGTATAGAGTCTATCTGGAAAGGTCACGACCTCAAACCAGTTCATATCAAAGTCCACAGACAAATGTCTTCCCGTATACAACTTGCTTAGGGGAAATAGACAATTTGAATGGACAGAAGAATGCGAACATGAAATTCAGGATTTGAAGATTCATCTGGTTGAAACCTCCTATGTTATCAAAACCAGTTGTTGGGGAATGTTTGTACTTATACCTAGCCGTAAGAGAGAACGCAATCGACACTGTGTTAGTTCTAGAAGCAAATCGAACACAGAAATCAGTGTATTATGTGAGTAAGAGGCTTCTGGGCGTTGAATCCAGATATCCTCTAATTGAAAAACTCAAGTTTTGTTTGATTCTGTCCTTGATACAACTCAGGCTGTATTTCTAGTCCCACACTGTACATGTCTTAACTGGTCAACCTTTAAGGCAGGTCTTGCAAAAGCTTGAGACATCAAGACGTTTGTTAAAGTGGGCCATAAAACTCAGTAAGTTTAAGATACTATATAAACCATGAACAACAATCAAAGGTCAAGTGCTCGCTGACTTTGTGGCTTAATGTACGGTGCCCCAGTACAAACCAATGAAGGAACCAGTGCAAGAGTTCTAGAAACTCTTCATTGAAGGATTATCAAATGAATTTAGATCTAGAGATGGGATAATCCTAATCTCATCCGAAGGGCATTGCTTCCATACGGCTATGAGATTCAGTTTCGACGCTTCCAACAAGGAAGCGAAGTACAATGCATTACTAGCTGGAGTTCGGGTAGCGAATGAGATGAAAACAAGAGCAATTCAATGCTTTAGCGATTCTTAGCTCATGGTTAATCAGGTATTAGCAGAATACCATGCTCGAGGAATCAAAATTGCAGCTTATCTACCTAAGGTTAAAGGTGAATTGCAGAAATCGAGTTTTATTCCATCAATAGGCACCCCGCAAGCAGAATACGAATGAAGATGCTTTAGTATGGCTTGCCAAAAAAAGAAGAAGAAGCGGACACATTAAATGTGGTCCCCGTAGAATTCTTGTATAAACCAAGCATTGATGAAGAGCCAGTGGAAGACAAAGTGATTTATGAAGAACAGATTTGGATGACTCCCATAATTGAAATACCAAATGACCGGAAAGCTACAAGAAGATCGAAATAATGGATGAAAACTATTGTATCATGTCTCGTGGAATGTTATGGTTAAGGAGGTTCTCTACAAGCTAGGTCATTCCTTGCCCCTGATAAGGTGCATTTTGCCCGAGGAAGCGCAGGCTATCCTCCGAGAAGTCCATGAAGGATTTTGTTGGGACCATGCTAGAGGGAAAAACATGGCTGTAAAGGTACTATGGCAAGATTGTTTTAGGCCTATGCTAAAAAAGGACTCGGCCTCGTATGTTCTCAAGTATGACAAATGCCAATGTTTTGCCAGCATTGCCCGAGTTGCACCCATGGAGCTAACTATGATTTCCTTGCCCTGGCCATTCACTATACAAGGGATTCACATAATTGGCTCGTTGCCTACTTGAAAAGGAGGAGTTTGCTACGCAATTGTCGCAATTAACTGTTTTACTAAGTGGGTTAAGGCCAAGTTTCTGGCGACTATTACCTTGAAGAGTGTACTATATTTTGTCGTGAAAAGTATAATATGTCATTTTGAACTCCCAATGAAACTCGATTTGACAGCGACCTATTCACAAATTTTTGCAAGAAGTACGACATAATAGAAAGTTTTTCTTCATTGGCATACCCTCAAGAAAATGGGCAAGTCAAGGTCGTAAATAAGACCTTAAAGGCAAGCTCAAAGAAGCGACTACAAGATGCTAAAGGGTCGTGGCCTGAACAGCTCCTGCAAGTGCTCTAGGCATATAGGACCTCACATCCCACATCCACTGGACATTATCCCTTCTCTCTAACTTTTGGAGGCGAGGCTATGCTTCCAGTTTAGGCTCTAGTGACGTCACATAGGTGAAGGACCTTCAACCAGGATCAAAATCATGATCTGCTTACTGCATCCCTAGACCTAATTGAGGAGTGACGGGAAGAATCTCAATTGTAGCTTGCCCACTATCAGCAAAGAGTAACTCGTGTTTTCAATTCAAAGGTGAAAGGATGACAACTCGAACTAGGGGATCTGATGGTTCGAAGGGTGTTTCTAGCTAACAAAGACCCTCAAGACGGTGTACTGGGGCCAAACTAGGAAGGACCCTATCTGATCGTGGAGATCTTATAGGAAGGAACCTTCAAACTAGCTCAGCAAAGTGTAGAATTGGTTCCACGAACTTGGAACGCTCTACCTCTCAAGATGTATTATCACTAATGGGACATCTTTGTTAGATTTAATGTGTTTTGTTCTTTGTAAGGCTTATTTATAAAAGCCATCTCATTTTGTTCGAATTTGAATAATAAAAAGTTGCTATGTATTTTAAACGTGGAACTAGTTTTTTCTGGTTGATTATGTAAAAGCGATCTAGAATATTTATAATTTCTAATCGCTTGGGGGGGCATATAACCCTCGAATAGTCTTTGAAACATTCGAAAAATTTAGGTTAAAATTTTTGCAACATAGAATTTGGAAAATTGATTACTCTATGACTTCTTAAAGCTCGAGTTTTCAAAGAAATTCCAAATACAAACTAAGTTAAGAAAATTAAAAGCATAACAAAAAAAGACCTAGAATTAAACTGGGTACAAAAATCCTGGAATTAAACAAACGTAGGGGCTAGCACCAAGCGAGGCCCTCGGCCACCTTCCATCCCGCGAGGCCAACGCATGGGCGAGGCCACCCATCTCGCGAGGCCACCAGGCGCCATACATCTCGCGAGGCCCTCGGCCACCTTGCATCTCGCGAGGCCGATGTAGGGGCTAGCACCAAGAGAGGCCCTCGGCCACCTTCCATCCCGCGAGGCCAATGCATGGGCGAGGCCACCCATCTCGCGAGGCCACCAGGCACTGTACATCTCGCGAGGCCCTCGGCCACCTTGCATCTTGCGAGGCCCTCGGCCACCTTGCATCTCGCGAGGCCGACATAGGGGCTAGCACCAAGCGAGGCCGTCAACGACACTTCGTGTGCAGGTCCGTGCGAGGCCCATCGCGCGCGCGCCCTCAAGAGGCCCTTCGGGCCATCATCTTTTCAGGAGGCCGTCGCCCTATCACCCCACATCTGGGTCCAAGCCACACCGCAAGGGAGGCCTTGCGAAGGAGGCATCTCGCCTCGCCCACTTAGACGTCTGGCGAGGCCACGTGCTTATCACCTATGCCCGTGGGTGGCCTCGGGGTGTTTCAAGCATCTCATACTAAGGACCCAAGATCTCCACCTCACACCAAGGGTCCCATTCCTTACACCTTGGGATCCCTATGCTTAGGAGATCCAGAACAAGTCGAATGGGACATATTTGTATGCCCAAGTACTGAGTACGGATACCAGTGCCAGTGAGACTGCTGGGGTAGGATCATGGTCCGTGCATCTACGATCATAGGTCAGAGCCGACACCACTACGTCCTACGCCGCTACGCCTGCCACCACGCATCAGACATGGGTACAGACAAGTAGTGGAGACATCCTCCTGACACCTGCTCCTGTACGGGATGTACGACCACAACCTCTGAAGCCACTCCCCTGACACAGTACATATGTACCACTTGGTCCCCTGGACCACTATGTACCTAAGGCCATTAGAGCCTACTATAAAATGAACTCTAAGACCACCTGAAAGGGGGTTGGAAATTTTACTGTAGCAGAGGCTTAAGTGAGAATGAAAGACTGAATTCTCCATTATTGCTCTATCATTATTCTTGAGTTATTGTTCAAATTTTTACAGCTTTCCGATTAGTGATCTTGATTTGATAATTTTTCCAACTCAACTTAGTTGACGAGTTCTCACCGTCAACACTTTGGCGCCGTCTGTGGGAACGTTAGTTTCAAGCTACTGTTCCACCATTGTTTCCGGCAAGAAGAAAATGCCAAGATGTTCAAAGCGACCGAGGGAGCCACGAGAGGTAGAGGTTCACCTGAACGGAGTCCAGCTAAAGGCCTCCATGAAGGATGCTCCTCCACCCACAGACATGGAGCCCTCGAAGGACCCTGAGGTTCACGGAGGTAATAGAGTGGCCTCATCACTGGCCGCTCCACCTGGAGAAAGTCCTCCAAGAGCACCACGGGGAAATGCTAATGAGTTCCCTCCTCCAAAACGACCGCAGGTACTGAACTCCGGCCGGTAGGACTCGGGCCCTTCTGCCCGTAGGCATGATAAGCACCCCCGGGTCCATTCCGTGAGCTCGAGTTCAAAATCTCGGTTTTATGAAGAGGAAATACATGAGCTCCACCGTAAGAACCAAAGGTTGGAAACCACCTTGGAGAACATGCAAGAGGTCTTGAACGGCCTGTTGCAGGGTAAGTCGAGCGTGACCATGCCTAAGAGGAAGGAGAAGGGCAAGGATGGGGTGGAGACCACTGTACCGGTAGATGATGGGAGAACCCGACACTCAACCAGTAACACCCCCCGAGTGAAGCAACATGAGCACCCTGAACCGCCTAAGCAGGCCCAGAAACCAGCGCCGAGGACCAACGCTGCCCCTCGCAATAAGGACGAGGTCACCTCTAAAAGAGCACCCTCAGACTTACGGGAGGAGCTCAATAAAAAGAGGGCGGACAAAGGGACCACGCCCCCTGTGGCGCCTCGAGAAGGCAAGGGAAAGGCAGATCTTAGCCCGTCCGCTCTGAGGGACACTCTAAGCAAGAGGAGGCAGGACCTAGACACGGAGATGAGGAGCTTGCGAAGCAAGATCGTCACCGCATCAGGTGGCCAGGTCTTTGAGGAAGAATTCGACCATGAGTCACCCTTCGTCAGGGAGATCCAAGCCATCAGGCTCCCTGCCAACTTTAAAGAGCCCCACATGACCCCCTACGAAGGAGACACGGATCCAAAATATCATCTAGATACATTTAATGACCTGATGAAGCTGAGGGGAATTGGCTGCGGGGCGCGATGTCATTGCTTCGTTGTCACCTTAAGAGGACCTGCCTACAAATGGTTCAGGAGGCTTAGACCGGGGTCCATCCGATCTTGGCAGCAACTTTCTGATGAATTCCTCCAGCAGCACCACGCCATGCGAGATTACACAATGCCAGGCACCAGCCTCGCCAATGTGAAACAAGGAGAAAATGAGAGTTTGAAGAGCTATATCCACCGGTTCAATATGGAGGCGGCTAAAGTAGGGAGCCTGACCCACCGAGAGTTGAAAATGGCCATCACCGCTGGAGTACGCCCAGGGAGCAAGTTATGGGATAACATGCTCAAGAGAGAGGTCATGGACTTGGATGATTTCTACGAGCGGGCACAAAAGTACATTCGCGTGGAGGATGGTCACGAAAACCTTAAAGCTGGAAAAGGCCCATCGCCCTCGAAACCTTTTGCCCAGGAAAACCAAAGCCGTGTCAGGGAGAAGGGTGTATATGAGGGAACGAGGGACGATCGTCCCCGGAAGCACCAACGCTCTGGCGAGCGCATACAGATCCCCTACACTTTTTACACAGACCTCACCCATGCGAGAGAGGATATTTTCGTTACGAATGAAAACTGGGTCCCTTTTAAAAGGCCCCCGCCAATATAAAAGGATCGGTCTAAAAGAGACCCGGGCAAGTATTGCCAATATCACAAGGATATCGGCCACACCACCGCAGAGTGCAGCCATTTGAAGGTGGAAATCGAGGAGCTCATCTGCCGGGGACATTTGGGCAGATATGTGCGCAAGGAGAACCAAAGGCCAGAAGAAGGAGAGTCTCCTCCGCGGGCACGAGGGGTGGCCCCAGAAGTGCAGGGAGAGGTCAGGACCATCTTTGGAGGACCAGGAGTCAGAGGCGATTCAAGGAAGGGGTGAGACAAGTATGCCAAGGAGGCCAGACGAAGTCCACCACCTTGTGTTTTAAGTTTGGAGCAGCGCCCCCCGAAGAGCTTCAAAGGCGAGAATGACTCAATAACTTTCACTGAAGAAGATGCACAGGGGGTGCGTTTCCCTCATGATGACCCCCTGGTGCTAACCGCCCAACTTGCTAACATGAGGGTACGTCGGGTCATGGTGGATAACGGGAGCTCTGTGGATATTTTGTATCGACCAGCACTGGAGAAGATGGGGTTGAGCCTCCGTCACCTAAAACCTTGCACTACGACTTTGTATGGGTTTACGGGAGATTCGATGCAACCCCTAGGGACAATCGAATTAGCCCTCACCATGGGGGAGCAACCCAAGCAAACCACCATAATGGCTAACTTTATCGTGGTGGAGTGCACCTCAGCCTTCAATGCGGTATTAGGGAGACCCTCTCTGAGAGAATTGAAGGCGATAACTTCTGTGTATCACCTAGCTATGAAATTCCCAACCCCTGGGGGAGTAGCATGCGTGAAAGGGGTGCAGAAGGAAGCGAGGGAATGCTATAACATGTCCCTCCGCGCAGCCACCAAACCATCTATACCAATGACAATGGCTGTGTATGAAGGAGCGACCCACACAAGTTAGATCCGCACAAGATTGGACCCACGGGTTACGAAGCCTCTCAAGAAGTACTACCAGCAAGGCTTCAGCTCTTAGGGCCAAAAGAACCTATGTTTAGTTTGTTCTTCGTTGTTTTATCTTAAACAAGTAAGAATCAAAGAGGCTACCTAAGTAACCTCCTAGTTAGATGTAACCCCCTTTTTTATTTACAGAGTCAGTTGTAAACCGCGTGTTATGAATGAAACTGTTTGTAACTTCATGTGTTATTTTTCTTCGCTACGCGGGCATCAGCCAAAGTGTCAGCCGAAATAAATTTCACCAAACACTTGGGGGGCAGGACAGGAGGCAATAACATGCAGCTAGCGAGGGGAACCTAAAAAGGGCCCTCTAACGGAGGATCCTAAAAAGGACCCCTCGCCCTCCTAAAAAGGAGACTCCTAAAAAAGAGGCTCCTAAAAAAGACCCACTAATAGGGGATCGTAAAAAGGGCCCTCTATCAGGAAGAAGTGGCCCGTGAAGACAAAGCAAGCAACAAGCAGGAGAACCCAAAGAAGGACCCCTTGCACCGGGATCCTAAAAAGGATCCTATGCACCAGGAGGATCCTAAAAAGGGCCCTCCATCAGGAGGACCCAAAAGGGACCATGGCCCTAAAAAGGGCACTTTAATGGGAGGTCCTAGAAGGACCCCTTATATCGGGGCCTTAGGCGAAGTCCTTAAATACAGAAAACAGGGAGAGGACCTTGCAAGGCATCCCTTGGGTTTACAAGGATTAGCTACCCTTGTGAACATCAAGGAGGCCAAAAGGTCTTACGAAAGAAAAATATATAGTGACAACACTAATAAGTCTAGAGCGGCCACCAAGCCGTCTAGCCAAAAAGGGTCCTAAAAGAGACCCTTGTAGAAATAGTACTATGCATAATGACGAGAGGGACGCTTCTCGCAAAAAATAATAAGCGCTCGCAAGAATATATAAAAGGATAGCTAGGACCTAAGGTGTCAAAATATCCTTATAAGAGTAATCAAGGGGCACCAAAAGAGGTCCCAGTGAACCCTTTCACATGGGCTCCCAAGGACCTCCAGCTTGGTAAATAAAAGAGGGGAACCAACCAAACCCCATCATACAGGCTCAAAAGGGCCTCGAATGCAGTAGAATAAGAGACACTCCACATGGCCGCTCGAGCGACAGCATGCTCACCAAAAGAAGGGAAATCAAAATTGGGATCCTGCCTCCATACGTTGTAAAGGGCGCTGTCTATGGTGCTATACTCAATGACAGTCTTCTCTGCCTCCAAGGAAGCACTTCTCTCCTGCAAGGGGTCCTGGTAACCTCGACTTCGGCCCTTGCAGTCTGGAGTTCGACCCTGATAGACTCGACTTTGGCCTCTAAATAAGTAACCCTCTCCTGCGACACCGTCACGATATCCTTGGTCGCTTGGAGTTCGCTCTTCAGGATGGCAACTTGGTCCTTCAGCTCCTTGGCCTTGGCAATCGCCTTCAGCTTCCTCCACGACGAGGTGACAAGTTCAGTCCGAACCTTCTTTAGCTCAGACTGGGTTTTCTCAAGCTCGTTCTCAAGCTCCGGGACTCGGGCTGTAAGGCAGTCCCTCTCGGCAATAGATGCAGAGAGGTTGCTAGACGAGTCGGGAAACTGTAGAGCCACAATATTGGCCTGCAAAAATAGACCAAAAGGATGTATTAGTCTCCAAATAGATACCCCAAGAAATTAGCCCATACTTTAAAAAAAAAAAAAAAAAAAAAAAACTATGGAAAAAGTGAGGCGATGGGGGATTGAACCCCTTACATCTTGAAGGAAGGGTTCTCTAAACCACTAAGCCAAGGAAGTAAGGTGGAAATATTAAGCCACGCATGAAGGCCTACTTATAAGAACTAAGGTGAATAGTCTACAAGAGCACCTAAAGGTACTCTCCTAGACTAGGGGGGAAGTGTTGATGCTCAAAATCTCATCAAGAGAAAGTATGAGGCCGAGGCAAGGCCCTTGGGCCATCGTCGTCTCGGGAAGCCATCGCACCTTACCTCATCCCTCTCGCGAGGCCTTCATCAGCGCGCACCAACACATGGGCGAGGCCACCCATCTCGCGAGGCCACCAAGCGCCGTGCGTCTCGCGAGGCCTCCATCCCGCGAGGCCTCCATCCCGCGAGGCCAACATATGGGTGAGGCCACCCATCTCGCGAAGCCACCAGGTGCCATGCATCCAGCAAGGCCCTCGGCCACCTTGCATCTCGCGAGGCCAACGTAGGGGCTAGCACCAAGCGAGGCCCTCGGCCACCTTCCATCCCACGAGGCCAACGCATGGGCGAGGCCACCCATCTCGCGAGGCCACCAGGCACCGTACATCTCGCGAGGCCCTCAGCCACCTTGCATCTTGCGAGGCCCTCGGCCACCTTGCATCTCGCGAGGCCGACGTAGGGGCTAGCACCAAGCGAGGCCCTCGGCCACCTTCCATCCCGCGAGGCCAACGCATGGGCGAGGCCACCCATCTCGCGAGGCCACCAGGTGCTGTACATCTCACGAGGCCCTCGGCCACCTTGCATCTTGCGAGGCCCTCGGCCACCTTGCATCTCGCGAGGCCGACGTAGGGGCTAGCACCAAGCGAGGTCGTCAATGACACTTCGTGTGCAGGTCCGTGCGAGGCCCATCGCATGCGCGCCCTCGAGAGGCCCATCGCGCGCGCGCCCTCAAGAGGCCCTTCGGGCCATCATCTTTTCAGGAGGCCGTCGCCCTATCACCCCACATCTGGGTCCAAGCCACACCGCAAGGGAGGCCACGCAAGGGAGGCCTTGCAAAGGAGGCATCTCGCCTCGCCCACTTAGACGTCTGGCGAGGCCACGTGCTTATCACCTATGCCCGTGGGTGGCCTCGGGGTGTTTCAAGCATCTCATACTAAGGACCCAAGATCTCCACCTCACACCAAGGGTCCCATTCCTTACACCTTGGGATCCCTATGCTTAGGAGATCCAGAACTAGTCGAATGGGACATATTTGTATGCCCAAGTACTGAGTACGGATACCAGTGCCAGTGAGACTGCTGGGGTAGGATCATGGTCCGTGCATCTACGATCATAGGTCAGAGCCGACACCACAACGTCCTGCGCCGCTACGCCTGCCACCACGCATCAGACATGGGTACAGACAAGTAGTGGAGACATCCTCCTGACACCTGCTCTTGTACGGGATGTACGACCACAACCTCTGAAGCCACTCCCCTGACACAGTACATATGTACCACTTGGTCCCCTGGACCACTATGTACCTAAGGCCATTAGAGCCTACTATAAAATGAACTCTAAGACCACCTGTAAGTGGGTTGGAAATTTTACTGTAGCAGAGGCTTAAGTGTGAATGAAAGACTGAATTCTCCATTATTGTTCTATCATTGTTCTTGAGTTATTGTTCAAATTTTTACAGCTTTTCGATTAGTGATCTTGATTTGATAATTTTTCCAACTCAACTTAGTTGACGAGTTCTCACCGTCAACAGATAATTAATCTGGTTATAGGGTTATGATACTAAATAATTGGTGATATATGTGGAGTTAGAGAGTCTAGGAGGAAATGTTGGAGAAAAATACCATTTTTCCCTCGCAGATGTTTTTTTGGCACCCGGAGCCTTGTGATTAGTTTAAGTTAGATAAGCATAGTTGAATAAAGGACAAAAGTAACATAAGCATCTTGTGGCTGCTACCAAACCGACACCCACTCTCCTTCTCTTTTAATCTAGAGTTCTCAAGCTTTCCAAAAGAAAATCCTTGAAGCTAAGTGAGATTTTTAGCTAGGTTCACATGGATTAGAGTTGAAACTTTGGGAATAGATTCAGTAACAACTTGTGGATTCTAACAACAATTGAGGTAAGCTTTGAATTATGATTTATGGGCATTAATTTCTGAGTTGTTTGGTTGTTTTAAGAGTGTTCTTAAACCCTTTTAGCTTATGAATTGAAGTGAGAATTTGATGAATTTTAAAGCTGGATTTTTGATGGGTTTTGTTGCTGGAACATGTTAGAGTGTTTGGGAAAATTGAATTATGTTTTAGGGTGATTTTTGAGTTTGTTTGGCTTGGGTTTAGCTGCTGAAAATGGAGGATTTTCTGGGCTCGAAGGGGTCGGGCTGTGGCTCTGTTCTTGGTGTGTCGTGGCCCTCTGGAGCGGATGGGTGCCAGGGAAAGAGGGCGGGTCGCGGTGCCACTATGGTTGGGCTGCGATGCGTGTCTTCTGGTTGGGGAGGCTGGGCCTCTGACTGGAGGCGGGCCGCAACATGGGGGCATAAGGCTGCAGCTCTTAAGGGGGTTTTTTGACCCCTAGAAGGTTTTGACTGTGGGAACTTAACCTTAGGGGCTCGGGATTGTTTGCACTATCGGCTTGGTGGAACCCAAGGTACCGGTGGCTAGGACTTGGTCTGGAAGCCTTTGATTACTCGATGTTAATAGAATCCTATTTTATGGTTGTGACTTAGGCTATCACTAAGGGCTCGGAACCGGGATCATGCTCGAGGGTCATTCTTGTTTACGCTTGCTTGGTCCTAAGGTAAGAAAACTGCACCCAGAACATGTTGTATGTGATTAGGGATTGGCCCGTCTATTGTATATCAATATGATTAGGACCTGGGCCGCAGGATTGGTTATGTTCAGTTATTGTTTTAAATGCTTCATGTTAGATGCCTAAGTGCTTATATTCGTTATGTGAATTCTATGGTTAGGGCAGGTAGCCTTGTTATGTGAATGTGCGTAGTATTATGAAAATGGTTATTCAATGGGATTATATGATTTGCAAGAATATGTGCTTAATTTTCGGGATGTGCCTATCCACATCTGTTTCCTATAAGTAGGGTATGTAATCTTGGATCAGGGCTTGACTTATAAGTGAAGGACGGCAATAACGCTCTGTGCGCTGGTCACAACGCATTGGCCTAAACTAGCAGCATACTATTACGTTGATCGACTCTAAGGTCGAAGGTGAACCACAGGGGCTGGGCTAGCTCTATGGTTGGTGAGATAGAGCATTGATCGGCTCTAAGGTCGAAGATGAACCACAGGGGTTGGGCTAGCTCTATGGCTAGTGAGAAAGAGCTAAGGGCGAGGCCCCAGGTGACTCTATGGTCATGTAGCTAGGGCATAGGCCTGAAGGTTGGCTTAAAAGCCAAGTGAATAGGGAAATAGCCCCAGGTCATTCCAATGATCGTGTGTTTGAACTAAATGACATTGGCTATGAATTAATGTTGTTGATTATTGTTGAATTGTTATTTAAAGTTATATTCTCTATTGTTGCACGTTCTGTTTTCTTGCTGATCCTCGGCTCACAGGTGCTTTGTGGTGTAGGTATGGGAAAGGAAAGGCTTGACCAGCCATGAGTTGGAGAGCTTCAGTGGCAGCGTGTACATATGCAGCTGCTTGACCATCACGGCCGCGGTTATCATAGAGGAACTAAGGTTATAGCCCTGTTTTGCGGCTTAGGCTGGCCGATGTAACTTTTGTTATGTATTTACCTTTTTTAATAGTTGTGTTGTAATATTTTGGGATCCAATGTTATATAAAGCTTTTGGAATTAAAGTCAATGGTTCTTTGACAAAAAATTTTAACCCTAACCCTTGTCACTAACCTTAGTTACACGTTTTAAGACAAATGATCTGATTATCAGGTCTGACACAATTTTAAGTACATAATGTAACAGTCCTAGATTAGGAGGGCGTTACAACTTGGTATCAGAGTTGCCAAGGTTTAAGGGTTTCTGAAGACTGGCTGGGCATGTACACTCGTCGCTAAAGACAAGCTCAACTCAGGGTTCGGTAAATGTTATATGTTTATAGGTTTAAATGCTTAAACATGATGTGAATGCCTTATCTGGATGCCTGTTTAGGAAGCATGAGATTTTCTAATAGGGCCTGGCCCTTGATTGTTGCATGAATGTTAAAGAACATGCTTATTAGCATCGTTACTGGTTGTGGATGCATGTGAATCGCTTAGTAGTGCTATTATTTGTATATAGGCCAGGGGAAAATGTTTATTAGCATTGTTATTACTGGCAAGAATTCAAGAACATGCTTATTAGATATATTGGATTTGTGAAAATACTTGCATATGGTAGTGTTGACACTCGATTTGGCCAACGGCATGGAGTCAAAATAACGACAAAGAAACAAAAAGGAAATCAAGAATGAAATCAAATGGGAAGAAGGTGATGCAAATCATTTATAGTGGTTCGGCCCCAACTATGTGGTAATAACCTACATCCACTAAGTGTTCTTATTGATGTTGAATCCTAATGTCGTGATCAAAGAACTAGGTGTTATCCCCAAAATTTCAATTTGATGACGTGGCAATCAAAAGTGAGAAGTAGCAATGCATGGTCAGTAAATGGCACATTAATAGTCAATAAATGTGTTGGCTCTTCGGAGTTGTGATAAAGTGATCTGACTGATCTGACAGAATTTCTGTCCGACCGGTGAAGATTTTTGACTGACCAGTCAAGTGTTTTGCTAGACCAGAGATGTGTCATGCTAGACCAAAGAAGTTTCATGCTAGACCAGAGATGTGCCATGTTAGATCAGAGATGTGTCATGTTAGACCAGAGAAGTGCCATGTTAGACCAGAGATGTGTCATGTTAGACCAGTGAGGTGTTTGGCCGACCGGTGGAGTGCATGGCTGACCAGTGAAGTATTTGGCCGACCGGTGGAGTGAATGGCCGACCAGTGAAGTATTTGGCCGACCGGTAGTGTGCATGGCCGACTAGTGAGGTGTTTGGCCGACCGGTGGAGTGCATGGCCGACCAGTGAAGTATTTGGCCGACCATTCTTTCTTCAAGGAGTGAAGTTGGCCGACTAGACAGATCATCGTTATGCAAGCGAAGTTCCAGTAACAGCTTCGGCTAGAATTAGTTGTACCTAAGCGGGAATCTCTCAGTTTATCCCAAAGAAGTCGCATTTTGTTGTATTTTAAATGTTATTATTAATTAAATATTGTGAGAGTAACAGAAAGGACCCGGTCAAAGGGAATATCTGATGTACGATCCATGAGCCTATAAATAAATGGCTCATGGCATCATTTAGGGGGAGCTGATCTTTTTAGACTGAGAAAAACTCTCTAGTTTGGAGACTTTGGGACTGTCACTAGGAGATTCTTGGGGCATTTTCTAAGAAAGTTTAGAGAGAGAAACTATGTATTTTCCTACTTACACTTAAGAAATTTAGTTGGCTCAACTTCATCTGATCTAAAGTGTAGGATATATATCACAACTCCAAGTGGATTAGGCTATTACCAATAAATTGGGGTAGAGCCACTATAAAATTATCTATGTTGTATTTTTCTCTTGAAGGTTCATTGTAGTTTTGACGTCTACTCGTCGTTGGCCAAAATCGTGGTCAACATTTTGGTGCTTTCATTGAGAGCCTAAAGAGAAGAAACACATGACTATTGTATCAAGATGGCGCCCAAGAATACCAGTGTGGCATCTAGAAATTTAGGCACATCAAAAAGAGCCTGCTAGATTAGAAGGTCCTGGATCGCAGAACCCAGAGACTGATTAAAGGGTCTTTCTCGAGGAGACCACTTCAGAAGTTGAACAACTCCAGGAAGCAATAGGTGCTTTCCAAGAGGAGATGGTGCAATTCAATGCTCGGCAGGAGTCTTTTGCTGAAGAGATGGCCAGGCAAAGAGCTGCGTTAGAGCAGCAAAGGCGCGATATGAAGGCCAGGAGCGAAGAGCTCAGACAGCGACAGGAGGAAGTCGACCAGAGACATCGTGAAGCGGCACTTGCTCTAGAAGCAGCTACCCAGTTGGCCCAGGCCAATGCTCAAGCCGCAACACAAGCAGCCACCCAGGGAGTAAGAAATATTAATGCTGATCGGAGGACCAGTGACAGAGCCAATTCTCGGGGACCAGACAGAAGCAGGAGTAACCCCCTGGTCGGGAAGATGATGGGGACCGATCTAGAACTACCTCGACGCAAAGGGAGCACTCTAGAACCCCCTTCAGGAGCCACCGATTAGAAACTTCTAGATCAGGGAGTCACCGATCGGGCATTAAAAAGACTCCACCTAGGCAAGATCAGGCCAGAACTCCTCGAGATGGACTTCAAAATTCAAAGATGGGCATGGTCGTGATGAGGCTGATAGTCATCACACTGACCATCCAAAGAAAAAGGAGGGCAACGACCAACAAGGAGGAAAAGACTGCCTGGGACGTACCGAAAAGCCTCCACTGCACCCCGGCCAGCAGCGTAGTAGGAGAGAGCAAGTCCCACATAGTAAACCCTATGGAAAATCAAAGAGTACAGTGTTCGATCGGGTAGGACAGCATGCTTCCCGGAAGGATCTAAGTGATGTTATCACAAACAAGAGGAGGACCGTCCCGGTAGAAGGGCAAAATCTGAACCGCCCTACCAGTCAAGTAGAAATACTTGACGACTGTGCACCAGATGGTAATGCCCGACCAGGTGGTCAAGACCCTAGAACTTCGTCAGTAGCACCAGCCATCCAAGCCCAACTTGATGTGCTAACAGCTGCAGTGCAAGGTTTGTCAAAACGACCTTCCGGGATGGATATGATAGACCACCGGAGTGGCAGCCCATTTTGTGCCCGGATTAGAGTAGCCCAGCCGCCAGTAAAATATAAAGCATCGGTTCTGCCAGTATGTACAGAAAAGGCAGATCCCATCAGATATGTTGGGAAATTTGAGGACTAGATGGAATTGCTCGGAGTAAGTGACAATTATTGGTGTAGAGTTTTCCCAACTACTTTGTCAGATACCGCCCAGGAATGGTATTGGAAGTTTAAACCGAACTCCATTACCTCTTGTGAAGCATTCAGGAAGGAGTTTTGTAGACAATTCAACACTGCCCGGACTCCACCAGTTTATGCCAACCACTTGGCAGATATCAAACAAGGAAAAGATGAGTCTTTAAAGAATTATATACAGAGATTCATGAGAGAAGCCAATAGCGCAACTGCTGTAGGAGACAAGGGGAAGATGGTTGCCATATCCGCTGCGATAACTTATCGGAGCCCTTTGTGGGATAGTATACATAGAAATCCAATTTTGACACATCAACAATTTCTTGACCGAGCAGAAAAGTATATGAAATTGGATGATGCAATCGAGAAAGAGGAGAATGGCTTAAACAATCCGGGCGGATCGACTGGCCCTCCTAAGAATGGTGGAAAGAAACATGGGAATAACGGATCTGACCACCATGAAGAAAAGAGAACAAAGTTGAGTTCAAACGAAAATCCAACCAAGTATGAGCCTCAGTTCACTAATTACACCACTCTCTCGGCCAGCCGAGCGGAAATATATCTTGCTAGTCATGAAGAGGTTCCCTACAAGAAACCTCCACCCATCAGGAAAGAGATGAGGAAGAGAGACATGAATAAGTTTTTTCATTTCCATGGAGATTATGGTCACGACACGAATGAATGCAATCACCTCAAGAACCAGATAGAGTTTCTTCTCCAGTCGGGCAAGCTGAGAAAGTACCGGGCAGAGACACCACAAGGAGAAGGAAGCAGCAGCAATCCTGGGTTCAAACAATAGAGATCTCCACCCTTGCAGCCCGGACCTATGGACTTTACCTTAGACACTATATGTGGAGGTCCACACTTGGCTGAGGATAGCCACGAAGCAAGGGAGAGGTATGCTGAGCGGGAGAGCTAGGATCAGGAGCCACTGGAACGGCGAGCGTCTGTGAATATATTATTTCTAAATACCGCTTTCCGAGTGGTAGTTTAATTTCAAGTTGTTTAACTTCTTATTTAAATTTGGTTTATGAGCTGGTTATTTGCTGACCAGTCATCTATTTTTGAACAATTTTTTTTGTTTAAGACTCGTTATTAGACACGTTTTGTCCTTTTTAATTTACGAGTAATAAAAGAGACTACGCGCAACGTGGTCGATTCTTGCTACAAATGTGCATGTGTGTTAATTATTTGAACAGTGTTCAACTGGTCAGTAAAATCGGACAGTGTTGAACTGGTCGACACATTCAAGCAGTGTTCAACTGCTCGAATATTTTCAATATATTCTATGTGTTTCACGATCAATAAACTGCTCGGATTCGGTCAAGTAGCAAGTGACCCAGGATCTTTCAACCCTCAATCGATTGGGGGGCACATGGGGTATGCTGGTATATAATTTAACACAGGAAATAAGAGCACAAGTAAACATATTTGTTTTTAGGCTGACTTGTAAAATTTTGAAGTCAAAAAAGGCCATTAAGATAACTTGTTTGACAAAGCTTAAGTAACTTGGAATTTTTCAAAATTTCAAGTTAGAAGCAAATATTCGTGTGAAAATAAACATTATTCTCATAAAATGTTGGAGCAATAAGAGTGTGAGAAAGTATACTTAGTATGGACTTATGTAATGTCTAGAATTTCTAAGTTAGAAAACTAAGTACTCATGTGAGAATATAAGGTATACATCAGAGTGACTTTACTATTCACAAAAAACTTTTAACTTTTTAAGTCTAAAAAGACTTAGAATGTTTCATGTTAGCAAAGAAAAGTAAAGTATAAATGCCAACAGCTCGGCTGTACGATAAAAATATCAAAGGTGCTAAGGAACAATTGTCTTCACAAGAAAAAAGAGTAAACTACTGGCCAGGTACAAAGTTTAGCTGATCAGGTGCAAAGTTTCCCTGGTTGGGAGAGCAGATACAACTTCCCTGGTCAGCTCAGCATATATCACTGGGCAAGTAGGAAACTCTGTTGTTGAGCATGACTAACAGTAATGAGTCCCTGGAGTAAATCAAACAAACACGTACAAATAAATGGAAAGAAAAAATATTTACTACCCAGTAAAATATTTTCTCTGAGCAGTAAAATATTTTACTAACCAGATAAAAAGTATGAGAGCAACAATAATAGTCAGAAATCTTTGGTGCCCAAATGCATGAACTATGAAGTGTTTTTTACAAGCCCGAAAGCATGCAAAATCGACCAACCAGGCGCGCGGCCATGCTGCTGCAGGTGCGTGCTGAGTGGCCATGCTGTCTACCCGAGCGGAAGGCCACGTTCCCGAACGGCTGTGCGGTGTGTCCGAGCAACAGGGGTGCTGGTCTGAACGGTCTACTAGGCATCCGAGTGGAGGGAAGATGCATGGTGTCCAATTGGTTAAGTGGTGGCCGAGCGGATGCCGAGTTTGTCCGAGCAGGCCCGCGCGCATCCGAGTGGTGGGGTGCATGTCCGAGCGGCTGGCTGGGCATCCGAGGAGCTGCGCATTCAAGCAGCTGCATGGTGTCCAATCGGTTGGTTGGTGGTCGAGCGGATGCCGAGTATGTCCGAGCAGGCCCGCGTGTGTCCGAAGGCTGGTGCATCCGAGGGGTAGTTGCATGATGTCCGATCGGTTGGGTGGTGGCCGAGTGGATACCGAGTGTGTCCAAGTAGGCCCGCGCGCGTCCGAGTGTTGGGGTGCATATCTGAGAACCTGTGTCCGAGGCTACGTGTCCGAGTAGCAGGAAACAAAGCACCCAAGGGTCAGCAGTTAGGAAATTATTTGGATCCCGATGACCGAATAAGCATTTCCAATAAGTTAAGCAAGCACAAGTTTACTCAAAAAATGTGGAGAAAACACATTTTCCTTATCCATGAGGTACTACAACAAGATCAAAAAATGGAATTTCAAGAATGCAAAAGTGAAAGTTACTGACCGGATGAAAGCTTTTGGATGACCTCAAAAACATTTTGCTAGAGAAAAAGTTTATCATACGAGTAAATCATATAATAAACTTGGGAGGCAAATGTTATCCCCAAAATTTTAGTTCGATGATGTGGCAATCAAAAGTGACAAGTGGCAATGCATGGTCAGTAAATGGCACATTAATAGTCAATAAATGTGTTGGCTCTTCGGAGTTGTGATAAAGTGATCTGACTGATCTGATAGAATTTCTGTCCGACCGGTGAAGATTTTTGACTGACCAGTCAAGTGTTTTGCTAGACCAGAGATGTGTCATGCTAGACCAAAGAAGTTTCATGCTAGACCAGAGATGTGCCATGTTAGATCAGAGATGTGTCATGTTAGACCAGAGAAGTGCCATGTTAGACCAGAGATGTGTCATGTTAGACCAGTGAGGTGTTTGGCCAACTGGTGGAGTGCATGGCCTACCGATGAAGTATTTGGCCGACCGGTGGAGTGCATGGCCAACCAGTGAAGTATTTGGCCGACCGGTGGAGTGCATGGCCGACTAGTGAGGTGTTTGGCCGACTGGTGGAGTGCATGGCCAACCAGTGAAGTATTTGGCCGACTAGACAGATCATCGTTATGCAAGCAAAGTTCCAGTAACGGCTTCAGCTAGAATTAGTCATACCTACACGGGAATCTCTTAGTTTATCCCAAAGAAGTTGCATTTTGTTGTATTTTAAATGTTATTATTAATTAAATATTGTGAGAGTAACAGAAAGGACCCGGTCAAAGGGAATATCTGATGTACGATCCATGAGCCTATAAATAAATGACTCATGGCATCATTTAGGGGGGGCTGATCTTTTTAGACTGAGAAAAACTCTCTAGTTTGGAGACTTTGGGACTGTTACTTGGGGATTCTTGGGGCATTTTCTAAGAAAGTTTAGAGATAGAAACTATGTATTTTCCTACTTACACTTAAGAAACTCAGTTGGCTCAAGTTCATCTGATCTTAAGTGTAGGATATATATCACAACTCCAAGTAGATTAGACTATTACCAATAAATTGAGGCTGAACCACTATAAAATTATCTATGTCGTATTTTTCTCTTGAAGGTTCATTGTAGTTTTGACGTCTACTTATCGTTGGCCAAAATCGTGGTCAACAGTAGTCATCTATATTGTTCCCAAACAAAAGCCTCTTCATTTACTCCTCCATTAATGCCAGTCTTTCGAGGGTTGGATCCTTCATCTCTAGGTTATTTGGGAGCTGGTTACCAGCTCCCATCCTATTGAGATCGGTTAGGCAGGACGTTCCCATTGTCACACATGATAGACTAATCTCCCATGTTGTGAGTATAGCTCATATCATCATAGCGAGCTGACTATCCTGTTTGCATGTTTAGATGATCACGCTGGTCGGTTTGTGGATTGGAGTGCAAGCTTTGCGCTGAACACAACCGATTTCTTAGATTGCCTTCATGCCTATGGAAATTCGTGTTATGGGCATTCCCGGTCCTACCCCTACAATGGCTCTCATCCAATAACTACCATTCACGAAGCTTACAACTCGTGGTTGAGGTTAAGGAGCATGATTATTAACGCAAGATCACAAGGCATATGTGTCTTCTATAGGTATAGAATGTCTCCTTTCATTCATGCGCCCTAGAACATTCCTCAGTGGGCGTGGTGGTTTTGGATGACGAATAGGTAAGGGAGGATGCCTTATTGGTGAAGCAATTTGTGTCCCATCTTGACAGACTAGATTGGCACGCATATTATCTACTCTAATTTCCAGAGTTGGTGGCAACACGAAGTTATTACATAGTACTTGAGTGGCTGGCTGAGGCGCTGGTGGATTCACGAGCACTTCTGCCCTTCTCGATGTGGTATCACGTCGCCCTGCATGGCATGACTAATTTATGTGACTGTGAGTCGCTTGGCCATTCCTACGGTTATTAGTAGCAGGGTTGTTCCTTGGAGTCCGTTCAGAAGGCACAGAGCTTGGTGTTGTTGTTCTTACGAAACGACTTACATTAGGTCGATTATTTAGGTGGGACCAAGATCTATGGGACCCACTTTGTCTCCTACTGACATTCTCATTGGTATTAGCCTGGGTGAGGTGGGTCCTCAGCTGAGCATTCTCCAATTCAATAGCGGTCAGGTATCCAGGATTGATGTTCGGTGGGCGTGAGGTCGAACTTCCGGCATCGTTTTGGTCCACATGTTGTTGTCCAAGGCGGCGTTGTGCAAATATACGTTTTCCAGTGCAGATGGTCGTACGACGACCTCCCTGATCATCAAGTTGCTATGTTTCATTATCGTGCATTGAACGAGTAACCACCACGATGGTTTCTTGGTTGAATATCGTGCAAGATTTCAAGTTTAATCTACTCTCAATGAAAGCACCAATCTATTGACCCAGCTTTTCATCAATAGGAGATCTAGAAATCTGAAATAGAGAAATTAGGCTTTTTATAAATTGAATTTAAGGAAATATAAAAAAACCCACAATTTATGTGGTTCGGTGAATAAAACTCACCTAGTCCACGAGTCTCTATTATTGATCTGTTCAGGAACCCTAGACGAAATTGTTTCCGACAATTTCGGTAGAGTGTTTGAATATAGATTTTCAGTCCCTTTTACTGTCCATTCCCTTGGTATTTATAGGAAATTATGGTGGACAATATTGGGTAATCGTACTATAAATGGTAACGTACAATATTGGGTAACTTCCCAAGTTAAGGGACACTTAAATATCCTTTAAGCTTATTGCCATTTTACATAAATCTATAAATGTATATAATGATTGTATGCATTTATTGCACATATTGGGTTTCCGTGTCTGCGGGGATTCTCCCATTTGAGCTAGATGCCATTCTCGAGTTTGATATGCTTGGAGCAGGATGGTTTGACTTAGATAATGCTTCGGCTTGAGTAGGCGATCTGGACGCTGGGTACCATGATCTCTGTCATTTGCATCTCTAATGATCTGGAAGATCCTAGGCTATTTCAGACTCGGTGATAGAGACCCGAGTTTTTTGTTCTAGAGTTAAGAAAACATCTCCGAAGTCTTGCCTCCTTTATTTATTTTGTGTCAGCTGTACCTCGAGCTAAATAGTTGAGCTCATGTTTTTAGGGTACAACACTTAAGCACTATTTTAAACACACAGTGTAACATTCTTTGATTAGTAGGGCGTTACACCAAGCCTCCTCGGGGTTTCGTTCACCTTCTAGGCTCATCGTTTCTAATTCTCTGTCGAAAGCATAGAATCTGTGTTAGTGTAATTATCGCAGCTCTTTGGACATC
The DNA here is from genome assembly GCF_963169125.1 of Humulus lupulus. Lineage (NCBI taxonomy): Eukaryota > Viridiplantae > Streptophyta > Magnoliopsida > Rosales > Cannabaceae > Humulus > Humulus lupulus. The sequence goes on from NC_084802.1 coordinate 246,820,542, forward strand.
TGAAGCAAAACCAAGTAGTTAGTATTTTGACCCAAGGAAAAATGGTGAAAACACAAGAATACCCTAAGACATCTGCTCAGGGAAAAGAAAAAGAAGAATTTTCTGAAAAGAGGAGAGCCTCCAAAGCCCCAATATGGCTCTAGAAACACCACCGGAACTCAAGAACATGGCTGGACCAGGGCCAGAATTTGTGAATTTCTCATAAATTGATTTGACTACAGAAATGTGAAAATGACCGCTTACAGTCGGTTTTGAGACCAACAGGGGACCAAAACAAGGCAAATAAGAGGTTAAGTAACCTCTAACACTAATGAATTTAGTGACAGATACCCAGAAATTCAAAGAATGAGAAAACAGAAAACAAAGAATACCAGTTGTGGGTACTTACTCGATATATAACAAAGGTACATGTTGAGTCAAGTTTGAATGTTGATATAGCACGTTCGATTTACCCAGAAGTATCGGTGTTCTGTCCAACCCTCCACAATCGATGAACAAGGAATTGGGGAATTGGTAGAATGAGTTCTCTGTAAATGGAAGTTTTGCCTCTAGAAATTAGAAAGTCTTGAATGCAATGGGTGAAAATGTTATGGGAGGAAATTTTTTTAATTTATAACTCAGACGTGGGTGAAAAATAATTCAATCTTAGTCGTTGATTGTCTAGGGAGTAATTACTCGAGTGTGATCCAACGATAACACAAATAGAGGCGAGAATTGTACTCGAAAAGGCGAAAGGATGTGTCGGGTACGGAAAACACACCTCATTAAATGACATTGATTGATGGGCCCAACAGTAGGGAACCGACACATGGCACCCACCTTTTTGGGAAATGTCAAGTCTCGAGGACACCCATCAGTCTCCACTGCCCGAGGACCAGTGAAGACTTGGGGGAAAATAATGTTTATGTTTTCTCTGAGTGACACGAGACATACTTTAAGGAGGATTAGGATTCCACATAAGCTGGTAAAGTCTTCCAGAGCCTATTTTGGGCTCCGCGGGATGTAAGCTCATCCTTCACCATAGTTCACCACCACTTGGGAGTACATCTTTTGAGAAGCATGACTCCCCGAAGACCCTGTCACAAGATGGTGCTCCAAGTCTCGATACAAGACAATCTCCTCCCTTATAACCTCCTTTAAGTTTGTGAGGACCTTCGTCCAGCGTAGGAGAACGGTAGCATGATGTCCAGCACAATGACCCTAGGCCACATACAACTTTTTGACACCGACTGTCACATGGATCGAAGTGTCGACTCTGTACAAGCGGCAAAAATGGATATCCCACAACGCCGGCAGAGATGGGAAAACGTGCAACAACCACTCTGACAGTGCCAGGGACGTTTCCCCCAACAAAATAGTGCGCTGAAATTCCTCACATGGGGCCCACCAAGATACTCTGGAGCCAACCATCTTATTTAGTACTAGAATGTACTTTTATTATGTAATAACACCTCCATTAAGGGAGGATAATTGTAATCAGCTCCAATTAATGAGATTAATTTCCCCAACTACCTATAAATATGGCTAGGGCACATATTGTACATGATCCAAGTCCTATTTTTAGAGTGAGCCTATACGCTGTCTGAAAACCAAGAGAATTTACAAGTGACTCATGAATTATGGTTAAATAATAACCCGAACTACGTAAAAATCTGTGTTCCAATCTCTTTTTCTTTAGACTTTTATTTATTTAGTTATTAGCAAACATGCTAGTCAACAAAATATATCTTTATTACCCCTTATTTTTTGAAATCTCCGTAAAGGAAAATGGAGAATAAATCCCATTAAAATCCTTGATAATGTCTATCTTTCCAATTATGGAAACAAACATTAATTTCTCCTTTTTCGTTGTCAACAATCAAGACCATAAATATCTTCCTTTCCTCTCTTACTTACACGGGTAAGAGGGCACACACACCGAAAAGAAATAAAATAAAATAAAAATAGATAAATATACAAATAGTAAATTAAACCAATAACTAATTAGTAAAATACATAAATAAATACCATAATTAATAAAAGACAAACAAAAAAATCATTATTAAAAAAAAAAAACTCTCTTGAAACTTGTCCAATGTAGATAAAGTCACACGTAATATCTACAAGATATCACATTATTTAGCTTTATTTAGCTTGATTATTATAAAGAAGTCGCTCTTATAGTTCCCCACGTTCCCAGTAACTTTTGAGAATAACTTTTTATGTTTTTGGTCCCCTTTCTTCTTTGCGCCCATGAGCTGAGATAGTAAAGACAATCTCCCATATCAGCCCGGTCTGGACACTCCTTTAAACAATAAAAATATAGCACCTCTTCGGGGCTGGGGCCGTCCCACTTGAAATGCTTCCACAAGATACACATACAAGAAAAAATCTTGTAGTTGTTACGCATAAGTTAGAATGGGGTGATGTGTAGGTAATTGCGTACACCCTTGAATTAAATATCCATTGGAAAGGTTTCCCCAATAGCTAGGTTTTGACTGTTGGGAAGTTTTCCCTTAAAGCGTCATCCTATAATAAAATATTTACTTGAACTTAATCTTAAAGTAAGCAATGGATTCCTATTTGTAGTCCTATGACTTTTGCCTTATTAGGTACATACAATAAGACATAGACCTAATTGCTGATATTTTGGAGTCATAGGAATGCATGTGGTTGCGTACATGTTTTACTGATATGGAATCAATTCCTTCCTTGATTGGAAGTACTTTATTGTTTCCTTTCAGTATTCATATCATACTTGAACATAGAGTGCTAAATTTCTATTGAGAACATAAAAATAGAAATATTCATTAGATTATCATAGCCACGTTAATATGTAATTGAAGAGGTCAACAGACATTTGACCTAGCTCTAATTATAAATAAATAATTATTTCAAAATATTATTTAGAGAAATAATAATGTTGTATTTTATAATTTATGAAATAATAAATTTAGTGAAATAGAATATGTTGATATTTTATTGAAGATAATTAATTATAAAATTGTTTATAGTGTATAAATAATTTGGTATAATAAAAAAGAAAAATAAAATTGACAAACACATGTTGGGCACCCAACACAAATCTATAGGAACGTAGTGGGCAGCTAAGCCTTGCTCCAAAATAGCTAAGACTTTTGAATGTCTCCTCTTCACTTGGTTCTATAAATAAAAGCTTAAGTGAGAAGATGAGGGTTGGACTTTTCTTTAGAAGAAAAAACAATTATCTCTTCTTTTCTCCCTATAGCTCACGCCCCAAGCAAAAGCTAGGGCTTTGTTTGCTTGATTTCTACAACAAAATAATACACACTCTCATGAGTTGAGATACCAATGTGTGTATTTATATATTCACCATTGAAAAAGGAGACTGCACCTCCTCTTTGATTTGTACAAGCTATAGCTAGGAAGACAAGTCGTAATAAGGCTATCTTTGAGGTGATATGCATACTAAAAGTGTGAAGATCGTCTTGCGCTCTATTGAGGTAAATATCTTATTTTAATGGATCCATATGCATGAGATGATTCTATTCTAGTTATGGTTGCTACAGTTAGTTATCAAATTTAATAACCAACTGAAATATTAGAAGAATGCCTCTACAAAGATATGTAAGAAATGCCCTTGATAGCTTAGCCACACCTGTGCCTATAGCGGATCCAAGGCCATTAGGTAGACTGGATAAGCAACCTATGCTGCAAGAAAATCAAGAATCAAGCAACACTACAACAATGCCGCCTTATGGCATCAAGTAGGTGCAGTAGGCTTTAGTTGAGGTCTAGGACGAACTGTAGGAAATTAGAGCCTAACAAAACTAAAAAGGTATCAATACTGGAGGAAAACATGCACAAAACGCCGAAAGACACTTTACTTTAGGCACCAATACTTTTTTGAGCTAGAGATGGATGTGTGTTTTTAACCAAGTGATAGAATGTTATGATTGGTTAAATACAAAGTGTAACGTCCCGCGTTTTGGGCATGTGGTAATAGAAATTCAGATCAGGATTTTATTCTCATAATATATATCATACTGTGATTGTTTTACGATTTGAAAATCAAATTTCAAATTAAGATGTGGAATTATTAGGGATTTAATTGCCTTTTGGTCAAACTAAGAATTTCGGTCCCGCACCGAAACAAAACCCTTGCACGAGTAAAATCTTGAATAATAAATATTGGAAAATAAATAATTATGGTGAAAATATTTACTTTGGGCATAGGAATATTAAAAACTCTATGAGAGAATTTTATATAAAATTCTTAGGAAAGAATCCTAATATGTATTTTGAGAGAAAATACTTATTTGACCTTATTGGGGTAAACAAATTAAAATAGTTTCTACAAATGCTATAAGGAGACTTTGATGACATTTTGAGTGACTAGATTTACATTTTTATCATGTTTTAATTGGCTTTAGGTTTATACCACCATTAGGCCTTATTTTTGGGCTCAACCACCGCTTAAGTGGACTGTTAGGCATATTTCGAAAGGCACTCGTGCCAAAATCCAAGAATGCACTATAGTTTAAGCTTTTAAGTTAATTATTTAAATCAAAATGGGAAATTATGGGCGCATTAGGAAGTGAATAAGTGTATTAGGCTAATCACATGTTGTGGTCAACTCTAAATAGTGTCATGTGACATTTGTTGAGCCTAGGAAGCCACTCCACCCCAACCCACATCACATCACCCATCCTCTTACTTGGCAGCCCACCCTACACTCCATTCTCTCTCATTTTTTCAATCAATCTCTAAAATATTCAGAGCACTCTCCTCTATTTCCCTCTCAATTTTCGTTGCTCTCTCTCACTCTCCCTTGTTTCCTCAAGGAAACCTCCATGGAAGCTTGAGAGCAAGCTTGAGAAACAAAGTTTCAAGGTGAGTTCTTGCACCCTTTCTTCTTGTTCTCCTCTAGGCTGAGTCTAGGGGTCCATTTGTGCACATGATCTCTGAGTTTTAACCACTATCAACTACGGTTTTAAGGTCTAGAAACTCAAGGCAGCCACAAGTCTCTCAAGGTCACTTAGAAGCTTGCATGCAAATTTTATCATCAAGGAGGTAGCCCTCTAGTTTCAAATGTCCATTTCTTACCTTGTTTCCTTCCCTTATTTGGGTTATGATCTCACTTGGTGATGTTTTGGGAGAGTTTTGAAGATAGTGGAAAATAGTTGAGAGGCCTGAAACCTAGGAGAGACACACACAACAAAACCCTACAGCAACTAAGGTAAAACTCTAGTGAATTTTTGTTTATGTTTTGTACAAGCTTAGGAAATTTGCTTCGTATGATTGTGTCAAGTGTTCTGTTCTTCTTTCACCTGTAATATTGTTTTTATTATGTATGGTTTAAGCATGCATGGTGGTAGAGTTTGTTGTTAGCTTGAAATCCAAAGTTCCACTAAGTTGTATGATCTTATGCTTGCAGCCAATGTTTTCTACTTGAGTTCCAGAGGGTAAAGCACTGCTATAACGACTTATTTCATAAAATAAACTATATGAATCAATTTTATAGGAATATTACATGAGTTTAGGATTTTTAAATGCTCTTAAATTATTTTAATGATAGGAGTTATGCATGTTTTGTGAAACTTGTACAAATCTGGAAAAATAATGGTAGATTAGAATTACGAACTTTGGGCTGTGTTTTGAGTTTATAAATCAAGATATTTTTTAATGAAATTTTGTTGTAAATGTTTTTGGTATATCAAAGTTTAAATCTCAAAAGTTTCGTGGGATTCTGACTAATATATTCGAAATTATAAAATGTTAATGTTGACAAGAAATCTGGAAAAATATTTTTGGTCAGTTTGACCCTTGCACTTTGGAAAAATATTTGAGTAGGCAAAATTAAATATTTTGTTGGATTTTAAAACTAAAAAATTATATATATATATTTTATTCAAACTGGCAAAGTTTCATAGAAAGATAATAAAAATTATAGGGATTATATCCTTCTAAAGTTATAAGAAAATATAAGATTTTGAAATAAAAGCTTCTAGCCAGTCACCTTGGTGAACGTTTTTCACCAAGCAAAAATTATCTTTTTTGCCTAATTTTTCTCAAGGATATTTTTAGCATAGCCTAATTTGTACCTAAGAAAAATAAAATCAAAATACAAAGCTTAATGGATTTTGTATCTCTCCTAAGTTTAGGAAAAATCCGGATTTCAAACAAAACAGTTTCAAACCATACTTTTTGGTGATAACTTTCACCTGGTTAAAATGTGTATTTTTGTCTAAAACATGGTATGAAACTTCTTGGATTATCCAAGAATGGCTCTATAAAAAAAATGGAAAATTTTGAGTCTAAAGATTTAAAATGGCAGCCTTCCAAAGTTGTAAAGGATATTAAAAAGTAGGTTTAAGTTTTCACCTTAACTAAGTAATAGGATTATTTTAAACACCAATAAATTGAAAAAACTTAGAATGTTAAGATTTCACCTTAAATTAATTAAATAAAAAATAATTATTATAAATGGGTCCAAAGCCTATTTTTCCAAAATAATTAAAGAGAAAATAATTCTTTTCTAACTAAATCTTAAGGGATTTTAAGAATAAACTAATTCTTCTACGACCTAATTAAAGTAAAATAGTGAACCTATTTTCCCTATTATCAAAGTACTGAGGGAGGAAATTCCTCCTTCTTCATTATTTGTTATAGGATTAGCTTAACGTATTTATTGCTCTAAATTTAGATAACCCCGCTAGGGTCTAGAATAGAATAAATCTTGCAAAGTAATTAAGATCGAACATATCTAAAGAATCTAAGGTTCCCGATGGCTTATAGGGAAGGTTTGAAAAACCAATAACGAATCATTGTACTAGTTCAATATTTTCTATATTGTTTTTAATGCCCAAAGAAAACTTAATAATTATTAATCGCCATAATTAAGTCGAGTGTATTGTATGGCTAACTACAGTACTGGCTAATCGAGGACGAGACTTCTAGTAGAGGAGAATCTCTCATATTGCTAAGGACAACTTGTAACTCAACCCGGACTTCTTTGACTACAACATGAATAACTAATGTATTGTTTGTTAGAATTAGGTCATGGACACAAGTATACATAATTGTTGTAGAAAGTCTATAATGGTGTTATCCTAGCGGATATGAGTCGAGGTTTAATTCCAACATTGATGAAATGGCAGAGAGCATTATTCCACAAAGCTCGTATCCATGTGAGGAGGTCAGAATAAATAATTCCACTAATGGCAATAAAATACGTTAGTGAGGTCGAGGGCCCGATAACCGTGGACATTTATTATACTAGTGTTGCCACACCCGTGACCGTAGTTGATAATTGATATGACTACTGCTTAATTTATTATTGATATGATGCATGATCTCTATAATTGATGTTAGGATTCGTTAATCTGATTAAATATAATAATGAAATAGAGATATTATCAATTTGAGGTCCCAATTAATCGAATCAATAATCTCTCTATATCATTCTTGTATTTAATCGAATTAACGAAAATCCTAACATCTATTTGAGAGAGCATGCGTCATATAAATTTTCCATTAAGCAACAGTCATATCAATTATCAATTACTGTCACGGGTGTGACAACACCAGTCTAATAATGGTCCATGGTTATTGGGCCCTCGGCCTCACTAGCGTATTTTATTGCCATTAGTACCATTAGTTCAATTAGTGCCATTAGGTATTCTTACCTCCTCAATCACATATGAGCTCTGTGGAATAATGCTTTTAGCCATTTCATCAATGTTAGAATTAAACCTCGACTTTCTACAACAATTGTGTATACTTTTGCTCGTGACCTAAATCTAACAAGCAATGCACTTGTTATTCATGTTGTAGTCAAAGAAGTCAGGGTTGACTTACAAGTAATCCTTAGCAATATGTAGAATTTTCCTCTACTAGAAGTCCCTTCCTTGATTAGCCTGTACTGTAGTTAGCCGTACAGTACACTAGGATTAATTATGGCGATTAATAATTATTTAAGTTTTCAGCACTTTTGCCTTACTTTGGTTCTGAACGAGTTTAGTTTAGGTTTTTACTAGGCCAAAAACAATAGCACAAGAAACGATTAGAAATAATGCACAAAAAATAAGTTATTTTTTGGGTTTCATGGTTTAAAGGATGAATGTTTGAATTTCTGGGTTTGAAGACTTAAGGGTTTTAAGTTCAATTTTGGGTAGCTTAAGGGTTGCAGTATTGGAGTGGTTTTGCATTAAACCACTGTGTTTGACACACAAATCCCGAAATTAAGCACCTTCCCGAGATTCAGGCGCGTGAATTAGAGATGTGCATGGGACAACGCGTCGGTGTATTAAGCCTACACTTAACTCATAGATGCCTTAGGTCTAGTAATAAAGCCTTAGAATTTTTGGTTGCCATTTCTTTCGTTATTAGAATTAGGTTACCTTCCCAGGTCGCCTCTAATGGGTCATTTTGTAATCAGGCGAAATAAATTCTTGGTCATGGCCCCTCATAAAAAATATACTGTGATAGACTCCTCTTCTTGAGGCAAGGATGAGCAAGTCTCCCCCGAGACCTCCATTGCCCACTTTGGTCCAATGGTTGAGAAAGTGCTCGAGGTAGGACTTGATAGTTTCTTTGAGGTCGAGATGATCATGTCTCAAATTACTTCTGAACCTAAAGAAAATAAATTATGCTAAGTCACGGGATCGAGATGAATCCCAACTTCTATGCTCGACCTTCGTTGGAAGGTGAATGAAGCTTCACCCTGTTGGAGGATGACTTCGGGGCTTGGAGTGATGAACATCTGAAGGCAGGTGCCTTCCTCCCATTGGATCAGTACTTTATGGACATCTTGAATTACATGAAGCTCACCCCTTTCCAGCTCCCACCAAATTTTTATCGCCTCCTTGTGGGTTAAAATATCTATTCCTCAAGAACGAGTGGGAGGTCCTCACCCAAAGGATATTTTGTATTTTTTATGTCTGAAGGATAATCCAGACACTAAAACCCAAGGTGATGGTTTCTACTACCTCACCTGGTTTCCTAAGTCCGCCAGCATCATCGACCTCCCCAGCCATCCGAATGGCTTTAAAGACTAGTTCTTTATGTCAAATGGATTCCAAAACTGTGACTATCGTTATTTCAACCATGCTCGTAAGTATCTCTTCTCTTAAACTCTTTGTCTGATTGAGTTTTTTTCGCTTTTGCTAAGTTTTACTTACTCTGATCGAGTTGTTATCTTGTGAAGCTATTTACAAGAGAACGGTGCGGTCTGAGACCCTTGCAGGTCAATACCGAACTTTGGCCAATGCTCTTGTTATGGTGAAGGCTTCAGGGTGGTGGTGAATGATGCCACCATGGTGGTCTACAAGCTGATCAAAGAGGATCAGACACTAGCCATCAATCCTCGAGGTCCTCCAAGGAGCTTCCTCCAATTGTTGAGGAGGTCGAGGAAGAAGAGGAGGTCACACTGTTAGTACGTAAGAGAAAGATCACTGAAGGCGGGCAGGATTTCGACCATGGTCATGCTGAATCGGGGGCAGCAGTCGGTACCTCCAGCCATGGTAATCAAGATATAGAATTAAACCGGGCTACTACCAGTTTTAGACTAGTCTGATTTATTCCAAGGCAGCTTGTGAGCTGACATCCTGAAGACCCAAACCTGAATGTGACTTTACATCAGTGTGTCAGCCAATTGGTCATACGCCATGATTTTTCCTTCCCCAAATATAACGTATTAGTATGTAAAACTTTACATTTTAGGTCTGCCATTTTTAAACAGTATGGTACAAACCTCCTGTCATGGCATTCCTTGTGTAACGACCCCAAATTCAGTATTAAGGCTTAAGGGCCTGGAGTAGTGTGCCTGGAGGGCATAATGGGATTCTGTGTGTGACTTTTATGAGTTTAATGCATGAATATGATTTAATGCACGTTTTATGACTATTTGATTAATTGTGATGCATGACTATGTGAATTAGTATGCATGTAGACCTGATTGAGCATATTTGTAATTTGGCCATGTCGGGCCTGATTATGTTGATACCTGTGATCTATGACTCGAGACGATCCTAGAATGAGCGGGTTACCGGAAAGTCAAAGCGGGAACCTTTACCCGGCTTGGGTTAAGCCTGGGGAGTTTAATTGAGAATCTGGGAATATATTTGATGATTAATCGGGTATTGGGTAGCGAGCGGGAATTATTAGGAACACTTGAGGAATTAGTGGGAATTTGGGTAATATGACTAAAATGCCCCTTTATGGACATAAAGGTTTAGAATTAGTAAGGGAGGGCATTTTTGGTCATTAGGCTTGCAAGAGATAAAATAAAGAAGGTCTTTACACTTAGTGGATTTAGTAGAGAAAAGTTATAGGCTGAAAAGAAAGAAGAGAAAAGAAAAGAGAGGGAAAGCTGAAGGGTTTGGCTTTGAAGATTCGGTTTGTGGCTCTCCCAACCATTTCCCTTGTTTTTTCTTGAGGTTAAGCTCAGTGGAAAGCTAGGGTTAGCTGAGCATCAAGGATCCTAAGCTAGGCTTGAGGATTGGCAAGGGATTAGCAAGATCACATCAGAGGTTTGAGGTAAGTTCTTGAGGTTTTCGGTTTTAGGGTTTTGCTGGTTTTGAGCTGTGTTTTTGAGCTAAATGGATGGGGTTTTTGGGGAAAACAGGTCAAGGCTGTGAAGGTGCAAGCCAAGGAGGTCTAGGGTTCAGTTCAAGGTCGAAATTCCACCCACGGTATGATTTCTAAGACCCTATCCTTGTTGTTTGAGTGATTTTCTGGTTTTTGGGTTCATTGAGTTAAATTTTGAGTTGTGGGTTGCTTGAGCTTGGGATTGAGTTCATGGGGTGCTTGGGGTGAGTGTGAGGTGTGTATAAGTTTTTTTTTGGGCTTGGAAAAGAGTTGGACAAGTTTGGGGTTGAAATGGGAGAAGAAAATCGCAAGATGCAATTTTTGGTTTTGGTCTGCTGCAACTAGCGCTACAGCGCTAGTCAGGGGGCGCTGTAGCGCTAGCCCTGTTCTGGTGAGGGTGGTTTTGCTTGTAGCGCTACAGCGTCCTCTTTTGAGCGCTGTAGTGCTGCATTGTTCACAGAGGGGATTTTTGGGCTTTTGTGAAGGGATTTTGACCTAGGGTTCGGGGCTTGATTCCGCCACTTTGTTTTGGGGATCTAGGACTTCCCGGGGGCTCGGGATTAGTCCCGAGGCTAGGTTGGACTTGAGGATTGGTGATGACTTTGACTTGTGGATTTTGCTTAGGTAAGCGCTAGGGCTCGGGTAAGATCGTGCTCAAGGGGTCAGGTTGATCAAGGCTACTGAATCTAAAGGTAAGAAAATCGTAACACCAGAGAATAGGGCATGGCCCCACTGTGTGATTTCAGGGCATGGCCCCAGATTGTATTATGTGCAAATGTTTAACCTTAAATGAATCATGATGTGTGTGAATGATTATTTCGAATGTACTATATATGTGATTATAATGAAATGAACGGCAAGGGCCGAGTGCGGCGTAGGCCGGGTACGGCCGTGGGGCCGAAAGTAACACACATCACATGGGATGCTTATATTCAGGGTGGGACCCAAGGGATACATGAGTTATCCTCGCGATGAGAACCGAAACCCCAGGCTTTGGTAAGGCCTCTGGGGCGGCATGGCCGTACTTGTTTATTATGATGGTTTTCCTATTTATCAGTGAATTATGCCAGCTATATGATTTGCATATGTTATGTACTATTTGGGTTTTCTTGCTGGGCTTCGGCTCACGGGTGCTCCGTGTGGCAGGTAAAAGCAAGGAGTCAGTCAATCGGCCATGAGTATGGAGAGCGTGGGGGTGGCGCGTACATGTTCGGCCTGCCCGACGGCTTTGGTTGGGGGCATTTTTGTATATGGATGTATTAAATCATTCTTTTGATAACTGATCAAGTGTAAATCTATTTTTGAGTTGTAAATATTTTGTAAGCCTTATTTTGGGATCCCAGATGTTTTACATTTAACATTTTCAATGAAACTAATCATTTTCGAAGAGTACAGCCTTAAACTCTGGTTTATTTACACTTTTGGTTTTAGAAACCACTTAGAGTCAATTAAATGCACAATTTCTGTTTTAAACTCACTTAGTAACGGCTCTAAGGTAGTAGGGCGTTACACCTTGCGTCATGGTTACTTTACCCCGGGTATTAGGCAGGCTGAGTATGAGCCTAGTATGGATTAGGAGCCTGAACCTAATAGGTCCCAAGAAGTAGAAATGTTAGAATCTAGCCCACCCCTAACAATCCAAGAGTTAGAGGTTGTATCTAGCCCAATCCATAATTCAGAAATGATCGTAGTTGCTCCCTCCTCTAGTTCGGAGGGTTTGGTTCTTGTTTTGTTACCTTTTACTTTGTATTATTTTGACTAATACTTCTTGGACCAAACTCTTCTTCTCACTTTTCTACACACGAAGACATGAATCTAAAGGAGATTTTCAAAACCGGACATGTCGTAAAGAGGCAGAGGACTTAGAACAAATCCACTCCTGGAGCTGGAGCCACCCCCAGGTCTCCTATGAAAGATAAGCATGACAGCTTCGCCTAGATGCAGTAGCAGCCCCGGGTCGCTGTAGTCACGACCCTAGAAGCTCCTCCATCACCTCCTCGTGGCCCTTCGTATGTCTCACAGGTCATCCAAGCCACTGCCCCAATCATCGCGATCCCAGGTCCTCCCATAGAGGTGGGAAAACATCCATAACCTCTGTGTGGTTTGTTTCAAGAGATCGTAAACCATCTGATGAAGCATGCAAACTTGGTCAGCACCAAAGAGTTGCAAGCCACAGAGACGAGACCCTCGGCGATCATCCTCGACTCTGCATTGGAGATGACTCTGGCAATAAGTCTTATCCTTATCCTCCTTCAGTTCTATATTTTCACAAAATGACCCTTATTTAATCATTGGTTACAGTCTTGCATGGTTAAAATCTGTGGTATTTCTAAGATCTGATCTAAGGGGGACGAGGCCAGTACCACCTTGTGGGGGGGAGGGGGCAGGTCAACTAGGAGGAAGCCAATTCCACGAAGGTCGCCCTAGACGAGGCCAACAATGCCCTAAAGACCTCCCAGGAGAATGAAAGAATTGCTAAGGAAAAAGTCTCGGTGGAATCTAGCAGCGAGACCAGCTTCAACTCGAGGTCGACAACCTTAAGTAGAAGCTTGCGGAGGTCGATAATATCAACCAGAAGCTTGTGGAGGTCAAAGCCAAGGTCAAAGATGACATTGCTAAAGCAGAGAGCTCTATGGAAAAAAACTTCAAATGGTTCTAGGTTTATGACAAGGAAGAGGATTTCTTGTTCCTAGATGCGAACCTTTGGGGGCGCTACCTCGCCAAGTTCCAGGGCAAATTATCAAAAGAGCTTACTGAGACAATTTCCTTTGAGCTTAACCTTGAGTTTATTGTTATATCTGATCTTTTTCGTCCACTGCCCTTTTCTATCAAGTATTAATGTTTATGAACCTTCAAAGTCCTTATATGTAATGCCCTCCTAATCCAGGATCGTTACACTGTGTACTTAAAATTGTGTCAGATCTGCTAATCAGATCATTTGGCTTAAAACGTGTAACTAAGGTTATTGACAAGGGTTAGGGTTAAAATTTTTGGTCAAAGAACCAATGAATTTTATTCCAAAAGCTTTATATAACATGGGATCCCAAAATATTACAACACAACTGTTGAAAAGGGTAAATACATAACAAAAGATACATCAGCCGGCCTAAGCAGCAAAATAGGGATATAACCCTAGTTCCTCTGTGATAACCCCAGTCATGATGGTCAAGCAGCCGCATATGTACATGCCGCCATCGAAGCTCTCCAACTCATGGCTAGTCGAGCTTTCCCTTTCCCTTACCTGCACCACAAAGAACTCATGAGTCGAGGCTCAGCAAGAAAACAGAACGTGCAACAACAGAGAATATAACTTTAAATAACAATCAACAATAATCAACAACGTTAATTCATAGCCAATGTCATTTAGTTCAAACAGACGATCATTGGATCGACCTGGGAGCGTTGCCTTAATAAGTTGGCTTTTAAGCCAACCCTCGGGCCTATGTCCTAGTTACATGACCATAGAGTCACCTGGGGCCTCGCCCTTAGCTCTGTCTCACTAGGCATAGAGCTAGCCCAACCCCCATGGTTCATCTTCGACCTTAGAGTTGATCAACGCTCTATCTCACTAGATATAAAGCAAGCCCAGCCCCCGTGGTTCACCTTCGACCTTAGAGTTAATCAATGTAATAGTATGTTGCTAGTTTAAGCCAATTCCTTGCGACCAGCTATTGTCGTCCTTGATTTATAAGTCAAGCCCTGATCCAGGATTACATACTCTACTTATAGGAAACCGATGTGGATAGGCATATCCCGACAATTAAGCACATATTCATGCTAATCATATAATCTCATTGAATAACCATTTTCATAATACTGAGCACATTCACATAACGGGGCCACTTGCCCTAACCATAGAATTCACATAACGAATATAAGCACTTAGGCATCTAACAAGAAGCATTTAAAACAATAACCAAACATAACCAATCATGGGGCCCAGGTCCTAATCATATTGATATACAACAGACGGACCAAGTCCTAATCACATACAACATGTTATGGGTGCAGTTTTCTTACCTTAGGACCAAGCAAGCGTAAACAAGAATGACCCTCAAGCACGATCCCGATTCCAAGCCCTTAGTGATAGCCTATGTTACAACCATAAAATATGATTCTATTAACATCGAGTAATTAAAGGCTTCCGAAGCAAGTTCTAGCCTCTGAGACCTTGGGTTCCACCAAGCCGGGTAGTGGAAACAATTCCAAGCCCCTAAGGTTAAGTTCCCACGGTCAAAACCTTCTAGGGGTCAAAAAACCCCTTAAGAGCCGTAGCCCTATGCCCCAATGTCGCGGCCCACCTGTAACCAGAGGCCCAGCCTCCCCAACCAGCAGACACGCGTTGCGGTCCAACCATAGTGGCATTGCGGCCCACCCTCCTTCCCTGGTTCCCATTTGCTCTAGAGGGTCACGACACACCAAGAACAGATCCGCGGCCCAACCCCTTCGAACCCAGAAAATCCTCCATTTTCAGCATCTAAACCCAATCCAAACCAACTAAAAAATCACCCTAAAATATAATTCAATTATCACAAACACTCTAACATGTTCCAGCAACAAAACCCATCAAAAATCTAGCTTTAAAACTCATCAAATTCTCACTTCAATTCATAAGCTAAAAGGGTTCAAGAACACTCTCAAACACAACCAAACAACTCAGAAATTAATGGCCATAAATCATAATTCAAAGCTTACCTCAATTGTTGTTTGAATCCAGAAGTAGTTACTGAATCTATTCCCAAAGTTTCAGCTCCAATTCATGTGAGCCTAACCCAAAATCTCACTGAGCTTCAAGGATTTTCTTTTGGAAAGCTTGAGAACTCAAGATTAAAAGGGAAGGAGAGTGGGTGTCGGTTTGGTAGCAGCCACTAGATGCTTATGTTACTTTTGTCCTTTATTCAACTAGGGTTATCTAACTTAAACTAATCACAAGGCTCGGGTACAAAAAAAACATCCCCGAGGGCAAAATGGTAAATTTCACCAACATTCCCTACTAGACTCTCTAACTCCAAATATATTACCAATTATTTATTTTCATAACCCTATAACCCGATTAATTATCCAATACCCAAAATACCTCGTCACTCACCCCGAGTCGGGTATTGGGTCTCATTGTGTCTTTCCCGCTAACTTGCTCCCTAGGATCGCCTCGTGCCGAATAGTTAAAATAAACCCACATCATAATGTGGGCTCTCACATATATCACATATATGCACATAAATACACATTTATGCCTGCAACGGGCCAAATTACTAAAGTCGCCTTTCTAATAAGAAGCGGACCCACATGCATATTTAATATCCCTAAATATGCACATTTAATCATATTATCACATAATTCTCATATTAACAATTAATATAGCAATGAAACACATATTTCCACATATTGACATCCCAGCCTCCTAATCAAGGCCCTAAGACTTATTAGGTAATTTTGGGACGTTACAACTCTCCCCTCCTTACAGAAATTTCATCCTCAAAATTTTACCTGAACAGCTCAGAAAACTGAGCTTGCATATCTGCCTCTAGCTCCCAGCTCGGTTCCTCGACCATGCTGTTTCCCTATAATACCTTAACTAAAGGTATAGTCTTGTTCCTTAGTACCTTGTCCTTCCTGTCAAGAATCTTAACTAGTTGCACCTCATAAGACAAGTCTGCCTCCAATTCCAAATCCTTATAACTCAGCACGTGAGTTCCATTTGACACAAACTTCCTCAACATGGAAATATGGAATACATTATGCATGCTAGACAGTGCAGGGGGCAAAGCTAACATGTAGGCCACCTGCCCGACCCTTTTCAGGATCTCAAACGGTCCCACAAACCTAGGGCTCAGCTTGCCCTTCTTCCCGATACTCTTCACCCCTCTCAAAGGTGAAACCCTTAGGAAGACATAGTCTCCCACCTGGAACTCTACATTCCTCTACCTCAGGTCAGAATAACTCTTCTGCCTACTTTGAGAAGCGAGCATCCGAGCTCTAATCTTCTCGATAGCGTCAGTGGTCTCTAGACTACATCCAGGCCTAGATATTTCCTCTCACCAATCTCATCTTAGTGAATGGGCAATCTGCACTTCCTACCATATAGCATCTCATAAGGTGCCACTCCGATGGTAGACTAATAACTGTTGTTATAAGAAAATTCTATCAGCGGCAAATACTTACTCCAGGACCCTTCAAAGTCTAACACACACGCTCTCAGCATGTCTCCCAATATCTTAATAGTCCTCTCAAACTGATCATTAGTCTGAGGATGATAAGTTATGCTGAACTTCAGTTATGTACCCATCGCCCTCTGCAAACACCCCCAAAACTTGGAAGTAAAGATAGGGTCCCTATCAGACATGATAGACCTCAGCGTCCCATCAAGGCGAACTATCTCTCTCACATAGAGATCTGCATACTGGTCAATTGTGTAATTCGTCCTCGCTGGTAGAAAATGAGCTGACTTCGTGTATCAATCCACAATGACCAAAATAGAATTGTGTTGGCCCACTGTCCTGGGCAAGCCTACCACGAAATCCATGGTGATATCTTCCCACTTCCACTCTAGGATATCCAAAAGCTGTAACAGTCCCGCCGACCTCTGATGCTCAGCCTAGACCTGCTGACAGGCCAGGCACCTCGCTACATACTCTCTCACATCCCTCTTCATCCCAGGCCACCAATATAATACTCTCAGTTCCTGATACACTTCGTGGTGCCTGGATGAAGAGAATACAAGGTGGTGTGAGACTCATCCAGAATCTCTCGTCTAATCTCAGTGTCCATCAGAACACAAATCCGACCCTTATACCTCAGTAAACCCATACTCAACACCAAATAGTCCTTAGCTACTCAAGCTAGGACGTCTTCTCTAACTTGCCCCAATTGTGGATCATCCAACTGTCTCTGCTTGATTCTCTCTAAGACAGTCGACTGTAAAGTGATATTGGCCAACCGACCAACCACTAACTCTATCCCCGCTCTAGTCATCTCATCAGCCAACTTCCTCGATATCTATCTGGCACTATATAACTGTCCTGGTCCCTTTCAGCTCAAGGCATCTGCTACCACATTGGCCTTTCCAGGGTGATAGATGCTCTCACAATCATAATCCTTTACTAGCTCCAACCAACGTCTCTGCCTCGTGTACAGATCCTTCTGAGTGAAAAAGTACTTCAGGCTCTTGTGATTAATGTATATCTCATACTTCTAACCATAAAGGTAATGTCGCCACACTTTCAATACAAAAACTATCGTTGCTAGCTCTAAATCATGTGTGGGATATCTCTTCTCATAATCCTTCAACTAACATGATGCATAGGCAATCACCTTCCCAGTCTGCATAAGTGACAACCCAGACCCTATCTCAAAGCGTCACAATGAACCACAAATTTACCTTGACCTGTAGGAAGGCTCAAAACTGGTGCGGTGATCAAACTCTTCTTAAGCTTCTGAAAATTGTCCTCACACTTATCTGACCAAAAAAATCTCTGATTCTTGCGTGTCAACTCTGTCAATGATGATGCAACCTTGGAGAACCCTTCCACAAAGTGTCTGTAATAACCCGCTAAACTCAGGAAACTTCTGATCTCTGAAGCGTTCTTCAGTCTTGGCCAATTTTGACTGCTTCAACCTTCGCTGGATCTTACCTTAATACCATCTTTACTAACTATGTGACCCAAGAAAGTCACATGTGGCAACCAAAACTCGCACTTCTTGAACTTCGCATGCAACCTGTGCTCTCTTAACCTCTGTAATACCAACCTAAGGTGATGCTCCTGCTTTGTCTCCGTTCGAGAGTATATCAATATATCATCGATGAAGACGATGACAAACTGATCTAGGTAGTCCTTGAACACTCTGTTCATCAGATCCATAAATGATGCCGAGGCATTAGTCAATCCATATGACATTACCAAAAACTCATAATGCCCATACCTGGTGCGAAAAGTTGTCTTCGGTATATCTTCCTCCTTGATCCTCAGCTGGTGATAACCAGATCGAAGATCTATCTTAGAGAATACCATTCTACCTTGTAACTGGTCAAACAGATCATCAATCCTTGGCAGAGGATATTTCTTCTTGATAGTCAACTTATTCAGTTCCCTGTAATCGATGCACATCCTCAGAGAATCGTCCTTCTTCTTCACAAAGAGAACTGGTGCGCCCCATGGTGAGAAACTTGGCCTGATAAAACCTAAGTCTAGTAACTCCTGTAGTTGATCCTTTAGTTCCTTCAGCTCCACTAGAGCGATCCTATAGGGTACCCTATACACTGGCTCTACCCCTAGCGCCAACTCAATCACAAACTCAATCTCCCTGTGTGGAGGTAACCCTGGCAAGTCCTCTAGAAACACATCCAGAAACTCACAGACTAACCGAGTCTATTCTGGGCCCACTGGCACGACCTGAGTGGTATCCACCACACTAGCTAAGAACCCTATGCATCCTCCCTGCAACAGGTCTCTAGCTCTAAGTACTGATATCATTGGTATACGGGGTCCATGCACAGTGTGAACAAAACACAAAGGGGTCCTCACCCTTTGGCTCAAAAGTGACCATCTTCTTCTTACAATCTATCAATGCTCCATACTTCTCTAGCCAATCCATACCAAGAATCATGTCGAAATAAGTCATCACTAACTCCACCAAGTCAACTGATAACTCCCTGCCATCCCTTGTAACTTGTAGTGACCTAATCCATCTCCTGGATACAACTAACTCTCCAATACGCAATACCGTACCAAACCCCTCAGAAAAGAAATTCCAAGGTCTACACAACCCATCTACAATCCTACTAGCAATAAAGGAGTGTGTGGCACCCAAATCAATAAAATAGTGTAAAAGGTTCCAACACTAGAAAGCTGACCTATAACAACTGACGAACTAGCCTCGGCCTATGTCTGGATTAAGGTGAACACCTGAGCTGGCTTCAGGCTATCCACCTTCTTCGGCTCCTCCTTTCTAACTCTCGGGAGATCTTTCTTCAGGTGCCCCGTACTACCACCAACAAAACAGGCCTTCACCTGACATCCCCCAACATGGCGCCTCCTAAACCTAGGATACTCTAGGAATGCCCTCCATGTCTCACCGCCACCCTGGCGCCCCTACCAAAACCTAGAAATGGAGGTCCTGGCCTCCTAGAATCCTTTCTAGTTGCATTAACACGCCAGATCTTGTTCTCAGCACTCTTAGCTATAAGCGCCTTCTCCACAGCCTGTGCGTAAGTAGTCACTCCTGGCACAGTGGTAATACGAATGTCTCGGGCAATCATAGGTTGTATCCCTGTAAAAATCTCTCTCTTCTGGTCCCATCAGTGGGCACTAGATCCCCGAAAAACTTTGCCAATCTTGCAAACTTTAAGGCGTAATTGATGACTGACATGTTACCCTGAAGTAACCTGCTGAACTCCTCAGCCTTCGCAGCCTTAACTACGTCGTTGTAGTATTTCTTGTTAAACAAGGTTCTGAATTCTTCCCACTCCATAATGGCAACTACTCTAGTCTGGGATACCACCTCCCACCATATTCGAGCACTCTCCTAAAACACATAAGTGGCACAGGCCACTCTCTCATTACCACCTATCCTCATAAAGTCTAGGATAGTGGTTATCATGGTCATCCACTGCTCAGCCTTCAGTAGATCAGAACCACCCTAAAATACTAGAGAGTGTTGTTTCTTGAATCTCTCATATAGGGGTTGCCACCTATCTCCCTCTGTCTGGGGCTGTACAGCTGCTGATATCTCAGGTTGTACCACTGCTGGCACCGCTGCCTGTTAGTTCCCTACTGGAGCCTGTTGCTGTCTCAAGAGGCGTAACTCTTCTTCCTGCCTCTCTAACCTAGCTTGCATACCAGCAAGCACTTGTTGCCAGTTCTCTGGAGCTTATGCTGGGGCCTGGCCCTGAACATTCCCTCCACTTGCCTGTACTCTTGGCCAGCCAGTCTCTCTGACCTTCGAGGGTTCATTCTGACACTCTATCCACCCTTACAGAGACCAAATCGGCCATTAGGTAAGTAATAATTATACCACTTGTCGTCTGACGGTCCAAGATCATCAAATAACATACATATGCAATGCTAATAAGCATGGCACAACACAATATATATTTTCATTCATAGTGCTAATAAGCACCTCCTGATATCCATCAGCAAATAATAATACATACTACCTGTTTACCCAAAAATGATTCCTAAAAACGTTGCAAGAATTTATTACACGTGGTTGGCACGTGGTAGCGTCAAATTGAAGGAGTGTTGTTCTCTTATCGACCAGGTGTTTCTTGCCTCATCAAATCTCACGATTAGATGTGACCAGTCTGGTCGCATGCTTCGGTTTATTTCCATTAAATATATGTAATCATGATATAACTACATTTATTATATTCTCTTTATTGCCTTGATACGCTGATATTAAGGATAATTAAGGCCCATTGGCCCATGCAACCCCCTTGAGCCTATAAATATGAATGAGAAGGCTCAAGGAAGGGACTTTTTGGACCTTGAACCTAAATACTCATAGAAAGGACATAGTGTGATTATCCACCGAAATGTTGTATTTCTCCTAAGGCTGGTGAAACTCAAGAACCCTAGTTCTTTGATCATGGCATTAGGATTCAACATGAATAAGAACACTAAGTGGACGTAGGTTATTACCACACAGTTGGGGCCGAACCACTATAATTGATTTGCGTCACCTTCTTCCCATTTAATTTCATTCTTGATTTCCTTTTTGCTTTTTTGTCGTTATTTTGACTCCGTGTCGTTGGCCAAATCGAGGGTCAACATTCTAGTGCTCTCATTGAGAGTTGAACTCAAGAAGCTTAAAGAAAATCAAATGGCGAGGACATCCAAGAGAGCTGGACAGGTTGCTGGCGCTGCTTCATCTCAACCTCCTCCTCCAAATGTGGCTGAGAATGAACCACATTTAGATTTTGAAGAGGAGGAGATGGATTCTGAGATGCTGAGGGCAACACTATGCATGTTACAAGATGAGTTCGCTAGTCTGAGGGCCAATCAGGAAAATGTACCAGAGACCTTGGCGCTGCAACAAAGGGAGATTGAGTGTCTGCGTTAGGAGCTAAATGAGCGACAGGCGGAAATGGACCATCGGCAGAGAGATGCCACGGTCGCTCTCGAAGCATGCATTTAGTTGGCCAGAGGACATGCTGCGCCGGCCTCTCAACTGGATCAGCCGCCAAATGCGCCACTGCAACGGGCCCCTAATCCGAGTCCTCTAATCCAGCCAGCAAGCCCGCAAAGGCCGGAGCAGCCACCTGTTGCTCAGGATGATGTCCCAATTCAGGATCCTGAGTAACAGCCACCTTATCTAGCTAGTCGCGGAAATACCCAGCGCCAGAGGCAAAATAGGGCCAGGTAGCCGCCCCATAGCTCTAGACGCCCAGGGGATGATGAGCCAAGTCTACCAAGCAGGGGGCAACGTCCTTCTACCCACAGAAGGCATAACGAGTTAGGCTCTACGGTCAGGGGCCCCCTACGACATGATAATGCACGGGGACCCACCATCCAGCGCAGGCCTCCCCCTGACGCTTGGGAAATGCCAGCCAGAGGAGGAAACAGCGTGACCAGCTGGTCGCGCCAAAGTCGGCTGCAGTTTAGAGATGGCCATGACTACAATGACGCCGACTCCAGCAGGGGTAATGCTGGTCGAAGGCATGAAGAAAGAGGTGGAGACAAGAACCCCGAGAAAATAGGCCCGTAACCCATAACGCTAGGGGGCAACCCAGACAGCATAACATCTTTGATCGGCTAGGAGTTATCAAGCAAAGTCACAAGGATGATGACTTGGGGGACATACTCAACGACAGACACGAGAGGCATGATGAGTACGCTCCTTTGGCCCCACTTGCCCAAGTGATCCCATACGCGGTTCGGGCTCAAATTGATGCTCTGAACCAGGCAGTACAGCAGCTGGTCGGGAACCGGACATCCCACATAGAGTACGACCGGAGGAGAGGCACTCTGTTTGTGCAAAGGATTCTTGTGGCAGAAACCCCCAGTAAGTTCAAAATTCCAGTACTGCTGTACTTTGATGGGTATGGGGACCCAGTATCTCATGTGAACAAGTTTGAGATACAAATGGATATTCAGAAGGTGTCGGATGATGCCTGCTGCAGGATCTTTCCCGCCACCTTATCTGACACCGCCCAAGAGTGGTTCTTTAAGTTCCCTCCTACTAGTATAGTATCCTGGGAAATGTTCATGAAGGAATTTTAAGGGCAATTCTATGCGGGTCTCGTTCATCCCACGGAGGCCAACCAGTTTGTCGAGATATGCCGAAAGGAGGAAGAACCTTTGAAGGAATACGTCCAGCGTTTCATGCTAGCAGCTACCAAAGCCAAAATGTTGGGCGACTAGGGAAAGATGATGGCACTAACTGCCGGGGTTAGACGCCATTCTCCCCTCTGGAATAGCCTGTTAAAGAATGGAGTAAGGAGTACCCAAGAGTTCCTGGATCGAGCTGATCGGTGCATCAAGCTTGAAGACACGATCGCCAATGAGGGGAAGTCACCTAAAAAAGACAAGGGACCAAAGGAAGATCCCGCCAAAGCCACCAACGGGTCAGATAAACCCAATGGCAACGGCAATGGCAACGGCAATGGCAAAGGCAACAGGAACGGGAATGGTAGAAATGGTGGAAAAAGGGCGGGAAACGAGCCATCAACATCTGAAATAAATGTCCCAAAGGCAATAGATATGAGCCAAGAGTCACCTACTATACGGCCCTTGTCGAAAGTAGAGCAGAGATCTATCAGGCGACTAGCTCTAATGTCCCTTATAAGAGACTAGCGCCTATAAGGAAGGATATCTCTAAGAGAGATACAACAAAATTCTGTCATTTTCACAACGACTACGGACATGACACCAATGAGTGTAACCAGTTGAAGGATGAGTTCGAGTCCCTGATCAGGCAGGGACACCTAAGGAGATACGTACGAGCCATAGGAGGGTCTCAGCGAAAGGCTCAAGGTGGTAATGAGCAGGCGCATGCACACCAATGCTCACCACCTTTACAGCCAACACCTGTTGCAGGTACATTACTCACCATCTGTGGCAGCCCACACCTCGCAGGGGATAGTGGGAAAGCAAGAGAGCGATACGCTCGGATCTTACGCCACAATCAGGACATCGAGATGATGAGTTTAGAGGATCGCTCACCAATGAAAGCTCGAACAGAGGAGGAGTTGATAACCTTCTTTAAGACGATGCTAAACACATCTGATTCCCACACTCCGATCCGTTGGTCGTCGACGTCCAAATTGCAAACATGATGGTTAAAAGGGTGTTGGTTGACATAGGAAGCTCAGTCAACATCTTATACAAGTCCTCACTGAAAAGGATGAAGTTGTCCGTCAAGGACCTAGAGCAGTGCAACCAAACCATATACAATTTTTCTGGCGAAGGGCTCGCCCCGACAGGGTCGATTAGACTCCCAATTAAAGCAGGAACTGCGCCTGCAAACAGGACATTACTCACTACTTTCATAGTAGTTGATTGTCCTTCAGTGTATAATGCTGTAATTGGAAGGCCAATTTTGGTCGACCTGCGAGCCGTTACCTCAATATGTCTCCTTGCCATGAAATTCCCAACTGACGCATGGATAGGATGCGTGTTGGGAAACCAGCGAGAAGTGAGGGAGTGCTATAATGCCTCAATATCTAAGGCGAAGAAAGGCGGGTCAAGGGAAGCTGCCGGAAACGAGTTGCAAATGGCCAGTGATGTACAAGCCCAATCAGGTGATTGTGTCACCAAATAGGGTGTTGCCCAAAGTGAGGATAAGGATTTGGATCCTCACTTTGGGGATTTTGATGAAGAGATAGGTCCCATCGAGGACCTTGAAGAGGTCCAACTCGATGAGACAGATTCGACCAGGGTTGTAAAAGTCGGTAAAAACTTAGAGACAACAACGAAACAAGAACTGGTGGAATTTTTAAGGAAAAACCAGGAATTCTTTGCCTGGTCGCATAAAGACATGGTTAGAATAGACCCTGCGGTTATTAGCCACGTCCTGAACGCAGACAAGAGTTTTCCACCAGTACAACAGAAAAGGAGGCTGCTCGACAAAGATAGATCGAAGGCTCTAAAGGACGAAGTCAAGAAACTAAAGGAGAATGGATTCATCAGGGTAGCATTTTATCCATCATGGGTCTGTAATCCCGTGCTTGTTCCCAAGCCGAATGGCAAGTGGCGAACATGCGTGGATTTCACAAACCTTAATAAAGCTTGCCCTAAAGATTGTTTCCCACTCCCTAGAATCGATCAGCTGGTCGATGCCACTGCAGGGCACAAGATTCTCTCATTCATGGATGCATACTCCAGATACAATCAGATAAATATGCATCCCCCTGACGAGGATCACACTAGCTTTCGGACCGATACAGGGCTCTACCGTTACAAGGTAATGCCCATCGGTTTGAAAAATGCTGGTGCGGCTAGTCAATCACATGTTCAAGGAGCTGATCGGAACAAACATGGAGGTATACATCGACGACATGCTGGTTAAGTCAAAGAAGGCAGAAGGACACATAGGGGACTTGCAAGAGTGCTTCAATGTCTTGAACAAATACCAGATGAAGTTGAATCCCCTCAAGTGTTCCTTCGGAGTCGGAACAGGGAAATTACTGGGATTTATAGTAAACTCACGATGAATTGAAGCCAATCCTGAGAAGATCAAAGCCCTGGTCAATATGAAATCGCCAACAAAAATCAAAGATGTTCAAAGCTTGACTGGAAGAATTGCTACTCTCAGTAGATTTATTTCCAAATCGACAGACAAATGCGTCCAATATTTTAATCTACTCAGAGGCAACAAGAAATTCGAATGGATGGAGGAGTACGAACAGGCTTTTCAAGCCTTAAAGACTCACATGTCGCAGCCCCCGATTCTATCAAAGCTGGTTGATACGCTGCTAGTGTTGTCCTAGTAAGAGAAGAGGAAGGTGTGAAAAAGGTTGTTTATTATGTAAGCAAGAGGCTAATAGGAGCGGAGCTGCGGTATCCACCTATTGAAAAATTAGCCTATTGCCTGATATTAGCCTCCAGATATTGTGGCCATACTTCCAAGCTCACCCAATCACAGTTTTGACCGACAAACCTCTACGGCAAGTTCTGCAGAAACCAGAAGCCGCAGGCCGATTATTGAAGTGGGCGGTCGAACATAGGCAGTTTGATATCTCTTACTTGCCAAGAGCAACGTAAAAGGACAGGCTCTAACCAATTTCATCGCAGAACTCACTGGGCTTCCAGACAGCGAGCAGCCAGAAGGGCCTGAAGTGCCTGAGTCTCAAAGCCAAACTCCTTCTTGGAAGTTGTTTACAGATGGTTCATCTAATGAGCACCATGCAGGAGCAGGAGTGATTTTGATAATGCCCGAGGGGCATCGATTTCACTGCGCAATCAGGTTTGACTTCACTACTTCTAACAACAAAGCCAAGTAAGAAGCACTGCTCGCAGGATTACGGTTAGCCATAAGCATGCACATAAAGTCACTTGATATCTACAGTGACTCTCAATTAGTGGTAAATCAAATCATTGGAGAATACCAGGCCTGAGGTTTAAAAATGGTCACACTTGAATAAAGCGAAGGATCTATTGGCGCAGTTTGATAAGTACACTCTCCAACAAGTACCTCGTGACCAAAATTCAAATGTTGATGCTTTGGCCAAGTTGGCGAGTGCCAAGGATGCTGACACTCTAAACATAGTGCCAGTTGAATTACTCTCTACACCAAGCAACCAAGAAGAAGGGGCCTTTGTGGTGATTCAAGCGGTGGATACATGGATGGCACCTTACATAGAGTACCTGACGAAGGGTGTGTTTCCAATGGACAGGAACAAAGCTAGGACCCTTCAGCGGCAGGCTGCTAGGTATATCCTGGTCGATGGAATCGTGTACCAAAGGGGATACTCAATGCCACTCCGCAGGTGTATTTCGAAAGAGAAGGCCAAATAATTAATGAGAGAGGTCCACGAAGGCTTTTGTGGGGACCATGCTGAGGGGTAAAGTTTATCAAAAAAGATCCTAAGGCAAGGATACTTCTGGCCAACAATTAATGAAGACTCGATGGAATTTGTGCGGAGGTGTGACAAATGCCAGAGGTTCTCCAAAATTCCACGAGCAGCCCCTAATGAGCTAAAACAGATGCAAAGTTTGTGGCCATTCGCAGTCTGGGGTATAAATCTAATCGGATCTCTGCTCACAGGAAAGGGCAGCGTCAAGTACACCGTAGTGGCTGTTGATTACTTCACTAAATGGGCCGAAGCTAAACCACTTGCAACCATAACGACCAAGAAAATGCTGGATTTCGTAGTAAAAAACATCATGTGTCGCTATGGATTGCCAAGAAAAATTGTCTCAGACAACGGCACCCACTTTGATAGTGAACTGTTCACAAATTTTTGTGAGTAGCATGGAATTATCAAGAGCTTTTCTTCAGTTGCTCACCCTCAAGCAAACAGACAAGTCGAGGAAATCAATAAAACGCTAAAAGATACTTTGAAGAAGCAAAAGGGGCATGGCCAGAGCAATTGCCTGAAGTCCTTTGGTTATACAGAGCATCCCATCGCACAGCAACATGCCATACCCTATTTTCCTTAGCTTATGGATACGAGGCTATGTTGCCTGTTGAGTTAGATCTGCCATCGCATCGATGAATAACGTACGATCAAGTCTAAAATAGCACGCTATTGATGGAATCTCTAGATTTGATCGATGAAAATCGAGAGCAGGCCCAACTCTGAGTAGCAGCTTAGCAGCAAAAGGTCGCCCGGTATTTCAATTCTAAAGTACGCGAATGGAAATTCAATGTCAGAGATCTAGTACTTCGAAGGGTTTTCCTCAACACCCGCGACCTGGCAGTTGGAGTACTCAGACCTAATTGGGAAGGACCGTACCAAATTGAAGAAGTCCTTCATCCAGGCACTTACAAACTTGCTCGCTTAAACGGAGATCTCATTCCTCACTATTGGAATGGAGAACACCTATGCAAGTACTATCAATAAACAATTCTTTTTAAAGAATTGGCTTGTATTAATTTTACTTTTTACAAGTTATGAAAAAGGGTTGGTCATTTTATGTGATTGATCGCTTATAAGTGTAAAATCATTTTGTTGATCACTCGTACAGACATGTTTTGTCCATTTATTACGAGAAATAAAAGGGACTGTGCGCAACTAGTCATTCTTGCCAACTATTGTATTTATTACAAGTATTTGCTCATTACGTGTGTTATTTTGCTATATTATCATTTTTGCAAGTCTTTATTACGAGCACAAATGTTCGAACCAGTTTCGGTCAAGGCAAGTGACCGAGGACCTAAAGCTCCTCCATCACTTTGGGGGGCATATAAGGTACCTAGTAAGCAAAGCATATCAACAGGTATGAAATCACATGAGCAAAATAAGTGAAAGCATGCTATGGTACGTAGATTGTTTTTCAAAATTTTGTATTTTGTTAAATCAAACCGAAGTACTATGCTAAGTTTGGTCATTTGAACAGATGTTATAATAAAATGCAAGTATTATAATATCAAAAAGGAAACCTTTTACACTGCGAGCAATTACTGCTCGGATGTAATTGTCTGTTAAAAGTTAAAGCTGCCCGTTCAGCAATAAATATAATTTTCTTGAAGTACAGATAAAAGAAAAAATAATTATGAGGCAGGAGGGTCTTGTGGATTTTCCTGGTCGACTGCAGCTTCGGCTCCATTCTCTATGCCTTCAACGCAAGTGGCCAAAGATATCTTAGGCGAGGCTGGGGTTTTCGTTCTCTCTTCTTCCTCCAAGCGAGCAACGCACCGGGCTATTTCTGTTTGCCTCATGCGCTCAGAGAGATAGCTGAAATCGTCCCCTCGGTTGTGTTTCTAGAAATCATAGAAGCACATGGACGTGGCACCCTTGTACCTCTCCAGATTGCTGGCATTGGTTTTTTCGAGATCGTTGATTAGGTCCGCCTCTTGCCTGTTCCCTTTATCAGGTCCGCCTCGAGTCTTTTGGCATTGTGAAAATTGGTAAGGTGGGACTCTTTGTACTTCTCCTTTTCTTCAAGGGCTTTGTACAGAGCAGCCTGCTGTTGCTTCATCTCCTCGGCCAGTTTATTTTTCTCCTTGAGCAATGCCGCATTTGCCTTCTGAGCTGCCTCAAGTTGCTCTGTATATTTCGCTTCAACGGCCTTAAGATCCTCAGTGTGTCATTGCTCAGACACCTTGGATTGCTTAGTAATGAGCACTGAGCAGAGCCGGCCAACAGTCATGGTCAGCATTGCCTGCGATCAGAGCAAAAGTTAAAATTACTATAATAGATAAAAAGATTGAGTATCAACAGGAAGAGACAACTTACACTGGCAAGCTTGTTTAGTGCACGGTTCAAGATCTGGTCGACATCCATCGACTCTGTCCCATCCATGGCTTCTTGGCTGCGCTTATGCCTCAGGATCCTTGTCATCCTATCCTTGGCCGATCTTAGAGCATAGCTTGAAAAGTCATCCCTTATTTGAACAGAGGCAGCTGGCTGTGTCTGATCGACAGGAGCCGGTGGAGGATGGGTCGACCCGACCGGTGCAGGCAGAGATTGCTGCTCGAGGGAAGATGGAGGTGGTGTTGTATTTTTTGAAGGACCAGCTGCTGGAGGGTCCTCAGTGTGGGTTTTCTTGGCCGGAGGCTCTTTTCTGCACTCCCTGCGATGTCGCCTGCTCGCCTTCTTCTTGCTAGCAGAAGCATCAGGCGCACTGTAGAGGTCGAACATGTCTTCTGGTGGCATGTCTGCAAGAAGGCAAGTACATGAACATTTAGATAGTATAAATAAATGAGTGTGCTATGTCAAAAAAAAAAAGAAACAAAGAAACAAAGGCAATTGTAAGTAAAATACCAAAGCTATAATTACTGGTCACTACATTATATACTTTACTAGTGTTACACTCACTCTCTGGCATGAAGAAGTTTGAATCTAAAGTGGGAGTGTGTTTAAAGTTGTCGACCCCATCAAATAATTGATAGGGAATAGGAAAACTATCTAAAAGTGAGAGATCAGTATCGTTCTCGTCCGAGGATTTAGAGATAGCCTCGGAGACCTTCTTCTTGCCCTTCCTTAAAGGGGCCCGAGGAGCATCTGCTCGCGGCGTGCTAGAAGGTTCCCTGATTTTCACTCTAGTTGTCGTCCTCCTTGGGGGTTGTGACACATCTGGGTGCTGCTTGGGAACTCCTTCATTAGTAGCACTCCCCGTAGTGGTTTCCCTCACATCCTAGTGAGGTGCCAAAAGGCCAACCAGCCTTATATTGGCCTCTGTGACCAGCTCTTTGACGTTTTTTTCCACGTCGTTCATGCTGGACAAAAGATCCGCTCGTAACTCCATCTCTGGAGTAGGGGCTGGTCGTAGCCATGGACTTGAACGACATAAAAGTTCTAGAAAACGCATGGGAAAAGTTAAAATAATTTAAAGCGACAAGAGAATGAAGAATTTACCTCCCTCAGTGAAGGCCAAATTGTTAGCAACCAGGTCTGGGGTTAGGAAGTACTCCTGGAAGTACTTTCCTACATTGGACTTATAGAAGGTTTCACTCAGGAAAATGCGAGACGATTCCGGGTGGCAGAAATAGAAAAACCCCGTGTTGTTCTGATTGGGGTTAGACTTGAGATCGAACAAGTAGTTGATCTCATGAGGTGTGGGGACTGGTCACTTCTTATGGTTGTAGAGGATTTAAAGGGAAGAAAGTGTCCTATACCCATTAGGTGTTATTTGGAAAGGAGCGACCCTGAAATAATTGGCCACTCCTTGGATGAATGAATGAGGAGGCAAGGTTGCCCCTGCCTCGATGTGATACCTCGACCAGGCGCTGAAGGCGCCACTAGGCAAGTTTGCCCGCTGGTCGTTGGTGGGTCGGACTAAGGTTACCCCAGGAAATCCGTATTTCCTGATTTAATTAGCTATCATCCTAACCGTGATTTGGCTAAGAGGAGCAACGTACCATTAGACGTTTGGTCAAAGGACGTTTTGGAGTTGGGCTTAATTTTGGATTTCTGGATCAGCGGTATTTTCATCTCGACCACTGGTCGAAGGAATTTCAGCCCAAGGAGCAGGCTGATTTGAAGGACGGTTGGATGATCTCTTTTTATGGGCTGTAGACTTTACTCGACCCATGTTTTGAGGTGAGGTCGAAGGATTATTTGGGGTGTTTCGAGAAAAAGGGATCTCCAGGATTAGTAGCGACGGTTGTTCTTCGTCCTCGAGCAGTTGGGCCAGCAGATCGTCGTCAATTGGCCTTTCACCTCCCCACGGATCTTGCATGAAAATCTGCGAACAGAAAAGGGGAGATGAGAATCTAATGGCCAAAAGGATCAAGATGTTTAAAAGTTGGAATAACATTGCTCGTGTATAAAAGTTAAGCTTTTATATGACCAGCAACATTCTGACAAAAAACACTACATTTCAAGCGAACAATTTGGAAAATGGATTAAAAAGCAGAAGTGAAGAAAAACTTTTCGACTCTGAAGGGGCGGGAAAAACCCAGTTTTTTCTACAAGTTTAGAAATTGAATTTTTACTTCGATTTCATGCCCTAAAGTTATAATCCTAACTACCCAAGTAATTCATCATCCCAGCAAAGTGTTATTTTCCTACCAAACTTAGCGCAAATCAATATACCCATTTACCCCGAAAC
Source organism: Humulus lupulus (assembly GCF_963169125.1). NCBI lineage: Eukaryota > Viridiplantae > Streptophyta > Magnoliopsida > Rosales > Cannabaceae > Humulus > Humulus lupulus. The sequence continues at coordinate 246,851,744 of NC_084802.1, forward strand.
AATTTTGCAAGAACTGATAGGGATATTCAAGAGCTCAGAAATCAAAAATAAAAGGGAAAATAGGTACAACACAACATAACAGAAAAAAATCGACCAAAAAGCTTACTTGGATGAAGGATTGGAGTGAAGATTTTAGAAGAATGGACAGGCGAACCTTGAATCAACGAAGTTTTCTGGGTTTATTTTGCTTTGTTCTTCACAGTTCTTGAAGACAAGAAGATTGGTAAAAAGTGAAAAGTGAAGAAAATGGGTTTCTTATAAAGATCATGGCACTCTAAAAGAGGTCATAAAGAGGTTAACTTTTCAACGCATGGGGAAACGCAATAGCCGTCAGAAAACCTTTTGGAAACTGAAAAGACAATATTGGTTGCCTTTTTCGAGAAGGCATGGACAACTTTAATAGATTTGTTGGGGTATGTAAAGGGTCAGTCTCCTAAGTTTACATTATGTTGGTCATAGTAAATTAAAGTTGGGGGGCAAATGTTTACCCAAAAATGACTCCTGATAACGTGGCAAGAATTTATTACACGTGGTTGGCACGTGGCAACGTCAAAATGAAGGAGTGCAGTTCAATTATGAACCAGGTGTTACTTGCCTCATCAAATCTCGCGATTAGATGCGACAAGTCTGGTTGCATGCTTCGGTTTATTTCCTTTAAAGATATGTAATCTTGTAATAACTACATTTATTATATTTTCTCTTTATTGCCTTAATACGCTGATATTACGGATAATTAAGGCCCATTGGCCCATGTAACCCACTTGAGCCTATAAATATGAATGAGAAGGCTCAAGGAAGGGACTTTTTGGACCTTGAACCTGAATACTCATAGAAAGAACATAGTGTGATTATCCACCAAAAAGTTGTTATTCTCCTAAGGCTAGTGAAACTCAAGAACCCTAGTGTTGACCACAATTTAGGCCAACGACGAGTAGACGTCAAAACTAAAATGAACCTTCAAGAGAAAAATACGACACAGATAATTTTATAGTGGTTCAGCCCCAATTTATTTGTAATAGCCTAATCCACTTGGAGTTGTGATATATATCCTACACTTAAGATCAGATGAACTTGAGCCAACTAAGTATCTTAAGTGTAATTAGGAAAATACATAGTTTCTCTCTCTAAACTTTCTTAGAAAATACCCCAAGAATCCCCAAGTAACAGTCCCAAAGTCTCCAAACTAGAGAGTTTTTCTCAGTCTAAAAAGATCAGCTCCCCCTAAATGATGCCATGAGTCATTTATTTATAGGCTCATGGATCGTACATCAGATATTCCTTTTGATCGGGTCCTTTCTGTTACTCTCACAATATTTAATTAAAAATAACATTTAAAAAACAACAAAATGCGACTTCTTTGGGATAAACTGAGAGATTCCCGCGTAGGTACGACTAATTTTAGCCGAAGCCGTTACTGGAACTTTGCATGCATAATGATGATCTGTCTAGTCGACTAACTTCACTCCTTGAAGAAAGACTGGTCGGCCAAATACTTCACTGGTCGGCCATGCTCTCCACCGGTCGGCCAAACACCTCACTGGTCGGCCATGCACTCCACCGGTAGGCCAAATATTTCACTGGTCGGCCATTCACTCCACCGGTCGGCCAAATACTTCACTGGTCAGCCATGCACTCCACCGGTCGGCCAAACACCTCACTGGTCTAACATGACACATCTCTGGTCTAACATGGCACTTCTTTGGTCTAACATGACACATCTCTGGTCTAACATGACACATCTCTGGTCTAGCATGACACTTCTTTGGTCTAGCATGACACATCTATGGTCTAGCAAAACACTTGACTGGTCAGTCAAAAATCTTCACCGGTCGGACAGAAATTCTATCAGATCGGTCAAATCACTTTATCACAACTCCGAAGAGCCAACACATTTATTAACTATTAATGTGCCATTTACTGACCATGCATTGCCACTTGTCACCTTTGATTGCCACGTCATCGAACTGAAATTTTGGGGATAACATTTGCCCCTCAAGTTTATTATATGATTTACTCGTATGATAAACTTTTTCGCTAGCAAAATGCTTTTGAGGTCATCCAAAAGCTTTCATCCGGTCAGTAACTTTCACTTTTGCATTCTTCAAATTCCATTTTTTGATCTTGTTGCAGTACCTCATGGATAAGGAAAACGTGTTTGCTCAACATTTTTTGAGTGAACTTGTACTTGCTTAGCTTATTGGAAATGCATATTCGGTCATCGGGATCCAAATAATTTCCTAACTGCTGACCCTTGGATGCTTTGTTTCCTGCTGCTAGGACACTCGGACACGCAGCCTCAGACGCAGTTTCTCGGATATGCACCCCAACACTCGGATGCACGCGGTCCTACTCGGACACACTCAGTATTCGCTCGGCCACCACCCAACCAAACGGACATCATGCAGCTGCCACTCGGATGCACAAGCTTTCGGACGCGCGCGGGCTTGCTTGGACATACTCGGCCACCACCCAACCAATCGAACACCATGCAGTTACTTGGATGCGCAGCTCCTCGAATTCCCAGCCAGCCGCTCGAACATGCACCCAACCACTCGGACGCGCGCGGGCCTGCTCGGACACACTCGGCATCCACTCGGCCACCACCTAACCGATCGGACACCATGCAGCTTCCCTTCGCTCGGAAACCTAGTAGACCACTCAGAACAGTACCCCTTCTGCTCAGACACACCGCACAGCCCCTCAGGAACTTGGCTATCCGCTCGGGTAGACAACATGGCCACTCGGCACGCACCTACAGTAGCACGGCCGTGCGCCTGGTTGCTCGGTTTTGCATGCTTTCAGGCTTGTAAAAAAAACCTCATAGTCCATGCATTTGGGCACCAAAATTTTTTGACTATTATTGTTGCTCTCATACTTTTTATCTAGGTAGTAATATTTTACTGCTCAGAGAAAATATTTTACTGGGTAGTAAATATTTTTCTTTGCATTTATTTGTCGTGTTTGTTTGATTTACTCCAGGGACTCATTGCTGTTAGTCATGCTCAACAACAGAGTTTCCTACTTGACCAGTGATATATGCTCAGCCGACCAGGGAAGTTGTATCTGCTCTCCCAACCAGGAAAACTTTGCACCTGATCAGCTAAACTTTGTACCTGGTTAGTAGTTTACTCTTTTCTTATGAAGACAATTGTTGCTTAGCAGCTTTGATATTTTTATCGTACAGCTGAGCTGTTGGCATTTATACTTTACTTTTCTTTGCTAACTTGAAACATTCTAAGTCTTTTTAGACTTAAAAAGTTATAAGTTTTTTGTGAATAGTAAAGTCACTCTGATGTATGCCTTATATTTTTGCACGAGTACTTAGTTTTCTAACTTAGAAATTCTAGACATTTCATAAGTCCATACTAAGTATACTTTCTCACACTCTTATTGCTCTAACATTTTATGAGCATAATGTTTATTGTCACACGAATATTTGCTTCTAACTTGAAATTTTGAAAAATTCCAAGTTACTTAAGCTTTGTCAAACAAGTTAGCTTAATGGCATTTTTTTACTTCAAAATTTTACAAGTCAGCCTAAAAACAAATATGTTTACTCGTGCTCTTATTGCCTGTGTTAAATTATATACCAGCATACCCCATGTGCCCCCTAATCAATCGAGGGTTGAAAGATCCTGGGTCACTTGCTACTTGACCGAATCCGAGCAGTTTATTGCTCGTGAAACACATACAATATATTGAAAATATTCGAGCAGTTGAACACTGCTTGAATGTATCGACCAGTTGAACACTGTCTGATTTTACCAACCAGTTGAACACTGTTCAAATAATTAACACACATGCACATTTGTAGCAAGAATCGACCACGTTGCGCGTAGTCTCTTTTATTACTCGTAAATTAAAAAGGACAAAACGTGTCTAATAACGAGTCTTAAACAACAAAAATTGTTCAAAAATAGATGACTTGTCAGCAAATAACAAACTCATAAACCAAATTTAAATAAGAAGTTAAACAACTTGAAATTAAACTACCACTCTGAAAGCGTTATTTAGAAATAATATATTCACAGACGCTCGTCGTTCCATTGGCTCCTGATCCTAGCACTCCCGCTCAGCATACCTCTCCCTTGCTTCGTGGATATCCTCAGCCAAGTGTGGACCTCCACATATAGTGTCTAAGGTAAAGTCCATAGGTCCGGGCTGCAAGGGTGGAGATCTCTATTGTTTGAACCCAGGATTGCTGCTGCTTCCTTCTCCTTCGGGTGTCTCTGCCCGGTACTTTCTCAACTTGCTCGACTAGAGAAGAAACTCTATCTCGTCCTTGAGGTGATTGCATTCATTCGTGTCGTGACCATAATCTCCATGGAAATGACAAAACTTATTCATGTCTCTCTTCCTCATCTCTTTCCTGATGGGTGGAGGTTTCTTGTAGGGAACCTCTTCATGACTAGCAAGATATATTTCCGCTCGGCTGGCCGAGAGAGTGGTGCAATTAGTGAACTGAGGCTCATACTTGGTTGGATTTTCGTTTGAACTCAACTTTGTTCTCTTTTCTTAATGGTGGTCAGATTTGTTATTCCCACGTTTCTTTCCACCATTCTGACTATTTCCACCATTCTTAGGAGGGCCAGTCGATCTGCCCGGATTGTTTAAGCCATTCTCCTCTTTCTCAATTGCATCATATAATTTCATATACTTGTCTGCTCGGTCAAGAAATTGTTGAAGTGTCGAAATTGGATTTCTATGTATACTATCCCACAAAGGGCTCCGATAAGTTATCCCAGCAGATATGGCACCCATCTTCCCCTCGTCTCCTACAATAGTTGCTCTATTGGCTTCTCTCATGAATTTCTGTCTATAATTCTTTAAAGACTCATATTTTCCTTGTTTGATATCTGCCAAGTGGTTGGCATAAACTGGTGGAGTCCGGGCAGTGTTGAGTTGTCTACGAAACTCCTTCCTGAATGCTTCCCAAGAGGTAATGGAGTTCGGTTTAAACTTCCAATACCATTCCTGGGCGGTATCTGACAAAGTAGTTAGGAAAACTCTACACCAATAATCATCACTTACTCCGAGCAATTCCATCTGGTCCTCAAATTTCCCAACATGTCTGATGGGATCTGCCTTTTCTGTACATACTGGCAGAACCGATGCTTTATATTTTACTGGCGGCTGGGCTACTCTAATCTGGGCACAAAATGGGCTACCACTCCGGTGGTCTATCATAACCATCCCGGAAGATCATTTTGACAAACCTTGCACTGCAGCTGTTAGCACGTCAAGCTGGGCTTGGATGGCTGGTGCAACTGAAGAAGTTTCAGGGTCTTGACCGCCTCGTCGGGCATTACCATCTGGTGCACTGTCGTCAAGTATTTCTACTTGACTGGCAGGGCGGTTCAGATTTTGCCCTTCGACCGGGACGATCCTCCTCCTGTTGGTGATAACATCCCTTAGATCTTTCCGGAAAGCATGCTTTCCTGCCCGATCGAACACCGTACTCTTCAATTTTCCATAGGGTTTACTACGTGGGACTTGCTCTCTCCTACTACGCTGCTGGCCGGGGTGCAATGGAGGATTTTCGGTACGTCCCGGGCAGTCTTTTCCTCCTTGTTGGTCGTTTCCCTCCTTTTCCTTTGACTAGTCGGTGTGATGTCTATCAGCCTCATCACGACAATGCTCATCTTTGAATTGTGAAGTCCTCTTATCTCGAGGAGTTCTGGCCTGATCCTGCCTGGGTGGTCTTTTTACTGCCCGATCGGTGACTCCCTGATCTAGAATTTTATGATTGGTGGCTCCTGAAGGGGGTTCTAGAGTGCTCCTTTTGCGTCGAGGCAGTTCTAGATCGGTCCCCATCATCTTCCCAACCAGGGGGGTTACTCCTGCTTCTGTCCGGTCCCCGAGAATTGGCTCTGTCAGTGGTCCTCCGATCAGCATTGTTATTTCTTGCTCCCTGGGTGGCTGCTTGTATTGCGGCTTGAGCATTGGCTTGGGCCAACTGGGTCGTCGCCTTTAGATCAAGTACTGCTTCACGATGTCTCTGGTCGACTTCCTCCTGTTGCTGTCTGAACTCTTTGCTTCTGGCCTCCATATCGCGCCTTTGCTGCTCTAACGCAGCTCTCTGCCTGGCCATCTCTTCAGCAAAAGACTCCTGCCGAGCATTGAATTGCAACATCTCCTCTTGGAAAGCACCTATTGCTTCCTGGAGTTGTTCAACTTCTGGAGTGGTCTCCTCGAGAAAGACCCTGGGCTTAGTCTCTGGGTTCTGCGGTCCAAGACCTTCTGATCTAGCAGGCTCTTTTGATGTGTCTCACTTTCTGGATGCCACACTGGTATTCTTGGGCGCCATCTTGATACAATAGTCGTGTGTTTCTTCTCTTTAGGCTCTCAATGAAAGCACCAAAATGTTGACCACGATTTTGGCCAACGACGAGTAGACGTCAAAACTACAATGAACCTTCAAGAGAAAAATACGACACAGATAATTTTATAGTGGTTCAGCCTCAATTTATTGGTAATAGCCTAATCTACTTGGAGTTATGATATACATCCTACACTTAAGATCAGATGAACTTAAGCCAACTGAGTTTCTTAAGTGTAAGTAGGAAAATACATAGTTTCTCTCTCTAAACTTTCTTAGAAAATGCCCCAAGAATCCCCAAGTAACAGTCCCAAAGTCTCCAAACTAGAGAGTTTTTCTCAGTCTAAAAAGATCAGCTCCCCCTAAATGATGCCATGAGTCATTTATTTATAGGCTCATGGATCGTACATCAGATATTCCTTTTGATCGGGTCCTTTCTGTTACTCTCACAATATTTAATTAATAATAACATTTAAAATACAACAAAATGCAACTTTTTTGGGATAAACTGAGAGATTCCCGCGTAGGTTCGACTAATTCTAGCCGAAGTCATTACTGGAACTTTGCTTGCATAACGATGATCTGTCTAGTCGGCTAACTTCACTCCTTGAAGAAAGACTGGTCGGCCATGCACTCCACCGGTCGGCCAAACACCTCACTTGTCGGCCATGCACTCCACCGGTCGGCCAAATACTTCACTGGTTGACCATGCACTCCACCGGCCGGCCAAATACTTCACCGCTAGGTCATGCACTCCACCGGTCGGCCAAACACCTCACTGGTCTAACATGACACATCTCTGGTCTAACATGGCACTTCTTTGGTCTAACATGACACATCTCTAGTCTAACATGGCACATCTCTGGTCTAGCATGACACTTCTTTGGTCTAGCATGACACATCTCTGGTCTAGCAAAACACTTGACTGGTCAGTCAAAAATCTTCACCGGTCGGACAGAAATTCTATCAGATCGGTCAGATCACTTTATCACAACTCCGAAGAGCCAACACATTTATTGACTATTAATGTGCCATTTACTGACCATGCATTGCCACTTGTCAGTTTTGATTGCCACATCATCGAACTGAAATTTTGGGGATAACAACTATGATTCCGATGAGGAGCTCCATCTTGTTGCTCTTCATATCATAGTAGCTATGTATCCAGTTGGCTTCATGATGCAAACAATGCTCACCAATGATGGGACCACTGATCTGTCCAACCACATTGGGACCTTTAACACTCTATTGATGTCCCACAATATGAGCCTCGACCTGCGGTGTGTTCTATTCCTAGCTATGTTGACTGGACCTGCCAAGCTATGGTTCAATAAATATAAGAAACACTCAATCACCTCCTAGAATGGTTGTCCTCCTAGTTCAAGAAACAATTAAGAGCTGCCAAATAGGCTCCAGTGGAGGCTGACTCATTGGACAACATTAGGCAACAACTCGGTGAGTCCATGAAGGCCTCTCTCAACTAATTTACTAATGTAGCAGCATGAGCTAGAGACGTTGATGACATTGCCAAGTTCATGGCCATGAGAACCGGAATCAGTGTAGGAGGAAATCTATGGAAGGAGCTTCAGAGGAAAGGAGTGAAAAGTGTAGATGAATTCTTGGCTCGAGCTCAAGAATGGATAAATCTAGAAGGGGCGAAATCTGCTGTCTCAGGAAATAGCCAAACCCTAGTTTCGCCTGCTGGAGTGGTGAAGGATGCTGCAGCTGCGGCTCAGCCCACTGCCCAAAATAACCAGACTGGGGTCAATAAACAAAAAAAGGAATGGTGAGGGCGATCAAAATGGGTCCCAGAAAAATAAGCATGGGGTGAAGTACACTTCTTTCTTACCCACATATACCACCTTAACAGATACACGGGAACATATTTATCTAGATAATTTTACCCGTCTTCCATGGAAGAAGTCCAAGCCCATGAAACATCAAAGGGCAAAGAGAGATTCGGATAAATTATGTTGATACCACAATGATATCGACCACAATACAAAAGATTGTCGTCAGCTAAAGGATGAGATCGAGCTCTCATTTAGGCTGAACTGTTAGCCTAATATGCCTAGAACAGGGTAGTTCCTAACCAACCAGCGAGGTAGAACCTTGAACCAGCTCTGAGTAGCCAATTCAATCCAACACAAGCTCAGTCATCTCATAGAAATCAGATTATCCCTCCCCCTGTTTAAAGGAGGGACATAGCCACCAATGTAGGCGGACCTCATCTGGAGCAATGGAGTCCAAAAAATATATATTGAGGAGCTAAAAACACGTGATGGCACCAAGTTCGTTCTAGAGCAAAGGTTATCTAAACAACAACGATTGGATAAATGACCAATCATTTTTACGGAAGAATACACTATTCATGTCCAATTCTCTAATAATGATCCGCTGGTGATAACTATTTAGCTCACTAAGCAGAGGATGTGCAGAATACTGATTGGCAATGAAGCTCCATGAATGTGCTATTGAAATGCAACCTTTATGAATCTTTATGGATTTTCAGGAGAGGGAATGGCAGCCATAGGAATCATCAAGCTCGCAGTAACATTGGGCGATGAGACGCGAGTTGTCACCAAGATGCTCGAGTTCATGGTAATTGACTGTCTAGCTGCCTACAATGCAATTTTGGGGAAACCTGCACTGATGGCTTTTACAAAAATAACTTCAGTTCGTGACTTGGCCATTATACTTTCATTGTCCTCAAGAATGTGTATCGTCAGGGGAGGTAACCTCGCTGCTAGAGAATGTTACATCATTGCAATGAAGGAAAAATCACAACCCAGGCAGCAAGCCATGGTAATAATCAAAGAGAATGAGGAACCTCAGGCAATGGTAATTGATAGAGAAGCGGAAGAACCTCAAGAATTGGAAATGAGGTCACCTATCCCGAAGAAATTGATCAAAGATTAAGCAAAGATAGATCTGAGCTCCAGGATTTAGAGGAGCTAGAGGAAACCGTACTCGACCTAGAAGTACCTTCGAGGGGAGTAAAGGTTAGGAAAAATCTCAGAACTGAAAGAAAGAAGGAAATGGTCGAGTTTCTAAGAAAAACATTGACATCTTTGCCTGGTTTCTCGAGGATATGGTGGGAATGAATCCAAGCTTGATGATGCGTTCATTAAACCTAGACAAAAGTGTGCCTGTGAAGGAGCAGAAAAGTATGTTGTTGGGAAAAGAGCAAGGAGAAGCTCTAGAGGAAGAGGTAGCTCACTTATTGAAATGTGGGTTCATTAGAAAGGCTAAATATTTGACCTAGACTTGCATCGATTACTTCGACCTCAATAAGGTTTATCCTAAAGACTGTTTCCCACTACCGAGAATAGATCATATAGTTGATGCCATATCCTGCCATGAGCTCATATCATTCATAGACGCATATTCTGGATATAACCAGATTGCAATGAACACTGCGACCCAAGAGCACACCAGCTTCATGACCGAACATAGCGTACACTACTACAAGGTTATGTGATTTGAGCTAAAGAACATTGGTGAACCGTATCAAAGGCTGGTCAATAAGATGTTTGTCAACCAATGGGAAGTTTATGTCGACAACATGCTCGTCAAGTCAAAGACTGCCAGTAACCATGTATTTGATATGGAAGAATGATTTGGCGTGCTGAGAAAGTATGACATGAAGTTGAACCCCTATAAATGTACCTTTGGGGTTTCATCAGGGATGTTCATAGGCTTCACCAAGGGGGATCGAAGAAAACCCAGAGAAAATCAGGTCGATATTAGAAATGCCTTCACCAAGGTTGCAAAAGGAAGTATAGAGCCTAATTGGAAAGGTTGCGGCCTTAAACCGGTTACTATCGAAGTCGATGGACAAATGTCTTCCCTTCTAAAACTTTATTAGGGGAAATAGACAGTTTGAATGGATAGAAGAATGTGAATAGGCTTTTTAGGATCTGAAGACTCATCTAGTCGTAATGTTTATAATTATACCTAGATGTAACAGATGTCTTCACAGACAAATGTCTTCACAGACAAATGTCTTCACAGACAAATGTCTTCCCTTGTGTTATCAAAACCAATTGTTGGGGAATGTTTATACTTATATCTAGATGTAACAGAAAACATGGTCAGTGCTGTGTTAGATCGAGAAGAAAACTGAACACAGATACCAGTGTATTTGTGAGTAAGAGACTTCTGGGACTTGAATCCCGGCCTCAAGAAAACATAGGCCATATTTTCAGTCTCACACTGTACACGTCTTAACCAGTCAAACTTTAAGGCAGTTCTTGCAAAAGCTTGAGACATCGAGAAGTATGTTAAAGTGGGTCGTCAAACTTAGTAAGTTCGAGATACTATATAAACCCTGATCAACAATCAAAGGCCAAGCGCTCGATGACTTTGTGGGTGAATGTACGGGGTTCCAGAATGAACCAATGAGGGAACTCTCCAAAGGGAATCACTTCCATATGGCTCTCAGATTCAGTTTTGACGCTTCCAAAAACGAAGCGAAGTATAATGCATTATTGGTTGGAGTTCGGGTAGTGAAGGAGCTAAAAGCAAGAGCAATTCAATTCTTTAGCGATACTAAGCTCGTGGTTAATAAGGTATTAGGAGAATACCAAGCTTGAGGAATCAAAATGGTAGCTTATCTAGCTAAGGTTCAAGGTGAACTATCATAATTTGAGTTTTATTCCATTGAGAATGTCCCCCGCGAGAAGAATATGAATGCAAATGCTTTAGCTCGACTCGACACAACCAAAGAAGAAAACAAATTAAATGTAGTCCCCGTAGAATCCTTGGATAAACCAAGCATTAATGAAGAGCTAGTGGAGGTCGGAGTGATATGTGAAGGACCGACCTGGATGACTCCCATAGTTGAATACATCACGACCGAAAAGCTACCAGAAGATCGAAAGAATGCATGAAAATTGTTGTATCAAGTCATGTGGTATGTTATGGTCGATGGAATTCTCTACAGGCGAGGTCATTCTTTGCCCCTCCTAAGGTGCTTTTTTCCAATGAAGCGCAAGCTATCCTCCGAGAAATCAACGAATGATTTTGTGGTGACCATGTTGGGGGGTAAATCTTGGCTTTGAAGGTACTAAGGTAAGGTTACTTTTGGCCAACGCTGAAAAAGGACTTGGCTTCTTACGTCCTCAATTGTGACAGATGCCAACATTTTGCCACCATTGTCCAGAGTTGCACCTGTGGAGCTAACTATGATTTCCTCACCTAGGCCATTCACTATATGGGGGATTGACTTAATTAGCTCATTGCCTACTGGAAAAGGAAGAGTTTTCTAGGCAGTTGTCGCAATCGACTAATTTACTAACTGGGTTAAGGCTGAGCCTCTGGTGACTATATTCTCAAAAAAAGTGCCAGATTTTGTCGTGAAAAACATTGTGTGTCATTTTTGACTGCTAAAGAAGATTTTTTCTGATACCAGAACTCAATTTGATAGCGACCTATTCACAACCTTTTGCAAAAAATACAACATAATTAAAAGTTTCTCTTCATTGGAATACCCTCAAGCTAATGGGAACGTCGAGGTAGTAAACAAAAACCTAAAGGCGAGCTTCAAGAAGCATCTATAAGATGATAAAGGGCTATGGCCTGAACAGCTTCCACAAGTGCTCTGTGCCTACAGAACCTCACATCGCACTTCTACTGGGCATACTCCCTTCCCTCTGACTTTTGGACACGAGGCTATGCTCCCAACTGAAGCTCTAGCGGCATCACATAGGTGAATGACCTACATCTAGGATCAAAATCATGACCTGCTTAATGCCTCCCTAGACCTAATTGAAAAGTAACGGGAAGAATCTTAGTTGCCGCTCGCCCATTACCAACAAATACTAGATCAATATTTTAATTCAAAAGTCAAGGGGCGTAGACTCGAGCTGAGGGATTTGGTACTCTAGAGGGTGTTTCTAGCTAACAAGTACCCCAAAAGCCAGTGTACTGGGACCAAATAGGGAAGGACCCTATTAGATCATTGAGATCTTATAGGAAGAACCTTCAAACTAGCTCGGCTAAGTGGAGAATTGGTTCCAAGAACGTGGAACACTCTACATCTAAAGAAGTATTATCAATAATAGTTAATCTTTGTTAGATTTAATGAGTTTTGTTATTTGTAAGGCTTATTTGTAAAGGCCATTTCATTTTGTTCAAACTTGAATAATAAAGGGTTGCTATGTATTTTAAACTTGGTATCAGTTCATTTCATTTTATTCTTGTAATTTAGCATAAGTTGATTATGTAAAAGTGATCTAGAAAATTTACAAATTCTGATCGCTTGGGGAGCATATAACCTAAGAACAGTCCCTCGAACAATCTTTGAAACATTCAAAAAATTTAGGTTAAATTTTTTGCAACTTAGAATTTTGAAAATTGATTACTCTACAGCTTCTTAAAGCTCGAGTTTTCAACGAAATTCTGAATTCGAACTAAGTTCAGAAAATTCAAAGTATAACAAACAAAATCCTAGAATTTAACTAGGTACAAAAATTCTGGAACTAAACTAGGCTGAAGGCCTGATTCCTAACAGGTATATGCGACTTGGCAATCAAACTCCTAGAAATAACTTGTTCATCGACAAGAAATTAATTGGGCAAGCCATCAGGCAACAATATCTCGAACAAAAATTACCCCTATAACTATTCAGATGTATAAGACTTTGAAGGTTCATAAACATAAATACTTGATAGAGAAGGGGGTAAACAAAATGATTTGATATAGAAAGTTGAAACATATATCAAAATATGTATATTATCTTTACTATAATAATAACTTCAAGGTAAAGCTCAAAGGAAATTGTCTCGGCCTAAAAGGCCCAAATACAACGGGCCCTAAACGCCCAGACAAAAAAATAAAAATAAATAAGAGATGTCCCCCATCATCCTTGAGTTCTGGTAACTTGCTCTTGAGATGACACCTCTTCCTCCTCACTTATGTTTTAGTTCCCGAAGCCTCCCTTGTCTCTGTAGGCTCTTATGATAATTGATCCTAGAACTTGGCGAGGTAGCACCCCCAAAGTTCTGCATCAAGGAACGAGAAATCCCCTTCTTCGTTGTACACCCAACACTGATAAAACATCTCTTCCACAGACCTCTCCACTTTAGTAGCGTCCTCCTTGGCCCTTGATTTGACCTTTATAAGATCCTTTGCTTATTTACGCTTGGTTTGGTTTTGAAGGCCTCCTTTAGATTCATGTCTTCTTCTGCAAAAGAGTGGGCAAAAGTGCCAGGCCCAGGAAGTATTAGACAAGATAATACAAAGTAAAAAGTAGCAAAACAAGAACCCTACCCTCTGAACTATAGGAGGAAACTATTATGATCAGTTTTAGATTGTGGACCAGACTTGATATATCCTCTAACTCTTTGATTATACAGGGAGGGGGAGATTCTAGCATTACTACTTCATGGGACCTATTGGGTTCGGGCTCCTCATCTAGACTAGGCTTGTGCTCGGCTTGCCTAATACCTGAAGTAAAGGTACCCTAACACAAAGAATGCCATGACAATAGGTTTGTACCATACTATTAAAAAATTGTAGACATAAAATCTAAAGTATTATTTACTACTGCGATATATTTGGGGTAGCCAAAATCATGACGTACGACTAGTTGGTTGACGCACTAATGTAAGGTCACATTTAGGTCCGGGTCCATAGGATGTCGGCTTACAGGCTACCTAGGATTGAATTATACTACCCTAAAACTGACAGCAGCCTGATTTATTTCTATATCTTCATTACCTTGGCCGGAGGTGCCAGCTGTTGCTCCTGATTCGAGGCGACCTTGGCTAGAATCATGTCTGTCTTTAGAGGTCTTTCTTTTACGCACCAACGTTGCGACCTCCTCTTCCTCCTCAACCTCCTCGATTATTGGAGGAATCTCTTGGGGAGGACCTCGAGGCTTGATGGCCAGTGTCCGATCCTTTCGGATCAGTTTACAGGCCACCATGGTGGCTACATTCACCACCGCCCTAAACTCCCTTTCCTTAGCAGGAGTGTTGGACAGAGTTCAGCATTGAGCTCGAAGGGTCTTAGACTATTTTGTTCTCTTTAAAATGGTTGGACAAGATAACAACTCGACCAGAATAAGTTTTAACTTGGTTAAGAAAAGGAATTCATGAAAATAGTTCAAAAGGTTTAGAAAGTAATGAGGATTTTTAATGTATTGGTGGGTGCAATTCTTGAACCCGTTTGACCTAAAGAATTGGTCTTTAAAGTCATTCGGATTGCTGGGGGGGTCGATGACGTTGACAAACTTAGGAAACTAGGTGAGGTAGTAGAAGCCGTCACCTCGTGTTTTAGTGTCTACATAGGCTTTCAGAAAGAAAAAATACAAAAATGTCCTTAGAAGTAGGGACCTCCCACTCATTCTTGAGGAATAAATACTTTAAGCCCGCAGGGAGGCGATATGAATTCAGGGGCTGCTGGAACAAGGCGAGGTCAACGTAGTTTAGGAAGTCTATAAAGTACTAGTCTAATGGGAGGAACACACATGCCTTCAGATGCTCATCACTCTAGGCTCTGAATTCATCTTGCAAGGAGGTTCAGCTCCTCTCTCAGGCAAAAGGAAGCCGAGCATAAAATTTAGGACTCATCTTTATCGTGTGACTCATCATTATCTTATTAACTTTTTCTTGAGTAAGTATTCCAGACACGATCCTCTCGGCCTCAAAGAAACTATTAGGTCCTACCTCGACCTCCCTCTCCACCATTGGGCCAAAGTAGGGATTGGGTGTCTTGGGGGCGACCTGCTTATCCTTGCCTCGAGAAGAGGAGCCTGTCATAGTCTTTTACTTTGGAGGGGCCATGACAAAGCTTTATTTTGCCTGATTACAAAATGATCCATTAGAGGCGACCTAAGAATATAACCTCTCTAATAACAGAAGAAATGGCGACCTAAAATTCTAAGGCATTATTACTCGACCTAAGACATATATGAGTCAAGAGTAGGCTTAATACCCCCAACGCAGGTTCCCACATGCATCTCTAGTTCATGAGCTCGAATCTCAGGAAGGTGCTAAAATTTTGGGATTCGTGTGTCAGACGTAGTGGTTTCAGTAGGCGGTTTAATGAAAAAGCACGCCAATACCATAAGCCTTAAGCTATCCAAAATTGAACCTAAACCTAGAAAACCCTGAAAATAACCCGTTTGTTGTGCATTATTTATAATCGTTTCTAGTGCTATTATTTTTGGCCTAGTGAAATCCTACACTAAACTTGTACATAACCAAAGTAAGGCCAAAGCACTGGAAAATTTCATAAAACTTATTGAAAAATGAGAAAAGAAAACATAAACTAGAGGTGAGCATACTTACAGATTGGTTTCTTGATCGACAAGTGAAGGAAGAGCAGAAAATGCCTGAGAAATCCAAGCATGAGGACTTGAGAATTTCTAGGGAGCAAGGGATTTTAGAGAGTTTGAATGTTTTGAGAAGAAGAAAAACAAAAGGAAAGTTTCAAATGCAATGGTGGTTTGGCACTTATTCTGCTCTTCTATTTATACGTAAACATTGGGGACAAATCTAAGCCACATGATCAAAGCAAGAATAGATTTGAAGGTCGGAATTAAATAAACCAAACGTCGGCAAAAAGTTGGCAAGACAACTATCACAGTACTCGAAACCCGAACATGCACCTATAATAAACAGACACGTGTCCCGTACTCGAGTGAGTGGGTGGGCATGATTTCTCATGACAGAAGCCGAAAAGCCCTTACTGTGCATGTCAGAAGTGATGTCATGCACGAGCATGAGCTTGGGGGGAAAATGTTGTACATAAAAGCTCAACTATGATGCTCGGGGTACAACTGGCATGAAATAAATAAAGGCGAAAAGAGTTCGAAGATGTTTTCTTAACTTTGGAACAAATAGCTCGAGCCTGTATCACCAATTCCTGAACAACCTAGGATCTTCCAGACCGTTAGAGATGCAAATGAAAGAGATCAAGGTACTCGACATACAGATCTCCTACATCAAGCTCGAGCATTATCTAAGTTAAGCCATCCAGCTCCCAGCATATCCATCTCGAGTATGGCATCTAGCTCGAATGGGAGAATCCCTGCAAACTCGGAGGCCCAGTATGCGCAATAAATGCATACAATCATTATATACATTTATAGATTGATATAAAATGACAATAGGCTTAATTACAATATTTAATTGTCCATTCACTTTGAAAGTTACCCAATATTGTATGTTACAAATTATAGTGCGGTTACCTAATATTGTGAACCATAATTCCCTATAAATACCATGGGAATGGATAGTAAAAGAGACTGACATTCTGTATGCAAAAACTCTGCCAAGATGGTCATAAACAATATTGTCTAGGGTTCCTGAACAGATCAATAATAGAGATTGGTGAACTAGGTGGATTTTAAACACTAAACCACATAGATTGTGGGTGTTTTTATATTTCTTTACACTCGGTTTATAAAAATCTTAGTCTCTGTATTTCAAATTTCTAAATCCCCTATTGACGAAATATTGCGTCAACAACTATGTGTTTAAAATAGTGCTTAACTCGTTTAGAGAGTCATTTGGACTCAAAAGTTTGATAAAAAATTTGTAAAGGTTAATGTTTTAAAAATTTCGGTCAAATGATATAAACTTCTTCATTAAAGCTTTAAATGTATACAAGGGACCCCAAAACGAGTTTAAAGAAAGTTTAATTACAATCAAAGGAACAAAATTACTAGGCCAAAGTGAGAAAATGTACTTTTACTCTAAGTCCCTCAAAATATCCAGACCGTGGGGGCCGAGCTGGCCAAACGTGTACACGCTGCTCCAAAGCCCTCCAAGTCATGGTTGGTCGACCCTCCCCTTACCCTTACCTACACAATAGAGAACCCGTGAGCCAAGGCCCAGCAAGAAAAATTCCACAAGACATACATAATAACCACAACATGAACATATAACAATTTGCATAACTCATATCATAGCCACATCTATTCAATAATCGTATTAGCATTCAATATCAACTATACCAAGTAAATTCACATCAGCAACACCATATGTACGGTCAATGCCTGGTAGAGTACGTCTCCCAGCACTAAGGTTACAGTAATAACTGCATAATTCACATCACCAACACCATATGTACGGTCACTGCCTAGTATAGTGCGTCTGTAACGTCTCAAGTTTGTTAATTAGACTTAGTGCCTCGATTACCGTGCCAAGATGGCATAAATGGATATTATGAGTATTTTTGTGATTATACTTATATGATTATGTGAATTATATGAGTTGTATTATAATATGATTGTTTACCCATGTTTAAGTGTATTAAATATGCTTTGTGGGCCTGTTTATGATTGGAAGGGCATTTTGGTGATTTTGACCCGCTGAGGGTATATCTATAATTATATGTGCTTTATGATTGAGACCACATTATTATGTGGATATATTTGACTTACTCGGCATGAGGTGATCCTAGTGAGCAATGTAGTAGAAAAGTCACAACAAGAATAAATACCTCGCTCGGGTGAGCTTAGGGGTATTTTGGTAAATTTGGCACATTAACGAGAATTATTGGGTAATGGAAATTAATTTGGTGAGTATTTGTTTTAATGGAGTTAATTGGGAATATGTGGTGTAATTTGACGTTAATGGGACATTAGGCTAAAATTGACTATTTTTCCCTTGTGAGGTTTTGAGGAAGGGTTCAAAAGGGAAAGGTGAATTGGTGTTTTGACCATGGTATTAGATAAAGTTGAGGCTAAGTGCTGAAGAACTTTCTTGTAAGTCCTCTTGAGATACCAAGAAACTTCCAAAGCTAGTTCAAAAGGAGTTCTTGAAGGGAGGTTGCTATCAAGTGGGTTTAGGAGCAGCTAAGGTCACCATCAAGCTAAGGGAGTTCTGAATTTGGAGGTATAGATTTCTGAAACTTAGTGTTCTTGTATTGAGCTATGTTCTTGAGAAATTTTAGGGTCATTGGTTGATTTTCGAATTTTTTGAGTTCTTAATGGTTTTGTTAGGAGATTGAGATTGTAAACTTGTTTTCTATTGCTTGGGAGGTCTGAATGCAGCTGGGAATTGAGATTTGAGTTGAAATTCTTGGATTTGGGAAGAGATGGGTTTAGAACCCTAAAATATTTATTTGAGTTCTTGCGTTGTATTTTGGTGTTCCTTTGGTGTTTTAAGGTGCATATTTAATATTTTATTTGTTTGAATTGTTGTTTCTGAGGTTGGTTCAGGTTGAGATTGATTGGGATGATATTTGTTGACCATTCAGTGGAATTGGAGGCCTCGGGGGCATGGGATTGGTCCCAGAGTTAGTTTATGGAGTTAGAACTTAATGAGGACATCATTTATTGTTGTGACTAGGGTTACCGCTAAGCTCGCGGAAGGATTGTGCTTGGGGTTGTACTCGTTCTTCAACACAGGACCAGAGGTAAGAAAACTTCACCCTGGTTGTGATTAGGGCTCGGGCCCTATTAATTAGTATGATTATAATTATACCTATGATTGCTTTATTAAGCATGATTGAATATTGTATTTGATTACATGTTAAGTGAATTGTATGTTTGATGGTAGAAGATCTAAAAGCTCGGTTTATGAGTCGAGGCCAGCATTATGCGTGCGGAACGCAGGCAGCTATGCCTAGGCCACCCTAGGAGTGTAATATGAACTTGGTTGACTCGGATGCCATTTGAATAAATAGAGGTGGAGTATGCACTTGTGTGACTCTATGGTCGCTTAAATTGAAAAGCATATCTACTTGAGTACAATTAGTAATGCTGAACATGTTGTTAATGTTCTATTGTCTATTTGAATTTGTTTAATTATGTTTTCTTGCTGAGCCTTGGCTCACGGGTGCTATGTTGTCCAGGTAAGGGTAAGGAGAAGGTGGACCATGCATGACTTGGAGAGCTTTAGGGACAGCATGTACATATGCAGCCTTCTCGACTGCCACGACCGGGGTATCACAGACGTACTAGGGTTGGAACATACTTTGGTGCTTAGGCTGGCTTATTTTGTGATCTTTTGAGTTGTAAATAACTTTTAAGGTTCTATTTTGGGATCACATGTATAGACTGAACCTTTGAATGACAATGTTTACTTGTTTGAACACAATTTTATAATGCCTAAACCATTAGTTACTTTAATCACACGTTGAAGTCCAAATGGCTAATTTAGCGAGCCTAACACTATTTTAAACACGCGTTGTAACGGTCCTGAATTAGTAGGGTGTTACAGCGTTTCCTGGCACTAGGCTTACTGTAACAATCGCTGTTGTACCCTAAAAATAAGCGTGGATTCAATCACTCAGCTAGGGGTACAACTGGCAGATAAACACGTGGAAAAGGCAGGCGAGTAGAATATCTAGTTAATGTTGATGTAAGCCACTCGAGTTAGGACTTGACAGTGGAACATGCAGATAATCTCCAGATAGCCTCGCAGGACAATAATCCAATTCGAGACATGTAATGGCTAGATCTCCTTTAGGGTGCTCTGACCTTAATCTGAACTAAAGTTCGTTCACTCATCAATCTCTAGCTCGATAAAGACGTTCAGCTCGATGAAACCTAGTAATGACGTACAGTGAAGGATCCCGAAAGACTTGGAAGCTCTTTATACGCTCATTAATTCCTAGACTGTATTACATATTTAATTCCCGAGATAATAGGAGTAATTTCCATAGGCCATCGTATCCCTATGTAAATGGGAATTATCTTGATTCATTGTTTACCGTATTTATGTACACGATTACCCAAACCTGTCCAGGAAATTCCACTATAAATATCACGGATAATGGACAGGAGAAGGAACTTTTTTTTAAAGTACAGAAACTCTGCAAAAATTGTGAGAGAATAATAATATTGTCTCATTGACTAGGTGAATTTTAAACACTGAATCATGTAAAATTGTGAGTGTGAGAAGTTGCTCATATAATTCCTTACGATTTAGAAAGGAGCACTAATATTTTTGTCATTGGATTTCTTAATCTATTGTTGGCAAAAAACAGCGTCAACAGTTTGGTGGTTTCGTTGAGAGTTCATTTGTGCTAAATTCTTTACAAGTTTCATTCAACATTCATAATGGTACTCACTCGATCAATGCACTACAAGGAATTGGAGAAGCTTGGTGAGCAAGAGGCGCATCACGTGATCGCTCCCATTGAAGAGGGCCTAGACGTTCAGCAACACCTTGGAAAGCAACATGTGGGCCAAGACGATGCTGGGAATTCAGCGTCACTCCAACCAAATACTAATCTAGGATATCTAATAGCCATTGAGATGGAGAATGCCCATTAAGGATCCATCTCTCTCGGGCTACACAGGCAGGTTGAGGAGGTCATGGCTTGGTTACCAACCTACGTCAATGTCGGAATAGGCAAAGTGGGTCCTATAGGTCCCATAGAAATAACCGACCCAATCCCAATCATTCTATCAGAACTGCAACTCCGATCTCTATACCTTAAGAGTGAAATCAGCGGAGTGCTCAACCTGCTAATCATCATGGGAACCATCATCCCCATGTTAGTCGATTAGTCAGAACTACAACCCTCAGCTCCTTGCCTTCTGAACAGATTCGAAGGAATGTTCACAACAATCAAACAAGGCGTGCTGGTACAAATTCATAGAGACAAAATGCCCCTGCGAATCTACCTATGCCGCGATCAGAACCACAGATACAGAGTACTCGGGAGATCTGGGTGAAACCAAGACAGGCTAATTTAGTCCAATCTGATGGGACGAGGATAGCCTCGCCGATAAGACACCTGCCATAACTGGTTAGACATCCAACACCATAGTGCCCACAGAGAGACACTTCAGTTAGTGAGAATATTAGAATAAATCCTCCCCCATCAACGGACATCTACGTCCCACAAGCTCGCTCGGATAATCCAGGTCCTCGATCTCAGCTGTGAGTCGTAAGTTTCGCTAATGGAAGTTACTGGATGGGGAGCCAGGGTGTAGGTAGGTCTGAAAGTGACCTGAGGAATCATCTGAATTCTGCTCAAAGTCCTCATTTTGATCCACATCCTGATCTGCATGACCATTTCAATTCACAAAGGAGGTATCTAGCTCGCAATGATGACATGAGTTATACTCAGCATAGGGTAGGTTCGTCTATCATGCGCGACAATGGGAATGTCCCACCAAACCAAGCTCAAACTTCAAGGGAAAACAACCCATCAAATGCGTACAATAGGATGGGGGCTGACGAACAGCCCCCAGCTAACCTAGAGACTAAAGATCCAACCCTTGAGCGACTGGACTTGATGGAGAAGTAGATGAAGAAGCTTTTATATGGAAAAGGAATTGATGATTGTGATTCCGATGAGGAGCTCCATATCCTGTTGGCTTCAGGATGCCGACCATGCCTGCGTTTGATGGCAACTCAAATCCATTCGGTCTCCTCGGGATATTCAATACGCTAATGATGGCCCACGATGTTGGGTTTGACCTAAGAAGTATTTTTTTCCATGCAGCTTTGACCAGACTTGCCAGATAGTGGTTCAAAAAATACAAAAGACATTCAATCAGCTTGTGGAAGAAGTTGTCTTCCAAGTTTAAGAAAGCATTCCAAGCTTCAAAGGAAACTAAACTAGCGTAGAGGCCAACTCATTGGCCAACATAAACCAACAACCTCGTGAGTCATTGAAAGCATATCTGAGCAGGTTCACCAACGTTGTAACATGAGCTAAAGATGTTGATAATAGCTCCAAGCTCATGGAATTGAGAATAGGAATCAGGGTAGGAGGAGATTTATGGAAGGAGCTCCAGTGGAAAGGAGTTAAAAGTGTATATGAGTTCTTGGACCAGGCTTACGAATGGAGAAACTTAGAAGAGGTGAGATCTGTTGTCGCAGGAACCAGCCAGGTCCCTATTCAGCTTGCTAGAATAGTAATAGATGTTGCAGCTACGACTCTACCTCTTACCCATAATAACCAAGTGGGAAACAATAAAAGGAAAGGGAATGGTGAGGGCGACTAGAGCAGCACAAAGAAGAAATTCAAGCCCATCTATGCCACCTACACTAACCTGGCGGATACATGGGAACATATTTTCCTGGCAAAATCTAATTGCCTTCTATGGAAGAAACCAGAGCCATTGAGGCATTAGAGGGAGAAGAGAGATAAATCTAAGTTTTGCTAATATCACAATGACATCGCACATAACACCGATGATTGTCGACAATTGAAGGATGAGATCGAAACTCACATTCAGGCTAGACCGTTAGCCCAGTATGCCCAAAACTGAGTCGCTCCCAATCAATCAATTGGGCAGAATTCTCGTCCAGCTCCGGAACCTCCGATTGGTCAACCTAGGGCTCAGATAGATCATGGAACCAAGTAAACCCTCCTCTAATAGTTAGTTGAAGGAGATATAACCACTATTGCCGGAGGACCTCATTTGGCGGGCATGAGTAGTGGGGCCCAAAAGAGGTATATACAGGACTTGAAAGCTCACAACAACACTGAATTTATCCCAGAGCAACAGTTATCAAAACAACAGCTGTTGGAAAAACAACAATTCATTTTCACGAAAGAGGATGCTAAACATGTTCTGTTCCCACATAATGGCCCACTGGTGGTAACTGTTCGACTTACCAACTAAAGGGTACGAAGGATATTGGATGATAATGGGAGCGCAGTAATTGTGCTATTCAGGTCCACCCTAGAAAAAATGGGATTCTCCGTAACCGATCTTAATGCGACCTCAATGACACTGTACAATTTCTCAAGAGAAGGAATAGTAGCCAAAGGGACCAGCAGACTGGTGGTTATGCTAGGGGATGATACACGAACTATTTCTAAAATACTTGAGTTTGTTGTAATCAATTGTCTGGTTGCGTATAACGCGATTTTGGGATGACCCGTGCTAATGGTTTTTGAGGCCATCATCTCGATCTGACACCTGGTGATGAAGTTTCTCTCAACTTCAGGTATATGTACCATAAGAGGAGACAAGCTCGCTGCCAGAGAATACTACGACATTGCCAAGAAGGGAAAATGAAAACACGGGCAACAGGCAATGGTCATAGTCGAGGATGGAGAGGAGGCCCGGCAATGGAAGTTACCCATGGGATGGAAGAACCTGAAGAAGGAGATAACGAGGTTACCCAATAGGACAACATTGATCTGCGGTTAGGTGAGGATAGGTCTATGGTTAGGTGAGGACAGGTCTGAGCTCTAAGTTATGGAGGAGCTCGAGGAAATCAGTATCGACCCAGAAACACCTTTAAGAGTTGTAAAAGTTGGGAATAAATTTTGAATTGAAAGGAAGAAGGAGCTGGTCAAATTCTTGAGAAAGAACCTGGACGTCTTCGCCTTGTCGCAGGAAGATATGGTGGGAATCAGTCTGAATGTAATAATGCATACTTTGAATTTGGACAGGAATGTGCCTTCAAAGTCCCAAAAATGAAGTCTCTTTGGGAGAGAGCGGTCGAAAGCTTTAGAAGAAGAAGTAGCTCGCGTACTTAAATGCAGATTTATCAGGGAATCAAAATATCCGACCTGGGTTGCTAACTTCAGTTTGGTCCCGAAACCAAATGAGAAGTGAAGAACTAGCATTGACTTCTCCAATCTCAACAAGGCCTTTCTTAAGGGATGTTTCCCATTACCTCGAATTGATCAGTTGGTAGACGCAACCATCGGTCACAAGCTCATGTCTTTCATGGACACATATTTGGATATAACCAAATCGTGATGAACCCTGTAGGCCAAGAGCATACTAGCTTCATGATTGACCATAACATATATTGCTACAAAGTTATGCCATTTGGGCTAAAGAATGTCGGTGCAACATACCAACGATTAGTCGACAAAATGTTCGTTAACCAGATCGGGAAAAACATGGAGGTATATGTCGATGATATGCTCATTAAATCAAAGACTTCCAGTAACCATGTGTCCGACCTAGAAGAGTGTTTTGGCATACTAAGGAGGTACGATATGATGTTAAATCCCAAGAAGTGCACTTTTGGAGTCTTCCCGGGAAAGTTTCTGGGGTTTATAGTCAACATAAGGGGGATAGAGGCGAATCCAGAGAAAATTTGATCATTATTGGAAATTCCATCGCCTAGGTTGCGTGAGGAGGTACAAAGTTTAACTGGAAGAGTGACAACCCTAAACAACATCATTTCAAAATCTACTGACAAGTGTCTCCCATTTTACAACTTGGTCGGAGAAAACAAAAAGTTCTAGTGGACCAAAGAATGCAAACATGCATTCCACGACATGAAAGCTCACTTAGTTGAACCCCCCATACTGTCGAAACCGACATCTGGAGAATGTTTGCTCCTATATCTGACTGTGAGGAAAGATGCGATTAGTGCTATGTTAGTTCGAGAGGAGAATCGGGCGTAGAAACCAGTGTACTACATAAGTAAAATAATTTTAGGAGCTAAGTCCTGATATCCATGAATAGAAAAGCTCGCATTTTGTCTTATTTTGGCTTCAAGAAAGCTCGGACCATACTTTTAGTCCCACACCATCCACGTCTTAACCGATTAACTTTTAAGGCAGGTCTTGCAAAAACCTAAAACAACTGGACGTCTACTAAAGTGGGCCATCGAACTCAGCCAATTCGAGATACTGTATCTGCCACGCACATCGATCAAGAGTCAAGCTCTTGCTGACTTCATGGTCGAGTGCAAAAGTTTTCAGGACGAGCTAATGAAAGAACTAGTGTAGGAGTTGTGGAAAATCTTCGTTGATGGATCCTCAAATGAAAACAGATCAGGAGCTGGGATAATTTTGATTTCACCTGAGGGGTATCAATTCCATACAACTCTCAGGTTCAGATTCAAGAATCCAACAATGAAGCCAAGTATGAAGCCTTATTGGAAGGAATAAGGGTGGCGAAAGAACTAAAAGCAGAGGCGATCCAATATTATAGTGCTTCCCAGCTCATGGTTAATCAAATATTTGGAGAGTATCAAGCTCATGGTATAAAGATGGCGGCTTACTTAGCTAAGGTTAAGGGCAAGTTGTTTGAATTCGAGTTTAGCTCCGTTGAAGAAGTACCTCGCAAATAGAATTCTAATGCAGACACTCTAGCTTGGCTTGCCACCACTAAAGAGGTTGACACACTGAACGTATTCCTGGTAGAGTTCTTGGAAAAACCAAGCATAGTAACATAACCGGTCGAGGTTGGAATGATTTACATAAAATCGACCTGGATGACGCCCAAATGGAGTACCTCACAATCGATAAGTTACCGGGCGATCGAAAGGATGCAAAAAAATTTCTATATCAAGCTCCTCGTTATGTTATGGTTGAAGGGACTCTATATCGATGAGGGCATTCGCTACCTCTCTTATGGTGTGTTTTTCCCGAGGAAGCACAAACTATCTTGCAAGAAATACTTGAAGGCTTCTACGGAGACCATGCTGGGGGGGAGGGGGGGGGGGGCACAAAACTTGGCTCTAAAGGTATTAAGACAGGGCTATTTTTGGCCTACACTGAAAAAGGACTCGATCTTGTATGTGCAGAAATGTGACAAGTGACAATGCTTCACCACAATTGCCTGAGTAGTGCCAATTAAGTTAACCATGGATGTTTGTAGTATGGGGGATCGACTTGATTGGTTTTTTACCAATAGGAAAAGGAGGATTCCATTATGTTGTTGTCATCATCGACTACTTCACGAAGTGGGCTGAGGCCGAGCCTCTGGGGACCATAACCTGGAAGAGTGTCCTTGATTTCGTCGTAAAAAATATCATATGTCGATTTGGGCTCCCAAAGACAATCGTGTTTGAAAATGGAGCTCAGTTTGATAGTGATCTCTTCACAAACTTTTGTGAAAAATACGACATAACCAAGAGTTTCTCGTCAGTGGCATACCCGCAGGAAAATGGGTAGGTCGAAGCTTTAAATAAAACCCTAAAGGCAAGCTTAAAGAAGTAGTTAGATGAAGCCGAGGGATTATGGCTCAAGCAGCTCTCACAAGTACTCTGGGCCTATAGAACCTCACATCACACCTCCACAGGACATACCCCCTTCTCTCTGATCTTCGAAGGCTATGCTCCCGATTGAGGCACTAGTGATGACTCCTAGACAGAAAACCTTTGATCAAGATCAGAACCACAAGCTACTCAGTGCATCCCTTGTCTGATCGAGGAAAAACAAGAAGTGTCACAATTGTAGATCGCCCATTATCAATAGAGAATCACTCGCTACTTCAACT
Source organism: Humulus lupulus (assembly GCF_963169125.1). Taxonomy (NCBI): domain Eukaryota; kingdom Viridiplantae; phylum Streptophyta; class Magnoliopsida; order Rosales; family Cannabaceae; genus Humulus; species Humulus lupulus. The sequence goes on from NC_084802.1 coordinate 246,878,182, forward strand.
TGAAGGTAAAAGGATGCAAACTCAGACTCAGTGATTTAGTGCTTCGAAGGATGTTCTTGGCAAATAAGAATCCTAAGGACGGTGTATTATGACCAAACTGGGAAGGGCCATACCAGACTGTGGAGATCCTACGTGAATGGACCTTTAAACTAGCTCGGCTGAATGGAGAAGTAGTTCCACGTACCTAGAATGCCTTGCACCTTAAAAAATACAATCAATAGTAGTTGGCATAATTTCTTTTTTTTTTCTTTAATGTTTTTGGTACTTCTGTTCCATGTAGGGCTAATTTATAAAAGTCGTTTCATCTTAATAACAATTGGATTTTAATGTAGTCAATATTTTCATCTTATTATTGTAAAGTATCACGTGCTCATTTTGTATAAGCGACCCAGAACATTTATAAGTTCTGGTCACTTGGGGGGCACATGACTGAAGAGAGCTTTTGAAAGAGTTTAGCATATTCAGATAAAGTTTGAAACTTAGAATTTGGAAAAACATAGAATTTGGAAAAATTGATTATTCAACGACCTTTTAAAGCTCAGATTTTCAAAATAATTCTGAATACGAACTAAGTTGGGAAATTTCTAAGACAAAACAAAACCTAGAAGACAACTAGGAAAAGTTTGATATAACTAGGTATGAGGCCTGATTCTTAACAGGTACAATGATATTAGGCAGACAAAACTCTTGGACCCAACCAGGTTCGAGGCCTGATTCCTAACAGGTATAACACAATTAGGAGGGAAAATTCCTGGGTGCAACCAGGATACCAACTAAAATTAATTAGTCGATCCATCAAAAACCTATCCCGATCTAAAGGCAACCCCTACGATTTCGCGTGTTCAAGAATTCAAGATTCATAATCATGAGAAAATAATACATTGAGGGAAACACAAATAGATCACAAACTAACATACATGTACTCAAAAGTATATAGTTATCTTGAAAAAAAAACCTTGATCTGAGCTCGAAGGCGATTATTTCAATCCTTCAGGACTTATTTACAAGATAAAAAGTGAAGTAAGCGGAAGAAAAAAAAAGAAGCATCATTGAGCTCAGTCAACTTGCTCAAGTGATGTCACCTCTCTGCAGTCCCCATAAGCAGCTCCCAAAGCCTCGAGGATCTCAGAAGGTTCCTGTGAGAATCAGACCTTGAACTTGGCGAGATAAGGTTCCCAGAACCCCAGCTACATGAAGGAAAAATCTCAGTTCTGGTTGAAAGCCTAGCACCGGTAGAGCATCTCCTCCAAAGGATTCGTCAAGTCTGCAATCTCCAACCTTGCCCTCTTGACCTCCTCCTTGGCTTTGGTCTCGACCTCATCAAGTTTCTTTTGGAGGCCATCAGCCTTGCAGTTGTTCCCATCATTGTCTCACTTCCACGACCTGGTCTTTGGCGATCCGTTCGTTCACCTGGGAGGTAGCCAGGGCAGCCTTTGCGATCTGCTTATTCTCTTGGGAAGTAGCCAGAATGACTTGGAGCTCATCCCTCCTAGCTTGAACCCAAGAAATATCACGGACTTAAGCAGGGAGAAACTTCAAAGGGAAAATCCAGGTCAAGGTTAGTCAAAAAAAGAAAAGAGGGAAAATGAAAAGAAGTACTATAGGAGGAAGGAAGGTGGCTCACAGTGAGGTTCATTCCCACGGCGAACTCAATAACATCTTTGGGAGTACACTCCTCCATGGCTCTCAGATCCTTAACATTGGCTTTGTATGCATGGTCTACCATATGGCTCGCCACTCATACACAATCCCTCGGAAGACTTCTGGGACCCTTGCCAGCTCGAGTGGCTTTACGGGATTTTAACAGAGGGGATCTGAGTGGAGGGGGCCTCGCCCTGAATCACCAGAGGAACTGGGGTAGGTACATGTCGAGGGAGAGGAGGAGTGTAACGCCCTACTTCCTTAGAGCCGTTACTAAGTGAGTTTTAAGACAAAACAGTGCAATGAACTCGCTAACCGAGGTTTTGAAGCAAAAGTGTGACTAATAAAAGTTAAGGCTGTAATCTTTGAAAATGCGTTGACTCAATAAAAACTTCTAGTATTAAACAATTGGGATCCCAGAAATAAGGCTTGAAAACTATTTACATCTCGAAATAAGTTTACAGTTGATCAGTTACAAAATCATAGATTATTACAGCCATTTTCAAACAAACCCCCAACCAAAGCAGTCGGGCAGGCCAAACATGTACGCGCCGCTTCACGCTCTCCGTACTCATGGTTGATTGACTCAGTCATTGCCCTTACCTGCAACACAGAGCACCCGTGAGCCGAAGCCCAGCAAGAAAACTCATGCAGAACATATCATATGCAGTTTATACAGTTTATCATAACAGATAATCCACAGATAAACAAGTCAACCATTTAGACTAAGCAAACACGCCCAAGCCGCCCCAGAGCCTTACTGAAGCCTGGGGTACCGGTTCTCACCGCGAGGATAACTCATGTATCCCTTGGGTCCCACCCTGAATATAGCATAACACATGTATCCACCGGGCCCCGCCCTGACTATAGCATCCCATGTGCTACGTGTTACTTCCGGCCCACGGTCGCCCCGGCCTACGCCGTACTCGGCCCTTGCCGTTCATTTCATCATAATCACACATAGCATAAATCAAGCAACATTCAACAAATGCTAATTCAATTAAATCTGCACCTTAACATGTAATGCAGTATAGGGCCACGCCCGGCAATCATCTCATCATGCAACATGCAGTATAGGGCCGTGCCCCGCAATCATACTATGGGCCCAAGCCCTATCCTACGGGTGTTATAGTTTTCTTACCTGCATTCCGAGCCTCCTGATGCACTAAAGCCGCGAGCACGGTCCTCTAGCACGAGCCTCTCCAAGAACCTAGTCACAACACACAAGAAACATCCCTCATTACTAATCAACCCAAAACCACTTCCCGGGACCAATCCCACACTCCCGGCACCTCTAAAACCTTAAAACAACACCCCGGAGACATCCCCCGAACCCCCCGGAGCAAAGGCCTAAAATTTCCAAAAATGTCAACCTGAAATTTGCCTTGTGCCGCGGTACAACTTTCTTGTGCCGCGGCACCCATCAGTCAGGGGCTCCCTTGCCGCGGCACGAAAAACCTGTGTCGCGGCACGCCATCGCAGACCCAGAATTCTGGGTTTTCTCCTGTGTTTTCTCCGAGCTTAAACCTTCCCAAATCATACCAAACCAATACCCAAACCCCAAAAACCAATTCCAAGCTTCATATGAACAACTTAACAACCTATAGGCACTAGATACAAGATCAAAACATCAACACACCCAAGAATCCACCCCTTGATTCCTATTTTCAGCCACCCAAACCAAAACTCAAACAACTAACTCAAAACTCAACAAAAACAACTCAAGCTCTAGATTTTACCAATCAAAACAGAAATCAAAACTTAGATGTGTCTAAAAACCTTACCTCAAATGGAGAACCCACACAAAGTCCTTGATCTCCTCCTAGACTCCCACTTCTCCTTCTCTTCTTCTTCTTGCCCTAACCTTCTTTCTCCTTCTCTTTCTTCTCTTCAATTTCTATCAAGCCTCAAGTGGCATAAATGCCCCAAACCGTATACCCCTAAATCCCAGCTGCCATTTATCTATTTCCCAACCAAATGACCAATTTTCCCCTCCTTGCCTATCCTTTCTTATTTAAACCTCAAGGGCACTTAAGTCCTTTCATTTCTATTTCATTCCTACCATTTTCTTTCTAAAACTTGTTACTCTCAGCAGTAACTAATGGTTACCCAAGTTACTAAATCTCCAATAACCATTACCCGCTAAATCTCAACTTAACCATAAAATCCCGAGGTACCCCTAGGCTCCTCCCGAGCCGGGTATAGAAATCCCGTTGTGACTCTTGAGTTAACTAGCTCTCTAGGACCGTCTCGGCACATGCATCACAATAAAACAACCACACCCACGTGGTACAATTCACATAATACAATTATCACATATCAATACAGTTATGCCCAACATGGCCAAAATTACAATTATGCCCTTCTAACACGATCCGGGCCTACATGCATACTAGTAAACATAGCCATGCATCTCAGTTAAACAAATAGCCAAATAACATGCTTTAAATCATAATCATGCATTTATTTCATAAAATCACACATAAATCCCAACCTGTCCTCCTGGCACACTAATCAAGGCCCTTAAGCCTTATTAGCGAATTTGGATCGTTACAAGGAGGAACCTCAAGGATTGTGATTATCGTTACCGAAGTTGGGGGCTAAGTCTGCTGTTGCTGCTTCCAGGTGGAGCTGGCACCTTTATCTTTGAGAAGAGACTCGGTGGAAGTTTGAGTCTTGGAGGAATGTTTCTTTGTCACTCTTTCCCTTTTTATCACGGGCCCAGATCCAGCCTCACCAGCCTTGAAGGCACCCTTTAAACCCAAGGCATCTGTCAAATCCATCTATTCACCGAGCTAAGGATTCAGATACAAAAAACAAAAAAAAAAGATAGTCAAAATAATGAAAAGAAAAGAACAGATCAAGAACCCTACCCTTCGAGCTAGAGGAAGAATCTATTATGATCGACTCGGGGTTATGAACTGGATTATTACACCCTGAGTCCTAGGGGGTTCAAGCTCTTCTTTCGAGTTGGACTCATCTAAGGATTGCCTAAAATTGGGGGAGAATACACCCTGACGTAAGGAAAGCCATGTCCTATGATTCGTACCATATTCCTAAAAAATAGTGGACCTAAAATGGAGAGTATTGTCTACGACAACAGTGCATCTTGGGTAGCTATGGTCATAGCATACAACTAGATGATCCACACATTGGAGGAGGTTTGTGTCCAGGTCCAGGTCCAGTGGATGTCGACTCACGAGCTGACGTGGGTTGAATAGGATTAGACTAAAACTAGCAGCAGCCTGATCTAATTCTCTATAAGGGGGTGTTTGGCATGGGGTAAAGTAAAGGTGGGAGTGGGAATCTAAAACCCTTCCTATGTTTGGTTCAAATTTTAAGGGGGTAAAGTTAATAATTTGTGTGGGCTCCACATGTAATTTAAAGGTAAAGTGAACCCTTTTGTACACAAGAGTTTAATATTACATCCATCCTAAGTTCCTTTACACTTTCCAAGGAAACTCAACTACTCAAAACAAACACCCCCTAAGGGTTACCTTGGCCGGAAGTGCCGATTGCTGTCCCAGACTCAACTCGGTCCGGGTCAGGAATCTTCCCATCCTCAGGAGTTCTTCTCTTGCACACCAGCAGCACCATTTCTTCTTCCTCCTCGACATCTTCAATGACGGGCAAGACTTCTTGAGGAAGGGGAAGCTCGGGAAGCATAGGAAGCGGACCTCCAGTTTTGATAGCTAGCGTCTGATCTTTGCGGATCAAATTGTAGGCCACCATGGTAGCATCATTCACTACCTTTCAAAATTCCTTCTCCTTCAAAGGAAGACGGGACAGTGTCCCGTACTGACCTCCAAGGGTCTCAGATCACCATTTCCTATTGAATATAGCTGCACAAATAATGAACTCAGTTAGGAGGGTTAAAGTATCGGTGAGTGCAATTATTTAACCCATTCGACATAAACAATTTATCATTGTAGTGATTTGGTTGGCTGGCGAGGTCAATGAGGGAGGCTGTGTTGGGGAAACGAGTAAGGTAGTAGAAGTCATCACTTTGTCCTCTTGAGGTGGGGCGCAGCTCTGCACTCCTTCAAACGAAGGTCGGGCAATAAGGCCCTCAATCCCCATCTCGATCCCATGGCTTAGCAGTATCTTGTTCACCTTCCCCTGAGTCGTTATTCGGGACACGATGTGCTTGGCCTCCAAAAAGGTTTTAGGCAAGACCTGCTTGCCATTATTCTTGTATTGGGTAAAGGAGCTCGCGACATTTTTCTTTTGTTGAGCCATGATCTAGCACACCTAACAACAAAGTGACCTATTAGTGGCGACCTAAAATAATTCCTCGCTACAACAATAAAGGTATGGTGACCCAAGGGTTTGAGTGTGGTTTATTTCACCCAAAATCTACGCGAGCTATGCTATGTCTTAGCACCAACGTGTGTTTAGTCTAGGCCATGCGATATAGACTCGGGAAATTCCCTGATACTTCGAGATTCTTGTGTCAGACCCACTACTCTTTTTTCGAAGGCAGTTTAATGTAAAATCGTTAGGGGAATCATAACACTTAAGTTACCAATTTTGAACCTAAAAACCCTTAAACTTCCTACGAATAAACAAGCAATCCAGATGCTAAATCTATGCCATACCCTTTCAAAACCAAAAAGTCTAACCTTTTCTTACACACATTATTCCTAACAAAGCCAAATATTGTGTTCTTATCCTATCACCAATCTCTATTAAGTTCAAACATACCCAAAGTAAGAGACTATAGTGAAACAAAATTCGAAGTAAGAGGAACTTAGGGAAAATAAGAGCGAGAAATTTATAACTTGTATAGAAACACTTACAACTCAGAAAGCTGATCAAGGGAAATAGTGATACCTCTGATGAGAGTCGCTTGATAACTTCTGAAGAAGGGAAGGATGGTGAAGGATTCTGAAGGTTCAGAGAGAGAAAGGGTAGTTATGTTTCTGAAAGAATTTTTTTTAATGCAAATGTGGTGAAGTTTAGGCCTGGTCTTCCTATTTATATGTATGTTTTTGGAATTAATCTGGGCCATCCAATCGGGTCAGCTAGGAATCTAAAGGCCAAGATAAAATAACCCCTACTGCAGCAAAAAGATGACAGGACAGATGTTGCAGTCCTCGAAATATGAACAGACGCCAATTGTAGACAGCCATGTGTATAACACTCGAGTAATGGATGGGCACGAGTTCGCACGACAAAAGCCTAAAAGACCCTACTGTGTGTGTTAGAAAATGAATTCATGCATGAGCAGAAGCTTGGGGGGAAAATGTTGTACACTATAAATGAGCATGGATGCAATCACTCAGCTGGGGGTACAACAGGCAGATACACACGTGGAAACAGCAGGCGAGTGAAACATCTAGTTAATGTTGATGTGAGCAGCTCGAGTTAGGACTTGGCAGTGCGACATGCAAATAATCTCTTGATAGCCTCATAGGACAATAATCCAGTTGGAGACATGTAATGGTTAGATCTCCTTTAGGGTGCTCTAACCTTAATCCGAACTATAGTTCGTTCACTCTTCAATCTCCAGCTCGATAAAGACGTTCAACTCGGGGAAACCTGGTCATGACGCACATTGAAGGATCTCGAAAGACTTGGAGGCTCTTTATATGCTCATTAATGCCCAGACTATATTACATATTTAATGCCCAAGATAACAGGAGTCATTTCCATAGGCCATCGTATCCCTATGTAAATGGGAATTAGCTTGATTAATTGTTTACCATATTTATTTACATAGTTATCCAAACCTGTCTAGGAAATTCCACTATATATATCAGGGATGATGGACAGGAGAAGGGACTGATTTTTGTAATACAGAAACTCTACAAAAATTGTGAGAGAATAATAGTATTGTCTCGTGATCTAGGTGGATTTTAACCAATGAACCACGTAAAATTGTGAGTGTGAGAAGTTGTTCATATAATTCATTACGGTTTAGAAAAGAGCACTAACATTTTTGTCATTGGATTTCTTAATCTACTGTTGGCAAAAAACCACGTCAAAACTGCATACTCACAATCAATCAATTACTAACAAGCACGAGAATCGAAGAATGCAATAATGATACACAACCCTAGTTCATTTCAATATTATACGGTTATGTCTATTTCTAGAAACAATAGGGCCAATGACAGCTATACAAGCAATGTCAACTTTTCTTACCTCGAGTGTTGTGCTAAAGATGGAGCGACCTCGAGTGCGATCCTCCCCCGAACCTCCTGAAAATCCTAGTTACAACAATAAGGTGTAGGTTTAGTTTCCCACTTCAACTAAAACCCATCACAATTTTTCTATAAACTTCACCAGGCTCCAATTACCCTTTAAAAATGCCCCATAAGGTCCTAGGAACCTTAACTTTTACTCCCCTAAACCCATCGAAAACACTTGAAAATCACCCAAGAGTATGCCTGCCAGTAAGGGCTGGTCGACCGCCTGGCCAAAATGGCCAAGCCTGCGAAAACCGCAGGCCGGTCGACCGGGTGCCCTAGGCTGGTCGACCGATGCAAGTCAGAAAGCCTTTTCGTAGAATTTCTGCGATTCTAAAAAAAATTTCTTATTCAAATCCGATCCCACCTATTCCAAACCCAGAATTTGAGCACCAAAATAGTTGTAATACCTCATATACATCCTATAAACACAAATCAAGCGTCGAACTCAACTAAAAATTTAGAATTTCAACTTTAGGGTTCCAAAGCCCAAATTTTCAAAATTCCAAAAATTCAAATACAATTCATGGATTCAATTTGAAGTAGAGCCAATGAACAATTGTTTTATACATTCCTCTCGTCAACATACAAACCTAAACACTCTAAGAGCAATAATTTTTTAGATTTAGATCAAAACCACATCTATCCTCAAGAACATTGATGAACTAGGAGAAAATAGAGAAGAATGGCTCATACCTCTCTGAATCTTCGAATCCCTGTGCTAAGAGTGGACTTGGCAACTTCAATCGCCTTCCTTGAAGCTCAATTCTCCCCAAAATCTCAATTTCTAAGCTTGATCAAGCTAAAACCTTAGTGTGTCCCTTAGTGCTCGAGAGGACGCCAAACGAAGAAGAGGAAGAAAGGCATAGAATGTGTAAGAAACTCCAGCCTTACGTTTACTCTAATCTATTGGTCAAATGACCATTTTACCCTCACCTTCACTTAACCTCAAAGCTATCCCCCAAAGGCATTTTAGTCATTTGCCTAGAAACCTAATTATACGACTAATCTAAATATTATTAATTAATCCACTAAACATAATTATTTCACCCATTTATTTCACTACAAATAAATCTTGAAATATCAATGTCCCTAAAATACCCATTTTCTCGACCCAAGGTAGACATTAATCCCTGTTGTGACTTTCCACTAAAACGCTCGAAAGGATCAACTCATGTCAAATATCGCAAATATATCAACATAAAGATGTGGTCTAAAGAACATAGCACATAATAATTATAGATATACCCTCAACGTGTAAACATTAGGAAATATGCTAATTTTTAACAAAAGCGGGTCTCTAAACACATTTAACACACATAATCATACATAGACAGTCATATAAACTAAAATAATCCACACATAATTATCCCACTTGTTTCCCTGACATGCTAAAAAAAGTACTAAACCTTATTAGGAGTTTTGGGACACTACACCTGAGCCTTGGAATGCTTGGATGTGAACGAGGCCACTCTAGTGGCAGAGAGCCTGGTGGCGGCATAACACAATTTTCTGTAGGCGGAGTTGAATATTGCTCCTATCACCAACGCGACAACATGATACTTGGCATCAAAATTTGAGGCAGAGTAGATCCCGAGTAAATTAAAGCACCCTGATGCCTTGACCAGCATCATGTCCCAGTATGGGCTTTGAGCTAAGGACTATCTTATCCGTCATTGTCGGGAGACGTAGAAGGCTCACCGTAATGTCTATGGGTTCAGGGCTTGGCGCTAGTCACTCCTCCAAATGGGAGCAACTCTCCCTCTACACCAATAAATTGTCATTTTTTGAAGTACGTTTGGACTACTTTCTAGTTGTCTCCAATTGGCTACAAAGTCCTTGTAGGCTTGTATGTCCTGTATATGCGTAAAAGGTTGCCTGAGCCTTCTCCGGGTGAAATTTTGTACCTCTATTGCTTCTGAGCGTGCCCCAAGAAGAAAGGGAGCCACTTGGATGAGTATTACACCCTTATGAAGTACTCCCTGATCACGCATAAGCGACTTGGTAAGTTTCTGTTACTCTCCAACCTTTCCTTTCTGATAATCGTCGATCTTCTACACTTAGCCATTTTCGTTCCTTTAGTCCCTTTCATCGCACCCCATATGTCCAAGCCTTCTAGGATCACCTGAAAGCAATGAAGGAGCTCCCGGATGTCGAGTTGGAGCTAAGCCAACTGGTGACGACAGAGAGTGTGGTCGAAGTAATGCTTTTCCAGAGGGGGCAGCGCATTAGCAACCTGGACCAGACCAGTTCCAGAACTCTAAGAAGTCCTGGGTACAGGCTTAGGCCCACATAAACTACATCGATAGGTTGGCCCGCAGCAAGTACAACCATTGGCTGGCAGAGGAGCATCGTGATAAAGGTCTGGTTATCTGAGCAGGAGGTGCTTCAAGTAGGCATTAAGTCTTATTCCCTGGACCAAGGTAATTCCCTAATTCTTATCTATAATGCTAAGTTCATGGGAGATGGGGTAAGTCCTGAGCACATTTGGGTTTCTCCCTCATTTCTCTGGTACGGCCTGACATCAGATTGTTAGTGGACTCAGGAGGAGTACCAGGACTACCAGTACTTGATCAATTGCTATCTCCACCATCTAAAGAGACAACTGCTTCCTTAGACCTTTGTGCCATTGGATGATGTGACATCCTTCCACGACAGGTGGTTTTTCCAATCTCAGACTAACACCACTCAGAAAATGGGTAGGCTCATGCGCTTCTTTACGCATTCGATGCTTCACCTGGAGGAGTCTTCGAGTGGTGGGCTTCTCGAGAAGCCCACACACTCTTGATTTAGTTTTCTTTTGTTTTACAAGCATTGCTTCTCTTGTTTTTACAAGTACTAATTGCTAGCTATTGTCTTCTTGCAAATCAGATGAGGTAGGGCGATTGGCTCATACTACCCATCAACAGGTTGTGGGGGCTTGTGGATCCGTAGCCGAAGGATCCCATAGATCCCATGAGGGAGGGGAGCCTTCTCCACTTTCTAAATGGCAGTGAATTTTGCCGGCTCTAGCCTCTCAAGAGATTGATACTATAACACCCTACTAATCCAGGACTGTTACACTTTGTGTTAAAATAGTACTTAACTCGTTAAGTGAGTCGTTTGGAGTTAAAAGGGTAGTTAAAGTTTACAAAGATTTATGTACTAAAATTTTTGGTCAAAAGGTTATACACTTTTCTATTGAAACTTCAAAAATTTATAAGGGATCCCAAAACCACAGTTTAAATGAAAACTTGTTACAACCCAAGTGACAAAAGTAGCCTACCTAACCAGAAAAATCAGATTTATGACCTATGTCCCTCAAAATAACTCGATCGTGGTGGCTGAACGAATATGTGCGCGCTGCCTTAGAGCTCTCGAAATCATGGTTGTTCCAACTTCCCATTGCCCTTACCTAAACCATAGAGCACCCATGAGCCAAGGCCCAACAAGAAGACCATCATGGCATAATAAATATTCAATAAAGCATAAACAACATACAACATGCTTCGCCAATAATAAGCAATCCATTTTAACATATGAATTAATTACAAGGCCTATGCCGCGGGAGGTGCATCACTTCGCCCAACATTTACGTCCTGTGCTGGGCAAGTGTGTACTGCACACCTATTCCACATGTTTATCGCTGAATACGACCCCATCTAATCAACCATAGAAAGATATAATGTAAACAAATGTAACATCAAAGATATAAGATAAGGTACAAAACCCTGACTAACATTCAAATAAACAGTTATAATCGTTGCATATCAACATTTCGGCTAGTTATCTGCTCTATGTGGATGTGCCTATTTTCTTACCTCTATATGCTAGTGCAATCCTTTTCTCGAGACCCGCAAAAAACCCTAGTCAAAACATAAATGATATGCTTGTTAGGGACTAAGTCTAGTAACGAACTCCAAAAGTAAAACCTAGCTCTCGGGACCTCCAATTTCGTTCGACAGGATAATGGAATCCTCCCCCGAGCCCCTAAGTGGACCCACAGATCGAAACCTAGAAACCCTGATCCCATTTCCCAAAAATTAGAAAACCGACACTTTAGGGCACCTCGCGCGGTCGCTCCAACCCTAGCGATGTCGCTCCCACTAATAGTTTGGGATTTCTCGGGCACTAGCACGGTCGGGCATTGCCCTAGCATGGCCGTGCTAATAGTGTAACGACCCAAATTCGCTAATAAGGCTTAAGGGCCTTGATTAGTGTGCCAGGAGGGCAGGTTGGGATTTATGTGTGATTTTATGAATTAAATGCATGATTATGATTTAAAGCATGTTATTTGGCTATTTGTTTAACTGAGATGCATGGCTATGTTTACTACTATGCATGTAGGCCCGGATCGTGTTAGAAGGGCATAATTGTAATTTTGGCCATGTTGGGCATAACTGTATTGATATGTGATAATTGTATTATGTGAATTGTACCACGTGGGTGTGGTTGTTTTATTGTGATGCACGTGCCGAGACGGTCCTAGAGAGCTAGTTAACTCAAGAGTCACAACGGGATTTCTATACCCGGCTCGGGAGGAGCCTAGGGGTACCTCGGGATTTTATGGTTAAGTTGAGGTTTAGTGGGTAATGGTTATTGGAGATTTAGTAACCTGGGTAACCATTAGTTACTGCTGAGAGTAACAAGTTTTAGAAAGAAAATGGTAGAAATGAAATAGAAATGAAAGGACTTAAGTGCCCTTGAGGTTTAAGTAGGAAAGGATAGGCAAGGAGGGGAAAAATGGTCATTTGGTTGGGAAATAGATAAATGGCAGCTGGGATTTGGGGGTATACGGTTTGGGGCATTTATGCCACTTGAGGCTTGATAGAAATTGAAGAGAAGAAAGAGAAGGAGAAAGAAGGTTAGGGCAAGAAGAAGAAGAGAAGGAGAAGTGGGAGTCTAGGAGGAGATCAAGGACTTTCTGTGGGTTCTCCATTTGAGGTAAGGTTTTTAGACTCATCTAAGTTTTGATTTCTGTTTTGATTGGTAAAATCTAGAGCTTAAGTTGTTTTTGTTGAGTTTTGAGTTAGTTGTTTGAGTTTTGGTTTGGGTGGCTGAAAATAGGAATCAAGGGGTGGATTCTTGGGTGTGTTGATGTTTTGATCTTGTATCTAGTGCCTATAGGTTGTTAAGTTGTTCATATGAAGCTTGGAATTGAGTTTTGGGGTTTAGATATTGGTCTAGGGTGATTTGGAGAGGTTGAAGCTCGGGAAAACGCGAAGGAAAAGACCCAGAATTCTGGGTCTGCGAGGGCGTGCCGCGGCGGGGAGCCTCTGGTTTCTGGGTGCCGCGACACAAGGCAAATTTCAGGATGGCATTTTTAGGCAATTTTAGGCCTTTGCTCCGGGGGTTCGGGGGATGTCTCCGGGGTGTTGTTTTAAGGTTTTAGAGGTCCCGAGAGTGCGGGATTGATCCCGGGAAGTGGTTTTGGGTTGATTAGTATTAAGGGATGTTTCTTGTGTGTTGTGACTAGGTTGTTGGTGAGGCTCGTGCTTGAGGACCGTTCTCGCGGCTTTAGTGCATCAGGAGGCTCGGAATTCAGGTAAGAAAACTATAACACCCGTTGGATAGGGCGTGGGCCCATAGTATGATTGCGGGGCGCGGCCCTATATTGCATCACATGTTAAGGTGCAGACTTAAATGAATTAATATTTGATTGCATGTTGTTGTGTTATATTATATGTGTGATTATAATGAAATGAACGGCAAGGGCCGAGTACGGCGTAGGCCGGGGCGGCCGTGGGCCGAAAGTAACACCTAGCACATGGGATGTTATAGTCAGGGCGGGGCCCGGTGGATACATGTGTTATGCTATATTCAGGGTGGGACCCAAGGGATACATGAGTTATCCTCGCGGTGAGAACCGATACCCCAGGGCTTTGGTAAGGTCTCTGGGGCGGCATGGCCGTGTTTGCTTAGTCTAATGGTTGACTTGTTTATTTGAGGATTATCTGTTATGATAAACTGTATACATTGCATATGTTATGTTCTGCATGAGTTTTCTTGCTGGGCTTCGGCTCACGGGTGCTCTGTGTTGCAGGTAGGGCAATGTCTGAGTCAACCAACCAGGAGTACGGAGAGCGTGAAGCGACGCGTACATGTTTGGCCTGCCCGACTGCTTTGGTTGGGGGTTTATTTGAAAAATGGCTGTAATAATCTATGATTTTTATGATTTATCAACTGTGAACTCATTTTTAAGATGTAAATAGTTTTCAAACCTTATTTTGGGATCCCAATGTTTAATATTAGGAGTTTTATTGAAACAACGCATTTTTCTAAGATTACAGCCTTAACTTTTAATTAGTCACACTTTCGTTTCAAAACCTCGGTTAGCGAGATCTTTGCACACTGTTTTGTCTTAAAACTCACTAAGTAACGGCTCTAAGGAAGTAGGGCGTTACAACTTGGTATCAGAGCGAGCCAAGGTTTATTGGTTCTGGAGATCGACCGAACATGTACGCTCGCTGTCAGTGACAAGCTCGACTCAGGGTTGGTTGGTATGATTGATTGATATGCTGAACATATGTTTGAATGCCCTGTTTGCCTGTTTACTTATATGGAGCATGATAGATGAAATAACATATGCATGAGATACTGATAGGGCCTGGCCCTTGACTATTGCATGTTGAGATTAATGCATGCTGAATGACATTATGATGTATATGGATGAATATTGGCATATTGGTTTGCGTTTTGTGTATATGCGATTAATTTTCTGGATGAAATTCATATGTTATATCTGTATATTGGCTTGTATGAAGCATGATGAGTATGGATATACTTAGTGATGATTGAATCTGGTAGCTAAATGTATATCATTGTGGATTTGACCTAGTATATGCTTGTGTGTGCATTATACCTGTAGATGTTCGGATCTAGTTGTGGATTGGTTCAGGGTATGAACCTCTGAGTTCAGGAGTTTGGTCGGTTTTGACGGATGAACTCGTGTTGATTGTTCCTAGAAGGGTTTTGTGGACCGGATATTGTGTTGAAAGGGGACTCTAGTTATAAGTTGGAGTTGAGATCTCCAGTTATCCCTGAAGGCAGCAGCAGTGAGTCACTAGTGTGTGAGTAGGCTGTGGAGTTTGTTAGTTGAGATGGGATAGAAGAACAGCGGATTTCTCCGGGGAAAGAGCTGATTTATAAGCTTTAACAGTAAAGGTGACCAGTGTTGGTTTACTGTGAGGTATGGACAAATAAAAGTATTATATGAGAGGTTTAAGGGGGTGTTATCCTCGGGTTTTGAGGAGAGCTCGAGTTGGCAAGGGACTTATCAATAGACGAGCAGAGTTAATTCCACCCTTGGTTAAGAGGATGAGAGATCCTGATTAGAGGGTTGTGTTAAATGTTGAGGCAGAGAGTTGCCTGGAAGTGACACTCGGGCTGAGGTACTAGCTTATTGGGTTGGAAAGAACCTAGTTGATGAATGGTTAGAAGTGATTTTAAAGACATGATTAGAACCATGGAGACTGGTGGGCTTATAAGTTGGGTTCGGACCATTAGGGTAACAACAGCGTAATTCAATGGGTTTGGTAAAGCGAGTAGTCCATTTCAGGAAGTTATACTGATGGATGTATCTGGAATTGGTGGCGACCCATTTAAGGATATGAGAGCTGGTTTAGTCTAAGGTATTTGGGCCGCTTCGATGTAAGGAATTATCGTCTGCATGTGGATGGCGGAGAGGGCCATGTGGTTCGAGGAACTGATGGTTGATGTCTGGAGCATGAGTGCTAGAGTCGCTATGGCAGTGCTTCTTTGGATGGAATTAGTAAAGTTAGATTCGTGATAATCGAGTTAAAGGAACCCCGGATTGTTCTATGGCTTCTGGTTTGCCAGAAAGGGGGAAAAGTCTGATTGATAAGATGGTGCTTGTGTTGATAGAACGCAGCGAGGTCGGATTCTCAATTTTGAGGTAGAAGGACCCCAGACAGTGCTTGGGCACCTAATTTTAGTTTGGAAAGAAACCTGAGTGAGAAGCTAGTTATCAAGATGGCGATAGGAACCAGGGAGGTTATTGGTATGCGTGAGGGAGAGGATGCCACCTGAGAGGAGGTCAGGCGAAGGCATGACGCTTACATGGAATGACTCGGTATGATAGAATGGAATTCCCGTGGTGAGGGAACGGAGAACTTGAATGCCTCGCTACATTCGTAGTTCGAGGCCGATTCCTCGAGGATGAGTATTTAACAGAATGGTTTATGCTTTGGACATATAACAAACTGGAAGGACTCGGTGTTGTGAATGCTCCGAGAGGGTGATGGACATAGAGAGGTTGCCTCAATGGTGCCATTTGAGAGGCTAAGGACAGTAATGCTTATTGAGAAGGAATTAGAAGCTCTGGCAGATGGATTGTTGTGGATATCATCTGGAGTACGTGAAGGAGACAGAGCTGACCAGTGGGAAAGCTATATGGTTATGCACAGAAAGATTTAGGTAATACTTCAAGGTCAGACTACAGATAGGATTGGTTTAAGGAATGTTGTAAAAGACGGTTTTGGCCGACAGAAAGCCTATTGAAACAATCGAAGGAATTTGAGCCTGGTGTAGCCACTGTGTTACACTATGGGGATTGTTAGCATCGTCGGGGTAGGACGAAAAGTACGATGTTGGATACAAGGCAGGACGATGTCCCCAAGAGTTAATCTATGACCTGTTAATTTCCAGTTGGAAACCAAGGAAAGAGACATTTCAGGAATTTTGTTTTGAACTGAGTAAAGTGCGAGGAGTTGGTAACAAAGATTCTAGATTTGGTTCAAGCTACGGCAGCACAGGTAAGTTCTTTAAGTAGAGGATACAAGAATGGTTCAGGCAAGTTCCCTTCAAGTTCACGAGCAGTTCATGTGGATTACTCCCAGACGGAAATGGTGAGCAAGTGACTATGCGAAAGACGTTTGTACCCATAAGGCAGAGTCTCAGGTAAGGTTCTACGGATTGTTAGTTTGAGCGTCGTCAGGAATACTCAGATTAGAGCTACAAGGAGAAAGGACAGGTACGATAAGATTTGATCTGAAGCCACAAAGAAGCTAATGAAGAACGTCTGAAGAATGGAAAGCATAACAAGACTGGTAAGCGTGTCATCCATTGCACAAGCACCTCCGGAGACGACTACATCAGAGATGAGGAGAACAGTAAAACTTGAGGTTAGACGGACTGAGTGGTGTCACATCAGAAAGAAATTCAGAGGACAAGGTAAGATTTGACTGGTTACGGACAATGATGGAATTTGCGTGCGTGTTAAGGTTAAGTAAAGAGTGATTGCATAAAGGACCTGATCTATGGTAAGGATATGGAATTATTGGAGTGCAGCACGAGTTGGGCACACCCAGGAATATATTGGCGCGAGAGTGGATTGAACCTTGCGGGAGACGAAAGAATGAATGTGGTTGATAACCTTGGAACGTTAAGTTGACCGTTATGCATATCATAAAGTGCTTGAGTACTGGGTATTAGTAAGAAGATAGCGCTGAGACACAGAGGTGGTGAAAAGTAACGGACAGATGATCAGTGTTTGAAATCCTCGATTGAGCGAGGGGAGCTATAATTGGAGGCGAAACTCCTAGCTGGGAGGTGTGTATCAGTCAAGGAATAACGCTATAGGCTGTAATGGAGTGGACAAGGCGACGACTGAGATCGGCATGATGTTAGTAGGTAATGGTTAGCTGGTGGGTGTCACTGAGCTATGGAATTCAAAGTGTTGGCTTGAGTTGAAACAGGGAAGGACCCTGTCATGGTGGTACAAGTAAGATACCAGGATCGAGTGAGGGATCCAGTTAGGATTTGGTTTTGAATGAGGGTTCTGAATGGACATCATTCCACCTCCTAGGGTACGTCGTACCAGGAGGGTCGAGCGGATGACAGAATCTAGTGTTTTCCTTTGGACCCTGAGGGGTTAGGTGATGTGGTGGTGTATCGTAGGAATAGACCACAATAGACCTTAAGTGAGGCATTTGGACATGAAAAGTTTTAACTCGGCTACTTGAGTTAATGTTGTTGGGGCAAGTGAACTGGTTTCGTGATAGAACGTCGATGACATTGAATTGAGGCCCTATGATATTTTAAATTGTTGGAATGGATTTAAAGAACGAAAAGAACAGAGTGGGAACCTGGAATTATCAGTTGATTGCAAGTGGAATGGTTGTCTGAAAGTTTATCAAAGATCTTAAAGAATTAAGCGCTGAGTAGGCGAAGACTTGAGGTATTAAGGGAAGTGTAATCCCTGGGAAGTAAGTCGTGATGGCAGTTGCTGGTGTCTTGTTGATGTAACGCGACATAGGGCATGATAAGAGGTGAAGGATAGTGAATACTACAGTTTGGCTTTAGTTCAGAGAGAAAGAAAAGTAGGTCGTTGAAACTTCTTAAGGCAGGAGTGTCTGCCTATTTGAAAGAATAAAGAGCTGGTAAATTGATAAGTTTGGAGGAAATAAAGTTCCGGGAAGAAAGAGTTGCATCTCTGCGTAATAACAGACGAGGATCTGTAAGGTGTTCAGAGAAAGAAGGGAGAGTTCGGACTCTTGATTCAACATAAAATTTCGAAGTTGTACTAAGTGTTAGGCCAGCGGGGCCTACAAGCTGATCCCACCCAGTAGAGGTGATGACGTTTGAGTATCTATGGAATCAGGAATAAGACAATGAATTGGTCATTGTAATCTAGGCAGACCCTGGGCTTCGGCAGGGTTGCGGTGTTAAAGGGGGGCTATCGAGAGTATGGCTATTAGACGAGATCTTGCGAGCCAAGATTGTTCTCCTGAAAGAGCTTTGGTGGGAACTAAGGTAAGGCGATGGACCTTGGAGATTATGGTCAGGTTGCGGGTTGCTGACTGATGTGTTTGGGTAAATTTCGAGGACGAAATTTTTATGAGGAGAGGATAGTTGTAACGACCCAAATTCGCTAATAAGGCTTAAGGGCCTTGATTAGTGTGCCAGGAGGGCAGGTTGGGATTTATGTGTGATTTTATGAATTAAATGCATGATTATGATTTAAAGCATGTTATTTGGCTATTTGTTTAACTGAGATGCAAGGCTATGTTTACTAGTATGCATGTAGGCCCAGATCGTGTTAGAAGGGCATAATTGTAATTTTGGCCATGTTGGGCATAACTGTATTGATATGTGATAATTGTATTCTGTGAATTGTACCACGTGGGTGTGGTTGTTTTATTGTGATGCACATGCCAAGACGGTCCTAGAGAGCTAGTTAACTCAAGAGTCACAACGGGATTTCTATACCCGGCTCGGGAGGAGCCTAGGGGTACCTCGGGATTTTATGGTTAAGTTGAGGTTTAGCGGGTAATGGTTATTGGAGATTTAGTAACCTAGGTAACCATTAGTTACTGCTGAGAGTAACAAGTTTTAGAAAGAAAATGGTAGAAATGAAATAGAAATGAAAGGACTTAAGTGCCCTTGAGGTTTAAGTAGGAAAGGATAGGCAAGGAGGGGAAAAATGGTCATTTGGTTGGGAAATAGATAAATGGCAGCTGGGATTTGGGGGTATACGGTTTGGGGCATTTATGCCACTTGAGGCTTGATAGAAATTGAAGAGAAGAAAGAGAAGGAGAAAGAAGGTTAGGGCAAGAAGAAGAAGAGAAGGAGAAGTGGGAGTCTAGGAGGAGATCAAGGACTTTCTGTGGGTTCTCCATTTGAGGTAAGGTTTTTAGACTCATCTAAGTTTTGATTTCTGTTTTGATTGGTAAAATCTAGAGCTTAAGTTGTTTTTGTTGAGTTTTGAGTTAGTTGTTTGAGTTTTGGTTTGGGTGGCTGAAAATAGGAATCAAGGGGTGGATTCTTGGGTGTGTTGATGTTTTGATCTTGTATCTAGTGCCTATAGGTTGTTAAGTTGTTCATATGAAGATTGGAATTGAGTTTTGGGGTTTAGATATTGGTCTAGGGTGATTTGGAGAGGTTGAAGCTCGGGAAAACGCGAAGGAAAAGACCCAGAATTCTGGGTCTGCGAGGGCGTGCCGCGGCACGGGTTTTGCTTGCCGCGGCGGGGAGCCTCTGGCTTCTGGGTGCCGCGGCACAAGGTAAATTTCATGATGGCATTTTTAGGCAATTTTAGGCCTTTGCTCCGGGGGTTCGGGGGATGTCTCCGGGGTGTTGTTTTAAGGTTTTAGAGGTCCCGAGAGTGCGGGATTGGTCCCGGGAAGTGGTTTTGGGTTGATTAGTATTGAGGGATGTTTCTTGTGTGTTGTGACTAGGTTGTTGGTGAGGCTCGTGCTTGAGGACCGTGCTCGCGGCTTTAGTGCATCAGGAGGCTCGGAATTCAGGTAAGAAAACTATAACACCCGTAGGATAGGGCGTGGGCCCATAGTATGATTGCGGGGCGCGGCCCTATATTGCATCACATGTTAAGGTGCAGACTTAAATGAATTAATATTTGATTGCATGTTGTTGTGTTATATTATATGTGTGATTATAATGAAATGAACGGCAAGGGCCGAGTACGGCGTAGGCCATGGCGGCCGTGGGCCGAAAGTAACACCTAGCACATGGGATGCTATAGTCAGGGCGGGGCCCGGTGGATACATGTGTTATGCTATATTCAGGGTGGGACCCAAGGGATACATGAGTTATCCTCGCGGTGAGAACCGATACCCAAGGGCTTTGGTAAGGTCTCTGGGGCGGCATGGCCGTGTTTGCTTAGTCTAATGGTTGACTTGTTTATTTGAGGATTATCTATTATGATAAACTGTATACATTGCATATGTTATGTTCTGCATGAGTTTTCTTGCTGGGCTTCGGCTCACGGGTGCTCTGTGTTGCAGGTAGGGCAATGTCTGAGTCAACCAACCATGAGTACGGAGAGCGTGAAGCGACGCGTACATGTTTGGCCTGCCCGACTGCTTTGGTTGGGGGTTTATTTGAAAAATGGCTGTAATAATCTATGATTTTTATGATTTATCAACTGTGAACTCATTTTTAAGATGTAAATAGTTTTCAAACCTTATTTTGGGATCCCAATGTTTAATATTAGGAGTTTTATTGAAACAACGCATTTTTCTAAGATTACAGCCTTAACTTTTAATTAGTCACACTTTCGTTTCAAAACCTCGGTTAGCGAGATCTTTGCACACTGTTTTGTCTTAAAACTCACTAAGTAACGGCTCTAAGGAAGTAGGGCGTTACAAATAGCCTAAAAACCCCCAAATTCAAATGAAACCCCTGGGATTCTGGGACACTAGCGCGGTCGAGCTAGGTCCTTAGCAACCCCAATCGCACACATATATTCAAAGTCTTTTTTTCCAAATAAATTTTGTGATTTCCCCTGCAAACTCAGATCCAAAAATTTGACCAAAACATATTTCTAGTAGAATTTTGACCATATTTTGCCTTCATCAAAGTACCCATAACTTAAACAAAAACACATCAAAATCAAAATTTGCAACTTTTTAGTTTTGAGATAAAAGCTTACAACAAATCCGAGAATTGAAGCCAATTTTTGGGTTTCAAATTCGATCCCAATCTTTAGAATATCTAGAATTTACATTCCCACCATCAACAACAACACAGAAACTTCCTAGAAGCATTAAATTTCAGAATTTACATTAACCCCAAAAGTTCATCAACACCACTAAAGAAAATCAAGAGAAGCTAGAGCTAGATGCTCACCTTGTTGTGATTTCAAATTCCATATGGGAGATGGACTCCTAGCAGCTACCAACTCCTACTAAAGATTGAGACTCCTCCAAGCCTCGCTTACTTAGAAATCCATGTGTGCATGTTTAATAAATTGGGAAGAACTAGAAGAACAAAGAAGAGGCTCACATGAAAGGAAGGGTTGCAGCCCACTCTTTCTAATTTCTTGGTCAAATTACCATTATACCCCTTCTCAATCAAATGTTCATTAACAATTTCCAAGGGCATTTTAGTCATTTGCTTAAATTCTCACTAAACCACAAACTTCAGCACTACTCTCCAATTTAATCAACTATTCCATTAAACATAATAATTTTACATATTAATTTCATTTTACCAATTATCCTAATTTATAGTAATACACAAAATATCCCTAGGCTCGACCCTAGTCAAGCATTTATCCTTGTTGAGACTTTTCTACTAAAACTTCTCGAAACGACCCACTCATGCCGAATATCACATATATTGACATAATAATGTGGTCCCAAGCACATAACACAAAAAAATTACGAATATACCCTCAACGGATCAAAATTACAAAAATGCCCATTTTTAACAAAACTCGGTCTTCAAACACATTTAATACACATAATCATGCATACTCAATAATATAATAATGTAAATCACTTAATTCACACATAATTACACCCATGTACCCTCCCGACAAACTAACCAAAACACTCAACTCTATTAGAAGTTTCGAGATACTCCCGTCCTTGAAGTGTCCTCGGGTGAGTCACTCCCCGAAGGTGGAGCAGGAGTCTTCGAGGTTCCTGAAATCCCTGGGGTTACTGAGATTCCTGAGACCGCTGAGGTCCTCGTGGTCGAGGATGTTCCTCGCCTACTGGTGTACTCGGAATGTTATGAAGGGGCACTTCTCGAGCGATACAAAGCCATGGTGGAGCACATTGATGTTCACATGGAAAAGGGAAAAAATTCCCTTCATGCCATATCTGAATACCTCCGTCAGCTTAAGCCACCAAGGGAAAGGCCTTTGGAGGCCTCGACAGGTCTACCTCAACTGGAGAGCCATTTCATCGAGAAGCTCGGTGAAGTTATTGCTCCACTAGCCGCGGAGCTTCTCGTAGAGTTTAGCTCCATGAAGTGTGAGCTGACCGCTCACATATTAGCCTAGTTAGGTGATGACAACGAGGCCTCCCTCCTTTCCACATGCCCCTACACCACAATTATGGTAAGTTCTTTCTTCATAGCCTGAGTGTTTCTCTATTATTATTTTTTTTGTAATTTTTACACTAGCTGACTTGTTTTTGTTCCTTCTCATAGGCTCTAGTGGCCCAAAGGCTCGGAGACATCATTATGGAGAAATATTTTGAGCTCTAGCAGGCCAAGGACAAGTTGGCAACTCTTAAGGCGTAGGCGAGGGTGCTAGTGGAGGAGCTGACCCAGCTGAGGGAAGCTTTGCATGAGGAGAATGTACGTTCTCGAGCATTCGAGGAAACAAAAATTACAGTGGCCGATGAGGCCAAGGGGGCAAGGAGGAGACTTTCAAGGCCCAGGAAGAAGCCTCCAAGGCCTAGGGGGAAGCTTCTCGAGTGTTGGAGGAAGCCGCCAGAGCCCGCGGGGAGGCTTCTCGGGTAGCTGAGCAGGCACGAGTCGCAGAGGAGAGCGCCAAGTTGGCTGAGGGTGAGGCCTCGAAGGCTGAAGACGCAACTTCTCGGGTGACGAAGGAGGTGAACTTTCTCAAGAAGGAGATGGACAACATTGCTGAGAATGCTTTTTACATAACATGGTTTCATAATCGGGACATCGTCTTACTTTTACTAGAAAAGTTGATGTCATTGAGGGCTTTTGAAGGAGCGCCTCCGGCTGGCAGAGGTGGAGGCCGCCCCTGCTACTGCTGCTAACTCTGCTGGCTGGGTGCCTGAGGCTAATCCCATCATAGACCTTATCGAGGAGGTTCCATCAGGGGGGGGGGGGGGAATAGGTCATATATACTTTTTCTATAGTACACTATTTTCTGCATTTTTGTATTGTAGGCCTGCAAGCCACACTTTTCTGGGGTACAAAAAATATTAATTCTCTAGCCCCCGAGTAATATTGTAAATATTTACTCTCACAATGGCTTTTATGCTCTACTTCACTTGCCTTCTCCACCTTTTACTCTTTACACATTACATACAATGTTTATTAATAATGCAAATCGAACTTAAAAATTTACAAGGTCTTATTAATTTCATTACGTAATGTAATATCACGAAAACATCAACTTAATTGATCATGTTTTCATCCAAAGTGTACGCATCTCAAGACTTGTGTGTCAAAGTTTAGGAAACTCGTACCTTGTATGCCCAAGTTTAGGAAACTTGGGCCTTGTAAGCCCAAGTGTAGGCAACTCGGGAGTTGTGAGCACTTCCCATTTTCTATCTTTGGGAACTTAGTGCTACTTCTCGGGCACTGCTCCGGCTCTGTTCTTGTTGGATGACCTGTCCACATATAACCTTCATGTCCTAATGGAGTCAACCAGCGCTTGTCCCTTTATGGAAATCCTCGAGTGGTAAGTTATGTTGAACTGGCTAAGCTCGACTGCCCATTTGAGGAGTCTCCTCGAGGACTTGCGCTTCTGGCGGACTTGGATGAGAGGTTGGTTGGTGAGCACTATGATGTGATGTGTTTAGAAATAAAACCTAAGCTTCCTATAAGCTATCATCAAATAAAAAGTGAGCTTCTCCATGAGGGGATATCTAGACTCCACTCCAATGAGTCTCTTACTGACATAATAGACTGATGTTGGGAGTGGCCCTACTCGTGTACTAGTGCTACACTAATGGCATGCTCGGCGATGGCCATGTAGAGGAGCAAGGGTTCTCCATCTACTGGCTTTGATTGTATCTGAGGATTCCCCATGTGTGCCTTGAGCTGTTGGAAGGCCTATTGACACTCCTCCATCCACTAGAATCTTTGACCTCCTCGAATGGTGTTGAAGAAAAGCATGCACTTGTCAGTCGCCTTTGATACAAAATGCCTCAAATACGCTATTCGACAAGTCAAACTTTGCATATCCTTGTGCTTCTCGGGGGACATCATCTCAATCAGGGCTTTGATCTTCTTGGTATTTTCTTCTATTCCTCGGGCACTCACAAAAAACTCAAGCAACTTCCCAGAGGCTACTTCATCTGAAACTTGCAAATGACTAAGAAAGCTTCCTCCAAGTCATTCACACGCTTCGAGGATGTTTTAGATTTGACCAGTATGTCATCCACATACACATCCATGTACCAAGTTGGTTCTTGAAAATTTTGTCACTAACCTCTAATAAGTGGCCCCTGCATTCTTCAAGCCAAAGGGCATCACCATGTAGCAATAGATGCCCTTCTCTGATTGGAAGCTGGTGTATTCTTGATCTACGACATTCATGGAGATATGATTGTACCCCGAGTAGGCATCCATGAATGTCAAAAGCTCATACCCGGATGTAACATCTACCATCTGGTCAATCCTCGACAAGGGGAAGTAGTCCTTGGTGCAGGTCTTTTTGAGGTCAGTGAAATTGATATTGGTCATCCAGGTTCGATTAGGCATCGGGACTAGCACCAGATTTTCCAACCATTTGGGGTATTGGGCCTTCTGTATGAACTTGTTTTTGAGAAGTTTGTCGAACTCTTCTTTTAGGGCCTCCGCCCTTATTGGGTCAAGTATTCTTCTTTTTTGTTTCACGGGGGCAATAATGTGGTTTACATTCAAAGCATCGCAAATAATGTAGGGGTTGACACCCTTCATGTCTGCATTGGACCAGGCGAAGATGTAACGTCCAACTAATCCAGGAATGTTACATTGTGTGTGTTTAAATAGTGCTTAACTCACTAAGTGAGTCATTTAGACTTAAAAAGTGTAATTAAGAGTAACTCAAGGATTAGGTATTACAAATTTTTGTCAAACAGTAATCATTTCATTAAAGAGGTTTAAGTCTGTACATGGGATACCAAATAGAGTTTATAAACGGATACAGATACAAAATAAATACACAGGGTCGACCTAGGCGGCAAAATCAGGGTTTAACCCTAGTTCCAACAAGTAATCTTGGTTGTGGCGGTCGAGCAGGCCGCATATGTACACTCTACCCTCGAAGGTCTCCAACTAATGGATGGTCCAGCTTCTCTTTCCGCTTACCTAAACCACGTAGCACCTGTGAGCCAAGGCTTAACAAGAAAACATAGATATACTTATAAACACGTATTCAATAGATTATAGATCATAAATAGCATGCTTAGCAATTATAACTACCACTCAGGCATGCACCCAATCCATTTAAGTGGCCATAGATCCACATAGATGCCCATCGCAATATTCCTTATGAAATGGATATAGAGCCAGCCAAACGTGAACCACTCCCTTTATTCCAAGCGACTATAGAGTCATCCAAGTCTATATCACGCTTTCGGGTTGGCCCAGCCATAATAGCCTACGTTCCACACTTGATTATCGGCCATGACTTATAAACCAAGCTATTAAACGAGATACAAATATATAAGCATTTGTCACTTAATACGTATATGCACAGTGCAATTCAATCATGTTTAGTTAAACATCTCAGGCATGGTTATAACCAAATACATCAACCAGGGCTCAAGCCCTAATCTCAGTCCAAGAGCAATTTTCTTACCTCAAGTCCTGAGCACGCAAGTATAATGACCCTGATTGCGATCCTTTCCTCTCGAGCCTAACGGTACACCCTAGTCACAACCAAAATGAGGAATATTCATTCGAAATCAAACCAATAGAGGTGTCTAGAACAAATCCTAGCCTCCAAGACCCTGAATTTTACTAAAGCGGATAGTAGAACAATTCCCGGGCCCTTAGATTTGGGTTCCCATTACCCGAAACCTCATTATTAGACTTTTCCCAATTAGCGGCGCGACGACCACAACTATGGGCTGTGACACCTAAGTAGGCAGAGAGCCCACCAATTTCTTCCCCTAAATTTGCACCGCACCGCAGCCCATTAAGGGTCATGGCGCCAAGGCGGTCTGAGGCGACCTCCAGCCTCGAAGATGTTCAAGTGGGTTGTGATGCTCATACTAAGCGTCGCGGCGCTACATTGCCAACCAAGAAAACTAGCGATTTTCAGAAATTGCAAGTTTCACAAAACCACTACAAAGCACAGTTTTAACCAGAATTGACCATAGAATTGGTCCAGGCAACACGTATACCTACTAAACAACCTTCAAAACCAAGTAAACAACACCAAAACCCAATAACATAGAATTTCTTCAGGAACACTCAAACAAACAAAAATTAAGGACTTTAAGGTTTGAATTTACCTATGAGAATTCAAATCCTTACTGGTTCCCCAAGCTTCACAGCCCTTAATCTTTCCCCACAACTTAATTTCCCCAACTCAATCCACCTCTTAATTAGAATTCAATGCTTTTCTTGAAACCAAAGCACAAGTGAGAGAGAGAGTATAATATAAGAGAAGAGAAAGAGAGAGAGAGAGAGAGTGTAAGTGGTTTTGAGTTAATCAACTCAACTTGGGCCTATTAACCAAATGGTGCAAAAGACCTAAATGCCCCTACTCCATAACTTACTTCTTAAAGCCCCTCAAGGGCAAAAGGGTCATTAGACACTCTAATCACACTAAACTTCAAATTTCACTTACAATTCTCAATTAATTCAACCAATCACGAAATACCCTTATTTTCTCCCAACTATGACTCATACTCCAATGACTCCCAGTAACTCACCAAATTACCAAAATACCCCTTAGCTCATCCCGAGCTGGGTATTAATTCCCGTTGTGACTTTATCGCTTTTTTCTCAAAAGGACCGATTCTTGCCGAATATTTTTAATATATCCACATAATAATGTGGTCTCAATCACATAATCACGTAGATATTCAATAATCATATAATATCACATAATATTCAAGTAATGCCCTTTCGACACCCTAATCAAGCCACTAAGCTTTATTATGAACTTTGGGACGTTACACTAATGTCTTGGTTCTCGTAGAGAAAGCTTATCGTGGCTTCTCAAACTTCCTCCTTAAGGTTCCTCCCAACCATTGCTTTCTTTTTAGGTTGACTTCATTGAGGAAAGTTTCTTTGATCACCTCTAAGGGCTTAATCGCATATCATCTCCAACCCTGGGGTCCAACTCATTGCACTCCAGCTCCTTGAGAACAGCCTGGACTTACATCTCCACTATATTAGGCTGCTTAGGAGTTGCTTCAACAATCACCATTACCAGGTGCTTGAGGGACACGTTGTAGCAGTGGTGGGCCTCTTTCTAGTCCCTGCTAATTGTACCTATCCCAGAGTCTGTGAGGAACTTCATGCACGGGTGTCTAATGGAGGTTGTGGCCCCAAACTCTGCCACCACAAAAGTGTAGTATTTGAAGGCCTATCTTGGCACATCTCCAAGTGTCACCGACAACTTGATCATCCCCATTGGGATTAAGCCTTCACCCGAGAAGCCATATAGGGTCGAAGTGCATGGGTCGAGTCACTCTTTGTCATCCCGATCTTCTCAAAGGCTTGTTTGAATAGGATGTTCACTAAACTCCCACTGTCCACCAAGATCTGTGCATCCATCTTATTGGAAATCTAGATCCCAATTACCAACAGAAGATGGATGATAAAATGCACTCTCTGAGCATCTTCCTCGATGAAGGTAATCACTTGGTTCACCATTCGAGGCATCGATGGCGAGAGCTAGACCAGCGTGCAAACTTCATCATCAGGATTGAGGGCTTGCACTATAACACCCCGCATTTTGGGCACATGATAATAGCAATTCGGATTGGGATTTTATTCCCATAATATTTATCATTTTAATTTGAAAATTAAGGTCAAATTAAGATGTGGCATTTTACGAATTTAATTGACTTTTGGTCAAATTAAATTTTCGATCCCGGATTGAAACAAAAACCTTACACAGGTAAAATCTCCGATAATAAATAATTATGGCGAAAACATTTATTTTGGGCATAGGAATATTAAGAATTCTATGAGAGAATTTTAAATAAAATTCTTAGGGAAGAATCCTAATATGTATTTTGAGAGAAAATGCTTATTCGGCCTTATTGGGTAAATAAAAATTAAAATGGTTTCCGCAAATGCTATAAGAGGACTTTGATGACATTTTGGGTGGCTATATTTAAATTTTTATCATGTTTTAATGGCCTTTATGTTTATACAACTCTTGGGCCTTATTTTTGGACTCAACCACCCCTTAAGTGGAATTTTAGACATATTTCAAAAGGCACTCATGACAAAATCCGAGAATGCACTATAGTTTAAAGTTAATTATTTAAATCAAAGTTGGAAAATTAAGGGATCATTAGTAGTAGCTGAGTGTATTAGGTTAGTGGCATGATATAGTCAACTCTCTCAATAGTGTCTTCTGACACTTGTTGAGAATGAAGGCAACCACACGCCAAAAATCACATCACCCTCTCTTCCTTTCCCTCTTGGCCGAGTACCCCATATATTCCACCCCTCTTATTTGTTTCATATCAAATCTGAAAGTTTCATAGCCTCTCCCTCCTCTTTATCCCTCTGAATTTCATTGCTCTCTCTCTCTCTCTCTTGTTCTTCCAAAAACTCCATGAAAGCATGACTAAAAGCTGGGAAAAAAAGGCAAAGTTCAAGGTTAGTTTCTCCATTTATTCTTGTTCTTCTCTTTACCGAAGCCTTGGGCTTCATTGTGCATTGTGATCTCTAATTTTTAACCATTCGTTACCATAGTTTTAAAGTCTAGAAGTTCAAGGCAGCCACAAGTCTCTCAAGCTCACTTAGAAGCTTGCATGGAACCTTGATCATCAACGATGTAATCCTCTAGTTTCGAAATGTCCATTTCTTCTCTTTTGTCCTTATTTTCCTTTAGTTATGATCTAACTTGGTGATATTTTGGGAGAATTTTTAAGGTATTAAAGGATAGTGGTGAGTCCCAAAACCTAGGAGAAGCACACACAACCAATACCTAGAGCAAATAAGGTAAAACTCTAGTGAACTTTGGTTTATGTTTTGTACAAGCTTAGGAAAGTTGTTTTGTATGAGTATGCCATGTGTTATGTTCTTCTTTTGGCCTGTAATATTGTATTTATGATATATAGTTTGTGCATGCATGGTGGTATGGTTTGTTGTTAGCATGGAATCCAAAGTTCCACTAAGTTGTATGATCTTATGCTTACTACCAAAGTTTTCAACATGACTATCAAAGGATCAAGCACTATCATAGCGACTTATTTAAATCTATTTTATAGTAATAGTACATAATTTTAGGCTTTTGAAATGCTCAAAAATATTTTGTATGCTAGGAGTTATGCATGTTTTGTCAAACTTTCACAAATCTGGAAAAATGTTGGCAAACGAGATTCACGAATTTTTGGAAGTGTGTTGAGTGGGTAAATCAAAGTATTTTCAAATTAAATTTTTTGGAAATATTTATGGTATATTGAATTTTAAATCTGAAAAGTTTCATAGAAATATGATTAATATATTGGGTGTTATAAAATGTTAAAGCTAACAAGAAATCTGGAAAAACGTCTTTGCTCAGTTTGGCCCTTGCACTTTGGAAAAATGGTTGAGTGGACAAAATTAAATAATTTGGACTAATCTTCAAACTAAATACTCTCTGTATATTGTTAATAAAACTGGCAAGGTTTCATTAAAAGATATTAAAAATGCTAGGAATTATATCCTTCTAAAGTTAAAAGAAAATATAAGATTTTGAAACAAAACCTTCTAGGCAGAAAACTTAGTGAATGTTTTTCACCAAGCAAAAATTATCTTTTTGGCCTAATTTTTATCAAGGAAATTTTTAGCATAACCTAATTTGGACCTAAGAAAAATCAGATCAAAATACCAAGCCGACTATATTCACTATGTCTCCTAAGTTTAGGATAAATCCGGATTTCAAAACAAAATAGTTTCTGTTATCCAGATTTCCGGATAGCGTTTAGATGGGTAGCCTCGGGGAAGTAGAATTATCAAAGTCTTTCACGAAGGGTGACCAGGGCTCGCGGATGGACAGAAAGGCTTCGCCTCTCCCGTTTAGTGTCTAGCACACTCTTTCAAGCAACCGCGACCCGGAAGCTCGTCAATTCTCCCGGACTCCCGAAGGGATATCCTTCGGGGAAGGTCCTTCCAGGAGAAACTCTTCAGGTTACCTTCGCGGATACAGTTCCGTGCCTCACACGGAAGAAGATCAAGCGGTCGAGTCACGGAGGAGGCACAGTTGGAATGATACTCACCTGACACAGGGTCCCGCCTGACAGGTCGAGGCCGCACACATCCCAGCACGCCCAAAAGTGCCTTTTCGCCTACTGTTCCGCTGACAGCCTGGAAAAGACAGCTGCCTTTTGACATTCCCCATATTTTCATGTAATTATACCTACGTAGAGCCTTGTAGCCATGCTGCTAGGGTAATTGTATCCCATATTTATGGCTGGTGTAATTAAGACTCATGAGGGCAGAGTAAAACCCTAATCCAAAACCCTAGCTATAAAGACCTCCTCATTTTACGATAGGAGGGAGGCCAACAAATTACATAGCAAGAACTCTGCCAAAATCTCTCTAGCTTCATCTTCCTCAAGAGAACCTGAGAGAAACATTGTGAGTTTGTGAGGTTCTTGTACACCAGCCATCTTACTGTAATTCTCTACAAGTATAATAACATCGACTCGTGGACTAGGGCTCGTTAACACCTGAACCACGTAAAAAACCTGTTTGTCTATTTATATTTCTGCACTTCTACAGTTCTTATCTTTTTATTATTTTGTTTGTATTCGTTTCCGAAAAACTTGGTAAACATTTTGGTGCTTTCATTGAGAGTTGTAGGGAGTTGTTAGTCAGCTCTTTTTCTGTGTACGTTTTTTTGTATTCACTCCGTACTGAAAAGATGGTGACTACGAGAAAATCTGCGGTTGACAAGAATGCTAGGGTCAACCCCGATACTATGATGGAAGATGTGGTACAAAACGAACCCTCGGCAGCCCAGACCGAAGGAGAAAGTACCCACGACTCGGACTACCAAGGTGAAGACCCGACATCCCGCCAGGATCGGGTCAGTACTGAAGATACGACATACTTAGAAAACAAAGAAGAGTATGTCCGAGACGGTTACTAAAAGGACGGCTACTACTACGAGAAGGATCCAGAACTGGTCCAAGTAGCCGAAGAACTGGTGGCCACTAAGGCCAAGCTTGCTGAGCAGGAGCGCGTCTCCGAAAAAATGCAGCGCATGATGGGGCGCCTCCAAAGCAAGTTCGGAGATCTAGGCCACTCGGACGAGGACGCCTCTGTTTTAGGTGGTGCTGATGCCACCATGCCGGATCCAGCCGCTGCTGGACCATCCAAAGCCGTCCCTAACAAGGGCAAAGAAAAAGTTGGGGAGCCCGTGCGCACTAACGCCCCTGCACCTCCTAAAGGCGTGAATCACCAGGCCGACTGCCCCCCCCCCCGCGCGCAGAAGGTCTCTGGCGCTCCTAAGCCCAGACGTCCTTCAGCCCCAAGGGGGCACTCTATGCCTAAAGGGCCCGGTGCCAAGGCACCCAGGCCTAGGTGAAGGAACAACCGCCCCAGTGATTCCGTCAACCAGGACGGTCGGGCTGCGGACACGCACTCCGAAGATAGCTGGTCCACGGTGGACCTAAGAAGAAGGTTGGAGGCCAAGTATGAAAAGGCCAAAGGAGAAAAGGCCCGGGCCTCGCGGAGATGACCTGCGAAATCATCTCAACGACAAGCTCCGGGGACGTGACCTCCCGGAGAGCGATACAAAGAGGCTCGAGGAACAGATCGCTGCCTTGACCAAGCTGGTCCGGAAGCAAAGTGGGGCCCTATCAGACTCTGAGGAGGAAGACCTGGAACCATGTATTCAGAGGATCGCGGAAACACCCCTCCCGGAGAACTTCAAAATGCCTCATATAGAATTATATGAGGGGAGGACAGACCCGCGCACCCATCTAGCTAAATACAACAAGATGATGCAAGTGGCGCGCGTCAGTGAGGATGCCAAATGCATGTGCTTCTCACTCACCCTTACCAAGTCCGCGGAGGACTGGTGGAAAAGATTAGCTCCCGGATCCATCCACAGTTGGAAGGAGCTACAGTCCGCGTTCAGGAGGCAGTTCATTGCTGCCCGGGACCACGACATGGAGGTTGGTTCCTTAACCAACATCAAGCAGCTACCCAATGAGAGCCTCAAATCTCATTCAAAGAATGATGGAAGCTGCTGCTAAGACCAAGGTCAGCGATGACATGAAGCTGATCGCCCTTCAATCGGGGCTTACCGTCGGCTCCCTGCTATGGGGGGAAATGCAAAGGAGACGGGCAGAAACTCTGTCCAAATTCATGTCAAAAGCTCAGGGAATCATCAACCTTGAGGATGCCTACCAACAGGCCTTTGGAGTTCCCCCAGCTCCGACGCCCTCCGTGACTGCGGCGAGCTTTGCTTCGCAAGCTCCCGCACCAGCCCTCACGCTTCCAGGAGCCCAGCTCACTCCAAGCGTGTATGGGCCTTCCGCGTCTACTCAGACGCTGAGTCAAACCCATTTCTCTGGGTACGGAGCTGTACAAACCGGATGTAGTATCGCTCCCGGCCCGTAGCAACCGCAAGCGGAAGGCCCAGAACAAAATCTGAGCCAATCGCGGAATAAACGAGGCGGAAGAAACTCCAACCGGGGGGACCATTCAAAGAAAACTCGGAAGAACTATGAGCCCAAGTTCACGGAGTACACCAGTTTGATAGACTCACGAGAGAATGTCTTTCGGGCGACCTGTAATATGGTCAACTACAGGAAGCCCCCGAAAGTGTCTCACGGAGGAAGGCGTCCACGAGACTCCAATAAGAGGTGTGAGTTCCACGGAGACGTGGGGCACACCACAAATGAATGCCTTCAGCTGAAAGATGAGATCGAGTCCCTGGCAAGAGCGGGACACCTCGGTCAATGGGTGAGGATACCCATAATCTATCCCGGACAGGGAGTAGTTCACCGAGTTGCGTGCTCTCCGGGACAGAGGGGGACCGCTAGCGCTCCTGGAGCCGGTCACCCCCAAGCTCCTGGATCTCAGTTCCCAGCGCTTCCTGCTCCGACCTCTCCGGCACCCATTGCCATGTTGACTCCAGGACCCGGAAACCCATATCCGCCTGGCCTTGCTCCGCCACCCGTTGACGGACACATAGCCACCATTTCCGGAGGACCGCACCTTGCCGGAAGCACCCGCAACTCCCAGAAAAGGTACTTGAGGGAGTTAGAACGAACCGGGGAGATGTGCACCTTGGTTCAGTCACCTGCTCAATGCCCCCGAATGATGGATCTTCCCATCACCTTCACGGAAGATGACGCCCGACATGTGCACTTCCCCCACAACGATCCCCTCGTCGTGGAAGCCCAGATCGCCAATAAGAAGGTGTCGCGGATCCTAGTCGATAATGGAAGCTCCTTAAACATCCTCTTCAAAGCTGCCTTCCACGCGATCGGATTAACCGAGACAGATCTGACCCCATGCCCCATCCAGCTTCAGGGGTTCAATGGGGATGCACTCATGCCCTTAGTCAAAATTCAACTTCCAATCACCCTCAGAGGAGACCACGACGCTTGTGCCTTCAAGCACTGCTCATTCGTGGTGGTCGACTGCCCCACGGCGTATAATGCCATCCTAGGCCGACCGGTCCTAATCGATCTTGGGGCCATAACCTCGATACGCCACTTATGCTTGAAGTTTCCATGCGACAACGGGCGTATCGGCACCCTCCGGGGAGACCAACGAAGTGCACGAAGCTGTTATAACATCTCCGTCCGATCCGTCTACACGGTCCAGGAGGCGATTGTTGCCGCTCCTTTGGCGGAGGATTTACCAGAAACTGGGGGTGCTCAAGGGGCATACGTTGATGAACTCGACCCTAGAGTGGGGGTCGAGAGGGCGATAGAGCCGATGGAGGAAGTCAAAGAGGTGATCCTCAGCTCGGGAGATCCCACCAAAGTCATTCTGGTGGGGAAAAACCTTCCATCGGCCATTCGAGAAAAGATCGTGGCCACTGTGAAGAATAATCAGGATATCATGGCATGGTGCCACGCTGATATGACGGGGATTAATCCTAATGTTGCGTGCCACGCACTCAACATAGACCCATCTGCAACTCCAGTTCGCCAAAAGAGGAGGCCGTTAGACCCAGTGAGGGCCGAAGCAGTCAAAGCTGAAGTGGACAAGCTGATGTCCATAGGCTTTCTCCAGGAGTCACTCTATCCCGTGTGGTTGGCCAACCCGGTTCTGGTCCCGAAACCCAATGGGTCCTGGAGAATGTGTATTGACTTCACGAACCTGAACAAAGCCTGCCCAAAAGACTGTTTCCCTCTTCCGCGAATCGATCAGATGGTAGACGCTACTTCCGGGTATGAACTCTTATCCTTCATGGATGCATACTCCGGATACAACCAGATCAAGATGCATGTCGCGGACCAGGAACACACCAACTTCCTCACGGACAAGGGTGTCTACTGTTACGTGGTCATGCCTTTCGGTTTGAAGAATGCTGGGGCGACATACCAGCGTCTAGTAAACAAGATGTTCAAGGACCAGCTGGGGAGGAACATGGAGGTGTATGGAGACGACATGTTGGTGAAATCCAAGACCTCCGGGGACCACAGTGACGACCTTGAGGAAGCTTTCGCCGTGATCCGAAAGTACGGAATAAAACTGAATCCGAAGAAATGTACTTTCGGGGTCTCGTCTGGGAAGTTCCTCGGTTTCATTGTCAGCTCCCGCGGAGTGGAGGCCAACCCTGAGAAAATTAAGGCGTTCATAGATATGCCTTCTCCCTGAAAGCATAAGGATGTCCAAAGCGTTACCGGAAGGATAGCTGCTCTCAGCGCTTCGTATCTAAGGCCACTGACAAATGTGTCCCCTTCTTCAATGTGTTGCGAGGAAACAAGAGGTTCGAGTGGACCCCCGAATGCGAAGCAGCCTTCCAACACCTCAAGGAACATCTAACTCGAGCGCCCATTCTGTCCAAACCTGTCGAAGGAGAGGCGTTGTTCTTGTACTTAGCTGTGACAAAGCATGCCGTAAGCGCCGCTCTCGTCCGGGAAGACGGCCGTCTCCAGCTTCCTGTGTATTACGTGAGCAAGAGGTTACTGGACGCCGAGTCCAGATATTCAATGATCGAGAAACTCTCCCTCTGCTTGCTAATCGCTTCGCGGAAGCTAAGGCCCTATTTCCAGGCGTACACCATCAGAGTACTCACCAACCACCCTCACCGGCAAGTCTTACAGAAGCCCGAGTCTTCTGGCAGATTACTTAAATGGGCCATGGAACTGAGCCAGTTTGACATCCACTACCAGCCACGTGTTTCCATAAAAGGCCAAGCTCTCGCAGACTTTATTGTGGAATGCTCAGGAATGAATGACCTCCCGGAAGATCCTGTCCCGGAACTTCCTACATGGAAGGTCTATGTAGACGGAGCCTCAAATGAAAAAGGAGCTGGAGCAGGGGTTATCCTAATTTCTCCCCAAGGACATCAGCTCCAGAGCGCCATCCGTTTCACGTTCCCAGCATCCAACAACGAGGCAGAACACGAAGCCATGCTAGCTGGATTACAACTGGCCAGAGAAGTCGGAGCCCAAAAAATCGAAGTATACAGCGACTCCCTACTTGTGGTAAACCAAATATCCGGAGAATACCAGACGAAAGGCGAAAAAATGGCTGCCTACGTGTCTCTCTCCCGTGGCCTCCTGCAGCATTTCAAAGGCTACCAAATCCGCCAGGTCCCCTGGGACCAGAATTCACTCGCGGACACACTAGCCAAGCTTGCAACGGACCCGGAGATTGAACAATATGGCCTAGTGCCCATCGGGCACTTAGAAGCACCTAGTACTGAGACACAGAGGGTAAATGCCATCATCGACCATTCCCATTCCTGGATAGGACCCATCCTCAGATTTCTCACCACCGGAGAGCTCCCCACTGATAAAGCTGACGCAAGAAAGCTCCAATATCAAGCTCCCCGATATGTGGTTATGGATGGAAAGCTTTACCGCAGGGGGTTGTCCATACCCTTCCTTAGGTGTGTTTCCGGAACCGAAATCAGCACCATCATCCATGAGATTCACGGAGGCTTCTGTGGCGACCATACCTCCGGGCTGAGCCTCTCCAAAAAGATCCTTCGTCAAAGATACTTCTGGCCCACCATGAAGAAGGATTGTGTGGATTATGTCAGAAAATGTGAGCAGTGCCAGAGGTACGCCAAGGTTCCGCGAGCGCCGCCTACAGAAATTACTTTAATGACCAGCCCCTGGCCGTTCGTCGTTTGGGGCATTGACCTAGTAGGTTCCCTTCCAACTGGAAGAGGTGGAGTGAAGTATGCCATAGTCGCGGTAGACTACTTCACCAAATGGGCTGAAGCTGAACCTATGAACACGGTCACGTCTAAGAAAGCACTGGACTTTGTCATCAAGAATATAGTGTGTCGTTTCGGGCTTCCACGAAAAATTGTGTCCGACAACGGGAAGCAATTTGATAGTGAGCATTTCACGGACTTCTGTGCTTCGCATGGAATCATCAAAAGCTTTTCCGCAGTCGCTAGACCTCAAGCTAATGGGTAAGTGGAAGCCGTGAACAAAATCTTAAAGACCACGTTGAAGAAAAAACTCCAAGCATGCAAGAATCACTGGCCGGAAGAGCTTCCGCGAGTACTTTGGGCCTACCGCACAACAGAGAGAACTTCGACGGGGCACACACCTTATTCCATGACCTTCGGTTGCGAGGCCGTCATCCCAGTAGAAACTATGATCCCTTCTCACAGGCAGGACACCTACGACCCTACCCGGAACCACGCCCTTCTCCAGGAGTCCCTGGACATGATCGAAGAGCTCCGGGAGCAGTCACAGGTCCAACTCAAAATGTACCAAGGCAAGATAGCCCGACACTTCAACACAAGAGTCAAGAGCCGTACATTCGAAGTTGGGGACCTTGTCCTACGGAGAGTATTTCCTGCTACGCAGGATCCGGGAGTGGGAGTCCTCGGACCCAACTGGGAAGGCCCCTATGAAGTCCAAGAAAAAGTGGGCCATGGGACGTATCACTTAAAGAGACTCGATGGATCTAAAGTCCCGCGCGCCTGGAACGCGGAGTACCTCCACCGTTACTATCAGTAGGCCCCGGACTATCTAGTCGAAAGTCCTTGGTGGACGTAGCAAAAATGTAAAGTATGGAGATAATCCTCCCAACTGTAAAACACATGCCTAACAGGCTAATTTAATAAAACACGGAGAGATTCACTCCGCTTTTACTGCATTTTTTATCCCTTTGTTCCAAGCTGTGTTTTAACAAGTGACCACGCAGCCCGAAGACGTCCGGACCCCATGGCTAAGGCATAGCCATACGCCCCTTGAACAAAACATACAGAGAACACCACTTATGTGTTAGCATTGTGTTTGAAATTTTTAAATTGTTAAGCTTAGGTTGATTTGTTGCCATGAACATATTTGCATTACGTGTCATGTGTGCATTATGTGGTTATGTGAAAATTGCCATGAAAATGTCTGCCATTATGCATCATGAAAATTATCTCCTGTGTAGCCCAGCGATGAACAGGACTGGGGGTTGAGGCACATTCAGAGAGCTACGCCGAAACACCCCCATCTTCCTGACAAGTCCTTCGCAGAATACTCCGCGACCGCTGTAAAGCTTTGCTTTGCAAGCTTCAGCTCCAGGTCTCATAAAGTAATGCATGGCAAGATCCGCGACCGCTGAAAGCTTTGCTTCGCAAGCTCCAGCTCCGGGTCCCGCAAGGCGAAAGATGGCAAGATTCGCGACCGCTGAAAGCTTTGCTTCGCAAGCTCCAGCTCCGGGTCCCGCAAGGCGAAAGATGGCAAGATATGCGACCGCTGAAAGCTTTGCTTCGCAAGCTCCAGCTCCGGGTCCCGCAAGGCGAAAGATGGCAAGATATGCGACCGCTGAAAGCTTTGCTTCACAAGCTCCAGCTCCGGGTCCCGCAAGGCGAAAGATGGCAAGATCCGCGACCGCTGTAAGCTTTGCTTCGCAGGCTTCAGCTCCGGGTCTCACAAAGTAATGCATGGTGAGCTCCTCGACCACTGCAAGCTTCACTTCGCAAGCTTCAGCTCTGGGAGCAGATATAATCGATCCCCCAATTACAGCAGGCCTTGCTTCGCAAAGCCCCTGCTCCAGGATCGCACATGGTAGGCGTGACGATTTCCCCGACCGCAACGAACCTTGCCTCGCAAGGCTTCATGCCAAGTCCCTGAAGTCGGCCACCGTGAGGTCCACAACGACAGTTAGTTTTGCTTCGCAAAGATCTAGCCCTAAGTCTAGCGACGCTCACCAAAAGAACTCCCGTTCCGGCACTATCTCGCGGAATCGTATTAAGTGTTTGCCTCGCAAGCTTTGTAAAGATCGCGATGGGGAGATGGAACGGGTCACCTTAGCCATCCCAGCGAATGGTATAACTACAAGTCCCGAGATTGGCTATTTACCTTAGGAAAGTTGAGTACGATGAAAGAGGGAGTCTGGCCGTTGGAACCAAGAACCCTCCGTAACCTAGAAACTACGTGGGAAAAGACATAAGCCGTTGGAGCTTCAAGTTAGAAATGCATAGGTTCTGGCCGTTGGAGCCAAAACCTCATGCGCCCCTACAGCAGTTTCTATCGTATAAAAGTCTCTACCCTAAGCACAAAATTAAACAAGGAACTCAGCAGAAAAGGAAAGAAGAAGTCTACAATTATTACAATGAAGGCCCTGCGGACCGGGCATCTGTAATGTTCCCGCAATTAAAAAAGAGTACAGGGAGCTTCGCCCCAAAGGAAAATAAAGAAAAAAAAATTATTATATATACACAAAGGATAAGACCCCTTCAAGCACTGGGGGTGGCAGCGGCTTCCACGACCGGGACCTCGGAGACAGCGGTTTCAACTGGGGCTGGCGGAGTCGGCTCATTGGAAGGTGGAACTTCATCACTGGCAGGTTCAGAGGTCCCCGCCTCTTCGGGATTTTCTACCTCAGGGGCTCCAGCAGGCTCGTCGATGTTATAAGTCTGGACGTACACCTCTGGGCTTTGATCCCACGCCTGTATCTTTTCCCTCATGGCGGCGGCGTCCTCTCCCAGGTAGCCTACTACCTCTGGGTTTATTTTCCAAAGTTGGTGCATGAGGACCACATGGGATAGATTAATCGTTCTATTCAGCACCACCTCGGCATCTTCCTTCTCCTTTAAGCGCTCTGCCTCAGAGGTCGCCAGCTTTGCCTCCGCGACAGCCAATTGAGCCCTCAGTTTTTCCAGCTCGGCCTTGGATGCATCCCGCTCTCCCTTAAGGGAATCAATCTCCTTGCGCTGCACCTTATTTTGATCCAGCAAGGATCGCTTCTCGGTCACATGCCCCCTGACAGCGAATTGCAAGGCTCCAATCTGTTTATCCTTCTCAGTGAGCCCCAACTCCTGCATAGACGCAAGATCCTTGTTCCTCTTGTGATCTTGCTCCTCCTCGTGCAGCCTCTTCTGAAGAGTGGCATATTCCTCGTTCTGCTTAAGGAGGAGATTATTTTTCGATTGCAAGCAGGCATCCAGGGTATCCTTCTCCTCCCTGGCCTGGGATAGCTCTTCCTGGAGCTTGGAGTTCTTGGCCTTCAAGTCATCCGACCGCTGCTTGAACTCATTCTCCACGCTGGCCCGGTACTCTTGATATTTGGCAAGATATTTCTTGTCCGCCTCTTCTTCAGCCTTGCGCCAGGCCTGGTTAATTTTCTCCACAGCCTCCCCCTTTATGCTCTCGACCTGTTGGGTCAGTTTCTTCTTCTCCGCCTCCAAGGCCTGGCGAGCCACCTGGCTCTCCTCCCGCTGAACTAGAACTGCACCCACCTCCCGGAACGAGCGTTCCGCGATGAGAGAGGCCTGCGAGGAAAGACAATAGAATGAGTTAAGCAGAACCAAATGTACTAAGACAATTGATCCCAGAACACAACAACTGACAGCTTACCCCAGAAAGTTGCTGCTTTACGGCATGTGTCAGCAACAGCGGATCCTTACTGCTACTGATGGCCCATTTCTCAGAATTGAGCTCGCACAAGCTCAGGGCCATGTCCTCCATCATCTCCGCTTTGAACGGCGCCAATGCACGTCCAAGCCTAGGCACCAGCCTCTTCTCCAAGGCTGGGCCATCCAAAACCGCTCCAGCCGGGTGAAGGGATCTCACCCCTTCTGCCAGCTCAGCTCTCTTCACGGCAGACAGGTTGTCTGCCCTTCCCTGAGTAACAGCCTTCTCAGCCTCCAACCGCCTCTTCAAAAAATTATCAGCCCGTTTTACACCCTCCAGGAGGGCCGCGGGGAAACGGGTTGGTTTCTGAGGGAAGTGGAACTTCAGGCCAGGCTGAGGAAGGCTTGTTTTTTGAGAAAGTGGAAGAGAAGTAGAAGAAGGAGACCCCGAAAGGGTGGACTCCCTTTGGACTGGAGGAGGAAGTAGACGGGGTATTAGGGATGGTAGCGAAGACACTACAGCCCCGGTTTGTTGTTGCTGCTGATGTTGCTGTTGTTTTTGCTGCTGCTGTGGCGGTGTTGGTTGTCTTTGTTGTTGTTGTTGTTGTTGTTGTTGTTGTTGCTTTTGCTGTTGGGGTTGTGGTTGCTGCTGGGTGGGGGTAGTCTGGCGGGGACTGCGCGCAGCCCGGAGGTCTCCATCACCTCTGGGAGAAGAATGTCTAAGGCGTTTCTTCTTGTCGCCCTCAGCCTCTCCTCCGGGGCGCTTGCTCACCCCGGTCATCTTCGCGGGGAACACAAGATTTTCCCCCTCGCTGCTACTACTCGAGACCACCATGTTCTCGGAAGGCCCCTTGACAGGAGGCTTCTCCACCACCGGAGACCCTTGCGCCTCGCCACTTGTCTTCTTGGGTGTGGCAGCTTTACCTCCCCTACCAGCTCCGGCCTTTCGTCCTTTCCCCTTGGACGGGTCTTGGCTGGTGGCGGCCTTCTTGATAAGTGAGGTAGCTCTCCCCAACATCTTTGCTTCGGGATGTTCTGCAAGAAATGTACGAAGCAAGGTTAACCAACCAGCAAGCGATGTGAAAAAAGATAAGCAGAAAACAAAACAAGCAACAACATAAAAGCACAAACAAGTCCACCAGCAGGGAACAAGAAACAAAAAAGAGAAAAGTTTGAAAGGGACGACCATGCACGAGAAACGTGGATGGCCTTCCCCGAGCAAAACAAGACACCGCTTCCTGCTCCAGGAAGCTCCCGTACTCCTTGAAGTCCGGGACTGACATGCTGAGGGAAGAAGGGTCAACCACGGTGACACCTTCTGGCAGACTACCGTCACTCAAACACCCGAGGAGCTCATCTACCCTATCGCAATATCTGTCAAAGGGTATCCTACGCGGATCTAGCCTAAGGAAGCTGGGATCGAACCCCACCTGAGAAGTCCGGGAAACCTCAGACGGGCTGGGGGTGTGGATCAATCAAAAGCTAGTCTTACCTTTCCCGGAGGTACCAGCTCCCGGAGTCCCTTCATTGGGGTAAGCTGCGGCGTGGCGAGCCTCGATTTCTTCTTACTCCGACTGGGGGTCGGGGAACCTCTCCGCCCAACTGGGGGATAAATTATTCTCGTCCTGGGCCGCCTGGCAAATCACCTTGGACAGCTTCAGGGCAATCTGCTCCCGGACATCAGCTGACACCTGACTTTGCCCCCTGCCACTCACTGGCTCAATATTTTGCAAAGAGGCGAGTAGCCCATACTCCTTCAAAGATTCGGTGGTCACAAGTCCTTCCACCTTCAGCTCTTCCTCTGAGAGCCCCTCATAGAAGTTTGACCTCCTTATCATCTCCGCACAGCGAGGTGTCCGCGGGACGGCTTCTGCAAAATTCAAACACGAGTGTTAGAGATCCTCCCGGAAGGCAAACCAAACGTAAAGAAACAAAGTTAAAAAAGAGAGGAAGGAGCACTTACCAGGGACTTTGAAGTCCAAAGATAGAGCTGGCACCCTCTTCAATGGGAAGCCAGTCGTTAGGAACCAGTACTCCCGGAGATCTGGAACCCTCGCGGTATGACATGTGGGGCACATCACGTCCGGATACCTCTCCAGCCTATAAAACCCCACCTTGTCTGCATGACCTCTCATGGGCTGAGACTTCAGCCCATAGAAGTATAGCACCTCCTCCGGGGTAGGGGCCTCCAGGTCCCAGGACTTGCAAAAGATATACCACCCCGCTAGAAGCTTGTAGCTGGGGGGAATCAACTGGAAGGGGGAAATCCCCGCCTTCACGCAGAAGTTGGAAAAATAACTTCTTAGGGGCAAGTGTGCCCCACACACTATGTGTGCCCAGCTCCAGGCACCAAAACCCTCATGACTCTGGCTGGCAGACTCACCCAGCACCGACAGACGGTGCCACATCAGGCCTGGGATGTTCTTCAGGCCTGCCTCTGAGGAATACAGCTCCAGCATGCCGTAGTTCCTGAACAGGTTCAACTTCTGGTCCATCTCCCAGATGGAACTGTTGATAGTCGGTGGGCTAGCCGCGGCCACCTTAGCCTTTTCTTTCCCCTTTGCGCCGGCAACAGGGGAACCTTGCTCCTGGGCAGATTCAGCCTCTACCGCAGCGATGATTTGTTCCTTTGAGGTGTTCTTCACTGAGCAAAAGAAACAAAGAAGAAAACACTCCAAGCAGTCAGCACCCTTGTCATACCCTAACGGTATTAAAGGCATCGGGGAGACCCTCCCCGAAAACTGCTTGGAGAGGCTCCCACCGAGCTTGCCGAGGGGTTGGCACCATGCCACCCGGAGGACAGCAAGGAACCAGATTCAAACTTCGAGCCTAAGCCCGCCGAGAGAAGTGTTTTCCCAGGGGAAGACACCCTAAAGGCGTTCACGCTTATGCCCTAAAATAACAAACCAGAACAGCACAAGCAGACGAGAAACAACTTTCCAAAAGGAAATCGTCAAAGCATGCAAAGAAATGACTTATTGACTCACATCCGTCACATGCCTATCAAAGCCCTATTCACGCATGCATAAAGATGACACTGGCAGAAAACTCAACCCTAACAGCTACCAACAATCTGAGGTTTAGAAGGAAAAAGCAAAGTAAAAATACTTACTGGTATTCGGGTAGTTGAAGATTGAGGGAGTAACCGGGTCACTGCACCGCACGAACACGTGAAGTAAAGGATGAATAGACAAGCAACGATTCAAACCTAGAAATTTGGCGAACAAACCTACTGCCAAATCGAAAGAAAAGTTTCTGGATTCCTTACCAAAAGAAGTGGCGAATTCGAAGGAAAGGAAGCTTGGAAGCTTGAAAGTTCGAAGATTTGGGAATCTGAGAATCTGAAAGCTCGAGAATTTGAAAGCGTAAAGAGGAAGAAGGGTCCGTTACCTCGTTTTTATAGCAGGAACGAAGTCATTTTGAATTCCACAAATGGGCGGTCCCGATCTTCCCATACCGCATGCATCAGATCCGACGGCTGGGGATGAAGTGCCGGTCCCATTTATGACTCCTCGGATGGGAATAAAGTATTTATTTCCCATCATTGCACCATCTCGGGCCCGGTGTACCATTAAATACCGTCAAATCACTACTCAGACGCCTAAGGCACGCATGCTCAGCCAGTCGCCTCACGCACACGTCTTGGTCACAGAGCCATTCCCTGCATGACGCGTGGCCCTTGCCACACTTGAGTACTTGAGTTCAAACAGAAGAAATTTCCTTTTCTTCTTTTCGTACTAACACTCAGACGGGAAAAAGGAACCTTTCCAGGAACACAAGAGGTGACCCCTCGCCTAATCTAGAGACCAGAATACCCGGAGGACTGTACAAGCTCCCGGACCTCTCAAGCTCCGTGACCTTGGGGGGTAAATGTTATCCAGATTTCCGGATAGCGTTTAGATGGGTAGCATCGGGGAAGCAGAATTATCAAAGTCTTTCACGAAGGGTGACCAGGGCTCGCGGATGGACAGAAAGGCTTCGCCTCTCCCGTTTAGTGTCTAGCACACTCTTTCAAGCAACCGCGACCCGGAAGCTCGTCAATTCTCCCGGACTCCCGAAGGGATATCCTTCGGGGAAGGTCCTTCCAGGAGAAGCTGTTCAGGTTACCTTCGCGGATACAGTTCTGTGCCTCGCACGGAAGAAGATCAAGCGGTCGAGT
This sequence comes from Humulus lupulus, assembly GCF_963169125.1. NCBI lineage: Eukaryota > Viridiplantae > Streptophyta > Magnoliopsida > Rosales > Cannabaceae > Humulus > Humulus lupulus. The sequence continues at coordinate 246,922,733 of NC_084802.1, forward strand.
CACGGAGGAGGCACAGTTGGAATGATACTCACCTGACACAGGGTCCCGCCTGACAGGTCGAGGCCGCACACATCCCAGCACACCTAAAAGTGCCTTTTCGCCTACTGTTCCGCTGACAGCCTGGAAAAGACAGATGCCTTTTGACATTCCCCATATTTTCATGTAATTATACCTACGTAGAGCCTTGTAGCCATGCTGCTAGGGTAATTGTATCCCATATTTACGGCTGGTGTAATTAAGACTCATGAGGGCAGAGTAAAACCCTAATCCAAAACCCTAGCTATAAAGACCTCCTCATTTTACGATAGGAGGGAGGCCAACAAATTACATAGCAAGAACTCTGCCAAAATCTCTCTAGCTTCATCTTCCTCAAGAGAACCCGAGAGAAACATTGTGAGTTTGTGAGGTTCTTGTACACCAGCCATCTTACTGTAATTCTCTACAAGTATAATAACATCGACTCGTGGGCTAGGGCTCGTTAATGCCTGAACCACGTAAAAAACCTGTTTCTCTATTTATATTTCTGCACTTCTACAGTTCTTATCTTTTTATTATTTTGTTTGTATTCGTTTCCGAAAAACTCGGTAAACAGTTTCAGAGTATACTTTTTGGTGACAACTTTCACGTAGTTAAAATGTGTATTTTTGTCTAAAAATTGGTATGAAACTTCTTGGGATATCCAAGAATGGCTGTAAAAAATTGGGAAGTTTTGTGTGTAAAGATATAAAATGGCAGCCTTCCAAAGATTTGAAATTTTAAAAATGGAACAGTTTCAACACTTAGAAATATTTTGAGTGTAAAAAGTAAGTTTTAAACGATATTCAAAAGTAGACATATTTTTTCGCCTTAACTAAGCAATAGGATTATTTTAAACACCAATAAATGGATTAAACTTCTATTGTTAAGATTCACCTTAAAATAATTAAATAAATAAAAATATTAAAAAAGGGATCCAAAGTGTACTTTTCCAATATAATTATGGGGAAAAATAATTGTTTTCTAAATAAATCTTAAGTGATTTTTAAGAATAATTTCGTTTAGGACTAATTAAAGTCAAAAGTTAAACTTATTTTCCTTATTATTGAGTGTTAATTGAGCAATTTTCTTCGCCACTAGTTGTTAAGGGATTAAGCCTGAGACATCATTAGTACTCTACATTTAGATAACCCGGCTAAGGTCGAGAATAGAATAAATCATGAAAGTAATTAGGATCAAACCTTTCTAAAGATTCTAAGGTTCTCAAGGACTTAGAGGGAAGATTAGAAAAACCAATAGCGAATTGTTGTACTATTTCAATATTTTCTATATTGGTCTTACTAGCCAAAGAAAACTTAATTATTATTCATCGCCATAATTAATCTGAGTGTACTGTATGGCTGACTTCAATATTGACTAATCAAGGATGAGGCTTCTAGTAGAGGAAAATCTCGCATATTGCTAAAGACTACTTGTAAGTCAACCCTGGCTTTTTTAATACAACATGAATAACTAGTCTATTACTTGTTAAATTTAGGTCACAAGCACAAGTATACACTATTGTTGTAGAAAGTCTATAATGATGTTATCCTTGTGGACATGAGTCGAGGTTTAATTCTGACATTGATGAAATGGCTGAGAGCATTATTCCACGGAACTCGTATGCCTGCGAGAAGGTAAGAATATCAAATGGTACTAATTGCAATAAATTATGCTAGTGAGGTCGAGGGCTCGATAATCGTGGACCATTATTAGACTGATATTGCCAAACCCATGACAGTAGTTGATAATTGATATGACTATTGCTTAATTGAATATTGATATGATGCATGCTCACTCTAATTGATGTTAGGATTAGTTAATCCGATTAAATACAAGAATTAAATATAGAGATTATTGATACAATGCACGCTCTCTCTAATTGATGTTAGGATTGGTTAATCCGATTAAATACAAGAATGAAATAGAGAGATTATTGATGTGATACATGTACTCTATGAACTATATTAGGATGTGATGATCCAAATTGCATAGGAATATAAGTTGTAGAGAACTTATTTGGGGTCGAAATTATATGTTGCCTCTAGAATAGTAATTTTTGGTGATGTTGCTAATAAGATTGCTCAGACATTGTTCTGACTACTCTAGGGTTACAAAGATTGTTCTATATATCTATTTTTCTCTGGGATCTTCTAGGTGCAAGTTTGATTTTGAATTTTTGTTATTGGGGATGACCACAAGTTTGCCAGGATGATTACGCATTATTGAATTTTATGTTTAGGGCCCGATTATACCGAAACTGTAATTCTGGTTAGATTTCTAAGTATTGTTGTTATGGCCAAAACTTGGCTGTCTTTATTGATGTTATTTGTGTTGGGTTGATCTTACTAAGCTTTTTCGCTTACCTAGTTGTTTTGTGTTGTAGGTAAGCTGAAAGACAAGGCAGAGCAGTGAACACTGGAGTCTGCGTTGGGAAATGTACATGTGGCGCGAAGTGGGAAATCTACACTTTTGGAGAATATGTCTTGCCTTTATTAGACATATTTTGGGCTATGTATTTTCAAAGTTTAGAACTTTATAATGTTGTAATTACTTTTTAATTATGCGCACACTTCCACACTAGAGCACTATTTTTTTCATTTTTATATATATGTGGATTTTTAAGTCCTTTTAAGGTTAAAATTATTATTATTTTGCATTACTAGTCTTGTAAATTACTTGGGTTGTTACACGTGCATATCTGCTTTACGAACTCCTTGATGGTCCCCCTATGTGGGATCCTCCTGAGATGGTCCTTACTGGTCTATTCGCCAAAGGTGGTCCAGGGGCCATCGATTGTTGGGCTTCTGGTGCTTGGCCTTGGTTCTTGGGAGATACCCCCAACTGACTCAGGGTGGAGTTGGTGCAGGGTGTGCTCCACCCCTAGTATACTAGTTAAGATGCCAGAACTTGATGAGGTTCCCTATCTCGTCACGTAGTTGCCGACATTTATTGTTGTTGTGACTAATGTAATTGTGGTACTTGAAAATTTTTTCTCCATCTTTCTTCTCCCTCTCTCTTTGGATGGATTGTGGCCTCCGGTAGTAGATTTTCTACTCCGTGGCCACGTATATATTCTCCCGAGTATCGACCAAATCAGTATACTCAGAGTAATGGGAGGAGTATTTCACCTCGGGAACTCTTTTTGCTTTCTAGCTCCCTTTTCCTTTACCCCCACATTTGCTCCCACTCGGGCATTCGCTAAGCTCTGTTCACTCGGAGGGAGCAGCTGCTCCAGCACTGAAATTAGTATGGAATGCACTGAATCCAATGGGATTTGCTCTGTACATAATTGACATGGCGTTGTAGCTGGCCTGTGGAGCAACGGGGTTGTACTACGGTGCACTCATCACACTCGTCTGGGCGCCAGTATATGGTGAGAAGTGAGAGTTGGGCGTTGTAGTCACTGGGATACTAGGAGCAAGAATAAAGATTGGTCCTCCAAAAGCTCAAATATGGCTGTGACATCTGCGTCTCTACAGGTCATCCCATAGTGGAGAACCTGGTTGAATACCAGCTTGTAGGGCCAGGAGTTGTTGACCATCATCGACCCTCTTGGTTCTTATAGCTTCCTCCATAAAGTGATTAATGTACGCTTTAAGGGTACCAAATAGCCTTTGCTTATAGTGTGCTAAGGCATTGACCTCGAAGTAAACCGTTCAAGCTGCTATAAATTGTCTCTAGAACTCGAAAGATAGTTGGGACTGAGAATGAATGGAACCTGGTTCTTAAACCACTCGTCAACTGCTCCCGTCAAGGTTATTAGGAAGCAGTGACATCTCATGTCCTCAGAGACACGGTGCATGGTTATCAATCTGTTGAACTTGGAATGGTGATCGGATTGGACTGTCGTCCCACTGTATGGGGTAATATCTGGAATATTGAATCCTCTAGGCTATGGGGCATCAACTATGTGTTGGTCAAATGGTTATCCGTCTTTACCCTTGGAGTCTAAGTTTGTTGGGATTAGTTCCCTTTAAATCATATGTTTTGAACAACGTTTTATGAAATGGAAATGAATTTTTGCATATATTGTTTGTTTATTATTATTATTAGAATAATATTATATGAATATCAGAAAAAATGCCAAATTCGTTATTGTGACTACAATCTTGTGTTGGTATGAGAGGATTAAGATTGTAGGGAACAAATTTAAACAGTTCGCAGTAGAACAAAGTTATGTGGAATATTTGTATTAAATAATGTAAGTACGGTCCAATAGTATTATGAATACATGTAATCTAGATCCGAAATACTGATGTAGTAGAACATCTTAGTGGAGGTACTTTGTATAAAGTGGTTATACATGAATAGGACCCGATATGTTATTAATACTTAATAATAACATTTATTTATAAGTATTAATTAAGCATATCAATAAGATGATCATATACAAATTGATCTTAATAATGAAGTTATTATGAACTTCTGTTTATGTCATATGAGTTCTTTGATTCACTCGTTATGGTTTGTCAGAATGATCAGGCTGAAAACTTTTATTTTGGGAACTCATTGATCTAAATGGCTGGGGACATAATATAAAGATATGAGATCTATACCTTTCCGAGAGGAATTGAATAATGGTTTTCTTAAGGGTTGGCTCTTGGAAATGAAAGGTTATTGATCTCAAATTCATAAATCAGTTCATGAATTAACCTTCACTAGTAATGTTAATGGTACTTAAGGAAAAAAGATATAATTAAAGAGGTTAAACGTTAAATAGTTCCTACTTTAATTATGAACCACTAATAGATGATTGAATTGTATGTAGTGATTAAATCGATGAACACTTTTATGATTTAAAAGTACTTAATAAATAAATGTGTATAATTACAAGAGTGCAATCTCAAATTTTTAGTGGAATAATATATAAGATTAATAAATTAAGGTTATTATATTAAAGAGTTTTAATTAATAATCTAAATTTATTAGAACTTGAAATTATAGTTCCCTGAGATGGCTCTATAAATACTATTCAAGGTAAGAGTTGAAATTGGGAAAAATCAAGAAAATGACGTATTTGGAAAAAAATTGTTCTTCAGAGTTAAATATGTAATTGAGATAAATTGATTAATTAATATATTAATTTTTCAAATTAATAAATTAATTAATGATATTTTCAAAAATTATTTTTTTAATTAAAAAGGCATTTTCGAAAATAGCATTTAAATAATTAGGATATTTAATTTTGAATTAATTATTTTTATTTATTTAAATAATGTGAAAAATATATTTTTGATAATTCAAATTGGATTTGAATTTGAAATGATATTTATTCTTTAATTAATCTGATAAATAAGTTACCAGGTTTAGAGATTTTAGAATAAATAAATATTAAATAATGATTAAAAGAAAATGGCTAGAACATATCTCTACAATCAAGGATGTGTTACACGCCAACTACAGTGCATGAACTGTAGTTGGCGTGTAACAGAGTCCAAGAATGGGTATTGGATATTTCTTTTATTTATTTAATTATTTAATAATTGATTAATAATTTGAAGTTAGAATTTTAAAATTTTAATTAATTCTTTTATAAATTTATGAGATGGAAAACTACGACATTGTATGTATTAGGAAAAACTATGGTTTTATGCTAGTTCCTAAAGTTGGCATGATAATATTTTTGAATGAATGTTTGTACTTCCTTATTGGGCTCTCGAGCTCACCCCCCTTACTTACCCTACAATATAGGTATTAGTTGAATGTCTACTTATGAACGTGGCGAGTTGATGCCCATATAGATGAAGTATGTATGATGTGGGGGCCATATGAACCACAAAACAATCAAGAATGCCACAAGCTAATTTTATCTTTTAAGCACTTTAAATCAGTCCAGTATCATCTTAGAAAAGTAATAGAATTTTAAAGATACTTATTATGTTGCATTAAATATTTTACTTAAAATCCGGATCCAATATGGTTAGCATGTTTTATTATTAAGGTTTTATTGGCAAAACTTGTATTTTATTTTGGATTATGTCGAATTATGTATTTTCGAAAAGATAGAATATTTAGGGCATTACAACTACTATTTCTTTTACCAAGTGGATAAGTGTTCTGTACATGCCATTTTATGGCCCTTTTTTTTTGTATAGTTATCTAGGTAACCATTGCCTTTTAACCAGTCCCCCCATCAAATGTCAGTTGAACTTGATGAGATCATCAGTTACCTCATCTCAATCAAGGAGCTTGAAACTATTAAAATTGATGAATTTTTTAACCTCACCTCTATAGGACTATGATTCTCTTATGGAGTGCCACACTATCGAGTACATACAAAGTGTCAAGAAGAAAAGAAAAATTCATCAACCCTATTCATGGCCATAGTCAACGAAGGAAAACCAAATCCAGATGATTAGGCTCAACTCAGACTCAATATTAGGTTTTGATGATGAAAAAGCAATTCTCGATGAAGTATATGGAAAAGATGTCGCTCCGAGAACCTCTAGGAGAGGTAATGCTTCAGTTTTTTCAAGCCATCCTTTCTATAGTCCAACTTTACTTCAATACAATCCTTAATAATATTTATATGATCATGTAGAAAAAAGGAGGTATCAGTGTTATCGTTTAGTAGATTCAATCGTTGGTAAATACAAACATGGTCAGGGTGTAGGCGCTATTGTACTTGACAAGCTTTCTTATGTTCACAACCCTACGTTTAAGCAAGATAGGACCAATAGACATGTTCGTATCATTCCTAACGATGCCCATTCTGAACCAAACACATCTCAAGCAATTTTAACCTGATGTTTCCACACATGTCTTTGTCATTAACAAAGTATGACTCTTTTGAGCTAGTTTGGATTTGATGGACAACCCGAGCATGAAATTGCATACTCTTCCCATACAAGCATGGCTTTAACAAAAGATCCATCATTCTGGGTCCTATTCATTGGGTGGTTGATCTAACGTGTGACCAATATGGGTCGAATAAGGGTCTATTCCTCGAGTAGAGTAAAAATAGGCTAAGACCACTCCAATCAAATAAGTGCTTTATTTGAGTAGCTATGAGGGTATTTCACTTGGCATCTGTCTATTACAATTGGTTAAATACAATTCCTAAGTTGTTTGGCACAATGTGGAGTAAAACACTTAATGGTTTCACATAATAAAGATGTGAAATTTGAGTTTTTGTTGTAGGCATTTAAAAATTGACTTTTTTTATATAAATTTATACGATAAGGTATCTAAGCAGCCCTAATTATTTTTCGAGCATTTGACATTAATGTGGCATGAAAACGGTGGCGTTGACCAAGCCTAGTGGCGACTTGTTGCCTATTATATTGTGACATGCGCAACTTTCAGAGTTGGCAAGGCTACTTTGACCTTAAAATTTGTGATTTAAATGTTCTAATCCTATCAGCTAAGTTTAATGATAGTACACCACTATAAAAGGGGTAATTTAAAGTTGTGAAGACTTGATCACACTTCTCAACTCTCTCTAACCTCTCGCTCTCTAACTCTCCAAGAACTCTCATTTTCTCCAAGAAACTCATCAATTATTGCTTGACATGTATGAGTTTCAAGGCTTGTTCAATCCCAATTCTTATTTCACCATTGTGGAAGTGTCAAGCATCTTGGGTAGGCCTGGCATAGAAAATTTGGACAACAATTCTCATCATGTAGAAGCTTTGGTTCCAACATTTTTGTTTTGTGACTTCAACACGTTTGGTTTTTGTTTTTGAGTTCCCATTATATTTTTTCATTTCTTTTTGATATATTTGTTGTATTTAGTACATAGAGAGTTGCATTTTTATGGTGGTGCATTCTCACTTTCCCAACAATCAAATTATCTATTCTTTAATGTATTTTTTTAGTCCTTTTTGTATATCATGTAGGAAATACATATGGTAGGATCTTTGTTTATTTTCATGTAATTCACTTATTATCAAACAGACATGCAAATTCCTAGAACATGCTCCTATGAAATTGACATACATACATAACAAAGTAATTACAAACTTACATCACACAGTGGAACTAAAACAACTCCTTCCTTCAGGTTCTCTAACCCTTGAATCCTGGTAGTAGCAAAGTATAATCAAGAATCTGAACGGGATCAGCAACGCAATCTTCCTCACCAAGCCTTTGATCACCTAGAACTAGTGTGGGCTTGTTCTCAACACATGAGATATAAATCTAGAAGAGAAAAAGAGAGAGTGGCTAGAAGAGTGTAATTCTAGGGTACTCTATGACTGAGCACCCCTCGCTTGCACAATTAGAGGTCCATAGACATATGAATGCAGTTGCCTGAGCAGTTCTTCGGCCATGTCTGCCATTTGCAGAGAATAGATGCTTGGTCATTTTTCCCTCCAGACAAGACTCATAAATAGGTAATTAACCAATGGTGAGTTCCCTAAGAGGCCTTTCATTTTATCATTATTGATATTTCTGATTTCCTATCAAAGCTAATGTGACCAAGACGTAAGTGCGATAGATACATCATTTTATCATTATTGATATTTTGTCATTTATCAGTCCTAGGTTTTCCTACATTAAATAATTTCTTATTTAGCGTGTAGGGTTTGTTGGGTCGCAGAACATAAAGCCTGTTTTCCATACATGCAACACACAATTCACATCCATTTAAAGAAATAGATATAGTAAAACTTGTAAAAGTTATAGGAAATTTTTGTTTATGTAATTAAGAAATTGAAACTAAATTACGACTATAGAGTGGAATAAAACAAAAATGGTCTAAAAAACAAAAATTCAGTTCCAAAGTTTAGATGAGCTTGTCCTTTGGCCTTGAATTTGACGAATGCTCTCTTCCTGACTCTCAAATTTAGCTCACCGTCTTTCACCTCCTCCCATTGGCTAAGCAGCTGTAAAGAACTACATACATGGTTAGTGGATCCTGAATCAACAATCCAAATGGATTTATCATCTTCCAACAAACATCCGTCTAAGCCAATGAAAAACTAACATTAGCTTGGTTTCTAGTTGCTTGGAGTGGACACATGCACCATTATCTTTCTTGCCCTTCTTCTTGCCTTTTGCAGGCTTCGCAGCACCTTCTGGTCTTCCAGCCATGGTAGGCTTAGGGTTGTTGGTCTATCTATTAGGGTTTATGCCCTAATTAAAACCCAAATTCTTTGTAATCTCATTTTATTATCAATAAAAGAATAGAAATCATTTTTTTGACTTGGTCAATCACTTTGCTCACATGCTTTATTTTCATGATTATTTATTTAATATAAACTTCTATTAAATCCTGAGCATATAGCAAATCTTATTTATAGTGACGTAATCACAGTAGAATATAAATATGATTATATGTTTAAAATAAGTTAGTCCTAAGATTAGTCAGTGCACATGATTTACACTGACTTGCCAATCTACGATATGATCTATTTACACATTACAGTGTTATGTTCTTTCCAGAACATTAGCAAAGTAGATAAGATCGGATGTATTTGTTACATCAGACTGGACCGATATTGACAATTTATAAGATAAGTAAACATACCGTTATTATCTATTCTAGTCATATCATATAGTTGACCATAGGTCAATTCAATCTCAATTCTGAGTGGTTAGTATTCTAACTGATTGTATTATTTGAGTTCTTTGACTTGTTCGTTACCAGCTTACCCTACGGACTAGCCCATACTTACATCTTGGGAACTCAGTAGTATAATTGAGTGGGAGTGTTAATCATAGATATGAACATCTATAGCTTCTGATGAAGAATTGAAACGATGGTTTCCTTTTAGTTTGGTTCAAGGTGTTAAATGATAGAGATCTCATTTCAGTAATTAAATTAGTTTACTGAAATATTATGTACAAGGAACTTAGTGTTTTAAGGATAAAATACAATGAGCGGTAAAACAGTATTTTAGTCCTATCTCATTGTAGACCGTCTATAGAGGATTGAGTGACAATTATGGCTGTAACAATGGATAATTAATAGTGTATCTATATTTGTTATAGAGCGTTCTATGAATTCAAGAGTACAATTCTGAGTCTACAGTGGAGTCATGAGGAATTAATAAGTTAGTAAATTTATTTGTTAGATTTATGATAACTTATTGGAGCTTGATTTCATAGGCCCATAGTCCCCATTGTACCTTGGATAAAATCCTCTTGATAGTCTCAATTAATTGATTTAATTATCAATTAGAATTATCAAAGTTGACCAGGTAAATTTTGGATAGTTTCACAGACTTATGTAACTTTGAGAAGAAAAGAGAAATTATGACATATTTATTAATTAAGATAAATTGGTATCTAAATTAATAAATAAGTTTAAATCAAGGTTCAAATTATAAATAATTAATTTTATAAATAATTTAAATAATTATTTAATTAATTAAATCAATAGAAAATAATACATACCTGGATTTTAAGTCCAATGGGCTTATAATCAAATGGGAAATTTCACGGGCCTAAAGCCCATGATAATTTTGACCTAGAGCTTCAAATTGGCTATTATTTTAATGATTTTTTAATTAAATTAAATGGCCTAATTGAGTCTATAGAAAGAGTGCTTAGAGAGAAGTCAATTAACAAGTTCACAAGTCAGATTTTCTGATAGGTTTTAGATTCTCTCTAAACACAACTCCTTTTCTAAGCCTCTTTGTTATTTTCTCTTCTTCTCTCTGTATCTATCTTATGCATTGAGAATTTCCCACTCTAGTCTAGGTGATTCGAAGGATACTTTGGAAGACTGTGAAGATTTTAGAAGAACGATTTAGTTTATTGATAATACTCTGTGACAGAAAGGATACAAGAGTTATAGAAACTGAAGGAATGACTCTTTCATTCCGTTGTGTATATTGTAAGTATTCTTATCATTGTTTCTCTTTGAATTCAATTTTAGAAACATGTTCTAGGTTATCTCAAATTAATTTGTTTAATATTAGATCTACATGAAGATAAATAAAGATCATTTATAAGTTTCCCAACACTATCCACCCTTTCTCTTCTTGCCATTTGGAGTGGAAGCTAGGTTAGCTTTGGCCTGGGCACCGTCGGTAGCAGCTGCAATAGTAAAAGCCTTCTTCTCTCCTCCTTTGCTTGATCCACCATTAATTGCTTCATACATTTGGAGTTCGTTCAACAATTGAGTCATCCCGTAATTCTGCTTGTCACAGATAGATATGGGTGCTCCTTCAGCTGGAACTTCAGGGGATTCCTCTGTCATCACGAACTTACAGTTGTTGCCGATCAACATGATGTTGATATTGGACTTCCATTTCATGGAATTCTCCTAGTTAGAAGCTCTTTGGAAAGTAAAGAGGCGATGGGGTTGGATGCCATAAAGAACTAAAGTTTTATCAATAAATAGAAATCAAGATATTGCTAAATAAACACCTCATCACTAAGTTTTAATAAATAGTAAACATATATCAAATGTGTAAGATATGGAAGAAAAAGAACAATACTAAAAACAAACATATCTTCATTTCATAGGTGTTTAACTAGTCCATGACGCTTGTGTCCCGGTAGGTGAGAGTAATGATGGTCTAAAACCATTATTAAAAACCATCCTATTCGATCAAAGTAAGAAAACCAATTATCTCTTACTTTATGAGCTTGGCCCACAGTATCGATAATATAGATTTAGTCCTAGTAGTCATTGTAGGGATGAGTCTAATAGAATTTGTTCTATAATTATCTGTCTAACGAAATTTAACCATGTTCACTACTTAATGAAAACTATCTGTGGGGACGAATAAAAGCGTCGTGAGGCCCCATTAAGACACCAACTATAATGCCTTGGATAGCCAAGACCATTACACTCTGTATTTTAAATAGTGTTGGACTTGCTAATCAAGTCATTTGAACATAAACGTGTTACTAAGCTTAGTTCACGGATTAGGGTTAAAAGATTTTGATTGTGAAAATAGTTGTTTTCATTAAAAGGTTTGAGTCTACACATGGGATCCCAAAAAAAAAAAAGTGTTTACAAGGCATTTCCAACTCTCAAAATAATTACAACTTAAGCCAGCCTAAGCGTGAAAATCAAGTTTGGCTCCCATAGTTCGTACACTTATCGTCAGCCCCGACTCCCTTAGGCTGGACTTGCAGATCAAATAGAAATAGTACAAATAGATTGCATCACACGTAATCGGTTGTAGCATAATCAAGCATGCCTATCCAGATATTTTCAAATACAAATATAATTAAAATCTCACATATAAACATATTCATTAATAAGGATCCAAGCCCCTATCACAACCCAAGTGCACTTTTCTTACCTCGAGTCTAGAGCTGAAGGTGTAAGACGGTCCCGAGCACAGTCCCTAATGTCGAGTGTTAATGGTAAACCTAGTCAGAAAGCGATAATGGATAACCATTAAAACCTAAACCAATTAAAACCTTTAGAATAATATACTAGCCTCCAAGACCTCAAATTTTACTAAACCGTGTAGTGGAATCATTCCCAAGGACTTAGGTTTGATTTCCCGAGTCTAAAAACCCCCATTTGGGAAGCATTTCCTATATGAGTCGCAACCCTCCACAAGTCAGAGAGCATTCTAAGGCAAATCCTTGGACACGCGTCGCGATGCACCTTGCTCAACGCCGCGGCACATAGACGGTTCAACAAGACCCCTTAGCTGTTCTGGGTTCATGCGGGCCGCGACGCGACCTTGCGAACCCATAAAAATCAATGATTTCAGAAATCGCAACCTCTTCCAAAACTCACACAACCAATCCTAAAAACAATTATAACCATTTACGAGCATAAGCTCGACCACAGATCAATGAAACAACCCCTCCAAACTTTAAGACAACAATCAAATACTCTAGAACTCAACAGAACCTCAAAAGCTAGAATTTCAAACTCTTTCCATAAACTCAAAAGAAAATTCAAAAAGATTTAAGAATTCAACTTTCCTCTACCAAATTGAACCCCCCAGTTGATCCTATCAGTTTAACAACTTCTAGACTCAATAAAAAAGCAGCCTTCAATCTCACCAAGCTGCCTTCTAAACCAAAGAATCCCAAGGATTTTTCCCAAGCCAAAGCTAACTTTCACCCAAGGAGAGAGAGAAATAGGGTAAACGTGAGAAAGAGGACCCTTAGTGGTTTTGTGTTTCTGGTCACTTCCTGAAGACTTTCCCAAGCATATCTCTTAACACAAAAGACCAAAATGCCCCTCAACTTATCATTAGCCTCTTATTGCCTTTAAGGGAAACCCCATCATTTACCACATTTCCCGCTAACCCTAAAGTGATCCTATAAATTTGTAATTAATCTCGATGTGCCCAAATATTCACCAAATAACTACTCGTTGTGACTATTCCGCTAATTTGCTCACTAGGATCGCCTTGAGCCGAATATCGCAAATATATCTACATAATAATGTGGTCTCAATCATTTAACACATATAATCAAATTTATACATTCAACGAGTAAAAATTACAAATATGCCCTTATTAACAGAAATGGGCCCACATACATATTTAATACACATAAACATGCACATATATTCATATTACCATATAAATCATGTATGCTATGTAGTCACACATTTAATCTATTAATTCCACATAAATATATATCCAATTATGCCCTCCCGGCACACTAATCAAGGCACTATGCCTTATTAGGAAATTGGACATTACAACTATCCCCTCCTACTAAAAATCTCATCCTCGAAACTTACCTAAATAATTCGAGATGTTGATCCCGCATAACCGACTCTAGCCCCCAGGTCACTTCCTCGACTTTTCTATTCCTCCGTAAGAATTTAACAAGAGAAATCATCTTGTTCCTTAGAACCTTGTCCTTTCTATCTAGGATTTGCACTTATCGCTCCTCGTAGGACAAGTCCATCTATAGTTCCAGATCCTCATATCTGAATACATAGGTTGTATCTGACACATAATTCCATAGAATTGAGATGTGAAACACATCATGAACTCTTGATAACGATGGGGACAGTGCCAATCTACAGGCTACCTGCCCGATCCTCTCCAGGATCTCGAAAGGTCCTACGAACCTAGGGCTCAACTTGACCTTCTTTCCAAATCTACTCCCCGTAATGGCGAAACTCGCAAAAATACGTGGTTCCCTACCTGGAACTCCACGTCCTTACGCTTAGGGTTAGCGTAGCTTTTCTGTCTGCTCTATAAAGCGAGCATTCAAGCTTTAATCTTCTCAACAACTTCATTAGTCTTTTGAACCATCTCTAGACCCAAATACTTCCTTTCCCCCATCTCATCCCAATGAATGGGCGACCTACACTTCCTTCCATACAACATCTCATACGGAGCTACTCTAATAGTTGACTGGTAACTGTTATTATATGAGAATTTAATCAATGGGAGGTACTTACTCCAAGACCCATCGAAGTCTAGCACACATGTTCGAAGCATGTCCTCCAATATCTGAATTGTCCTCTCAGACTGCTCATCTGTCTGAGGATGAAAGGTTGTACTGAACTTCAACTGAGTCCCCATAGCCTTCTATAAGCTACCCCAAAACTTGGAAGTAAATATGGGATCTCGCTCCGATAATATAGACTTTGGAACCACATGGAGACATACGTTCTCCCTCACATACAACTCTGCATACTGGTCTATAGTATAGTTTGTCCTCACTGGCAGAAAGTGAGCTGACTTGGTATATCTGTCTACTATCACCCATACCGAGTCATGTTTCCCTACCGTCCTGGGCAAGCCTCCTAAAATTCCCATGGTAATGTCTTCCCACTTCCACTCGAGAATGCCTAAAGGTTGTAACAACCCCGCTGGCCACTAGTGTTTAGCCTTCACCTATTGACAAGTTAAACACTTCTCTATGTGATCAACCACGTTCTTTTTCATCTCAGGCCACCAGTACAATACCTTAGGTCTTGATACATCTTCGTGGTGCCCGGATGTAAAGAATATGGTGTGCTATGATATTCATCAAGGAATATATTGGCCAACTGGCTCACTTCCAATTCTATTTTCATTTTGGTCATGTCTTCTATTAATTCCTTGGATATTTGCTTCGAACTGAACAATTGTCTTATGCCCCTTTGACTCAAAGTGTCTGCCACTACATTGGCTTTCCCTAGGTGATAAAGGATCTCACAGTCATAATCCTTTACCAACTCTAGCCAACGTCTCTGTCTCATATTTAGGTCCTTCTGAGTGAAGAAATAATTCAAACTCATGTGATCGGTGTATATCTCGCACAACTCTCCATACAGATAGTGTCGTGAAACTTTCAGTGTGAATACCACCGCAGCTAACTCCAAATCATGAGAAGGTACCACTGCTCAAACTCATTTAGCTGTCGTGATGCATAGGCAATAACCTTCCCACTCTGCATCAACACACATCCTAACCCCAATCTTGATGCGTCACAATACACTACAAACTTAACCCCATCTGAATGAAGACTCAGCACCAGAGCAGTAATCAATCATCGCTTCAGTTCCTGGAAACTACTCTCACATCTGTCTGACCATGCGAACTTCAGATTCTTCCATGTCAACTAGGTCAATGGTATGGCAATCTTTGAAAACCTTTCCAAAAATTGCCTGCAATATCCCAGCAACCCAAGGAAACTCCTAACTTCCGAGGCATTCATTGGCCTCGGCCATTCTCTAATTGCTTCTACCTTAGTCGGATCTACCTTAATCCTGTCTCTGCTGACAATATGACCAAGGAATGTCACCTCTGGTAACCAAAACTTGCACTTCTTAAACTTAGCATACAACTGATGCTCCCTTAATCTTTAAAATACCAATCGGAGATGCTGCTCATGCTCTACCTCTGACCTAGAGTAAACCCAGATGTCGACCATGAAGACAATCACAAATGATCTAAAAAATCCTTGAACACCTTGTTCATCATATCTATAAATGCTGCTAGGGCATTGGTCAATCCAAATGACATGACCAGGAACTCGTAATGCCCGTACCTTGTGCGAAAGGCCATCTTCGGTATATCCTTGTCCTTGATCCTCAATTGGTGATAACCAGATCAAAGATCATTCTTTGAGAATACTATCTTACCCTGCAACTGATCAAACAAGTCGTCTATCCTCGGTAGTGGGTACTTATTCTTGAGGGTCAGCTTGTTCAAGACCTTGTAATCTATACACATCCTCAGGGTCCCATCCTTCTTCCTCACAAATAAATCTGGAGCACCCCAAGGTGAGAATGTAGGTCTAATAAATCCCAGGTCCAATAACTCTCGTAACTGTACCTTCAACTCCTTCAGCTCTACCGGGGACATTCTATATGGTGCCCTCGACACCAGTTTTGTACCTGGTGCTAACTCAATGACGAACTTGATCTCCTGGTGCGGCATAGTCCCGGTAAGTCCTTAGGGAACACATCCAAGAATTCAAATACCAGTCTAGTCTCCCCTGGTCCCACTAGCATAACCCTAGCAGTATCCACCACACTGGCTAGGAAACCTATGCAACCTCCTTCTAATAGGGCTCTAGCCCTCAACGATAATATCATGGAAATGCGAGGTCCATGCACAGTACCAACGAAAATAAATGGGTCTTCACCCTCAGGCTCAAATGTCACCATCTTTTTCTTGCAGTCTATAGTCGCCCCATACCTGACTAACCAATCCATCCCCAAAATCATGTCGAAGTCATCCATACCTAACTTAATCAAGTCTATTGATAGTTCCCTGTTGTCCACCATCACTGACAATGACATAACCCATCTCTTAGAAACTACTAGTTCCCTTGTAGGAAATATAGTCCCAAACCTTGTAGTATAATAATCACAGGGCCTACACAATCTATCAATCACTTTGATAGAAACAAAGGAATGTCTAGCGCCAGAGTCAATCAATACAGTGTATGAGGTGCCAGCACTAGAAATCTGACCTGTGACCACCGAAGAGCTAGCCTCAGCCTCTACCAGAGTCAAGGCTAACACTCGGGCTGGAGTCAAGCTGTCCGCCTTCCTTGGTTCTTCTTTCTTCAAAGTTGGGAAGTATTTCTTGAGGTGCCCAATTACCTCGCACAAGTAGCATGCTTTCACCTCGACATTCACCAAGATGGAGCTTCCAATAGCACATTCTGGGTAACTCCTCCAAGCCTCACTACCACCATAGCGACCGCCGTAGACACCTCGACCCCTCCTTTTTAGACCAGTAGTGGTCGAGGTGTCGGGGGTCTACCTTTTCTGATCACTGGGGCCTCCGCCCCTGCTAGATCTTGTAAGTGGAGACACTGCCTCTGAACATTTCATCTTGCAGCACTCTCCTTCCGTTTCTTGTTCTCTGCCTCCTCAGATATGAGGTCCTTCTCCACCACCTGGGCATAAGTAGTCTCCCCAGGTATTGATGTAATCCATACATCCCAGGCTATCATAGTTTTCAACTCCCGAACAAACCTGTCTTTCCTGGCTACATCTGTAGGCACTCAATAAGGTGCAAACTTCGCTAGCCTGTCAAATTTCAAAGCATAATCAGTAACTGTCATGCTGCCCTGTACCATGCTGGTGAACTCATTCACCTTCGCTTCCCTGACAACATTGTTGTAATACTTCTGGTTAAAGAAATCTCTGAACTCTTCGCAACTCATAGTAGAAACATCTCGAGTTAGGGATGGCTCCTCTCACCAAATGCCAAAATCATCTCGGAACATAAAGGAGGCATAAGCCACTATGTCATTACCTACCACCCTCATAATGTCTAGGATGGAGGTAGTCAGGCTCATCCACTATTCAACATTAAGTGGATCTAGTCCTCCCTCAAAGATTGGAGGGTGCGGCATTCTGAATCTCTTGTACAGCGACTCCCACCAATTCCCAATCTTAGGCTGCTATACTACTGGTGCCACAATAGGTGGCAAGTCAGGTGCATCATTCCCTGGCAGAACCTGCTGTCTCAGAAAAAGAACCTCTTCCTCTTGACTCAAAAGTATAGCTTGCATATCAGCAAGCATCTGCTACCAGTTCTCAGGGACTGGTTCAGGGTTCAGACCTTGATTATCATCCCTATCCTTTATCTCAATGCAGACTAGGCAAAATGATCGCCTTGTAGGCAAAACTGTCCAAGTATATATGCAATCAACGACTCGGCTGATCAAGCAATGATAACATGCTTTTGAAATCACCCCACGGTCTAATGCCAAAAATCAAGCAACATTATACAATCACAATGAAAACACTCATTTCAACAATTATCCACATACAGTAGCAATGCTAGTAAGCATGCCTCATCATATACACATAGCAGGCAAGGGCCAGGCCCTATCAGTATATCTCATGCTTCCTAGTAAACAAGAAAATAAGGCATTTATATTTCATTTAAATGGTTAAACATATAATCACATATACAGTTACCAAACCCCTTATTCAAGCTTGTCTTTAGCGGCGAGTGTACATGTCTAACCAATTTTTAAGAACCCTTAAAGCTAGACCACTCTGATACCAAGTTGTAATACCCTGGATAGCCAAGACCATTACACTGTGTAATTTAAATAGTTATGGACTTGCTAATCAAGTCATTTGGACATAAATGTGTTACTGAGGTTAGTTAAAGGATTCGGGTTAAAAGATTTTGATTGTGAAAATAGCTTTTTTCATTAAAACGATTTAGACTACACATGGGATCCCAAAAAAAATAAGTGTTTACAAGGCATTTACAACTCTCAAAATAATTACAAATTAAGCCAGCCTAAATGGTAAAATCAAGTTTTTCCCTAGTCCATGTTGACCCCTTGGCAGTGGCGATCAAGCAACTGCAAATGTACACGCCCCCCCTAAAGCTCTCCAACCTACATCTGGTCCAGCCTTCCCTTTCCCTTACCTGCACCACATAGCACCCCCAAGACAAGGCACAGAAATAACACTTAATTCACAACTCAAATGAATAACAATATGTACGCAGTAAACTCAAATCATTCAACTCAACAATAACAGAACATAAGCAATAAGCTAAGCACTGATAATCTGCTCAATCCAACATGTAATTCAATCTCAACATTTTATACAGTTAGTTAAGTGTAAATGACACTTTTTTACTTAGTAACATTCAAGCCCTGCGGTCTTAGGCCGAGTCCTTTTGTTATATAGCTGACCCTGTCACACTTAGGCTAGGCTACGTTCCGAACACTTATCATCAGCCCCCGCTCCCTTAGGCCAAATTCTCATATCAAATAGAAACAACAAAAATAGATTGCAACACACACAATCGGTTGCATCATAAACAAGCATCTTATCCAGATATTTTCAAATATAGATATAATTACAATATCACATATAATCATATTCATTAATAGGGGTCCAAGCCCCGATCATAACTCGGGTGCATTTTTCTTAACTCAAGTCCTGAGTTGTAGGTGTAAGACGGTCCCAAGTTGAAGTTGTAAGATCGTCTCGAGCACGATCCCTAATGTCGAGCCATAATGGTAAACCTAGTCACAAAGTGATAATGGATAACCATTGAAACCTAAACCAATTAAAAGCTTTAGAATAATATACTAACCTCTGGGACCTCGAATTCTACTAAGTAGGGTTGTAGAATCCTTCCCGAGCACTTAGGTTTGAGTTCCCAAGCTTAAAACCCCATTTTCCCAACATTTCCTATTTGATCCGAGGCGTCGCACCCTCCACAAGTCAGAGAGCATACTAAGGCAAATCTCTGGACACGCACCGCGGCGTTCCATGCTCAACGCTACGGTGCTAAGATAGTTCAGCAAGCCCCCTTAGCTCTTCTAGGTTCATGTGAGTTGTGGCGCCTAAGAGCAGTGCTCTGGCGCGACCTTGCGAACCCAAAAAAATTCAGCGATTTCAGAAATCGCAACCTCCTTCAAAACTCACACAACCAAGCCTAAAAATAATTCTAATCATTTACGAGCTTAAGCTTAACCATAGATCAATAAAACAACCCCTCCTAACATTAAAAAAACAATCAAATACTCCAGAACTCAACAAAACCTCAAAAGTCAGAATTTCAAACTCTCTCCATAAACTCAAAAGAAGATTAAAAAAAGCTTTAAGAATTCAACGTACCTCTGCCGAATTGAACTCACCAAAAGCAGTTTTCAATCTCATTAAGCTGCCTTCTAAACCCAAGAATCCCAAGGCTTTTTCCCAAGCCTAAGCTAACTTTCACCCAAAGAGAGAGAGAAAGAGGGTGAACGTGAGAGAGAGAACCCTTAGTGGTTTTGTGGTTTTGGTCACTTCCTGAAGACTTTCCCAAACCTATCTCTTAACACAAAAGATCAAATTGCCCAAAACTTATCCTTAGCCTCTTATTTCCTTTAAGGGGAAACTCGTCATTTACCACATTTCCTGCTAATCCTCAAGTGATCCTATAAATTCCCAATTAATCCTGTCGTGCCCAAATAATCACCAAATTACTACCCGTTGTGACTATCCTGCAAATCTGCTGACTAGGAATGCCTCGAGCCGAATATCACAAATATATCCACATAATAACGTGGTCTCAATCATTTAACACATATAATCAGACGTATACCCTCAATGGGTCAAAATTACAAATATGCCCTTATTAATAGAAACAGGCCGACATGCATATTTAACACACGTAAATATGCACATATATTCATATTACCATATAAATAATTTATGCCACGTAGCCACACATTTAATCTATTAATTCCACATATATATATCCAATCATGTCCTCCCGACATAGTAATCAAGGCACTAAGCCTCATCAGCCAATTGAGACGTTACACCAACCTTGTTAAATTTACGGTGGTGATCGAATAATAATCTTAAACTAAACCCACTATTTAAAAAAAAGTATTTTTATTTTGAAAATTACTAACTAGGTTTTTCAAATTACAAAAATAATTATAAACCATAGTTTTTAATTTTCCCATTAATTCTAGAAAATACCCATTTAAAACCTATTCAAAAATTCAGAATCAATGTGTTGCTAATCAATTATTAGGTTCAACTAATATACTAAAACTAAGACGATGAAGTCCAACTCAAGCAAATGGGCATTAAAAGTTGGGGTTGCATGGAGGAGGCCTTGGTCCAACATGTTGTTCCCACAACTAAGGCCCCCTAACTTCCATGCAAGGTCCAGAAGACAAAAATTTTAACTTTTGTCTTATTAATTGCTTGTAATTGATTAGGCCCATTATGATCATACAAGACTAATGAGTCTTCACAAGTGGTTACACCCACAAGAGAGGAATTTAAACTTCACATTTTCCAATGGGCCCAAATAAAACCTATCAAATTATGAATATTTTATTTTGCATATGTACCATATACTACCAAAACATATGGATCATCACTATATGCATCTAAGCCCAATTGCAAAAATCTCATTTATAATGATGCAAATATACTAATAATTGGATGAGCCTAACATTTTATTATATGAGCATGTATTATTAATTTATGTAAATATACCACAATAATAAAAAAATTTAGAAAAATACCATAATTATTTAACATAGAATTCATCAAACAAATTTCAATATAACTAATTAAAAAATTTGCAAAATATTAAATTAATTCAAATATAATTTATCAAACAAAATTCATATACTATCAAACAAACATGCAAATTCCTAGAACACACTCCTATGAAATTGACATACATACAGAGTAAAGTAATTAGAAACTTACATTACGCATCGAACTGGAACAACTCCTTCCTTCAGATTTTTAACCCTTGAATCCTAGTAGTAGCAGAGTATAATCAAGAACCTGAACTGGGATCCGTAACACAATCTTGCTCACCAAGCCTTTGATCAACCTAGAATTACTGTGGGCTTGTTCTCATGAGATAGAAATCTAAAAGAAAAGAAGAGACAGTGGCTAGAAGTGTGTACTTCTAGGGTTTTCTATGACTGAGCACTTACCAAAATTTGTCCTCTGTCATCTTAAAATCCTAGCTATAACATTCTATTTATAGACACATCCATGAGCTTATTTTCTTAATTAAATTAATTAAATATATATATATAAATAAAGCCCTATCATGGCTGGCCCACACCATATAGGTTGGGCTCATAATATGTGTCTTACAACTAAGGCCCAATGGACTCAAATTCAATACCCTTATATTTATACATTTTATAATTAATTAATTAAATAATTAAATCCTTATTCAAATTAACTATTTCTAATTTGAATCTTTATTTGATATTATTTATTAATATTAACACCAATTTTTCATTATTAAAAAATATGCCAAATATTTTACAATAACTCTCTTATTTTCTATAATTCATAATTCATGTAAATATTACAAACTTGACCAAGTGATTTGATTTCTAAATTGATAATGTTTTCTGTGTTTTCACCAAGTGACACGTGGCATGCATTAGGAGTAATTAGGTCCACGCAGAAGGTAGTTAAGCCTTTTGGAGCTCGCTTGGAGCTCCCCGGAAGGAAAGCCTTGCCTTTTTATTGACCAATCACTGCCCCTGGAGAAGTATACCTTCGAGGAAGGATGCTTCCTGAGAACCACATGCAAAATGTCATCTCAGGATCTTCTCCTCCATTCAAGCCCTCCAGATTTACGAGATCCATCATCCGGGCCTGGAGTAGGATGCTGGTGTCAAGCGCGGCGACCTTGGGCCACAAGCAACCGTTTGACATTTTACTGTTGCATAAGTCGTGGTGTCGAGTCCGTACAAGAGACAAATAGGATGTCTCATGATGTCGCCTGACATGGGAAAATGTGCAGCTACCCCCAAACATTGTTAGTGACGTGCTACTCGAAAAAGTAGTGGGCCAAAACCTCGTAATTGGGCTTACTGTGATACACTTGGGCCCATCAGCATATTAACTACTTGAATGTATTTTTTCTTGTTCATTTAATACTCCATTAAGAGAGAATAATTGTAATACCTCCTCATTAGAGAATTAATTGTTCTTAGCAGTCTATAAATAGGGCTAGGGAACACATTGTAAAGGATCCCAGATTTTTTTATTCAGAGCATTGCTAAAACTTTGCCTGAAACTCCATAGAAGCTTTAACCCCCAAGCTTCTCTCATCCTATTACAATTAACTCGTGGACTAGGGTTAATTAATAACCTGAACCACGTAAATCTCTATGTCTCCTTCTATATTTTCTCTGAGCTTTTATTTATTTAGAAGTTATCGAAAAAGCTAGTCATTTTGGTGCATCCATTGAGAGTTTTAAGAAAGCTTTGACTCACAACCATGGTGAACACCAGACACAATGTTGCAGAGAAGCTTCTTCCTCCCACCGTCGCCGTGGGAGGATAACCAAGCCGACCACCACCTCCACTAGTGGACCCGGAGGTGGCCCATGACGAAAGCTATAATGAGAATGATGGTCACGATGGTGAGGAAGAAGATGACTACTATTAGAGTGAGTATTCTCAGTCAATTCAGACAGAGGAGTCACCAGAAATGGTGGCCCTTAGGAACCAAGTCACCTCCTAGCACCAAGCAATCGAGGTCCAAAAGTGTACTATCGTTGCCTTAGAAGATGTAGAGTCCCAGAATTTTTACTTAGCTAGCTAGCAAGATAGTAGTAGTAGTTAGTATTAGTTTGTAGTATGTTAGATTCCGTGGATTTTGGTTCAAGTCGAGACTTAGTTTGAAACTCATAGCAACAGTTATGGATTTTATAAGTTTAACCTATAGTTTAAGAATATTAATTATAACATAAGGTTTGATTAATATTGCTGGATCTAGAAATATATTTATTATAACCTATGGTTTAGATAGAGCTAATAAGAGTGTGACACTTGTCATAATCATAATTATTATGGAATTAAGTATTTTGATGAATAGTTTTAATAAAAGAAAGATCTAGAAGCAATAGAACCTTCCTGCAGCCGTTAGGATCGTATTATAACTCAGTCAAAGCTGTTTATTCAATTCAAATTATGTTGAAAAAGTGCAAATACATGTTTAATATATCAACATATACCGATATATCACAGCTTAAGGGCCAATATATCGCCTACGGAAGATACGGAAAACACGTCGACTTTGCACGAACGATCGAACGGGGCTCGGGAATAGTGGGGAAGGCGATATATCGCCTAAGGGGGGCGATATATCGGCTCCATGTGTGTATTTTTTAAAGTTTGGTTTTTCAATTTTAAAAAATAGCCTTAACCACTTAGACCTACCTTTGAACGGTTTTGACCGAGTTCTAAGTGTCTGCTAAACGAAAATTCAAATCTTTTTCATTTTATATTCATTTATTTATTCAAATTAAAAGGGGTTAGTTTCACTCCTTGAACTCTATAAATGAGACCTAGTGCTCAGCCATTTTGTTCATTCTTCAAGCATTTGATCAGAGCCTCCAAGGTGTTAGTGTTACTATAGAGAGAAACACTTGGGTTTGGAATAAAATCTTTATCATTCTTAGCTTTCTAAACACTTGGGAAGTGAGATATAGTGTGATTTCGGTATTGAGGTTTAGATCAATCCATAAGATCAACCAAGGTATTCTTATTCCTAAGTTCATTCTTTATGGTTTTTTAGTTTTCCTTAGTTTTCTTTTATTCAGATCCTAACTTTTGTTTATGATTCTTGATTAGGTATTTAAGTTCTTGAAACTTAAGGTTCTTCTTGGTAAGTTTCTTCTCTGATGGTTTAGTGTTCTTTTCATCTCTTTATTTTTTTTAGAGATACTCACCATTTTACTATTGGTTTATAGGAGTGTTCTAATCACGTTCTTGTTCCCAAATATCCCGGCTGTTGGTATGGAAAATAGGATAGATTTTATGTGCTTATATGTTATGATATGTATATGTATATGTTTATGTTATGATATGTATATGTATAGTATGTCTTATAGTCCTTGGGCATATGACTTGTTTAAACAACAAGCCCCAAGAATATGTTTTCAGTCACTTGGGCATACGACTTGCTTAGATAAGCAAGCCCCGAGAATTTATGATTGGGCATATGACTTGTTAAGATAACAAGCCCCAAGAATTTACGATTGGGCATATGACTTGCTTAGATAAGGAAGGCCCAAGAAGTTATATTGGGCATATGACTTGCTTAGCTAGCAAGCCCCACAAATTTATTGACATATGACTTTCTTAGCTAACAAGCCCCAAGAATTTATGATGGCCATTATTATTATAGTTGTACGCCCTGATTTTCCAACGGGCTATTAGCGAGCTGAGAAACGGCCTAAACTATATCAGCCACATGGATCCCCCATGACCGAAGCTATTGTCGTCAGGTCCTACCTCGTTAGCTTGGGGTATCCAAAGGTTCACCAAGATTACTTAAGGGCTGAGTCTGGACTCTGAAGGCCACAGGTCGAGGGAAGCATCCAGCTCGTGGTACGAGCTGGAGTTGGAGGCTGTGACCTTTTATAAAGTCAACCGCACAAGGTAAACGTGCATATATCAGACATAACGTGTCTGATATATCCCTGACTTCTCGGACACGCAGCATGAACATGCGTATTCAGACACCCACGACTGGGTTGGGCCATGCGGCCCATTATCCTCCTTACCTATTGATTAGACCACATTTCATGTGTCAGGTTTTAGGAATTAATCATGAATGTCACAGAGTTGACATGATAGGTAAGAAGGTCATGGGATGACCTTCTTACCAACTCCCAGGTGCCCTCTCCTATAAATATGGAGACCCTGGGAGTTGCAAAAGGTTAGATTCTATTGTGTAAGGAAATACCCTGTAAAAGAATACCAAGCATATAGCAATAATATTGATTGGTGGAGTAGAAGGATTTTAACCTTTGAACCACCTAAAAAACGTGATTGTGTTACCAGTCCATTTACAAAGATCATTCATCTATTTCGATTCAACATAAGCACTAATCCCTTCCTCTTATTTTCTTAATTACCTGTTGGCGAAGAACCGCGTCAACAATAGTCCTATATGATATATGATTTTTTATAGTCATACATTATATAGTATATGTTTATGATATAGTCTTATGCTTATGAATTATGATGTATGTTGTTAGTAGACTTTCCTTACTGGGCATTAGGCTCACTCCTTCATTTTTTAGTGTGATAGAGGAAAATAATTATGGAAGGTGGAAGGATTCTTGGTAGCTTGGCCTGTGTATTGAGGATGAATGGATTCAATGGACTATGTGTTGATCGAGGACGACGTTATTTATTTTTAGTCTTTTAAATTATGTTTTCTTAATGTAATTCCGCAATTAGTATTCAAAGTTATGTTTTATGTTTTGTAAACAATGGGATCCCATACCCTATCACATTTTATTTTATACTTTTATGCTATTGATACAATATTAATTTTGGGTTTTCCATAAAGTTATGATTATTTCTTATGTATGTTTTCTCAAAAATGGTAGCTATGTCTAGTAGTTTTAATGGTCCAAGGTCTTAGAAATAGTTGGGTCGTTACAGTTGGTATCAGAGAAATGGTCCATTTGCATGAAGTTCTCCTTGATACACACGTTCAAGCTCCGAATCTAACCGCCAATGTAAGTGTTTATGTTATAGTTATTATGTTTATGTTATTAGCTAACGTTTCAGCCCTTATGTTTTCAGTTAAGAATGGATGGAGCCTTGACCTATGAGGATATCCGAGCCATTAAGGCCATAAAAAGGATTAGAGAGCCAAGGAATACAGTAGGAGTGTTAGAAAGTATCACTCAGAGATTACTCTTATTCCACAAGGAGATAGTTCACCTCCAAACTATTAAGCAAATCATAATGAATGCTATGGAGCAATATGTTTTAGTGATTAAGCTTTTTAGAGATTATCCTTCTGTAATTGCAACTTTAGAAGAAATATGGGAGACTATAGATGATGAAGATGAATTACCAGTAGCTATGAGATATTATTTTCTCATACTTAGGTTCACCTTTAAGATGGAATTCCAATTCAATAATGAGCAAAAAACATAGAATCTTTACGAATCTTCCTCAAGGGAATTTTGAGGCTCAAGATAATGATGATTATCAGGAGATAGATGATGATATGTTAGATGAAGGGTCAGATGTAGAAGATCCTGATTTTTACATTAGTTTATTTCTTTATTTATTTTATTTATTATCTTTGCATTTATGATTGTACTTAGTGAAAGCCTTTTTCCAAATGAATATTATTGTTATTTTTGATAATATGTATGAGTTTGATTTTTCTGTTACAATCATAATAAATTTAATAAATAATGACCAAGTTCGGTGAGGGTGGATACAAATCCATGGACTGGGTTCTATATTGAGAGTTAGGGGGCCATAGTAGTGGGAACGATTTTACTGATCCTAGCCCTTCCTACGACGAGTTTCGAGCCTGAGAATTAAGTCATATAGGATGATTAGAAACAGACTTAGAAAATAATAAAGATGGCTTATTTTTCTAAGTATAGAAACCCACCCTAAAGATAAAGAAGGCTTATATGATTTTTCATAAGAATTCATAATTAATAATTCTGAGTTATGTTTGCTTAGCTTAAGTTTTTCCTTAGAGCCTATTAGGGTAAGTTCTAGCATGTCTCTCGATTGTTAGAACTCTGCTGAAGATGTCACTCAGAAAGTCTACATGCACCAATGTCAATGCCTCCAGCGTCGCTCCTGAGACTAATGAAGCCCCTCCAGTACGCAGAAGAGAAGCGCGTGCTACCACTACTGCTGCTAACCAAAGTGCACCGCTGTCGCCTGTTGACATTACCGCAGAAATCGTCAAGCTACAACAACAAGTGGAAGAGCTGCTGCAGCGACAATGACAACAGCCTTAGCCACAACCACATCCTCAGCATAGCAACAATAATAGGCAGAATAAAAGGCATTTTGATAATAAGTAGGCCAATAGTGACAAAAGAGTACTAGCAAGTGATAGGTCGAGTTACGTAGAATACCCTTAATGCTCCAAATGCCAAAAGAAACTTCTTGGGGAATGTCGTGCAAACACCAAAGGATGTTACAGTTGTGGCCAGGAAGGTCATCAGAAGAAGGAATGTCCACAGCTCAAGCAAGAAAAGAAGAGGGATACTAAGATGGTTCCAGACCAGAGTCTTTGCCTTGCCCCAAGGAGAAGCCTTGCTAGAAATAAAGTGGTCACATGTCAGATTCCTATCCTCGATAGTATATATTCAAGTATTGCTTGATTCGGGAACAACATACTCATATATCTCGTTAGGAATGATAGAGAAATTCTAAAAACCTTGTAGAACTAGGTTTGTGACATAGTTGCCTACGGGCGAAGTAGTTCTATCATCACAAATAGTACGAGGCATATCAATCAAAATTGAGGACGTAGAACTAGAAGAAGACCTGATAGAACTAGAGATCAAAGACTTCGATGTAATACTTGGCATAGATTGGCTAGCAAGGCATGGCACAACCATCGACTGCAGACGTAAGCAAGTGAAGTTCGAGACTCCTGACGGTCAGAGATTATGTTTTATGGGAGAGGTTTTAGGACTACGTACACCGCTTATTTCATCTCTCAAAGCTCAGAGGATGATAGAAAAAGGATGTCACACATTCTTAGCCAGCATCACGGATGTGGTAAATGAAACACCACTAAAGGTTGGAGACGTTCGTATTATAAAGGAATTCCCAGAAGTATTTCCTTACAACTAACCAGGGTTGCCGCTGACTCGGGAAATTGACTTCACAATCGAACTAGTACTGGGTACCGAGCCCATCTCCAAGGCACCATACAGGATGGCACCTATTGAACTCAAGGAGTTAAGGACGCAGTTGCAATAACTCATAGACTTGGGTTTCATTAGACCGAGCCATTCGCAAAGGGAAACACACTTTCATCATTTATACGATGCCTCCAAAATCCAGTCAGACCAAGAAGACTGATCCCAAGGATTCCACCACCCAAGATCCCATAGATCCCGTTAATGAACCTCAGGTGGAGGTTGGAGATCAACCTGATGCGTAAGATCCACAGGACACTCACGAGGAGGAAATGGCACAATTTATGGCAGGGCAGGAGGCCTTTGCTACATAAATTGCCCTTCAGAGGGCGACTACCGAACGACAATGATGGGAGATAGATGAGCAGGTCCAGAGAATGATCCAGAGGGAGCAGGAGGCTAACCAGAGACATCAGGAGGCTACTGTGGCCTTGGAGGTGGCTACTCAGTTAGATCAAGCTAACGCTCATGCTGCTGCTCAGACGGTGAGGGAGTCTCAGGCTAAAGTAGCAGGGATGCGAGACAACAATAACAGAGAGTCCCAAAGGAGGAGTAGGACCCCAAGGACATTCTCAGAACCATTTTCCCAGAGACAGGATGAAGAGGCATAGTCCAAGACTGCCTCCTCCATGACTAAGAAGAATAACACTTTATCTCGAAGTAGGAGTATTCCCAACCCGAAGGCCCCCTCGCAGGGGGACAGACGAAACAATGTAGGAGATGAGGGTCAGACATCTGAGAGGCGTGACAAGAATGGAAATGGCTGCTCCAAGTCTCAAAGTCATGTAGTAGGAGAGGCTCGGGGGCAGGGTTGCACTGACAGGGGCAAGGCAGACCTACTACCCCTACACCCTTAGTCTCGCAAGGAAAAGGAACCAATGAATAACACCAATACTGTGTTCGATAGGCTGGGGAAAAATGCGCAACCTCAGGATTTGAGTGAGGTCATCAACAAGAGGACCAACGCTTAGGAGGGGGTTCCAGGGACATCTACCCCACCTGGAGCAACGATCCCACCAGTAGTGTAAGCTCAAATAGATGCACTCGTTATGGTTGTTCATGGTCTAACAAACAAACCTGCAGATATCGAGCTGGCTCATAGAAGTGGGAGTCCTTTCAGTACCAAGATCCAAGCTGCCTAACCACCTCCAAAATACAAGACCCCGAACTTCCTACATACACTGAGAAGGAGGATCCAGTACGACGCATTGGGAAGTTCAAGGATCAGATGGAGTAACTCGGTGTGGAGCATTATTATAGGTGCAGGGTATTCCCTACCACTCTCTCTAAATCAGCTTAGGAATGGTATTGGAAATTCAAACCTCAACCATCACTTCTTGGGCGCAGTTCAGGAAAGAATTCTGCAAGGTCTTTAGTGCTAGGCGGATTCAACTAGTTTATGCCAATCAGTTAACTGACATCAAGCAAGTGAAAGATGAATCCCTGAAAGACTACATTCAAAGATTCATGAGAGAGGCAAACTGAGCATCCACAGTTGGAGTTGAAGGGAAATTCATTGCCATCTCGGTAGGAATAATTAATCGTAGTCCCTTGTGGGATAGCATACACAGGAACCCTATCAACACCTTGCAAGAGTTCCTGGACCGAGCCGAAAAATACATGAAGTTAGATGATGCTATCATGAAGGAATTAAAAGGCATAAACCATCCGAACATAAGGCAGATAAGAACGGCGCAAACCCTCAGGGCGGCAGTGGGGGCAGTGGTAAGAAGAGGAATACCTCAGGGGCCGAGCAGGGTGGAGAAAAGAAATCTAAGTCAGCACCCGCTGACAAACAGCCTAAGCATCAACCCTACCAGCCCAGGTTCACCAATCATACCATCCTGACTACATCAAGGGCTGAGATTTACTTGGCAACGTACTAGGAGGTACCATACCAAAAGCTATCACCCTTGCGTTCAGAAGGAAGGAAGGACAAGAATAAGTTTTTCTTTTTCCATAAAGATTATTGACACAACACAAACAAGTGCAAACAATTGAAGGATGAGATAGAGTTTCCTCTCCGATAAGGAAAACTCTCGAGGTACCGAGGCAAGAACAAAACCCCAAGCAGGAATCCAGAATTCTGAAGGCAGAGAAGTCCACCACTGGAGCCGACGGCTGTAGACTTCACACTGGATACCATATGTGGAGGGCCCCACATAGTAGGCAACAGTAAATATTCTTGTGAGCGATATGCAAGGACCATCAGACAAGAGGTTAGGAAGTCTTCCCAGTGTATAGCAGTCGAGGAGCAGACTCCAAAAAATCCAAAGTATGAAAGTGAAACTCTTACTTTTTACAGAGGATGACGCCAGGCACATGAGGTACCCCCACAATGACCCTCTGATCCTTACCATTCAAATCGCCAATGCCTAAGTGAAGAGCTGCTTAGTGGATATGGGAAGCTAAGTAGATATCTTCTACAAATCTTCCTTCAAGAAGATGAAGCTCACGGTCAAGGACTTGACACTGTGTTCCCAAGTGATATATGGATTCACGAGAGAATGCTTAGCACGGATGTGTACACGGTAACAAAAGGGTGGCACGAGAATGATATAATGTGTCAGTGGTCAAGGCAAAGAAAGGACCATATGTAAACAACATGATAGTAACCTGCTGCGAAAAGAATGAAGGAACCAAAGAGGTTGTCAACATGGAAGTTGACGTTGAAAGAAGCACTCTACTGGAGCCGAGGCCTCTTTTAACGAAGATTTGTTATTGTAGCAAGTTTCCCAAAGTGAGGGAAATGACATCGATCCTCACTTTGGGGATGACGTCATGGGGTTAGGACCAGTCGAAGATCTTTACGAAGTCCTACTAGATGAGGAGGACCCAACTAGAGTAATCAAAGTCAGGAAGGAGTTAAAGGTGATAATTAAAGCACGGTTGGTGGAATTTTTGAAGAAAACCCAGGACGACTTTGCCTGGTCACATAATGACATGGTTGGAATTTCTCCATTCATGATAAGTCATGTCCTCAATATAGATAAGAACTACCCACCACTGCAACAAAAAAGAAGACTACTTGACAAAGACCGATCTCAAGTCCTGAAGGAAGAGGTCGAGCAGCTCAAGAAAAATGATTTTATAAGGGAGGCCTACTACCCTGATTGGGTATCAAACCCCGTGCTGGTCCTAAAGCCAAATGGGAAGTGAAGAACATGCGTGGACTTCACAGATCTGAACAAGGCTTGCCCCAAAGACTGCTTCCAAATACCCAAAATAAACCAATTGGTCGATGCAACAGCAGGACATGAAATACTCGCATTCATGGATGTGTATTCTGGGTATAATCAAATAAGTATGCACCCTCCCAACAAGGAACATACTAGCTTCCGAACAGACAGGGGATTGTAATGTTAGAAGGTGATGCCATTCAGCTTGAAGAACGTAGGAGCCACCTACCAGCGTTTAGTGAATGGCATGTTTCGAGACTTGATCGGAAAAAATTGGAGGTATACGCCGATGACATGTTGTTCAAGTCCAAAGAAGCTGGAGGCCATGTTCAAGACTTGGAGGAATGCTTTGCAATACTTAGAAAGTATAGTATGAAGTTAAACCCTCTCAAATTCTCGTTTGGAGTTGGTTCTGGTAAGTTTCTCTGATACATAGTCAATTCACATGGAATCGAGGCTAACCTCGAGAAGATCAAAGCATTGATCGACATGAAGTCACCTACAAAAATCAAAGAAGTGCAAACTTAACCGGAAAAGTAGCTGCCCTCAGTAGGTTCATATCAAAGTCTACGGACAAGTGTGTCCCTTTCTTTAACTTACTGAGGGCAGCAAGAAGATCCAATGGACCGACGAATGTGAGGAAGTTTTCCAAGCCCTGAAGGAGAACCTCGACCGACGATGCCTTAGCCAAGCTTTCCAGTGCAAAAGATGCAAACACCCTAAATGTCGTTCCAGTCGAATACTTGGTGGAAAGAAGCGTAACCGAGCAGGAGGCACTACCTGCTGAGGTAGGAGATACATGGATGACCCTTACTATTAACTATCTCAACCAAGGAGTAGTACCCAGCAATCGTAACAAAGAAAGAAAGTTGGTGAGACAAGTTGCACGATATATGATAGTCGAAGGGGTATTGTACTGACGAGGGTACTCCCTACCACTGCTAAGGTACGTTACACCTAACATGTCAAAGTTATTATTGATCGACGTACATGAGGGATTCTGTGGAAATCACGCTAGGGGCAGAGCCTATCAAAGAAATTCCTTAGACAAGGATACTTTTGGCCGACGATGAATGAAGACTCGATGGAGTATGTCAGAAGATGCCACAAGTGTCAAATGTTCTCCAAGATACCCCGGGCGACACCTTACGAATTAACACAGATGCAAAACCCTTGGTCCTTTGCTGTATGGGGGATCAACCTAATCGGAAATCTACCTATGGGAAGGGGAGGAGTCCAATTTGTTGTTGTAGCTGTGGACTACTTCACCAAATGGACTGAGGCAGAACTGCTTGCCACCATAACCTCGAAGAAAGTCTTAGACTCTGTGGTGAAGAATATCATATGTCGATTTGACCTACCAAGGAAGATAGTCTCGGACAATGGGACTCAAGTCGACAGTGATATGTTCACCGACTTTTGTACGAGGCATGGAATCACAAAGAGCTTTTCCTCGATAGCACACCCCGAAGTTGGCTAAGTAGAAGCAGTGACCAAGACTATCAAAGACACTCTGATGAAACGACTAGAACAAGCCAAAGGAGCCTGGCCATAGAATGACAGTACGAATGACGATAGGGCATATGACATTCTCTTTGGCATTTAGGTATGAATACATGTTGCCAATTAAACTCACTTCCCCATCGCATAGACGGGAGACATACGATCAGGGGAGGAACCATCAACTAATAGAAGAATCGCTCGATTTAATCAAAGAAAGACGAGAAAATGCAAGTCTCAGAGTAGCAGCACACCAACAAAAAGTGGTCAGATACTTCAACTCCAGAGTGAAAGATCGAAAATCCCAAGTTGGGGACTTAGTACTCAGGAGGGTGTTCCTAAACACTAAGGACACTACAGCGTGGCTACTAGGACCTAACTAGGAAGGGCCATACCTTGTGGAGGAGGTGATCCCACTAAAGATGTACAAGATATCTCAAATGAATGGAGAACTGATCAAAAACTATTGGAATGGCGAACACCTCTGCTGGTACTATCAATGAAGTTGTTCAGCAGCAACACAAGTTTTAATTTGCAAATGTATTATTTTCGAATTATCTATGTAACAACCATTATGCTTCAATGAATGAATTTAATTTCTTAAGTTTCTCTTAGTTCTTTAAATTTCTTTCAACAAGGGACTTGTCCTTTAGACCTGTCGACTCCATCGGATCTTGTTCGATCTTGGTTCTTGAGGAGCCTATCGATCCATACGATCCAAAAGAGAGATAGGTCCTAGGACCTTGTCTCCAACCTATTTGATCATGTTCAATCTTGGTTCTTGATGAACCTATCGACCTACAAGATCAACAACAGAGACAGGTCCTAGGACGTTGTCGCCAAATTAATGGATCATGTTCGATCTTAGTTCTTGAGGAGCCTATCGACCCATAAGATCCAAATAAGAGACTAGACCGAGGACCTTGTCGGTAAACTATTTGATCATGTTTGATCCAGGTTCTTGAGGAACCTATCGACCCACACAATCAGCAAGAGAGATAGGTTCTAGGACCTTGTCGCCAAATTAATGGATCATGTTTGAACTTGGTTCTTGAAGAGCCTATCGACCCATAAGATCCAAATAAGAGATTGGTTTGAGGACCTTGTCGCCAAACTATTTGATCACGTTCGATTATGGTTCTTGAGGAACCTATCGACCAACATGATCAACAAGAGAGACAGGTCCTACGACCTTGTCACCAAATTATGGATCATGTTTGATCGTGGTTCTTGAGGAGCCTATCAACCCATACGATCCAAACAAGAGACAGGTCCTAGGACCTTGTCGCTAAATTTATTGATCACGGTCGATCCTGGTTCTTGAGGAACCTATCCACCCATACGATCAACAAAAGAGACTGGTATGAGGACCAGTCATCATTATTTGATCACGTTCGATCCTAGTTCATGAGAAACCTATCGACCCATACAATCAAAAAAAAACAAGAGATTGGTTCGAAGAACAATCGCCATCATCGGATCATAATTGAATCTGGTCCTTGAGGGACCAATCGATAATTTGATCTAAGACTCGTTACAGGCTCGATAAGCCCATCTAGACCCAGTTGGTCCAACTTAGACACTTCTTTCTACAATCATTATAACGAGTACATGAGAGATTGTGTAGATCGTGATCGACACTTGCTACACAATATGCATCTCTGTATAGGTATCATTACTACTAAGTATGAAACCATCACCCGACTACCAATGAGGGACAAGCATTTGGTGCTTGCATCATTGGGTGAAAAGGATAGAATTATGTGTCAAAATGCTCGAAGCAAGGCATGTTCATGTGGCAAGTGACCAAGGCTTTTAAACCCATGATCACTGGGTGGGCATATAGTACATACCGTTCTGGTTATATACAAGCAAGGAGGGTGTGACCTTAAGTACTAAACAAGCTCAAGTTTTCTAGCACATTTGTTCAACATATGTTTCGAAAGTGCAAAAATTAAAAATAAAAAAGACATTGGTAGGGAGATTCCTAGCCATGTCCCTTATGGGGTGGTCGGCCAGTCCATCAACCCTATAGGGTAGTCAGGCCATCATCCATGGGGTGGTAGACCTGGCCTGTTTTGTTCATGGTACTTGGTGAAGTATCATACTACTCACATTGCAATGGTTGTTAGCATGAAAAACGTAAAGGAGTAAGGTTAGTATGGCACGTAAAATACATATGTTTAGAGTATACCGATACATGAACCAATGAGGGTTGTGAGTCTATATACTTAGTATGCATTAGAAATAAAAAAATTTCAATCAATACACTGAGTACGCATAAGAAAAAAGCATAAAGGCTTAAAATGTCATATGAATAATTTTCAAGTAAAAGGTGCCCCACCAATGGCATGGAAGGAAAGACAGTAAAAGACCAAAAGAAGATTAACTGGGGCGTGGAGTACCATTTGAAAGACCACCCTGAGCCTCGACAGCCTCACGAACCAGACATTTCTTAAGCTCCTTCACTCGCGTCTTCTTGGGAAGGAAATCCAAGTTCAGATTTTTGTTGGACTTCCAGATCAAGTAGAAGCAAGAGAAAGTTGTCTCTGAATACTCCTCTCAAGCCTTATCTCAAGAAACTTTGACCTCTTCCTCCTTCTCGATAAGAGAATCCTTCCACAATTGCTCCATGTCAGCAATCAGCTTCTCTTTCTCAGCTTCAGACTGTTGGAGCTGATCGGCAAGTTCCCCCTCCATCTGGGTTATCCTGAGAGTCAACTCGATCACTTCCTGCTATTTGAGCTCCACGGTACTACAGAGGGTGTTGATCTCTTAACCCTTTGAAGCAATGTCAGCATCCCTGGAGCCAAGAATGCGCCTAAGGTCCATCACCTCTTGGCGGACAGCTTCAAGCTCAGAACGAAGGTTGGAGAGCGTAGAGGTATACTCCACAGACCTATCATGGACATGAGAGACTAGCATCAGTGCCTATAAAAAACATAAAAGTGTTAGATAAACATCAGAGCATAAGCTAACAAGGCAAGAAGAGAACTGTAAAGGGCTCACACTATGAATGTCTAGGAGTGACTTCATTAGAATGGTGTTCAAGTCCTCATTCTTAATCCCATTAAAAGTTGTTGTCATCTGCTCAAGATGAGATGCTCGGTCCATGAGGGCACCTATGTTCAGTATAGCAGACTGATGTGGCTGAGAAAAGGGAGCAGGCGCAGAACAGGAAGCACCCGCATCAATGAAAATGGAAGGAACTGGTGTACACAAAGAAGTCTCTACCTCTGTGATAGGACTAGATGCCAAAATAATTGGACTAGCACCAAAGGAGTCAGAGGAGACACCTCAGGAGGAACCTCCATGACCGACTCAGCCTCAACCCTGGCCCTTTTTTCTACTCGAATAGAAGGACTGGCCTCGGTGGGAGCCAACCTCTACTAGCTATGAACCAAACCAAACATGTATGAGCCTGCAAAAGAAGATCAAATGTTAGAAGGATATTAAGCGGATATGAATCCTAAAATAAAGGTGATAAAGTGTTGAACCTTCTGAATGAGAATTGGGTTCGAATGTAGTCTCATCAAAGTCGTCCGAAGCAAGAGATGAGTATGCGATAGATGCACCCACCTCATCACCCTCATGTCCGGTTGGCACCGGCGAAGAGGGTACCTCCTCGAAATGAATGGGTCCCAAGGAGTCTTTGGCGGTCACGGGCTCGAGACCATCGTCATTCGAGACATCGGCTATAGTAGGAGGAAACAGCCCCACCTTCCTAAGGTTCTCTAAAGTAATGAGGGTCTTGACATTCTTCTCCTCAGGGTCATGGATATCAATGCCTTGGCGCTAACTGTCATAGCCTGGGTCGGGAGCGGTCTATAAAAAGGCCCAACGTGCCTAAACTTGGAGTAGTTGGACTCTGCGTCCTTAGCAAAGAAATAGTTGTCGGCATATCTAAATTCCTTGCTATTTCCAGAGATCTCCTCCAAGAAGGTGTTGGTACCCTCGCTCATATAAAGGTAGAAGTGGAAACACCCCGAGTTGCACTAAAAAGGGTTTATCTTTAAGTGAAACAGGTAGTGGATCTCGCGAGGCACTGGAGCAGCCCATTTTCTGCGGTGATAGATAATGTACAATGCAGATAATACCAAGATCGCATTAGGAGCCAATTAAAAAGGACTAATACCGAAATAGTCTGCAACACTACGAAAGTATGGATGAAGAGGAAGTAGGGCTTCAGACTTAATGGCAGAACGTGTCCAAGCGCACATACCTAGAGGGTGATCCTCAGCTCTATCATCTAGACCAGGGATAGTAATAGACAAGCTAGAGAGGTCAAAGGTCCTCCTTAAGTTCTTTACCTTTTCTTCATTCATGTCAGAGGCCACCTCCTTGAACCAAACAACCTCATTA
Organism: Humulus lupulus; assembly: GCF_963169125.1. Classification (NCBI taxonomy): domain Eukaryota; kingdom Viridiplantae; phylum Streptophyta; class Magnoliopsida; order Rosales; family Cannabaceae; genus Humulus; species Humulus lupulus. Next base: position 246,960,304 of record NC_084802.1, read on the forward strand.
TCATCAAGGCGAGGCTTCTTAACTGGTTTCCATATGATTTCACTGACGAAGGTGGCTCCAAAATCTGATGAATTGAACTCCTTTTGTCGTCTCTTCTTCAGTTGTGCAGCTGGCGAGACCGTCTTGCCCTTGGAAGAAGGGCGAACCACCTTAGGCCGGAACCTATGAATAGAATGCTCATGAGAATGAGTAGCATAGCGATGAGAACCCTCGGTATGTTCTTGCTGAGAAGAAAATTGATGGGGAACCCGACTAGTATCTCGGTGCAAAGGGCGTTGCAATGAGTCTCGATGACCTAACCTATCCCACTGAGAAGAATGACTCCGCTGAGATGTGCCTTTGGAGCCACTGTGCTGAGAAGAAATCCAAGAAGAGTCAGGCAAGGAGCCCTGAGTGATGTGCCCAGAAATATGAGGATCATCTTCAGAGGGTTGCTGAGTCATCTATTTTACTCTTGCCATTGAACAGTACCTTTTCAAGAAATCTTCCTCATGGAACAAATATAAAGCGGAGCGAGGGAGAACCCCTTTTCAGCCTTTCAAAGAACTCCTGGGGAGTACACTCACTTACTAACTTGTCTGATGAAGAGGAGCTGGACATCTACAGCAGAAGAAAAATGAAGATTAAAATTAGTAAATGAGCATAGTGAAGCCAATAGCTAGGGGCATATCCATGAACTAAGGAGTAAAATTCTATATAGGGGGTCGACCAAGTTAGCCTAAGCCTGGGCCGACCACCCTGAATCCATCAAATTACGAAGCATGAAAAATGGGGCATAGGTGGTCGGCCTACCACCCTAGGCCGATCACCCCAGGGATGCGAGCCTCAGAAAAATGCCAGTGGACTGTTCAAGTATCCAAAAAAAAAGTCATTTGTATAGTACAAGGAAGACCCCCAAGGAAATCAGTTGAGAGGAGGAAAAAATTATTTTTAGGGTCCCAGGTGGCCGTCTTATGCTTGGGCCGACCACCCGGGATCCCTGAAAATCTCCCAAGGGGAGGTACTCAGCCCATTAGGTGTACACTACTCAGCCCATGAAGCTCTGGGGGTGGTTGGCCCTAGCCCTAATTCTAGGCCTGGAAATCACCTAAGGCAAGGGAAGGGAAGCTCTGGAGGTACTCAGCCCATGAGGTGTACACTACTCAGCCCATAAAGCTCTAGGGGTGTTCGGCCCTAACCCTGTTCCTAGACCTGGAAATTGCACAAGGAGAAGCCCTAAAGGTGCTCGGCCCAAACCATGTTCCTAGACCTGGAAATCACACAAGGAGAAGTCCTGAAGGTACTCAGCCCCAACCCTGATCCTATCGCTAGAAATCGCAGGTGCTAGGGTTTGGAGTCCTAGAAATTTCAAAGACTAATGATGTAACGACCCGAATTTGCTAATAGGACTTAGGGCTTTGATTAGAGTGCCTGGAGGGCAATAAATGATTTAATATGTTGATATATGAATTAATCTGTATATATGATAATGATGCATGTTTAGTTGAGTTAAATGTGCATGTGGGCCGCGTCTGGATATAAGGGGTATAAATGTGATAAATGCTTTGTATATGTGATATGTTTGTGTAGCACAATCCGAGACAGTCCTGGGGAGCGGTTAGCCAAGAAGTCACAACGGGGTTAAGATTCCAACTTGGGGCGAGTCGAGGGGTAGTTCGGGTATTAGATGTGTTATGGGGTTAATGAGTTATGAAAATAAATATTTGGAGATATATTTGAGGATAGAATTTCTAGGAAGGATTATTGGGGAAATTTACCATTTTGCCCTCGGGGGCGTTTTGGTACCCCGAACCTTGAGGTAACCATATAGACTTAAGTTGAATAAAACAAACCTTAGAATTTTATAGAACTCTTAGAAACCGAATCACCTCCTCTCTCTCTCTTGAAGTGGTTATCTTTACTTTGGAGGCTTAAGGGGAAACTTGGAGAGGTTAGCTAGAAGCTAGAGGAATTTAGCTGGGAAATCTTGGGAGCTAGGAGCTTGAGGATTAAGGATCAAATCCAGAGACTAAACTCAGCAAAAGGTAAGCTCTAACTATGGGAATTATGCTTGAATTTCAGTTGTGTTTCTAGGTTATGCATGTGGGTAGAATTTGATCTGTTCTTGGGTACTTTAGCTGAGTTTTGGAGCAGGTTTTGATGGGTTTTGATGTTGGAACTGGGCTAGAATATTGGGTTGATTGTCTGGAACTGTTAGCTTGATTACAGGATGATTTGGTTTCAAGAAAATGTAGGAGAAAGGTGAAGAATTCTGGGTTTGGAGAGGAAGGTCGCGGCCCTAGGAGGGGCGCACCGCAGCCCGTGTGCACGTGGCCATGGGAGGTCGAAATGCATGAGGTGCGCCGCGGCGCTTGGTGTTGCGCGCCGCGGCCCGTGTGTGCTCCAGGGAGATGCTAGCCTCTGTTTCGAGGCTAGCCGCAGCGCTTGAGGATAGGGTCGCAGCTCATAGTGCCAGTTTGTGTTTTTAAGGGTGTTTAGGCTTAGGAATTCAATGGTTAAGGCTTAGGATGGATTTTATCACCCGGATTGATAGAATTCACGGTCCCGGAGGTTAGGGTTATGGCTCAAAGTTATTTATTGGATTAGAACTTGATGGATGGGTATTGTTAATGTGTTGGGACTAGGGTTACGGCGAGGCTCAAGTTTGAGGACTGTGCTCAGGACATCGGTGCTCGGTGAGCTCGGGACTCAGGTAAGAAAACCCTTGTTCCCATAGAGCTGGTGTGCAGGGCTAAGCCCAACGTGTTTGAATTGCAGGGCGTAGCCCTTTGATTGTATTTGCTAGTATTATGTATTTGTCTATTATGCCATGAGTGAAATTATGTGAATGATCGGCAAGAGCCGGAAACGGTGTAGGCCGAGGTCGGCAGGGGCCGGGAACAGCAGAGGGATGGGAATGGCGTTGGGCACGTTGAGTGCAAGGCCGAGTACGGAAAGGGGCCGGGAGCAGCGTTGAGCACGTGGAGTGCGAGTTGCCAGGACGAGTCCTTAAAAGAATACCTGGGATATCCTCACGGTGTGGACCGCGAACCCATGGCCTGGTAAAGTGCCTGGGATGGCTAGGCCGTATGTATTTAGCCTATTGATGGCCAGTTTATATACTTCGTGTATGTTTTGCATATGTTATCTGTTTTGGGTTTTCTTGCTGGGCTTCGGCTCACAGATGCTCTGTGGTGCAGGTAAGGGCAAGGAGAAAGCTAGCCAACCTTGAGTGTAGCAGGCATGAGCACCGTGTACATGTTTGGCCTGCCTAGCTGCCACAGCTAGTGGATTTTGGGAGATGTTTGTAAATAAACCTAGATTTTGTCGTTTAGTCAACTTGGTTCAGTTTATATGTTGTTAATATTTCTAAACTGTATTTTGGGATCCCAAGTGTTAAACTTTTATGATTTTCAATGAACTGGAATTATTTCTAAAGTTTTTCCTCTGTTTATGGCTTAATTACACTATTTGATCTAAAACCTCGATTAGCGAGTTAAATGCACGTTTAAAACTCACTTAGTAACTGCGTTAAGGAAGTAGGGCATTACAACTTGGTATCAGAGCAAGCCAAGGTAATTAGTTCTGGAGATTGACTGAACATGTACGCTCACTATCAGTGACAAGCTCGACTCAGGGTTGGTTGGTAAGATTGGCTAATATGTTTGAATATGTGTTTGAATGCCCTGTTTGCCTGGTTATCTTATATAGAGCATGATGAATGAGTTAACATATGCATGATGCTAGGGCATGGCCCGTTGTGTGTTATATGCTATATGAGTTATTGCTTGTGGATGGTTAATGTGTTTGGGAGGTGGTTTTTGGATGTTGTTATCTTGCCTGATGAGCGGCGTCGTTGGTTACAGGCATATTTGTTGAGATGTCTCGGCAATCAGCTAGACTCCGCGGCAGTAGGGCCGAGGATGACAACCAGGGTCAGGACCCTCCACCTGCCCCACAGAATTGGCAAGAGATGTTTGCCGAGATGGAAGCAAGACTGCAGCGAATAGAGGAAGAGTTGCGGCAGTTGAGGCAGCAAGCCCCACCTCAGGTTACAAGGCTGCCAGTGCAGCAGGTTGCAGTGCAAGTGCCAGTGCAGTCTGCTACGGAGAATAAGTGGGAACATTTGTATGAGAGGTTCAGGAAGCAGCATCCTCCCACCTTCGAGGGTGGATCAGACCCACTGCGGGCAGAGCAGTGGATGAATATGGTTTCCTTAATTCTGGATTTTATGAGAGTTCAGGGGAATGAGAGGGTAGCATGTGCTAGCTACATGTTTAGAGAGGATGCCCACATCTAGTGGGATGTGGTGGTTCAGAGAAGCGATGTATCAGTTATGACCTAGGAAGAATTCAGAAACTTATTCAACGAGAAGTATTACAGTGTGGTAGTTCGAGCTGCGAAGGTTGATGAGTTTGCCAACCTGACCTAGAACCGATCGACAGTGACAGAGTATGCTATAAAGTTTGACAGATTGGCGAAGTTTGTGCCAGATTTAGTGTCGACTAATGTGGCAAGAAGGGACAGGTTTGTGCGGGGGTTGAATGTTATGATTTCTCACGATGTGAATATTACTTTTGATCCAGAGACTACTACTTATGGCCAGGTTGTGGATAAGGCTCTTACAACTGAGAGGTCCGAAGATCATATTTGGAAGGAAAGCGCTGTTAGGCGCGATGCCAGGAGGATAGTGCCTCTTTTTGTTGGATTTAGTCGTGGTGGTGGTTCTAGTGAGCAAAAGAGGAAGGCCCTAGATTCCTTTGTTCCTCCCAATTCAGATAGGAGGGCACGGGGTGCTTCCACTGGCCGTCAGGGTGGCAGTGACAACTGGAGGAGTTTTCCAATGTGTCCGCGGTGCAGGCAACGACACCAGGGTGAGTGCAGGATCAGGGCCTGCTTTGTTTATGGGAGTGCCAGTCATCTGAAGAGGGATTGCCCTCAAGTTAAGAAGGAGGAGCAGAAGCAGAGTGACAGTCTTGCTCCTGCCAGGGTATTCACTTTAACATAGACTGAGGCGAAGGCTAGCCCCTCAGTTGTGACAGGTCAGATCTCTAGTGCTGGTTCTTTGTTTACTGCCTTGTTTGATTCAGGGGCTACTCATTCATTTGTTTCTGCTAGAGTGATAGATCAGCTTTATAGACCTAGTGGTGTGTATGCTAGGGGATTTCAGACTTTGTTGCCAACAGGAGAACTGGTATGTAACGACCCAAATTCGCTATTAAGGCTTAAGGGCCTTGATTAGTGTGCCAGGAGGGCATGTTGGGATTTATGTGTGATTTTATGAATTAAATGCATGATTATGATTTAAAGCATGGTATTTGGCTATTTGTTTAACTGAGATGCATGGCTATGTTTACTAGTATGCATGTAGGCCCGGATCGTGTTAGAAGGGCGTAATTGTAATTTTGGCCATGTTGGGCATAACTGTATTGATAGGTGATAATTGTAATCCGTGATTTGTACCACGCGAGTGTGGTGTTATTGTTGTGATGCACGTGCCGAGACGGTCCTAGAGAGCTAGTTTAACTTAGATGTCACAACGGGATTTTATGCCCGGCTTGGGGGGAGCCATGGGGTAATTCGGGGATTTTGTAACTTAGTTCTTGAGAGATTTTGGTGACTGGTAATTTGGTAACTTGTGTGACTGTTAGTAACCATAGAGAGTAACAGGTTTTGATGGTAAGATGGTAGAATTGTAATGGATAGGAAATGACAAGTAAGCCCTTGAGGTTTAGTTATGAAAGGATAAGCAAGGAGGGGTAAAGTGGTCATTTGGCAAGGTTAATAGACAAATTTGAGCTGTGTTATAGGGGTACACGGTTTGGTCTTGGTCACTTGAGGCTTTGATAGAATTTGAAGAGAAGAAAGAGAAGGAGAAAGAAGGTTAGGGCAAGAAGAAGAAGAAAAGGAGAAGTGGGAGTCTAGGAGAAGATCAAGGAAGCTTTGTGTGGATTCTCCATTTGAGGTAAGAGTTTTATACACATTTAAGTTTGGGTTCTGTTTTGAATTGATGAATTTTAAGCCTAAGCTAAGCATTGTTAAGTTTTGGGATAGTTGCTGAAATTTGAGATCAATTGGGTGGATTTTGAGTATGTTTGTGTTTTGAGCTTGAATCTTGAGTTTATGGGTTGTGGAATGGTTTATTTGGAGTCTTGAGTTGGTTTTGGGGCTTGGGTGTGAGTTTGGGTTGATTTGGGAGTGTTTTGGCTCGAGGAAATGCAGGGGAAAAACCCAGTTTTTCTGGGTTCGCGTTGGGGCGCCGCGGCCCTGTTCTTGGGCGCCGCGGCGCAAGGCTGAAGGCAGGAGGGGATGGGGCCTCTGACTTGATTAGCGCCGCGGCCCTGTAGGGCTGAGCTGCGGCGCTAGGCCATTTTCAGGACACCAAAATTTGCATTTTTCAGCTTTTGCTCCGGGGGTTCGGGGGATGTTTCCGATGAACTGTTTTAGGAATTTTGGAGTCCCGAGAGTGTGGGATTGGTCCCGGGAAGTGGTTTTGGGTTGATTAGTAATGAGGGATGTTTCTTGTGTGTTGTGACTAGGTTCTTTGAGAGGCTCGTGCTAGAGGACCGTGCTCGCGGCTTTGGTGCATCAGGAGGCTCGGAATGCAGGTAAGAAAACTATAACACCCGAGGTTAGGGCATGGCCCCAGATTGTATTATGTGCAAATGTTTAAACCTTAAATGAATCATGATGTGTGTGAATGATTATTTCGAATGTACTATATGTGTGATTATGATGAAATGAGCGGCTGTGGGCCGAGTACGGCGTAAGCCGGGGCGGCTGTGGGCCGAGTACGGCGTAAGCCGGGGCGGCCGTGGGCCGAAAGTAACACCTAGCACATGGGATGCTATAATCAGGGCGGGGCCCGGTGAATAACATTATTATTGCTATATTCAGGGTGGGACCCAAGGGATACATGAGTTATCCTCGCGGTGAGAACCGATACCCCAGGGCTCTGGTAAGGCCTCTGGGGCGGCATGGCCGTGTTTGCTTAGTCTAATGGTTGACTTGTTTATATGTGGGTTATCTGTTATGATAAATTGTATAAATGCATATGTTATGTTCTGCATGAGTTTTCTTGCTGGGCTTCGGCTCACGGGTGCTCTGTGTTGCAGGTGAGGGCAATGACTGAGTCAACCAACCATGAGTACGGAGAGCGTGAAGCGACGCGTACATGTTTGGCCTGCCCGACTGCTTTGGTTGGGGGTTTATTCGTAAATGGCTGTAATAATCTATGATTTTATGATTTCTCAAAATGTAACCTTATTTCAAGACGTGATTAGTTTTCAAACCTTATTTTGGGATCCCAAATGTTTAATAATAGAAGTTTTAATGAAACGACGCATTTTCTAAGATTACAGCCTTAACTTTTAATTAGTCACACTTTTGTTTCAAAACCTCGGTTAGCGAGTTCTTTGCACACTGTTTTGTCTTAAAAACTCACTCAGTAACGGCTCTAAGGAAGTAGGGCGTTACAACTTGGTATCAGAGCGAGCCAAGGTTTATTGGTTCTGGAGATCGACCGAACATGTACGCTCGCTGTCAGTGACAAGCTCGACTCAGGGTTGGTTGGTATGAATGATTGACATGTTTGAATATATGTTTGAATGCCCTGTTTGCCTGCTTATTTATATGGAGCATGAGGAATGAGATGACATATGCATGAGATACTGATAGGGCCTGGCCCTTGATTATTGCATGTTGAGATTGATGCATGCTGAATAACATTATTATGTATGTGGATGAATATTGGCATAATGGTTTACATATTGAGTTATGTGGTCGATTGTTTAAGTTGAATCTGTATGTTACATCCGTTTATTTGCTTGTGTGAAGCATGTTGAGTGTGGATATACTTAGGGATGTTAAATCTGGTAGCTAAGTATATGACATTGTGGATTTGACCTAGTATATGCTTGTGTGTGCATTATACCTGTGGATATTTGGACCTAGTGATGGTTTGGTTCAGAGTAGGAACCACAGAGTTCAGGAGTTGGTCAGTTTTGACAGATGAACTCGAGTTGTTGGTTCCTAGAAGGATTTGTGGACCTGATATTGTGTTGAAAGGAGGGATTCTAGATATAAGTTGGAGTTGAGATCTCTAGTTATCCCTGGAAGCAGCAGCAGTGAGTCCTAGTGTGTGAGTAGACTGTGGAGTTTGGTAGTTGAGATGGGATAGAAGAACAGCGGATTTCTCTGGGGAAATAGCTGATTTTTATGCTTCAACAGTAAGGGTTACCAGTGTTGGGTTACTGTGAGGAATGGACAGATAAGGGTACTATATGAAAGGCTTAAGGGGTGTTATCCTCTAGTGTCGAGGAAGGTACGAGTTGACAAGGAATTTACCAATAGATGAGCAGAGTTAATTCCACCCTTGGTTAAGAGGATGAGAGATCCTGATTAGAGGGTTGTGTTAAATGTTGAGGCAGGGAGATGCCTGGAAATGGTACTCGGGCTGAAGTACGGGCTTAATGGGTTGGGAAGAACCTAGATGATGAATGGTTAGAAGAGATTTTAAAGACATGATTAGAACCGTGGAGACGGGTGGACTTATAAGTTTGGTTTGGACTGATAGAGTAACAACAGTGTAGAACAATGGGTTTGGTGAATTGGATAATTCATTTTGGGAATTTATACTGACGGATGTATCCGGAAATGGTGGTGACCCATTTAAGGATATGAGATCTGGAATAGTCTAGGGAATTTGGGCCGCCCTGATATAAGGAATTATCGTCCGCATGTGGATGGCGGAGAGGGCCATGTGGTTCGAGGAAATGATGGTTGATGTTTAGAGCATGAGTGCTAGAGCCGCAAGGGCAGTGCTTCCTTGGATGGAAATGGTAAAGATAGACTCGTGATAATCAAGGTAAAGGAACCTCGGTTATTTCTATGGCTTCTGGTTTGCCAGAAAGGGGGAAAGGTCTGGCCGATAAGATGGTACTCGTGTTGATAGAACGCAGCGAGGACGGATTCTCAATTTTGAGGTAGAAGGACCCCAGACAGTGCTTGGGCACTTGATTTGAGATTGGAAAGAAGCCTGATGGAAGAGGTAGTTATCAAGTTGGTGACAGGAACTAGGGAGGTTATTGTGTATGCATAAGGGAAAGGATGCCACCTGGGAGGAGGTCAGGTGGGAGCGTGACTTCTGCGTAGAATGACTTGAGATGTTAGGATGGATTTCCCATGGTGAGGGAAACGGAGAACTGGAATGCGTCGATACATTACAAGTTCGAGGCTGAGTCCTCAAGGATGAGTATTTAACTGGCGAGCTTATGCTTTGGGCATGTAACGAACTGGAAGGGCTCGGTGTTGAGAATGTTCCGAGAGGGAGATGGAAATAGAGAGGTTGCCTCAAAAGTGCTATTCGGGAGGCTGAGGACAGTAATGCTTACTGAGAAGGAGTTAGAAACTCTGGTAGATGGATTGTTGAGGATATCATCTGGAGTATGAAAGTGAGACTGAGTGGAGACAGAGCTGACCAGTGGGAAAATTATGTGGGTATGAAAAGGAAGACTCAGGAGTATTTCAAGGTTAGACTACAGATAGGATTGGTATAACGAATGTTGTAAAAGGTGGTTTTGGCTGACAGAAAGTCTGTTGAAGCAATCGAAGGAATTTGACCCTGGAATAGCCAGAGTGTTATACTGCGGGGATTGTTAGCATTGTCGGGTTAGAACGGAATGTGCAAGGTTGGATAAAAGGTGGGACGACGTCCCTAAGAATTGATATATGACCTGGTTATTACCAATTGGAAACCAAGGATTGAGACATTTTGGGAAATTGTCTAGTTTCTGCCGGCTGGGGTGTGAGGAGCTGGTAACAAAGACTCTAGAATGGTTCAAGCTGCAGCAGCACAGGTAAGTTCTTTAGGTAGAGAATGCATGAACGGTATGGGCAAGTCCCCTTCAAGCTCACGAGCAGTACATGTGGATTACTCCCAGACGGAAATGGTGAGCAAGTGACTAGGCGAAAGACGTTTGTTCCCAGAAGGCGGAGTCTCAGGTAAGGTTCTACGGATTGTTAGTTTGAGCGTCGTCAGGAATGCTCAGATTAGAGCTACGAAGTGAAAGGACAGGTCAGAGAAGAATTGATCTGAACCCGCAAAGAAGCTATTGAGTATCTGAAGAACTGAAGGCATAACAAGACTGGTAAGCGCGTCATCTAGTGCACAAGCATCTCCAGGGACAACTACACCAGAGACGAGGAGAACAGTAAAACTCGAAGTTAGACGGATTGTGTGTGTGTTAAGGTTAAGTAAACAGTGATTGCATAAAGGATCTGATCTATGATGAGGGTATGGAATTGTGGGAGTGCATCACGGATTGTGCACGCCCAGGCGCATCTGGCGCGAGGTTGGATTGAACCTTGCGGGAGGCGACTGAATGGATCATGGTTGATACTCTTAGAATGTTAAGTCGACTGTGGTGTATGGCATAAGGCACTTAAGTCTTGGGTATCAGTAAGAAAGGTTATCGTTGAGACCCAGTGCGGTGAAAAGTAACAGACAGATGATCAGTGTTTGAATCCTTGATTGAAAGAAGGGAGATATAATTGGAGGCGGAGCTCCTAGCTGGGAGGCATGTATCAGTCAAGGAATAACGTTATAGGCTGTAATGGAGTGGACAAGGCAGCGACTGAGATCGGCATGATGTTAGTAGGTAATGGTTAGCTGGTGGGTGTCACTGAGCTATGGAATTCAAGGTGTTGGCTTGAGTTGAAACAGGGAAGGACCCTGTCATGGTGGTTCAAGTAGGATACCAGGATCGAGTGAGGGATCCAGTTAGGATTTGGTTTTGAATGAGGGTTCTGAATGGACATCATTCCACCTCCTTGGGTACATCGTACCAGGAGGGTCGAGCGGGTGACAGAATCTAGTGTTTTCCTTTGGACCCTGAGGGGTTAAGTAATGTGGTATTGTATCATAAGAATAGACCACTATAGACCTTGAGTAAAGTGTTTGGACATGAAAAGTTTTAACTCGGTGGTTTGAGTTAATGTAGTTGGTTCAGGTGAACTGGTAGCAGGGTAAAACGTCGATGATACGGAATTGAGACCCAAGAGTGTTTTAAATTTTGGAATGGGTCTAGAGAACGAAAAAGAACAGAGTGGGAATCTGGGATTATCAGTTGATTGCAAGTGAAATGGCAGTCTGAAAGTTATCGGATATTTTAAAGAATTGAGCGCTGAGCAGGCGAATACTTGAGGTATTAAGGGAAGTGAATTCCCTGATGAGTTAGTCATGGTAGCAGTTTCTGGTGTCCTGCTAATGGAACACGACTTAGGACATGGTACAAGGTGAAGGATAGTGGATACTACGGTTTGGCTTTAGTTCAGAGAGAAAGCCAAAGAGGTCGTTGAAACTTCTTAAGGCAGGGGTGTCTGCCTATTTGAAAGAATAAAGAGCTGGTAAATTGATAAGTTTTGAGGAATTAAAGTTCCGGGAACAAAGAGTTGCGTCTCTGCGTAATAATAGACGAGGATCTGTAAGGTGTTCAGAGAAAGAAGGGAGAGTTCTGACTCTTAATTCGGCATAAAATTCGGAAGTTGTACTAAGGGTTAGGCCGGCGGGGCCTACAAGCTGATCCCACCTAGTAGAGGTGATGACTTTTGAGTATCTCTGGAATCAGGAATAAGACAATGAATTGGTCATTGTAATCTAGGCAGGCCCTGAGGCTTCAGCAGGGTTGCGGTGTAAGCGAGAGGCTATCGAGAGTATGGCCGTTAGACAAGATCTTGTGGGGCAAGATTGATGTGCCTGTAAGAGTGTTGTTGGAAACTAAAGTAAAGGCGGTGGACCTTGGGATTCAGGGTCAGAGTTCGGGTTTTCTGACTGATGTGTTTGGATAAATTTCGAGGACGAAATTTCTATGAGGAGGGGATAGTTGTAACGACCCAAATTCGCTATTAAGGCTTAAGGGCCTTGATTAGTGTGCCAGGAGGGCATGTTGGGATTTATGTGTGATTTTATGAATTAAATGCATGATTATGATTTAAAGCATGGTATTTGGCTATTTGTTTAACTGAGATGCATGGATATGTTTACTAGTATGCATGTAGGCCCGGATCGTGTTAGAAGGGCGTAATTGTAATTTTGGCCATGTTGGGCATAACTGTATTGATAGGTGATAATTGTAATCCGTGATTTGTACCACGCGAGTGTGGTGTTATTGTTGTGATGCACGTGCCGAGACGGTCCTAGAGAGCTAGTTTAACTTAGATGTCACAACGGGATTTTATGCCCGGCTTGGGGGGAGCCATGGGGTAATTCGGGGATTTTGTAACTTAGTTCTTGAGAGATTTTGGTGACTGGTAATTTGGTAACTTGTGTGACTGTTAGTAACCATAGAGAGTAACAGGTTTTGATGGTAAGATGGTAGAATTGTAATGGATAGGAAATGACAAGTAAGCCCTTGAGGTTTAGTTATGAAAGGATAAGCAAGGAGGGGTAAAGTGGTCATTTGGCAAGGTTAATAGACAAATTTGAGCTGTGTTATAGGGGTACACGGTTTGGTCTTGGTCACTTGAGGCTTTGATAGAATTTGAAGAGAAGAAAGAGAAGGAGAAAGAAGGTTAGGGCAAGAAGAAGAAGAAAAGGAGAAGTGGGAGTCTAGGAGAAGATCAAGGAAGCTTTGTGTGGATTCTCCATTTGAGGTAAGAGTTTTATACACATTTAAGTTTGGGTTCTGTTTTGAATTGATGAATTTTAAGCCTAAGCTAAGCATTGTTAAGTTTTGGGATAGTTGCTGAAATTTGAGATCAATTGGGTGGATTTTGAGTATGTTTGTGTTTTGAGCTTGAATCTTGAGTTTATGGGTTGTGGAATGGTTTATTTGGAGTCTTGAGTTGGTTTTGGGGCTTGGGTGTGAGTTTGGGTTGATTTGGGAGTGTTTTGGCTCGAGGAAATGCAGGGGAAAAACCCAGTTTTTCTGGGTTCGCGTTGGGGCGCCGCGGCCCTGTTCTTGGGCGCCGCGGCGCAAGGCTGAAGGCAGGAGGGGATGGGGCCTCTGACTTGATTAGCGCCGCGGCCCTGTAGGGCTGAGCCGCGGCGCTAGGCCATTTTCAGGACACCAAAATTTGCATTTTTCAGCTTTTGCTCCGGGGGTTCGGGGGATGTTTCCGATGAATTGTTTTAGGAATTTTGGAGTCCCGAGAGTGTGGGATTGGTCCCGGGAAGTGGTTTTGGGTTGATTAGTAATGAGGGATGTTTCTTGTGTGTTGTGACTAGGTTCTTTGAGAGGCTCGTGCTAGAGGACCGTGCTCGCGGCTTTGGTGCATCAGGAGGCTCGGAATGCAGGTAAGAAAACTATAACACCCGAGGTTAGGGCATGGCCCCAGATTGTATTATGTGCAAATGTTTAAACCTTAAATGAATCATGATGTGTGTGAATGATTATTTCGAATGTACTATATGTGTGATTATGATGAAATGAGCGGCAAGGGCCGAGTACGGCGTAAGCCGGGGCGGCTGTGGGCCGAGTACGGCGTAAGCCGGGGCGGCCGTGGGCCGAAAGTAACACCTAGCACATGGGATGCTATAATCAGGGCGGGGCCCGGTGAATAACATTATTATTGCTATATTCAGGGTGGGACCCAAGGGATACATGAGTTATCCTCGCGGTGAGAACCGATACCCCAGGGCTCTGGTAAGGCCTTTGGGGCGGCATGGCCGTGTTTGCTTAGTCTAATGGTTGACTTGTTTATATGTGGGTTATCTGTTATGATAAATTGTATAAATGCATATGTTATGTTCTGCATGAGTTTTCTTGCTGGGCTTCGGCTCACGGGTGCTCTGTGTTGCAGGTGAGGGCAATGACTGAGTCAACCAACCATGAGTACGGAGAGCGTGAAGCGACGCGTACATGTTTGGCCTGCCCGACTGCTTTGGTTGGGGGTTTATTCGTAAATGGCTGTAATAATCTATGATTTTATGATTTCTCAAAATGTAACCTTATTTCAAGACGTGATTAGTTTTCAAACCTTATTTTGGGATCCCAAATGTTTAATAATAGAAGTTTTAATGAAACGACGCATTTTCTAAGATTACAGCCTTAACTTTTAATTAGTCACACTTTTGTTTCAAAACCTCGGTTAGCGAGTTCTTTGCACACTATTTTGTCTTAAAAACTCACTCAGTAACGGCTCTAAGGAAGTAGGGCGTTACATGGTAGTCTCTAGGAAATGGGTTAGAGCATTGCCAATAGAGGTAGAAGGTAGGGAACTGTCTGTTGATTTGATTGAGTTAGAGATGGATGATTTTCATATGATTCTTGGGATGAATTGGCTATCAAAGTATGGGGCAATGATTGACTGCAAGCGCAGAATGGTGACCTTTGAACCAGAAGGGGAGGTACCATTTGTGCTTGTGGGGACAGTTAGTGGACCGCGAGTTCCAATGATTTCAGCATTGAGGGCTAGAGACCTGATGCAGGAAGGTTGCATAGGATTCCTAGGGAGCGTTGTGGATACCACTAGGGTGGTGTCGGTTGGACTGGGTGAGACTAGATTGGTGTGTGAGTTTCTGGATTTGTTTCCAGCAGATTTTCCAGGGTTGCCGCTGCAGCGGGAGATTGACCTTGTTATAGAATTGGTACCAGGAGCGGAGCCGATATCTAGAACACCTTATAGAATGGCTTTAGCGGAGTTAAAGGAGTTGAAGATTCAGTTGCAGGAGTTACTTGATTTGGGGTTCATCAGACCGAGTTTCTCGCCATGGGGTGCTCCAGTGTTGTTCATTAAGAAGAAGGATGGATCCCTTAGGATGTGTATTGATTACAGGGAGTTAAACAAGTTAACCATTAAGAACAAGTATCCATTGCCTAGAATCGATGATTTATTTAATCAGCTACAGGGAAGAACATTGTTTTCCAAGATAGATCTTCGATCAGGTTACCATCAATTAAGGATTAAAGAGGAGGACATACCAAAGACTGCTTTCCGAACGAGGTATAAACATTATGAATTTCTGGTTATGTCCTTTGGATTAACCAATGCCCCAGCAGCCTTCATGGACATGATGAATAGGGTTTTCAAGGATTATATGGATAATTTTGTGATTGTATTCATCGACGACATCCTAGTGTACTCTCAGTCAGAGACAGAGCACGAGCAGCATCTACGGTTGGTTCTATAGTGATTGAGGGAGCATAAGTTATATGCTAAGTTCAGTAAGTGTGAGTTCTGGTTGCCACAAGTTACATTTCTGGGCCATATTTTCAGTAAGGAGGGGATTCTGGTTGACCCAAGTAAGATTAAGGCGGTCAGAGATTGGCCTAGACCGAGCAATGTTCCTGAAGTGAGAAGCTTTCTGGGTTTGGCAGGGTATTATCGGCGGTTTGTTGAAGGGTTCTCCAGAATAGCTATGCCATTGACAGAATTGACAAAGAAGAAGACAAGGTTTATCTGGACGAACAGATGTGAAAACAGTTTTAAGGAGTTGAAGTGGCGACTGATCACTGCGCCAGTGTTAAGCTTGCCGACGGAGAATGAGAAGTTTGTGGTTTACTGCGATGCATCCAGACAGGGTTTAGGGTGCGTGTTGATGCAAGCTGGTAAGGTGATAGCCTATGCATCGAGACAGTTAAAGGAGTATGAGTAGAGATATCCTACGCATGATCTGGAATTGGCAGCGGTGGTGTTTGCACTTAATATTTGGAGACATTATCTTTATGGTGAGAAGTGCGAGATATACACCGACCATAAGAGCCTAAAGTATTTCTTTACTCAGGGGGACTTGAATATGCACCAGAGGCGGTGGCTGGAGTTGGTTAAGGATTATGATTACGATATCCTATACCATCCTGGGAAGGCTAATGTAGTGGCTGATGCACTGAGTTGGAAAGGCCCAGGACAGTTGTTCAGTTCGAGGCAGATATCTGACAAGTTAGCTAAGGAGATGACCAGAGCAGGTATAGAGTTGGTGGTGGGTCAGTTGGCCAACATCACTCTTCAGTCTACACTCCTTGAGAGGATCAAGGAAGCGCAGGGGAAAGATTCCCAGTTGAGAGGTCATAGGGAGAGTGCCTTAGTCGGAGCGACTAAGGACTTTTCCATTTCAGAGATGGGGTTACTAAAGTACAAGGGTCGAATTTGTGCTCCGATGGATTCTAATATCCGGTGAGAGATTTTAGATGAATTGCATTCCACTCCCTGCTCTTTGCACCCGAGTACGACGAAGATGTACCAGGACTTGAGAGCTCTATATTGGTGGTCGGGCATGAAGAGAGATGTGGTGGATTATGTGGCCAAGTGCTTAACTTGCCAGCAAGTGAAGGCTGAGCATTAGAGGCCAGCAGGGTTGCTGCAGCCTCTGGGGATCCCAGAATGGAAGTGGGAAGATATTACTGTGGACTTCGTGGTTGGTTTACCGAGGACCGTGGGACAGCATGACTCGATGTGGGTGATTGTGGATAGGTATACCAAGTCCGCCCACTTTTTTCCTGTTAAGACAACCTATACTGTGGAGCAGTATACTGAATTGTATGTGAAGAAGATTGTTCGACTTCATGGGGCTCCAAGGTCGATAGAATCCGACAGAGACCCCACCTTCACTTCCAAGTTTTGGGAGAGTCTGTAGAAGGCTATGGGCACGCAGTTACGGTTTAGTACCGCTTATCATCCTCAAACGGATGGGCAGTCTGCGAGGACGATTCAGATATTGGAGGATATGCTGCGAGCCTGTGTGCTAGATTTTGGGGGATCGTGGAGTAAGTATCTCCCTTTGATCGAGTTCGGAGTGGCTCCGTACGAGATGCTTTATGGAAGGAAGTGTAGATCACCTGTTCATTGGGATGAGACAGGTGAGAGGAGATATTTGGGTCCAGAGATGGTTCAGAGGACCAATGAGGCGATTGAGAAGATTAGAGCACGTATGCTCGCCTGCCAGAGTCGACAGAAAAGTTATTCAGACCTGAAACGCAGGAGCATGGAATTTCAGGTAGGTGACCATGTGTTCCTTAGGGTTTCACCCATGAGGGGTGTGAAACAGTTTGGTGTTCGGGGCAAGTTAAGCCCTAGGTTTGTTGGGCCCTTCGAGATTCTGGAACGAGTTGGAGAGGTATCTTACAGACTGGCGATGCCTCCAGCTTTATCGGGGGTTCATGATGTTTTCCATGTATCCATGCTCCGGAAGTATATGTTAGATTCGACGCATGTTCTAAGTTTTGAGAATCTGGAGCTTGATCAGGATTTGTCCTATGAGGAGAAGCCAATTCAGATTCTTGACTGGAAGGATAAAGTCTTGCGGAGCAAGACCATCGCCTTGGTGAAAGTACTGTGGAGAAACAACAAGGTTGAGGAGGCGACGTGGGAACTTGAGTCAGAGATGAGGGAGCGGTATCCCGAGCTGTTCAGGTAATTTTGAGGATGAAATTTCTGTAACGAGGGGATAGTTGTAACGACCCGAATTTTCTAATAGGGCTTGGGGCCTTGATTAGTGTGCCTGGAGGGCAATAAATGATTTAATATGTTGATATATGAATTAATGTGTATATATGATAATGATGCATGTTTAGTTGAGTTAAATGTGCATGTGGGCCCCGTCTGGATATTAGGGGTATAATGTGATAAATGCTTTTGTATATGTGATATGTCTGTACAGCACAATCCGAGACAGTCCTGGGGAGCGGTTAGCTAGGAAGTCACAACGGGGTTGAGATTCCGACTCGGGGTGAGTCGAGGGGGAGTTCAGGTATTAGATGTGTTATGGGGTTAACGGGTTATGAAAATAAATATTTGGAGATATATTTAAGGATAGAATGTCTAGGAGGGAATATTGGGGAAATTTACCATTTTGCCCTCGGGGACGTTTTGGTACCCTGAGCCTTGAGGTAACCACATAGACTTAAGTTGAATAAAACAAACCTTAGAATTTTATAGAACTCTCAGAAACTGACTCACCTCCTCTCTCTCTCTCTTGAAGTGGTTATCTTTTCTTTGGAGGCTTAAGGGGAAACTTGGAGAGGTTAGCTAGAAGCTAGAGGAATTTAGCTGGGAAATCTTGGGAGCTAGGAGCTTGAGGATTAAGGATCAAATCCAGAGACTAAACTCAGCAAAAGGTAAGCTCTAACTATGGGAATTATGCTTGAATTTCAGTTGTGTTTCTAGGTTATGCATGTGGGTAGAATTTGATCAGTTCTTGGGTACTTTAGCTGAGTTTTGGAGCAGGTTTTGATGGGTTTTGATGATGGAACTGGGCTAGAATATTGGGGTTGATTGTCTGGAACTGTTAGCTTGATTACAGGATGATTTGGTTTGAAGAAAATGCAGGAGAAAGGTGAATAATTCTGGGTTTGGAGAGGAAGGCTGCAGCCCTAGGAGGGGCGCGCCACGACCCGTGTGCGCGCGGCCATGGGAGGCCGAAATGCTTGAGGCACGCCACGGCGCTTGGTGACGCGCGCCGCGGCCCGTGTGTGCTCCAGGGAGATGCTAGCCTCTGTTTCGAGGTGAGCCGCGACGCTTGAGGATAGGGCCGCGACTCATAGTGCCAGTTTGTGTTTTTAAGGGTGTTTAGGCTTGGGGACTCAATGGTTAAGGCTCGGGATGGATTTTATCACCCGGAATGATAGAATTCAAGGTCCCGGAGGTTAGTGTTATGGCTCAAAGTTATTTATTGGATTAGAACTTGATGGATGGGTATTGTTAATGTGTTGTGACTAGGGTTTCGACGAGGCTCAAGTTAGAGGACTGTGCTCAGGACATCGGTGCTCGATGGGCTCGGGACTCATGTAAGAAAACCCTTGTTCCCATAGAGCTTGTGTACAGGGTTGAGCCCAACGTGTTTGAATTGAAGGGCGTAGCCCTTTGATTGTATTTGCTAGTATTCTGTATTTGTCTATTATGCCATGAGTGCAATTATGTGAATGATCGGCAAGAGCCGGAAACGGTGTAGGCCGAGGTCGACAGGGGCCGGGAACGGCGTTGGGCACATTGAGTGCAAGGCCGAGTACGGCAAGGGGCCAGGAGCAGCATTGAGCACTTGGAGTGCGAGTTGCCAAGGCGAGTCCCTAAAAGGATACCTGGGATATCCTCATAGTGTGGACCGCGAACCCAGGGCCTGGTAAAGCGCCTGGCACGGCTAGGCAGTATGTGTTTAGCCTATTGATGGCCAGTTTATATACTTGGTGTATGTTTTGCATATGTTATCTGTTTTGGGTTTTCTTGCTGGGCTTCGGCTCACAGATGCCCTGTGGTGCAGGTAAGGGCAAGGAGAAAGCCAGCCAACCTTGAGTGTATCAGGCATGAGCGGCGTGTACATGTTTGGCCAGCCTGGCTACCACAGCCAGTGGATTTTGGGAGATGTTTGTAAATAAACCTAGATTTTGTCGTTTAGTCGACTTGGTTCAGTTTATATGTTGTAAATATTTCTAAACTGTATTTTGGGATCCCAAGTGTTAAACTTTTATGATTTTCAATGAACTGGAATTATTTCTAAAGATTTTCCTCTGTTTATGGCTTAATTACACTATTTGATCTAAAACCTCGATTAGCGAGTTAAATGCATGTTTTAAACTCACTTAGTAACAGCTCTAAGGAAGTAGGGTGTTACAATTTAGGTGGTTGGCCTAGGGTCTTACATCCCTAGAAATCGCCCATTCTAGGGTTTATAACCATGGAAATTGCCAAGACTAAGGAATTTTACAGAAAAATCTTGATTCAAGTAAGTCAATTATTTTGGATCAAAATAGAACAAAACAAGAAGATTCAGCAAAAATTCCTCAAAAATTCAAAGTTTTTCTTATAAATCTAAGCACATTTAAATTAAATGGTGTGAGGATTAGAAGAAAGTACTTAACAAAGATCTAAGTTTGATGAGGAACTGGAGAAATAAGGCTTGGAATTTGTTTGGAAATGGAACATAGAGCAAGAATTAGAAGAGATGACCTACTTATTACCTCTCAAGTAGACAATATATTTTTAGGAATTCAAATTTCCTTGAAAAATATTTGATATGGTTAAATTTTCAAATTCCTTGAAAATTATCTATATTTTTAGGAATATAAAATTCCTTGAAAAATGTTTATATGTTTAGGAAATCAAATTCCTTGAAAAATTAACTTATATTTTTTGGAATTAAAATTCCTTGAAAAATATTGTATTTTTAGGAATTAATATCCTTGAAAAATATATTATATTTTTAGGACTTTAAAACTCTTTGAATAATATGTTATATTTTTAGGATTTGAAATTTCCTTGAAAAATATATTAGATTTTTAGGAAATTAATTTTCCTTGAAAAACCTAATTATTTTTAGGAACTACTAATTATCCCTGAAAAATTCGTGCTGAGCAAATTATCGGTAGTTAAAAGAGTACTATGTAATGTCCCGAGGGACTTGACTATTTAAGTACTGCTACGGATTCTCAGGCCAGGCTCAAGTTACGGTAATGTTGAAAACATTACAATAAACTTAGGGGGCAAATGTTATCCCTTAAATATACGAGGATGACGTGACGAATGAGAAGGCGGCACGTGACATCACAAATCAGGGAAAAACGACGAAATATTGAGAAAATACCGACGAGCAAAAAAAGATAGGTCCTGGACCTATAGGGAAGTCGACCAAGCCTAAACCCCCTAGGGGTGGTCGGCCTGACCCCTACCCCTAGGGGTGGTCGGCCTAAGCAGGCCCAAGAGTCTTAGGGGTGGTCGGCCTGACCCCTACCCCAAGGGTGGTCAGCCCCAGTGTGTCTAAGATCCCCTAGGGGTGGTCGGCCTGACCCCTACCCAGGGCTGGTCGATCCAAGTATGCCCAAGGACCCCTAGGGGTGGTCGCCCTAACCCCAACCCCCAGGTTGGTCGGGCTGACATACTCAAGAACCACCTAGGTGGTTGGCCCACCCTATTCTTCATAGGGTGGTCAGCCCAAACCTCTAAGTACACTTCACTGAGAAATACTCACTCTCATTCAAACTGAGATCAACAGGCCTAGCACCCAAAAGGTCACAGGCCTAGCACCCAGAGGATCAATAGGTCCAGCACCCAGAAGGTCATAGGCCAACCACCCAAGTTCGGGTCGTTGGGCCTAGCACCTAAGTCTCATATACCAACTGAGACTTAACATCATCCCAGAGGTTTCACTCGTGCATTATCCACCATGATCTAGAGAAACGACGAGAAGACCCACGATCGCATAATCATGGGGAGGTTGACACGTATCTCCACTACCTGATAATCGTGTACCAAACCACGATCCCAGTATTACTAGTCATGTAACAGCCCTTGGGTACTATAAATAAAGGACCCAGGGCTTCATTTCAAGGGATCTTTTTTTCTAGAATTTTGGGAGAAATATCTTTCTGAGGAGTGAACTCATCAGTTCGTACTTGTAATTGTCCAGTAATTCAATACTAAAGACTAAGTGGATTAGGTTATTACTGTTTATTTGGACCACTATAAAATTCCTGTGTGTTTATTTAAGATAATCGTACTCTGTCATTTATTCTATTTATTTCGTTCAAAAGGTGCCGTATACTGTACATACAACCTTTGGAAAATTTCCTAGGCCAACATCTTCAATTTGCGAGGTTGTTACAGAACAACCAAGAAATTGCTGTGGGCAGCACTATTGATGAAGCAGAAATGACTAATCAGTTAAATGCAGATACTGAAGTAGTGACTGACTAGTTCTCTCCTGAACCATCTCCTCAGCCACGCCGACCAGGTGATCTTATCATTAGAGAACCTCTTCTTGAAAATCCTCATCGACCCGCCTTCCCTACCAGGCCTGGCAAAGGCAAAAGCATTGAGCTCCTCAAAGAAGACAACTCATCATCAGAAGATGAGGATGATATTTTCGATGAAATTCTGAACTCAGATTTTACTAATAGTAACCATAGTTACATTTTGAGAATGGTTGTGATGAAAGTCTGTAGAATTTTCTTTTTCACTTTTGTTTACTTATCCTTTCCACTAACCAGGTTTTCGCTTTACTTTTATGCAGATCCAGCCATGTTCAAGCAGTTTAACACTCCCTTTGCCCAAAAGAGGAAGATTGGTGAAGGTAGCAGCTTGAATCCTCCAAGCAAGGCCGTGAGGACTACACCGCCCAACTAGGGGAGACCATCTGATCACTTAGTCACTATCCCACGGTTCACTCCTCTGTCTATTCCTTCTTCTTCCAGCCTACACACTACTCAATCAACTGGCATAATTGAGCCCCTTCACATTGTTGGTGAGTATGGCAAAGAGTTACAAGACCACACTCTTCACCACTCAACAACAACTAAGACCTTTGAGACTCTACTGCGACAAAGTGTTGAAGTTGTCCTTCACAAAGGCCTTTCTCAAATAATGAGTGTAAGCATCTTATCATGAAAAACACTCACTTTCTTGATTTTTCTTATTCTGGATTCTTTTCTGGTTATTTACTCCAGTGACTCATCACTGTTAGTCATGCTCAACACCGAGCAATAGACTATAAGGAGCTAGTCAAGGTCTTTAATGAAAAATTGGTGGAAGCCCAAGCAAAGATTGAAATTCTAACTAAATCTGAGAAAGATCTCCAAGAAAAGACTGAGCAGACAAAGAAAGCAGTTGCTGACTAGGACCGATCTCTGAACAATAAACAAATTCAGGCCAATAAGAGATTGACCAATCACCGTGTGGAGAAACCTCAAGAGAATGAGGAGCTGAAATAAGACAAGGAAATCGATCTGGCTCGTTACGAAGAAATCTTCTTCAACTGCTTCTATTAGATATGGAAGTTAAACAAGCCTCTTAACCTCGACTTTCTCTGAAGAAGTTAGGGCCAAAGAGCTTGCCAAATGCGAAGCCAAGGCCACCGATGAGGCAGCTCTTCCAGCTGGCACTGTGCCTGCCTTTTCTGTTCTATCATTCCGACCAGAGGAGGTTCCAGATGTTGATGATGGTGTTGACCAGCCAAGGACCTGTTTACCCGACCAGTAAACGTGCCCCTCTGACCAGAGAGCCTCTTACCTGACCAGCAAAATTTTTGTACTCGGCCAATAGTTTACTTGTTTTCTTTATACTTATTTTGAGACAATTGCTGCTTATCAACTTTGATAGTTGGCTTGTACGGTCGAGTTATTTGGAAATTATAGAAATTTCATATGTCCCTACTAAGTATACTTTCTCACACTCTTATTGCTCTAACATTTTATGACCATAATGTTTATTTTGACATGAATAATTGCCTTTAACTTCGAATCTTGAAAAATTCCAAGTTATTTAAGCTTTGTTAAAAAAGTTAGCTTAATGGCCTTTTTTTACTTCAAAAATTTACAAGTCGGCCTAAAATCAAATATTTTAATGCGTGCTCTCATTGACTGTGTTGAAGTATACACCAATATACCCTATCTGCCCCCCAAGTGATCGAGGGTTGAAAGATCCTTGGTCACTTGCTACTTGACCAAATATGTTCGAGCAATTATTACTTGTGAAACACATTGAATATAAAGAAAATATCCGAGCATTTGAACACTGCTAGAATACTCGACCAGTTATATATTGTCATTCAATTGAACACTGCCCGATTTGTTTCAACCAGTTGAACACTATTCGGAAATAAAATCAACACATATGCATAATTTGTATCATGATCCGACCGCGTTGCACATGATCTCTTTTATTACTCGTAAATTATAAAAGGACAAAACGTGTCTAATAACGAGTCTTAAACAAACCAAAATTGTTCAAAAATAAATGACTGGTCAGCAAATAACCAGCTCATAAAAATACTAAAATAACAAGCAAAACACTTGAATCCATGCTGCCACTCTGTAAGTGATATTTATTGATAAACTTTCCTTAGGTGCTCTCCATTCCAGTAGTTTTTTATCAGCTCACCATTCAGCCTAGAAAGTTTGTAAGTGTCGGGTAGTGTGACTATTTGATATGGTCCTTCCCAATTGTGTCCTAGCACTCCAGCTGCTGGGTCTTTGATGAACACCTTTGTGAGGAACAAATCTCCAACCCTGGACTTTCGATCTTTAACTATGGAATTAAAATAGTGGGCCACCTTTTGTTGATGGGCAACAACTCTCAAGCTTTCCTTTTCTCTTTTTTCTTTAATAAAATCCAAAGACTCAGCTACTAATTGATTGTTCTCTGCCTGACTGTACGTGCTTCTTCGATGGGATGGGGGGTAAATCTCGATCAGTATCATAGCTTCAAAACCATACGCCAAGGAAAAAGGAGTATGGCCAGTTGCTGTCTACGCAGTGGTTTTGTATGACCAGAGAACCTGTGGTAATTCTTTTGCCCACGAACCTTTAGCTTCTTTAGAGTGTCTTTCAATGTTTTGTTTACTGCTTCGACCTACAAATTCGCCTGCGGGTGAGCCACCGAGGAGAAACTCTTTGTGATGCCATGTCTAGCACAAAAATCAGCAAACAAGTCGCTATCAAATTGAGTACCATTGTCAGACACTATCTTCTTTGGCAGACCATAGTGACATATGATTTTTTTCAATACAAAATCTAACACTTTCTTCTAGGTGATCATTGCTAGTGGTTCAGCTTCAATCCATTTAGTGAAATAACCCACCACTTACGTGAACTGTACTCCTCATTTTCCTTTGTGTAATCTCTCGATCAAATCAATTCCCCATACTGCAAAAGGCCGGGGACTTTGCATTTGCTTCAAAACATTTGGAGGTGCTCTGGGTATCTTTGAAAATTTCTGACATTTATCACATCTTTAAACATATTCCATGGAGTCTTCGTTCATTGTAGGACAAAAAAATCCTTGTCGCAAAATCTTTTTAGAGAGTTGACCCCAGTGTGATCTCTGCAAAATCCCTCATGAACCTCAGCCAACAAGTTTTTTTACTGGTCAGGCGTCACACACCTAAGTAACGACATAGAGTACCCTCTTCTATATAACACCCCATCTATCATGACATATCGGTTATCTGGTTATCCATATGTTAGCTATTGTGATGGGAATTTCTTCCTACTCAGTGATACTTGGGTTTGCTAAGTATTCAACTAGTACAATATTCAAAGTGTTAGCATTTTTTACACTGGCCAATTTTGCCAAGGCGTGTGTGTTGGAGTTTTGCTCTCATGGCACCAACTTTGGCACCAACTTGATTGTGTACTCTTAAAACTGCGCTAGCAAGTCCTTAGCTTTATTTAAGTATGCCACCATGCGCAAACCCCTAGCCTGATATTCCCCTAAAATTTGGTAGACCACCAGCTGAGAATCACTTTTTACTTAGACTGATCGGGCATGCACATCTCTGGCCAGTCGTAATCCTACTAGGAGGGCTTCATACTCTGCCTCATTATTGGAAGTGTTGAACCCGAACCTTAATGCGTAGTGGATTCGATGCTGCTTAGGTGTGATTAATATAAGCCCTGCTTTTGAATGATGTTCATTCGAGGATCCATCCCCATAAAGTTGTCAGGTAGGAAAAGTTTTTCTCTGCCTAGCTACATTTTCTGTCTTGTCGGGAACATCAGGAATTTTGGTGCATTCAGCAATGAAGTCCGCTAGAGCTTGTCCTTTATTGGCCAATTGGGGTTGATACTTGATTTTGAATTGGCCTAATTCAACAGCCCATTTAAGTAGCCGACCAAAAGTTTCTGGTTTTCGTAAAACTTGTCATAAGAGCTAGTCAGTGAGCACTTTAATGGGATGTGCTTGAAAGTATGGTCGTAGTTTGCAAAATGCGAGCACTAAGCAATATGCCACCTTTTCGATCAACGGGTATCTTAATTCCGCTCCTATCAACCGTTTGCTGACGTAGTAGACTGGATGCTGCACTTTATTTTCCTCTCGTATTAGAGCAGCGTTAACAGCATGCTCCATGAATGCTAAGTAAATGAAGAGGTCCTCTCCATCTATGGGTTTTGAGAGAACTGGAGGTTGTGCCAAATGTTTCTTTATGGATTGGAATGCTTGCTCACATTCCTCCGTCCAATCAAATTTCTTGCTTCCTCTTAGTAAGTCAAAAAAATGGGACACACTTATCCATTGACTTGGAAATAAACCTATTTAGAGTAGCAATCTGCCCAGTCAAACTCTGTACATCCTTAGTTTTGGTCGGGGATTTCATTTCAATGAGTGCCCTAATCTTCTCAGGATTGGCCTTTATCCCACGTGAGTTAACAATAAATCCAAGAAACTTCCCAGAACTTACTCCAAACGAGCATTTAAAGGGGTTCAACTTCATGCAATACTTTCTAAGTATTGCAAAGCACTCCCCAGATCTCGCACATGCTCCCCAGCTTGTTTTGACTTGACCAACATGTCATCAACACATACCTCCATATTTTTGCCGATCAAATCATGGAACATGCCATTCACTAAACGGTTGTAAGTGGCACCTGCATTCTTCAAGTCGAATGGCATAACCTTATAGCAGTATAATCCTATATCTGTCCAGAAGCTTGTACGCTCCTCGTCGGGAGGGTGCATACTTATTTGATTATACCCAAAGTAAGCATCCATGAAGGAAAAAATTTCATGACCAGAAGTTGCGTCAACCAACTTGTCTATCATGGGAAGAGGAAATAGTCCTTTGGACATGCTTTATTCAAATCGGTGAAGTCCACGCAAGTCCTCCACTTCCCATTGAACTTGGATACTAACACTGGGTTAGAAACCCAGACCAAGTAGTAAGCCTCCGTGATGAACCTGTTTTCCTTCAGGCGCTCGACTTCTTCTTTTAGAGCTCTTGCTCGTTCCTTGTCAAGCAACCTTCTATTCTGTTGAACTGCTGGGTAGTTTTCATCCATGTTGAGCACGTGGCTGATCACAGTTGGTGAGATACCCACCATATCCTTGTGAGACTTGGCGAAGACGTCTTGATTTCTTCGCAAAAATTCTACTAGTTGTGCTCTCACTACCACCTTTAAATTCTTTCCAAATTTGACAACTCTGGTCGGTTCGTTCTCATCTATCGGGACATCCTCTAAATCTTCCACAGGTCCCACTCCACTATCCAATTCCCCAAAGCAAGGATCAATGTCCATTCCCTCACTTTGGGCAATCCCCTATTTGGTGACTTCATCACTGGACGGGGTTTGCTTCTCAATAACATCAGGAGTCATTTCCTGGTTGGTAACTTTTAAAACATTTTTTTGGTCGATAAAATTCACAATGTTATATTGGACGATGTCTATCTCTTCTACTACTTCTTATTTCCCCCCACACACAATCATGTTATTATTCTTGGTTCCCCTCTGTGCCTTAACCACTAAAGTATTGTAGCATTTCCTGGCTTCTCTCTGGTTTCCCTAGACACACCCTATTCCCGCACTTGTCGGGAATTTCATAGAAAGGTGCCATATAGTCACTGCTGTGTGTAGAGCCATAAGTAGTGGTCGACCAATCACCACATTGTATGTCGACGAGCAATCTACTATCAAAAATATTGTCATGATTGTCTCGTGCCTAGGAGCGTCTCTTGCTGTGACCGGTAACTTGATTGTTCTGGCCGGTGACAAACTTCTCTAGTGAACCTGTAAATAAATTGAGAGCATGGCTTCAAGTCATTGACAGACAACTTCATCTTTTCAAAAGATGACTTGTAGATAATGTCCATGGAGCTTGCCATATCAACTAGGCATCTCTTTACCTTCATGTTTGCAATCTGGACTATAATGACGAGCAGGTCATTATTAGGATACTTGACGTGTGTCTAGCATCATCCTCTGTGAAAGTAAGAGACTCACTCTCTAACCGAGGATTCTTTGGAGGTCACTCCTCAACAGTCATAACATCTGATGTTACAGCCTACTCATGTCGAAGTGTCCGGGCATATCTCTCCCTTGCTTTGTTACTGTCCCCAGCCAAGTGTGGACCTCCACATATAGTGTCTAAGGTAAAGTCCACAAGCTTAGGTTGCAATGGTGAAGATCGTTGTCATTTGAATCCAGTATTATTGTTGCTTCCTTCTCCTTGGGGTTTCTCTACCTGATATTGATTCAACTTGCCCGTCTGGAGAATAAATTCTTTCTTTTCCTTGAGGTGATTGCATTCATTTGTGTCGTGACCATAATCTCCATGGAAACGACAAAACTTATTCTTGTCTCTCTTACTCATATCTTTCTTGATGGGTTGAGGCTTCCAGTAGGGAACCTCCTGATGACTAGCGAGATATATCTCTGCCCAGCTGGCGGAGAGAGTGGTGTAATTAGTGAACTGAGGTTCACACTTGGTTGGCTTGTCGTTTGGACCCAACTTAGCCTTCTTCTCTTCATGGTGGTCAGATCCGTTATTCCCACATTTCTTTCCACCATTTTGACCGTTTCCACCATTCTTATGAGGGTTAGCTTATCCGCCCAGATTGTTTATGCCTTTCTCCTCTTTCTCGATTGCATCATCAAATTTCATATACTTGTTCGTCGAGTCAAGAAATTGTTGAAGTGTTGAAATTGGATTTCTATGAATACTATCCCACAAGGGGCTTCGGTAAGTGATTCCAGAGGATATGGCAACCATCTTCCCCTCATCTCCTATAGCAGTTACTCTGTTGGCCTCTCTCATGAATCTCTGTATATAATTCTTTAGAGATTCATCCTTTCCTTGTTTGATATCTGCCAAGTGGTTGGTGTAAACTGGTGGAGTTCGGGCAGCACTGAATTGTCTACAAAAGTTATTCCTGAATGTTTCCCATGAGGTAATGGAATTTAGCTTAAACTTCCAATACCATTCCTGGGCAGTATCTGACAGCGTAGTTAGGAAGACTCTACACCTATAATCGTCACTCACCCCGAGCAGTTCCATCTAGTCCTCAAATTTCCCAACATATCTGATGAGATCTACTTTTTCTGTATACACCGATAGCACTGGTGCTTTATATTTTTTCGGTGGCTAGGCTGCTCTAATCTGAGCATAAAATGGATTGCCAATCCTGTGGTCTACTACATCTAGCCCAGAAGGCCATTTAGATAAGGCATGTAATGCAGCTGTTACTGCGTCAAGCTGGGCTTGGATCAGGCATTTCCATTTGGTGCACTGTTGTCAAGTATTTCTACTTGATCGACAGGGCGGATCAGATCTTGCCCTTCGACCTGGGCAGTCTTCCTCTTGTTACTAATAACGTCCCTTAGATCCTTCCGGGTAGCATGTCCTCCTAACCAATCGAACATCGTACTCTTCATTTTTTCAGAGGGCTTACTAAGCGAGACCTACTCCTTCCCACTACGCTACTGGCTAGGATGTAGTGGCAGCTTCTCAGAACAGCCCGGGCGGTCCCTTCCTCCTTCTTGTTGGTCATTGCCCACTTTTTCCTTTGATCGCTCATTTTGATGACTATCAGCCTCATTCCGACCATATCTGTCTTTATATTGTGAAGTTTTCTTATCTCGAGGAGCTCTGGTCTGGTTATTCCCAAGTGGACTTTTCTTCTACCCGACCGGTGACTTCCTGATCGAGAAGTTTCTGACCGGTGGCTTCTGGAAGGGGTTCTAAAATTCTCCCTTTGCGTTGATGCAAACCTAGAGCGGACTTCATCATCTGCTCGACCAGTGCGATTGCTTCGACTTTGGTCTGGTCCCCGAGAATCAGCCCTGGTAGCAGGGGACTTCTGACCAACTTTGTCATTTCATGCTACCTGGGCAGTTGCTCGTGTCGCGGCCTGGGCATTGGCCTGGGCTAATTGAGTAGTTGCTTCTAGAGAAAGTGCTGCCTCGCGATGTCGCCGGTCGGCCTCCTCCTATCGTCGTCTAATCTCTTTGCTTCTGGCATCCATATCCCAACTTTGCTGCTCGAACACAGCCTTCTGCCTGGCCATTTCTTCAGCAAAAGACTCCTGCCAAGCATTGAACTGCATCATCTCTTCCTTGAAAGCCCCCATGGCTTCCTAGAGTTGTTCGACCTCTAGGGTTATCTCCTCAAGAAAGACCATGGGCTCAGTGTCAGGGTTCTCAAGTGCAGGACCTTGTGGTATAACAGTTTCTTTTGCAGTTGACATACCTGGCGTCCTGGGCGCCATATTGGTAGGATAGTAGTGTGTTTCTTCTATTCAGGCTCTCAATGAAAGCACCAAAAATGTTGACCACAATTTTGGCCAATGGCGAATAAACGCAAAAACGACAGTAAACCTTGAATAGAAAATAAATGACACAAATAATTTTATAGTGGTTCAGCCTCAATTTGTTAGTAATAGCCTAATCCACTTTGAGTTGTTATATATGTACCTACACTGAAGATCAGATGAACCTGAGGCAACTGAGTTTCTTAAGTATAAGTCGAAAAGTACAATGTTTCTCTCTCTAACATCTCTATGAAAATGCCCCAAGAATGCCCCAAATAACAGTCCCAAAGTCTAAAAATTAGAGAGTTTCAAAGTCCCAAAAAGATCAGATCCTCTAAATGATGACATGAGCCCTTTATTTATAGCCTTATGGATAAAAAAATCTCACGTTTTGATGGGGTCCTTGGTTGTTTCAACAAAATTTAATTAATAAGGTAATAAATAAATTCAAATTAGAACAATATAGCTATTACTTCGGGATATCTGAGAGATTCGTGCGGTAGTTACAGGCGATTCGGGTTGAAGTTGTTACTGAGATTCTTAAAAAAGTCACTGGGCAGTAAACTCAACGTACCCGATCGACTAAAATTCCCTTCTGATGTGGCTGGTCGGGTAAGACTCCCTTCTGATGTTGCTGGTCGGGTAAAACTCCCTCCTGACCAGGAAAATTCTTATCTGGTCGGGTAAGCTACTTCCTGACAAGGTAAATTCTAACCTGGTCGGGTAAACTGTTTCCTGACCAGGCAAAACCATCTTTTTGGCCAACGTTCTTTCGACCAGTGACATGACAACTATGTAGATCATTTTCTAACCTTTGTAATTCCCTTAGTTAACACATTTATTAACCATTAATGCTCCACTTGGTACCCATGAGTTGCCACGTGTCATCTCTGAATACCATGTCATTACACTAAAATTTTGGGGATAAAAACAGGAAATAACCAAAAAAAAAAATAGAAGAGTACTCACTCTCTCTCCCCATTATTGTCTAGAAAAAATGCCAAAGAAAATAAAGAAACAAAGAGAAAGACATTTTTAGTGTTCTAGTAAATTTATTAAAAGCAGATAAAAATAAAGAGTGAGGAACTGAAACCGTCAAAAGGTTGGTGCCAGAATGTGGCGCTGGGTCATGAAACACTTAGAGAGATTGGAAATCCCTGTCTAAACAACAATTAGACTTGTCTAAATAGTAGGTGAATTAGACTCGTCAACTCTGCACTCATAAATATTTAAGGAAATTCCTTTGTTCTTTTTAGCAGAGGTGGTGTTGTTGTCATCCTTGACCTAGTAGGTGGGGCCAGCCAACGAAGGGACCATAGACTCATAAGCTAGCTTCAATGGACGTTGTGTGTCCAACAGTTTGTAAATTACATTAGGAAACAACTAATGTTGTCCCTTTCGCTTAGCACTACCCATGGAAAAAATTTGATCAATAATCACAGATGCAAGGCAATAGATATAGCTGACCCAACATTCAAAATAAAGAAGGTCATGTCTTGTGTGATTTTTGAGGAGTGTGTGGTTGGGAGCCAATTGCTAATAGAAAATTTGTGAAGGATGACATAAAAATGTGTGAGGTCCATGACTTTGAGTGAAGTTTTTGGTTCCCACACCATTTCTTGGCCAACCAATTCAGACAGAACTTGATCCTTAGTAAATTAAACAGATTCAACATTGCCCACAGGGATTAGATTAAGAACCCTAGCAATTTCGGTAGTACTGAAATTATACCAAAGTCGTCTAACATACACATTTTGATAGATAAACGACTTAGGATCAAACAATTCATCATTCAAGTTTATGTAGAATTCTTGTACCACCCGTGGAATGTACCCATCATAACCAGATAAGGACCTTAACCAAACCCCGTTCTTCTATTGTCAGCAATACCCCAATAACTCAATGAGGACCAAAGACAAATTTTCGTTCACTAATAAAATCCCTATGCTCATAATATTTCATATTATTCTCATTACCATTAAATCATTAATTAAGAGAGTGAGCCTTGAAAGATGAACAAGAAGAGCGAACTTGGGCTTCTTTTCTTTTGGAGGACAACTCGAAAAAGGCCATCGACTTTTTTCCTTTGGGATCTGATGGAGCAGGAATTGCTTCGTATGGGTCTTCCTCAGATTTTGACCCATCACGGGTTGGCTCAGACAAGGAAGGCTTGATATCTCTTGGAATGAATTCTTCTTTTTCAGTAGATTCATCCTCCGAGGATGTGCAAGCAGGTGGAATGATTTTAGCTTTCTTTTTGAATTTGGACAGTGGGATAGAATATGAGACTGAGCTAGCCCCTTTCGAATGGGTCACCTTAGCCTTCTTGATCTTCCTGGGGCTTCGAGCTTTGTTTTTTCGCTCACTCTTCTTCTTGGGTTCTGTCACATCAGGGGATAAAAAGGATTCAAAGATATGGACTGATGAGGTGTGGAACCACTGCTAGAGAGATCTTCTGCACATTGAGAACGGGAATCATCACGCCCTTGCTTGAAGTACCAGCCAAGAGAAGATCACCAATACCCAATTGAGCAAGGACTTTCTTTCTTGTAGTTTCTTTGTGATGGAGGCCTAGAGTAGCTGAGGCTATAGGTGGAGATGTAGTCGAGATAGATGGAACGAAAACAAGAACAAGTGGAGTAGTTGCTGAAACTTTCGTAGGAGAGGTCATCTTCACTAGTATCGCTGCCTTGGAGGTGGAATTGCTGCCTCTGGTCTTCATGACTGCTGCAAGATAGACAAATGAAAACAACAAAGAGCACACCAAAAACCTTAGGCACGTATTATCAAAATTGGAAACAATAGACACTTAGTGTCGAGAGGATCATGGATTCCAAATATATAGGAGTATTTGGTTAACAAATGGGAAACTAAAAAAAATCTGTAACCAAAATATGGAAAACCGTATCAAGTGATTAATGTCAAAATATCTCCTTTTTAAAAAAAAAAAAATAGTCGCTCACACTAAAACTAGAAAATGAGAACTTTCCAAAAATATTTTTTAAAGAATAAATTTAGTCAAAACCAAAAAATTACTTTCCATTTTTTTCTTTTTCTAGTACACAGTCAGCCAAAATAAATATAGAGATTTTTTTCTCTTTTTTTTGTTTTAAAAAAGTATAAAAAATCGAAATAAAAGAAAAAAATGCAATACCATATGTTTCCATGTAATTTTCAAGTCTTTCCCAAGAGAAATGAGATAACCATTAAATCAAAAATATTTTTAGTGTGAGAGAGAATAATATAATAAGAATATTAAGTGATGATGATAAAATTAATCTGAAAAGCATACACCAGTCACAAATTATATTTTAATCAAATTAACATGCGTATGAGACTTACAACAATTCTTATAGAGTTTCTACAACAGGCATGTGTGTGCATGTGTAAGCAAGGAACATTATGGCATTTCCTTTTAGCCTTTTACTGCTAGGATCATTGCCCATGTTTGACAATGCTACCCTTTTTCTATTTCTACGCACAATGGAGGCTATGACTCTATACTGATAGTAGTCATTTTCACTGGTAGAGTATCCTCTATATAATTGCTAATTACCTGGTACAAATGTACTCAATGCTGACTTTCACAAATCAGTATAGAAAGCATTATTTCATAATGGAGCCTGGAGAAGAAACTTAATTAGAAGAAAATGAATGCAAATATATAAAAAAAAAAACATATTAATTTGATCAAATATAAATTGGATGGTCCAAAAAAATTTCGAATATAATTTTATATACCACAAAATATAAAAATTATAAAGTTCAATCTCCTAAAAATACATTTTTGAATATAATGGTTAACAAATTTCTTTCAGACAGGACAAGTGAATTACACACTCACATATACATGAAAAAAAATTCAATTATTGGCAATTTAAATAGAACAAACCCCCAAGGATTTCCTGAGGGAATCAAATATGACCGTGTCTAGAGCTTTAGTAAAAATATCTGCAATTTATTTGTTAGTCTCAACATATTCTAAAGAAAAAGTTTTATTTTCAACAAGTTCA
The DNA here is from genome assembly GCF_963169125.1 of Humulus lupulus. Lineage (NCBI taxonomy): Eukaryota > Viridiplantae > Streptophyta > Magnoliopsida > Rosales > Cannabaceae > Humulus > Humulus lupulus. Next base: position 246,994,240 of record NC_084802.1, read on the forward strand.
ATGATAAAGTGATGACGAATGACAATGTGTTTGGTGCAAGAGTGTTGAACAAGATTTTTGGAGTTATTAATAGAACTTTTATTATCACAAAAAATGGTTAAAGTTTTATGGTCAAACTCATAGTCAGCAAACATTTGTTTCATCTATAACAGTTGAGTACAGCAGCTAGGAGTAGCTATGTACTCAGCCTCGGCAGTGGACAAGGATATGGAGTTTTGCTTTTTACTATGCTAGAAAACTAAATTTTTTCCTAGATAGAAGCATCCACCACTTGTACTTTTGCGGTCATTAGTGATTCCTGGCAAATCTGCATCACTATAGAACACAAGGTTTAAGTTTGTTTGTTTGCAGTACCATATACCAAAATAATGTGTGTTATTCAGATAACGAATAATTCTCTTTACAGCAGTCACATGGGACCCCATTGGGTTTTCTTAAAACCGAGCTCATACTCCAACACTATAACTGATGCCTGGGTGACTATCATTTAAATATAGAAGACTCTCAATCATGCTCCGGTAAAGAGTTGGATCCACCTTGGTCCCATTCTCATCTTTGGAAAGTTTGATCGTGGTCCCCATGGGTGTTTTGGCAGGTTTGGCTGTCTCGAGCCCAAATCTCTTCATCAAGTTCTTGGCATACTTGCTTTGGGAAATGAAGATTCCCTCATTAGACTGCTTAACTTGAAGCCCCAAGAAATAATTGAGCTTTCCCACCATTCTCATCTAGAACTCTTCCTGTGTTTGTTTTGCAAATTCCTGCACTTGAGAATTGTTAGTAGAGCCAAAGACTATGTCATCGACGTAATATCAATTTCAGCATTTTTTATGAAAAGAGTCTTGTCTACTCCCCCTCTACTGTACCCTTTTGAGACCAAAATTTGGGTCAATCTTTCATGCCAAGCTCAAGCAGCATGTTTCAACCCATCCAAGGCTTTTTACAACTTAAAGACATGATTAGAACAATAAGGATCCTCAAATCCTTTAGGTTGCTCAACATAAGCCTCTTCATTCAAAATCCCATTTAAAAAAGCAGATTTAACATCCATTTGGTACAATTTAAAACCAATAACACAAGAAATAGCTAACAACAATCTTATGGGTTCAAGTCTTGCAACAGGGGCAAAGGTTTCATGAAAATCAATACCTTCGATTTGAGTATACCCCTGTGCAACATGCTTAGCTTTATTCCTTATTATGGTACCAAATTTATCAGTTTTGTTTATAAGGATCCATTTGGTACCAATAACATTTGTATGACTCGGTCTAGGGACAAGAATCCATACCTCATTCCCTATGAATTGTTGTAGCTCTTCTTGCATTGCACTAATCCATTATTCGTCATTCAAAGCTTCCTTCACATTTTTTGGCTCAAATGTAGAAGTGAAGAAAACAAATTGAACCAAATTAACATGTCTTCTTCCTGTGACCATACTTTCTTCAGGATCCCCTAAGATAAGTTCAGAAGGGTGATTCTTTTTTACTCATGTCGAAGGTTCTCTATGAACTGAATCAGAGATAATGATTGGCGTTTCCTTCTCTAATTATCCAGAAGTTGTTCCAACAGATTCCATTTCTGTCACAACATCTTCGAACGTTGTAGCCACAGAATGGCCTTCCGTCGAATATGTCGTTCCCTTTTGATGTTGAGCATCAATGAACCTGTCAATTTCTTCCTCATTCGAATACTCAGAAAAATCCTTCAAATCGTCAACAACCACGTTAGAAAATTCCACAACAGTTTGGGTTATCCTGCTATAAACATGATAAGCCCTACTATTATTTGAATAACCAAGAAAAACCCCTAGATTGATTTTGGCATCAAACTTTCCAAGATTTTCACGATCTTTAAGAACATAAATGTAATGCCCTAGATAACAAAGACTGTTACACTGTGTATTTTAAAATATTGCAAGACTTTCTAATCAAGTCGTTTGAACAATAATGTATTCCTAAAGTCAATTATCAAGTTAGGGTTAAAGATTTTGATTATAAACAGTAAATTTTTCATTAAAACAGATGTTTGGTACATGGGATCCCAAAAATAGGGCTTAAGTGACAATTTATAATAGTCAAAAGTTTAATACAATCAAAAGCCACTCTAATTGCAAAGTACAAATTTTAGAGCTCTATCCCTGTACTTTCCCTCGGTCGTGGCGAACGAGCAGCTGACTATTTACACCTCGCCCCCAGAGCTCTCCAACTAATGGTTGATCTATTTTTCCTTTGCCTTTACCTGCACCATGTAGCACCCATGAGCCAAGGCTCAGCAAGAAAACCATAAATAGGAAGAGCATATAACAACAATAATATTCAATCAGTCTTAACTCAATTAGTTCAGCCATTTAACAGAATTCAAGCACATAACTAAACAATAGAAAACACATCATTTCAAACACATATCGTAACTAATTACACAAATGCTCAGGGTTGGCACACTTAAGCCGAGCCCTCTGTTTATCCAGCTGACCCCAGCTCGCTTAGACTAAGCTGCGTTCAGTATGCTTATCATCAGTCTCGGCACTCTTAGGTCGTTCATACTCAAATACATAACAATCGTACAATTACATGGTTCATGTGTGCAATTACTGGGAACCTCAGCCTCGTTCACAAGCAAAAGGGTGCAGTCTTCTTACCTCAAATTCTAAGCGAAGAACACAGAATGGTCCCGAGCACGATCCTCAATCCTGAGCCTTGGCAATAAAGCTTGTTAGAGTGTCAATGGGTAACCATCGATTTCTAATCCAAATAAATACTTAGGAAATAATAGCTAGCCTCCGGGACCTCGATTTCTACTAAACTGAGTAGTAGAAATCGTCCTGAGGGTTTAGGTTTGAATTCCAGAGCCTCCCTGAGCCTTAAACCTTATTCCCCTTAATTTCCCCATTGCGAGCCGCGACTTGCCCTTGAGGGTTGCGACCCGCCCCTTGGATAGAGGCTCAATCCTTCCTGATGGGGGACACGGGCCACAATCTACCCTCCTCCAAGTCGCGGCGTGCCTGACGAACAGAGGCCCCCAGCCTCAAAAAGTGACGCGGGCCGTGGTGCCTGAAGAATAGGGCCGCGTCTCGAGCCCCTAAACCCAGAAAATCCTCCACTTTCTTAACATTTTTCCTCGAGCCTAACATTAATTCACACCCCAAACCAATAGTCAAACCTGAATTTAAGCCCATAATTTCCATCCCTTTGGTCTAAACATTATACCCAACTCATAATCAATTCTTACTCTTATAAAATAATCACATTCAACCAAAACTAGCTAGCAAACTAAGACTCATGCAAACTCTAATTTCCAACATAGTTTCAGAAGAAAATTCAACATGCTCAGTATGAATTTCTTACCTCAATTACAACTTAGATCCTCAACAATACTCTAACTAATCCAAGCTTATTTTCTTCTGAATTCCTAGCGTAATTCCAAGCTTGGTCTCCTTCAATTCTCTGAATTTCCCCTAAGTTCTAGAGAGAGTGAGAGAGAAAACGTGTAGGAGGTGAGAGAGAATTCTGTTAGTTTCTGGTTCATTTCCTAAGTCTTTTCCTGTGTATATCCTTAACCTAAAAGGACCAAATTGCCCTCAAGCTTTCTTAGCCCTTTAATTGCTTCTACGGGTAAAATGGTCATTCCGCCCCCGTTTTCCTGCTAATTCTTCAAGTGTTCCTTCTGTTAACCAATTAACCATGTCACGTCTAATTAATTGCCAAATATTTATTCGTTACCCACTAAACTCCAAAATATATTTTCTAAATTTCCAAAATACCCCCAGGCTCCCTCGAGTTGGGTATTTAAACCCCGTTGTGACTATTTCGCTAATTTGCTCACTAGGACCATCTCGAGCAATGAACTGCAAATATATCCACAAAATAATGTGGTCTCAACCAAATATCACATAAAATCACATTTATGCCCTCAACTGGCCAAAATTACAAATATGCCCTTATAAGCTATAAAAAGGTCCCACATGCATATCTAATACTCATAAACATGCATATAATATATTCATATAATTATAGTAATCATGCATGCCACAAAGTCACACATTTAACCAATTAAATATACATATATCCTATTATGCCCTCCTGGCACGCTAATCAAGGCACTAAGCCCTATCAGCAATTTTTGGTCGTTACAACTTTCCCCACCTACTGAGAATTTCGTCCTCAAAATTCACCTAAATAACTCGGGATATTGATCCCGCATAGCTGACTCAAGCTCCCAGGTTGCTTCTTCGACCTTGCTATTCCTCTACAACACTTTGACTAGAGGAATCGTCTTGTTCCGTAGAACCTCATCTTTCTTGTCTAGGACTTGAACCAGCCGCTCCTCATATGATAATCTGTCTGCAACTCCAAATCCTCATACTTCAACACATGAGTCGATCTGAGATGTACTTCCGAAGCATAGAAATGTGGAATACGTCATGAACCCCTGATAACGATGGTGGTAGTGCCAACCTATAGGCCACTAGCCTGATCCTCTCCAATATCTCAAAAGGTCCTATGAATCTAGGGCTCAGCTTGCCCTTTTTCCCAAACCTCCTCACCCCTCACAGTGGTGACACTCGCAGAAACACATGGTCCCCTACCTAGAACTCCACATCCCTATGCTTAGGATCAGCATAGCTTTTCTGTCTGCTCTACGAAGTTAGCATTTGAGCTCGGATCTTCTCAATAGCTTCACTAGTCTTCTGAACCAACTCTGGTCCCAAATACTTCCTCTCACCCATCTCATCCTAATGAATGGGCGATCTACATCTCCTCCCGTACAACATCTCATATGGAGCTACTCCAATCGTTGATTGATAACTGTTGTTGTATGAAAACTCAATCAACATAAGGTACTTACTCGAAGACCCGTCAAAGTCCAATATACACACTCTAAGCATGTCTTCCAATACCTAAATTATCGTCTCAGACTATCCATCTATATGAGGATGAAAGACTGTACTAAATTTCAACTGAGTCCCCATAGCCTTCTGCAAACCACCCCAAAACTTGGAGGTAAATATGGGATCCCAATCTGATACAATAGATTTAGGAACCCCATGGAGATGTACAATCTACCTCACATACAACTCCGCGTATTGATCCACAGTATAGGTCGTCCTCACTGGAAGAAAAGGAGCTGACTTGGTGTATCTATCTACTATCACCCACACCAAGTCATGTAGCCCCACTGTCTTGGGTAAACCTCCCACAATATCCATAGTAATGTCCTCCCACTTCCATTCAGGAATACCCAAAGGTTGTAGCAACCCCGCTGGTCACTGATGCTCAGCCTTCACCCGCTGACAGGATAAACACTTGGCCACGTACTCAACTACGTTCTTCTTCATCCCAGGCCACCAATATAAGGTTCGTATATCCTGATACATCTTCGTGGTGCCCGGATGGAGTGGTATGGTGTAGTATGAGATTCACCAAGTATCTCTCATCTAATACCCACATCTGTCGGGACACAAATTCGATCCTTATACCATAATAAACCAATCTCTGAAATGGAATAGTCCTTAGCCACTCCAGCTAGGACATTCCCTCTAACCTCTTGCAATTGTGCATCCTCCACCTGACCCTCTCTTATCCTCTTTAGAAGGGTCGATTGTAAGGTGATAATGGCCAATCGGCGCACAACTTGCTCTGTCCTCGTTCTACTCATCTTTTCTGCAAACTCCTTTAATATCTGTGCAGAGCTAAATAACTGTCCTGAGACCCTCTGACTCAACGCATCTACCACTACATTGGCTTTCCCTAGGTGGTAAAGGATATCACAATCATAGTACTTTACCAACTCCAGCCAACATCTCTACCTCATATTCAAGTCTTTCTAGGTGAAGAAATACTTCAAGCTTTTATGATTAGTGTATATCTCGCACTTCTCTCCATACAAGTAATGTCGCCAAACTTTCAATGCGAATACCACCGTTGCTAACTCCAGATCATGGGTAGGGTACCGCTGCTCATATTCCTTCAGCTTCCATGACGCATAAGCAATAACCTTCTTCATTCTGCATCAACACGCATCCCAGTCACAATCTCGATGTGTCACAGTATACCTCAAACTTTCCTTCCTCCAAAGGAAGACTCAACACTGGAGCAGTAATCACCTGTCGCTTCAGTTCTTGGAAGCTATTCTCACACTTGTTTGACCAGATGAACTTCAAATTCTTCTTTGTCAATTCTGTCATCGGTGCAACAATCTTCGAGAACCCTTCCACAAATTTTCTGTAATATCCTGCTAATCCAAGGAGGCTCCTAACCTCAGAGGCATTCCTTGGCCTCGGCCAATCCCTCATTGCCCCTACCTTAGCTAGATCCACCTTAATCCCATCTTCACCAAAAATGTGTCCAAGGAATGCCCCTTCTGGTAGCCAGAACTCGCACTTCTTAACCATGGCATACAACCGATGCTCTCTTAGTCTGTGTAATACTTGCCGGAGATGCTACTCATGCTCTACCTCTGAACTAGAGTAAACCAAGATATCGTCGATGAAGACAATCATAAACTTATCTAAGAAGTCCTTGAGCACCCTTTTCATCAGATCCATGAAGGATGTTGGGGCATTAGTCAAACCAAACGACATGACCAAGAACTAATAATGCCCATACCTCGTTTGGAAGGCCATCTTCGGTATATCCTCGCCCTTGATCCTAAGTCGGTGATAACCAGATCGAAGATCAATCTTCGAGAATACCTTCTTTCCCTGCAGCTGAACGAACAGGTCATCGATCCTCGGTAAGGGGTATTTTTTCTTGATGGTCAACTTGTTTAATTCCCCGTAGTCTGTACACATTCTCAGAGTCCCACCCTTCTTCTTCACAAACAAAACTGGAGTACCCCATGGCGAGAAACTAGGTCTAATAAACCCCAAATTAAGAAGCTCTTGCAGCTGTATCTTCAACTCCTTCAATTCTGTCGGAGCCATCCTATATGGTGTCGTCGATACTGGCTCTGTACCCAGCGCTAACTTGATGACAAACTAAATTTCCTTGTGCAGCAGCAGTCCTGGTAAATCCTCATGAAATACATCCAAGAACTCACGTACCAATATGGTCTCTCTTGGCCCCACTGGCACAACTCTGGTGGTATCCACCACGCTAGCTAAAAAACCAATACAACCTCCCTTTAATAGGTCCCTAGCCTTCAATGGTGATACCATAGGTATGTGGCGTCCATACCCAGCACCCACGAAAACAAAGGGATCCTTACCCTCAGGCTCAAAAGTCACCATCTTCTTCCTACAATATAAAGTAGCCCCGTATCTAACCAGCCAATACATCCCTAGAATCATATCAAAGTCATCCATACTCAACTCGATAAAATCTACTGATAGTTCCCTACTATCCACTATCAGTGACAGTACTCTAATCCATCTCCTAGAAACTACCAGTTCCCATGTAGGCAGTATAATCCCAAACCCCCCAATATAATACGCACTAGGTCTACACAATCTATCAATTACCTTACTAGAAACAAATGAATGTGTAGCACCAGAGTCAATCGATACAGTATATGAAGAGCCAATGCTAGAAAGCTGACCTGTCACTACTGAAGGACTAGCCTCATCCTCTGCCTGCGTCATGGTGAACACTCAAGCTGGAGTCAAGCTGTCCACCTTCCCTGGTTCCTCCCTCTTCGTTGTTGGGCAGTCCTTCTTGAGGTGTCCCACCACCAGAAAAATGTGTGTGATTTTTCTCTTATAAAGTCAACCCATGTAAATATAGAAAAATCATCCACATATACAAAAGTGTATCTCTTACCATTAATACTTTCTTCCTGTATTGGACCCATGAGACCCATATGTAACAATTCTAACACTTTTGAATTATTAATATTGGACAAAGATTTGTGAGAAATTTTTAACAGTTTTGCCAACAGAGATGATTCACACTTACTAGCATATTCTTTACCCAATTTGGGTATTCCACGAATAAGACCTGTGTTTGAAATTCTTTTCAATTTTTTAAAATTTATGTGACCAAGTTTTTCATGCCACAAATCGGTGTTATTAGCACTGGATGTGATGCATGACATGTGAACTTTTGCATGAGTGTGTAACAGTTATCTAAAGAACGAGAAACTTTTAGAATAATGTCACCATTTTGAATCATAACATTACACGCATCATGAGAAAAAATAACTACAAATCATTGGTCACAAATTTGGCTTATGTTAATCAAGTAAGCTTTCAGCCCATCAACAAGGTGAACATTTTTTTCCAGTTTTGGTAACCCATCCACGTTTAGGGTACCTTTTCCTAGAACATTCCCTATCATCCCATCTCCAAAGGTTACTGCACCACATTTCAAGGATTTGAAATTGGTGAGTACTCTGGCATCACCTGTCAAAGTACCATGAACAAGATGCATGTGTTTTATGACAAGTAAAAGCAGCCAAACAAGCAGAATGATTTTTCTTGACCCATATTTTTATTTTATTTTGGATTATTTTTGGTCAAGAATTGATTCATGCTACCAAAGTGTTTAATATAATTCTTTTTCAAAAAAATCCAATACAGAAAAATACTTTTGCCTGATATGGCCTTTCATACCACAAAAATTACAAATTGTCCAGTTTTTGACTTCGGAGAAATTTAGGTTAGTTGCAGTTCTATTGTAACAGATGACAACTTTGTTTCCTCCGAAGCACCACTTGTTCCTACAAAACAGCTAGTTGTAATGACACAAGGACAACTCACAGATTTTACAAAAACCATTTTTGTAGAGGATCTTCATCCATTTGATCCTAGTGCCATGAAATAACTAGCTTTTTTTCCTACAGAAAGTACATCATCCAGAACTCCATATTTTGGATTAAGCATTTTGACACCTTTTCTCATATAATCAATTTCTTTGCTCAAAAAAATTATTTTATCATCTTTGGAAACAATAACCAACTCAAGCTCTTTATTTTTTTTCAAAGATTTCTTGTTATTGCCAACCATTATTCGATTCTCCGAGCAAACTTTCAACCATTGACCATACATTTTTTTTGTAAGATTCTTTCAATGACTCCTCTTCTAAGTTAGATTCATCAGATCTGATGTTAGAATCTTCACTATTCTTAGCAGAATTATTAAAACATACCAAAAAGCCATACCTTTGTGAACAGAGGTTAAGGCAACATTGTTGTCTTCCTTATCATTGTGTTCAGAGTCTTGATTACTCCAAGTAGCTGCCATGACTTTATTTTTCTTTAAGGTATTGGCACACTCGTATTGAATGTGTCCATACCCCTCACATTCTTTGCACTAAATACCCTTCTTGTTAGATTGAAAGGATTTAGAAGAACTACCTTTTGAGGTTTTGAGCATGGCCTTTTTATTTCCCAATTTTTTCATGTATTTTTAGAAAAATTTCGTTGATAAGACCTTCTCATCGTCCTCATCATCCGAACTTTCCTTCATCTCCTTAAAAGATTTCAAGGCAATAGATTTTCCTTAGTTTCCTCTATTTTACATTTTTGTCATATTTGTTTGTGTAGCTCAAAGGTTCGAAGTGAACCCATTAATTCTTCTACCTTCATTTTGTCCAGATCTTTTGCTTCCTAAATTGAAGTGAGCTTAGTCTGAAACCTATCAAGAAGAACTCTAACAATTTTTCGAACTAACACACTTTCTTCTAGTTTTTCACCTAGAGCAAAATATTCTTTAGCAATATCAAACATTTTTTCATAAAATTTGGTGAGCATTTCATTTTCAAATTTTATTGTAAGAATAACAAGCCTAGAGCCCTTGACATTAACAATTCTATCAAACTGAGTTTGAAGAATTTTCCAAGCCTCTTTGGCTGAAACAGATGAAGAAATTAATTTCATGTAACCCTTATCAATACCATTAAAAATAGCATGCAAGGCTTTATTATTGTAACTGGACAGTTTATCTTTAGCATCTTTCCATTCCAGTTCATATTTTACCTTAGTGATTTTATTGCTTTCTACGGGAGCAGTCCAACCATTTAAGATTGATCTCTAGGACTTCTCGTCTTGAGACTTGATGAAGGATCTCATTATAGCTATCCAATAAGGATAATTAGAGTCGTCGAGCAAAGGGGGGCAAGTTATGGATCCTTATTCTGTGAAAAATGACATTGCAAGAACACAACAACACAAAACAAACGAAATATACCAAAATCTCACATAGAAATTAGTGTCTCACTCTGATACCAATTGAAATTCAATTTTTAATAATTACAAAATTAATTAAATTAACAAGTTTAATTAAAATGTAGAATGGTAATTGACTGTTAAAACAGATTTCAGATCTGTCGTGACAAAATGAGGATTGGTCACAACAGAAACTAAACATAAGGAAAAATGATGCATAAAAGATAAAAAACACAACGAATTTTTACAAGGTTCAGAAACCCTTTTGGATAACCTACTCCTTGGGGACCATGCCCAAAGAATAAAACCAATTAGTAATGAATTACAAGTACAAAAATATTGACTTAAACAAAACAAGACCTCCTCTTGAAATTTGCCGCAACTTTATTGTACTTCTCTTCACAAATCTGGTTTTGATTGAAACACCTAACCACCTGAACTCCCTTCAATGATCGGCGAGTGCTTGCTTCCTCCCGAAACAAGGCTTGAAGAAGTCTCCTCCCGAAGACCTTAAGAGTTGTGTTCAAAATACAATCTATACCCAATACATGAATGTGATATAGACACACCAAAAAAATAAACACTCGGTTAATTACAAGTTCACGTGAACAAGATGATCTTGTATAAAGACAATGAACTCTCACAAATATTACAATTCACTCAAAATATTACACCAAAGAATTCAACCATTCTCAAAGCCCTAGAATCTTATTTTTAGAGACCATTTCGTGCTAAGAATGGTTGAGAGAAGATCCACAATAAATGCAAGAATATATGACAATATTTTTAATTGATGAAGATTTACCAATCTGCAAATTCAGTTTTGACATTCCCAAAATCCGCGAGGAGAGATTATTCCTGTGTCATAACAAAATTTCCTAAAATAGAATGAGTGCAATAAACACCCAAACATGGTTTTCTTTTATTTCATGCAATAAACAAAGCTTGGAGAGTACGAAAAATAATTCAGGAAAATCGAAAAATGAATTAAGTTAATGACAAAATATTTTCCTCATAAAAACAATATATAAATTCCTTTTTAAAGATATTGTGAAGATAAAAGGAATGAATGAAGAATATTTTCAATTCCCACTAGATTGGAAAATATATTTGCAAGAATGAGTGCAATAAAAGAATTTAAATCAATGTTTTTAAAATAAAATAAGATATTTCTATAAATTTGCCAATTTAGAATTTCACATATAAAAATTCTTGACCACGATTTTGGCCAACGGCGAGTAGACGTCAAAATGGCAGTAAGCTTTGAATAGAAAATAACGACACAAATAATTTTATAGTGGTTCAGCCCCAATTTGTTGGTAATAGCCTAATCCACTTGGAGTTGTGATATATGAAGCATACACTTAAGATCAGATGGACCTGAGCCAACTGAGTTTCTCAACTGTAAGTAGAAAAATACAAAGTTTCTTTATCTAGAGAATACAAGCTTTCTCTCTCTAAGCTCTTTCAGAAAATGCCCCAAGAATTCCCCAAGTAACAGTCTCAAAGTCTCAAAATTAGAGAGTCTAAAAGTCTCCAAAAGGTCAGAGCCCCTAAATTGATGCCAAGAGCTCTTTATTTATAGACCCATGGATCGTACATGAAAATTCTCCCGTTTTAACGGAGTCCTTGGTTACAGCCAACTTTAATTAATAAATAATAAACAAATTTAAATTACAACAATATAGCTATTACTTTGGGATATCTGAGAGATTCGCGCGGTAGTTACGAACGATTCGGGTTCAACCAAGGACTCCGTTAAAACAGGAGAATTTTCATGTACGATCCATGGGTCTATAAATAAAGAGCTCATGGCATCATTTTAAGGGATCTGATCTTTTGGAGACTTTTAGACTCTCTAATTTTGAGACTTTGAGACTGTTACTTAGGGAATTCTTGGCGCATTTTTTGAGAGAACTTAGAGAGAGAAAGCTTGTATTCTCTAGATAAAGAAACTTTGTATTTTTCTACTTACACTTGAGAAACTCAGTTGGATCAAGTCCATCTGATCTTATGTGTATGCTTCATATATCACAACTCCAAGTGGATTAGGCTATTACCAACAAATTGGGGCTGAACCACTATAAAATTATTTGTGTCGTTATTTTCTATTCAAAGCTTACTGTCATTTTGATGTCTACTCGTTTGCCAAAATCGTTGTCAATATTTTGGGTTCTTTCATTGAGAGCCTGAATAGAAGAAACACACTACTATCCTACCAATATGGCACCCAGAAAGCCCAGTACGTCAATTGTAAAGGAAACTATTTGACCAGAAGGTCCTGCATCTGAGAACCCTGACACTAAGCCCAGGGTCTTTCTCGAGGAGGCAACTCCAGAGGTCAAACAACTCCAGAAAGCCATGGGGGCTTTTGAGGAAGAGATGATGCAATTCAACGCTCGACATGAGTCTTTTCTGAGGAAATGATCAGGCAAAAAGTTGCATTCGAGCAGCAGAGACGAGAAATGGATGCTAGAAGCGAAGAGATCAGGCGACGACAAGAGGAGGCCGACTGGCGACATCGCGAGGTAGCACTTGCTTTTGAAGAAGCTACTCATTGGCCCATGCTAATGCCCAAGCTGCAGCACAAGCAGCTGCCCAGGGAGCAAGAAACAATAATGCTAGTTTGAAGTCCCCTGCTGGCAAGGCAGATTCTTGGGGGCCAGACAAAAGTAGAAGCAATCCCACTAGTTAGGCAGATGATGGGGTCCACTCTGGGACTGCGTCAGCGCAAAGGGAGAATTCTAGAACCCTTCTAGGAGCCACCGGTCAGAAACTTCTAGATCAGGGAGTCACCGGTCAGGTAGTAACAAAACTTCACTCGGGAATAACCAGACTAGAGCTCCTCGAGATAAGAAAACCCCCCAATACAAAGACGGATAAGGTCGAGATGAGGCTGATAGTCATCAAACCGACCTGTCAAAGATAAAAAGGGCAACGACCAAAGAGAAGGCGGAGAAGATCGCCTAGTTCGCCCTGAAAAACCGTCGCTACATCCCGGCCAGCAGCATAGTAGAAAAGAGTTGGTCCCGCGCAATAAACCGTCTGATAAGGAAAAATAAAAAAGTACAGATTTCGGCATGCTAAGGGTACATACTACCCAGAGAGATTTGCGAGATGTCATCAGTAACAAAAAGAAGATGCCCCTGGTCAAAGAGCAAGGTACTGTCCGCCTTGACGATCAAGTAGAAATACTTGATGGAAGTACACCAGTCGGGAATGCCTAACAAGTTATTCAAGCTCATCTTGACGTACTGGCAGCCGCAGTGCAGAGCTTGACAAATTGACCTACCGGGTTGGATGGCATCAACCATAGGAATGTTAGCCCTTTCGGTAAAATCGAGCAGTGTTTAACTAGTCGGTAAAATCAAGTAGTGTTCAACCAGTTGGTATACTCGAACAGTGCTCAACTGGTCAGTAAAATTGATTAGTGTTCAACTGGTTGGTAAACCAAGTAGTGTTCAACTGCTCGACATACTTGAACAGTGTTCAACTGGTGCATAGATTCGATTAGTGTTCAACTGGTCTGTAAAGTCAGGCAGTGTTCAACTGGTGCGTAGATTCGATCAGTGTTCAACTAGTCTGTAAAATCAGGCAGTGTTCAACTGCTTGAAAATTTTCCATATATTCCCATGTTTTTCACAAGTAATTGACATTTGATTACTTGGGGGGCACATAGAGTATATTGGTATATAAAGTATCTCGCTACTTCAATTCTAGGGTGAAAGATTCAGGTCGGTCATTTGGTCCTGAGAAAGGTGGTCATCAAAGACCCATCAGCTGGAGTGCTATGACCAAATTGGGAAAGACTTTATCAAATTAAGAAAGTTTTGCCTCCTGGCACTTACAACAAACTTTATTGGATGAATGGAGCCTGATCAGGAACCACTGGAATGGCGAGCATCTGAGGATATATTATCACTAAATATAGCTTTCAGAGTGGTAGCTTAATTTCAAGTTATTTAACTTGTTATTTAAGTTTGGTTTATGAGTTGGTTATTTGCTAACCAGACATTTATTTTTTAACAATTTTTGTTGTTTTAAGACTCGTTATTAGACAAGTTTTGTCCTTTTTTAATTTATGAGTAATAAAAGAGACTACGCGCAGCGTGGTCGATTATTGCTACAAATATGCATGTGTGCTAATTTTTTTAACAATGTTTAACTGGTCGGTAAAATCGGACAGTGTTCAACTACTCGGTACGTTCAAGTAGTGTTCAACTGCTCGAATATTTTCCATATATTCTATGTGTTTCACGAGTAATTAACTGCTCGAACAGATTCAATCAAGTAGCAAGTGACCAATGATCTTTCAACCCTCTATCACTTGGGGGGCACATGGGGTATACTGATATATAATTTAACACAGGCAATAAGAGCACGAGTTAAGTTATTTTGTTTTAGGCTGACTTGTAAATTTTCGAAGTCAAAAAAGGTCATTAAGCTAACTTGATTGACAAAGCTTAAGTAACTTGGAATTTTTCAAAATTTTAAGTTAAAAGCAAATATTCGTGTGACAATAAACATTATGCTCATAAAATGCTAGAGCAATAAGAGTGTGAGAAAGTATACTTAGTAGGGACTTATGAAATGTCTCGAATTTCTAAGTTAGAAAACTAAGTACTCATGCAAAAATATAAGGCATACATCAGGGTGACTTTACTATTCACAAAAAACTTATAATATTTTAAGTCTAAAAAAACTTGGAATGTTTCAAATTAGCAAAGAAAAGTAAAGTATAAATGCCAACAACTCGATGGTATGAGAAAAATATCAAGGCTGCTAAGCAGGAATTGTCTTCACAAAAATATAAGAAAAAAAGGAGTAAACTACTGGCCAGGTACAACATTTTGCTGGTTAGGTGCAAAGTTTCCTTGGTCAGGAGAAAAGATACAACTTCCTTGGGTCGGCTGAGCATGCATCACTGGTCAAGTAGGAAACTCCGTGGTTGGATAGGATGCTCTCTGATCGGCTAAGAGTGTCTACTGGTTGGGTAAACTAGTCTCTGGCTGGTCAACACTGTCGTCAGCATCCAGGACCTCCTCTGGTCGGAATGAGAAAACAGGAGAGGCAGGCATAGTGCCAGCTGGGAGAGCTGCCTCCTTGGCAGCCTTGGCTTCACATTTAGCAAGCTCCTTAGCCTTTGCTTCATCAGAAAGAAAGTCAAGGTTAAGAGGTTTGTTTAACTTCCAAATCATTTTACTGCCCAGATAAAAATGTATGAGAGTAGTAGTGATAATTTGATGCAAAAAAAAAAAATTGGCCACACGGCACAATTCAAGGCCAAGCTAATCGGGGTTATGTATTCTTGTGCTTGGGTGGTGCTCGGATTCTCAAGAATGGGCACATACCCAAGCAGCTAGGTTTTTGGCTTAGCAGATGTGAGATTATCCGAGCAATAGCCGTGTGTTCCGAGCGGTTAATACTATCCAAGTAGCCAAATTACTCGAGTGGCTAGGAAGTATCCGAGCAGCTTGTAGGAGTTTTGAAGGGCCAAGATGATGCCCGATCAGCTTGGTGGGTTACAAAGAACCAAGGCAGCCGAGAATGCCCGAGCAGCTACAAGAGGTACGAGCAGCTAAGGGTGATGCCGAGGAGCTATTTGGGTTCCGAGGGGCCAAAAGTGTCCAAATGGCTAGAGTTTTTTGAGGGGTCATGACACCTGAGTGGTGTGTGACCAAATTCAAAGGAGCCAACTCAATGGCATTCGGCTAGCTCAGTGAGAATCGAGGGGTAGCTTGGTGGTCCGACCGGCTGAGTGGAATCCGAGTAGTCAAAACCTCAAAAGGGGATGGCTAAATACGAATCCGCTCGGCTAAAGGGTATGGAGCATAGCGTGAAACATAAAACATTTTCCTAATCTTGGGGTGTGCAAACAAGATAAAAAAGTGGAATTTCAAGGTTCAACAAGTCTCAAGAAAATATCAAATGCTCATCTTAAACCCATGAACCCAAAAATACAATGTTGAATGGGAAATCATTTTTTCTTCAAAAATTCATGAAATTGAAGGAATAATTGACTAACCCAAAGCCTAAACTACACAAAATCAGCCACAAAATCTCTATTTTACAAATATTCATCACAAAAATTCCAAGAATGTATTCCAAAAGGGGATTTCGGCATGTGCATGTTCTAACAAGTTTTTGTGCAGAATTTTAAAGCTTAAAATGCTTGAATGTAAAGATCAAGAAGAGAGAACTTACTCAAATGGGCGGAAGAGCTTTGGGTTTCTTGAGAGTTTTCTTTGAAATCGCTTGGAGAGACACAAAGCCTTGATGAAGAAGTTGGCCACGGCAAGGAGGTTTTTTTTATGGTTCTTGTTTTGGTATAAGAGAATGGGGGCAAGAATGGGGTTATTTATAGGAAAGGAGGGAGTCCACAACTCCTCATTTTCGTGTATCCCATTATCTCATTATCCTACTTTTTGGGAAATTAGTAACTGCCCTTTTAGTGGACTGAAAAATTTAATTGTACCAATATTTAGAAAAGGTGGGAGACTGCCAAAGGTCATTTTTGGAATTTTAAGACACAACATTGATTAAATTCACTACGGATCTTTGCAGAGAGTTAGAAGAAAAGTTTATCATATGAGAAAATCATATAATAAACTTGGGGGGCAAATGTTATCCCCAAAATTGTGTTCTATGACGTGGCAATCAGATGGGACAAGTGGCATTGCATGGTCAGTAATTGACACATTAATAGTCAATAAATGTGTTGACTAAAGAAGTGCAAAGGTTGGAAGTTGACCTGCGGAGTTGTGATATTACTAGTCAGGAAATAGATTTACCTGGTCAGGAAGTGATTTGCCCGTCCAGGTAAGGTTTTTGACTGACCAGTGAGGCATTCTACCCAACCAGTAATGTGTCTTGGCCGACCAGTAATGTGTTTTGGCTGACCATTCACATCAGAGAATAGTGTTATCCGACCAGTAAATTGTTTTGGCTGACTAGTTACTTCAGGAGGTGTTTTGTCTAACCAGCTACATCGAAGAATATTTTTGTCTGGTCAGGGAGAAGTCTCACCCGACCAGCACACGAATTGGCCAACCGGTCATCTCGAAGAGGGAATCACCCGACCGGACACGTAGTTTAGCCGACCAGTCATCTCATAGATTGGTATCAGCCGACCAGTCATCTCGCAGATGGGTTTCATCCGACCAATCATCTCAGAAATGGGTTTCATCCAACCAGCTATGTAGGAGTATAGCCGACCGGATGTGTCAGAATCTCAGGAGTTAACTTCCTAGTGACTTCTTTACAGAATCTCAGTAGCAACTTCAACTCAAATAGCTCGTAACTACTGCGCGAATCTCTCAAATATCTCGAAGTAATAGCTATATTGTTATAATTTATATTTGTTTATTATTTATTAATTAAAGTTGCTTGAAACAACCAATGACTCCATTAAAACGGGAGAATTTTCATGTACGATCCATGATTCTATAAATAAAGAGCTCATGGAATCATTTTAGGGGATCTGATCTTTTGGAGACTTTTAGACTCTCTAATTTTGAGACTTTGAGACTGTTACTTGGGGCATTCTTGGGGCATTTTCTGAGAGAGCTTAGAGAGAGAAAGCTTGTATTTTCTAGATAGAGAAACTTTGTATTTTTCTACTTACACTTGAGAAACTCAATTGGCTCAGGTCCATCTGATCTTAAGTGTATGGTTCATATCTCACAACTCCAAGAGTATTAGGCTATTACTAATAAATTGGGGCTGAACCACTGTAAAATTATTTGTGTCGTTATTTTCTATTCAAGGCTTACTGTCATTTTGACGTCTGCTCGTCGTTGGCCAAAATCGTAGTCAACTTCAATATTTTCACAAACTTTTCATATGAGGCACTATTATAGATCTAGTATCACCCATACTAATTCTTTTATTAATATTGCACTTTAATATTCAACCACATGTTCTCTAAGACATTGAATATAACCAACCACATGTTCTCTAATTTTTCTTTTATTAAAATCTTCATTCTAATCATGTTCACATGACTTCTTATTAGGTTCGTTTCTAAGTTAACAATTATAAAACTATATATATAAATATTTATATATATATATATATATTTAAGGGAAAATTATATAGTAGGAACAAATTGAGGAACAAATTGTTCCCACCGATAAGGACGTTTCTATGTTTAGCATATAAATAAATTATGACCTAATTTTTTTAATATGATGGTGTACATTGTAGTATAGTAGGCATTCCACTAGTTTTTAGGAAATTCTGAATAATTTACGGTGCCAAAAACAAATTTCAAAACCTATCTTTCACACGCGTATAAAACAAGGTTTAAAACAACCTGTTTTTGTGGTTTCGGCACATAAATAGGTTACAATCTAATTTTTTTTATATGATAGTGTACATTATATTTATTTAGAACCTCCTACAATTTTTGTAAAATTCTGAATAATTTACCATACCGAAAATAAGAAACAAGTTGTTTTGAAGCCTGTTTTATACGATTGTGAAATAATTTATTTTGAAACATATTTTTGGCACCGTAAACTATTCAGAATTTTCTAAAAATTAATGGAAGTTTCTAAATAACTACATTATACATTGTCATATAAAAAAATTTCAACTATAATTTTTCACGTGCCAAGACTAAAACATCTCTATTGATGAGGACAAAAAGCATGCTACCAGATTAAAAACTTTCTATATTTAAATATATAAACTTGATGGAAAAATTAATTGGTTTGGAAGATACAATAGAAAAATAAATAAATTAAAAAAAAAAGAATTTAAGACTATAATAATCATTATCTTTCCTAACTTTTTCCCACCATTTTTGGATCGTGAATGATATAAATGAATAGGAACTTTTTGGTTTTTGTTTTTTTTTTTAAAGTTTCACTCAAAATTTGAGATGTAAATTTAAATAAATAAGTAATATGTCAACATTTGAATAGTGTGACAGGAGAAAAAAAAAAGCTAAAATATTTAATGTTTTTAAAATGTTACACTTTTATAATTAATTTATTTTGTTATAAATATACTTAATATTTTCAAAATGTATCATTTTTATACTCATTTTTTTTTTGTGGTAAATATACTAAATGTTTTAATAATATTGCACTTTAATATTCAATCTTTTATTTTGATAGTAAATATGCTCAATGTGTTAATAAAAAGTTAATCTATCTTTCTCATGTATAAAAGTCCAACATTTTCAAAATATTGAACATATTTATCACAGAAAAAATAAAGATTAGGTATAAAAGTATAATACTTTGAAAATATTACGTATATTTACCAAAAATATAATTGAGTATAAAAGTGTAACATGAAAAAATTGAATATTGTAGCCACTATTTACTATAATATTACTATAATTTATTTTATATATATATATATAAATAGAGAGAGAGAGAGAGAGAGAGAGAGAGAGAGAGAGAGAGAGGTGTTTTCAATAGTTACCTAACTATAACTACAGTGGTTACATTTTTGGTCACCTATAGTAAGCTTTAGTAAGTCATGAATATAAAAGTTTCCATTTGTAGATTCTAATTATAGAATTAATGTTGTATTTTCAAATATAAAAATGAAATTAACTTTTATTAAAATAGTAATTATGTAATTATAATCATAAAATTAAGATAATATTTAATCGTTATTTTCATTGGTTTTTTTTCACAAATAAATCCTTATACTGTTCTGATACTTTAGTCATACTTAAAAAAAAATAGCATTTAAATTCTAAATATAATTAATTATTGCATCATGTTAGTTCATATTGATAATTTATTTTGTGTTTTTTTTAAAGAAGAAACATATGTACTTAATAATAGTTAGAAAAACACAAAATAAGAGTAAATTTTTAAGCTTGGAGTTTTAAAGAGCTGTGGATCAATTATTCTATGTTCTATGAAGCGATGATGATTAATTCATTTATCAAGACTAAGTAAATAATGATATGATTAATAAATACAATAATAATATACTTATAAAGAATTTTTGGGAACATGACAATAGGCAATTGATATATTTTTGTGACAATATAGAATTTACAATATAAAATCTTTGGCCAATCCCATGAAAAATGACAATGGACATAGCTGTGTGAAGTGGTATAATAGACTAAAAGAGAAATTATAGTAGGGGTGACCGAACTGATGTTCATAGATTTTATAACGTTTTATAGTAGGGGTAACAACTGCTGTTTTAAAACTCTACAATTCGATTTCTTTATTTTTAAAAGGGTTTTGTGGATTCTACAAGTGAAAAAGGACACTATTAAACGACATAGAGTTTATTTATTTATTTTATTTTATTCATGAATTTTAATTGCTAACAAATTCTAATCTATTTAATATTTTGATTAAAAAATTTAATTTTTACAAACTAATTAATAATAATAAATTATATAAGATATAATCTTGATTAATACTCTTTAAAAAAATATCTTAAATAAATACATAAGTATCAGCTTATTGATTATTAATTAATAGCTATTAAATTTCATTAGTCAACTATCAAATTAATCACAACCATTTAATAAAAATCTAATGTTAAAATTAAAGCAATCTTCAATGACAAATATTGAGGTAAGTACTTATCCATATATACATATTGTTGACGCGGTTCTTCGGCAACAGATAATTATACAAATAAGGAGAGAGATTAGTGCTAAATGATGAACCGTAATGGATGAATGATCTCAAAGGAAGATTATAACTCGAATATTTTTTTTTTAGGTGGTTCAAAGGTTAAAATCCTTCTAGTCCACCAGCCGATATTATTGATATATCTCTGATATTCCTTACAATGTATTTCTTTACAAATAAGAAGCCAACCCTTTGCAACTCCTAGAGTCTCCATATTTATAGGGAGAGGCACCTGTGTATTGGCAAAGGATGTCATCCCGTGACCTTCTAACCCATCATGTCACTTCTGCGACATTCATGATTAATTCCTAAAACCTGACAATGAAGTGTAGTCTAATCAATAGGAAAGGGGGATAATGGGTGGCATGGCCCAAACTAGTCGTGGGGTGTCTGAACGCGCATGTTTATGCTGCGTGTCCGAGAATTCAAGAATGGAGTAGACACGTGATGTCTGATATATGCACGTTTACATTGCATTGTTGACTTTATAAAGGGTCGGTGGTGTCAACTCAAGCTCGTACCTCGAGCTTGATGTAGATGCCTTAGTAATCTCAATAAACCTTTGGCTATCTCGAGCTAGAGAGGTAGAGACCCGCAACAGCAGCTCCGGGTAGGTGGTTTTCACGTGGCTAATAGAATTATGCCATTTTCTAGCTTGCTAATAAGCCGTGGATATTTAGAGCTATACATATATATTTATTTATTTGTTGGAATAATAGCTGACCTATAAACCGACAGACTGATAGTGTTGAATTTTTTTCCTAATCTTGTCTATAAGTCTAGCAGAAAAACCATGAAAGTGACATATAGTAGTCTACAACCGCTGGATCATAAAAAAGTGGAATCAAAATGATAAACCGAAAGAAGATATAGTAAGTAGACATTCCACTATCTAGCAGTGGTCTTGTATTTATTTTATATTACCATTGTGATTCATTCAACTATAAACCATTCAAGATTATTCATGATTATGATACACTTTTCCTATCTTTTCTTTTTTCTTTTGTCTATTTTTCCCTTTTACATTTTACAGCTTATAGTTTCTAGTGTGATAAAATAAATAAATATATAAAATCATGAATCAGATGTATTTTAAATAGAATAAGTGATGAAGATAAGATTGTGCATGTCCTTATTACCCATCATCAAGTTCCTAAATTAGATAGAACCAAAGAAAACTAAGCTAAATTTGGAAGATAATGTGACTTGAGTAGCGGAAACAACCATAAGGCTAATATTGTCCCTTAGTAGAATCAAAATGATATCACTATATCTATATATATAAGCAGGTAATAATGAGAGTTAACTTCACGTGTATACTCAAATGGTTGGTATATCTAATAAATACTTATTTTTGTTTACTTACTCAAACCCACACAAATTTAAAATTTGGTAGTAGGTTTTCTTAGAAAAGTTTAGACAGTTGGAAAGTCAGAAAATGTCAAGGAGTAGAAAATAGATTCAAATTAATAATGAGAAAAACCCAGCAAAAGAAATAAGAAAAGGAAAATTATAAATGCTCTCGTTATAATTGTTGAGAAAAGACATAAATTTGACAGTAAGGCATGTGAAAGTACATATATTAGGTGCAGAAAGAGGAAAATCAAAGCAATTGGAAAACAACCACTAGAAATTGGCAAGCGTATTGAGACAAAAAAGTTCAACTATTTATATATATATATATATATGAATTCTACTGTAGCGGCTTCACTTTAAGTCCTACTGGTAGGGCTTTCAGTATTTCTCGACCCTTGAACAATTTTCGGCGCGATTTATTTTTATGACCGTGTATATTGTAGCTATTTAGAGCATCCTGCAGATTTTCAGAAAATTCTGAATAGTTTACAGTACCGAAAACTTGGTTGAAACATGTTGATTTCCATGCGCATAAAAAAAATTAGTCACGCGTGCAACAACATGTTTAAACCAAGTTTTCGGTACTGTAAACTATTCGGAATTTTATGAAAATTGCGTTGATGCTCTAAATAGCTACAATATACACGGTCATAAAAAAAATCGCGCCGAAAACAATTCAAAGGTTGAGAACACTGAGAGCCGGTAGGACTTAAAGTGAAGCCCCTATAAGAGAATTGTCCTATATATATATATATATATGCTCTTAGAATATATTCCATTCACGCAATTGTTCGATAAAAAAAAATCAAAGGGCCCCAATTGGTATTACTATTGGACTGACATTGTAACGCTATTTCTGATAAAAAAAAGTGAGGCTAAATAATGTAGAGGGTGTTTGACACCTTAACTAAAAAACTGTTTTTTGTTTTTAAAAGCTAAAAACAGTTTTTTGAAAACAAATTTGGGTGTTTGGCATTGTTTTTAGAAAATAATTTTTAAAAATAAAGTTACAAAAAACAGAAAAATTTTGAAAACAACAAAAAGTTTTTTTCTGTTGTTCTCAAATTTTCTTTCCTTACTTTCTCACTTCTTATTTTTCATCATTTTTTCTTTCAAATTATTTTATCTCATTATTTATTACAAACTTTTAAAATATTTTTCTCTTTGTAAATATATTTGTTAATTTTTTATTTAAGATTTAAAAAAAATAAAACTAAAAAGTTGATTTTAGAAAACATTAACCAAACACCTCTTGTTTTTTGAAAACTACAAAAACAATTTTCTGTTCTCATTTCTGATAACACAATTTTGAAAACAATACCAAACAGGCCCGTAGTTTGTCCCATCGCATAGTAAATGCAACTCTTCAAGCCACCGGATATAACCGGTTTTATAATATTTAATGTGAATAGTCATACGATGTAGCTGGTTTTATCGTAATTGTACATCTTGAACTTTTGGTCATTTGGTAATTTGTAGCTACATCACATATTTGTTGTTTTTTTACATTGATTGTAGATTTAGTACATTGTTCTTACTCTTTTACACATTGTTTATGATTTCGCAACACATACTGATTAACACAGGTAGATGGGCCAGTCCGAGTCCATGAGCACGGCCCAAACGAAAAGGGTCCAGTACAGTGAAATAAACTTTAAAATTGACATTTTTTTTTATTAGGCCCAAAGTTATGAATGGAGCACCTGAGATAAATTTTTGTAATGAAGATATGTTATTTCATATATCTTCCCCTTTTGTTATGTTACCAGCAGACAAAGTAATGATCAGTTCATATGTTAGAGGACGTAGTATTGAATATTGTAGTCAAAAGTTAGTAAAACAATGAAGACTGCTAAAAACAAAACTAATTAACACTTTTTTTCCCTAATTAATGATAAAGATAACAATATTATTAGTTTACTTAATAGAAAAATATTGGTAAATTTGTAACAATAATAAACAAGTTTGGTGAGTTGAAGTAACAATGAAAATGTTTTTGTTTTTTAAATCCTAATTAATTACCTAATTCATATTAATATTATGCTTTAAACATGGTTTGAATGATTTTATGCCTATTTGGTGAGAAGCATATATACTTTAAGCAATCAATTAAAAAAGCTAACAAAGTTACTTACTATTAAAATATCATAAGTATAGATAGTAGACTCAAATCTACACGATATGTATTAAGTAATTGTAATTATTTCAGATTTTGTAATCCTTCATTTTAATTTTGAAGATGACTATTTTTACTAATTTACTCTTTAATGTACAATTAATGAAATTTCAATAATGATAGTGATACGCATGGTATATAATGAAGAGAAAGAGAAGAAGATGAGTACAGTCAATTTGTTATCCAATTTTATCAATTAAAGTGAAGCGTCACTAAAAAAAGAACGTATATTTAGGATTGGTAATTTGATTATCATTAATATACCTTTTTAAAACATTACAAATATGATTGAAACTATGTCATAATCAATAATTTTTTACCATTGAAATGAATCTACTATTTAGCTGCAATTTGAATTCACTTACATTAATGCAATTGTTATACTAATTCAGCAACCTAAACCATTACAAAACACTTTAATTGTTAACTAGGACAGAAAGCCTACGAAAATAGACACTTAGTCACTTTGCACTATCATTCTGTCATAAAGTTCGATGGTCATCTAGATTCATCGAATTTAACCGAATGTTATGCTCTCTTACTTGGTGAGGGTTGTTGACTATGAGAAAGCGGTAGACCGACCAGCTGAGGGCATGTTCTTCGATTGTGGTCTGCAGAATAATAGTTCGAACACTTCCTTTTAGTTTTAACGGCTCCATCCAACATATCTATCGAAACATTGTCCCTAGTGCTTCTTGCATAGGTTGATCCTTTAGTTCTACAAGGTGTTGGGTCCCTGGTAATGTTTTCATTTTCTTGATAGGTTCGATATCGTACCGAGTCGTTGTTACCCGTGTTTGATTCCAATGGAACTGCATCCTTGAATGTTGCAGTTAGTGTTGGAACTTTGACAAACTATAGGAGAATTATTCACCGATTTTTTCACAATTGTTGACAATGTACACTTGTTCCGCTTTGATTTGATCAGCCACTTTATAGTACATATTTCTTGTGTATAATTTGGCACACTGCTCATGGTACATCTTAAGAGCATTTTTGGGACCTGGTATTGGAAGACTACTGTGTCGACTATTGTAATCATCTACTCTCTCGACGTGCCTCAACTTTTTCATAGCAACGTCAATCGAGGTAATGAATTCACGGAGACTATAACTTGCATGTAGGAATTTTTTAATACTTGAATTCATGGACTCACATCTTTGGTTGGTCCGCATTCCGGCGACAAATTTCCCTCTTAGGTATGTCTCTGCCCATGAACGACGACTGTGATAAGTGTTGGTGCACCATTGGCTAGAATGGAGGTCAAAATTGTGTATTAATTCCCCCCATTTTTTGATGAATTCCTCTATTGTGTAATAGTTGTACATGACATCTTGAAATCCTTCTAAGAATCGAGGGTCTTTTGAAATTTTTAAAGCGTTGGTACATAGGTGCCACACGCACAACCGGTGAGTTACATTTGGGAAGTACTTCAAGACAACATTTTTGATAGCTCCATCTCCTTCTGTCACCACAACTTTTGGTGTTACATGATTGTGGTATTCAATAAATTTGTCAAGCAACCAAAAGTAAGTTTTCTCATCCTTAAAGTTAAGCAGTGCCATTCCAAATATGTAGGTCTTGAAATGATGATTGACGCCCAAAATAATTGTCAGGGGTTTATTATATTTGTTTGTCATATATGTTGTGTCAAATCCAATAACCTCACTGAATGCGACGAAGTCCCGTCGAGAATATCCGTCCGCCCAGAATATCCGTCGAGAATATCCCAAAGCACCATCTGAATCTATGTATCTTTTCTCTTTCCTTTTGACGTGGGTGACTTTTTTGTAAATGTCTCGTAGCTGGCAAGGCATCCTTTTGTACCCACCAGACTGCATTACCAAGTGGGAGATGATGTGTGAAGTTCTTATCCCAACTTGGTTCATTGACCTCACTTGAGCAACTAGGGATTCTGACACGGAACGGTTTGATCTCAGAAATCGCAACTCATCTAATGCTTCCTTGTCATGGTTGTGCAGAGGTTGGAATTCCTTGCAAATCCACGGACCCTCATCTCCCATCATTACCACTCGAAAACTGGCTTGGCAACCTGTCCTAGTAATAGATGTTTTTTGTTTGCTCCCATCGGCCTTATCAATTTCCGTGTGTTTGCAAAAACCTTTTTTTGAACATACTCATTTTCTCATGGTGATGTTCCCATTTTCCCTTACATCTACTTTGTGAATGCTGAGGCCTACCCACAAAGATTATGTGTAATAAAAATCCTCCCACTCTTCAAGGGATTCCAAAACCTTTCCCTCGACATCCTCCATCTCAATATCATATGTGAGTTTCTCAATCCCTAAAGATTGTAGTATATTTTCCCAATTTGATGTTTCTTGCAAACTTCCTACCTCGTCCATATTTAAGTTAAATCTGGGAAAGAAAAACCATGTTTTAGGCAATATATTATGACTAGAGTTATTGTATGTTTTTCATAGCCCATTATACATATAATTTGACCTCTAAACTCAATCGTTATTAGCGAAAAGCTTGATATTGCAAAGGTGTGTAAAAACATGGCACAAATGTGAAATTGAATTTTCAAAATAGAAGAAAATTCCTATTATTATAATTTTTCCTTATTTGGTTCCCATAGAAAATGGGAGACATACCCAAATTAAAGGAAATGTGAACGTAAATAATAAAGGCCAATGCATTTTCAAGTGTAAGATTTATTTGGGTCTTCCATTGATGTAGAGGAAATTAACAATAGGCCCAATAATATGAGCTAGTCAATATATTAGAAAATTTTCTAATGATGAGGGAATGTCGGCATTAATAGACTTAACACAAGTTTCCTTTGAAAATATAAAAGAATTTAAATTAATAATAAAACGATTTTTTTAACTAAATTATAATTTGACATACAATTTGAGATCTAAACTAAGTGATTATTTATGACAACCTTGAAAGTTACACATGTGCATGTGTAAAAACTTTGAGTCACGAAATTGCTCGTTAAAAATATGGTCAGTTTCTATTACTTTAATTATAGCCCCTATTTGGTTCCCACATAAAATAGGAGACATACTCAAATTAAAATAGTGTGACCATAAATTTAGTTTGATTGTGGAGAAGAAAATAAAAAGTATGCTCACCTTGTTCAAGGAGATTCGCGCACTGAAACTTTTGAAGGTGAACTTGGCATATCCTCCGTATTTTGTTATTTTCTATTCAATTGTGACACAAAATGTGTTGTTGGTTAAATTTTAAAGTTGGGGGATACATGTTTTTATCCAAGCAAGTTATTAGGTAGACATGTTTATTGGGACATTTAATGTTGAATAAAGTGTAGACCTTTTTTAATGAGACCCAATTTATGTTTTGGGCCACCTGAGATATATGTTTGTAATGAAAATATTTTATAAAACAATAGACCATTATTTTTACATGTATGTTTATCCTCTAATTTTTGCTATTACTTGATTTAATTTGTTAAACTTTGTGTTGTGGACTAGTGATTTCTTCTGACTTACAACAGTTAAAACAATAAATCCATTCAAGATAGTTTATAATGTAAAACAGTCAACATTTACTAAAAACTAAAAACTAGTCACATCACCACAAAGTTTGTCATAATGACGTTTTTCGTACAAGTATACATAATCATTTAATATCCATACTACATGGTTTTTTGAATTCAACCACAACATATTAAAACACTAAACCTAATAGACCAAGTAAGGTTATCTGAGTTAAGACTTCAGGAAATACAAATTAAAAATATTTAACATATTGAAAATGGGTTGATGTGGGCTTCATTGTATGGTAATAGTTGTCGGATCAATCAACATTGTCCAAGTTCAAACACCCAACCATACTCAATTGATTGTTCATATTCTCGACCACTGTTTCAGTACCTTTCATGTGCTCATTTGCAAGATTGCTTGTCTTTGTTAATTCGTAAATCAAATCTAACAAATCAAACAGGAGTTCTCTTGCTTCATTAGAAAGTCTATAGGCCTTATTCCTCAGCCTCCTCTCTTCATACAACTTATCATTAAGAGTAGTGCAATTCCAACAATTAACACACTTAACAGAAACACGTTTGGATTTAGTTGAGATTGATGAAGCCTTCATCCTTGACGATCCCGGGCTCCCAAAATGCATCGAGCATGCACTGTTTGGAGTACCACATTCTCCAGACGACATAATTAATTTCAGGGGGAAAAGTTGTCTTCTTGGTGGTTTGTGCATAAATCTCTAATCAATAAATGCACTATACCAACCATCCATTATATAGGTGTTCATTTCGTGTAGTCTGATTTTTATTAGTCACCAAGTATTATTCACATACTATTTGACCCATACTTTCAATAGTAAAATGTGTCCATGCCACATTAAATTATGTTGACCCTCAAAATGTAAGGCCATGTCATACCAAGTATTGTTCACATACTATTCTACCAATAGTTTCAATAGTAAATTAGGTGGCATGACAGCCCATGCGACATTGGTTTCTGTGGACCCACCAAATATAAGAACCACCAAACTCAGTATAGTGTAAAAGATTTTGTCCACATTCGTTGACATGACAATCTGAATTAACATTTTATTTTTAGATACATTCATAACAAGTTTTAATAAAAATAATTATTTTTTGTTGTGGTCCTTATTATTCACTACTAATAATTAAAATTTATTTTATAACAGCTAAAATTTTGATGTATTCTAATTTATAAAAAATAATTTTGTCACATTTTCAATAAAATAAACGATATATTTATTGACAAGGAGTTATTAAATATTTATGCATAATTATACATTCAATCACTAATTTATTTTTTGCCTATGATGGTGTTATGGTTGAAATTAACAATTATATAATTGTTTTACTATAATTTAGAAGTTTGTACAATCTTATTTGTAACATGTTACATGGGCAATTGAGAAGGAAGGAGGTGTTGCCTCTTGAATGAGCTAAGCCAATTTGGTAGGGTCATGATTTTATTTTTGTACAGTCGGATTGGGATTGTGATTGGGAGTGAGACCAGAGCCAGAGTAAGAACCAGCCAGAAGAGGAAGAAGAGAATGTGTTGGGGCTGTGGGTCCCACCATATGCATACGCAGTGGTCTTGGGTCATGGGCCCCACCTCGTCCCCCAACTTCAGGGTAGGCAACAAACATAAATGGGTCACTACCAATGTAAATGGGACAGGTCATACTTTTAGGGAATGTTACCATTTATGTGTTTTTCCTACAACTAGTACACCTTAAAAATACACATATCGTGTCTGGTACAACCCCAAATTTTTTTTCCGTTTAATCACTGTTTAGGTAATTTAAGAATTGTCCATTGCACAAGTGCAATTTTTTCACAAAAAAAAAAATTAAATACAAAACTCTTAATATTATTTTAATTTTTTTAGCTCCATTAATATGGTTGCTTCATGGAACTATCATACATTCTAAAAAGGTCAAATAGTAGGATCACAAGGGTAACCAAAAAATGAGGTTAAGAAATAGTACTGTTAGAAATAGTATTTAATATTTTACAAATTATCTAATAGTTAAAATAGTGATTGTCATCCACCTACATAGTACAAACATTATAAACATATTGAAATATAATTAATAATAACCACACTATTAAATGTGGTGTAACACCAACTAAAAATTATACTTGTTCGAATAACATTAATAAAGTTTTGTGTACTTAAATACTAATTATATATGGAATAGTAAAATATCAATTCAAGGCATTGCACACTGCCTTGGCAGCACTTCTCTCAGCCAATTTTTTGGAGCACTCTTCCACTCCTTCAAATATTCTACCTTCGACCTCCACACATGAGATAAATGTAGGACAATGATCTGGGTCAGATTTTTTTGTATAATATCTTGGCAAGGTCCAATTTATTTTTTGAAGACTCTCTTGAAAGATATTTTTCCACGACACGTCTTTTTCAAAAGATGTGTAAGGAGACCTACTACCATGGGAACTTGATGATGACCCTTAGTTTAATAAAGTTGGATTAAAACATTTGGGTTGAGAAGTAAATAATATGAAAAACGTAATAATTGTTTAAAGAAAAAATATATTTTACCCTTAATATATTTAAAAGTGATTACCTCTTGTAAATCCTGATGGCTGAAAGTTGGCTTTCTCAATAGAGAGGAATCAATATGCAATCCTCGTGACGTCGTTCATAGCTTCCTTCTTCGTCTTAAATGTTGCGGGAACATGAAATGCTACATCATTGACTGTGACGGAGGCAGCAAACATGGCTTTGTCAGTGGACCCATGATTTGTGCATACGTACAAGGGAGATGGTAAGTGATTTTTTTGACAAAGTTCATTCAATTTTGTTTTATAGGCCATGTTGAATGAACGTAATAAGTTTATGAGTTTTGAGAGGTACTACTTCTAACACACTTCTCACTGCCACTTATGAAGTATCATTTTGCAAATGATGGTCTGAACAATTTCGGCTGGAATAATTTCCATAAATAGGTAGGAAAAAATATTAAAATATCATGTCTTTCATGCAAAAGTTGACCAGATGTATGTGCTATATTGTCTCTATGTGCACTTCTTTAAAGGCACTAGTTTTCTTCACATGTGAATTCGTGAGATCACCCTAAAGGCATGAAATAATTTTGAAGTTCCAACTCACAATTATATTTTAAAATAATTGCGAATTACCGTTGTATTGTTCCAACAATCTACATCATTGGATTATAAAAATATGATAAACAAAATTATTACATTTCTACACTCCTAGAAAAAATGGTTTTCTTAATTGCTAACTGGACATTAATTGTGTTAGTTATTTAATATATTCCAATATTTTTGTAACACTGAAACTTTTTAACTATATATGAAATAAATTCATGTAGAAAAACTTTTATTTTTCTCACAATCTTCAAATTCCAATAAACAAAACATAAAACGAAAGTGCATTACCCCAAAAAAAAAAAACAAAGTTCAGAAAATATAAATAAAGCTTAAAACATCTACAATTTAAAAAGTCCAAAACATATTATAAAAACAACTACACATAATGAAGTAATCATTGTGTAGTTCATCCCCTAAATAGTTGTGATAATAATTCCACCAAAGTGTGGATATTTGTCTCCATGTCACGAAGCCTTTTCTCTAGCTTCTTCACAATTAACTTAACGTCTTTGTATTGGGCCTCCATCTCTACATCGCAGCCCAAGACTGTACTTGCTAAGACGGATATTGTATCATTGAGCATGAAAACTTTCTCATATTGCTTGGACACTTGCTAGGATACTCCACATAGAGGACAGTTATGGGAAGGGGCGGGTAGGGCATGGTAGTGTGGCTCGTTTGGACAATTTTTAGTGTAATAATGGTCCATTGGTTCAATATTAAAACAATTGTCTTCTTCGTTTTTTTTGAAAGATTTCTCTACACTCTTGGAATATATGAGTTCTAAACGACTAATCAATGTTCCATTTATAGGCTTTACCTCATTTGGGAAGAAAATGTGACATTGCAGATTACCAAAGTTTTGGAGTAGGTAAGTTTTTCCAGAAAATGAAAATAATTCACAACACATGTCAACTCATTGTAATTATTACCAACACATGTCAACGCATTTTGATTACAGGGCATGCCTACATTGAAACTCGACCATTGATACATGTAGATAATCATATTTAAAATTTTGACAACTAGTCGACCCCTCCAAACCATCTTTATAATACAACACCGATTTAGAGAGGGGAATTTAAAGTGTGAGATTTTAGTATCTTAATTTTTCCATATTTACAAACAAGTTAATTTCTAAGTAAACACTTATAATATCAAGTTATAAAAGTTATCAAGTTCCTTTCCTAACTCATTCACGTGTATCCTCCCACAACAAATAAATATATAAAAAAATGTAAAAATGCCCACTATAAAACGCCACGTCGGACCCCACCCTATAAAGGGCAAATAATTATACAACTACCCTCCTTGAATTGTCACTTCGAGTATAAGAAATCTTTTAAAAAATTCTATTATTTTAAATTATTAAAAGTGTCACTTCAAATGTAACATTGGACTACCCACTTTCGTCTTGAATTATTGATCTTTGTAGCTTTTTCTATTCTAATTCAATTACGTGTTATGTTAACTAGTCAAATCCTACACGCAGTTATGGTTATGTTTAATATTTGTTTTAGGTTTGAAACACCTAATTAAACATTGATTAACACACTACCCTCCGAAATGGGTATTAATTTCCTTTTTATGTTTAGAACAAAAAAACTTATTCCGCCCCCTTTATCGATTAATTTCCCCTCACTTCAATCCTCAACAAAATAAAATAAATATCAGACATCAATTAAAAAAATTATGCATTAAAAAAACATAACAAAAATTTAGAATACAACAATTCAAAATAAAATTACAAACATAACATTGAAGGTGCTTGACCATTAAAAAATAAAGTAGAAAGACATCTAATTGAAGGAACATAAGTGGAACTGTTGACCCTCAAATTAGTCAATGACACTGAGTCAGATAAACAATATGAAATGCGATGAAATCAAGAAGAAAAATCAAATGGAAAAATAAATTACACAAACGATTTATAGTGGTTCGGCCCCAATTGGATGGTAATGACCTACGTCCACTTAATGTTCTTATTGATGTAGAATTCCAATACTGTGATCAATGAACTAGGGTTCACGAGTTTCACCAGCCTTGGGAAGATTATAACTTCAGTTAATAATCACACTCTATTTTTCTCTTAGAGTACAAAGACCAAAAGTTCCAAAAAAAAATCCCTTTCCTTGAGCCCTTTGATTCTTATTTATAGGCTCAAGAAGATTAAATGGGCCGATGGGCCTTAATTACCATTAAGACTTGTGTATCTAGGTAATAAAAGAAACTACAATTAATGCATAGTTATAGATTTGCATGAATAAAGAAAGTAAAAGAAAGTATGCGATCTGGCTGGTCGCATATAAATATGACGCTTGACAAATCAACAATTTTCTGGTCGAAGGCCGATTAGGATGCATCCACCTAAAGCTGCCATGTGTCTGCCATGTGTAGGTCAATCCTGCCACGTCATCAGGGGTCATTTTTGGGTAAACATTTGCCCCCCAAGTTTATTTTACTGCGACCAGCATAAAGTAAACTTAGACAACTGAATTTTCGTATGCCTTGTCAAATCAGTCAGAGCCATCCATGCCTTTTCGAAAAAGGCAACCAATCATATCACTGCAGTTTCCCAAAAAGGTGTTGGACGGCTATAACGTTTTCCCATGCCTCCAAAAATAACCTCTCGTCATTACCTCGAGAACTACACTTCGACCAATATAAATAACGCCTCAAAATCATTTTTTACTTTTTACTTTTCACTTTCTCTTTAAGAACACTGAAGAACAGAATGTAAAAAACCTAGAAACTCAGACGATCTTGACGACTCACGGAATTTCTGCCCAGCCGCTTAGCATCTCGAAAATTTGCTCCAATTTTTATTCAAGTAAGTTTCTCAAACTTTTCAGTTGCTGAAATACCATATCTGTTTCGGCCTTTGAGTTCTTGGAAAAAACCATTTTGGGGTAAATGAGTATGTAGATATGAGCACAATAAGATAAGGAAAAAATACTACAAGAGTCCCAAGAATTGGCTTGGGAGTTAGGATTAAGCATGTAGAAAAAACTGGGTTTTTCCCGCCCTTTCAGAGTCAAAAAGTACTTCTGTTCTTTAATCCGTTTTCCAAATTGTTCGCATAGAATTTAGTGTTTTTGTTAGAATGTTGCTGGTCGTATAAAAGCCTAACTTTTATACACGAGAAACGTTATTCCAAATCTTCCACTTTCTTGGTCTTTTGGCCATAGATTCTCATCTCCCCTTCTCTGTTCGCAGATTTTCATGCACGACCCATGGAGAGGTGAGAGGCCGATCGACGATGACTTGCTCGCGCAGTTACTCGAAGATCAGGAACAGCCTTCGCTGCTAATCCCGAAAATTCCTTTTTCTCATAACCCTTTAAATAAACCTTCGATCAGTCCAACAAACATGGGTCAATTAAAATCCATTGCTTAAAACAGAAAGAAAACAGCTACTCCTCCTGCAGAACAGCCTGCTCCTCTGGCTGAAAATCCATCGACCAGCCCTCAGTCTGAAAACATTTCCCAGCCAGGAATCCAAATAAAAGCCCTCCTTCGAGATGTCCTTCGACCAAAGGTTGAATGGTACGTTGCACCTCCTAGAAATATTATGGCTAGGATGGTAGGGAATTAACTTAAGAAGTACGGACTTCCTGGGGTAACCCTAATCAAACCATCCATCGACCAGCGGGCAAACCCGCCTAGGGGTGCCTTCAGCGCTTGGTCGAGATATCATATTGAGGTAGGGGAAACCTTGCCTCTTCATCCATTTTTCCAAGGGGTGGCCAACTATATGGTAGGGAATATAGAGTGCTCTCTGCTCTCTATATTCTTTACAACCACAAGAAGTGGCCTGTTTCGACGCCACACGAGATCAATTATTTGTTTGATCTCGAATCTAACCCCAACCAAAACAACACGGGGTTCTTTCACTTCTATCACCAGGAATCTTCTCGCACTTTCCTGGGTGATATTCCCCACAAGTCCAACGTGGGAAAGTACTTCCAGGAGTACTTTTTAACAATGGATTTGGTCGCCAACAATCTAGCCTTCACTGAAGGAGGTAAGTTATTTATTCACTGGTCATTCATTTCCTTTAATTGTTCTGCACACTCCTTAGAACCTTGGTGTTATTAAGGTCCATGGCACCGACCGACTCCTACTCCAGAGATGGAGATACAAGTAGCATCCCTGGACAGTATGACCAATATAGAAAAAAGCGTCAAAGAGCTGGTCACGGAGAATAATCTAAGGCTTGTTGGCCTTTTGGCCCCTCACCAGGATGTGAGGGAAACAACTGCAGGGAGTGCTACTGGTGGAGAAGTTCCCGAGCAGCACCAAGATGTATCGCAACCTCTGAGGATGAGGAAAACAGGAGTGACTATCAGGGAACCTTCCAGCACCCCACGAGCAGCTGCTGCCCCTTCTCCACTAGGAAAGGGCAAGCAGAAGGCTTCTGAGCATCCTGAGCCTACTCTAGAGTCTTCGGATGAGAACGGTACTGACTTCTCACTCTTAGATAGTTTGCCCATTCCCTGTCATTTATTTGACGGGGACATCAACTTTAAATACACGCCTAATTTAAATTTAGACTTCTTCACGCTAGAGAGTGAGTGTAGCAGTACTACAGTAAATAATGTAGCGACCAGTAGTTGTAGCTCGTGTATTTTATTTATAATTTATTTGCTCTCATTTCTTTGATTTAGCAAGCACCTCTAATTATATTGCCTGACTGTTCGTATGTTTCCTTCCTTGGAGACATGCCTGCCGAGAGAGCCTTTGACCTGTAAACCAATCCGGCAAGCAACAAAAAATCTAGCCAGCGCGGTCCTGGGGAGAGCTGTATCGACCCTTCTGCAAAGAGGGCTCAAACGGAAGACCCTCCTGCACCAATTCCTACCAAAGAGACGACTCCTCCCCGAACTCTTGTCAATCAAAATCCACCAGCTCCAGTCAACCAGACTTCTTCTGCAGCTCCTACTGACATAACTCCTCCAGTTTCCACTGACCAGACACCTTTTGGTCATCCAGAAAAAGCTCCAGGAGAAGTTCTTACGAATGCAGTCCTAAACTCAGCCAAGGATAGGCTAACAAGGCTAACAAAACACCGACGCAGCCAAGAGGCCATTCACGAGATTGAATCTATGGAGGTCGACCAGATTGTCAACCGTGCACTGAACGAAGTGCTTAGCGTGAGTCACCGTTCTTATCGCACTTTACTAATTTATCTTGTGAATTTATTCCCACTAACAGTTTTACCTTTTTCTGGTCCCAGGGAGTTCTCACCATGAACTCTGGTTGGCGGCGCTCGAGAGAAGTGGCTGCTCAGTTCGAAAAGAGAATTAGCGATCAACTCAGCATGGCTGAGGCCAATCATGTCGAGCAGCTCAAAACAATCGAGGCTAAGCATGCCGAGCAGCTCAAGGAGTTCGAGGCAAAGCATGCTGAGGCATTGCAAACAGCTGAGGCCAAAGTTGCCACGCTCGAGGAGGAGCTAAAGAAGAAAGAAGCATCAATTACTAAATTTACTGCTTCCAAGGAGCAGTACAAGGAGGCCTCACTGGTCAACTGTCGGGAAGCCACCAAACTCCAAATGGAGTTGGAGATAAGCTGCAAGGAGACTGCTGATCTTGAGGAGGCGAACGCCTGCAACCCCGAGAAATACAAGTGAGTGGCATTTCATTGCTTCTATATGTTTTGGAAATGCAACCCCAAGGCTGACTTTTCTTACCTACCAGATCATAGAAGGCAGGCTGAGCTGGAGAGGTACGCTGCTCGCCTAGAGGAGGAGAAGGCTCAAGGGTCTCCAGAGATCTCTCTAGCAACAGGCATTGAGGGTGCCAACGCAGATGTTGGGGTCACAGTCGACCAGCAGCCACAAAAGCCTCAATAGGATCCTCCTACTGCTTCATAAATTTATCTGTTTTTATTTAAATTTAACTTGTAGTTTAAGACACACAAACTACGGTTTGTGATGTCGAGACAATTTATATTTTTATTGCTACACGAGCAGCTTTTCCTTTTAGCAAACATTTACATCCAAGTAGTAACTACTCGTGATGTAAAGGATTTCTCTTTTGATATTATAATATTTTCATTTTATTATAACATCTGTTCGCATGACCGAACTTAGCATAGAACTTTGGTTTGATTTAACAATGTTGACGCGGTTTCTCGCCAACCGTGAATTATACAAATAATTAGGATGGATTAGTGCTTAAGGAAAAACCGTACTGTGAAAGTGATGATACTTAGGAATAGTAGAAACCAAACACAAAGAAAGATACTCGCCCCTTTTTACGTGGTTCGGAGGTTAAAATCCCCCTAGTCCACGAGTCTGTGTTATTACTGTGTCTCTCTCTATAGTTTTACAAACTTTGCATTACAGAAAAAATCCAACCCCTTACACTACCTAGGGTTTGGGTATATAAAGGAGAATGATACCTAGGTAGGTGTTGGGGTCATCCCATGATCCCTTGATCCCTCAAATCATCTCTGTGACATTAATGATTAATATTTACATTTTATATTGAAGTGTGGTCTAATCATTAGGTAAAATGGATCATGGGCCGCATGGTCTAAATCCAGCGTGTGATGTCTGATCATGTAGGTTTATATTGCATATCCAGGAATTCAGGAGTAAATAGACACGTGATGTATGTTTACGCACATTTATATTGCGTAGTCAACTTTATAAAGATCCTAGGATACGTCAGATCTCTAGTGTACCACGAGCTAGCGTAACGTCAGCTCGTGCCTTTTGATACTATACTCCACAAGTGGATCCAGGCAGTATGTTGCTTTGAACTCATCAGCTTGAGCTATTTGTCTAGGGAATTGTGCTAAATTTCCCCAGATGAAAGGTGAACACGTGGAACATCGATAGCCACTACTGCATAGCGAACTCCTCCCTTCCCCGTGGGCAGGGCTCCAATTAAATCGATTCCCCATATCGCGAAGGGCCAGGGGGATGATATCATTTTTAGCTCGACTGGAGGAGCTCGGGCGATGGTGGCAAACCACTGGCACTTATCACACTTTTGGACATAGGAGATGGAGTCCTTTGATAACGTGGGCCAAAAATACCCTTGCCGTAATATTTTCAAGGCCAGGTTTTGCCCCCCAGCGTGATCCCCACAGAAGCCTTCATGCACCTCCTGCAAAATAATTTTGGCTTCCTCTGGCAGAACACATCGTAGTAGAGGTAAGGAATGGCCACGTTGGTACAGAGTCCCATCTATGATTGTGTACCTTGGAGCTTGATAGAGTACTCTCCTCGCATCTTTCTGCTCGCCAGGCAATTTTCCTGTCGTAAGATACTCTATTATGGGAGTCATCCAGGTCGGTCTGATATCGATCATCTCGACCTCCATCACGCTTTCTTCCACGCTCAAAATTTCTAAGGATTCCACTAATACTATGCTCAAATTCTCGGCTTCTTTGGAGGTAGCGAGTCTAGCCAGAGCGTCGGCATTGGCGTTCTGCTCGTGAGGGATCTGCTCGACTACGCTATACTCAAACTCTGATAGCTCCTTCTTGACCTTGAACAGGTAAGCTGCCATTTGGGCCCCTCGAGCTTGATATTCCCAAGATACTTGGTTTACCATGAGCTGGGAATCAATGTAGCAGTGGACAGCCCTGGCTTTCAACTCCTTCGCCACTCTAAGCCCGGCCAATAGGGCTTCCTATTCGGCTTCATTGTTGGACGCCATGAACCCAAAACGTAGTGTAGAGTGGAAACAATGCCCTTCGGGGGATATTAAGATGACCCCAGCTCAGGACCCGTTCTCATTAGATGACCCGTCTACGAAGATTCTCCATAAATTCCTACACTGGCTCTCTCAAGGGCTATTCCTGGAATCCAATGCATTCAGCCAGGGCTTGGCTTTTGATCGCAGTAAGGGGTATATACAGTATCTCGAACTGGCTGAGCTGAACCGCCCATTTTAACAAGCGTCTCGATGTCTCAGGTTTCTGCAGCACCTGCCTTAAAGGCTGATCGGTCATGACGTAGATTGAATGGGATTGGAAATATGGCCTAAGCTTCCTGGAAGCTGTAATGAGGCAGAACACCATATTTTCCATTAGAGGAAACTGAGATTCTGCTCCGAGAAGTCTTTTGCTTATATAATATACTGGCTTTTGAATTCGGTCCTTCTCCCGGACCAGCGCGACGTTGGCTGCATTTTCGGTCACGGCTAAATAGAGAAAAAGGGGCTCTCCTGCCGTTGGTTTAGATAATATTGGTGGCTCGACCAGATGTATCTTCAGGTCGATGAAGGCCTACTCGCACTCCTCAGTCCATTCAAACTTTTTGTTCCCCCGAAGCAGGTTGTAGAATGGCAAACATTTATCGGTGGACTTAGAAATAAACCGATTGAGGGCTGCCACCCTTCCTGTCAGACTCTGGAGATCTTTATGCAACCTCGGCGAAGGCATCTCTAGCAGCGATCTAATTTTGTGCGGGTTCGCCTCTATGCCTCTAGTGTTGACTATGAACCCCAGAAATGTCCATGATGCCATCCTGAAGGTACACTTTTGGGGATTCAACCTCATACTATACTTCCTCAGGATCTCAAAACACTCCCTTAGGTCGGGAACATGGTTACCGGCAGTTTTTGACTTGACCAACATGTCGTCAACATACACTTCCATGTTTTTCCCGATCTAATTAGCGAACATTCTGTTGATCGATCTCTGGTATGTAGCCCCTGCGTTCTTCAGCCCGAAGGGCATGACTTTATAACAATAAACATTGGTTGGAGTCATAAAGCTAGTATGCTCCTAGTCCGCGGGATTCATAGCAATCTGGTTATAACCAGAGTACGCATCCATGAAGGACATGAGCTCATGCCCTACGGTGGCATCCACCAATTGGTCAGTTCTTGGCAAGAGGAAGCAATCCTTGGGACATTCTTTATTCAGATCAAAGAAGTCGATGCATGTCCGCCATTTTCCGTTGGGCTTTGGGACCAGGACAGGATTGCCGACCCAGATCGGGTATTTTGCCTCTCGAATAAAGCCACATTTTAAAAGTTGAGCTACTTCCTCTTCTAGGGTTGCAGCTTGGGTCGTACCTAGACACCTCTGTTTCTGGGACTTCGCAGGTATACTTTTGTCCAAATTAAGGGTATGCATGATGATGCTCGGGTTGATCCCAACCATGTATTCATGAGACCAGGCAAAAACATCTAGATTTTCTCGTAGAAATTTCAGCAGCTCCGCCTTTCTCTCAACGCCAAGATTTTTTCTGAGCTTAACCACCTTCGAAGCATCCTTAGGATCGATGTTTACCTCTTTGAGCTCTTCGATAGCCTGGATCTCGGATCTATCTTCGCCTATTCTTGGGTGGATATCATTAGTCAGTGTGGTACCTATGCCACCGTCTTGATGAGGTTCTTCCATCCCAAGATCAGTTCTCACTTCCTAGGATTCCTTGCCCCCGCCCTAAATGGCCATTGTCTGCTGCCCGGGTTGTGATTTTCCCTTCATGGAAATGCTATAGCATTCCCTGGCCCTCACCCAAGGTTATTACCAATTCGATCGTTCCTATCACTGCCGACCCTTCGCCAGAAAGCCCGTAAAGCATCATGGAGGTGGCCTTCAGCTCGGTCACGGACAATCCCATTTTTTCTAGTGTGGACCGAAACAACAGGTTCACCGAGCTCCCAATATCAACTAGTATCCTCCTAACTCTCCGATTGGCGAGCTCGGCGGTTATGACTAGAGGATCGTTATGTAGGAATTGGACATGACTACCGTCTTCTTTAGTAAAACTGATTGGTTGCTTCTCCAATCGCTGTTGTTTAGATAGATGCTGCTTCGGGATAAACTCAACTCCATTGTGAGGCTTTAGTTCATTGATGTATCTCTTCTGGGCACCTCTGCTCGTGCCTGCTAGATGAGGGCCTCCAAAGATGGTGGTTATCTATCCTCCTATTATTGGAGGACAGGTATCTTGATTCACCCGGGCTCCGGTCGGGCATACGGGAGCCTCCGGAGCTTGTTGAATGTTTTTCCCATCAAGCTGACTGGGAGGGATCTGATTTTGCGCATATTGAGCCAAAGGTCCAGCCCTGATGAGTATCTCGATCTCATCCTTCAAATGCCTGCAATTATCAGTGTTATGACCAATGTCGTTGTGGAGTCGAAAAAATTTGGAAGGGTCCTCCTTTGCCCTTTGATTTTTTAAGGGCTCCAGCTCTTTCCATGGAAGGTGGGCAGAATTTTCCAGAAAAATGGGCTCTCTAGTATCCGTGATGTCGGCATAAGTCATGTAGACTGGTTTGAACTTCTCAACGAGCTTCTTTTTCTTTGGACCATTCCGGTCACCCTCCCCATTTCCCTTTCTCTTGCTCCCTCCCCTTGGTTATTCTAGGCAATGGTTTGAGTTGTTGTTATGATGTCCATTTCCACTCCAGCGGGCTGGTCAAGGTCTTGGCCGATTCCTGCGACTGATGCGCGCGCTTCTTCCAAATTGATCCACCTCTGGTCTTTATTCAAGAACTCATCCACGGTGTTGACGCCCTTCCTTTGGATTTCCTTCCATAGGTCGCCCCCAACAAGGATTCCAGTTCTCATAGCCATGAGTCTAGAACTTTCATCCGCGTCTCTAGCTCGGGCCGCAACGTTAGCGAAAGTGCTGAGATAAGCTTTTAGGGGCTATCTGGGCTGCTGCTTTACATTAGCATGGGAGTTTGCCTTGATACGAGCCACCTGAGAAGCCCAGAATGCCCTCTTGAAATCGGCAGAAAAACTCTTCCACGAGCTGATAGAATGCTCCTTATATTGCTTAAACCATTGCCTAGCTGGCCCAATCAGAGTCGAAGGAAATATCAAGCAT
Source organism: Humulus lupulus (assembly GCF_963169125.1). Classification (NCBI taxonomy): domain Eukaryota; kingdom Viridiplantae; phylum Streptophyta; class Magnoliopsida; order Rosales; family Cannabaceae; genus Humulus; species Humulus lupulus. Next base: position 247,035,920 of record NC_084802.1, read on the forward strand.
CTCATCTTGGGCCCGATATTATGGGCCATCATCAAAGTGTTATACATCCCCAAGTGATCCGACGGATCTCCATCCCCATCGAATTTGGATAGATGGGGCATCCTGAAACCCGGTGGGTATGCCGTTGCTGCGATGTTGGGGGCAAAGAGCTCGAGCTCGTCCCCCGAGTCATATTCTTGTTTTTCCTTTTCTGATAGGATTCTCTTCATTTGCTCCTCCATTTGAGTTATCCTTTCAAGGGTTTGGTCTTTGATTCCTTGGTTGTTCTGGGGCTGTTCAACAGCTCTCGACCCATTGTACGTGGGTTATTGTCCCTCCAAGCTTGAGCTTGGTTTGGTGGGACATTCCTGTTGTCACATACTTCGGAAGGACCATCCTCTCAATGAGTGTGACTGACTTCATTTATGGTCGGATCTCCCCTCTGTGAGTTTAGGCGATCCTGAAGGTTGGTTCGTGGGTCGGCTTGAGGACTTTGTGCTGAACTTAGATGATTTCTTAAATCTCCACCAGATCTGCCACTTCGATGGCTCTCGGCCCAATAACTCCCATTAGAGAAGCTTAGAGCCTGTTGCCGAGGGTGAGGATCTGGGACACTTCTGCGCGCTCCGGGGCATGAGTAGGGGTAGTGGGAGGAAGATTCCTCCTGCTGTTTCCGTATGTAGGAATGTCTCGAGCAGGATGAGGAGAAGATGGATATCTTATTGGTGAAGGAGGATGTCTAATCGGTGAGGCAATTCTGGTTCCATCAGGTCGGACCAAACTAGCCCGAAGTCACTCTGTTCCATCATCTCCAGCTCTATGCGTCTGGTGCTCTGATCGTGGCGCGGAAGGGCTGACTGGATTTGGTGGCCTCTGTGAGCTCTCTCCAAACCTCCTCCGTGAATTTCCACGAGCTCTACTGGGTGCATTCGAAGGTGGAATCGAACTTGGAGTAGAAGTTCTGACTGACTAGCTGACTCGTTGATGGTCCCTGGGAATATCATCAAATAGGGTTTCCTGGTGATGGTGCGACATGGGCGCATAACTCGGGGTTGAGGTTCTAATTGATCGACTAGGCCTGGGTCGACTATCCCGGCGGGACTTATGAGTCCTGCCTTGCCTCTTTCTGACGTTAATGTCAGTTGTGAGAGGAGGTAGCCAAGCTAGGACTTCTTCGATTTTCTTATTTGCTTTGGCTAGATGGCTCCTCAACTGCATGTTTTCCATCTCCACCGCCGTCAAGTAACCCGGGTTCAGATTCGACGGCAGGGGCGCTGAGCTTCCAGTATCATCATGGCCCATCGGTTGTTTTCCCAATCGCTGCTGAATCTCTGGGTTCTATTCGTTGGAAACAGCAATATGGTGAGCCTCCTGCCCACCATGCTGATCCGTTTCGTTACCATGCCTTGAACGAGTGACCACCATGATGAACCTTTTTTTTCTGAACCTTTTGCGATAGCACTAATCTAAACCCTCTCAATGAAAGCACCAAACTGTTGATGCGGTTTTTCGCCAACCGTGAATTATACAAATAACTAGGATGGATTAGTGCTTAAGGATAAACTGTACTGTGAAAGTGATGATACTCAGGAATAGTAGAAACCAAACACAAAGAAAGATACTCGCCCCTTTTTACGTGGTTCGGAGGTTAAAATCCCCCTAGTCCATGAGTCTGTGTTATTACTATATCTCTCTCTATAGTTTTACAAACTTTGCATTATAGAAAAAATCCAACCCCCTACACTACCCAGGGTCTGGGTATATATCGGAGAATGATCCATGGGTAAGTGTTGGGGTCATCCCGTGATCCCTTGATCCATCACATCATCTCTGTGACATTAATGATTAATATTTACATTTTATATTGAAGTGTGGTCTAATCATTAGGTAAAATGAATCATAGGCCACATGGTCTAAATCTGGCGTGTGATGACTGATCATGCATGTTTATATTGCATATCCAGAAATTCGGGAGTAAACAGACATGTGATGTTTGTTTACGCACGTTTATATTGTGTAGTCAACTTTATAAAGATCCTGGGATACGTCAGATCTCTGGCGTACCACGAGCTAGCGTAACGTTAGCTCGTGCCTTTTGATGCTATACTCCACAAGTGGTTCCAGGCAGTATGTTGCTTTGAACTCATCAGCTCAAGCTATTTGTCTAGGGAATCGTTCTAAATTTCCCCGGATGAAAGATAAACACGTGGAACATCGATTATAGCCTTTTGCTAGATAGACGTACCCGAGCTGCCTAAAAAGGCAGGTGCTGATTTTCAGGGCGTACAAACAAAATTTAAACATAATTTTGAAAAATACTCACCGTAGCATGCTTTCACTTATTTTGCTCGTGTGTTTACATATACTTATCAATATACTTTGCCTACTAGATACTTTATATGCCCCCCAAGTGATTAAGGAGAATTAGGTCCTCGGTCACTTGCCTTGACCAAGACCCGTTCGAAATTTACTGCTTGTAATAAAGATATATGAAAAACGATAATATAGCTAAACAACGAACGCAATGAGAAAATAGTTGTAATAAATACAATAATTGGCAAGATTAACTGGCTACACACAGTCCCTTTTATTTCTCATAATAGATGGATAATCGTGTCTGTATGAGTGATCAAAATATGATCTTACACTTATAAGCAGTCAGTCACATGATTGACTAACCCTTGTTCATAAGCTTGTAAAAAGTATATTTAATACAAGCCAATTCTTTAAGAAGAATTGTGTATTGATAGTACTTGCACAGGTGTTCTCCATTCCAATAGCGAGGAATGAGATCTCCATTTAAGCGAGCAAGTTTATAAGTGCCTGGATGGAGGACTTCTTTGATTTGATATGGTCCTTCCCAGTTAGGTCCAAGCACTCCAGCAGCTTGATCGCATGTGTTAAGGAAAACTCTTCTTAGTACAAAATCTCCCACATTAAATTTTCTTTCACGTACTTTAGAGTTGAAATACTGGGTGACCTTTTGTTGGTAAGCTGCTACTCGGAGTGGGCTTGCTCGCGCCTTTCATCGACCAAATCCAAAGATTCCATTAATAACTGGCTATTAGTGTCTTGGTCGTATGCCATCCGTCGATGGGATGGCAGATCTAATTCAACAGGCAACATAGTCTTATATCCATAAGCCAAGGAAAATGGAGTATGACCTGTTGTTGTTCGATGTGATGTTCTGTACGACCAGAGGACTTCAGGCAACTATTCTGGCCAGTCCCCCTTTGCTTTTGCAAGCCTTTTCTTCAGAGTATCCTTTAGTGTCTTGTTGACAGCCTCAACTTGGTCGTTTGCCTGCGGATGAGCTACTAAAGAAAAGCTTTTGATAATCCCATGCCTTTCGCAAAAATTCGCGAATAGATCACTATCAAACTGCGTGCCGTTGTTTGAGACAATTTTTCTTGGCCATCCATATCAACATACTATGTTCTTGACCAGGAAATCCAGCACTTTCTTGGTCATTATGGTTGCAAGTGGCTCAGCTTCGGCCCACTTCGTGAAGTAATCAACAACCACCACGGCATATTTGACGTTGCCTTTTCCTGTGGGCAAAGACCCAATCAAATCTATTCCCTACACTGCGAATGGCCATGGGCTTTGCATCTGCTTTAGTTCATTAGGGCCTGCTCGTGGTATCTTGGAGAATCTCTGACACTTGTCGCATTTTCGAACAAAATCCATAGAATCTTCGTTCATTGTTGCCCAAAAGTATCCTTGCCTTAGGATCTTCTTTGATAAACTCTGCCCCCCAGCGTGATCCCCGCAGAAACCTTCATGGACTTCTCGCATTAATTCTTTGGCCTTTTCTTTTGAAACACACCTTAGGAGTGGCATTAAGTACCCTCTTCTGTATAGAATTCCGTCAACCAGAATAAACCAAGCAGCATGCCTCTGGAGGGCTCTTGCTTTGTTTCTGTCCGTCGACAACACTCTGTGCGTCAAGTACTCAATGAAAGGTGCCATCCATGTATCTGCTACAAGAGAGGTTTCTTCTGCTTTGATGCTTGGTGCGGATAGCCGCTCCACAGGCACTACATTCAGGGTGTCAGCATCCTTTTCACTTGCTAATTTGGCCAAAGCATCAACGTTTGAGTTCTGATCGTGAGGTATTTGCTGGAGAGTATATCTTTCAAAATGTGCCAACAAATCCTTTGCTTTGTTAAAATAAGCAACCATCTTCAGACCCCTGGCTTGATATTCTCCAATAATTTGATTAATCACCAACTGAGAGTCACTATAAATTTCAAGTGACTTTATATTCATGTCCCTGGCTAATCGTAAACCTGCGAGCAACGCTTCATACTCAGCTTCGTTATTAGACGCTGTGAAATTGAATCTGATTGCGATGTGGAAGCGATGTCCTTCAAGTATCACTAAAATTACTCCGGCTCTAGCATGGTGTTCATTAGAAGAGCCGTCTGTAAACAACTTCCAAGAAGGAGTTTGACTTTGAGGCTCAGGCTCTTCTGTCCGTTCATTGTCTGGAATCCCAGTGAGCTCTGCGGCAAAGTTTGCTAGAGCTTGTCCTTTTACTGCTACTCGTGGTGAGTAAGAAATTTCAAACTGCCCAAGCTCAACTACCCATTTTAATAATCAACCAGCGGCCTCTGGTTTCTGTAGAACTTGGCGTAGGGGTTGGTCGGTTAGCATTGTGACGGGGTGAGATTGAAAGTATGGCCGCAGATTTCTGGAGGCTAAGATTAAGTAGTAGGCTAATTTTTCAATGGGCGGATACCGCAGTTCTGCTCCTATTAGCCTTTTGCTTATATAATATACAACGTTTTGCATATTTTCCTCCTCTCTTACCAAAACAGCACTAGCAGCACATTTTGTGACCGCCAAATAGATGAACAAAGTTTCTTTTTCAACCAGCTTAGATAGGATTGGTGGCTGCAACATATGAGACTTTAAGGCCTGGAAAGCCTGCTCACACTCCTCCATCCACTCAAATTTCTTATTGCCCCTAAGTAGATTAAAAAATGGAACACACTTGTCCGTCGATTTGGAGATAAATCTACTTAGAGCGGCAATCCTCCTAGTCAAGCTTTGAACATCTTTTATCTTTGTTGGTGATTTCATATCGACCAGGACCTTGATCTTTTCAGGATTAGCTTCAATACCTCGTGAGTTCACTATAAATCCCAAAAATTTCCCTGATCCAACTCCGAAGGAACACTTGAGGGGATTCAGCTTCATCTGATATTTGTTCAAGACATTGAAGCACTCTTGTAGGTCCCCTATGTGTTCTTCTGCCTTTTTCGACTTAACCAGCATGTCATCAACATATACTTCCATGTTTGTACCAATCAGATCTTTGAACATGTGATTGACTAATCGCTGGTAAGTCGCACCAGCATTTTTCAAACCGAAGGGCATTACTTTGTAACAGTAAAGCCCTGTATCAGTCTGAAAGCTAGTGTGATCCTCATCAGGTGGGTGCATACTGATCTGATTGTACCCAAAGTATGCAATCATGAATGATAGGATTCCATGCCCTGAAATGGCATCGACCAGCTGGTCGATCATTGGGAGTGGGAAACAATCTTTTGGGCAGGCTTTATTAAGGTCTGTGAAATCCACGCATGTTCTCCATTTTCCATTTGGCTTGGGTACTAGTACGAGATTAGAGAGCCAAGATGGATAAAACGATACCCTGATGAATCCATTCTCCTTTAGCTTCTCGACCTCGTCTTTTAGAGCCTTCGATCTGTTTTTGTCGAGCAGCCTTCTTTTCTGTTGTACTGGTGGAAAGCTTTTATCTATGTTCTAACATGACAAATAACTGCTGGGTCAATTCCAACTATGTCTTTATGCAACCAGGCAAAGACTTCCTAGTTTTTCTTCAAAAATTCCACCAGCTTTTGCTTTACTGTTGTCTCTAAGTTTTTACAGAGTTTCACAACCCTGGTCGGATCTGCCTCATCGAGTTGGACCTCTTCGAGGTCCTTGATTGGTCCTACTTCTTCATCAAAATCCCCAAAGCGAGGATCTAAATCCCTATCCTTGTAACGACCCAAAATTACTAATATGGCTTAAGGGCCTTGATTAGCGTGCCGGAAGAGCATAATTGGTTTTTGTGTGGAAATTATCAAATTAACGTGTGATTATATGATAAACATGTTTGTATGGCTATATGAATGTAAATGTGGTTGTATGCTATATTTGTGAGAACCACATTATTATGTGGGTAAGCCCGCAGCGTGCGACTCGAGGCGATCCTAGGGAGCTAGTTAGCAGGAAAGTCACAACGGGGCTTAATGTTTGACTTGGGGCAAGTCAAGGGGTAATTCAGGTATTAGATGATTATCTGGGTTATCAGGTTATGGAAATAAATATATGGAGATATATTTGAGGTTAGGAAGCCTAGGCGGGAATACTGGGGAATTTTACCAATTTGCCCTCGGGGACGTTTTCAGTACCCCAAGCCTCGGGATTGATCTAATTGGCTAAGATTAGACTAAGTAATCAGAAAGTAGTAGAGCAAAAGAGACAAACCGACCCATTTTATCTCTCTCTTCTTCTTCTCAAAGAAAACCATTAGAATCTAAGAAACTCAGCTGAGAACTTTATGATTTGGGCTGGAGTTTTGGGGAAATAGCTCAGTTTCAGCCGAGGAATTCAACCATAAACCAAGGTAAGCATTGAATTTTGTTTTTGGTTAGTTGATTATAAGGTTTATGGGTTTAAATCTAAGGGTTCCTAGGTTCTTAATTTTAAGGTTGAATTAAGGTGGGAAGGCTTGGGAGTTGGCTTGAATTTTGCTTAGAGAGGTGATTCTGCTGTGGAGGTAAGCTTGAATCCATGAACTAATGGCTGAACTTTGATGTTCCATTGCTGGTTTTTGTGTTCTTAAGTACCTGGGTTTCAGAAATCAAAATGGGATTTTAATGAGTTTTAAACTAGGTTTTCTGTTGGATTATGTTGTTAGGATCATGATTAAAGTCTTGTGATTAATGGGTTTTGGAATTAGGGTATTTTGGGGTGGTTTTAAATGAGGTTAGGATGTTGGAAATGGTGGGTTTTCTGGGCACGAAGGGTTTGGTCGCGGCTCTGTTCTAGAGCGTTGCGGCCCTACGAAGCAAAGGAGCAAGGGAGGCTCTACCTAAGGGGAGCACCGCGACGCCTCAGGGCAGGGTTGCGGCGTGTGTCTGCCTTCAGGGGGGGCTTGGTTTCTGTTTCAGGGGCGGGTCGCGGCTAGGTTTCAGGGGCCGCAGCCCTTAGGTGCATTTTTTATCTTTTGGGGATTTTAAGTGAGGGAACCTAACCTAGGGTGCTCAGGATCGTTTCCACCACCGTGTTTGGTGGAACTCGATGTCCCGGAAGTTAGAATTATACCTGGAAACCTTTACTTGAATATTAATGGAATCCATTACCTTGGTTGTGACTAGGTGTTAAGCTAGGGCTCGGGAAGTGGATCGTGCTCGAGGGACGTCGCTCGTAGTCAGTGAACGTGGAAATTAAAGGTAAGAAAACTGCACCCGGTTGTGTATTTGTAACAGGACTAAGGGTTCCCTAATATGTATGCCTTGAAAGGATGGTATTATGTCATGTAAATAGTAAACCGACGGCCTAAAAGTGCCAAGGTTACACAAGCGCACAGGGCGCGGCTCAGCCACTGGTAGCCGAGGACAGCTTATTATGCACTGAGCTCGGTTTAAGTGGGTCAGAGTCAGTGGGGTAAACAGAGGGTGCGACCTAAGTTGTTGGCCCTGATAATCATGTAACTTGATTGTTATTAATGCTTGTTTGCATCTTTGATTATGAATATGTGCTATGTGATTAATGTGAGTGCTAAGAGTTTGATCATGCTTAAGGGATTATTCATCTGTTATTGTTGTTTGTGATGCATATTATGTTTTCTTGCTGGGCCTTCGCTCACGGGTGCTATGTGGTGCAGGTAAAGGCAAGGGCAAACTTGATCAGCCCTGACTTGGAGAGCTCTGTGAGATGAATTTACATGCACAGCTACTCAGCCGCCACGGTTGATGGGAAGATAGGAATCAGGGAACCAGAAATGTCTATTTTGCCTTAGAATGGCTAATGGTTGTTTAAACTTTGGAAATTTTGTAAACTGACTTTCAAACGTTCTTCCTTTTTGGGATCCCATGTATGAAATGTTTTGTTATATAGAATGTACACTTTTGAATCTAAAACCTTTTAACCCTAGCGCATTAGTGGGTTCAGTATCACATTTTAACTAAATGACTTGACTAGCGAGTCCTACATCTTTATAAACACATAGTGTAGCGGTCTTGGCTATCCAGGGCATTACAACTTGGTATCAGAGCGTCCTAGGTTTAAGGGTTCCTAAATATCGGTTGGACATGTACATTCGCTGCTAGAGACAAGCTCAATTCAGGGTTTGGTAATGTGTATATGTGCATATATACTTGTATGTCTAGAATGAATTATGAATGTTATTATTTATTGGATCAGTAGGAAGCATGAGATACTGATAGGGCTTGGCCCTTGACTGCTGTATGAAAATATCAAGGCATGCTTATTAGCATCGCATTGCATGTAAATGAATATTTGAATGATTAAATGTATATTGTGCATGGATGAATGCTTTTATCTTAGCTGTCATGTGGTAATGTTGGGGCATGCTTATCAGCAACCGGTGCATGTGGATGAATGCCTATATTCTGATTGATTGTGATTGGTTATGTTCCTTTGATGGATTTTGGAGAAGCTTTTGCCCTGTCATCATGGTCTGACAGCCGAGTCGTTGATTGTAGATTGACTTGGATAGCTATGCATCCAAGAAAATCTATGCGACTAGCCAGCACTAGGTCTGGGACCGGGGGTAATGACTAGGGCCAGATTCCTCCGCCAGTCCCTGAGAACTGGCAGCAACTCATGGCAGCCATGCAAGCTCGATTGCAGAGCCAAGATGAATAGATTCGTTTATTGCGACAGCAGGCTCCATCAGGGAGTGCTGCCCCTATTGTACCACATATAGTGGTAACAGTTGTACAGTCAGGAGAGATTGGGAACAGGTGGGAGCCGTTATATGAGCGGTTCAGGAAGTAGCAACCCCCAATCATTGAGGGAGGACCTAATCCACTAAAGGGCGAGCAATGGCTGACTATGATTACTACTATCTTGGATTTTATGAGGATAGAGGAACATGACAGAGTGGCCTGTGCCACGTATATGTTAAGGGAGGATGCCCGTATTTGGTGGGAGGTGGCTTCACGGACCATGGATGTTACTGCATTGAGATGGGAAGGATTTAAAGATCTGTTTAGCCAGAAATACTATAATGTTGTCATTAGGGCAACAAAAGTTAATGAGTTTGTGGGTTTGGTGCAGGGCAATATGACTGTTACTAAGTATGCCCTAAAATTTGACAGGCTTGCGAAGTTTGCACCAGATCTTGTGCCTACTGATGCTGCTAGGCATGATAGATTTATCAGGGGGCTTAATGCTATGATAGCCTGGGATTTTAGGATTACAACGGTACTTGGAGGAACAACTTACGCCCAGGCCGTTGAAAAGGCTCTTACCGCTGAGGAAGCAGAGAACAAGATTTGGAGGGAAAGTACAGTGAGGCGCGAGGGCCACAGAGTGGTGCCTCCTTATTCAGGGACAGGTAGGGGCGGAGGCCCCAGTGACTTCAAGAGAAAAACTCCTGACACTTCGACCGCTGTTGGTCCTGATAAGACGGGTCGGGGTGGTCAGGGTGGCCGTCAGGGTGGCGGCGAGGCTTGACAGACCTATCCAGAGTGCCCGAGGTGTAGAAGGCGTCACCTGGGCGAATGTCGAGCCAAAGCTTGTTTTGTGTGCGGAACAGTGGGGCATCTCAGGAAAGACTGCCCAACAGTGAAGAAAGATGAAGCAGGAAAGGTGGATAGCTTGACTCCAGCTCGAGTATTCACTTTGACACAGGCAGAGGCCGAGGCTAATCCCTCGGTAGTGACAGGTCAGCTTTCTAGCGTTGGCTCTCCTTTTACTATATTGATTGATTTTTGTGCTACACATTCCTTTGTTTATAGTAAAGTGATTGATAGATTGTGTAGACCTAGTGAATATCGGACTGCAGGGTTTGGGACTTTACTGCCTATAGGGGAACTGGTAATTTCTAGGAGATGGATTAGGGCACTGCCAGTGATGGTTGATAGTAGGGAACTTTCGGTAGATCTGATTGAGTTAGACATGGAGGATTTTGATATGATCTTAGGGATGGACTGGTTGGTCAGATATGGGACTACTATTGACTGCAGGAAAAAGATGGTGACTTTTGAGCCTGAGGGCGAGGATCCTTTTGTCTTTGTGGGTGCGGTATGTGGACCCCGCGTACCAATGATATCAGCATTGAGAGTCAGAGACTTGTTGCAAGGGGATGCATAGGTTTTCTAGCTAGTGCAGTGGATACTACTAGGGTTATGCCAGCAGGGCCGGGAGAGACCAGATTGGTGTGTGAGTTTTTGGACGTATTTCTTGAGGATCTACCAGGGTTGCCGCCATGCAGGGAGATTCAATTTGAGATTGAGTTAGCACCGGGGACAGAGCCAGTATCAAGGACACCATATAGAATGGCACCAGCTGAGTTGAAGGAACTAAAGATACAGTTGCAGGAGCTTCTGGATTTGGGATTCATCAGACCTAGCTACTCACCATGAGGCGCTCCAGTGTTGTTTGTTAAGAAGAAGGACGGGACTCTAAGAATGTGTATAGACTATAGAGAATTGAACAAGTTGACTATCAAGAATAAGTACCCTCTACCAAGGATTGATGACCTGTTTGATTAGCTGCAGGGGAAGACGGTGTTCTCAAAGATTGATCTACGATCTGGTTATCACCAGCTGAGGGTCAAAGATGAGGATATACCAAAGACGACCTTCCGGATGCGATCTGGGCACTATGAGTTCTTGGTCATGTCTTTTGGTTTGACCAATGCTCGGCAGCTTTTATGGATTTGATGAACAGGGTGTTCAAGGACTTCTTGGATCAGTTCGTCACTGTCTTCATCGACGACATTCTAGTATACTCTAGTTTAGAGGTAGAGCATGAACAACATCTTCGACAGGTTTTACAGAGATTAAGGGAACACCAGTTATATGCTATGTTTAAGAAGTGTGAATTTTGGTTACCAGAGGTGATTTTCCTTGGGCATATAGTTGGTGCAGAAGGGATTAAGGTGGATTTGTCCAAGGTGGAAGCAGTGAGAGATTGGTCGAGGCCAAGGAACACCGCAGAGGTGCGGAGCTTCCTTGGATTGGCAGGTTATTACAGGCGGTTTGTGGAGGGATTTTCAAAGATTGCTTCACCGATGACAAAATTGACAAGAAAGAATCAGAGGTTTGCTTGGCCAGAGAAGTGTGAGAACAGTTTCCAAGAGTTGAAGCGACAGCTTATTTCTACACTTGTGCTGAGTCTTCCTTCGGAAGAAGGAAAGTTTGTGGTTTACTGTGATGCGTCGAGGATGGATTTAGGCTGCATGCTGATGCAGAATGAGAAAGTTATAGCTTATGCTCTGCGACAGCTGAAGGAGTATGAACATCGGTATCCTACTCATGATTTGGATCTAGCAGCAGTGGTATTCGCACTGAAGGTGTGGCGTCATTACCTGTATGGGGAGAAGTGCGAGATATACACTAACCATAAGAGTTTGAAATATTTCTTCACTCAGAAGGATCTGAACATGAGACAGAGACGCTGGTTGGAGTTGGTTAAAGATTATGACTGCGATATCCTTTACCACCCAGGGAAGTCCAATGAGGTGGCAGATGCGTTGAGTAGGAGGTGTCCCGGACAATTATATTGTTCCATCTAGATCTCGAGAGAGTTAGTTGATGAGATGGCCAGGGAAAAGATAGAATTGGTGGTGGGCCAGTTAGCTAATATTACCTTGCAGTCGACCCTGCTAGAGAGGATCAAGGAAGGACAATTGGTGGATGCGCAGTTGCAAGATGTTAGGCAGCATGTCTTAGCTGGGACAGCTAAGGATTATTCTGTTTTTGAGACTGGTATGCTTCGATATCAGGGACAGATTTGTGTTCCGGCAAATGAGGGGATTAGACGAGAGATACTGGATGAGACTCATACCATGCCATACTTGCTTCATCCGGGTACCACGAAGATGTATCAGGATCTACGGACATTATATTGGTGGCCCGGGATGAAGAAGGATGTGGTAGAGTATGTGTCTAGATGTTTGACATGTCAGCAGGTAAAGGCTGAGCATCACTGACCAGTGGGATTGCTTCAGCCTTTGGGTATCCCAGAGTGGAAGTGGGAGGACATCACGATGGATTTTATGGGAGGACTACCCAGGATAGTGGGACTTTGTGACTCGGTGTGGGTAATAGTAGACAGATACACCAAATCAGCTCATTTTCTGCCAGTGAAGTCGACCTATACAGTGGAATAGTATGCAGAGTTGTATGTGAGGGAGATAGTTCGTCTCCATGGGGTTCTGAAGTCTATTGTATCTGATCGAGACCCTATCTTTACCTCTAAGTTTTGGGGAGCTCTGTAGAGAGCTATGGGGACCCAGTTGAAGTTTAGCACAGCTTTTCATCCTCAGACTGATGGACAGCCTGAGAGGACAATTCAGGTGTTGGAGGACATGCTTAGGGCATGCGTGATTGATTTCAAGGGATCTTGGAGTAAGTATCTTCGGTTGATTGAGTTCTCGTATAACAACAGTTATCAGTCCACGATTGAAGTGGCTCCTTATGAAATGTCATATGGGAGAAAGTGTAGATCACCCATTCATTGGGATGAGATGGGTGAGAGGAAGTATTTGGGGCCAAATATGGTTCAGAAGACTAATGAAGCTATTGAGAAAATTCGAGCCAGAATGCTTGCCTCACAGAGTAAGAAGAAAAGCTACGCTAATCCTAAACGTAGGGACGTGGAGTTCCAGGTTGGGGACCACGTGTTTTTGCGAGTTTCACCATTGAGAGGGGTGAAGAGACTTGGGGTAAAGGGCAAGCTAAGCCCTCGGTTTTTTGGACCTTTCGAGATTCTAGAAAGGATTGGACATGTGGCTTATGGGTTGGCCTTGCCACCGTCGCTGTCAGGAGTTCATGATGTATTCCATGTCTCCATGTTGCAGAAGTATGTTTCAGATACAACGCATGTGATGAAATATGAGGACTTAGAGTTACAGACAGATTTGTCCTATGAAGAGCGACCAGTTCAGATTTTGGATCGGAAGGACAAAGTTCTACGGAATACGACGATTCCGTTAGTTAAAGTGTTGTGGAAAAATAGCAAGGTCAAGGAGGCGACTTGGGAGTTAGAGACAGCGATGCGGGATCAGTATCCCGAGCTATTGAGGTAAATTTCGAGGACGAAATTCTCAATAGGAGGGGATAGTTGTAACGACCCAAAATTACTAATATGGCTTAAGGGCCTTGATTAGTTTACCGAGAGGGCATAATTGGTATTTGTGTGGAAATTATCAAATTAACGTGTGATTATATGATAAACATGTTTGTATGATTATATGAATGTAAATGTGGTTGTATGCTATATTTGTGAGAACCACATTATTATGTGGGTAAGCCCACCACGGTTGAGGGGAAGGCAGGATCAGGGGAACTAGAAATGTCTGTTTTTCCTTAGAATGGCTAATGGTTGTTTAAACTTTGGAAATTTTGTAAACTGACTTTCAAACGCTGTTCCTTTTTGGGATCCCATGTATGAAATGTTTTGTTATATAGAATGTACACTTTTGAGACTAAAACCTTTTAACCCTAGCGCATTAGTGGGTTCAGTATCACGTTTTAACTAAATGACTTGACTAGCGAGTCCTACATCTTTATAAACACACAGTGTAGCGGTCTTGGCTATCCAGGGCGTTACAATCCTCACTTTGGGCAACACCCTATTTGGTGACGTGCTTACCTAATTGGGCTTGTATTTCATTGGCCAATTGCAGCTCTTTTCCAACGAATTCCCTCGATCCACCTCTCTTTGCCTTAGTAATCAAGGAATCGTAGCATTCCCTCTCTTCTCGTTGATTTCCCAACATGCATCCTACCCCTGCGTCAGTTGGGAATTTCACGGCAAGGTGCCAAATCGAGGTTACAGCTCCCAGGTCGACCATAATAGGTCTTCCAATTACAGCAATGTATGCGGAAGGACATTCAACTACTATAAAAGTAGTGAGTAATGTCTTGTTTGTAGGCGCAATTCCTGTTGTAATCGGAAGCCTAATCGACCCTGTTGGCGCAAGCCCTTCACCAGAAAAACCATAACTGGTTTGGTTACATGGCTCTAGGTCCTTCACTAACAACTTCATTCTCTCCAATGAAGACTTGTACAAGATATTTACTGAGCTCCCTGTGTCAACTAACACCCTTTTGACCATCATGTTGGCTATCTGGACGTCCACGACCAGAGGGTCCGAATGAGGAAATCGGACATGTTGAGCGTCAAGCTCAAAGAAAGTTATTAGCTCTTCTTCTATTCGAGCTTTTTTGGGAGTTTGCTCCTCCAAATTCAGCATCTCGATGTCCTGGTCATGGCGTAAGGTTCGAGCGTATCGCTCCCTGGCCTTCCCACTATCTCTTGCAAGGTGTGGGCCACCACAGATGGTTAACAATGTACCTGTCACGGGAGCTGGCTATAAAGGTGGCGAGCGTTGGCATACAGGCGCCTACTCGTTGCCTCCTTGAGCCTCTCGCTGAGAACCTCCCATGGCTCGTACGTATCTTCTCAGGTGTCCTTGTCTAATAAGGAACTCAATCTCATATTTCAGTTGGTTACACTCATTAATGTCATGACCATAGTCGTTGTGGAAACGACAAAACTTTGTTGTATCTCTCTTGGAGATATCCTTTCTTCTAGGCGTTGGTCGCTTGTAAGGGACATTGGAGCATGTCGCCTGGTACACCTATGCTCTGCTTTCGAAGGCTCATTATTTGCCCTCTTTCCACCATTTTTACCGTTCCCATTGCCTTTGTCGTTGCCATTGGGTTTATCCAACCCATTGGCAGCTTTAGCAAGATCTTCCTTTGGCCCTTTGTCTTTCGTGAGCAATTTCCCTTCGTTGGCAATCACATCCTCGAGCTTTATGTACCGGTCCGCTCGATCAAGGAATTCCTGGGTACTTTTTACCCCATTCTTCCTTAAATTGTTCCAGAGGGGAGAATGGTGCCTCACCCCAGCAGTAAGGGCCATCATTTTCCCTTCATCACCAACTATTTTAGCTCCAGCTGCGGCTCGCATAAAACGTTGGACATACTCCTTTAAGGACTCTCCCTCCTTTTGGCGTATCTCGACCAGTTGGTTGGCTTCAATCGGGTGAACACGACCAGCATAGAATTGCCAGTAGAATTCCTTCACGAACATTTCCCATGATACTATGCTAGCATGAGGGAATTTAAAAAACGACTCCTGAGTGGTGTCAGACAGGGTGGCCAGAAAGATCCTACAGCGAGCATCATCCGACACCTTCTGGATGTCCATCTGTATCTTGAACTTGTTCACGTGAGATACTGGGTCCCCATATCTATCAAAATTGGGCAGTACTAGCATCTTGAATTTGCTAGGGGTTTCCTCCATTGCTATTCTCTGTATGAAAGGAGTGCCCTTTCTCCGATCAACTCGATGTGAGATGTCCGACTCCCTACCAGCTGCTAGACAGCCTGGTTTAATGCATCGATCTGGGCCTGCACGGCATCTGGGATCGCTGGGGCAACTGAGATCGTTGGGGCAACTGGTACTGTAGGAGCGTACTCATCGTGCCTTTTGCGCATGTCGTTGAACACATCCCTCAAATTGTCATCTCTGCGCCTTTGTTTGCTAGCGCCAACCTGATCAAAGACGTTAGGCTGCCTAGGCTGCCCCCCAGCATTCTGGCTCGTAGGCCTACTTTCTCTTGGTGGGGGATTCCTTTCCCCACCTTTTTCTCCTTGACCTTGACCAACCTTCCCTCTTCCAGAATCAGCTTCATTATAATCATGACTGTCCATGAAATACGACCGACTATGGCGTGACCAGCTGGTCGCACTATTTCCTCCTCTAGCTGCCATCTCTCAAGTGTCAGGGGAGGCCTACATTGGTTGGTGGGTCCCCGGGCATTAGTATGTCGTAGGGGTCCCCTGACCACAAAGCCTGACTCGGCGTGTCTTCTGTTAGTAGAAGGACATTTCCCCCTGCTCGGTGGATTTGGTTCCTCAGCCGTTGAGCGTCTAGGGCTTCGGGGAGGCTGCCCGACCCTATTCTACCTTTTGACACCGGGGATTATCTCAACCAGCACGAGAAGACGGCTGCTGCTTAGGATCTTGATATGGGATATCCTGTTGAGCAGCATGTGGTTGCTCTGGCCTTTGAGGGCTTGCCGGCTGAACCGAAGGACTTGGGTTTGGGGCCTGTTGTTGTGGTGCACTTGGTGGCTGATCTGGTTGAGAAGTTAGCGCAGCTTGTCCCCAGGCCAATTGAATGGCTGCTTCTAGGGAAGCAATGGCATCTCGCTGCCGACGGTCCATGTACGCATGCCGCTCATTCAATTCTTGACGTTGGCGCTCAATTTCCCTCTGCTGCAACGCCAATGTCTCAGCCGCATTCTCTTGATTGGCCCTCAAATTGGCCAACTCCTCTTGAAACACACTCAGTGTTGTCCTCAGGGTTTCAGAATCCATTTCCTCCTCTTCAAAATCCAACTACGGTTCATCTTCAGCCACATTTGGTGGAGGAGGCTGAGTGGATGCAGTGCCAGAAGTCTGGCCCGTCTTCCTAGATGTTTTAGCCATTTGATTTTCTTAAAGTCTTGAGTTCGGCTCTCAATGAAAGCACCAAAATGTTGACCCTCAAATTAGTCAATGACACAGAGTCAGATAAACGATATGAAATGAGATGAAATCAAGAAGAAAAATAAAATGGCAAAATAAATGACACAAACGATTTATAGTGGTTCGGCCCCAATTAGATGGTAATGACCTACGTCCACTTAATGTTCTTATTGATGTAGAATTCCAATACTGTGATCAATGAACTAGGGTTCACAAGTTTCACCAGCCTTGGAAAGATTACAACTTCAGCGAATAATCACACTCTATTTTTCTCTCAAAGTACAAAGACCAAAAGTTCCAAAAAAAAAGATTCCCTTTCCATGAGCCCTTTGATTCTTATTTATAGGCTCAAGAAGATTACATGGGCCGATGGGCCTTAATTACCATTAAGACTTGCGTATCTAGGTAATAAAAGAAACTACAATTAATGCATAATTATAGATTTGCATGAATAAAGGAAGTAAAAGGAAGTATGCGATCAGGCTGGTCGCATATAAATATGACGCTTGACAAATCAACAACTTTCTGGTCGAGGGCCGAGTACGATGCATCCACCTAAAGTTGCCGTGTGTCTGCTACGTGTAGGTCAATCCTGCCACGTTATCTGGGTCATTTTTGGGTAAACAGGAACTACCTGAGTACAGGTATCACCCTTCCAGTGTATTATTGATAGCCTCTACAATATGAGCGAGTGTATCCAGCTTCTTCTCCATCTCCTAAATTGCTGCTGATAAGGTGGTCATCTTGTTTGCTGTAGCATTATATTTTTCTACCACTCATTTTGCCAATTTGATGATTTTGTGTCGAATGTTGATGGATTTGTTGATCCCCTCAATTGATGGGTCGCATTTTTCACAAGGATTCAAGAGTATTGGATCATCAAACTCATCCTCACCATTGTCGGACCCATAATAACTCTCTGAATCCCTTCCACCTATGAACACATACATTTCATCATTCGTAGAGGGGTTATTTGGGCTCCTCATTTTTCAATTTTCTTGCCTAACAATTTCAAAAAAATTTGAGAGAATATGAGGATGGTATTATTTTTTATATAGTCTCTGAAATTTCCCAAAAAAATTTTCTAAACGTCTCAAATATTCCCTCCACAAGTTAAAACACGTTTTCTTCTTGGGAAAATGTTACCGTTGATGTTATAAATAATAAATAATTTTTTTGGGCAGTGAGATTTCGTGGTTCGCGTAAATGACAAATGATGAAATATTGTTTTATTTAAAAAAAATAAAAAGATAATACAACACATATTTGTCATATTATAATATTGTATTTATAAAATAGTGATGCGAACCCCTTCATGTGGATGGATTTTATGGGACAAGTGAATCTTTTCACAATTTCTATAGGGACCCAATGTCACAATTATTGAGGCCATGAGTCCTCTACTCTATCATTCAATTATAACCTTACTATTTGAATTTCAGGTATAGTGTTAATAATATTATAATACAAATTAATTTCCTTTAAAGCATAATATTTTAACTAAATAAATCAGTAAATAAATAATTTTGTCATGGTCTTAAAACATATAAAAAACCCACAATTCTATTTTTATTTTAGTACAAAACATTTTACTTATATTCTAAGTTGACCATTTCTAAAATACTATAGGTCTTGTAAGATTTAACAAATGTGCAACATGCTCGTGTCTGGTCACATCTGTCAACCACTTATGGTCACTGCCATATTTAATTTTGTACATTTTTCCTGGCATTCAAGTGTAAGCTTTCCTCCAATCTAGACTAGTCGAATTAGTACATATATAACTATTCATTACCAGCTTCATTTAAAAAAACAAAAAAGTAGGTGTTCTATATTTAACTAGAATAGAAACTTCATTTATTACATTACTAGTCGGTGCGTAAAAACTACTATATAAATCTAATTAGCCAGAATTTCCTAAGGGCTTGTCATTTTCCAATCCAGTGGTCTATACATTTATGGTATGTTGGTAGTTTGGAAAAAATAATATTAATTGTGTCTATTTTTACAACTAATTTAATATAAATTATATTTTCTTTGTTCAAAATTTTTTATTGACCCAAATTAAGAATTTGAGCAATGAAAGGCACAATTAAAAATATACACCAATTATCTTCTCTTTATGTAAAAGTATATCTATAACATAAAGAGTGGAGTAATATCCGAATTAATAAATTAACTATTATAATTAAAGAGTTTAATTATTGAGTTTCAATTTATTGGAGCTTAATGTTATAGGTCCATAGTCCCCGAAATGGCTCAAACAATCATTGTCAAAGGCAAATACAAAAACTGGGCAAAAAGGACTTATGTGATAAGTAAAATATTTTTCTATGTATCAAACATAATTATTGTTTAATTATGTGTAATTAATTAATTATTTGATTTAACAAAAATATAATTAGTTTTGAATTAATTTATTTTTGGGATTTTTGGTATTTAAATAATAATAAAAATTGGGAAAAATCACATGCCATCACAGGCATGTGGTACACGTGTGGCACAGTGCACAGGCACTGTGTTACACGCATAAGAGAGTTTACTCAGTCTCTTAATTCCGCAATTTTAATTATTTAAATATTAAATAAATAATGAGATATTTTAATATAATTAAAATATTATTATTTAAACAAAAATTTGATAACTAATCAGTTATTTTGAATTTGTTTAAAATAACAAATATTTTAATATATTGGAAATATTAAATATTGGATATCAGTTTTTCACAGAATGTAACTTTTCAGGGATAGAAAAATATCTAGGAATCTCTCTCAGAGAAAGAGAACAATGATAAAAATAAAGTCATTGTTCTTCACAAAACCTAGGTCCAAAACATTATCAGATCTCATGTGTTGAGAACATCTGATAAATAGTTTATTGCCTATTATTTGTATAGCGAACCCACACTCGTTCTTTGTGTGCCTGAGAACATTTTGGAAGATCTTGGTGTGAGATCTCGAGGATTTAGCCATACGAAAAGATAGCAGCATGGAAGGACCTGAGGTAATTTTTCTGTTCTTGTCCTTGATTCAATATATATATGAGTGTGAAGAAGTAGATCTAGAAATCTTATGAGATTAATATGACAATTTGATTGTTGTTCCGCTGCGCATAATCTCTGATTTGATCAATAAAAACCAACAAAATATTGTAGGTGAATTGTTACGGAGAGGAGGTTACTAATAAAATGGCCATACTCTCAAAAGGGCTTGTCGGATTTGTAGCAGGATTTCAAAGCTGGAATTCAGTCTACAGGAGTAATACTCTCGACCAAGGAGGATGGGTTATTTAGTAGGTCTGTAATCTTCTCAACAACTTCATCAACACTCCTCATCTGCTCTCTTGCCAAGCCGGAAGTCTTCAATAGTTTGAATATTATTTCACTCAATTCAAACAAATGGTCCCTAGCTTCAACACATTGTCAGTTAGCCTTTCGCCTTAGTCACATCTCCTCCTCCAACTCATCTTCTAAAATGGGGCATCTCCTACACTTGACAACTTTATGAGCCACCTTGCCTCGACTCGAAATTGATGAACCATTTTTCCTTGACGATCCAGGAGTCCCAAAAACCATGGGGGAAGCACTTTTCGGGGTACCGAATTCTCCAGAAGACATTGTGTTACACTTTGTTTTTTAGTGTCTTTGTTCTATGAATGTTTCAGAAAGTTTATATTTTTTGGACTATATTCTTTTAACATAAATTAAACGAAATGCCTTTTAAATAGGTGTGCTTTAAGAAATATGAATAAAACTTGTATCGAAACACATAACAATAATAGAATACAATGCACGGGTATTTTGTTTGGTTGTGAGTGTCAACATCTCAAAACATTGAATAGTTTCTGACCATAAGTTGACATGACATCACATTGTGTTTTTACCAACCTTCTGAATCATGTTCAAACTTGTAATTTTTAATATTTATTTTTATTGTATTGTTACTGTTGTATTCTATAGCTTGAACACATTAAAAGTAATTATAAATAAATTTTGTTCCATTCTAACTATAAATTTTAAATTATTACTTATTATTACATTACATAAATAATTTAATAATCAAACCAATTAGATAATAAGCACATATAAAAAGTGGAAGATTATTAAATAACTCAATAAAAATATTATACGAATATTATTGTTTATTTTATTTTTCTTTGAATGAAGTCATGTTTTACTTTATGGACATGTGTACATGAAATTATAACTAATTCAAAATATTAAATGAGTACTATTGTTTCATATATTGTAACAATCTGTTATAAATAAGCTTCGTTGTCATTCATGTATATGTATTGGAAATCTTAAAAAAAATTGGATATTTAATTTATCAGTTTTTAGGTCCCATAAGTGGTTCATAATTGTTGCACATGCTCATTCGATTAAACTATTCTCGTGAATGACACAATTTAAATAATATATGAGGAGCGTAATAATATATGAGGAAGTTATGTTTAAATAAAAATGGTGAATGGTCATTCACGTGCAAAATAATTCGATTAATAATGGTGAATGGTCATTGACATAGCTAGCACTTGCTCAATTATTGCACTAATTTGACTTGTTGAATATCAGCGAGAGAAACTTATGTAGTGAAATTTAGTCAACACAATGTGATCATGAATTAACAATGTGAGTTTAGTTAAGTATGCTATATATGCAAACTACCTCACTTTCAATGTTTTTTATTAATAAATTTTAGATCTATGGGAAATTGTTTCAAATTTTAACACAATCCAAGTGACTTTAGATAAGTTTGCTAGACTACCTTTCTTTGAATGTTATTTAATAAATAGAAGACTTATGGACAAGTCTATCATCCTAAAAGATTCACATATGCGTTGTAAAACAAGCTAGCAATAGATAAATAAGCAATGGGAAAAATGAAAATAAAATTTAAATAATAATGTTGAATGGTCAATGACGTGCATTATTGAAATAGTACAGTGGTCATTCACGTGCACTATTTCAATAGTTATTGTCATTCGTGTGCACTATTTAATAAAGTTGTCTTCCTTGACTTTTCTTATCATTTATTACTAAGATCTTGTTATATTTACCTTTTCATGTCCTATAATGTTCCCTATTACCAAAATAATCCAAATATTTTTTTTAATAAAACAAAATCAAACCTAATTGAATTGCTTTTTTTTTTTTTTATAACACAAAATCCAAACTAGTTTTGTTTTCCAAAATAATCCAACTTTTACAAATGTATTTTCTCCACAAAAGTAAAATTATTACTTATTTTTATATTAGAGAAATAATATAAATATCAAACCAAATACATAATAAACAAATATAAAAAGTAGAAGATTATTAAATAACTCAATTAAAATATTACCTGACTATTATTGTTTATTTTATTTTGGTTTGAATGAAGTTATGTTTTACTTTATAGTCATTCAAATTTTATCAAAACTAACTCAAATTATTAAATGAGTACCCATGGCATTGTTTCATATATTGTAACATTTTTTGTTATAACTAAAAATTGTTATCATTGATATATATATTGGCAATCTATAAATAAAATTGGATATTTATTTAATTGTTGCCCATGCTTATTCCTGTCCACTTTTCACGTGAGTGCCAAAACATAAATAATATATTATGTCCACAATTGAACGGTCATTCATGTCCACTATTGTAATAGTACGGTGGTCATTCACGTGCACTATTTCAATAGTAAATGGTCATTCATGTGCACTATTTAATAAAGTTGTCTTCCTTGTCTTTTCTGATCATTTATTACTAATATTTTGTTATATTTACCTTTTCATATCCTATCGTGTTAACTACTACCAAAATAATCCGAATTTTTTTTGTATAAAAAATCTAGTTTTTTTTCGAATTTATCCAAATATTTTTTTTAATAAAACAAAATCCAACCTAATTGACCATTTTTTTTTGTATAAAACACAATCCAAACTAGTTTTTTTTCTTCAAAATAATCCAACTATTTCAAATGTATTTTCTCCACAAAAGTAAAAATTTAAAATTATTACTTATTTTTATATTAGAGAAATAATATAAATAATCAAGTCAATTACATAATAAACAAATATAAAACGTAGAAGAATATTAAATAACTCAATTCAAATATTACGTGAATATTATTGTTTATTTTATTTTGGTTTGAATGAAGTTATGTTTTACTTTATATTCATTCAAAAAATATCAAAATTAACTCAAATTATTAAATGAGTACCCATGGCATTGTTTCATGTATTGTATCATTTTAAAAATTGTTATCATTGATGTATATATATTGGCATTCTATAAAAAAAAATGGATATTTATTTAATTGTTGCCCATGCTTATTCTTGTCTACTTTTCACGTGACTGCCAAAACATAAATAATATTTTATGTCCACAATTGAACGGTCATTCATGTCCACTATTGCAATAGTACAGTGGTCATTCACATGTACTATTTCAATAGTAAATAGTCAATTGTTTGCACTATTTCAACAGTAAATGGTCATTCGTGTCTACTCTTTAATAAAGTTGTCTTCTTTGTCTTTTTCTCTCAGTCAAAGCTAATATTTTCTACTATTTGCCTTGTCATGTCCTATAAAGTTCACCCTTGTGTATATTTGATAAGTGGTATTTCTCCTCCCCAATCATCAACATTAGTATATTTTATAAACAATTAATTTATTTTAAGCTGTCAAAAAAGGAATAGCACAATATTACATGGACTTATAAATATAAGTGCAGTTTTTTATGTTAAAAATAAATGGTAGTTTGTTTAATCAATTATCTCACACCTTATTTAATTATTTTTTATATAATACTATTCACAACATTCCCATAATTTTTAACAAAAAACGATCCACCAACTAGTGAACAAGCAAAATGAAAGATAATTCTTCAACTCCCCCCACATGCAATATTGAAATAGTCTGTGGTCATTCTGTTTCACTATTTATATGAAAATTTCTTTCTTATCTATTAACAAAGACTATCATTCCCAAGATTTTGTATTATTATTATGATATCCTTTGTTTGTCTTGATATTTGTGTTTGTCCTAATCTATGATAAATATAAGTAACATTCTATACTCTTTAACTTGTACAATGGTGTCATTCTCACATGCCGATTAGGTAATTTTATTTGTGCTCTTCTATCTCATCAAGATCAATCTGATTATATACTATTTAACTTGTACAATGGTGGCATTCTCACCATAAAGAGTACTTACATGTTCTACTACTTACCCATGTGAGTTGTCAATTGTCAAAATCACTCATATAATAACAAGTTAAAAATAAATTACCTATGAGTCAATTCTATTAAGTTGAAACAAGAATTAGATTAATTTATTTTTTGGCAATGTCGTTGGGAAAAAGTTAGAAAGGAGTGAAAAATTCACACATAAAATTGGTCCATGTTTATAATATTGTAAAAATATTACAAATTTTAGTAAATCAATTTAACATTAAATACATTTTCTAACTTGATTTCGAAAACCATAAAACATAATATTAATATATTTGTTGTGCAAAATCCATGAAATCATGTTGTCTTCATAATTATTTTTTCATGACTTATTTAATTTTTTTCAACAAGATACATTGATTGTTAATCTAGGGTAATATTTTCATATAACTACAACATAACAAACATTTAATATAGAATGAAGATTCCATTAGAGAGAAAACATTGATTAACAAATCACAATAATATTCTAAACAAAGAGAAGCAATTGAAATACATATTTAGATATACATAGTTCATTTCTCAAACTACGAAAAACGAAAATTATTAGATATTACAAGATGAGACACTAAAGTTGGTTGTTTAGTTGGTTTAGGGTGATAACATCTCGCCCCATATCCTCGACCATTTTCTCTGGAGAATATACACAATCTTTTAACCAGATAAAAACACATTGCATCTCATTGAACTGGCCATTAAGTTGTTTGACCGCAACTTCACTTTCTTCGTGCTTCAATTGCAGTTGATCAAATGCAAACTCTACTTCTTCCACGGCACCACAAACACATCTTCTAGCATTAGCATACCCATGGCAATGGGGAGCATCAGGGCAATTTTGGTTGCATTGGTTGTTGATGCCCATAGATGAACGTTAGGAAAAAACTACCAAAATAATTAATAAGAATGGTTGAATGTTTAGATGGATGATTGTGGTTGAAAAGTAATTGTAGGACATTTGTATTTATAGGCAAAGTCCTTACCATGTTCCCAACAACTTCCCATGGTCTTGTCAAGTCATGACATATTTATTAATAAGATTAAACCTCATGCACACATGGCAAATAAACGTAGTGTAAAGTTGTGTTCGGACCATATAGTAAGGAGATACTTCAACATTAATATGAAATAATTTTTTCTAGATTTTGGGATGATTAGTTATCCATGTAAAGTAATAAATATATATTGGGCACTGGAATGATTACTTAAAATTGAAAAAAAATATACTTAAAATGATAGAGAGTGTCACTGTACGCCCTGGTTTTCCCACGGGCTGATTAGCGAGCTAAGGTGCGGCCTAATCATGATTACCACGTGGACGTCCCAAGACCAGAGCTGTCATCGTAAGGTCCTACCTCCTTAGCTCGAGGTAACCTAAGGGTTCACCAAGAGTGCCTGAGGGTTGGGTCTGGACTCTGAAGGTCGCAGGTCGAGTGAAGTATCCAACTCGTGGTACGAGCTAGAGTTGGAGACTGTGACCTCTTATAAAGTCAACCACGCAAGGTAAACGTGCACATATCAGACATCACGTGTCTGATATATCCCTGACTTCTCGGACACGCAGCGTGAACGTGCGTATTCAAATACCCACGGCTGGGTTGGGCCGTGCGGCCCATTATCCCCTTACCTATTGATTGGACTACACTTATGTGTTAGGTTTAGGAATTAATCATGAATGTCCCAGAGTGGATACGATAGGTAAGAAGGTCACGGGATGAACTTCTTACCAACTCCCAGGTGCCTTCTCCTATAAATATGGAGACCTTGGGAGTTAGTAAGGGTTGGATTCTCGATTGTAAGAATGACCCTGTAATCAAATACCCAGTATATAGCAATAATACTAACTAGTGGAGTAGAAGGATTTTAACCTTTGAACCACTTAAAAAACGTACTTCGAGTCACCATTTCATTTCCTAAGATCATATATCTGTTTCGGTTCAACCTAAGCACTAATCCCTTTCTCTTCTTTTCTTAATTACCTGTTGGCGAAGAACCGCGTCAACAGTTTGGTGCTTTCATTGAGAGCAAGTTCGATTAGTGCTGTCGCAAACATCCAACTATGGTGACTACTCGATCCAGGCACGGTAACGAGACAGAACAACATGATGGGCAGGAGGCTCATCATACTGCCACCCCTGGTGAGCAAGTTCCTGAAGCCCAGCAGCGGCCAGGAAAGCAACCGGTGGGCCAAGATGACACCGGAAGTTCGGCACCCCGGCCACCTAATCCAAACCCGTGTTATTACACTGCGGTGGAGATGGAGAATGCTCAGCTGAGGATCCAGCTAGCAATAGCTAGCCAACAGATCAAGGATGTGCTGGCCTGACTACCCCCTCTCACAACCGACGCTAACGTCGGAGAGAGGCAAGGCGAGGCTACTAAGTCTCGCCGGGGTAACCAGTCCAGGCATAGCCGCTCGAACAGACTTTGGACAGCCAACTCCACTCCTTCATCACACCATCGAGAGGCAAACTTCGAAGAAGTGCCTAGAGCCGGACAACAGCAGTACAGCCGCTCGGTCAGAACTTCGACTCCTAGCTCTGAACCAGCCTCGAGCGCGCCCAGGGCAGCTCGAAGAAATTCCAGAAGGAGGTCCGGGGAGGGCTCGCAGCATCAGCCCGTCCCAAACAACCGTCCTGCGCCTCGTCCAGATTTCCAGGCGCGGGACGAACAGGTTGGCAGGGCCGGAAGGCCCCTACCGAACTTGATCCGTCCTGATGGAACTAGGATCGCCCCTCCAGTCAGGCATTCTTCGTCTCCAATCAGATATCCATCTCCTCTCTAGCAGGAGCTACTGGACCGGCAGTCGCCGGAGCGACCTTTCTGGTGGGGACTTGTGTCAGCGCCTAAGTTCGGCACAAAGCCCACAAGCCACTTGGGGAGGTGATCTGCGGGATCGCCTTAACTCTCATAGAGGGGAGCCAGCAGGAGGAGATAGCCATGCTCGCTCGGGGGGGGGGGGGGGGGGGGCTCGTCTGAAGTACGTAACGGCAGGAATGCCCCAAATAACCTATCTCAAGATAGGAGGGACAATAACCCACCAAATATGTACAATGGAGCCGGAGCTGTTGAACAGCCCGGGAATAACCAAGGACATCAGGACCAAACCCTTGAGCGCCTGGCCCAGATGGAGGAACTGCTGAGGAAGCTCCTGTCAGAAAAAGAAAAAGATGAATATGATTCAGGGGATGAGATGGAGCTCTTCGCCCCCAGCATAGCAGCAACGACGTACCCACCTGGTTTCCGTATGCCGTACCTATCCAAGTTCAATGGAGACGGAGATCCGTCGGATCATCTAGGGATGTTTAACACCCTGATGATGGCCCACAACATTGGCCCCGAGCTGAGGTGTTTAATCTTCCCTTCCACACTGACTGGACCTGCCAGGCAGTGGTTCAAGCAAGGTAAAAGACAGTCAATCAGCTCCTGGAAGACTTTCTCGGCAGATTTCAAAAGGGCATTCCGAGCCTCCCAGGCTGCGCGCGTTCAGGCCGACTCCCTGGCTAATGTGAGGCAGCAGCCCGGTGAAACTCTGAAGGCCTACCTGAGCAGATTTGCGAACATCGCTGCTCGAGCCAGAGACGCGGATGATAGCTCCAAGCTCATGGCCATGAGAACTGAAATCCTAGTCGGAGGGGATCTCTGGAAAGACATACAAAGAAAGGGAGTCAGCTCGGTTAACGAATTCCTTAATAGGGCCCAGGAATGGATCAACTTGGAAGAAACCGAAGCCTCAGCCGCATAAACCAGCTAGGTCCTTGATCAGCCCGCTGGAGTGGGGACGGAGGTCGTGGCAGCAACCCAAAATGTCACACAGAACAACCAGCTCGGTGGAGGTAAAAGAAAGGGGAATGGTGAAGGCAGACAGCACGGCCAAAAGAAGAATAAGTCCGTGGACAAGTTCAAGCCCATCTACGCAACTTATACAGAGCTCACCCAGTCTAGGGAAAATATTTTCCTAGCTAATTCTACTCGCCTCCCTTGGAAGAGGCCGGAGCCATTGAAGCACCAAAAGGGGAAGAGATGTTGGCCACAATACTGATGATTGTAGGCATCTAAAGGATGAGATCGAGACTCTCATCCGAGCCGGCCCCTTGGCTCAATACACGCGGAATAGAGTCCCCACAGGTCGACCTGCTCCAGAAGTCCCGGCCAGTCAGCCCGGGTCTCGGATAGATCAAGACGTCCCCCCTCCCGTGGTAGGAGGGGAGATATCCACCATCTCTGGAGGACCGCATTTGGCTGGCACGAGCTGGGGCGCCCAGAAGAGGTACGTGAACAAACTAAAGGCGCATAACGGAATGGAGTTCGTCCCAGAGCAGCATCAGCCAAAGCAGCAGCGATTGGAGAGGCAACCGATCATTTTTACAGAGGAAGATGCGAGCCATGTCCAGTTCCCTCACAATGACCCTTTGGTCGTGGCAGTTCAGCTCGCCAATCGGAGAGTCAGGAGGGTACTGATCGACAATGGGAGCTTTGTGAACCTCCTATTCCAGTCCACATTGGAGAAGATGGGTTTGACCATTGCCGAGCATAAGGGGACCTCCATGATGTTGTACGGTTTTTCGGGAGAAGGATCAGCAGCAATAGGGACGATCGAGCTGGTGATCACCCTAGGAGAAGGATCTCGGACAGTCTCCAAACTCCTCGAGTTCGTGGTCATTGACTGCTCCGCTGCATACAACGCAATTTTGGGACGACCTACGCTCATAGCTTTTGAGGCCGTCACTTCCGTTCGTCACCTTGCGATGAAGATCCCTACTTCAACGGGAGTATGCACCGTCCACAGCGATCAGCTTGCTTCCAGGGAATGCTACAGCATTTCCATGAAGGGAAAATCTAAACCCGGGCAGCTAGAAATGGCCATCCAAGGTGGTGAAGAGGAATCTCGGGAACCCTTAGCTGATCCTGAGATTGAAAAACCTCAAAGCGCCGAAGGGGAAAATATCGTCTTAAGTGAGGATATTGACCCCCGAATAGGCGAGGACAGATCCGAGCTCCAAGCTATTGAGGAGCTCGAGGAAGTGAACATTGATCCGCAGAATCCATCACGAATGGTCAAGCTCGGGAAAAACCTCTGCAGCAAGATGAAGGCGGAACTGGTCAAATTTCTGATGAGTAACCTGGATGTGTTTGCATGGTCACACGAGGACATGGTGGGAATCAACCCGAGTTTCATCATGCACACACTTCATCTGGATAAGAGCGTTCCTGCAAAGTCCCAGAAGCAAAGACGCCTAGGAACGACCCGGGCTGAAGCCTTTGAGGAAGAGGTGGCCCGGCTCAAAAAATGCGACTTTATCCGTGAAGCCAAGTTTCCAATCTGGGTCGCCAACCCCGTGCTGGTCCCGAAGCCCAATGGGAAATGGCGGACCTACATCGACTTCTCCAACCTGAATAAAGCCTGCCCTAAGGATTGTTTTCCACTGCCAAGGATTGACCAATTGGTGGATGCCACGGCGGGGCATGAGCTCATGTCCTTTATGGACACATATTCAGGCTACAATCAGATCGCCATGAATCCGGCGGACCAGGAGCACACCAGTTTCATGACCCCAACTAACGTTTATTGTTACAAGGTCATGTCGTTCGGGCTGAAGAACGCCAGAGCTACCTACCAAAGGCTAGTAAATAGAATGTTCACGGACCAGATCGGGAAGAACATGGAAGTATACATTGATGACATGCTAGTCAAGTCAAAGACTGCCGATAACCATGTTTCCGACCTGGAAGAATGTTTCAAGATACTATGGGAGTATGGCATGAGGCTTAATCCCTAGAAGTACACTTTTGGAGTTGCCTCAGGGAAGTTCTTGGGGTTCATCGTCAATACCCGAGGAATCGAGGCAAACCCCGAAAAGGTCAGGTCATTGCTCGAGCTTCCCTCACCCAGGTTGCGAAAAGATGTCCAAGGCTTGACAGGGAGAGTGGCAACCCTCAATCGGTTTATTTCCAAGTCCACCGATAAGTGTTTGCCGTTCTACAACCTGCTCCGAGGGAATATGAAATTCGAGTGGACAGAAGAATGCGAAAGCGCTTTCCTCGACCTGAAAGCACATCTGGCCGAGCCACCCATACTATCCAAACCAAAAGCAGGAGAGCCTCTTTTTCTCTACCTAGCTGTCACAGAGGACGCAGCCAGTGCCGTGTTAGTACGAGAGGAAGACCGGATTCAGAAGCCAGTCTACTACATCAGCAAAAGACTTCTCGGGGCTGAATCCCGGTACCCGTTGATGGAGAAATTGGCGTTCTGCCATATCACGGCCTCGCGAAAGCTCAAGCCGTACTTCCAGTCCCACTCAATACACATCATGACCGATCAGCCTTTAAGGCAGGTTTTGCAAAAACCTGAGGCATCGGGACATTTGTTAAAGTGGGCAATCGAGCTTAGCCAGTTCGAGATTTTGTACACTCCGCGAACTGCTATAAAGGGTCAGGCCCTAGCCAATTTTGTAGCCGAGTGCACAGGATTCCAGGAGGATCCTGTGGCAGACTCGCCCCAGGTCACCTCGTCCCAGGCGTCATGGAGGATATTTGTGGATGGTTCATCCAACGAGAACGACTCTGGGGCTGGAATCATTTTGATATCCCCTGAAGGACATAAATTCCACTCGGCGCTAAGGTTCGAGTTCAAGGCCTCCAACAACGAGGCCGAATACGAAGCTTTGCTGGCCGGGCTAAGGATAGCTCAGGAGCTGAAGGTGAGCTCCATCCAGTGCTTCAGTGACTCCCAGCTCATGGTAAACCAAGTTCTGGGCGAATATCAGGCACGGGGGCCTAAGATGGCCGCCTATCTGGCAAAGGTAAAAGTTGAGCTGTCCGCGTTTAGGCGAGGCTCGATCGAGCAAATACCTCGGGATGAGAATGCTAACGCAGACGCTCTTGCCAAGCTCGCCACCTCTGGGGAGACGGAGACCTTGGGGTTAGTGCCAATAGAATTATTGGAGAAACCAAGTATAGAAGTAGTCAGGACGGAGGTCGAGATGATTGATGCCAGGCCGACCTGGATGACCCCCATCCTTGAATATCTCGTCGGGGGAAAACTACCTGAAGGACGCAATGAAGAATGGCGAGTACTCTATCAAGCTCCCAGGTATACGATGGTAGATGGAGTATTATACCGACGTGGGCATTCCCTACCTCTCCTACGATGCGTTCTTCCAGGCGAAGCAAAGGCCATCCTGCAGGAGGTGCATGAGGGTTTTTGCGGAGACCACACTGGAGGGCAAAGCTTGGCCTTAAAGGTCCTGAGGCAAGGATATTACTGGCCAACTCTGTCCAAAGACTCGATTTCATACGTGAAGAAATGCGACAAGTGCCAGCGATTCGCCGCAGTTGCCCGAGCTCCTCCAGTCGAGCTTAAGATGATCTCGTCCCCATGGCCATTCGCAGTTTGGGGGATCGACTTGGTTGGCGCCCTCCCTACTAGAAAAGGCGGGGTCCGTTACGCCATGGTAGCCATCGACTACTTTACGAAGTGGGCTGAGGCAGAACCTTTGGCGACGATAACGTCCAAAAAAGTGCTTGACTTCGTGGTTAAAAGAATTATCTGCCGATTCGGCCTGCCCAAGAAGATCGTTTTCGATAATGGCACTCAGTTCGACAGCGACCTGTTCACCGAGTTTTGTGAAAGGTACGTGTTGACCCAAGATTTGGCCAACTGACACGGAGTCAAATATGCTTGATATGAATGAAAGAGATGAAAAGAACGTAATGACAAAAGTAAATAAGACAAGGTATTTTATAGTGGTTCGGCCCCAGGATCTGGTAATGACCTACGTCCACTTAGAATGATATTGATATAAAGATCATAAGAGTGATCAAAGAACTAGGGTTCAATGAGTTTCACCACTTCCTCCAGAACAATACAATATTCCTAGGATAATCACTGTAGTCTCTCACGTATCAAAAGCCAAAAGTCCCCTCCCTTGAGCTATCTCTTGCTATTTATAGGCTCAAGGGGGATTACAAAAGATTGTTACAGATATTCTTTCCTGAATAATCGGATATTCAAGAGATTGTGTGAGATAAATTCGGGATTCATAAAGATCTTCCCATAAATGTCGCCTTGTACACGGAACTATTGACCAGACTGGTCGCGGGTAAGACAGGCTTACACTGCTTCTAATGTGTCCTCTGTTCGATACTCTAGCAGACGTTCCCAGGTGTCAGCCACATGTCCAGGGATTACTTGCCACGTCATCAATGCTAATCTTATGGATAACATTTGCCCCCCAAGTTTATTTATCACGAGCAGTAAATAAACTTTTGGACGAACGACTCTTCGGTAACCCCGCCTGACGTGTCAGAACCCTTCGTGTGTTCTTAAAAAAAGTAACTTACCTCTGTCTAATCACGTCCTTTCGATTCCCTAGAAAAGATTTCGACGACCATCCCGCTTCCCCATACTTTGAAAAAGGGAAACTAATGATTATACTTTCTGCTATCAGAAACAAACTTATATAAGACCTTCAAAGCCTTTATTTTCTTTTTACGCACGCCATCGTCTTTGCAAGAAACCCTAAAAATCAGAGTTTTAAATTTCCCCGGAGACCGTTTTCCTGCACTTCCAAGACTCAGACCGTGAGCTCCTTGATCTCCGAAGACCTTTCTTCCATCTCCACGATTACTCTTCTTGGTAAGTTTTCTAAATCCCATGCTTCTAATTTTTCGTGGTGCATGCTTCTGAATGTGGACTGTTTGAGTTTATCTGTTTCTGGTTTGAGGTACTTGTTGACAGAATGTTTTGTAGGAAAAATAGAGTTACGAGTTAGTTTAAAATCTGGGATCATGCTTTTTAGGACGTAAAATCGAAGTAAAAATTCGATCTTTAGGCTAGTTGAAAAATAAATTTTTCCCGCCCTAAGGAGAGTTGAAAA
Organism: Humulus lupulus; assembly: GCF_963169125.1. Classification (NCBI taxonomy): domain Eukaryota; kingdom Viridiplantae; phylum Streptophyta; class Magnoliopsida; order Rosales; family Cannabaceae; genus Humulus; species Humulus lupulus. The sequence continues at coordinate 247,068,758 of NC_084802.1, forward strand.
AGCTCTTTCAGAAAAACTTTTTACTTTCACCCTTTGATCCTTTTTTCAAACTGTTCGTGTAGAAAAATTTAGCCATTCGTTAGAATGCTGTTGTATAAAAACTTAATTTTTATACTCGACCAGCGTTATTCTAAAAATCTTTTAAAAGTTTTCTATCCTCACCTCCCCATTCTTCTGTATGCAGACTTTAATGCCAGATTTGTGGGGAGGTGAAAGGCCTATTGACGACGACCTCCTTGCCCAGCTGCTCGAGGGAGAAGAACAACCAGCTGACCGTGTCAGGGAGATACCTTTTTCGCGATCCTCTTCCAGACCCCATCCTTCTCCTTCAATGGCCCGTTCCAAATCTTCAGGCAAGAAAAGACCCGAGTCTGAAAACAACCCAAATTCTCCTGCCCGTCCTGATTCGCAGGCAAGGGCTCCCTCGACCAGTGGTCGAGAAAATCTTGTTCCTGACCCTAATATCCAAATTAGGGCCAGCCCTCGCCATCAGAACTTGCCTGATGTCGAGCGGTACACTTCCCCAGCTAGTTCAGTAACTCTTCGAATGATTGCTAACTGCTTCAGGAAATTCCCCCTCACTGGGGTTTCCATTATACAACCTACCGCAGACCAGAGGGCTAACCTCCCCGGAGGTGTCAACAGCGCCTGGTCTCGGTATCATATTGAGGCGGGAGCTTATCTCCCTCTTCATCCCTTTTTTGTGGGGGTGGCCAATTATTTCGGTGTCGCCCCCTTCCAAATAACTCCAAACGGATATAGAATGCTGGCCGCACTCTATATCCTGTATAAATTTAAGAAATGGCCAGAACCTTCACCCCACGAGGTCAACTATCTCTTTGACCTCAAGTCTAACCCGCAACAACACGGAACGGGTTTCTTCCATTTTTGTCACCAAGAAACCAATCGAACATTCCTGAGTGACACAACGCACATCTCGAACATGGGGCAATATAATAAGGAGTACTTCCTTACCCCGGACATATCCAGCAACAACCTGGCCTTCGTACGAGGAGGTAAACACCGTTTCTGACTGGTCGATACTTTTACTCAAGGTGTCTCCTTTCGTTTTTCTTAAACCATAATCTGTTTTTCAGGCCCTTGGTTACGTCCAACCCCAACACCAGACATGGTGTTGAGGTCTAACACTCTGGCCAGGATGTCCGACGCAGCAAAAAGCGTCAAGATTCTGGTGACTGAAGAAAACTTGAGGCGGTCTGGCCTCCTGGCTCCTCGCCATGAAACTAGAGGGTCTGTGGTGCACGAAGCAGCAACCTCCCGTGTCTCCTCGGAGGAGGAGGCCAACGGGGATTACTATTAGGGAGCCCACGGGCAATCCTTCCGCAGAAAGGCCTTCTGCTCCCCAAGGCAAGGGGAAACAAAAGGCCAAAGAGCCAGCTGTGGACTTGGGAGAGTCCTTTGATGATAATGGTAACACTATTTTACTTTTAAATGGTTTGCCAATTCCCTGTCATTTGTTCGACGGGGAAGGCAATTTTACGTATACTCCGAAATTAGGGCCAGACTTCTTCATGCCAGATAATGAGTATATGACTAATAGAGTCAATAGTGTAGCGACCAGTAGTTGTAGCTCGGGTATTCACTTTGTTGCCTTTCTTCTGTTGCATATGATATATTTCCATCTGCCTCTCATTCTTATCAGTTTTCTGTGTTTACTTGCATGCAGATATGGCCACTCCCAATATCTTTGACATGTACCAGGCTGAGGAGGAAGAGGAGGTTCCCCAACTCCAACGGAGATCCAAGAGGAGAACTGGCGAATCCAGTCGAGGCCCTCCGGCCAAGAAGGGTCGAACAGAAGACCTTCCCAAGGACGCGCCAACTGGGCAGACTCCTGGGCCAACGGGGCAAACTCATCCACCAGCTCCTTCTAAGAAGCAGACTCCTCCTGCCCCACCAAATCCTCCGGTTGCGCCCGCCAGAGAGGAAATTATTCGTGATGAAGCTCTCGGGGCTAAACTCATGAGCCGCACCCTTAGATCAGCCAGGGATCGCCTTGACCGCATTGGCAAAGGTGACCGTGTCAGGGATGCAATGGTCGAGGCTGAAAGCTTGGGGGCTGACCAGGTTCTGAATAGGGCCCTAAATGAAATCTCCAGTGTGAGTACTTCTTCACTTTTTTAAGCCTTAGTATTTTATTCTTCATAGCAGGCTCTAACTCTTTTCTTTGTTCATAGGCCTTTCTATCTGCTATCACTGCTCGTACCCGCATTCAGGCTTCCATCGAGCAGGCAAAGGCAAAGGCCATTAAGAGGCATCAAGTGAAGGCGGCTGAGGAGCTTTCAGCTGCCGAGGCTAGGCACGCCAAGGAGTTGGAGGCGCTGGCTCGAGAAAGGGATGCTGCGGTGACCAAATTGTCAGAGACTGAAGTCGCAAAAGATGCCGCCGTGAAGTTGAGGCAAGAGTATCGAGAGTTCAATCAAACTCATCTTCGTGAGATCAAGCATCTGGGAGAGATACTCAAGTCCAAGGACGAGGCTATTGTCACCCTTGAAGGCAAGGTGAAGCAGCTGGAGCTTGACAACTCCAAAAATCTTGAAAAGTACAAGAGGACAACACTCCGATGTTTCTACAACTTCTGGAAACACAATCAGGGTGCCAACTTCAGCTACCTTTCGGAGGAAGTCAGGACTGCTGAGCTGGCTCGCTGCACTGCCCAACTGGCCGAGGAGAAGGCAAGATTGAGGATCCCTGCCTCTCCAAGAATCGTTGGTGTGGAAGAAGAAGAATTTGTCGAGGACGCGACCAACCAGGATGCTGCCCAGGACCCTCCGGCCCCAAATGCCTCTTAAACTTTCTCATTTATTTTTTCTTTCTTTTTGGCTATACGACCCACGGGTCGTGATGTAAAGACAATAATTTCTTTTTAAACTTTGCTTCATGGGCAGTAAACCCTTTTTTCTTTTACTCGAACAGTTACATCCAAGCAGCGATGCTTGCGGTGTAAAAGCTTAAATCTTGATGCTATAATATCTTTATTTATTATAACATTTGTCCGTATGACCGAACTTAGCATAGTACTTTGGTATTATTTAACAAAACATAAATTTTGAAAAATATTCTAAGTACTGTAGCATGCTTTCACTCATTTTGTTCATGTGTTTACATACCTTTGAGAGTATGCTTTGCTATCGATGTGCCTTATATGCCCCCCAAGTGATCGAGGAGCTTTAGGTCCTTGGTCACTTGCCCCGACCATGGCCTGTTCGAACATTCCTGTTCGTGCGGAAAAATGATACTTGTAATACAGCAAAACAACACACGTAATGAACAAATACTTGTAAATGTAAATTCACAAAGGTTGGCAAGAATGACTGGCTGCGCACAGTCCCTTATAATCTCGTATTAAAAATGGACTAAACATGTCTTTACGAGCGATTATATAATAGAACCTTACATATACGAGCAGTTAGCCATACAACGTGGCTAACCCTCTTTGCAAAACTTGTAAAAATTGAAATTTAATACAAGCCAGTCCTTTAAAAAGGGTTGTTTACTGATAATACTTGCGCAGGTGTTCTCCATTCCAGTAACGTGGAACGAGATCTCCGTTCAAGCGTGCAAGTTTGTATGTGCCTGGATGAAGGACTTCTTCAATCTGGTAAGGTCCCTCCCAATTAGGTCCGAGCACTCCAGCAGTAGGGTCGCGGGTATTTAAGAAAACTCGTCGTAACACCAAGTCACCGACGTTGAATTTTCTTTCTTTAACTTTGGAGTTAAAGTACCGGGCGACTTTTTGCTGATATGCAGCAACTCGGAGTTGAGATTTCTCTCGTATCTCATCAATTGAGTCTAGGGACTCCATCATTAGCTGGCTGTTCTGATCCTGGTCATAATTCAAACGCCGATGTGAGGGGGGATCTAACTCAACAGGCAACATGGCCTCATACCCATAGGCTAGGGAAAATGGAGTATGTCCTGTTGCTGTTCGGTGAAACGTTCTATACGATCAGAGGACTTCAGGCAACTGCTCTGGCCACGCTCCTTTAGCTTCTTCAAGTCTTTTCTTCAGGGTGTCTTTAAGAGTCTTGTTTACGGCTTTGACCTGCCCGTTTGCTTGGGGGTGTGCAACTGAAGAAAAGCTTTTAATAACTCCATGCCTCTCGCAGAAATCGGTGAATAAGTCGCTGTCAAATTGGGTCCCGTTGTCTGAAACTATCTTCCTGGGCAAACCATATCTGCATACAATGTTCTTGATGACGAAGTCAAGAACTTTCTTGGTCGTGATGGTTGCGAGTGGTTCAGCTTCGGCCCATTTGGTGAAGTAATCAACTGCCACAACTGCGTACTTTACTCCGCCTTTCCCTGTAGGCAGGGATCCAATCAAATCTATCCCCCATACTGCAAAAGGCCACGGGCTTTGCATCTGCTTCAGTTCATTTGGAGCTGCTCGTGGAATCTTGGAGAACCTTTGACATTTATCACATCTTTGTACATACTCCATCGAATCCCCGTTCATCGTTGGCCAGAAGTAGCCTTGCCTTAGAATCTTTTTTGCCAAACTCTGCCCCCCAGCGTGATCCCCGCAGAAGCCTTCATGCACCTCCTTCATGAGTTTCTTAGCCTTTTCTGGCGTAACGCACCTGAGTAGTGGCATCGAAAATCCTCTTCGGTACATAACTCCATCGACCATTATGTACCTAGCAGCTCGTCTTTGCAGAGTTCTGGCTTTGTTCCTATCTGTTGGGAGCGTACCATATGTCAGATACTCCAAGTAAGGCGCCATCCATGTTTACACCAATTTGCTCTTTGAACATGTGGTTGACCAGCCGTTGGTAAGTCGCACCTGCGTTTTTCAGTCCGAAGGGCATTACTCTGTAGCAATACAAGCCCGTATCGGTCTGAAAGCTGGTGTGATCCTCATCAGGGGGTTGCATGCTAATCTGGTTATAGCCCGAATATGCATCCATGAATGAGAGGATCTCATGCCCTACAGTAGCATCGACCAGCTGGTCGATCCTTCGGAGTGGGAAGCAGTCCTTTGGGCAGGCTTTATTGAGGTCTGTAAAATCCACACAGGTCTGCCACCTACCGTTAGGCTTGGGGACCAGCACTGGATTGGAGACCCACGACGGATAAAAAGCCACCCTTATGAATCCATTCTCCTTTAGCCTTTCCACTTCTTCTTTTAAGGCTCGTGATCTGTCTTTATCGAGCAGCCTTCTTTTTTGTTGCACGGGTGGAAAGGTCTTGTCTATATTCAGGACATGGCTGATTACTGCAGGATCTATCCCAACCATGTCATTATGTGACCAGGCGAAAAATTCTGGTTCTCTCGCAAGAATTCCACCAGTGTGTGCTTCGTGGTAGGCTCTAAGTTTTTCCCAACCTTTATGACTCTGGTTGGGTCTTCTTTGTCGAGTTGGACCTCCTCCAGGTCCTCGATGGGTCCAACATTTTCTTCAAAATCCCCAAAGCGAGGATCCAAATCTCCATCCTCACTTTGGGCAACACCCTATTTGGTGACTTCATCACCTAATTGGGCCTGCGTATCAACTGCCATCTGCAATCTATCTGGGGCAGTGCTCCTCGGCGTTCCGCTTTTTGCCTTTGTGATCAAGGCATTATAGCACTCCCTGGCTTCTCTTTGGTTTCCCAAAACGCGTCCTACCCCCGCGTCTGTTGGGAACTTCATGGCTAGGTGCCACATAGAGATGACGGCCCGAAGATCAACCAGTATGGGCCTTCCAATAACGGTGTTGTACGCCGAAGGACAATCGACCACGACAAAAGTGGCGAGTAATGTCCTTGTTGCGGGCGTTGTACCCGTCTTTACTGGGAGTTTGATCATTACGGCTGGGGCGAGTCCCTCTCCAGAGAAGATGTATATCGTTTGATTGCAGGGCTCCAAGTCCTTTACGGACAATTTCATGCGTTCCAGTGTTGATTTGTACAGGATGTTCACTGAACTTCCTGTATCGACCAGTACCCTCTTTACCATCATATTGGCCATCTGGATGTCCACGAGCAGCGAATCAGAATGTGGGAACCGAACGTGTTGGGTATCGCTATTAGAGAAGGTTATCTCACCTTCCTCTGACCGAGCCTTCTTTGGTGCACGGTCCTCCATAGTCATCATCTCGATGTCCTGGTTGTGGCGCAAAGTCCGAGCATATCGTTCTCTGGCCTTTCCGCTGTTTCCTGCGAGGTGCGGGCCTCCACAGATGGTTAAGAGTGTTCCAGCCACGGGGGCAGGCTGTAATGGTGGCGAGCGTTGGCGTGTGGACGCCTGCTCGTTGCCACCAGGAGCTTTTCGTTGGGAATTTCCCGAGGCCCGTATGTATCTTCTCAAGTGTCCTTGTCTAATAAGGAACTCTATTTCGTCTTTTAATTGATTGCATTCATTAGTGTCATGTCCGTAGTCGTTATGGTAACGATAGAACTTGGTAGTGTCTCTTTTCGAAATGTCTTTTCGAATGGGTCCAGGTTTCTTGTAAGGCACACTGGAGCTTGTGGCCTGGTAAACCTCTCCCCGAGACTCAACGAGGGCAGTGTAGTTAGTGAACCGAGGCTCATAACGATTACCCTTAGCTCGTTTGTTGTCGGAGGTGGAAGGCTCGTTATACGGCCATTTTCCACCATTCTTGCCATTACCGTTGCTGTTCCCGTTGCCTTTGCCGTTGCCATTAGGTTTGGAACCATTGGCGGCTTTGGTGGGTTTGGCGGCCTTCTTACCCTTGTTCGAGGGTTTTCCATCATCAGCAATGGCTTCTTCGAGCTTGATGTAGCGGTCAACTCGGTCTAAGAATTCTTGGGTAGTTCTCACTCCTTCTTTTCGGAGACTTTTCCAGAGGGGAGAGCAATGTTTAACCCCTGCGGTAATGGCCATCATCTTGCCTTCGTCTCCTACTGTTTTTGCTCCAGCCGCCGCTCGCATAAAGCGCTGGATGTAATCCTTCACTGACTCCCCGTCCTGCTGGCGAATTTCGACTAGCTGGTTTGCTTCGGTTGGGTGCACACGACCAGCATAAAACTGTCCGTAGAACTCCCGTACGAACATTTCCCAAGAAACAATGCTCGCAGGAGGGAACTTAAAGAACCACTCCTGCGCAGCTTCAGAAAGTGTTGCAGGGAAGATCCTGCACCGAGCGTCTTCGGACACTTTCTGAATGTCCATCTGAATTTCAAACTTATTGACATGCGAGACTGAGTCTCCATAGCCGTCAAAGTTTGGAAGCGTAGGCATCTTGAATTTTCTAGGAGTTTCAGCGTTAGCTATCCTTTGTACGAAAGGAGTGCCTTTTCTCCTATCGTGGTCGATGTAAGACGTCCTTCCTCCGACCAGCTGCTGCACAGCCTGGTTGAGTGCGTCTATCTGGGCCTGCACTGCGGTAGGAATCGCGGTGGCCTCTGTTTCTGGGGGGACATTCTCGCCGTGCCTCTCGCGGCGATCATTGAGTACATCTCTCAGGTCCTCTTCTCTTCTCCGCTGCTCGCTACCCCCGAGCCGGTTGAAGACATTATTTTGTCTGGGCTGCCCCCAACATCCTGTCTATTTGGTTGGTCATCTTGAGGTACCTGGCTCCTGCTTTTACCTCTTTCTCCATTCCTCCCACTGGCATTTCCCTTGCCTGAGTCGGCCTCATTGTATCCGTGGCCATCTCTGAACCTCGACTGGCTATGGTGAGATCGACTGTTCCCTCGATGTCTGTTCCTGGCTTAACCATCCCGAGCGTTAGAGGGTGGCCTGCACTGGTCGTGGTACCCCGTGCATCATCGTGCCATGGGGGGCCCCGGACCGCAGAGCCTAACTCTGAATCTCTCCTGTTGCCAGGAGGGTACTGACCTTTGTTCGGTAGGTTCGGCCCATCATCCCTACGGCGTCTAGGGCTGCGAGGCTGATGCTCGGTCCTATTCTGCCTCTGTTGCGGGGGATTACCCCGAGCAGATTTGGATGGTGGGTGTGCCTCAGGATCTTGTGGGACATCTTCATGGGGTATCTGAGGCTGCTCGGACCTTTGCGGACTCGAAGGCTGGATCGGTGGGCTCGGATTAGGACCCCTCTGGGGTGGCCCATTCACTGGTTGGTCAGGCTGCGAGGCAGGTGCAGTCTGATTTCTGGCCAATAGCAAGGCTGCTTCAAGGGCTGCCATGGCTTCGTTCTGGCGGCGGTCCACCTCCGCCTGCCTTTCACTCAATTCCGCGCGCTTCCGTTCGATCTCCTGCTGCTGCCGCGCCATAACTTCAGCGGCAGTCTCCTGACTGGGTCTCAGACTAGCCAGCTCTTCCTGCAACGCGCCCAGGGTACTCTTCAGCGTTGCATCATCCATTTCCTCCTCCTCAAAGTCCAGTTGTGGCTCATCCTCCGCCATGCTTGCAGGAGGAGGAGGAGGTGGCGGGTTTGACGGTGCAGCAGCGGCCGCCTGTCCAGTTTTCTTTCCAGCTTTCGCCATTAGTTTTCTCAACAACGATGAATCAAGCTCTCAATGAAAGCACCAGAATGTTGAACCAAGATTTGGCCAACTGACACGAAGTCAAATATGCTTGATATGAATGAAAGAGATGAAAAGAGCGTAATGACAAAAGTAAATAAGACAAGGTATTTTATAGTGGTTCGGCCCCAGGATCTGGTAATGACCTACGTCCACTTAGAATGATATTGATATAAAGATCAGAAGAGTGATCAAAGAACTAGGGTTCAATGAGTTTCACCACTTCCTCCAGAACAATACAATATTCCTAGGATAATCACTGTAGTCTCTCATGTATCAAAAGCCAAAAGTCCCCTCCCTTTAGCTTTCTCTTGCTATTTATAGGCTCAAGGGGGATTACAAAAGATTGTTACAGATATTCTTTCCTTAATAATCGGATATTCAGGAGATTGTGTGAGATAAATTCGGGATTCATAAAGATCTTCCCATAAATGTCGCCTTGTACACGGAACTATCGACCAGACTGGTCGCGGGTAAGACAGGCTTACACTGCTTCTAATGTGTCCTCTGGTCGATACTCTAGCAGACGTTCCCAGGTGTCAGCCACGTGTCCAGGGATTACTTGCCACATCATCAATGCTAATCTTATGGATAACAGTACGGAATTGTGAAAAGTTTCTCCTCCGTGGCCTATCCTCAGGCGAATGGCCAAGTCGAGGCTGTCAACAAGACTCTAAAGGCGAGCCTCTAGAAGAGATTAGATGAAACGAAGGGGGTCTGGCCAGAACAGCTCCCCCAGGTCCTATGGGCATACCGGACCTCGCATCGGACTCCTACAGGTCATACTCCTTTTTCCTTGACCTTTGGAAGTGAGGTAGTCCTCCTCGTGGAAATTAAGGTGCTTTCGCATAGGGTCTAGTCTTATGACCAGGACCGCAACCACGAGTTACTGTGCAATTCCCTTGACCTAGTTGATGAAAGGCGAGAAGATTTGCAACTCCAGCTCGCCCATTATCAGCAGAAGATCACTCGCTATTGCAACTCCAAAGTCAAAAAGCGCGCCTTTAGCATTGGTGACCTGGTCCTAAGGAGAGTCTTCTTAGCTGGTAAGGACCCCAAAGATGGAGTCTTGGGACCGAACTAGGAAGGACCATATCAAGTTATCGAGGTCATTAAGGAGGGAACTTATAAGTTAGCTCGGCTTGATGGAGGGGCAGTCCCGCAGACTTGGAACGCCATCCATTTAAAGAAATATTATCAATGATTCACTTGTAAGGCCTGGAAGGCCATTTTTTATGTATTAAGCAATGAGAATCAACTTTTTGTTTTGTACATGTTTTCAAGTGTAATCTAAAGTAACCACGAAAGACCCTTTCCCAGTTACTTGGGGGGCATATGGTACCTGGATATAACCAGGTCACCTTAATGACTTAGAAGTTGATTCATATCGATTGATCGTTGTTCTTCTTAAAGAGCTCGAGATATTGATAAAAATTGACACGAACTAAGTTTTCAAATTAAGTTCCTGGATTTAACCAGGTCATAAAACTTAGAAGTTAATTTAAATCTATTGATCATTGTTCTTCTTAAAGAGCTCGATATATTGATAAAAATTGACACGAACTAAGTTTTCAAATTAAGTTCGTGGATTTAACCAGTTCATAAAACTTAGAAGTTAATTTAAATCTATTGATCGTTGTTCTTCTTAAAGAGCTCGAGATATTGATAAAAATTGACACGAACTAAGTTTTCAAATTAAGTTCCTGGATTTAACCAGGTCATAAAACTTAGAAGTTAATTTAAATCTATTGATCGTTGTTCTTCTTAAAGAGCTCGAGATATTGATAAAAATTGACACGAACTAAGTTTTCAAATTAAGTTCCTGGATTTAACCAGGTCATAAAACTTAGAAGTTAATTTAAATCTATTGATCATTGTTCTTCTTAAAGAGCTCGAGATATTGATAAAAATTGACACGAACTAAGTTTTCAAATTAAGTTCGTGGATTTAACCAGGTCATAAAACTTAGAAGTTAATTTAAATCTATTGATCATTGTTCTTCTTAAAGAGCTCGAGATATTGATAAATATTGACATGAACTAAGTTTTTCGAAAATTGTAACTAAAATGCATAGGGGCAAAGGAGAGAATCAATTAAAAATAAAATTAAGTTAAATTGTCTTGAGGTGGAGGCACCTCATGCAAAGGTTACACAAAAAAAAGGAGGTTAAAAATGTTGAAAGAAAGGGCACGAGAGAGGAAGGCCCTAAGCTCCGCCAGGTGGCCCCTTGGAGGTCGACGTCTCGCCCTGCTCAGCTGCGCCGGAGCCTTCCCCGGCCTCAAAGGGCGCTTCTTTATCAAGGCGAGCTTGGAACTTCACCAGCAAGCGCTCCCAGATGTTCGCTGCCAGGAAGGAGAAGTCAGCATCTGGGTTGTAGGCCCAGCAATGATAGAACATGTCTTCCATGGCAGCTTGGCCTCAGCCTTCGCGGCATCTAGGTCTGTCCGCTCGGTGGCAAGGGCGGTCTCGAGCTCTTGAACCTTTGGGCGGGTTTTTTCTAACTCGGCCTGCAAGACCGCCAAGGCATCCTTAGCTGCTTGCAGAGAAGTCTGGTACTCGCTCTTCATCTCCTCGAGCTGAACCTTTGCCCTGGCTATGCTCCGGTGAAGGGAAACGACGCCCTGCGAGAGATGAGGGACAATTGCCTTAGAAAAAAAAAAGAGAGAAGGGAGAAAAGAAACACAGGGCAAAGCATGATAACAAAAAGCCATAAAAGGGTAAAGTCAGCTTACCGTTAGGGTCATGCCCAATGAAGACTCCATCACGCCCACCGGGCTCATTGTCTCGATGGCCCGGAGCTCCTTCTCGTTGAACTTGTATATGTGGCTGACGGCGTAGTTCTGCGACTCATACACCGTTCCCCGGAAGGCCTCTGGAATCTTCTCCAGGTCCTGGGGATTGACTGGGATGCGTACCTCGGAGGGTACAATCGCTGAAGCCTTGAGCTCCGTTCCTGCGTCGCGGGCAGCGACCGGAGCTCGCGGAGGGGGTGGGGGCATGTTGCTTCCCCCTGCAGTAAGAGGAACCACTCCCACGACCTGGGCAGCTGGGGGTTGCTCCTTCTCCTTTGTAGGAGACTTGGTGGGGGTCCCGGCGGCATGCTTGGACGTCCGGAGCCTCTTCATTCTTGGCCTAGAGGCCTCGGCTGAGGGGTTCCCCTCGGCGAACGCACCTCGCAGGCTCTCTTCGGGCTGAGACATCTCTTCTGTCAAAACAAAGACATGGTTAGTACAAGAGTTAGCAATTATACAGAAACAAAAACAAAGGGGGAAAAAGAGAAATTCAAGTATATGTATACTAAAGGGAATCCTACCCCCCGAGCTAGAAGAAGAATCTAAGTTAATTACTTCCCGAGCTGGCGCAAGTTCTGGGTCTGAGGCTGATTCAGGGCTAAATTCTTCTACATATTGCCTAAGCCCCGGAGCTACGGCACCCCTCCGGAGTGATGGCCATGACTGAAGGTTGGTCCCATACTCCTCGAATAGGATCGACCTAAAGGCTAGGGTGTTATCTACTACTACGGTACCACTAGGCCGACTATCTTGGTAGTCCAACACAAGCCAGTCGACACAGTGGAGCAGGGTTGTGTTCAGGTCCGGATCACTTCGATGACGATGGACGAGCTGCCTAGGATTGAACCTAGCTAGCCGGGGGTCTGCTGTGGCCCTATCTAAACTCCTAAACAAGTAAGGGTTACCTTGGCCAGAAGGACCCACGGCTGCTCCGGACAGAATCCGCTCCTCGCCCGATGTCTGGGCGACCTCCAACGCCCGCTTCTTGTTTCTCACGAGGGGAACCTCGTCCTCCTCATCTTAATTCCCCGTGACCTCCTCCATGATGATGGGCCTGGTATCGCGGGCTGGGGGAAGCCCCCGGGGCCTCCTTAGGTTCAGAGTCTGATTTGGGAAAATCAGCTTGCAGGCCACCATCGTCTCGTCTGTCACAAGCATGCGGTAATCCTTTTCACTGGGGGGCAAGCCCGCCAGTGTCTCGTATTGAGCCCCGAGGGTCACAGATTTCTCTGTCCTCGCAAAGATAGCTGCAGGATTAATCTAAATCAGAAAGGGATACAGGAGGAGCTGTATGATACTTAACTTATGAGCTAAGGTTAAAAACACTTACGAGGACGATTGAAGTAGTGGAGCTCGCAGTTCCTGAACCCCGTCGACATAAAGAATTGATCTTTGAAGTCGTTAGGGTGGCTGGGCAGCTCGATGACCGCAGCTGTATTGGGAAATCGGGTTAAGTAGTAAAACCCGTCGCCTCGCCCCCGCTGATCCGGGCTGGCCTTGAGGCAGAAAAAGTACAAAATATCCGCAGGAGTGGGGACCTCCCACTCGTGCTTAAAAAATAAATATCTCAACCCCGCCAACAACCGATAAGAGTTGGGGGGGAGCTAAAATGGGGCCAACCTCACGTAGTTGAGGAAGTCAGCGAAATACTGATCCAACGGGAGGAAGGCCCCCGCCTTGAAATGCTCGCCGCTCCAGGCCGCGAATGCCTCGTCGAGCGGCGCGCAACTCCGCTCGCCTTCAGCGGGAGGTCGGGCAATCACTGACGCTCTCCCCAGCCCGATGTTGTGGGAGAGGAATAGCTTGTTGATCTTCGTCTGGTCGGTAATCTTTGAGACGATCCGCTCTACCTCAATGAACGCGTCAGGAGCCACCTCGAGCTCCTGCTCCACTGCCGGCCCAAAGTTGGGGATCGGGGATTACGGCATCACCGCCTTTCCTTTGTCTTGCTGGGAGGCCAAGCTGCCGACGGTCTTCTTTGGAGTGTTCCTCTTCGGTGCCATCTAGTCGCCTAGTGAACAAAAGAAAAGATTTCAGAAAAGGCGACCTAAGCATAAGGAAGAGTCAAAAGGAGTGTTCTTTGCACGAGCTGAGATAAGCCCAGCCCGTGGGAGTGAGACCATGCGATTCAATGAACACGCGCCTGTGCTCCCAACAGATCCCCGATTACTCAGAATTCATGTGTCAGGAGGGTCAGGATAGAATTTTCCTTGGAAGAAAAGTTTCGATAGGCAAGGAAGGCAAAACCGCCTGTGAAACGTGTCCCCTAAGCTACCCGGTTTTGCACCCAAAATATATCAAAAATCTTGCCCAGAAATTGTCCCCAGAAAAGGCATTCTGTAAACCATACTCTTAAGTGATTCCCTACTGCAAAAATACCCTAACCTAAAAGGCTTGCACCCTTCATATCCACAAAAACCAGTAAACCCTTGCATGCGGCTACAGTAAATATTTACCTAAGCTACAGTGAAAAATATTTTCAAAACATGCACAGTTAGAAGACTTACAGAGTGTTTGGCTGGGAGGTGGATGAAGGCATCGCCTAGGTGGGAGCTTCGTTGGAGTATTTGTTTCCAAAGCTTCGAGGGAGTCCTTGCACCTGAGTTTCTGGAACGCCGAAGGTGGTTACCAGAAAGAGGAAAAGGGGGGATTTTTGAGAGCAAGAAGAAGAGAAAGATTTTGAGAAATTTCAAATGAAAGGGTGGCCCAGGCGTAGGGTGACCACCCCTTTTATATACGTGAAGGGTCACGTAAAGAGGGTCGTTGGATGGCCCTGATGTGGGATCCAAGGCCCTCCACTCGAAATACGCAACAACGGCTGGGCATAGGCTAGGCCATTAAATGCGGTTCTCGAAAGACGTACTGTCACCAACCGCGATGTTCCACGTATTAGGCACCTGCGTAAAATGTGGAATATGAAGAGTTCATGGGGAAGCCTAAAAGCCCCTACTATGGCCTTATACGACGTTTTGTACCACGAGCAGGGGCTTGGGGAGCAGATGTATGCCCTGGTTTTCCCACGGGCTGATTAGCGAGCTAAGGTGCGGCCTAATCATGATTACCACGTGGATGTCCCAAGATCGGAGCTATCATCGTAAGGTCCTACCTCTTTAGCTCGAGGTAACCTAAGGGTTCACCAAGAGTGCCTGAGGGTTGGGTCTGGACTCTGAAGGGCGCAGGTCGAGTGAAGTATCCAGCTTGTGGTACGAGCTAGAGTTGGAGACTGTGACCTCTTATAAAGTCAACCACTCAAGGTAAGCGTGCACATATCAGACATCACATGTCTGATATATCCCTGACTTCTCGGACACGCAGCGTGAACGTGCGTATTCAGACACCCACGGCTGGGTTGGGCCGTGCGGCCCATTATCCCCTTACCTATTGATTTGACCACACTTATGTGTCAGGTTTAGGAATTAATCATGAATGTCCCAGAGTGGATACGATAGGTAAGAAGGTCACGGGATGACCTTCTTACCAACTCCCAGGTGCCTTCTCCTATAAATATGGAGACCTTGGGAGTTAATAAGGGTTGGATTCTCGATTGTAAGAAAGACCCTGTAATCAAATACCCAGTATATAGCAATAATACTGACTAGTGGAGTAGAAGGATTTTAACCTTTGAACCACTTAAAAAACGTACTTTGAGTCACCATTTCATTTCCTAAGATCATATATCTGTTTCGGTTCAACCTAAGCACTAATCCCTTTCTCTTCTTTTCTTAATTACCTGTTGGCGAAGAACCGCGTCAACAGTCATCATAACAGATTACATACATAATAAAAAAAGTTCACACTTAAAATACCAAAAGTCTACAAACCACAGAAAATAAAAACTAAAAATAGTCGTGAAGAACATAATCATAGTATGATATATATATCTCCCCTTTTCCATCACTTTTGTAGAACGTTGTTCAGAGTGTTCACGCTGTGCCCAAGTCTTTGTTGTTTTAACTCTTGTTTTGATATAACAGTCTTCAAATCTGCCATCTCCTTTTCTACCGCTGCATATTTTGCCATTATTTGTCTAGAAACATGCTCCATCTTCTCATGAAGAGTGGATTGAGGAACCATATTTCCATACAATCTTGTGCAAGCATCACAACGAGTACTGACCATCAGGTGAATATACTCGTCCTTAATACTTCGCTGATTGGTTCCATTGGTGGAAGCTGCGTTGGCTCTCCCACGATTTCCTTTCCGCTGCAGCGGTTCATATCCTATCAATTCAGAGTTTTCTCTAGTAATTGTTTATTCTAAGAAGTTGGTACTTTATACTTGAGTTGTGTTGAGCCAATTATTGTTTCTTCTTATATCCTACTTTGAAAAAAATAAAAGATTCCATCAAAATTATTTTGATTTATTTTAATAATTTAAAAAAGTTGTCATAAATACAGAGAGAAAATAGTTGTCATAAAAAAACTTCATACACGGTTGTCATAATCACACTTTTATGTTGAATTATTGAGTATTGAAGTTGTAAAATATTACCGAATTGGAAACCACCAAATTGGGATGGGTGATAGCTAAAAGACAAAAGTAATATTGAGTTTCCATCTCCAACCATTTCACCAAAAGTTAAACCAAAAAACTATTATTTATTATTATATTATTTATTTAATACTATTTAATATTCTTTGAATTATTATTTAATTTAACTAAAATCATCACAATTTTTATGAGCAATTAAATAATTTAATAAAATTAAAACTATTCATTAATTATATGACAATAATACTATAGATTATTAAAATTTGGATAAATTAAAGTATAAAACATTAGACACACTTGAAAAGATAAATGAAATTATACTAATTCTCCGAATTAGTATATTCGTCCCACGGTTGTTCAGTTAATGCATTTCGATTTTTTGTTTGTTTAGTTTTAACTTGTAAATGGGGTTTAAGTTTCTAATGTTTTATTGTATTTTGTTTACTAATTTCTAAAATTTATTAACTCTTTGAATAATATTTAAATGTATTTAAACATTATACAATAATAATTAATAATATAAAATCAATTATTTGAAAGAAAAAAAATCAATTACGAAACCCTTATTGAAAATAATGTCTACCTCCGTCGCTGGAAACACAAGAAAATATATATATATGTCCCAAAGTTGAAAAATATATATTCATATTAATTATTAATAAGAATGAAACACGTAAATCGTATTTTGTTGGAAATTACTCATTGCTAGATGTCACACTTATCTAATTTTTTTCTCATTTCATAATTAATTATCGACGTGAAATTATAAAATTTATGGGACTCTCAATTTAATACACAGATTCAAATAAACAAGCAATCTTAATTATGAGGACTTATAAAAAGAAGCTAATTTAAAAATAAACATTATTAAAATAACAATCTCCTAAATATAAAGTAGAAAAAAATGTATATGATTACTTAATAATTATTCTAGAAAGTAGTAAAGTGATATATTAGTTCTTTTGGAGTTGTCCTACAGTTAACTTTGTACTAAGGGTTCATTTTAAAAGAAAAGAAAGTACGTAAATTTACCAATCATAAAATATTCCCAAATATCTAATTAATGACCAAAATGAGATGTGCGAAGGGCAACACCCATATATATATATACTGAGCCACGGAAGAAATTCGAGGTTAGTACAAGTAGAAAATGATGTACTAACATGGAAACAGCTAAAATTAATGATTTTACCATAAAATACTAATTTACACAACCTTCGATGGTTAGGGGGTGTTTAAGACCTACTTAATGACAGTTGGCAATGGCGGAGTTTGAATGTCAACAATCACACTAATCTGACTACCACAAGTGTTGTTGCAATTGTAATAAGTAAATTAATGAAGATCGTTTTTCTTGATGGGTTATTTGTGAAAACATTACCATCGATGTCTATCATTCCAAAACAACCCAACATAGTACTTTCTGACATGCTTCGCTAATCATTAGGTATTTTCAACCTAATCCATTAACCGATTACCAATAGCTGTCTTCGAAGATCATGAATTGCACAATAAAAAGATTGTTGTAGTTGACTATTAGTCTTCCAAAAGTTGCGACCACAAGGGATGATCCCCGATTTCATCGTGAGGTAATTGACATGACAAGGCCAATAAATTAAATTTTATCTTATCTTTATAATGTATTGTAGCGTCCCAAATTTGCAAGACACAGAAAATGACTAAATTGCCATTGGTGGTATGTATTATGATATGTATTGCATATTTGTGAATGAACAGTGCAGGCCGAGAATGGCAGGGAGCCGAGTACGGCAAGAGGCTGGGAACAGCGTTGAGCACGTGGAGTGCAAAGCCGAGTACGACAAGGTTCGGGAGCAGCGCTAGCACGCGGAGTGCGAGCCATTAGGGTGAGACCCTCTTAGGATGCTGGAGTCATCCTCACGGTAAAGACTGCGAACCTAGGGCCTGGTAAAGCGCCTTGGACGGCATGGCCGCTATGTATTTAGTCTGTTGGATGTTTTGTTATATGCTATTGATAGATATGCATATGTTAATTTCTTTGTGTTGAGTTTTCTTATTGGGCTTCGTCTCACAGGTGCTCTATGCTGCAGGTAAGGGCAAAGGAAAGGTCGACCAACCATGAGTATGGAGAGCGTGGAGCGATGGGTATATGTTCGACCTATCTGGCTGCCACGGGCGGGGGTATTTTTGGGAAATGTTATGTATTAACTTGAATTTGTCGCCTAGTCGACCCTAAATGTATTTTGAGTTGTAAATCTTTTCTAAACAGCATTTTGGGATCCCAAATGTTTAATTTTTAATATTTTCAATGAATGACGACATTTTTATATTTAATGCCTTTAAACGACCTTCAATACAGTTTAGCTACACTTTTAACCTAAAACCTCGATTAGTGAGTGATTAGCATGTTTTAAACTCACTTGGTAATAACTATAAGGAAGTAGGTCGTTACATCTATTATCACTAATGTTTAATTACTTAGGATAAAACATTTTGTATAATTTTTTTCTACATATTTTTTGTCAAATTTTTATATATCTTAATATTTACATTTATAATAAATTTTTTGTATTTTTAAGAATATGAAAAACAAGAAAAATATAGACGTTGCCAAAATAAATATGTATATTTTTTATTAATAAAAATCGGATAGCTTAATCCAATGTTGTTCCTTACTCAAATGACAATGTTCCATTGAAGTGGTGTATTATTTGTTTTGGAGTTCAACTATAATTAAATTTGATTTAATTATTAATATTTAAAGAGGACTTGTATATCAATTACATATAAGACATGTGTTGGGTAATAATTCAGTAACGAAAAGACATGTTGTTGACGCCGTTTTTTGTCAACTTAAATCTGAAGAGAACTAAACAATGTTTTAAGTAAATAAGGAAGAATAGTTGGATTTTTACGTGGTTAAGCAGTTACAATCTGTAATGCCCCAAAATCCCTAATGCAGTTTAATGCTTGGATTTTGAGGCTGGGAGGGCCATAATTGATTTATCATGCCATTAAATGATTATGTGCATGTTTATGTGAATTATACTATAATATGATGTTAAATGCATGCATGTGGGTCCACATTTCATCATGGGGGCATTTTGGTAATTTGGCCCGTTGAGGGCATAATTGTATATTTGTATGCATGTTGGTGAACTATTGTTAAGGCCACATAATAATGTGTAGCGAGTTAATAGCACGGTTCAAAGTTCACAGTAACGGTCTTGGAGTAACCAGGGCGTTACACAATCTCTCCTTAAATGTCCATTGCTTCATTATTATTGATTTGTGAAATTATGTTAGAGCTGTTACAAAGCAATTTAGGAGAGTGTTCTCGGTACCATATTGTGTGTGTCCACAAATGAAATTCTCGAGGCTATTTATAGACTTGGTTTATAAAATATCTTCCCCTTATTTCGGGAAGTTACAATTCAAATTTGAAATAAATAAAATTAAATGCATTAATTACATAATATCCCATGATAATTGGGATTTAATATCAAATAACAACAAATCCCTAAAGAATAGGGATTTCCCAATAGTTGTCGTGTACAAAGTGCGTTGTTGACCTGGAACGCAAGGTTTACTCATTTTTGAGATTGACCAACACTTCAACCTCGTTATTATAGTGAAATACATCATTAGGCAATTATTTCATGCTTAAACTCAAGCCTTCTGACCTTTTGCTCGATCACTAACAGGAAAAGGTCATGATGCATGCACATTTATACAAGTGTTGAGCCATTACTTTTCATTTTCTAAGTTATTCTTTACGAGCCCACATTTCCAGACTCATTTATGACGGTGTCCAAATTTGGGTGTAACATAGGTTATGTATACCGACATAGAAAATGCTACCATCAGTAATCTCATTTAAATATGTCTCATTTACCCGCTGATAAATGAGAGGTATTTAATACATAATTAATGAGTCACTTCCCATTCGTATTATACTAACGTAGAGGTATTTCAGTAGGTTGCAATCAGTTTCTTTCGTGGGCACTAGTCTCACCCGGGGGAAGGTTGTTATATGGAAATCGTAGGTATTGATAGGGTATTTAGAACCTAATGAACGAAGTGATTGGGTAATACCCTACCCTGATGGGTAGGGTTCCCATGGGTAAATAGGTTTTCCCTTCAAATTTCCATCTCTAATGACAAAAGAATATTTAGGATAATTAAATGTTATATTAGGAAGAACAATATTAATGATTCGAGTAAATAGTTTAGTGTTTCACATAAAAAATACTAATTGAATACACTGTCTATATTTGTGTATGTATATGAATACCTAATGTAAAACTTCAATCATAATCAAATTAAAGTTTTTTGTTTAGTCACAAAAGTATAATTCCAAAATAATTATTTGAATCTTTCCTGCATTCATGTTAAGTATATTTAAAAATGTATAATAAAAAAAAAGTTTTTTTTTCTGAAATAATAAGAAAGTGATAATTATTTTAAATGCGAAATATAATTAATATCCTAGAATTTTTGTAACGCCCTGGATAGCCAAGACCGTTACACTGTGTGTTTATAAAGTGCCAGACTTGCTAACCAAGTCGTTAAAGTAAAACGTGTTACTGAAACAGTAGAGGAACTAGGGTTTAAAGTGTTTTGGTCTCAAAAGTTACATTTTCATTACTAAACATTGTTTCATTACATGGGATCCCGAAAATGACAGTTTCAAAGGTCATTTACAAAATTTACAAGGTTTAAATACATTAGCGGCCGTACTAAGGCAAAATGAGCAGTTAGGTAGTCTCTGTCCTGACACACTCCTCGACCATGGTGATCGAACGGCTGGCTATGTACATTACACCTCGGAGCTCTCCACCTCAGGCTTGGTCCAGCTTGCCCTTGCCCTTACCTGCACCACGAAGCACCCGTGAGCCAAGGCCCAGCAAGAAAACACAGCAATGACAGAGCATTAACAATTAGCAATCAAGTCATTTACTCATATAGCATCTCATAAATTCCAAGTATATCATCATTCAAGCATACCACATACTAAGGATTTCATCTCATAAAACATAATGCACAGACGATAACCAGGGCTAGCGCCCACAGGCTGCTCCCTCTGTTATCCTAATGTTTCTGGCTCCCGGTGGCCAATTCGCGCCCCGTGCGCTAAAATTATGAACGGTACTCTTAGACCGCTTATACGTGTCCCTTGGCATAATACCAACGATGACACAATACAACTCTCGGGAGCACTTAGTCCCATTCACAACCATATATTCGGGTGCGGTTTTCTTACCTTTAGCTTTCAAATGAGTTAGTTACGGGCGATACTCCTTGAGCGCGATCCGATCCTCAAGCCCTAGCTCAGTACCTAGTCACAACCATGAAGGAAGACACCATTAACAACCTTAAATGAGTTCCCAAGCCAAGTTCTAGTACTCGGAACATTGAACTTCACCAAATATAGTAAAAGACTCAACCCCGAGCACCTTAGGTTAAATTTCCAAGCCTAAAATCTCAAAATCCCAAAATCCCTTAAGCGCCCCGGCATAGGCCACCCATGCCGCGGCATGGCCCCCAAACAGAGCCATCCCAGGCACAAAAACAGGTAAGGGCCGCGGCATTGCTTAGACCATGCCGCGGCCCGCCCTTCTTTCTCAGCATGCAACACCCCTTGAAGGGCCGCGGCTCACCAAGAACCATGCCGCGGCCCGACCCTTCGAACCCAGAAAAAAAATCACCATTTTCAATCTCCAAACCTCACCTAAAGCTATCCCAAAGCCCCCAAACCAAAACCAATTAATAATAACAACATAAGAATGATTTAGACAACACAATCCAACCAAAAATCCAGCCTAAGACTCACCAAAACCCCAATTCCAACTTCTGAAATTTCAACCCATAGAACTCAAAACCAGCCATGATAACTCTCAAATTCAACCATCAAACTGTAATTTAAACCTTACCTCAGTTGTAGAATCGATTTTCCAAGAATCCCCTGACCTATCTTCAAAGTCCCTAGCCTCAATTTCCACCTTGAATGTCAAAACCATAACCATTTAAAACTCAGTCATTTCTTTAAGTTCCTAACCCCAAAAACGAAAATTCAGAACTTACCTTAGCTCTATCTCAGACCTTGATCAGTTCCTGAGCTAATCCTCCAGATTACTTCCTTCAATTCCCAAAGACACAGCTCAATCCCAGCAGTTCCCTCTCAAACTCAGTAGTTTTTCCTTTGTTTTTCTGTGTTTTTCCTTCCTTTGGTTTCCTTTGAGCGTGTAAGTGAGCTGAGAGAAGTATACTTAGTCGGTTTGTGTTTTCTTCTAAAGACTTCCTTAAGTCTAACTTATCCTTTAAGTTAATCCCAAGGCTCGGGGTGCCGGAAACGTCCCCGAGGCCAAAACGGTAAAATCCCCCAATAATCCCGCCTAGACATCCTAACCTCAGATATATCTCCAATTATTTATTTTTATCACCCGATAGTCTAAATCACTACCCGATACCTAACATACCCCTGACTTGTCCAAAGTCAATTATAATGCCCCGTTGTGACTTTTCCTGCTACCTAACCCTAGGATCGCCTCGAGTCGCCGGCTGCAGAATTATCCACATCATAATGTGGTTCTCACATATATCTCAAACATATATATATATCATATCATCATATAATATAATCAATTATCATACAAGCATCATTAAACATATAATTACTCATTAAATCACAATTACTCCAGTAATGCCCTCCTGGCACACTAATCAAGGCCCTTAAGCCTTATTAGTGAATTTGGGTCGTTACAATTTTCTTATTATTTTTCAAAAAAATAAATAATAAGTATTGTTACACCCAAATTTTGAGAATTTCTTTTTAATAGCTTTGAGAGAATTCTATAGTTTAATAAACACGATTTTGGTCAATGTTTTCTCAACTAAAATCACAAATAATTTACCAAACTAACAATCCAGAACAAAAATAAAATCATTCTGCTTAAAAACTATGTTGTTATATTCAATTTTTTCTTCATCAAAATTGAGTTTAGGGTTCTATTTTAACAATTTTACAAAACATAGGGTCCAAAAAGTAATTTGTCAAAACACATGGTCCAAACAAGTAATTTGACAAAACACAAGGTCCAAAAAGGTATAAACCCTTGTAACTATTTTAATGGGGAAATCAAAATTTTCTCTATAAATATATAATAATAGAAAGTTTAATTAATATTTTTTTCTAACACTATATTCCTGTTACCTTTTTAAATTGCTTTTCTTTTTAATTTTTTGAGTTTAGGTTTTAAATATTCTATTAGCTACTATTTTGTTTTTTGGGAATAATCTTAAATAAAGTATAATTATATTATAACTTTTATATTATATATGAATAAATATCATAAATTTTAAATGTAATTTTTTCCACGACATGGTACCAATCTCATCCAACTATTTATAATATGTTTTTGCACTATTTGTAGTACTTTTTACTATTGAAGTTGTGCATTGGACTTCACTTGTGAGTTGCATTGTCAAATGTCACATCAATCCATTTCACAAGTAGAGTCACCTCACACGCATGACCACAATAGTTTTCACATAGAGAAGTGCTACTATTCAGACCTTTTTTACAACTTGACAAGTGGTTTTTTTTTTACTCAACTAATATATAAGTAAGTATTATAATACTTAATTTATAAAAAATAGTGTCATTTACTTTATTTATATATATATATATACTCAATCATATTGTTTTAAAAAGGAATTAGCTATAATTGAAATAATTGTAGAAGTATTAACATGAAAAAAATTATGCATGAATAATTATGTTTGTATTTATTTTTTTTGAATCTCATTCATATGTGCATGCACATATTTATATCAATTATAGCTAAGCCCTTTTTTTTTTTTTTTAAATAACTAACTCACTTTGTAACTATGAGTATGTATTATTGGAAAAAAAATTACCAAAAAAAAATGCCTGATACTAGCACTTCTCTTTTACATATGTTTCTTTAAACAAACAAGCACTCATGTCACAAACATGGCCTAAATCTGTGGATTCATCAATTCATTTGATAGACTAGGTCTTATGTCACAAGCATGGCGTGCATAGTAGTGGATTAGACTCTTTTAACTAGTTTTGCTTCCACAAACAAGTGCCTCTATAGAAAAACTCTCCACCAAATTTTGTTATGTACAAAAAGCTGAAGTGAAAAGGATTCAAACAATGAACATGAAAATGAAGAGAGTTCGACAAGCCTCCAAGGCAACGGTAGTCATATTGGAACTGGTAATAGTGGTGATCAAAATTACATTGACACTGTGGTTGTTGACTCCAACACGACCATTGATGAGTACGATAATCCATTGTGCAAATGCGGGAAATCGTCAGCTTTGAAAGTTTGCTAGAGTCCAGTAAATCCTGGAAGAAGAGTCTTTGGATGCACCAACTATGTATGTAATAACGTCAACTTCTTTTCTTGATTTCTCATACAAGAATGATCACATTTATGCTTGTACGTATTATAATGAGTTGTTGTACTGAGTCATAGCTCAACACTTCACCATATCTATGTTGCGAGTTTCTTAGATGGAAATATCCATCAATGTGCCCAAGGTCGAAAGAAATTATACCTGCTATGCTAGAGAAAATTGAAAGGTTGGAAATTGACAAACTTAACAGAAACAACAACACAGTAAAGACTGATAAGATATTTCTAGTATTCTTAATCTTGGGCTTCACTTCTGTCTTCATAATGTTTGTGTTAGTTGTAACTAATGACTTCTCCACAAAAAATTAGAATTATGATTACTTGGTATGTTCCAAATTTAGTATGATGAATGTTTTAATATCTATAATTTACATGGAACTCTATGATAAATTTATGGTGATAGTACTTTGTTGTGTCGAAATTTTGTTTGTTTTCAATGAGTCACATGTAAATTATGGGCATATATTGGGGTAAAGTGTAGGAATAACATGTATATGAAAATTTTAATTAACTCTCTATAAAGGCATAATTTCAAACTTTATTCCATAGGGGTTGCCTAAATGAAAAATAATTTTAAATCGTTGAATTTTATTCATTTTTTCACCTTGTAATGATATTATTACATGGTTTCATTATTTTTAACCTACAATTAGTAAATTATAATTTTCCCATAAACAAGACAGAGATAGTGGTTTAGTAAAATTTAAGATTTTTTAATTTAAATATTTGGACATCAGTGTTACACAGGAAAAGACAAAAAAAATGCAAACTTAGTGTCCTGGTTATATACTAAGGGCTACATAGTAACATAGAAAACCACTCTGCTTAAAAAATTGGCTGCTGTCTTGTCACATCGATATTGGTAGAAATTTCAAGTGTGATATTATGCTATTTGCCAAATATTTCTATAGGAGAGTAGATCCTTCGAGATTGGTCAAAATATCAAACAAATATTATGCAATCTGCCAAAAATTTCAACAGGAGTCTAGATCCCTCGAGATTGGACGAAATTTTAAGTAGCACAATTTGCAACAATTTCATATTTTTAAAAAGTGGAATTAAATACTTACACATATTTTCTCTTAAGTTCATTTTACCAGTGAAGAAAAGATTGTAATATTATATACCTTGCAGTTGTAATAAATTAAAGTATTAGGTTATATGTGAATAATATTCATTACATATTATTTAATTATTTTGTTATTAAAGTTTAGTATGTTACTCATGTAAAGAATGTGTAAAGAACTATAATTTAATCATGTTTAAAAAATCATAAGTAAAAACAATTAAGAATTTAAATAGAAGTGAAGTTATACTTATGGTATTGTTAAAATAAAATGCTATCACATTTAACAAAAAATCACTAAATAATAAATAAAATTGGGAATTTATTTTAGAAAAAAATAAGCTTTTATTAATATTAATATATCCAGAAAAAAATTATAATTTAAAAAAATTGTTTCAACAAAAGGTCTTTGGAAACTAAATTTCCCTCAAAATACATTGGAAATTCAGTATTAAAAACTTTTTAGTGTTTACCCAAACACTCAGTAAATTGAGATTGATTTTATTTTATTTTAAAGATATAAAAAACTACAAACCAAATTAAATTGACATTGATTTGATTTGATTTTAATTTAAAGATTTAAAAAAATACAAACCAAATTAAATTATTGGCCAATATAAGGGAAGAAGCAATAAAAGATTTAACCAAATGAAAAAATTAATTTTGAAACTCCATAGTCATATTGTTCATTATTACTAATTCATAATATACTATGTCATATTTTTGTTTTAAAAGAAATAATAAAATATGTATAAAACTAAATCCATTTAATGTAAAATGCTTATTGTATACCAATTTAAAATAACAAATTATGAAATATAAATTGTATACTAAATAAATAAAAATACAAATTTTATTTTTATATTGCAATAATTATATTTCACCCCCTTCCATTTAAAAAAATATATATTTATCAATTATTTTGGTGAAAAAATAAATTAGGCCCTGATTGGTATGTGATCCAAATTGAATTTTATGATTTTGAAAACATTAAACACGTAGGGCTGTCTATTTTAAAAAAACGTAAATATATGATTGGTTGTCTATTTTAAAAAACTCATTCCAAACACTAATTTCGATTTTTCACTACAAAAGTGAAACAAATATTTTTACGTTTTCTCTCTACCCAACTTATCTTATCCCAAAATTACGAAACAACCATTTTTTTTCTTTGCTCTTCTTTTATTCTCACAGTCAGTGCACACCTTGCTTTTGCAATTCTCATCTCATCAATGTCTTCGGTCACCCCCAACTAATTTGGCAACTTTTGGTCTAGCCACAACTAAAATCGAGGTTTGTAGTCGAAGAAGATATATTTTGGTTGAATTTATTATTTTTTCTATTTTTATGTTATGACTTAATATATTTACAGCTTTTATGGGTATGTTTGCATAGGAAGATTGTCATAATTTGTTTGCATACAAGGTGTTTGATATAGTTCCTCACTTAGCTGTTTTAGTTGTGTGCTTACAATGTGTTTGATATTACACCCGGAAGACTTTTTACAATGTTAACAATTTAGGAGCTAGCTAACAAGTTATATCCTTCCCCCTTTTCAATTTAAAGTGTTAACAATAGCTTTTTGATGAGTTTTTAACACCTTTTACTTAATTTTCTGATAGACAACAAGTTATGCAGGTCTTTGAGTAAGACATTTGAAGCTAATACCTAAGTGATTTTGACTATTAAGATTTTCATATTAATATTTTGTTCACTGTAAAAAAGATTGGTTGGAGTTTCATTAATGATCGTGTGTTCAACTTATTAACCAATGGAACATTCTAATAAGATAGGGACCCTATAAAAGAATTAATACCACACAACACCACTCTTACAACATAACATATCAAAAAAATTATTGATGAATTCAAGGCCATTGTCTGTTCTTAAAACTTTTAGTTTTTTATTATATTGATTTTCAACTTCAGTTTTCCACAATTTAAATTTGTTTACAAATTCTTCTTTTGTTTTCAGTAGATAAACTCAAACATATTTACTAAAGTCATCACTATTGATAAGAAATAGTGATTACCTGAGTGAGTTCCAATACAGCTTGATCCCCACAAGTCAGCATGTATATACCCCAATGGTCTCTTTCAGTTGTGTGTTGCAGACATGAATTTGGATCTATGATGCTTTCCCAAGATACATGCTTGACAGAAAGGTAATTAACCTATTTTGAGATCTCCCACGATTTAGTATCCTCACTGTTGCATCGAAGTGCTTGACAGCCACCTTTCCAATGCCTTTTTAGTTCATCAATATCCTTCTCTTTATTTAGCTCCAATTCTTTTGATTTAACTGCTCCAAGCACATCTTCAAGAGTGAGGTGATCCTTGCCATATTTAAAGACTGATTTCACCTCTTGACATGTAGCTGGTAATGATCGGAGTAGAATCATTGTCTGGGTTTGTTAAAAGAATCTAAATTTTCATCTGAAGATAAATATGGAACCATCTTAAAACCATACAACATCTCTAACATATTAAGTTTGTTAGTTAATGAAGGCTTCACATAAATTTCTTCAAGCTTCTTCCATATCTCTTTTGCAGTGTTCAACCCTTGAACTTTCCTTCTCACATTATTGGATAATAACATAATAATTGTGTTGTACGACTCTTCAACTCCATATCTTCAATGTCTTCTGGTTTAAACTTTTCAGCAAGCACCTTCTGATCACCAAGAACCTTTGCAATCTTTTGACCTCCAAGGATTCCCTTCAGCCTTTCTCTCCACATACCAAAATCCACTGTTCCATTGAACTTTGCCGAGGTTATCATAGCTATCTTGATTGATTCTCAGGTGAACCTTTAAACTCCCTTTGTTGATTAGAATCGAACCTGGCTCTGATTTGTTGGAAAACAAGAACAAGATTCCCCTCCAATCAAGTTAAATACAGCCAAGAACAACAAACAAAACACTACCAACTTCAATCTAACAACACCGAAAATTATCCCGTTTTGGATAAAAGACTGATCCTACATCTAGTTGAGCATCATCATCAAGATCCAGTATCAGAAATAGTAGAAATATACACCCTCTCACAGTGAAAACCAAGATCAATCTTCCTCACAGTACAAGAATCTCGCTTCTCCATTTCCCTTACACCCGATTACACCCTGGTTCTCACTTTCTCTCAATCACAATTATGAGAACCCAATTTCTCTCAAGCTTTCTTCCTGTCAGAGTAAAAATATATCATGTATATTATTACATTAACAAAATAGTCAGTTATATATATATGTGTGTGTGTAGACCTGACTTTTTAAGCTACGTAAATAACTGCGTCTGAATTTGTTATAACCAAATTAGTTGAGACTTAGGAGAATTAATTTCCACAGAAATAATTTTTCATATTCCAAGCAACTCTCAGGTCAAATTTTATCACATAATGGTACTCTTTTTATGAATTATTATTGTCAGATGAAATTTTCTTTGTTGTTTGATACACTTTGATTTTGCATGAACCTCTCTGTTGCCTTTTAACTACTCTCACAAAATAAATTGGACTTTGTAGTTTGCATAATTAAGAACAGTAAATCGGCACCTTCTTCCATGAATATGAAATTTTAGCGACACTAGAGATTAATTTCAGTCCAGCTTATATGATTCAGATGGAAAATATTAGATGACATTGTTGGACTAATGTGGCCTAGTTAATTTTAGAAAATGTAACTTTAATTAAAAAAAATGATGTTTGTGTACTATCATTGTACATTTAATTGATGTACTAATTTTACAATTTGGTTTGATAAATTAAAAATAAAGTTCATATAATATTTGTTTAAAAAAATTAAAATAGTTTTCAAATTCAACTGAAGCGAATACATTTTCGGATTGATATGGTTGTTGCTGATTTCTCAAATGTGAGACCTCATAATTCTCGTGGAGGACCAGTTTTCGGGCTGGATCACCTATCGAGGAATGCCAGCGCTCCAGAAGCTGAAAGACAAGTTTAACGAACATAATCTTCTTGAGAGGGCTGACAAGTCAGTATTTAAGCAGTTTTTCACAGCGCCACAATTCAAATTTTCAGGGACACTGATACATGGGTTGCTTATGAGAAAGATACCCTCAAACAGGGTGCATGAGGTACAATTCCGTATCGGTTGTGAGTGGGTCTGGTTCAGGACAATGGAGTTTGCAATGATCACTGGGTTGTCTTTCGAAGCACCAAACACTAAGAAATATGAGAAGCTTACTTTGAAAAGTGGAAGATTAGTGGAGTTGTACTTCGAAGGCGCTAATAGAATTTTGTCAAGCAAGTTGGAGGAGGTATTTAAGGCTTGCAAAGATGTAGAAGACACTTGGAAACTCGGACTATGTTTTCTAGTTGACAGCGTCCTATATGGAAATGAGCCTGTCGCCGCAAGAAAAAAGGACTTGTTGCTAGTCGTTGAAGATCTTGATTTTTTTCTATAACTACCCTTGGGGGCATAAATCATTTGAAAAGACTTTAGGTTCATATGGCAAGGACATGAGAAAACAAAGAGCTAAGTATTTGGAGAAGGTTGTGGAAAGTATAATGAATCTGAAGCAATGTAAAGACTAGCAAATTCATGCTCAATACACATTATACGGATTTGCACCAGCAATTCAGTACTGGGCTTATGAGGCAATACGCGAGGTAGGATTGGAATGTGCAACATTAATTAGCAAGGATATTCCAAGACCGGTGCGATGGAAAAACACGAAGATTTTCACGGCCGTAGATGTGGCCAACATGCAGAACAAAGATAAGGTAAGGGTTCTATTGCGGTCTTTCCACTTTATAAGACATATTATTTTATTACTTGAAATTCCATTAATTGTAGTATATTTATGCTTGTTCCACCTTTAGTACTGCTGTTGTTCTACTTTGAAGCCTACACTGGAGGAGAGACCACAGTTGGCGAAGGTAATAGGGGACCAACACATGGACACCTCCCACCTACGTAAGCTCGGGGGAATTGATCAATGTATGGGTCGAACACTCACGGAACATGAGATAATGGAGGATGCTTGGCTTGATAGCATTGCTGGGGATGATGAAATGATGGAGGATGATTTCACACAACAAAACCAGGAATCTCAAACATACTTTCATGGCTTATCGGAAATGGTGAAAGACTTGGCTGAGGTTAAGGCAATGCAATTGGACTTAAAGGCTCAAGTTTCCAACATATTAAGTGGACAGAGGGATATGCATAATCGCCAAAAAGAGGCAATGGACAAGCTCAAAAATCTACTTTTATTGGTGCGACAGTCTGTTGGGGAGCGATCGGATAGGGAAGATAGCTTGCCTGACAGTATTCTTCGACCATATGAAGGTGATGATGCGGCGAAAAATAGTGAGACTCGTGCCAAAGGCCACGCTGAACACGATCACGATGATGTCCCTAATGTTCATTTTGGATGGCCATCACATCGACAAAGGAACAATTAAGACACACATGTTCCATCTAGTAAAATACTAAAATCATGTTCGAACTAATAATTTTCTAGATTAACGTTTGAGTTCTCTCCTTAAATTTATATCAAATTGGAAAATAAAATTTCTCATTGCCAAAACAATCACCCCCTCAGAATTTGTGTGTGGTTTGGATGAAACAAAACTAGATTTCTAAATTTAAATGTCAATTCAACTGAGAAATACAACCTGCAAATAAATTCGACTGACATCTAGATCCATCCAGTTTATCCAAAAGTAAAAAAGAAAGGTCAAATAACTTCTAGTTTCAAAGATAATTTTTTTTTTCATTACTTGTTCTAATCAAATGATTACCGAATAATTTATTTATTATATTTTCACTAAATACAAATAGAATGGTCTAGTTTAGGGCCAAAATTGTGGTGGCTTCTCCTACTAAATTTAAATCTATAGATAATAGTTTGAATAGAAAAAAATTATTGGATATATGGTAAGTTTGAATATTAATTTGGAAATATACTTTTTTTAGATAAATTAATTTAGTACTTAATTATTACACACTAACTCAGTATACAAACATATCTACTTCGTACTAGCAAAATTTAGAGTTTGCGATCTACAATGTCGATTGTAGAGAAATGTACCTGGACCTAATAAATAAAAATGCCTATTAAAAAACTGAAACTAGTTCTACTTTACAATTCCTCAACCCCTTCTAACTTGATAAAATACATCTAGGAGAAGGAAAAATGGGCATGGCTAATACCAAAAAACATAGATGGTTTGATTAACTATTCCTCAAACTTAATTCTCTTCAGTCTACCACTAGTCCTTGTTGGTACTGGACGTGTGGGTATGGAGTTCTTCGACTTCAGCTTCTTCGTTGAAAATTTGGGGTCCGAAGGGGTCTTCACAGGGCTACCTACAGGTAGAGGAGTCTATTACATGTAGTATTTTGCTATGTCAGAGAAAACAACTACCCTCACCTCGTTTCGATCATGTGTTACAAGCCGACATGCTATCTTCAGCCGCTCATCCACTGGAGCAACCTGCAAGGACACATTGATTAAAACAGTTAATTTCAGTGTTAACACACAGGTAGACGAATAATAAATTTTAACAACTACATACCGGAGACACATATTCCTCCCGTTTGAAGAAGGACTCCATAAAATTCATGACATATACTCCACAATCATGCCCATTGTCCTGCTGGGGTGTACCGCTCTTTATTGAAACCTTGAAGTTGGAGAATTGGAAGTCATTTTGTTTATGTTGCTTTATCTCGAACTTGAAAAGGCGATCAAGAGTACTTAGTTGAAGTGAAAAATGTTTAGTAGTCATGAAAAATTAAAAAAAAACCTTTAAAAGGAATAACAATGACAAGGGTGTTTGGGCATATTCTCACCATCTCTTTTGTGGCTTTCGTTCTTACGGTTTTGCTTCTGGAAACAACAAGGGGGTCCCAAATATCAGCAAACCTATTGATTAAATCCACCACAACTAGGAACCAATGATTGAAAATCTCAGTGACCAACACGAGTACAAGCATCTAAGAATACATCAAAATTAGATGATAGTGAGGTGTTCATTAGATTATCACCATTTCATTAGAGGGGATATTGTTAACTTTAACAAATAAATTTTATTAAAGGGTTAGGCTTAATACAAACCAGTTCATATATGGAAAACTGCCCATAGTGGAATCAGCCCATTGTTGGCTTACAGCGTAATGTTCCACTTGCCTCCCTTTCCCCAAGTATGCCTCCTATTATATTCACGACGTTTGTCAAATTTCCTCATACAACACGAACAGTAAACATAAAATGTGGGTTGAATTAGCGGTTATGAACTTTAGGTGAATTACCGATATTTGAGTGGGCATATACTAAATGGAAGACGTTTTAGGAACCTCTTGTCGCTGCCTTTCCTCATGTGTCAACACCCGGGAAAAGCAAGTAATGATCTAAAATCAAGAAACCACAATGTGAATGTTAATGATCAAAGTAATGACGTCGGAAATATAAAATCCACATCCAGTAACGACTTACATCACCAGAAATGTCTCTTTCGGAAGTCAAGGTCCACATGGAGCTCCTGAACAGTTTTGTACGTCCTGAAATTCAGCACATGCCTTTTTGATAGCTCAGATACAGTGGGCTAGCCAAGGACTGTAATGGATGAGCCACAAGTTCATATTTCCTAAGGGAAGCGCGATTCCCCAGGTAAATAGCATGAGCTGAATTATACAAAGCATCCTAAGCACGAGCTGATACTACGTTCAGCTCGGATACGCTAAAGATCTGCCATGTCCATGGATCTTTATAAACCTGAATACGTTATATAAACGTGCGTGATCAGACACCACATGTCCGTTCATCCCTGAATTCCTGGACACGTAATATAGTCGTGCATGATCAGACATCACATATCCGATTATGCCAGACGACCCATGATCATTTTTACCTAATGATTAGACCATACCTTAATATAAATTGTTAAATTCATCATTAGTGCAAGACAAGTGACATGATGGATTTCTATTCACGTGATGATCCCAACGTCTACCCAGGGATTATTTTTCCTATAAATACCAAGACTCGTGTCAAAATATAGAGAGATATACATTAATAATACAAACTCGTGGACTAGGGGGATTTTAACCTTTGAACCACATAAAAAGGAACGAGTGTTCTTGATATTTCGTTTCTAGCATTTTTAAGTGTCATTCTCTTATTACGGTTTATCATTAAGGACTAATCAATCCCAGCTATATTTTCATAATTCACTGTTGGCGAAAAACCGCGTCAACAGTTTGGTACTTTCATTGAGAGGTGCAGATTAGTGCTATTGTGAAAGATTCAGATCAAAGTCCACCATGGTGGTTACTCACTCAAGGCATGGGAATGAGACGGATCAGCCTGGTGGGTAGGAGGCTTACCATACTGCTGTTTCCGATGAACAAAACCCTGAAGTCGAGCAGCGGTCGGGAAAGAAACTGATCGGCCATAGTAACACAGGGAGTTCAGCGTCATTTCCACCGAATCTGAACCCGGGTTACTTGACTGCGATAGAGTTGGAAAACATGTAGTTAAGAAGCCATTTAGCCAAAGCTAACAAGCAAATGGAGGAGTTTTTGGCTTGGCTACCCCCTCTTGCAACCGACATTGACGTCAGAAAGAGGCAAGGCGGGACCCATAAGTCCCGCCGGGATAGTCAACCCAGGCCAAGTCGGTCGGTTAGGACCTCGACCCCGAGTTCTATGCCCATGGCACAAGATCACCAAGGAATCCCGTTTGATGGCTTTCCCAAGGATCATCGACGAATCAGCCGGTGGGTTAGAACCTCGACTCCAAGTTCAGTAACATCGTCAAATGCACCTGGAAATTCCCACAGCGACCCACGAAGAAGGTCTAGGGAAAACTCGTAAAGACGACATGTTCCAGCCGACCTTCTTGTACCATGATCAGATTGCCAGACACAGAGAGTCGAAAATGGCGGAGCAAAGCGACTGCGGGCTAATTTGGTTCGACTTGACTGGACAAGAATTGCCTCGCTAATTAGGCATCCCCCGTCGCCCATAAGGCATCCAACACCACCTCGTTCTGCTCGAAAAATTCCTACCTATGGGGACAGCAAGAGGAATCATCCTCCCACTGCCCCTACCTATGCCCCACGAGCACGCGGAAATGTCCCAGGTTCTCATCCTCAACCGCAAGCTCTAAGTTTCTCTAATGAAAGTTATTGGACGGAGGGCCGCCGAAGTGGTAGAATCGGTGCAGATTTGAGAAATCAATGGAGTTCGGCCTAGAGCCCTCAAGTTGATCCACAGACCGACCTACGAGATCGCCTGAATTCATAAAGGAGAAATTCTGCTCGCAATGGAGTCAGTGGCACTCACCACGAGGGAAGTCCTTCCGAAGTACGTGATAACGGGAACGTCCCACCAAACCAAGCTCAAGCTTGGAGGGACAAAACTCGCCAAACGCGTACAACCGAATAGGAGCTATTGAACAGCCCCAAGGAACCAAGGACCAAACCCTCAAGAGGTTAGCCCAGATGGAGGAGCTGATGAAAAGACTCTTGTCAGAGAAGGAAAAAGACAAATATGACTCAGGGGATGAGCTCGAGCTTTTCGCCCCTAACATTGCAGCAACAACATACCTGTCGGGTTTCAGGATGCCCCATTTGTCAAAGTTCGATGGAGATCCATCCGACCACTTGGGAATGTTCAACACCCTAATGATGGCCCACAATATTGGACCCGAAGTGAGGTGTTTGGTATTCCCCTCGACTCTGGTCGGGCCGGCTAGGCAATGGTTCAGGCAATACAAAAAGCATTCTATCAGCTCGTGGAAGAGTTTCTCTGCTGACTTCAAGAGGGAATTTCGAGCTTCTCAGGCGGCTCGCATCAAGGCGGACTCCCTTGCAAATGTAAAGAAGCAGCCCAGAGAACCCCTGAAAGCATACCTGAGTAGATTCGCTAATATTTCTGCACGAGCTAGAGACGCGGATGAAAGTTCTAGGCTCATGGCGATGAGAACAGGAATTCTTGTTGGGGGCGACCTATGGAAGGAAATCCAAAGAAAAGGGGTCAACACCGTGGATGAGTTCCTGAACAGGGCTCAAAGGTGGATCAACTTGGAAGAGGCATGAGCCTCCGCCGCAAGAACTAGCCAAGTCCCTGTCCAGCCCATTGGAGCGGTAACGAATGTTGCAGCTACGACTCAAACCGTTACCCAGAATAACAAAGGAGGAGGTAGCAAGAAAAAGGGAAATGGGGAGGGCAGCCATAGTGGTTCGAAGAAAAACAAGCCCATGGAGAAGTTCAAGCCAATCTATACGACTTATGCCGACCTCACGGATACTAGAAAACACATTTTCTTGGTGAATTCTGCCCGCCTCCCGTGGAAAAAGCTGGAGCCTTTAAAAAATCAAAGGGTGAAGAGGGATCCTTCAAAATTTTGTTGATTCCACAACGACACTGGTCACAACACCGATGATTGCAGACACTTGAAGGATGAGATTAAAACACTCATCAGGGCAGGACCTTTGGCTCAGTATGCCCAAAATCGAATAACTCCAAGTCATCTCGCTGGACAAAACATTTCGTCAGCTTTGGAGACCTTGGAAAATCAGACCGGAGCTCAGGTGAACCAGGATACCCCTCCTCCAATAACAGGAGGAGAGATAAAAACCATCTCCAGAGGCCCTCATCTAGCAGGTACAAGCAGAGGTGCCCAGAAGAGGTATATCAGTGAGCTGAGGTCTCACAACGAAGTTGAGTTTGTCCCAGAGCAGCGTTTGTCTAAGTAACAACGATTAGAGAAACAACCAATCATTTTTACTGTAGAAGATGGTAGTCATGTCCAATTCCCGCATAACGATCCGCTAGTCGTAACCGTCTAGCTTGCCAATCGGATAGTTAGGAAGACACTAGTGGATAATGGGAGTTCTGTGAACCTACTATTCAGGCCCACACTGGAAAAAATGGGATTGTCTGTGACTAAACTGTAGGCAACCTCCATGATGCTATATGGGTTTTCCGGCGAGGGTTCGACAGCTATCGAAACAATCGAGTTAGTGATAACCCTGGGTGAAGGACCGCGAACTGTTTCCGAGCTGCTGGAGTTTGTGGTCGTTGATTGTCCAACTGCATACAATGCAATCCTGGGTCGACCTACGCTAATTGCATTCAAAGCCGTAACCTCTATCTACCACCTTGTGATCAAATTCCCCTCATCTACGGGAATATGTACTGTCCGAGGCAATCAGCTTGCTGCCAGGGAATGCTACAACATTTCCATGAAGGGAAAATAACAACCCGGGTAGCAAATGATGGCCATACAGGGCGAAGGCGAGGAATCCTAGGAAATAAGGATTGCTCCTGGAATGGAAGAATCTTTGGAAGCTAGTGGTGCGGATACTACCTCAACTGACAATATCGATCCACGAATAGGCGAAGATAGATCTGAGCTCCAAGCTATTGAAGAGCTCGAAGAAGTAAACATCGATCCCATAGAAGCTTCAAGAATAGTTAAACTCGAGAAAAATCTGGACGATGAGAGGAAGGCGGAGCTGACAAAATTTTTATAAGAAAATCTTGATATATTCGCCTGGTCTCATGAAGACATGGTAGGGATAAGTTCGAGTGTGATCATGCATACCCTGATCTTGGATAAGAGCATGCCTGCAAAGTCCCAGAAACAGAGACGTTTGGGTACAACCTGAGCTGAGGCCCTGAGAGAAGAAGTAGCTCGGCTATTAAAATGCGGGTTTACTCACGAGGCTAAATATCTGATCTGGGTTGCGAATCCTATTCTGGTCCCAAAGCCAAATGGAAAGTGGTGGACCTGCATCGACTTCTCCAACTTAAACAAATCTTGTCCTAAAGATTGCTTCCCATTTCCAAGGATTGATCATTTGGTGGATGCCACTGCAGGGCACAAGCTCATGTCCTTCATGGATGCATATTCTAGATATAACTAGATTACGATGATCCCCACAGAGACCGAGACTCTGAGCATAGTACCGATGGAATTCTTGGAGAGCCCGAGCGTGGCCTGAGGCACGATGGAGGTCACGATGATCGACATTAGGCCGACCTAGATGACTCCCATAATAGAGTATCTTACGACAGCGAAGTTTCCTGATGAACAAAAAGACGCGAGAAGGATACTCTATCAAGCTCCAAGATATATGATCATGGATGGAGAGTTATATCGACGTGGCCATTCCTTGCCTCTTCTCCGATGTGTTCTACCAGAGGAGGCCTGAGCTATTTTACAAGAGGTGCATGAAGGTTTTTGTGGGGATCATGCTGGGGGGAAAAACTTAGCCTTAAAAATATTAAGGCAGGGATATTATTGGCCCACTTTATCAAAGGATTCCATCTCCTATGTCCTAAAGTGTGACAAATGCCAGCGATTCGCCACAGTCGCCCGAGCTCCGCCAGTCGAGCTGAAAATGATCTCATCCCCATGGCCATTTGCGGTATGGGGGATCAATTTTATAGGAGCCCTGCCCATGGGAAAAGGAAGGGTTCGCTATGCGGTGGTAGCGATTGATTATTTCACAAAATGGGCAGAAGCCGAGCCCCTGGCAACAATCACCTCAAAAAGATTCCTCGACTTTGTAGTCAAGAATATTGTTTGCCGATTCGGGCTGCCCAAGAAGATTGTATCGGATAATGGAACTCAGTTCGATAGCGATCTCTTCACCAAATTCTATGAGAGGCATGACATAATTAAAAGTTTCTCTTTGGTTGCTTACCCGCAAGCCAATGGGCAAATTGAGGCCGTGAATAAGACCATCAAAGAAAGCCTTAAGAAAAGGCTAAACGAGGCTAAGGGAGTCTGGCCTAAGCAGCTCCCACAAGTACTATGAGCGTACCAAACCTCCCACCTAACTTCTACAGGGCACACCCCTTTCTCCTTGACTTTCGAAAGTGAGGTCGTCCTTCCCGTCGAGATGAAAATAGCCACGCATAGACTCCAGACCTTCAGCCAGGAGCGGAACGATGCGTTGCTCAGCACGTCTTTCGACCTAATTGAGGAAAAACAAGGGGATTCACAGCTATAGCTTGCGCATTACCAACAAAAAATCACTCGTTATTTTAATTCAAAGGTCAGGAGGCGTATCTTTGGTTTGGGCGACCTGGTGCTCCGAAGGGTCTTTTTGGCAAGCAAGGACCCCAGAGACGGTGCTTTGGGTTCGAGCTGGGAAGGGCCCTATCAAATAGTGGAGGTCGTACATGAGGGAACCTTCAAATTAGCTCGACTTAATGGAGAAACAGTTCCACGGACCTGGAATGCTATGCACTTAAAGAAGTATTATCAATGATGATACCACCCAAATATGTAAGGCTTAGTTATGAAAGTCGTTTTATTTGAGAAATAAAGAATCATCCATGTACTTCTTGTCTTTCGTATAGTTTCATCCATGTATTAGTTCGTGTGATAATGTTTATCCAAAGCAACAAAGAATTTTCACTTTCTGATTACTTGGGGGGCATATAACCCAAGAAGGTCCAAAACTTGGAAGTTAGTACAATTGATTAACCAGTATTTTTTCTAAAAAAACACGAGGTGTCAATATACCTAACGCAAACTAAGTTTTAATTAAAAATCCTGGATATGAATAGGTCCAAAACTTGGAAGTTAGTAAAATTGATTAACCAGTGTTTTTTCTAAAACATACGAGGTGTCAATATACCTAACGCGAACTAAGTTTTAATTAAAAATCCTGGATATGAACAGGTCCAAAACTTGGAAGTTAGTAAAATTGATTAACCAGTGTTTTTTCTAAGAAAACACGAGGTGTCAATATACCTAATGTGAACTAAGTTTTAATTAAAAATCCTGGATATGACTAGGTCCAAAACTTGGAAGTTAATAAAATTGATTAACCAGTGTTTTTTCTAAAAAAACACAAGGTGTCAATAAACATAACGCGAACTAAGTTTTAATTAAAAATACTGGATACAACCAGATCTGAAACTTAGAAGTTAGCAAAATTGAAGATCAAATGGCTTCCTCAGAAGCTCGAGGTGACAATAAAACCTAATAAGAACTATGTTTGGAACATTCCATATCCTGGATATAATCGGGTCCAAGGCCTGATACTTAATAGGTAGAGTATAAATCAACATTAATTTTGGTTATAACCAAAATTAAAATATCTATCCCGATCTAAAAATCATTCCCTAAGATTTTGAATGTGCAAGTCATAAGCATAAGAAAAAAATCAAGGAATAGATAAAAAAAAAGTTGATATTGCAATTATAAATAAATTCTCTTGAGGAGAATAACCTCATACCGAGCCAACACGACAAATGTTTACAAAAAGAAAAAATATATATGGTAAACAAAGGAAAAAGAAAATTAAGCCCCTCCAGGGCGCTCTGAGGACGTCACCTCCTCGATCTCCTGCTCGCCAGCGACGGAGGCTTCCCCAATCTCAGACTGCTCTAGTTGAATCCGAGCCTTGAACTTCTCGAGATAGGGGTCCCACACTTCAGAGGCCAGGAAAGAGAAGTTGTCATCCTGGTTGAAGGCCCAGCAATGGCACAACATGCTCTCCATGGAGGTTAGTGAGGCCACCTTCTCCTCTTTAGTAGCAGTCTCGGCCTCCAATTGCTTGGCCTTGGCCTCCACGAGCTCGGTTTGCAGAGCAGCCAGGGCAACCTTTGCAGTCTGCTCGCCCTCTTGAGATGCTGGAAGACCAGCCTTGGTGTCCAGCTCACCTTGGTGAGTAGTTGTTAAGGCAGTCTAGGCGGTAGTCAAGGCCGTCTGAGCAGCCTGGAGCTCGGCCTGAAGCTCGTCATTCTTGGCCCTGGTCCGAGCTATGCTTCGGTGCTAAGCCAAGAGTGCCTACAAAAAGTAAAGAAGCAAGTTAGATACACGCTGGGATAAAATCAAAAGAGTATATTTAGCTAAGGAAAGTTGACTTACTGTAAGGTTCATCCCCAGCGCGGACTCCATAACGTTCTTCGGGCTCCTCTCCTTGATCACCCTCAGGTCCTTCGGATTGGCCTTATAAAAGTGCTCCATTGTATGGTTGACCGTCTCATAGAGAGTCCCCCGAAAGGTGTCCAGGATCTTCTCCAGGTCCTGGACGTTGACCAGAATACGTACGGAGGCGGTGGGGACGAGGGATGCTGGGGGATCAGCTTGTGCTGCCTGATCCCGAGCAGAGGTAAATGGAAATCAGGGGGAAGGTGGAGGCGGACCTCTTTTCTCCTGAGCAGCTATGGTTGGAGCTATTCTCCCCTTAGCCGGGGATTTGGAGGTCGTCCCTGCTGCAGGTGGCACCTTCTTAGCTGTAAAACCGGGGCTTCTTTACTAGTGGCCCCGAGCTGAACTTTCCCTCCTGGAAAATTGCGCGGATGTCAGGAACCCCTTGTTGTGCCATCTCCTCACCTGAAAAAGAGTGAGAAAAGACGTTAATATACAAAAAGTCGTCAGCTTACATAAAATGTATATATAGTATAACAAAAAGTCCTACCCTCCGAGCTAGAGGAGGAGTCTATTGCCACGACCTCCAGCCTCAGAACCACTACGGGAAAGGGAGAGCCTAAGTCTACAATTTCTTGGATTAGAGGAGGTTCAAGCTCAAGTTCTATCTTAGGGCTAAACTCCTCTATGTATTGCCTAAGTCTAGGGGCAAGGATACCCTGGCGCAGGGAGGCCCACAACCTAAGGTTGGTTCCATACTCTTCAAAAAAGACCGACCTAAAGGATAAGGTGTTATCCACAACTACGCTGCCCCTAGGATGGCCCATGTCGTGACGTAACACTAAGTGATCCACGCACTGAAGTAGGGCTATGTTACGATCGGGGTCATTAGGGTGGCGGTGTACGGGCTACTTTGGGTTAAACCTAACTAGCCTAAGGTCAGCGACAACCCTATCTAAGTCCCTAAAGGGGTACGGGTTACCTTGACCAGAGGGGCCGGCTGCTTCCCCCGATGACGCTCGCTCTACATCAGGGTCCCGAGTAGCCTTGGGAGCTCGCCTTTTCCGAACGAGGGGCACCTCGTCTTCTTCTTCCTCTTTGCCTTCAGCAACTTCAGCACACCTTTCGGGGACAGGCGCTAGCTCGCGGACAACCGGGAGGTTAGCCCGAGTTCTTCTCAAGGCCAGAGTCTGACCTTCGGTAATTAGCTTACACGCCAACATCATGTCATTAGACACAAGCTGGCAGTAATCCTTCTTGCCAGGCGGGAGCCTCGAGAAAGTATTGTATTGACCCCCAAGGGTCACAGTCTTGTCCTTCCTCGCAAAAATGGTTGCGCGGAGATACTACTTAGTTAGTATGCACAAAAAGAGAATCTAGGTACGAAAAGAATAATTTCACGATCTAAGAAAGGAAAGAAGACTTACGAGGACGGTTAAAGTAGCGATGTTCGCAGTTGTGAAACCCATTCGACATAAAGAATTGATCTTTATAGTCATTGGGATGGCTGGGCAGCTCGATGACTGCGAGCGAGTTTGGGAATCCGGTCAAGTAGTAAAACCTGTTACCTCGCCATCATTGATCCAAGCTAGCCTTGAGGCAGAAGAAATGGAGAATGTCCGCGGGGGTGGGGACCTCCCACTCGTGCTTCAAGAAAAGGTACTTCAACCCCGCCAGCAGTCGGTACGAGTTCGGGGGGAGCTGAAACGGTGCCAACTTCACGTAGTTGAGGAAGTCGGCAAAATATTGATCGAGGGGAAGGAAGGCCCCTGCCTTTAGGTGCTCGTCACTCCAGGTCGCAAAGTCATCCTGGAGCGGTGAGCAGCTCCATTCCCCTTCGAATGGAGGTCGAGCAATTAGGACGCCAGTCTCGACCTCGATGTTGTGAGACAACATAATCTTGTTGACCCTTCCTTGGGTCGTGATCTTGGAGGCTATCCTCTCTGCCTCAAAGAAAGCATCAAGTCTGACCACGACCTCCTCCTCCACCACGAGGCCGAACCGAGGGATAAGGGATTTAGAGGTGACCTCTTTTCCCTTATTGGCGCGTTGAGACGATGAGCCAACTACGTTCTTCTTGGATGCGCCTTTCTTGCATGCCATTAGATCACCTATCGAACAAGAATAATGGAACTCTTAGTAGGCGACCTAGAATTTTTATAAAGGCAAAAAATAGCAAAGAAAAGCTGGGGGTTCTAACGCACGAGCTGAGGCAATCTCAGCTTATGGTGTGAGGCCACGCGCTACCTATGCTATGCGCCTAGGTTTCCCAGCAGACCCCTGGTGTTTAGGGATCCGTGTGTCAGAAAATCAAGCCACTACACTCCTTGGGGAGCAGTTTAGAGCAAAACCACCCAAGAAGCGTAACCCCTAAGCAACCTAGTTTCGAACCCTAAAAAAAATTTCATCTTCTATATCCTGACTGGGTATTTCTTGAAATCCCCCATAAATTGCTGAAATTTACCCGTAAATTACCTAGTTTTATGAACATCACAATTCTAGGGATATTTTAAGTCCTATCGAAGCCTATGTGCCAAAAACACTTGGGGAATAATTTGATATGGACTACGGAGAAGTGCTGATAGGCATGGTATATATATATAAAAAAAAAAGAGGAAGAAAACACAGAAACCAGTAAAAGAAATTTTTTGACAAAAATTAAAGACTTACAGTATGTTCTTCAATTGAGAGAAGTAAAATTTGTAGGGGAGAGTTCCTGGAAGACTCCTGAGTGATTGGGTTTCTGAAGTTTTTCTTTTACAACGGATGATCTTTGGTTTCTTCTGAGAAGAAAGAAAGGTTTGGAAATGCAGAAGAGAGAAAATATGGAAAAAGTTCGAATGAAAGGTGGTGAATCCTAGAATTTTCCAACCTTATTTATACGTGAAAGGCCTAACGCATTGTGGACTGTCCGATCAAACTAGTGCAAGATCCGAGGATAGTGTTTCGAAAGACGAAACGCGGCAAAAAGTTGGCTAGGCCATTAATGCAATCCTCGAAACCCAAACAGGCACCAATCATGGCGTTCCATGTGTCCAGTACTCCAGTAATGGGTAAAACCTGGATAATCGTGACGGAAGTGTAAAAGTCCCCGCCGTGTAAGTTAGAAATGACGTCATAGAACACGATCAGGGACTTGGGGGGGCAAATGTACATCTTGAAATTCAGCACGTGCCTTCGTGATAGCTCGGATACAGTGGGCTAGCCAAGGACTGTAATGGATGAGCCACAAGTTCATATTTCATAAGGGCAGCGCGATTCCCCAGGTAAATAGCATGAGTTGAATTATACAAAGCATCCTAAGCACGAGCTGATACTACGCTCAGCTCGGATACGCTAAAGATCTACCATGTCCATGGATCTTTATAAACCTGGATACGTTATATAAACGTGCGTGATGAGACACCACATGTCCGTTCATCCCTGAATTCCCGGACATGTAATATAATCGTGCATGATCAGGCATCACATGTCCGATTGTGCCAGACAACCCATGATCATTTTTACCTAATGATTAGATCATACCTTAATATAAATTGTTATATTCATCATTTGTGCAAGATAGGTGACATGAGGGATTTGTATTCATGTGATGATCCCAACGTCTACCCAGGGATTATTTTTCCTATAAATACCAGGACCTTGGATAGGGGTTGGGGATGATGGTTTTTCTGTAATGCAAATACTTTGTCAAAATATAGAGAGATATACAGTAATAATAAAGACTCGTGGAATAGGTGGATTTTAACCTCTGAACCACGTAAAAAGGAACGAGTGTTCTTGATATTTCGTTTCTAGCATTTTTAAGTGTCATTCTCTTATTACGGTTTATCATTAAGCACTAATCCATCCCAGCTATATATTCATAATTCACTGTTGGCAAAAAATCGCGTCAACAAGTTCAATCGTGCCAAACTTCACCAGAGTGTAGCTGAAATGAACAAGACAGAGAAAAAAATAAAGGCACATTATTGGTACACCGCTAGATGGTATTTAAATTTATTTTATCAACTGGAATAGTATAACACTCAATTCCAGGATTCCATACCTCCACTCCAAGTATGGGCTGAACATCCATTTCGCAAGCTTCATCACCTGAAGTAGGACTGACACATCTAGGTGAAAAGAGCCCACCACCTTTCCCCCCGAACTAGAGAAAACTTCAATGGTTTTCTCACCATAAGGACCTGTTTGTGCTAGTAATTTTTGTTTTGGGGACTTTGATTTTATGGGGCTCCTATCCCCGTCAAAATCGATGTGCGTAAGATCATGCACTACCCTCTCAGCCGCAGGTTCGGTGTTCTTTGTATCACTTTTTTTCTCACTCAATCCCTTCTTCTCTTTTTTTATAAACTCAAAATTCTTTTGTCTTTTTCCAACACTCTCCACCTCGCACTCCATTGTCGACTTTGAATCTTTAACTGCAGTAGCCCTAATGATATCCTCAATAGTCTCTTTTTTTGTACGTTCTTTAACCAGGCTGGTTGTAATGGATAAAGCTAGTTCACTCAGCTTTTGGTCTAAATGCTTCTGCATTGCATCCAAAGCCACTTGGACTTTCGCAGATGTTTCTTGTGGTAAAGTGAGTATGATTTTTCTCACTTCTGTCAACTCACTCATGAATATGCCAAAGTCCTACTTCAGAGCGCCCACATCCTACCTTAAACCATCTACAACCTGCCTTAGACTGTCAACATATTGCTTTGTCCCGTCATCAGCTACAACAACAGGGGGGACTTAGAGGTACCAACAGCTACGGTC
The DNA here is from genome assembly GCF_963169125.1 of Humulus lupulus. NCBI lineage: Eukaryota > Viridiplantae > Streptophyta > Magnoliopsida > Rosales > Cannabaceae > Humulus > Humulus lupulus. The sequence continues at coordinate 247,113,612 of NC_084802.1, forward strand.
CTGACCCCTTTAGCAAGCGGAATCTGCAAAAATAAAACAAAAAGAAAGGGATCTTGAGCAATAACTACATAATTTTTTGGCATAATCAAGATTAGCACATCAAACAAACATTTCACTAAAATAAAGAAAGGAAAAAAAACAATTACATTGTTCGATTGGAATCCTCCAGATTTTTGAAGCCACTTCTTCACTCGCTTCACTTGGCTGTCCATCCAGAAATCTATGCAAGGAATGGTTCGATCAACGTAACCGGAGTCAACGTGATCCAAATAGAAGAGCTACACTAGAAAATAGTAAACAAAAAAATGTAATTTTCTATACACTGGTTGTGATTAGATTTAGTCATGACTTGAACAATTAAAAGAAAAATAAGATATCTTGAGAAAGATTAAACATCTAGACAAGTATCTGTACCCGCCCACTTGGAACTCCTGATGGACTCCATAAGGAACCGCACGCAGAATGTGGCCTAATCTATTTCAATGCTATGGAATGAACATCATGCAACACCTTCATGTAGGAAGCGCTAACTTTATTTCCGGCCATTGGACACAGGATACTGCCGATGCATGCCAGGGCAAATCTTGAAATGAAGAGGTCGTCGTCGTATTGTGACTTCTTCAGGTCTTTCTCCAGCTTCCTCAGGCAAACACTGCATTCTTTTCCCACAGCAGTGTTCACCAAATCTGTTTTAGGAAGTGGGCCGATCATTTTAATCTTTGTTCCCCCATATTTTATATTCATCACCCTTTCAAAGGCAACAGTGTTGATGTACAACTCCTTTCCATATATGCATAGCTTGTTATCGGTCGTTTCAACATTCTTAACCAACCATTGAATTAAGCTACTATTTGTGCTCAGACCATCAATCCTCATTAGAGAACCGAATCCTGTGATTGCAGCCACCTCCTTTTGGTCTGACGACATGACTGACAAGATTCGGCCAATTCTCTCGAACGAGCATCGGGTGATGATGTCCCCAGCCTTGGATATTCCCTCATCCCCAGATGCTGCATCAAGACTTTTTTCTCTAACTTTTTCGACCTAATCAGTCTTCGAGGTGGTTGTTTTTTTTTTGGGGGGGGGGGGGGGGGGGGGTAACGGGGCATCTTTCTCAGTTGGATACAATAGGTGGTACATGTCTATGTAGAAACTTGTTCAATCTTATTTAATGGTGTATAGTCTGCTTGAATGCGGCCCAAAAATAGTAGTTGTCGAAATGGAAATCAATTTATGATGTTAATATTCTTCACAACAACCTATAAACAACGTACATAATCAGTTTTAACAAATTTGAACACTTATCAAATTTAAAAATAAATTACAAGTTCAAATATTTATGGAAAAAAATTGGTCTTTAAATTAAAAAATTCCTTCACAACCCGATTTAAACCACAAATCTAGATAACCATCTAGAATAATCGACTACGATCTAGATAGTACATTACAAAAAATTAAATAAATCGTGCGGACTAACAGCTGCGCTAGATAAGAAATGTATATAAAAAAGGGTACACAAAACTTTTCCCTCAAAAACAATTCTCCATCTAAGAATACGATCCAATATCGAAATGTATATTCCAACTGTACCAATTAAAAAAATGAACAAGTCTCATCTATTACTATGATTAGTCTCATCAAAAATACATTTTTAACCTCCATGTTTTTAGACAAAATCCAAAATTAACAATAGTTCTACTCTTACTAGTTCAGAAGAAAAAATGTTCCCTTAAGTGTCAGAAAGTGTTTTATTTCCATATTTGGGACAGTTAATGGAAATTAACTCATGGATTTCTCTACCACTCAACATGTACACTCTAAAGTAGCATGGAAAAAGAAAAGTAAGATTCACTGATCTTACAATATTGATCTCCAGAAAATAACAACGGCTGCTTAATTAAATATTTGTTAACTTTGGCTTCCTATAAGTGTCCATCAAATGAGTTTCAAGTCTTAGTTATTCATTTTCCATGTATAGCTTTTAGTTTATTCAATAGTTGTTTCATTGTTTCATGGAAAGAAATTAAGGTTCATATTGCACTAGGATACCAACTTGGAAAGATATTGATAGCTACTGATCATGGGTTACAAGGGCTTAACTAGGTTTTCCTAAAGTGTTTTGATGCAGTAAATTAGAAACCAACAAAAGGTTGTCAAGAGTGGCTTTACTTGTTACTAATAGCACTAATTTCAAGTTTTAATACTATTTGAATTTTTATGGTCAATGAAAGAAGGCAACTATATTTGCAACATAAGAGAGAAAATTAAAATGAAAATGTTTATATTTGTTTTGAAAGTCTTATTGTTCTTTATCTATGTTTACTTTTGGTTGGATTGGTAGTTAGTAAATGATTTGGATTTTGGTGCTTTTACATATATATTCATGATTTCTTGTTCTGAGGCATCATCTTACTCAATTTCTGTATGTACATATATCTCGTTTCATTGCCTCTAAAAGGAAACAGAGACATTCATTATTTCTTCTCATGAGAAATGGCTTTTTGTTTGCAGGGATTTCAAGTGTGGGCATCGCTTTTTCATCATTCTTCATTTGAGTTCATTTTATCTTGGTTTTGAGTGCTTTGATTGTAACTAGCAACTACACATATTAATATTGGTTTTGAGTCCCTTGGTTGTAAAGGGAATTTGATAAATGAGTTTTAAGTGAATGTTTTTATGATCATAATTTAGCTTCTTGGACTAACATTGTAATCTCCTAATTCTATATTAAACAATAATGTATCACAAATTCTAAAATGCTTCCCTCGGCAATCTCCTAGATTAATCCTAACAATGTATCTCTCACAAAAAACAATCAATCATCACTATCACAAACAAAAATATGAAACACTAAGTCTTTACAATCAACCAATTCAGCAACAGGCAGCATGCATTTCTCGCTAATTTTTAAAAATAAAAATCAAACTAAAAGAGGCTTTGAAAACTAACTCTATCAATAAATTAACTCAACGACTCCATGCTCTCCTCTGCACTCTCCGAGACAAATTATTAATTTTGATCCATCATACCTTCAAAAATAGCAATGGGTCTCCTAGAGTTCAGATACAAAGTTCGCTTCTTGTTTTGAACGTCAATGAGGAGAGAATGAGTGACTGAGTTAACAAGAAATTGAGTTTTGAAGAAGCCAAAAATAACACAATAACTGATCATGATAAACAACTATACCTACTCAAAGCTTGAAACCGCCAAACCATGATCTACACCAGAGGAATCCATTAAACCATACTCAAAAACTGAATTACCAAAGAGTTTTGTATTGAGTTTCGCTTCACCAGATAAGGAGATCATGGACTGAGGTTTGGTTATTTTTCTTTACAGAGAGAGGCTGTGTTTTTTTTTTTTTTGAAGAAAGAGTGGGTTTTTCTTGAACATAGAGGTCGAGTAATGCAACTGAGAAAGGCTGAGAGGAGAGAGACAAAGCCGGTTAAATGCAATTGAGTGAAAACTTAGTGAACACTGAACAGTGTTTACCCCTGGTGACAAAAGGCTGCGGATGTTAGCTAAATTTTTAATGCCCAATTGAACCCCAGCCCTTGGATTTGATCCAACGACTATATGCTTTTCACGGAATGATTCCGTGCATTAGATATAATCTGTCCCCATATATATATATATAAATGACAATTTTCATATAGGGACTTCACTTTAAGCTCTATCGGTGGGACTCTTCAATGTTCTCGACCTGTGAACAGTTTTCAGCACGATTTTATTTATGACCGTGTATATTATAGTTGTTTAGAGCACCTTGCAAATTTTTAGAAAATTCCGAATAGTTTATAGTACCGAAAACTAAGTTCAAACATGTTGCACTCGTGACTAATTTTTTTTATGCACGTGGAAAGCAACATATTTGAACCTAGTTTTTCGGTACTGTAAACTATTTGGAATTTTCTGAAAATTTGCAAGATGCTCTAAACAACTAGAATATACACGGTCATAAAAAAATTTGTGCCAAAAATTGTTCACTGGTCGAGAACACTGAAGAGCCCCAGCAGTAGGACTTAAAGTGAAGCCCGTATATAAGAATTATCATATATATATATATATAAACATTTGTGATAGAGAAAGAAAAAGAAGATTAGATCTTCATATAGGAAGAGAATGAAATGAAGAAAAGAAATATAGACTGGGGAGAATCTAGCTCTATGGATTGTGCTAATAAAGAGAGTGAACCAATACTTTCAGAAAACATTATTCAAGTTTGTTGAAGGTTAGATCAGACCAGATCAGATCTACGCCACTCTAGCAACCCACTCTCCTGAAGTCCTGTTCGTGCGCGTCCAACACGCATCATATATATTATCACTGAATTAATCTACGTCTTGGTTGCATATCCCCACCGAAACTGTTTTGGAGCATCTTTGCATTATACTCACAATAGAGAGAGCAAAAGACAAATAAAAGAGCCCTGCGATTATTATCATCCAAAAATTATACCATTAAATAAATTATTTAGATTGGGCCTTTTGTTTTTATTTCATTTCATTGCCTAGGCATGTGGGCTTCATGTTTCATTTGATAAAGAGAACTTTACATAAACAATATGGAAATGCAAAGATGCTTTCTATATTTATGGGTAAGAAAGTAATTGCCCAAAATATGGTCCGAGAAATAAAAAAAAATTGAAACATGGAATATCCATAAATTAAGGAAACAGATTACCATAAAATAAAAACTTCAAATATTCATACAGAAAGAGTTGTATCTCAAAAAGAATGGCATAGCACCAAAAATCACATAACAGAGAAGTTTATGTTCAAGAATGTTCAACCTAGAAGGTCCAATCGTTGCAAACACCACCACTAATTGATCTGATCGTCTTCTTCTGGTTTTAATATTTTTTTTCTTCTTCTTGTTCTTCTTATTCTTTTTGGCATTTTAAATATAATTTTGCACTTCAGATCTTATTTTTTTCTTCTAGTCCTAACTTTAACCGGTTACCATCACGATTTGTTTAGGTTTTTTTGTTCATATATGATATTTTTCAAATATGTTTAAGTAACCAAGTAACATGACAACTAATTCTTTTTATTCATATCTAAATTTTTTTTAGACATAACTGTAACCAGTTACGATAACAATCAATTTAGATTTTTTTGTTTAAATCTGATTTTGTTTTCACACTCACTAAGTTACCATGGTGACTGACTCTTTTCTTTTTATATATCTGAATTATTATTTTTTCAAACCTAGTAGTAGATTTTTTGTTTCGATCTTATTTTTTTCCAAACCTAGCTAAGTAACCAGTTACCATCGCAACAGGTTTATTTTTTTTCAAACCTAGCTGTAACCAATTGCCATCACAATCAATTTAGTTTTTTTTCATATAAGTTTTTATTTCCCTAAAAATTTGCATGATGACGTGGCGCAAGAATATGACATGTGGCAATTACACAACATCGTAGTTAAAGAATACTTCGTCGACACTCGACCAGATAAGAGCATTCAGTTGCTCATACTGATTGGATCTACAGGCATAGTGAGGCAGTTACTGATCAGGTTGATCGTTGGGCACGACCATAGCTGCTCGGATGCTACCCAAAGAATGCTCAGAATTAGTTAAGACAAGATATTTTAAGTAATATTCAGTTAACTTCTATTATTTTATTATCATTTATTACGTAAATCATGTAAGGCCCACGACTCATTTATGTACATTCCTAAGCCTATAAATAGAGACCTTAGTGAATCATTACTTCTTACGCTTTAATTCTTAAAATTTGGGAGAATTCATAGTTCAAAGTACTTTTATACATGATTTTTGTACTCTCTCAGACTCACGAAACTCAGTTGATCCAATTCATATGATCGGGTGTATTAAGAATTCTACATAAATAAAGGTACTAAAGTGAATGTAGGTTATTACCAATCTGGGACCGAACCACAATAAACCACTTAGTGTCGTTATTTATTTTCACGTTCAGATATCACTTTATATCGTTTCATTGACTGAGTGTCGTTGTCCAAATCGTGGGTCAACAGTTCTCACTGAGACGATGATTATGCAACAAATGGAAATTGACAGATAAGGACGAGAGATAAATGCCAAACAGGCATAAATAAACCACCGTCAAAGAGATGCCACTACTTCCTCAGAAGTTTCTAGTCAACTATGTAACGCACTACTACCTTAGATTCGTTACCATGTGAGTTATAAATGTGCCATTAGCTCGCTAATCGAGGATTTAGGTTAAAAGTGTGACTAAATTGAAATAAAACTCATTTAACAACATTAATTATAAGGATTTGGACACTCATTGAAATCATAAAAAGTTATACATTTGGGATCCCAAAATACTATTTAGAAAATGTATTACAACACAAAATATAAATACGGTTGACCTAAGAGACAAAACAAACCACTATAGTACATTTCCCAAAATAACTCTGGCCGTGACAACCAGGTAGACCGAACATGTACCCGTCACTCCACGCTCTCCGTACTCATGGTTGGTCAACCTACCTTCACCACAGAGCACCCATGAGCCGAAGCCTAGCAAGAAAACTCAATGCATACAAAGAATAATCCAACCCAATATTAATAACAGAAATAGTCAATAGGCTAAACACATAGCTGCCTACACCGACCCAGGTGCTTTACCAGGCCCTGGGTTCGCGGCCTTAGCTGAGCGGGTCGATACAGCACCGTTGGGGGGTCTCGCCCTAGCGGCCTGCACTCAACGTGCTCAACGTTGATCCTGACCCCTTTCCATACCTGACCTTCTCTGTTCTCGGCCTTTGTCATTCCCAACCCTCGTCGTTCATTCATTAACATGCATAACACCACACGACATTCACATATATTAAACACAAACAATAAGGCCATGCCTGGCCACGCTCTGCTCTACGGGTACAAATAGTTTTCTTACCTTTGTCCCCAGCTATTTGATTAGTGCAATCCCAAGCACAGTCCCCTAATTCGAGCTTTGACGTAAACCTACTCGCAACGCATCCATAATAACAATCCATCAAGCCTTAAACCAAATAATAACTTTGGGATATTATTCTATCCTCTGAGACTTTGAATTATACTAAATCGGACAGTAGAATCCTTCTCGAGCTTTAACATTTGGGTTCTCGAGCTCACAATCGCCAAACAACCAATATTTCCCATTTCAGCTACGACCTAGCCCTTAAGGGTTGTGGCACACTCAAGTCAGAAAGAATAGCTCTCTCTGCTGAAGGACATGGGTCGTGGTGCGCTATGCCTTGCACCGCAGCGCGTGGGCAAATTTCTGAGGTCCCCAGGCCTTAATATTCAAACGGGCCACGACGCTTGATGAACAGGGTCGTGGCTCAAGCCTCAATACGTAGAAACTAGCCATTTTTCCTATGTTTTCCCCGAGCCTAAATCCTTAATTCATACTCTGAACACCAACCAAACGTAGAATTAAGCCTAGAATGCTCAACCACACATCCTAAACATATCAACAATTTAGAAACAATTGCATATCCTCACCAAACACTCAAAACCAAACCAAAACCAAACTCCCGTGCAAGCTTAAAGTTTACAGTAGAATAAAGCAGAAACAACAGCTGAAATCCTTACCTCTGTGATATCTCCAATCCCTGAGTTGATTCCCAAACACAGCAAACCTTCAATCCTTCACTTCCTTAGCCTGAGATCCTCAAAACTTCATCATCTTCTAAGTGTCAAAGAGAGGGAAGGAGAACTGAGTGAGAGAGAGTGTTGAGAGCTTAGGGAGAGTTCTGATTTGTTTTTGCTTTGGTCTCCAGAGTTGTGTAGGCTAAGTCTAATCCCAAAATACCTAAAATGCCCTCAAGTCTAATCTAATCCTTTAGTGCCATCAAGGGCAATCCCATCAATAGCCATATCTCGCTAAAACCTCGAGTGTTCATATAAATCCCCATTTAATCCCTGATACACTTAAACAAACATTAAATCACCACCCGTTACCCAGTAGTTTCTGAACACATTCTATATTCCAAAAATACCCCTAGGCTCCTCCCGAACCAGGTATTCGACCCCGTTGTGACTATTTAGCCAATTCACTCCTTAAGACCGTCTCGGATTGTACATAGAAATATATCACCACAATCTCGTGGTATCAATCACAATACCCATATATATCACATTTATGCCCTCAACCGGCTAAAAGTACAAATATGCCCCTATTAACAATAGCCTTTTGTAGGCTCCCCTAGAACTTGGAGGTGAATGTGGGGTCCCTGTCGGATACTATCAACCTCGAAGCCCCATTAGTCGCACAATTTCCATCACATACAATTCAGCATGTGATGACTTGGTGTACCTACCCAAAATCATCCACACCGAATCATACTATCCCACAGTCTTCGGTAATCCAACCACGAAGTCCAAGGTCATATCCCCCCACTTCCACTCCGAAATCCATAAAGACTACAGCAGTCCTGCTGGCCTCTAATGTTCAGCCTTTACCTGCTGGCAAGTCAGACACTTGGCCACATAATCCACCACATCTCTCTTGATTCTCGGTCACCAATACAAGGTTCTCAAATCTTGGTACATCTTCGTGGTACCTAGATGTAAGGAATAGGGAGTGGTATGAGACTCATCTTAAATCTCTCGCCAGATACCGAAATCCATCAGAATGTAAATCTGACCTTTATACCTCAGAAAACCCATCTTTGAAATAAAAAAGTCCTTAGCCGCTCTGGCTAAGACATTTTCTGTGTGCTCCCTCAACTGGGGATCCTTCCCCTGTGCTTCCTTGATCCTCTCAAGAACTGTGGACTGAAGAATGATGTTGGCTAGCTGACCAACTACCATCTCAATTCCTGCTCTATTCATCTCTTCAGCTAACCTATCTGATATCTGCCTCGATCTAAATAGTTGTCCTGGGCCCTTCCGACATAGTGCATCGGCCACCACATTGGCCTTCCCAGGATGGTATAAAATGTCACTATCATAATCTTTTACTAATTCCAGCCAATGTCTCTGGCGCATATTCAGATCCTTCTAAGTAAATAAATATTTCAGGTTTTGATGGTTGGTGTATATTTCACACTTCTCTCCATACAAGTAATGCCTCCAAATCTTTATTGCAAAGACCACCACTGGAAATTCCAAATCATTAGTGGGATACCTCTGCTCATACTCCTTCAGCTGCCTCAACACATAGGCTATCACTTTTCCACCTTGCATCAATACACACCCCAAACCTTGCCTGGAAGCATCGCAATAGACTACAAACTTCTCATTGTCTGATGGCAGACTCAATACTGGAGCGGTGATCAGCCACTGCTTCAACTCCTTGAAACTATTCTCACACATGTCTGTCCACACATACTTAGTCTTCTTACGTGTCAATTCAGTCAATGGTGTAGCTATTCTGGAGAATCCCTCAACGAACCGCCAATGGTACCCTGCTAATCCCAAGAAGCTCTTAACCTCTAGTACACTTCTTGGCCTGGGCCAATCTCTCACTGCCTCAACCTTACTTGGGTCCACCAGAATCCGCTCCTTACTGGCAATATGGCCCAGAAATGTTACTTGAGGTAACCAAAACTCACACTTGCTAAACTTAGCATATAACTCATGATCTCTCAACTGCAGTAGTACTGTAACGCCCTACTTCCTTAGAGCCATTACTAAGTGAGTTTTACGACAAAACAGTGTGCAATGAACTCGCTAACCGAGGTTTTGAAACAAAAGTGTGACTAATTAAAAGTTAGGGCTATAATCTTTGAAAATGCGACGTTTCATTAAAAAGTTTCTAGTATTAAACACTTGGGATCCCAAAATAAGGTTTGAAAACTATTTACATATTGAAATAAGTTTACAGTTGATTAATCATAAAATCATAGATTATTACAGCCATTTTCGAATAAACCCCCAACCAAAGCAGTCGGGCAGGCCAAACATGTACGCGTCGCTTCACGCTCTCCGTACTCATGGTTGGTTGACTCAGACTTTGCCCTACCTGCAACACGGAGCACCCGTGAGCCGAAGCCCAGCAAGAAAACTCATGCAGAACATAACATAAGCAATTTATACAATTTATCATAACAGATAATCCACACGTAAACAAGTCAACCATAGACTAAGCAAACACGGCCATACCGTCCCCGAAGCCTTACCGAAGCCTGGGGTCTCGGTCTTCACTGCAGGATCTCACACATATCCTGTGGGTCCCGGGCCCTGCCCTGACCATAGCATCCCATGTGCTAGGTGTTACTTCCGGCCCCGCTGCCGTTCTCGGCCTTGCCGCCCTCGGCCATAGCCGTGAAATTCACTATAATCATATATAGCATCAATCAAACACATTCAAACAAATATCAATTCATTTAAATCTGCACCCTAACATGTAATGCAATAGAGGGCCATGCCCGGCAATCATTTCATCATGCAACATGCAATATAGGGCCGTGCCCTGCAATCACACTATGGGCCCATGCCCTATCCTACGGGTGTTATAGTTTTCTTACTTGTATTCCGAGCCTCCTGATGCACAAAAGTCGCGAGCACGGTCCTCTAGCACGAGCCTCACCAACAACCTAGTCACAACACACAAGAAACATCCCTCAATACTAATCAACCCAAAACCACTTCCCGGGACCAATCCCGCACTCTCGGGACCTCTAAAACCTTAAAACAACACCCCGGAGACATCCCCCGAACCCCCGAAGCAAAGGCCTAAAATTGCCAAAAATGTGAACCTGAAATTTGCCTTGTGCCGCGGCACAACTTTCTTGTGCCGCGGCACCCATCAGTCAGGGACTCCCTCGCCGCGGCACGAAAAACCTGTGTCGTGGCACGCCTTCGCAGACCCAGAATTCTGGGTTTTTCCCCTGCATTTTCTCCGAGCTAAAACCTCCCAAATCGTCCCAAACTCACACCCAAGCTCCAAAACCAAATCAAAACTCCAAATAGACCATACATCAACCCATAAACATCATAACCCAACTCAATAACACAATCACACTCAAAATCACCCATTTGATTCCAAATTTCAGAAAACTCAAACCCAAAGGCCAAAAACACAACCCAAGCTTGACAAACCTAAACCATGGCTCCAAAATCTTAAACCACAACAGAAAAGAAAACCCAAGGATGTTTAAAACTCTTACCTCAATCAAGAATCCAACCTTAAGCTTCCTTGGTTCATCCCCTTAGTCTTCAAGTTTCAGCTCCCTTCTTCTTCTTCACGCCCTAGCTTTTTCCCTCTCCTTCTGCTTCTCTTCAAATTATCAAAGCATCAAATGACCAAGCCCCAAACCGTGTACCCCTTAATACCCAGCTGCCATATATCCAATTCCTAGCCAAATGACCATTTTACCCCTCCTTGCCTATCCTTTCCCAACTAACCTCAAGGGCACTTAAGTCATTTCATTTCTATTTCATATCTACCATTTTCTTTCTAAAACTTATTACTCTAAGCAGTAACAAATGGTTACCCAGGTTACTCAATCACCAATAACCATTACCCGCTAAATCTCAATCTTAACCATAAAATTCCCGAAGTACCCCTAGGCTCCTCCCGAGCCGGGTACAAAATCCCGTTGTGACTCTTAAGTTAATTTTCTCTCTAGGACCGCCTCGGCACGTGCATCACAACAATAACACCACACTCACGTGGTACAAATCACGGAATACAATTATCACATAACAATGCAGTTATGCCCAACATGGCCAAAATTACAGTTATGCCCTTCTAACACGATCCGGGCCTACATGCATACTAATATACATAGTCATGCATCTTAAGTAATCAAATAGTCACATAACACGCTTTAAATCATAACCATGCATTTAACTCATCAAATCACACATAAATCCCATCATGCCCTCCTGGCACGCTAATCAAGGCCCTTAAGCCTTAATAGCGAAATTGGGTCGTTACAACTATCCTCTCCTCATAAGAATTTCGTCCTCGAAATTTATCCAACACATCAGTCAGTAAACCGCAACTCTGACCATAATTTCCAAGGCCCACCGCCTTTACTTTACTTTCCAATGACACTCTCACAAGAGTAACAATCTTGCCCCTCAAGATTTTGTCTAATAGCCAAGTTCTCGATAGCTTCTTGCTAACACCGCAACCCTGCCGAGCCCAGGGTCTGCCTAGATTACAATGACCAATTCATTGTTTTATTCCTGATTCCATAGATACTCAAACGTCATCACCTCTACTAGGTGGGATCAGCTTGTAGGCCCCGCTGGCCTAACACTTAGTACAACTTCAGAATTTTAGGCCGAATTAAGAGTCAGAACTTTCCCTTCGTCCTCTGAACACCTTGCAGATCCTCGTCTGTTATTACACAGAGACGCAGCTCTTTCCTTCCGGAACTTTATTTCCTCATAACTTAACAATTTACCAGCTCTTTATTCTCTCAAATAGACAGACACCCCTGCCTTAAGAAGTTTCAACGACCTCTTTGGCTTTCTCTCTGAACTAAAGCCAAACTATAGTATTCATTATCTTTCACCTCTTACCAAGCCCTATGTCGTGTTACATTAGCAAGACACCAGCAACCGCCACCACGACTAACTTACCAGGGATTACACTTCCCTTAATACCTCAAGTATTCGCCTACTCAGCGCTTAATTCTTTAAGATATCTGATAACCTTTTAGACTGCCATTCCACTTGCAATCAGCTGATAATTCCAGATTCCCACTCTGTTCTTTTTCGTTCTTTAGATCCATTCCAAAACTTAAAATACTGTAGGGTCTTAATTCGGTATCATCGACGTTCTATCCCGAAACCAGTTCACTTGACCCAACAACATTAACTCAACCAACCGAGTTAAAACTTTTCATGTCCAAACGCCTTACTTAAGGTCTATTGTGGTCTATTCCCACGACACACCACCACATCACCTAATCCCTCAGGGTCCAAAGGAAAACACTAGATTCTGTCACCCGCTCGACCCTCCTAGTACGACGTACCCAAGGAGGTGGAATGATATCCATTCAGAATTCTCATTCATATACCAAATCTAATTGGATCCTTTATCCATTCCTGGCATCCTAACTTGTACCACCCTAGCAGGGTTCTTTCCTGTTTCAACCAAAGCCGACACTTCGGATTCCATAGCTCAGTGACACTCACCAGCTAATCATACCTACTAGCGTTACGCCAAACTCAGCCGTTGCCTTGTCCACTCTATTACAGTCGATGGAGCTATCCCCTGACGGACACACGCCTCACAACTAGGAGTTCCGCCTCCAATTATATCTCCCCTTGCTCAATCGAGGATTTCAAACACTGATCATCTATCTGTTACTTTTCACCGCATCTGGGTCTCAACGTTAACCTTCTTACTAATACTCAACACTCAAGTACCTTATGCCAAGCATAACTGTCAACTTAACGTTCCAAGGATATCAACCATGATCCATTCTTTCATCTCCCGCAAGGTTCGATCCATCCTCGCGTCAATTTATTCCTGGGCGTGCCCAAATCGTGGTACACTCCCCCCACTTCCATGTCCTTACCATAGATCAGGTCCTTTATGCAATCACTCTTTACTTAACCAAAACATACACAAATTCTAGATACTAAACAATCTTACCTTGTCTTCTGAATTTCTTCCTGATTTGACACCACTCAGCCCGTCTATCTTCGAGTTTTACTGATCTCCTTGTCTCTGATGTAGCTGTCCCCAGAGATGCTTGTGCAACAGATGACGCACTAACCAGTCTTGTTATGCTTTCAATTCTTTGGACGTTCTTCATTAGCTTCTTTGCGGCTTCAGATCAATTCTTCTCTTACCTGTCCTTTCTTCTTGTAGCTCTAATCTGAGAACTCCTGACGACACCCAACTAACACTCCGTAGAACCTTACCTGAGACTCTGCCTTCTGTGTACGACGTCTTCAGCATAATCATTGCTCACCATTTTCGTCTGGGAGTAATCCACACGCACTGCTCGTGAGCTTGAAGGGGACTTGTCCATACCGTTCATGCATTCTCTGCCTAAAGAACTTACCTGTGCTGCTGCAGCTTGAACCATTCCAGAATCTTTGTTACCAGCTCCTCACACCCTACCCGGTGCAAGCTAACTAATTCACGAGATGCCTTTATCCTTGGTTTCCAACTGGTAATAACCAGGTCCTAGATCAACACTTGGGGACATCGTCCCATCTTGTATCCAACATTGTACTTTTCGTTCTAACTCCACGATGCTAACAATCCCCGCAGTATCACACTCTGGCTACTCCAGGGTCAAATTCCTTCAATTGCTTCAACAAACTTTCTGTCAGCCAAAACCATCTTTTACTACATTCTTTATACCAACCCTATCTGTAGTCTAACCTTGAAACACTCCTGAATCTTCCTTTTATACCCACATAGTTTTCCACTGGTCAGCACAGTTCCCACTCAGTCTCCTTTACATACCCCAGATGATATCCTCTGCAATCCATCTGCCAGAGTTCTAATTCCTTCTCAATAAGTATTACTGTCCTCAGCCTCTCAAATGGCACCATTGAGGCAACCTCTCTATGTCCATCACCCTCTCGGAGCATTCACAACACCGAGTTCTTCCAGTTCGCTACATGTCCAAAGCATAAACCATTCTGTTAAATACTCACCCTCGAGGAATCGGCCTCGAACTACGAATGTAGCGAGGCATTCAAGTTCTCCGTCCCCTCACCACGGGAAGTCCATTCTATCATACCGAGTCATTCCATGTAGACGTCATGCCCTCGCCTGACCTCCTCTTAGGTGGCATCCTCTCCCTCATGCATACCAATAACCTCCCTGGTTCCTATCGCCATCTTGTTAACTAGCTTCTTCAATCAGGCTTCTTTCCAGCCTCAAATTAGGTGCCCAAGCACTGTCTGGGGTACTTCTACCTCAAAATTTGAGAATCCGACCTCGATGCGTTCTAACAACACAAGTACCATCTTATCAATCAGACTTTTCCCCCTTTCTGGCAAACCAGACACCATAGGACTATCCGGGGTTCCTTTAACTCGATTATCATGAATCTAACTTCACTAATTCCATCCAAAGAAGCACCGCCATAGCGACTCTAGCACTCATGCTCTAAACATCAACCATCAGTTCCTCGAACCACATGGCCCTCTCCGCCATCCACATGCAGACGATAAGTCCTTACATCAGAGCGGCCCAAATGCCTTAGACTATCCTAGAGTTCCATCCTTAGATGGGTCGCCACCATTTCCGGATACATCCGTCAGTATAAATTCCCAAAATGAATTATCAGATTCACCAAACCCATTGATCTACGCTGTTGTTACCCTAACAGTCCAAACCAAACTTATAAATCTGCCCGTCTCCACGGTTCTAATCATGTCTTTAAAATCTCTTCTAACCATTCATCATCTAGGTTCTTTCCAACCCATTAAGCCAGTACCTCAGCTCGAGTACCAATTCCAGGCATCTCCCTGCCTCAACATTTAATACAACCCTCTAACCAGGATCTCTCATCCTCTTAACCAAGGGTGGAATTAACTCTGCTCATCTATTGAAAATTTCCTTGTCAACTCGAACTCTCCTCAAAACCCGAGGATAACACCCTTTAAGCCTTTCATATAATACCCTTATCTGTCCATACCTCACAGCAACCCAACACTGGTAACCTTACTGTTAACACATCGGAATCAGCTATTTCCCCAGAGAAATCCGCTGTTCTTCTATCCCATCTCGACTAACAAACTCCGCAGCTTACTCACAAACTAGAGACCCTCTGCTGCTGCTTTCAGGGACAACTGGAGATCTCAACTCCAACTTATATCTAGAATCCCCCCCTCAACACAATATCAGGTCCACAAACCCTTCTAGGAACCAACAACTCGAGTTCATCTGTCAAAACTGACCAAACTCCTGAACTCTGTGGTTCCTACTCTGAACCAAACCACCACTAGGTCCAAACATCCACAGGTATAATGCACACACAAGCATATACAAGGTCAAATCCACAATGATATACATTTAGCTACTAAATTCATCATCACCAAGTATACCCAGATCTCAACATACTTCACACAAGCAAATAAACAGATATAACTAATGAATTAATTCAGAAAATTAACCACATACACTCAATATGCGAACCATTATGCCAATATTCATCCATATGCATAATAGTATTATTCAGCATGCATCAATCTCAACATGCAATAGTCAAGGGCCAGGCCCTATCAGTATCTCATGTATATGTCATCTCATTCCTCATGCTCCATATAAATAAGCAGGCAAACAGGGCATTCAAACATATATTTAGACATGTCAATCATTCATACCAACCAACCCTGAGTCGAGCTTGTCACTGACAGCGAGCGTACATGTTCGGTCGATCTCCAGAACCAATAAACCTTGGCTCGCTCTGATACCAAGTTGTAACGCCCTACTTCCTTAGAGCCGTTACTAAGTGAGTTTTAAGACAAAATAGTGTGCAATGAACTCGCTAACCGAGGTTTTGAAACAAAAGTGTGACTAATTAAAAGTTAGGGCTGTAATCTTTGAAAATGCGACGTTTCATTAAAAAGTTTCTAGTATTAAACACTTGGGATCCCAAAATAAGGTTTGAAAACTATTTACATATTGAAATAAGTTTACAGTTGATTAATCATAAAATCATAGATTATTACAGCCATTTTCGAATAAACCCCCAACCAAAGTAGTCGGGCAGGCCAAACATGTACGCGTCGCTTCACGCTCTCCGTACTCATGGTTGGTTGACTCAGACTTTGCCCTACCTGCAACACGGAGCACCCGTGAGCCGAAGCCCAGCAAGAAAACTCATGCAGAACATAACATAAGCAATTTATACAATTTATCATAACAGATAATCCACACGTAAACAAGTCAACCATAGACTAAGCAAACACGGCCATGCCGTCCCCGAAGCCTTACCGAAGCCTGGGGTCTCGGTCTTCACCGCAGGATCTCACACATATCCTGTGGGTCCCGGGCCCTGCCCTGACCATAGCATCCCATGTGCTAGGTGTTACTTCCGGCCCCGCTGCCGTTCTCGGCCTTGCCGCCCTCGGCCATAGCCGTGCAATTCAATATAATCATATATAGCATCAATCAAACACATTCAAACAAATATCAATTCATTTAAATCTGCACCCTAACATGTAAGGCAATAGAGGGCCATGCCCGGCAATCATTTCATCATGCAACATGCAATATAGGGTCGTGCCCCGCAATCACACTATGGGCCCATGCCCTATCCTACAGGTGTTATAGTTTTCTTACTTGTATTCCGAGCCTCCTGATGCACTAAAGCCGCGAGCACGGTCCTCTAGCACGAGCCTCACCAACAACCTACTCACAACACACAAGAAACATCCCTCAATACTAATCAACCCAAAACCACTTCCCGGGACCAATCCCGAGATCTAAAACCTTAAAACAACACCCCGGAGACATCCCCCGAACCCCCGGAGCAAAGGCCTAAAATTGCCAAAAATGTGAACCTGAAATTTGCCTTGTGCCGCGGCACAACTTTCTTGTGCCGCGGCACCCATCAGTCAGGGACTCCCTCGCCGCGGCACGAAAAACCTGTGTCGCGGCACGCCTTCGCAGACCCAGAATTCTGGGTTTTTCCCCTGCATTTTCTCTGAGCTAAAACCTCCCAAATCGTCCCAAACTCACACCTAAGCTCCAAAACCAAATCAAAACTCCAAATAGACCATACATCTACCCATAAACATCATAACCCAACTCAATAACACAATCACACTCAAAATCACCCATTTGATTCCAAATTTCAGAAAACTCAAACCCAAAGGCCAAAAACACAACCCAAGCTTGACAAACCTAAACCATGGCTCCAAAATCTTAAACCACAACAGAAAAGAAAACCCAAGGATGTTTAAAACTCTTACCTCAATCAAGAATCCAACCTTAAGCTTCCTTGGTTCATCCCCTTAGTCTTCAAGTTTCAGCTCCCTTCTTCTTCTTCACGCCCTAGCTTTTTCCCTCTCCTTCTTCTTCTCTTCAAATTATCAAAGCATCAAATGACCAAGCCCCAAACCGTGTACCCCTTAATACCCAGCTGCCATATATCCAATTCCCAGCCAAATGACCATTTTACCCCTCCTTGCCTATCCTTTCCCAACTAACCTCAAGGGCACTTAAGTCATTTCATTTCTATTTCATATCTACCATTTTCTTTCTAAAACTTGTTACTCTAAGCAGTAACAAATGGTTACCCAGGTTACTCAATCACCAATAACCATTACCCGCTAAATCTCAATCTTAACCATAAAATTCCCGAAGTACCCCTAGGCTCCTCCCGAGCCGGGTACAAAATCCCGTTGTGACTCTTAAGTTAATTTGCTCTCTAGGACCGCCTCGGCACGTGCATCACAACAATAACACCACACTCACGTGGTACAAATCACGGAATACAATTATCACATAACAATGCAGTTATGCCCAACATGGCCAAAATTACAGTTATGCCCTTCTAACACGATCCGGGCCTACATGCATACTAATATACATAGTCATGCATCTTAAGTAATCAAATAGTCACATAACACGCTTTAAATCATAACCATGCATTTAACTCATCAAATCACACATAAATCCCATCATGCCCTCCTGGCACGCTAATCAAGGCCCTTAAGCCTTAATAGCAAAATTGGGTCGTTACAAGTACCGGGCGAAGATGTTGTTTGTGCTCTGTCTCTGACTAGGAGTACTCCAGTATATCATCAATGAATATGATCACAAACTCCAAATAATTATTAAAGACCTTATTCATCAAGTCCATAAAGGTTGATGGGGCATTGGTTAATCCAATGGACATGACCAGGAATTCATAATGTCCATACCTCGTGCGGAATGCAATCATTGGTATGTCCTCGATAATCCTTAACTGGTGGAAGCCTGACCAAAGGTCAATCTTGGAGAACACTGTCTTCCCCTGTAACTGGTCATACAAGTTGTCTATCCTGGGTAGTGGGTACTTATTCTTGATGTTCAACTCTTTATAGTCAATACACATCCTTAAGGATCCATCCTTCTTCTTGATAAACAACACTGGAGCACCCCATGGCGAAAAACATAGTCTGATGAATCCCAAATCTAGTAATTCCTGTAACTGAATCTTTAGTTCCTTCAACTTTACCAGAGTCATTCTATAAGGTGTTCTAGATACTGGTTCCACCCCTGGTGCCAACTCTATGACAAACTCAATCTCTTGGTGTGGTGGCAACCCTGGAAAGTATTCTGGGAGCACATCAGGATACTCGCATACCAATTGGGTCCCATTCGGTCCAACTGAAACAACCCTAGATGTATCCACAATGTTTGCTAGGAATCCTATGCAACCTTTTTGCATTAGGTCTCTAGCCTTCAGTGCTGAAATCACAGGTACTCGTGGTCCACTTACTATCCCCACAAATACAAAGTGTACCTCCCTTTGCGGTTCAAAGGTCACCATCCTGCGCTTGTTGTCAATCATCACCCCATACTTTGATAACCAATCAATCCCCAGGATCATATCAAACTCATCCATTGCTAGCTCAATCAAGTCCACAGACAACTCTCTACTGTCTATCTGTATTGGGAGTGCTCTAACCCATCTCCTAGAGACTACCAGTTCCACACTCGGCAACAAAGTCCTGAATCCCCTAGCATACAAACCACTAGGTCTACACAACTGATCTATCACTCTAGAAAATACAAATGAATGAGTATCCTCTAAATCAAGCAATGCAGAAAATGAAGAGCTAGCACTAGAAATCTGACCTTTCATGACTGAGGGCCTAGCCTCAGCCTCAGCCTAGGTCAAGGTAAATACTATGGTAGGAGTGAGGCTGTCGCTCTGCTTCAGTTCTTCTTTCCTGACTTATGGGCAGTCCTTCCTTAAATCACTAATACTTCCATAAGTAAAGTAGGCTCTGATTCTACACTCTCCCTAATGTCATCGCTTGCACTAGGGACACATTGGGAAACTCCTCCAGTTGTCTACCCCGCCCTGATGTCCACTGAAAGCACCCCGTGCCCTTCTATCTAATCCAAGAGGGGGCCTTCCTTTTCTACTCACTAGGGCCACTACCCTAGCTAGATCTATTAAAAGGAGGCACCATCCTCCAACCATCGCGCCTAGCGGCACCCTCTCTCCATATCTGATCCTCGGCCCCCTCAATTATAAGGGCTCTCTCCACTACCTGTCCATAGGTGGTAGTTCCCGGATCCAAAGTAATCTTGACGTCACGGGCAATCACAACGTTCAAGCCCCGCACAAATCGATCCCTCCATGCCATATTAGCAGGCACCAAATCCGGCGCGAACTTCTCTAGCCGGTCAAACTTCAAAGCATACTCTATAACCGTCATCTGGTTCTGAGTCAAATTAACAAACTCGTTCACTTTTGCAGCTCGAGCAGCAACACTGTAATATTTCTCGTTTAAGATGTTTATAAATTATTCCAATGTCATAACTGTCACATTCCTCCTTTGGGACACAACTTCCCACCAAATGTGGGTGTCTTCTCTTAACATATAGCAAGCACAGGCCACTCTCTCATTTCCTTCCACCCTCATGAAATCCAAGATGGAAGAAGTCATGTTCATCCACTGCTCTGCCCGTAGTGGGACTGGACTGCCGTCAAAGGCAAGGATCTCGCTTCCTAAACCTCTCGTACAAGGTGTTGACTGTGTTTTTAGCCAACGACGTGAGAACGTCAAATACGACAAACCTTCAAGAGAATTTAAATAACACAGACAGTTTAAACAGGAAAAGTAAATAACACAGGAGATTTTATAGTGGTTCAGCCCCGATTGTCGGTAATAGCCTAATCCACTTAGAGTTGTGATTTAT
Organism: Humulus lupulus; assembly: GCF_963169125.1. Lineage (NCBI taxonomy): Eukaryota > Viridiplantae > Streptophyta > Magnoliopsida > Rosales > Cannabaceae > Humulus > Humulus lupulus. Next base: position 247,134,386 of record NC_084802.1, read on the forward strand.
AGATCCGTACTCAAGATCAGATGGACTGAGCCAACTGAGTTTCTTCAGTACAGATTGCAAAAATACAAGAATTCTCTCAAATTCCAGCACTTTCTCTCTCTAGAATACTCAGACCCAAATTTCTCTCTCTAGAATACTCAGACCAAAATTTTCTCTCTCTAGAAAGAAGAAGCAGAAGAAGCCCCTCTCTAATCCCATAAGCCCTCTATTTATAGGCTTATGTTCATACATACGGTATCCCCTAGAACCGGGATATTTTGTTATATTTATTACATTTAAATTACAAAGAAACATTCAAAATTCAAAATGTAACAAACCCCCCATTTGTGGGAAGAATGAGAGATTCTCGCATATCTTGTTGAAGTTGTTTATGGGAATCTTGACTTAGTCTCCTCTAGCTAGTTGATCCACCTCCTACTGACCACCCATGCAAGTGCTGGTCGAACATGTGCATGGTGGTAGGACAAACATTTGTTGGTCGGACGTGCATGGTGGTAGGACATGCACTTCTCTCCTCTAACATGGCACTCTCCTCTAGCATGCCATGTTTCTCCTCGGACCAAATCCTTGGGGTCTCCTAGGACCACCCTCTTGGGGTCTCCTAGGACCACTCTCTTGAGTTCTCCTCGGATGCACTCTCCTTAGCTCTCCTAGGATGCATTCTCCTTAGCCTCCTAGGATGCATTCTCCTTAGCCTCCTAGGATGCACTCTCCTTAGCTCTCCTAGGATGCATTCTCCTTAGCCTCCTAGGATGCATTCTCCTTAGCCTCCTAGGATGCACTCTCCTTAGCTCTCCTAGGATGCATTCTCCTTCGTCTCCTAGGATGCATTCTCCTTAGCCTCCTAGGATGCATTCTCCTTAGCTCTCCTAGGATGCATTCTCCTTAGCCTCCTAGGATGCATTCTCCTTAGCCTCCTAGGATGCACTCTCATTAGCTTTCCTCGGACCAAGGTGCACTTGGCTTGGTTATGACATCTTTCAAGCAGTCCAAATTCTTCGTCAATCTACCGGGTCACTTTATCACAACTCTGAGGAGTCAATGTATTTATTGACTATTTAATGTGTCTTTTACGGACCATGTACTGCCATTTGTCACCTCTATTGCCACGTCATTGATCTCCAATTTTTGGGTATAACATAAGGGTTCCCACCTATTTTCATCGCAGGCTGGGCTGGCACTGGTGCCACAGCCCGTGGAACTTATAACCCAATACCCCTAGGATGGGCCTGCTGCCTCAACTCCCAGAGCTCATCTTCTTTTTGTCGCAATCTGGCTTCCATTTTGGAAAACATTTGTTGCCAGTTCGGTAGGGCAGGTGGAGGGTTTTGTCCATCATTATCATCTTATGCTCTATTGCTGCGGAGTTTGATTGATTGTTGAGGCATTACTGTGATATGCCTACAATCAATGACACCATACATCAGGCACGATAACAACATCCAAAACCACCTCCCAATCTAATCAATCAGCCACAATCAACAAATCCACATATCGCACATAGCATATAACAGTCAAGGGGGCCATGCCCTAGCATCATGCATATATCAACACATGCACCATGCTCTATCTATACATTTAGGTAAACAGGGCAACTTAAACAAGCAATTAAGCATATAGTTCATTAAATACCACCGACCCTGAGTCGAGCTTGTCACTGGCAACGAGCATACATGTTTGGACGATCTCCAAGAACCATAAACCTTTCTCTAATACAAATTTGTAACACCCTACTACCTTAGAGTCATTACCATGTGAGTTATAAATGTGCCATTAGCTTGCTAATCGAGGTTTTAGGTCAAAATTGTGACTAAATTAAAATAAAAACTTGTTTAACGACATTAATTATAAAGATTTGGACATTCATTAAAATCATAAAAAGTTATACAATTTGGTTCCCAAACACTCAAAACCAAACCAAAACCGAACTCCCATGCAAACTTAAAGTTTACAACAGAATTAAGCAGAAAAAACAAATGAAATCCTTACCTCTGTGATATCTCCAATCCCTGAGTTGATTCCCAAACACAACAAACCTTCAATCCTTCACTTCCTTAGCCTAGGATCCTCAAAAATCCATCAGCTTCTAACTGTCAAAGAGAGGGAGAGAGAGTGTTGAGAGCTTAGGGGGAGCTCTGATTTGTTTTTTCTTTGGTTTCCAGAGTTGTGTAGGCTAAGTCTAATCCCAAAATACCTAAAATGCCCTAAAGTCTAACCTAATCCTTTAGTGCCATCAAGGGCAATCCCATCAATAGCCACATCGTGCTAAATCCTTGAGTGTTCCTATAAATCCCCATTTAATCCCCGATACACTTAAACAAACATTAAATCACCAGCCGTTACCCGGTAATTCCCGAACACATACATTATTCCCAAAATATCCCTAGGCTCCTCCCGAGCCGGGCATTGGACCCCATTGTGACTATTTAGCCTATTTGTTCCTTAGGACCGTCTCGGATCACACATACATATATATATATATATATCACCACAATCTCGTGGTATCAATCACAATACACATATATATCAAATTTATGGCCTCAAAGGGAAAAAATTACAAATATGCCCTTATTAACAAAATTGGGCCCACATGCATATTTAATTCACCTAAACATGCATTTCTAATCACATAATCATTTAATTCACATATTGACACAATTAAATCAATTATTTCCCTCCTGACACGCTAATCAAGGCCCTAAGCCTTATTAGCAAATTTGGGACGCTACAAGTTAGCATGGGGGGTTCAACCTGCACAGAACCCTCTACAACCTGAGCAACTGCAAAATCCTCCACCTCCTCAGAACCTACCTCATCCAAAAAAAACCTCAAGCTATTCAGCCAAAAGGTCAGCCACTATAATGTCCCAAATTTCCTAATAAGGTTTAGGACCTTGATTAGGAGGCTGGGAGGGCCATAATTGATTTATTGTGATATTTAATGATTATATGCATGTTTATATGAATTATATTATTATATGATGGTAAATGCATGCATATGGGTTCATTTTAATTATAAGGGCATTTTGGTAATTTGGCCCGTTGAGGGCGTGATTGTGTATTTTCATGCGTGTGGGTGAATTATAAATAATACCACATAATGTGTGGATTGGTTCGAGCCATTTGGCATGAGACGATCATGGACTGCAAATTTTCGGTCTAGTCATAACGAGATTAAGTTCGGGGCTCGGAGTGAGTCTCGGGGTAATTTGGTGATTAGAACGTTGCTGGGAATTAAAGGGTAACGGGATATGAATTGTTGGTATTTGAGAATAATGGGAATGGGAGGGTGTTAATTATAATTAACGAGATAGGCGGGAAATGACGATTTTACCCTTGGGAGTCTTTAGAAGCCTTTATTTGACCTAGGGGCAAAATGGTCTTTTCACCCCTAAGATATATATTAGCCCTTTGGGTTTAGAAAGCTGTAGAAAATGTTAGAGAAAACAGCGCATCATTATCATCCTCATCTCTCCCTCCCGTACATGTTCTTCTCTCCTTCTTCCTTTCAATTTTTGAGAGCCAATTTGAGGATCCAAGCTAGGAGAGCAAGGCTTGAGGGGTTAGGAACTTGGTTCAACCATTGAAGGGGGTCTAAATAAAGCTTGAGGTAAGATTACATCCATGAATTTAAGCTATACTCTATTTTTCAAGCAAGTTTTCAGTTGGTAATTTGAGGTGTTAGTTGTGAGAATTCATGGAAGTTTTTGTGTAAGTTTGCTTGGGTTTTGATGAGGGTGTGTTGTAGATGAAGTTTAGGGGTTGAATTTGATGTTTGGGTGATGTTTGGGATTGGTTTTGAGGCTTGGTTTCAAGGGGAAATCACAGGGGAGAAGACCAGAAAAGTTTCTGGTATGCTAATGGTGCCCCAACGCCATTCCTGGTGCCCCAGCAATAGGCAGGGCAGGAACTAGGCTTCTCTGACTTTGGGGCAGCACCCTAGCGCCACTAGGAAGCACCCCAGCGCTAGTGCATCTTCCAGCAAGCATATTTTTAGGGCTCGGGATGACTTTTAAGGCTTGGGGGTTGGTTCCTTTACCCCGTTTGGGTAGATTGAGAGACCCGAGAGTGCGGGATGGATCCCGGGAGTGAGGTTTTAGATTATAAACATTTTTATGATTTATTTTATTGATGGGATTCCATATTTGGTTATGACTAGGTGACCACTAAAGGATCAAAGGATTGATCGTTCTCAAGGGTCGTTCTTTTACTAGTTCTTGCTCGAACCTGAGGTAAGAAAATCGCACCCTGTGTATATGACATGCATGATTGTTGTTGAGGTATGTTGGTTGATAAATGTGGACATTGATTGCATATTAAATGCTAGCGAATATTGTTTACTTGTATATGGTACTGACTAGTTAGTGATACTGACCTAAGAGTCAGAAACGGCATAAGCGTCTTGAACGCAGGGCCGAATGAAGATTAGATCTAATCGATATCAGCGTTGAATGAATCTAAGGCATTAATGCTGGACCGACCTTAAGGTCGATGAATCTTATAAGCACTTGTCTAGTCTAAGACTAGTTACTCAGAGCCAGGGCCTAAGGCCTAGGTGACTGCTTGTCACATGGCTAGGGAACAGTGTTCCATAGTTATTACTCTAGGGTCATGAGGAAGGTTATGTTGGTGACTAATCATCATGCACCTATCCTGTTTAAGCTAGTGAAAGGTTCACTTATCTATAAGCCCTGGTGACCCTATCGTCACATGGCTATTGGGAACAGAACCCACCTTAGTGACTTGTACCACTATCACTCTTTTATTCAGGGCTATCAGCCCGGTATGGTTACCGGAACCACCAGTGTTAAATCACTTATCTGATTGAGACTAACTTGATAGTCGTCCACTCAAGAGGGCATGATTCTTTATCCTAGATACCCATTGTTATGTGAATTTGTTTGCCTGCTTGATTAGGGCTAGATCTGCTAGGCGTGTGCCTTATGATTTGATGACCTGTTATTACTGTTCATGAGCATATTAAGTTTTCTTGTTGGGCTTCGGCTCACGGGTGCTATGTGGTGTAGGTAAAGGCAAAAGAAAGCTAGACCATCCTTAAGTTGGAGAGCTTAGGTGACGATGTGTACGTATGCAGTTGCTCAACCACCACGGTCGAGGTTTGAAGAAGAACTAGGGTTAAAACCTGTTTTGCCTCTTAGATTGGCTGGTTGTAAATATTTTCTTGTAATAGACATTTAAATTATATTTTTGGGATCCCAATGTATATAATAAACGTTCTAATGAAATGTTATATCTTAACCAAAAATTTTAATCCCTAAACCGCTAATCATACTTAGTTACACGATTTTGGCCAAATGACTCGATTAACGAGTTTAGCACTGTTTACAAGGCACACCGTAGCGGTCCCTGGAGTTTAGGGCGTTACAGCCACAAAATTATTGCAGACCCAACAAGAAGTGTCAACCTCCATGTTCTTCTCTAGCGAGCAAGCAAAATCCATGGCAAAATAGGGATGAGCAGCATCCCCGAAGCCCAAGACGCCTTGTGATGGATGAGCAAGAAATAGGTGACAGCCTAATATTGCCCTGGGACTTGGCAACCAGTGCAGGCCCCAAAGGCCACCTTCTATTTATCGTGATGGTTTTGGTTGGACTGAAGGCGACAGCATGTATAGTTGGTCACGTACCCATCAATCGCAATTTAGGGACGAACATGACCATAATGAGGGAGATTCCAAGTACTATTGGAATCAAAGGAGGAATGTTGGTCGACCAGACAAGCAAAGGCATGGACAACAGGAGCCTCCTCCCATGAATAACCGACCAACAAGCCAAAATGCAGGGGGAAACCAAGGCAACCTAATGTGTTTGATCATTTAGGAAGGTCAGGGCAGAGACATAGAGAAGAGGATCTGAGGAATGTTCTGAATGATCAAAGAGAAAGACACGACAAACACATTCACGTTGATGCTCCGACTCCTATAATTCCAGCTGTTGTCAAGGGTCAAATTGATGCATTGAACCAAGTCGTACAACAACTGGTTAGGAATTATACTTCAAATATTGAGTACGACCGAAGAAAGGCACTCTGTTCATTAACAGAATTGCACTAGTAGAAATCTCAAGCAAGTTCAAAATGCATGTTCTGTCTAGTTATACTGAAAAAGAAGACAAGGTATCTCATGTTAATAAGTTTGGGATAAAGATAGACATTCAAAAGTATCAGTGGACGCACGATGTCGAATCTTTCCAGTAACTTTATTTGATGTTACTCAGGAGTGGTACTTCAAATTCCAGCCCACCAACATTACCGCCTGGGAGATGTTCGTCAAATAATTTTATGGACAATTCTATGCTGGTCACATACATCCCATGGAAGCTGATCAGCTTATGGACATAAGGCAAAAAGAAGGCGAGCCTTTAAAAGATTACATTCAAAGGTTAATGAGAATAGCTGCTAGGGGCAAAACTGTGGGAGACGAAGGGAACACTACTACAAAAAAGCCTTTCTCTGTGGTTTTTTTCCTTAATATACTGTGGTTTTGGGGAGTACTGAGAACCGCAGCGTATTCGACTGCAGAGAAAAGTGTTAACAGAACCACGGAGAAACAATATCTTTCTCCGCAGTTATTTTAAATAAACCGCAAAGAAGGATATTCTTTCAGTGTCATTTATTTAAAATAACCGCAGAGAAAGAATATCTTTCTTCGCAATTTATTTTAAAATAACCGCAGAGAAAACAATTTTTTTGTAATTATTTTTGGTCGTGTTTATATATATTTTCAATTCTGATTATATAATATACCTAATTTTATTAATTATTATTATTTACCTAAATTTTATGTAATAATATAATATACCTATTTTTGATAAATTATTATCTAATTAAAAGATAACATATAACATATTATTATCTACATTCACATATCATTTCTAATTAAAAGATAACATTTTACATATATATATAGATAGTTTGTATTTACATACATAAGAACATACAAATATCATTTAACATATAAGTCAAGTTAGCAAGTTACATATATCAAAATTAGAATTCATAAATAAATGACATTAATCTTGCTAACCAATCGCTTTGTAGTGGGAGTAGATCATCATTGACATTGTATTCCATTTTGTCAAACAACTACACAATTGACAAGTTAATATAGATTAGATGATTAAATACTATATCTAGTATTTCTTAAGCAAAAAAAAAAAGTATAAAATATAACATACTTTCTTCTTGGTAACTTCTACCGGATTCGGTGCATTTACAAGATCATAAATATATCTTAGTACATAAAAACTGCATTCATGAATTTCGGGCCATTTTGGACAAGAACCTATCATAAATTTTGTAAATGTGCCAATGTATTCATTTTCCGAACATTCTGTGTATGCTCTACAAAAATTAAAATCAATTAACTACATATTATACTCTCAACTCTAAAAAATTAACATTATATACATTAAAATTGAAAAAATTTACTTTTCCAAAACGTTCTTTATTATAGGTGGAGATTTATGATTTTTCAAAGGGTCCAAAATTATGGTCATCCCCCGCATCATCACAAGCACCAACATCCAATGTTGGCTGAAACATTAATAAATTATAATTATTACATTATTAAAAGCCAAACATTATTGTGATAATATTTAAGTAGTTCGTTCTTACTCAACAATCCATGGAATGAAATATATTTGGCTTCGTCTATCCATAGTCATCATCCATTTGGCTATAAGATCCACCATATTATTTTTACTTTCATCATTGCCAATAGAATGATGTTCGGTGTCAAAAAATTTGTATAGATTTCATGAATTTGGGTGCATGCTTTCCCAAATGCATCTGTAGAATCAATCACGCATATTACATATTCAAAAACATTTTCAATTAATAGATTAATATCATTTGCAATTAATATCATAAAAAAATAGGGCAGAGTTTCCTCTGTTTCTATAGCATATCCCAAATTATTAGTACCTATACATTCAATTCAAACAAAACGTACAACAAACAAAATGCATAATTTTGTCCATAAACCACTGCAACACACATAATTCACAGAACCTAATTCACTAAGACACACATGTTCTCAACCTTCTGTTATCTCGTAGCACACAATTTCATCTCATTACCTACTTCACTACGGATGAATATCTAATATATTCAAACTCCTCTAACATTTTGTTATCACATAACAGACTGAGTTCAAGTTGAATTGATACATACCTCATACCAAACAGCATAGCTGAGGACCCAATATTATCCATTGAGGCTGCTTGATAAACGTCTTCCGATGTGATGTAGAGAGCCTCACAATTTCCTATAAACTTTGGGTCAGCGTGAACTTGTACAACCCCATCTATTCCTGTAATTGAATAGTACTCCTTCACTATAAATTTTAAACTAACATCAATTATGTCCCATTGGTCATCAATTAACCAATTTGGAGGTTATAATTGAGCTCTTTCAGCGGGGACAACTACGTGAGATCCAGCTGATGATAAATGTGGGATTGGTGATAGGGATTTGCGTTTAGATGTCAATGGGCCCTACATAATATCATTTAACTTACCAATACAGTTTACTCATGCATCCCAACCATATCTTTTGTTACCAAAGGGAATAGGGATCTCAACTTCTTATTGTAAGACATTTATAAGCCAAACCCTCGTAACTGAATCATCAAGTATAAATCTATGGATGGTCATTTGACCACCCATGTTTGGTACAATGATAACACCCTTAGCCACTATACTGTCAATGTTCTCGAAACACAATTGCACTTCATAGCTCGGCAGTGGCAGGGACTCATAAATTGATCGATCATCTTCATCAAAATGATTTGTTGTGGTTTGGTGGACAAGTTGATAGAGTTCACCAATAGGATAGTATTCGTTTTGTAGGACATGTGAATATACTTGATGAAAATGATCCTCTACGTAGGAGGCAGGTTGATAGACTTCATCATTTGGATTCTCATAGCATTGCCCTTCGTTATCATTTGGATTCTTATAGTATTGTCCTTCATCATTTGGATTCTCATAGTATTTCCCTTCATCATAGTATTCCCCATCATTTTTTTCTCATTGTATTTCTCATTTTGAGCTAATTCCTCTTCTGTTGTAGATTTATGTCTCTTTAGCTTTTCAATCTCAGCTTTTAGCCGAGCAATCTCCTCTTTTGCAGTCATTTTCTTCAGTTTTTTTCCAAACATTTTGGACACGTTCGTAGTGAACCAACAAAATGATCAACCAAGTCAATCAATAAATCAAGATAAATAATTCTTAAAAGAAGACAACTATTATAAATTATCATACCCGCTAGCTCGAACACGACCTAAGTGTTCTGGTGTCCCTAATGCTTGAGTCAAGACAACTATTATAAAGTATCATACACGCTAGCTCGAACACGACCTAAGTGTTCTGGTGTCCCTAATGCTTGAGTCAAGATGTCATCTCGACCCTGATGTGTAATTTCCCCACGACTCAATTTTTCTTTGAGCTCCTCTTATTCAAGATATTGTTTGGTCAACTTAGTTTATAGAAATAAAACCAATATGTTAATTATAATTTCATAGAACACTTACTATCTTATTGGAAATCTGTCGGTCCAACTTTGTCACAAGAACTTTATTATTTTCACGTGATCTAAGCCAAACTTCATACCGCTCTGGATTTTGAATACCTCATTCTTTTTACTACAACGTGCAAGATAATTAAAGTTATATGTTTCAATAATATCAACCATTATTTCATCTTTAATATCAACTATACTTACCAAATCTTGTCTTATATTAGTCATTCCTCTACGAGATGGTCGATACCTTGACTTCATTTGTAATGCACTCACTTTTTGTTCTTGATGCATTTTTTGAAACTCTTGACTTAGACGACTAGCTACAAATTTTAACCAGTCTCTTTCGTCAAGTATACCTCTATACTTCTTTGGGAGAAATTTGAGTTCTTCCATCATACCCATTTCAGCCAAAGGTTTGTTCTACTCGGTAGTGAATTCACTTTTAATATCCCTCATTATATGACCATCTTTTTTCAAAATCTCACGTTTGAAGGTTTGAGGAATTTTTGACCACCCTAAGAATATAAACAAGAAAAATAATTATTAAATTTGAATATCACACTCAAATACATAAATATCATAATGATAATTTTTAACAATGATATCCTCCCATAGACTGTATTTCAGATCTTGTGGGACCTTCCTTCAATCACCTGAGTTGATAGAAATCATGGCTCGTACTCTAGATCCAAGATATGATATCATATTTGTATACACATAACTTATTAGTTGTCCCTAATCGTTCCATTCAAAATCTTTCTTGATTCCTTTGGCTTTTTATTGGGTCATGTAACTCATTCTTGTTTTACCATGACCCTGCTATTGCTCATTGCCATCTCCTTTATCTATCATCAACAACATATAAATTAATTAGTATTATTTAAAATTAATGCATTACACAAATAAATAATCACAGGTATTAATGCATTACACAATAAATAAACACAAGTATTATATAACTTACTAAACATGTTTTCTTTTCTTTTTTTCTTTTTTGTTTTTGGTCCATTCACAATCTACCCATATTCCTTTTTTGATGTCATTTCTAAGATAATCACGATCATCGGTATCGGTATCACTATCATTATCATTACCCTAAATAATATCAACTTGTTCATGTATCGGTTGTCCAACAATAAAATAGTCATGATATAAATCATCATTTTCATTGTCATCTTCTTTTTCTGAGAACTTCCTCCCGGGAACTGATAAAAATATTGATCATTTATCATTATCTAGATTAGTTATATAAAACACTTATTTTTCTTGGGCAGCCACGATAAAAGGATCGTTCTTGCTTCCCTTCTTACTTAAATCAACTAGAGTGAATCCAAGTTAGTCAGTTTTAACTCCAGTATTGTTGTCTACCAAAGAACATTTAAGAAGAGGAATATGAAACAATGAATAATCTAGCTCCCATATTTCTTCAACTATCCAGTAGTATGTCATTGTGTTTAAAATTGGGTTATTATCTTTTGCACTGGAAAAATGTATAGCTTCTCAACTATACTTACTCCACTATTTTAAACCAATCGAGCATCATCTCTTGACTTAGTATGAAATCATTTTCCACCAACAATGTAAGCTTGGTGCTTTATTACATCAATGCTTTCTCCAAGAGACATGCTCTTCAATTCAATTGACACTCCATGATTTTGTTCTCCCAACTTTGTTATGATTGTATTCTTCAGCCACCGGAAAAATGTTTTATTATGCTCATCCATAACCCTTTTTGTTTATTTTTATCCTTGTTTGGAATCATCGACTGTAATAACTCCATGTGATCACTAAAACAGAAAAAAGAGTAAAAGCAAGTTTAAACAACAAAAAGAAAATCACTACTCTAATATATATGATTGAAATGTATTCTCTTTAAAATAAATTACTTATGTTATATATGATTGAATCTCTGGATTATTTTGCATCACAACTAATTGACCTTGATCCGATTCTGTCCTAGATATGGTGATCACTGTTACGTTCCCTCGTAGTCCTTTATCAACCCCATTTGAGTTATTATGTTGTTGGCTGATTCTGATTGCCTCAACCCCACTCATGTATTCTAAGAAAAATTCTATTGCCTCTTCTGATATATAACATTCAACCATACTAGCTTGAAGACGATAGTGATTACACATACAACTTTTCAACACCTTTATACTCCTTTCAAATGGATACATCCATCTCGCCCAAACTAATCCACCCAACTTGGCTTCCCTTACTAGATGAACCATTAAATGTATCATAATGTCAAAGAAGGATGGAGGAAAAAAGATTTTAAGAATGCACAGAGTTTCCACTATCTTACCATGCAATGCATCTAATTTTTTCATTTTTAATTCTTTTTCGCATAAATGATTGAAGAATATGTAAACATTTGTTAAACAATCTCGAACTTTTTTTGGCAAGACTGACCAGATGGAAATCAGAAGTAATTATTACATTATCATATGAAAATCATGTGATTTCATACACATCAGCTTCAAATCCCCTATGGATAGTAAGTTTCTAATGTTGAATGAATAACCATCAGGCACTTTCATCTTTCAAATGATTTACATACAACTTTTTTCTTTTCTCTGGACAACGTGAAACAAGAAGGATGTAGATATGTGCTCTTACCTTTCTCTTCAGGTGCTAAATCAGTTCATATACCCATTTCAACAAGATCTAAATGACTATTTAGATTATAATGTCCCAAATTTGTTAATAAGGCTTAAGATTAGTGTGACGGGAGGGCATGATTGAATTTATATGTGAATTATGTGATATTAATTTAATATATGTGTGATTATGTGGCATATATGAATTGTATGGTAATATGAATACTTATGCATGTTTATGTGTATTAAATATGCATGTGGGCCCATTTCCGTTAATATGGGCATTTTTGTAATTTTGACTCGTTGAGGGTATAATTGTAATTATGTGTGTTATGTGATTGAGACCACATTATTATGTGGATATAGTTGCGAAATTTGGCACCAAACGATCCTAGTGAGCGAGTTAGCGAAAAAGTCACAATGGGGTCAAATACCCGGCTCGAGGTGAGACTGGAGGTATTTTAGTAATTAAGTGCGTAGTCGGGAGTTATCGGGTGATGGGTAGTTATTAGGTAATTATTTGGGCATGTCAGGACTAATTGGGAATTTATAGTGCTATTTGAGGATTAGTAGGAAATGTGGCAAAAGACCGTTTTGCCCTTGAAGGCATTAAAGGGAAAACTCTTGGATGAGAGGCATTATGGTGTTTTCCAAGCCTTGGTTGGACATAGTTAGGACTAGAAGCCTTCACAATGAACTAAGGAGAACACTCAGCTTCCATCCATCCATTCTCTCTCTCTCTCTCTCTCTCTCTCTCTCTCTCTCTCTCTCTCTCTCTCTCTCTAATTCTCGGTCTAAGGGAGTCAGGGACAGCAGTAAGCGTGCGAAACACATGCCATTTGGCTGGGGAAACCTGGGAGTGCAATATGCACTTTTCTAGCCCGAACGCTACCTAAATAATTAGAAGTGCAGTCTGCACTTGTCTAACTCATTGACTATTAAATTGGACTATGTGTTTGTTTGAGTAGTGTTATTACTGCTAAGCTTGTTGTTTATATTTTGTTGCCTATTTGAATCTGTTGATTTAAGTTTTCTTGTTGAGCCTTGGCTCACGTGTGCTATGTGGGTGCAAGTAAGGGAAAGGGGAAGCTGAACCAACCATGAGTTGGAGAGTTTTAGGTGTGGCGTGTACATTTGCAACTGCTCAACCGCCACGGTCGAGGGTTCAAGAGGGACTAGAGTCAAACCTTAATTTTGCCACTTAGGGACTTATGTTGTAATTACTTTTGGAGTTGTAAATGCCTTGTAAATATTTATTTTGGGATCCCATGTACAAACTCAAACTTTTAAATGAAAGTAACCATTCCTATGATCAAAACTTTTAAACCCTAACCCATTAATTATTCTAAGTTACATGTTTATTTCCAAATGGATTGATTAGCAAGTCCAACACTATGTAAAACACACAGTGTAATGATCTTGGCTATCCAGGGCATTACATAGACCATCCTTAGTTTTATCGGAATATCAAGTAATGTACCTATAATACTTTCACACACATTTTATTTTCTATGTACATGACATCCAAAAAATGTCGAACAAGTAAATCTTTCCAGTAAGGGAGACGTAAAAAAATTGATTTCCTTTGGAAACATCCATTCACTTTCTTATTTTTCTTCATTTTTCCATACTTGAAATCAATTTTCTCTACTTCTTTAAGAATTTGTTGCCTCGATAGTGGAAAAGGAGCAACACCTTGTTCTTTATCACCATCAATTGCTTTTTTTTTTGCCTTATAACAATGATTTAGGGACAAGTACACTCTATGACCCATATAACACATTTTGTGCCCATTCTACAAAAGAAGAGCCCTTGTGTCAGTCCAACATATTGGACATCCCTGGTAACATTTTGTGCTTAACCCTGATAGATCTCCATAAGTCGGGTGATCATTAATAGTCCACAACAATACAACTTTTAAGTTAAAGACTTCTTTTTTAAAACCTTCATATGCCTCAACACCATTTTTCATACAAATTTTTCAAATCATCAATTAATGGTGCCAAATAAACATCTATATCGTGTCCGGTTGTTTTGGGCCTGAAATCATTAACGTGAGCATAAAAAACTTTCTTCTCATCACTAACCACAGAGGAAGATTATACATAACAAGGAAGACAAACAACTAACTATGCCTACTACTTAAAGATTTATGTGGATTTACACCATCGACTACTAGACCTAGACGAAGTGTCTTGTTGCAGTTTTAAATATTTGATTTAAGTTATTAACTTTTTTCCAAGCATGTGAATTTGCAGGATGTCAGAGTTTACCACTTTCACTCACCTAGTCTTATTCCATATTATGTTTTCAGAGTGTTTTGCACTTTGATATAACCGCTTAAGCAACGAAATCAAAGGTAAGTACCACATCACTTTCTAAGGAATAAGTTTCCTAATCACCTTACTCTTGTTAGATTTGTGGTGGGGTAAATCACATTTTGGGCAAGTTTCCATGTCTGCATACTCTTTACGATATAACACACAATCGTTCGGACATGCATGGATCTTCTCATACTTCAACCCTATGCAATTTAAAGTTTTCTCCACTTCATACATAAACTCAGGGAAGCAATTATCTGACGGCAAAATCTCCTTAAAAGCAACTAAAAATTGACTAAAACATTTGTCGCTCACTTAATTTCCTGCTTTTATGTTGTAAAATTTCACCATCGTTGGTAATCTTTGTTTCAGACAACCATTTGATAATAGTTTATCTGCATCTCTAGCCAATTTATCAAATTTTGAAGGATCATCAACAAACTCTTCTTGTCCTTCATCGAGCAGTTCCATAGGATGATCGTCAAAATCACTATAATCCAAATCATCAACCGCTCGCCTCTCAAATGGATAGGGATTATTATTTTTCAATGATTACCCATGCCAATTCCATGTACGATAACTTGTATCAAATCCCTGACAAAATATATGATTCTTTATTATGGTAATATTTCCTTTTGATCCATTATCACAATCTATACATGGACAACAAAGTTTTTCTGGATCACTAAAATTTGTTTGGAAAAATTCTAAAAATTGGTTGAATCCGTCTTGAAGATGTTGTGCTTCTCTATTCTCAATAATCCATGATTTATCCATAATGATAATATCTACCTAATTCCTAAGTCAATAATGAAAAGAAAATTAATAGAGTAATTGAACAAAAATATGTTCAATTAATAAATTCTAAAATAAAATGGGCAGAGTTTTCTCTATTTCTATAACATATCAAAAATCCATATGTATTTGCAATTTCAACATAAACAAACATAATTATTTCATATATTAACCTATAAAACATGTTCAATTAATATATTAATCTTAAAAAATATTGGGCAGAGTTTCTACTATTTCTATAGCATATATGAAGTTATTACTACCTATATATTCAAATCAAACAAAACATACAACAAACAACATGCATGTTCTCAACCATAAGCCACCATAGCACACAGAATTCGCAAAGCCTACTTCACTAAGACACACATATTCTCAACCTTTTTTTATCTCCGCAGCACACAATTTTATCTCAGAACCTACTTCACTACAGATGAATATCTAATATATTCAAACTCCTCTATGAAGGGAAAATGGGATTTTCTCCGCGGTTCTTTAGAGAAAACCAAGGAGAAAATATTACGTTTCTCTGCGGTTTTCTCTAAATAACCATGGAGAAAAGTAGTAAACTTTTCTCTGCGGTTTTTTTAAAGAACCACGAAGAAAAGTCCCTGCCTCCCCACTCTTGAAACTTCAGACTGTGTTTTTTTTTTCTTAAAAAAACAATAAAATAGTACGCTGGTATTAAATATGATATTTAAGACTAATTCAAACATTTTCTCTACACTTTTTATTTAAGGTTGAAAAAAAAGCGCAAAGAAAGCCTATATTTGTAGTAGTGAGATGATGGCCATAACAGCAGGAGTACAAAGACAGTCCCTGTAATGCCCTGAATAGTCAGGCTCGTTAGACCGTGTGTTAAAAATAGTGCATAACCCGTTAAGCGAGTCATTTGGACTTAAAAGTGTAATTAAGGTTAAACGACAATTTTGTGTTAAAAGTTTTGGTCAAAAAATTGAACTTTTCATTAAAATGTTTGAATAGTTACAAGGGATCCCAAAAGTTTCTAATAAAGTACAAGTTTATCAAAATTACAGACATAGCCTACCTAAGCCAAAAAATTTCAACTAGTGACTCATGTTCCTCAAAATATCTCGACCGTGGCGGCCGAGCAGGCTGAGTATGTACATGACGCCCCTATAGCTCTGGTCCAGCTTTCCTTTGCCCTTAACCTGCACCACGAAGCACCCATAAGCCAAGGCTCAGTAAGAAAACCCCAAACAATCATACAGATAATCAAATAAACATTAACATGTATTGCATACCCTATAACCACAAATGGTTCACATAGATTTTCAAAACAATATACTTTCCAAATAATATATGACTCATGCCACGTAGATGGATGTCACATCTTTACAATGGCCTTGCCACTATGGTGGATATCGCATCCGCATTATGGCCCAGCCACTAGGGCATACATTACATATGTAATGTCTTTAACGACCTCTCGACCGAGCAATCACTAAAAGCAAGTATATCAACATAGATTCAAATACATTAGACATTCAACTATAAATGGTTTCATGACATGGTCATTCCCGTCACCTATAATTGGGGCACACGCCATGCACTTATTGCAAGAGACGATTTTCTTTCCTCAAGTCCTCAACAATAGGGTAAAGCAACAATGAGCACTGTGACAGTTAGAATCCCGTGATCCGTAGGGGGAAAGACCGTGTAAAAGTTGTGCAATTCCACGTTGCCTAGGGAAGGTCAAGTGTGATGATTCTAAGACTGTGTAGGTATGGGACTACACAATTGAAGAGGGCTTAAATGGACTAATGGGTACTACCCATGCCAACAAGATGCATCTTCTTTTCCGTAGCCCATCACTTGAAAACTCCAAAGTTAAGCGTGCTTAACCTAGAGTAGTCATGATGGGTGACCTCCTGGGAAGATTTCCTAGGTAGTGTGTGAGTGAGGACAAATCACTCTAGAAAGATTCGTGTTGGTTTGCAGGGCCAGTCGTCAGTCCAGGAAGCAGCCATAGTGGCGTGGGGCTTTACTGGCACCCTTAGCCTAAACATAATAATGGATAACCATCAAGAACTAAACCAATTAAAAGATTCAAAATTGAGTCCTAGCCTTTAGGACCTTGAATTCTAGTATACCGGGTAGTAGAATTCTTCTCGAGCCCTTAGGTTTGAGTTCCCATATGCAAAAATCCCATTTGGCTAACTTTCCCAATAGCGCCCCGGCGCAACCCCGAGAACCTAGAAAATCTGCGATTCTAGAAATCGCCAACCAACCCAAATCCAACCCAAACTCGATTTTTAACCCAATTAACAATCTCTTAACAGAATCTAACCACATAACAGATATAGTAACTTACACACCCCAACAATCAGCAATAAAAAGCCCAAAGAACACCCTAGAATCCTAAACTTAAGGACTCACCAAGCTTAACACATAAACTATCAAACTGCTCGATATGACTCACCAAGCCCCAAGAACACCCTAGAATCTCACATTAATACTCGATGTGAATTTTCCGCCAAATTGCTCACTAAGATCACTATAACACCCTACTACCCAGGGACCATTACTCTGTGCATTTTAAATAGTGCTAAACTCACTAAACGAGTCATTTGGCCATAATCGTGTAACTAAATGTGATAATGGTTTATGGTTAAATTTTTTTGTCAAAGATACAACGTTTCACTAAAACGTTTACTGTATACATTGGGATCCCAAAATACATTTTAAAGGTTAATTACAATAAAAGAGTTACAACTAGCCCCCCTAAGCGGAAAAATAGGGTTTAACCCTAGTTCCTCTTTAAACCCTCGGCCATGGTGGTCGAGCAGCTGCATATGTACACATCGTCACCAAAGCTCTCCACCTCAAGGATGGTCCAGCTTTCTTTTTTCTTTACCTACACCACATAGAACCCATGAGCCGAAGCTCGGCAAGAAAACTCAAACATGCTAATAAGCAGACAATAACATGTCATCAAATCATAATAAGCATGCCTAGCAGTAATAACCCCACTCACGCATGCATGCAAGTACTCATAAATTATTCTGGAGTCTTTGAAGAAATTGAAGGGGGAATTAAGCTTGAATGGTAGCTGGAAATCAAAGGAAAGTCAGAATTTTTGGAGCTGCATTGGTGTGAAGATTCAGCTGAGAATTGGGTCTCCACTTGAGGTAAGAATACTATCCTAAACTTCTGAGTTTTTCTGAATGGTTTAAGTTGAATTTTAGGTTCTTGAGTATAGGTTTAGTGATGAATTTGACTAATGGTTTGAGTAGAAAATCTTAGTGGTTATATTGTGATTCTTGTGGCTGAATGGAGATGTTGATATTTGTTTATATTGCTGGGAATTATAGGATGAAAATATGTAATTATAGGTCCAAATTCGTGGTTGGTTTAGTGATGAATTGAGGGGAAAATTCTTGGTATGTTTGAATGTTCTTGGCTGGGAGAAGGAGGAGGAAACCTTGGTTTTCTCTGGGTTCGCAAGGTGCGCCGGGACCCATCCTGGGGGCACCACGGTGCGTGTGGCCCTTCTGGTTGTGGGAGCTCTCTAACTTGGGGGCTCCCCGCAATTTGCTTGGCCAAGTCGCGACCCGCCTCCCCTTTGGCGTGAGAGCTTGCTCTCTGACTTGGGGCAAGTCGCGACTTGCTGAGCCAAGTCACGACCCACCTGGGAGGTTTGGCCCTGGAGGTTTTCAAGTATTGTTAGGGCTCGGGGGTTCAATCTTTGGTGCTCAGGACAATTTCTATTAACCGGTTTAGTAGAAATTAAGGTCCCGGTGGCTAGTTTTGTTCCCTATATATTTTATTTCTAATTTGGAGTTGATAGATATAAATGTCCCTTATGACTAGGTTGTTGCCAAGGCTCGATGCTAGGGAACGTGCTCAAAACCAGTTCACCTTCTCTGCTCGGAATGAAAAGTAAGAAAACTGCACCTAGTTGTGTGGCTATGTTGGGACTTAGAGTGCCCTATACTTTTATGCAATGTTGTATGATGGTATTATGCCATGTGAGCATGAAATAAATGGCCTAAGAGTGTCAGAATTAATATTTGCGCACAGGATGCAGCTTGGCCACTAGTAGCTGAGGTTAATTATATAATCACTGAGCTCGGCCTAAGTGAGCTAGAGTCAGTGGGATAAACAAAGGGTGCGGCCCAAGGGCATCGACCCTAGATATTGTATGATATGTTTACTGTTGTTAATCTGATGATTGTGGCATGTTAATTATCTGGATGATAGATTGTTGGTTTGTTGATTGATACCACTGATTATGTGAACGATGTGGTCTACTGAGTACTTGATTAATGATTTATGAATTATTTGATTACTATTATTGGTTATGTTCTGTGTATGGTTTTCTTGTTGGGCCTTGGCTCATGGGTGCTATGTGGTGCAGGTAAAGGCAAGGGTAAGCTGGACCAACCCTGATTTGGAGAGCTCTTGGGGCAGAATGTACATAGTCGACTGGTCGGCCGCCACGGCCGGGGGATGATACAGGGACAGGAGACCCTAAAATGTCTATTTTTCCATTAGAGTGGCTTGTGGTTGTACATAACCTTTGAAAATTTTGTAAATTGTTATTTAACCTTATTTTTGGGATCCCGTGTATCAAACGCTTATTTAAATGAAGTTTATCTTTTATGACCGAAATCTTTTAATCCTAGTTCAATAATGGTTTTAGTGACACATTTTCAATTAAACAACTTGATTAGCAAGTCTTGCACCTTTATAAACACACAGTGTAACAGTCTTGGTTATCTAGGGCATTACAGAACCATGATGAGATTTGACTGGATTTTGATGAAGCACTAATTTCCCTCTCAATGAGAGCATTAAACTGTTGACACGATTTTTCGCCAACAGTGTATTAAGAAATAATAAGGTAGATTAGTGCTTATTAATAAACCGTAATGAAAAATGAAATGAATTCACAAGAACACAAATCTTTTACGTGGTTCAGTGGTTAAAATCCACCTAGTCCCCGAGTCTATATTATTGTTTTTTCTCTCTCTATTTTGGCAGAGTTTCAATATTACAGAATAATGCTCCCCCTCCCTATCCTACATTCCCAGTATTTATAAGGGAATTCCATAGACAGGATTGGGTAACCGCGTGAGTCAATCATGCATATACATATTTATTACATTTAGTATATATATTTCCCATTTATAATGGGATATGATTTGATCATACAGTAAATGTTCTCCTAATATCTGAGACATTAAATATGACAGCCTGGTCATAAATAAATGTATAAAAGGACCCGAGTCTCTGGGGATCCGCGGGTGTGCAATATATTAGAATTACCCCAAGATGAATATCTCCTCCAAGCTCGTACTTCGACCACACGTTTGAATATTATGAGCTCGCACTTCACAACCTTCGTGTCTGTAGCTCGGGTTAAACCCAAGACGCGTAATACCACACATGTCCACATGAAACTGGAGTTGTCTACGTGGATAAAGCAAATATCATTCCCTTCATTATTTCTCCATATATTTATTTTCCAGCTGTACCTAAACTGAGTGAATGAACTCGGGCTAAAATTAGGGTACAACACATATATACACCTGCTCTGGGATTTTTTGTGTGGAGGTTTACTTAGTTACGAAATCTGGTTATTAGACATGACCATAAGTTTGCCAGGACATTCATAAGTTCTTGAATTGTATGTTAGGGTTCAGTCTTCCAAAACCCTATTTATGGATGAATGTGTGTATGATCACTGTTAGGGCTTCATGTTTGTCTTCTTTATGCTATGTATGTTAAGTTGTTCTTACTATGAATTTCACTTACCTAGTTGTTTCATGTTGTAGGTAAGCAAAAATCCAAGACATATCAGTGAGCGATGGAGTCAGTCATGCAGAATGTACATGTGGCCCGACTGTTGAAGTCTCTATGCTTTTGTCAAGTTTTAAGTTGTGTAAAAACTTTATGTCGTTTATGTTTAGGTTTTTTTTAAGTTTCAAATATTGTAATCTTATTTTAAGCATGTGCATGCTTCTAAACTAAGTAAGTATTTAAATGTTTTTATACGAATTTTTGGGTCTTTTAATTAAACGAAAGTAAGATGTTTTCCGCAAATGATGTATTTTTTTTGTAATTATGTTGGTCATTTTTACTAGGTCGTTACAATTGCTATCAGAGCTTGAGTTGAGTTGGTTCTATAGACAGCCCACATGTACATTCGCAACAATAGACTGACACTCACTATAAGTATTTCTTTTCTTGTATTGTTTGTTTTTCTGTATGATGTGTTACCTACTTATATCCTATAAATTGCAGGTTAAATGGCTGACCTTCCTGAGTGAGAAAAAAAAACTTATATTAGTCAACCCACCCATAGAGTACACCTTGGAGCAGAGGATCAATATTTACGTGTCATACGACCGCATGGGTCCTTGTTTATATGTCAGAGAGGTGGGCGACTGCACTTATGATTTCTGGTCTTTTACATACTCCATGGCCCTTATCTTCGAGGAAATTGGTACACCCCCGAGCTTTATGGTTAGGTTAACCTTCCTATGTCTGATGGGCAGAGGTCTTCCTTGATATAACATTTTTCCAACTAACATATAGTGGCCTTCCTTTCGGTTATCCATGGATTTTTACTTTGGATCACCTGTGGAGAGGTTAATCAGGTACTTGAGATGTCAAAAATTCTTTGGAGCATGGAATGCTCAGGCGGAGGCCACAATAAACGAAAGGGAGAATCAAGCGATGCCAAAGAATCAGGTGATCGCGGAGAACCCCATTAGGGTAGAAGATGGGAAAGGCTAGAAAAATGGTGAAGATATGGAAGTTGATGAACACTCCAAGGAAGAAGATCCTAAAGAAGATACAGAAGAGGATTCTGAGGAGGATCCAGGAAACAAGACAGATGACGATGGCATTGTCTGTGAGATACATGAAGTCTCAGACGAAGACACCAATACCGACAGGGACATACTCCTCTAACTTAGGATAGTAATTTCCCGATGTTAAACTCTTATGTACAGAAGGCTATGTTTACTTTTACCCGACCGCTCACTTTGATCGCGGTTAGGGTAGATCCTAGTAAGAAACCTAGTGGCGGTGTGACATCTAGATCAAAATCTAGGTAATATAATTATGGGCTTTCTTAGTTTTTGTGATTGGATGCTTATGTTAAATTTATGCTTTGTCTGAAGCAACCCATTATAGTTGATATTACTATGTGTGTATCCCACGATTTACTCCCTATTAAATTATAGGAGTATACCGCAGTAGCTAATGCCATGTCTACTAGGACTAGAGTGAGTGGGGATAAGCTCTTGGGGGTAGTACCTCAAGTAGGACCGATTGATGGAAAATCAAATCCACATTGTAAGGCAAGCATCCGGACAAGCAGAATAACTAAAAGAATTATGATGAGTAGTGGAAAGAAAAGGCGCTCGGAGTAAAAAGGAAAGGAGATGCAGATGATATGACAACTCGCTAGAGTGAGCTGGTTGAGGTTACAAACTTAAATCAAAGATCACTGAGCATGCCTAAACGTTAAGAGATTTGACTAATTGGTCAAGTTGCATATGACCTAATAAGCATCGAGGCATCTAAGATGTGAAGGTTTATGAACCGACTATAAAGGAATATAGTGAAATTCGTGAACTCTTGGAAGGTTTCTTTTAGTTTCTTAGCTCGAGTTCATGACGTATTTTTCACGTATTTATGTTAAGGAAATATGTGGAAGATCATACTCATGTACTCAGTTACAAAAAAAATTGGATGTAGATCCAAATCCATGCTACGAGGAAAAGCTGATTATGCTTTTGCATCGGAAAGACAAGGTGTTATGCAATAAGACTATTCCCTTGGTTAAGGTATAGTGGTGCAACCACGGAGTAAAATAAGAAACATGGGAAACCGAGGGAAAGATGAAAGGAATATACCTGGAATTTTTTTAATTTTCGAGGACGAAACTTGTATAAATTGTAGGTATTGTAACGCCCCGAGTTTAGGGCACTGGGTAGAATTCGGGTTTACGAGAAATTTTATTCTCATAAATTTTATTTCCATGTATTTTGATACTTGTAAGAAATATTTTATGTATTTTATGTAAGTTATGTGTTTAAATATAAGTTATTATATGTTAAGTTTGGTTATGCAATCAAACTAAGATTGTGGTTGCAGACCAAGTCAAAATCCCTAATCAGGTGAAAGTCTCAGATCTAAAACATTCTCCAATAATTATGGCGAAAGGAAAATTAAGTTGAGCATAAAATAATTATGAATATGGGAAAACAAATCATTTTAATGAATTTTCTGAGAAAATTCAATATGAGCAAGTTATGGGAAAATACTAAATCCTACTTAAGGTGGAATTAAGACCAAAGAAAATTACATAAGAAAAAATATGTAATATGTATTTATTAAGACTAATGTCATCAAAATATTTTTGGTATGACATTCAATTAAATTAAAAATCCTAAGTTCCTTTAGTTGAAAACTATAGGAAATTACATTTTTACAAAAGCACCATTCTAGCCTTGGTGAATAAGTAGCTTTATTTAAAAGCTTGGCTTGGAGAGAAAAAAATGGGAGGGCATTTTGGTCTTTCTATAGGGGCGGCCACAAGGGAATTGAAGAGTCCATTTTATTATTTTTTTATTTATTTAATTGTGTAATCATTACACACATTTTGTTAACTCCCAAGTCAAACTTGAGATTTCAAAAGCCTCTCTTCTACTCATTTCTCTTCTTCTTCTTCTTCTTCTTCTTCTTCTTCTTCTTCTTCTCTCTCTCTCTCTCTCTCTCTCATTCCAATTACAGAAGTCAGACCTTTTTTCTCTCCATTTCCTCTTAAAATTTTGTATTCCCTCTCTCTCTAAGGAAAGGAAAAGCCTTCATTGAAGCTTATGGCTTATCTTGAAGAAACTAGTCACAAAAGAAGTAAGGTTCATAAAATTTTATTTTCGTCTCCCTTATGTCGAACCTAGGGCTCTCTTTTTTCCTATTGGTTTTTGAGTTTCCACTCTTTAAAACACTCTTTGATCTTTGATATAGAACCTAGGAGTGTTGCATGCAAGATCTAAGAGCTTCTATGGCATATTTGGAGCTTTTAACATTAAGAAGGTAAGTTTTTGTAGGGTTTTGAAATTTTAGAGTTTCTTCTATTTTCCTTCTTTTTATTAAAGGTACTGGGGAGAGGTTATAAGTTGTAAAGCATTTGGGAAGCTTAGAGCCAAACCCTAGAAGCCAAACTCAAAGCTTGAATACAAAGGAAAAATATTGATTCTTTACCTTAAATCTTTTTTAGTGATCCTACAATCTGAGTTTTTGTGTCATGTTTGGTGTTAAAACAAGAGAGTTGATGTGTATTGTTGTTGTTATGGCTGTTTGGTTTTCATTCATGTAAGTTGTGGTTGTTTGGTAGTGGAAATCCAAAGTTTCCATAAGCTTTGTTCAAAATAGCTCGCTGCCAAAAATGTTACAGTAGCTTCCAATGAGTTTTACAGTGCCTAAATGACCTATTTTATAAATGGGGATTTTAATAATGCATTATTTAGTAATAGTACATTCTTTTAGCATCTTTAACCACTGAAAAACATTTTTTATAACTCAAGTTATGAACATTCTGGGATTGTATGTGCAAGCTGAAATGTTGACGGGCAGTTTTAATACTGAGACTTTGAGCAACGATTTGAATGGGTTAAACTAATTATTTGTGGCTGAAATTTTAACTAGACATTCTTGGTAAACGATTTAAAAATTTACTATATTTTGGGAGTTATGAATTTTCTAACTTAGATGCTCAAAACTGTTTGCAGCCAAGATGGTGTTGTTACAGTGGCTTCCAATAGGCAAACACTAGGTTATTGATTAAATTTTCAAATGGTACTTTCATGATTTCATTATTTAGGAAGAGTACTCTATTTTAGCATTTTGAAACACTCAAAAACATTATGTCTAGGTCAAGTTATAAGCTTTTTTTAATTGATGTACAATTTGGAGTGAAAAACTAACAACTTGAAGAGTTCATGTTTGAACCACGTTTTGGCAAATTTAAAATCAACATTTTTAGCTAGTTTTTTTTTATTTATACTCTTTTTATATTAATTAAAATCCCTATAAGAGTTGACTAAGAAATACCCCATAGATTGTGAATTTTGCTTTTTCTAAAAAGGTTGTCAAATCAAGTTATGTTTTGGATAGATTAGGTTTTTAAACTTTAAGTCATAATTTTCTAGTCAAATCATGTCTTTTTTCTTAAAGTAAATAGAAGATAACTTTCTATGAATTATGGGTTAAGATTTAAGTGGCGTAAAATATAATGAGGTTTTATATTTTATTAAAAAAATTTAAGATAGAACTCTTGTGGGAGTTAGGATTTTAATTTTTTTCACAAAAATAATTATCACTAAAATTTGTTATTTGGTTATTTGAGAAAATAAAATCTTTTTGGATAATAAAACTTATCGATTTCTTAAATTACTAAAAATAAAAAATTTTAAATTAAAAGATTAGTAAAATAAAAATCTATTTTTCTAACTTGGTAATTCTAATTTCAGAATGCTTTCCTTTACAATTTTAATAAATCGGGAGACAACGTTTAATACTTTTATTTTATAAGAAAAATAAGAAAGCGGTGATGGAAGTTTTCTTTAGGCTTAAGAATGTGGTCTCTTTATGCAATTGAGAATTTATTTCTAAATTTTCGGCACCATTATTTGTAGGCGTGTTTTTATGAATAATGTGATAAGGCTATAAATTCAAGGGTTTTGTCTAAGCTTTGAGATTTAAGAACAAATGCTTTTAAAGTATTGAAAATTAGTTAAGTTAATTTCTTCTCGAATCGCTCAACTTAAAGACATAAACTTAATTAATTAAATACCATAATTAATCCAAGTCACTGTATGAATTCCATTACAGTGTTATTTTCACGGGAAAGCTCATTTCTGGACTCAAGAATCCCACTTTTCCGTTAAGGACAATTGGTAAGACAACTTATGAATATTTGGCTACAACATGACATTACTATTTTTAATTTAAGACTCAAGTACACAGTTGAAAACTAGTTCTAGAAGGTTACTTAGGATTGCTGTCCTAAGAGGGTTCACATACTCATAAGTAAGGCAAGCAGTTATGATTATGACATCCGACGAACGATCGGTATCAAGTAATTAAGAACTATGTAGCTTCCGATAAGTAAGTAAGCAAGCATCAGACGCCTCCGATGACTTTGTAAGTAAGCTCAGTTGGCCACCGTTATAAGTAAGACTTCTAGTTTAACACCCACGACATAAGAGTCCAGTTAAACTCCGTGACATGATAGTAAGACGTCCGGTTTAATACCAGCAACATAAGAGTCCGGTTAAACTCTATGACATGTAAGTAAGATGTCCGGTTTAACACCTGCGACATAAGAGTCCGGTTACACTCCATGACACATATGTAAAATGATTTCGGATTCGAGCCATTAAAATTATGAGAGTGTGTTGAATTCTCCTAGGAGTCTTAGTAACAGGTGTATGTTAAGTATACACTCATGTTTGTGCTGAGTAAGTCAAGTAAGCTAAGTAAGTTATGTAAGTTGAGTAAGTTAAGTATGATATGTATGTTAAGTATGATAAGATGATAAGTACAATATGTATGATATGCATGTTAAGTATGATAAGATGATAAATACAATATGTATGATAAGTAAGTTAAGTATGATATGTGTGATATGTAAGTTTAGTACGATAAGATC
This sequence comes from Humulus lupulus, assembly GCF_963169125.1. Classification (NCBI taxonomy): domain Eukaryota; kingdom Viridiplantae; phylum Streptophyta; class Magnoliopsida; order Rosales; family Cannabaceae; genus Humulus; species Humulus lupulus. The sequence goes on from NC_084802.1 coordinate 247,161,339, forward strand.
ATAAGTGTGAAATGTATGATATACATGTTAAGTATGATAAGATGATAAGTATGATATGTATGATATATGTGTTAAGTATGATAAGATGACAAGTATGATATGTATGATATGCATGTTAAGTATGACAAATAGGTTATGTGTTAAGATCATATGTATATATACACCTGCTCTAGAATTTTCTGCGTGTAGGTTTACTTAGTTACAGAAGCTGGTTATTGGGCATGACCATAAGTTTGCTAGGACATTCACACGTTCTTGCATTGTATGTTAGGGTTCGGTCTTCCAAAACCCTATTCATGGTTGAATATCTGTATGATCACTATTATGGCCTCCTGCCTGTCTTCTTTATGCTGTGTCTGTTAAGTTGTTCTTACTAAGCATTTAGCTTACCTAGTTGTTTCATGTTGTAGGTAAGCAAAAATGCAAGATGAATCAGTGAGCGCTGGAGTCTGTTATGTGGAATGTACATTTGGCCAAACTGTTGAAGTTGCTATGCTTTTGTCAAGTTTTAAGTTGTTTTGAAGTTGTGTAAAAACTTTATGTCGTTTATGTTAAGGTTTTTTTAAAGTTTCAAATACTGTAATCTTATTTTAAGCATGTTCATTCTTCTAAATTATGTAAGTATTTAAAAGTTTTTTATACGGATTTTTGGGTCTTTTAATTAAACAAAAGTAAAATGTTTTCCGCAAATGATGTATGTTTTTCGCAATTATGTTGGTCATTTTTACTAGGTCGTTACAATTGGTATCAGAGCTCGTGTAACGCCCAAGATAGCCAAGACCGTTACATTGTGTGTTTATAAAGGTGCAAGACTTGCTAATCAAGTCATTTAGTTAGAAACGTGTTACTGAGACTATAGTTGAACTAGGGTTAAAATATTTCGGTCACAAAAGTTACATTTCATATATTCAAACATTCTTTTACATGGGATCCCAAAAGTAATAACGTTTAAAAGACAGCTTACAAAATTTCAGGTTAAAAAGTACAGCTAATAGCCACTCTAAGACAAAACAGACATTTAGGCTTTTCCAATCCTGTACCACTCCTTGGCCATGGCGGCCGATCAGCTGACTATGTAGATTCAGCCCAAAGCTCTCCAACTCAAGGCTGGTCCACTTTACCCTTGCCTTTACCTGCACCACATAGCACCCGTGAGCCAAGGCCCAGCAAGAAAACGCAATAACATAGCATAATCAACAATCAAACAATCAGATAACTCGTACAGTATAACCATATACTCAACAATCCAAACCAATCACATAACCATGCATTCAACATACTAAGCTCATCAACTCACATTAATAACCAATTCACATATAATAACCAGGGTCGACGCCCTTAGGTCGCACCCCCTATTTATCCCACTGACTCCAACCCGCTTAAACCGAGCTCAGTGAATATCAAGTTATCCTCGGCTACCAGTGGCCGAGCCGCGCCCTGTGCGCAAATATTGTTTTTGGCACTCTTAGGCCGTTTATCACATGTCCCATGGCATAATACCATCTATGACATCATACAGATATAGGGAGCTCTTAGTCCCAATACAATCACATAACCGGGTGCAGTTTTCTTACCTTTGATTCCGCTAGCTTTGTTCAATGAAATCAACTCTTAAGCACGATCCCGTCCGAGCCCTAGCATACACCTAGTCACAGCCACAAATTAGAACCATACCAAACTTTAATTCCAAAACCTAGCCTCGGGACCAATCCCGAGCCCTCGGGAAGCCCTAATTCCACAAAACGGGGTGGTGGAATCAAACCCCGAGCCCCCGGGCAAAAACCCTAAGAAATAACCAAAAAATCCTCTTCTTGAAACATGGTAGTGCTATAGTGCTACAAAGAGGGTGCTATAGCACTACAAGCAGAGCCAAAAAGCTCCCAGACAACTAGGCCTAGCGCTGCAGCGCCCAAAGGCTAGCGCTAGTCACAGCACAGCCAAACCCTATTTTTTCTTCCTTCGATTTTCCCAGAGCCAAACCTCTACAAATCCTTCCAAACTTCAACCAAACACCAAAACAAGCCTACCAACATGTATAACTCACCCCATATGACCCAACCACACAAAACTCAACCACATGCACCCCAAAATAAAGAAACCACCATGATTGAGCTTGAAGCTCAAAAACTCAACAGAAACCATAACAGTCTAGAATTCAAGTGACCAAGTCCACAGTTTCTTACCTTCAATGGGGAAATTTGACCTTAGGCTATCCTCCACACCTCCTTAGCTTTCACTCCTCAAAACCTCAGCCCTAATTCCCTAGAATTCCCATTAAAACTCAGCTCAGAAATCCTTTTCAACACCAAAACCAGAAATTGAAGAAAACCTTGAAACTTACCTCAATTGTGTGACTAACTCCTGCTAAACCTTTAGCTTCACCAAAGATCCTAACCCCAAGCTTCATCCTAAGCTTTCCTGAGTTAAAGCTCCAAAATTCCTCAAGAGATGGTGATGCAAGAGGGAACCGAATGAGAGAAAAAAGAAGAGGTTAAGTGTTTTGTTTTTCTTTCTTTCTTTCCTCCTTCTGTTTCTTTCAACTTCTATTTCATTCTACACATTCCACTAAGTCCATAAAGGCTGAGTATGACTTATCCTCTTATTAGACCAAATGACCATATTACACTCCCATTAAATCTAAGCCCTTAATCCCTCCAAGGGCATTTTGGTCATTTGTTCCCAATTCCCGCTAATTCCTCGAGTGTCTCTAATATTTACCACTTACATCCCGACACCTAACTAATCACCAATTATATTCCTCAATATCAAATAGTCTCCAATATACTTCTCAAATTCTCATAAATACCCCCGGACTCCCACGAGTCGGTTATAAATCCCCGCCATGACTTTTCCGCTAAACCGCTCACTAGGATCGCCTCGAGTCACAAGCTACAAATATATCCACATAATAATGTGGTCTCAACATTTTATCACAAATATTTACATTTATGCCCTCAACGGGCCAAAATTACGAATTTACCCTTATAACCTAATCAGGGCCTACATGCATACTAATACACATAGTCATGCATCACATTTATCCAAATAATCATATAAGCATGCTTTTTCACATAATCATGCATTTTCACCACTAATTCACATAACTTCCAATTGTGCCCTCCTGGCACACTAATCAAGGTCCTTAAGCCTTATTAGTAATTTTGGGTCGTTACAGCTCGAGTTGAGCTGGTTCTGTAGACAACCCACATGTACATTCGCAGCGATAGATCGACACTCACTGTAAGTATTGCTTTTGTTGTATTGTTTGTATTTCTGTATGAGGTGGACTCTGGTGCTGCCAACTGAACCATTCCCCTTTTTTTATGTTTTATCAGGGCTTTGGCCTAAATTTTTTTAATGTGATTATTTAAGGCCATTGCACCCGAGACGATCTACAAATCATATTTTCGAGCTATTTTATTTTCTCATTTTGAAATAGTTTTATTTTAAGAACAATTATTTGCTAGATTTTAAATGTCAAATTTAATTCTGCTTTTATAATTTCATGCCCAAATTTACTAAGTACTGAAATTTTTCAAGCTTACAATTTTTAATAGCAGTTATTATTACTTGTATATTCATACAATCAATGTTGAGCTTTTTACACATGTCTACACTTATCATGTATAGTATATATGCATAATTATGCTAGAAAATAAGCTTGTACAAGCATGACTACTTTAAATTTGCTTCACAAAAATTCATAGTAACAATTTTGAAGCTTGGTTATTTCTCTTGTAAGTTGTTCGAATAATTTACAAATTCTTTTCAACTTGTTAGTTTTTTATTCGTTGTGATTCTGAATGCGTGTATGGTTTCCTTACACTTGTTTCCATTTTTTTCTTTTTTCTTTTTTGTCGAGCTATGGTATGGTTATTTCTGATACCATATATGCCCCCCATAATGTAACGCCTTAGTTACCCCAGAACAGTTACGGTGAACGGTGAACCGGAAATTTGACCCGCTACCCAAGTCCTTTGGTTAAAAACGTGCTCTAAGTGTGATTAATAGGTTAAGGTAGAAAACTAAAAAAAAGGAATAGATATCTTTCATTACAAACTGCTCTGCAGAGCTAATCAAAACATTTACAAGTTGTTCTCAGTACAAAATGGTCATTACTGTTTCAAATTTACAATCTCGCCGACCTAAGCGGCAAAAATAGGGTAAACCCCCTAGTTCCTCTGAGAACGCCTTGGTCGTGGTGATCAAGCGGCCACATATGTACACATCACCACCTAAGCTCTCCACTCAAGTCTGGGTGAGCTTTTCTTTCCCTTTACCTACACCATATAGCACCCATGAGCCAAGGCCCAGCAAGAAAACACAATAAAGCATGATATAATATCAACAATGATCATAATAATCATTCAGGACCATCAGTCCAAACAAATAGGTGACAGTCGCAAAAGTCACAAAAGCGGGTACAGCCCCTATAGCCATGTGACGATAGGGTCACTCGGGCTTAACTGATAAGTGAACCTTTTATAAGTTTGAACAGGATAGGTGTATGGTGAATAGTCACCAACATAACCTTCCTCATGACCTTAGAGTCATAAGCCTGGAACAGCGTTCCCTAGCCATGTGACAAACAGTCACTGGGGCTGTATGCCCTGGCTCTGAATAACTAGTCTCAGACTAGCCAAGCGCTTATAAGTTCATCGACCTTAGGGTCGGTCCAGTGTTAATGCCTTAGAGCCATTCAAAACTGATATCGATTAGATCTAATCTTCATTTGGCTCGGCGCTCATGACGCTATGCCATTTCTGACTCTTAGGTCAGTATCCCTGACTAGTCAGTGCCATATACAGATAAACAACATTCACTAGCATTTAATATGTAATCCATGTCCACATTTACCAATCAACATGCCTCAATAACCATCACGCGTGTCATATATACACAGGGTGCAGTTTTCTTACCTCAGGTTCGAGCGAGAAATATAATAAGGACGACCCCTGAGAACGATCGATATTTTAGTTCCTTAGCGGTTACCTAATCACAACCAATTATAACCTCAATTAATGAGAATCAACATGAATAGGGTCTTAACCTAAGCACCACTCTCAGGACCTCGAAACATGCCCACACGGTGAGTAGATTCGATCCCGGGCCTTAAGGATTGAAACCCCAAGTCAAAAACCCTTAAAAACACTCAAAACAGGACTTTGAAGGAACAGGGTAGCGCTTAACCCCTAGCGCCCCAGCGCTATACTCAGAACCACCAACATGCCCAAAATCCTCCTGAGGAGTGCTGTAGCACCCTAGGGTGGGCTCTATAGCGCTACCTCCAGACCAAAACTCCCCTAAACTGTCCTTCTTCATCTCCTTCGATTCCAACCTGATTCCCAAGCTTCCAAATCCCATTCTTAGTGCCAAATGAACCCAAAAACCATCCTAAGTCACCCCAAACATCACAAGCATAGGAACCCTAGCCAAAACTCCCAATAAAACCAAGTATTCACCCTAGAAATCTCAGCTGCAAAACAAAACCAAAACAAGGCAAACCAGAGAATTCTATGGTTAGAAACTTACCCAAAGCTCAGCTTATGATGCTCTTCAATGGAGGAACACTCTCCTAAACTCCCAAGGCTTGCTTCCCAAGCTTGAATCCTCAAGAATGGTTCAAAAATTACAAAGAAAACTGGAGGAGAAGATGGTACAGGAGAAACTTTGAAACTTGCTCTGTTTTACTCTCTTCTTTCAGCCACCAATGGTTTTATCTATCCTAGGGGTGAAATGACCATTTTACCCCTAGGTCAATTTAAGATTTCTAAAGGCTCCCAAGGGCATATTTGGTACTTTCCTCCTATCTCGTTAATCATAATTAATGCTCTCCAATTCCCTCTATTCTTAATAATCTCAAACACCATTAATTCACATCTTGTTACCCTTTAATTCCCGGTAACGCTTTAATCATTAAAACCACCCTGAGACTCAACCTGAGCCCCGCACTTAAACCTGTTGTGACTAAACCGCTAATCAATATTCCAAGATCGTCTCATGCCGAATAGCTCGAACCAACCCACATTATAATGTGGTCTCATCATATATCACCGACATGCATACAAATATACAATTATACCCTCAACGGGCCAAATTACCATCACACCCCTGTAATTAAAATGTGGACCCACATGCATGCATTTAACATCATATTATAATATAATTCACATATACATGCATAATATCATTTAATGGCATAATTAAGCAAGTATGGCCCTCCCGGCCTACTAATCCCGCCATTAAACCACATCGGAGAATTTGGGGCATTACACATGTACTCCTAAGATTTAGATCTTAAGTTGTTTTGTTATTGAGTGGCAAGCAAAAAATAAAAAAATGGAAATGAAGATGACTTTATTGATATCACTTGAATAAATACATGGCTTGGTTACATGATAATAAACATCTTCCAAAACTTATTCATAATGTGGTCGTAGATGTTCACTATTCCAAGATCGTGGGAGCAATTCTCTATACAATCGAGCCAGCTTATAAACACCTGGTCAGATGATTTATTTGATTTGATATGGTCCTTCCCAATTCAGCCCGAGCACACCTGCTGATGGATCTCTTGTTGCCAAAAATACTCGTCTGAGTACCAAATCTCCCACTCTGAATTGCTTATCTCAAACTCATTTATTAAAGTACCTTGTGGTACGTTGTTGATACAAGGCATTTTTGAGCTGAGAATCATCTCGCTTTTCTTCGAATAGGTCTAATTATTTTTTGAGTTGTAAATGGTTCAAGTTGTGTTCATATGCCTCATAACTTAGTGTCAACACTTTGACTTCAATAGGAAACATTGCTTCACATCCATAGGCTAGTGAGAATGGTGTATGCCCTGTCGAGGTTCGAGATGTTGTTCTATAGGCCCATAGAACTTGTGGTAATTCATCAGGCCATTTTCCTTTTGCTTCTTTAAGCCTCTTTTTTATGGAACTTTTCAAAGTCTTATTCACAGCTGTTACTTGTCCATTTTCCTGAGGGTGTTCCACGAAGGAAAAGATTTTTATGATCTATTCTTTTCACAATACTTGTGTAAACAGTTCACTATCAAACTGAGTTCCATTGTCAGAAACAATCTTTCACGGGATCGCATATCAGCACACAATATTCTTTACCACGAAATATAAGACCTTTTTTGTAACGCCGTGGATAGCGAAGACCGTTACACTGTGTGTTTATAAAGGTGCAAGACTTGCTAATCAAGTCATTTAACTCGAAACGTGTCACTGAAACTATAATAGAACTAGGGTTAAAAGATTTTGGTCTCAAAAGCTTCATTTCCTATAAACAAATATTCTTTTACATGGGATCCCAAAATTAGTAAAGTTAAAGACCGTTTACAAAAGATTCAAGATTTAAATGCAGTTGCTAGCCACTCTAAGGCAAAACAGACAAATAGGTTGTTCTCGTCTTGTTCCATTCCTCGGCCTTGGCGGCCGATCAGCTGGTTATGTACATTCAGCCCCGAAGCTCTCCATCTCAGGACTGGTCCAACTTGCCTTTTCCTTTACCTGCACCATGTAGCACCCGTGAGCCAAGGCCCAGCAAGAAAACACAATAGCAGAGCATAATCATTAAGCAAATAACCAGATAACTCACGCAGTATAAACATATACTCAACAGTTCAGGCATTCATGTTGTTCAAGTATTCAGCATTCCAAGTGCATCATCACATATCATTAATCAATTCACATATGATAACTAGGGTTAATGCCCTTAGGCCGCACCTTCTATTTATCCCACTGACTCCAGCCCGCTTAAACCGAGCTCAGTGAATATTAAGCTGTCCTCAACTACCAGTGGCTGAGTCGCGCCCTGTGCGCAAGTATTTTTTATGGCACCCTTAGGTTGTTTATCACATGTCCCATGGCATCATACCATCTATGACATTATACAGATATAGGGAGCTCTTAGTCCCATCACAAATACATAACCGGGTGCAGTTTTCTTACCTTTAGATTCGCTAGCTTTTTTTAATTTGATCCTCAAGCACGATCCCGCCTGAGCCCTAGCGTACACCTAGTCACAACCATAGATCAGAATCATCACCAAACCTCAAATCCAAAACCTAGCCTCGGGACCAATCCCGAGCCCTCAGGATGCCCTAATTCCACCAAACGGGGTGGTGGAATCAAACCCCGAGTCCCCGGGCAAAAACCCTAAGAAATAACCTGAAAACCCCTTTCTGGGAACAAGGTAGCGCTACAGTGCCCTAAGGAGAGCGCTATAGCGCTACAAACAGAGCCAAAGGGCTTTAGAACTTTAGGACCTAGTGCTGTAGCGCCCAGTGACTAGCGTTGTAGCGCTAGTCTCAGCACAGCCCAGCACAGATTTTCCCCTTCGAATTTTCCCAAGCCAAATCTTTCCAAAACTCAACCAAACTTCAAAACAATCCTCCCAACATCCTCAACTCATCCCATAAGTCCCAACCACAAGAAATTTAATCCACCATGGCTGAACCTAGAGCTCAAAATCTCAGCAAAACCACAAAAATCACAAAGCTTGAAGCTAGAGTTTCTTACCTTTGATGGATGAGCTCAACCTAAGCTATCTCCCACACTTGCTTAGCCTTCACCTCCTCAAAGTTTCAGCCTCAATTCCCTAGAATTCCCACCAAAACTCAGCTCAAAATCCATGTTTACATTATAACCAGAAATTGAAAAGCAACCTTAAACCTTACCTCAAATGATGAACAACCTCAGCTAGGTTCCCCACCCTGATCAAGATCCCAAGTACACAGCCTTAGCCTAAATCTCCTCTGGATTTTAGCCCCAAATCTCCACAAGAAATTGATGGAGAAGACCCAAACCGTTCTTGAAAATTGCCCTGCTTTTCCCTTCCTTCCTTCTCCTTCTTTTTTTTCTTTTCTTTCTTCAGACTTCCTTCAAATTCTAGACATTCCACTAGGGCATAAAGCAGGCTTAACTCTTATCCCTTATAATCCAAATGACCATAATACCCTCCCATAATTCATAAGCCTTTAAATCAACCTAGGGGCATTTTGGTCATTTGTTCTCAATTCCCGCTAATTCCTCGAGTGTCTTTAATATTTACCGCATACTTCCCGACACCTAACTAATCACCAATTATATTCCTCAATATCAAAATAAACTCTAATATATTCTCTGAATTCTCATAAATAACCCCAGGCTCATCCCGAGCCGGGTATAAATCCCCGCCGTGACTTTTCCGCTGAACCGCTCACTAGGATAGTCTCGAGTCACAGATTACAAATATATCCACATAATAATGTGGTCTCGACAATTTATCACAAATATATACAGTTATGCCCTCAACGGGCCAAAATTACAATTATTCCCTTCAAACCTAATCAGGGCCTACATGCATACTAATACACATAGTCATGCATCACAGATATTCAAATAATCATATAACATGCTTTTAAATCATTAAATCACATATAATCCAATTATGCCCTCCCAGCGCACTAATCAAGGCCCTTAAGCCTTATTAGCAAATTTGGGTCGTTACATTTTTTGTAATGCCCTAAACTCCAGGGACCGTTACGGTGCGCATTTTAAACAGTGCTAAACTCGCTAACCGAGTCATTTGGCCATAATCGTGTACTGAGTATGGTTAGCGGTTTAGGATTAAAAATTTTAGTTAAGATATAACGTTTCACTAAAATGTTTACTGCATACATTGGGATCCCAAAAATATAATTTAAAGGTTTATTACAACAAAATATTTACAACCAGCCGATATAAGCGACAAAATAGGGTTTAACCCTAGTTCCTCTTTCAACCCTCAGCCCTGGCGGTCGAGCAGTCGCATATGTACACATCGTCACCTAAGCTCTCCAACTCAAGGATGGTCCAACTTTCTTTTTCCTTTACCTGCACCACATAGCACCCGTGAGCCAAAGCCCAGCAAGAAAACTCAATATGCTCATGAACAGTAATAACATGTCCTCAGATCATAAAGTGCATGCCTAGCAATAACAACCTTAATCACGCATGCAAATAAGTTCACATAATGTTGAGTATAAAACATCAACTGATGACCATAATAATCATCCAGGGCTTTTAGCCCTAAATAGGAGAGTGACAGTTGTAAGAGTCACTAATGTGGCATCCGTTCCCATTAGCCATGTGACGATAGGGTCACCTGGGCTTTACAAATAAGTGATCCTTTTACTAGCTTAAACAAGGTAGGTATTTGATGAAATAGTCGCCAACATAAACCTACCGAGTGACCACAGAGTCACTAACGTGGGATTCCGTTCCCTTAGCCATGTGACAAAACAATCACCTATGCCTTTGGCCCTAGCTCTGAGTAACTAGTCATAGATTAGTCAAGCGCTTATAATTTTATCGAACTTAGGGTCGGTCCAGCATTAATGCTCATTTGAGTCATTCAATGCCGATATCGGTTAGATCTAATCATTTATCGGCTCTGCTTTCATGATGCTTATGTCATTTCTGGCTCTTAGGTCAGTAACACGCGACAGATGCCAATCCTGAATAGTCAGGGCCATGCACAAGTAAGCAATGTTATCAAGCATATATCATATGTCAAATATCCAAATACAGGGCATTAAGTATGCTTACTTAACAATTGCTAGCATAATTAGGATCATGCATAAACATAGAGACTCAAGCTCTGATCAATCTCATATTCAATATTCATGGCATGCCCTAATCACATGTTTCTTGTGCATCACATGCATCACATTTAAACATCCAACATGCATCAAGAACAACCATGCATGTCACATATAGGGTGCAGGTTTTCTTACCTTTTGTCCAAGCATAGGTTACCAATAAACGAGTCACAAGCACGATCCTAATTCCAAGCCTCTAGTGATAACCTAGTCACAACCATAAACGGTGATCCAATGAGTTCAAGTTCTAAAACCCAATCTCGGAACCAAGACCTAGCCTCCGGGACATCGATTCCCACTAAACTAGGTAGTAAGAATGATCCTGAGGCCCAAGGTTTGAGTTCCCATGCTCAAAACATCACTTCGGCCACAAATGCCCTCAAGCACCGCGGCCCCAACTCACTGAGTCGCGGCCCCCAGACCCCTTCAGCAACCTACACCTGCTTCATCGAGCCTGGGCCTCGGCGTCCAAGAACAGGGTCGCGGCCCAACCTCGAACCAGCCATTTTTCCCCGATTTCTCCATTTTAAAACCTTCCGAAAACCTACCCAAACATCTCCAAACTCAAAAATCAAAGTTCCCAAACATCCCCATGATCCAAAACCCATAAAACCCAAGCTTCAATTCAATCAAAAACTCACCAAAAACACAAAGTCCAATTCAAGCTTAAAAACTTTAAAAAAAACTTAGAACTTAAAACTTGAATTACCTCTGATTGAGTCGTTTCCCAACTAAATCCTCCAACTAATAAGCTTCTAATCTTCCCTAGGATCGCTATGCCTTGATCCTCACTTGAATCCGAGTCCTAGAACTGAAGTTTCCTTTGAAAATGCAATCGGGAGACGAAAATGGAACTTAGAGGGAGAGTGAACTTACTGAACGTTCTTTTTATTTCTTAAAAGGTTACTTCAAGATTAAGTAGCCTCAAACAAAACCTAACGCTCGGGGTCCCAAAAACGTCCCCGGGGGAAAAATAGTCAAAACCTCCAGAATTTTCCCCTGATCTTACTAACTCCCAATTTATCATCAATATTATTCCCATTACCCAATAACCCAGTAATGTGCTAAATACCCCTTGACTCACTCCAAGTCAAGAATAAATCTCGTTATGACTACTCCACTAGCTTACCTCCTAGGATCGTCTCGTGCTGAGTAACCCTAACATAACCAAATAATAATAAAGCACCACACACATATCACATATATGTCAAATATGCCCGAAATGGCCAAAATATGAAAATCACCCAATTAATCAGAAATGGGTTCACATGCATATTTAATACACCTAAACATGCATATAATCATATAATAACATAATAAATCAATTATGGCCCTCCCAGCCTCCTAATCAAGGTCCTAAACCTTATTAAGAAATTTGGAGCATTACATTTTTCAAGGTGATTGTAGCTACTGGCTCGGCTTTGGTCCATTTCGTAAAGTAATCGACTGCGACCACTGCATATTTTACTCCATCTCGGCCCATTGGTAATGATCCTATAAGGTCTATGCCCCATACTACAAATGGACATGGCGACATCACCATTGTGAGATCGGTCGGAGGAGCTCGAGGTATTAATGCAAACTTCCAGCATTTTTCACAATATTTAATATATGTGAATGCATCAGCATTCAATGTCGGCCAAAAATATCCTTGTCTTGTTATTTTATTTTAGAGGCTATGCCCCCTGCGTGATCTCCACAAAATCCTTCATAAATTTCCTCAAGGATCTTTCTGGATGCAAGTGGGGTTACACATCGTAATAGTGGAATTGAATAACTCATTTGATACAACTTCCCATCCAAGATTGTATATCTCATAATCTTTTACAGTAATTTTTTATCCTCATTCTGGTCTTTAGGCAGAGCCCCAGTCTCGAGGTAATCTATTATGGGAGTCATCCATGTTGGTTGTGATCAATCATCTCGACATCAACTGTTTCTAGCTCGACAATGCTGGGTTGTGGCAGGAATTCCACTGGAACTACGTTTAATATGTCAACCTCCCTAGTTGTTGCATGTAACGTTCGAATTTTTTTCTCTTGGAACTTGTTGGATCGTATAGTACTCGAACTGCTTAAACACGTCTTTGACTTTTTCTAGGTATGTTGTCATCTTTGTCCCTCAAACTTGGTTGACAACGAGCTGAGAATCGCTATAGCAGTGTATGGCTTGGCTTTTAGTTCTTGTGCCACGCGGAGCCCTACTAGGAATGATTGGCCTTTGATCGTCGTTCTTTGGTGGTAAGTTATCTCGAACTGCTCGAGTTCGACTGTCCACTTTAATAGTCGTCCTGACGCTTCTGGTTTTGCCAATACTTGTCTTAATGGTTGGTCAGTAAGAACATGTATTGGATGTGCCTAGAAGTAGGGTCGCAACTTCCTCAAAGCGTGTACTAAGCATAGGGCAAGTTTCAGTATCATTTGATATCGTGATTCAGCTCTTAGGAGTCTTTTGCTGACATAGTACATCGGCCTCTGTACCTTTTTGTCCTCCCGAACTAATGCAACACTAATTGCATGTTCGATTATTGCAAGGTATAGGTACAGTACTTCGCCCAAAACAGGCTTGGATTAAATTAGTGGCTCTACGAGGTGGTTCTTGAGAACCTGAAAGGCTAGCTCGCACTCCTTTGTCCACTCAAATTTCTTGCCCACTCTTAAAAGGTTAAAAAATGGCAGACATTTGTCAGTTGACTTCAAGATAAACCTGTTTAAAGCTATCATTCATCCTGTTAAACTCTAGACATCCTTATGTTTTCTAGGTGAAGGCATTTCAATTAGGGCCTTGATTTTAGTTGGATTTGCCTCGATTCCTCGAGCATTCGCTATAAATTTGAGGAATTTTCCCGAAGATACTCCGAATGAGCACTTTTGCGGGTTCAACCTCATATTGTATTTTCTAAGTATAGTGAAACATTTTTTGAGGTCAATAACATGGTTATTGGTGTGTTTTGATTTAACTAACATATCATCCACATACACCTCCATGTTCTTTCTTATCTACTCGACGAACATACAGTTTACCAATCTTTGGTACGTTGCTCCAGCGTTTTTTAACCCAAAGGGAATTATGTTGTAGCAGTATAGTCCTTTATCTGTCACAAAGCTTGTGTGTTCTTGTTTGGGAGCATGCATGGCTATCTAGTTATATCCATAATATGCATCCATAAAAGATCAACGAGCTGGTCAATTCGAGGTAACGAAAAACAGTCCTTAGGATACACTTTATTTAAATCTGAATAGCCAATACAGGTTCTCCATTTCCTGTTTGGTTTGGGAACTAACACTGGATTAGCTATCCAATCTGGGTAAAAATCCTCTCTTATAAATCGATTGCCTTTTAACATGTCCATATCCTCCTTTAATGCTTGCTTCCTTTCATCATCAAGGAGCCTTCTTTTCTGTTGTTTCAAATGAAAGCTTTTATCTATATTTAGAGCATGACTGATTATCTTGGGACTGATTCCAATTATGTCTACGTGAGACCAAGAAAAAATGTCATGATTCTCTTTTAGGAATCGAGTTAATTGCTAGTTCGCCTCTTTGGCGAGGTTTTTCCTGATTTTTACAACCTTTGTTGTGTCCTTCTCATCGAGCTGGACATCTTTGAGCTCTTCGATTAGTCCAAGTTCAGCTCAGTCCTCTCCCATCCTAGGGTCGATCTCGAAAAATCTTTCTTCTATTTCATCAATTATAAATAGTGCTTGGGCGCTAGGTTGACCCTTTCCTGTCATAGAAATGTTATAGCACTCCCGAGCTTCCATGGGAGGCATCTTCCTCCATGAACGTTATTAGGTGGGATATAACCCGTTGTTGTTTTGGAGCTCGGGGCTCTGGGACATATGGTGAACCATCCCCAATTTTTAATTCTTGCACATATCTTTTTTTGGCATTCCTGCTTGTTCCGGCTATATGGGGCCCTTCGAATATGGTTATTACATGTTCTCTATCGATTGGAAGTGGCAGGTTATCATCCCGAGCAGAGGGTGCCCCAAGCTGAGGTGGTGCCACCCTTTGGTTTTGTGAGGCTTGCCCATCGTTATTGCCCCTATTTTGGACATACTACCTGAGGTAGCCTCTCAAGATCAAACCCTCGATCTCATCCTTCAATCTTCTGCATTATTTTGTCATGTGGTTGACATCCCAATGGAATTGACAATACTTATTGTGATCTCGTTTAGCATGCTGATTGCACATAGGTTCAGGTCGTCGGAACAGAACCTGATTCTCATTTTCGACATAGATGTTCTCCCTAGTCTCTGTTTGCTCGGTGTAAAAAATATAAATGGAGATGTACTTTTCTCCTTTTTTTCTTCTTACTCCCTTTTGTCTCGGGAGTATTTACATCATCCTTCTTCCTTTTAGAAGAGTTATCATTGGAAGGTTGTACAGCAGTTGGCATCGCCGAGCTTGCAACATGGTTCGTATTCATCATTGTAGTTATTGGGGCAGGAGGTGCCAACTGTAATGTTAACCTAGCCTTTTCTACATTGATGAATCTCTGTGCTCATAGCATGAATTCCATTATGGTCTGAACTGGTTTTCGCTGCAGGTCAATCCAAAGGACGCTTCATGGCAGGATTCTAGCTCGAATTGCCATCAGGTGACTGCTGTCATCAACGTCTCGAGCTCGGGAAACTTCGATATTGAATTTCTCAATATATTTTTTGAGTGATTCTCTTGGGTGCTGCTTAATATTTTCCAAGGATGAAGCCTCCAACTTAATGATTTTCGCAACTTGAAATTACTTTTTAAAATCTTTGGACAATTACTCCCACGACGAGATGGAATTCCTTCAAAACTTATGGAACCAACTTTTTGCTGCTCATGTTAAAGTTGTGGGGAACAACATACATCTGAGCTCGAGTCCCACATTACTTGCTCTCATCACCGTATTAAAGGTGCTTAGATGGCTTCCTAGATTAGTACTTCCATCGTATGGTGCCACATGGGGTTATCTTAAAACCACTTGGAAAAGGTATGCTCGAAATATGAGGGGCAAAAAGTTCAAGCTCCTCATCTGAGTCATAAGCTTTCTCCTTGTTTTTATCTTCTCAAAGAGCCTAAATTGTTCTTGGAGCATGTTTATTCTTTCCTAAACCAGATCTACTAGGGGTTGAGCATGTAATCTGGGGAGCTGGTTATTGTTCATAGGAACTCCAATTTCCTACTCCTTGATGGTGCAACAGTTTATAATTATTCACGTACGCTGGTTCCAAAGGCTCTCCTCATTGGGCATTTAGATGTGCCCTTAGGTTTGAGTTTGGTTGGTTGTACTGCCCCCAGTTATGATTTAGATGGTCTCGAAGATCAGGGTCATTATTTGGGTAGTTCTCATAGTATCTTAGCTCGATGTTGTTGTGATTGGTTAAATACATGGTGAAATTGGACAGCTCGACTTCAGCGTGAGTGTTCGCATTGACGCAGGCAGAGGCTGAGGCTAGTCCCTCAGTAGTGACAAGTCAGATTTCTAGTGCTGGAACCTCTTATACTGTTTGGATTGATTCTGGTGCTACACACTCTTTTGTTTCTAGTAGGATAATTGATAGACTATGTAGACCATGTGATTATTATACTACGGGGTTTGGAACTTTATTGCCCACTGGGGAGTTAATAGTCTCTAGGAGATGGACCAAATCGTTGCCAGTGACAGTGGATGGAAAACAGTTGTCAGTTGATTTTATTGAGCTAGTAATGAATGACTTTGATATGATTTTGGGCATGGACTGGTTAGTGAAATATGGGGCAACCATAGATTGCAAAAAGAAGATGGTAACCTTTAAGCCTAAGGGTGAGGATCCCTTTGTATTTGTTGGCATTATGCATGGACCCCATGTACCAATGATATTAGTATTGAGGACTAGAGACCTGGCGAGGTGGTTTCATGGGATTCCTAGCCAGTGTGGTAGATACCACTAAGGTCGTGCCAGTGGGACCAAATGAGACTAGATTAGTGTGTGAGTTTCTGGATGTGTTTCCAGAGGATTTGCCAGGGTTGCCACCACACAGAGATATAGAGTTTGTTATTGAACTGGCTCCATGGATAAAGCCAATGTCTTGGGCACCGTACAGAATGGCCCCAACAGAGTTAAAGGAATTAAAAATACAGTTGCAAGAGTTGTTAGACTTGGGTTTTATTAGATCCAACTTCTCACCATGGGGTGCACCAGTCCTGTTTTTAAAGAAGAAGGACGGTTCTATGAGGATGTGCATTGACTACAGGGAACTGAACAAGTTAACAATCAACAACAAGTATCCTCTGCCAAGGATAGATGACTTGTTTGATCAGTTGCAGGGTAAGACGGTATTCTCAAAGATAGATCTTCGATCTGGTTATCACCAATTGAGGATCAAGGAAGAAGATATACCGAAGACTGCTTTTCGCACCAGATATGGGAATTATGAGTTTCTAGTCATGTCATTTGGTTTGACTAATATCGCAGCAGCTTTTATGGATCTGATGAACAGGGTTTTCAAAGATTATCTGGATCGGTTTGTGATCATCTTCATTGAAGATATTCTAGTTTATTCTCAGTCAGAGGAAGATCAAGGGCAACATCTTAGGCTGGTGTTACAGAGACAGAGAGCACAAGCTGTATGTGAAGTTCAAGAAGTGTGAGTTGTGGTTACCACAGGTGACTTTTCTTGGTCATATTGTCTGTAGAGATATGATCAAGGTGGACCCAACTAAGATTGAGGCAGTCATAGATTGGCCAAGGCCAAGGAATGCCTCAGAGATATAGAGTTTCCTTGGATTGGTAGGTTACTACAGGCACTTTGTGGAAGGGTTCTCAAGGATTGCTACCCCACTGACGAAACTGACACGCAAGAACCAAAAGTTTGCATTGTCAGATAGGTGTGAGAACAGCTTCCAGGAGTTGAAGCGGTGTTTGATTATCACTCCAATTTTGAGTCTTCCAACAGATCAGGAGAAATGTGTGGTTTACTACAATGCCTCGAGACAAGGGTTAGGTTGTATCCTTATGCAGGCATGGAAGGTGATTTCCTATGCATCACGATAGCTGAAGGATTATGAACAATGGTACAATACGCATGTTCTAGAGTTAGCAACGGTGGTATTTGCACTAAAGGTATGGAGGCATTACCTTTATGGGGAAAAGTGTGAGATATACACTGACCACAAAAGCTTGAAGTATTTCTTCACACAGAAGGATTTGAACATGAGACAAAGGCGTAGGTTAGAACTGGTGAAGGATTATTACTGTGAAATCATGTATCACCTAGGAAAGGCCAACGTGGTGGCAGATGCCTTAAGCCGGAAAGGTCCAGGACAATTATACGGTGCGAGGAAGATATCCAAGGAGTTGGCAGAGGATATGACCAGAACAGGAATAGATTTAGTGGTGGGCCAGTTAGCCAACATCACCCTATAGTCTACTTTTTAAGAAAGGATAAAGGAAAGTCAGTTAAATGATTCATAACTGATGAAAATTAGAGGGGATGTCCTAGCTGGAGTGGCTAGAGACTATTAAGTATCATATATGGGCTTACTGAGGTATAAGGGTCAGATTTGTGTTCCGACGGATGCTATTATCAGAAAGGAGATTCTGGATGAATCTCATACCACCCCTTACTCTTTGCATCCAAGCACCACAAAGATGTATCAGGATTTAAGATCGCTATATTGGTGGCCTAGGATGAAGAGAGATGTAACTGAATATGTGGCTAAGTGCCTGACATGTCAGCAGGTCAAAGTTGAGCATCAAAGACCAATGGGGCTATTACAGCCTTTGGATATCCCAGAGTGGAAATGGGAGGATATCACGATGGATTTTGTGGTTGGGTTGCCCAGGACTGTGGGTCAATATGATTCGGTGTGGGTTATCGTGGATCGATACACCAAATCAGCTCACTTCTTACCAGTGAGGATGACTTATACAGTTGACCAGTATGCAGATATCTATGTGAGAGAGATAGTGCACCTTCATGGGGCTCCGAATTCGATTGTATCAGATCGAGACCCCACATTTACTTCCAAGTTTTGGGGAATTCTGCAGAAGGCTATGGGTACACAATAGAAGTTTAGTACTGCTTATCATCCTCAGACAGATGGACAATCTGAGAGGACGATACAGATATTAGAGGACAAGTTGCGAGCATGTGTGCTTGACTTTGAAGGGTCTTGGAGTAAGTATTTTCCTTTGATAGAGTTTTCCTACAATAATAGCTATCAGTCAACCATTGGAGTGGCTCTTATGAGATGTTGTATGGTAGGAATTGTAGATCGCCCATTCACTAGGATGAGATGGGAGAAAGGAAATACTTGGGTCCTGAGGCAGTTCAGAGGACCAACAAGGCTATTGAGAAGATCAGAGCTTGGATGCTCGCATCTCAGAGTAGACAGAAAAGTTATTCAGATATGAAGCGCAGGAACGTGAAGTTCCAAGTGGGAGACTATCCTTATAGTTTCACTATTGAAAGGGGTGAAGAGATTTGGAAAGAAGGGCAAGTTGAGCACTAGATTTGTAGGACCTTTGAGATCCTAGAGAGGATCGGTCAGGTGGCCTATAGATTGGCCTAACCTCCGGCATTGTCGGCCGTACACAATGTGTTTCATATTTTGATGCTTTGGAGGTATGTATCAAATGTGACTCATGTATTGAGTTACAAGGATCTGAAGCTGTAGGCAGATCTTTCTTATGAAGAACAGCCAGTCAAGATATTAGATAGGAAGGACAAGGTCTTGAGGAATAAAACCATACCTTTAGTTAAAGTATTATGGAGGAACAGCAAGGTCAAGGAAGCGACCTGGGAATTAGAGTCCAACATGCAGGATCAGTATCCCAAGATGTTCAAGTAAAATTTCGAGGACAAAATTCCTGTAAGGAGGGGATAATTGTAACGTCCCGATTTCCCTAATAAGGCTTAGTTCCTTGATTAGGGGGTCAGGAGGGCAATAATTGATTTAATTATGTATTACGTGATTATATGCATAATTATATGAATTATGTGAGTTATATTATAATATTGCTATATTGGCATGTTTAGGTGTTTAAGCATGCATGTGGGCTCGTTTCTTATTAGAAGGGCATTTTCATAATTTTGACTCATTAAGGACATATTTTAATAAATGTGTGTGTGTGTGTTTTATGGTTGAGACCACATTATTATGTAGATATATTTGGGTTATTTGACATGAGGCGATCCTAGGGAGCAAGTTGGTAGTTTAGTCATAACGGGGTCTAATACCCGGCTCAAGGTGAGCCTAGGGGTATCTTGTAAAGTTAGTATATTACCGGAATTTATCGGGTAATGGGAAATTATTTGGGATTACTGGAGAGGTGTTAATTGAGATTAGCTAGAAATGTATTAAATGTCGTATTGCCCTTAAGGGCATTAGAGAGCAAGGACATAAGCAAGGGGCATTTTAGTCTTTGTGCCAAGGTAGTGACTTAGTCACTTGATTGCCTCAGAGGTAGGAAACAAAAGAAACACTCAACTCTCTCTCTCCCTGACGTTCTCACTCTTTTTCTCTCCCTTGCTTTGTTTAAAATCATTGAATTTTGGAGGAGTTTGTATCGAATTGAAGGCTTGAGGCTAGGATTGGATTAGGTTCAGCTCAGGGGTCGTAATTCTCAGTTAAGGTAAGCTCTAAATCATGTTTTGATTAAATTCTGATTTGGTTTTTAGAGTGCTCTTGAGTTTTGAGCTCAATGATTGAATTTTGATTTGTGATGAGGTTTATGGCTAAGTTTTTGGGTATTTGTGTTGCCCTAAGTGTAGTATTGAAGTTTTGGGACTCAATTATGGGTTTGGTATCACGCTGGGGTGAATTTTGAGTGAATTGGCTCGGAGAAATTTTTTGAAAACCTGGGTTCGCAGGGTCGCGCGCGTGGTCCTGTTCTTGGGGCACCGCGGCCCTCATGAAATCAGAGGCCAAGGCAGTTCTCTGAACCGCCATGGCACTGCGGCACTTGGTGGGCTGCGCCGCGATGCGTATCCAGAGAAACAAGGTCAGGGCTCTCTGACTTGTAGAGAACCGCGGCACTTAGTGAGGGGCACCGCAACTTAAATGGGGTTATTGGCCAAGCTAGGTTTCTGGTGGCGGGAACTCAAACCTAAGGACTCGGGAAGGGTTCTACTACCCGGTTTAGTAGAATTCGAGGTCCCGGAGGCAAGGGCTTGGTCCATAAGTCTTTATTTACTTGATATTGATGGATATCACTTATTATGGTTGTGACTAGGGTACCACTAGGGCTCAAGATGGGATCGTGCTCAAGGGTCGTTGTTCATTAGCTTGAGCTTGGACCAGAGGTAAGAAAATTACACCCAATATGTGATATATGTGATTAGGGCTTAGCCCGGTTGTTAAAGGATATGATTAGGGCTCGGGCCCCTGTGAATGAGCATGATTATGATTATGCATGTGATTGATTAAGCATGCTTAAATTCTTTTTATCTGGATAATTATTAAATGATGTCTGCCTATCTGCATTATTTGATTTAAAAGGGTTGAATTATTAGTCAAGGACAGCAATAGCGCACTGAGTGCTAGTCAAAAGCATTGAATTTTAAGTCATGGGCAAAAATAGCGTGCGGGGTGCAAGCCGATATGGTCAGGCCTAATCAAGAGCATGGTATACGCTTGACTGACCCTATGGTCGTTTTGAAATTAAAGCGCCAGGTACGCTGGACCAGCTTTAAGGTTGGTTATACAGAAGATAGGGCGATGGGTCCCATGGTGACTCTATAGTCCCATATCCTAGGGCAACGGACCCCGGTGTGACTCTATGGTCACGTACCTAGGCCAACGGGCCCCAGTGTGACACTATAGTCACTTATCTGAATAGAATGCATGCATGAGTAGGGATATTACTACTATGCATGCTTATTATGATTCTGTAATATGTTATTAACTACTTATGAGCATGTTTAAATTTTCTTGTTGAGCCTCGGCTCACAGGTGCTTTGTGGTGCAGGTAAGGGGAAAGGGAAACTAGACCAGCCCTGAGTTGGAGAGCTTCGGTGGCCAAATGACTTGTTTAGAGAGTCTAGCACTAATTAAAATACATAGTGTAACGATCTTGGCTATCCAAGGCCTTACACTAATATTATTACATTTTGGGACCTACAAGGTTCAGGCTCCTCATCTGGACTATACTCATGGTCGGCTTGCCTAATACCCAGGGTAAAAACACCATGACAAAGGGAAGGCCACGACAAAAAGTTTGTACCGTATTCCTCAAAAATAGTGGACCTAAAGTGCAAGGTATTATCTACCGCTATGGTACATCTCGGGTAACTATGGTCGTAGCGTACGACCAAATGATCCACACACTGAAGGAGGGTCACATTCAGGTCCGGATCAACTAGGTGTCGACTCATGAGCTGCCTTGGGTTGAATCAAACTAGCCTAAACCTGGCACCAGCTCAGTTCATTTCTCTATATGGGTTACCTTGGCCGGAGGTGCTGGCTTCTGCCCCTGAGTTAGCTCAGCCTGGTTCAGGATCTTGTCCATCCTCAGGAATCTTTCTTTTACGCACCAACTGTGCGACCTCCTCTTTTTCATTGACCTCTTCAGTGGCTGGGAGGAGTTGCTGGGGAGGAGGGGGCTCTTGGAGGGGGCCTCGATGTAACGACCCAAATTCGCTAGTAAGGCTTAAGGGCCTTGAGTAGTGTGCCTGGAGGGCATAACGGGATTTTTGTGTGGCTTTAATGAGTTTAATGCATGATTATGATTTAATGCACGTTATATGACTATTTAATTATTTGAGATGCATGACTATGTGAATTAGTATGCATGTAGACCTGATTATCTTTGAAAGAGCATAATTGTAATTTGGCCATTTTGGGCATGACTGTGTTGATATCTGTGATCTATGACTCGAGACGATCCTAGAGTGAGCGGGTTAGCGGAAAAGTCAAAGCGGAAATCTATACCCGGCTTGGGTTAAGCCTGAGGAGTTTAAATGAGAATTTGGAAAATATATTGAGGTTAATCTTGATGATGTGGAATGTATATTTGGTGATTAATCAGGTATTGGGTAGCGAGCGGGAATTATTAGGAGCACTTGAGGAATTAGTGGGAATTTGGGTAATATGACTAAAATGCCCCTTATGGGAAAAAAGGTTTAGAATTATTAAGGAGGGCATTTTGGTCTTTAGGCTTGTAAGAGATGAGTTAAAGGGGGCTTTATACTTAGTGGATTTTGTAGAAAAAGAGCTATAGGCTGAAAAGAAAGAAAGAAGGAAGAGAAAGGAAAAGAGAGAAAAGCTTAAGGGTTTGTTCCAAAGAATCGGTTTGTGGCTCTCCCAACCATTTTCCCTTCATCTTTCTTGGAGTCAAGCTCAATGGAGAGCTAGGGTAGGCTGAGCATCAAGGATCCTAAGCTAGACTTGAGGATTGGCAAGGGGTTAGCAAGATCACATCAGAAATTTGAGGTAAGTTCTTGGAGATTTCAGTTTTAGGGCTTGACTGGTTTGAATTGTGTATTTGAGCTAAATGGATGGGATTTTTGGGGAAATCAGGTCAAGGTTGTGAAGGTGCAAGCTAAGGAGGTCTAGGGTTCAACTCAAGGTCAAATTTCCATCCACGGTATGATTTCTAAGACCTTATCTTTATTGTTTGAGTGAATTTCTGGTTTTTGGGTTCATTATGGTAGATCTTGAGTTTTGGGTAGCTTGAGCTTGGGGTATGAGTTCTTGGGATGCTTGGGATGAGTGTGAGGTGTTGATAAGTGTGTTTTTGGGCTTGGGAATGATTTGGACAAGTTTGGGGTTGAAATGGTAGAAGGAAATCACAAGAGGCGATTTTTGGGTTTTGCTGGTCTGCAACTAGCGCTACAGCGCTAGGCAGGGGGCGCTGTAGCGCTAGCCCCTATTTCTGGAGGGGTGGTTCTGCTTGTAGCGCTACAGCGCCCTCTTTAGAGCGCTACAGCGCCCTCTTTAGAGCGCTATAGCGCTGCACTGTTCACAGAAGGGGATTTTTGGGTTTTTGATGAGGGATTTTGACCTAGGGTTCGGGGCTCGATTCCACCACTTTGTTTTGGGGATCTAGGACTTCCCAGGGGCTCGGGATTGGTCCCGAGGCTAGGTTTTGGACTTGAGGTTTGGTAATGACTTTGACTTGTGTATTTTTCTTAGGTAAGCGCTAGGGCTCGAGTAGGATCGTGCTCAAGGAGTCAGGTTGATCAAGGCCATCGAATTTAAAGGTAAGAAAACTGTAACACCCAGGATTAGCGCATGGGCCCACAGTGTTATTGCAGGGCATGGCCCTAGATTGTTTTACTTGCAAATGTATGACCTTGGATGAATTATTATATGTTTGAACAGATTATTTCGAAA
Source organism: Humulus lupulus (assembly GCF_963169125.1). NCBI lineage: Eukaryota > Viridiplantae > Streptophyta > Magnoliopsida > Rosales > Cannabaceae > Humulus > Humulus lupulus. Next base: position 247,185,277 of record NC_084802.1, read on the forward strand.
TGTATTATGCGTGCGATTATAATGAAATGAACAGCTAAGGCCGAGAGCGGCAAGGGTCGGGTACGGCCTTGGGGCCAGAAGTAACTCTCAGCACATGGGGTGCTTATAGCCAGGGTGGGACCCAAAGGATACATGAGTTATCCTGACGGTGAGGACCGAGACCCCAGGCTTTGGTAAGGCCTCTGGGGCGGTATGGCCGTGCTTGTTTAGTCTGATGGTTTTCCTATTTATCAGTGGATTATGTCAACTATATACTATGCATATGTTATGTACTATTTGGGTTTTCTTGCTGGGCTTCGGCTCATGGGTGCTCTGTGTGGCAGGTAAAAGCAAGGAGTCAGTCAACCGGCCATTAGTATGGAGAGCGTGGGGGCGGCGCGTACATGTTCGGCCTGCCCGACTGCTTTGGTTGGGGGAATTTTGTATATGGCTGTATTAACTCATTCTTTTGATAGTTAACCTGGTGTAAATCTATTTTTGAGTTGTAAATATTTTGTAAACCTTATTTTGGGATCCCAGATGTTTGATACTTAATGCTTTCAATGAAACTAAACATTTTCAAAGAGTACAGCCTTAAATTCTGGTTTATTCACACTTTTGGTTTTAGAAAACACGTAGAGTCGGTCCAAAAGCACGATTTCTATTTTAAACTCACTAAGTAACGGCTCTAAGGTAGTAGGGCGTTACAACTTAGTATCAGAGCGAGCCAAGGTTTATTGGTTCTGGAGATTGACCGAACATGTACACACGCTGCCATTGAAAAGCTCGACTTAGGGTTGATTGGTATGGTCAATTGATATATACATGAATATGTGTTTAATGCTTTGTGTGCCTGCCTAGATTGTTATGAGCATGATGAGTGAAATAACATATGCATGATGCCAGGGCAGGGCTCGTTGTGTGCTGTATGATATCTATATGTCATGTTGGATTGTTGATTTTGGTTGTTGTTGAGATTGAGAGGTGGAAATTGGACCTTGTTATCATGCCTGATGAGCGGTGTCACTGATTGCAGGCATTTAGTTGTAATGCCTCGCCAATCATCGAGACTCCGCGGCATTTGGGCCGAGGATGACAACCAGGGTCAGGACCCTCCACCTGCTCCTCAGAATTGGCAGCAGATTTTAGCCGAAATGGAGGCTAGGTTGAAGAGAACAGAGGAAGAGCTTAGTCAGTTGAGGTAACCAGCTCCTCCACCAGCCACTGGGTTACCACTACAGCCGAGTGTAGCACCAGCTCCGGTTCAACCTGTGACTGAGAACAGGTTGGAACCTCTGTATGAAAGATTCAGAAAACAGCAACCTCCTACCTTTGAGGGCGGAGCAGACCCACTGTAGGCTGAGCAGTGGATGAGTACGATTTCTGTAATCTTGGACTTCATGAGGGTTGAAGGAAAGGACAGGGTTGATTGTGCCAGTTATATGCTTAGAAATGATGCACGAATATGGTGGGATGTGGTAAGGCAGCGAAGGGATACTGCAGCTATGACTTGGGAAGAATTCAAGAGCATTTTTAACGAGAAGTACTACAGCGTGGCAGTTCGAGCCGCGAAAGCTGATGAGTTTATCAACCTGACTCAGAGCAGGTTATCTGTCACTGAGTACACCCTAGTATTTGACAGATTGGCGAAGTTTGCGCCAGAGCTAGTGCCGACTGATGCGGCCAGAAGGGATAGGTTTATACGGGGATTGAACGTAATGATCGCCCGTGATGTGAGTATTACACTGGCTCCAGAGACTACTTATGCGCAAGTGGTAGACAAGGCCCTCACTGCTGAGAGGGCTGAGGATCAGATCTGGAAAGATAGCGCTGCTAGGCGCGATACCAGGAGGGCAGTGCCTTCTTCTTCTGGGCCTAGTCGGGGCAGTGGCCCCAGTGAGCAGAAGAGAAGAGCGCCAGATTCATTTGCTCCTTATGGTTCTGATAGGAGGGTTCGCGGTTCGATGGGTGGTCGTCAGGGCGGAAATGACAGCTGGAGGAGCTTTCCGATGTGTCCTCGATACAGGCGACGGCATCAGGGCGAGTGCCAGACCAGGGCATGTTTTGTTTGTGGGAGCACCAGCCACTTGAAGAAATACTGCCCGCAGGCCAAGAAAGAGGAGCCAAGGCAGGGAGACAGCCTCGCTCCTGCTAGGGTTTTCACTTTGACTCAGACTGAGGCAAAGGCCAGTCCCTCAGTGGTCACAGGTCAGATTTTTAGCGCTGGTTTCTTGTTTACTGCATTGATTGATTCGGGTGCTACTCACTCTTTTGTGTCTACTAGGGTGATTGATCAGCTTTGTAGACCTAGTATTTTGTATGCTAGGGGTTTTCAGACTTTATTGCCAACGGGAGAACTGGTAGTCTCTAGGAGGTGGGTTAGAGCATTACCAGTAGTTGTAGACGGTAGAGAATTGTTTGTTGACCTGGTTGAACTAGATATGGAAGATTTTGATATAATACTAGGAATGGATTAGTTAACACGGTATGGAGCAACAATTGACTGTAAGCGGCGAATGGTGACCTTTGAACCAGAAGGCGAGGCACCCTTTGTGTTTGTGGGAACGGTGAGTGGACCGTGGGTGCCTATGATCTCAGCACTAAAGGCTAGAGACCTGATGCAGGAGGGTTGCATAGGATTCCTAGCGAGTATTGTAGATTCCTCCAAGTTGGCGGCAGAGGGACCGAATGAAACCAGAGTGGTCTGTGAGTTTCCAAACTTGTTTCCAGCAGATCTGCCAGGATTTCCGCCACAGCGGGAGATTGAGTTCGTCATAGACTTGGCTCCGGGAGCAGAGCCAGTGTCCAAGGCACCCTACAGGATGGCTCCGGCAGAATTAAAGGAATTGAAGATTCAGTTGCAGGAACTACTAGATTTGGGGTTTGTCAGACCGAGTTTCTCGCCATGGGGTGCTCCAGTATTATTTATTAAGAAAAAGGATGGATCGCTCAGGATGTGCATCGATTACAGGGAGTTGAATAAGTTGACCATCAAGAACAAGTATCCATTGCCTAGGATCGACGATTTATTTGATCAGCTTCAAGGGAGTACAGTGTTTTCGAAGATTGATCTTCGATCAGGCTACTATCAGTTGAGGATCCAAGAAGAGGACGTACCATAGACTGCTTTCCGGACACGGTATGGGCATTATGAATTTCTGGTTATGTCCTTTGGATTAACCAATGCCCCAGCAGCGTTTATGGATTTGATGAACAGAATTTTCAAAGATTATCTGGATAAGTTCGTGATTGTATTTATTGATGATGTCCTAGTATACTCCTAGTCAGAGGCAGAGCATGAGCATCATCTGCGCCTGGTGTTGCAGCGGTTAAGAGAGCATAAGTTATACACTAAGTTTAGCAAATGCGAGTTCTGGTTATCGCAAGTTTCATTTCTAGGCCATATTATCAGTAAGGATGGGTTACTGGTCGACCCAAGCAAGACGGAAGCAGTAAGAGATTGGCCTAGACCCAGCAATGTTCCTGAAGTTAGAAGTTTCCTTGGACTAGCAGGTTACTACCGGCGGTTTGTAGAGGGGTTCTCCAGAATTGCTACTCCATTGACAGAATTGACAAGGAAGAAGACCAAGTATGTGTGGACAGATCGATGTGAGAACAGCTTTAAAGAGTTGAAGCGGCGGTTGATTACTGCACCGGTGCTGAGCCTGCCAACAGATGATGAGAAGTTTGTGGTCTACTGTGACGCTTCTAGACAGGGTCTGGGATGCGTGTTGATGCAGGCTGGGAAAGTGATAGCGTCTGCATCAAGGCAATTAAAGGAGTACGAGCAGAGATATCCCACGCATGACCTGGAGTTAGCTGCAGTGGTATTCGCACTTAAGGTTTGGAGACACTATCTGTATGGAGAGAGATGCGAGATATACACTGATCACAAAAGTCTAAAGTATTTCTTTACCCAGAAGGACTTGAATATGCACCAGAGACGGTGGCTAGAGCTGGTAAAGGATTACGATTGTGATATCCTATACCATCCTGGGAAGGCTAATGTAGTGGCTGATGCATTGAGCCGGAGGGGCCCAGGACAGCTGTATAGTTCGAGGCAGATATCTGACAGACTAGCCGGAGAGATGGCCAGAGCAGGTATAGAGTTAGTGGTTGGTAGGTTAGCCAACATTACTCTCCAGTCAACGCTCCTTGAGAGGATTAAGGAAGCACAGGGAAGGGACCCCCAGTTAGTTGAACGTAGAGAGAATGTCCTAACTGGAGCAGCTAAGGATTTCTCTATTTCTGAGATGGGTTTTTTGAAGTACAAAGGACGGATTTGTGTTCCAATTGATCCAGACATTCGGCGAGAGATTCTGGATGAGTCTCGTACCACTCCCTACTCCTTGCACCCAGGTTCTATGAAGATGTACCATGACTTGAAGGTTTTGTATTGGTGGTCAGGCATGAAGAGGGACGTGGTGGACGATGTGGCTAGATGCTTAACCTGTCAGCAGATTAAGGCTGAACATCAGAGGCCAGCAGGATTATTACAGCCTCTAGGGATTCCCGAGTGGAAATGGGAAGATATTGCCATGGACTTTGTGGTTGGATTGCCGAAGACCGTGGGTCAGCATGACTCGGTGTGGGTGATTGTGGACAGGTATACTAAGTCCGCCCACTTCTTACCTGTGAAGACAACTTATACTGTGGAACAGTATGCAGAGCTTTTTGTGAAGGAGATTGTTCGACTTCATGGGGCTCCGAGGTCGATAGTATCCGACAGAGACCCCACTTTCACTTCCAAGTTTTGGAAGAGCATACAGAAGGCAATGGGCACACAGCTTCGGTTTAGTACTGCTTATCATCCTCAGACGGATGGACAGTCTGAGAGGACAATACAGATACTGGAGGACATGTTACGAGCTTGTGTGTTGGATTTTGGGGGATCTTGGAGTAGGTATCTCCCTCTGGTTGAATTCTGGTACAATAATAGTTATCAGGCGACTATCGGAGTGGCTCCGTATGAGATGCTGTATGGGAGGAAGTGCAGATCACCGATTCACTGGGATGAGGCAGGTGAGAGGAGGTATTTAGGTCCTAAGATGGTTCAGAGGACCAATGAGGCACTTGAGAAAATTAGAGCTCATATGCTCGCCTCCCAGAGTCGCCATAAGAGTTATTCAGACCAGAGAAGCAAAAGCGTGGAATTGCAGGTTGGTGATCATGTATTTCTCAGGGTTTCACCCCTGAGAGGAGTAAAACGATTCAGCGTTCGGGGCAAGCTGAGTCCCAGGTTTGTTGGCCCCTTTGAGGTTCTAGAGCGAGTTGGGGAGGTGGCTTACAGGTTAGCAATGCCTCCAGCTCTATCAGGGGTTCATGACGTGTTTCATGTATCCATGCTCTGGAAGTATGTATCGGATGCTACTCATGTGTTGAGCTATGAGAACTTGGAGTTGGATCGGGATTTATCATACGAAGAAAAGCCTGTTCAGATCCTTGATAGAAAGGACAAAGTCTTGAGGAACAAGACCATCGCCTTGGTTAAGATATTGTGGAGGAATAGCAAGATTGAAGAGGCGACATGGGAACTGGAGTCGGACATGCGGGAGCGGTATCCCGAGTTGTTCAGGTAAATTTCGAGGACGAAATTTTCATGAGGAGGGGATAGTTGTAACGACCCAAATTCGCTATTAAGGCTTAAGGGCCTTGAGTAGTGTGCCTGGAGGGCATAACGGGATTTTTGTGTGGCTTTAATGAGTTTAATGCATGATTATGATTTAATGCACATTATATGACTATTTGATTATTTGAGATGCATGTAGACCTGATTATCTTTGAAAGAGCATAATTGTAATTTGGCCATTTTGGGCATGACTGTGTTGATATCTGTGATCTATGACTCGAGACGATCCTAGAGTGAGCGGGTTAGCGGAAAAGTCAAAGCGGAAATCTATACCCGGCTTGGGTTAAGCCTGGGGAGTTTAAATGAGAATTTGGAAAATATATTGAGGTTAATCTTGATGATGAGGAATGTATATTTGGTGATTAATCAGGTATTGGGTAGCGAGCGGGAATTATTAGGAGCACTTGAGGAATTAGTGGGAATTTGGGTAATATGACTAAACTGCCCCTTATGGGAAAAAAGGTTTAGAATTATTAAGGAGGGAATTTTGGTCTTTAGGCTTGTAAGAGATGAGTTAAAGGGGGCTTTATACTTAGTGGATTTTGTAGAAAAAGAGCTATAGGCTGAAAAGAAAGAAAGAAGGAAGAGAAAGGAAAAGAGAGAAAAGCTTAAGGGTTTGTTCCAAAGAATCGGTTTGTGGCTCTCCCAACCATTTTCCCTTCATCTTTCTTGGAGTCAAGCTCAGTGGAGAGCTAGGGTAGGCTGAGCATCAAGGATCCTAAGCTAGACTTGAGGATTGGCAAGGGGTTAGCAAGATCACATCAGAAATTTGAGGCAAGTTCTTGGAGATTTCAGTTTTAGGGCTTGACTGGTTTGAATTGTGTATTTGAGCTAAATGGATGGGATTTTTGGGGAAATCAGGTCAAGGTTGTGAAGGTGCAAGCTAAGGAGGTCTAGGGTTCATCTCAAGGTCGAATATCCATCCACGGTATGATTTCTAAGACCTTATCTTTGTTGTTTGAGTGAATTTCTGGTTTTTGGGTTCATTATGGTAGATCTTGAGTTTTGGGTTGCTTGAGCTTGAGGTATGAGTTCTTGGGATGCTTGGGATGAGTGTGAAGTGTTTATAAGTGTGTTTTTGGGCTTGGGAATGATTTGGACAAGTTTGGGGTTGAAATGGTAGAAGGAAATCGCAAGAGGCGATTTTTGGGTTTTGCTGGTCTGCAACTAGCGCTACAGCGCTAGGCAGGGGGCGCTGTAGCGCTAGCCCCTGTTTCTGGAGGGGTGGTTCTGCTTGTAGCGCTACAACGCCCTCTTTAGAGTGCTGTAGCGCTGCACTGTTCACAGAAGGGGATTTTTGGGTTTTTGATGAGGGATTTTGACCTAGGGTTCGGGGCTCGATTCCACCACTTTGTTTTGGGGATCTAGGACTTCCCAGGGGCTCGGGATTGGTCCTGAGGCTAAGTTTTGGACTTGAGGTTTGGTAATGACTTTGACTTGTGGATTTTGCTTAGGTAAACGCTAGGGCTCGAGTAAGATCGTGCTCAAGGAGTCAGGTTGATCAAGGCCATCGAATTTAAAGGTAAGAAAACCGTAACACCAGGGATTATCGCATGGGCCCACAGTGTTATTGCAGGGCATGGCCCTAGATTGTTTTACTTGCAAATGTATGACCTTGGATGAATTATTATATGTTTGAACAGATTATTTCGAAATGTATTATGCGTGCGATTATAATGAAATGAACGGCTAAGGCCGAGAGCGGCAAGGGTCGGGTACGGCCTTGGGGCCGGAAGTAACACTCAGCACATGGGGTGCTTATAGCCAGGGTGGGACCCAAGGGATACATGAGTTATCCTGACGGTGAGGACCGAGACCCCAGGCTTTGGTAAGGCCTCTGGGGCGGCATGGCCGTGCTTGTTTAGTCTGATGGTTTTCCTATTTATCAGTGGATTATGTCAGCTATATACTATGCATATGTTATGTACTATATGGTTTTCTTGCTGGGCTTCGGCTCACGGGTGCTCTGTGTGGCAGGTAAAAGCAAGGAGTCAGTCAACCGGCCATGAGTATGGAGAGAGTGGGGGCGGCGCGTACATGTTCGACCTGCCCGACTACTTTGGTTGGGGGCATTTTGTATATGGCTGTATTAACTCATTCTTTTTATAGTTAACCTGGTGTAAATCTATTTTTGAGTTGTAAATATTTTGTAAACCTTATTTTGGGATCTCAGATGTTTGATACTTAATGCTTTCAATGAAACTAAACATTTTCAAAGAGTACAGCCTTAAATTCTGGTTTATTCACACTTTTGGTTTTAGAAACCACGTAGAGTCGGTCCAAAAGCACGATTTCTATTTTAAACTCACTAAGTAACGGCTCTAAGGTAGTAGGGCGTTACACTCGAGCTCTGATGGCCAGTGTCTGATCTTTCTGGATCAACTTGCAGGCCACCATGGTGGCATCATTCACCACCATCTGGAACTCTTCCTCCTTGGCAGGAATACGAGCCAGAGTCTCATATTGACCTCCGAGGGTCTCTGACTGTCCCGTTCTCTTATATATAGTTGCACAAGGTAACAACTCGATCAGAATATGTTTAAACTTGGTTGAGAAGGAATTCAAGTACAAAGTTCAAGGAGCTGAGAAACTAATGAGGATGGTTGAAATATCGATGGGAACAATTCTTGAACCCTTTTGACATAAAGAATTGATCCTTGTAGTCATTAGGGTGGTTGGGGACGTCGATGATGGAGGCTGTGCTGGGGAATCTAGTTAGGTAGTAGAATCCATCACCTTGTCCCTTTGACTCTGGATTGGCCTATTGGGGGAGAGTGAGATAACACCGCCTCAAAAAATAGAATCTACACAAAATTTGGATTGACAGAGACTTAAAAAGATTGAGAAAGAACATGCAAACCCAAGTAGATCAATGGTGTTCTTCAACTTTGATGAAGCTTCGAAACCCTAGGAAAGACCACCACTTTGAGCAATCATAACAATCCCCCACTTGGTTAAATGCAAGCCTCATTCTCTAGCTTAAAACAGTTTTGATGCATAAAATAAAGTGCCTTTTGGTTTGAACTTTACCTTAGTGAAAATACCACAAGGTCTTATCAAAATCATTAGTTTCTTAAAGCTTGAACCAAGTATTCCATATGATAAAGCCAATGATACCTCACACACCTCCACCACATCATTTTTTTCCCCACTTTCTCGCTTAGCACTATCATGGCCATGTGCTCATCTCTTCATGAACTTTCCAGGTAGAAACTCCAACTCCCATGAGAGGCGGCACCACCTCTAAGTCCACATAGGTGAAATTCTTACAGCATCTTTGTTACCTTTATAGATGCTTGGTACACTAAATTGAACTTCATTAAAATCCCTAGGCTTAACCATAACTCGATAGCAACCAACACTAACTATCTCAGATGGAACTCATTATAAATTTTAGTGTTGAAACTATTCACTTATCAATGACTTCTTCTTTCCCATTGAACTCTTTCCCTTGATTTGTATAAGTTGAGAGTTGGGTTTCCATCATTGGTGAATCTATTCTTCTATGAGTTTCAATCCCATCCCTTTTGAAGTAGATTTTACTAACCTTCTCACAAGTGGTTTTTGTAAATGGATCCGCTAAGTTCTCACTTGTCTTAACATATGAGATTGATATGATTCCACCTTGAATCAATTGTCTCACATATTCATGTCCTAAACTAATGTGTCTAGACTTTCCATTATACACACTATTATATTCTCTAGCAAGTGCAGATTGGCTATCACAATGTATTGAAATTGTCGATACCATATCAGTGGTTAAAGGAATATCCATCATGAAATTCATAAGCCACTCGGCCTCTTTGTCGGTTACTGCTAAAGCTATAAACTCCATTTCCATGGTTGAGTGTGATATACACGTTTGCTTCTTGGAGCCCCATGATATTGCACCTCCTCCAAGAGTAAACACCCAATCGGTGGTGGAGAGATTATCTCCAACTCCCGATATCCAATTAGCATCGGAATATCATTCAAGTGTCTTTGGAAAATTTTTATAGTGAAGACTATACTCTTTGGTACCCTTAAGATAACCAAGAATTCTCTTAATAGCTTTCCAATACTTGATACTTGGATTGCTAGTAAACCTACTAAGTTTTCTAACTGCACATGCAATATCTGCTCTTGCTCAATGAGCGGCGTACATTAGGCTACCTATTGCACTTGCATATTCCACTTGAGCTACCACTCTTCCTTCATTCTTTTCAAACTTCATGTTTGAATCAAACGGTGTATGTGCCTCTTTGATTTTGAGAAGACTAAATTTGTCGAGTACTTTTTGAACATAGTGGGTTTGACTCAACACAAAACCCCCACTATTCCTTCTAACTTTGATACCTAGAATGGTATCCACATCTCCAAGGTCTTTCATTTTAAAGTTAGAATATAGAAACCTCTTTGTTTCTATTATTCCTTTCATGTCATTATTAAAAATCAACATATCATCTGCATATAGACACTCAAGTATTACTAAGTCACAACAAGTCTTATAGTATAAGCATTTGTCTGCATTATTGTGTCTAAATCCATTAGAAACAATGACTTTATCAAACTTCTCATGCCATTGTTTTGGAGCTTGTTTCAAACCATATAATGATTTGACAAGTCTACAGACTTTATGTTCATTTCCTTGAAGAACAAAACCTTCATGTTGCTCCATATAGACCTCCTCCTTGAGATCCCCATTTAGGAATGTTATTTTGACGTCCATTTGGTGAACATAAAAATTGTATATAGATGATAAGTGTTGTACCCTAATTTTAGCTCGAATCATCCACTCAGTTCGGGTACAGCTGGCAAATAAATATACGAAGAAATAACCAAGGGAATGATATCTGCTTATTATCCACATAAGCCACTCCAGTTTCACATGGGTACGTGTGGTGTTAGGTGTCCTGGGTTTAACCCGAGCTAAAAATACGAAAGGTTATAAAGTGTGAACTCATAATATTCAAACAGCTGTCGAAGTACGAGCTCGGAAAGATATCCAGCTCGTGATAACTCACATATATTGTGTACCCACGGATCCCCAAAGACTCGGGTACTTTAATACCATTATTTATGACCAGCCTGTCATATTTAATCTTCCAGATATTAGGAGACCATTTATTCTGTGATCAAATCATATCCCAGTATAAATGGGAATTGTTTGTATTAAATGTAATAAATATGTAAATCTGTGATTGACTCACGTGGTTACCAAAACCTATCCATGGAATTTCTGTATAAATACTGAGAATATTGGACAGGAAAAGGGACTGATTATTCTGTAATACTGAAACTCTACCAAAATAGAGAGAGAAACAGCAATAATATAGACTCGTGGACTAGGTGGATATTAACCACTGAACCACATAAAAAAGATTTGTGTTCTTGTGAATTCATTTCATCTTTCGTTACGGTTTATTACTAAGCACTAATCAACCTTATTATTTCTTAATACACTGTTTGCGAAAAACCGTGTCAACAATAAGGCAAACAACAACCTTATAGAAGTAGTTCTTGCTACCGATGCATATGTGTCAAAGTAATATATTCCCTCTCTTTGTTTGAATCCTTTGGCTACTAGCCTAGCCTTGAAGGTTTGTATGGTGTCATCAGTATGGTATTTCTTTCAAAATACCATTTGCACCCAATTGGTTTAGACCACTTTGGAAGGTCAACAAATCCCCAAGTGTGGTTTGACATAATTGAATATATTTCATCATTAATTGCCTCATTCCAAAAAGCGGAGTCTCTTGAGGACATTGCTTCTTTGAAGGTTTTTGGATCATCTTCTATTTGAAGTACTATTGCATGTTTCCAAGTAACTCCCTCATTGTCACCTTCAACAAGGTATAGTGTCTCTATTGGAGAACACTTCTCACTTGATCCCAAATCTTTGAGCCTTTGGTTCCTTCTAGGCAATTGAGGTTGCTCACCAACTATTCTAGGAGTCTCCTCTTGAGGCTCTCTAGTTTGAGTTGGTTCTAGTTTGTTGTCATCGCATGACATGTTCTCAAAGAACTCAACCTCTCTAGATTCAATTATTACATTAGACTCCAAGTCTAATAATCTATAAACTTTTCTATTTTGGGCATAACCCACAAATGCACATCTTATAGCCCTTGGACCAAACTTGGTCCTTTTAGGATAGGTGCTCTTGCAATAAGCAAGACACCCCCACACTTTAAGATAACCAATGTTTGGGTTTTTTTTCCCTTCCATAACTCATATGGAGATATATCATTTTTATTCATGGGAATTCGATTCAAAATATGACAAGCGGATAGCAAGGCTTCACCCCCACAAACTAAAATTCAATTTTGAGTGTAATAGCATAGCATTAATCATCTCAATAAATGTTCTATTTTTTCTTTCCGCTATACCGTTTTTTTGTGGAGTATAAGGGGCTATACATTCATGAATTATTCCATGTTCTTCACAAAACAAGTTAAATTCATTTGAAATATATTCACCACCCCTATCACTTCTAAGCACTTTAATTTTCCTTTCAAGTTGATTTTCAACTTCTGCTTTATACATCTTAAATACATCAAATGCTTCATCTTTATTTTTAAGCAAATATCATATGTGATCCTAGAGCAATCATCAATGAAAGTAATAAAATATCTACTTCCTCCTCTAGATATTCCATTAAGTTCACATAAATCACTATGTAGCAAATCTAACAACTTAGAGTTCCTTTCAACACTAGGAAAATGTTTTTTTACCATTTTAGATTTAACACATAATTCATATTTGGCATGCTCAACATTATCACAATCAATTAATCAACATTTGAAAGCCCTTTTAATTGTGCTAAATCCTATATGTGCAAGCCTAACATGCCACAAAGTAATAGAATTTGAGTCAAGCATATAACAAGAAGAAGAAACTTTATTGTTCACATGGTCAATGGAAGTACAAAGTTTGAACATGCCATCACAAGCATATCCCTTTCCCACAAAAACATTGTCTTTTGATAAAATGAGCTTGTCGGAATCTATCACAACCTTGATTCCCGGTTCGCCAAGTAAATTGCCACTCACAAGGTTTCTACTCATTTCTGGTACATACAAAACATTAGTGAGTAGAACCTTCTTGCCGGTTGTGAAGAAAAAATCAATAGTGCCCTTTCCTTCAACCTTGGACCTTTTCTTATTGCCCATTTGGATCTCATGTCCTTCCTTTGGAGATTAAAAGGTCTTGAATAGAGTTCTATCATAGGTAACATGAATGGTGGCACAAGTATCATACCACCACCCACTCACCTTTCCATGAATGGAATTAACCTCGCTTAGTGTTACCACTAGATCCTCTTGGGTTGAGTTGACTCTTGCCTCCTTGTTTTGGCTCTTTTTGAACCTACAATCTCTAGCAAAGTGGCCATTTTTGCCACACACAATGCAAGGTCTCTTGGAACTTTGGAATTGTCCCTCATTCTTCTTGGGCCCCAAGGGTTTTTTACCCTTGCCCTTATTCTTTCCATCTCCTTTGCTCTTGTTAGGAGGGTTACCACATTGGCCTTAGAAGTCTCTCCATTGGACTTTTCTTCATTCATATCTCTAGATAAAGATTCCTCCTCAATTCTCAAGTGGTTGAGAATTTCCTCTAAAGAAATCTCTTCATTTCTATGGAGAATCTTCTTTCTATAGCCTCTCCAAGAAGGAGGTAACTTGGCTATAATGGCACCAACAAGAAATTATTCTGGAAATACAATTTTAAGAGTAGATAACTTATTCACAATAATTTGCAACTCATGAATTTGAGGGAGAAGGGGTTTATCTTCATAAAATTTAAATTCCATATATTGAGTTTAAGGAATTTCTTAGTACCTTCCTCTTCTGCTCTGTACTTCTTTTCCAAGACCTCCCAAATCTCCTTGGCGGTCTTGGTGTTGGTGTAGAGATCATAGAGCCTATTCGAGAATGCATTGAGGATGTAACCCATACATATCAATTCATCTTCTTCGCGCTTCTTCCTTTCTTTGACAACTTCTTGAGTATCATCTTCCTTGGGCTCTTCCAAGGCTTTTAGGTCTTTATCTAAGACATAGAAAACTTTCAAGGTGGTGAGCAAGAATCTAATCTTGTCTTGCCAAAGAACAAAGTTAGTCCCATCAAACCTATCCAATCTAACAAGTCTTGAGTAATGAATTTCAATGCTGAAAGAGAGTTAGATTCTTCCATGATATGCTATCTCAAATTGTAGAGTATTAGAATGTTGGGGGAGAGTGAGATAACACCACCTCAAAAAATAAAATCTACACAAAATTTGGATTGACGGAGACTTAAAAAAAATTGAGAAAGAACATGCAAACCCAAGTAGATCAATGGTGTTCTTCAACTTTGATGAAGCTTCAAAACCCTAGGCAAGACCACCAATTTGAGCAAACCAAAACACAAACCAAGGCTTATACACATTGCAAAACATTGTCCTAATACTCTATTTCCTAGCCACCATGGATGATTAAGGTCTTCTCTCGAGGAAATGAGGATTGAGATTGAAAATGCCTTCAACTCTCAAAGTCAATCACTTTCTTGGAGTGTTCTTGGAGAAAAAACTAGAGATTCTTGGAGCTAGAGAGAGAGGGTAGAGAGAGATTGGAGAGAGAGATCAAGCCTTCCGAAATACTATTTTGACCCTTATATAGAGTAGGCACTGTCATTAGGTCTAACCAATAGGATTAGACTTGAAAAACACGTTATTATGAGCATTTTACATAATTCACGTACCACAGTAGGCGACACGTCGCCTACATGCATGTGATGCGTCGCCTGTTAGGGTTTCTTGAAACCCTAGGCTTCAGGCGATGTCTCGCCACGTCGCCACCCTCTCTGACTTTGGACACTTCCAAATGTTCTATAAATGCTCTAAATGCTACCAAACTTTTTGGGAACCCTTAGATACTCTCATGTATCACTTTGGATCCAAAATTGCATTTTATAAGTGCCTACAATTGAAGCTCAAATTCACATCTTCATTATGTGAATTTTACAAAGTGCTTATACTTTGCGTATATTTTAACACTTATCATTTGTATTTAACCAACCATAACATCGCCTTGAGGCAAAAGAAGTACATAATATCTACAGGGGTGGGGACCTCCCACTCGTGCTTCAAAAATAGATATTTTAGCTCTGCCAAAAGTCAGTACAAATTTGTGGGGAGCTGGAATGGTGCCAGTTCAACGTAGTTTAAAAAAATCTATGAAATACTAGTCCAGGGGAAGAAAGGCACAAACCTTCAAGTGCTCATCATTCCAAGCCCCAAAGTCGTCCTTAAGCGGAGTTCAGCTCCGCTCTCCCTCTAGCGGAGGGCGGGCAACAAGACCCTCGAACCCTGACTCGATCTCATGACTCACTAAAATTTTATTCATCTTGCCATGAGTCTTTATCCGAGATTCTATATGCTCGACCTCGAAGAACGCATTGGGGTCAACCACGATCTCCCTATCCACCACTGGGCCAAAGTGGGGAACAAGGCCTTATTCTTACTTTGGGAAGAAGAGCTCACCACTAACTTCTTCTGGTTAGCCATAATTTAGTTTTCCTGGCGACAAAGCGGCCTGTTAGAGGCGACCTAAGATAAAACATTGGTACTATGATAAAGGTATGACAATCCAAGGTTTTAGATTCGATCTATTCGACCTAAGATATATACGAGCTAAGATTTCCCCTAGCGCCAATGTGTGTGTGCATGCGCGGTCAATGACCACGCACCATAACCTCGGGAAACCCCTGATACTTTGGGATTCACTTGTCAGATCCAATACCTTTTTGGAAAGCGGTTTAATGCAAAACCACTCGAGAAATTGTAACCCTTAAGCTACCCAGAACTGAACCTAAAATCCCTCAAATCTTCACATTCACAAACCCAGACGATCCACTTTCAAACCTAGAAAACCCAGTAAATCACTCATTTCTTTTTGTGAATTATTTCTAATCAAACCTAGTGCTATTGTTTTTGGCCTAACAAATACCCATACTAAACTCAAACAGAACCTAAGTAAGAAAATATACTAGAAAATATCATAAAAGTTATTAAAAAAAAGATGAAATTTAAAACGGATATAAA
Source organism: Humulus lupulus (assembly GCF_963169125.1). Lineage (NCBI taxonomy): Eukaryota > Viridiplantae > Streptophyta > Magnoliopsida > Rosales > Cannabaceae > Humulus > Humulus lupulus. The sequence goes on from NC_084802.1 coordinate 247,200,941, forward strand.
GATACTTACAGTGTGGTTTTTCAGTCGAGTAAATGATAGTAGCACTAGAGGTAATAACCTGAAAGCTTTTAGAAAATGAGGGAGCACATAATGCTCTGAAAGTATTTTGAGAAGAAAGAAGAGGAAATATTTTGAATGCAAAGGTGGTCAGGTACAGGTCTGGTTCTCCTATTTATACGTAAACTTCGGGAACCGATCTAGGCCACATGATTAGATTAGTTCAAGATCCAAGGGCCTAGATTAAATAAACCAAGCAACCGCAAAATGTTGACAAGACACTTGTAACAGTACTCGAAACCTGAATAGGCGCCTATTATAGACCGACAAGTGTCTCGCACTTGAGTGAGTGGGTAGGCACATTTTTACATAATAGAAGCCTAAAATCCCCTACTATGCGTGTCAGAAGTGACACCATGCACGAGCAGGAGCTTGGGGGGAAATGTTTTACCCCAAAATAAATACGAACGGAATTACTCAGCACGGGGTACAACTGGCAGACAAGTTTATGAAGAAAGCGTACAGATAGAACATCTAGCTAACTCAGGAGTGAGCAGCTCGAGTCAAACTTGACGGCTTACGAAAACCAGATAGTCTCCAGATCGCCTCTTGCACCAAAAACTTAGTTTGAGATGCGGGATAGCCAGATCGCCTTCGTGAAACTTTGAACATGACCCGTGTCAGTTCAGGTTAGTTCTTAGACATCTAGCTCGAAGGAAGTGTTTTGCTCACAGAAGCCTGATCATGACGCACAGTGAAGGATCCTAAAAGGCTCAGAGATTCCTTATACACTCGTTAATGCTCAGATATTATTTTGTATTTATTACCCGATATTGGGGGCATAGAATCAATAGTCATTTATGTATTTATGCAAATAGGATGTTACCCAAATATGTATGTTACCATATTTATGCACAGTTACCCAAAACTGTACAGACAGAATTCCCCATAAATACAGGGGAGAACGGACAGAAAGGGAGAGAACATTTTGTATACTGAAACTTTGGTGAAATTGTGACAAACAAACTCATGGTGAGAACAAAACAGATCAATAAGAATGACTCATGGACTAGGTAGATTTTAACCACTGAACCACGTAAAAATTGTGTGAGGGTTCTTGATATTTCTTACTTGTCCAATTATAGTTTAGCAATAGCCTAATATCTCTATTTTTTGGATTTCTTAATCCACTGTTGGCGAAAAACTACGTCAACACTTTCTATTGTCTAATAAAAGCCCAAATAGGCAATGCATTGCGTGCGCTATCCATACGGAGGTGTATAGTTACGTATTTTGGCTCCAAAACTCATTTCAAAATGCTCTAATTTTATTAGTCAACACTAATTACACTTCCTGCACTATTTAAGGGATTCGTATGAGATTTCAGTGAATTGATCACTCTCCACTCTCTCTCTTTCTAACTCATAAAGATTACTAGTTTTCTCCAAGATCTTCATCAAGAAAGCTTGATTTGTTTGAATACCAAGACTTGTTATTCTCAATCTCATCTCCCATTGTAGTATCTTCAAGCAATATCATAAGGGAGGCTAGAAATAGAGATTTGGACAACAATTCTAATTGCGTCAAGCCTTTTTTCCATCTCCATTGTTTCTCTCATAAAATCATAACTTCTATGATTTTATGTAACTTGGGTTTTCACCATAAATGTCATTTCTTCCTCATGCCCTAATTTGTGTTCTCTTCCATTAAGTCTATTGTTATATTGTGATTAATTCTCATGAATTGCAATATATACATATTGTGTTATAAGCCATATCCCAACAATAAAAAATATTTATTTCCCAAAAGGTTTTTTTTATTAGTATACTACTATTATATAACAAGAAACCCTAATAATGACACTATTTTCTATTTACATTATTTGTATAAAAATAATCAATTGTGGTCCACAAGTCATAAAATAATGAAGGCTTAATTAATGGCAATCACATATTAAATCTTTCCATATACATAATACAATCATTATTATTCATCACATAACAATTTAATAATTAAAAAAATATTTTTTTTTAACAACACCCAAAACTGCCCATTTTTGTATTTGAAATTGCAGAAGAAAAAAATGGGTTTATACATTTTTAGACCTTATGTTTTGTTTAATTACATGTTTGGACCCTGTGTTTTGACAAATTACTTTTTGGACACTGTTTTCTAAAATAGTTCAAATAGACCCCTAAACCCGATTTTGATCAAAGTTTTTTTAACTAAAATCACAAATAATTCATCAAACTAACAACTCAGAACAAAAATATAGTCATTCTGCATAAGAACTGTGATGTTGTATTCAATTTTTTGTTCATCAAAATCAGGTTTAGGTGCCTATTTGAACCATTTTACAAAACACAGGGTCCAAAAACTAATTTGTCAAAACACAAAGTCCAAACAGGTAATGAGACAAAACACAGGATCCAAAAAAGTATAAACCCAAAAAAAATAGTTGTAATCTATAAAAAAAAATCCATGGCATCCGATGACATTAGGTTGGCAGGATGAACCTGAATAAACTAAAAGGTTTATAAAAAAAAGGAATAATAAAACAACTAAAAAAGATAAAGAAAGGTTTAAAATGATCTTGAAAAATAAACTAACAAGTTTATGATAATGGTAAAAATAAGAGAAATTGGTGAAAATTACCTCTTTTTTTAAGTGATTTTGCACTTTGGTCTACTTTTGATACTTTTTTACAAAATGATCTATGTCTAAAATTCGACCAGTTGTCTAAAATTTTCGACCGACTGAGCACCTGTCTAAACTTTCGACTAGCTGTCTAAATTATGAGATGTGATTTTGCAAAGAATTATTAAAATTAGGTTAGAATGCAAAATAACTTTAAAAAATAGGTCATTTTGCCAAGGGACCCTAAAAATAATCATTAAAGAAAAACAAGCAATAAAAAAATGTTAGAAAAACTGGTTTGATTTGTAAACTAATCAGTTTATTTTAATCGAACAGAATAAATTGTGAAAACATCAAAAATATAAACCAATCATAAAACTTGTCAAGCACTCTCTGCTAAATAAGTAACTTAGTTTATTTTAACTACTAATACCTATTATATGATCAAATTTATAAGCCAAACAATTACAATTTGTGTAGAACCTATAACAAACACAAAATATAAACATACACAACATAGTTTATTTAACAGTAAAAAAATAACTAAATATGAAATGAAAAAAAAAATCTGAGAATAAACTAACTATTTGCATCTTTTAAACTATAAGACCGAACAAAAAACACACAAAAAAAGTTTGTTCTAAGAGGAAATTAACGTAAGGTGTATAGATTTGTCAAATCATTATATAATTTAAAACCAACACCGACACAATAACATGAAAAGTTTGAGGGTAAATAGCTCTTGGGGTTCCCAAGCTTTACCACTTGTATCACTTAGGTACCCAATTTTTTTTTTTTTTGTAGCATTTAGATCCTCAACTTTTAAATTTTGGCTCACATAGACCTCCGATGTTATATTTTGTTAAATAAAACCTAATTTATAAGGGTAAAATGAGATTTTTAAAAAAAAAATATAACACCCACTTGTTTTTTCTTTTTAATCAAATTAATCATTACCAAATATATTATTTTGGCAAATTAACCTAAATATTCTTATCAAATATTGAAAAAATATTTTCTATTATACCTCTAAAATATTTAATATCGCTTATACATTAACTAGTTTATTATTTTTAATAAAAATAATTTACGTACTTTAAATTTTAGAACCATGAAATTTATTAAGAGTACTTTAATCTATAACATCATTTTTTTCTCACTACACGCAGTTCTATTTAACTTCTCATAAATTGTTAAAAATTATTTCTACTTTAAATATAGAAATGTGTGTAGTGAGAAAAAAAATTATGTTATAGATAGAAGCGCCCTTAATAAATTCAATGCTTCTAAAATTTAAAGTATGTATCTTTTTTTTATTTCTTAATATTTCAAGAGAATATTTTAGTCAATTACAAAAATAATATATTTGGTAATAATTAATTAATTAAGAAGGGTTTAAAGAAAAAAAAATGAGTGCTATATTATTTTTTTTGTTAAAATCTTATCTTACCCTTATAAATTAGAATTTATTTAATAAAATATAACATTGGGAACCTAAGCCAGCCTAAAAGTAAAGGTTGATGATCTAATTGCTAAATAATAAAGTTTGGAGACCTAAGTAATACAAATGGTAAAACTTGGGGACTTGTTATTTACCCAAAGTTTGATGAAGCCATTGTCTCACACGAGTTTAGACACAATAGAGCAAAAAAAATGCTTATACTCTAAAACTTATAATGACTATATCATTCTAGCATGCTTATATGTTGATGATATGTTGATATTAAGTAATGATATAAATGTATAGTAGAAATAAAGAGGTTTCTATCTTTTACTATTAAGATGAAAGACCTTAGGAAGGTTGATACCATAGTAGGTATTAAAGTAAGAATAAATGTGAATGGATATGTCTTAAGCCAAACTCACTATGTTGAGAAGATGCTTAACAAATTTGGTCATCTTAATATCAAAGAGACATACATGCCCTTTGTTTCAAGCCAAAAGCTTGAAAATAATAAAGGTAAAGCAGTGGCTCAATTAGAATACGAAAGTGCAATAAGGAGTTTAATGTATATCGCACATTGTACAAAAGCAGATATTGCATTTACAGTTAGTAGACTAAGTATGTTTACTAACAATCCAAGTATCAAATATTGGAAGGTCACGGAGCGTTTTTGGATACCTCAAAAAGACCAAAGATCTATATCTCCAATATTCAAAGTTTCCAAAGATACTTGAAGGATGTTCCAACACTGGTTGAATATCCAGTGTAGGAGGTAATCTCTCTACAACTAGTTGGGTGTTCACCCTCGATGAGTGTGAGGTTTCTTGGGATCTAAGAAACAAATATGTATAATTCATCTTAACCCATGAATAAAAGAAATTTTGAGCCTACCATACAACTTTCAAAACTGACTTTTAGACCTGTATTCTCAAGCACAGGCAAGAAAGATAAAATTTTGGCTTCTTAAAAGTGATTGTGGATTCCTCTTCTTTTCTATTCCTTATCTGAAAGGGGCCTCCCTTACTTCCTTCCTTTCTTCCAGTTTTGCCTCCCCTGTTGTTTTGGGTATTTATTTTTTTTCTCTAAATATAGAGCTTCAAGAAAGCAAAACATTCAATGTGACATTAAATACGTTTAACAAATTAAAAAATTAAGTTGAATTTACAAATAGAATAATTGCAAGACCCAAAATTAACTTGTGTAGCCTAAAAAATATAGAGATTTACAAGAGAAATCCAAAGACAGGAATGGTGTGCAGCAGAGGTAGATAATTTAGATGACACGAGTAACAGCAGCGTGAATTGCTTCCACCAAATGAGGTACTGTCCTTGAGCTCAAACCAGCCATGCTGATTCTCCTGCCCAATGTAGTATAAGCAATCATATGTAAGAGCCAAACAAATCAGTAAATGAAATAAGAACACCATGTATCCCCGTTAAGAGTATTGTGTAACTAGCGTTTGGATACAAACCAGATAACTTCCAAACTTGAACACTTGCAATGGAATGTAAAACAAATGTATTTTGCTTATGAAATCAAAATACACAGTTTTAATCTAAACTAAAAGTTAATTTTAGACCGAGGAACACAGTATGAAAGGGTTCATCATACGTGAGAAGTTTATTGCATTTGCATAAGAATGTGCCAAAGTTTCCAAACTAATGGGCTGAAGAGACTTTTTTCTTCTCGTTTTTTTTTTTTTTTTTTGATACACTGGGGATTAGAACCCCTCCCCCTTCCCCTCTCACTCACACACACACCCAACCACTTGAGCTAGCCTCTAGTAGCTGAAAAGACTTTTGAGAGCAAGTGAAACTTTTTATCTTACAATGACGACCAGTAACACAAGCTTGATCTAAACTAAAAGTTAGTTTCAGACCTAGGAAAGCAAAATACATAATGAGACAAGAATATTGAAAAAACTCAAAGAGAACATGATATACTAATCAAATATGATATATAATTCAAAGTTAATCAAGACGCTATAGACTTCTTGGTCTCAAACTCAATAGTATGTAAAATTAGAGGGAAGCTGATAGGCCACCACTAACCTATGTGTACACACGGAAGAAAAGGAATGCCAAGGAGACTGCCAAGTCAGCAGAGGAGAGTGTAGAAACTGTAGAGAATTAAGGGGATGGGACAAGTTTGCTATGTGGGCAAGGGTAGTATACGGTCAGGTACAGGATTGCTAGTGTGCACCTGTTAGTAAATAAGGACCAGTAGAGTAAGGAAGAGGGTGTGGAATAGCTAAGGTTGTAGAAGGAGAGAATACAGGCTCTCGAAATCCTGTTATTTCTTTTATTCAATGAAATTCCTTCATTATTATCCTATTTCTACTGTTTAGTGTTGCTGAATTAGCAGGGATGCCCTATCAATTGGTATCACAGCATTGATCCTCAATGGCCAAGAAATTTGAGGCAGCCGTAGAGGCTTTGGAAGGAAAATTTTCGAAACTCCAGCAGGAGGTGCAGTCTGAGTTAGCAACCATGAAGACAGATATGTCCTCTGTGAAAGAAGGTATAGCTCAGATGTCGACAATGGAGAAAGCACTGCAGCTACTTGTTGCTCAGCTGAACCAACCAGCTCGTAAGGATCCCGGCGACTCGTCGGCTATCAAGTTTCAACCAGGCTCGACGCACAACTGACAGAGAGGCAACCATGGGTAATCAACCATCAGGATCTCACGATGTGCGATCGACTCCGTTTCCACCTCCAACCCACTCGGACTCAGTTTTTTTCTGCTCCTTGGTTTGGTCGAGACTATCGCCCACCCAGGATGGAGCTACCCTTGTTCTCGAGGGACAACCCAGACGGTTGGGTCTATCATGCCGAGAGGTATTTCTTGCTCTCCAAGATGACTGAAGCACAGATGTTGGAAACTGCTATCGTCGGCTTAGAAGGGGACGCCTTAACGTGGTTCCAGTGGGAAAACCAACGTCGACCCATCACATCATGGGCGACCTTGAAGGCTTTGCTGCTGTCGAGATTCCGTTCCCAACCGGTCGGGTCTTGCTCAGAAGAGTTCCTGTCGGTGAAGCAAGAGACCACCGTCAAAGAGTATCGTCTCCGGTGGGAGGCGCTAGCTTCTCGGGTACCCGACACACCCGAGCATATATTAGAAGGGAACTTTGTAAAAGGGGCTCAAGGAGGAAATCAGAGGTGCTATCCATATTTTAAAGTCCATGGGCCTTGCTCAGATCATGGATATGGCCCAACGTGTAGAAGAAGGCCCCCAAATGCTAGCTGGGTCAAGCCCGACTAATCGGACATCCACAACTAAACCAACAATGAGCCCTATCACCCCAATTCATTCTTTGTTTTCTTCATGGACGAACAGGACACCGTCAACTCACCGCCAGTCTTCTTCATCGTCGACAACCATCACTCAAGCTCCGACCAACACAATGGGAACCACCAAAGCAACTCCAGCAAAGCGTATCACAGAGGCAGAATATCAAGACCGAAAAGCTAGAGGGGTTTGTTTCAAATGTGAGAAAAAGTGGCACAGAGGGTATGAATGTGAGTTAAATGCTTTGTAGATGATATTGGTTATGGATGAGGAGGAGGGTGGTATGTACCACAGTAAAACTTAACAGAAATTAACTCAGAATTGAATAAAATCAGGGATTCATAAGCTTGAATTCCCTTGCTGCCTTTTCATTAAAAATACCCAGAATTCGAGAGCTGGGATTCTCTCCAAATACAACACAATTCTTACAGCACAAAGAACATAATACGTAATACTCCCCTTTAATACTCAAGCTCACAACTCTATTCTGTACCCCAATACATTGTACCCCAGCCCTTCTAACTACTTGCTGACCTGTCATTCCTTCTTACCCCCCTAGCATACACATACGTCAAGGGTGGCCTATCATTACCCCCGGCCCAAAGACGCACCTTGTCCTCAAGGTGGAAATCTGGGAATTGCTGCTGGATTGTGCCCAAATCCTCCCAAGTCGCCTCAAACTCCGGTAGATGTAGCCATTTGATCAACACCTGTGGCTGCTGAAATTGAGTACCGGGACGCAAGGCCAACATCGCTTCAGGCTCAAGAAGCCACTCCAGCTCTTCAGTCAAGTTGGACGGTAAAGGAATGGCTGTTTGATGTGGGCCTAAAGCGGGTCTCAACATCGAAACATGGAAAACTGGGTGAATTTTCGTTTGAGGTGGCAGTAGCAACTTGTATGCTGTCGATCCCACTCTGGCCAGAACTGGAAAAGGTCCAAAAAATAAAGGTCCAAGCTTCTGATTTTTTCTTTTTGCCAAAGTCTGCTGCCTATATGGTTTCAGCTTCACATAAACATTGTCCCCAACTGCAAACTGAACATCGCGCCTCTTTTTATCAGCTTGAGCTTTCATCTTTTGTTGAGCTCGCTGTAAATTCATCTTTAACAGATCCAAAATAGCGTCACGGTCCTTCAAATTTTTCTCCACAGCAGAAACAATAGTATGATTGCCTTCAATCCTTATCAACGGCGGGGGGTCTCTGTGGTAAAGAGCCTTAAAAGGCGTCATTCCCGCTACTGAATGGTACGCTGTATTGTACCAATACTCTGCCCATGCCAGCCATTTGACCCATTGTGAGGGCCGAGAGCTCACAAAACACCTTAAGTAGGTCTCCAAACACCTATTGAGTACCTCGGTTTGGCCATCTGTCTGTGGGTGATAAGCTGAACTATATTTCAGCGAAGTTCCTTGCAACTTAAACAGCTCCTTCCAAAAAAGGCTGAGAAATACTTTGTCCCTATCGGAAACAATGGACTTAGGAATGCCATGTAATTTGACGATCTCTTTGACAAAAACGGCAGCAACAGTAGCAGCTGTATAAGGGTGTAGAAGAGGTACAAAATGGCCATATTTAGACAAACGGTCAACCACCACTAAGATTGAATCGAACCCATTGGAACACGGTAACCCCTCAATGAAATCCATCGATATATCGTCCCAAACTTGGTCCGGTATAGGTAATGGCTGTAACAAACCAGCTGGAGACTGCGCTAAATACTTGCTTGGTTGACAAGTATGACATTCAGCAACAAACTTTTGGATATCTTGTCTCATTCCTTGCCAATAAAAATCAGCGGCGATGCGCTGAAATGTGCGGAATGCCCCTGCGTGACCCCCCATGTTGCTACAATGATACTCCTGTAATATCAGCAATATAAACGGCGAAGAAGAGGGAACTACCAGCCGCCCTTTGAACTTCAAACACCCCTTCGAAAAAGAGTATCCCAATACCTCTTTGCCCTGCTGAAGTTGCTGAACAATGGCAGCCAGATTTGGGTCTGTAGCTACATGATTCTTTAAATCTGAAACAGAAATCAGATTAGGAATGGATAAAGCATTGCAAGCTCCAATCTCTGGTACCCGTGAGAGAGCATCAGCGGCTTTGTTTTGAAAACCTGGCTTGTATTGGACCTGAAAATCATAACCCAGCAGCTTCGTAAGCCACTTTTGATGCTCCGTTGCTACCATTCTTTGCTCAAGCAAGTACCTTAAGCTCCGCTGGTCCGTTCGAACTATAAACTGGCGGCCCAAAAGGTAAGGACGCCATTTTTGTATAGCTAAAACCATAGCCAGAAGCTCTCTTTCATAAACTGATTTGCAGCGATCTCTAGGTGATAACGCCTTGCTGAAATAAGCTATTGGACGTTGTTCCTGCATCAAAACAGCCCCAATCCCCGTCCCCGATGCGTCCGTCTCCACTATAAATGGGGCAGCAAAATTTGGTAAGGCTAAAACAGGGACCTCACACATTGCTTTCTTAAGTGCCAAAAATGCCGCCTGAGCCTCTTCATTCCAGCCAAATGCATCCTTCTTGAGCTGGTCCGTTAACGGTCTTGCCAAATACCCATAACCTCTTACAAATTTTCGATAGTAGCCGGTGAGTCCCAAGAATCCTCTTAGCTCCTTTAAATTTCTGGGTGCTGGCCATTCTTCCATCGCTGCCAATTTTAGTGGGTCTGCCGAAACACCTGCTGCTGAAACAATATGCCCCAAATATTCCAGTTGTGACTGCCCAAATAAGCACTTCTTTTTATTTGCATACAACTGATGCTGGCGCAGGCGAGATAACACCAAATCTAAGTGCTGCAAGTGAAGCTCCAAGGAAGCGCTGTAAACAAGTATATCATCAAAAAAAACAAGACAAACTTTCTCAAAAACTCACGAAAAACATCGTTCATTAAGGCTTGAAAAGTGGCTGGAGCGTTGGTTAAGCCGAATGGCATAACCAAAAATTCGTAATGTCCTTCATGGGTACGGAAAGCCGTCTTCTCAACATCCTTTGCTGCCACCCTTATTTGGTGATAACCCGCCTTGAGGTCGAGTTTTGAAAAGACCCTTGCCCCATGTAGTTCGTCCAACAGCTCCTCAATGACTGGAATGGGGAATTTATCAGCAACTGTTTCACGGTTTAATGCTCTATAATCGACATCAAACCTCCAACTCCCATCTTTTTTTTTTACTAGCAGTACGGGGCTCGAAAAGGGACTGGTACTGGGCTGAACTATCCCCGCCTGTAACATCTCCGTCAACAATTTTTCTATCTCATTTTTTTGTATCTGCGCGTACCGGTAAGGGCGCACTGAAATGGGGCCAGCTCCTTCTCTCAAGGTGATGTGGTGCTCATGAGAACGGTGGGGTGGCAGTCCTTTTGGCATGTCGAATACAGCTTCATGTTTCTGCAGTAATCCTTGTATTTCAGCTCCATTTTCAGTCGACCTACTTTCAACTTCGGCAGTAAGTGCACCACATTGAATCCAATAGCCCTGTCCTTCATGCTGAACTGAATGAATCAAAGCCTTCAAGGAGATATGCGACTTGCATAAACTAGGGTCCCCTTGCAATGTAATCCATGTACCCCCAATTTCGAATTTCATGACCATGGTGCGCCAGTTCACTTGCATATTCCCCAAAGTACTCAGCCATTACATACCCAAGATAGCATCGGCTCCCCCCAGTTCTAACGGTAAAAAATCTGTCACCACCCGTAGCGACCCCAGGTCTAACTCCACATTCTTGCAAAGCCCCTCCGTTCGTACTCGTCCCCCGGTGCCCAGCAAAACCCCATAAGCTGTAGTCTCTGTAACGGGCAACTTAACCGCACTAACGAGGTCCTTCGACACAAAATTGTGCGTTGCTCCACTGTCGATAAGCACAGTCACTGGGTGTTCGGCTATTGACCCCAATATTTTCATTGTGTGAGCTGATGATATGCCCACTAATGAGTTAAGAGACAGCATCGCTAATTGTTCTTCCTGTACTGTTTCCTCCCCCGAATCTGGACTAGAGGGGGCTGACTCTTGGCTCTCTGAACCTTCGATCTCATCTGCAATCAACATCACATGCAAAGATTTCTGTTCACAAACGTGCCCCCGATGGAACTTCTTATCGCAGCGAAAACAGACCCCACGACTCTTCTTATCTTGGTACTCCTGCTCCGTTAGCCGTCGTAAGGGTGGGGGGGTGACCGGCGTTGCTGACGGCGGCCCAGTGCTGGTCGACGATGGTTGCGGGGAGCTGGCCAAAAACGCCGTAGTCGATCTCGTGCTGGGATGCTGCTGTGAAAATCTGGGCAACGAAATTGGGCCGGCCTGTGCCCTAGCCGATCCAGTTCGGTGGTGGAAACCCAATCCAGATAGGAAATGGCCCTCTTCAATGTGCTGGGCCGTCTCCATGATTTGGGCCAGGCCCGACGGTTGTAACACGTGCAACGGCCCACGGATCTCCTCCTTCAACCCCTTGATGAAACTTCCCTCCAAGACGTGTTCAGGAACACCGACTACTCTAGATGCCAGAGCCTCCCATTGAAGCCGATATGCTCTGACTGTAGATTCTTGCTTGACGGACAGTAGCTCTTCCGTCGACGACTCCACGGGAGCAGATCGGAATCGCACCATGAGAAGGTGCTTCAACAATGCCCATGAAGTAATCTGGCGACGGGAATTCTCCCATTGGAACCAAGTAAGAGCGTCTCCATCCAGGCCGATTATAGCTGCCTCCAACATTTCTGCTTCGCTCAATCGATTCAGAAGAAAGAATCTCTCCACACGGAAGACCCAACCCTCTGGGTTCTCGCCAGCAAACAATGGCAGCTCGATGCGTGGTGGTCGGAAATCACGAGATTGCTGTAAGTCAGGATGTGTAAACGGCTGCCCCGTCGACGGTGTTGGAGGTGGGTGCATCGCCGAAGGAGCTCCGATTGCTGGATGAGAGGAAGAGCTGTCGCCGTCAACTGCCTTCTTCTGTCGATCATCCGCCGCACTTGTACTTGCCATTCCCGGTCGCTGAGTTGACTGGAGCAGCTGCGTGATATGTGCAACCAAGAATTCCACCTTCTTTTCCAATTCTGGAATTCGTTGTGTGTCCGCTCGTAAAGCGTCCAGCTCCTGCGGCAGGTGTTCGATCTGCGATCGAATTGCCGTAACTTCCTGCCTCAGTTCAGACTGCACCTCTTCGATCTTCTCTTCCACCAGCTCGATCTGAAAATTTGGTTTCGGTCCCAACTTGGATCTGTTGCTCTGATACCACTTGGTATGTATCACAGTAAAACTTAACAGAAATTAACTCAGAATTGAATAAAATCAGGGATTCATAAGCTTGAATTCCCTTGCTGCCTTTTCATTAAAAATACCCAGAATTCGAGAGCTGGGATTCTCTCCAAATACAACACAATTCTTACAGCACAAAGAACATAATACGTAATACTCCCCTTTAATACTCAAGCTCACAGCTCTATTCTGTACCCCAATACATTGTACCCCAGCCCTTCTAACTACTTGCTGACCTGTCATTCCTTCTTACCCCCCTAGCATACACATACGTCAAGGGTGGCCTATCAGAGGGCAGTTCCCCACTTGAATCACCACCACCAACACCGAAATCCTTGGAGGATGCCACTGTGGAAGAAACATTAGCTACTTTATCATTGAATTCTCTAGTTGGTATCACCTCAGCTAACACAATGAAATTGGCAAGTAGGATTGGGCAGCAACCAGTTTCCGTTCTTATCGACAGTGGAGCGACACACAACTTCATTTCAGTCGACATTGTGAAGGCAGCGAGTATCCCAATTGCTGCCACTTCTTGTTATGGTGTTTTGTTGGGCACAGGTGGTAAGGTGAGAACCGATGGCATTTGTAGCTCATTGGAGCTTGATTTGGGAACTCTCCGAGTAGTTACTAATTTCCTTCCTTTGGAGTTAGGAGGGGCAGATGTAATATTGGGGATTAAGTGGTTGGAGACCTTGGGGAATCTGCAAGTTAACTGGCGTACCATGGTGATGAAGTTTGAAGTAGGAGGCTCATGGATAACTCTACAAGGGGACCCTAGTCTTTGCAAGTCTCTGATTTCCTGGAAGGCAATGATACATTCGGTGCAGCAAGGCGAGGGATTTTGGGTAGAGTTCGGGACCTTTACAGTGGAAGGAGAGCCAAAACTTACCTCTATACCATCACCGATAATGGCAGCTTTGGATAAGTATGATGTTGTCTTTAATATGCCGCAAGGGCTGCCACCTACACGAGCAAGAGAGCATGCAATTTGTTTGACCGAAGGAATGGGACCGATTAGTGTACGATCATATCGGTACGCTCAAGCTCAAAAAGATGAGATTGAAATATTGATGGCTGAAAATGTTACAAGCTGGGATTGTGCAACCCAGTACCAACCCCTTTTCGAGCACGGTACTATTGGTGAAAAAGAAGGACGACAGTTGGCGATTTTGTGTAGACTACAGAGCCCTTAATCAGGCTACAGTGGCGGATAAGTTTCCCATACCAGCCATAGACGAGCTATTAGATGAGCTACATGGCGCAAAGGTATTCTCTAAGTTGGATTTGAAATCTGGTTACCATCAAATTCGGGTCTGTGCCAAGGATGTGGAGAAGACGGCTTTCCGAACTCATGAGGGCCACTATGAGTTTCTAGTCATGCCTTTCGACCTGACAAACGCCCCTGCCACCTTCCAAACATTAATTAATGAGGTATTCCGTGATATTTTGCGAAAGTTTGTCCTTGTGTTCTTTGACGATATCTGTTAGGGTCATTTTAGGTTTGTTTTAGAGATCATTTTAGGTTGTGTTTTTAGTTATTTAGGATTGTTTAGTGCAGATTTACGCTTGTTTTCTATTTGTTTCAGGTTTTAATGGTCAAGTACATAATATGGCATGAGATGAGAAGAAATATGTTAAATATGATAAATAAGATGGATTTAGTGTTGATTGTGGAGTTTCAAGACATTATGTGTGGAAGATACTACATTAAAGACGCTCAACACACGTCGTTTATGCTTTATAACGCAAGTATGAGACTTTAAGCCGCATTTTGACCAGGATTTATTCACTTTCTGGAAACACTTCTAGAAATAGAAGTTGTAGATATTTCTTTTAGCTTTCCATATCTTTTTGAATCATTCAATTCAGAGTTATATTGAAGGAGTTATGATCAAAATACGATGAGCTGACGCTGCAGGCTGTTCAAAACGAGTTCTATTTTATTCTATGCAAAGTAGCAGCGCTACAAACCAGCGCCCCAGCGCTGCCGAGAAACAGAGAGCATGTTTTGATGCGGGTTGTAGCGCCTAGGCACTACATTTCAGTGCCCCAGTGCTATCAGTTTTCCAGAAGCGTGTTTTCAGACTTAATTACAGCGCCTCAGCGCTATCCCGTGGCGCCCCAACGCTAGGGTCCGTACGGAAACGCAATTTAAGGGAATTTTCAGGGGTAATCTTGTCTTTTCATGAAAAAATGAATTAGGGTCTATAAAAGCTTCCTTAATGACGTTTTTAGAGAGGAGGAGATCAGATTAAGCAAGGAGGCTGGAGAAGAAACAAAAACCTAGAGATCTTTTCTTTATCTTTTGATTATGTTAAATTCTATGTTTATGTTTGATTTAGTCATGTTTATGAACTAAATTTCTTATTGGGTTTTCTAATTGACTCTCTTGAAACTTTATTATGATTTAATGCATTTATCTATTTCTTCTTTATCTGAAATCTATTCAATTTGTGTTTATTATGTATGTAATTGACTGCGCACCTTTTACATATGATTTATGAATTTGAATCAAAATCTAAAAAGTGAGATTTGAATATGCTAAAATTGAATAGACATAGATTTCAATTTAGAACGAGAGTATCAAATTGGTTTATGTGATTTAGGGTTGTATTCATTGCTTCCTATTGTTTGAATTGACCATAGAAATATAGGGAATTCACATTAGGTCGAGTTTTCTATTTCTTAACTCGAATAGTTAACACTTTTGCATGCCTATCATTTCAGTGAGAAGAGTTTCAGTAGTAATTGCATTAAAAAATAATAGAGTGGATAGTAGAGAAGATTAGGATTCCTAATTGTTTTACAGTGAATTTAATCCTTGTGTTCTTGTTATTATTTGATTTCTGCAATTTTCATTTATTTCTGTTTTCTTGTTTTCAAAATTCACAAATCCAGTTTTCATTAGTCAAATAGAAATTAAAAATTAATTATTTGGTAATTGATAAATCAGTCTCCGTGGGAACGATATCGGTCTTACCAAAATAAACTACAAAAACAATTACGTATACTTGCGTAGCTTTAATTCTCGCAACAATATCTTAGTGTACAACTCTACTTTGGAGGACCATGAGAATCACTTGGACATGGTTCTAAAACGATTACAGCAACATCAGCTATACGCTAATCGTAAGAAGTGCTTATTTGCCCAAGGGCGGCTAGAATACTTGGAGCATATCATCTCAGCTGAGGGTGTAGCAGCGATCCCTGTAAACTAGCAGCTATGGCCAAGTGGCCCATTCCGAAGACCTTGCGAGATTTGCGAGGTTTTTTGGGTCTTACGAGATACTACCGTAAGTTTGTGAAGGGGTATGGACAGATTGCAAAGCCATTCACTGACCAGCTGCGCGCTTTTGGATGGACTAATGATGCTCAAGAGGCCTTTATTTGCTTGAAGAAGGCTCTGTGTTCAGTGCCTGTCTTAGCTTTACTAGATTTCTCAATCCCATTTGTACTAGAAGCGGATGCGTCAGGCAGTGGTTTAGGGGCTGTTTTGATGCAAAATCAACGGCCCATCGCTTTTTACAGTCAGGTCCTTTCCTCTAGAGATCGCACCAAGTCCGTTTATGAGCTAGAGTTGATGGCAATTGTGCTAGCTATTCAGAATCGGCGCCCTTACTTGTTGGGTCGCAAGTTTTTGGTTCGCACGAATCAACGCAGTCTAAAGTACTTGCTGGAACAGAGACTAGTGGCTTTAGAACATCAGAAATGGCTCACCAAATTGTTGGGGTATGATTTTGATATTGTCTATAGACCGAGTCTTGAAAACAAAGCAGCAGACGCTCTCTCTCGGATTCACCAAGACGTGTCTTTGGCTGCCATATCTATACCAACTTTGCTTTCTATTCCGAATTTACAAGCACACGTGGCGGCAGACCCATCTTTTGCAAAGATTGTGCACGAAATCAATTTGGGCAGGCACACAAGCGGATATTCTTTGGTTCAGGGGTGTTTGAAGTTTCGGGGCCGATTGGTTATTCCTTCCACTTCTCCATTCATCACGTTATTACTGCAAGAGTATCATAGTGGCAGTATTGGTGGTCATTCTAGGGTGTTTAAGACATTTCAGCGGCTGGCTAGAGATTTGTATTGGTCGAGTATGAGAAGAGACGTTCAAAAGTTTGTGGCGAAGTGCCCCACATGTCAGCAGAGCAAGTTCTTGGCTCAGTCCCCAGCAAGTTTGTTGCAACCATTACCAATTCCGGAACTAGTTTGGGATGACATCTCAATGGATTTTATTGAGGGCTTGCCAATATCGAATGGATTTGACACGATATTGGTAGTGGTCGACCACCTTAGCAAGTATAGTCACTTTGTACCTCTCCGCCTACAGTGTTTGTGCGTGAAGTGGTGAAACTTCATGGAGTCCCTCGCTCAATTGTTTCCGATAGGGACAAGGTGTTTATGAGCTTGTTTTGGAAGGAGCTATTTTGCTTACAAGGCACTCAACTCAAGCATAGTTTAGCCTACCACCCCCAATCTGATGGGCAAACCGAGGTCGTCAATAATAGTCTCGAAACATACTTGAGATGCTTTGTGAGTACTAAACCCAAACAGTGGGTCAAGTGGCTGCTATGGGCTGAGTTTTGGTACAACACCTCCTATCACACTTCAGCTAGAATGACCCCGTTTCTAGCATTGTATCACAGGGAACCTCCACCATTGATTAGATTTGAGAATGGAAGCACAAAGGTGCCAGCGTTTGAAGAAACTCTAAAAGCTCGAGATGATGTTTTGGAGCTATTGAAAATGAACCTCCACTGAGCTCAACAAACAATGAAGGTTCAAGTTGACAAAAAGCGCCGTGAGGTCCACTTTTCAATTGGTGACTTGGTCTATGCGAAGCTAAGACCTTATAGACAGAGATTCGTGGCCAAATGCCGCAAGGAGAAATTAGCTCCTCGTTTCTTTGGACCATTCCCAGTTTTGGCTAGGGTGGGGACAGTGGCATACCACCTTCAATTACCTCCAGATTCCAACATTCATCCAGTTTTTCACGTCACTTCTTCGTGCCGCTTTAAGACCACATCAGCAAGCGTCGACGTTACCTCCTGAGTTGACAGAGGACATAGAATGGCTCTGATAGGTATTTCCTGCCAACTCAATATTACAAGTACAGAAACCAGTAGAGCTAAGATAGAAATTCAGTGCAGCTTTTCATTGAACTAACAGGAATTAGAGAGCCTGTGTCTCTCCAAATACAAGTTTTCTCAGATAATTCACAATACACTCATTCCCTTACATTCCTCTATTATTCTCCTACTACTAGGTACACTCATGCACCCCTGCACCTGCCCTTAGGCTACAATAACTCACATAACTACTTTCTAAACACTAATTCCCAGTACTGCCCTTAGCTGACTTGGCACCCAATATACTCTTTCCTTTCCTTCTAGCGTACGCGTACGTCAATGGTGGGCTATCAATACCCCTTGCCCAAAGACTGACCTTGTCCTCAAGGTGAAATTCAAGAAATTGCTGCTGTAAAGTGGGAAAATCTTCCCATGTTGCTTCAAATTCAGGGAGGTTGACCCACTTGATCAAGGCCTGGGGAGGAGCCGTGTGTGTTCCTGGGCGCACATCAAGCACCTTCTCAGGTGTTAAAATCCATTCCATGTCTGCTGCCACCTCTGGAGGTAAGAGCGATGCTTGCTGCTATGGTCCTAAAGAAGGACGAAGTAGTGAGACATGAAAAACTGGGTGTATGGCTGAGTCTGGAGGTAGTTGGAGGCGATAAGCAACTGTCCCTACTCACGCCAAGACTGGAAAAGGTCCGAAATAACGCGGCACCAGCTTTTCATTACGACGTTTAGCCACCGATCGCTGCCTATATGGCCACAACTTCACATAGACTAGGTCCCCAACTTCATAGCGAACCTCTCTCCTCTTCCGGTCAACTTGTGACTTCATCTTTTGCTGGGCCCGTTGGAGATTCAACTTGAGTAGTTCTAATACGTCATCCCGAGTGCACAATCTCTCCACAACCGCTGATACCTTAGTACTCCCATGCTCAAACCGAACCACTGGAGGTGGATTTCGATGGTACAAGGCTAGAAAAGGGGTCATCCCAGCTAAAGTATGGTACGACGTATTGTACCAAAACTTTGCCCATGGTAGCCAAACTACCCACTGCTTGGGTTTTGTACCTAAAGCATCGCAAATACGTCTCAAGGCATCTGTTGACCACCTCTGTTTGGCCATCGGATTGTGGGTGATACGAAGTGCTATGCTTGAGTTGAGTACCTTGGAGGCGGAACAACTCTTTCCAAAAAAGGCTGAGAAATACTTTGTCTCTATCGGACACAATCGATCTTGGTCCCACGTAAGCGCACCACTTCCTTCACAAAAACAGTAGCAACTGTGGTGGCAGAGAACAGGTGGCGGAGTGGTATAAAGTGGCTGTACTTGGTGAGTCTATCCACCACTACAAATATGGTATCGAACCCATTGGACAGCGATAAGCCTTCAATGAAGTCCATTGAAAGGTCCTCCCAAACTTGCTCCGGAATCGGCAATGGCTGTAGTAAACCAGCTGGGGATTGGGCTAAATATTTACTTCGTTGGCAGGTAGCACATTCCGCCACATACTTTTGCACATCCTTTCTCATACCCGACCAATATAAATCCCTTGCTATCCGCTGAAATGTTTTGAATACCCCAGAATGTCCGCTTATACTGCTGTCGTGGTACTCTTGCAATACAATGGGAATGAATGGAGAGGTTGAAGGAATGACCAAGCATCCTCTAAACTTCAAACAGCCCTGCACTAAAGTATACCCACCAGTATCTCGACCCATGCTGATTTCATGGATGATTTTAGCCAATATCGGGTCTGCCTTCACATGCGCCTGTAAGTCTGGTATGGATATGAGTGTTGGTACAAAGATGACAGCCAAGGACACCTCGTGATGGATCCTAGAAAGAGCATCAGCCGCTTTATTTTCCAAACCCGGCTTGTAAACAATTTCAAAATCGTAGCCCAAGAGCTTTGCGAGCCACTTTTGATGCTTGGAAGCTACCAATCTTTGTTCCAGCAAGTATTTTAGGCTCCGCTGATCTGTACGGACCAAAAACTTACGGCCCAACAAGTAAGGACGCCACTTTTGTACAGCCAACACGATGGCCATTAACTCTCGCTCATAGACGGACTTAGTACGAGCTCTAGAGGATAGAACCTGACTATAAAAAGCTATGGGTCGCTGATTTTGCATGAGGACTGCCCCCACCCCACTGCCGGATGCATCCGCCTCTAACACAAAGGGAATAGAAAAGTCGGGCAGTGCTAGAACAGGCACGGAGCACATGGCGTCCTTCAATCGAACAAAGGCATCTTGAGCTTCTTTTGACCACCCAAAAGCATCCTTTTTTAACTGGTCTGTTAGAGGTCTTGCAATCTGCCCATAACCTCTTACAAATTTACTGTAATAACCAGTGAGGCCCAAAAATCCTCTCAAATCTCGTAAGGTCTTGGGAATAGGCCATTCCGCCATGGCTTTCAATTTGCTCGGGTCCGCTGAAACTCCTTTTGCGGAAATGATGTGACCCAAATACTCTAGTTGTTCTTGAGCAAATAGACACTTCTTGCGGTTGGCATACAATTGGTGTTGGGACAGCCTCTCCAAAACCATCACCAAATGACATTCATGGTCATCAAGAGTAGAGCTGTACACTAAAATGTCATCAAAGATAACGAGGACAAACTTCCGCAAAAAATCACGAAATACCTCGTTCATCAATGCTTGAAATGTGGCAGGGGCATTTGTAAGGCCGAAAGGCATCACAAGGAACTCATAATGGCCTTCATGTGTTCGGCACATCGTTGGCAGCAACACAAATTTGGTGATATCCGGATTTCAAGTCCAACTTGGAAAACACTTTAGCACCATGGAGCTCATCTAATAGTTCGTCGATGACCGGTATAGGGAATCTATCAGCCACTATAGCTCTGTTTAGGGCCCTGTAGTCTACACAAAATCGCCAGCTCCCATCTTTTTTTTTTACTAACAAGACTGGACTTGAGAAGGGACTATAGCTGGGTCTGACAATACCGGCTTGTAACATTTCTGTCATCAATCTCTCAATTTCGTCCTTCTGAGCTTGGGCATACCGGTATGGCCGTACGCTAATAGGTCCCATTCCTTCCTTCAATGCTATGGTATGCTCCCTTGCTCTAGGTGGTGGCAGCCCTTGCGGCATATCAAACACAGCCTTGAACTTGTCTAAAATGGTCACCACAGTTGGCGAGATTGGCCTTACCCTTGTTTCCTCCTCTACTGTCAAAGCCCCAAACTCTACCCAAAAACCCTCACCTTCTTGTTGCACCGTGTGTATTAGTGCCTTGAGAGAAAATTGTGATTTGCAAAGGCTGGGATGGCCTTGCAATGTTATCCATGATCCGCCTACCTTGAACTTCATTACCATAGTCCGCCAATTTACTTGCATATTCCCCAATGTTTCCAACCACTTGATGCCCAAAATCACATCTGCCCCTCCCAAATCTAACGGTAAGAAATCAGTAACTACTCGAAGAGGTCCCAAATCGAGCTCCACTGAACAGCAAATTCCATCGGTTCGAAATTTTCCTCCTGTGCCCAACAACACGCCGTAGCATGATGTTGCTGTAATCGGAACGTGTGCTGCCTTAACCATGTCAGTCGAAATAAAGTTGTGTGTGGCTCCGCTGTCGATGAGCACGGTAACGAGCTGCTGCGCAATCTTGCCCGCTAGTTTCATGGTGTTGGCTGAAGTAATTCCAACCAATGAATTCAGTGATAAAGTAGCCAAAGTTTCTTCACTCGTCATATCTTCTAATGGTTCCGGGGTTGTTGGTGGTGACTCCATTTGTGGGCTACCGTCATCCTCATCCATCAACAGAATCATCTGTAAAGCCTTCTGCTCACATTCATGCCCTCTATGCCACTTTTTTTCACACTTGAAACACACCCCTCTTGCCTTCTGATCTTGATATTCTGCTTCAGTGATTCTCCGTGTCGGTGGGTTCTTCATATTGACTGCTGTAGTACTTGGTGCCGGCGTTGAAGCTGAAGCAATCGAAGAATTTTAGCTGAAAATTGATGGTGGTTTAGGAGTCCAAGCTGAAATGGATGGTCGGTTTGGAATGATAGGGCTCAAGTTGTGCTTGTGAGGAGGTGAACGAATAAGTGAGGTCGGGCCACATAGCATCTGATGACTTTCCTCAACTCGTTGAGCCACATCCATTACTTGGGTCAAGCCTATGGGCTTCAGGATATGAATAGCACTTCTGATCTCTTCTTTGAGTCCTTTGACAAAGTTCCCTTCCAGAATGTGTTCAGGGGTATCGGGTACCCGAGAAGCTAAAGCCTCCCACCTAAGCCGATAGTCCTTCACCATCGACTCCTGCTTCACCGACAAGAACTCCTCGGCTACGAATCCGACTGGTTGCGCCCGAAAACGGGAGAGAAGGAGTGTCTTCAATGTTGCCCACGATGTAATCGGTCGCCTGGCGTTCTCCCACTGAAACCAAGTTAATGCGTCTCCCTCTAAGCCGATAATGGCTGTCTCGAGCATGTGGGCTTCGGACAGTTTGGACAACAAAAAATATCGCTCGGCTCTGTATATCCAGCCGTCGGGGTTGTCGCCGGAAAACAAAGGCAGCTCCATTCGGGGGGGACGGAAGTCTCGGCCAAAACAGGGGCCAGAAGAGAAGTGCTCAGGGTGGCCGACCAGTGAAGTCTGAGCAGATTGGCTCTCCAGTGACCCAACTGGTTGTCTCCCTGTCGTCGTATCACCGTCGACCGCTCGGTGAGTCCGATCGACACTTACAGCTGCAGATTGGTGGACCTCCTTACTGGTGGGTTGGTTCATTTGAGCGACAATTAGTTGCAAGGCCTTCTCCATGGCTGGCATACGAGCTAACCCCTCCTTCAGTGAACCCAATTTTGCCCTAACCGCCGCTAGTTCCGACTGAACTTCCTGCTGGAGCTCAGAATCTTTTCCATCCAAAGCCTCCACCACCGCGTCGAACTTCTTGGCCATTGAGGATCGGGAGGCTTTGATACCAATTGATAGGTATTTCCTGCCATCTCAATATTACAAGTACAGAAACCAGTAGAGCTAAGATAGAAATTCAGTGCAGCTTTTCATTGAACTAACAGGAATTAGAGAGCCTGTGTCTCTCCAAATACAAGTTTTCTCAGATAATTCACAATACACTCATTCCCTTACATTCCTCTATTATTCTCCTACTACCAGGTACACTCATGCACCCCTGCACCTGCCCTTAGGCTGCAATAACTCACATAACTACTTTCTAAACACTAATTCCCTGCCCTTAGCTAACTTGGCACCCAATATACTCTTTCCTTTCCTTCTAGCGTACACGTACGTCAATGGTGGTCTATCAGGCTCCTTACACCAGAGAAAGTGCTTGATGTACGCCCCGGTACGCATAAGACCCCTCCACAAGCTCTGATTAAATGGGCAAACATCCCTGAGTTTGAGGCGAACTAGGAAGACTTTTCGGTACTCCAGCAGCGATTTCCTTTTTTCACCTCGAGGACAAGGTGAGACTTTGGGCAAGGGGTATTGATAGGCCACCACTAACCTATGTGTACACACGGAAGAAAAGGAATGCCAAGGAGACTGCCAAGTCAGCAGAGGAGAGTGTAGGAACTGTAGAGAATTAAGGGGATGGGACAAGTTTGTTATGTGGGCAAGGGTAGTATACGGTCAGGTACAAGATTGCTAGTGTGCACCTACTAGTTAGTAAATAAGGACCAGTAGAGTAAGGAAGAGTGTGTGGAATAGCTGAGTAAGGTTATAGAGGGAGAGAATACAGGCTCTCGAAATCCTGTTATTTCTTTTATTCGATGAAATTCCTTCATTATTATCCTATTTCTACTGTTTTGTATTGCTGAATTAGCAGGGATACCCTATCAGAAGCCTAAATTAGACTACATCGTATATGCCACACTAGCCTTAGAACCTATCTGACTCATAGATAAAATACAAAAGGTTTCCTTGTTGGTTTTGCGTGATCATGCTACTTTTACCATGTAGAAGTGAGAAGTACATGTTATTATTACCCATCAGATGACATGTAGACGTGGTATTCTTTAGTTATGAAGGCAATTTGATCTTGGCTTAATCCTGAGAGAGAATACATTCCCACCTGCCTGATTATGTGACTCCAATCACCAGGTGTGCCTGTGAAATTTGAGAAAAGATGTTTTCTGACATGAAATTGAACCAAGTTGATACTTATACTTTGGATTGTGGAAATGATTTTCTATCAAGTTAAAACTTCACTATACGTACAACATTCATTTAACCAGCAGAAAAGTAAGGCACCTCAATAATCAAGTTCAGTCAAAATTCAAAATGAAAATACTTCCGCAAGAAAAAAATGATCCCTTTATCCATAAATTCAGAATGCATATACTAACATACGAATATAAGGGTGCATGATTATACTATTTATGACAAAATAGAATTATGGTGCTACAGTGAACTCATTCCTTTATTCTTGCTTTGCCTGCTCATGTTGCCTTCCCGTTCCCCATACCCAACTCTTGTTTGATATTATTTACCAAGAGAAGTGGATAAGAATAAAAATTAAAAACAAGGTTGATTAACTTGCCTTTATCACATAAAGTATTAACAAGTTTTTGTCGAATATTAATAAGGCGATCATTCATTTTCTTCAAGTCGCTAGTCCACTCGTTATACATCTCCCTGCAATTAAGCATCGTTAATTTTCAAGGATAGGTTTCAGAAAAAACAGTAAGTGATAATATTATCAAGCTTACGCGCACGCACACGCACAAAAACATGTCTCCTAATCAAGATTCAAATGATTACACTATGTTTTTGTTGCACCAATATGTAAGTTAAATTTCCTTAGGTCGTTTTAATTTCATCTAATTTGGATTGGGAAATTTGAGGTATTATGGAGCACTCCAATGGCTGAGAAAAAAATTGTGAAGATGAGCTTCCAATGGGTGAGCAAAACTTGAGCTATATTACATTTTTTTTTACCTCAATGAATAGTACCACTCTACATTTAGAGAGAACTATTCATTGACCTATAAATATTTTATTTTTTCTTTCTATTTCTTTTTTCATTGTATTTTATTCTTTTTCCTTTCTCTCTATCTCCTTTTCTAGTATTTAAATGAATAAAAAATATATTTAAATGATGTAGAAAAGAAAAAGAGAAGTTGATATATGGTGCAATGTTAATATTTGATGTAAAATAGAAAAAATAAGATTTTAGTGATGTATTTTGAAGGATAGAATAAAGCATCCGTGCTGGGCCTATATTTATTATTTATACCAACTTTAATAATTATTACAAAAATATCCCCCAAACCATTTTTTTGACAAATTTGCCCCTAACACAATTTCCATCTTCTCTCACTAAACAAAAATACTCCGACCATAAATCCCTCTTTCACCCAATTTAGACACACTCATCTAAAACAACACATACAATAAACACCCCCATTGAAGCACCCATCAAGTTTTTTTTTGTTCTTTTTAATGATTCAAAATCCAATCCAAAACTCAAACCCACTAAAGCATTCAATTAAACCACTAATAAAGGTTTCGAACACATTAGTGCATAATTTATTGGTTTTGATCACAATTTTTTCTGATCTGAAATCTACAGAATTTCAAACAAAAACGATGATCCCATAAAAATCTGGCCTCTAAAATCAAATTTTCATGGGACCATAGTTAACCATTGTTTTGACCTCTAAAATTAAGTTTTCTTGGGACCATCATTAACCATCATTTTAGCCTCTAAAATCAAATTTTCCATGGGACTATCGTTGCATAAAATTTGATAAATACTTTGGTGAAGCATAACTTTTTACTTGGTTGTCAGTTTGAGATGTTTTATTTTATTTTATTTTGGTATTTATTTTTAAATCTACATGTTTAGAATGTGTAGAACAATACATTTGGAATGTGTAGAACCTAACATTTAAATCATTTATGTCTCAATCTTCATTACAGACTCAAACAGACTGATTTTGAAATTTGAGGTTCTACACCCAAATTTAAGGTTCTAAACATCCTAAATGTGTAGATCTCAACAAAAATATCATTATTAAAAAACAAAAAATCACCTCAAATTGACAACCAAGAAAAAAGTTATGCCCACCAAAGTTTTTTATCAAATTTTATGCAACGATGATTAACAATGGTCCCATGAAAAACTTTATTTAAGAGGTGAAAATGATGGCTAACCATGCTAAAACAATGATTAACAATGGTCCCATGAAAACTTGATTTTAGAAGTCAAAACAATGCTAAAAAGATGCTTAACAATGGGAGACCAAATTTTCATGGGACTATCACAAACCATTGTTTTTGCTCTAAATTCTGAAGATTTCAGACTTGAAAAAAAATTGCGACCAAAACCAATAAATTATGCACAAATGTGTTTAAAACCTTTAAATTATTGTTTTAAGTGAATATTTTTGTGGGTTTGAAGTTTAGATTAGATTTTGAATCAGTTAAAATAAAATTTAAAAACTAGATGGGTGCTTCAATGGTGATGGTGTGTTTATTGTATGTGTTGTTTTAGAAAAGAAGTAAAAAAAAATTAATGAAATAAGTGCTTAAATTGGGTGAAAGAGGGATTTATGGCCTGAGTATTTTTGTTTTGGTCAGAGAGAAAGAGAAGAGAAGAGAGGGAAGAGGATGAAAATTGTGTGAGGGGCAAATATGTCAAAAAATGACGTGCCCTTGTTCAATACACCAATAGAGTATACACAACACAGATAGTAATGGAGAAGAAATTACGATTTTGATTGGAAAAGAAGGTTTCAGTACAAAAGCTAAACAGGTTTTTGAGAGACCTGTACTCTCCAGATGCAAATACTCACACTGAATTTCTGCATACCTCACTCTCATTCCCTGACCCCACCTATATTCTTTTTGCATAACTAACTCTGAAATTGCAGAAATACCCATAATGACTCACAACAAACCTGCCCAAACTACCCTTGAGCAGAAGCGTGCCCTTGCCCTTTTCCTCTCCTAGCATAAGTGAACCGAATCAAGGGTCTAACACATATTTTAGTAATAATTATTAAAATTGGCATAAATAATAAATATAGGGTATTAGGATGCATAACAACTCAAATTTCACCGTGGATTTTCATCTAGAAGTTTTCTCGTGTGTGAAGAGCCACTAGAAGTCATACATTTCAACCCAAGAAATGGCCTTTCATTCATAAAATCGTCTATACCAAAAATACACAATCTTAATCTAGAGAAGGAAATGAATTCTAACT
This sequence comes from Humulus lupulus, assembly GCF_963169125.1. Classification (NCBI taxonomy): domain Eukaryota; kingdom Viridiplantae; phylum Streptophyta; class Magnoliopsida; order Rosales; family Cannabaceae; genus Humulus; species Humulus lupulus. The sequence goes on from NC_084802.1 coordinate 247,227,868, forward strand.
TATCTATTACTGTTGCTCTTATTGACCTGCTCTATGCATGTGAAAGGAGTAGATTATTATTAAAAATAACTCAATTTCCTAATTCAGATTAGTGATACAAGGAAGAAGCAAAATGAGTTCGCATCACCCAATACCTGTCCTTTAGGATAGCCGTCACCATGGAAGCCCCATGGATAGGTGGATTAGAATACATGGGTCTTATCACAAGTTTCAGCTGGCTCTCAACCTCGATAGCCACTTCAGCTGTCTTGCAAACCTACTAAAAGGGAGTTTCCGTCAAATGTGCCAACAACAACAAAGCCATTGAGGTTGATGGACAAGAGTTTAGAAATGAGCAAGTACAAATGCATGCAGTGTTGATAAAAGAGTGATAATGTCCTCAGAATTATATAAATGTTTTAAAATGACAATAATTTCGGTCCTTACAATGAGAAGGGCACCAACACGTTCCCCATATAGTGCCATATTCTTTGAATAGGACTGAGCTATAAGGCTCTCACCGCCATCAGTAACAAATAATCGTACGGATTGTGCATCGGCATCCAAGTTTCCACTAACTAAACCCTAAGACAGCTCAGGCGACAAAGGTTATTCAAAAAATAATATCAAAAGCTTTGTACCTAGTTCTTGGAGAGCATATTTTTCAGGGTAAGATGGGGTAGAGAAAATGCCTCGAGCCAATGTTCAAGTACCAAGGGACTACTCTTTGAAATGTTCTAAATTTAAATGAATCAAAGCCTACCTGATAAGCCGAATCAAAAAATGGTAACAACCCCTTAGATCTTATGAACTGTCTTATTTGTTCCCACTCCTGAATTGTAGGATCAACACCAGTTGGATTATGACCACATGCTTGGAGAAGCACAATAGATCCAGGGGGTGCAAAAGAGAGGTCTTCCAACAAGCCTGTATCCAGAGCCAAGACAATCAATTTAACTCTCAATCAAATAAGAGTAAACAAGTTAGAAGTCAAATGAGACATAAAATATTTAAATTGCAACAGAACTGGCGAACAATTTCATCCAAAAAAAGTTGTCATAAAACCAATAATTAAAACAAAGTAGCTTCAAATATATAGACAATCCCCCAGACCTTGAAAGTCCAGCCCATGCGTTGCTAGATCGTAGTAGCGATACGTCTTCACAACCAGACCAACCGAAGAGAAAAAATTTGGGTGGTTTGAATAGGTAGGCTTAGGTATATATACTGACTTCTGCATAGGAAATAACAATAAAAACCATGGATGCTGCATTAGCACCAAGTAAAATGAATGCAAAAAAATAGAAATTTGAAGTATGTAGTACTTGGTGGTAATGTTTAGCCAAAAACTCAGCTCCAACTCTAAGGGAGCCACAGCCAGCCACGCACTGGACAGTAGTCACTCTGTTTTCTTTGATAGCCGGGCTACTTTCAGACAAGTGAAATATGCAACAGAATAAGAAAACCATTACACTTTCTGATTTAGAGAAAACTATTCAGTTGGCGATGTGTGACATAGATACATTCGATGATTTAAGACACGTTGCATATCACTGAGTATTCTAAGTATCTTAATGTGACCCCAAAAAAAATAAAGAAAAGAAGAAGGTAGCTTAGCACTTCTATTATACCTCTCAGCACCCAAAATGAGGTTAGAGCTCAATTCATTGAATTCTGGTATGCCAGCTATAGGAAGATATTCCTTACCCAAGGACCTACACCATGCCATGTTCAGTTTACTCAACCAGTGTTCATACAAAATCATATTGCAACTTGAAACAAAAATGAAGGTCTAATTAAAAAAAAAAACGTACAGGTCATTGACTAGAAGCTGCTCTACTCGTCTAACTACATTCAAAACAAAGGGTTTTCCCTCCTGTTGTGTCACAAGAATCAAATGACATATAGTGATTTTATTTTATTTTGAATAAGCAGCGCTCATGTATGTGTCTATATATATATATATATATATATATTGTGTACGGTCACAAACTACAAGTCTAGTAGTAAAAAATCTACAGAAGTGACATAAGAAAAGATTGAGAACACACCTCTGTTCTATAAACTCCAATACCCAGATTCAGCTTCAATGGACTTGGGTCTTCTCTGAAAGCAGCCATAACCTGTAGTTGAAACGACGATTATAAGTTGAAAGTAGAAGCATTTGATGACATTGAAGTAGAAGATGCTTACCGCATAGACCAGGGGTTCAGGAGCGAAGGGAACATCTGAAAACGCAGATTCACCATCTTGGGAGTCCGAACAAAATTCAGGAGACTCCATGGCCAAAATTCAGAGGTGTGGCCGTACGGAGATTGTGGGTGTTTGGGTTGGTGTAAACTTCAACCACCGATAAGAGAATTGCTAAGGGCGTGCCGAACAATTCAATATGTCTCACTTATTTAAATTTAAAAAATATTATCACGTAGACTCATTTTATTATTATTAAGTATGCCTACAAGGACCTTAGTAATTAAAAAATATATATTTTTAGAAATTATCCCTTATACGGTCTTTTATCATTATTTTTCATATTTAAGTTATTTATTTTTCTTTTTCATTTTTATAAAACATTTTATTCAAAATTAAAGTTTAAATATTTTTTTATTTGTTCTTTACTGTTTCTTCTACTCTTTCTCTCCCATGTCATTCAACCAAGTGTGCATAAAGAATTTACTTGTTCATCCTAAAATTTCATTTTATATAAGCAGAACCACTTTCGGTATAAATATATTTCAACTTTTAAAAACAAATAATTTGTACTGAACATTATCATAATTGTCAAATTTAACATCATTCATAAAAGAAAAAAAACTTTAAATAGCAATAAAAGTACTATACATGATCTTATTAAATATATAAATCACAAGTTCCTTCTTACACATATATATGATTTATTTTTTCTCCTATATATAATATCATATAAATTGTTGAATTTGAAATTTTCTTAAGTAACTTTTTGTATATATTTTTCGTAGAGTTTAAGTTTGTGTTATCCAGATTTCCGGATAGCGTTTAGATTGATGACCTCGGGGAAGCAGAATTATCGATGTCTTTCACGGTAGGTGACCAGAGCTCGCGGATGAACAGAAAGGCTTCGCCTCTCCCGTTTAGTGTCCGGATTACTCTTCCAAGCAAACACAATACGGAAACTCGTCAACTCTCCCGGAGTCCCGAAGGGGTATCCTTCGGGGAAGCTCCTTCCAGGAGAAGCTCTCCGAGTGGTCTCCGCGGAAGCAGTTCCGTGCCTCGCACGGAACAAAGCCAAACGGTCGAGTCCTGGAGGAGGCATATTTGGAATGATATCCGCCTGACACAGGATCCCGCCTGACACGCCCGTCAGGTCAAAGCCGCACACATCCCAGCACGCCTAAGGGTACCTTTTCGCCTACTGTTCCGCTGACAACTTGGAAAAGACGGCTGACTTTGTGTGCTCCCCATACTTTCACGTAAATATACCCACATAGAGTCTTGTAGCCATGCTACTACAGTAATTGTATCCCTATTTATGGCTGGTGTAATTAAGACTCATGTACGTAGAGAAAAACCCTAATCCAAAACCCTAGCTATAAAGACCCCTTCATTTTACAAGAAGAGGGACGAACAAATCATATAGCAAAAACTCTACTAAAATCTCTCTAGCTTCATCTTCTTCAAGAGAACCCGAGAGAAACACTGTGAGTGTGTAAAGTTCTTGTGCACCAGCCATCTTACTGTAACCTTTCCCAAGTATAATAACATCGACTCGTGGACTAGGGCTTGTTAACGCCTGAACCACGTAAAAACACTGTTTGTTTAGTTACATTTCAGCATTTCTACAGTTCTTATCTTTTTATTATTCTGTTAGTTATTCGTTTCCGAAAAACTCGGTAAACAGTTTGTTTCCAAGGATTTTCCTTGTAATAGTGCAAGACCACTTTTAACTTAGAATGTAAATAAATCATTGTTCGCCCTAAATATCCACGGGTTATTAGCGAGCTAGAAAATGGCATAATTCTATCAGCCACGTGGAAGCCACCTACCCGGAGCTGCTGTTACGGGTCTCTACCTCTCTAGCTCGAGATAGCCAAAGGTTTAGTGAGATTACTAAGGCATCGGATCATCAGCGTGGATACCACGAGCTGAGATTACATCAAGCTCGGGGTACGAGCTTGAGTTGACACCTCCGACCCTTTATAAAGTCAACCACGCAATGTAAGCGTGCATATATCAGACATCACGTGTCTACTCCATTCCTGAATTCTCGGACACGCAGCATAAATGTGCGCGTTCAGACACCCCACGATTGGTTTGGGCCATGCGGCCAATTATGCCCCTTTCCTATTGATTAGACCACACTTCATTGTCAGGTTTTAGGAATTAATCAGGAATGTCGAAGAAGTGACATGATGGGTAAGAAGGTCACGGGATGACCTCCTTTGCCAACACCCAGGTGTCCTCTCCCTATAAATATGGAGACCCTGGGAGTTGCAAAGAGTTGGCTTCTTATTTGTAAAGAAATACCTTGTAAGGAATATCAGAGATATATCAATAATATCGGCTGGTGGACTAGAAGGATTTTAACCTTTGAACCACCTAAAAAAATATTCGAGTTATAATCTTCATTTGAGATCATTCATCCATTACGGTTCATCACTTAGCACTAATCCCTCTCCTTATTTATATAATTATCTACTGCCGAAGAACCGTGTCAACAGTTTGGTGCTTTCATTGAGAGTTTTTAGATTGGTGCTATCGCAAATACCCAACCATGGTAGTCACTCGCTCAAGACATGGTAATGAGGCGGACCAACGAGATGGGCAGGAGGCCCACCATGCTGCCATATTCAATGATCAGAACCCTGAGGTTCAGTAGCGGCCGGACAAGCAGCCAATGGGCCAAGACGACACTAGAAGTTCGGCTCCTCGGCCGCCCAATCCGAACCCGGATTTCTACACGGCGGTAGAAATGGAAAATGCACAGTTGAGGAGTTAGCTGGCGAAAGCAAACCAGCAGATTCAAGAGGTTTTGGCCCGACTACCCCCTCTTACAACCGACGCTAACATCGGATGAGGCATGGTGAGACTCATAAGTCTCGCCGGGGTAATCGGTCCAGGCCCAGTCGGTCGGTCAGACCCCCAACATCAAATTCTACTCCCACGTCGCACCACTGGGAAACCACATTTGAGGAACTTCCTAGGGCTGAGCAGCAATTCAGCCGATCGGTCCGGACCTCAACTCCTAGCTCACTTCCGCCCTCGAGCGCACCCAGGAGGGCTCGAGAAAGCTCGTGAAGGAGATCCGGGGAGGGCTCACGATGACAGCCCGCCCCGGCCAGCAGTCCTGCACCCCGCTCAAACCGCCGAGTGCAGGACGCGGAGGATGGTATAGCGGAGCGGCCGCGACCTAGCTTAATCAGCCTTGACGGGACTAGGATCGCATCCCCGGTCAGGCATCCTCCTTCACCAATAAGATACCCATCTCCTCCCTGGCCAGTCCGAGGCATTCTGGCTCACGGGAGCAGCAGGAGAAATCCTCCCTCCGCCAGACCTTCCCATCGTAGCCGGGCGCCCAGGGAAGTCCCGGATCCTCACCCCCAGCGGCGGGCTCTGAGCTTTTCAAATGGAAGTTATTGGACCGGGAGTCGTCGAAGTGACATCTCCGGCGGAGACCTGCGCCATCGCTTGAGCTCGACGCAAAGCCCTCAGGCCGCCCCGAGGGGCAACCTCTGAGATCGTCTAAACTCTCAAAGAGGAGACCCAGTTGGAAATGGCAGTCGTGTTCACCAAGGGGAAGGCCTGTCTGAAGTACGTGACAGCGGGAACGTCCCATATAACCTATCTCAAGATAGGAGGGACAATAACCCACCTAGCGCATACCATGGAACTGGGGCTATTGAACAGCCCCAGAACAACCAAGGAAGTCAGGACCAAAACCTTGAGCGTCTGGCTCAGAAGGAGGAGCTGATGAGGAAGCTCTTATCAGAAAAAGAAAAAGATGAGTACGACTCGGGGGACGAACTCGAGCTCTTCACCCCCAGCATAGCAGCTACGACGTATCCACCTGGTTTCCGTATGCCTCACTTGTCCAAGTTCAACGGAGACGGGGACCCGTCAGATCATCTGGGTATGTTCAACACCTTGGTGATGGCCCACAACATCGGTCCCGAGCTGAGATGTTTAATATTTCCTTCCACCTTGACTGGGTCGGCTAGGCAATGGTTCAAACAAAGTAAAAAATAATCCATCAGCTCGCAGAAAGCCTTTTCTGCCGACTTTAAGAGGGCATTCTGAGCTTCTCAGGCTGCCCGCGTCAAGGTCGACACCCTAGCGAACGTAAGACAGCAGCCTGACGAGCCTCTGAAAGCTTACCTGAGCAGATTCGCGAACGTCGTTGCTCGAGCCAGGGACGCAGACGACAGCTCCAAGCTCATGGCCTTGAGGACTGAGATCCTCGTCGGAGGCGGACTCTGGGAAGAGATATAGAGAAAGGGAGTCAGCACCGTAAACGAATTCCTAAATAGGGCCCAAGGATGGATAAACCTGGAGGAGGCGCGAGCATCGCCCGCGGGAACCAGCTAGGTCCCTGAACAGCCCGCTGGAGTGGGAACGGATGTCGTGACAGCGACACAAACCGTTACACAGAATAACCAGTTTGGTGGAGGCAAGAGAAAAGGGAGCAGCGAGTGTAACGCCCTACTTCCTTAGAGCCGTTACCAAGTGAGTTTTAAAAGTAAACTTTGTGCAATTAACTCGCTAACCGAGGTTTTGAAACAAAAGTGTGACTAATTAAAAGTTAAGGCTGTAATCTTTGAAAATGCGTCGTTTCATTAAAACTTCTATTATTAAACAATTGGGATCCCAAAATAAGGTTTGAAAACTAATTACATCTTGAAATAAGGTTACAGTTGAGAAATCATGAAATCATAGATTATTACAGCCATTTTCGAATAAACCCCCAACCAAAGCAGTCGGGCAGGCCAAACATGTACGCGTCGCTTCACGCTCTCCGTACTCATGGTTGGTTGACTCAGTCATTGCCCTTACCTGCAACACAGAGCACCCGTGAGCCGAAGCCCAGCAAGAAAACTCATGCAGAACATAACATATGCAGTTTATACAGTTTATCATAACAGATAATCCACAGATAAACAAGTCAACCATTAGACTAAGCAAACACGGCCAAGCCGCCCCAGAGCCTTACCGAAGCCTGGGGTATCGGTTCTCACTGCGAGGATAACTCATGTATCCCTTGGGTCCCACCCTGAATATAGCATCCCATGTGCTGTGTGTTACTTTCGGCCCCACGGCCGCCCCGGCTTACGCCGTACTCGGCCCCACGGCCGCCCCGGCCTACGCCGTACTCGGCCCTTGCCGTTCATTTCATCATATTCACACATATAGTACATTCGAAATAATCATTCACACACATCATGATTCATTTAAGGTTAAACATTTGCACATAATACAATCTGGGGCCATGCCCTATTCTCGGGTGCTATAGTTTTCTTACCTGCATTCCGAGCCTCCTGATGCACTAAAGCCGCGAGCACGGTCCTCTAGCACGAGCCTCTCAAAGAACCTAGTCACAACACACAAGAAACATCCCTCATTACTAATCAACCCAAAACCACTTCCCGGGACCAATCCCACACTCCCGGGGCCTCTAAAACCTTAAAACAACACCCCGGAGACATCCCCCGAACCCCCGGAGCAAAGGCCTAAAATTGCCTAAAAATGATGCCCTGAAATTTGCCTTGTGCCGCGGCACCACATCCTTGTGCCGCGGCACCCATCAGTCAGAGGCTCCCTTGCCGCAGCACGAAAAACCTGTGTCGCGGCACGCCTTCGCAGACCCAGAATTCTGGGTTTTCTCCTGCGTTTTCTCCGAGCTAAAACCTTCCCAAATCAACCCAAACTCACACCCAAGCCCCAAAATCCACATCCTTGATTTCAATTTCAGAAAAAATAAAAACTCAAACATCAAACTTAACCCATGCTCAAATTCTTAACCCATAACATAATCAAGCCTTAAATGTGTATAAAATTCCTTACCTCATATGGAGAACCCATCCCTAAGCTTCCTTCATCTCCTAGGTCTCCAACTTCTCCTTCTCTTCTTCTTCTTCTTCTTCCTCATGCCCTAGCTTTTCCCTCTCTTTTCTCTTCTCTTCAAACTCTATCAAGACCAAAATGGTTAAGCCCCAAACCGTGTACCCCATAAAACCAGCTGCCATTTATCTAATTCCCAACCAAATGACCATTTTGCCCCTCCTTGCCTATCCTTTCCCACCTAAACCTCAAGGGTACTTAAGTCTTTTCATTTCTACCATTTTCTTTCTAAAACTTGTTACTCTCAGCAGTAACTAATGGTTACCCAGGTTACTAAATCTCCAATAACCATTACCCGCTAAATCTCAACTTAACCACAAAATTCCCGAGGTACCCCTAGGCTCCTCCCGAGCCGGGTATAGAAATCCCGTCGTGACTCTTGGGTTAACTAGCTCTCTAGGACCGTCTCGGCACGTGCATCACAATAATACAACCACACCCACGTGGTACAATTCACAGAATACAATTATCACATATCGACGCAGTTATGCCCAACAAGGCCAAAATTACAGTTATGCCCTTCTAACACGATCCGGGCCTACATGCATACTAATACACATAGCCATGCATCTCAGTTAAACAAATAGCCAAATAACATGCTTTAAATCATAACCATACATTTAACTCATAAAATCACACATAAATCCCAACATGCCCTCCTGGCACACTAATCAAGGCCCTTAAGCCTTATTAGCGATTTTGGGTCGTTACAACTACCCCCTCCTCATAAAAATTTCGTCCTCGAAATTTACCCAAACACATCAGTCGGCAACCCGCAACCTGACCATAATCTCCAAGGTCCATCGCCTTACTTTAGTTCCTACCAATGCTCTTTCAGGAGAACAATCTTGGCTCGCAAGATCTCGTCTAATAGCCATACCATGATAGCTTCTTGCTTACACCGCAACCCTGCTGAAACCTCAGGGTCTGCCTAGATTACAATGACCAATTCATTGTCTTATTCTTGATTCTAGAGTTGCTCAAAAGTCATCACCTCCACCAGGTGGGATCAACTTGTAGGCCCCACTGGCCTAACCCTTAGTACAACTTCGGAATTTTGTGTTGAATCAAGAGTCAGAACTCTCTCTTCTTTCTCTGAACACCTTACAGATCTCGTCTGTTATTACGCAGAGATGCAACTCTTTCCTTCTAGAGCTTTAATTCCTCATAATTTAACCATTCACAAGCTCTTTACCCTTTCAAATAGGCAGACGCTCTTGCCTTAAGAATTCCAACCACTTGTCTGGCTTTCACTCTGAACCAATGCCAAAACGTAGTATTCACTAACCTTCACCTCTTACCATGTCCTATGTCGTGTTTCATTAACCAGACACTAGCAACTGCTACCACGACTAACTCCTCAGGGATTACGCTTCCCTTAATACCTCAGGTATTCGCCTACTCAGCGCTCAATTCTTTAAGATGTCTGATAAACTTTCAGACTGCTATTCCACTTGCAATCAACTGATAATCCCAGATTCCCACTCTGTTCTTTTCGTTCTCTAAGTCCATTCCAAAATTTAAACTACTAAAGGGTCTCAATTCGATATCATCGACGCTCCGTCCTGAAACCAGTTCACTCGACCCAACCAACATTAACTCAAACAACTGAGTTAAACTTTTCATGTCCAAATACCTTACTTAAGGTCTAATGTGGTCTATTCCCATGATACACTACCACATCACCTAAACTCTGTCACCCGCTCAACCCTCCCGGTACAACGTACCCTAGGAGGTAGAATGATGTCCATTCAGAATCCTCATTCAAAACCATATCCTACCTGGATCCTTCACTCGATCCTGGTATCCTACTGTACCACCATGACAGGGTCCTTCCCTGTTTCAACTCAAGTCAACACTTCGGATTCCATAGCTCAGTGACGCTCACCAGCTAACCCTTACCTATTAACATCATGCCGATCTCAGTCGTTGCTTTGACCACCCCAATACCATCTATGGCGCTATTCCCCGGCTGACACACGCCTTACAGCTAGGAGTTCCGCCTCCAATTAAATTTCCCCTCGTCCAATCGAGAATTCAAACACTGATCATCAGTCTGTTACTTTTCACCACAACTGGGTCTCAACGTTAACCTTCTTACTAATACCCAAAACTCAAGTACCTTATGCCATACACAACAGTCGACTTAATGTTCCAAGTGTATCAACCATGATCCATTCTGTCGCCTCCCGCAAGGTTCAATCCATCCTCGCGCCAGATGCGCCTGGGCGTGCACAACTCGTGATGCACTCCCTCATTTCCATAACCCTACCATAGATCAAGTCCTTTATGAAATCACTCTTTACTTAACCAAAACACCCGCATATTCCCGCATTACCAGATACTAAACAATCATACCTTGTCTTCTGAATTTCTTTCTGATTTGATACCACTCAGTCCGCCTAACCTCGAGTTTACTGTTCCCCTCGTCTCTGATGTAGTTGTCTCCCGGAGATGCTCGTGCAATAGATGACGCGCTTACCAGTCTTGTTATGCCTTTAATTCTTCGGACGTTCTTCATTAGCTTCTTTGCGGCTTCAGATCCATTCTTCTCTTACCTGTCCTTCCTCCTTGTAGCTCTAATCTGAGTACTCCTGAAGACGCTCAAACCAACAATCCGTAGAACCTTACCTGAGACTCTGCCTTCTGGGTACAAACGTCTTTCGCATAATCACTTGCTCACCATTTCCGTCTGGGAGTAATCCATATGTACTGCTCGTGAACTTGAAGGGGACTTGCCCAGACCGTTTCCGCATTCTCAGCCTAAAGAACTTACCTGTGCTACTGTAGTTTGAACCATTCTAGAATCTTTGTGAACAACCCCTCACACCCTACCCGGTGCAAACTAGACAATCCACGAAATGTCTCTATCCTTGGTTTCCAACTGGCAATAACCGGGTCGTAGATCAACTCTTGGAGACATCGTCCCAACTTGTATCCAACATTGTACCTTTCGTTCTAACCCGACGATGCTAACCATCCTCGCAGTAACTCACACTGGCTACACCAGGCTTAGATTCCTTCGTTGCTTTAATAGACTTTCTGTCAGCCAAAACCGTCTTTTACAACATTCCTTATACCAATCCTATCTGTAGTCTGACCTTGAAGTATTCCCTAAATCTTTCTTTGCATACCCACATCACTTTCCCACTGGTCAGCTCAGTTTCCATTCCGTCTCCTTTACATACTCTAGATGATATCCTCAACAATCCATCTGCCAGAGTTTCTAATTCCTTCTCAATAAGTATAACTGTCCTCAGCCTCTCAAATGGCACCATAGAGGCAACCTCTCTATGTCCATCTCCCTCTCGGAACATTCTCAACACCGAGTCCTTCCAGTTCTCTACATGACCAAAGCATAAACCATTATGTTAGATACTCACCCTCGAGGAATCAGCCTCGAACTACGAATGTAGCGAGGCATTCAAGTTCCCCGTTTCCCGCACCATGGGAAAACCATCCTAACATCTCGATAACTACCTTTTCGATCAGGCTTCTTTCCAACCTCAATCTAGGTGCCCAAGCACTGTCTGGAGTCCTTTTACCTCCAAATTGAGAATCCGACCTCGCTGCGTTCTATCAACACAAGTACCGTCTCATCAACAAGACCTTTCCCCTTTCTTGGCAATTCCAGAAGCCACAACCCTATCCGGGGCTCTTTTAACTCGATTATCACGAGTCTATCTTTACTAATTCCATCAAAGGAAGCACTGCCCTTGCGGCTCTAGCACTCATGCTCTAATCATCAACCATCAGTTCCTCGAACCACATGGCCCTCTCCGCCATCCACATGCGGACGATAATTCCTTATATCAGGGCGGCCCAAATTCCCTAGACTATTCCAGATCTCGTATCCTTAAATGGGTCGCCATCCAATTCCGGTACATCCGTCAGTATAAATTCCCAAATGAATTATCCAATTCACCAAACCCATTGATCTACGCTGTTGTTACCCCTAACAGTCCAAACCAGACTTACACATTTGCCCGTCTCCACGGTTCTAATCATGTCTTTAAAATCTCTTCTAACCATTCATCATCTAGGTTCTTTCCAACCCAATAAGCCAGTACCTCAGCCCGAGTATCACTTCCAGGCAACTCTCTGCCTCAACATTTAACACAACCCTCTAATCAGGATCTCTCATCCTCTTAACCAAGGGTGGAATTAACTCTGCTCGTCTATTGATAAGTCCCTTGCCAACTCGAGCTCTCCTCCAAATCCGAGGATAACACCCCTTAAAGCCTTTCAAGTAGTACCCTTATCTGTCCATCCCTTACAGTAAACCATCACCGGTAACCTTACTGTTAAAACATCTAAATCAGCCATCTCCCCAGAGGATCCGCTGTTCTTCTATCCCATCTCAACTAACAAACTCCACAGCTTACTCACACCCTGGTGACCTTTTGCTGCTGCTCTCAGGGATAACTAGAGATCTCAACTCCAACTTATATCTAGAATCCCCCTTTCAACACAATATCAGGACCCTAAACCCTTCTAGGAACCCGCAACTCGAGTTCATCCGTCAAAACTGACCAAACTCCTGAACTCTGTGGTTCCTACTCTGAACCAAACCACCACTAGGTCCAAATATCCACAGGTATAATGCACACACAAGCCTATACTAGGTCAAATCCACAACGATATACATTTAGCTACCAGATTCAATCATTACTAAGTATATCCATACTCATCATGCTTCATACAAGCCAATAAACAGATATAACATATGAATTTAATCCAGAAAATTAACCACATACACTCAATATGCGAACCATTATGCCAAAATTCATCCATATGCATAATAGTATTATTCAGCATGCATCAATCTCAACATGCAATAGTCAAGGACCAGGCCCTATCCCACACTCCCGGGGCCTCTAAAACCTTAAAACAACACCCCGGAGACATCCCCCGAACCCCCGGAGCAAAGGCCTAAAATTGCCTAAAAATGATGCCCTGAAATTTGCCTTGTGCCGCGGCACCACATCCTTGTGCCGCGGCACCCATCAGTCAGAGGCTCCCTTGCCGCAGCACGAAAAACCTGTGTCGCGGCACGCCTTCGCAGACCCAGAATTCTGGGTTTTCTCCTGCGTTTTCTCCGAGCTAAAACCTTCCCAAATCAACCCAAACTCACACCCAAGCCCCAAAATCCACATCCTTGATTTCAATTTCAGAAAAAATAAAAACTCAAACATCAAACTTAACCCATGCTCAAATTCTTGACCCATAACATAATCAAGCCTTAAATGTGTATAAAATTCCTTACCTCATATGGAGAACCCATCCCTAAGCTTCCTTCATCTCCTAGGTCTCCAACTTCTCCTTCTCTTCTTCTTCTTCTTCTTCCTCATGCCCTAGCTTTTCCCTCTCTTTTCTCTTCTCTTCAAACTCTATCAAGACCAAAATGGTTAAGCCCCAAACCGTGTACCCCATAAAACCAGCTGCCATTTATCTAATTCCCAACCAAATGACCATTTTGCCCCTCCTTGCCTATCCTTTCCCACCTAAACCTCAAGGGTACTTAAGTCTTTTCATTTCTACCATTTTCTTTCTAAAACTTGTTACTCTCAGCAGTAACTAATGGTTACCCAGGTTACTAAATCTCCAATAACCATTACCCGCTAAATCTCAACTTAACCACAAAATTCCCGAGGTACCCCTAGGCTCCTCCCGAGCCGGGTATAGAAATCCCGTCGTGACTCTTGGGTTAACTAGCTCTCTAGGACCGTCTCGGCACGTGCATCACAATAATACAACCACACCCACGTGGTACAATTCACAGAATACAATTATCACATATCGACGCAGTTATGCCCAACAAGGCCAAAATTACAGTTATGCCCTTCTAACACGATCCGGGCCTACATGCATACTAATACACATAGCCATGCATCTCAGTTAAACAAATAGCCAAATAACATGCTTTAAATCATAACCATACATTTAACTCATAAAATCACACATAAAAATCCCAACATGCCCTCCTGGCACACTAATCAAGGCCCTTAAGCCTTATTAGCGATTTTGGGTCGTTACAGCGAGGGCGGCCAGCACGGCCCAAAGAAGAACAAGTCCGTAGAAAAATTTAAGCCAGTCTACGCGACTTATATCGAGCTCACACACACTAGGGAGAACATTTTCCTAGCAAACTCTGCTCGCCTCCCCTGGAAGAAGCCGGAACCATTGAAGCACCAGAAGGGTAAACGAGACCCTTCCAAGTTTTGTCGTTTTCACAACGACATTGGCCACAACACCGATGATTGTAGGCACCTGAAGGATGAGATCGAGACTCTCATCAGAGCCGGACCCTTGGCTCAGTATGCACGGAATAGAGTTCCCGCTGGCCATCCAGCTCCAGAAGTTCCGATAAGTCAGCCCGGGTCTCGGATAGATCAGGACGTCCCTCCTCCTGTGATAGGAGGAGAGATCTCCACGATCTCAGGAGGCCCCCATCTGGCGGGCACGAGCAGAGGTACCCAAAAGAGATATGTCAACAAACTTAAGGTGCATAATGGAGTGGAGTTCGTCCCTGAGCAGCATCTACCCAAACAGCAATGATTGGAGAGGCAACCAATCATATTCACCGAGGAAGATGCCAGCCACGTCCAGTTCCCTCATAACGACCCTCTGGTCATAGCCATTCAGCTTGCTAACCGGAGGGTTAGGAGAGTACTAGTCGATAATGGGAGCTCTGTAAACCTACTATTCTTGTCTACACTGGAAAATATGGGTTTATCTGTCACCGGGATGAAAGCCACCTCCATGATGCTATACGGATTCTCTAAAGAAGGGTCGGTGGCAATAGGAACAATCAAGCTGGTGATCACCTTGGGAGAGGGACCCTGGACTGTCTCAAAACTCCTCGAGTTTGTGGTCATCGATTGTCCCGCTGCATACGATGCTATTTTGGGCCGACCTACATTGATAGCGTTCAAAGCCATAACCTCCATCCGCCACCTCGCGCTAAAATTCCCCTCTTCCTCGTGGATATGCACGGTCCGAGGTGAGCAGCTTGCTACCAGGGAATGCTACAGCATTTCTATAAAGGGAAAGTTAAAACCCGAGCAGTTAACGATGACCGTCCAGGGCAGGAATGAGGAATCTCAGGAACTTGTGCCTAGTCCTGGGATTGAAAAACCTTAGAGTGCCAAAGGGGAGAATATCATCTTAAATAATGATATCCACCCCAGAGTACGTGAGGATAGATCCGAGCTCCAGGCCATCGAAGAGCTCGAGGAGGTAAACATCGATCCACAAGATCCCTCGAGGGTGGTGAAGCTCGGGAAAAATCTATGTAGCAAAAGGAAGGCGGAGCTGATTAAGTTTCTGCAGGAGAATCTAAACGTGTTCGCCTGGTCTCATGAAGACATGGTAGGGATCAGTCCGAGCGTCATCATGCACACCCTCCACTTGGATAAAAGCATGCCTGCGAAATCCCAGAAACAAAGGAGCCTAGGAACAACCTGAGCTGAGGCCCTAGAAGAGGAAGTAGCCCGGCTCCTAAAGTGTGGCTTTATCCGCGAGGCAAAGTTCCCGATCTGGGTCGCCAATCCTGTATTGATCCCGAAGCCCAACGGGAAATGGCGGACCTACATCGACTTCTCCGATCTGAACAAAGCCTGCCCCAAAGATTGCTTCCCCTTGCCAAGGATCGACCAATTGGTAGACGTCACGGCGGGGCACGAGCTCATGTCCTTTATGGATGCATACTCGGGCTATAATCAGATCGCCATGAATCCAGCAGACTAGGAACACACTAGCTTCATGATCCCAACTAACGTTTATTGTTACAGGGTCATGCCCTTCGGGTTGAAGAACGCCGAAGCTACATACCAGAGGTTGGTAAATAGGATGTTTGCCAACCAGATCGAGAAGAACATGGAAGTGTATGTTGACGACATGCTGGTCAAGTCGAAAACTGCCAATAACCATGTTTCCGATCTGGAGGAATGCTTTAAGATATTGAAAGAATACGACATGAGGCTTAACCCCCAAAAATGTACTTTCATGGTCGCGGCAGGAAAATTCCTGGGTTTCATTGTCAATACCAGGGGAATAGAAGCAAACCCCGATAAGATCAGGTCGCTGCTCGAGATGCCTTCACCTCGGTCGCGAAAGGACGTTCAAAGTTTGACAGGAAGGGTGGCGGCCCTTAATCAGTTTATTTCTAAATCTACCAACAAGTGTTTGCCATTCTACAACCTGCTCCGGGGGAATAAGAAATTCGAGTGGACCGAGGAATGCGAACGTGCTTTCCTCGACCTAAAAGCACATTTAGCCGAGCCGCCCGTATTATCCAAACCAACAATAGGAGATCCTCTTTTCCTTTACCTAGCTGTCACGGAAGATGCAGCTAGCGCCATATTAGTCCGAGAAGAGGACCGATCTCAAAAGCCAGTCTATTACATCAGCAAGAGGCTTCTCGGAGCTGAATCCCGGTATCCGTTGACGGAGAAGATGGCTTTATGTCTCATTACGGCCTCCTGAAAGCTCAGGCAGTATTTCCAGTCCCACTCAATACACGTCATAACCAATCAGCCTTTAAGGCAGGTTTCGCAAAAACCTGAAGCATCGGGACGTCTGTTGAAGTGGGCTATTGAACTCAGCCAATTTGAGATTTTGTACATACCGCAAACTGCAATAAAAAGTCAGGCCCTGGCTGATTTTGTGGCAGAGTGTGCAGGATTTCGAGAAGATCCTGTAGAAGAGTCAGCCCAGGCCTCCTTAGCCCAGGCCTCATGGAAGGTCTTCGTAGATGGCTCGTCTAACGAGAACGGCTCTGGGGCTGGTATCATATTGATATCCCTGGAAGGACATCGATTCCACTCGGCATTGCGATTCGGATTCAAAGCGTCCAACAACGAGGCTGAGTATGAAGCTTTACTGGCTGGGCTAAGGGTGGCCCAGGAGCTGAAGGCTAGCTCCGTCCAGTGTTACAGCGATTCGCAGCTTGTGGTAAACCAAGTGTTAGGGGAATACCAAGCACGAGGAACCAAGATGGCTGCTTACTTGGCCAAGGTAAAGAAAGAACTATCCGCATTCGAGCGCGGATCAATCGAGCAGATACCTCGGGAACAGAATGCCAACGCGGACGCCCTGGCAAAGCTCGCTACCTCCGGGGAGACGGAGACTTTGGGGTTAGTGCCGGTAGAGTTCTTGGAAAGACCAAGCATAGAGGAAGTCGGGGCGGAGGTCGAGATGATCGACGCCAGACCGACCTGGGTGACTCCCATCCTCGAGTATCTCACAGCAGGAAAGTTACCCGAGGAGTGAAATGATTCAAAGAGGGTACTTTACCATGCACCAAGGTATACAGTGATAGATGGGATATTACACCGGCGTGGACACTCTTTACCTCTCCTACGGTGTGTTCTGCCAGGCGAGGCGAAGACCATTTTGCAAGAGGTGCACGAGGGTTTCTGCGGAGATCACACTGGGGGGCAAAGCCTGGCCCTGAAGATATTAAGGCAAGGGTATTACTGGCCCACTCTGTCAAAGGACTCGATCTCCTACGTCAAAAAATGTGACAAGTGCCAGCGATTTGCCACAGTTGTCCGAGCTCCCCCGGTCGAGCTGAAGATGATCTCGTCCCTGTGGCCATTCGCGATCTGGGGGATTGACTTGGTTGGTGCCCTCCCTACTGGAAAGGGAGGAGTTCGTTACGCGGTGGTGGCTATCGACTACTTCACCAAGTGGGCAGAAGCAGAGCCCCTGGCAACGATCACTTCAAAAAGAGTCCTGGACTTCGTGGTCAAGAGCATTATCTGCCGATTCGGGCTGCCAAAGAAGATCGTGTCAGATAATGGAACGCAGTTCGATAGCGACCTCTTCACCGAATTCTGTGAGAGGCATGACATTGTTAAAAGCTTCTCCTTCATGGCCTATCCCCAGGCCAATGGGCAGGTCGAGGCCGTAAATAAGATGCTAAAGGCAAGCCTTAAGAAGAGACTGGATGAAGCCAAGGGAATCTGGCTAGAACAGCTCCCCCAGGTACTATGTGCTTACCGAACCTCACATCGAACACCGACGGGTCATACTCCTTTCTCCCTAGCTTTCGGGAGTGAGGCAGTCCTTCCTGTCGAAGTAAAGGTAGCCTCGCGTAGAGTCCAGGCGTTTGACCAAGACCAGAATGACGAATTGCTCTACGCGTCCCTCCACCTGATTGACGAAAAACGAGAAGATTCACAGCTGCAGCTCGCACATTATCAACAAAAGGTCACTCGTTATTTCAACTCAAAGGTCAGGAAACGCGTCTTTAGCGTTGGCGACCTGGTACTCAGAAGAGTCTTCCTTGCAGTAAAGATCCCAAGGATGGAGTGTTGGGACCAAACTGGGAGGGGCCCTACCAAATAACCGAGGTCGTGAAAGAAGGAACCTACAAGCTAGCTCGGCTTAATGGAGAAGCAGTCCCACGGACTTGGAACGCTACCCACTTGAAGAGATATTATCAATAATATCTTTGTAAGGCTTAATTGGAAAGGCCATCTTTTGTTTATTAAGTAATAACAACTAATCTTTCACATTATTGTATATGTTTGTGGGTGTAAACTCAAGTAACCATGAAAGACCCTTTTCCTGATTACTTGGGGGGCATATATCTTGGATATAACCATGTCCTAAAACTTAGAAGTTAGTTCAAATTGATTGATCGATATTTTTCTTAAAAAGTACGAGATATCGATAAAGAATTGACGCGAACTAAGTTTTCAAATTAATATCTTGGATATAACCAAGTCCTAAAACTTAAAAGTTAGTTCAAATTGATTGATCGATTTTTCTCTTAAAAAGCACGAGATATCAATAAAGCATTGACGCGAACTAAGTTTTCAAATTAATATCTTGGATATAACCAAGTCCTAAAACTTAGAAGTTAGTTCAAATTGATTGATCGATGTTTTTCTTAAAAAGCATGAGATATTGATCAAGAATTGACGCGAACTAAGTTTTCAAATTAATATCCTGGATACAACCAGGTCCTAAATCTTAGAAGTTGGTTCAATTTTTTTCCTAAAAAGCATAAGATGTCAATCACAACACCAACAAAAACTAAGTTATCACCAAATGCATTGAAGAGAAGTAACCATAAGGTCGGGGCAAAAATATGTAAATAAATTGAAATAAAGTTGGGAATACCAATTGTTTCGAGGATAAAAACCTCGTGATGAAAAATTACAAAAAAAAAGTAAATGATAAAAGTAAAGGAGAAAAATCCTAAGCCCCGCCAGGCCGCTCTGATGAAGTCACCCCTCGCCATCCTGCTCGGTGTAGTGGAAGTCTCCCCGGTCTCGGAGGGCGCCTCTTGTTGAAGGCGAGCTTTAAACTTCTCCAAAAAGGACCCCCACACGTCTGGCCCCAAGAAGCAAAAGTCACCATCTTGGTTGAAGGCCCAGCAGTGGTACAACATGGCCTCCATGGAGGAGCTGGAAGCTGCCCTCTCCGCCACCAGAGCAGCCTTGCCCTCCTCGACCTCGACCTTTGCGGCGTCTAGGGTGGCCCGGGCAGCCTTGGCCTCCTCGAGCTCGATCTTCGCGGCGTCTAGGGCGACCCTGGTGGCCTCGGCCTCCTGCAGCTTGGCCCGAGATGCCTCCAGCTCTGTCTGTGCAGCAACCGAAGTGGCCTGCGCGACTCTCTCATTTTCTCGGGCAGTTGCCAGGGCCGCCTTGGCATCCCGCTCCTGTTGTTGAGCAGACGCAAGGGCGACCTGAGCAGCCTGGTGCTCACCCCTGATCTCCTCGATCCTGGCCCTGGACCGAGATATGCTCCGGTGGAGGGCCAAAGCCGCTTGCAAGACCAAAAGATAATAAGGCAAGTGCCTTAGGGAAAAAAAAAAGAAAAACAAACAAACAGGAAGAACCAATGGCAAAGACAACTTACCGTGAGGGTCATCCCCAATGAAGACTCCATCACGTTCTCGGGGCTACATGTCTCGATCTCCCACAAATCCCTCGGGGTGGCGTTGTAGCAGTGGTCCACCATGTAGGTCGTTGTTTCATAGACTGTCCCCCTAAAGACCTCGGGGATTTTCTCCAAGGCCTGGGGGTTGACAGGGACGCGCACACCGGGGGTCGGAGCTGACAAGGTCCCAGTGGGCACCTCCCACTCCCGAGTAGGGACAGGAGGTCGCAGGGGAGGTGGAGCCATCTTCTCCACTGCAAGAGAGGGTGGAGGCACTTTCTCTATGGCAGAAGGGCCTTGGTTTTTCCCCTTGGCAGGGGACTTGGAAGAAGTCCCAGTGGTCTTCTTGGCCAGCCGGAGCCTCTTCACCAAAGGCCCAGAGGAGGGGTTTCCTCCCTGGAACATAGACCGCAGAACGTTGTCCCTAGGCTGCGACATGTAACGACCCAAAATCGCTAATAAGGCTTAAGGGCCTTGATTAGTGTGCCAGGAGGGCATGTTGGGATTTATGTGTGATTTTATGAGTTAAATGCATGATTATGATTTAAAGCATGTTATATGACTAATTGAACATTCGAGATGCATGACTACGTGGTTAGTATGCATGTTAGGTGAAATAAATGTGCATGTGGACCCCGTTTGCATGATAGGGGTAAATTGGTAATTTTAGCCCGCTGAGGGCATATATGTGATAATTGCATCCTGTGAATTGTACCACGTGAGTGTGGTGTTATTATTGTGATGCACATGCCGAGACGGTCCTAGAGAGCAAATAAACTTAAAAGTCACAACGGGATTTCTATACCCGGCTCGGGAGGAGCCTAGGGGTACCTTGGGAATTATATGGTTAAGCTGAGATTTAGCGGGTTATGGTTATTGGTGATTGAGTAACCTGGGTAACCATTAGTTACTGCTGTGAGTAACAAGTTTAGTTGGAAAATGGTAGAATTGAAATATTAGTGAAAGGACTAGGGTGCCCTTGAGGACTTAGTTGGGAAAGGATTATTTGGAGGGGTAGCATGGTCATTTGGCAAGGGGTTTAGACAATTTTCAGCTGGGATTATAGGGTACACGGTTTGGGCATTTGGGTTATTTGATGGCTTTGTTAAAAATAAAGAGAAGGAAAGTTGGGGCAATGAGAAGAAGAAGAGGAAGAAGAGAAGAAAGGAGCTGAAACTTGAAGGATTTAGGGGGAGAATCAAGGAAGCTTAAAGGTTGAATTCTCTCTTGAGGTAAGGATTTTATGCAATCTTTAGGCTTGTTTCTATTTTTTTTTATTTGAGGAATTTAAATGCATGAGTTAAGTTTTAAGTTTTGTTTGAGTTTGCTGAAATTAGAAATCAAAGGGTGGATTTTGAGTGTGATTATGTTTTGATCTTGATGCTAGTGTTTATGGGTTGTTGGGTGGTTCATTTGAGGTTTTGAAGTGATTTTGGGGCTTAGGTGTGAGTTTGGGATGATTTGGGAGTGTTTTGGATGATGAAATGCAGAGGAAAAACCCAGTTTTTCTGGGTTCGCGAAGGAGCGCCGCGGCCCTGTTCTTGGGCGCCGCGGCGCGAGGCTGTTTGCAGTCAGGGAGCTCTCTGACTTCTCTGGGCGCCGCGGCCCTTGCGGGTAGCGCCGCAGCGCTACGCCTTTTTCAGGATGGGAAATTTTGCAAATTTGAGCTTTTGCTCCGGGGGTTCGGGAGATGTTTCCGATGAATTGTTTTAGGAATTTGGGAGTCCCGAGAGTGTGGGATTGGTCCCGGGAAGTGGTTTTGAATTGATTAGTATTAAAGGATGTTTCATGTGTGTTGTGACTAGGATATTGGAGAGGCTCGTGCTGGAGGACCGTGCTCGCGGCTTTAGTGCATCAGGAAGCTCGGAGTACAGGTAAGAAAACTATAACACCCGTAGGATAGGGCGTGGGCCCATAGTGTGATTGCGGGGCACGACCCTATATTGCATGATGAGATGATTGCCGGGCACGACCCTATATTGCATTACATGTTTGGCCTGCCCGACTGCTTTGGTTGGGGGTTTATTCGAAAATTGCTGTAATAATCTATGATTTTTATAACTGATCAATTGTAAACTTATTTTAAGATGTAAATAGTTTTCAAACCTTATTTTGGGATCCCAAATGTTTAATACTAGAAGTTTTATTGAAACAACGCATTTTTCTAAGATTACAGCCTTAACTTTTAATTAGTCACACTTTTGTTTCAAAACCTCGGTTAGCGAGTTCTTTGCACACTGTTTTGTCTTAAAACTCACTTAGTAACGGCTCTAAGGAAGTAGGGCGTTACACGACATCTCCTCGTCTGAAACGAAGACAGCAAAGCATTAATATGCATGTAAAAATATTTATGTGCAAAACAAAAAAAAGAAAGCAGAGCTTAAGTATGTATTGAAAAGGGTCCTACCCTCCGAGCTAGAGGAGGAATCTATTGTCACGACCTCCGGCCCCGGAGCTTCTACGGGGGAGTCTAAGATAATGACTTCGCGGGTGAGAGGAGGCTCTGGCTCCTGATCCACCTCAGGACTAGACTCCTCTACATACTGCCTAAGACCCGGAGCTACTACGCCCTCCAGGAGGGAGGGCCATGATCTAAGGTTGGTCCCGTACTCCTCAAAGAAGGCCGACCTAAAGGCCAGGGTATTATCTACTACTACGGTACCCCTAGGGCGGCTCATGTCATGACACAACACGAGCTGGTCAACACATTGGAGTAGGGTGATGTCGCGGTTTGGGTCGTTTTGGTGGCGGTGAACGAGTTGGCCGGGGTTAAACCTAGCAAGTCGTAGGTCTGCAGTGGCCCTGTCTAAGTCCCTAAATAAATAAGGGTTACCTTGGCCAGAGGGGCCGGCTGCTGCCCTGGACTAGGTCCTCTCTGCATTGACTTCCTGGGTGACCTCCAGAGCCTGCTTTCGGCGCACGAGGGGCACCTCATCCTCCTCGTCCTCCTCGTCCTCGTCCTCATCCGTGGCCTCCTCCTCGGGGATGGGTGCCATCTCGCAAGCAGCGGGGATGGTCCGTGGTCTCCTCAAGGCCAGAGTCTGGCCCGGGGAAATTAAATTACATGCCAGCGTCGTCTCATCAGACACGAGCTGGCGGTAATCTTTTTCACTTGGGGGGAGCCCCGCCAAGATTTCGTATTGACCCCCAAGGGTCACTGACTTAGCCGTCCTCGCGAAAATAGCTGCATGATAGTTTTTAAGTCAGCAACGAATGGAAAGAGACTAATCAACGACAAGCTAGCGAGCTAAAGTTAGAAGTGACTTACGAGGACGGTTGAAATAATGGTATTCGCAGTTGCGAAACCCCTTTGACATGAAGAATTGATCCTTGAAGTCATTGGGGTGGCTGGGCAGCTCGATGATCGCAGCCGAATTGGGAAAACGGGTCAGGTAGTAGAACCCGTCACCTCGCCCCCGTTGCTCCGGGTTGGCTTTGAGGCAAAAGAAGTAAAGGATGTCCGCCGGCGTGGGGACCTCCCATTCCTACTTCAGGAACAAATACTTCAACCTCGCTAATAGACGATAGGAGTTAGGGGGGAGCTGGAAGGGGGCCAGTTTCACGTAATTTAAGAAGTCCGCGAAATACTGGTCCAGGGGAAGAAAGGCCCCAGCCTTGAGATGTTCATCGCTCCAGGCCGCGTACTCCTCGTCGAGCGGCGCGCAGCTCCGCTCGCCCTCAAGGGGAGGCCGGGCGTCCAGGGTGCCCTTCCCAATCTCTATATTGTGGGAAAGCATTATCTTGTTAACTTTCCCCTGGGTGGTGACCTTCGAGACAATCCTCTCAACCTCAAAAAAGGCGTCGGGCCCCACCTCGACCTCCTTCTCCACGGTGGGACCAAAGTTGGGGATCGGGGAGTCTGTTGCCACCTCTTTACCTTTGCTGGCTTGTTGGGAAGACGAGCTGCCAGCACTTTTCTTGGATGCACTCTTCTTGGGTGCCATCTGGTCGCCTAACGAACAAAGAAGAAAGTTTAGAAAAGGCGACCTAAGCATAAGAAAGAATCTAGCGCGAAGGGTTTCCTTTACACGGGCTGAGGTAATCTCAGCCCGCGGTGAGTGAGACCACGCGGTTCTATGAACACGCGCCTGTGCTCTCAATGGGTCCCCGATTGCTCGGGATCCGTGTGTTAGGAGGGTCAAGATAAATTTTTCCTTGGAAAGAAAGTTTCGAAAGGAAAAACCGCCTGTGAAGCGTGTCCCCTAAGCTACCCGGTTTTTGCACCCGAGAAACTGATTGTTCCAAATAGGCATGAAAATTTTTACCCAGAAAATCACCCCAGAACTTTGTATTATGAGTCATTTTCCTAAGCATTCTCTTTCCTACTGTCGATACCCCTAGGATAAAAACCTACGCATAAATACCAGCAAAGAAAAACAAAAGACAAACAACCTACTACATGCGACAAAGAAGAAAGTTTACCTAAGCTAGGAAAAGGAAAATCGTTTAAAGCATACAACAAACGGAGGACTTACAGAAATTTTTGCTGCGTAATGACTGAAAAGAGCGACGGGGTTGGAATCCTGTTGAAATCGCTGGCACTGGAGTCACGAAAGAACCCTTGTGTCTGAAACTCAGGAACGTTGGGAATGGTGACCGGAAGAGAGAAAAGGGTTTCGAGATTGAGAAGGAAGAAGAAAGAAGATGAGAAAAATTTCAAATAAAAGGGTGGCCAGCCTTATATATACGTAAAAGGCCAAAGGATGAGGGCCGTTCGATTGTCTTGATGTGGGATACGAGGATCACTACTCGAATGACGAAACGACGACCGAAGATAGGCTAGGTCATTTAATGTGGTTCTCGGAAGACAGACCGTCACCAACCACGATGCTCCACATATCCGATACCAGCGTAATGGGCGGGATATGAAGAGTCCACAAAGAAGCCTAAAAGCCCCCACTGTGGCCCCAGGTGACGTCATGTGCCACGAGCAGGGGCTTGGGGGGCAAATGTACGCCCTAAATATCCACGGGTTATTAGCGAGCTAGAAAAGGGCATAATTCTATCAGCCACGTGAAAGCCACCTACCCGGATCTGCTGTTACGGGTCTCTACCTCTCTAGCTTGAGATAGCCAAAGGTTTAGTAAGATTACTAAGGCATCGGATCATCAGCGTGGACACCACGAGCTGAGATTACATCAAGCTCGGGGTACGAGCTTGAGTTGACACCTCCGACCCTTTATAAAGTCAACCACGCAATGTAAACGTGCATATATCAGATATCACGTGTCTACTCCATTCCTGAATTCTCGGGCACGCAGCATAAACGTGCGCGTTCAGACACCCCACGACTGGTTTGGGCCATGCGGCCCATTATCCCCCTTTCCTATTGATTAGAGCACACTTCATTATCAGGTTTTAGGAATTAATTAGGAATGTCGCAGAAGTGACATGATGGGTAAGAAGGTCACGGGATGACCTCCTTTGCCAACACCCAGGTGTCCTCTCCCTATAAATATGGAGACCCTGGGAGTTGCAAAGGGTTGGCTTCTTATTTGTAAAGAAATACCTTGTAAGGAATATCAAAGATATATCAATAATATCGGCTGGTGGACTAGAAGGATTTTAACCTTTGAACCACCTAAAAAAATATTTGAGTTATAATCTTCCTTTGAGATCATTCATCCATTACGGTTCATCACTTAGCACTAATCCCTCTCCTTATTAATATAATTATCTGTTGCCGAAGAACCGCGTCAACAATCATTATTTTTCATTTTCTTCTTTCATCCTTATGCAACTCATGCAATCCTCTACAACCTCAAATGACAACCCAATGCAATCTAATGCAACTTTAAAAAGCTTATTTGCAAATTTCATCTATATGTAACTTACGCAACCTCAAATGCAAGCTAATACAACCCAATGCAACCCTAATAATGCAACTAATGACAATTTTAAAACTCATATATGCAACTCATGCAACTCTCTACAACATCAAATGAAAGTCATATGCAATCTAAAACAATTTTAGAAAATCTCATTTGCAAATTTTATTCTTATGCAATCCAATGCAACCTTAAATGCAACATAAATCAACTCACTGCAACCTCAAATGCAAGATCATGCAACCTATTGCAACTTAAAAGCTCATATGTTAATTTAATCATGATGCAACTCATGCAACCATAAATGCAAGCTTAATGCAACCCCGTGCAATCTCAATAACCCAATGCAACCTAAAATAACTTTAGAAAGCTCATTTGAAAACTTCATCCTTATACAACTCATGCAACCTACTACAATCTCAAATGCAAGCCCAATGCAACCTAAAATAACTCACTGTAACCTCAAATGCAACTAAATCAACTTAAGCAACATCATTATGCAACTTAGTCATCCTTATGCAACTCATGCAATCCGTTGCAAAATCCAAGCTCATGCAACCCAATGCAACCTCAAGTAACCCACGACAATCTCAAATCCTATGCAACTGAATGCAACCTATTGTAACTTCAAATGCAAGCCTATGCAACCTAATGCAACCCCTTGCAACATTCAATGCAACCTCATGCAACCTAATGCAACATAAAGAAACTTTAAAAAAATTATTTGCAAATTTGATACTTATGCAATCCAAAGCAACCTCAAATGCAAGTCCAATGCAATTAAAACAACTCATTGCAATCTCAAATGTAAGCCCATGCATGCAACTTTACAACTCATATGCTAATTTCATCGTTATGTAACTCATGTGGCCTAAACCAACCTCAAATGCAATCTCAATGCAAACTAAAGCAACTGACTACAATCTCAAATGCATGCTCATGTAATCTAATGCAACTTAAAAAACTCATATCTAATTTCATCCTTATGCATTTCATGCAATAATGTCATGATAACTTGGTTCGTTCATAAATCCCTTTGTGGTACTATTCAATAAAATTATATCAGACATTTTACTAATATATATAGTTCATTGTACTATATGGTAGCTGAACACATCCACCTACTATTCATAATATTAGCACAATTCATTTTTAGAGACAAAATTGTTGAACTTTAAAAAAGGTGAGCTAACAACAAAATTATATGAGAAGACAACCAAGATCTCACATATTCATTTCAAGGGTGTTGAATTCTTTAATTTTATAATATAAATGATTAATTATTATAAATATTGATTAATTATTGTCAAGTAATTGTGACTTTTTCTTCTTATGATTAAATTTTATGGAGATAAATTACATATTATTAGCATTGCATGTAGTAGAAGTAAGTGTGCAAACTTTTATATTGTAAACATATAGTATATATGATGACACTACTACATATACTATATCTAAATATATTTTAATTCTCTTATTACAATTTGATGATATATATAGAGCCATTTATATAGTCAACAATCACAAAATGGTGGCTATAATATGATATATAAGTGAAGAGAGACATGAGACCTTGTAGTGCATACCGTAATTTGGAAAATAAAAAAACTAAATTACGTATTAATAAAATAAACTTTTACTTCACGTATAAATAAAACAAAAGTTTCTTATAAACGTATTAATAAAAAGGTCCTTTTTTTTACATTCTTTCATTTCTTTTTATGTTAATTTCAATAATTTTATTTATTAATTTTTTAATAAAAACTTCTTATTTTATATATTTTTTAACAAGTTTTTAAATATATTTTTTATTTAAAAATTTAAAATATATATTATCTATATGTATTTTTAGAATATGAAAAAGAAAAAAATTTAGAAAACTGTGAGCATAAGTTAAAAAAAATATTTTATACTAATTTTTAATAAAAATGGGGTTTCTTAATCAAATTTTAGGGTGTAAATATAATGTCCTTATTATTATTATTATTATTATTATTATTATTATTAGGGTATATACTATTTTGGACTTTGTGTTTTGCAAAAGTTACCGATCGGACCCTTTATTTTGTCAAATAACAATTTGGACCCTGCATTTTGTAAAATAGAACAAAATGATACCCTGAGCCCGATTTTTGTCAAATTATTTTGGCTCATTAGGATTTTTTCCCCCCGAACTATTACCAATCCAAATCGTGCCCCCCAAAATTTTCAACTTGTTAAAAATTCCCCCTGAATTATTCATGTTATTTAAATGTGGGACTTCCGTCCAATTTCACTAACGGAATGGTGATGTGGCAGTTTGGTGGCCGATGTGGTATTGCCATGTCAATGTCTCGTTTATAATATAAATAATAAATATGATTTTTGCCCCCTGAACTATTACCATTACCAAATTGTGCCTCCGGATTTTAAAAAATTAAAATTAAACAATCTTTTGAATATTAAAAAAAAAGAAAAAAAAAACCATTCAAATAAAAAAAATTGATTGTGACAAAAAAATTGGCTTGGGTGTTGGGCATACGTCAGAATGAGCTCAAAGTTGGTTGGGTAGTGACATCGTGGATAGACTGGGCTCATGTGGGTCCCTGACGACATTCAACTTTGGGGTCGCCTATGTCGTCTTAGGGCCTGATTGGTTTGCGATTGAAAATCTGCATTTTTAAAAAGTATGTTTCTGAAATAAAAATCTGAATTTATAGTATGAAAGCATATTTTTGAAAATGTGATTGGTTCAATATCTGAAAACTGTTTTTGAGTTTTAAAAAAGCTGAATATGTGATTGGTAGAAAATCTGAAAATATAAAAAAGTAATAAATTTGTAGGATTTTTGGATACAATGATTTGGAATCAGAGAAAACGTGATTTTCTTGTTTTTGATTTTAGAATACAAAACTAAAATACTGATTTGAATTTTATTTTCAAAACCATCTTACCAATCAGTTATTCTTGTAGGTCCCACTATTTTCAAATTTTTAAAATGATAAAATGGGATTCAGATACTATACCAATTAGACCCTTAAGTTTTTATTTTGTATGATTTAATATAATTTAAATGAATTTTTAGTTTGATGTTTTTATATTTTCTTTTTAATATTCAAAATGTTGCTTAAATTTTAAATTTTAGAATTTGAGGAGCATAATTTGGTAACGATAAAAGTTTGGGGGGTAAAATCCTATCTATTTTTTAAATTATACACATGGCAATCCACATCAGCAGTTCAGTGTCGCCATATCACCATTCTGTTAGCAAAATTGGACGGAAGTCCCACATTTCAGTAACGTGAATAGTTCAGGGGAAATTTTTAACAAGCCAAAAAATTCAGGGGGCACGATTTGATAGTGGTAATAGTTCGGGGGGAAAAATCCTAATAAGCCAATAACTTTTCAATACAACTAAAATATTTTTATTAAATATTGAATTTAAATTATTTTCAAATTTCAAAACTAAATTTTCAAAATATAATATTTAAATTAAAAAAAAATAGAAAATAAAGATACAAAAATTAAAACTTAAACTAATACAATTTTCAATCATTATCTGTCCTAAATAAAAACAAAATATCGACTAAACATCATAATCTCATGTTTTTCATCACCACGCAAACTTAAAATCATAAATAAAAAATGAAACAATTTATCTTCTTTTTTTGTTCCTCATCATCACAAATTACTTCAAATAAACCCACAATTATCAATCTGATAAAGGAATCCCCCTACAATAAAACTCAGATTTGCCAAGAACAAAGGAATAAAATTATATCAGATCTGAAGCCACAACTGGGTTAGGAAACCACCTACTATACGAGCTAATGGGCAAATGGAGAATAGTTTCACCTCCATTCGATGCCCAGATCTGAGAAGGAGAAAGCCTTAACTTCGTAAGCCCCACCACGACCGAACCCACCTCCGTTTGAAGACCAGATCCAAGGAGGAGTATCTGTAGAAACCCAGATCACGTAGTTGTAGAAACCCAACCCCATCGCCATTTGAAGACCAGCTCCGAGAAAGATGAAGGAGGAAGCCCCCATAGTTGTAGAAACCCAAATCCTGTTGAAGATCACATTGTAGGGAAGAGGCTTTGTCGTCGTACAGATCCCTTGTTGTTGTCCCGATCCCTTGTCGTCGTCCCTACTTGAAGTGCTCTGAGCTCCACCGATCTACCTGCAAGACAAGGGAAGAAGAAGAAGAAGAAGACGAAGAAGAATGAGGTTGAACGATGAGGTAGGAAGAAGAAGAGGCAGAAAGGAAAAAAAATCAAAATTTTTTATTATGTTAGATTAGTTTTAATTTTTGTTATGTTTTTGTTTATTTGATTTCCAAATACGTTTTTAAGTTCAGTATTATGTTTAATTTTGATTTTTATTCATTAAAATTATTTTTACGCTTATTAATTTAAATGTATTTAATAATAAAAATATTGTTTTTAAATTTTTAATTCATTTTATTTGTTTTTTTTATATTATTAAATCAACTAATTAATAAATATATGAGGGTATTTTGGTCGTATTGAAAAATAGTTTGACCAAAATCAGGCTAAAGTTATCATTTTGTTCAATTTTGTAAAATGTATAGTTCAAATTGTCATTTAACAAAATAAAAGGTTTGTTCGGTAACTTTTGCAAAACACAAGATCCAAAATGATATTTACTCTTATTATTATCAGGGAATATGCAGTACCCTCATAAATAATTATCATTCGGTATTTTGTAAAATCAGTTAAAAATAGTATCTTACACATAAATTTGGTTAATAATTTTTTTCTAATACCCAAATTACTCTTAGTTATAAATAATTAAATCATTAAAATAAGATTAAATATCATTTTTGCCCACCGAACGATGACCACTATATGATTGTGCCCCATGAATGATTCGCGATGTTAAAAATTCCCCCTGAACTATGCACGTTACTGAAATATGGGACTTTTGTTAGATTTTGTCATATGTCGCTAACAGATTGATGATGTGACATTTTGTATGTTGATGTGGCACTGTCATGTGTAGAATAATTAGCAATTTTGCTCCCCAAACTTTAACCACTACCAAATTGTGCCATTTTTATTAAAACTAATTTAATTTTTTTTTTAAGAAAATCTCATTTTTTTGTTAAAAATAATAATTATATCCTTAAAAATTAAATAAAAAATTATTTTAAAGGATTAAGAAAATAAATAATACTAAAAGTTTCAAACTAACTAAATAAAATTTTAAATAATCAAAAATTAAAAATCTAATTAATAACAAATAAAATTTATTTTTTACTTTTTCTTTTCTTTTACAATATAAAATAATTATATCTTAAAATAAAAATTAAAAATAATTCCTAAAACATAGTTTGTTCCCTTCGTCCTCCTCATCTTAAATTTTTTTTTTTTTATTTAAGCCATTCGTCATTTTTCATCCTCTTTAATTAAAGGTGTGCATCCTAAAATTCAGCATGAGTCTTTTATTTAGCTTGTATACAGCTGGCGAGTAAATGACTATAATAGATGATCCATAAGTCCGTATTTTCTCCACAAAGGCAGTACGGTTCCCTAGGTCAATAACACGAGTTGGGGAATACAAAGAAATAAGTACGAGCTTGTAACGATTATAAGGCATAGCATCCGTGACATGAGCTCACGGTGCATTCAGCTCGGGGTACGCTAGAGACCTAACGTATCCTTGGATCCCTAGAAACTCGAATACGTTATATAGACGTGCATAGTCAGACATGGCATGTCCACAGATCCCTGAAAACCCGGACACGTAATATAATCATGCATGGTCAAGCATGGCATGTCCGAGTATCCCTGAGGATCCAATATCAATTTTACTTAATAATCAGACCATGCCTTAGGAAAAATTGTAATATTTATAATTAGTGTGGTACAGGTAACACTGGGGGTCAAGTCACGTGATGACCCCAAGGCCTGTCCAATGATTTTCTCTATAAATACTAAGATCTTGGATAGGGAAAAGAGAGATAATTTTCTGTAATGCAAAATCTCTGTCAAAATTGAGAGAGAAAAATAGTAATAATATAGTCTCATGGACTAGGTGAATTTTAACCACTAAACCACGTAAAAAGACGAGTGTTCTTGAGAATCAGTTTCTTAATACGGTTCATCATTAAGCACTAATTCATCCCAGATATATTCTTAATTCACTGTTGACAAAGAACCGTGTCAAAAAAATGTTTTTTCTTTGTTTTAGTATTTATTTTAATTCTTCATTCTAAAATAGATTTATTTTATACTTTAAAAGAAACGAAAAAGTAAAACTAAAAAAAAGTTATTTGTTATTAATTAAATTTTGAATTTTTTAAGAATTTAATTATTATTTTTAGAAAAAAAAAATGAAATTTTTTTAATAAAGGGGGCCATTATTTGGTAATAGTCAAAGTTCGAGAGGCAAAATTGTTAATTATTCTACACATGACAGTATCACATTAACAGATAAAATGTCACATCATCAATCTGTTAATCACCTGACACGAAATCTAACAGAAGTCCCATATTTCAGTAAGGTGAATAATTTGAGGAGAATTTTCAACATCGCGAATTATTCAAGAGCACGATCATATAGTGGTCATAGTTCGGAGGCCAAAATACAATTTATTCTTAAAATAATATATTAGAATGTTTTAAAAATTATTCTAACACATCTCAATATATAATTCGACCAAGCTATACATTTTTTAAATGATTTTAAAATTAAAAATACATTTAAACAATAAGAAAAAAATACAATTAAAACAAAATTCTATTTTCCTCCTTCCCTTGTCTTCGACTACTAACATTCTTTTTTAATTCATTGTTTTTCAAAGTCTCATACCTAGTTGAAAACCCAAAAAATTCAGGAATCTTTTTTTGTAAAATCTT
Organism: Humulus lupulus; assembly: GCF_963169125.1. Taxonomy (NCBI): domain Eukaryota; kingdom Viridiplantae; phylum Streptophyta; class Magnoliopsida; order Rosales; family Cannabaceae; genus Humulus; species Humulus lupulus. The sequence continues at coordinate 247,260,523 of NC_084802.1, forward strand.
ACCCAAAATTCGAATTGTTATAAACTTCATTCCTGTTTTATATGATAATTTTGTCTAAAATTTCAAAAAATATTGTAAATGTATATATCCAAAATCTAAACTCTCGCGAACATATAAACAAATCAGTGTAAAAAAATATTTCTTAAAATCAAACCCATTACTAATATCAGTACATAAAAATAAAAAATCATAATCAATAACCAGTGTTATATCTATGGTGACAATATCAGATCTATGAAAAATAAAACAATACCCCAAACCAAATCCCACTAAATGGCTCGGCTTTGTCAACGCTTCTGGGTGAATCATATCTTATTGAAAAGCTTCTCGCTGGTGACAGGTAAAGGTCCCTCGCAGACGGAGAAGCTAGCCTCACACGTCGAAGAAGCTCGTAGACGGTGGGGATCTGGTGGCAGGGTGGTGGCCCTGGGTTGTGATTTTTTGGGTAGAGCAACATTTGAAGGAGCTCCTCCCCAAACCAACCCAGATCATCCCTCCTCCTTGTCAACCAGAACAGCCTACTTTGCCTCCACCTCCAAGTCCGGTCCCCATTTGCGGCACCATTCGTCCGTTTGCAACAAGAAGAAAGAAGAGAAAGAGAAAGAGGAAAGAGGGAGGAAAAACGAAGAAGAATCCATTTTTAAAAATATTAGGGTTTGTTTTGTTTTAGTTTAATTAATTTTATTTTTATTAAAAATATTTCTTTTGGGGTAATTCTGGACATAGGAGTAAGCTGCATTTTGCTTCTTGGCCGAAGGTTTGCCTTCCTAAAGCTTATGGTTTTAGAGATGTAGCTAGTTGGAATAGAGATGTAGCTAGTTGGAATAGAGAGCTATATTAGCTAAATATGTTTGGGCTATCTCTGAAAAACCTGAAGTTTTATGGGTTAAATGGATCAACTCTATTACTTGTGTTAAACCATAAATTAATCTCATTTTATTATTGTATTTCTCTGATTAGTTACAATGGTTATAGTGGTTATATGTAAAGGACAGATGTCCATTTTCTATGCATTGGTCCCCTCCTTATTGGACTGTATATATTCCTGTACTCTGTTATTGAATATTCAAGAAATACAAAACAGCTTCTATTATTCCTTCTATTTTCTCCTTCTTTTCTGTTTGTTTTCATGGTATCAGAGCCCCAGTGATACGCATCCATGGCCTCTGACCTAAGTACGGGCTCCACTGGTTCTCCGCCGTCACCGGTGCCGGCTCCGCCCAGTTCTCCAGCCGCGTCTTCCCCGATTGGCCCTTCTTCCTTTTCTGGTCCGATCCCCTCTTTAGCATTTCCTTCGGTGACCCAAACAATTACCATCAAACTTGATGATTCCAACTATTTGGTTTGGAAGATGCAGCTACTGAATATTGTGATTGCTAATGGCCTTGAGGGCTATCTTGATGGTTCGGTGGTGTGCCCCTCCCAGTTCCTTGATGCTGCCTCCACGGTCCCTAACCCAGCTTTCTCATCCTGGCACAGGTATAATCGGTTGATAATGAGCTGGTTATATGCTTCTATTTCTGATTCCTTTCTTGGTCAGATTGTGGGTTTCTCTACTGCTTCTGCTATTTGGCACTCTCTGGAACAACTCTTCACTGCTGCCTCTTTTGCCAAAATTTCTGAGGTCCGAACCTCTTTGCAGACATTGAAGAAGGATGGCCTCACTGCTCTTGTTTATTTGCAGAAATTGAAATCATTATGTAACATTCTTGCTTCTGTTGGTGACCCCGTCTCTTACAAAGATCAACTGATTTATCTACTCATTGGGTTGGGACCGGAGTACAACTCCTTTGTGAGCTCTATTCAGGCTCGGCTGGATCGTCCTTCCATTGAAGAAGTTCACTCTCTTCTTCTCAGTTTTGAGGCTCGTTTGGACTGTCAAACTTCTGCCGCTACCATTAGCTCCCTTCAAGCCAATTTTACCCAGCTTCCCTTCTCCAAACCCAAACCAAAACAGTTTCCCTCCTCCTCCTATCGTCCTGCTCAGGCCCCCACTCGTCCCTCCCGTCCTCCGCTGCCTTCCTCTTTTACTTCTTCTTCTCCTCATGTTCCCAATACCCGTCTCCCTTACCGCCCTAAGTGCCAAATCTGTTTTCGTTTGGGCCATACCGCCACTTATTGCTATCATCGCCATAACCATCAGTATAGTCCCTCCCCACCTCCTAAACAGTATACTGCCTATTTTTCCCAGCATCCCTCTCAGCCACCATTACTCCCCACTCCATCAGCTACTCCCCAAACTGTGATGGACCTGAACTGGTACATGGACTCAGGGGCGTCTCATCATTTCACTCCCGACATGAATCTGTTGGAATCGGCTCAACCTTTCCATGGTGGTGACACAATTACGGTGGGTAATGGTAAGCAAGTCTCTATCTCTCATATTGGCCATGCATCCTTACCTGCTTATCATACTTCCCTTCAACTCAGTCAGGTGTATTACTCTCCCTCTCTCACTAAAAATCTGTTAAGTGTTTCCAAATTATGCCAAGATAATGCAGCTTATGTGGAATTTCATCCTCACCTCTTTCTTGTTAAATCTCAGGCAAACAATCGAATTCTCCTCAAGGGTCTTCTTGAAAATGGTCTCTACCGTGTCTCTACTCCTCCTTCCATTCTGTCATCATCCCCACGGCTGTTCCTTTCCTCCAAGACCGACCTCAGTTTGTGGCATTCTCGTCTAGGGCATTCCTCACCTGATGTTGTCACTCGTGTTATTTCTAAGTGTAATATTTCAGTTTCTAAGAAAGATCATTTTCGTTTTTGTTCCTCTTGTCAAATGGCTAAGTCTCACCGACTTCCATTCCCGAATTCTGTATCTAGGGCTTCAATGCCTTTTGAATTAATACATACGGATCTTTGGGGACCTTCCCCTGTTTCTTCTGTCACTGGTGTTCGTTATTTTATTTTATTCATTGATGATTATAGTCGTTTTACTTGGTGTTACTTACTTAAAACAAAAGATGAGGCCTATCAAGCTTTTCTTACCTTTAAATCCATGGTCTCTACTCAATTCACTGGTTCCATTAAGCGTGTTCGCTCGGATTGGGGCGGTGAATTCCGTTCCCTGTCCACTTTTTTCTCTCATCATGGCATTCACCATGAACTGGCCTGCCCATACACTCCTCAACAAAACGGTCGTGTCGAACGTAAGAATCGCCATGTAGTTGAGACCGGTCTTGCCCTATTAGCTCACGCCCATATGCCACTTCATTTTTGGCCCTATGCTTTTTCTACTGCAGTTTACATTATCAATCGTCTCCCTACTCGTGTTTTACTTTATCAAACTCCTTTTTGTGTTCTTTATGACAAAGATCCCTCTTACTCTCATTTTCGTGTCTTTGGGTGTGAATGTTTTCCCTTTCTTCGGCCATACAACTCTCATAAGTTAGAATTTCGGTCTTCATCATGTGTATTTCTTGGGTATAGTAGCCATCACAAAGGTTATCTCTGTCTTAATGCTTCCACTGGTCGTCTTTATGTTACTCGCCATGTTGTTTTTAATGAACTCCGTTTTCCTTATGATCACTCTATCTCTTCACTTTCTACCCCTCCCGTGCCATCTCATACCGTCATTCATACTCTACCTTTTCCTTCCTCACCCGCGACTTCTCCTTCCCCTTCCCCTCCCCAACCCGAGCCTTCCCCTTCCCCTTCCTCACCCGAAGCTTCTTCTTCCACTCCCCAACCCGAGACTTCCCCCTGTCCCATCACTCCCCTTGTGTCTCCTCCCTCCACCTCTCCCGCCGTAAGTTTGCATGGTCCATGTGTGCCTACCATTACCCCTCATAATTTGCACCCTATGGTAACTCGAGCTAAATCTGGGATTCACAAACCTCGGTTATTTTATAGTGTGGTTGCAGGTACACCTATTGAGCCGTCCACTTTCAAGGAGGCTAATTCTCAGCCGGAATGGCAGTTGGCTATGCGCCAAGAGTTTGATGCTCTTCAGTCTCAAGGTACTTGGACTCTTGTCCCGCCGCCTCCATAGTGTACTATTATTGGCTGCAAGTGGGTCTATCGGCTTAAACTTAATGCTGATGGTTCGGTTGATCGTTTCAAGGCACGCTTAGTTGCCAAGGGTTATCATCAAACTGCTGGTCTTGACTTTCATGAGACATTCAGTCCCGTCATCAAACCAGCCACTATTCGGTTGGTTCTCTCCATCGCTGTCTCTTTTCACTGGCCTGTCCAACAGATTGACATCCAGAACGCTTTCTTACATGAGGACTTAACTGAAACTGTCTATATGACCCAGCCGCCTGGTTTTGTGAATCCCGCTGCCCCCACGCATGTTTGCAAACTTGCTAAGTCCCTATACGGCTTGAAGCAGTCCCCTCGTGCTTGGTTTCTTAAGTTGACTACTGCCTTACTGGATTGGGGTTTTCAAGCATCAAAAGCTGACTGTTCTATGTTTATGTACAGATCTGGAGCTATTATGTTGATTGTTCTTATCTATGTAGATGATATTATCATCACAGGATCTACCTCTGCTGTTATTTCTGATTTGATTGGTTATCTTCGCACCAAATTTGCAGTGAAAAATCTGGGTTCGCTACACTATTTTTTGGGCTTGCAAGTGTCTCGGACTGCTCATGGAATGCATCTTTCCTAGACCAAGTACATCAGAGATCTTCTTACAAAAACAGGTCTCTTGGACTCCAAACCAGTCCCTACTCCAATAGCTTTGGGCTCTCTTTCTATTCATGATGGTGACTTGCTCTCCGATGCCACTTCATATCGCAGCATTATCGGTGCTCTTCAATATTGCACATTCACTAGGCCTGACATCTCCTACTCAGTTAACAAGTTATGCCAGTTTATGCATTCCCCTACTACGGCCCATCTACAGGCTGCGAAGCGGGTACTGCGATATCTTAAAGGGACTCCTCACTTGGGACTTTTCATTCAGCTCGATTGTATTTCACAACTCCGCTGCTTTACCGATGCAGATTGGGCTTCTTGTCCTGATGATCGGCGTAGCACTAGTGCATATTGTGTTTTCCTTGGCCTTAACCTTCTCTCGTGGTCCTCTTCCAAGCAGAAAGTGGTCTCACGCTCCAGTACAGAATCTGAATATCGAGCCCTTGCCAATGGGGCCTCCGAAGTCTCTTGGCTTGAAACATTGCTGGCTGAACTTGGATTTCCAGTCTCCAACCCGTCTGTGCTTCATTGTGATAATATTAGCACCCTTCATTTAGCCTCCAATCCAGTTCTGCATGCTCGTACCAAGCACGTGGAAATCGATTGTCACTTTGTGCGTGAACGGGTCAATCGCGGCAGTCTTCGTCTTGTCTTCACTCCTTCGTCGGATCAACTTGCAGATTGTCTAACCAAACCGCTTGTGGCTTCTCGGTTCCATGACTTACGCACCAAACTCAACGTCCTTCCTTGCCCGTTGAGTTTGCGGGGGGATGTTAAACCATAAATTAATCTCATTTTATTATTGTATTTCTCTGATTAGTTACAATGGTTATTGTGGTTATATGTAAAGGACAGATGTCCATTTTCTATGCATTGGTCCCCTCCTTATTGGACTGTATATATTCCTGTACTCTGTTATTGAATATTCAAGGAATACAAAACAACTTCTATTATTCCTTCTATTTTTCTCCTTCTTTTCTGTTTGTTTTCAACTTGAAAGGTTTAAATTTTTGGAACTATACCTTGAAGTCGGATTGTAGCTGGCATTGGAGGAAGCTCTGCCATTTAAAAGATAAATATAGCCCTACTGCAATTCTTGTTGCTGGTTCGCGTGGGAGATTTCAACCATCTAAGCTTTACAATAGCTTATTACACCAGCAAAGGGTAGACTATTATCAAGCTGTTTGGAGTAAGCTAACTCTTCCTAAACACAGATTTTTACTATGGCAGGTGGTTAACACTCAGCTCCTAACCAGGGATAATCTAATCCGAATGCATATTCCAGTGACCAATCTGGTCTGCCCTGTCTGCAAGAGTCACCTAGAGAGTCATCCTCACCTCTTTTTTGATTGCTTCCTCTCTAAGCAGATGCTTAATATCATCTTTGACTGGCTTGGTTTTAAAGCTTGGCCTATTGATTTTAGTGGCTGGGTTGTCTGGCTGGCTAGAGATTGGAATGGAGCAATGGCTTCAATCATGAATATGGTAGTGGCTGCTGTTGTTTACAGCATCTGGAGGAACAGAAACATATGTTTTTTTTATGGTTATTCTTTGACTGCTTCTAGCCTAGTTAAGGACGTTAAAAACATAGTCAAATATAGGCTTTACTTAGTTAAAAATAGACAGATTTCTGTACAAGAACAAATGTATATTCGGAACCTCCAATGTAATTAATTGAGTGGCTGTGCTGGTATGTAGCCGGCTGTATAGCTTGATTGTTCTTGAGTGTTTGGCTCTCAATTGTATTGTTCATTTGTTCAATGAAGTTCATTTTCTTCTTGATAAAAAAAAAATATATATTTCTTTTGTATTTTTATTAATTAAAATATATCTTTAATTATTTTTATAAAATTGAAAACTAATTGTTTAAAAAATATAAATTGCGTGAATCAAGACATACTGCATGTTTGTTTTTTTCTAATTCAATTTTAATTATTTATAATTGAGGGTAATTTGGGTATTATAAAAAAATTATTGACCAAGGATACCAATTTTAATTGATTTTATAATTACAAGGTACCATATAAAAATTATTTGTAATAAAGTGTACCAAAGTTCAACTTTGCAAAAACACAGGTTACCAAAAATGTAGGGACTCTTATTGTTATTATTATTTAAACTAGACAATAGATGGGGCTATTATAGTAGAGACTTTATTTTGTACCTATTGGTATAAACTTTTCTTGTTTTTGGCACATACAGAAGTTGTAACCCTAATTTTTTATATGGTGGTGTATATTGTAGTTATAGAGAACTTTCCATAAATTTTTAAGAAGTTCTGAATAATTTAAGGTGCTAAAATTAGGATTCAAATAGATTATTGTACGGGTGTTTATTTTGTTTTTTTATGAGCGCATGAAAAAACTATTTGAATTCTAATTTTGTCACCTTAAATTATTCATAATTTTAAAAAAATTGTGGGAGGTATTCTATAATTATAATATACATCATCATATAAAAAAATGAGATTAAAGCTTATTGATGTACCAAAAATAGACAAAATTCCTACCAATAAGAACTTTTTCAAAATTCCACCCATAAAAATTCCCTATATATATGCATTTAGAGTGATATGTAAAACAATTCAAATATATATATATATATTTATATAATAATTAAAAGCAATAAAATAAATTGATTTACAATTGAGTGATAGATAATAAAAGTGAAATAAAATCAATTTGAAAGTTAAGTATATATTATCTAAAATTGAAACTAAAATTGACAAAAGTTAAAATAATGAGAAAAAAGATAATATACTCTAATAAATTGAATATGATTGTTACATAAAATAAGATATTGCGTATCGCCAATATTGACTTCTATTATTTTAGATTTGCAAAATAATAGAAGAAAATGAAATTAGTGAACTCTAAGTTTTTACTAACTCTTTTAGATAGAATGTCTGAAAGTAAGAAAATAAGTAGTGAGTTTGGGGATTGATACCATATAAATATATATATATATATATATATAAATAGATGAGATATTTCATCAAAGTTTCTGCCACAACTGATGTCAGAATATTTGACAATTAATAATAATATAAAATTGGGTAACTAAATATGTGCGGATCATATTTAGATGACAATATCAATTATTCCTAATATTGATCATTATTAGAAATAATTAAAATGATTGGTTATATATAGATTATTAATAAATATTAAAAATTGAAATAATATAAAATAAAAAATATAAATAACCACAAATTAAAAAAAAAAGTAGAATTGCTAGAACCTAACTTTATATATAGATGTATCGACCGATTAGAAGATGGCTTAATTTGTAATTAAAAATCTATATCACTTTAATCAAGTTTATTAATAAATCATACTACTATATATTTTTCATTGTTAGTGGTGTGATTTATTATAAAAATGGTATAGTTTAAATAAAATAAATTGTTATATGTGTTGCCCGAATTTCTGTTAACTACAAAATAAGGAGAAAATTTGTAGAAAATAGTAAAAAAAACGAAAGGATTTTTACGTGGTTTGGCAGTTAATGAGGCCTAGTCCACGAGTCACTTGTATTGATGAAGACTCGCCAAAATCATAACCTTTCAGGGTTTTACCACTTGGGCAGAGGATAGTCTTGCTCCAAGATAACAAATGGGGACGCAAAAATAGGGGTTTTGATCCTTACAAATGACCTCTCCATGCCCTATTCATAGGCAGCCAAGAAAGATTAGAACAAATTAATTAAGTAAAAAGATTAACACTAATCATCTAGTTAGGTAGGGATCATGCATGGGATGCATGACACGTCAACGAGAGGGAGGTACACTACTTGATTTGGTGAGGCTGGTTAGGTGGCGTTGGCCTCATGAATGTTTCCTTTTGAGAAAAAGAAGTGGTTCCCTCGTGCTAAGGAAAAAGGTGAGGGGGACCATGGGGTGGTGGTACCACCGCTCGACTCTCACTGTGCGCAGAGAAGTGGTGCGCTGAAATGTCAGAGGTAGGTTGGCACGCGATACTATAGGGCGTATCTTTTGTGGTCCCCGATCCTCTGGGGAATTCAGTGACATGACCCCCGAGGAGATTTCTCGGGCCCTCTGAAGAGTTGACACATGAATATCCCCTCGAATACATCCTCTGGAGCCTTCTTGACAAGTTCTCGCTTGTAGGTTCTTGGACCTCGGTTTGCCCCTCCGATCCCCCCTCTTGGGGGGATGGATAATTTGGGTGAGTTACGACCACGTGTTAGGGATTGTTGACGACACTAGCCTTCGAGAAATACCTTAAACATTTGCCACCCAAGTCTTTGGTGTATTATATGAAGTGGACACTTCTCGCTCATAGATACATGGCAACACCCGATTCAAGCCACAAGTCGGTGGCCATATGGTCGAGGGGATACATGTCAATCATCGGTCCCCCTTGGGGGTCGTGCTAAGCACTTGATGTAAGACATGTGTCGCGTTCCGAGTGGTTGGAACCCTGTGACGAAAATACATGTTGGGATATGCGTCGCTCCCAAGATGGGTTGTTGGATGGCAATTGAGTACTTATGCTTCAGATTTGGCCGTTGATTTAAAAATTTGAAATCTCGGCCTGGTCTATTTAAACTCGAGGATAACCCTTATTCTTCCTCACTTGAACATTTTTCTGCCATTGCAAAGCCTTTTTCCTTTGCTAGAGTTTCCCAGTTAACTTCCACTTCCCCATCAATAGATCTGGAGTCGATCAACATCCCAACAATTTGTCGATGGGAACGTAGTCAACAAACGTCGATATATCCGAGTGAGGACAACATACCAGACGAACGAGCAATTCTTAGCACGTAAGTCTCTCTTTCAATATCATCTTTGCTTAGCTATTTGTGGTTGTGGATGTGTGTGAGGATTTAAAGGTTGCTTTGGGATTTTGTTTGTCTATCGCTACCTTTTCACAATTTTTAGGGTTAATAAGTTTTAGGGCGTTTACGGTTTAGATGACCATTTTCCTTGATTTTTCTCATTCCTCTTTTTTGGGTTTGGCCCCCATTCTCCTTGTCCTCGCGAGCAATGTCTTTGATTTTGTGTTATTCTGGGTATCTTGGTGTTCGTTTCTTTGACTAAGTGCTTACTTGCTCGTTTTCTATTTTAGATGTTCTGTGACCCCGAGCTCAAAGAGCTATGACTTTACAGGTATAAATCCTTCAACGCCAACTTCCTATTCCTACTTCGCGACGAGCTGGAGGAGGTAGCAATTGAAGAATCCCCCTTCTTGAGGAACTTGTGACTACAGAGGGAGGCCCGAGGACGAGAGGATAGAGTCGTGTCCAAAGCAACCGTAGCAAGAGAGTTTTGAGAAGTATGAGAAGGTAGACAATGAGGTTTTGTGGAGTGTACTCGGATGGTCATTAGAAAAATAATTTTCCTAAGTACCTGGCTGAACTGAAAGAAAAAAAGAAGGGTAAATTCGATTTGCTTGTTTTAGAATCTTGTTTAGTGGAAGGTGATTTTTCATCTTGGATAGTTGATTCCGGAGTCACTAATCATGTTTGTTCTTCTTCGCAGAGTCTTAGTACTTCAAGGAAGCTGGCTCATGGAGAGGTGACCATGAGAGTTGGAAGTGGACATGAGATCTCGGCAGCTGAGGTTGGAAAAGCTTGCCTAGTTTTTGATAATAATAAAATTATTGTGTTGGACAATGTTTATTTTATTTATGGATTTACTAGAAATTTGATTTCCTTATCAAAACTTCATGAACAAGGTTTTAATATTTCATTTAATAATAATTCGATTGTTATTTCGAAATATGGTTTTGACATTTGTTTTGCAAAGTCTGAAGGTGGACTTTACAAGTTAGAGTCCAATGTTGAGCATGTTTATGATTCTGAATTATTTAAAACTGCAAATCCCAGATCTATTAAAAGACAAAAGACAAATTCTAATAGTGAAACATATCTGTGGCATTTGAGATTGGGACATATTGGTCTAGACAGAATTAACAAGCTAACAAAGGATGGTCCTTTAAGAGAACTGTTGTACCCTAAAATTAGCACGAGTTCAATTACTCAGCTCGGATACAACTGGCAGATGAATAGGTGGATAAATAGCCAAGTAGAATATATGGCTAACAGTGATGTGAACAACTCGAGTTTAGGGGCTGGACAGCATGATATACAGGTTATTATCAGACCGCCTCTGGGGATAACAATTGAGTTCGAGGCTTATAATAACCAGATCCAACTTTGGGCGCTCTAAGCTTACTATGAGCTAGGGTCTAGATAGTCGTTGAACACAAGCTCAGGTGAGATATTCAGCTCGTGGAAACTTGGATAGAACGCATACTAAAGGATCTCAAGAGATTTGGAGACTCCTTATACGCTCATTAATGCCCAGGCTGTATCACATATCTATCATTTATTATCCGAGAGAATAAATGTATATTCTATTCTATTATCAAATCATATCCCAATGTAAATGGGAATAATCTGTATTAAATAGATACCTTATTGTTGATGCGGATTTTTACCAACAGAGAATTAAGAAAATAACAAGGTTGAATTAGTGCTTGATGATAAACCGAAGTAAGAAAATAACTCTCAAGAACACTGGTCTTTTTACGTGGTTCAGTGGTTAAAATCCACCTAGTCCAGTCTATATTATTACTGCTTTTCTCTCTCTATTTTGACAGAGTTTCAGTATTACAGAATAATTGTCACCCTTCCTGTCCAATATTCTCAGTATTTATAGAGAAATTCATTGGACATGTTTGGGTAACTGCGTGAGTCAATCACAGATTTACACATTTATTACATTTAATATGAAATATTCCCATTTATACTAGGATATGATCTAATCATGAAATAAATAGTCTCCTAATATTTGGGACATTAAATATTACAGGCTGGCCATAAACGATCGTATACAGTATCCGGGTCTTCGAGGGACCGCGGATACGACGTATCTCCAAATTACCCTAAGCTGGATATACTGTCGAGCTCGTATTGTGGAGTTCGTGCCTTATAAATATTATAAGCTTGCCCTTATCAATTTATACATCCCTAGCTTGGACAACCATCATGAAAACATGGACTCCTTGGTTATTTTCTTCCATGCATTTATTTGCCAGTTGTACACGATTTGAGTGAAAGACTCGTGCTGAAATTAGGATACACATTTGCCCCCAAAGTCCCTGCTCGTGGTTTATGATGTCACCTTCTGACCTACACAGTAGGGACTTTTAGACTTCTATTACAATAAACCATGCCTGCCCACTAGTCGAGTACTGGACACGTGGAACACTACAATTGGCGCATGTTCGGGTTTTGAGGACTGCAATAATTATCTTGTCAACTTTTTATCGCCGTTTTGTCCTTTGAAACATAGCCCTTGGATCTTGTACTGACCAAATCAGATGGATCAAATTGATCTATGCCGTTTACGTATAAATAGGATAGACAATTTCCACAGTTCACCACCTTTTATTCGAAATCTTTCTTCATCTTCTCTCTTCTGCGTTTTCAAACCCTTTTTCTTTCTTAGAGAAGAACCCAAAAACCATCAGTTGCAAAAACTCTCCGAAACCCAGTTACTCAATTACTCAGGAGTCTTCCAGGAACTCTCCCTTGCGAAATCTACTTCTTCTATTGACGAACACATTGTAAGTCTTATTGTTTCGAAGAAACTTTTTCTTTACTGATTTCTGTGTTTTATTTACCATACCCACCCATGCTTCACCGTAGTTAATATTAGGTTGTTTTCTCAATGTTTTTGGCACATAGGCTTCAACTTAGGTTTACTGAGAAGGTCTTAGAATATTTCTTAAAACTATGATATTCACAGAATTGGGTCATTTCTAGGTAAATTTTGGTAGCTTATGGAGAATTTTAGGAAATACTCGTTCGGGATATAGAAGATGAAAGGTTAGGGTTCGCAACCAGATTACTTAGGGAACACACTTCTTGGGTGGTTTTTCTCTAAACCGCCTCCAAGGATAGTAGTGGCTAGATTTTCTGACACACGGATCCCTAAACATCAGGGGTCTGTTGGGAAACCTAGGTGCGTAGTGTAGGGTAGCGTGTGAGATCACGCAACGGGCTGAGACTAACTCAGCTCATATATTAGAGATAGCATTCTCCCCCGTACATCTGTGTCATAACCTTTACAAAATCCTAGATCGCCTACTAAGTAACTCATCATTCTTGTTCGTTAGGTGATCTAATGGCACCCAAGAAGAGTGCACCAAAGAAGAATGCATTTGGCTCGTCTGCTCAACAAGAAAACAAGGGAAAAGAGATCGCCTCCGAATCTCCTCTTCCTCACTTCAGCCCAGTGGTGGAGAAGGAGTTTGTGGTCGACCCCAATGCGTTCTTCGAGGCAGAGACAATCGCCTCCAAGATTACGACCCAAGGAAGGGTCAACAAAATTATGTTGAGCCATAATATAGAGGTCAGGTCCGTAGTCCTCATTGCCCGACCTCCGTTCGAAGGGGAATGGAGCTGCGCACCTCTCCAGGACGACAAGGCGGGGGCCTTCCTTCCCCTAGATCAATACTTTGCTGAATTCTTGAACTACGTGAAGTTGGCACCTTTTCAGCTCCCCCCAAATTCATACAGACTTCTGGCAGGGCTGAAATATCTCTTTTTGAAGCACGAGTGGGAGGTCCCCACTCCGACAGATATTCTACAGCCCAGAGCAAAAAGGGCGAGGTGACAGATTCTACTACCTCACCAGATTCCTGAACTCCGCTTCAGTCATCGAGCTCCCAAGCCACCCCAATGACTACAAGGACTGGTTCTTTATGTCGAATGGGTTCCGAAACTGTGAGCATCGATACTTCAACCACCCTCGTAAGTTTTCTTTCTTTAATCAGCTCGGAAAGTCATTCATTTAAAAAAAAAAAAAAACATACTCCTTGTGCATATGTTAATTGAGTTTATTTTTCGTGCAGCCATATTCCCAAGGACGGGGAAGTTAGTGACCCTCAGGGGTCAGTATGAAACACTGTCCAGGCTCCCACCTAGCGAGAAAGACTATTGCCAGCTCGTGAATGACGTCACGATGCTGGCGTGTAAGTTGATCGGAAAAGGCCAGATGTTGGCCTTAAGAAGGACCCGGGCAACCTTTCCAGTAGTCATCGAGCTCTCGTCTTCTGGAGAAGAAGACTCAGAAGCTGCTGAAGGCGAGGAGCGAGAGGAGGATGAGGTGCCTCTTGTGTGGAAGAGATGGGTTCCTGTGGCTGCTCGGGAACCTGATTTAGAACGAGCAACATCGGGGGCAGCAGCCGGCCCCTCCGGCCAAGGTAACCCATAACCTTATAGGGAATTAGATAGAGATTTCGGCGACTTTAGGCTAGTTAGATTCAACCAAAATTAGCTCGTCCACCGCCACCCTAACAATCCAGACCGTAACATCACCCTGCTCCAGCAGGTGGATCATTTAGTGTTGCAGCATGATATGAGTTACCCTAGGGGCACTATTGTTGTAGATAATACCTCAACCTTTAGGACAACCATTTTTGAGGAGTTTGGGACCAATCGTAGGTCGTGGCCTTCTTTGCTCCAGGGCACCTTTGCCCCTGGATTTAGGCAATATGTAGATGAGTCTAGCCCCAAGGTAAAACCTGAGCCCGAACCTCCTATAATCCAAGAAATTTTAGACTTAGATTCCCCTTCTGCTCTAGTAGTCCCAAGGCCAGAGGTTGTGATAGTAGACTCCTCCCCCATCCCAGAGGGTAGGACCTTTATTTATTTCCTTTGTGTATGTTTTCGACTTTATTTGTGAATTAATTCCCTTTTTGTTCTTTTCAGGCAAAGAGATGGATCGACCTAGAGCTCTTGATCTCCGTACATCTTTCCAGGGCAGAAAGTCCGGCTCGGGTTCTGTCGTAAAGAAGCCCCGCTTTACAAAGAAAACCCTTCCTGTGGCAGGAAACACCTCCAAATCCCCTGCTAAGGGGAAAGGTGTGAGCTCAATCGCTCTGGCATCTACCGTGATGAAGAATAGGATTCCTCCTCCTCCTCCTCTTCAGTCTGCGCCTGCTCAGGATCAGGTAATACAAGCTGATCCCCCAGCTCCTCCTGTCTCAGCCGCAACTGTGCACATCACAGTTGATCCCTAGGACTTGGAGAAGATCCCCAATGCCTTTTGGGGAATCCTCTATGAGATAGCGAACCACATGGTGGGGCATGCTTATAAAGCCAACCTGAGGGACCTAAGGATGATAGAAGAGCGGAGCCCGGAGAACGTTCTGGAGTCAGTCTTGGGGATGACTCTCACGGTAAGATATCATTCCTTAGTGAAAATTTTCTCTTCATCTTGCCAAAGTATAAATCTAACTTGCCTCTTTACTTTGCAGTCTGCCTTGGCTCAACACTGCAGTATAGCCCGAGCTAGGGCTAGAAATGACGAACTCCAAACTGAGCTTAATACCGCCCTGACCACTTCTCAAGAAGGCGAGCAAGCTGCCAAAGCTACCTTTGCAGCTGCTCAAAAGAGTGAGTACGATGCCAAGTTTGCCCTTGCATCATCTCAAGAAAGTGAGTAGGCTGCAAAGATTTCCTTGGCTACTTTCCAGGTCGAGGTTGCTGAGGCCAGAGCAAAATAGCTAGAGGCTGAGGATACGGTTAAAGAAGAGAAGGCCGTCTCACTGTCCTCCATGGAAGGCATGTTGTACCATTGCTAGGCTTTTAATCAGGATGGAAACTTTTCTTTCATGGCTCCTGAGCTGTGGGATCCATATCTTGAAAAATTTAAGGCTCGGATCTTGCAAGAGCCGTCAAAAATAGGGGGCGCTTCTACAGCGAGCGAGCAAGAGATTGAGGAGATTCGGTAGGTCGGACCTAATGCCAATCATCTCAATCTCTACCATTTTTTTTGCCACGCTAGGACTCTCCAAGAATTCCACTGGTACTACATTCAAAGTCTCAGCTTCCTTGGCGGTGGCAAGCTTTGCCAAAGCGTCATCATTAGAGTTCTGCTCACGAGGGATCTGTTCAACAATACTGTATTCAAACTCTGATATCTCTCCCTTCACCTTAGCTAGATAAGCCGCCATCTTGGTACCATGTGCTTGATATTCCCCCAACACCTGATTGACCACGAGCTAGGAATTACTGTAACACTGGACGACCCTTGCTTTCAATTCCTTTGCCACTCTAAGTCTGGCTAACAAAGCTTCATATTCGGCTTCGTTGTTGGATGCTTCAAATCCAAATCTCAGAGCTGTATGGAATCGATGCCCCTCCGGAGAGATCAATATGATCCCAGCTTTGGACCCATTCTCGTTAGATGAGCCATCCACGAATATTATCCAGAACTCTTGCATCGGTTCCTTCAAAAATTCCTCTTGAAATCCTATACATTCAGCCACAAAATTAGCAAGGGCCTGGCTTTTGATCGAGGTCTATGGTACATACAATATCTCAAACTGGCTGAGTTCAACCGCCCATTTTAGAAGACGTCCCGACATTTTAGGTTTTTGCAATACCTGCCTTAGAGGTTGGTCGGTCATGACGTGGATTGAATGAGACTGGAAGTATGGTCTAAGCTTCATGGAAGCTAATATCAGGCATAATGCTATCTTTTCTATCAACGAATATCGTGATTCAGCCCTGAGAAGTCTTTTGCTTATATAGTACACCGATTTTTGAGCACGATCTTCTTCCCGAACTAACACAGCGCTGGCTGCATTTTTTTTCACTGCCAAATAAAGGAACAGGAGCTCTCCAGATACATGCTTAGAAAATACTGGGGGCTCAGCCAAATGTATCTTTAGGTCAAGGAATGCGTGCTCGCACTCCTCAGTCCATTCAAATTTCTTATTTCCTTTGAGCAAGTTGTAGAATGGCAAACACTTGTTAATGGAATTTGAAATAAATCGGTATAGCGTGCCACCTTTCCAGTCAGGCTCTGAATTTCTTTACACGAGCTGGGTGAAGGCATATCCTATAATGACCTAATTTTATCTGGGTTCGCCTCTATCCCCCTTGTATTGACTATGAATCCCAGAAACTTTCTCGACGCCACTCCAAAAGTATATTTCTGGGGTTTCAGCCTCATATTATATTTCCTCAAGATTTCGAAACATTCATTTAGATTAGAAACATGGTTATCGGCAGTCTTGGATTTGACTAGCATATCATCGACATATACTTCCATATTTTTCCCAATTTGAATAATGGACATTCTGTTGACTAACCGTTGGTAGGTAGCCCCGGCGTTCTTCAGCCCGAAGGGCATAACTTTATAACAATACACATTTGTTGGAGTCATAAAGCTAGTATGCTCCTGGTCCGCAGGATTCATCGTGATCTGGTTATATCCAGAGTACGCATCCATAAAGGACATGAGCTCGTGTCCCATGATGGCATCTACCAATTGATCAATTCTCTGCAATGGGAAGCAATCCTTAGGACAAGCTTTATTCAGGTCAGAGAAATCGATGCAGGTCTGCCACTTTTTGTTTGGCTTCGAGACCAGGATAGGATTCGCGACCCAGATTGGATATTTTGCTTCACGAATGAACCCGCACTTTAATAACCAAGCTACTTCCTTTTCCAATGCCTCAGCTCATATTGTTATCAAACGTCTCTATTTTTGGGATTTCGCAGGCACGCTTTTATCCAAGTTTAGGGTGTGCATGATCACACTCGGGCTTATTCCTACCATGTCTTCATGAGACTAGGTGAACACATCAAGATTCCCTTGTAAAAATTTAACCAGCTTCTTTTTCCTACCATCGCCAAGATTTTTTCCAATCTTAATGACTCTTGAAGCGTCTTTGGGATCTATATTTATCTCCTCGAGCTCCTCAATAGCTTGGAGCTTTGACCTATTCTTGCCCATTCGTGGGTCGATATCATCACTTGGGGCGACGTCTCTATCCTTTGTTTCTTGAGGTTCTTCCGTCCCGGAGGTAACTTCCACTTCCTGGGACTCCTCATGTAACGACCCAAAATTACTAATAAGGCTTAAGGGCCTTGATTAATGTGTCGGGAGGGCTTAATTGGAAGTTATGTGAATTAATGGTTGTATGCATGAACCTATGACTATATGGATATAAGGAATGCATGTTTATGAGTATTGGATAAGCATGCGGGCCCTGTTTAGTCTATAAGGGCATAACTGTAATTTTGGCCTGTTAGGGCATAAACGTGATTATTTGTGATGAACTGTTGAGACCACATTATTATGTGGATATATATATATTCGCAACTTTCGGCACGAGGCGATCCTAGGGAGCAAGTAGCGGGAAAGTCACAACAGGATCCGATACTTGACTCGGGGCGAGTCAAGGGGTATTGTGGGTATTGGATAGTTAATTGGGTTATCGGGTTATGGAAATAAATAATTGGAGATATATTTGAGGTTAGGAAGCCTAGGTGGGAATACTGGGCCTCGACTCACGGGTGCTACGTGGTGCAGGTAAAGGCAATGGTAATATGGTTCAACCATGGGTTGGAGAGCTCTGGGGACGAGGTGTACATTGTTAACTGCTCGGCCACCACGGTCGAGGGATAGTATAGGGACGGAAACCTAAAACGTGTATTTTTCCATTAGAGTGGCTTGATGGTTTATAAGATTTGGAAATTCTGTAACTATGTTATTTAAACCCTGATTTGGGATCCCATGTAGCAAACATTTATTTTAATGAAAATTGTTCATTTATAACCAAAATCTTTTAAACCTAATTCATTTGTGTCGTTAGATTCACATTTTTATTTAAATTACTTGATTAGCAAGTCTCGCACTATTTCAAACACACATTGTAACGGTCTTGGTTATTCAGGGCATTACAACTTGGTATCAGAGCGTCCTAGGTTTAAGGGTTTCTGAAGATAGGCTGGACATGTACACTTGTCGCTAAAGACAAGCTTGACTCAGGGTTCTGTAATTAAATATATGAGATTATATGTTTAAGTTCTTGATTGAAATATGAATGTATTATGTTGCATAATTGTAGGGAGCATGAGAAACTGATAGGGCCTGGCCCTTGACTATTTGTGTGATGGGATTGAGGCGTGCTGATCAACATTGCTATTGCATGTGAATGACTATTCAGATAATGGTTTGCATACTGGGTGTATGTGGTTAACTGCCTGAATTGAATTTATATGTTATATTTGTTTATTGTGATGTAGGAAGCATAGTAAAGTGTGAATATACGTGGTAGCAATAAAATTTGAGCTAAATGCGTAGAATTATGGATTAGTGTTTATTATGCTTTATGTGTGCATGATTATTGTGGTTATTTGGACCTGGTTGTGGATTGGTTCGAAGTGTGAACCTAAGGGCTGAGGAGTTTAGTCAGCAGTGGCGGATGAATTCAAACTGTTTGCACCCAGAACGATTAAGTGGGCTTGGCATTGTATTACAGGGGGTTGCAGATGATAGTCGGGGTTGGAAACCTCCATCTGCCCCTGAAAGTCACAGCAGATGTTCGCTAGTATGTAAGTAAGCTGTGGGGTTTAATAGCTGAGACTAGATGGTAGGTCAGCAGACTTTTTTGGAGAAGGAGCTACTTTGTGTACTTTGACAGTGAGGTTACTAGTGTTGGTTTAATATAAGAATATAGACAGATAAGAGCACTAAATGGAAGGCTTAAAAGGTGTTATCCTCTGGTTTCAAGGAAAGTTTGGGTTTGCTTAAGAATTGGTCAGTGGATGAGCAAAGCTAATTCCATCCTTGGTTCTATGAAAGTGAGAGGTCATGACTAAGGAGTTGCGCTAAGTATTTGTTGCAGAAGGATGCTCGGAAATGGTACTCAGACCGAGATATTGGCATGATGGGTTGAGAAGAACTTAGATGGTGATTTGATAAAAGAGGTTATGAAGATATAGTTTGAATTGTGGCAACAAATAGGTTTATAAGCCTGATTTGGAATGGTAAGATAATGACAGTGTATGTCAATGAGTTTTGTGAGTTGGGTAATTCAGTTTGGGAGATTGATACAGGCAGATGTAGCTTGAAATGATGACCCATTTATGGATTAAACTCTGGAATAGACCAGAGCATCAGGGCCGCTCCAATGTATGAGATCTTCGTCTGTATTTTGACATCAGGGAGGGCCATGTTATTTGAGATCTGTGGAATGAGGTATAGAGCATGAATGCCGTAGGGCAAGAGATGCAAATGATAGTATTTCCATTGGTGGAATTTAGTAAGGATAGATTCTCGGTAATCGAAGCAGAAGAACCCCTGATAGTTCTATGACTTCTGGTTTTGACAAGAAGGGGCCTGATTTACAAGGTAGTCATCAGGACAGTGATGGAAACCAGTGAGGTTATTTAGTATGCACCTGAGGCAGGAGTCGCCACCTGGAAGGATGTAAGGTGAGGGCACGACTTCTACATGGAATGATTCGACATGTTAGGATGGATTTCCCATGATTAGGGAAAGGAAGACTGGAATGCCTTGTTGCATTCGGAGCCCAAGGCTAGCTCCTCGGAGATGATCAATTGACTGAATAGTTCACGTTTTTGGTTATTTAACTAGCTGGAAGAGTTCGGTGTTGAGAATGTCCCAGAAAGGATTCATACATAGAGAATATGCCTCAAGGGTAATATATGAGGGACTGGAGATATTAGTATTTGTTGAGGAGGAATTAGAAACTTCTGGAAGAGGAATTGAGATACAAGTAATAAGGGGTTCGTAGTGAGAGTTAAATTTTTAAGAGACAACCATGGATTGTAGGGGATAACAATTGGAGTACTTTAATTAGACTGAATGGAAACTAAGCTGATCAGTGGGGATTCAGATGGGTATACAGGGAAGGATTAGGTACGCTTCAGGACTGGGCTACAGATAGGTTCAGTATCAGGGACATTGTGGAAGATGGTAATGGTTTGACAGGAAGAACTATTAAGCAGTCGAAGAAGTTTGACCTCGGGGTGGATTAGACAGAGCATCATATGGTGGGAATTGTTGGCATCGTTTGTTAAGAATGAAGAGTTTAAATGCCCGGTTACAAGACAAGACAATGTCTTCAGGAGTTGATCTTCGATCTGGTTATTACCAGTTGAGGATCAAGGAAAGAGACATTTAAGGAATTATTACTTGTACCAAGTAGGGTGTGATGAATTGGTAACAAAGGTTCTTAACTGGTTCAAGCTTCAGCAACCCAGGTAAGTTCTGCAAGCAGAAAATATAGGAACAGTGTGGACAAGTCACCTTCAGGTCTATTGGCGGTATGTTGGACTACTCTCCAGTTAGAAGTAGAATGCGAACAATTACTACGCTGATGATGTTAGTACTAAAGACGCAGGGTCACAGGTAAGGCTCCAGGAAGTGTCAGTTTCGATCTCTCTAGGGGTATTCAGAATAATGCTACAAGAAGAGAAGGGGTCAGGTATGAAGAGATTTGGTTTGAAGCCATAGAGAAGCTACTGAGGAACGTCTGAAGAATAGGGAGCACAATAAGGCCGGTAACAGTGCCATCTACTACATAAGTATCTTTGAAGGCGACTACACCAAAGATTAAAAGGACAGTAAAACTTGAAGTTAGACTGAATTGATAGTGTTAGATCAGAAGCTCAGAAGACAAAGTGAGAATTGATTAGTGCTTGGTAATGTAGGAATATGCATGTTATGGTTGAATACAAAAGGGTAGCATGAAGGACCTAATTTTTGATAAAGATATGAAACTGTGAGGGATGCATCACAGGTTGGGGCACGCCCAGGCTCAGACTGACGAGAGGATGGATCGAGCCTCGCGGGAGGTAAAAGAAAAGGAACATGATCGATATACATGGAACGATAAGTTGGCAGTGTGTGCATAGCGTAAGGTATTTGAGCATTTGGTCATTTGTAAGTAAGATAACCTTGAGACCAAGATTTAGTGAAACGTAACGGATGGATGGTTGGTGTTAGAAATCCTCGACGGTACGAGGAAAAGATTTAATTAGAGGCAAATCTCTTACTTGGGAGGTGTGTGTAAGTTAAAAGAATGCCACAGATTACAAAGGAATGGACAAGGCAACGATTGAGATTGGTATAGCATTAGTGTGTGGTGATGAAGATGTACATATTCCTTTGGGCAATGGAATCCAAAGTGATGGTTTGGTAGAGACAGGAAAGAACCCTGTCAAGGTATTACGAGTTAGGGTACAAGGATCGGATGAGTGGTCTGATGGGAGTTTGGCATGGAGATGAGAATTCTAAATGGATATCATTCCACCTCCTAAGGTATATTGTACCGGGAGGTTTGAGCAGGTGACAGAATTTAGTATGCTCGAATATTGAAAGGTAAAGTGATATGGCGATGGATCATAGGAATGAACCATATTGGACTATAAGTAAGGTGATTGGACAGGGAAAGTTATAACTCAGCTGAATGAGTTAATGTAACTTGGTTCAGGTGAACTAGTAATGGGGCAGAGCATTGATGGTGCTGAGTTGGAACCCTATAGTCTTCCAAGCTTTGGAATGGAACTATAGAACGAAGAGAATAGAGTGGGAACCTGGAATTATTGATTGATTGCAGATGGAATAGCAATCTGAAGACTTAATAGTTATTTTAAGGGATTAAGCGTTGAGTGTGCAAATATTTGGGATATTAAGAAAAGTGTAATCCTTGATGAGATAGTCATGGTGATGAATGTTGGAGTACAGCTAAGGTGTCATGACATAGGACATGGTAAGATAAAAAGCAAGGGGTACTATAAGAACTTGTAAATTGTTAACTTTGGAATACAAAGTTCCAGGATGAGAGATTTGTATCTCTCCAAGTAAGTGAAAACAAGGAAAAATATGATATTCAGGGAAAGAAAGGGGAGTTATAACTCCCGAATCGACAGGAATTTTGAGGTTATACCAAGGGTTAGGCCGGGGGCCTATAAGTTGGTCTCACCCTGGTAGGGGTGATGACTCATCGATGATAAGACAATGAAGCGATCTTTGTTAACTAAACAGACCCTGGAGTTTCAGCAGGTTTGTGGTGCAAGTGGAGGTTAACGAAAGTATAGTTATTAGACAAGATCTTGTGGAACAAGATTGTTACTCTCGTAAGAGTGTTATTGAGGAAAAGGCGATGGACCTTGGGAATTATAGTCAGAGGTACGAGGTTTATTATCTGATGTGTTCGAGTAAATTTTGAGGACGAAATTATTAAGGAGGGGATAGTTGTAACGACCCAAAATTACTAATAAGGCTTAAGGGCCTTGATTAGTGTGCTGGGAGGGCATAATTGGAAGTTATGTGAATTAATGGTTATATGGATGATCCTATGACTATATGGATATGAGGAAGGCATGTTTATGAGTATTGGATAAGCATGCGGGCCCTGTTTAGTCTGTAAGGGAATAATTGTAATTTTGGCCTGTTAAGGCATAAACGTGATTATTTGTGATGAATTGTTGAGACCACATTATTATGTGGATATGTATATATTCGCAGCTTTCGGCACGAGGCGATCCTAGGGAGCAAGTAACAGGAAAGTCACAACAGGACCCGATACTTGACTCAGGGCGAGCCAAGGGGTATTGTGGGTATTGGACAGTTAATTGGGTTATGGAAATAAATAATTGGAGATATATTTGAGGTTAGGAAGCCTAGGTGGGAATACTGGGGAATTTTACCATTTTGCCCTCGGGGACGTTTTCGGTACCCCGAGCCTCTGGATTGACTTAATTAATTAAGGATAGATTAGATAAAGCTCAGAAAGTGGTAGAAAAAGGCCAAACCGACCTTCTTCCTCTCTCTCTCTCTCTTTCTCTCTCAAGGGAACCACAGAAACAAAGGATTTTTGGGCTGGAAACTCATGAATTTGAGCTAGAGTAGTGGGGAGAATTTCTGTGGCAATTTGAAGGTTCAACCAGGAATTTAGGTAAGTGTTGATTTGTGGTTTAGCTAATTGTTGACGGTGAGAACTCGTCAACTAAGTTGAGTTGGAAAAATTATCAAATCAAGATCACTAATCGGAAAGCTGTAAAAATTTGAACAATAACTCAAGAACAATGATAGAACAATAATGGAGAATTCAGTCTTTCATTCACACTTAAGCCTCTGCTACAGTAAAATTTCCAACCCCCTTTCAGGTGGTCTTAGAGTTCATTTTATAGTAGGCTCTAATGGCCTTAGGTACATAGTGGTCCAGGGGACCAAGTGGTACATATGTACTGTGTCAGGGGAGTGGCTTCAGAGGTTGTGGTCGTACATCCCGTACAGGAGCAGGTGTCTGGAGGATGTCTCCACTACTTGTCTGTACCTATGTCTGATGCGTGGTGGCAGGCGTAGTGGCGCAGGAGGTAGTGGTGTCGGCTCTGACCTATGGTCGTAGATGTACGGACCATGATCCTTACCCCAGCAGTCTCACTGGCACTGGTATCCGTACTCAGTACTTGGGCGTACAAATATGTCCCATTCAACTCGTTCTGGATCTCCTAAGCATAGGGATCCCAAGGTGTAAGGAATGGGACCCTTGGTGTGAGGTGGAGATCTTGGGTCCTTAGTATGAGATGCTTGAAACACCCCGAGGCCACCCACGGGCATAGGTGATAAGCACGTGGCCTCGCCAGACGTCTAAGTGGGCGAGGCGAGATGCCTCCTTCGCAAGGCCTCCCTTGCGTGGCCTCCCTTGCGGTGTGGCTTGGACCCAGATGTGGGGTGATAGGGCGACGACCTCCTGAAAAGATGATGGCCCGAAGGGCCTCTTGAGGGCGCGCGCGCGATGGGCCTCTCGAGGGCGCGCGCGCGATGGGCCTCGCACGGACTTGCACACGAAGTGTCGTTGACGGTCTCGCTTGGTGCTAGCCCCTACGTCGGCCTCGCGAGATGCAAGGTGGCCGAGAGCCTCGCAAGATGCAAGGTGGCCGAGGGCCTCGCGAGATGTACGGCGCCTGGTGGCCTCGCGAGATGGGTGGCCTCGCCCATGCGTTGGCCTCGCGGGATGGAAGGTGGCCGAGGGCCTCGCTGGATGCACGGCGCCTGGTGGCTTCGCGAGATGGGTGGCCTCACCCATATGTTGGCCTCGCGAGATGGGTGGCCTCGCCCATGTGTTGGTGCGCGCGGATGAAGGGTGGCCGAGGGCCTCGCTGGATGCACGACGCCTGGTGGCTTCACGAGATGGGTGGCCTCGCCCATATGTTGGCCTAGCGGGATGGAGGCCTCGCGAGACGCACGGCGCTTGGTAGCCTCGCGAGATGGGTGGCCTCGCCCATGTGTTGGTGCGCGCGGATGAAGGCCTCGCGAGAGGGATGAGGTAAGGTGCGATGGCTTCCCGAGACGACGGTGGCCCAAGGGCCTTGCCTCGGCCTCATACTTTCTCTTGATGAGATTTTGAGCATCAACACTAATTAAATCCTATAGTTTTGAGCTGGGTTCTAAGTGTTTTGGGTTCTTAATTTTGAAGATTAAATTGAGGCTAAGGATTTGGGAATTAGCTCAGCAATTGCTTGGTGGATTGGTTCTTCAGTGAAGGTAAGCTCTAATCTATGGTTTAGCATCTGAATTCTGAGTTCTCTTGACTGGTTTTAGTGTTCTTAAGCTTGTGGGTTTCAAAGATTAAAATATTATTTTGATGAGTTTCTAGACTAGGTTTTTGTTGGGTTATGTTGCGGAAAACATGTTAGAATGTTTGTGATAATTGGATTGTACCATTAGGATGTTTTGGGTGGATTTGAGTGAGGTTTGAGAGTTAAAAATGGTGGTTTTTCTGGGTTCGAAGGGGTCGGGCCGCGACTCAGTTCTTGGTGTGCCGCTGCCCTCTGAAGCAAATGGGTGCTGGGGAGGAAGGGTGGGCCGCGACATGGGGAAGGCTGAGCCGCGGCCCCTGTCTGTTTTTGGGCGAGGCTGGGCCTCTGGTTGGGAGCAAGACGCAGCATGGGAAGCTTGGGCCGCGGCCCTTAAGGGAATTTTTTGGCCTTTTGGAGTTTTTTAGCGCGAGAACCTAACCTAGGGTGCTCGAGATCGATCCCACTATCGTGTTTGGTGGAATTCGATGTCCCGGAGATTAGAACTTTATCTGGACACCTTTATATTATTATTGATGAAATCCTTTATCATGGTTGTGACTAGGTGTATGCTTGGGCTTGGGACAGGATCGTTGTAATGCCCCAAATCCCTAATAAGGTTTAGGACCTTGATTAGGAGGCCGGGAGGGCCATAATTGATTTATTGTGTTATTAAATGGTTATTTACATGTTTATGTTAATTATATTATAATATGATGATAAATGCATGCATATGGGTGTATTCTTAATTATAAGGGCATTTTGGTAATTTGGCCCGTTGAGGGCGTAGTTGTGTATTTTCGTGCATGTGGATTTGTTCGAGCCTTTCGGCATGAGATGATCATGAAATGCAAGTGTTCGGTCTGGTCATAACGGGATTAAGTTCGGGGCTCGAGGTGAGTCTCGGGGTGATTTTAATGATTAGAACATTACCGGGAATTAAAGGGTAATGGGATATGATTTATTGGTATGTGAGAATATTGAGAATAGCGGGAATTGGAGGGTGTTAATTATGATTAACGAATTAGGTGCGAAAGGACGGTTTTGCCCTTGGTGGCTGTTAAGGTTTATTTACTTGAGGGCATTTAGGTCTTTTCACCCTAAAGGATTTGTTCAGCCATTTAAGCTTAGAAAGCTATAGAAACCTTCTCAAAACAGAGCACCAAAATCTCCTTCTCCCGTACATCATTTCTCCCCCATTTCTCTTTGAATTTTCAAGCTCTCTTTTGAGGAACCAAGCCAAGGAACCAAGCTGTGATAGGCTAGGGTTATGCCCCACCATTGAAGAGGGTGTGTTGCTGAGATTGAGGTGAGTTTTTAGCCATTAGAACTCTTGTTTTTGCTCTGTTTTCTTAGTTAAGTTTCAGTTGGTTTTTTAGTTGGAAAGTTGGGAATTTATTGGAGTTTTGGCTAGGGTTCTTGGGGTTGAGGTGCCTAGGACATGTGGAGGTGGTATTTGGGTTCATTTGGGACTGAATTTGATGTTTGGAAGCTTTTGTTTGGGGTTAGAAATGGTAGAATCGAAGGAAGAGATTTCAGGGGAGTATCTGGCTGGGGGTAGCGCTACAGCGCCCATCAGAGGGCGCTATAGCACTACACAAGATTTTTGCTGGGGCGGTTCAGTTATGTGAAGAGCGCTGGGGCGCTAGGAGGGTAGCGCTACCCTGTTTCTTCAGAACCCCGTTTTGAGTGTTTTTAAGGGTTTTTGGCTCAGGGTTTCCATCCTTAAGGCCCGAGATCGAATCTACTCACCATGTGGGTACATTTCAGGGTCCCGAGAGGGGTTTAGATCAAGACCTTATTATTGTTGATTTTCATTAATCAGAGATTTTATTTGGTTATGACTAGGTGACTGCTAAGGGATTAAAGGATCGATCGTTCTCAAGGGTCGTTCTTGTTCTAATTCTCGCTCGAACCAGAGGTAAGAAAATTGCACCCCATATGTGACATGCATGGTTATTCTTGATGCATGTTGGATGTTTAACTGTGATATATGTGATGCACGAGAAACATGTGTTTAGGGAAAGCCATGAGTATTGAGTATGAGACTGATCAGAGCTTGAGTCTCTGTGTTTGTGCATGATCATAATTATGCTAGCAACTGTTAAGTAAGCATGCTGAATGCCCTACTCTTGGATATTTGACATATGATATATATTGATAGAATTGCTTACTTGTGCATGGTACTGACTAATTAGTCAGAATTGGCAAAGGTGTCAGTATCAACTATGAAGCTGTGACTCATTAGTCAAGTTCGGCAGTGGTACTGGGAACTGGTCACACAGTGCTGACTCATAAGTCAGGAACAGCCTTAGCGTGTTCAACGTAAGCCAATAAAGATTAGATCTAATCGACATTTGCATTAAATGACTCGGAAGAGCGTTAATTCCGGACCGACCTCAAGTTCGATGAAAACTAAAAGCGCTTGTGTGACTTACACATCAGTCACTCATCTGTTTAAACTAGTGACTTACCTAGCAGTCACTCATATGTTTAAGCTAGTGACTTACCTAGCAGTCACTCATCTATTTGAACTAGTGACTTACCCAGCAGTCACTCATCTGTTTAAACTAGTGACTTACCTAGCAGTCACTCATCTGTTTAAGTTAGTGACTTGCTTGTCAGTCACTCAGTATGGTTAACAAAACCTCAAAGTGATATTCACTCATCTGTTCAGGGCTATAAGCTCTGTATGATCATTTTGATCATCATTTGCATGGCTTTGGGTATTGAGCCCTGCAGTGACTTGTTAATCGGTTACTCAGTATGGTTTACCAGAACCTCAAGTGTTAAATCACTCATCTGATTAGGATTGACTTGATAGTCATCCAATCAGGAGGGCAGGATTTTTTATCCTTGATTCCCCAGTATTATTTGAGTTTATTTGCATGCTTAAATAGAGCTATGTTTGCTAGGCATGCCAGATATGATTTGATATCATAATATGACTGTTCATGAGCATATTGAGTTTTCTTGCTGGGCTTCGGCTCACGGGTGCTATGTGGTGCAGGTAAAGGCAAAAGAAAGCTGGACCATCCTTGAGTTGGAGAGCTTAGGTGACGATGTGTACATATGCAGCTACTCGACCGCCACGGTCGAGGTTTGAAGGAGAGGAACTAAGGTTATACCCTATTTTGTCGCTTAGATCGGCTGGTTGTAAATATTTTGTTGTAATAAACCTTTAAATTATATTTTTGGGATCCTAATATATATAGTAAACGTTCTAGTGAAACGTTACATCTTAACCAAAATTTTTCATCCATAAACCGCTAATCATACTTAGTTACACGATTTTGGCCAAATGACTCGATTAGCGAGTTTAGCACTGTTTACAAGGCACACCGTAATGGTCCCTGGAGTTTAGGGTGTTACAATCTTGCTCGGGGGTCGTCTTTCTTAATCAAATTACTTGGAATTAAAGGTAAGAAAATTGCACCGTTTATGTGGATAGGTTGGGACTAAGTGTTCCCTATATTTGTATGCACTGTTATATGATTGTGATAAACCATGTGAATATGTTGGGACTAAGAGTTCCCTATAATTGTATGAATGTCATGATGTGGTATTATGCCATGGGGACATGTGATAAACGACCTAAGAGTGCCGGAATCAATACTTGCGCATAGGGCACGGCTCAGCCACTGGTAGCTGAGGATAACTTAATAATCACTGAGCTCGGTTTAAGCGGGCTGGAGTCAGTGGGGTGAACACTGGGCTTGGCCTAAGTGAGCCAAAGACAGTGGATTAAATAGAGGGTGCAACCTGCGGGCGACGACCCTAGTTGTTGCTTGACATGTATACTATTGTTAATTTGATGTATATGATAAGCTGAATATCTGGAAACTAGATCATTGGTTATTGACTGATGTTCGGGATTGAATGAATGTTATGGCTTGCTGGGTAATTGATTAATGTCTTGTAAATCATTTGGTTATGCTCTGTGAACTACTTGGTTATTGATATTGATTGTGCTATGATAATATGTTTTCTTGCTGGGTCTCGGTTCACGGGTGCTACGTAGTGCAGGTAAAGGCAAGGGTAAGATGCTTCAACCATGGGTTGGAGAGCTCTGGGGGCGAGGTGTACATTGTCAGTTGCTCGGTCACCACGGTCGAGGGATTGTATAGGGACAGAAACCTAAAACGTGTATTTTTCCATTAGAGTGGCTTGATGGTTTATAAGATTTGGAAATTTTGTAACTATGTTATTTAAACCCTGATTTGGGATCCCATGTAGCAAACATTTATTTTAATGAAAATTGTTCCTTTATAACCAAAGTCTTTTAAACCTAATCTGTTTGTGTCGTTAGATTCACATTTTTATTTAAATGACTTGATTAGCAAGTCTCGCACTATTTCAAACACACAGTGTAACGGTCTTGGTTATCCAGGACGTTACACCTCACCTCTATCACTTATGGCCATTGCTTGCTGCCCGGGTTGTGTTTTTCCCTTCATGGAAATGCTATAGCATTCCCTGGCAGCGAGTTGATCACCTCTGATAGTGCATATTCCAGCAGATGAGGCAAATTTGATTGCTAGGTGGCGGATATAAGTTATGGCTTCAAACGCCATCAACGCAGGTTAGCCCAAAATCGCATTGTATGCGGCTGGACAATTGATGACCACAAACTCAAGAATCTTGGAAACAATTTGTGGACCTTCACCCAATGTTACCACTAATTCGATCGTTCCGATAGCTGTCGACCCTTCACCAGAAAACCCATATAGAATCATGGAAGTTGCCTTTAGCTCGGTTATAGACAATCCCATTTTTTCTAGGGTGGACCTAAAGAGTAGATTCACAGAACTTCCATTATCTACTAGTGTCCTCCTAACTCTCCGGTTGGAGAGCTGAACTGTTATGACCAGAGGATCGTTATGTGGGAACTGGACATGGCTGGTATCTTCCTCTGTAAAATTGATTGGTTGTTTTTCCAATCACTACTGTTTTGATAACCGTTGTTCCGAGACGAACTCTACTCCGTTATGGGATTTCAGTTCGTTGATATATCTCTTCTAGGCACCTCTGCTCGTGCCTGCCAGATGAGGTCCTCCCGAAATGGTGGCTATATCTCCTCCTGTTATCGTCGGAGGATTGTCTTGATTCACCTGAGCTCTAGCTTGATTCACTGGAGCTTTCGGAGCCGACGGAGTGTTTTGTTCAGCGGGCTGACTGGGAGTTGCTCGATTCCAGGCGTACTAAGCCAAAGGTCCTGCTCTGATGAGAGTCTCAATCTCATCCTTCAGGTGTTTGCAATCATTAGTGTTATGACCGATATCACTGTGGAATCGACAGAACTTCGAAGGATCTCTCTTCGCCCTTTGATTCTTTAACGGTTCTGGCTTCTTCCATGGAAGGCGAGTAGAATTTGCCAAGAAGATGCGTTCTCTAGTATCCGTGAGATTGGTATATGTTGTGTAGACCGGTTTAAATTTCTCCACGAACTTGTTTTTCTTTGTTCTGTTCTGGTCGCCCTCACCATTTCCCTTTCTCTTATTATTTCCCCCTTGGTTATTCTGGGCAACTGTTTGAGCCGCAGCTGCTATATCCGTTACCGCTCCAACGAGTCGGACAAGGACTTGGCTAGTTCCTGCGACATAAGCTCGCGCCTCTTCTAGATTAACCCACCTTTGAGCTCGGTTCAAGAACTCATCCATAGTATTAACTCCTTTCCTATGTAGCTCTAGCCATAGGTCACCTCCCACAAGGATTCCTGTCCTCATTGCCATGAGCTTAGAACTCTCATCGATGTCTCTAGCTCGCGCAACATCATTGGCAAACCTACTTAGATATGCTTTCAAAGGTTCACCGGGCTGCTGCTTTACATTTGCCAGAGAGTCATCCTTAATCCGAGCTACTTGAGAAGCCCTGAATGCTCTCTTGAAATCAGCGGAAAAACTCTTCCACGAATTGATTGAATGCCTCTTGTATTGTTTGAACCACTGCCTAGCTGGCTCAATCAGAGTCGAGGGGAATATTAGGCATCTTAGCTTGGGCCCGATGTTGTGGGCCATCATCATGGTGTTGAACATCCCTAAGTGATTAGACTGATCTCCATCTCCGTCGAACTTTGACAAATGTGGCATTATGAAACCCTATGGATATGCAGTCGCCGCAATATTCGGGGCGAAAAGCTCGATCTCATCCTCTGAATCACACTCATCTTTCTCTTTTTCCGATAGGAGCCTCTTCATTAGCTCCTCCATCTGGGCTAGCCTTTTGAGGGTTTGGTCCCTGGTTCTTTGTCGTGCATCGAGCGAGTGACCACCATGATGAGATTTGATTGGGATTTTTATGAAAGCACTAATCTCAACTCTTAATGAAAGCACCAAACTATTGACGCGATTTTTCACCAACAGAGAATTAATAAAATAACAAGGTTGAATTAGTGCTTGATGATAAATCGAAGTAAGAAAATAACCCTCAAGAACACTAGTCTTTTTACGTGGTTCAGTGGTTAAAATCCACCTAGTCCACGAGTCTATATTATTACTGCTTTTCTCTCTCTATTTTGACAGAGTTTCGGTATTACAGAATAATCTCCCCCTTCCTGTTCAATATTCTCAGTATTTATAGAGAAATTCCTTGGACAGGTTTGGGTAACCGCGTGAGTCAATCATGGATTTACACATTTATTACATTTAATATGAAATATTCCCATTTATACTAGGATCTGAACTGATCATGAAATAAATAGTCTCCTAATATCTAGGACATTAAATATTACAGGCTGGCCATAAACCATCGTATACAGTATCCGGGTCTTCGGGGAACCGCGGATACGCTGTATCTCCAAATTACCCCGAGCTGGATATACCGTCGAGCTCGTACTGTGGAGGTCGTGCCTTATAAATATTACAAGCTTGCCCTTATCAATTTATGCATCCCTAGCTCGGACAACCATCATGAAAACTGTTCTGTCTACGTGGAGAATACCTGGACTCCTTGGCTATTTTCTTCCATGCATTTATTTGCCAGCTGTACACGATTTGAGTGAAAGACTCGTGCTGAAATTAGGATACACACTTATTTATTCACGCAGTTACCCAAACCTGTCCATGAAATTCCCCTATAAATAATAGGAATAATGGACAGGGAAAGGGACGACCATTTTTGTATTACCAAAACTCTGCAGAAATTGAGAGAGAAAAGTAATAATATTGACTCGTGGACTAGGTGGATTTTAACCACTGAACCACGTAAAAGCTGTGTGTGTTTTAG
Source organism: Humulus lupulus (assembly GCF_963169125.1). Taxonomy (NCBI): domain Eukaryota; kingdom Viridiplantae; phylum Streptophyta; class Magnoliopsida; order Rosales; family Cannabaceae; genus Humulus; species Humulus lupulus. The sequence continues at coordinate 247,292,773 of NC_084802.1, forward strand.
AGAGTATTGATTATTTCATTATGGTTTATAATTTAGCACTAATCTACCTATTTAATTTCTTAATACACTGTTGGCGAAAAACCGCGTCAACAGTTTGGTGCTTTCATTGAGAGGAAATTAGTGCTTCACAAGTTTCAGTCGACATTCATCATGGTGCTCACTTGATCGATGCATGATAATGAGATGGAACAACCTAGTGTGCAGGAGGCCCATCATACCGCTATTCCCAATGAAAGGAGCCCAGATGTTCAACAACGTCTTGGGAAACAACCGGTGGGTCAGGATGACGCTGGGAGTTCAATCTCACTCCCACAAAATCCTAATCTAGGGTACTTGGCTGCCGTCAAGATGGAAAATGCCCAGTTAAGGAGCCATCTAGCTAGGGAAAATAGGCAGATCGAAGAGGTCTTAGCTCGGTTACCCCCTCTTGCAACTGACATTAATGTCGGAAAGAGGCAAAGTGGGCCTCATAAGTCCTACAGGAATAACCGGTCAAAACCGAGTCGTTCTGTCAGAACCGCCACTCCGAGTTCTGTGCCTACGGAGCGAAACCACCAGAGTGCTCAACCCACTAGTCATCACATGGGTCATCATTAGCATGTTAGTCGGCCGGTCAGGCCTTCGACCCCCAACTCTATGCCTTCTTCACAGATTCCCAAAAATATCCACAACAACCCACGGGTAGGGGCTGGGACAAGCTCACGAAGGAAAAATGCTCCAGAAAATCCTCCTGTGCCACGGTCAGAGCCCCAGGCACAGAGAACTAGGGACGTTGGAATGGAGCCGAGTTAGGCTAATTTAGTTCATCCTGATGGAACGAGGATAGCTTCACCAATAAGGCATCATCCATCATTGGTAAGATATCCAACACCACCTCACCCACAACGAGATGTTTTAGATCATGGGAACAGTAGGAGAAATTCTCCACCGTTTGTAAATACTTATGCCCCATGGACGCGTGTTGAGAACCTAGGTCCTCGATCTCAATCGCGAGCCATAAGTTTTGCAAATGGAAGTTACTGGATGGATATCGGCGTGAAGGTAGGGCCAAGAGCGACCTGAGAATCCACTTGAGTTTAGCACAAAGTCCTTGATATGATCCACAACCCGACCTGTGCAATCATTTGAACTCACATAGAAGGTATCCATCTCAGAATGAGGATGTTAGCTGTACATGACATGAGGGAGGTTTGTCCATTGTGCACGACAATGGGAATGTCTCGCCTAACCAAGCTTAAACTTGGAGGGACAACAACCCATCAAATGTGTATAATAGGATGGGAGCTGTGGAACAGCCCCCAGCTAACCTAGGGACCAGGGACCAAATCCTTGAAAGACTGTCTTTGATGGAAGAGAAAATGAAAAGACTCTTCTCAGGAAAGGGAAATGATGATTGTAACTCAGATGAGGAGCTTGAACCTTTTGCTCCAAACATCGCAGCGACTACAACTATTGGCCTTAGGATGCCGCACATGCCAACATTTGATGGAAATGCAGATCCGTCCGATCACCTCGAGATGTTTAACACAATGATGATGGCCCACAATGGCGGGCTCGATCTAAGATGTATCTTGTTCCCTGTAACTCTAGTCGGACCTTCCAGATAGTGGTTTAAACAGTATAAGGAGCATTCGATGAGCTCGTGGAAGAAATTTTCTTCCAAGTTTAAAAGAGCATTCTGAGCTTCACAGGCAGCTCGTGTTGAAGCCGATTCATTGGCCAATGTAAAGCAGCAACCTGGTGAAACATTAAAAGCATACTTGAGCAGATTTGCCAATGTTGCTGCACGAGTTAGGGATGTTGATGATAGCTCTAGGCTCATGGAAATGAAAACAGGAATCCTGGTGGGAGGCAACCTGTGGCAAGAACTCCAACGAAAAGGAGTTAAAAGCGTAGATGAATTTTTGGCCCTAGCTCAGGAGTGGATAAACCTAGAGGAGGCATGAGCTTCTGTCACAGGAACCAGTAGGCCCTTCTCCAACCCATTGGAGCGGTGCTGGATGTTGCAGCTACGGATCAACCCGTTACCCAGAATAACCAAGGGGGAAATAACAAGAGGAAGGGGAATGGTGAGGGTGACCATAACGGGACGAAGAAGAACAAGTATGTGGAGAAATTCAAGCCCATTTTTTCCACCTACACCAGCTTAACAGACACTCAAGAGTGTATCTTCCTGGCTAATTCTAATCGTCTCCCATGGAAAAAGCCAGAACCTTTAAAGCACCAGAGGGCGAAGAGAGATCCTCAAAGTTTTGCTGATTCCACAATGACATCAGTCATAACACTGATGATTGCCGACAGCTGAATGATGAAATTGAGAGTCTCATTCGATATGGACCATTAGCCCAGTACCCCCGAAGTCGGATAGTTCCCAATCAACCTACTGGGCAGAATCCTCAACTATTTCTAGAAACTTCGATAGGTCAACCTGGAGCTCAGACGAATCAGGTCGACCCTCCCCCGATAGTAGGATGAGATATAACCACTATTGTTGGAGGACCTCATTTGGCGGGCACGAGCAGCGGGGCCCAAAAGAGGTATATTAATGAGTTGAAAGCTCATAATGGTGTGGAGTTTGTCTCAGAGTAGCGGTTATCGAAACAACAGCAGTTGGTAAAAAAACCAATCATTTTCACGGAAGAGGATGCTAGCCATGTTCAATTCCCACACAATGATCCCCTGGTGGTAATCGTGCAGCTCTCTAACCAAAGGGTACGAAGAATATTGGTGAATAACGGAAGTTCCGTAAATTTACTTTTCAAGTCCACCCTGGAAAAGATGGTGTTGACCCTCAAATTGGTCAACGACACAAAGTCAGATAAACGATTGAAAAGGAGATGAAAACAAGAAGAAAAATAAAATGGAAAGCAAATGACACAAACAATTTATAGTGGTTCGGCCCCAATTGGATGGTAATGACCTACGTCCACTTAGTGTTCTTATTGATATTGAATCCCAACACTGTGATCAATGAACTAGGGTTCACGAGCTCACAAGCCTTGGGAAGATTACAACTTCGGCGAATAATGACACTATATTCTTCTCTCTGAGTACAAAAAACAAAGTTCTGGAGTCCAAAGTCAAAAAGTCCTTTCCTTGAGCCCTTTGATTCTTATTTATAGGCTCAAGAAGGTTACATGGGCCAATGGGCCTTAATTACAATTAAGACTTGCGTATCAAGGTAATAAAGGAAAATACAATTAATGCAAATATTACAAGATTTCATATCAAAAAGGAAGTAAACAAAAGTATGCGACCAGACTGGTCGCACCTGAGCATGAGGCTTGATCCATCAATGATTCTCTAGTCGATGGTCGAACAGGATCCATTTACTTGAAACCGCAACGTGTCAACCACGTGTAGGTCAATCCTGCCACATCATCAGGAGCCATTTTTTGGGTAAACATTTGCCCCCAATTTTATTTTACTGCAACCAGCATAAAGTAAACTTAGGCGACCATCCTTTCGTACGCCCTATAAAATCTGTCAAAGCTGCCCATGCCTTCTCGAAAAAGGCAACCAATCATATCTTTGTAGTTTCCCAAAAAGTGGTCTAATGGCTATTACACTTACCCATGCCTTGAAAAGTTACTCCTTATGATTACCTGGGTAACTGCTCCTCGATCAATATAAATAACCCCTCAGAATCATCTTTCACTTTTTACTCTCTCCTCAAGAACACTGAAGAACAAGGCGTAAAAAATTCAGAAACTCAGACGACCTTGACGATCCATGAAGCTTCTGTCCAACCATCTGACTTAGCGTTTCAGATATTTACTCCAACCTTTATCCAAGTAAGTTTCTCAAACTTTTCAGTCGTTGAGATGCCATGCAATATCTGTTTTATATTCGTTTCAGATTCTGAGTTCTTGAAGAAATTGTTTTGGGGTAAATGGGTATGTAAATCCGAGTCTTATATGATAGGAAAATAATACTCTGTAGGGGTTAAGAATCAGTTTGGTAGTTAGGATTAATAATTTAGGGCGTAAAATCAAAGTAAAAATTCGATTTTTTAGCTTGTAGAAAAACTGGGTTTTTCCCGCCCCTTTAGAGTCGAAATTTTTTTCCTGAAAAACTTTTCACTTTTGCTTTTTAATCCATTTTCCAAACTGTTCGCATAGAATTTAGTGTTTTTGTTAGAATGCTGCTGGTCGTATAAAAGCTTAACTTTTATACACGAGCAATGTTATTCCAACTCTTTACATTTCTTGGTCTTTTGGCCGTAGATTCTCATCTCCCCTTCTCTGTTCGCAGATTTTCATGTACAATTCGTGGGGAGGTGAGAGGCTGATCGACGACGACTTGCTCGCGTAGTTACTCGAAGATCAGGAACAACCTTCGCTGCTAATCCCATAAATTCCTTTTTCTCGCAACCCTTTAGATAAACCTCCGACCAGTCCAAAAAACATGGGTCAAGTAAAGTCCACTGCTCAAAAGAAAAGAAAAAACTCTTCTCCTGCCAAATAGCCCGCTCCTCAGGCTAAAAATCCTTCGACCAGCCCACAAGCTGAAAATAATCATCCAGACATTCTAACCAAGGCCCAACCTCGGTACTTCCTTCGACCAGACGTCAAATGGTACGTAGTTCCTCCTAGCAATATTATAGTTAGGATGATAGGTAATTATCTAAAAAAGTATGGACTTTCTAGAATTACCTTAAACAAACCTTCCATCGAACAGAGGGCAAGCCTGCCTGGGTGCGCCTACAGCGCTTGGTCGAGATACCACATTGAGGCAGGGGCAACCTTGCCTCTTCATCCATTCTTCCAGGGGGTGGTCAACTATTTTGAGGTCGCCCCCTTCCAAATCACCCCAAATGTATATAGAGTGCTTTCTGCTCTCTATATCCCATACAACCACAAGAAGTGGCCTGTGCCTACACCACATGAGATCAATTACTTATTTGATCTCAAGTCCAACCCCAATCACAACAACACGGGGTTCTTCCATTTTTACCACTAGGAATCTGCTCGCCCCTTACTGAGTGAGATCACCTACAAGTACAACGTACGAAAGTACTTCCAGGAGTACTTTTTAACAACAGACTTGGTCGCCAACAATCTGGCCTTCACTCAAGGAGGTTATTTCTTTATTCTCTGGTCATTTAATTCCTTTTAGATTTTCTGCATATTCCTTAGAAAATTAGTATTATTCAGGTCCATGGCAACGACCAGCTCCTACTCCAGAGATGGAGATTTGAGCAGCATCCCTGGCCAGCATGACTGACATAGAAAAAAGCACCAAAGAGTTGGTCATAGAGGCCAATCTAAGGCTGGTCGACCTTCTGGCACCTCATCAGGATGTAAGGGAATCAACAGCGGGGAGTGCTACTGGTGGAGAAGTTCCCGAGCAGCACCATGATGTGTCACAACCTCCGAGGAGGAGGACAACTCAGGTGACAATCAAGGAACCCTCTAGCACCCCGCAAGCAGCTACTACCCCTGATCCTTTGGGAAAGGGCATAAAGAAGGTTTCCGAACACCCTGCACCCATCCTTGAATCATCAGATGAGAACGGTACTGACCTTTCATTCTTAGATAATTTGTCAATTCCCTGTCATTTATTTGATGGGGACGACAACTTTAAATACACCCCTATTTTAAATTTAGACTTCTTCAAGCCAGAGAGTGAGTGTAGCAGTAGTTCAGTAAATAGTGTAGCGACCGGTAATTGTAGCTCGGGTATTTTACTTACAATTTCCTTGCTCTTATTTTCTTGACGTAGTAAGTACATCTATTCATATTGTCTAACTGTTCGTATGTTTTCTTACTTGTAGATATGTCATCTGAAGATATGTTCAAACTCTACAGCATACCTGCTGCTCCTTCGAGCAAGAAGAAAGAGAGCAGGCAACATTGCGGAGAGAGCAACAAGGCCCCTCCGACGAAAAAGGTTCGGACTGGAGACCCTCCTACAACAGTTCCTTCCAAGGAAACAACACCTCCTCCATCTCCCCTCGACCCGCATCTCCCCCAGGGCTAGTCGACCAGAACTCTCCTTCTGCACCTGCCGACCAGACACCTCCTGATCAGACTGGAGATGCCCTGACGAATGTCGTGCTCAACTTGGCTAAGGATAGAATGAAAAAACTCTCAAAGCACCGATGAAGCTGAGAAGCCATCGTCAGCACTGACTCCATGGAGGTCGACCAGATAATCAACCGCGCGCTGAACGAAATAGCCAGCATAAGCTGCTATCCATTGCTAAGCTTTATTTATTTATCTTGCCATTTTCTTCCATCACCTTATCTTTTTCTCTGATCACAGGGAATGCTAACTATGACCGCCAGCTGGCGGCGCTCAGGGGCTTTGATTACTTAATTCAAAGAGTCCGAGGCCAGGTATGCTGAGGAGTCCAAGATGGCTGAGAAGAAAAATGCAGAACTGCTCAAGCAGAACACCAAGCTAGCCAAAGAGCTGAAGCAGTTCCAGGCTGGTTTGACCAAAGCCATTGGAGAAAAGGAGAAGTTCAAGGAGGCTTCTAAACTTAACTTCCAGGAAGCCAAAAAGCTTGAGGATGAGTTGGTCGCTAGCAGAAAGGAAATTGAAGGGCTGGAGGGGCGCATCAAAGAGCTCGAGGAGACCAATGCCAACAACTTTGAGAGGTATAAGGGAGCCACCTCTAACTGCTTCTATGCGTTCTAGAAGCATAACCATGAGGCAGACTTCAGCTTTCTCTCCGAGCGCATGAGGCAAACTGAAATAAACCGGTGCCTTGCTCACTTAGAGGAAGAGGAAGAGGAGAGAGAGAAAATCCCAGTCTCCCCTGAAATCTCCTTGGCTACGGGCATTGATGGCATGGAAGAGGAAGTTGGGGCCTCTGTCGACCAGCAGACTCCTCAAGACCCTCCTGCTGCTTCATAATTTTATTTGTTTTTCTTTAATTTTAACTTGTAGTTTAAGACACACGAACTATGGTTTGTGATGTCAAAACAATTTATATTTTTATTACTGCATGGGTAGCTTTCCTTTCAATAGATAATTACATCCGAGCAGTAACTGCTTGCAGTGTAAAAGGTTTTCCCTTTTAACATTATAATATTTTCATTATAACATCTGTTTGCATGACCGAACTTTGCATAACATTTTGGTTTGCTTTAACAAAATTTAAACAAAATTTTGAAAAATACTCTAAGTACCGTAGCATGCTTTCACTTATTTTGCTCGTGTGTTTACATACCTGTTGCTATGCTTTGCTTCCTAGATACCTTATATGCCCCCCAAGTGATTGATGAGCTTTAGGTCCTTGGTCACTTGCCTTGACTAAGACCTGTTCGAACATCACTACTCGTAATATAGATTTTAGCATGATAATATAGCAAAACAACACACGTAATGAGCAAATACTTGTAATAAATACAATAGTTGGAAAGATTGATTGGCTGCGCATAGTCCCTTTTATTTCTCATAATAAATGGACAATCGTGTCTGTACGAGTGATAAAAAATATGATCTTACACTTATAAGTGATCAGTCACAAGATTGACTAACCCTTGTTCATAAACTTGTAAAAAGTAAAATTAATACAAGCCAATTCTTTAAGAAGAATTGTTTATTGATAGTACTTGCGCAGGTGTTATCCATTCCAATAGTGAGGAATGAGATCTCCATCTAAGCGAGCAAGTTTATAAGTGCCTGGATGGAGGACTTCTTTGATTTGGTACGGTCTTTCCTAATTAGGTCTGAGTACTCCAGCAGCTTGATCGCGGGTGTTAAGGAAAACTCTTCTAAGTACCAGATCTCCCACATTAAATTTCCTTTCACGTACTTTAGAGTTAAAATACCAGGCAACCTTTTGTTGGTAAGCTACTACTCGAAGTTGGGCTTGCTCGCACCTTTCATCGACCAAATCCAAAGATTCCATCAATAACTGACTATTAGCGCCTTGATCGTAAGCCATTCGTCGATGTGATGGTAGATCTAATTCAACAGGCAACATAGCCTCATATCCATAAGCCAAGGAAAATGGAGTATGACCTATTGCTGTTTGATGCGACGTTCTATACGACCAGAGAACTTCGGGCAACTGTTCTAGCCATGCCCCTTTCGCTTCTTCAAGCCTTTTCTTCAGAGTATCTTTTAGTGTTTTATTGACAGCCTCAACTTGTCTGTTTGCCTGCGGATGAGCAACTGAAGAAAAGCTTTTGATAACTCCATGTCGTTCGCAAAAATCCGTGAACAGATCACTGTCAAATTGCGTGCCATTGTCTGAGACAATTTTTCTTGGCAATCCATAGCGACATACTATGTTCTTGACTACAAAATCCATCACTTTTTTGGTTGTTATGGTTGCGAGTGGCTCAACTTTGGCCCACTTTGTGAAGTAATCGATGGCCACCATGACATATTTGACGCCACCTTTCCCTGTGGGCAAAGACCCGATTAGGTCTATTCCCCATACTGCGAATGGCCACAGACTTTGCATCTGCTTTAGCTCATTAGGGGTTGCTCGCGGAATCTTGGAGAATCTCTGACACTTGTCACATTTTTTAACAAAGTCCATCGAGTCTTCATTCATTGTTGGCCAGAAGTATCCTTGTCTTAGGATCTTTTTTGATAAACTCTGCCCCCCGGCGTGATCCCCACAGAAATCTTCATGGACTTCTCCCATTAATTCTTTGGCCTTTTATTTTGAGACGCATCTTAGGAGTGGCATTGAGTACCCCCTTCGATATAGAATTCTGTCGACCAGGATAAACCGAGCAGCCTGCCTCTGAAGGGCCCTTGCTTTGTTTCTTTCTGTCGGCAATACTCCATGCGTTAAGTACTCAATGAAAGGTGCCATCCATGTATCTGTCGCCTGAATTAGCAGAGAAGTTTCTTTTGTGCTGATGCTTGGTGCGAACAACCGTTCAACCGACACTATATTTAGCGTGTCTGCATCCTTTGCACTCGCTAACTTGGCCAAGGCATTAGCGTTTGAGTTCTGGTCGTGAGGTACTTGCTGCAGAGTATATCTTTCAAACTGTGCCAATAAATCCTTTGCTTTGTTCAAGTAAGCAACCATCTTCAGCCCCCGGGCTTGATACTCTCCAAGAATTTGTTTAACCACCAATTGGGAGTCACTGTAGATTTCAAGTGACTTTATGTTCATGTCCCTGGCTAATCGTAAACTCGCGAGCAGCGCTTCATACTCGGCTTCATTGTTGGACGCTGTGAAGTCAAATCTGATAGTGTAGTGGAATCGATGTCCTTCAGTTGTTACCAAAATCACTCCGGTGCCAGTGTGATGTTCATTAAAAGAACCGTCTGTAAACAACTTCCAAGAGGGAGCTTGGCTTTGAGGATCAGGCTCTCCTGTCTGTTCATTGTCTGGAAGCCCAGTGAGTTCTGCGATGAAGTGGGCCAGAGCATGCCCTTTTACTACTGCTCGTGGTAAGTAAGAAATTTCAAACTGTCCAAGTTCGACTGCCCATTTCAATAATCGGCCAGCGACTTCTGGCTTCTGCAAAACTTGCCGTAGGGGCTGGTCGGTTAGTAATGTGATGGGGTGAGCTTGGAAGTATGGCCGCAACTTTCTGTAGGCTAAAATTAAGCAGTAGGCTAATTTTTCAATGGGCAGATACCGCAGTTCTACTCCTATTAGCCTTTTGCTTACATAATATACGACTTTTTGCACATTTTCCTTCTCTCTTACCAAGACAGCACTAGCAGCATATTTTGTGATCGCCAAATAGATGAACAAAGTTTCCTTTTCAACCGGCTTAGATAGAATCGATGGCTGTGACATATGGGACGTTAAAGCATGAAAAGCCTGTTCGCATTCCTTCGTCCACTCGAATTTCTTATTGCCTCTAAGTAAATTGAAAAATGGGACGCACTTGTCCGTCGATTTGGAGATAAATCTACTTAGAGCAGCGATTCTCCCGGTTAAACTTTGAACATCTTTTATCTTTGTTGGTGATTTCATATCGACCAGGGCTTTGATCTTTTCGGGATTAGCTTCAATACCCCGTGAGTTTACTATAAATCCCAAAAATTTCCCTGATCCAACTCCGAAGGAACACTTAAGGGGATTCAACTTCATCTGATACTTATTCAAGACGTTGAAGCACTCTTGCAAGTCCTCTACGTGTTCTTCTGCCTTTTTTGACTTAACCAGCATGTCATCAAAATACTTCCATATTTGTACCGATCAGCTCTTTAAACATGTGATTGACTAGTCGCTGGTAGGTCGCACTAGCATTTTTCAAACCAAAGGGCATTACTTTGTAACAGTAAAGCCCTGTATTGGTTCAAAAGCTAGTGTGATCCTCATCAGGTGGGTGCATACTGATCTGATTGTACCCAGAGTATGCATCCATAAATGATAGGATCTCGTGCCCCGAAGTGGCATCGACCAATCTTTCGGGCAGGCTTTATTAAGATCTGTGAAATCCACGCATGTTCTCCACTTGCCATTCGGCTTGGGTACTAGTACGGGATTAGAGACCCACGATGGATAAAACGCTACCCTGATGAATCCGTTCTCTTTTAGCTTCTCGACTTCTTCCTTCAGAGCCTTCGATCTGTCTTTGTCGAGCAGCCTTCTTTTCTCTTGCATTGGTGGAAAGCTTTTATTTATGTTCAAGACATGGCTGATAATTGCTGGGTCACTTCCAACCATGTCTTTATGCGACCAGGCAAAGACTTCCTGGTTCTTCTTAAAAAATTCCACCAACTTTTGTTTTGTCATTGTCTCTAAGATTTTACCGACTTTCACAACCCTGGCCGGATCTGCTTCATCGAGTTGGACCTCTTCGAGGTCCTCGATTGGTCCTACTTTTTCGTCAAAATCCCCAAAGCGAAGATCCAAATCCCTATCCTCACTTTGGGCAACACCCTATTTGGCGACGTGCTCACCTGATTGGGCTTGTGTTTCATTGGCCAACTACAACTCTTTCCTGGCGTCTTCCCTCGATCCACCTCTCTTTGCCTTAGATATCGAGGAATTATAGCATTCCCTCGCTTTTCGCTGGTTTCCCAATACGCATCCTACTCCCGCGTTAGTTGGGAATTTCATGGCAAGGTGCCAAACCGAGGTTACAGCTCGTAGGTCGACCAGAATATGCCTTCCAATTACAGCGTTGTACGCAGAAGGACAATCAACTACTATAAAACTAGTGAGTAATGTCCTATTCACGGGCGCAGTTCCTACTGTAACCGGAAGCCTAATCGACCCTGTTGGTGCGATCCCTTCGCCAGAAAAACCATAAATGGTTTGGTTGCATGGCTCCAGGTCCTTTACGGATAACTTCATCTCACCAGTGAAGATTTGTACAAGATGTTGACTGAGCTCCCTGTGTCGATTGACACCCTTTTGACCATCATGTTGGCTATCTGGACGTCCATGACCAGGGGGTCTGAGTGAGGAAATCAGACATACTAAGCGTCAAACTCGGAGAAAGTTATCAGTTCTTCCTCTGTTTGAGCTTTCTTGGGCATTCATTCCTCCACATTCAGCATCTCGATGTCCTAGTCGTGGCGTAAAGTCCTAGCATATCGTTCTCTCACCTTCCCACTATCTCCTGCAAGGTGTGGGTCGTGGTTAACAACGTACCTGCCATAGAAGCTGGCTGTAAAGGTGGCAAGCGTTGGCGTACAGGCGTCTGCTCGTTGCCTCCTTGAGCCTCTCGCTGAGAACCTCCAGTGGCTCGTACGTATCTCCTTAGGTGTCCTTGTCTGATAAGGAACTCAATCTTGTCTTTTAGCTGGTTACACTCATTAGTGTCATGACCATAGTCATTGTGGAAATGACAAAACTTTGTTGTATCTCTCTTGGAGATATCTTTCCTTATTGGCGCTGGTGACTTGTAAGGGACATTAGTGCTGGTCGCCTGTAAACCTCTGCTCTGCGCTCGACAAGGGTCGTGTAGTTGGTGAACCTTGGCTCGTATTTGTTGCCTTTAGGGCACTTATTTTCGGATGTTGATGGCTCATTGTTCACCCTTTTTCTACCGTTTTTACCGTTCCCGTTGCCATTGGGTTTATCTAACCCATTGGCGGCTTTAGCGGGATCTTCTTTTGGTCCCTTGTCTTTCGCAGGCGATTTCCCCTCGTTGGCGATCGTGTCCTCGAGCATAATGTATCGATCTGCTCAATCAAGAAACTCCTGGGTACACTTCACTCCATTCTTTCTTAAGCTGTTCCAGAGGGGAGAATGACGCTTTACTCCAGCAGTAAGGGCCATCATTTTCCCTTCATCGCCCACTGTTTTAGCCCCAGCAGCTGCTCACATGAAGCACTAGACATATTCCTTTAAGGATTCTGCCTCCTTCTGACGTATCTCGACCAGTTGGTTAGCCTCAGTCGGGTGAACACGACCTGCATAGAATTGCCCATAGAATTCCTTCACGAACATTTCCCATGATACTATGCTAGCAGGAGGGAATTTAAAGAACCATTCCTGAGCAGTGTCAGAAAGGGTGGCTGGAAAGATCCTGTAGCGAGCATCGTCTGACACCTTCTGGATGTCCATCTGTATCTCAATCTTATTCACGTGAGATATTGGGTCCCTATACCCATCAAAATTTGGCAATACCAGCATCTTGAATTTGCTGGGTGTTTCCACCATAACTATTCTTTGTATGAACGGAGTGCCTCTTCTCCGATCATACTCGATGTGGGATGTCCGGCTCCCTACCAGCTGCTGGACAGCCTGGTTTAATGCATTGATTTGGGTCTACACGACGTCTGGAATCGCTGGGGCGACTGGTGCTGGAGGGGCGTACTCATCGTGCCTTTCATTCCTGTCGTTGAGCACGTCCCTTAAGTCATCATCTCTGCACCGTTTCTCGCTGGCACCCAACTGATCAAAAACATTAGGCTGCTTAGGCTGCCCCCAGCGTTCTGGCTCGCAGGCCTATTGTCTCTTGGTGTGGGATTCGTTTCTCCACCTCTTTCTTCTCGGCCTCGACCAGCGTTCCTTCTGCCGGAGTTAGCTTCATTATAGTCATGGCCGTCCCTGAACTGCGACCGACTATGGCGCAACCGGCTGGTCACGCTGTTCCCCCCTCGAGCTGGCACCTCGCGAGCGTTAGGGGGAGGCCTGTGTTGGTTAGTAGGTCCTCAGGAATTATCATGCCGTGGGGGTTCCCTGACCACAGAGCCTGACTCGGTGTACCTTCTATTGGCAAAAGGATGTTGCCCCCTGCTCGGTGGATTTGGCTCATCAGCCATTGGGCGTTTAGGGCTTCGGGGAGGCTGCCCGACCCTATCCTGCCTTTGACGCTGGGGATTATCTCGACCAGTACGAGAAGGTAGCTGTTGCTCAGGAACCTGAATTGGGATATCCTGTTGAGCAACAGGTGGTTGCTTCGGCCTTTGAGGACTCACCGGCTGAAGCAGAGGACTCGGGTTTGGAGCCTGTTGAGGTGGTGCATTTGGTGGCTGATCCGGCTGAGAAGTCGGCGCAGCTTGCCCCCGACCAACTGAATGGCTGCTTCTAGGGCAGCAGTGGCATCTCTCTGTCGGCGGTCCATGTCTGCCTGCCGTTCATTCAGTTCTTGGCGTTGGCGCTCGATTTCCCTCTGTTGAAACGCCAACGTTTTAGCTGCATTCTATTGACTGGCCTTCAGATTGGCCAACTCCTCTTGCAACACACTTAGTGTTGTCCTCAGGGTTTTAGAATCCATTTTTTCCTCTTCAAAGTCCAATTTTGGCTCATCTTCAACCACATTTGGTGGAGGAGGCTGGGTGGATGCAGCGCCAGCAGTCTGTCCTGTCTTCTTGGATGTCTTCGCCATTTGATCTTCTTGAAGTCTAGAATTAAGCTCTCAATGAAAGCACCAAAATGTTGACCCTCAAATTGGTCAACGACATGGAGTCAGATAAACGATTGAAAAGGAGATGAAAACAAGAAGAAAAATCAAATGGAAAGCAAATGACACAAACGATTTATAGTGGTTTGGCCCCAATTGGATGGTAATGACCTATGTCCACTTAGTGTTCTTATTGATATTGAATCCCAACAATGTGATCAATGAGCTAGGGTTCACGAGTTTCAAAAGCCTTGGGAAGATTACAACTTCGGCGAATAATGACATTATATTCTTCTCTCTGAGTACAAACAACAAAGTTCTGGAGTCCAAAGTCAAAAAGTCCCTTCCTTGAGCCCTTTGATTCTTATTTATAGGCTCAAGAAGGTTACATGGGCCGATGGGCCTTAATTACAATTAAGACTTGCGTATCAAGGTAATAAAGGAAAATACAATTAATGCAAATATTACAAGATTGCATATCGAAAAGGAAGTAAACAAAAGTATGTGACCAGACTGGTCGCACCTAAGCATGAGGCTTGATACATCAATGATTCTTTGGTCGATGGTCGAACAGGATCCATTTACTTGAAACTGCCATGTGCCAGCCACGTGTAGGTCAATCCTGCCACGTCATCAAGAGCTGTTTTTTGGGTAAACAGATGGGATTGTCCGTATCTGATTTGAAGGCGACCTCAATGACTTTGTACTGGTTTTTGGGTGAAGGAGCAACGACCATAGGGACAATCGGACTAGTAGTGACATTGAGAGAAGAGTCAAGAACTGTCTCTAAAATACTCGAGTTTGTGGTAATTGATTTTCCGGCCGCATATAATGCGATTTTGGGCTGACCTGCACTGATGGCATTTGAAGCAATCACTTTAATCTGACACCTGCAATGAAATTCCCCTAAACCCGTGGGATATGCATTGTAAGAGGAGACTAGCTCGCCCCCAGAGAATGCTATAGCATTTCTATGAAGGGAAAATCACAACATGGGCAACATGCAATGGTCATAAGTGGGGGAGGTGAGGAGTCCCAGGGGGTGGAAGTCACCTGTGGGACGGAAGAACCTCGAGAAGAAGATGGTGAGGTCACCCAATGGGACGATATTGATCTGCGGGTAGGAGAAGACAGGTCTGAGCTTAAATAAATAGAAGAGCTCGAGGAAATAAACATCGACCCGAAAGTACCTTCAAGAGTTGTAAAAATTGGGAAAAGTCTTGAAGTCGAAAGGAAGGAGCTGGTCGAGTTTCTACGGAAGAACTTGGATGTTTTCGCCTGGTTGCACGAGGATATGGTGGGAATCAGTCAGAGTATAATAATGCATACCTTAAACTTTGACAAGATCGTGCCTACAAAGTCCAAAAAATGAAGGCTTTTGGGGACAGTACGAGCTGAAGTGTTAGAAGAAGAAGTAGCTCGCCTACTAAAATACAGGTTTATCAGGGAAGCAAAATACCCGATCTGGGTTGCTAACCCCGTGCTGGTCCCGAAGCCAAATAGGAAGTGGAGAACCTGTATCAATTTCTCCAACCTCAACACGGCTTATCCCAAGGATTGCTTCCCACTACAAAGAATTGATCAGTTGGTAGATGCCACGGATGGTCACGTATTCTGGATATAACCAGATCGTGATGAACCCTGCAGACCAAGAGCATACTAGTTTCATGATCAAGCATAATGTATATTGCTACAAAGTTATTCCATTCGGGCTGAAAAACGTCGGCGCTACATACCAATGGTTGGTCAACAAGATGTTCGCTAACCAGATCGGGAGAAACATGGAGGTGTATGTCGATGATATGCTCATCAAATCAAAGACTGCCAATAACCATGTATCAAACCTGGAAGAATGTTTTGGCACACTGAGAAAGTACGACATGAAGCTAGATCCCCATAAGTGCATTTTTGGAGTTGCGTCAGGAAAGTTTCTGGGGTTTATAGTCAACACAAGGGGGATAGAAGTGTATCCGAAAAAAATCAGGTTGCTACTAGAAATGTCGTCGCCCAGGTCGCGTAAAGAAGTACAAAGCCTGACTGGAAAGGTGGCGATTCTAAATTGCTTCATTTCTAAATCCATTGACAAGTGTCTACCATTCTAAAACTTGCTCAGGGGAAACAAGAAATTTGAGTGGACCAAAGAATGTGAACAGGCATTTCACGATCTAAAAACGCATCTAGCTAAACCCCCTGTATTATCAAAGTCAGCGTCTAGGGAGTGTATTTTTCTTTATCTGGCCGTGACAGAGAATGTAGTCAGTGCCGTGTTAGTTCAAGAAGAAAATCGGGCGCAGAATCACGGTACCCACTGATAGAGACGTTGGCATTCTTTCTCATTTTGTCTTCAAGAAAGCTTAGGCCGTATTTCCAGCCCCATTCTATTAACATCTTAACCGACCAACCTTTAAGGCAAGTGTTGCAAAAGCCTGAAACGTCGGGACGTTGTTAAAATGGGCCATCAAACTTAGCCAGATCAAAATATTATACATGCCACGAACATCAATCAAGAGTTAAGCCCTTGCTGACTTTGTGGCTGAGTGCACTGGTTTTCAAGACGAGCTGATAAGGGAGCTAGTGCAGGAATTATGGAAAATCTTCATTGATGGATCGTCAAATGAGAACAGATCAGGAGTTGGGATAATCTTGATCTCACCTAAAGGAAACCTGTTCCATACAACTCTCAGATTCAGATTTGAAGCATCCAATAACGAAGCAGAGTATGAGGCCTTATTGGCAGGGCTGAGGGTGGTGAAAGAGCTGAAGGCAAAAGCCATCCACTGCTACAGTGATTCCCAGCTCGTGGTAAATTTGATATTGGGGGAATACCAAGATCGAGGCATCAAGATGGTGGCTTACCTGGATAAGGTAAAGGGCGAGCTGTCTAAGTTCGAGTTTAGCTTCGTTGAGTAGATACCCCGCAAGCAGAATTCCAACGCTGATGCTCTGGCTCGACTCGCTACTACCAAAGTGGCTGAAACATTGAATGTAGTTCCAGTGGAGTTCTTGGAAAGCTCGAGTGTAATGGGAGAAATGGTGGAGGTGGGAATGATTGATATACGACAGACCTGGATGACTCCTATAATGGAGTACCTCATAACTGGGAAGCTACCTAATGATAGGAAAGACGTGAGAAAACTACTTTATCAAGCTCCACGGTATGTAATTGTTGATGGAATCTTGTACCAGCGAGGTCATTCATTGCCCCTTCTGCGATGTGTTCTGCTTGAGGAAGCAAAATTTATTTTACAAGAAATACACGAAGGCTTCTACAGAGATTATGTTGGGGGGGGGGGGGGGGGGGAAACCTAGCTCTGAAGGTACTGAGACAGGGCTATTTTTGGGCCACTTTAATGAAGGACTCGATCTCGTAGATGGAAAAGTACGACAAAGGCCAGCATTTCGCCATAGTTTCCCGAGATGCTCCAGTCGAGCTAACCATGATTTCATTCCCTTGGCCATTTTCAGCATGGGGAATTGACTTGATAGGTTCCTTGCAAATGGGAAAAGGAGGGGTTCGGTATGTAGTAGTGGCAATCGATTATTTCATGAAGTGGGTAGAAGTTGAACCTCTGGCAACCATCACCTCGAAGATAGTCCTGGATTTCATTGTGAACAATATCATATGTCGATTTGGACTCCCTAAAAAGATCATCTCAGACAACAGAATGCAGTTCGATAGTGATCTCTTCACAAACTTTTGTGAAAGATATGGCATAACCAAGAGTTTCTCGTCAGTAGCATACCCACAAGCCAATGGGCAGGTCGAGGCTATAAATAAGACCATGAAGGCAAGCCTGAAGAAAAGATTAGACGAAGCCAAGGGATTATGGCCTGAGCAGCTCCCACAAGTACTCTGGGCCTACCGGACCTCACATAGAACCTCCACAGGACATACCCCCTTTTCCCTAACCTTTGGGAGTGAGGCTATGCTTCTAATTGAGGAAATGGTGACTACTCACAGGCAAAGGACATTTGATCAAGATCATAACAATGAGCTGCTTAGGGCATCCCTCGACCTGATCGAGGAAAAAGGAGAGGCATCACAGTTACAGCTCGCCCATAATCAACAAAAGATCACTCGTTATTTCAATTCAAAGGTCAAGGGACGCAGACTTGGATTTGGCGATCTGGTTCTCTGAAGGGTCTTTTTGGAGAATAAAGATCCCAAGGATGGTGTGTTAGGCTCGAAATGGGAAGGACCATGTCCCACGGACTTGGAATGCCTCCATTAAAAAAAGTATTATTAATAGTATTACCGTTTATGTAAGGCTTATTTATAAAAGCCATTTTAGATCAATAATGGTTGGATTATTAAATAACTACTTATTTGTTTTATTATTACAAGCTCATGTTGTAAAAGCAACGAAGAACGTTTATACGTTTTGGTTGCTTGAGGGGCACTTAACCGAGGAGAATTTTTGAGAAAGTTCGGCTTTGTAACGCCCTACTTCCTTAGAGTCGTTACTAAGTGAGTTAAAACGTGCCAATAGCTTGCTAATTGAGGTTTTAGGTTAAAAGTGTAGCTAAATTGTAATAAAAGTTTTTTAAAGGCACTTAATATAAAAATGTGGCCATTCATTGAAAACGTAAAGATTTATACATTTGGGATCCCAAAATATTGTTTAGAAAATACTTTACATCTCAAAATACATTTAAGGTTGACTTAGGCGAAAAATCTACCAATACATTACATCATTCCAAAATAACCCTGGCCGTGCCAGCAAGGTAGGCCGAACATGTACCCGTCGCTCCACGCTCTCTGTACTCATGGTTGGTCGACCTTTCCTTTTCCCTTACCTGCACCATAGAGCACTCATGAGTCAAAGCCCATCAAGAAAAATCAACACACAACATATAACAAATGCATAGCAATCCATAGTATATATAACAAAATAGCCAACAGGCTAAACACATAGCGGCCAACGCCGTCCCAGGCGCTTTACTAGGCCCTGGATTCCCGGCCTTCGACGTTCTCGATCCTCGCCGTTCAATCACAACATGTATCACATAGCATAATATTCATAGATAATTTAATCACATGTTAAGCACAAGTATTAGGGTAATGCCATGCAATACAAACAATGGGGCCATGCCCTGCTCTACGGGTACAACAGTTTCATTACCTGTGTCCTGAGCTATCCGAGCACCGCGACCACGGGCACAGTCCTCTAACCCGAGCCTTGATGAAAACCTAATCACAACGCATGTATAATAACCATCCATCAGGTTCTAAACCAACAAATAACTTTAGAGTATTAATCTATCCTCTAGAACCTTGGATTCTACCAAACAGGGTAGTAAAATCCTTCCCAAGCCTTAAAGCCCTAATCTCCCTTATTTTTCAATTAGGGCCGCGACATGCTGCGACTCACTACTTGGTCAAAGGGCTAAGCCTTCCTTGTGGAGGACACGGGCTGCGACCTGTACCCCCAGGGTCGCGGCGCACCTGATGAACAGAGGCCTCCCCAGGCCTTCACACACATATGGGCCGTGACGCTTGATGAACAGGGCCGCGACGCGAGTCCCAGAAACCCATAAACCAGCCAATTTTCTCAAGTCTTCCCCGAGTCTAAACCCATAATTCACACCCCAAACTTCGGCCAACCTCAAAATTAAGCCCATAATTCTTATCCATATATCCTAAACATCCTAAAAAACTCATAAACAAGTTCTTACAGCCACCAAGCACCCAAAACCAACCTTGGTAATCATTTACATGCAAGCTTAAGTTCTAACAAAGTTCAGAAGAATACATGAAACACATTGTGAACCCCTAATAGAGTTGGAGTCATCGCCAATATGTAAGCTACCTCTCCAACCCGTTCCAAAATCTTGAAGGGGCCAACGAACCTAGGGCTCAGCTTGCCCTGTAAACCAAACTGATTTACCCCTATCAAGGGAGAAACTCTAAAAAACACATGGTCACCGACTTGAAACTCTACGCTCTTGCGTCTCAAGTCTGAGTAACTCTTTTGTCGACTCTGGGAGGCGAGCATTCGAGCTCTAATCTTCTCAATTGCCTCATTGGCCCTCTGAACAACCTCAGGACCTAATTATCTCCTCTCACCCGTCTCATCCCAATGGATGGGTGATCTACACTTCCTCCCATACAACATCTCATACGGAGCCACTCCGATAGTTGCCAGATAACTGTTATTGTATGAAAATTCAATCAAAGGGAGATACTTACTCCAAGATCCCCCAAAATCTAGCACATAGGCTCATAACATATCCTCCAGTATCTGAATTGTCCTCTCAGACTGTCCATCCGTCTGAGGATGATAAGCGGTACTAAATTGCAACTGCATGCCCATAGCCTTCTACAGGCTCTCCCAAAACTTGGAGGTGAAGATGGGGTCCCTGTCGGATACTATCAATCTCAGAGCCCCATGTAATCACACGATTTCCTTCACATACAAATCAGCATACTGCTCCATAGTATAAGTTGTCCTAACATGCAAAAAGTGGGCGGACTTGGTATACTTGTCCACAATCACCCACACTGAATCGTGTTGTCCCATGGTCGTCGACAATCCCACCATGAAGTCCATGGTGATGTCCTCCCATTTCCACTCCAAAATCCCTAGAGGCTGCAACAATCCTGCTGGCCTCTGATGTTCAGCCTTTACCTGCTGACAAGTCAAACCCTTGGCCACATAATCCACCACATCCCTCTTTATTCCTGGCAACCAATACAGAGTTCTCAAATCTTGGTACATCTTCATCATACCAGGATGTAAATAATAGGGAGTAGCATGAGACTCATCCAAGATCTCTCGCCAGATACCAGAATCCATTGGAACGCAAATCCGATCTTTTTACTTCAGTAATCCCATCTCCGAAATAGAAAAGTCTTTTGATGCTCCAGCTAAGACACCCTCTTTGTGCCCTCTCAACTGGGGATCCTCCCCTTGTGCCTCTTTGATCCTGTCAAGAAGCGTAGACTAAAGAGTGATGTTGGCCAACTGACCAACCACCAACTCTATACTTGCTCTAGTCATCTCTTCAGCTAACCTCCCGAATATCTGCCTTGAACTAAACAACTGTCTTGGGCCCTTCCGACTCAGCGTGTCGGCCACCACATTCCCCTTTCCAGGGTGATATAGAATATCACAATCGTAATCCTTTACCAATTCCAGCCAACGTCTCTGGCGCATGTTCAGATCCTTCTGAGTAAAGATGTACTTCAAACTCTTATGGTCGATGTATATTTCATACTGCTCGCCATATAAATAATGTCTCCAAACCTTAAGTGTAAATATCACTGCCGCCAATTCCAGATCATGTGTGGGATTTCTCTGCTCGTACTCTTTCAACTATCTCGACGCATAGGCTATTACCTTTCCAGCTTGCATCAATACACACCCCAATCCCTATCTAGACACATCACAATAGACTACAAACTTCTCATTGTCTGATGGCAGACTCAATACTGGAGCGGTGATCAGTCACCACTTCAATTCCTTGAAACTGTTCTCACACCTGTCTGTCCATACATACTTAGTCTTCTTACGTGTCAATTCGGTCAATGGTGTGGCTATTCTAGAAAATCCCTTGATGAACCGTTGATAGTACTCTGCCAATCCCAAAAAGCTCCTAACCTCTAGTACACTACTCAACCTTGGCCAATCCCTCACCGCCTCAATCTTACTTAGGTCAACCAGAATCCCTTCCTTACTGACAATATGACCCAGAAATGTTACTTGGGGTAACCAAAACTCACACTTGCTAAACATAGCATATAACCTGTGTTCCCTCAATCGTAGTAATACCAAATGTAGATGCTGCTCGTGCTCTATCTCTGACTGAGAGTACACCAATATGTCGTCAATGAATACAATCACAAACTTGTCCAAATAATCCTTAAAGACCCTATTCATCAAGTCCATAAAGGCTGCTGGGGCATTGGTTAATCCGAAGGACATAACCATAAATTTATTGTGTCCATACCTCGTCTAGAAAGTGGTCTTTGGTATGTTCACCTCTTTAATCCTTAACTGGTGGTAGCCTGACCAAAGGTCAATCTTAGAGAACACTGTCTTCCCCTATAGCTGGTCAAACAAGTCGTCGATCCTAGGTAGTGGGTACTTGTTCTTAATGGTCAACTAGTTCAACTGTCTGTAGTCAATACACATCCTTAAGGATCCATCCTTCTTTTTTACGAACAACACTGAAGCACCCCATGGCGAAAAACTCGGGCTGATAAATCCCAAATCAAATAACTCTTTCAATTGAATCTCTAGTTCCTTCAACTCTGCTGGAGTCATTCTATAAGGTGCCCTAGATACTGGCTCCGCCCCTGGTGCCAACTCTATGACAAACACAATCTCTCAGTGTGGTGAAAACCCTGGCAAATCCGCGGGGAACAAATCAGGAAACTCACATACCAGTCTGGTCTCACCCAGTCCAACCGACACAACTCTAGAAGTATTCACAATGTTTGCTAGGAATCCTATGCAACCCTCCTACATTAGGTCTCTAGCCTTCAATGTCGAAATCATAGGTACTCGCAGTCCACTCACTGTCCCCACGAATACAAAAGGTACCTCCCTTTCCGGTTCAAATGTCACCATTCTGCGCTTACAATCAATCGTCACCCCATACTTCAATAACCAATCCATCATTAAGATCATATCAAAGTCATCCATTACAAGCTCAATCAGATCCACAGACAGCTCCCTACTGTCTATCTCTACTGGCAATGCTTTAACCCATCTTCTAGAGACTACCAGTTCCCCAGTCAGCAAAAAAGTTTGAAATTCCCTAGTATACAAATCACTAGGTCTACACAGTTAATCTATAACTCTAGCAGGAACAAATGAATGAGTAGCCCTCGAATCAATCAATCCAATAAAAGAAGATCCAGCACTAGAAGTCTGACCTGTCACGACCAAGGGGCTAGCCTCAGCCTCAGTCTGGGTCAAGGTAAATACTCTGGTAGGAGCGAAACTGTCGCTCTGTTTCAGCTCTTCCTTCCTGGCTTGTGGGCAATCCTTCCTCAAATGTCTGATCCTCCCAAAAGTAAAGCAGGCCCTGATCCTGCACTCTCCCTGATGTCGTCGTCTGCATCAAGGACACATTGGGAAATTCATCTAGTTATCTCCCCCGCCCTGACAGCCACTGAAAGCACCCCGTGCCCTCCTATCCGAACCAGGAGCAACAAAAGAATCTATGGCCTTTCTCTTCTGCTCACTGGGGCCACTACCTCGGCTAGGTCCAGTAAAAGGAGGCACCATCCTCCGAGCATCGTGCCTAGCAATGCCCTCTCTCCATATCTGATCCTCGACCCCCTCAGCTGTAAGGGCCTTGTTAACTACCTATGCATAAGTGACCTTCCCTGCGTCCAAAGTTATCTTAATGTCATGGGCGATCGTGACATTCAGTCCCCGCACAAACTAATCTCTTCGTGTCGTGTCAGTCAGCACCAAATCCGATGCAAACTTCGCTAACTGGTCAAACTTCAATGCATACTCAGTAAACATCATCCAGTTCTGAGTCAGGTTGATAAACTCATCGACCTTCGTAGCTCAGACTGCGACACTATAATACTTCTCATTGAATATATTTCAGAACTCTTCCTAGGTCATAACCGTAACATTCCTTCTTTGTAACATCCCACCAGATGCGGGCGTCTTCTCTCAACATGTAGCTGGCACAAGCTACTCTCTCATTCCCGTCCACCCTCATGAAGTCCAGGATGGAAGAAATCATGTTCATCCATTGCTCTGCCCGCAGTGGGTCTGGACCACCCTCAAAGGTGGGAGGATGCTACTTCCTGAACCTCTCATACAAAGGTTCCCATCTATTTTCCACAACAGGCTGGGCTAGTACTGGTGCCACAGCCTGTGGAACCTGCAACCCAATGCCCTGAGGAGGGGCCTGTTGCCTCAACTGTCGAAGCTCTTACTCTGTTCGGTAAAGTCTAGCTTCCATATCGCAGATAACTATTGCCAATTCGATGGGGCAGGTGGAGGGTCCTGACCCTGGTTGTCATCCTCGACCCTATTTCCGCGGAGTCTGATTGATCGCCGAGGCATTACCACAGTATGCCTACAACTGTTGGGAATTGTGCTCTAAAAGCATATGTAGTAGACATTGTGTTGACCCTCGAATTAGCCAACGACACGGAGTAAAATATATGACAAAATATGGAACGACGCTTGAAAAGATAATCTAATGGAAAGGGAAAAAACACCAAGGAATTATAGTGGTTCGGCCCCAAAGATTGGTAACAACCTACGTCCACTTAGTGTATTGTTATTATTGAACTTCAAAGTCATGATAAAAAAACTAGGGTTCTTTGAGTTTCACAAACCTTGGAAGGATTACAATAGAATGATGAACAATCACTATAGCTCTTTCTCTCTCAATATCAAGAAAAAAAGCTAATGAATCAAAGTCCCTTCCTTGAGCTTTTTCATGCATATTTATAGGCTCAAGGAGGGTTACACATGCTAACATGTCCTATCTTTCCTTAATAATTGCGTATCAAAGATAATTATGAAGAAATATTCAAATGTAGTTAATATCATATTACAACTTAAGAAGGAAATAAATCGGGCTTCACGATCAGCCTGGTCGTATCAAAAAATTAATGTTGGCGATGAGGTGTGATCCTGGTCGATGGCCGAACAACACCTTTGTCCTTCAATTCCACCACGTGTCAATCCACGTGTAAGAATTCTTTGCCATGTCATCAAAAACCATTTTTGGGTAAACATTTGCCCCCCAAGTTTACTTATTGCGACCAGCAATAAGTAAACTTAGGAAATCGATTCTTCGAATACCCCATGAAATCTGTCAGAACCGCCCATGCTTTCTCGAAAAAGGTGACCAATCATGTCTAATCAAGTCCTTTCAGTTTCCCAAGAATGTGTTTGATGGCTATCACGCTTCCCCACTCCTTGAAAAATTACCCTTAATGATTACTTTGGTAACCGCTCCTCGGCTAGTATAAATGACCCTTCAGAATCATTTTTCACATTTTACATACTTTTGCCTTCCTAAAGAACATTGAAGAACTCGTGTTCTAGAGCCCATAAATTTTCAAACATCTACACACGGACGTTCAAAAGCTTTCACCTTCGGACTTCAATATTTACCTGAGTAAGTTTTACGAACTTTCTTGTCTTTTGAATTTCCATACGAAACTGTCTTATGCTTGCTTTCATCTCTGAACCCTTTCGTGTTCTTGGTTGAAAATGTATGGGGATTGTTTGCATGTTGGCAGATGATTGATAGGGTAGTGAAATATTGTTCCGTAGGAGTTAGGAGCCAGTTTGGTCGTTGAGATTGTAGATTTAGGGCGTAAAATCGAAGTAAAAATTCAATTTTTAAGCTAGGTGAAAAACTGGGTTTTTCCCGCTCCTTCGGAGTCGAAAAAGCTTTTTCCCAAAAAAATTTTTACTTTCGCTTTTCAATCTGTTTTTCAAACTGCTCGTATAGAACTTAGTGTTTCTGTTAGAATGCTGCTGGTCGTATACGCGAGCAACGTTATTCAAAATTTCAACACAAGCTTTTAAGCTTTATGTCTTATCTCCCTGATAAACGAGTTTTAGGCTCGTTTATGGTCCTAGTTTTTAGGCTATTTTTCATTAGTTAGGATTATTTTATTTCGGAATTATGCTCGTTTGTTCTTGTTTCAGGGTGATTAATGTTAAAGTGATACAATTGATGAAAAGGAGCGAAAGTGGAACAAAATCGGGACGGATTTGTGAATTTTCTTGGTTCTGTAAGTAGCGCTACAGCGCCACTAAAGGAGTGTCGTAGCGCTAGGAAGAAGTTCTGAAGAATCTCGGCTCTGACTTTAGCGCTACAGCGCTACAACATTAGCGCTACAGCGCTTGGACGCAGTTTTCGGGAATTTGGTTCCTGACATTAGCGCTACAGCGCTACCATAAGAGCGCTACAGCGCTGGTGCCCAGATTTCCCCCATTTCGTCTCTGACTTTAGCGCTACAGCGCTACAAGGGTAGCGCTACAGCGCTGGTTTCGCGATTTTTGACATATCTGATTACTTTTGATGGGCAATTGAGTCTTTTCCAGAGGGAATTTTTAGTAGGGATTCTTGGGAAACATATATGCGACTGAGACAGGGCTGAAGGGGAGAACGACGGCTGGAGTAAGAATACCATCTTGGAGGATTGATTGCTGTGTTTTTCATCTTTTTCTTTAAATTTTCATGTTTGTAATTAAACTATCTTATGGCTAGAATGAATATCATGGGCTAAATTCTTTTTTAGGGCTTTTATGTGAATCTTTTGGAAACCCTTGTTATGGTTTAATGCAAAATTGATGTTCTTCTTCATCTCTTTCAATTCCTTACAATTTGTGTTATTTGTGCGATTATTGATTGATCACCTCTAATTGCTATTTCATGAATCAAATTGAAATCTGAAAAGTGAAATTTGATATGCTTTGATTGTTTGGATGCAAATTTAATTTAGAACGAAAGTATCTAGATTATTTGCCTATTTTTCTGAGTTGCGTGGTTAATGCCTTCTACATGATTCAGCTTACCATAGAAATATAGGAAGTTGTCATTTAGATTAAATTTCATAAATCTTGACCAGATTATGAATTGTTTTTGCAACTTATTCTTGAATAGGGAGAAGGGGACCTAAATTCTTGCATTAGGAAATAAAAGGGTGGAAAATAGAGGATCATAATTGTCCTAATTTCATTTTCTCTGTTATTTTCTGTTTAAATTTTCATTGTGCTTCGTTAGTATTTTTTTCTTTGTTTGAAATCTCTGAAATCGTTCAATCAAATAGAATTAAAAAGATTGGTTGATTGGTAATTGATAAATCAGCCCTTGAGGACTATACTTGGTTTTTACCATTTTTATTACGAATTGCGACTGTGTGCACTTGCATAGCAAAAATATCGCAACACTCCCCCTTTCTCTGTTCGCATCTTTCATGCAAGATCCAAGGGGAGGAGAAAGACCCATCGACGACGACTTATTGGCTCAGCTGCTTGAGGACGAGGATCAACCGTCATCGCTAATACCTGACATCCCCTTTTCTTGTGCCACTTCAAA
Organism: Humulus lupulus; assembly: GCF_963169125.1. NCBI lineage: Eukaryota > Viridiplantae > Streptophyta > Magnoliopsida > Rosales > Cannabaceae > Humulus > Humulus lupulus. The sequence goes on from NC_084802.1 coordinate 247,319,552, forward strand.
CACTCCATCTATCCTTATTCAAAATATGGCTCGATAAAAAACTACAGCCTAGAAAAAGAAAATTCCCAATCCTTCAAATCAGCCTGCTCCTCGGGCTGAAATTCCCTCGACCAGTGGTCGAGCAGAAAATACTCCTGACCCCAATATCCAAACTCATACACATGCCCAACCCCGAAATTCCATTCAACCAGATGTTGAATGGTATGTTGTTTCTGAAAGCCAGGTGACGATCAGGATGATCGCCAACTATATTAGGAAATATTGTCTCCCGAGGGTGACATTAGTTCGACCCAACCAAGAGGCGAACTTGCCCGGAGGTGCCTTCAGCGCCTGGTCGAGATACCATATTGAGGCAGGGGCTACCTTGCCTCTTCATCCATTCTTCCAAGGGGTGGCCAACTACTTCGGGGTCACCCCTTTCCAAATAACCCCCAACGGGTATAAAATGCTTACAACATTCTATATCCTATATAGCCACAAAAAATGGCATGTGCCAACATCCCATGAGGTTAATTACTTGTTCGACCTCAAGTCTAACCCCAACCAAGAAGGTACGGGGTTCTTTCATTTTTGTCATCAGGAAACAGGGCGCACCTTCCTGACCGACACCACCCACATATCGAACGTGGGGAGGTACTACCAGGAGTACTTCTTCACGACTGACATGGTCGCGAACAACTTGGTCTTCACTCAAGGAGGTAACGCCTTTGTACCACTGGTCATTAATCTTTCTTTGATTTTTTCTCTACATTTTCTTAGATTTTTAGTGCCTTTCAGGCCCATGGTTGCGACCAGATCCCACTCCAGGCATGGAGTTAAGATCAACCCTCTTGCCCAGTATGACTGACGTGGAGAAAAGCGTCAAGCATCTGGTCACAGAGGCTAACCTTAGGCTGGTCGGCCTTTTGGCCCCTCATCAGGATGTGAGGGAATAAACAGCGGGGAGTGCTACTGGCAGAGAGGTTCCTGAGCAGCACCCAGTCATGGAACAACCTCTTTCGAGGAGGGCCACTGGAGTAACAATCAGGGAACCTTCCGGCACTCCGCGGGCTGCTGCTCCCCCCGCCCCAAAGGGAAAAGGAAAAAAGAAGGCCATTGAACTCCCCGCTCCCATCGATGAATCTTCAGATGAGAATGGTACTGATCTTTCACTCTTAGATAGTTTGCCAATTCCCTGTCACTTATTTGACGGGGAAAACAACTTTAAGTATACTCCAATCTTAAGTTCAGATTTCTTCCAAGCAGTAAGTAGTTTAGTAAGTAATGTAGCGACTAGCAGTTGTAGCGCGGGTACTTTACTTATAATCTCTTCACTTTCATTTTTAGCCCCGTATAAATATCTTGTCTCACTGCTCGTGTTGTTTCCTTTTGTACAGATATGTCATCTGAAGACGTGTTCGAGCATTACAAAGCTGCTGCTGCATCTTTTGGCAATAAGAAGGACAACAAGAGGTCTCGAGGGGAGAGCAGTAAAACTGCCTCAAAGAAGGCTCAAACCAAGGACCCTCCAGCCACCATCCTTTTGAAGGAGAACACACCATCTCCATCGCCAATCGAGCAACCAACCTCAACTCCTCTGGTCGACCAACATTCCACTCCTTCAACGCCCATCGACCAGCAGTCTACTCCTCAGGTCCCTACCAGCCAAACACAGCGTACTCAGCCCGAAGGCTCCCTGTCCAGCATCGTGGTCAGCTCAGCCAGGGAGAAGATATACAAGCTCTCCAAACATAAACGTAGTCAAGAGGCTATTACAGAAACCATTTCCATGGAGCCTGACCAAACACTCAACCGAGGGCTGAACGAAATAGTTAGCGTAAGTTACCTCCTGATGCTGAATAATTTATTTTTGATTCTCTGCCATCGCCTTATCCTTTTTTATCTGATTATAGGGATTACTGACCATGACCGCTTGCTGGCGCCATGCTGGGGCGATGGTGTCCCGGGCCAAAAATTTTGACACCAGGCTTGCTGAGGCTAAGAAAGCACTCGAAGAGAAAAACACTGAGTTGCTCGAGAAGAACAATGAGCTAACTAAACAGAACGACGAGTTGCTTGAGAAGAGTACGGAGCTGTCTAAGCAGAAAGAGGAACTGCTCGAGCAAAAAGCCACTCTGACTGAGGAGCTGCTGGAGGTTCGGGACGGCTTGAAGAAATCCAACGAAGACGAAGAAAAGTTCAGGGAAAGTGCCATACTCAACTACCAACAAGCCGCACAGCTCGAGCTTGATTTGATTGCGAGCAGGCAGGAGACGGAGGAGCTGGAAAAGCGCGTGAAGGAGCTTGAGGAAGTTGAAGCCAAGAACTTGGAGAAGTACAAGGAAGCCACTCATCTTTGCTTCTATGAGTTCTGTCAGAACGCCTGTGGTGGACTCTAATGTCTCAATGTGCCATTCGCTTGGAGGAAGCAGAGAGGGCTTAAGTACCTGCTTCCCCGGAGATCTCTCTGGAAACAGGGATAGATGGTGCAGACAACAAAGCTGGCGCAACTGTCGACCAGGACGTTCCTCAAGACCCTCCAGCCCCTTAGCCTTTTTCTCTTTTAATCTTTTAATTACACGACCTACTGGTCGTGATGCAAAGACATTAATTTTTTATTGCTATGCGGGCAGCTATTTTCCTTTTAATCAAACGATTACATCCGAGAAATACTGCTCGTGGTGTAAGGTAATCCATTTTTGATATTATAATACATTTTCATTTTATTATAACATCTGTTCGCATGACCGAACTTAGCATAGCACTTTGGTTTCATTTAACAAAATACAAAATTTTTGAAAAATACTCTAAGTACCCTAGCATGCTTCCACTTATTTTGCTCATGTGTTTACATACCTTTTGATGATATGCTTTGCTTACTTGTACCTTATATACCCCCCAAGTGATCGAGGAGCTTTAGGTCCTTGGTCACTTGCCTTGACCAAAACCTGTTTGAACAATCCTGCTCGGAGCAAAATAATTGAAATTGCAATACAGCAAAACTACACACGTAATGAGCAAATACTTGTAATAAATACAATAATTGGAAAGAAATGACTGGCTGTGCACAGTCCCTTATATTTCTTGTAATAAATGGACGAAACATGTCTGTATGAGTGAACAATAAGATCTTACACTTATAAGCGATCGGTCACATAAAATGACCAACCCTTTTTCAAAACTTGTAAAAAGTAAAATCAATACAAGCCATTTCTTTAAGAAGAATTGTTTATTGGTAATACTTGCGTAGGTGTTCTCCATTCCAATAGCGAGGAACGAGATCTCCGTTTAAGCGTGCAAGTTTATAGGTGCCTGGGTGAAGGACTTCTTCAATCTGGTATGGCCCATCCCAATTAGGTACGAGTACTCCAGCAGCTTAGTCGCGGGTGTTTAGAAAAACTCTTCGGAGTACAAGATCTCCAACGCTGAACTTTCTCTCTCGCACTTTAGAGTTGAAATACCGAGTGACTTTTTGTTGGTATGTAGCTACTCTGAGTTAGGCTTGTTCACGTTTCTCATCGATTGAGTCCAGGGATTCCATCAATAGCTGTCTGTTCGAATCTTGATCGTACGTTATTCTGCGATGCGAAGGTGGATCTAACTCAACAGGCAACATAGCTTCATATCCATAAGCCAAAGAGAATGGAGTATGACCTGTTGCTGTTCGGTGGGAAGTTCTGTACGACCAAAGTACTTCAGGCAATTGTTCTGGCCACTGTAACGCCCTGGTTACCCCAGAACCATTACGGTGAACGGTGAACTGGAAATTTGACTCGCTACCCGAGTCCTTTGGTTAAAAACGTGCTCTAAGTGTTATTAACAGGCTAAGGTGGAAAATCAATAAAAAGGAAAGGTTATATTTTATTAAGTACATAAAACTGTTCATGGGCCCACAAGAACATTTACAAGTTATTTACAACTCAAAAAGATCATTACTGTTTCAAAATTACAAACCCGCCGACCTAAGCGGAAAAAATAGGGTAAACCCCCTAGTTCCTCTGAGAACTCCTTGGCCGTGGTGGTCAAGCGGCCGCATATGTACACATCACCACCTAAGCTCTCTACTCAAGGCTGGGTGAGCTTTTCTTTCCCTTTACCTGCACCACATAGCACCCATGAGCCAAAGCCCAGCAAGAAAACACAGTATTGAATATAAACATTATCAAATGATTATCATTATAATCACACAGAGCTTATAGCTCATAAACAGATGAGTGAATATCACTTGAGGTTCTAGAAAACCATACTGAGTGACTGACAAGCAAGTCACTAATTTAAATAGAAGAGTGGCTGCTAGGTAAGCCACTAGCCTTAAACAGATGAGAGACTAATAGGTAAGTCTCTAACTTAACAGATGAGTGACTGATAGGTAAGCCACACAAGCGCTTATAATATTCATCGAACTTGAGGTCGATCCGAGATTAATGCTCTTTGAGTCATCCAATGCAGATGTCGATTAGATCTAATCTTTATTGGCTTGTGTTGAACACGCTAAGGCTGTCCTGACTTATGAGTTAGCACCATGTGACCAGTGCCCAGTACCATTGCCGAACCTGACTAATGAGTCACAGCTTCACAGTTGATATCGACACCTTTGCCGATTCTAACTACTGAGTCAGTGCCATACACAAGTGAGCAAGATTTTCTAAGCATTCGATAATCAATCCATGTCCACATTTACACAGTCAACATGCCTCAAGAATAATCATGCATGTCACATATGGGGTGCAGTTTTCTTACCTTTGGTTCGAGCGAGAAATAATAATAAGAACGACTCCTGAGAACGATCGACCTTTGATTCCTTAGCGGTTACCTAATCACAACCAATTATAACCTCCATTAATGAAATTCAACAATGAAAGGGTCTTAACCTAAGCACCACTCTCGGGACCTTGATACATGCCCACACGGTGAGTAGATTCGATCTCGGGCCTTAAGGATTGAAACCCCAAGTCAAAAACCCTTAAAAACACCCAAAACGGGACTTTGAAGGAACAGAGTAGCGCTACAGCGCTGACCCCTAACGCCCCAACACTATTCTCAGAACCCCCAACACGCCCAAATGCCCCCTGAGTAGTGCTGTAGCACCCTAAGGTGGGCGCTATAGCGCTACCTCCAGACCAGGAACCCCTGAAACCTCCTTCTTCATCTCCTTCGATTCTAACCTATTTCCAGTGCTTCCAAATCCCATTTTTGGTGCCAAATGAACCCAAAAACCATCCTAACACACCCCAAACATCACAACCATAAGAACCCTAGCCAAAACTCCCAACAAAACCAAGTATTCAACCTAGAAATCTCAACTGTAAAATAGAACTAAAACAGGGCAAACCAGGGATTTCAATGGTTAGAAACTTACCCAAAGCTCAGCTTATGATGCTCTTCAATGGAGGAACACACTCCCAAACTCCCAAGGCTTACTTCCCAAGCTTGAATCCTCAAGAATGATTCAAAAATCCCAAAGAAAGCTGAAGAAAAAGATGGTACGGGAAGGCTCTCCAAATTGCTCTGTTTTTCTACCTCTTTCTCAGCCAAAAATGGTTATATCTATCCTAGGGGTGAAATGACCATTATACCCTTAGGTCAATTTAAAGTTTCTAAAGGCTCCCAAGGGAAAAATTGGTATTTCCCACCTATCTCGTTAATCATAATTAACGCTCTCCAATTCCCGCTATTCTCGATAATCTCAAACACCAATGATTCACATCCCGTTACCCTTTAATTCCTGGTAATGCTCTAATCATTAAAATCACCCCGAGACTCATCCCGAGCCCCGAACTTAAACCTGTTATGACAAGACCGCTATTCAATAATCCAAGATCGTCTCATGCCGAGTAGCTCGAACAAACCCACATTATAATGTGGTCTCAACGTATATCATCGACATGCATACAAATATACAATTATACCCTCAACGTGCCAGATTACCATCACACCCCTGTAATTAAAGTGTGGACCCACATGCATGCATTTAACATCATATTATAATATAATTCACATATACATGCATTTATCAACTAATGGCATAATTAAGCAAGTATGGCCTTCCCGGCCTACTATTCCCGCCATTAAACCACATCGGAGAATTCGGGGCATTACAGCCACGCCCCTGAGCTTCTTCTAGTCTTTTCTTCAGTGTATCCTTCAACGTTTTGTTAACTGCTTCAACTTGTCCATTTGCTTGGGGATGAGCGACTGAAGAAAAGCTCTTAATAATACCATGCTGCTCGCAGAAGCCCGTGAATAAATCACCATCAAACTGGGTGCCGTTATCCGAGACGATCTTCCTTGGTAATCCATAGTGACAAATGATGTTCTTGATCACGAAATTCAGCATTTTCTTAGTCGTTATGGTTGTAAGCGGTTCAGCCTCGGCCTACTTGGTGAAATAATCGACGGCAACCACAACATATTTGACACTGCCTTTTCCCGTGGGCAAAGATCCGATTAGGTTGATACCCTAAACTGCAAACGGCCATGGGCTTTGCATCTGTTTAAGCTCATTAGGGGCTGCCCGTGGGATTTTGGAGAATCTCTGATATTTGTCACACTTTCGCACAAACTCCATCAATTCTTCATTCATTGTGGGCCAGAAATATCCTTGCCTCAGGATCTTTTTTGAAAAACTCTGCCCCCCAGCGTGGTCTCCACAGAAACCTTCGTGCACCTCTTTCATCAATTCTCTAGCTTTCTCCTTTTAAGGCCCTTGATCTATCTTTGTCGAGCAACCTTCTTTTTTGTTGCATTGGTGGAAAACTCTTGTCGATGTTTAGGATATGGCTGATGACTGCAGGATCTATCCCGACCATGTCTTTGTGCGACCAGGCAAATACCTCCTGGTTCCTCCTTAAAAACTCCACCAGTGCTTGTTTTGTTGTTGTCTCTAAGTTTTTACCAACTTTCACAACTCTAGTTGAATTTTCTTCATTGATTTGGACCTCTTCAAGGTCCTCGATGGGTCCCACTTCTTCTTCAAAATCCCCAAAGCGAGGATCCAAATCCCTATCCTCCTTTGGGCAACGCCCTATTTGGTGACATTATCACCTGAGTGGGCCTAAACATCAATCTCCATTTGCAACTCCTTTCCGGTAGCGTCTCTCGATACACCCTTCTTCGCCTTGGTGATCGAGGCATTGTAGCACTCTCTTGCTTCCCTCTGGTTTCCCAATACGCAACCTATCCCTGCGTCTATTGGGAATTTCATGGTGAGGTGCCATATCGAGGTGACGACTCACAGGTCGACTAAAATTGGTCTCCCAATTACAGCATTGTATGCCGAAGGACAATCAACTAATATAAAAGTAGTGAGTAATGTCCTATTAGCAGGTGCGGTGCCTGTTGTAATTCGGAGTCTAATTGACCCTGTTGGGGCGAGCCCTTCTCCGGAAAAACCATAAATGGTTTGGTTGCATGGCTCCAGCGAAGACTTGTATAGGATATTGACCAAACTTCCTGTATCGACCAATACCCTCTTCACCATCATGTTTGCAATCTGCACGTCCACAACCAGCGGATTGAAGTGTGGGAATTGCACGTGCTGGGTGTCGTCATCAGAGAAGGTTATCAGTTCTTCCTTTGTTCGATCCTTTTTTGGTGCTCGATCCTTGACACTCATCATCTTGATGTCCTGGTCATGGCGCAGGGTTCGAGCATATCGTTCCCTTGCCTTCCCACTATCTCCTGCAAGGTACGGGCCTCCGCAGATGGTGAGTAGAGTGCCTGCCACAGGAGCTGGCTGTAAAGGTGGTGAGCGTTGGTGTGCAGGCGCTTGCTCGTTTCCACCTTGAGCCTTTCGTTGAGAACCTCCTAAGGCTCGCACATATCTTCTTAAATGTCCCTACCTTATCAGGAATTCAATCTCATCCTTCAACTGGTTACACTCGTTTGTGTCGTGCCCGTAGTCATTGTGAAAACGATAGAACTTTGTTGTATCTCTCTTGGAGATATCTTTCCTTATGGGTGCGGGTCGTTTGTAGGGCACTTTTGAGCTGGTCACTTGATAGACCTCAGCTTGGCTTTCGACAAGGGCAGTGTAGTTGGTGAATCTCGGTTCATACCGACTGCCTTTGGGACGCTTACTCTCGGAGGTCGAGGGTTCATTGTTCGCCCGCTTTCCACCATTTCTACCATTGCTATTCATGTTGCCTTTGCCGTTGCCATTGGGTTTTTCTGACCCATTGGCGAATTTGGCGGGATCTTCCTTGGGCCCCTTGTCTTTTATTGGTGATTTCCCTTCGTTGGCAATCGTATCTTCGAGCTTGATGTACCAATCAGCTCGATCTAAGAACTCTTGGGTGCTCCTTACCCCATTCTTTCTGAGGCTGATCTAGAGGGGTGAATGGCGTCTAAACCCAGTAGTTAGGGCCATCATCTTACCTTCATCGCCCACAGTCTTGGCTCCAGCTGCAGCTCGCATGAAGCGCTGAACATACTCCTTCAAGGGCTCTCCATCTTTCTGGCGTATTTCAACTAGCTGGTTGGCCTCAGTGGGGTGCACGTGACCCGCATAGAACTGTCCATAAAACTCCTTTACGAACATTTCCCACGATATTATACTAGCATGAGGGAACTTAAAGAACCACTCCTGGGCGGTGTCAGACAGCGTTGCAGGGAAGATGCGGCAGTGGGCATCTTCTGACACCTTTTGTATATCCATTTGTATCTCAAACTTATTAATGTGAGATACCAGGTCTTCATACTCGTCAAAATTTGGCAGTGTTGGCATCTTGAATTTACTGGGGGTTTCAGCCACAACAATCCTCTATACGAAAGGGGTGCCTCTCCTTCGATCGTACTCAATGTGGGATGTTCACCCCCCGACCAGCTGCTACACCGCCTGGTTCAGGGCATCAATCTGAGCCTGAAAAACTTCTGGGATTGCTGTGGCCACTGGTGCCGAGGGAACGTACTCATCGTGCCTTTCACGGTGGTCGTTAAGGACGTTCCTCAGATCATCGTCTCTTTGCCTCTGCTCGCTGGCTCCCAGCCAACTAAAGATGTTCTGCTGCCTGGGCTGCCCCCCAGCGTTAAGGTCCGCTGGCCGGTCCTCTCTAGGTGGGGGGCTCCTGCCTCCACCTCTTTCTTCGTTCCTCCGACCAGCATTTCTTCTGTCGGAATCGGCTTCATTGTAGTCATGACCATCTCTGAATTGGGACCCCTTTGAGGCGTCCTGTTGGTAGAAGGACGCTGCCCTCTGCTCGATAGATTCGACTCTTCATCCCTTGGGCGTCTAGGGCTACGGGGCGGTTGCCCGACCCTATTCTGCCTCGGGCGCTGGGGATTGACTCGACCAGCCTGAGATGGAGGCTGCTGCTCAGGATCCCTAGGTGGGACATCGTCCTGAGCCACAGGCGGCGGCTCCAGCCTTTGAGGGCTTATCGGCTGGAGTGGAGGACTAGGATTGGGACCCCTTTGAGGCGGCCTGTTTGGTGGCTGATCTGGCTGGGAGGCTGGCGCAGCCTGATTCCTAGCCAGCTGGATGACTACTTCAAGGGCGGCCATGACACCCCTTTGTCGATGATCCATCTCAGCCTGCCGCTCGCTTAGCTCCTGACGCTGGCGTTCTATTTCTCTTTGCTATGACGCCATTATCTTTGCAGCATTCTCTTGATTGGTCCACAGATTGGCCAACTCATCCTGCAACACCCCCAGTGTTGCCTTCAAGGTTCCAGAATCTAACTCCTCCTCATCAAACTCCAAATGTGGTTCGTCCTCAGCCACATTTATGGGAGGAGGCTGGGATGATGCAGTGCTAGCGGCCTGTCCGGTCTTCTTGGATGTTTTTGCCATTAGATTCTTTCACAAGCTCTCAACGAAAGCACCAGAATGTTGACCCTCGAATTAGCCAACGACACGGAGTCAAATATACGAAAAATATGGAACAACGCTTGAAGAGTAATCTAATGGAAAGGGAAAAAACCTAAGGAATTATAGTGGTTCGGCCCCAAAGATTGGTAACAACCTACGTCCACTTAGTGTATTGTTATTATTGAACTTCAAAGCCGTGATAAAAAAACTAGGGTTCTTTGAGTTTCACAAACCTTGGAAGGATTACAATAGAATGATGAACAATCACTATAGCTCTTTCTCTCTCAATATCAAGCAAAAAAGCTAATGAATCAAAAAGTCCCTTCCTTGAGCTATTTCATGCATATTTATAGGCTCAAGGAGGGTTACACATGCTAACATGTCCTATCTTTCCTTAATAATCGCGTATCAAGGATAATTATGAAGAAATATTCAAATGCAGTTAATATCAGATTACAACTTAAGAAGGAAATAAATCGGGCTTCACGATCAACCTGGTCGTATCAAAAAATTAATGCTGGCGATGGGGTGTGCTCCTGGTCGATGGCCGAACAACACCTTTGTCCTTCAATTCCACCACGTGTCAATCCACGTGTAAGAATTCTTTGCCACGTCATTAAAAACCATTTTTGGGTAAACACATTGTTTTTAAGAAATAAATAAATGAATTGAATATGGTATGCATACATTTTATGGACTATATTATTCTGTGATAATATTAAGTAAATATCAGAAAAATTCCTAAGTTCATATATGTGATCTCAACCACGAATTGGTACGGGAGGATTGTGACTGAGATAAATGAACTTGAATAGTTCGGAGTAAAATAAAGTTATGGAATCTTTAGATTAATTCTACAAGTACGGTCCACTAGAATTATGAATACATGTGATCTAGATCCGAATTACTAGTGTAGTAGGACACTTTAGTGGAAGTGTTTTATATATTAGAGAATATATAGAACTGGACCAGATATGTTTATTAATACTTGGCTAAATACCGTTTCGAATATACCAACTGATGATCATATACAAATAGATCTTAATCCTGAAGTTACTATGAACTCCTGTTTATGTTATATGAGTTCTTTGATTCACTCGTTAGGATTTGTCAGAATGATCAGGCTAGAAATTTTTGTTTTGGGAACTCATTAATGTAAATGGCTGGGGACATAGTATACAGATAAGGAATCTATATCTTCTCGTAAGAGATTGAATAATGGTTCTCTGAAGGGTTGACTTTTGGGTCTGAAAGGTTATTGAGCTCAAATTCATAATTTGGTTATGAATTAACCTTCACTAGTAATGTCGATGGTACTTAAGGAAACAAGATATAATTAAAAGGGTAAAACGATAATTTTATTTCCGGTTAATTATGAACCATTATTAGAGGATTACTTTGTATGTAATTGTTATATCAATGAACACTTTATTGTTATAAAGTAATCAGTAAATGAAATGTCTATAATTACAAGAGTGCAGTCTCATATTTATAGTGGAGTAATCATGAGATTAATAAATTAAGATGATTTAATTAAAGAGTTTAATTAATAATCACAAATTTATTGGAGCTTGGAATTATAGGTCCATAGGCCCCACAACAGCTCTATCAACACTATTCAAGGCAAGAGTTGATATAAAGGGTAAAATGGTAAAACGACATATTTAAGAAAATTTTTGTTCTTCGGGTCAAATATGCAATTATGTGATAATAGTGATTAACTAATTAATTAAAAATTAGTTGTAATTATCAAAATTGATTAATAATTAATTATTGTATAATTTTTGAAATTATATAAATAATTTATTTAATATAATTTTTGAAATTGTAGTAAAATAAATATTAAAATTTTGAAATTAATATTTAATTAAAATTGGTTTTAATTAGTTAGTAAAATTAATTAAATATCTTAATTTGAGTGGGAGATAATAATCTGACAAGTTCAAATTGAATTTTAATTAAAAAAGATTAATATTTATTCAAATAATTATTTATATGTGATAATTAGCTAAAAAGATAATTGATTCAAATTTGAATCAATTATCAAGTTGTTGGATTTTATCTGATAAGGTAGTTTGAATAAATAATTAAATAATTGTGGAAAAATCACATTCTCCTATTCCTTGGACTGTGTGTGGCGTACAACTATAGAAATCAGGGAATTGATTTTTCACTTTTATTTAATTAATTAATAAAAAATTCAAAAAGATAGTTTTGATATTTTCATTAATAAGATAATTAATTAATTAAAAGATAATTTGTAATTAGTTACGTATTTATTTTTTAAATTTAAATATTTTTTTTATATAAGTTAGACTTATCAGAAAATAACAAATATATTCAATACTCAATTATTTGCTCTAAGAAAAGAACGATACTTTTCATCTCTCCCTGAAAAGATACAGAACCAATCTCAGGCCTATTATCTTGATTTCATGTGTTGAGTACATCAAGTTGAATCATAAATATACCATCATTTATTCTCTAAGTGCCCACACACTTCTTGAGGTGTAGAGAACACTGTGGAAGATCTTGGTGTGAGTACCTAGGAGCAGCTTGGATAGGAAGATCTTTTATTTTACGAAAAGATAGCAAGGATACTTGATAGGCATCAAGAGGTATGTTCTTTATTCTTTTCTTTTTTATGATTAATGTATGTATATTAATGGATCTGCATATTTAAAAGTAGTTTAAATATGTTACAAAATTTTTGTTGTACACTGGGCCAACCCATCACACAATTTCGCTGCGTATTAGGAAACTTGTTCCTAACAATTGGTACAAGAGCGATCATTAATCTCTGCATACATTAATTACTTTGTGGGCATAATATGCATTCTTATGTTATCGTAATATGTGTGAATGGATTGATGTATGTATGTTTAAAGTTTATTCTTAAGGGTCGTTAATTATATGGTGTTTTGGGTTTAGGAATTGTTCTTAAATTTTTAGATGAAAAATGTAAGCCATTTTGGGGCATAGAAATTTTTGTAATTTAATTTTCTACATTAAATTGTTAAAAAAAAATTCTGTAAGGCCCGAGCCCCGAGTTCCAGGCCCTAAAGCTTGATCCCAAGGCTATCGCACGCTGCCATACGGCCCTGTGGCCTATGGCTCCCCAGCCGCGCACCCCTGCACCTGCTATTGCGCACCCTGTGCCTACATCCGCATGTGCCCTATTGGCTTCTTGCCACAACCTGCGCGCCTTCCAGCCATGGCCCGAGCTGCTAGCCGGTGCCCCTTGCGCACCCCGTTGAGCCACTACCAGTCACTACCGTGGCCTCCCGCCATGCCTCCTGCCCCATGCCGAGCCACCTTGTGCCGCCGGCCCTAGGGTTCTTAACCCTAAGGTTTGCACAATGTTATCTATTTAAATTATGGGCCTAATAAATTTCAGCCCATAATTAAATTTGTTTTGTTTTGAATTAATTGTTTGAGCCCAAATTCAAAAGTGGGTCTAATAACTTATTGGGCATTAAAGCCCAAGTTAATTATTCTTAAAATTTGTTTAAGATAATTAAAATTTATTTTAATTCAAAATTAAATGGATAAATGACTTAATGGATCAAGACTACTTGTGAAGGCCCAAAGCTGAAGATAGAGATATATTTAGTTTCTTACATTTTTGTGTGTAATTTTTCTAGAAATACCCAAGACACCCGACCTGCATTTATTTAATTAGTATTTATTTATTTAAATGTTTGAATGTAATTAAATTGTTTACTTTATCATGCATTTTTTGACATGCCATACATATTATCCACATAGTATTTAAAATTAGCATGCATCTCATATGAGTAGAAACATGCCTTAGGATAGTACTTTGTGCTTATATGCTTTATGTGATGGACCATACAATAATAAATCTAGTTTTAACTAGTTCAAGAGCAGAAATAGATTTTAAAAGTACTTAATTTATAATATTTAATAAATTTGTTTTATTAAATAATAAATGATATTATTAGTAATTATAGCAAAATAAAATTGAATTAATTATGGCATAGTTATATAATTTCTAATTTTTCTTAATTGGATTAGTAATTATTAGATATCATTTGGTAAAAATAGATTACTTTATTTTTTCAAACTAATTAAAAAGCATAGGATGTTTTGAGAAAACACATATTTTAAAATAGTGAGTGGGAGAGGGAATTATGACAATAAGTCCCATGGTCTCCATTATTAATTGGCACCGAGGTAACATGGAGAGGGCCTCGTGTCACCATTGCTTGTGTCCCCCTAAGGAAGGCTTCCGACTGTGTTATTCTCAAGGTAAACTTCTTTAAGAATAGGATTTAATGATGTATTTCAAGTTTGACTGACCCCAAGACACACTCTTGAGTTAATTCATTAATCTAAAATAATGGGTTACACTCACAAGGTACATTAGGCTTTCGAGCGGACTAGTGTATCCTTGACCAAACAAGCAGTTGTTTATAAGTCAAAAGAGAAATGTTGATTTGAGTTTTCACTTATAAATTTGAGAAATTGTCTCAAAATTAATTTGGAATTAGTCTAACCTACCATAAGGCTGGTCTATTAATGTTCAAATTAATTAATCGTGGAATTAGTAATTTTTTTTTATGTGTTCTTTAATTGTTGCATTCATGCATCACGTTTACTATTATAAAAATTACTGATATTTATTATATGCATAAATTCATTTTTGTTTATTTATTGATTTTCAGCAATCATGTCTAGCTCAAATCCTTTATCTTCTTTACTTGCTAATGAAAAGTTGACCGGTGAAAACTACATGAAATAGAAATCAGACATGAACATTGTATTAATATGTGAGAACCACAAATTTGTCTTGACTAAGGAGTGTCTTGAAGTCCCTCCCGCTACTACTGCCAAAACTGCAAGGGAAAAGTTTGATAATTGGATCTTATCAAACAACAAAGCAAAGTGTTATATGCTTGCGAGTATGAGCGATGTGCTTAGAAAGAAGTTTGAAGACACTAAGACTGCTTATGAGATCTGGGATTCCCTTCAAGATATGTTTGGGCAGCAGTCAGATTAGTGAAGGTATGAGGCCACCAAATCCTACATGACCAAGAAAATGAAGAATTGAGTTTCTGTTAGAGAACATGTATTAGACATGATCAATATAATGCACGATGCCATTATCCATGGGGCAACCATTGATGAAAGGACTCAAGTGAGCATTATACTTGAATCACTTCTCCAGCTTTTAAGGTTTCACAACCAACTATGTCATGAAAAAATTAGAATATAACACGACATAGTTGTTGAATGAGTTGCAAACTTATGAATCTCTTAACAAATATTTTAAGGAAGAAGGAGAGGAAAATGTTGCTAATGCTGGTCCATCCTCTTCAAAGGCTAAAACCAAACAGAGGAAAAATGGATATGGAAAGGACAAAGAGAAAGAAAAATACAAGAATTCAAAGAAGTCGAGCAAGTCATCCAAAGGCAAAGAGAACAAGAACACCAAGAACTCCAAAAAGAAGACCACTAAATGGACTTGTTTTCACTATGGAGTAGATGGTCACTGGAAGAGAAACTATCCAAAGTATCTCGCTGACCTAAAAGAGAAAAAGAACGGTAAATTTGATTTACTTGTGTTAGAAGTTTGTTTAGTAGAAGACAATTCCTCATATTGGATAGTAGATTCATGAGCCACTAACCATGTTTGTTTTTCTCTACAGATTCTTAGTTCGACGAGAAAGCTTGCTGATGGAGAGGTGACTATGAGGGTAGGTAGTGGTTAGATTGTCTCTGCAGTAGGAGTTGGAACAACCAGTATGAAATTTGAGAAGAAAAAATTTCTTATTTTAGAGAACGTTTATTATATTCCTGGATATTCTAGAAACTTAATTTCTGTTTTTGTGTTGCATGAACAATGTTTTAAAATTTCTTTTAATAATAATTCGATTGTTATTTCGAGATATGGTTTTAAGATATGTTCTGCAAAATCTGTTGATGGGCTTTATAAACTACAAGCTAAAGAGAAATCTGCTTATAATTCTGAATTATTTAAAACAACTAATCCTAGATCTATTAAATGACAAAAGACTGATTCTGATAGTGAAACATATCTGTGGCACTTGAGATTGGGCCATATTGGTCTATATAGAATTAATAGGCTTGTAAAGGATGGTCCTTTGAGAGAACAATCTATTGGATCACTCCCTGTTTGTGAGTCATGTCTAGAAGGCAAGATGACCAAGATACCTTTCTCTACTAAAGGTTCAAGAGCTACATAACCACTTCAGCTGGTACATACGGATGTTTGTGGTCCACTTAATGTACAGGCTAGAGGAGGTTATGAATACTTTGTCACTTTCATTGGCGATTATTCAAGATATGGTTACCTATACTTAATGCAAAGAAAATCTGAAACTTTTGGAAAGTTTAAAGATTTTCGAGCAGAGGCTGAAAAGAAATTAGGTAAATCACTGATAGTTCTTTGATCTGATTGAGGAGGAAAGTACTTGGATTTTTTAATTAGAGGACCATCTGCGTGAGCATGGTATTCAATCCCAACTCACAGCACTTGGAACGCCACAACAAAATGGTGTTTCAGAAACACGGAACAGAACATTACTTGATATGGTTAGATCAATGATGAGCTTCTCATCATTACCACTGTCATTCTGGGGCTATGCGATTCAATGTGCTCTATACATATTGAATGTTGTTCCATCTAAGTCTATCCAGAAGACACCCATGGAATTATGCAATGGTTGTAAACCTAGTTTACACCATTTTCGCATTTGGGGGGGGTCCTGCACATGTGCTAAAAGGAAAGACCGGGAAGTTGGAATCACGCTCTAAAGTGTGCATGTGTGTGGGCTATTCCAAAGAGACTAGAGGTGGAATTTTCTATATTCCCAAATGAAATAAAACATTTGTATCGACAAATGCAACTTTTATTGAACATGACTATGTTAATAACCACAAACCTCGTAGTAAGGTTGTACTGGAGGAGATGGTCTCAAATGAAGTTGCAAAGTCACCAAAAACAACCAATGAAAAACGACAAGAGGAAACTGCTAGTTCTAGTTAGAATAGTAGAGAACCTCATTGTAGTGGGAGGGTTTGTAAGCAACCCATATGCTATGAACACGAAGTTCAAATGCTTGTGTCTGACATAAACAAAGATGATCTATTGACATTTAAAGATGCAATGAATGATTCTGACAAGGACAAATGGCGAGACGCCATGAACTAATAAATGGAATCGATGTATTCTAATTCTATCTGGGTTCTTGAAGATCCACCTGAGAATATCAAGCCCATTGGTTGCAAGTGGATATTGAAGAAGAAAAGGGGAGTGGATGGGAAAGTAGAGACTTTCAAAGCAAGGCTTGTAGCCAAAGGCTACACACAGAAAGAATGGGTTGATTATGAAGAAACTTTTTCTCCTGTTGCCATTCTAAAATCCATTCGTATACTCTTATCCATTGCTGCGTGCATGGATTATGAGATATGGCAAATGGATGTCAAAACAACTTTTCTGAATGGTTACCTTGAAGAAACCACTTACATGTCTCAACCAGAAGGGTTCGAAGTAAAAGGTCAAGAGCAAAAAGTTTGCAAGCTTCTTAGGTCCATCTATGGATTCAAACAAGCTTCTAGATCTTGGAATCTTAGATTTGATGACACAATTAAAACGTTTGGTTTTGAACAAAATGTTGATGAACCATGTGTCTATAAACAAATCAAAGATGGTGTAGTAGTATTCCTTGTTCTTTATGTTGATGATATATTACTGATTGGCAATGACGTAACATCATTATCAAAGGTAAATAACTGGTTAGCTGAAAAATTCCAAATGAAATATTTAGGAGAAGCCAAGTATGTTTTGGGCACTCAAATTCTTAGAGATAGACAGAACAAGACTTTGGCACTATCTCAAGCAACTTATATTGATAAGGTGCTAGAACGCTTTAATATGCAAAACTCTAAAAAGGGTGATATGCCAACCCGTTCTAAAGTATTTCTTTCCAAGGAGCAGTGTCCCAAAACACCTATGGAAGAGGAGCATATGAGACAATATCCCTATACCTCAGCAATAGGCAGTCTTATGTATGCTATGCTATGTACAAGACCTGACATTTGTTATGCAGTAGGGATAGTCAACCATTATCAATCCAATCCTGGTTTGCGTCATTGTATTGCTGTGAAGAATATTCTCAAGTATCTTAGAAATACTAAAGATTATATGCTTGTATATTCAGGTGGAGACTTGAACCCCACTGGTTACATTGATTCTGATTTTCAATCAGACAGAGATAGTTGGAAATTGACTTCTGGATCAGTGTTTACTCTTGGAGGAGGAGCAGTAGTCTGGCGAAGTATTAAATAAACCAGCACTGCGGACTCCACCATGGAAGCCAAGTATATAGAGCTTGTGAAGCAACTAAAGAGGTTGTGTGGCTCAAGAAGTTCTATTCTGACCTGGAAGTAGTGCTAGATGTGGATAAGCCACTAATCTTATACTGTGACAACAATGGGGCAGTTGCTAACTCAAAGGAACCATAGAGTCACAGGAGGGGAAAGCACAACGAGAGGAAGTATCACTTGATCAGAGAGATAGTTCAGCAAGGAGATGTTGCAGTTATGAAGATAGCTTCAGAGCATAATCTTGCAGATCCTTTTACAAGGACTTTATCTATGAAATCTTTTAAGGAGCATGTAAGAAACATGGGAATGAGAGAGATGCCTCATTTGCTTTAGGGCAAGTGGGAGATTTTTTGGAATTGTGCCCTGAAAGCATATGTAGTAGACATTGTTTTTAAGAAATAAATAAATAAATTGAATTTGGTATGCATATATTTTATGGGCTATATTATTCTGTGATAATATTAAGTAAATATCAGAAAAATTCCTAAGTTCATTTATGTGATCTCAACCACGTATTGGTATGGGAGGATTGTGATTGAGATAAATGAACTTGAATAGTTCATAGTAAAATAAAGTTATGGAATCTTTAGATTAATTACTGCAAGTACGATCCACTAGTATTATGAATACATGTGATCTAGATCCGAATTACTAGTGTAGTAGGACACTTTAGTGGAGGTGCTTTATATATTAGAGAATATATAGAACTGGATCAAATATGTTTATTAATACTTGGTTAAATACCGTTTCGAAGTATTAATTAAATATATCTACTAATGATCATATACAAATAGATCTTAATCCTAAAGTTACTGCTTATGTTATATGAGTTCTTTGATTCACTCGTTAGGGTTTGTCATAATGATCAGGCTAGAAACTTTTGTTTTGGGAACTCATTAATGTAAATGGCTGGGGACATAGTATACAGATAAGGAATCTATATCTTCTCGTAAGAGATTGAATAATGGTTCTCTTAAGGGTTGACTTTTGGGATTGAAAGGATATTGAGCTCAAATTCATAATTTGGTTGTGAATTAACCTTCACTAGTAAAGTCAATGGCACTTAAGGAAACAAGATATAATTAAAAGGGTAAAACGATAATTTTATTCCCGGTTAATTATGAACCATTATTAGAGGGTTAATTTGTATGTAATGATTATATCAATGGACGCTTTATTGTTATAAAGTACTCAGTAAATGAAATGTCTATATTTACAAGAGTGCAGTCTCATATTTATAGTGGAGTAATCATGAGATTAATAAATTAAGATAATTTAATTAAAGAGTTTAATTAATAATCACAAATTTATTGGAGCTTAGAATTATAGGTCCATAGGTCCCCACAACAGCTCTATCAACACTATTCAATGCAAGAGTTGATATAAAGGGTAAAATGGTAAAACGGCATATTTAAGAAAATTTTTGTTCTTCAGGCCAAATATGCAATTATGTGATAATAGTGATTAACTAATTAATTAAAAATTAGTTGTAATTATCAAAATTAATTAATAATTAATTATTGAAATTATATAAATAATTAATTTATTATAATTTTCGAAATTATAATAAAATAAATATTGAATTTTCAAAATTAATATTTAATTAAAATTGGTTTTAATTAGTTAGTAGAATTAATTAAATATCTTTATTTGAGTGGGAGATAATAATCTGACAAGTTCAAATTGGATTTGAATTTTAAAAAATTAATATTTATTAAAATAATTAATTATATGTGATAGTTAGTTAAAAAGATAATAAATTCAAATTTGAATTAATTATCAAGTTGTTGGATTTTATCTGATAAGGTAGTCTAATTAAATAATTAAATAATTGTGGAAAAATCACATTCTCCTATTTTATAGGGTGCTGCACGACACACACAGTCCCTGGACTATGTGTGGCGTGCAACTATATAAATCAGGGAATAAATTTTTCACTTTTATTTAATTAATTAATTAATTAATGAAAAAATTAAAAAGATAGTTTTGATATTTTCATTAATAAGATAATTAATTAATTAAAAGATAAATTGTAATTGGCCACATATTTGATTTTAAATTTAAATATTTTCTATATAAGTTAGACTTATCAGAAAATAACAAATTTACTCAATACTCAATTATTCGCTCTAAGAAAAGAACGATACTTTCCATCTCTCCCTGAAAAGATACAGAACCAATCTCAGACCTATTCTCTTGATCTCATGTGTTGAGTACATCAAGTTGAATAAAAAATATACCATCCTTTATTATCTAAGTGCCCACACACTTCTTGAGGTGTAAAGAACGCTGTGGAAGATCTTGGTGTGAGTACCTGGGAGCAACTTGGATAGGAAGATCGTGTATTTTACGAAAAGATAGCAAGGACACTTGATAGGCATCAAGAGGTATGTTCTTTATTCTTTTCTTGTTTATGATTAATATATGTATATTAATGGATCCACATATTTAAAAGTAGTTTAAATATGTTACAACATTTTTGTTGTACACTGGGCCAACCCATCACACAATTCCGTTGCGTATTAGGAAACTTGTTCCTAACAACAACCAATGACGCCGCTTATCAGCATGATAACAACATCCAAAACCACCTCCCAAATTCATCAACCAATCACATCCAGTAGATCCACACATCACAAATAGCGTACAACAGTCAAAGGGGACATGCCCTAGCATCATGCATATACCTACTCATTCATCATGCTCTATTTAAATATTCAGGCAAACAGGGCACTTAAATAAGAAATCAGGCATATAATTCATGAAATACCAACCAACCCTGAGTCGAGCTTGTCACTGGTAGCGAGCGTACATGTTTAATCAATCTCCAGGAACCATAAACCTTGGCTCACTCTGATACCAAGTTGTAATGCCCTACTTCCTTAGAGTCATTACTAAGTGAGTTAAAAATGTGTCAATAGCTCGCTAATCTAGGTTTTAGGTTAAAAGTGTAGCTAAACTGTAATAAAAGTCGTTTAAAGGCATTTAATATAAAAATGTGGCCATTCATTGAAAACATAAAGAGTTATACATTTGGGATCCCAAAATACTGCTTAGAAAATACTTTACATCTCAAAATACATTTAAGGTTGACTTAGGCGACAAATCTGCCAATACATTACATCTTTCCAAAATAACCCTGGCTGTGGTAGCCAGGTAGGCTGAACATGTACCCATCGCTCCACGCTCTCCGTACTCATGGTTGGTCAACCTTTCCTTGGCCTTTATCTGCACCATAGATTACCCGTGAGCCGAAGCCCAACAAGAAAACTCAACACACAACATATAACATATGCATAGCAATCCACATTATACATAACAAAACATCCAACAGGCTAAACACATAGCGACCAATGTCGTCCTAGGCACTTTACCAGGCCCTGGGTTCGTGGTCTTCATGGAAAGGATGACTCCAGCATCCTAGGAGGGTCTCGCCCTAACGGCCTGCACTTAGCGTTCCCGGCCTTCGTCGTTCTTTCACAACATGTATCACACAACATAATAATCGTTGATAATTTAATCACACGTTAAGCACATGTATTAGGGTCGTGCCCTGCAATACAAACAATGGGGCCATGTCTTGCTCTACGGGTACAACAGTTTCCTTACCTCTGTCCCGAGCTATCCGAGCACTGCGACCACGAGCACAGTCCTCTAACCCGAGCCTTGATGAAAACCTAGTCACAACGCATGTATAATAACCATCCATCAGGTTCTAAACCAATAAATAACTTTAGAGTATTAATCTATCCTCAGAAACCTTGGATTCTACCAAATCGAGTAGTAAAATCCTTCCTGAGCCTTAACATTCGAGTTCCCGAGCCTTAAAGCCGTAATCTACCTTATTTTCCAATTAGGGCCACGACATGCCCATTAGGGCCGCAACCCGCTACTTGGTCAGAGGGCTAGGCCCTCCCTGTGGAGGACAAGGGCTATGACGTGTACCTCTAGGGTCGCAACGCGCCTGATGAACAGAGGCCTTCCCAGGCCTTCACGCATATACGGGCTGCGGTGCCTGATGAACAGGGCCACGACACGAGTCCCAGAAACCCAGAAAACAGCCAATTTTCTCAAGTCTTCCCCGAGTCTAAACCCATAATTCATACCCCAAACTTCGGCCAACCTCAGAATTAAGCCCATAATTCTTATCCATATAGCCTAAACATCCTAACAAACTCATAAACAAGTTCTTACAGCCACCAAGCACCCAAAACCAACCTTGGTAATCATTTACATGCAAGCTTAAGTTCTAACAAAGTTCAGCAGTATTGAACATGATAATCAGGTTTAAGAGCTTACCTTTGAACTTAATTTTACCCTGAACCACTTTCCATCACAACAAGCTACCAATTCCCCACTTCCTTAGGCTAGGGTTCTCAGATTTCCTTCAAAAATCTCTAAGCTTTCATGAGGGAGGGAGTGAGCCGAGTGAGAGAGCAAAGTTGAGGCTTCTTACTTGGTTTTCCTTTTGTTTCTTCTCTTTCTTCTTTATTTTTTCTTCTAGGTCCCTCCAGAACCTCAGCACTCTAAACCGTGTATATCCCTTGCCAAAGGTCCAAAATGCCCCCTTAAGCCTATCTACATCCTTAAGTGCCACCAAGGGCAATTCTGTCATTTTCCATGTCCAGCTAATTCCTCGAGTGTTCCTATAAATCCTCGTTTAATCCCGACAGGTCAAAATAATTACTAAACTACTACCCATTACTCGATAAATCCCGAACACACTTTATGTTACCAAAAATACCCCTAGGCTCCTCCCGAGCCGGGTATTCGACGCCGTTGTGACTTTCTAGATAAACTACTCCCTAAGACTGTCTCGGATCGTGCATCACAAATATATCACCACTCACTCGTGGCTTCAATCACAATTAACACATACATCACATTTATGCCCTCAACGGACTAAAATTACAAATATGCCCCTAATAGGAAAATGGGACCCACATGCATATTCAATTCACCTAAACATGCAGTTCTAATCACACAATCATCAAATTCATATATTAACATAATTAAATCAATTATTTCCCTCCCGGCACGCTAATTAAAGCCCTAAGCCCTATTAGCAAATTTGGGACGCTACAGGCTTACTCGGATAAGGATTAAAAACTTAGGAGTTTGGAGAAATTGATTATTCAACAGCTTTTTAAAGTTCGAGTTTTCAATAAACCTAACACGAACTAAGTTTGAGAAATCGCTAAAACCTTGGATATAACCAGGTTCGAGGCCTGATTTCTAACATGTATAATGCTATTAAGTTTATTAAAAACCCTGGATATAACCAGATCCGAGGCCTGATTTATAAAAAGTATAATGCTATTAAGTTTATTAAAGACCCTGGATATAACCAGTTTCGAGGCCTGATTCTTAACAGGTATGACGCAAATAAGCAAGCAAAATCTTGGATACAACTAAGATATCGATAAAATCTATCTCGATCTAAAAGTCAATCCCTAAGATTTTGAATGTACAAGAGTCTAAGGATTCATAAACATGAGAAAATAATAAACTGAGGGAAACACAAATAGATCACAAGTTAGGTGTATATTCAAAAGTATATTGTTATCTCAAGGAGAAAAAAACCTCGACTTAAGCCAGAAGGCAATTGTTTTAGTCCTAAGGGACTGTTACAAAAGTAAAAATAAAATAAAATAATAAAGGGTGATCATTGAGCTCCGTTAGCTCGGTCCAGTGAAGTCACCTCCTCACCATTCCCCTCTGCAGCTCCAGAAGCTTTGCTAGTCTCCGAGGGTTCCTGAGAGAGCCGAATATTGAACCGAGCAAGATATGGATCCCACAGCTCGGGCTGCATGAAAGAGAAGTTCCCATCCTGGTTAAAGGCCCAACAGTGTTAAAGTATCTCCTCCATTTGAGATGAGGACACTACAGCTTCCTCCTTAGCCTGAGCCTCGGCCTTAATCAGATTCTTCTTGAGTTCTTCAGTTTCGGCCTGAAGTTGATCTGCTCGACGGCTCGCCCCCACGACCTGAGCCTGGGAGGTGGACAGAGCGGCCTTTGCAGAGCGGCCGCCCTCTTGAGAAGAAGTCAGGTGTAACGCCCTGGTTACTCCAAGACTGTTACTGTGAACTTTGAACCGTTCTTAACTCGCTAATCGAGTTCTTTGGTTATAATTGTGCATCTAGGTGTTATTAATAGGTTAAGGTGAAAACCAATAAAAAATGAAAGGATATATTTTATTTAAAACATAAAACTGTTCATGGGCCCATAAAAACGTTTACAAGTTATTTACAATACAAAATGGTCATTACAGTGTAAAATTTATAAGTGGAAAAAATAGGGTTAACCCCCCCCCCCCCCCCCCCCCCCAAGTTCCTCTGAGAAACTCCTTGGCCGTGGTGGTCAAGTGGCCGCATATGTACACATCACCACCTAAGCTCTCCACTCAAGGCTGGGTGAGCTTTTCTTTCCCTTTACCTGCACCACATAGCACCCATGAGCCAAAGCCCAACAAGAAAACTCATTATTGCATGTATATAATATCAAATGATGATCATGATAATCATATAGAGCTTATAGCCCTGAATAGATGAGTGAATATCACTTTGAGGTTCTGTTAACCATGATGGGGCTTATAGCCCTAATCAGATGAGTGACTGGTGAGTAGCCAATAGCTTAAATAGATGAGTGACTGATGAGTAAGTCACTTGCTTAAACAGATGAGTGACTGATGAGTAAGTCACTAGCTTAAACAGATGAGTGACTGATGAGTGAGTCACTATGGGGCTCAGCACCCATATCCATGTGACGATGCAATCACCTGGGCCTTCTGGCTCAGGCTCTAAGTGACTAGCCATAGGCTAGACAAGCGCTTTTAGTTTTCATCGAACTTGAGGTCAGTCCCGCATTAATTCTCATGTTGAGTCATTCAATGCAGATGTAGATTAGATCTAATCTTTGTCGGCTTGTGTTAAACACGCTAAGACCGTTCTAGATTTATTAGTCAATACCATGTGACCAGTGCTCAGTACTAGTGCCGAAATTGACTAATGAGTCACAGCTTCACAGTTAATACTGACACCATTGCCAATTCTGACTAATTAGTCAGTGCCATGCACAAGTGAGCAAGATTTGCTAAGCATTTGATATGCAATAAATGTCCAGATTTAAACATTCAACATGCCTCAATAATAACCATGCATGTCACATATGGGGTGCAGTTTTCTTACCTCTGGTTCAAGCGAGAAATAGTAAAAGAACGACCCTTGAGAACGATCAGTCTTTTGGTTCCTTAGCGGTCACCTAGTCATAACCAAATATGGGATTCCATCAATAAAATGAATAATAAAAGGTTCCCGAACAAAGACCTAGCCTCCGGGACATCGAATCCTACTAAACTGGGTAGTAGGAATGATCCCGAGGCCTAAGGTTTGAGTTCCCATGACAAAAGCTCAATTCTGGCCAAAATGCCACTAAGGGCCGCGGCCCTACACCACCATGTCGCAGCCTGCCTCCTCAAATAGAAGCGGCCACACTCCACTCCCCCAACACGCGCCGCGACCCTCCTTCACCATGCCACGGCCCAATGACCCATCCGAGGCACCCTTCATCTTCAACGAGCTTGGGCCGCGTCGCTCTAGAACAGAGTTGTAGCCCCACCTGAAACTCAACCAAAATCCATTATTTTTCCCCTTCGAACTCTTTTCAAAACCTTATTAAAACACTCCCAATATCACAAAGCAAAGCTCCCACTTATTACCACAACTTACCCAACATATAACCAACAAAACCTAAGCCTTAAACCAATTAAAACCTCATCAAATTCCCATTTCAATGATCAAAACTCCAATCTCAAAACCAACACAAAAATAGGGCAAGGAACCATAAACTTGAACTAAAACCTTACCTTAAGCTTGAATTGAATCCTCTTCAATGGCTGAACACTAGCCTAAGACCTCAAGCTTTAATCTCCAAGTTTGAATCCCCAAACTTGTTTCAAGATTTCAAAGGAAAAGGAAGAGAAAAGATGAATGGAAGGGAAGAAACCAATGCTCTGTTTTACAAGTTCAACATCCTTCAAACTTAATATATAACCTAAGGTCAAATGACCAAAATACCCCCCATGCTTAATTCATCTCTTAACAGCCCCCAAGTGCAAAGCTGTCCTTTCCCGCCTAACTCGTTAATTATAATTAACACTCTCCAATTCCCATCACGATCAAATACCAATAAATCATATCTCGTTACCCTTTAATTCCCGGCAACGCTCTAATCACCAAATTACCCCGAGACTCACTCCGAGCTCCGAACATAAACTTGTTATGACCAAACCGCTAACTTGCACTCAAAGATCGTCTCATGCCGAATGGCTCAAACAAATCACATTATTATGTGGCCTCAACAATGATTCACCAACATACATGAAAATACACAATTACGCCCTCAACGGGCCAAATTACCAAAATGTCCCTATGATGAAATGTGGACCCATATGCATGTATTTAACATCATATAATAATATAATTCACATAAACATTTAATGGCATAATAAATCAATTATGGCCCTCCTGGCCTACTAATCCAACCACTAAATCGCATTAGGGATTTTGGGGCATTACATTAGGGCAGCTTTGGCGGCTTGCTCGCTCTCTTGAGCAGCGCCTAGGGCAGCTCAGAGTTCCTCCTCCTTGGCTTTAACACGTGCTATACCTTGATATTGGGCTAGGTCAGACTGTAGAAGAATGAAGCAAGTCACGAATAGTTTTTTTTTTTAAAAAAACCTAAAGAAAAATAAAAGGTTAGGAGAGTGAAAGGGATTCATAGTAAGGTTCATCCCCATGGCAGATTCGAGGACGTCCTTAGGACTGCGCTCCTCAATGGCCCTTAAGTCTGGCACTAGTTCAGTAAGCATGGCCGACCATGTGACTTGCTGTCTCATACATGATACCCCGAAATGCCTCGAGGATCTTTTCCAGGCCGTGTGGCTTGACTAGGATCTGGACAATGGAGGTATGTGTCAAGGAGGAGAAGGAGGAACTTGTTGGACGATAACCGTTGTTACTAGAGCTGGGGGAAGTTCTCTTGGTGGCTGCTTCTTGGCATTGTTGGCATCCTTGTCCTTAGACGGTGATTTGGTGGTACCTACCATCTTCAGAGCTGTTTTCTTGGTAACCCTAGGCCTCTTCACCACGGGACCAGCTCTGGTCCCGCTGGCCTTGAAAGTACCCCTCAAATCCGGAGCTCCTGGAAATTCCATCTCTTCACCTGAAAAAGAGCGAGAAGAGGATTCAATTTACATAAATAATTATTCAAAAGTATTGTAAACACAAGATGAAGAGCAAGAACCCTACCCTCCGGGCTAGGGGAGGAATCTATTATGATTAGATCGAGGGTATTGATCGGGCTAGGCACAACCTCTAACTCTGGGATTAATGGAGGTAGGGGAGAATCTAAAGTTATGACCTCCTGGATCCTAGGGGTTCAAGTCCTTCCTCAGGACTGGACTCATCTACGTACTACCTAAAACCAGGGGCATACGCCCCCTGAAGCCGGGAAGGAATAAGACCTATGGTTTGTCCCATACTCCTAAAAAATGGTGGATCTAAATTGAAAAGTGTTGTCAACTACAATGGTACCATTGGGGTAGCTATGATCATAGCGTACCACCAAATGGTCCACGCACTGGAGGAGGGTTGTGTTGAGGTCCGGGTCAGTAGGTTGACGACTAACGAGCTGGTTTGGGTTGAATCGAATTAGCCTATAACTAGCAGCAACACGGTCTAACTCTCTATAAGGGTATGGGTTATGTAACGCCCTAGAAAACCAAGACCGTTACATTGTGTGTTTATAAATCTGCAAGACTTGCTAATCAAGTTGTTTAGTTGAAAACGTGACCCCAAAGTCATACTCGAGTTAGGGTTAAAAGATTTTGGTCATAAATGGTAATTTTTCATTTAAATAAACATTTAGTACATGGGATCCCAAAAACAGGGTTTAAAGGACAAATTTACAGCTTTCAAAAGTTAAATACAAGTAAAGGCCACTCTAATGGAAAAATACACATTTTAGGTTTTCTTTTCCTTGTACTATCCCTCGGCCATGGCAGACGAGTAGCTGACTATGTACATTCCACCCCAGAGCTCTCCAACTCAGGATTGGTCCACCTTACCCTTGCCTTTACCTGCACCACGTAGCACCCATGAGCCAAGGCTCAGCAAGAAAACCATATAGCATAACATAAACAATACAGACAGTCAATGATCTATAAGGCAATTAACTAGGTATTCAACATGTTATAACAGACACATAATCAGTGATGGAAATCAATGAATCACAAGCCATTCACTCCAGTATTCAACAAGCCATAAATATCAGATTAACAATAATAAACATATCATAACCATCACACAATACTTAGGGTACCCTCTATTTAACCCACTGACTCTGGCTCGCTTAGGCCGAGCTTAGTGATTATTTAGCTGACCTCAGCTCTCAGTGACTGAGCCGTGTCCTGTGCACAAATATCAGTCCTGACACTCTTAGGCCGTTTATTTCATGCTCACATGTCATAACATAATCATACAACATTTGTATTCAAATATGGGGAATCTCAGTCCCAACACAGCCACACAAAGGGTCCAATTTTCTTACCTTTAATTCCGAGCAGAGAAAATGAAATGGTTCCAAGCACGATCCTTAGTCCTGGGCCTTGGCAATAAAACTAGTCACAAGGGTCAATGGTATCCATCAACTTCCAATCAAAATAAAATACCTAGGAGACAGAAACTAGCCTGCGAGACCTCCATTTCTACTAAATCGGGTAGTAGAAATTGTCCCAAGTGCCTAGGTTCGAACCCCCGAGCCCTACAAATTCTTAAAACAATTATAGTGCTAAAATCCTTAGGCGGGTCACGACTTGGCTTAGTGGGTCGTGACTTACCCCCATGTCAGAGAGCAAGCACCCCAGCCAAAAGGGGAGGCGGACAGCGACTTGGCTTAGTGAGTCGCGGCGCACCCCCAGGTCAAAGGCACCCCCAAGCCAAAATGGCCACACGCGCAGCGGCGCCCCCCAGACTGGGTCGCAGCGCGCCCCCCCGAACCAAGAAAATCTGGGTTTTTCCCATGCATCTCCCAACCAAGAACACCAAAGCAAACCCAGAATTTCCTTGACAAACCTTCCTAAATCAACACCAAGCTAACTACGACTTTGGACCTATATTCACCTATTTTCATCCTATATTCCCCAACAACATAAACATAAATCAACACCTTAATTCAGCCACAAGAATCACAGCAATAACCACTGAAATTTCTTACTCAAACCATCAGCCACAATAAAACTAACCAACACCTATAATTCCATCTAAACAGCCAGAAACTTTAAGGATAAAGTTCTAGAGTCTTACCTCAATTCACAACTTAATCCTCCAATATCTAAGCTAAATCCCCCGGGGTGAGTGTGCTTCAATTCATCAAGGCTTTCTCCCCAAAGTTTCTCTCAGTTTCCTCAGCTTGGACCCACTTAATTTCCAGCTTAAATTCCAAGTTGTTCACCTCTTCTTCCTTCAAAGAACCCAGCCCAAAGCTTAACTTCTGCCCTTTTCTTCTTTTCCTTTAGCTTCAATAAAAATGAGAGCAAGAGAGAAAGATACGTGGGAGAGATAGAGGGAAGCATCAGAAGTTTCTGTCACCTTCCCAAAAATTCTTAAGTGAAAACAGCCTACCAAAAGACCTTTATGCCCCACCAAATAATCCTAACTTCTTTAATTGTTCTAAGGGTAAATGGGTCATTTTACTCCCATTTCCCGCTAATTCCTCAAGTGTTCCTAACATTTATCAATTAATCCCGTCCTTCAATTAACTTCCAATTATTAATCCAATATCTAATAATCCCTGATATATTTTCTAAATTCCCGAAAATACCCCCAGGCCCCCCAAGCCGGGTATAAATCCCTGCCGTGACAATTTCGCCAATCCGCTCACTAGGATCGTCTCGAGCCATATACTACAAATATATCCACATAATAATGTGGTCTCAACAATTTATCACATATAATTACATTTATGCCCTCAACGGGCCAAAATTACAAATATGCCCTTATAAGCTAAACAGGGCCCACATGCATATTTAATACTCATAAACATGCATTTCACATATCCACATAATCATATAATCATGGATTTAATCATTTAATCACACATAAACCAATTATGCCTTCCCGACATACTAATCAAGGCCCTTAAGCCCTAATAGTAATTTTGGGTCGTTACAACTATCCCCTCCTACTGAGAATTTCTTCCTCGAAATTTACCTGAATAACTCAGGATACTAATCCCGCATTGCTGATTCAAGCTCCCAGGTCTCTTCCTCAACCTTGCTATTCCTCCATAACACTTTAAACCAGAGGAATCGTCCTGTTCTGTAGAACCTTATCTTTCCTGTCTAAGATCTGAACCGGCCACTCCTCATAAGATAAATCTATCTGCAATTCTAGGTCCTCATACTTCAAGACATGAGTTGTACCCGAGACATACTTCAGAAGCATAGAAACATGGAATACGTCATTGTTGACGGTGAGAACTCGTCAACGAAGTTAAGTTAGAAAAATCAAAGTCTATTGCTTATCAATGAAGAACTTCAATTATATAATCAAAAACTTAGAAAATAGTTGCAGAAGAAAAAATGGGGAAAAGAACTTGTATTCCTTTGTTGTCTCAAGCTACAGTATTTTTTCCAACCCCCTTCCATGTGGAAGTGGGGTTCCCTTTATAGTGGGCTCTAATGGCCCCTGATACATTGTGGTCCAGGGGACCAGATGGTACATAAGTACATTGTTAGGAGAGTGGTCTCAGGGGTAGTGGTGTCGGCTTTAGTACATGGTCAGAGTCTGTTGGAGCACCTCCACTTTAGTATGCGATGATGCCTCCACTACCCGCTTAGTACGAGTGTCAGAGATGGATTGGTGAGGATCGTAATAGGTACCTCACTTGTACGACCACTACTTGTCAGGCGTGGATGTTGTCCTTGTATTCAGACGCCTCTTGATTGGTACGCACATTCCGTACTCTTATGTGTACCCTGCACCTATTGGATGCTTTCACCTTCCGAAGATGTGCATGTTGATCTAGCCCCTTTATGTCTATCTAAGCATCATATTGCTTATTGACTGGACAGGATACATACGGGAGGTAAGCTTTGCTTGTTGGATTAAAGGGGCGAGGTGTGAGCGGTCCCGTGGGGTGCTCAATGCACAAGGCTAGCTCGTGGGTGAGCTTGGGTGCGAAGCCGTCTCACAGGGTCTTATGCACAAGGCTATGTAAGGTGCGCTCCTCCTGGGCATGAGACACACTCCCCATGTGCCCGAGGTGTGCTTCGCGAGGCATGCCACCCTTAGGCGTGAGACGCCTCCTTTCGTGAGGTGTGGCTGTGGCGAGGTGAGGCGAGGCCATCTCTCACGAGGCCCCTCGACCAAGAAGCCTCTTTTTGAGAGACGTGGCTGTGGTGAGGTGAGGCGAGGCCATCTCTCGTGAGGCCTTAGTGGCGTAGCTGTGGCGAGGCAAGGCAAGGCGAGGCCATATCTCGTGAGGCCCCTCGGCCAAGACACCTCCTTTCGCAAGGCGTGGGTGTGGCAAGGTGAGGCCATCTCTCGCGAGGCCTTAGTGGCACAACTGTGGCGAGGCCATCTCTCGCGAGGCCCCTCGGCCAAGATGCCTCCTTTCGCGAGACGTGGCTGTGGCGAGGCGAGGCCATCTCTTGTGAGGCCTTAGTGGCACAACTGTGGCGGGGCAAGGCGATGCCATCTTTCGCGAGGCCCCTCGACCATCTGGGCAGGCATGGGGCATGCAAGCACCCTTTCTCGCGAGGCGTTAGGTGCGGGAAAGTGATCTCACAAGGCGTGGCTTCGCTGGGTGCGCCAAGGGGAGGTAGGTGCATGTCCCATGAGGAGTGAGACGATGGTCCTGCTGAGGTGTATAGGTGCTAGGCACGCCGAGGTTAGCCTCATGTGCCGCTCCGCGAGACGATGGTGGCCCGAGGGCCTCGCGACACAGGCATGTATTTAGGCATTTAAGGGACCTTAGCGTGTGCTTTGGATCTTTTTCAAGCATGGGATTTTGAGCATCCACACTTGCCCCCCAGTCTAGGAGAGGGCCTTCAGGCGCTCTGGTTGACTTTTCGATATGGTGTCTTGAAAGCATGGGTGGTGTTAGTGGTGATCCTTGTGATTTCTTGAGATTGATCGTGAGCCTATCGTCTTGCTTCATGGATCCCAATCTAGATGCCATGCTCCCTTCTTGGCCATTGATCAGTCTTTAGGTTCGATGGTCAAGATGAGCCTGTGGCTCCTATAAATAAGCCTTCACATCTAGCCTATTATTTACACCTTACCTCTTCAGCTTAGTGGTTTTGAGATTCTTGCTCCTTTCAAGAGGTAAGGGGTTTAATCCCCAACAATCTCACTTTTGCTATCTTTTCCTTTTTTATATATATATATATATATTTGAGTTCATTTCTTGTATGTCTATATCCATGCAGGTATTTGTGGACTAAAGCACCTTTTTCCTTTGTTTTTGTAGAGGCGTACTTTCGACCACTTGCCTCTCTTTGATCGTGACAGTGCTTTTGGCCCTCGACCTCCTTTTGATCACGACAGCGCCCAATTTTACTTGCTTGAGGTATACTTTCTTTCTCCCTTATGTTTATTGGGTCCAAATCAACACCACTCAAGATGGGGTACTTTGGCCTGAGCTCGTCGTGAGTTAACCCAGTTGCATGCCCTCCTTCATACCCCGTAGTTGGTTATTTAGAGCGCTTGTGCCTAGAGGTTTTGAGCCCATTCCTTTGTGTTTTGTATCAATCCTCTCATTTATACGTGTACCCTCTTTACTTTCGGGACGAGGTCTCATGGCATGTGAAGGACCATTCAACGCTCCTCCGAGGGTCGAGTTTGTTGACTTGTCTTCAGACTCGGAGTCCACCGAGGACAACCCTCACCAAGACTACGACACCTTAAGACAGGCCCGTATTCTTCATCTTGAGCACATGGCTTAACTTAGGCGTAAAATCTGGGTGGTAGAGAGCGAAATAGACTCAGTTTTGAGGGGAGACGGAGTACCTTTCCCCCTTGACCTTAACGACCATGTAGCGAACCTTAGGGTGACCCTTTTAGATTTGTAGATGGAGTTGGAGTTTATGAAGGGAAATCTCCCGCCTGAGCCTCCTACCCCGTTTTCCCCTAATGGCTATCATGGGGCCGTCCCGTCTTCTCCTCAACCCTGGTTCTCGATCTACCCGTGCTTAGCGCTTTCACACTCGGTGCCTCGGTGGAAGACCCTTGCTAGGAAGAAAAAATGGAGGGTAAAGTGCCCTGTTTCCACCTCACCTTTTTCTTTTGGTTTTGCAGATATTTCGAAGAGAGCACGATGACAGGTGACCGCTGAGGATCAAGACACTGGCCCCCTGTTGGCATCCACCCTAGTGTCCCATGTGTCTGAAAATAAATTGTTGGAATTAGTTGGGAACTACCGTGTTAGCCCGGAATACAAATTATACGTTCCTTCGAACAAGTGCCAAGCTGATCGCCCAAGTCCGGGTTACGTGGCCATGAGTGAGCATATCTTGAAAGCTGGTGGCACACTCCCATTACACCCGTTTTTCATCACGGTTCTCAACCATTTTGACCTTGCTCTGCTCCAGTTGGCGCCCAACAGCTGGCTGACCTTGAGTTGCCTCTTTATTGCGTATATGGAGCGCTTCGGGCATGCTCCCATGGCCCAAGAGGTGCATTTCATGTACAACCTCATGCTATCTCCTAAATCCAAAGGCTTTTATTTACTGCAAAAAGCCAATACTTCTGTCTCCTTGATAAGGGGTTCTGTATCCAACCCAGGGTCTTGGAAGCAGGACTTCTTCTTTGTGAAGGGTCCCCTCTCTATTCGTGAGCACTTTCGCTCAGCTCCTAGTAAGTACTTCATGTTTTTTTTTATTATATTTTTTTGGAACTTACTGTTTTGGAACTTATGTTCGTGTCGGCAACTGTGTTGAATGGGCAGAGAATTTCGCCGTGCCTGAAGTTCTCAGGCCAGAGGCGGATGCAGTGGATAAATTTCTCAAGGCTGACCTTGCAGAAAAAATGGTTGTTCGTCTCTTCACCGTGACCAACCTCAATCATCACAAGCTGTCCCCGGTCTCGGAGCCTGAGTTGTTGTGGACTATTTCTGGAATGTGGAAGAAAAAGGTTGTTTTGGCTGAACCTTACTCGGACGGGGGTGAGGCAGAGTGTGTGCCAGAGGGGGTCTCCCCAAGACATAAGCAACCCCATCGACCATCTTTGTCTCCTAGGGGGTGCCCTCCTTTAGCCCCTACAGACCATGACATGGCCTCCCACTCCCACGATCAACAGGCCATGCCGAGGGGCTTCTTCTGTCCCTATTCTGAGGACTTGGATGCTTTCCCTCAGGCTTTGTCTGTCCCTATTCTGAGGACTTGGATGCTTTCTCTCAGGCTTCCCTTGATCCTGGTCCATCGGGGGCTCATTTTTTCGATCTTCCTACGCCCCCTCCTCCTTCAGCGAGCGGGTCATCTGTCCTTACCCAGCCAAGCACCCTTGGCTCGGAAGGGGCACCCTGGGTGGGTTGCATGGTGACCTCTTATGGGCAACGGTATGTCCAGGTCGCCACGGATCTCCCTAAGGCTGATTGGAGAGGCCTTTGGAGTTTTTCCATGTTGGAGCTCGGGGAGACTCTTATGCGTTCCGCCACTTGGGTGAGTATATGCATCTTACGTCGGCCTTATCCATTTTCTCTCTCTTCTCTTTTTTTTTTGCTTATCATTGTTATTGTTATTTTTCTTGTGCAGACCTATACAGTGGCTCAGCAATTTGCCGACTCAGCTCAGGACCTCTCCGCGTCGAATGCTGAAAGGGACCGTCTTACGGCCCAGGTCCAGGGGCTTGAGAGGGAGCTTGCTGAAACTAAACTTAAGCTGGAGAAGGCCTTGGCGGAGGCCTCTTCATCATAAAAAAAGAAGAAGAGGGCGATTGCCAAGGCCGTGATGCTGCAGGAAAAGGTCACTTGCTTGGAGGCCGACCTTAAGGGTGCAAAGGCTACCATTGCAACGTTGCAGGGGAGGGTCGCTTCCTTAGAGGTGGATAAGGCTGACATTGACTATAGATCCATAGAGCGCACCCTCTATGGGGTATGGAGGCAAAATCCGAACTTCGATTTTTCCTCCTTTGGTGAGCATGCCTTTGCCAGGGCAGTTGAGTGGAACGCTTACGGCAGGAGGCCTTGAGATTGTCATTCTGCATTTTTTTCCGTTTCAATCCAATGTGGTTTTATGCTCATTTGAGCCTTATTTTGCTTGTAATTTCTCTAAGTCCTGCTACATTATCAAAACTCTTTTATATATATATACATATGTGATCATTCATCTTTATTCCTCTATGTTAGAGGTCCTTTTGAGCCCGCATAATGGGGTTCGATAGGTTCTCTTTTTTACTTATCAGGCTTGAGGTCCTTTGGAGCCCATGCGAAGGGGTTCAATAGGTCCCTCTTTGGTGCCTCTTGATTGTACCTATAAGGATATATTGACCCCTTGGGTTCTAGTTATCCTTTTATATGTTTTTGCGCGCACTTATTATCTTTTGAGAGAAGTGTCCTTCTCGTCGTTATTCATAGTACTATTTTCGCAAGGGTCTCTTTTAGGACCCTTTTTGGCTAGACGACTTGGTGGGTGCTCTTCCTGAGGCCTTTTCTCTCGTGGGAGCATCTGCCTTTATTAGGAGGCTTTTCTTGTAGGACCTTTTGGCCTCCTTGATGGTCACAAGGGTAGCTAATCCTTGTGAACTTAAGTGATGCCTTGCAAGGTCTTCTTCCTCGTTTATAAGGGTTCATCACAATTTTTTTTATATATATATAAGGGCCTCGTTTAGGGTCCTGATATAAGGGGCCCTTTTAGGATCCTCCTGATAAGGGGTCCTTTTAGGATCCTCCTGATAAGTGGTCCTCTTAGGATGAGGGGTCCTTTTAGGATCCTCCTGATAGAGGGGGTCCTTTTAGGATGAGGGATCCTTTTAGGACCCTCCTCTTTGCTATATATTCTGCCCCCCAAGTGGTTGGTGAGATTTATCTTGGCAAGCACTTTGATCATTCCATTCATGCATCTTGATAATCATCTTGGTTAAATAAGAACTTTTACTACATGTTTGTCTAATGTCACATCATATTCATTGGAAGCATGTGAAATACATGGTAACTTAATGTGATTTCGTTCTTACAACATATTAAGGAATCTAATTTAGCCTCCTACGTCATAGCTATTACATTAGACTTGTACGTTAGAACAATAACACTCTTGCCTTAGACATGGGGGTCTCACTGATAATATTTTTTTAGATGCTCCGCGTTCCATGCTCTAGGTACCATGGTATCATCTAGGCGTGCGAGCTTGAAGGTGTTAGGGGGCACAACCTGAGCAACTTGATAGGGCCCTTCCCAGTTTGCTCCTAATACACCCGTGCTCGGATCTCGAGTGTTGGGCAGGTCTTTCTGCAACACGAGGTCTCCAACTCTGAATGCTCTCTCTCGCACCCTCGAATTATAGTATCTTGAAGCTCGTTGCTGATATGTGGCTAGCCTCAGTTGTGCCCTGTCTCTCTTAGCTTCCAACAGGTCCAAATTCCTAGCCAATGCTGTGATATTGGCCTAGTAATCATACGCTTGAGTGCGGATGGGGTTAATCTTCATTTTTATTGGAAGGACAGCCTCGTAGCCATAGGCTAAGGAAAAAGGCGTCTCTGTCGTGGTGGAAGAAGGTGTGGTCCTGTAGGCCCAAAGCACATTGGGGAGTTCTTCGACCCAGGCCCCTTTCAACTTTTCCAGCTTTGTTTTCAAATTCCTTTTTAGGATCTTGTTGATGGCCTCCACTTGTCCATTGGCTTGTGGGTGTACCACAGCGGAGAAACTCCTCTTGATTCCTTTTTCCCTGCAATATTCCTCGAATATTCCTCCTTCAAATTGCGTCCCATTGTTGGAGACTATCTTGTAGGGTACTCTAAACCTGCAAACGATAAATTTGTTGACGAAGGTGGTGATTTGCCTAGCCGTTATGTTGACTAGAGGTTTTGCTTCCACCCACTTAGTAAAATAATCGACTGCTACCACCACGTATTTTGCTCCCCCTCTTCATGCTGGCAACGCTCCAATCAAGTCAATCCCCCACACATCAAAGGGCCACGGGCTGGTCATGCTCACCAGCTCATTTGGTGGTTGTCTGGGGTAGTTTTCATGCCTCTGGCACTTGTCACACCTTTTTGCGAAATTGCTCGAATCCTTTTCCATGGTAGGCCAATAGTACCCCTGGCGGATGGCCTTTTTTGCCGTGGACTGCCCCCCAGCATGATTTCCACATTCCCCCTCATGAATCTCTTGCAAAAAATTTAAAGCCTCTCCCTTATTTATGCATCGTAGGAGCAGGGTAGAGAAGCCTCTCTTATATAAGACCCCGTCTACTAGGGTGTATTGGGCAGCTTTATAAGTCAACCTGCGGGCATCTTTTTTGTCTAACGGCAAGACCCCGTCAGTTAAATACTTCATGATGGGTGCAAACCATGATTCCCCTGGGCTATTGACCATATGGATCATTTCTTTGGCTATGCTAGGCTAGGAGAGGTATTTGACTGGGATGGACTCAAGCATGTCTTCGTCTCGTGTAGAGGCGAGTTTTGCGAGTGCATCAGCGTTTGTGTTTTGCTCCCTTGTGATTTGTTCTATGGTGCATTTTTTGAACTGATCAAAATACATTTTCTCCTTGGCAAGATATGCAGCCAATTTTGGGCCTCTAGCTTGATATTCACCTTTCACCTGGAACACCATGAGCTGTGAGTCACTAAAGACATGCAAATGGGTTACCTTTAACTCCCTAGCTAGCCGCAGGCCAGCCAACAGTGCCTCGTACTCTGCTTCATTATTGGGAGCCTCGAATCTGAATCTCAAGGCACAATACATCTTGTGCCCCTCAGGTCTCGTCATTACTATGCCAGCGCCGACTCCTCCTTCATTAGATGCCCCGTCTACATGGAGGCTCCATTCTTCAGGGTGCTTTTCCTCTTCATGCGCAGGTTCATTCTCTTCTATTTCTCCCTCCTCATGGGGTCGGTGTGCAAACTCGACTATAAATTCTGCAAGTACCTGTCCGTTGATTGAGGTTCTTGGGGTGTAAATGATGTCAAATTGACTCAATTCAATCGACCACTTTAACAATCTTCCTGAAGTTTCCAGCTTGTGCAAGACTTGACATAAAGGGGTATTGGTGAGAACCTCGATGGCATGAGCATGAAAATAGGGTCTCAGCTTTCTAGAAGCCACTATCAAGGCATATGCTAACTTCTCTATTTCTGGGTACCGAGCTTCTGCGTCCACCAATCGTTTTCTCACATAGTACACGGGCTGTTGATGCTTCTTTTCTCCTTTGACCAAGGCGGCACTTATAGCATGCTCTGATACAGTTAGATACAAATACAACTTCTCCCCTTTTTCTGGCTTGGCCAGAAAAGGTGGTTTTCCAAGGTGTTCCTTTAGCTTGGTGAAGGCTTCCTGGCTTTCATCATCCCAAGCAAACTTTTTGCTCCCTTTTAGGATGTTGAAAAAAGGGAGGAATTTGCCAATGGACCTGGAGATGAACCAATTGAGGGCTACTACTCTCCTTGTTAAGCATTGCACCTCCTTCTTTCTTCGTGGTGGGCTCATTTCCAGCAATGCCTTAATTTTTTCAGGGTTAGCCTCGATACCTCGGGAATTCACCATAAAACCTAGGAACTTTCCTGATGAAACTCTGAAGGTGCACTTGAGCGGGTTTAGCTTCATTCTAAACTTTCGGAGGGTGTCAAACATCTCCATGAGATCGTTTGTGAGCTCTCCTGCCTTCTTTGTCTTTACCAGAATATCGTCCACGTATACTTCCATATTCCTTCCTATTTGATTTGCAAACATTTTGTTCATCAGCCTTTGATACTTCCATATCGTCCTCGTGCCACGCTGTGGCGTCTACTAACTGGTCTATCCTAGGAAGCGGGAAGTTGTCCTTAGGGCAGGCCTTATTGAGGTTAGTAAAGTCCACACAAGTCCTCCACTTTCCGTTGGGCTTTGGGACTAACACTGGGTTTGATACCCATAGTGGGTAGAATGCCTCTCGAATAAACCCATTTGCCTTCAACTTGTCAACCTCCTCTTTTAGGGCAGCACATCTCTTTGGGTCCAGCACTCTCCTTTTCTGCCTCACAAGCCTTGCTTTTGGGTCGATGTTCAGGTTGTGGCACATGACTGCTGGGTCTATCCCTACCATGTCCTCGTGACTCCCGGCAAATACGTCGAGGTTGGCTTTCAAGAACTCTACTAGCTTCTCCTTCATGTCACCCATAAGGTTTTTCCCTACCTTAAACTTTCTCAACGGCTCATTCATGACCGTGACTTCTTCCAACTCTTCTACCGGTTCGGCTCTAGGTTCCTTCGCGACTCGTGGGTCCAACTCGTGTGGGTTTGCGCCTTCATGCACAACAATTGCCATAGGCACCGAAGGCTTCGTGGCCGTATAGAGGGATGCGTTATAGCATTCCCTCGCTTCCTTCTGCTCTCCTCTCACACTTGCTATTCCCCTGGGAGTTGGGAATTTCATAGCTAAGTGGTACACAAAAGTTATTGACTTCAATTCTCTTAAGGAGGGTCTCCCTAATACCGCATTGAAGGCTGAGGCGCAATCTACCACGACAAAGTTGGCCATTATGGTAGTTTGTCTGGGTTGTTCTCCCATGGTGATGGCTAACTCAATTGCCCCTAGGGGCTGTATTGAATCTTTTGTAAATCCATATAGGGAGGTATTGCAGGGCTTTAGGTACTGGATGTTCAATCCCATCTTCTCCAAGGCAGGGCGATACAGGATGTCTACAGAGCTTCCATTATCCACCAGGACCCGATGTACCCTCATGTTATCAAGCTGGCCGGTCAACACCGATGGGTCGTTATGAGGGAAATGTACACCCCGTGCGTCTTCTTCGATGAAGGTTATTGAGTCATTCTCACCCTTAAAACTCTTCGGGGGGGCGTTGCTCCAAACTTAAGACACATGGTGGTGGACTCCGTCTCGCCTCCCTGACATATTTGTCTCATCCCTTCCTTGACTCGCCTCTGAATCCTGGCCTTCCAAAAATGGTCCTGACTTCTCCTTGTATTTCTGGGGCAACCTCTCATGCCCGTGGAGAGGATACCCCTTCTTCTGTTCTTTGGTTCTCCTTGCGAACGTATCTGCCCAAATGTCCTCTGCGTATAAGCTCTTCGATTTCTATCTTCAAGTGATTGCATTCCGTGGTGGTATGGCCGATATCTTTATGATACTGCCAATATTTACTGGGTCTCATTTTGATCGATCTTTTTTCATTAGTGGCGGCCTTCTGAAAGGGACCTAGTTTTCGTTCATGACAAAAATATGTTCCCTAGAATGGGTGAGGTCAGTATAGAAGATGTAGGGGCCTTTTCTGCGCTCATCAGTGCGCTGAGGCTTCTGAGGTCGATCATATCTCGTTCCTTCATATACCCTCTTCTTCTTTGCACCACGTTGGCTTTCTCAGATTGAGGGTTTTGGTGGTGACTGGCCTTTTCCGGCCTTGAGGCTTTCATGACCATCCTCCACACGAATATATTTCTGCGCCCGCTCATAGAAGTTGTCAAAATCTGTGACCTCTCTTTTGAGCATGTTATCCCATAATTTTCTTCCCGGGCGTACTCCGGCTGTGATGGCCATTTTTAG
This sequence comes from Humulus lupulus, assembly GCF_963169125.1. Taxonomy (NCBI): domain Eukaryota; kingdom Viridiplantae; phylum Streptophyta; class Magnoliopsida; order Rosales; family Cannabaceae; genus Humulus; species Humulus lupulus. Next base: position 247,360,467 of record NC_084802.1, read on the forward strand.
CTCTCTACGAGTTAAGCTCCCCACCTTGGCTGCCTCCATATTGAACCGGTGGATGTAGCTCTTTAGACTCTCGACTTCTCCTTGTTTCACATTAGGGAGGCTTGTGCCTAGCATTATGTAATCATGCACGGCGTGATGTTGCTGGAGAAATTCATCAAAAAATTGTTGCCATGACCTGATGGACCCTGATCGAAGTATTTTGAACCATTTGTACGCAGGTCCTTTCAAGGTGACAGCAAAGCAATGAGACCTGGCTCTTCTACTAATTCCCTTTATCTTCATCAGATGTTAAACACGTCTATATGGTACTTTGGATATGTATTCCCTTCATATGGGGTCATATAAGGCTCCTTGAAGTTGGCTGGGATTCGGATGGCCTGGATCTCTTTAATGAAGGGAAATTCATGGTCGAACTCGTCCTCAAGAGCTTGTCCTCCAGATGCGGTGATGATCTTGCTCCGTAGGCTTCTCATTTCGGTGTCTAAGTCTTGTCTCCTCTTGTTCAAGGAGTCTCTCAACATGGACGAGTTAGCATCTTGATTTCCTTTGACTTCCTGGGGTGCCATAGGAGGGGTAGTCCTTTTATCTGCCCTTTTCTTTTTGAGCTCCTCTCGTAAATCTAAGGGTGTTCTCCTTGAGGTGACTTCGACTTCGTTACGAAGGCCAATGTTGTTCTTCTGCTCTGGCCTCTAGGGCGGCTTCGGTGGTCCGGGACGTTCGCGCTGCTTCGTTCGAGGGGTGTTACTGGTGGAGAGTTGAGTCCTCCCATCGTCCACCGAGACTGTGGTTTCTGTACCCTCTTGACCTCCCTCTTTTTGCTTAGGGAGAGTTATGTTTGATTTCCCTTGTAGTAGGCCATTTAGCACGTCCGGCATGTTCTCTAAGGTGGTTTCTAGCCTTTGGTTCTTACAGTCCAGTTCACGTATCTCCTCTTCGTAAAATCTAGATCTAGAACTCGAGCTCACGGAATGGACCCGGGGATGCTTGTCTGGTCTGCGCGTCGACGGGCCCGGATCCTACCGGCTGGAGTTCGCAACCTGCGGTGGCCTTGGAGGCAGGAACTCACCACATCCTTTGCTGGTGCAGCCGTTGGCCTTAAACGATCCTCCTCAGGTGGGACTGCCAGGGATGAGGCTTCCCTTTCATCTCTGTGAACCTCAGGCTCCTTTGGGGCCTCCACGTTTGTGGGTGGAGGAGGATCCTTCATAGAGGCTTTCAGCTGATCTCCGTCAAGGTGGACCTCCACCTCTTGCGACTCTCTCAGTCGTTTAGAACATTGTGGCATTTCTTTCTTATCGGAATCGACGGAAGAACAATGGCTTGACACTTATTCTTCCCACAGACGGTGCCAAACTGTTGACGGTGAGAACTCGTCAACGAAGTTAAGTTAGAAAAATCAAAGTCTATTGCTTATCAATGAAGAACTTCAACTATATAATCAGAAACTTAGAAAATAGTTGCAGAAGAAAAAATGGGGAAAAGAACTTGTATTCTTTTGTTATCTCAAGCTACAGTGTTTTTTCCAACCCCCTGCCATGTGGAAGTGGGGTTCCCTTTATAGTGGGCTCTAATGGCCCCTGATACATTGTGGTCCAAATGGTACAAAAGTATATTGTCAGGAGAGTGGTCTCAGGGGTAGTGGTGACGGCTTCAGTACATGGTCAGATTCTGTTGGAGCACCTCCACTTTAGTACGCGATGGTGCCTCCACTACCCACCTAGTACGAGTGTCAGAGATGGATTGGTGAGGATCATAACAGGTACCTCACTTGTGCGACCACTACTTTTCTGGCGTGGATGTTGTCCTTGTATTCAGATGCCTCTTGATTGGTACGCACATTCTGTACTCTTATGTGTACCCTGCACCTATTGGATGCTTTCACCTTTCGAAGATGTGAATGTTGATCTAGCCTCTTTATGTCTATCTAAGCATCAGATTGCTTATTGACTAGACAGGATACATATGGGAGGTAAGCTTTTCTTGTTGGATTAAAGGGGCGAGGTGTGAGAGGTCCCGCGGGGTGCTCAATACACAAGGCTAGCTCGTGGGTGAGCTTGGGTGCGAAGCCGTCTCACAGGGTCTTACGCATGAGGCTATGTAAGGTGTGCTCCTCTTGGGCACGAGATGCACTCCCCATATACTCGAGGTGTGCTTCGTGAGGCATGCCACCCTTAGGCGCGAGACGCCTCCTTTCGCGAGGCGTGGCTGTGGCGAGGCAACGCGAGGCCATCTCTCGCGAGGCACCTCGGCCAAGACGCTTCCTTTCACGAGGCGTGGCTGTGGCGAGGCGAGGCCATCTCTCGCGAGGCCTTAGTGGCACAGCTGTGGCGAGGTGAGGCGAGGCCATCTCTCGCGAGGCCCCTCGACTAAGACGCCTCCTTTTGCGAGGCGTGGCTGTGGCGAGGCGAGGTCGTCTCTCGCGAGGCCTTAGTTGCACAGTTGTGGCAAGGCGAGGCTAGGCCATCTCTCGTGAGGCCCCTCGACCAAGATGCCTCCTTTCGTGAGGCGTGGCTGTGGCAAGGCGAGGCCGTCTCTCGCGAGGCCTTAGTGGCACAGCTATGGCGGGACGAGGTGAGGCCATCTCTCGCGAGGCCCCTCGGCCATCTGGGCAGGCACGGGGCATGCGAGACACCCCTTCTCGCGAGGCGTTAGGTGTGAGACAGTGGTCTCGCTCTCAGCCATCTGGGTAGGCACAGGACATACGAGACGTCCCTTCTCACGAGGCGTTAGGTGCGAGACAGCGGTCTCGTGAGGCGTGGCTTCGCTGGGTGCGCCAAGGGGAGGTAGGTGCGTGTCTCACAAGGAGTGAGATGATGGTCCTGGCGAGGTGCATGGGTGCTAGGCACACCGAGGTTAGTCTCATGTCCCTCTCTGCGAGACGATGGTGGCCTGAGGGCCTTGCGGCACAGGCATGTATTTAGGCATTTATGGGACCTTAGTGTGTGCTTTGGATCTTTTTCAATCAAGGGATTTTGAGCATCCACAGTCATGAACTCCCGATAATGATGGTGGCGGAGCTAACCTGTAAGCCACATGTCTAACCCTCTCCAGGATCTCAAAAGGTCCAATGAATCTAGGGCTCAGCTTGACCTTCTTCCCAAACATTCTCACCCCTCGCAGTGGTGAGACTCGCAAAAAACATGTGGTCCCCTACCTGGAATTCCATGTCCCTACGCTTAGGATTAGCGTAGCTTTTCTGTTAGCCCTGTGTAGCAAGCATTCGAGCTCGGATCTTCTTGATAGCCTTATTAGTCTTCTGAACCATGTCCGGTCCCAAATACCTCCTCTCACCCATCTCATCTCAATGAATGGGCGATCTACATCTCCTCCCATATAACATCTCATATGGAGCTACTCCAATTGTTGATTGATAACTGTTGTTGTATGAAAACTCGATCAACGGGAGGTACTTACTCCAAGACCCCTCGAAGTCTAACACGCACGCTCTGAGCATATCCTCCAATACCTGAATCATCCTCTCAGACTGTCCATTAGTTTGAGGATGAAAGGTCGTGTTGAATGTAGTCTTGATTGGGCATTGGCCACGGTAAATGTGCATGATTATGATTATGCCTGTGTATATCTGTTTTAGTATATTATAATGTATTATGTATTATGTATCATGTATTATAAGCCGAGAATGTGTCTATTGCACCTGATTAAGGCTTGACCTACCAGTCAGAAATATTGGGTTTAAAACAGCTCGACTTATAAGTTGAGGGTCTCAAAGGCTTGACTTACAAGTTGAGGGTCAGTAAGGCTTGAATTGTAAGTCGAAGATTTGTAAGGCTTGACTTATGAGCCACGACTGGCATTATGCTTGTGGAGCGCAGAATGATATGGGTAGGCCCCCCCGGGAGTGCGCTATGCTCTTGACTGGCTTAGATGCCATATGAATAAATGGGAGTGCGACATGCACTCGTGTGACCATATGGTCACTTACTTGTACATAATATATGCTTGATTCCAGTTATTACTGCTTAGCATGCTTTTATGTTTTGTGAGTTATATGAATATGTCAATATATATTCTTGTTGAGTCTTTTGGCTCACGGGTGCTTTGTGGTACAGGTAAGGTTAAGGAGAATCTTGGCTAGCCATGAGTTGGAGAGTGATAGCGGTGATGTGTACATATGCAGTCCGCTCGGCCACCACGGCCGAGATATCGTAGGGGAAACTAGGGTTGAACCCTGTTTTGTAATCCCTGAGTTGTAACAGACTTTTTAAACTTGTATTTTGGGATCCCATGTAAAGACTAAAGTTTTGTTTAATGAAAATGTTTATGTCTAGACCAAAATTTTATATACCTGAACCTTTAGTGGCTTAATTCCTGTTTTAGTCCAAATGACTTGTTTAGTGAGTCTTGCACTAATTTTAAACACACTGGGTAACAGACCCTAATTAGCAGGGCGTTACAACTTGGTATTAGAGCTGCTAAGGTTTAAGGGTTCCTGATGATGGATTGGGCATGTACACTCGCTGCTAAAGGCATGCTCGACTCAGGGTTGGGTAACTATTAATATAGTTGTGTGTGTAGTTGCTTAAATGAAATATATGTGCCTTACCTGCTTGTTTAAATAGAAAGCATGAGCTATTCTGATAGGGCCTGGCCCTTGACTATTGTATGTATGTTAAAAATGTGCTTATTAGCACAATAGTCACTTGTAAATGCAGTAGGATTGCTTAAAAACATCGTTATTATTTTGAATGTCAGAAACTCTTATTAGCGCTACTATATGTGCATGTATGCCAAAAGATGCTTATTAGCACCGTTGAATGTTAAAAGGAATGCTTATTAGCATTTCCATTTGTCTATGCATGTCAGAAAATGATTATTAGCATCCTTCCTGCCCTTGGATGTTAGAAATGCTTAATAGCATTACGTTATGCATGCCCAGAACGTGCTTATTAGCGCTGTTAATGTTAGTAAATGTCAAGAACGTGCTTATCAACATCTTGTTTTGGTATGATCATGATTCGCCATGCTTATTATCATGATTGAATATGTGTGAATTACTGGGATGCTTATTAGCATTGTCAATGCATGTGAATGCTTATTCAATCGGTTTTGAATTGTGGATTGACATGAGATATTGTTATTATTTCCTGATAAGCCGAGTCATTGATTGTAGATAGACTTGGAAGTATGCTTCCATGTCAATCTAATGAGCCAGCCGGCACTGAGAATCAGGTCAAAAGTAATGACTAGGGTCAGAACCCTCTGCCAGCTCCTGAAAATTGGCAACAGATGCTTGTTGATATGCAAGCTAGGCTGTAGAGGATGAAGAGATTCGCTAGTTGAGGCAACAGTAGGTTTCAGCGAGGAACGTTGCATCAGAGACCCTATCTGCTGCTCCAGTATCGGCCCTACAGCAACAGACAGAGTTAGAGAATTGTTGGGAATTAGTGTATGAACGATTCAAGAAACAACACCCTCCGATTTTCGAGGGTAGCGTTGATCCACTCAAGGCAAAGTAGTGGATGGCTATGATTACATCCATCCTACACTTTATGAGGGTGGTGGGCAATGAGAGAGTGGCCTATGCCACGTACATGTTTTTGGAGGATGCCCGAATCTGGTGGGAGGTGGTGTCCTAGACAAGGGATGCAACTACAATGAACTGGGAAGAGTTTAGGACTCTATTCAATGAGAAGTATTATATTGAGGTCATTAAAGATGCAAAGGCTAAGGAATTCTGCAGACTGCTACAAGGGAGTATGTTAGTGACAGAATACGCCCTGAAATTCGACAAATTAGCCAAGTTCATTGTAGACTTGGTACCCATTGATGGACAAGGAAGGAAAGGTTCCTTCAGGGCTACAGCCTATGATAGCATGGGATGTCAGAATTACCACAGTACCTGGAGTGATGACATACGCTCAAGTAGTAGAGAGAGCCCTTACTGCACAGGGTGCTAAGAACAAGATCTGGCACGAGAACATGACCAGAAAGGATATGAGGAGGACGAGACCTCTTTTCACAAGACCAGGTAGGTTCGGAGGCCCTAGTGACCAGAAAAGGAAGACCCCAGATACTATTTTGGCTCTCAGTCCTAATAGGAGGCCATGGGGTGTACAGATTGGTCGCCAGGGTGGCAACGAGAACTGGAGGTCATATCCAGAGTGTGTCAGATGTAGAAGACGTCATCTGGAGAGTGTCGGGCGAAGGCCTGCTTCTTATGTGGGATTATGGGGCATCTCAAGAAGGATTGCCCAAGAAATAAGAAGGAGGAACCGAAGAAGGCAGACAACTTGACTCCAGCTCGGGTTTTTGCATTGACGCAGGCTGAGGCTGAGGCTGAGGCTAAGGCTAGGCCCTCAGTGGTCACAGGTCAGTGTTCTAGTGCTGGCATTTCTTATACTGTGCTGATTGACTCTGGTGCTACACATTCTTATGTTTCTAGTAGGATAATCGATAGACTGTGTAGGCCACGTGTTTTCTATGTTGTGGAGTCTGGGACGTTACTACCCACTGGAGAGTTAGTTGCTTCCAAGAGATGGGTCAGATCACTACCAGTGATGGTGGACGACAGGGAGTTTTCGGTTGACTTGATAGAGTTGGTTATGACCGACTTTGATATGATTTTGGGGATGGACTGGCTAACTAGATATGGGGGAACCATTGATTGTAAGAAGAAGATGGTGACCTTTGAGCCTGAGGGTGAGGACCCCTTCGTATTTGTTGGCACTATGCACGGACCCCGAGTACCTATGATTTCAGCATTAAGGGCTAGAGACCTATTGCAAGGAGGTTGCATAGGATTCTTGGCTAGCATGGTGGATACCACTCAGGTCGTGCCAGTGGGACCAGTAGAGACTAGGTTAGTCTGTGAATTCCTAGATGTGTTCCCAGAGGAGTTACTAGGGTTGCCGCCACACAGGGAGAAAGAATTTGTTATTGAGTTGGCACTAGGGACAGAGCCAATGTCTAGGGCACCTTATAGAATGGGCCCAACAGATTTGAGGGAACTGAAGGTACAATTACAGGAGTTGTTAGACTTGGGTTTTATCAGACCCAGTTTTTCGCCATGTGGTGCGCCAGTCCTATTTGTGAAGAAGAAGAAGGACGATTCTCTGAGGATGTGCATAGACTACAGGGAACTAAATAAGCTGACCATTAAGAACATGTATCCTCTGCCAAGGATAGATGACTTATTTGACCAATTGCAAGGTAAAATTGTGTTCTCGAAGATAGATCTTCGGTTAGGTTATCACCAATTGAGGATCAAGGAGGAAGACATACCAAAGACAACCTTTTGTAACAGATATGGGCACTATGAGCTCCTCATCATGTCATTTGGTTTGACTAATGCCTTGACAACATTCATGGATTAATGAACAGGGTGTTCAAGGACTATCTGGATCAATTTGTGATCGTCTTTATCGACGATATCCTAGTATACTCACAGTTAGAGGAAGAGCATGAGCAACACCTCAGGTTGGTCTTATAGAGGCTGAGAGAACACATATTATTTGCGAAGTTTAAGAAGTGTGAGTTCTAGTTACCTCAGGTGACTTTCTTGGGTCATATTGTTAGTAGAGATGGAATCAAGGTAGACCCAGTTAAGATTGAGGCTGTCAAAAATTGGCCGAGGCCAAGGAATGCCTCTGAAATTAGAAGCTTCCTTGGATTGGCAGGTCATTATAGAAATCTCTAAGGTTGTTTCCATCACTTTAAACAGCTTAATATTCTCCACTCAGATGTTGAAAACAATTTTAAAGGGCACGCTATGACTGCTGCTCAACTTGAGGCATTCCCTTTCACCACAAATAAGGTTGCTCAACTCCATAGGCTGCTCAAGTCGACTTTCACACCAAATCTAAACTCTCTGATATTTTTCTCCACTCCAAATACTTGTACTGCATTTACTGTTCAAACCTCGCCATGGATCATTGACTCCAACACATCTGACCACATGAATGGTCAAACTTTACAGTTCATTACTTATAGTCCTTGTCTAGGTACTAGTAAAATAAAAAAATTTGATGGTTCTCTATCGACTGTGGTTGGTAAAGGTTCAGTTTATCTATCTCCTCATCTTACTCTTAAAAATTTCCTCCATGTGCCAAATTTATCTTGTAATCTCCTCTCAATTAGAAAACTTACCCTTGATCAAGCTTGTATTGCAAAATTCTCACCCTTACGTTGTGATTTCCAGGAGATGTCCTTGGGGAAGATGATTGGAAGTGCGAGAGAATGTAGCGGGCTATACTACTTTGATGTTGATCTGTCATCTGCTCAAGATAATAAAAGGTTGCATTCTGATTGTACTGCTTCTAATATTGATATTATGAGATGGCATTACCAATTAGGACATCCTAGTTTTCCCTATCTAAAACATTTGTTTCGTAGTCTGTTTCAAAACAAATACTTGAGCATGTATAGGTGTGAAGTGTGTCAATTTGCAAAACATACTCGAAGTGTTTTTTGTTCTCTCCCCTATAAGGTATCTCATCATTTCACTCTCTTTCATAGTGACATGTGGGGGCCATCCCGCGTTACAAATATCTCTAATACCTGCTAGTTTATATCATTTATAAATGATCATACTCGTTTAACTTGGGTATTTCTTTTAAAAGACAAATCTGATGCCATTGCCACTTTCAAAAAAGTTCATTCAATGATTAAAAATCAATTTCAAGCTAATCTTCAAGTTCTGCACACTGATAATGGTATATAATATTTTAATTCAAACTTAGATGATTATCTTATGTCTAATGGCATTGTCCATCAGATATCATGTGTTCGTACTCCCCAACAAAATGGGATTTCTAAAAGGAAAAATCGACATTTGTTAGAAGTTGTTAGGGCTCTCATGCTTCTTCTGTTCCTAATATTTTTTTGGGAGAAGCTATTTTGACAGCAACTTATTTAATCAATATAATGCCTTCTCGTGTCTTACAATATCAGACTCCAATTTCTTCTCTTCTTAAGATTTATCCTTATACTCACCTACTCTCAGATATTCCACTAAAATTGTTTGGTTGCACAGCCTATGTTCATGTTTTAGGACCTAATCATACCAAACTTGATCCTCGTTCTCAAAAGTATATTTTCCTTGGGTATTCTTCCACCAAAAAAGGCTACAAATGCTACAACCCTCTCACGCATTGCCTTAGTGTCTCATCAGACTTCACATTTAATGAAGAGCAACCTTTTTATCCCAACACTTCGCTTCAGGGAGGGAATGTTAGTGATACTCACTGCTGGGATACTTGTTTTCCAATGATATGACTTGAATTCAATCCACCCATTGAGTCTAACTCTATGCTAAATTCTAAATAAAGCACTTCTGAAATGGAGAAGACAGACCAAATAAATGTAGAAAAAGAGTTGTTGGTTTATACTAGACGACGGGACAAACATCAAGTAATACCGCCAGCTACAGATTTTGTCGCTCACGAGCATGGTTTGAGAGGTTTAATCAAGTGATTAACAAGCATGGATACAAACATGGCCAATCGGATCATACTCTATTCTTCAAACATTCACAAGATGGCAAGATTGTAATTCTTATTATCTATATTGATGATATGATTGTAATTGGAAATGACCTTAATGGAATGGAGGAGCTTAAAAGACTATTAGACCAAGAATTTGAGGTAGAAGATCTTGGTCAGATGAGATACTTTCTGTAACGCCCTACTTCCTTAGAGCCGTTACCAAGTGAGTTTTAAAAAAAAACTTTGTGCAATTAACTCGCTAACCGAGGTTTTTAAAACAAAAGTGTGACTAAGCAAAAGTTAAGGCTGTAATCTTTTGAAAATGCTTTACTTCATTGAAAACTTCAAGTATCTATTATTTGGGATCCCAAAATAAGGTTTGCAAAATGTTTTACAACTTAAAATAAGTTTACAGTTGATTGACTATCAAATTACAGGTTAATACAGCCATTTAGAAAATGCCTCCAACCAAAGTAGTCGGGCAGGCCAAACATGTATGCGCCGCTTCATGCTCTCCATACTCATGGCTGGTTGACTATATATCTTTGCCCTTACCTGCAACACAGAGCACCCGTGAGCCGAAGCCCAGCAAGAAAACTCAAACAACACATATCATATGCATATTATATAATCAATCTATTAGATAATCCAAGTAGTCCATTAGACTAAACAAACACTCCACGTGCTAGGTGTTACTCCCGGCCCCGCTGCCGTTCGCGGCTCCCTTGCCGTTCTCGGCTCATTTTCCGTTCTCGCCACCTTTACTGTTCTCGGATCATTTTCCGTTCTCGACACCTTTGCGCTCTCGGCTCATTTTCCGTTCTCGGCTCCTTTGCCGTTCTTGGCACCTTTGCCGTTCTCGCTACTATAATCACATATAGTATAATTCAAATAACATTCAAACATATAACAATTCAATCAAAACTATACCATAATCATGTAATACAATTTAGGGTCGTGCCCTGCATTAACACTATGGGTCCATACCCTGTCCTACGGGTGCTACAGTTTTCTTGCCTGTATCCCGAGCATCACAGTGCACCAAAGTCACGAGCACAGTCCTCTAGCACGAGCCTCTCTGAAACCCTAGTCACAACACATATAAAACACTCTTTAATACTAACCAATTCCAAAACCACTTTCCAGGACCAATCCCGTACTCTCGGGACCTCCAAATTCCTAAAAAAATGCATCGGAAACATCCCCCGAGCCCCCGGAACAAATGCCCAAAATTGCAAAATTTCCCATCCTGAAAATAGCCTAGCGCCGCAGCGCTACCCGCAAGGGCCGCGGCGCCCAGAGAAGTCAGAAAGTCTTCCCCTGACTGGAAACAGCCTCGCGCCGCGGTGCCCAAGAACAGGGCCGCGGCGCTCCTTCGCGAACCCAGAAATCTGGGTTTTTCCTATGCATTTCCCCGAGCCAATACCCCTCCAAATCATCCCAAACAAATACTTAAACCCCAAGATCAATTTAAAACCTCAAATGAACCACCTAACAACCCATAAACACTTGCATCAAGATCAAACACACAATCACACCCAAAAATCCACCCTTTGATTTCTAATTTCAGCAAACTCAACACAAGACTTGAAAACTTAACTCATGCCTCAATTTCTCAAACCAAAACAGAAACAAGCCTTAAATTTACATAGAATCCTTACCTCAAGTGGAGAATCCACCCTTTAAGCTTCTTTGATTCTTCTCCTAACTCCCACTTCAGCCCCTTCTACTTTTCTTCTTCTTCTTCTTCTTGCCCTAGCTTTTCATCTAGCTTTTCTTCTCTCTATTTTTTAACAAAACCATAATATGACTAAGCCTAAACTGTGTACCCCAATATCCCTGCTGAAATTTGTCTAAACCCCCTGCCAAATGACCATTTTACCCCTCCTAATAATCCTTTCCTAACTAAACCTTCAAGGGCACTCTAGTCCTTTCACTTCTATTTCAATTCTACCATTTTCCATCTAAACTTGTTACTCACAGCAGTTACAAATGGTTACCCAGGTTACTCAATCACAAATAACTATAACCACTAGTTCTCAACTCAACTCACAAAATTCCCCAAAATACCCCTAGGCTCCTCCTCAGCCGAGTATAAAAATCCCGTTGTGACCTTTTAAGTTAACTAGCTCTCTAGGACCGTTTCGGCACGTGCATCACAATAATAATACCACACTCATGTGGTACAAATCACATAATACAATTATCACATATATGCCCTCAGCGGGCTAAAATTACCAATTTACCCTTATCATACAAACGGGGTCCACATGCATATTTATTTCACCTAAACATTTATACTAACCACATATTCATTAAATTCACATAAATTAATGCAGTATAACAATTATTGCCCTCCAGGCACACTAATCAAGGCTCCAAGCCTTACTAGCAAATTTAGGTCGTTACAACTATCCCTTTCTCATAAAAATTTCATCCTCGAAATTTACCCAAACACATCAGTCAGTAAACCCGCATCTCTGACCATAATTTCCAAGGTCCACCACCTTTACTTTTTTTCTCGACGACACTCTAACAAGAGTAACAATCTTATCCCACGAGATCTTGTCTAATAGCCATACTTTCGTTAGCTCCTTACTTGCACCGTAACCCTGCTGAAGCTTCAGGGTCTGCTTAGATTACCATAATCACCTCAATGTTTTATTCCTGATTCCATAGATTCCCATAAGTCATCATCCCTACTAAGGTGAGATCAATTTATAGGCCCCTGGCCTAACCCTTGGTATAACTTAAGAATTTATGTTGAGTCAGGAGTCAGAACTCCTCTTTCTTTCTCTGAACAAAATACTAATCCTCGTCTGTTATTACTTAGAGAGATACAAATCTCTCAACCTGGAACTTTATTTTCCCAAAATTTAACAGTTTACAAGTTCTTTTATTCTTCCTGGTAAGCAGACACTCCTGCCTTAAGAATTCCAACGACCTCTTTGGCTTTCTCTCTGAACCAATGCCAAACTGTAGTATCCACTATCTTTCACCTCTTACCATGTCCCATGTCATGTTACCTTAACAAGACACCAGTATTTTTCACCATGACTAACTTATCAAGGATTGCACGTCTCTAAATATCTCAAGTACTCGCATCCTCAACGCTTAACTCCTTAAGATATCTGATAAGCTTTCAGACTGCTATTCCACTTGCAATCAACTGATAATTCCAGATTCCCACTCTGTTCTCTTTATTCTCTAGTTCCTTTCCAAAATTTAGAATACTATAGGGTCTCAGTTCAATACCATCGACGTTCTACCCTGATACCAGTTCACCTGAACCAACTACATTAACTCAATCAGCTGAGTTAAAACTTTTCATGTCCAAACACCTTACTTAAAGTCTAATGTGGTCTATTCCTACGATAGACCACCACATCACTTAACCCCTCAGTGTCCAAAGAAAACACTAAATTCTGTCACCCGCTCAACCCTCCCGGTACAACGTACCCCAGGAGGTGGAATGATATCCATTCAGAATTCTCATTCATATGCCAAATTCTAATTGGATCCTTCATTCGATCCTGGTATTCTAACTTGTACCACCTTGACAGGTTCTTCCCTGTTTCAACCAAAGCCAACATTTTGGATTCCATAGATCAGTGATACTCACCAGTTTATCATTACATACTAACACTATGCCAATCTCAGTCATTGCCTTGTCCACTCCATTACAATTTATGGCGTCATTCCTTGACTGCCACACGCCTCCCAGTTAGGAGTTCCGCCTCCAATTAAATTTCCCCTCGTACAATCGAGGATTTCAAACACCAATAACCCATCTGTTACTTTTCACTAAATCTGGGTCTCAACGTTATCTTTCTTCCTAATACCCAACACTCAAGTACCTTATGCCATGCATAACTGTCAACCTAACGTTCCAAGTATATCAACCATGTTCCATTCTTTCACCTCCCACAAGGTACGATCCATCCTCGCGTCAATCTGAGCCTGAGCGTGCCCAACCTGTGATGCACCCCCACAGTTCCATATCCTCATCATGGATTAGGTCCTTTAGGCTATCCCTCTATACTTAACTATAACACACCCATATATTTGCATCACCAGTGTAACGACCCCAAATTCGCTATTAAGGCTTAAGGGCCTGGAGTAGTGTGCCTGGAGGGCATAGTGGGATTCTGTGTGTGACTTTTATGAATTTAATGCATGATTATGACTTATTGCACGTTATATGACTATTTGATTATTTGAGATGCATGACTATGTGAATTAGTATGCATGTAGACCTGATTGTCTTAGAATGAGCATGATTGTAATTTGGCCATTTTAGAGCACAACTGTGATAATTGTATTATGTGATCGTGCCATGTGAGTGTGATGTTATTATCAGGATGCACGCATCGAGACGGTCCTAGTGAGCCAGTTAGTCTAAAAGTCACAACGGGATGTTGTACCCGGCTCGGGAGGAGCCTAGGGGTACTTCGGGAATCTTATAAGCGAGTTGAGAATGAGTGGTTAGTTATTGGTAATTGGGTAACCATTTGTAACTGCTGTGAGTAACAAGTTTTAGATAGAAAATGGTAGAAATGAAATAGAAGTGAAAGGACTTAAGTGCCCTTGAAGGTTTAGTTAGGAGGGGTTATGAAGAAGGGGTAAAATGGTCTTTTGGCAAGGGAAATAGACAAATTGCAGCTGGGATTTAGGGGGGCACGGTTTGGGCATTGGGCATTTGAGTGTTTGATAAAATTAGAAGAGAAGAAAAAGAAGAAGAAAGAAAGGTTAGGGCAAGAAGAAGAAGAAGAAGAGAAGGAGAAGTGGGAGTCTAGGAGGAGATCAAGGAAGCTTTGTGTGAATTCTCCATTTGAGGTAAGGGTTTTATACACATTTAAGTTTGGGTTTTGTTTTGATTTGAGGAATTTAAAGCCTAAGCTAAGCATTGTTAAGTTTGGGTTAGTTGCTGAAATTAGAGATCAAAGGTGTGGATCTTAGGTGTGTGGATGTTTTGATCTTGATTCTAGTGTCTATAGGTTGATAGATTGTTCATATGAAGTTTGGATTTGAGTTTTGGGGTTTAGGTATTGGTTTGGGGTGATTTGGAGAGGTTGAAGCTCGGGAAAACGCGAAGGAAAAACCCAGAATTCTGGGCCTGCGAAGGCGTGCCGCGGCACAGTTTTTGCGTGCCGCGGCATGGAGCCCCTGACTTGCTGGGTGCCGCGGCACAAGGCCAATTTCAGGATATCATTTTTGGCAATTTTAGGCCTTTGGTCCGGGGGTTCGGGGGATGTCTCCGGGGTGTTGTTTTAAGGTTTTAGAGGTCCCGGGAAGTGGTTTTGGGCTTGGTTAGTATTAAAAGTGTTTTATGTGTGTTGTGACTAGGATTTCGGAGAGGCTCGTGCTAGTGGACCGTGCTCGTGACCGTGGTGCATCGGAAAGCACGGAATACAGGTAAGAAAACCGTAACACCCGAGAATAGGGCATAGGCCCACTGTGTGATTGTAGGGCATGGCCCTAGATTGTATTGTGTGAAAATGTGTAATCTTAGATGAACTATTGTATGTTTGAATGGTTATTTCTGAATGTATTATATGTGTGATTGTAATGGAATGAACGGCTAAGGCCGAGTGCGGCGTAGGCCGGGTACGGCCGTGGGGCCGAAAGTAACACTCAGCACATGGGATGCTTATAGTCAGGGTGGGACCCAAGGGATACATGAGTTATCCTCGCGGTGAGAACCGAAACCCCAGGCTTTGGTAAGGCCTCTGGGGCGGCATGGCCGTACTTGTTTATTATGATGGTTTTCCTATTTATCAGTGAATTATGCCAGCTATATGATTTGCATATGTTATGTACTATTTGGGTTTTCTTGCTGGGCTTCGGCTCACGGGTGCTCCTTGTGGCAGGTAAAAGCAAGGAGTCAGTCAACCGGCCATGAGTATGGAGAGCATGGGGGCGACGCGTACATGTTCGGCCTGCCCGACTGCTTTGGTTGGGGGCGTTTTGTATATTGCTGTATTAACTCATTCTTTTGATAGTCAAACCTGTTGTAAATCTATTTTTGAGTCGTAAATGTTGTGTAAACCTTATTTTTGGGATCCCAGGTGTTTGATACTTAACGTTTTCAATGAAATTAAACATTTTCAAAGAGTACAGCCTTAAACTCTGGTTTAATCACACTTTTGATTTTAGAAACCACTTAGAGTCAACTAAATGCACAATTTCTGTTTTAAACTCACTTAGTAACGGCTCTAAGGTAGTAGGGCGTTACAACCAGGTACCAATCAACTCTTACCTTATCTCCTGAACTCTGATTTAACACCATTCATTCTGTCTTACTACAAGTTTTACTGTTCCTCCCGTCTCTGATGTAGTTGTCTGTGGAGGTGCTTATGTGATAGATGACGCGCTTACCAGTCCTGTTATGCTTTCTATTCTTCAGACATTCTTCATTAGCTTCTTTGTGGCTTCAGATCAAATCTTCTTATACCTATCCTTTCTTCTTATAGCTCTACTCTGAGTACTCCTAACGAAACCCAAACTGACACTTTGTAGAACCTTACCTGTGACCCTGCCTCCTGGGTACTAACGTCTTCAGCATAATAATCATTTGCTCTCCATTTCCGTCTAGGATAAATCCACACATACTGCTCGTGAACTTGAAGGGGACTTGCCTATACCATTCTTGTATTCTCCACTTAAAGAACTTACCTGTGCTGCTGTAGCTTGAACCAATCTAGAATCTTTGTTACCAACTCCTCACACCTTACTCAGTACAAAATAAAAATTCCTGAAATGTCTCTTTCCTTGATTTCCAGCTGTTAATAACCAGGTCATAGATCAACTCCTAGAGACATTGTCCCATCTTGTACCCAACATCAAACTTTTTATTCTTAACCGACGATGCTAACAATCCCCACAGTATAATGCTCTGGCTACTCCAATGGTCAAATTTCTTCGATTGCTTCAGTAATTCTTTCTGTCAACCAATACCATCTTTCTCAACATTCCTGATACCAATCCTATCTGTAGTCCGACCTTGAAGTACCCCCAATCTTTCCTTATATACCCATATAATTTTCCCATTGGTCAACTCAGTTTCCATTCAGTCTCATTAACATACTCCAGATGATATCCTCTACAATCCATGGTTATCTCTTAACTGATTAACTCTCTCACTATGACTCATGTTGAGGCTTCCTTAAGACGAATTCTATTGTTATCACTATGAACTTATTAATGACTTGTATCCCAATTCATCTGCCAGAAGTTTCTAATTCCTCCTCAATAAATATTACTATCTTCAGCCTCTCGTATAGCACCCTTGAGGCAAACTCTCTATGTCTAACTCCCTCTCGGAACATTCTCAACACCGAGTTCTTCCAGTTCGTTACATGACCAACGCATAAACCATTCAGTTAAATACTCATCCTCGAGGAATCAGCCTCGAACTTCGAATGTAGCGAGGCATTCTAGTTTTCCGTTCCCTCACCATGGGAAATCCATCCTAACATATCGAATCATTTCATATAGAAGTCGTGCCCTCACCCAACATCCTCTCAGGTGGCATCTTCTCCTTCATGTGCATACCAAATAACCTCCATGGTTCTTGTCACCATCTTGATAACTACCTTTTCAACCAGGCTTCTTTCCAATCACAAATTAGGTGCCCTAGCACTGTCTGGGGTCCTTCTACCTCAAAAATTGAGAATCTGTCCTTGCTGAATTCTATCAATAGAAGCACTATCTTTCACACCCCTTGCTCTGCAACATTCATGCTCTTTACATCATTCATCATTCTTCGAACCACATGGCCCTCTCCTCTGTCCCCATACAGATGATGAGTACATACATTGGAGCGGCCCAAATACTTTGGACTATTCCAGAGTTTAAATCCTTAAATGGGTCATCGTCATTTCCAACTGCATCCGTCCGTATCAATTTCACGAAATGAATTACCCAATTCACAAAGCCCATAAATTTACATTGTTGCTACTTTATCATTCCAAACCAAGCTTATAAGACCCCCATTCTCCACAGTTCAGATCATGTCTTTATAACCTCTTCTATCAATTCATCAACTGAGTTCTTTCCAGCCCATCATGCCAATGCCTCGACCCGAGTGCCATTTCCAGGCATTCCTCAAGCACAATACCTAACACAACCCATTAGTCATAGTCTCTCATCCTCTTATAACTAAGGGTGAAATTAACTTTGCCCATCCACTGATAAATTCTTTGTCAACCCGAACTTTCCTCAAAACCAGAGGATAACACCCTTTAAGCCTTTCATATAATACCCTTATCTGTCCATACCCTCACAATAAACCGACACTGGTAACCTTACTGTTAAAGCACACAAAGCAGCTATTTTCCCAGAGAAGTCCATTGCTCTTCTGTTCCATCTCAACTATTAAACTCCACAGCTTACTCACACACTAGTGACCAACTGCTGCTACTTTTCAGGGATAAATGGAGATCTCTAACTCCAACTATTATCTAGAATCCCCCCTTCAACACAATGTCAAGTTCACTTAACCAAACTAGGAACAACCAATTTGAGTTCACCTGTCACTACTGACCAAATTCCACAGCCCTGTGGTTCACACTCTGAACCAATCCACAACTAGATCCAAATAACCACAGTTATCATGCACACATAAAGCATATTAGGCCAAATCCACAATGCCATACATTTAGCTACCAAATTTTATCACAACTAAGTATTCCCACGTTTCATCATGCTTCATACAAGCCAATAAACAGATATTACATATGGATTTAATTTAGACAATTAACCGCATACACTCAATATGCAAACCATTATCCCAATATTCATTCATGTGCAATAATAATGTTATTCAGCACGCTTTAATCTCAACATGCAATAGTTAAGGGCCAAGCCCTAACAGTATCTCATGCATATGTCAACTCATTCATCATACTCCATATAAATAAGCAGGCATACAGGGCATTCAAACATATGTTCAAGCATATCAATCATTCATACCAACCAACCCTGAGTCGAGCTTGACACTGACAGCGAGCGTACATGTTCGGTCGATCTCCAAAACCAATAAACCTTGGCTCGCTTTGATACCAAGTTGTAACGCCCTACTTCCTTAGAGCCGTTACCAAGTGAGTTTTAAAAAAAAAACTTTGTGCAATTAACTCGCTAACCGAGGTTTTTAAAACAAAAGTGTGACTAAGCAAAAGTTAAGGCTGTAATCTTTTGAAAATGCTTTACTTCATTGAAAACTTCAAGTATCTATTATTTGGGATCCCAAAATAAGGTTTGCAAAATGTTTTACAACTTAAAATAAGTTTACAGTTGATTGACTATCAAATTACAGGTTAATACAGCCATTTAGAAAATGCCCCCAACCAAAGCAGTCGGGCAGGCCAAACATGTACGCGCCGCTTCATGCTCTCCATACTCATGGCTGGTTGACTATATATCTTTGCCCTTACCTGCAACACAGAGCACCCGTGAGCCGAAGCCCAGCAAGAAAACTCAAACAACACATATCATATGCATATTATATAATCAATCTATCAGATAATCCAAGTAGTCCATTAGACTAAACAAACACTCCACGTGCTAGGTGTTACTCCCGGCCCCGCTGCCGTTTGCGGCTCCCTTGCCGTTCTCGGCTCATTTGTCGTTCTCGGCACCTTTGCTGTTCTCGGCTCATTTTCCGTTCTCGACACCTTTGCCGCTCTTGGCTCATTTGCCGTCCTCGGCACCTTTGCCGTTCTCGGCTCCTTTGCCGTTCTCGGCACCTTTGCCATTCTCGCTACTATAATCACATATAGTATAATTCAAATAACATTCAAACATATAACAATTCAATCAAAACTATACCATAATCATGTAATATAATTTAGGGCCGTGCCCTGCATTAACACTATGGGTCCATGCCCTGTCCTACGGGTGCTACAGTTTTCTTACCTGTATCCCGAGCTTCACAGTGCACCAAAGTCACGAGCACGGTCCTCTAGCACGAGCCTCTCTGAAACCCTAGTTACAACACATATAAAACACTCTTTAATACTAACCAATTCCAAAACCACTTTCCAGGACCAATCCCGTACTCTTGGGACCTCCAAATTCCTAAAATAATGCATCGGAAACATCCCCCGAGCCCCCGGAACAAATGCCCAAAATTGCAAAATTTCCCATCCTGAAAATAGACTAGCGCCACGGCGCTACCCGCAAGGGCCGCGGCGCCCAGAGAAGTCAGAAAGTCTTCCCCTGACTGGAAACAGCCTCGCGCCGCGGTGCCCAAGAACAGGGCCGCGGCGCTCCTTCGCGAACCCAGAAATCTGGGTTTTTCCTATGCATTTCCCCGAGCCAATACCCCTCCAAATCATCCCAAACAAATACTTAAACCCCAAGATCAATTTAAAACCTCAAATGAACCACCTAACAACCCATAAACACTAGCATCAAGATCAAACACACAATCACACCCAAAAATCCACCCTTTGATTTCTAATTTCAGCAAACTCAACACAAGACTTGAAAACTTAACTCATGCCTCAATTTCTCAAACCAAAACAGAAACAAGCCTTAAATTTACATAGAATCCTTACCTCAAGTGGAGAATCCACCCTTTAAGCTTCTTTGATTCTTCTCCTAACTCCCACTTCAGCCCCTTCTACTCTTCTTCTTCTTCTTCTTCTTGCCCTAGCTTTTCATCTAGCTTTTCTTCTCTCTATTTTTTAACAAAACCATAATATGACTAAGCCTAAACTGTGTACCCCAATATCCCTGCTGAAATTTGTCTAAAACCCCTGCCAAATGACCATTTTACCCCTCCTAATAATCATTTCCTAACTAAACCTTCAAGGGCACTCTAGTCCTTTCACTTCTATTTCAATTCTACCATTTTCCATCTAAACTTGTTACTCACAGCAGTTACAAATGGTTACCCAGGTTACTCAATCACCAATAACTATAACCACTAGTTCTCAACTCAACTCACAAAATTCCCCAAAATACCCCTAGGCTCCTCCTCAGCCGGGTATAAAAATCCTGTTGTGACCTTTTTAAGTTAACTAGCTCTCTAAGACCGTCTCGACACGTGCATCACAATAATAACACCACACTCAAGTGGTACAAATCACATAATACAATTATCACATATATGCCCTCAGCGGGCTAAAATTACCAATTTACCCTTATCATACAAACGGGGTCAACATGCATATTTATTTCACCTAAACATGCATACTAACCACATATTCATTAAATTCACATAAATTAATGCAGTATAACAATTATTGCCCTCCAGGCACACTAATCAAGGCTCCAAGCCTTACTAGCAAATCTATGTCGTTACACTTTCTAGGTATCGAGTTTATGTTAGGATTAATACCCTAAAAGCATGTAAAGACATTTTATTGGTTTTAAATAAAAGTACAATTTTATTATATTTGAATGTTATAATTATTGTTTGAATTAATTATATAATAATATCAAGAAAATTCCTTATTCATTCATGAGAATATGATCTTGTATTAGTACGAGAGAATTAAGATCATATATAATGAATAAAATAGTCAGTAACATATTAAAGTAAGGAATCTTTAATGAATGGTTACTAGTACGGTTTGCTAAGCATACGAGATGCAAGTAATCTAGATTCAGATTACTGATGTGGATAGACTTCTTAGTAAAGGTGTTGTATATAATAGAGATTATATATGATAGGACCGATGAGAATTAATTATCTTTATAAACTTTTCATTTGATGTAAAGATTTAATTCTTGACATAATAGATGATCAATTGTAGATCAGTCTAAATCCTAAGCATTCATAAACTCCTGTTTATGTTTATTGGATCTTTTGATTCACTCGTTAAGGTCTCTTAGAATAATGAGGGTAATGACTTTTGTTTTGGAGATTCAATATCATGGATGGCTGGGAACATGAATTACAATATTGGAATCCATGCTTTTCTAACTGATTGAATATTGGTTCCCTTAAGGGTTGATTCTGAAACTGAATAGTTATTGAGCTCAAATCTATAATTAGATTATAGATTAATTATTCGCTAGTGAATTAATGGTTCTTAAGGATCAAGAGGTAATTAGAAGGGTAAAACGATAATTTTGACTAGCTCTAATTAATGAATCAATAATGGAGGACAGAACTACATATATTGATTATATCAATGGACTACTAGAGAAAACTCTATAAATATAATTCTATAATTACTTAGAGTGAAATTTCATATTTATAGTGGAGTAATCATGGAATTAATAAATAAGATTATTAGATTAAAGAGACTAATTAATAATCTGGTTTATTGGAGCTTCGTATTATAGGTCCATGGTCCCCAGATTACCTCTGTTCTACATTGTCAAGAGTAAGGATGTCAAAAGAAAGATTTATTAAGAGAAATGGCTAAATTGCAAAGGAATTAATTTTCCAGGGCAAGGAAATAATTATTTGATAATTATGGGTAATTGATTAATTATGAATTAATTGATTATTTAACTATATAGTTTTTATTTTGAAAAACTATAGGTTAAAATTAATATTAATCTTTTTTGGATTAATATAAAGAGAGAAAATAATAAATATCTTATATATAATATGATATTTATTTATTTAATTTAAAACTTATATTTAAAGATAAAGTTAATTTTGAATTAATTGATATTTATGTTGGAATAAATATCTTGTCTTAAAAGTTGATTAAATGAACAAATGACAAAATTAGGGCAACCCTAATAGGGCTAAGCGACGCACATTGTACAGTATAGTGTGTGGCGCCTTGCATCAGGGTTTTTATCCCTGGGATTTGAATTTTGAATTTCAAATAAATTTGTTTAATCAGCTATTTAATTATTCTTTTTAAATATGATTTAAATAGATAATTAAATAAAAATATCTAATCAATTTTAATTTGAATTATATTTTAATTAAATAAAGATTATTTAATTAGATTAAATATCTTTATAAATCTGATATACGTGATATTCAGATAATAATGGTTAATCAGACTCTCTCTCTAAAGCGATAGTTTTCTCTAAATCTGAAAACTATTATAAACCTTATATATGTCAAAACTCTCTAGATCTCATGTGTTGAGTACATCTAGGTAGTCACATAAATCAACATTTTGAATCCAACATGCCCACGCACGTCCTTGTGTGTTTGAGGATTGGTCTGGAAGATCACGATGTTAGATCTCAGAACACTGGATAGGAAGATCGTTGATTTATACAAAAAGATTCAAGGACACTTGATAGGCTACAAGAGATAATCCTTGATCTATTTGTATGTAATTTAATGTTTATATATGTATCTGATCTTGACTGGTACTAATATTTATTAAAATGGGTCCATATATTTCGCTGCGTACCTTTGATTTGATCATTTAATATGAACGATTGGTACCAGAGCAGTTTACACATATATATACATTAAATACTGTGTGGGTTTCTTGCATTTGTTATATGTATGTTGATATGTATATTGAATGGATGGATGTATTTTTTGAATGTATGGTTGAATGATGGATCGTTAATTATATGGTGCTACTAGGTTAAGAATTTTATTATTTTTTTAGATCTTGTGTAAGCCATAAAGGGCATAGGATTTTGTGTAATTTTATTTCTTGAAATTTAAATTGAAAAATCAGTACACAAAGAAAAACAAGAGGAACCCGAGCCATGCACCTAAGAGGCACACGGCACGAGCCCCTACTCACCCTCATGCACGGCTAGGCCCGAGCCTCCACCTATAGCCACGTGCGCCAGACGTACCCCAACCCTGCGGCTCCCAGCGTGTAGCCCCGCGATTCCCAGCATGCAGCCCCGTGGCTCATAGCGTGCACCTAGTGCCCATGCGCACACGCAGTCGCCTACCTCCGCATGCGCCAGGCCCGCCTGCCAAGTCCATGCGCCAAGCCCCTGGTCGAGCCATTGCACACCAGCCTGCTGCCCATCCCGAGCCCTTGGCTCCTTGTGTCGCCGGGCCTAGGGCACCATTTTGGTGCCCCAAACCATAATTCCTAAGTTGTTATAAAATATCATTTATTTAATTAATTTTTAAATTATTTGAATTTAAAAGTTTAATTATCTTGTTTTACTTTATTAAAAAATAAAATATCTTTAAGTTGGTTAAGATATTTTAATGTCTTAAGTTTAAATAATTATTTGAATTTCATTCTTTAATTATTTAAACTCAACTAAATTAAAAAGATGACAAAATGGTTATTTAATTAAAAGTTAGTTTTAATTAAATAAATTAATTAGAAAATTTGTTTCTAATTAATAAGTTGGGCAAAACAAAATTCCTAAAGATTAGTAAAAAACCTAAAGGAGAGGAGGAGCATTCTTGGAGAGTCTTGAAAGCTACATAGGCTTAGATTGCAATTTTATTTCTTATTTTTTGAAAGGGTTGTAAATCTTAGAAATACCCATTAGAACCCAGGTCATCATTTATTGTTTATTTATTTATTGTATTTATTTAAATAAATGTTCATTAATGTTTGATTGATAACATGAACATGCATTAGTCAATTACATGCCATTCATGAAACCCCACACAGTTTCTCACTAATCATGCATCTTTTAGAAACATGATTATCTAGGATTGTCCTATTTGTTTATATGAGTTGTTTTTGGTGAAATCAATTGCATGTAAACTAATAAGTATTAAAATAGTTAAAACTTGGTAACTCATGCCATAATAAAGGTAATAGTATTTTATAGGCCTTTAAGATAACCAACTTTATGTAAAAAGCGTTTTAGTAAAGTTAGATGAATGTAATGGGTAATTATTTAGATCACATTAATTATAGAGTTAGACTCTTTTATAATTATATTTTTTTTGTAATTAATTACATTCATAGGGTTATTGATAAATTAGTAATTAATTTGGAATTAATTTATTAGTTTAATAAAACACATTTAATCTAAAATAGTAAGTGGGAGAAGGAGAACATCTCAATGTGACCTATGCTCTCCGTTATTAGTATAACACCGTGAGATATGAATAGGGCCTCGAGGTGGCTTTGTTTCTGTCTCCCATAGGAAGGTTTCTAGGCATGTCAATACCAAGGTTGGCTTCTTAAAAAGAAAGGAGGAAGTGATGTCTTTTAGGCTTGACCGACCCTAAGGCGACACTCTCTAAGTTAAGTCATGAAATCTGAAATAATGGGTTACACTTACAAAGATGTAATTAAGCTTTTGTGGTGGATAATTACATCTTGACCAAACCAGTGGTACTTTATATTTAAAAGAGAAAATACAGAGTTATTTTATGTTTTAAATCATACAGATAAGATTGTCTTATAAGCCATCTGAATTTAACTTGACCGACCCTAACGCGGCACTTTATTTGTTGGGTAGTTTTATCATGGAAAAGTAAATGTTAATTTATGTGTTTTAATTGCTGCATTCATGAATCATGTTTACTTTCCAAAACATTGATATTTTTTCAAATGATAATATTATTGTTTTTTATTTATTTCAGTAATATCGAACGGTGGCAATCCAATAACCGCTTTACTATCACTTGAAAAACTTAATGGTGATAATTTTATAGGATGGAAATCAAATCTAAATCTTATGTTAATCTGTGAGAACCACAAATTTGTCCTGACTGATGAATGTCCTGAAGAGCTCGCTGCCACTGCCCCGAAGAATGTTCGAGACAAGTATGATGCCTGGATTCAATCCAATAATAAAGCAAAGTGTTACATGCTTGTGAGCATGAATGATGTTCTGAGAACAAAGCATGAAACCATGGAAATTTTGTTTGAGATAATGGATTCTCTGCAGGCCATGTTTGGGCAGCAATCTGATCAAAGTAGTCATGAGGCTACTAGAACCTACATGACTACTAAGATGAAGAAAGGTGTTTCTGTACATGAACATGTTTTACACATGATTAATGTGATGCATGAAGCAGAAATACATGGGGCCATCATTGATGAGTGTACACAAGTAAGCATCATACTGGAACGCTCACTCCTGCCTTTTCTGCGTTCACCACCAACTATATTATGAATAAGTTGGAATTCAACATGACCCAGTTGTTGAATGAACTACAAACATTTGAGTCTCTTAACAAATCCATTACTAAAGAGATTGAAGCAAATGTGGTAGAGGAGAAATCTTCAAACTCTAGGAGAAATCCAAGAAGAGAAAGAAGAACAATAATAAGGACAAGGGAAAGGGAAAAAAGTCCAATAAAGGCAAGAAGGCACCAAAAACCAAGGAGAACAAAATTGATAATAACTCCAAGAAGAAAGAACCAAATGGAAAATGTTTCCACTGTGGAGTTGAAGGTCACTAGAAGAGAAACTACAAGAAGTATCTCTCTGAGCTGAAAAAGAAAGGTAAATATGATTTACTTGTACTTGAAGCTTGTGTAGTGGAAGACGATATGTCATCTTGGGTTTTAGATTCAGGAGCCACTAACCATGTTTGTTCTTCCATGCAGATACTTTAGTCATCAAGGGAGCTGGTAGATGGCAAGGTGACCATGCAAGTTGGAAGTAGAGCATTCAATTCAGTAAGAGCAAAGGGAACAGTCCGTTTAATTTTTTAGAACAATTATTTAGTTTTGAACAATGTTTATTTTATTCCTAGATTTTCTAGAAACTTAGTTTCTTTATCTATGTTGCATGAACATTTTTTTTATATTTCTTTTAGTAATAATGTGATTGTTATTTCAAAGAATGTTTTCAAAATATGTCAAGCAGAACATAATAACGAACTGTATATGCTCAAACCAAATGAACGAATGCTTAATAAGTCAGAATTATTTAAAGTAGCAAAATCGCAAGGTAACAAAAGACAAAAAGTTTCAAACGAGGATGACACATATGTTTGGCATCTTAGACTTGGTCATATAGGTCTAGATAGGATAAACCAATTAACAAAAGATGGACCTTTGAGAGAACTGAGAGTTGGAACTCTTCTGGTTTGTGAATATTGTCTAGAAGGTAAAATGATCAAACGTCCTTTCTCAGCGAAAGGCAATAGAGCCAAAGAACCTTTGGAGCTTGTACACAGCGATGTTTGTGGTCCAATCAATGTACAAGAAAGAGGTGGGTATGAGTATTTCATCACTTTTATTGACGATTACTCAAGATATGGTCTTACTTACCTAATGCTTAGGAAATCTGAAACCTTTCGTAAGTTTCAAGAATTCAAAGTTGAGTCTGAGAAGCAGTTAGGTAAGACTCTAAAGACACTTTGATCTGATCAAGGTGGAGAATATTTGGATTTAGAATTCAAATATTTCTTTCTGGAGCATGGTATTCTATCCCAACTCAAAGCACCAGGAACACCACAGCAAAATGGTGTTTCTGAAAGAAGAAACATGACCTTGTTGGACATGGTCAAATTTATGTTAAGCTACTCTTCACTTCCTCTCTCATTCTGGGGATATGCACTTCAAACAACGACATACATTTTGAATGTAGTCCCATCTAAGACCATTAGCAAAACGCCACTAGAACTGTGGAATAAAAACAAACCTAGTTTGCACCATTTCCGCATTTGGGGTTGTCATGCTCATGTTCTTAGACCTAAATCAGGGAAACTTGAATCAAGGTCGGAAGTGTGCATTTTTCTTGGCTACGATCCAGAAACAAGAGGTGGTTATTTCTATAGTCCCCATGATCAAAAGGTATTTGTCTCAACAAATACGACCTTCCTTGAACATGACTATATGAATAACTATAAACCTCGGAGCAAGGTAGTATTTAAAGAACTCACAGCTGGTAAGATTCCATCACAATCATCTTCATCATTAAATGATAAACGACAAACCGAGGAAACCATGATTCCTGGAAAAGAAACCCTGATGTAACGTCGTAGTGAGAGGATTGTGAGACAACTTGTTCGCTACGAACATGGGTCACATGTCCTTGTTTCTGATACAGACAAGGACAATCCATTATCCTTTAAAGAGGCAATGGATGATCCTGAAAAGGAGAAATGGCAAGAAGCCATTGTAGTGTCCCAGAATTTTTACTTAGCTAGATAGTAGTAGTAGTTAGCATAATTTGTAGTATGTTAGATTCTGTGGATTTTGGTTCAAGCCGTGACTTAGTTGGAAACTCATAGCAATAGTTATGGATTTTATAAGTTTACCCTATAGTTTAGAAATATTAATTATAACATAAGGTTTGATTAATATTGGTGGACTTAGAAATATTATTTATTATAACCTAAGATTTAGATAAAATTATTAAGAGCACGACACTAGTCATAATCATGTTTATTAAGGATTTAAGTATTTTTGATGAATAGTTTAATTAAAAGAAAGATCTAGAAGCTCTAGAACCTTCCAGCAGCTGTTAGGATCACATTTAGACTCAGTCAAAGTTGTTTAATCAATTCAAAATATGTTGAAAAAGTGTAGATACGTGTTTGATATATCAACGTATGTCGATATATCGCAGCTATAGGGGCCGATATATCGCCTACGGGAGATACGGAAAACACGCCGACTTCGCACGAACAAACGAACGGGGCTCGGGAATATGGGGGAGGCGATATATCGCCTATAGGGGCGATATATCAGCTCCAACTCACATTTTTTGAAGTTTGTGGTTTTAAATTTAAAAATAGCCTTAACCACTTGGACCTGTCATTGAACGATTTTGACCGACTTCTGGGCGTCTGTTGAACGAAAATTCAAACCTTTTTCATTTTATATTCATTTATTTATTCAAATTAAAAGGGGTTAGTTTCACTCCTAGAATTCTATAAATAGGACCTAGTTGCTAAAGTTACTATAGAGAGAAACACTTGGGTTTTGGGGTTAAAAGCTTTATCATTCTAAGCTTTTCTAAACACTTGGGGAGTAAGATATAGTGAGATTTTGGTATCGAGGTTTAGATCAATTCATAAGATCATTCAAGGTATTCTTATCCTTAAGTTCAAATTTTCATAGTTCTTTAGTTTTCTTTTATTTTCTTTTAGATCCTGACTCTTGTTTATGATTCTTGATTAGGTGTTTAAGTTTCTTGAAACTTAAGGTTCTTTTCGGTAAGTTTCTACTTGGATGGTTTAGTTCTCTTTTTCATCTTTTTCTTTAGAAACTCACCATTCTTACTGTTGATTTTAGGAGTGTTCCAATCCCGTTCTTGTCTCCATATCCTGGTTTTTGGTAAGGAAAATAGGTTAGATTATTTGTGTTTATATGTTTATGCTATGATATGTGTTATTCTATAATATGTATATGTATAAATATGTTGTAGTCCTTGGGCATATGACTTGCTTAGATAGCAAGCCCCAAGAATATGTTTTGTAGTCACTTGGGCATATAACTTGCTTAGATAGCAAGCCCCAATAATTTTTATCATTTTCATGGTTTAGAGTTATGATTTACCCTACCTCGATTAGTAGACAGAGGACCTAGATGAGTTATCATATACTACCATGTGATCTAACCTACCTCGATTAGTAGACAGAGAACCTAGATGGTTTATCACATGCCATGTTAATGAGTTAATGGCCATTAATATTGTAGTCCTATATGATGTACGTTTTTATAGTCATGCATTGTATAGTATATGTATATGATATAGTCTTATGTTTATGATTTATGTTGTTAATAGATTTTCCATGTTGGGCATTAGGCTCATTCATTTATTTTTAGCTTGATGCAGAAAAATAAATATGGAAGGCAGAAAGATTCATTGCAGCTTGGTTTGTGTGTTGAGAATGAATTGATTGAATGGATTGCGTGAACGATCGAGGATGACGTTTTTTTAAGTCTTTTGAATCATGTTTTGATGTATTTCTTCAATTAGTATTTAATTAATTTAAGTTTGTTTTTATGTATTAAACAATGGGTACCCATACCGTATTTTATATTTCATAATTTACTTTGTATTTTGCACAATATTTATTTTGGGGTTTTAAATAAAGTTATGCTATTTCTTATGTATGATTCCCAAAATAGTAGCTATGTCTAGTAGTTTTAATGGTCTAAGGTCTCAGAAATAGTTGGGTCATTACAGCCATGAACTAAGAAATGGAATCGTTGTATTCCAATTTTGTCTAGGAACTTGTGGATCCACCTAAAGATGTCAGACCCATAGGGTGTAAGTGGATATACAAGAAGAAAAGAGGTGTAGATTGGAAAGTAGAGACTTTCAAAGCGAGGCTTGTAGCCAAAGGTTACACTATCAGAGAGAAGGTGCTGATTATGAAGAAACATTTTCTCCAGTGGCCATGCTCAAATCCATTTGTATCCTCTTATCCATAGCGTCTGCCAATGATTATGAGATATGGAAAATGGAGGTCAACACAACATTTCTGAATGGCTATCTTGATTAAAGTATCTATATGGTACAACCAGAAGGGTTCATAAAGAAAGGGGAAGATCAAAAGGTGTGCAAGTTGCTGAAATCCATTTATGGAATAAAGCAAGCATCTAGATCTTGGAATATCACTTTTGATAAAACAATTAAAACATATGGCTTTGAACAAAATGTCGACAAAGCATGTGTGTATAAATACATCAAAGGAAAAGTGGTGGTGTTCTTAGTTATTTACGTTGATGACATTTTGCTCATTGGGAACAATGTAGAGACATTGTCAAACGTAAAGAAATGGTTAGCTGAAAATTTCCAAATGAAAGATTTGGGTGAGGCAAGACATGTTCTGGGAATCCAAATCCTAAGGGATAGGAAGAAGAAGCTCTTGGCACTTTCTCAGGCTAATTATATAGATAGGGTGCTTGAAAGATTCTCTATGGAGAATTCCAAGAAAGGTCAATTACTGACCAGACATGGAATTTCTCTCTCCAAGTAACAATGTCTTAAGACACCTCAGGAGGAAGAGGATATGAGAAAGTATCCATATACTTCAGCAGTTGGGAGTCTGATGTATGATATGTTGTGTACTAGGCCCGATATATGTTATGCAGTTGAGATTGTAAGTTGTTATCAATCAAATCCTAGTTTGGAACATTGGATTTCAGTAAAGCACATTCTCAAGTATCTTAGGAGAACGAGAGACTATATGCTGGTGTATTCAAGGGGTGAGCTAAACCCTACTAAATACACTGATTCTGATTTCCAATGAGACAAAGATAGGTGAAAATCGACATCTGGGTCAATGTTCATCTTTGGTGGAGGAGCTGTGGTCTGGAGAAGCATTCAGAAATCCAGCATAGCAGATTTAGC
Organism: Humulus lupulus; assembly: GCF_963169125.1. NCBI lineage: Eukaryota > Viridiplantae > Streptophyta > Magnoliopsida > Rosales > Cannabaceae > Humulus > Humulus lupulus. The sequence continues at coordinate 247,391,047 of NC_084802.1, forward strand.
CATGGAAGTCAAATACATAGAGGCTTATGAAGCAGCTAAGGAAGCGGTTCGGTTGAGGAAGTTCTACACTGATCTGGAAGTTGTTCCAGTTATGGATAAGCCACTAATCCTGTACCGTGACAATAGTTGAGCAGTAGCCAATTCCAAAGAACCTAGAAGCCACAAGAGAGGGAAGCATATAGAAATGAAATACCATATGGTAAGAGAGATTGTACACCAAGGTGATGTCACTCTTACCACTCTTATGAAGATAGCGTCGGAACAGAACTTGGCTGACTCGTTAACCAAGACACTTCCTGGAAAGTCGTTCATGGGTCACGTGTACAATTTGGGATTAAGGGAAATGCCTCACTTGCTTTGAGGGCAAGTGGGAGATTGTTAGGATTAATGTCCTAAAAGCATGTAAAGACATTTTATTGGTTTTAAATAAAAGTACAATTTTATTATATTTGAAAGTTATAATTATTGTTTGAATTAATTATATAATAATATAAAGAATATTCCCTATTTATTCATGAGAATATGATCTTGTATTAGTACGAGAGAATTAAGATCATATATAATGAATAAAATAGTCAATAACATATTAAAGTAAAGAATCTTTAATGAATGGTTACTAGTATGGTTTGTTAAGCATACGAGATACAACTAATCTAGATTCGGATTACTAATGTGGATAGGCATCTTACTAAAGGTGTTGCATATAATAGAGATTATATATGGCAGGACCGATGAGAATTAATTATCTTTATAAACTTTTCGTTTGACGTAAAGATTTAATTCTTGTCATAATAGATGATCATTTGTAGATCAGTATAAATTCTGAGTATTCATGAACTCCTTTCTATGTTTATTGGATCTTTTGATTCACTCGTTAAGGTCTCTTAGAATAATGAGGGTAATGACTTTTGTTTGGGAGATTCAATATCATGGATGGCTGAGAAAATGAATTACAATATTGGAATCCATGCTTTCCTAACGGATCGAATATTGGTTCCCTTAAAGGTTGATTCTGGAACTGAATAGTTATTGAGCTCAAATCTATAATTATATTATAGATTAATTATTCACTACTGAATTAATGGTACTTAAGGATCAAGAGGTAATTAGAAGGATAAAACGGTACTTTTGACCAGCTCTAATTAATGAAGCAATAATGGAGGACAGAACTACATATATTGATTATATCAATTGATTACTAAAGAAAACTCTGTAAATATAATTCTATAAATACTTAGAGTGCAATTCCATTTTTATAGTGGAGTAATCATGGAATTAATAAATAAGATTATTAGATTAACGAGTCTAATTAATAATCTGGTATATTAGAGCTTCGTATTATAGGTCCATGGTCCCCAGGTCATATGGGTCCCACATGTTGGTGCAGTTGTGATACAGTGATGACTTCAGCAAATTACTATGCTTGATATTTTGAATATTTTATTATTTTAATATGCTTGATATTTTAAATATTTTATTATTTTACTATGCAGCATAGTAACCCAAGGTTTTCCTATATATACGACCTTCCAGACTTCATTTTTTAATTACAAAAAATCTTTCTTTCTCTTAGTTTGCCTAAAAATCTTCTTAGCACTCTTTTGAAGTTCTAAATCTCTAAGATCTAGGCGAAGTTCTGTCTGTAGCGCTAGCCTACGAAGACCTTTTAGGTAAGCTCCTTCTTGAGCCTTTCAGTTCAGTTATTTAGCTAAAATTTATATATAGATTATTTTACCATGCCGATATAATGTCAAAATTTATATATAGATTATTTTATCATGTCGTTATAATTTATATATATTATTTTACTATGCAGTTATAATGCCAAAATTTATATATAGATTATTTTACTATGTCGTTATAATACCAAAATTTATATATAGATTATTTTACTATGTCCTTATAATGCCAAAAATGTATATATAGATTATTTTACCATGTCGTTATAATTTACAATGCCAAAATTAAAATATAAAATATGTTTAATGTGTCATTATAATACTAAATTTATATAGGCTATGGTCACACTTTGGACTATTATGGATTTTTATACCCTTAGGTAGACTATTATATGGATTTTTATTATATGACCTTGTTCCCTATTAGTATGGGCAGGTATTATGACCTAGACATTTCCGTATGACCATGACCATGACCACGACTTTTAGACATGGATCTTGTCGTGGAAAATTATAGTATGACCATACGCCTGGACATAAAATAAATAATAAAATAGGAAAAATGGAATAATAACAATTATAACTAAAATTATACCATGTAGATTTCATGTAAGTTAAAGTTTGTGTTTTTATCAGGAAACTAACAATTTCGGTTGTTTTATCAGGACGCGAGGTAAGTAGAATCCTCATCTACAACACAAGTCTTTTATGTGTCTTATGTGCATTTATATGCTTTAAATTTTATTCTACCTTATTGTTTTTATGCATAAGTTATTTTCAAGCATGTTATATCTATTATGCATAAGCACGCTTAATGTTTACAGATAAGTTATTGAAAGCGTTAAAGTAGAGGTGTTGCTTGGGAGACCTATGTCCCAAAACGTAATAAGGGAGACGTACTTCCCTATATAATGAATTTTTATGGGGGAGAAATTCCCTATTATCATGTTTATATTTAGGTGGGAATGTGATTCCCTATATAATGTCGGCAGCAACATCCTCTAGGACCCAAAAGAAAGGAAAGTGAAAGAAACAAAATACATAACATGTTGCACGTTTATTTTAATGCATATGAGGTAGTTATTCTGCATACTGAGTCTTAGCTCATCAAATAATGTTTGTGTTGTAGGTAAGATGCCCCAAGTATAATTTATTGATGAGTATATGTGGAGCCAACATGACTGTACATATGGGGTTGACCTGAAGGGAGTGGAGTTCTGCTATGCTACATTATAAATAAACGAGAAACTTGATTTTATACTTGTATTTCATTAAAATTATTTTGTTAACTTTATAATTTACATAAAGCTTTAAAAGTATTTCATGAACTTTGTAATTTACACAAAGCTTTTAAATTTATCGGTTTGACACATCTATAGTTCTACGTTAAGGTGTAGTAATGCCACGTAAATTATTTCTAAAAGTATGAAGATTTGTATGTAAGATAAAGTTTTTTTTTATTTTGTTGTGAGTATTGTATGGTTTGAAGTTATGAACAATACTTTATGTATTTTTAATAAAGTTTTTTTTGTAAATTAAGAATTTCAGTAATTCTATATTCAAATATAAATTTTGTTTTACACTATATATATGTATGTTAAGTAAGGAGGTCGTTACAAAGAGATTGGTATGCTTGGATGTAAACCAGCAGTAACACCAGTGGAGCCCAAACGGAAGTACAAAAATAAAGAAAAGGAGAAATATGTACACAAATGGATGTATCAATGACTAGTGGGAAAATTGATCTATTTGTCTCACACCAGACTTGTCATCGCCTTTGCATTTAGCTTGGTCAGTCAGTATATGCACAACTCTTTAGAAGAACATTTGGGTGCAGTTTACAGGATATTACGGTATTTGAAGAAGACACCCGGAAACGATTTGTTGTTAAAAAAAATGAAGATATAGGCATAGAAGCTTTCATAGATGCAGACTGGGCAGGTTCAATTGACGACTAGAGATCAACATCTGGATATTGTACTAAGGTATGAGGAAACCTTGTTACTTGGAGAAGCAAGAAACAACCTATTGTCGCAAGAAGCAGTGCTGAAGCTGAGCTTAGAGCTCTTGCTCAAGGAGTATATGAATTGATTTGGATCAAACGAGTTCTTGAAAAACTAAAACTTCAAAGGACGAATCCTTTGAAACCATACAACGACAATAAATCAGCTATTGATATAGCACACATTCTGGTTCATCATGATAGAACCAAACATGTGGAGGTGGACCGTCATTTCATAAAAGGAAAAATTGAAGAAAAAGAACTATGTGTTGTTTATGTGCCAAGTAAACAACAAGTTGATTTGCTAACAAAAGGATTATCAAAAGAAAGTTTTGATGAGCAAGTGTGCAAGCTGGGCATGTGGGGCTTGTATGCACCAGCTTGAGAGAGCGTGTAGAAATAACAAGAATTAATTTGTTAGTGTTTTACAGTTCATTAGTTAGTATTTTACAACTGAAATGTAATTAATGTGTAATTTAGTTTATACCTAGAATATACATTTGCACTCAACCTATTTAAAAGCTATTCCTTTAGAAATTAAAATAACAATCAATAGTATATTTCTCTACGTTACTTAATTAAACATACCTGATTAATCTCATAATTCTTACTAATTACATCTAATTCCAATTACCATGAGGCTAAACATGCCCTTAATTTTTGTACTCTTGTAATTATGAAATTTTCAAATTTAGTATGAGTCTTAATTTTTGTGATAATAATTTTGACATCATTTAGATATCAATTTTTTTTAATATTCATAAATACTATTAATATAGAAAAGTATGTTTTAGATATCAACTTTTGTCATATTTAGGAATAGTATGTTTTTAAATCTATCTTTTATAACTAAAAATAAGTCTTAAAAATTGTTGACCCTCGTTTTGGTCAACGACACGAAGTCAAATAAACGATAGGAAATTAGTACGATGCTTGAGAAAACAATCTAATGGAAAGTAAAGAACACAAAGAATTATAGTGGTTCGGCCCCAGTGATTGGTAATGACCTACGTCCACTTGATACTATTATTAATATTGAACTTCAAAAGTGTGATCAAAGAACTAGGGTTCCTGAGTTTCACAGACCTTAGAAGGAGAAAACAATACAAACGATGGATAATAGTAATGCAATTCGGAAAAAGATCCAAAGATCCTCCCCTTGAGCTATTTCTTGTATATTTATAGGCTCAAGGAGGGTTACATGAGTCAATTAATCATATCTTTCCTTAATAAACGGATATTCAGGTTATAATGAAGAGATATTCTTAGATATCATTACAACTGTACAGATTTACACATAAATAAACAGAGTATACGACCAGGCTGGTCATATATAAAACTTGAACTCCGCATATGGAAATATCTCTGGTCGATAGGCGAGCAGCATCTCTGCCACGTGTCAAAAATTCTTGCTACGTCATCAACAACTGCTTTTTGGATAAACATTTGCCCCCCAAGTTTATTTATTGCGACCAGCAATAAGTAAACTTAGGAAAATAACTTTTCGTATGCCCCACGAAATCTGTCAGAGCCCCTCGTGCGTTCTCGAAAACTATGATCTAATCACGTCCAATCACGCCTTTTTGGTTTCCAAGTAATCCCTCTGACAGCTATTACACTCCCCCATGCCTTGAAAAAGGTAACTCATGATTACCCCTTTTCAACATATCTCAGCCATTATGAATAATCCCCAAATTTACCTTTTAACTTTTTACTAGCCATTTTCTTGCCAAAAACCTTCAAGAACTCCATCTCAGAGCTCAAAAATCTCGAAGATCTTCCGTCGCTGTTCTAAGGATCCTCCGTTCGCACGTCCAAAGTCGCTTTGTTTCAAAACCTCCAACCTTCATATAGGTAAATTTCTTCAACTTTCAAGCTCTTTGACATGCCATGCATACTGCTATACGCTTGTTTTGAGTTCTGAAATTTTTTCGTGTTCTTGGGTAGAAATGCATGAGGATTGTGGGAATGTTGATTGATGCTTGATAGGGTAGTGTAGTTTTGCTCTGTAGGAGTTAGGAGCTAGTTTGATAGTCAAGATCGTAAGTTTAGGGCGTAAAATCGAAGTAAAAATTCGATTTTTAGGCTAGCTGAAAAACTGGGTTTTTCCCGCCCCTTCAGAGTTGAAAAAGCTTTTTTTCCAAAAAATTTTTATTTCAACTTTTTGATCTGTTTTTCAAACTGCTCGCATAGAACTTAGTGTTTCCATTAGAATGCTGCTAGTCGTAGACACAAGCAATGTTATTCCAACTTTCAACATAAGCTCCCCGGTTGTGCGTCTTATCTCCTCCTTTCTCTGTTCGCAGTTTACATGCAATATCTGTGGGAGGAGAAAGACCTATAGACGACGACCTATTGGCTCAACTGCTCGAGGACGAAGAGCAACCATCGTCACTGATACCTGACATCCCATTTTCTCGTGTCACTCCAAACACTTCACCCGCCCTGGCTCAAAATATGGCTCGTGCCAAAAACAAAGCCCAGAAAAAGAAAACCCCCACTCCTTCACATCAGCCTTCTCCTCGGGTTGAAACTCCCTTGACCAGTGGTTGAGATAAAAATGCTCCTGGCCCCAACATCCAAAGACACGCTTAACCTCGACATGCCATTCAGCCAGATGTGGAGTGGCATTTAGTTCCTAAGAGCAGAGTGACGATTAGGATGATCGCCAATTATATCAGGAAGTACGGTCTCACGGGGGTGACCTTAATCCAACCTAACCAAGACCAAAGGGCGAACCTGCCCGGAGGTGCCTTCAGCGCCTGGTCGAGGTTTCACATCGAGGCAAGGGCTACCTTGCCTCTTCACTCATTTTTCTAAGGGGTGGCCAACTATTTTAGAGTTGCCCCTTTTCAAATAACCCCAAACGAATATAGGATGCTCACTGCACTCTATATCCTGTACAACCACAAGAAATGGCCCGTGCCAACTCCTCATGAGGTCAACTACTTGTTCGACCTCAAGTCTAACCCCAACCAAGAGGGCACGGGGTTTTTTCACTTCTGTCATCAGGAAACCGGGCGCACCTTCCTGACTGACACCACCCATATATCAAATGTGGGGAGGTACTACCAGGAGTACTTCCTCACAACTGACATGATCGCGAACAACCTAGCCTTCACTCAAGGAGGTAAAACTTTCGTACCACTAGCTGCTATTCTTTATTTAGTGTTCTCCTCCACATTCTCTTAAACTTTTAATGCTTTCCAGGCCCATGGCTGTGACCAGACCCAACTCCAGATATGGAGTTGAGGTCTGCCCTCTTGGCCAGCATGACTGACATAGAAAAAAGCGTCAAACATCTAGTCACAGAGACAAATCTTAGGCTGGTTGGCCTCTTGGTCCCTCATCAGGACATGAGGGAGTCAACTGCAGGGAGTGCCATAGCCGAGGAGGAACCCGAGCAGCAACCACCAACGTCGCCTCCACGGAGGAGGCCGACCAGGGTCACGATCAGGGAACCTGCTGGCACACCTCCAGCAGAGAGGCCCTCTGTCCCCCTTGGGAAGGGGAAAAAGAAGGCCACTGAGCCTGTCGAACACTCGGACGAGTCTTCAGATGAGAATGGTACAATTATTTCGCTTTTAGATAGCTTTCCAATTCCCTGTCATCTATTCGACGGGGACGACAATTTTAAATATGCTCCAAATTTAGGTCCAAACTTCTTCACGTCAGAGAGTGAGTATAAGACTAGTAGAGTCTATAGTATAGCGATCAGTAATAATAGCTCAGGTATTTGACTTTGCAATCTTTCTTTATTTCTTTTTCTGATGTTATGTACTTGGTCATTTATGCTATCTCACTGTTCGACATTTTGCTTCTTTTTCAGACATGGACTTCGTGAATGTGTTCGACATTAACAGCACTCCCGAGGCTGCCGCGGCTCCCCCAATCAAAAAGAAGGCAAGCAAGAGGCACCACGGGGAGAGCAGCAAAGCGCCTCAGGCAAAGAAGGCTCGCAATGCTGGCCCCTCGGAGGACGGGCCTTCAGCCAATGCAACTCCGCCCTCTCCTCGCGAGCAGCAGACCCCCTCTGCTCCAGCCGGATCAACTCCAACTCCAGCGGCTCCAACCGACCAGACTCAGCAGGCCGGTCCTACTTCGACTAGGGGCGACATAACTGGTCGCGTCTTCAAAGTGGTCAAGGACAGGGTCGCGAAGATTGTAAAGCATGACCGTTGCCGAGAGGCGATGGCCGCGATTGAAGCGATGGAGGTCGATCTGATCTTAAACCGTGCCCTGAACGAGTTTACCAGTGTAAGTCATATTTTTCTGCAGAGACAACTCTTCTATGCTTTACAGTTAGCCTAACTTCTGCTTTGACCGCAAGCAATGCTGACCCTCACTGCCGGCCGCCTCCGCTCGGGTGCTACTTCCGAGGAGGCCAAATCTTTGGAGCAGAGGCATGCTGATGATCTTAAAGCTTCCGAGGCAAAATATGTTGACCAGCTTGCAGTGGTGCTCGAGGAGAAGAATAAGCTGGCGAAGGAGTTGAAGGAGAAGCAAAAGTCTCTAGACAAGGCCATTGCTCAAAGGGACCAGTTCAAGGAGTCTAACTGCTTCAATTTTCGCGCGGCCCAGCAGCTCGAGGGGGAATTGGTCGCGAGTAGACAGGAGAATACTACCCTGGAGGGCCGGATCGAGGAGCTCAAGAAAGCCAATGCCAGCAACTTGGAAAGGTATAAGAATGCCACTCTCCGATGCTTCTATGATTTCTGGAAGCACAACCAGGGTGCCGACTTCAATTACCTTCCTGAGAATGCCAGAACCGTCGAGCTTGCTCGCTGTGCCGCTCGACTAGCAGAGGAAGAAAGGGCGAGGATTCCTGCTTCCCTTGAGATCTCGCTGGCCGCTAGGATGGATGAGGCAAACAATGAGGTTGCAGACGTTGTCGATCAAGGCCCTCCTCAAGGTCCTCCGGCTCCTCAAGATCCTTCGGCTGCTTAAGCTTTTTCTATTTATATTTTATCTTTTTAACTACACGACCTACGGGTCGTGATGTAAAGACAATATATTTTTGTTGCTGCATGGGAAGCTTTTATTTTTATTTGAACGATTACATCCGAGCAGCGACTGTTCGCGGTGTAAAATGATACATTTTGACATTATAATATATTTGCATATTATTATAACATCTGTTCGCATGACCGAACTTAGCATAGCACTTTGGTTTGATTTAACAAAATAACAAAATTTTGAAAAATACTCTAAGTGCCCTAGCATGCTTTCACTTATTTTGCTCATGTGTTTACATACCTTTTAACGATATTCTTTGCTTACTTGTACCTTATATGCCCCCTAAGTGATCGAGGAGCTTTAGGTCCTTGGTCACTTGCCTTGACCAGAACTTGCTCGAACACTACTGCTCGTAGCAATATGATTAGAATTACAATACAACAAAACAACACACGTAATGAGCAAATACTTGTAATAAATACAATAGTTGGCAAGAAATGACTGGCTGCGCACAGTCCCTTTTATTTCTCGTAATAAATGGACTAAACATGTCTGTACGAGTGAACGATAAGATCTTACACTTTTTCAAAACTTGTAAAAAGTAAAATTAATACAAGCCAATTCTTTAAGAAGAATTGTTTATTGGTAATACTTGCGCAGGTGTTCTCCATTCCAATAGCGAGGAACGAGATCTCCGTTTAAGCGTGCAAGTTTATAAGTGCTTGGGTGAAGGACCTCATCAATCTAGTATGGACCTTCCCAATTAGGCTCAAGTACTCCAGCAGCTTGGTCACGAGTGTTTAGAAAAACTCTTCGGAGTACAAGGTCTCCAACACTGAATTTTCTTTCTCGCACTTTAGAGTTGAAATACCGGGCGACCTTTTGCTGGTACGCAGCTACTCGGAGCTGAGCTTGTTCACGCTTCTCATCAATTGAGTCCAGGGATTCCATCAATAGCTGTTTGTTAAAGTCGTGGTCGTATGTTAATCTGCGGTGCGAGGGTGGATCTAACTCGACAGGAAACATAGCTTCATACCCGTATGCCAAGGAAAATGAGGTATGACCTGTTGTTGTTCGGTGGGAAGTTCTATACGACCAAAGAACTTCAGGCAACTGCTCCAGCCATGCTCCCTTAGCTTCTTCAAGCCTTTTCTTCAGGGTATCCTTCAGCATTTTGTTAACTGCTTCGACTTGCCCATTCGCTTGGGGATGAGCGACTGAAGTAAAGCTTTTGATATTATCATGTCGTTTGTAGAATTTCGTGAATAGATCACTGTCAAACTGGGTGTCGTTATCCGAGACTGTCTTCCTTGGTAATCCATAGCGACAAATGATGTTCTTGACTACAAAGTCAAGCACTTTCTTGGTCGTTATGGTTGCGAGTGGTTCAGCCTCAGCCCATTTGGTGAAGTAGTCGATGGCAACCACTGCATACTTTACACCACCTTTTCCTGTAGGCAAATATCCGATTAGATCTATCCCCCAAACTGTGAAGGGACATGGACTCTGCATCTTCTTTAACTCATTGGGAGCTGCTCGTGGGATTTTGGAAAATCTCTGACACTTGTCACACCTCCGCACGAACTCCATTGAGTCTTCATTCATGGTTGGCCAGAAATAGCCCTGCCTTAGGATTTTTTTTGACAGACTTTGCCCCCCATCCTGGTCCCCGCAAAAACCTTCGTGCACCTCTTTCATCAACTCTTTGGCTTTCTCCTTGGTAATACATCTAAGAAACGGCAGTGAGTATCCCCTTCGGTACAGGATCCCATCGACTAGGATATACCTAACAGCCTGCCGCTGAAGGGTCCTGGCTTTGTTTCTGTCCGCTGGTAGTACGCCACTTGACAGATACTCTACATATGGTGCCATCTATGTATCTGCCATCTGGATGACCAGAGTGGTTCCTGCTGCTTGGATGCTTGGTACCGATAGCCGTTCGACTGGCACTATGTTTAGATTATCAGCATCCTTTGCACTTGTCAACTTTGCCAAAGCGTTCGCGTTGGAATTCTGATCGTGAGGTACTTGTTGGAGACTGTATCTGTCGAACTGGGCTAACAGATCCTTCGCTTGTTCAGATAGGTGACCATCTTCAAACCTCGCGCCTGGTACTCTCCCAAGACTTGATTCACCACCAGCTGCGAATCACTATAGATGTCAAGAACCTTTATGCTCATATCCTTGGCTAACCGCAATCCAGCGAGTAATTCTTCATATTTAGCCTCACTGTTAGAAGTAGTGAAGTCAAATATGATTACACAGTGAAATCGATGTTCTTCTGGCGTTATCAATATCACTCCTGCCCCTGTATGGGATTCGTTGGATGATCCTTCTGTGAACAATTTCCACGAGGGTGCTTGGATTTGACATTCAGGTTCGCTAGGTTCTTCAGTCTGCTCGCCACCCGCGAGCTCTGTGAATTCGGCGATGAAGTCAGCCAAGGCTTGTCCTTTTATCGCTGCTCGCGGCAAGTAAGATATGTTGAACTGCCCGAGTTCGAATGCCCACTTTAGTAATCTTCCTGCAGCCTCTAGCTTTTGCAGGACTTGCCGAAGAGGCTGGTCGGTCAATACCGTAATTGGATGAGCTTGGAAGTAAGGCCACAACTTCTTAGAGGCCAAAACTAAACAATAGGCTAACCTTTCAATGGGGGGATACCTCAAATCTGCTCCGATCAGCCTTTTGATTACATAATAGACAGCCTTCTGCACACCTTTTCTTCTCTTACTAGAACAACACTAGCAGCGTAATCCGTGATTGCCAGGTAGATGAACAAAGTCTCTTTATCGACCGACTTTGATAGGATGGGTGGCTGCGCCATATGCGTTTTTAGTGCTTGAAAGGCCTTTTCACATTCATCTGTCCATTCAAATTTCTTATTGCCTCTTAGTAGATTGAAAAATGGGACGCCTTTGTCTGTCGATTTCGAAATGAATCTACTGAGCGCGGCAATCCTCCCAGTCAGGCTTTGGACATCCTTAATCTTTACTGGCGACTTCATCTCGATCAGGGCTTTTATTTTCTTGGGATTAGCTTCAATTCCTCTCGAGTTAACTATAAATCCCAAGAACTTTCCCAATCCTACTCCGAAGGAGCATTTAAGGGGATTTAACTTCATCCGATATTTATTCAGGACGTTGAAGCATTCCTGCAAATCCCTTACATGCCCTTCTGCTTTCTTCGACTTAACCAGCATGTTGTCGACGTAAACCTCCATGTTTGTGCCGATCAGCTCCTTGAACATGTGGTTGACGAGTCTCTGGTAAGTCGCACCAGCGTTTTTCAAACCGAAGGGCAGCACCTTGTAACAGTAAAGCCCTGTATCAGTTCGAAAGCTAGTGTGATCCTCATCAAGGGGATGCATACTAATTTGATTATACCCGGAGTATGCATCCATGAATGAGAGGATCTCATGCCCTGCAGTGGCATTGACCAGCTGGTCGATCCTCGGGAGTGGGAAACAATCTTTGGGGCAGGCTTTATTTAGGTCTATAAAATCCACGCACGTACACCACTTGCCATTCGGCTTGGGCACTAGTACAGGATTAGAGACCCACGATGGATAAAACGCCACCCTGATGAACCCATTCTCCTTCAGCTTCTCGACTTCCTCCTTCAAGGCCTTTGATCTATCTTTGTCGAGCAGCCTTCTTTTTTGTTGCACTGGTGGAAAGCTTTTGTCGATGTTCAGGACATGGCTGATGACTGCAGGATCTATCCCGACCATGTCTTTGTGCGACCAAGCAAAGACATCCTGGTTCCTTCTTAAGAACTCCACCAGTGCTTGTTTTGTTGTTGTCTTTAAGTTTTTACTGATTTTCACAACTCTGGTCGGATTTTCCTCATCGAGTTGGACCTCTTCAAGGTCCTCGATGGGTCCCACTTCTTCTTCAAAATCCCCAAAGCGAGGATCTAATTCTCTATCCTCACTTTGGGCAACGCCCTATTTGGTGAGATTATCACCCGAGCGGGCTTGAACATCAGTTGTCATTTGCAACTCCTTCCCGGTGGCATCTCTCGATACACCCTTCTTTGCCTTGGTGATCGAGGCATTGTAGCACTCCCTCGCTTCCCTCTGGTTTCCCAACACGCATCCTACCCCTGCGTCCCTTGGGAATTTCATAGCGAGGTGCCATATAGAAGTGACAGCTCGCAGGTCGACCAGAATTGGTCCCCCTATGACAGCGTTGTACGCTGAAGGACAATCAACTACTAAAAAAGTAGTTAGTAATGTCCTGTTAACAGGTGCAGTGCCTGCCGTGACTGGGAGTCTAATCGTCCCTACTGGGGCGAGCCCTTCTCCGGAAAAACCATAAATTTTTTGGTTGCACGGCTCCAGGTCTTTCACGGACAACTTCATCCTTTCTAGCGAAGACTTGTACAGAATGTTGATCGAACTTCCTGTATCGACCAATACCCTTTTCACCATCATGTTTGCGATTTGTATGTCTACGACCAGCGGATCGGAGTGTGGGAATCATACGTGCTGGGCGTCGTCGTCAGAGAAGGTGATCAGTTGAGCCTTTTTTGGTGCTCGATCCTCAACACTCATCATCTCGATGTCCTAGTCGTGGCGCAGGGTTCGAGCATATCGTTCCCTCGCTTTCCCACTATCTCCTGCAAGATGTGGGCCTCCACAGATGGTGAGTAGGGTTCCTGCCATGGGAGCTGGCTGTAAAGGTGGCGAGTGTTGGCGTGCAGGCGCCGACTCGTTGCCACCTTGAGCCTTTTGCTGAGAACCTCCTGTGGCTCGCACATATCTTCTTAAATGTCCCTGTCTTATCAGGAACTCAATCTCGTCCTTCAGCTGGTTACACTCATTAGTGTCGTGCCCGTAGTCGTTATGAAAATGACAGAACTTTGTTGAATCTCTCTTGGAGATATCTTTCCTTATTGGTGCGGGTCGTTTGTAGGGCACGCTTGAGTTGGTCGCCTGGTAGACCTCGGCACGGCTTTCAACAAGGGCAGTGTATTTGGTGAATCTCAGTACATACCGATTACCTTTGGGGAGCTTACTCTCGGAGGTCGAGGGTTCGTTTCTCGCCCGCTTTCCACCATTCTTACCATTTCCATTCCCGTTGCCTTTGTCATTGCCATTGGGCTTCGACCCGTTGGCGGCTTTGACGGGTTCTTCCTTGGGCCCCTTGTCTTTTGCTGGCGATTTCCCTTCATTGGCAATCACGTCCTCGAGCTTAATGTACCGATCAACTTAATCTAAAAACTCCTGGGTACTTTTAACCCCATGCTGTTTGAGGCTACTCCAGAGGGGAGAATGGCGCCTAACCCCAGCAGTTAGGGCCATCATCTTACCTTCATTGCCCACAGTCTTGGCTCCAGCTGCAACTCGCATGAAGCGTTGAACGTATTCCTTCAGGGGCTCTCCCTCTTTCTAGCGTATCTCGACCAGTTGATTCGCCTCAATGGGGTGCACACAACCAGCATAAAACTGTCTGTAAAACTCCTTCACGAACATCTCCCAGGATACTATACTTGCAGGAGGGAACTTAAAGAACCACTCCTGGGCGGCATCAGAAAGTGTTGCTGGGAAGATCCTGCAGCGAGCATCTTCAGAGACTTTCTAAATGTCCATTTGTATCTCGAACTTGTTGACATGAGATACTGGGTCTTCATACCCGTTGAAATTTGGCAGAGTTGGCATCTTGAACTTATTGAGGGTTTCTGCCACAGCAATCCTCTGTACGAAAGGGGTGCCTCTCCTCCGATCGTACTTAATGTGTGATGTTCGCCCCCCGACCAGCTGCTGCACAGCTTGGTTCAGGGCATCGATTTGAGCCTGAACAGCTTCTAGGATTGTTGGGGCCTCTAGTGCCGGGGGAATGTACTCATCGTGCCTTTCTCGGTGGTCGTTGAGTACATCCCTCAAATCATCGTCTCTTCGTTGCTGCTCGCTGGCTCCGAGCCAACTAAAGATGTTATTCTTCCTGGGCTGCCCCCCAGCGTTATGACCTGCTGGTCGGTCTTCTCTAGGTGGGGGTCTCCTGCCTCCACCTCTCTCTTCGTTCCTCCGACCAGCATTTCCTCTGCCTGAGTCGGCTTCATTGTAGCCATGGCCATCTCTGAACCGTGGCTGGCTATGGTGCGACCAACTATTCCCTCTGTTGCCTCCTTGGGCTGGCATTTCCCAAGCGTTAGGGGGAGGCCTGCGCTGGTCGGTGGGTCCCCGTGCATTGTCATGCCGTGGGGGGCCCCTGACCGCAGAGCCTGTCTCTGAGTTCCTCCTGTTGGCAGAAGGACGCTACCCCCTTCTCGGTGGATGTGGCTCTTCACCCCCTGGGCGTCTAGGGCTACGGGGCTGTTGCCTGGCCCTATTCTGCCTCGGGCGCGGGGGATTGCCTCGACCAACCTGAGACGGAGGCTGTGTCTCAAGATCCCTAGGTGGGACATCATTCTAAGGCATAGGTGGCTGCTTCGGCCTCTGAGGGCTTACTGGCTGGAGCGGAGGACTAGGATTGGGACCCCTTTGAGGTGGCCCGTTTGGTGGCTGATCTAGCTGGGAGGTTGGCGCAGCCTGATTCCTAGCTAGCTGGATAGCTACTTCAAGGGCTGCCATGGCATCCCTCTGTCGACGGTCCATCTCTGCCTGCTGCTCGCTCAGCTCCTGACGCTGGCACTCTATCTCCCTTTGCTGCGACACCATTATCTCGGCAGCGTTCTCTTGATTAGCCCTCAGATTGGCCAACTCATCTTGAAACACCCCCAGTGTTGTCTTCAGGGTCTCAGAATCCAACTCCTCATCAAACTCCAAATGAGGTTCGTCTTCAACCACATTTGGGGGAGGAGGCTGGGATGGTGCAGCGGCAGCCTGTCCATTCTTCTTGGTAGTTTTTGCCATTAGATTCTTTGTCAAGATCTCAATGAAAGCACCAGAATGTTGACCCTCGTTTTGGTCAACGACACGGAGTCAAATAAACGACAGGAAATTAGTACGATGCTTGAGAAAACAATCTAATGGAAATTAAAGAACACAAATAATTATAGTGGTTCGGCCCCAATGATTGGTAATGACCTACGTCCACTTGATACTATTATTAATATTGAGTGTAACAACCCAAATTTACTAATAAGGCTTGGGGCCTTGATTAGTGTGCCTGGAGGGCAATAATTGTTATATTGTATTAATCTATGTGAATTTAATGAATATGTGGATAGAATGCATGTGTTAGGTGATTAAATATGCATGTGGGCCCCATTTGGTTGTCGGGGGCATAACTGTATATAAATGTGATAAATTGTTGAGACCACATTATTATGTGGATATATTTGTGATCTATGAATCGAGACGATCCTAGTGAGAGAGCTAGCGAAAAAAGTCACGACGGGGATTTATACCTAGTTGGGGGCGAGCGTGGGGGTATAAATAGGAATTTAGAGAATATATTGGGATCTACTTTGATATTGGAGAATATAACTGGTGATTAGCTAAGTGTCGGGAGGTAAGCGGTAAATATTAGAGACACTTGAGGAATTAGCGGGAATCGGGTGAAAAGACCAAAATACCCCTAGGTGGATTTAAAGACTTAGGATTTATGGGAGGGTATTGTGGTCATTTGGCATATAAGGGATAGGAATAACTTAGGCTTTATGCCTTAGTGGGAAGAGTAGAAAGGGCTGGAAATGTTCTGAAGGAAAGAAAAGAAAGGAAAAGAAGGAAAGAAAAAGGGAAAGAAAGGCAGGGTCGGTTTGGCATTTCTCCACCAGTTTTTGAGGTCTTTTGGAGCAGAAACTCAGGAGGAGTTTGAGCAGGAGCTAGAGGCTAGAATCCTTGTGTTAACTTGAGAAATTGGCAAAGAAATTCATCCACTTGAGGTAAGACTTTGAGGTTTTCTTAAGTTTTTTATGTTGGTGTTGAACCAGTTTTCTAAGCAAGGTTCTGTGGGAAACTTAGGGAGTTGAAGCTAGGAATTTGAGGAGGTGAAGGCTAAGCAAAGGTGGAAGATAACCTCAGCCAAGTTCATTCATCAGAGGTAAGGAACTTTAGTTTCAAGCTTTGTGATTTCTATGGTTCTGGCTGAGTTTCTGAGTTTTAGGTTCAGTTATGGTGCAATCTTGGATTAAGGATGCATGTGGTTGATTGTGTATGGTTGGGATGCTTGAGATGAGTTAGACATGTTAGTAGGCTTGTTTTTAAGTTTGGGTAAAGTTTGGTTGAGTTTTGGTCAAGTTTGGCTCGGGGAAAGTCGAAGGAGAAAATGGCAGGTTTTGCTGTTCTGTGACTAGCGCTACAGCGCTAGCCTTTGGGCGCTGTAGCGCTAGGCCAAGTGTTCTGGGCGAGTTGGGCTCTGTTTGTAGCGCTGTAGCGCCCTCCTTAGAGCGCTATAGCGCTACCCTGTTTCCAGAAAGGGGTTTTTGAGTTATTTTCAAGGGTTTTTGCCCGGGGGTTCGGGGTTCGATTCCACCACCTTGTTTGGTGGAATTGGGGCTTCCCGAGGGCTCGGGATTGGTCCCGAGGTTAGGTGTTGAACTTGAGGTTTGGTGATGATTCTGATCTATGGCTGTGACTCGGTGTACGCTAGGACTCAAGAGGGATCGTGCTCAAGGATCAAGTGAACGGAGCTAGGGAATCTAAGGTAAGAAAACTCTTGTTCCCATAGAGCTTGTATGCAGGGTTGAGCCCAATGTGTTTGAATTGGAGGGCGTAGCCCTTTAGTTGAATTGGTTAGTGTTCAATATATGTTTGTTATGCTATGAATGCAATTATGTCAATGATCGGCAAGAGCTGGGAACGGTGTAGGCCGAGGTCGGCAGGGGCCGAGAACGGCAAAGGGCCGGAAACGGCATTAGGCATGTTGAGTGCAAGGCCGAGTACGGCAAGGGGCCGGGAGCAGCGTTGAGCACGTGGAGTGCGAGTCCCTAAAGGATACCTGGGATATCCTCACAGTGTGGACCGCGAACCCAGGGCCTGGTAAAGCGCCTGGGACGGCTAGGCCGTATGTGTTTAGCCTATTGATGGCCAGTTTATATACTTGGTGTATGTTTTGCATATGTTATCTGTTTGTGGGTTTTCTTGCTGGGCTTCGGCTCACAGATGCTTTGTGGTGCAGGTAAGGACCAGGAGAAAGCCAACCAACCATGAGTGTAGCAGGCATGAAGCGGCGTGTACATGTTTGGCCTGCCTGGCTGCCACAGCCGGTGGATTTTGGGAGATGGTTGTAAATAAACCTAGTTTTTGTCGTTTAGTCAACTTGGTTCAATTTATATGTTGTAAATATTTCTAAATCGTATTTCGGGATCCCAAGTGTTAAACTTTTATGATTTTCAATGAAATGGAGTTATTTCTAAAGTTTTCTTCTATTTATGGCTTAATTACACTATTTGACCTAAAACCTCGATTAGCGAGTTGAATGCACATTTTTTAAACTCACTTAGTAACGGCTCTAAGGAAGTAGGGCGTTACATTGAGCTTCAAAGATGTGATCAAAGAACTAGGGTTCCTGAGTTTCACAATCCTTAGAAGGAGAAAACAATACAAACGATGGATAATAGTAATGCAATTCGGAAAAAGATCCAAAGATCCTCCCCTTGAGCTATTTCTTGTATATTTATAGGCTCAAGGAGGGTTACATGAGTCAATTAATCATATCTTTCCTTAATAAACGGATATTCAGGTTATAATGAAGAGATATTCTCGAATATCATTACAACTATACAGATTTACACATAAATAAACAGAGTATACGACCAGGCTGGTCCTATATAAAACTTGAACTCCGCATATGGAAATATCTTTGGTCGATAGGCGAGCAGCATCTCTGCCACGTGTCGAAAATTCTTGCTACGTCATCAACAGCTTCTTTTTGGATAAACAAAAATCTTATTTTATCATTACAGCATTATATGCAAGTCATTTATTCTGCATTATCTTTATATCTTGTTACATATTGCACTCCTTCTCCATCTCTCCCTCCCCGTCATTGAAATTAATTTATTTATACATGTATGCTAATGTTACTAGGCACACAGCTCTTTAAAATAACATGAGGAAAAAAATAATAATAATAAGACATGCTACTAACAACCATTGTAATTTTTTCAAAGATACAGACAGAAGTTTATAAAAACATACCATACGTATGACACAATCTGGATTTCAGTTTCAGATATTCAGTAAACTATTCAAAAGGAAATCCAATATGTCACAACAACAACATACTGTAACATAACATACACTAACAGAAGTACAGAAACTAAAGCAGTGTGCGGGCTAATGACCGCAAAGCCCAAATTCTTAACTTTCTTCTTGTTTTGGCAAAAGCTTCAGTTTCCGATTAGGGAGTTCAAAATGGATAAGGATCAATTATTCTAAACTAACACCTTTTCTTTGTACATTGTACTTTGTACTTGTTTTCTTCTTTTTTTTGTTACTTTAACATGCACAACAAATCATTTTGATATGGTGAAAGTACCACATCATTTCCTCAGCAAGTTTTTTGAGAAAATCTTCTTGCAGAATGGGCTGGTTCGTAGCATCATGTAAGGCCGAAGTGCTCTGACGAGGGAATCATGAAGAGTGCCTGTGCCCTGTCATGAAGAATAGACCTTAGAACACAAATGAAACTGATAGAGAGAAGAGAAAGTGTGGGGTTTGTTAGACATGGATTCAACTCCTTGCCTTTGTAACTTCGAGAGCAGATCGAATGACATAATTAGCAAAAGGATGTTCCAACAAGTGATCAAAGTGAGAAACTGAGAGCAATTCATTGATGATGCTTGGACGAATCTCTTCTACATGCTTGAGACATTTTTCAACCACGTGACTGCTAAACTTCTGCATTGAGAGGTACTCATAGTTCCCTTTAAACTGAGAAGCCAATTTGGCAGTGGCAGATGGGAGTCTTAGCTCTATGATAAACTGAATAACATAATTCCTGCAATTGAAAAGTAAAGAGTCGAAGGCAATGCAAAAGTGTCACGAAATACACAACTGAACTAAGAGAAGAATTCCTTCATGTTCACAACTTTTTTACCAGATAACCATTCAGACCATATATCTTAAACAATTAGCAACATCTCTCACTGAATCATGTACTACCTTTTAGAAAAAGATATTCTCATAGTTCCAAGTTCTGATGCATTGAACAAATAACAGGCTTTTTTTTAATATATGAGTATGTATTTCACATATAGAAGGAAGAATAACGCAACAGAACAAATAGATTAGAGTGAAGTTATAAGATTGTTTACCCATAAGGATCTTGAGCAAGGAAAAGTGCATTGTTTGTAATTTCTGTCACCAACTTGTCTTGATGCTTTCCCGTGGAATATGAAATGCACCATTGCAGCACACAACATCCATGCTGATGAGTTGCGATATCAATACAATACTTAGCAGCAGCATGAAATATGAGCTGCCAAAGATGATCAATTAAGCATAGAACCACTTAAGAATCTTTTTCAACAGAGTTGCAGGAATTCTAAAAAAATAGTTGATTTCATTCTATAGACAGGACTCCTAGATGCATAGGTATGAACAGTGAAGATGTGAAATCAGGAGTTTGATGAAATAGTTTGAGATAGCGTTATTACACCAAACAAAGCTATCTTTATTTAACTCGTTAAATTAACATGTCCATTTGAATCCAGGAGTCTACACTTATCTCTAAGTTTTTATAATACTCCAATCAAGTCGACCAACAATTGCCTAAATCAAGAAACGCCAGCCTTAGGAAAGTCCATGAATTCATAGCATTGTCTATCAGGAGGCACACTTTGTGTTTAAGATTCTAGAGTAGTGTGCTAGAAAAATAAGAATACCTTTTCTCTAAAACAAATGCTCTGAGATAAAATCCCAAGAACAAGATACTTTCAGAAATTAGATTATGGCAATTATATAACTATAAAAGAAATAGGAATGAACGAAGGAAAAGGAATTTCAGAGTTCCAGACCATCATTGGTGCAAGCATGACTATACTTTATAGGACCCCTAGTGACATACAATAGAGAAAAATTGGAACACTGGACAAAATTGCACCAATATATTTTGCCATTAGAGATATCAGGCTAACAAAACTAGATAGTAGTATACGAGAGTAAAAGGCCTTGCAATGATGATCTTCAAGCATCAACTGACAACACAAAAAGAAAAAACATTAAGTTGATTTTGTGACAAGTAAAGCAAATGATTTTGTGACAAGAAAAGCAAACATCAATAAGTAATAAGTTTGTAAACTTATCACGAGATTGGTGTCTAATGTATGGTAACATATTTTCCTGTTAATTGAAGATATGACTTGAGTATTGCTAGACTTGAGTTATTGGTGTTCAATGAGTTGTAGCTGACTCCAAAAGGATGGAGTATGAAGTTCACATGGTTCATAACGTTTTTATGATTGGTTTCATAAGAATTCGGCACACAACAAGCTTTGTTCCAGCAACTTGAATATGATCTTTGAAGAGAAGGCACTAGAAAGCTCATTCAGCTTTGCCCATGTGCTAAGTTAAAACTCAGTTCATAATAATATTAATGCACGAAAATGGTAACTTCTTAAAATAAGATATGTTGCCTTTCGATAAAGAGATGACTTGAAGAAAGTATCCATCCAAAATACAAACGCACACAAGAATAATTTTGCATGAGCGGTATTCCGCTTGTTGTGATCTACATTACAAACATTTAAGGAAACTCAAAAAGATCAGAAGAACAGCAAGAAATACAGAACCTTCATTGCTGAAGATATGCAACATTAAAAAGCATGTCGATAAATCAAGCTATAAACAAAAGAAAGAAAAGCATATACCGAATTGTCTTCATTGCTAAGGCATTGCAAGCAACGCTGCACAACATGATTTCCATTTAAATTCTTAACAAGTTGAAGAAAACCAGGTTCAAGGGCTGACATAATCAAATGTATAAGATCTCTATCTTCCGATGTCTCAATGAACTTCTGTACCACACGCGAGCTAAAATAAAATATTACCAAATAGTTGGGAGAGAGAGAAAAAGAAAACGTCAGAAAAGAACAAATATACTCAAGTAGGAGCCATAAATACTTGAGCTATTGAGGATTACCCGTGTGTGTTTAGAGAAACTTCAACAAGCTGTCCTGGTTCTTGGGTCATCACAAGCACAATCTGTAGTTTTTGTTCTTTACAACAAACATCCAAGAGCTTCTGTACAAGGTAATTTCCAAAAGGGTTCATCGAGAGCTCCACAACATGATCAATTATTCCGTCAAATATTATCTGCACATCTTTACTTGTTCCCTGATCAAACAACATTTGCAAGGTTCGGCAACCATATTGATCCTTTGCTATATAGTGTATATAACCCCGCAGCTCATCTAAAGAACAAATTATTGGCGGACAGGGCAGCTGCGAATCGTTACTCGAACTCCATTTATTTTCACCAATTTTTCCACGAGGGAAATGAGAATCTAGGCTAAAGCTTTTGTCTCTTTCATTTGAAATTGAGGTACCATTGCTGGAATCCATGACATCACTCAAACACTTTCCTTCTATGATGAAACTATCTTCAAAAGTAAAATCCTCGAGGTCCCCTGCACATTGTTCATACCTGAAAACCGGAGGAACCTCACCTCTTGGGTTTGCTCTAGTCCATTCTTCCATCACTGAAAGATTATGCAATGGACTTCTCATATTCTCTCCTAGATTGGGTTGCAGCAAATGAGAGGAGCAAAATGAACATGTGAAACTCTTACCTCCATTAGAATCATTTCCATGTAACTGTGAGCAAACAAAGTCTCCGTCACAATCAGACCTGGAAATTGGGTTCTGTAGCTGAGCATCCCTAAAACAACGACCGACATTTTGTTCCTGTGGTTGGCCCAGTATATAACTCATTCGGCTGTCATTGAAACTGGGACTAGAACTCCTTGAAGTAGAATGGATAAGAGTGAGAGGGGACCCTGTTTCATCTCCCACAATATAACCCTGTCGAAATCTGAGTGGTTTAAACCTCATATCACCGTTAGAACTGACCGGAACAGCACTTTTACATGATCGGGAAGCTTCATAGCCAACAGTATCATTGTTGAAATCTTCATATTGACCAGTGCTTTCAAGATTATAAGAGATGGCTCCCCAAAAAGAACCATTACCAAGCACAATTCCATATGAGTCCCTATCAAATCCCCTGATTCTGGCTCCTTCCTCTTGCTGCATTCTAAAGAAACTTTCAGGCAATCCCAGATCATTAACCAGCTCCTCGTTGGTTTGAGAATAAGAAGAAGCGTTGGAGTTGAACAACAATCCAGTACTCCGTCTCAGATACAAAGACTTCTCAAATGGGGACGAATATGAAGCATCGTTAGAAAAATCAAACCCATTTGAGAAAGAGTTTGAATGAGAGTACTCAGATTGCCTAGAAGCTCTACTCATTGATGAACTGCTGACCAAATCGTTATCGTAACGATGATTCAAATGTGGTGATGGTGGTGGAATGAAGATTCCACTCATTGAGTTTTCAAACTCTCCTTCTCTATTCATCTTCTCTATTACTACTACACTCTTAAATTTCTTAGGAATTTTAAACAACACAAATACAGCACATATGAATACACATATTTTTATATTAACGTACAATCATCATAGGGGTTGCCTTGGCATTTGAATCTTATTTTTTATTTTTTTGGAATGGATTTGGTGGGAATATTTGTAGAGAGAGAGCGAGAGGGAATTTGATTAAGTCGAGTCTTCTCCACTACCGTAGTACGCTCTTATTACTGTTCACGCTCACACCATATGAAAACGAAGAGAGGCAGGGAGGGAGTCGCCACTCGCACACCCTGTATAAACAGTACGCATTAAACTGATGCGGGGAGAGGAAAAAAGAAAGAGACCCCTGAGTCCTGACGAAATTAATTTTATTCATTTTTATATTCAAGCATATATTGTTTAATCTTTTAATATTATATTCTTAATATATATTAGAAAAAAGCATTTTCTTTGTCCCACTTGATTAAAAAATATATATTTTTAAATTTTATTGACAAGATTGTACGGTAGACTTTAAATTTTATTGACAAGATTGTATGGAAGTGAGTCTTTTTCACTTTATTTATACAATATGTTCTTTATATACACACGTGGATACATCTTAATCTCAATTTTATTTTTATGATTGTATTCATTGTATAATATTTTTAAATTTTATTGACAAGATTGTATGGTAGTGACTAGTGAGTCATTTTCACCTTATTTGTACAATATGTTTCTTATATGCACACGTGGATACATCTTAACCTCAATTTATTTTTATGATTGTATTCGTTGTATAATATTAGAATGAATATTTCTATTGTTGAGGTTGTTATTTTGTTTGTTGGGTTTGTTGTAACTGGTTTTGGCATTCTTGGGCCTTTATATAATGCCCAAATACAATTGTACAAGTTGAGTTGTTTTTGATCAATTTTATGGTGCTTTGTTCATCTTGTGATTTTTACCATTTTTCCTAGTATGGTATCAGATGCTAACCTAATTTTCTAAGGCCCATTCTTTCAAGAACAGCTCATTCTCATTTAAGAAACCCTTCTCCTCTTTCTTTCTGTCTTGTTTCTCATGGCTCGTACAAAAGGTTCAAACCCCCGTAGCTCTTCAGTGCCTCTGTAAATACCAGCTCCGATGACTACTGCCACGACTCCTCCGATGGCTCCGGTAATGGCGACCTTCCCTCCTCCAATTCCTCCTTCTGAAGCTGCTCCACATGGTGTTGTGTCTTCATCTCCAACTCTTGAAGGGGTCAATCAAGGCATGCCCTCATCTTCCTCCCCGATCCATCATTCTTCTCCTTCGCCTACCATATATCCGAGAGTTAAAGCTCCTCCTGTCGGCGTTAATGGTGGATTCAGTATCCCTGTTGCCTCCACAAAAACTTGTCAACCTTCCCAACATGAACGTACCTATCACTTGGGAACTAGAGACAACCCCAATTTTCTCATTTCTCCAAAACTATTAACAGGTCAAGCAAACTTCCAATAATGGAAACGAGCTGCTTCAATTTCTATTGCAGCAAAGAACAAAACCTCGTTCATTAATGGGTCTCTGCCCCAACCTCCTCCTTCTGATCCGTACTATGATGCTTGGGTTTAGTGTGACAATATGGTCATGGCTTGGTTATTGCAGTTTGTATCTCAAGAAATTGATGCCAGCTTCATGTTTCAAGAATTTGCTAGAGATGTGTGGCATGATCTTCATGAGAGGTTCGATCAAGGAAATGGCCCTAGAATTTTTCAACTACAAACTTCAGTCCATACCATCAAACAAGGAGACTCTGATGTGAACACCTACTTTACTTGGCTCAAGGCTCTTTGGGATGAGCTCAAAGAATTCCAGCCAATTGTTCCTTGCTCGTGTGGCTGCAAATGTGGTGTTGTTGAGAGACTTCTTGGATACTATCGCAAAGCTCAAATCCTTCAATTTCATGTTGGTCTTAATAACTCTTACACTCTTGTTAGGGCTCATATTCTTCTCTATGACCATTTCCATCTCTGCCAGAGGTTTTCTCCATGGTGGCTCAAGAAGAGCGTCAAAGGTGTCTTGGAAACACGGCCCCTCTCATTGCTGCCACTACAGTCCCTAGCAACTCAACCAAGCCTCCTGCATCAAGATCAAAGAAACCAAGACCCATATGCTCTCACTTAGGGCTGTGCAGAAACGATCCGATCCAATAACAAACCGACCGATCCAATGTCAACCGACCGCTAAAAATTGGATATCCAATCATGATTGGATTGGATCGGATGACATTTTTAAAAATCCAATATTGAATCGGTCGGTTCTTGGATGACATGTAAATCCAATGGATCCAACCGACCGATCCAATCCAATACCATCCAATTAATATTCAGATAAAAAATATATTATATATTTTTTTTAAAGTTAAAATATATTATATTTTATTACATTTACTGTTTACATATATTATATTTGATGTACTAAATTTTTTTATTTAATTATGATGTATTATTGTAATTTTATGTTGGATTCCTACAAATTATTAAGACTTATGTTTTTAATTTTATATTAGATTTGTGTTGTAAACTTCTAAATCATTACAATTAAATATTTTTATTATTTGGATGAGTAATTAGTGTTTTTATAATTGAAATAATTTTTTTTTTTTTTTAAATCAGCCTAAATAATGGTTTTAAAAGATCGGATGGATCCGATCCGATCCAACGGATAACCAATGGATGCATCCAATGGATGGAACCAAACCGATCCAATCATCCATTGGATCGGATCGGATCGGTTGGTTCAAGATGATTGGATCGGATCGATTCCAAAAATCCAACATCCAATTGGATGATTGGATCGGATCGGATGGACTTAAAAACATTGGATGTCATCCAATGAACACCCCTACTCTCACTGCCTCAAACCGGGTCACCTTGTGGAAAAATGTCTCTTTCTTAATGGCTTCCCACCTTGTTATGGTGACAAACATCGTCAAGATGAAGCACTCAAACTTGTTGTTCATCAAGCTTTCGCGTCCCTTGCCTCTACATCGCTCTTGGGCAAGCAGCTGTTGTTGTCTCAAATCAAGCTCAGCCAACAACTCATTTCTCTACTAAGTCAACACCTCCAAAGTTCTTCTTCCACCAGTGAGACACCATTTCCGATTGCCTCTCAAGTTTCTGGTAATCCTATTGACTTCCCCTCTCTTTTATGGATGGTTGATAGTGGAGCATCTCACCATGTGTGTCACTCCCTTAAATATTTTAAAACTATTGATAATAATCCTATTGCTAACTTAGTCACTTTACCTAATGGGCATAACATTCATATTACTTATTCTAGCATGGTTTAGCTTAATATCTCTATTACTTTGACTAATGTTTTATTCATACATGAGTTTAAATACAATTTGTTTCCGGTTAATGATTTTCTACAAAATAATCCTAACTCTCTAATTTTTACATCTTCTGAATGCTTTATTCAGGCACCCACTTGGACTTCCGAGATTGGGATTGCTAAGAAATTGGGTAGGCTATTTTTTTTTAGCAAGATCGATATTGTTTAGAATCAGATGTTACTGTTAACTCTTGTACTGAAATGGACTAATGGAATTTTCGCCTTTGCCATCCTTCTATGTCAATTTCAAATTCTATCAATAAAACACTTCTTTTTCCTGACAAAGCTCCTAATAATTTGTGCTCTACTTTCCACTTAGCAAAACAAAAACGTCTTCCTTTTGTGTCTAATAATAATATGTCTTCTACCCCTTTTGAGTTAGTCCACTTAAAGCAAAATCATAGTGCAAATTATTATTCCTCAATTCTTCTCTTTAATTGCTACTCAGTTTTCTACTACTAATAAAGTTGTTAGATATGATAATGCAAAAGAACTTAAATCTTTCTTCTTTCTATGCCACTAAAGGTATTGAACAATTTAACTCTTGTGTTGATAGACCTCTACAAAATTTTATGGTTGAAAGAAAACATCAACACATTCTCAATGTGGCACGTTCTTTATTACTTTAATCTCACATCTCACTTCCATATTGGTCTTATCTCATTTATTTAGCTGTTTATATCATTAATAGAACTCCTTCTTTATTATTGAAGAAGAAGACGTCATTTGAGTTAATTTACAAAAAATTGCCATCTTATGATCATCTTGTTGGGAATAGTACCCTTAAAGCAATTGTAGTTGACAAATATTTTAAATAAAATAAATAATTGAATTGAATTATCTATATATATAGACTATGTCTGATATTATATTGATAATATTAAGTAAATGTCATAAAATTCTAAAGTTTATCTATGTGATCTTAATCTCATATTGGTACGAGATGATCGAGCTTAAGATAATAAACTTAAAATAGTTTGCAGTAAAATAAAGTTATGGAATCTTTAAATTAATTACTGCTAGTACAGTTCACTAGTATTATGAATACATGTGACCTAGATCCGGGTTACTAGTGTAGTAGGACACTTTAGTGGAGGTACTTTGCATGCTGAGAGTATGTAGAACTGGACCAGATGTGATTTGTTAATACTTGTTTAAACACTGTTTCATAGTATTAATCAAACACATCAAACGAAGATCATATATATGATTATCTTAATCCCGAGGTTGTTATGAACTCCTATATATGTCATCTGATCCTTTGATTCATGCGTTAAGATTTTTCAAAACTCTTTCTTCTTCTTCTTCGTTCTAGCCATTCTCAGACCATAATCCAACTTCTCATGTGTTGAGAAATACTTGTGATTCCTAAAATACAAAACCATGTTCTCTATGTGCCCACACACATCTTGAGGTGTAGAGAACACTCTGGAAAATCGTGGTTTGAGTGCTCAAAGCTTTGGATAGAAAGATCGAAAAATTATACAAAAAGACTCAGGGACACTTGATATGCTTAAAGAGGTAATTGTTTATGTTCTTGAATTTTTGTGTTTATAAGTTATATATAAATATATTGTATATTTATATATTTGTTGCATGATTAATAATATTGTATGTTAATGTTTCTGGATGTTTTCTTGTTCATATAAATTGTTTATATGAGTGATGAAATTTTTTTATTGTTGTTGTTTCCTAAAACAATGGGCCCACCACGCCAATTTCGTTGCGTGCTCTGAATGTTTTTCCAACAATTGGTACCAGAACAGGTTATTAATCTATACATATTATTAATTGCTGTGTGAGGTTATATGCATTTTTATATTATATTTGATATAAGTTTGAATGGATGGATGTTTATTTTCATGATGATCAATTCTTAAGGGTTGTTTATTATGGTACTTTTGGGTTTAGGAATTGTTCTTAAAATTTCTAGATGAAATATGTAAGTCATTTTGGGGCATAGGAATTTTGTAATTTTTGTTTAAAAATTCTGGGTAAAAATTATGTTGGAGCTCGAGCCACGAGCTGCTACCTACGCTCCAGCCTCATGCCTAGCCGTGCTGCCCAGCTAGTGCGCCCGCGCACCTGCGCGCCCAGCCACCGCACCCCAGCCGAGCCCTTCACCAAACCACCCTCTGCCCCCACACCATGGTTGTAAAGAACGCCCTAGACTAATACTTACAAAACATTTGCATAACATGATTTATAAAAGAATACCATCCATTATTAAAGTCTCAGGGGGACTTATTTAAAATCATGCAAGTTGGCGCCATAAGTTTAAAATAAAACATAGGTTTTTATGCAAAGTTCAAAGAAAAACCAATGAAGTTAAATAACAGAGTCCCATTGATAATTTAGGAAAGTCTCTTAAAAACAAAACATAATTTAAATGGCGTTCTACGTTGATCGTTTTATCGTCCATAGGATTGCCCCACGCCATACACCCCATGATGAAAGAACTCCTCACGTCACCACGCGTGCCATAGAGAAAAACCTATTTGCTACCTGTAAGGAAAGTAAGGGGGGTGAGCTAAAAGCCCAGTAAGGAAGTACAAACAAATAAGCAAGTAAGAAAACAACAAACAACCAAACACTAACGTTCATCTAACACATCATGGTATATCATAACATAAACGTAACGTTTCATCATATCATAACATAAATGTGACATATCATCATATCATAACATAAATGTGACATATCATCATATCATAGCATAAATGTGACATATCATCATATCACAAACATACAGCATACATGATGAGCATGGAACGCTAGTTGTCCATGTCACCCTATGAGGTAAACAGGAGATCACTGGTCCTTGAATAACCTCGGCGCGTCCGCCCTAGGAGTCACGTCTCAATGTCCTTAGTAACTCGTTCGATGTATCTGACATCGAAATTTGTTTGATGTATCTAACATCGTATTCTGTTTGATGTATCTAACATCGATACACATATCACATTCAACATATCATCACATTAAGGCATTTATAATTTCATAACAGTTCATTCATATAACAGCCTTACCATTCATAGCATAAAATCATAAAATCTATCTAACTTCCTTACCTCAGGTCCAAGCTAAGAATTTCACAATCTTTTCAACGAGCCTATATCATAATCAAAATAACGTTTCTTAGGTTCATAAAATTACTATTTTGCCCTTCCATACAACTCATGGGTGCATGGGCCATGCACTCATGATAACAGTTACACTAAAACATGCAATTATCGCCAAAAGAATAATGCCCGTTCTACCCATTTTACTAACATGATTGCTTTATAAAAATTACATAGTTGAATAATAATCATGATTCTTGACGTAAAAGTTGATTTGCATGTAACATGCATACGTGGGAATGTTGCGTAATAAAGACGTTTTCAAAAACGATAATTCTACATTTCTTGCTTTTATTGTTTGAAAATCAATAGCCATATTACATGCTTTATTTTTCTTTAAAATTTCTAAGTTGATTAAATTTCTCAAAAATTTATTTTATTTTAGCTCAAAATAAAATATGTGACATTTTCATTAAATAAATATTAATTTACCAAGAATTAACCAACAAGGATTTAATTAAAATACCTATTTTAACATGTTTCTTTAGAAAAATATATTTTATTATTGTGTTACAAAAATGATGTGAAAAATATATTTTAAGTGTGGAAAAATACATTTTGATTTAATTTATTTAAGACTTAGTTTTTAAGTAGTAAAAACCCATATGCGACAATTTAATAACAATTGTTAACCTTTTTAAAATAAACTTTCAGCCACTATTTATTTTATTCAAAAATCACAAATAAATAGAGTCTAAATATTTTTTTCTCAATCAAAATAAAGAAAAATCATTATTTATCAAAATATGCATTCATACCATTAAAATATCATTTTTCAATAATACCATAACTTAGGAAAAATAATTTATTCCAAAAAATAATCAAATTCATTTTTAGTGAAACTTACTTCATATTTTATTACAAAATTCCAGCAACCATTTTTTATCATTAAAATCACCATATTCAATTTTATAAACTCATTTTTTTCTCAAAATTCAATAAAAATTCTGTAGGAAATTAATTGGGTAAAATATCATAACATGAGACTTAAAATCCTCTTTTAATTTCATAAAAATTAACACATTCATCAAGAACATTATTTATGCATGCAACTCATCTTTTTATCAACTTTTTCCCAATTATTTTGGAAAAAAACAGCAAGCTTAATTTTTTGTAAAACTCAACTTTTGTCTTAAAAATTACATAAAATCATTCATGCCTAAAATCTCATTATGCTCTTATAATATTCATGATTCTAATATCACTAACATATTCACATGAATCCTTTTAAAAACCATTTGTTGCAATTCCATGAAAACCAACAAAACACTATCAATGAAATAACATATAGTAATTTATAAGCACCATATTCACATATGCCTTATATTAACCTAACATGTTTCTATCATTATTTTCATGCATCTTATAATTTAATCATTCAAAATATAACATGCATCTAACAAAATTTCATGATCAACATATCAAGATTGCCACTTATTCTCTTACCCATATATCATAGGTCCTAAAACATGGATCAAATATATTGTAAATCACACAACATATCAAGAACACCCTTGGGTGTACCTAGGCCGAAATCACCATACAAGTATTCATAGATTATTACAATTTTTTTATGCATAGCAAAATCAACATCACAACCCTTAAACACAAATCATACTCTCACAAAATCCAAATCCTATACATCAATCCTACCAAAATCAACCATTAGCACCATTAGCAAAACCTCATATACAACCCACCAAAAACAATATAAGGCTAAGGAAAAGACCATTACCTCTCTTGATTGTAAAAATCAAGAACACAAAAGATCAATACCCCAAACTCCACACCCTTGTTCAAGCCTAGGGTTTTTATGGGAAAGCCACCATGAGGAGGAGGAAGAACCCAAACACACACAAGAAAATAACACAAATCAAAATCATATTATCAAAAAAAAAGATTATGCAAAGAGAAAAACAAGAAGACATACTCTAGGGGGTTCCTCTTCACTTTCTCCTTCCTTCTTCCTTTCTTTCTTTCTTCCTCTCTCTCTCTCTCTCTCTCTCTACACGCCACTCTCTCTCTCTCTCTCTCTAGGTCACGGCAGCCACACACACACACAAGAGCAATGGCTCTTCTCTCCTTTCATAGCCCCTTTATCACAAATCCCCCCATAAAGTCTCCCCAAAGACAATAAGGTAAGTTTCCATTTCTCTTTTATTTTTCTTAATTTCTCTTTATTTCAAAAAGATACAAAGGAATAAAATGTGATCATGCCTATCCCCAAATGATCATGGTCTTCAATTTTTGATTTTTACCATCTTAAGGAAAGTATTCCTTTCCCACTAGATCACACGCCCAACTCCTTGTTTCCCTCTTCTTTTTTTTTTTTTTTTTATAAATAAATTACCCAAATAAATCTAAAATAAGGAAACATAAAATGTGTAGAAAATCTACACATGTGCACCATGCTACCATGCACTAGCACACACTAAATCACTAGGGTGCATTACTATCTGTCATGCACCTTAGTGCATTCCACCATAGCTCACATAATTACCTCAATTGTCACACTTAAATAAAATGTAATACTAATAGTAAAATAACATGTTACACAATTATTCACTTATTAAATTAATTAACCAAAACATTTCTAACAATTAAATAAAATAACAAACAATCAAATAAAACAAATAATCATCCAAATAAAATAACAACACTTAAATAAAACAATTCATCACACTTAACATTTAAATCAAATAAATCACAAAAATTTAAATAATCTAAAAATTTTTTTTGGTGCACTACAATGGTACACACCTAGGTTTTGTTTTTACAAACCCTTGTGTGTTGTTACCATAATTATTTTTTAATTATTCATTTAATTAAAAATCAGAAATAAAATTAAAATGGTTTTAATTTGGAAATTTCTTTAATTGAAATAATGTTAATTATTTTCCTCAATTAAAAATGTTGTAATTCTTATCTTCCATAATTAAAATTATTTTAATTAAAACAATTAAAACATTTTATTTTATCTTGAATTTTAATTTATTAAAATTAAAATGTTTTATTTTATTTTTGAATTAACTTACCCAAATTCAAATTAGGCTTTAGAAGTTTAATTATTTGAAAAGTTTGTTTAAAATAAGTAAAAAAGTTGTATAATTCAAAATGGATATGGAAAATGGTAGCATTGGCTCAACAAGACTACATCTCAAGGTTCAAGATCAAAGTGTTCTTAATCAAGCCTTAGTCTAGGTTACATTTTCATGTATTTTTTACAAGTGTTGCAATTTTTCTAGAAATACCCAAAAGTTACCATACCCGCTTTTATTTAATTATTATAAATGTTTGAATGTGATTAAAATATTTAATATTTTGTCATGCATTATAACATGCCATTCATATATCCACACAGTATGCAACTAGCATGCATTACATTCGTGTAGAAACATGCTATTTGGAACGTCCTATAATTTTTGTTATATGTCTATATTTGATAATTCATATAATAATAAATTTAGTCTTAATTAGTTAAGATGATAAATCAAAATTAAAGTTGTTTAATTTGTTGTTTTAATGAAAAATATTTTATTAAAATAAAAATGATATTCTCTTAGTTAAATCAAAATTAGAATTAGAATTAAGGGCACAATTTTGTTTTGTTTTGCTTAATTGGATTAGTAATTAATAGGATATCATTTGGTAAAAATAATTAAATTTATTTTTACAACTAAATTAAAAAATATTGGTTTTGTGAAAAACACACTTTTTTCAAAATAGTGAGTGGGAGAGGGAGTTATGACAATAAATTTCATGGTCTCCATTATTGGTTGAACACCGAGAGACATAGGAAGGGTCTCGTGTTGCCTCCGTTTGTGGCCTCCCTAAGGAAAGGCATCTGAATATGTTTATTTTATCTCAAGGTTGACTTCTCTTATGAGAATATAATTAGTGATGTATTTCAAGTTTGACTGACCCTAAGACACACTCTTGAGTTAAGTCATTGATTGAAAATAATGGGTTACACTCAAAGGTGTATTTAGGCATTCGAGCACAACTAGTGCATCTTGACCAAACTAGCAGTGGTTCATATGTCAAAAGAGAAAAAAAGCGTTTTTAAGTTTTCACTTATGAAATTGAGATTTGTCTCAAAATTAATTTGGATTTAGTCTGACCTACCCTAAGGCGGTCCATTAATTTTCAAATGAATTTATCGTGGATTGGTATATATTTTTATGTGTTTTTATATGTTGCATTCATGCATCATATTTACTTTTCCAAATAAAATCAGATATTTATTATATGTTTTAATTCATTATATTTTATTTATTTATTTCGAGCAACAATAGTTAATTCTCTTAATCTTGATCATTTACTTGAAAACTTGGGAAATCAAACCTACCTCATTGACAAACCCTTGGAAAGGATTCCATTTAATCTTAACCACATAAGAAGATGGTACGATGGGATTCACATTGTCTTCGGAACACAAAACTTGTATGGAGCGATCTATGATCTACCACCAGAGGAACCAAGTTTTTCATCTAGCTTTGATGAACATGAAAAATATGGTGAATTGATGAGATCAAATCACCTAGCACATCAATGCATGTTATCGACCATGCATGACGATATTAAAGAAAGATATATAGTTATTGAAACTACATATGAGATGTGGGACATGATAAATGATGATGCTATAACACATGCTCAATTTTTTAAATAGGGGGTAAATTAGATTTACTCAAAAAACTCTTCTTTAATATTTTTGAATGCTTGATTCAAAATTATGCCACTAATAATATTTTTCACATGTTCTTGTTTTCACGGATGTAGAAATCTTTTGAGAAAAAAGAGTAGTTGCATTGAAACCAAAGCGAAGAGGAAATGATGAAGACAATTGAATAAAGAAAAGATTAGTTTAGAAATTTATTTTGTTTAGTTTAAAACAATTTAATTTTTTTTATTTTGAAATAGTTGATTTTCATTATGAAATAAATTAAAATTTTCTTTTTATTTAAAGTAGTTCTTGAATTCTTTCTAGAAACTATGTTTTAGATTCATTTATTTGATGAATAAACAAGTTTAGTATTTCTTTTGAATAATAAACTCAGTTGATATTTTTGAAATATACTTGTTCCACCTATTTCATCAATGAGTATAAATGATAATTATGAATTATTTATTATTGTGCAAATCATAGATTTAATAAGACATCTTATTCCAACCACAATTAAGTGAAACATATATGTGAATTATTTTTTAGATTGACTTGTAATTAATTAGACACATAAAACAAATAAAAGACAGTCTTTTATTGCAACCATTCAATGGTTCTCTCCCTGTTTATATAGTCTGTTAATTAAAGTTAACCAAAAGACTTTTCTCTAATAAATGCTCAAAAATCACATAATAGTTTAGCTAATACATAGAGATGCATGTTGAACCTTTTAATGTTTAAAACTAAAAGAAATAATAAATAGTAAGTCAATATTGATTGACATTTATTTTAGATATCTTTAACTTTGATTGAATGCAAAGAAAATTTCTAGAAATTTCCATGCAACATTCAAAGTAAAGTCACTTAGAGACTTATTTGATATGATCAAAAGGAAGTCTAAACTCAAATTTGGAATTCAAGTAATTTGCATGTGAACTTGGAATTCAAACCCAACTCATATACAACTAGAATGTTAAGCAAAATTAGTATTTGGAAATGGAATATAATCATATTAGATAAGATTAAATAGATAATGAATGATCATTATCGTCTTTATTATTTCTATAATTTTTACACTTGTTATACGTGTACATGTTTGATTGTACAACATCAAAGACTTAAAAGTTGGAATTCACAAGTGGTTATGTGAATAAATTGAAAATTTTCCATGGAGTCATTTAGTGAAACAGTTTAATAATCATAAAAGACTACAAAAGAGTTTAAATCTCTTTAAATGCTACTTTAATGAAGCACGATTATTATAATCACTATATTTTCTAGTTAAGTTGTACTAGAAATAATGGCTGCAAGTCAAGTAAGCAAGTTACTGATAATTAACAATGATAAAACGAAAGAATATCACAAATTCTGTAAAGTCTTATTGTAGTGGGATCATTAATTAGTAACTACTCCATTACAAATGTAAAGATAGTTAAATTGTGTAACACAATCTAACTATACTTCATTTACATACTAGTATATGAAATGAAAAAGTTTTTAAAGAAAACAATGGTTGAAACACGATGAATCTAGAAATGGAATTTAGAATTCTACGTCATCTGGATTCTTGAACATCCAACTAAAGTTCATTGAACTTCAGTTTGAAATAGAATATTCAAGATGAAGAGGAGAACAGAAGAAAGTACAAACTTTTTAAAGTTAGGTTAATTGCCTAAGGCTATGAACAGAAAGATGAAATTATTACTTGAATAAATATCTTCTACTATAACCAAAATTAAATCTGTTTACATACTCTTATCCACTGCTTTATGCAAGGATTATGAGATTAATTTAAATGAATGTCTAAGTAGTCTTTACTGAATGGCTAACATGACAAAATCATTTGAAGATCTCGACCATAAATATTCTGTTGTGATTCTTATTCTTAATATTGAAAACGTTCTAATCATTGAGAATGATGGAGAGAAATCATCAATAGAAAAGAAATGGTTAGCTGAACATTTCTAAATATTAGATTTAGAAAAGCCAAGAATGTTCTATACATTCAATTCTATAGAGATTGGAACAATCCTTAGGCACTGTCTCAAGCGACTTATATAGATAAGAAGCTTAAATGCTTTAGTTTACAAAATCCAAGAAAGGTTTTTTGTCTTTCCAGGAAGGAGAATGTATTATCTAAATATTAAATGTCCATTTATTCTTATACTAAAAAAGAGGACACGAGATAGGTATTCCTACAACTCAGTGATAGACTATTTAATGTATCGAATGTTATGTTTTGACATTTGTTAAACGGTGAAAATAGTCAGCAGTTGTCAGTTCATTATGGATTGAGTCATTGAATAATTATAAGGACTTAATTTTGAGTATCTTGAATATAATAGAGATTATATGTATGTGCATTTAGGCAGAGGCCTAAAATACCAAAGGATGAACTAATTTTAAATCTCCAATGATTGATATCAGAATCAGCTTCCATAATTGTGGAGTAGACACATTAATCTAGAAATGTGTTAGACATTTCAAATTTAAATGTTTCACCACAAAAGCCGGAATATAACAACTACGATCAGTTAAATAGGCTATTTGATTTAGTTGAGTTCTTTGTCATTTTGGAAAGAGTTCCAGACTAGAATAAACAACAAGTATCTCATTGTGAAAGCAATGGAGATACAACTATTCTAGAAGAACTAGAAATCATGAGAGGGTAAAGCACATGAAATGAAGTATAATTTAATACAAGACAATTTTACATAATTGATGTAATGATCCTGAAGATAACTTCAAAACAATTTCTTATAAAACTATTACAAAGACTTTGTTAGAAAAATTTGGTTAGCAGAATGTGATTGACATATTGAAAGAGATGACTCAATTTGATTAAGTAAATGTCTAAAAGTTCCAAAGTTTATCTATGTGGTCTTAATCTCATATTGGTACGAGAGGATCGAGATTAAGATACTAAAATTAAAATAGTTCGCAGTAAAACAAAGTTATGGAATCTTTAGATTAATTACTGCTAGTACGGTCCACTAGTATTATGAATATATGTGACCTAGATCTGGGTTACTAGCGTAGTAGGATACTTTAGTGGAGGTACTTTACATGCTGAGAGTATGTAGAACTGAACCAGATGTGATTTTTTAATACTTTTTTTAACACTGTTTCATACTATTAATCAAATACATCAAACGAAGATCATATACACGATGATCTTAATCCTAAGGTTGCTATAAACTCCTATACATGTCATCTGATTCTTTGATTCATGTGTTAAGGTTTGTCAGAATGATCAAGCTAAGAACAATTTTTTTGGGAACTCAATGATGTATATGGCTGAGGACATAATTTAATAGATATGAAATCTATATATTCTTATAGATTGAATAATGATTCCCTATTGGGTTGGCTTTTAGAACTGAAAAGGTTATGAGCGCTCACATCGCAAACTTGTTGTGACACAACACTCACTAGTAAAGTTAATGGTACTCTAGGAACAAGATACATTTAAAATGGTAAAATGGTAATTTTATTCCCTTTTAATTATGAACCATTAATAGAGGATTAATGCTACATGAATGATTATATCAATGCACACTTTATTCTTTAATAAAGTACTCAACAAATATATGTATGTAATTATCAAGAGTTCAATCTCATATTTATAGTGGAGTAATCATGAGATTAATAAATATGATTATTTTATCAAAGAGCTTTGATTAATAATGTAATATTTATTGGAGCTTGATATTATAGATCCATAGGTCCCCAAGGTGGCTCTATCAACACCATATCAAGGTAAGAGTTGATATAAGGGTATAACTGTAATTTGAGAATTTGAGAAGAATTTTATTCTTCGAGTCAAATATACAATTATATGATAATTGAGGTTGAATAATTGATTTTGAATTAATTATTAATTTTCAAAAATATATTTATTAATTTAAATATGTAAAATTTTGAAATTCATATATATAAATAAATAAATAAAATTTTGAAATGAATTATTTTATTTGAGTGTGAGAAAATAAAATTGGTAAGTCAAAAATAGCTTTTGATTTATTGAATTTTAAAAGATGATGATAATGGTGATCATTAATTTGAATTTTGAATTTTGAATTTAAAATTTAAATATTGAAATATGGTTGTCATCTTTTCCTTAACAAGATAAATGTCTTATCTTGTGAAAGATTGATTTTAGTTAAATAATTAAATAAAAGAAAAATACAATATCCCTTAAAATAATATTGTATTCCACTCATGACACAGTCCAAGGACTGTGCCATGTGTGTATGACTATATTGATATTGTATCAGTGTTGTTTTTATTTTATTTATTTATTAATTTAATAATTTGAATTTTTTTTTTTCAAATTTGGTAAGTGTGATATTTACCTAAATAAAATCATATCAACATTATGATATTATTATTATTATTATTAGGAATAATAAGGTAACATAAATCTCTATATATATGATATAGAAGAAGAAGAGAACACATTGAACAATACAATACAATACACAATTCAGAATAGTTCTCAGAGTTTTTGTCAGACAAAACTCTTTCTTCTTCTTCTTTTTAGCCATTCTTAGACCATAATCCAACTTCTCATGTGTTGAGAAATACTTGTGATTCCTAAAATACAAACCCATGTTCTCTATGTGCCCACACACATCTTGAGGTGTAAAGAACACTCTGGAAGATCGTGGTTTGAGTGCTCAAAGCTTTGGATAAGAAGATCGAAAATTATACAAAAAGATTAAAGGACACTTGATAGGCTTCAAGAGGTAATTGTTTATGCTCTTGAATTTTTTTGTTTATATGTTATATATAAATATATTGTATATTTATATATTTTTTTGCATGATTAATAATATTGTATGTTAATGTTTTTGGATGTTTTCTTGTTCATATAAACTATTTATATGAGTGATGAATTTTTTTTATTGTTGTTGTTTCCTAAAACAATGGGCCCCCAAGCCAATTTCGCTGTGTGCTCTGAATATTTTTCCAACACATCTTAGATGCTTTAGATGTCTTGCTTATGCCTTAACTTTAGATAAGAATTGACATAAATTTTCTCCAAGATCTAAAGCTTGTGTATTTATTGGTTACCCCATGGAATGAAAGCTTATACTTTACTTGACATTGAAAGTCAACAAATATTTCATTCTAGAGATATCATTTTCTATGAGAAATTTTTTCCTTTAAAACATGACAAGTCTATTGTTTCTATTGATCATTTATTACTGTCTAAAGTGTTTACTATAGGACCCCATCCCTCTCCAACATCCAATACACCCAAGGAATCCCATGATGATCTCCCTCATGTGTTACAACCGACCACTACTTCAAAAAGTGGTAGAGCTATTACTCGACCCTCTTATCTTAAAGATTATGCTTGTAACTTTGAAATTTCTTAGTCTACTACTACTTACCCTTTATCTAATGTTTGATCTTATAATAGGTTAAGTGACCACTTTCGGGCTGCCATTCTTTCCGCAAATAATGTGATAGAACCGTCAAGTTACAAGCAAGCTTCAAACATTCCAGAGTGGCAACAAGCAATGAAAGATGAACTTCATGCGCTTGAAAGTAAGAAAACTTGGCAAATTGTCTCGCTTCCTCCAGGACACAACACTATAGGATGCAAATGACTCTACAAGATCAAATACAAAGAAAGTGGAGTTATTGATCAATACAAAACAAGGTTAGTGGCTAAAGGCTACAACCAAAAGCAAGGTATTGATTACTTTGATACTTTTGCTCTTGTTGCAAAATTTAACACTCTTAAATTGCTTCTTGTTGTGGCTGCAACAAAAAAATTAGACTTTATGCCAATTAGATATCAACAATGCCTTTCTTCAAGGGGATTTAAAAGAAAATGTCTATATGACAATTCCAAAAGGGTATCAACCCAACGTTCCACTCCCTACAAATGCAGTTTTTAAATTAGCCAAAAGTCTATATGGCTTAAAACAAGCACCTATACAATAGTACCACAAACTTAGCACAAATCTTCTTTCAACTAGTTTTCGGCAATCTCACTCCGACCATACTTTGTTCATTAAGACCACAAATCATATATTTATTGCTCTATTGATCTATGTTGATGACATTGTTGTTGCTTCAAATAGTGATTTTGCTATCTCTGAATTTAAGAACCAATTACATTCAACATTTCAACTAAAATACCTTGGTCCTTTAAGATTTTTCTTGGGCCTTGAGATCGGTCGCTCTATGTAGCGAACCAATTTGCTATTAAGGCTTAAGGGCCTTGAGTAGTGTGCCTGGAGGGCATAATGGGATTTTGTGTGTAACTTTAATGAGTTTAATGCATGATTATGATTTAATGCACGTTATATGACTATTTGATTATTTGAGATGCATGACTATGTGAATTAGTATGCATGTAGACCTGATTATCTTAGAAAGAGCATAACTGTAATTTGGCCATTTTGGGCATGACTGTGTTGATATCTGTGATCTGTGACTCGAGACGATCCTAGAATGAGCGGGTTAGCGGAAAAGTCAAAGCGGGAATCTATACCCGGCTTGGGTTAAGCCTGGGGAGTTTAAATGAGAATTTGGAAAAATATATTGAGGTTAATCTTGATGATGAGGAATGTATAATTGGTGATTAATCAGGTATTGGGTAGCGAGCGGGAATTATTAGGAACACTTAAGGAATTAGTTGGGTAATATGACTAAAATGTCCCTTTATGGGCAAAAAGGTTTAGAATTATTAGGGAGGGCATTTTGGTCTTTAGACTTGTTAGAGATAAGTTAAAGGGGGATTTATACTTAGTGGATTTTGTAGAAAAAGAGTTAAGGTTGAAAAAGAAAGAAAGAAGGAAGAGAAAGGAAAAGAGAGAAAAGCTGAAGGGTTTTGTTCCAAAAGAATCGGTTTGTGGCTCTGCCACCATTTTCCTTCATTTTTCTTGGAGTTAAGCTCAGTGGAGAGCTAGGGTAGGCTGAGCATCAAGGATCCTAAGCTAGACTTGAGGATTGGCAAGGGATTAGCAAGATCACATCAGAAATTTGAGGTAAGTTCTTGGAGATTTCAGTTTTAGGGCTTGACTGGTTTGAGCTGTGTATTTGAGCTAAATAGATGGGATTTTTGGGGAAATCAGGTCAAGGTTGTGATGGAGCAAGCTAAGGAGGTCTAGGGTTCAACTCAAGGTCGAATTTCTATCCACGGTATGATTTCTAAGACCCTATCTTTGATGTTTGAATGAATTTCTGGTTTTAGGGTTCATTATGGTGGATCTTGAGTTTTGGGTTGCTTGAGCTTGGGGTATGAGTTCTTGGGATGCTTGGGATGAGTGTGAGGTGTTGATAAGTTTGTTTTTGGGCTTGGGAAATATTTGGACAAGTTTGGGGTTGAAATGGTAGAAGGAAATCGCAGGAAGCGATTTTGGGTATTGCTGGTCTGCAACTAGCGCTACAGCGCTAGTCAGTGGGCGCTGTAGCGCTAGCCCCTGTTTCTGGGGGGTGTGGTTCTGCTTGTAGTGCTACAGCGCCCTCTTTTGAGCGCTGTAGTGCTGCACTGTTCACAGAAGGGGATTTTTGGGTTTTTGTTGAGGGATTTTGACCTAGGGTTCGGGGCTCGATTCCACCACTTTGTTTTGGGGATCTAGGACTTCCCGGGGGCTCGGGATTGGTCCCGAGGCTAGGTTTTGGACTTGAGGTTTGGTAATGAATTTGACTTATGGATTTTGCTTAGGTAAGCGCTAGGGCTCGAGTAGGATCGTGCTCAAGGAGTCAGGTGATCAAGGCTATCGAATTGAAAGGTAAGAAAACCGTAACACCCGAGATCAGGGCATGGGCCCACAGTGATATTGCAGGGCATGGCCCTAGATTGTATTATGTGCAAATGTATAACCTTAAATGAATTATTATATGTTTGAATGATTATTTCGAAATGTACTATACGTGTGATTATAATGAAATGAACGGCTAAGGCCGACAGTAACACTTAGCACATGGGATGCTTATAGCCAGGGTGGGACCCAATGGATACGTGAGTTATCCTTACGGTAAGGACCGAGACCCCAGGCTTAGGTAAGGCCTCTGGGGCGGCATGGCCGTGCTTGTTCAGTCTGATGGTTTTCCTATTTATTAGTGGATTATATGTCAGCTATATTCTATGCATATGTTATATACTGTATGAGTTTTCTTGCTGGGCTTTGGCTCACGGGTGCTCTGTGTGGCAGGTAAAAGCAAGGAGTCAGTCAACCGGCCATGAGTATGGAGAGCGTGGGGGAGCGCGTACATGTTCAGCCTGCCCGACTGCTTTGGTTGGGGGCATTTTGTATATGGCTG
The DNA here is from genome assembly GCF_963169125.1 of Humulus lupulus. Classification (NCBI taxonomy): domain Eukaryota; kingdom Viridiplantae; phylum Streptophyta; class Magnoliopsida; order Rosales; family Cannabaceae; genus Humulus; species Humulus lupulus. Next base: position 247,433,591 of record NC_084802.1, read on the forward strand.
TATTAACTTATTCTTTTGATAGTTAACCTGGTGTAAATCTATTTTTGAGTTGTAAATACTTTGTAAACCTTATTTTTGGGATCCCAGATGTTTGATACTTAATGTTTTCAATGAAACTAAACATTTTCAAAGAGCACAGCCTTAAACTCTGGTTTAGTCACACTTTTGGTTTTAGAAACCACATAGAGTCAGTCAAAAGCACGATTTCTGTTTTGAACTCACTTAGTAACGGCTCTAAGGTAGTAGGGCGTTACACTCTAATAGTGGAATATCTATGTCTCAACATCCTTTTACCTTATATTTATTGATACTTGGGTGTAAAAGTGTAACGCTCTACTACCCTAGAGTTGTTACCATGTGGTTTAAAAATGTGTATTTGACTTACTAGTCGAGGTGTTAGACCCAAATGTGTAATAAAATTAACGTAGAGACTCATTTAATAAAAATTTCATGTAAAAGATTTGTACTTTCATTAAAATCATAAAAGAGTTACATTAATGTTGACCCAGATTTTGGACAACTGACACGGAGTCAAAATATACTTGATGTGAATGAATTTGTTGAAAAGAACGTAATGACAAAAAGTAATAAGAACACGATATTTTATAGTGGTTCGGCCCCAGGATCTGGTAATGACCTACGTCCACTTAGATTGTTATTGATATGAGAATCAAAGGAGTGATCAAAGAACAAGGGTTCAATGAATTTCACTAACCTCTGAAGAACAATACAATATTCCCAGGAGAATTACTCTAGTCTCAAATAATTGAAAAGCCAAAAGTCCCTTCCCTAAGCTATATTTCTCTATTTATAGGCTCAGGGGGGGATTACACGAGATTATTACAGATATTCTCTCCTGAATAATCGGATACTCAGGAGATTGTGTGAGTTAATTTTGGGATTTACAAAGTGCACTTCTTGGGGTTCAGATTCATCCCATACTTTCGAATGATGGCAAATGCTTCTGTCAGTTCATCAGTGTGTCCCTCGAACATCTTAGAGTTGACCAACATGTCGTCTATGTAGACCTCCATGTTCTTTCCCAGTTGGGCCCGGAACATTCTGTTGACTAGCCTCTAATAAGTGGCTTCAGCGTTCTTGAGCCTGAAGGGCATGACAATGTAGCAGTACACACCCTTGTCTGTCTGGAAACTGGTGTGTTCCTGGTCCGCTATGTGCATTGAGATTTGGTTATAGCCAGAGTAGGCGTCCATGAAACTCAACATCTCATACCTGGAAGTTGCATCTACCATCTGATCGATCCAGGGAAAAGGGAAAAAATCTTTGGCTTTGGCACCAACACCGGATTGGCCAGCCAAATAGGATACAAGGCCTCCCGGATGAAGTTGGTCGAAGATAACTTTTCAACTTCTAATTTGAGGGCTTCGATCCTCTCCACCCCTAGAGGTCTCCACTTCTTCCAGACCGTAGTTGCACTCTCATCAATGTTCAAGGTGTGACATATGACGTTGCAGTCAATCCCGGTCATATCCGAATGAGACCAAGCCAGGACGTATTGGTTTTCTTTCACTCGGGCGACGATGGCAGCCCTGACCTCTGAGTTCAGGTTCCTCCCGACCTGGATCACTTTGGTCGAGTCACTGTCTTTGATGCACACCTCCTCAATCTCTTCCATGGGTTTTAGTGTCTGGTCCGCTCCTATTCGCAAATCCAATTCATCTTCTTCCTGGACCATCCTCCGAACTGGGGGAGGGGGTGGATTGGATCAGCATTCTCCTCCTCAAGAGGTTCTTCGCGGACCATGTAAATTGGTCGGGAGAGATGTGATAACACTTCTGGTCTCCTCGAACAGTTCCCATCCCTCCATTGTCGCAGGGGAATTTCATACAAAGGTGGCGGATGAAGGTGATGGCACCGAAATCGACCAGTGTGGGCTGACTGAAAACAATGTTGTAAGCAGTGGGGCAGTCCACCACTATGAACGTACAGAACTTGAACGAGCCCTGAATCTCGAATCTCGTTCCCCAACATTAGCGACAACTGGATTTTCCCCATTGGGAGTATTTAATCCCCATTGAAGTCGTATATCTGCGTTGGGCATGAGGCTAGATCTGCCTCAGTCAAGCCAATTGCAATGAAGGCCAGCTTCAACAACACATTGACAGAACTTTCGTCATCCACCAACACTTTGGACACCATTTTGTTGGCGATTTGGGCATTGATGGCCAGAGGGTCATGATGCGAGAAGTGGACGTTCTGGGTGTCTTCTTCCATGAAAGTGATGGTTAAATTCATCAACTTTGGGCATTGAGCCAGGGTTTGGACCAAGGCGCATACCTCGTGGTTGTGGTCGAGTTCACTGAGGTACTGTTTCTGATCATTCCGGGATGGTCCCCCCAGATGTGTTCCTCCTGCTATGGTGGCCACGTGACCATCTATTCGTGGGGGCACAGTTCTGGAGGCAAATGACATTCTGGGTCCGGGTGCCTTCACAATTGGGGTCCCCCGAGGGGCCTGTGTTCCTGGGCTTGCAACGTACCCTCCCTAGGGAGGTCTGTACAATCCAGGCGCACTGGGGACCGCGGGTTGTCTAGGAGCTGCTGGAAATCCCAGAACTCCCACCAACATCCTGACCCATTGGTGGAGATGCCCCAGCATGATCAAATTTTTGATTTCGTCCTTCAGCTGACAACACTCCTCGGTCGTATGACCCACATCTTTGTGGTAGGCACACCTTTTGCTGGTGTCCCTTGAGTTCTTTCCCACTTTGAACATGGGGGTGGGTTTCTGTTAATGGACCGTACTTCCCGTGGCCAGGTATATGTTCTCCCTGGTGTCCACTAGGTTGGTGTATTCCATGTATTGGGATCGTAGCCCCTCTTTCCCTTCTTGGAGGGCTCGAATTGGTTTTGTCCTTTCCCCGATCTCTTTCCCCGGGAGGGGTTCACGCTTGCCTCTGTCCCCCCCCATTAGGGACGGCTGGGCTCCACTGGGAGGGGCACTATATCCGATCGGCGCCATACTGTATCCGAAGAATGGGGTGGATTATGCTGGCGCATATGCCGAGGAAGTGAGACCGTAGACCTTTGGGGTTGTGAAGGTCATTCCGTGAGTGCCAGCTGATCCTGGCGCCACCGGGGGTGTCAGATAATGGTTTGTAGGGTATTGCATCCCATATCCAGGAAAGGTCTAGGCACTTGGCTGGGGGGTCATCTCCCATCTGAATGCTTGTATTTGGGCCTCCTCCCAGTTGATAAAGCCTTGTGCCCTCCTTATGAATTCTTCGAGGGTGGCCGCCTTGCTGCGCTGCATGTCATCCCAAAGAGGGGACTCGGCTTGGATCCTACTAGGCATTGTCCATTGTCCACCTTAGTTTTTGAGGCTTCCTCCATGAAGCGCTGAATGTAGGCCCTCAGGGTCTCCGTGGGGAGCTTCTTGATATTGGAAAAGGCACTGATTCGCATGTCCATTCTCATGGTGGCAGTCTCTTCCACCACTCCTCCGCGGGTTCGTCTAGAGTGATTGAGAAGCATTGGCACTGGCCATTGTCACAGATGTGGGCTACGGTCATTAGCTATTTGTAGTGGGACAATGGTTCTTTTTCCTCCTCCTCGAAATCAGAACCTCCTCCCTCTTGCTTTCGGACCAGATGGTCTGTGGCCTTCTTTGATGCAGCCAGCTGTTCCATGAACTATCTGGCCATTCCATCATCCAGGGGACCCCTTCGTTTCTCCTATCGGTAAGGTTATTCCTCAGATCTCCCCCTCGGGGCAGATCTTTTCCTTGCGGGCTCCTTCTTTTCAAGCATTCAAACCATCACGTAAGTGTATCCGGGACGTGCCATCCCCCGAACTGATGGCCTCCGGCTCTTCTGCGCGCTGGCGCCCTCGGTGATCTTTGTTTATAGAGGCACTGGGATGGAGACGTTGCTCCCGTCCAGTCTGTCCAAGGACAATCCGGGGCCTGGCACCCTACAGGGGCTTCCCTTGCGGATCGATTGGATGATCCCGTCCTGGGACGGGACGCATCCGCTCTTTCCTAGAGAGCTGCCCTGGGTTGGCTCCGGTTTTCAGGACGGGATGAGTTTTCCTTCGGGGGTTTGCTTTTCCCACAGGGTCATCCATCTTGTCTTTCCCTTTTTCTTGAGCCGAGTTTGATGGGAATCGTCAGGCTGAGGCATTTGATAGGGTGTGTCCTTAGGTTTGTCCTAAGGGAACTGTTGATTGGGCAATGGCTCCCCATTGCCTTGTTGTTGTTGGTGAACAGGATCAAACACAGTGTGTCTGGTGTTCACCATTGTTGTAGATATTCAAGATTTATTCGGGTTCTCAATGAAAGCATCAAAATGTTTACCAAGTTTTTCGGAAACTAGAATTATCAAAGATAAGAGAGCAAAATGAAAGGATTTAAAGAGAATCACACAAGGGTTTTTATGTTGTTGGGGCGTTAAAGAGCCTTAATCCAGGAGTCTATTGTAATAGAGCTTAGAAAGCTTTACCAATGGAGTTTTCTGCAAGTTTGAGCAGAGTATGTGCTTACAAAAGAAAACTCGGATCCTCTCTACAGTGCACAACTTATCCTATTTATAGGCAGTTGGATGCATTAGACTTGGGCCGGACTATTATGGGCCCAATGCAGATATAATTATGATTTGCTCACTAATGGAGGCTTAATACAAAGGATTCTATCAAATAAAATACACTAATCAGTGCCCATTGGGCTGGCTTGAGCCTAACCATGCTATACAACTGGCAACAGTACGTAGCTACAATCTGGTCCGCGTGGGCTTCTAAGGAGATCCTGGGGACAGGATCCATTAGAGTAGTGGCAGTACTATTCTAAATAATGGTGTACATTCCGTATGTAACCTCTTCTGCACGTTAGTCGAGGAGACAAAGCTCCGTGTTTCTCGAGGTGATGTTAGTGGGTGGGGCAGTCTATCATGCCCAACCCGGACGCCTGGTCTAGGTTCATTTACCAACATCCTGGTCCATTTAGCAGGACCTTGGTTCATTTACCAGAGCTCGGGTTCATCCAATATCATCCTGGTCCATTCTTAGACTTGAGTCTATCACCATTAATCGCATCCCCGATGACGCATTAGGCTAGTTTGGGAGGAAAAATCGGGCCCACGTCATGGTCCCGATTCCCTCGTGTGGGGGCGCCCAGTGGATAATGCTAGGCTTGCTGGTAATTAGGCCATCCGGACTTATCCTGTCCCCATCCATTCGGCTCAATCTGGGACTTGGATCTCTTTAAAATAACCCATGGACCCAGTGTGCCATGCCACATGTCCTAGGGAAAAACAGGGATAACACCTACAATACGAAGCTCCAATAAACCAGATTTTTAATTAAACTCTTTAATCTAATAATCTTATTTATTAATTCCATGATTACTCCACTATAAATATGGAATTTCACTATAAGTACTTATAGAATTATATTTACAGATTTTTCTTTGCAGTCCATTGATATGATCAATAAATGTAGTTTTGTCCTCCAATTATTTGTTCGTTAATTAGAGCTGGTCAAAACTACTGTTTTACCCTTCTAATTTCCTCTTCTTCCTTAAGTACCATCAATTCACTAGCAAATAATTAATCTACAATCAAATTATAGATTTGAGTTCAATAACTATTCAGTTCCAAAATTAACCCTTAAGGGAATATTCGATCTGTTAGGGAAGTATGAATTCCATTATTGTAAGCCATCTTCCCAACCATTCATGATATTGAATCTCCAAAACAAAAGTCACTAGTCTCATTATACTAAGAAACCTTAATGAGTGAATCGAAAGATCCAATAAGCACAAATAGGAGTTCATGACTACTCATGATTTAGACTTGTTGACTGTGATTTTAGCCAACGACGTGAGAATGTCAAATACGACAAGCCTTCAAGAGAATATAAACGACAACAGACAGTTTTAATCAATAAAAGTAAATAACACGAGATTTTTATAGTGGTTCAGCCCCGATAGTTGGTAATAGCCTAATCCACTTAGAGATTTTATTACTGTATTCACACTCAAGATCAGATGAACCAGTGTCAACTGAGTTTCTTTAGTACAAATATTCCAGAATACAAAAAAGGGTTTCTCTCAGGAAGCACACACTTTCTCTCTCTAGAACACAGATTCACTCTTAATTTGCCCAAAAGTCCTGTTACGATCCTCCCAACCCTCTATTTATAGGCCTGGGATTCTCAACTGATATCCCCTTTAGATAGGGATATTTTATTATTCACCTTATATTTATATTACAATAAATGTTTAAAATACAACTGATCCCTCAATTCGAGTGAGGAGTGAGAGATTCCCGGGTGCCTAGACCAATTCTCACTGAAGTCGCTTCGGGGATTTTGACGTAGCCTCACATGCATGTTGATTACTCCTTCGAGCTTTCCGTGGGCCAAATGTGGTATATGCATGGCTCTCCTCGGACCAAGGTGGTCCGAGCCAACTCCCTTTCCACCTTACCTCAGGTAAGTCCGAGGTAACCTCCTCCATGACATGTCCGATCGAACATGATGGCCTTCTCCTCGGTCTAAGGTGATCCGAACCATCCTCTTTGGCATCTCACCTCGGTCAAGTCCGAGCCTATTTCCTTCAATCAAGGTCCGATCGGACCTTGTAGTCTTCTCCTCGGACCAAGGTGGTCCGAGCCATCCTTTTCATGCCTTCTCCTCGGACCAAAGCGGTCCGAGCCAACCTTCCTCCTTTTTCTCACCTCGGACAAGCCCGAGCATACCTCTTCCATGGCATGTCTGATCGGACATGATGTCCTTCTACTCGGACCAAAGTGGTCCAAGCCACCCTGACTGGCACTTCACCTTGAACAAGTCCGAGGCATCTCTCCTCTTGGCATCTTGAACTATGTCCGATCGGACATGATGTGGCCTTCCCTTGACTGAAACCTAAGTCCCAATCCTTGGCTTGCATGGGACCTCTTTCCCTTAGCTTCTTACCTCGGACACAACCGAGCCAAATGCTTGAGAGGCTCCCAAGCTAAGGTTCGATCGGACATGATGTCCTTATCCCTCGAACCAAAATCCAAACCCCTCCTTCAATCTCCTTGGACTTGGATTCAAACCAATCACTTGGGTCTTCAAACTGGGGTCTGAGCCAAGCACTCCTTAGGCCAAATATTCTCCTCGGTCGGGTGTATTTGACTTGACTATGCATCTCTCAAGCAGTCCAACTTCTTAACTAATGTATTGGGCTATTGCTAAGCCAGATCACCCAACTAACTCATGCCATGTGTTAATTTTATTGCCAAATCATTCTTTTCAAATTTTTGGGATAACATTTGCCCCCCAAGTTTATTATATGATACATTCACATAATAAACTTTTTCTCCAGATGACGTCATTATAAAAAATAATAACTGTTCATCTCCATACAGCAGACCCACGATCACTGCAAAAAACCACCCGTGATCGTGGAGAGAAAAATTGTAACGCCCTACTACCTTAGAGCCGTTACTAAGTGAGTTTAAAACAGAAATTGTGCATTTAATTGACTCAAAGTGGTTTCTAAAACCAAAAGTGTGATTAAACCAGAGTTTAAGGGTGTATTCTTTTAAAATGGTCAACTTCATTGAAAACGTTAAATATAAAACATCTGGGATCCCAAAATAAGGTTTACAAAATGTTTACAACACCAAAATAGATTTACACTTGATCATCTATCAAAAGAATGGTTAAATACAGCCATATACAAAATGCCCCCAACCAAAGCAGTCGGGCAGGCCGAACATGTACGCGCCGCCCCCACGCTCTCCATACTCATGGCCGGTTGACTGACTCCTTGCTTTTACCTGCCACACGGAGCACCCGTGAGCCGAAGCCCAGCAAGAAAACCCAAATAACACATAACATATGCAAAACAAATAGCTGGCAATAATTCACTGATACATAGGAAAAACCACCATAATAAACAAGTACGGCCATGCTGCTCCCAAGGCCTTACCAAAGCCTGGAGTTTCGGTTCTCACCGCGAGGATAACTCATGTATCCCTTGGGTCCCACCCTGAATATAAGCATCCCATGTGCTGTGTTACTTTCGGCCCACGGCCGCCCCGGCCTATGCCGTACCCGGCCTCTGCCGCTCGTTTCATCATAATCACACATATAGTACATTCATAATAAACATTCACACATATCATGGTTCATTTAAGGTTAAGCATTTTCACGTAATACAATCCGGGGCCACGCCCTACAATCACATAGTGGGGCCATGCCCTAAACTCGGGTGTTACGGTTTTCTTACCTTTAGATTAAGTAGCCTTGATCAACCTGACTCCTTGAGCACGATCTTACCCGAGCCTTAGCGCTTACCTAAGCAAAATCCACAAGTCAAAGTCATCACCAATCCTCAAGTCCAAAACCTAGCCTCGGGACTAATCCCGAGCCCCCGGGAAGCCCTAAATCCCCAAAACAAAGTGGCGGAATCGAGCCCCGAACCCTAGGTCAAAAATCCCTTCACAAAAGCCCAAAAATCCCCTCTGTGAACAGTGCAGCGCTACAGCGCTCAAAAGGTAGCGCTGTAGCGCTACAAGCAGAACCACCCTCACCAGACAGGGGCTAGCGCTACAGCGCCCCCTGCCTAGCGCTGTAGCGCTAGTTGCAGCATAGCAAAACCAAAAATCGCATCTTGCGATTTTCTTCCCCCATTTCGAACCCAAACTTGTCCAACTCTTTCCCAAGCCCAAAAACAAACATATATACACCACACACTCATCCCAAGCACCCCAAGAACTCAATCCCAAGCTCAAGCAACCCACAACTCAAAATCTAACCCAATGAACCCCAAAACCAGAAAAATCAATCAATCAAACAACAAGGATAGGGTCTTAGAAATCATACCGTGGGTGGAATTTCGACCTTGAACTGAACCCTAGACCTCCTTGGCTTGCACCTTTACAACCTTGACCTGTTTTCCCCCAAAAACCCCATCCATTTAGCTCAAAAACATAGTTCAAAACCAGCAAAACCCTAAAACCGAAAACCTCAAGAACTTACCTCAAATCTCTGATTTGATCTTGCTAATCTCTTGCAAATCCACAAACCTAGCTTACCACTGAGCTTCACCTCAAGGAAAATCAAAGAAAAAGGGTGGGAGGACCACAAACCAAATCTTCAAAGCCAACCCTTCAGCTTTCCCTCTCTTCTTTTCTCTTCTTTCTTTCTTTCTTTCTTTTCAGCCTATAATTTTCTCTACTAAATCCACTAAGTATAAAGGCCTCCTTTATTTTATCTCTTGCAAGCCTAATGACCAAAATACCCTCTCTTACCAATTCTAAGCCTTTATGTCCATAAAGGGCATTTTAGTCTTAATACCCAAATTCCCACTAATTCCTCAAGTGTTCCTAATAATTCCCGTTCGCTACCCAATGCCTAATAAATCACCAAATACATTCCCAAATTCTCGATTAACTCCCCAGGCTTAACCCAAGCCTGGTACAGGTTCTCGCTTTGACTTTCCGCTAACCCGCTCGTTCTAGGATCGTCTCGAGTCATAGATCACAGGTATCAACATAGTCATGCCCAACATGGCCAAATTACAAGTATGCTCAATCATGTCTACATGCATATTAATTCACATAATCATGCACTACAATTAATCACATAATCATAAAACGTGCACTAAATCATAATCATGCATAAAACCCATTAAAGACCCACACAGAATTCCATTATGCCCTCCAGGCACGCTATCTCAGGCCCTAAGCCTTAATACCGAATTTGGGGTCGTTACAAAAATAGTCCCAGAATGCCAAAGGTCCAAAAGTAAATAAAAAACCCACTTTTTTTTTTAAATAACCCAACTCTATACACTTTCTTCACACAAGCAAAAAATCACATCTTTAAAAACCTCTCATCTTCCTCCTTCCCTTTTGGCCGAAATCCCAAGAGTTTTCTTCTCCTTGCCGATTCCAAAAGCTTCAAGGGGAACTCTTCATCTTCAAGCAATCTTCAAGTAAACCAAAGGTCCTCCAACCTTGAGTAAGTCTTCTTTTCCATACCTTTTATATTGTTATAATTTTCCAAAAATTTTCTAAGAAAAACATGCCATGGCTGAATCCCCATAGCTTTGCTTGTTCTTGTGAATGCATTGTATAATGTGCTAGCTTGTTGTCTTGATGATGTTTGTGGCATGGGTAACCCGAAATTACCTCTAATTTCATATGAATTTCAAGACAAATGGGCTAATTTGACATGAATATGAATATGGGTTTTGGGGTTTTTGATAGTATAATGGGTTTTCAAGAACATAAGAAAAACCTTTCATTTCTATGCTTTGATCTTGTTTTTGTATGTGTGAATGAAGAAATGTGTTTAAAATAGGGATTCTAGGGCCTTGTTTACACGGTTTGGGGTTTGAGGTAGGAGGAGTATATAGTTAGGGGCTTTGCTCATTTAGTTTGCCAAGAAAAAATCTGGGCATGAATGTGGTCCGATCGGACCACATATTGTCTTCCTTGGGATCCCATGTCCGATCGGACATGGTGAGTTGTTGCAAACCAATGCCCTTGGAGGCGTAAGAGGTGCCAAGCCTTCGGACACCACCCATTCAAACCTCAAGGTGCACACCTCCTTGGACGAGCCAAACCAGCACATCCGATCGGGCCATTGAGAAATCTGGGTAAGTTACCACGCAATTACCATTTTTTGACCAGCCATGTCCGATCGGACACTTAGGGATAGGACGCTCGCACGCCACCTCCTGGACCGCACGACATGCTTCTCCTCGGGCGTGTTACGTCCGATCGGACATCCTGGGGGACTTCACGCTGGGCTCGCATGGAGGCAAGGCTGGACGTCACCTCAGACTCCCACGGCTGCTGAACGCCTCTTGGGTCATGAGCATTTGGTGGGTCTAGGCATCCGATCGGATGCATTAGGTAAGGCCATCACCTTGAGCCCAAAACGTGGTCCGATCGGACCACACCTAATCTCTTAGGCCTCGGCCTTCTTTCCTTCCTTCCAAATGCATACCCAACCCCTTAGCATGCTCACTTACACGCATAAGGAATTTAGCCTCATAGGAAAACCTCAAAAATGCCCATTTATATAAACTTTAATAACTTTCAACACCCCAAGTACTTTTTAGGCACTCTTGGGCATTAAAATTATTTTTTCCCTATGTGTTATATTTTTATAACTTAGACAAAATTTTCTAAGTATAAAAATAACTTTTATTTTTGATGAATTTTTTTTGTATGGTTACTCACCTCCCCATGTTTTATTCATTTTTGTAGATGAATCGCTCTGACTATAGGGGAGGTGACAATCATACGGATTCCGATACATCTGTCCCTCAAACAATCGAGACTCCTCTAAATAACGATTCCTCACCAGACTCGTCTACCGGTTGCACTCCAGAGGACCGTCTTCACCACTTCAAGCAGATTCTCCCTCGCTCAGCTTTGTATCTTCTCCATGAGGAACAGTTCCTTCAACAAGTTTCTCAGTCGACAATGAGGGTGAAACAATCCAACAGACTCCCTCAGGAACATGATCCACAGGTTGCCCGCAGAGCGGTGCAGAAGGTGGTAAAGCGCAATCATACTCGCACTGCCACAACTCTAGAAAAACCTTCTCAGGAATTTGCCACTGCGATCCAGAACCTGGCTGTCCAGAAGCCACGCAAGGAGGGAGAAGAAGAACCTTCTTGGTTCATTACCGATGCTCCAAAACTTAATCCCGCGCTATTCCAAAAACACATTGAAGCTTTAGGCTTGAGCGGGGCCAACGTGATATGTCCGAGTTCCCACCAAAGAGCCAATAGGCCTGGTGGAACATACTGTGCCTGGTCCAGGCACCATGTGCACGCCGGAGCAACACTTCCGCTACACCCATATTTCCGGTCTGTAGCGGATTATTTCAATGTTTCCCTATTCCAGATTGCACCGAATGGGATCCAGGCACTCTCTGCGCTGTACATCCTCTACTTCCTGCACGGTTGGGATGAGCCCACCCCACATGAGGTGCACTACTTATTTGACCTCAGGACCAATCCTTCCCACAACAACACGGGCTTCTTCCACTTCTACCATAGGCATAGGGGGATTACATATCTTAACGGTATCTCTCACAAATCAAACCTCGGGAAGTATCACAAAGAATACTTCCTTACATCGGACATTGAAGCCAACAACTTGGCTTTTCACGTGCGGGTCCATTCGAGCGACCGTTGCCTACTAAGGGAATGTTTAAGCGGGCCAAGAAGTTGGCCAAGATGAGTCTTAGGGAAAAGGATGTGAAAAAATTGGTCACCCTGGACCTCCTTCAGATGGTGGGTTTGGTGCCATGTGACCAAGATATGGCGGCGGAAAGCACCACCGGGGAGAACAACACGACTGATCAGTCCAACGAGGGCACGGAGCTAGTGACTGATCAGCTTTCTCCTGGACCTTCTCCGCTCTCTCGTAGACTTGGCGACTTAGTCATTAGAGAGCCCGAACCTCAGCGCAGATCTACTATTCCCGCTCAGCCTGGGAAAGGAAAGGCTATCCAGGTTGTGGGGGAACTTAGCTCATCCTCGGACGACGAGGATGAGTTCCTTGATCAGATCCTCAACGCAGGTAACACATGTCTAGTGAACATAGGAAAATTTTTGATAGCTTGGTGATTCGAGAGTAACAAAATTGTAGTATACACTTGTACACATTTCATTATGTTTATATCTCTAACAACCTTGTGTTTTCCTCCTTTGCAGACGCAGACATGTTCAGAGAGTGCGTTGCTTCAAAAAGGAAAATTGGTGATGGAAGTGGCTCTATGACCCCACAGAAGATTCAGAAGGTAGTACCGCCCAGTCAAGGGAGGCAAACTGAGGGACCGACTACACTCCCGCCACTGACTCCCTCTTCGCTTCCTCCTTCTGCGAGCCTAACTCCTACTCACCAGGGTAGCTTGAGTGAGGTCTTTCGTGCTGTTAGTGACCTAGGAAAGGGACTTCTTGAGGAGATCGGCCATGACGCTTCAACGCTCCAAAGCTTAGAATCCTACCCTCGGCTTAGCGTTGAAGTCGTCTTGAAAAGAGGGCTCGCTCAACTGATGAAGGTAAGTATTTTTTCTTAAGACAATTTATTATTAATATTTTTGCTTGTAATAACCTTTTGTCTTCCATGCAGTCACTTGTCACCATCGGTCACACTCAGCTCCGAGCGGTAGACTACAAGGAGTTGATTAAGGTGCTAAACGATCAACTGGTGGAGGCCAAATCCAAGCTGGAGCAAGCAGAGAGAACCGTAACTGAACGGGATGAGTCTCTCAGGAAGCTTTCTGATGAGAACCAGCAGCAGGTTCAAAACAACAACTCCTTGACAGCCCAACTGGAGAAGCTGTCCCTCGAGAACAAGGGGTTAGCTCGGGATAATGAGAGACTGATCAACAAAAACAAAGAATTGAAACAAGAAAAGGAGCTTGATTTGATTCGCTTTGAGGAGGCCAGTTTCGACTGCTTTTATAAGGTCTGGAAGCTGAACAAACCTCTCAATCTTGATTGTTTCTCCAAGGAGGCTCAGGCAGAGGAGCTTGCCAAATGCGAAGCAAGGGCCGCTGAAGAAGCTGCCAATCCTCCTACACTCACTCCCGCCTCCTCTGCTTTGTCATTCCGAGCGAGAGGGGCAGCTGATGTCGAGGAGGGGGTCGATCAACCCACTAGAGGAGCACGCCAGTGACTCCCTCTCGTAGTTCATCATAGTTTGCTTTACTTTGTATTTTGTTGCTCGAACTAGTGAGCTATTTTGACACTTACACTTTACTCTTTCTTTGTCGACAACTTTAAACTTTTAAGTTTTTATTGTACATAGCAAAATTATTAGATGCCTTTAATTTCACATGAGTATTTAGTTTTCTAACTTAGAAATTTTAACCATTCCATAAGTCCATACTAAATATACTTCCTCATGCTCTTATTGCTCTAAATTTTTACGAGCATAAATTTTATCATTACACGAATACCTGTTTCTAACTTAAAATTTTTAAAAATTCTAAGTTACTTAAGATTTGTAAAACAAGTTAGCTTAATGGCCATTTTAGACTTCCAAACTTGCAAGTCAGCCCAAAAACAAATATATTTTCTCGTGCTCTTATTGCCTGTGTTGAAATACAGACCAGTATACCCTATGTGCCCCCCATGTGATTGAGGGTTGATAAATCCTTGATCACTTGCTACTTGACCGAATTTGTCCGAGTAGTTACTACTCGTGAAACACATAAAATATACTAACATATTTAAGTAGTTGAGCACTACAAAAACATTATTTAAACGTTGGTCATTCATATCATGATACCGACCAGTTGAACACTGTCTGGTATACATTTACACTTAGTTTTTTGAAGACCTGTTTTGTTTAAATTAATGTGACAGTTGAACACTGCCAAGCAAAAATAATCAACACATATGCAAAATTTGTAGCAAGATTCGACCACGCTGCGCGTGGTCTCTTTTATTACTCGTAATAATAAGTGACAAAACGTGTCTAACAACGAGTTCCAAACAAAATAACATTGTTCAAAATAATGTGACTGGGTAGCAAATAACCAGTTCGCAAACAAAAAACTTAAATAACAAGTTAAGCACTTGATACAAAGCTACTACTCTGCATGAAGTATTTATTGATAATATTTTCTCAAGTGCTCGCCGTTCCAGTAGTTCCTGATCAGCTCTCCATTCAACCGAGCAAGCTTGTAGGTGCCGGGTGGTAAGACTTGCTCAATTTGATATGGTCCTTCCCAGTTTGGTCCTAGCACACCAGCTGCTGGGTCTCTAACAAACACCTTTCTTAGGACTAAATCTCCGACCTGGAACTTTCGATCTCGCACTCTGGAGTTGAAGTAGCGTGCCACTTTTTGCTGATGAGCAACTACTCTGAGGTTTGCCTCCTCTCTTCTTTCCTCGAGGAAGTCCAATGATCCTGTTAACAACTGATGGTTCTCCTCTTGGTTGTACACGATCCTTCTATGAGAGGGTGGTTCTATCTCCACAGGTAACATGGCTTCATACCCATATGCTAAAGAGAATGGGGTATGACCAGTTGCGACCAGTTTCCGTCCGAGCAGTAGTCCTATATGACCAAAGGACCTCTGGTAACTCTTCTGCCCAAGCACCCTTAGCTTGCTCCAGGCGCTTTTTTAGAGTGTCCTTCAATGTTTTGTTCACCGCTTCAACCTGCCCATTGGCTTGAGGATGGGCTACCGAGGAGAAACTTTTGGTTATGCCATGCTGAGTGCAAAAATCGGTAAATATGTCGCTGTCAAACTGGGTGCCATTGTCAGACACTATCTTCTTAGGTAGACCATAGCGACATATTATGTTTTTAACCACAAAGTCTAATACTTTCTTCGATGTGATCGTGGCTAATGGCTCGGCCTCAGTCCACTTAGTAAAATAATCTACCGCGACCACCGCAAACTGCACTCCTCCTTTTCCCTTGGGCAACTTCCCAATCAGATCAATGCCCCACACTGCAAAAGGCCACGGACTTTGCATTTGCTTCAAAACATTTGGGGGCGCTCTGGGCACTTTAGAAAATCTTTGGAATTTGTCACACTTTTTCACATATTCCATAGAGTCCTCGTTCATAGTAGGCCAGAAAAATCCTTGCCTCAAGATCTTTTTAGATAGACTCTGCCCCCCAGCATGATCTCCACAAAACCCCTCATGCACCTCAGCTAATAAGTTCTTTGACTGGTCGGGCGTTATGCACCTGAGTAGAGGTAAGGAGTATCCTCTCCTATACAACACCCCATCCACCATGGTGTATCTAGCAGCTTGCCTCATTACCTTCCTTGCTTCATTACGACCATCTGGGAGGGTCCCTTGCTCAAGGTAAGCAATGATGGGAGTCATCCAGGTGTCGGCTATCGTAATCGGCATGGCCTCTTGTCTATCAATGCTCGGCTCCACCAAGTATTCTACTGGTACTATATTCAGAGTTTTCGGCATCCTTTGCACTAGCAAGCTTTGCTAGAGCATCGGCATTGGAATTCTGCTCCCTTGGTACTAACTTGATGGTATACTCCTCGAACTGGGCTAGCAAATTTTTGGTCTTGTTTAAGTATGCCACCATGCGTAGGCCCCTTGCTTGGTATTCCCCCAATACTTGATAGACCACCAATTAGGAATCACTATTTATCTCTACCGACCGGGCACGTACATCTCTAGCCAGTCGCAAGCCTGCTAAGAGGGCCTCATATTCCGCCTCATTGTTAGAAGCATTAAATCTGAATCTTAGTGCACAATGAATTCGGTGCTTCTCTGGTGTGACTAGTATAATCCCTTCTCCTGAATGGTGCTCATTCGACGATCCATCAAAAAGAAGTTGCCAAGTAGGAATTTCTTCTTTTTGTCTAGTAACACTCTCCTGCTGGTCGAGGACCTCAACGATTCCGGTACATTCAGCAATGAAATCTGCCAAAGCTTGAACTTTAATAGCAGTCCTCGGTTGGTACTTGATGTCAAATTGGCCTAGCTCAACCGCCCATTTAAGTAGCCGACCAGACGACTCCGGCTTCTGTAAAACTTGGCGAAGAGGCTGGTCAGTAAGGACCTTGATGGGGTGTGCCTGGAAGTACAGCTGCAATTTTCGTGACGCAAGTACCAAGCAGTAAGCCAACTTCTCGATCATGGGGTATCGGGACTCCGCTCCTATCAATCGCTTGCTAACATAATATACCGGGTGCTGCACCTTATCCTCCTCACGTACTAAGGCAGCACTAACAGCGTGTTCCGTGACTGCTAGATACATGAATAGGTCTTCTCCATCAACTGGCTTGGAAAGAACAGGAGGTTGGGCCAAATGCTCCTTTATCGCCTGGAAGGCTTGTTCACACTCTGCGGTCCACTCAAACTTCTTGCTTCCTTTAAGCAGGTTAAAGAACGGGACGCACTTGTCCGTCGACTTCGAAACGAACCTGCTTAAAGCTGCAATCCGCCCAGTCAAGCTTTGTACATACTTTATTTTTGTTGGAGACTTCATCTCTATGAGAGCCTTGATCTTCTCTGGGTTTGCCTCTATTCCTTGGGAGTTAACAATAAACCCAAGGAATTTTCCAGAACCCACTCCAAATGAACACTTGAGGGGGTTTAACTTCATGTTATACTTCCTTAATATTGCAAAGCACTCCTCTAAGTCTCCCACGTGCCCCTCAGCTTTCTTTGACTTCACCAGCATATCGTCTACGTATACCTCCATGCTCTTGCCGATTAAGTCACGAAACATACCATTCACCAGGCGCTGGTAGGTAGCTCCTGCATTCTTCAATCCGAAGGGCATCACTCTATAGCAATATAGCCCTATATCCGTTCGGAAGCTGGTATGCTCTTCATCAGGAGGATGCATGCTGATCTGATTGTACCCCGAATACGCATCCATGAAGGACAAGGTCTCATGACCAGAGGTTGCATCTACCAACTGGTCTATTCTCGGTAAAGGAAAGCAATCCTTCGGGCACGCTTTGTTTAGATCAGTAAAATCTACACAAGTCCTCCACTTTCCATTGGGTTTGGGCACCAAGACTGGGTTTGAAACCCAAGCTGGGTAGTATGCCTCTCTAATAAACCCGTTCTCCTTCAATCGCTCTACCTCCTCCTTAAGAGCCTTTGCTCGATCCTTGTCAAGCAGCCTCTTCTTCTGCTGTACCGCTGGATATCTTTCATCCACGTTGAGCACGTGGCTGATCACAGTTGGTGAGATACCCACCATATCCTTGTGAGACCAGGCGAAGACATCTTGATTCCTTCGCAAGAATTCTATCAGCTGTACTCTCACCTCAGCTTTCAACTTCTTTCCAATCTTGACCCCTGTTGTCGGGTCATTCTCATCTATAGGGACCTCCTCTAACTCCTCGGACGGTCCCACATCACTCTCATAATCCCCAAAGCGAGGATCAATATCTCTTCCCTCACTTTGGGCAACGCCCTATTTGGTGACTTCATCACCTGATGGGGTCTTCTGCTCTTTTAAACTACGAGTGCTCTCCTGGCCACACTCCTCCAACATCTCTTCATCGTTCACTACTACAAGACTCTGGTCTACATCCATCTCATCCACCTCCTCTTTTTCAACACACACAATCATGTTGTTCTCCTTGGCACCTTTCTTCGCCTTAGCTATCGAGGCATTATAGCACTCTCTAGCTTCCCTTTGGTCTCCTTGGACACAGCCTATGCCAGCGCTGGTCGGGAACTTCATAGATAGGTGCCAAATTGAAACTACCGCATGCAAGTTGGTGAGTAGTGGTCGACCAATAACCACATTGTAGGCGGACGGGCAGTCAACAATCAAAAACTCAGTCATCACGGTTTCATGCTTGGGGGCCTCTCCCGTCGTGACGGGTAACTTGATTGTCCCAGCTAGTGACAGTCCTTCTCCAGTAAACCCATAAATGACGTGAGAGCAAGGCTTCAAGTCATTGACGGATAGCTTCATCTTTTCAAAAGAGGACTTATAAATAATGTTTACGGAGCTTCCCGTATCAACCAGACATCTTTTCACCTTCATATTAGCTATTTGGACTATCACAACAAGAGGGTCATTGTGAGGATACCTCACGTGTTTAGCATCTTCTTCTGTGAAAGTGAGGGACTCACTTTCATACCTTGGGTTCTTTGATGGTCGTTCCTCCACCATCATAACCTCGGAGGTGGATGCCGCACCCAACTCATGACAAAGGGTGCGAGCATACCTCTCCCTTGCCTTGTTGCTATCTCTAGCAAGATGTGGCCCTCCACATATAGTATCTAATGTGAAGTCCACAGGTTCAGGTTGCAAAGGTGGGGACCGTTGTCGCTTGAAACCAGTATTATTGTTGCTCCCCTCTCCCTGGGTCTTCTCTGCCTTATACTTTTTTAATTTCCCCAACCAGAGGAGAAACTCTATCTCATCCTTAAGGTGATTACACTCATTCGTGTCGTGACCATAGTCTCCATGGAAACGACAGAACTTGTTCTTATCCCTCTTACTCATCTCCTTCTTGATTGGTGGGGGTCTCCGGTAAGGGACCTCCTGATGACTGGCTAGATAGATCTCCGCTCGAGTCGCCGAAAGAGTGGTGTAGTTGGTGAATCGAGGTTAATACTTCGTTGGCTTATCATTCGATCCCGACTTAGCCTTTTTCTCATTGCGGCGGTCAGACCCATTATTCCCACGTTTCTTACTACCGCCTTGATCATTTCCGCTATCCTTCGGAGTATCATCTGATCCACTTGGATTGTTCAACCCATTCTCTCCTTTCTCAATGGCATCATACAACTTCATATACTTATCTGCCCGGTCCAAAAACTGCTGTAAAGTTGAAATTGGATGGCGGTGGATGCTGTCCCACAAAGGACTTCGATAAATAATAGCGGAGGAGATTGCCACCATTTTCCCTTTATCTCCAACCGTGGTAGCCCGATTGGCTTCTCTCATAAATCTTTGAATATAATTCTTGAGAGACTCATCTTTACCCTGCCTAATATCCACCAAGTGGTTGGCATAAACAGGAGGGGTTCGGGCAGTACTGAACTGCCTGCAGAACTCCTTCCTAAAGCTCTCCCAAGAGGTGATGGAGTCTGGTTTGAACTTCCAGTACCACTCCTGAGCAGTGTCTGACAAGGTGGTGGGGAAGACTCTGCAGCGGTAGTCATCACTCACCCCAAGCAGCTCCATCTGATCTTCGAACTTTCCAACGTGTCTTACCGGGTCTGCCTTTTCTGTATAAACTGGCAATACCGGTGCTTTGTATTTCCTTGGTGGTTGAGCTGCTCTTATTCTAGCACAAAAAGGGCTACCACTTCTGTGGTCTACCGGATCAATAACTGGTTGTTTCGTCAAACTTTGGACTGCCGCCGTCAAGGCATCAAGCTGGGCTTGGATGCCCGGGGCCACTGCTGGGGACGCACCCTCGGGACCGCTTGGTCGGGCACTCCTATCCGGCGTACCATCATCGAGTATTTCTACTCGACTGGTAGGACGGATTGGCTCCTGCCCTTCGACCAGAACGATCCTCCTCCTGTCATCAATGACGTCCCTCAGGTCCTTCTGAGTAGTGTTCTTTCACAACCGGTCGAACACCGTACTCCGAGTCTTCTCGGAAGGTCTGCTAGGTGGAGCGTGCTCTTTGCCATTACGCTGGTTGGGATGCCGTGGTGGCTTCCCCGTTTGAGCTGGGTGATCCTCTCCTCCTCGTCGGTTATTATTCTTCTCCTTCGACTGGTTGGTGTGGTGACTGTCAGCTTCATCACGCCCATGTCCATCTTTGAAGTGGGAAGTCTCTTTGCCATGAGGAGCTTTGTTGTGCCCCTGCTCAGAAGGTGTTTTCTTACTGCCTGACTTATGACTCCCAGACCTGGAAGTCTCTGATCTGTGGCTCCTTAAGGGGGTCTTGGATTTCCCCCTCTGGGTTGAGGCAATGCGCGATCGGACTCCCTCCTCCTCATGACCAGGTGGGTTAGCACCATTCCTGCCTAGCCTATCAGTTTTCTTATGACCAGCCTCTGTGGTCCTTGCCTCTGGGGTGGGTGTCACCCCAGGCGCAGCTTGAGCATTGGCTCGGGTCAATTGCGTAGCTGCCTCTAGAGCAAGTGCAGCTTCGCGATGTCGCCTGTCGGCCTCCTCTTGCTGTCGACGGATCTCCTCGCTCCTAGCGTCCATATCCCGTCTCTGCTTGGCCATTTCCTCAGCAAAGGCCTCCTGCCTAGCATTGAACTGAGCTAGCTCCTCCTAGAATGCGCTCATGGTCTCCTGGAGCTCCTCAACTTCAGGAGCTACATCCTTGAGCATGACCCAAGGCTCATTCTCACGATCTTGAATGCTAGGACCCTCTGATCTAGCATGCTCCTTAGAGGTGCTTGCTCTCTTGGAGGCCGCGGTGGTGTTCTTAGGCGCCATATTGCTTCAGGGACTGTCTGTTTTCTCTTCAGGCTCTCAATGAAAGCACCAAAATGTTGACTGTGATTTTAGTCAACGACGTGAGAACGTCAAATACGACAAGCCTTCAAGAGAATATAAACGACAACAGGCAGTTTTAATCAACAAAAGTAAATAACACGAGATTTTTATAGTGGTTCAGCCCTGATAGTTGGTAATAGCCTAATCCACTTAGAGATTTTATTACTGTATTCACACTCAAGATCAGATGAACCAGTGTCAACTGAGTTTCTTCAGTACAAATATTCCAGAATACAAAAAAGGGTTTCTCTCAGGAAGCAAACACTTTCTCTCTCTAGAACACAGATTCACTCTTAATTTGCCCAAAAGTCCTGTTACGATCCTCCCAACCCTCTATTTATAGGCCTGGGATTCTCAACTGATATCCCCTTTAGATAGGGATATTTTATTATTCACCTTATATTTATATTACAATAAATGTTTAAAATACAACTGATCCCTCAATTCGAGTGAGGAGTGAGAGATTCCCGGGTGCCTAGACCAATTCTCACTGAAGTCGTTTCGGGGATTTTGACGTAGCCTCACATGCATGTTGATTACTCCTTCAAGCTTTCCGTGGGCCAAAGGTGGTATATGCATGGCTCTCCTCGGACCAAAGGTCATGCAAGTTTGGCTCTCCTCGGACCAAGGTGGTCCGAGCCAACTCCCTTTGCACCTTACCTCGGGTAAGTCCGAGGTAACCTCCTCCATGACATGTCCGATCGGACATGATGGCCTTCTCCTTGGTCTAAGGTGATCCGAACCATCCTCTTTGGCATCTCACCTCGGTCAAGTCCGAGCCTATTTCCTTCAATCAAGGTCCGATCGGACCTTGTAGTCTTCTCCTCGGACCAAGGTGGTCCGAGCCATCCTTTTCATGCCTTCTCCTCGGACCAAAGTGGTCCGAGCCAACCTTCCTCCTTTTTCTCACCTCGGACAAGCCCGAGCATACCTCTTCCATGGCATGTCTGATCGGACATGATGTCCTTCTCCTCGGACCAAAGTGGTCCGAGCCACCTTGACTGGCACTTCACCTCGGACAAGTCCGAGGCATCTCTCCTCTTGGCATCTTGAACTATGTCCGATCGGACATGATGTGGCCTTCCCTTGACTGAAACCTAAGTCCCAATCCTTGGCTTGCATGGGACCTCTTTCCCTTAGCTTCTTACCTCGGACACAACTGAGCCAAATGCTTGAGAGGCTCCCAAGCTAAGGTTCGATCGGACATGATGTCCTTATCCCTCGAACCAAAATCCATACCCCTCCTTCAATCTCCTTGGACTTGGATTCAAACCAATCACTTGGGTCTTCAAACTGGGGTCTGAGCCAAGCACTCCTTAGGCCAAATATTCTCCTCGGTCGGGTGTATTTGACTTGGCTATGCATCTCTTAAGCAGTCCAACTTCTTAACTGATGTATTGGGCTATTGCTAAGCCAGATCACCCAACTAACTCATGCCATGTGTTAATTTTATTGCTAAATCATTCTTTTCAAATTTTTGGGATAACAAGACTGATCTACAAAAGATCATCTATTATGCTAAGTATTAAATCTTTATGGCAAACGATAAGTTTTTAAAGATAGTTAATTCATATCGGTCCTGCCATATATAATCTTTATTATATACAGTACATTTACCAATATATCTATCCACATTAGTAACCGAATCTAGACTACTTGCATCCTGTATGCTTAGTAAACAATACTAGGAGCCATTCCTTAAAGATTCCTTACTTTAATATGTTACTGACTATTTTACTCATTGTATATGATCTTAATTCTTTTGTACTATATGAATATGAAATTTTCTTGATATTCATATAAATTATTCAAATAATAATTATAGCATTCAAATATAATAAAATTGTACTTTTTTTTTTATAAATAAAATGACTTTGCATGCTTTTAGGGCATAAATCCTAACACCTCCACTTGACCATTTGTTTTCCCACTCTGTGCACTTAGCACTTTTCGAGGGTGCTCTATGGTGCAGGTAAAGACAAAGGGAAAGTAGACTAGCCATGAGTTGGAGGGCTTCAAAGCAGCGTGTACATGTTTGGCCTGCTCGGTCGTCACGGTTGGGGTGTTTTGAGGGACTCAGTACAGAAGTCCAAAGTTTGCTGCTTAGGTCAACTGTATTATGAACCGTGCTTGTAATTATGTTCTAAACTATGTTTATGGGATCCCGTGTAAATTCTTTTACAATCTTAATAATATTTTAATCTTTTTTGTCCAAAAAAATTATTTAGTGGATTTCTATTGTAATTTAAATACACTTTCGAGTCTAAACAAATCGATTAGCGTGTTTGTTGTCGCGGTTCTTCGCCAACAGGTAATTAAGAGAAGAAGAGAAAGGGATTAGTGCCAAATGTAGAACCGAAACAGATATATGATCTTAGAGGATGAAAGAGGTGACTCAAGACACGGTTTTTAAGTGGTTCGAAGGTTAAAATCCTTCTACTCCACTAGTCAATATTATTGATCTATACTGAGTATTTGATTACAGAGTATTTCTTACAAGAGATTATTTTTCCAACCCTTATCAACTCCTAGGGTCTCCATATTTATAGGAGAAGGCACCTGGAAGTTGGTAAGAAGGTCATCCCGTGACCTTCTTACTTGTCGTATCAATTCTGTGACATTCATGATTAATTCCTAAACCTGACACATAAGTGTGGTCAAATCAATAGGTAAGGAGGTAATGGGCCGCACGGCCCAACCCAGTCGTGGGTGTCTGAATACGCACGTTCCTGCTGCGTGTCCGAGAAGTTAGGGGGATATCAGACACGTGATGCCTGTTCTTCGCCAATAGGTAATTAAGAGAAGAAGAGAAAGGGATTAGTGCCAAATGTAGAACCGAAACAGATATATGATCTTAGAGGATGAAAGAGGTAACTCAAGACACGATTTTTAAGTGGTTCAAAGGTTAAAATCATTCTACTCCACTAGTCAATATTATTGATCTATACTGAGTATTTGATTACAGAGTATTTCTTACAAGAGATTATTTTTCCAACCCTTATCAACTCCCAGGGTCTCCATATTTATAGGAGAAGGCACCTGGAAGTTGGTAAGAAGGTCATCCCGTGACCTTCTTACTTGTCGTATCAATTCTGTGACATTTATGATTAATTCCTAAACCTGACACATAAGTGTGGTCAAATCAATAGGTAAGGAGGTAATGGGCCGCACGGCCCAACCCAGTCGTGGGTGTCTGAATACGCACGTTCCTGCTGCGTGTCCGAGAAGTTAGGGGGATATCAGACACGTGATGCCTGATATGTGCACGTTTACCTTGCGTGTGTTGACTTCACAAAGGGTCATAGCCCCCATATGAAGCTCGTATCACGAGCTTCATACTTAGCTCGGTCTTCGACCTTCGGAATCCCTGCCCCGGCCTTGGGCAGTGAAGGCGAGCTCTTGGGGCTTCCTCGAGCTAAGAAGGCACGACATTACGACAGAAGCTCCGGCCCCTGGGGATGATCATGAGGTAATCATGGTTAGGCCGCAGCTCGGCTTGCTAATCAGCCCGTGGGAAATTCAGGGCATACATCTGCCCCCCAAGCTCCTGCTCGTGGTATACTACGTCGTATACAAGACCACAGTAGGGGCTTTTAGACTTCCCCATGAACTCTTCGTATTCCACTTTTTACGCAGGCGCCTGATACATGGAACATCGTGGGTGGTGACGGTACGTCTTATGAGAACCGCATTTAATGGCCTAGCCTATGCCCAGCCGTCGTTTCGTATTTCGAGTGGAGGGCCTCAGATCCCTCATCAGGGGCATCCAACGGCCCTCTACATGTGATCTTTTATGCATATAAAAATGGGTGGCCACCCTATGCATGGGCCACCCTTTCATTTGAAATTTTTCAAACTTCTCTTCTTCTTCTTTCTTTATCTCAGAAGAACAAACCCTCTACTCTGTTACTGCCATTTTCAGCGTTCAAGAAGCTTAGGCGCACAGATTTCTTCAAAGCTTTGGAAGTCAACACACCGACGAAGCTTTTACCAAGGCGACACCTCCACCCTCCTCCTAGCTACACACTGTAAGTTTCTTGACCATGTGCGTTTTGAGAATATATGCCACTGTAGCATAGGTAAAATTTTTACTGTAGCCGCATGCAAGGTTTTACTGGGTTTTGTGGATACGGAGGGTGAAAGCCCTTTTTAGGTTAGGGTATCTTTGCTGTAGGAAACCATTTTAGAGTATGGGTTTTAGGATGCTTTTTCTGGGGAAAATATTCTGGGTTGGAGTTTTGATAATTTTGGGTGCAAAACCGGGTAGCTTAGCGAACACGCCTCACAGGCGGTTTTGCAATTTTCTGCCTACTGAAACTTTCCCCCCAAGGAAAATTCTATCCTGACCCCCCTGACACACGAATCCCGAGGAATCGGGGATCTGTTGGGGGCACAAGCGCGTGTTCATCGAACCGTGTGGTCCCACTCTCCACGGGCTGGGCTTACCTCAGCTCGTGCAAATAATACTTGCTTTTTCCTCATGCTTGGGTCGCCTTTTCTGAAATTTTTTCTTTTGTTCGTTAGGCGACCAGATGGCTCCAAAGAGGAATCTTCCCCAGAAGAACGTCAGCAGCTCGGCCTCCCAGCAGGACAGAGGAAAGGCGGCGATGCCTAGCTCCCCGATCCCCCGCTTCGGGCCGGCAGTGGAGAAAGAGGTCGAGGTGGCTCCTGACGCATTCTTTGAGGCGGAGAGAATCGTCTCAAAGATCACCGACCAGGTGAAGATTAACAAAATCTTCCTTTCCCACAACATCGCCCTGGGGAAAGCATCCGTAGTGGCCCGACCTGCTTCAGACGGCGAGCGGAGCTGTGCGCCGCTCGACGAGTCGTTCGCGGCCTGGAGTGGTGAACATTTCAAGGCAGGGGCCTTCCTTCCACTGGATCAGTATTTCGCTGATTTCCTCAACTACGTGGGGTTGGCCCCGTTTCAGCTCCCCCCCAACTCCTACCGTCTGCTGGCAGGGTTGAGGTATTTGTTCCAGAAGCACGAGTGGGAGGTCCCCACTCCTGCAGACATTTTATATTTCTTTTGCCTCAAAGCCAGCCCGGACCAGCGGGGGCGAGGCGACGGGTTTTACAATCTAACCCGGTTTCCCAATACGGCGGCGGTCATTGAGCTGCCCAGCCACCCTAGTGACTTTAAGGACCAGTTCTTCATGTCAACTGGGTTCCAGAATTGTGAGCATCACTATTTCAATCGTCCTCGTAAGTTTTCTCCGACCTTAGCTCATACTTTAAGTGTCATTTTAGCTCCTCCCGTACCCCGTTCTGACTCAGACTAATCTTGCAGCCATCTTCGCGAGGACAGAGAAATCTGTGACCCTCGGGGCCCAATATGAGACACTGGCGGGCTTGCCCCCTAGTGAGAAGGACTACCGGGTGCTCGTGACGGACGAGACGATGGTGGCTTGTAAGCTGATTTTCCCAAATCACACTTTGAATCTAAGGAGGCCTCGGGGGCCTCCCCCAGATCGCTCCTTGATGCCCATCACCGTGGGGGAGGTCGCGGTGGACGAGGATGAGGAGGAAGAGACTCCACTTGTGAGGAGCAGGAAGCGGCCGCGGGAGGTCGCCCAGATAACAGACGAAGAGAGGATCCAGTCCGGAGCAGCCGCGGGTCCCTCGGGCCAAGGTAACCTTTACATATTTAGGAACTTAGAAAGGGCCATTGCCGACCCCCGGCTAGCTAGATTGAACCCCCGATAGCTCGTCCATCGTCACCGAAGTGATCCGGACCTGGACACAACCCTGCTCCACTGCGTCGACCGGCTCATGTTGGACTACCAAGATAGCCGACCTAGGGGTACCGTAGTAGTAGATAACACCCTAGCCTTTAGGTCGATCCTATTCGAGGAGTATGGGACCAACCTCCGTTCATGGCCATCCCTCCGGAGGGGTATCTTAGCTCCGGGGCTTAGGCAGTACGTAGGAGAATCTAGCCCTAAGTCAGACCCGGAGCCAGAACTTGCGCCAGTTCGGGAAGTAATCGTCTTAGGTTCTTCTTCCAGCTCGGGGGGTAGGACTCCCTTAGTATTCGCCTACTTTTTACCTTTAACCATTTGTCTTTGTCTCTGTATGGTTTCTAATTTGTATTAACCATGTTTTTGTTTTGACAGAAGAGATGTCTCAGCCCGAGGAGAGCTTGCGAGGCGCAGGCCGCCCTGGAGGCCGAACGGACCACTTCGGAGCAGTCCATGGAAGATCTGTTCTATCACTGCTGGGCCTACAATCTGGAGGCTGACTTTTCTTTCATGTCACCAAGTCTTTGGGCGCGCTTGCTGGTGAAGTACCAAGCTCGCCTTGAGAAAGAGGCGCCGCCTTCGGAGACTGGGGAAGGCTCCGGCGCGGCGGAGCAAGGTGAGACAGCGACCTCCAAGGGGCCATCTGACGGAGTTTAGGGCTTTTTTTCTCTTTTGCCCTTGAATTTTTTTTTTAAGTATTTTTTTTTTATGTAACCCTTGCATGAGGTGTTTTCACCTCGAGACAATCTGCTTTGACGTTTTTAACTTACGCTTTTTCATGCCTTTAAGCATTTTGGTTACAATTTTTTGAAAAACTTAGTTCGCGTTAACATTTATCCATATCTCGAGCTCTTTAGGAAGAACATCAATCGATAGATTTAAATTAACTTCTAAGTTCTTTGACCCGGTTAAAACCAGGAACTTATTTTGAAAACTTAGTTCGGGTTAACTTTTATCCATATCTCGAGCTCTTTAAGAAGAACAACGATCAATAGATTTAAATTAACTTCTAAGTTTTATGACCCGGTTAAAACCAGGAACTTATTTTGAAAACTTAGTTCGGGTTAACTTTTATCCATATCTCGAGCTCTTTAAGAAGAACAACGATCAATAGATTGAAATTAACTTCTAAGTTTTATGACCCGGTTAAAACCAGGATAGGACTTAGTTAGCGTTAACCCTTATCAATATCTCGCGTTTTTAAGAAAACAATGGTCAATCGATAAGAATCAACATCTAAGTCGTTAAGGAGACCTGGTTATATCCAGGTACCATATGCCCCCCAAGTAACTGGGAAAGGGTTTTTCGTGGTTACTTTAAGATTACACTTGCAAATATGCGTAAAAAGCTGATTTTCATTGATACATAAAAAGTGGCCTTCCAGGCCTTACAAGTGGATCATTGATAATATTTCTTTAAGTGGACGGCGTTCCAAGTCCGCGGGACCGCCCCTCCATCAAGTCGAGCTAACTTATAAGTTCCTTCCTTGATGACTTCGATGACCTGGTATGGTCCTTCCCAGTTCGGTCCCAACACTCCATCTTTGGGATCTTTTCCGGCGAGGAAAATTCTCCTCAGGACCAAGTCGCCCAAGCTAAAGGTGCGTTTTTTGACCTTGGCGTTGAAGTAGCGGGTGATTTTCTGCTAATAATGGGCGAGCTAGAGTTGCGAATCCTCTCGCCTTTCCTCAACCAGATCGAGGGAATGGCACAGGAACTCATGGTTTCGATCCTGGTCGTAAGACTGGACTCTATGCGAAAGAACCTTTATCTCCACGGGGAGGACTGCCTCACTCCCAAAGGTTAGGGAAAAGGGAGTATGACCCGTAGGAGTTCGATGCGAGGTCCGGTATGCCCATAGGACCTGGGGGAGCTGTTCCGGCCAGACCCCCTTCGCTTCATCTAATCTTTTCTTGAGGCTCGCCTTTAGGGTCTTGTTGACAGCTTCGACCTGGCCATTAGCCTGAGGATAGGCCACGGAGGAGAAACTTTTTACAATCCCATGTCTTTCACAGAACTCAATGAACAGGTCGCTGTCGAACTGAGTGCCGTTATCGGAGACGATCTTCTTGGGCAGGCCGAAGCAACAGATGATGGTTTTAACCACGAAGTCAAGCACCTTTTTGGACGTTATCGTTGCCAACGGCTCCGCCTCAGCCCACTCAGTAAAGTAGTCTATGGCTACCATGGTGTAACGGACCCCACCTTTTCCAGTGGGGAGGGCGCCAACCAAGTCTATCCCCCAAATGGAAAACGGCCATGGGGATGAGATCATCTTCAGCTCGACCGAAGGAGCTCGAGCAACTGCAGCGAATCGTTGGCACTTGTCGCACTTCTTCACGTATGAGATCGAGTCTTTGGATAGAGTTAGCCAGTAATACCCTTGCCTGAGAACCTTTAAGGCCAAGCTCTGCCCCCCGGTGTGGTCTCCGCAGAATCCTTCGTGAACTTCCTGCAGGATGGCCTTCGCTTCACTTGGAAGAACGCATCGGAGGAGAGGTAGGGAGTGCCCACGTCGGTACAACACCCCATCGACTATCGTATATCTCGGAGCTTGATACAGGATTCACAATGCATCGTTATGTCCCTTAGGCAGCTTGCCCTCGATGAGATATTCAAGAATGAGGGTCATCCAGGTCGGCCTGGCATCGACCATTTCAACCTCAGCTCGGTCTCCTTCTATACTTGGTTTTTCCAAGAATTCTATTGGCACCAACCCCAAGGTCTCCGTCTCTCCCGAGGCGGCAATCTTGGCAAGAGCATCTGCATTAGCGTTCTGTTCCCGGGGTATCTGTTCGATCGATCCTCACTCAAATGCGGATAGATCAGCTTTCACCTTTGCCAGATAGGCGGTCATCTTGGGTCCCCGCACCTGATACTTGCCCAAAACCTGGTTTACCACGAGCTGGGAGTCACTGAAGCACTGGACGGAGCTCGCCTTTAACTCCTTGGCTATCCTCAGCCCGGCCAACAAAGCTTCGTACTCTGCCTCGTTGTTGGAGGCCTTAAACCCAAACCTTAGCGCCGAGTGGAATCTATGTCCCTCGGGGGATATCAGAATGATTCCGGCCCCGGAATCGTTCTCGTTGGAAGAACCATCCACAAAGATCCTCCACAACGATTGGGGCGAGGTGACCTGGGGTGAGCCCTCTGCTGGATCCTCCTGGAATCCCGTGCATTCTGCCACAAAATCGGCGAGGGCCTGACTTTTTATAGCAGTTCGTGGAGTGTAGAAAATCTCGAACTGACTGAGTTTGACCGCCCATTTTAACAAACGTCCCGATGCTTCAGGTTTTTGCAAAACCTGCCTTAGAGGCTGATCGGTCATGACGTGTACTGAGTGAGATTGGAAGTACGGCATGAGCTTTCGTGAGGCCATGATTAGGCAGAACGCCAATTTTTCTATCAGTGGATATCGTGATTCTGCCCTGAGGAGTCTCTTGCTGATGTAGTAGACTGGCTTCTGAACTTGG
Organism: Humulus lupulus; assembly: GCF_963169125.1. Lineage (NCBI taxonomy): Eukaryota > Viridiplantae > Streptophyta > Magnoliopsida > Rosales > Cannabaceae > Humulus > Humulus lupulus. Next base: position 247,463,712 of record NC_084802.1, read on the forward strand.
TCCTCTTCTCGTACTAGTACGGCACTAGCTGCATCCTCAGTGACAACCAGGTAGAGAAAAAGAGGCTCGCCTTCCTTGGGCTTGGATAGCACGGGCGGTTCAGCCAGATGTGCCTTCAAGTCGAGGAATGCGCTTTCGCATTCTACTGTCCATTCAAACTTATTGTTTCCTCGGAGCAGGTTGTAGAAGGGCAAACACTTATCGATTGACTTGGAAATAAACTGATTGAGTGCCGCCACTCTTCCTGTTAAGCCTTGGACATCTTTCCGCGACCTGGGCGAAGGAAGCTCGAGCAGAGACCTGATCTTACTGGGGTTTGCCTCGATTCCTCGGGTATTGACTATGAACCCCAGGAACTTCCCTGACGCGACCCCAAAAGTGCATTTATGGGGATTGAGCCTTATGCCGTATTCTCATAGTATTTTAAAACATTCTTCCAGGTCGGAAACATGGTTATCGGCAGCCTTTGACTTGACTAGCATGTCATCAACGTACACTTCCATGTTCTTTCCGATCTGGTCCGCGAACATTCTATTTACTAGTCTTTGGTAGGTAGCTCCGGCGTTCTTCAGACCGAAAGGCATGACCTTGTAGCAATAGGCATTAGTTGGGGTCATGAAGCTGGTGTGTTCCTGGTCTGCCAGATTCATCGCGATCTGATTGTAGCCTGAGTACGTGTCCATAAAGGACATGAGCTCGTGCCCCGTGGTGGCATCCACCAGCTGGTCAATCCTTGGCAATGGAAAACAATCCTTGGGGCAGGCTTTATTTAGGTCGGAGAAGTCGATGTAGGTTCGCCATTTTTCGTTGGGCTTTGGAACTAGCACGGGGTTGGCGACCCAAATTGGAAACTTGGCTTCGCGGATAAAGCCAAATTTTTTGAGCCGGGCTACTTCTTCTTCTAGGGCTTCAGCTCGAGTTGTTCCTAAACGTCTTTGCTTCTGAGACTTGGCGGGAATGCTTTTGTCCAGATGAAGCGTGTGCATGATGACACTCGGGCTAATCCCCACCATGTCTTCATGGGACCAGGAAAATACGTCTAAGTTAGCCCGCAGAAACGTAGTCAGCTCCGCCTTCCTCTTGCCGCAGAGATTTTTCCCGAGCTTGACCATCCGTGATGGATTTTGTGGATCAAGGTTCACTTCCTCGAGCTCCTCAATAGCCTGGAGCTCGGATCTGTCTTCACCTACTCGGGGGTCAATATCCTCATTTAAAGCGACATTTCCCCCTTTGGCGTTTTGAGGTTTTTCAATCTCAGGGTCCGCTGAGGGTTCCTGAGATTCCTCTTCATCCAGAATGGCCATAGCCAGCTGCCCGGGTTTAGCTTTTCCCTTCATGGAAATGTTGTAGCATTCCCTGGCAGCGAGTTGATCGCCCTGGGTAGTGCAGATTCCTGTTGAGGTAGGGAACTTCATGGCGAGGTGTCGAATGGAAGTGATGGCCTCGAAAGCTATGAGCATAGGTCGGCCCAAAATGGTGTTGTAAGCAGCGGAGCAGTCTATGACCACGAACTCGAGTAGTTTGGAGACTGTCCGAGATTCTTCCCCTAGGGTGATCACAAGCTCAATCGTCCTTATCGCCGCTGATCCTTCTCCCGAAAAACCATACAGCATCATGGAGGTTGCCTTTAGCTCGGCGACGGTCAAACCCATCTTCTCTAAGGTGGATCGGAATAGGAGGTTCACCGAACTCTCGTTGTCTATCAGTACCCTCCTCACTCTCTGGTTGGCGAGCTGGACTGCTACAACCAAGGGGTCATTGTGAGGGAACTGGACATGGCCTGCATCTTCCTCCGTAAAAATGATTGGTTACCTCTCCAATCGCTGCTGCTTTGACCGGCGTTGCTTCGGGACAAACTCCACTCCGTTGTGAGCCTTTAGTTCATTCACGTATCTCTTCTGGGCACCTCTGCTCGTGCCAGCCATGTGCAGACCTCCAGAGATGGTGGATATCTCTCCTCCGACCACGGGGGGAGGGACATCCTGATCTACCCGAGACCTGGGCTGACTGGCTGGGGCTTCTGGAGCAGGTCGACTAGCTGGAACCCTATTCCGCGAGTATTGAGCCAAGGGACCGGCTCGGATGAGAGTCTCGATCTCATCTTTCAAATGCCTACAATCGTCGGTATTGTGGCCGATGTCGCTATGAAAACGGCAAAATTTGGAAGCGTCTCTCTTTCCCTTGTGGTGCTTCAATGGCTTCGGCCTCTTCCAAGGGAGCCGAGTAGAGTTGGCCAAGAAGATACTCTCTCTGGACTGGGTGAGCTCGGTATACGTCGTGAAAACGGGCTTAAACTTATCTACGGACTTATTCTTCTTTTGGCCGTGCTGACAGTTTTCGCCATTGCCCTTTCTTTTGCCTCCACCGGGCTGGTTGCTCTGTGTGACGTGTGGGCTCGCTGCCATGACCTCCGTCCCTACTCCCGCAGGCTGATCGGGAACCTGGCTGGTTCCCGCAGCTGAGGCTTCGACTTCTTCCAAGTGTATCCATTCTTGGGCCCTGTTAAGGAATTCGTTGACCGAGCTGACTCCCTTCCTCTGTATATACTTCCATAGGTCTCTTCCGACAAGGATTCCGGTTCTCATGGCCATGAGCTTGGAACTATCATCCGCGTCTCTAGCCCGAGCAACGACGTTCGCAAATCTGCTCAGGTAGGCCTTCAGAGTCTCACCGGGCTGCTGTCTCACATTAGCCAGGGAGTCGGCCTGAACACGGGCAGCCTGGGAGGCTCGGAATGCCCTTTTGAAGTCGGCTGAGAAGGTCTTCCAGGAACTGATTGACTATCTTTTACTTTGCTTGAACCACTGTCTGGCAGGTCCAGTCAGTGTGGAGGGGAAGATCAAGCATCTCAGCTCCGAGCCAATGTTATGGGCCATCATTAGGGTGTTGAACATCCCTAAATGGTCCGACGGGTCTTCGTCCCCATTGAACTTCGACAAGTGAGGCATACGGAAACCAGATGGGTATGCCGTCGCTGCTATGTTGGGGGCGAAAAGTTCCATCTCGTCTCCCGAATCATATTCGTCTTTTTCTTTTTCTGATAGGAGCTTCCTCATCAGCTCCTCCATCTGAGTCAGGCGCTCGAGGGTTTGGTCCTGATGTCCTTGGTTATTCCGGGGCTGTTCAACAGCTCCGGATCCATTGTACACATTTGGTGGGTTATTGCCCCTCCTATCTTGAGATAGGTTATTTGGGACATTCCCTCCGTTGCGTACTTCGGACAGAACCCCCCCTGAACGAGTCTGGCCTCCATCTCCTGCTCGGTTCCCTCTATGAGAGTTGAGGCGATCTCGCAGGTCACCTCCCTGGGTGGTCTGATGACTTTGTGCTGAACTTAAACGCTAACGAAGGTCTCCCCTAGAGAGATCATTTCGGCGACTGCCGGTCCAGTGGCTCCTGCTGGATAGGCTTGGAGTCCACCTTTGGTGGTGACGACCTGAGCTTTCCCCTGGCGCCCTGCTGCGCCGGGAAGGTCCAGCTGATGGCGGGTTTCTCCTACTACTCCCATAGGCTGGGATGTCCCGGACGGGCCGAGGAGGAGACGGATATCTGATCGAAGGTGGAGGATGCCTGACTGGGGAGGCGATCCTAGTTCCGTCTGGACAGATCAAGTTTGGTGGGGGCCTTTCGGCCCTGCCAACCTGCTGGTCCCGCGCCGGGCGATCTGGACGAGGCGCAGGACGGTCGTCGGGGACGGGATGACGTCGTGAGCCCTCCCCGGATCTTCTTCGGGAATTTCCTCGAGCTCCCCTGGGCGTTCTCGAGGATGGTTGGGAGCTAGGAGTTGACGTCCTGACCGAACGGCTGTATTGCTGTTGTCCGGTCCTAGGCATTCCCTCGAAGTTTGCCTCTTGATGGTGTGATGAAGGGGTGGAGGTGACTGCCGGAGGCCTATCCTAACGGCTATGCCTGGATCGGTTACCCCGGCGAGACTTAGGAGCCTCGCCTTGCCTCTCTGCGACGTTAACGCCGGTTGTGAGAGGGGGTATTCGGGCCAGGATATCCTGGATTTGCTGGCTAGCTGTTGCTAACTGACTCCTCAGTTGAGCGTTCTCCATTTCCACCGCAGTATAATAACATGGGTTCGGATTAGGTGGCCGAGGCGCCGAACTACCGGTATCATGTTGGCCCACCGGCTGTTTTCCTGGCCGCTGCTGGACTTCAGGAACTTGTTCATCAGGGATGGTAGTATGATGAGCCTCCTGCCCATCATGTTGTTCTGTCTCGTTACCATGCCTAGACCGAGTAGTCACCATAGTTGGATGTTTGCAGCAGCACTAATCGAACTTGCTCTCAATGAAAGCACCAAACTGTTGACGCGGTTCTTCGCCAACAGGTAATTAAGAGAAGAAGAGAAAGGGATTAGTGCCAAATGTAGAATCGAAACAGATATATGATCTTAGAGGATGAAAGAGGTGACTCAAGACACGATTTTTAAGTGGTTCGAAGGTTAAAATCCTTCTACTCCACTAGTCAATATTATTGATCTATACTGAGTATTTGATTACAGAGTATTTCTTACAAGAGATTATTTTTCCAACCCTTATCAACTCCCAGGGTCTCCATATTTATAGGAGAAGGCACCTGGAAGTTGGTAAGAAGGTCATCCCGTGACCTTCTTACTTGTCGTATCAATTTTGTGACATTCATGATTAATTCCTAAACCTGACACATAAGTGTGGTCAAATCAATAGGTAAGGAGGTAATGGGCCGCACGGCCCAACCCAGTCGTGGGTGTCTGAATACGTACGTTCCTGCTGCGTGTCTGAGAAGTCAGGGGGATATCAGACACGTGATGCTTGATATGTGCATGTTTACCTTGTGTGTGTTGACTTCACAAAGGGTCATAGCCCCCATATGAAGCTCGTATCACGAGCTTCATACTTAGCTCGGTCTTCGACCTTCAGAATCCCTGCCCCGGCCTTGGGCAGTGAAGGCGAGCTCTTGGGGCTTCCTCGAGCTAAGAAGGCACGACATTACGACAGAAGCTCCGGCCCCTTGGGATGATCATGAGGTAATCATGGTTAGGCCGCAGCTCGGCTTGCTAATCAGCCCGTGGGAAATTCAGGGCGTACAGTGTTAAGCATAACTTTAAATACACAGTGTCACGACTCTAGGGTATTAAGGCATTACAACTTGGTATAAGAGCCGCCAAGGTTTATGGTTCCTGGAGATTTACAGGACATGTACGCTCATTGCAAAAGACAAGCTCAGCTCATGGTTTGGTTGGTAATGGAAAGAATGCCTGTTTAATTGTTTAATTGTTTATTTGAATTATATGCTTTATTTGCATGCTAGTGTAGGAAGCATGATATAAATCATTAGGGCATGGCTCTCTTGACTATTATATGAATATGATATAGTGTTTTGTTTTGCTTTATTGTTCTATATGATTATTCAGTTGGATGTTGTTATCATGCCTGATAAGTCGTGTCATTGATTGCAGGCATATTTGGAAGGTTATGCCTAGGCGATCAGATAGACTCTGTGGTGCCAATATCGGGGCCGAAGATGACAACCCGAGTTAGAACCCTCAACCTGCCCCACAAAACTGGTAACAAATGTTTGCAGAAATGCAAGCTAGACTTCAACGATATGAGGATGAGCTTAGAGTGTTAAGGAGATAAGTTCCACTAAGAAATGTTGAGTTGCAGGTTTCGCCTGCTGTGGTGCAAGTGTTGGCACAACCTGAGGTTGAAAACAAGTAGGAGCCACTATATGAAAGATTTAGGAAGAAACACCCTCCAACCAATGAGGGAGGTCTGGACCCACTGTGAGCGGAGCAGTGGATGAGCTTGTTTACCAACATCCTGGATTTTATGAGGGTGGTAGGTAATGACAGAGTGGCTTGTACCACATATATGTTACGGGATGATGCCCGCATGTGATGGGAAGTGGTATCCCAAACACAAAATGTTGTACTATGAATTAGGATGAGTTCTGAGATCTATTTAGTGAGATGTACTACAATGATGTTGTTCGAACTGCGAAGGTAGATGAATTCATCAGTTTAGTGCAAGGCAATATGACAATGATTGAGTATGCCTTGAAGATCGACAAGGTAGCCAAGTTTGCATCTGATTTGGTGCCTACTGACGCAACAAGAAAGGAAAGTTTAGTTCGAGGGATAAATGCTATGATAACCCGAGATGATAGGATCGCTTCAGTCCCTAAGATGACCACTTATGCCAGGTAGTTGAAAAGGCCATCACTACTTAGGGTGCAGAGGATAAGATCTGGAGGGAAGGTGCCACACGGCATGATGCACGAAGGATGATACCTACAATTACTTGGTCTAGTAGGAGTGGTGGTCAGATAGGATGGCTCAGGGTGCTTTGGGTTGCCATCAGGGGGGAGGAGAAATGATGGGAGAATGCTGGGTTAAGGCATGCTTCCTTTGTGGGATCGTGGGTCACCTTAAGAAGGATTGAACGCAAGCGAAGAAGGAAGAAATGAATTAGAGTTACAACTTGACTTTAGCTGCAGTGTTTACGCTCACCTAGGTTGAGGCTGAGGCTGAGACTAGTCTCTCGGTGGTGACAAGTCAGATTTCTAGTGCTGGCTCTTCATTTATTGTATTGATTGATTCTGGTACTACACATTCATTCGTATCCATAGGGTGATAGAACGACTGTGTATACCTTGAGATTTGTATGCTTTGGGGTTTGGTACTTTATTGCCTACTGGGAATTGGTAGTCTCTAGAAGATGGATTAGAGCATTAGCAGTAGAAATAAACAGTAGAGAATTATCTATAGACTTGAATGAGTTAGCAATGGATGACTTTGATATGATTTTGGGAATGGATTGGTTAGCCAAGTACGGGTCGACTATAGATTGTAGAAGTTGGATGGTAACCTTTGAGCCTGAAGGAGAGGACTCGTTTGTGTTCGTGGGGGATGTGAACGGGCCTCGTGTTCCTATGATCTCAGCATTGAAGGCTAGAGTCCTATTGCAAGGAGGTGGCATAGGATTCCTAGCTAATGTGGTGGATACCACTAAGGTTGTTTCAGTTTGACCAGAAGAAACCAGGCTGGTTTGTGAGTTTCTTGATGTGTTTCCAGAAGATCTACCAGAGTTGCCACCGCATCGGGAGTTCGAATTGGTTATTGAATTGGCACCAGGGTCATAACCAGTATCCAAGGCACCTTACAGAATGGCACCATCAGAGTTAAAACAATTAAAGATTCAGTTGTAGGAGTGACTTGATTTGGGATTTATCAAGCCTAGCTTCTCTCCATGGGGTGCGCCAGTGTTGTTTGTCAAGAAGAAGGATGGGTCACTAAGGATGTGTATTGATTACAGAGAGTTGAACAAGCTAACTATTAAGAACAAGTACCCATTTCCTAGGATTGACGACATGTTTGATCAGTTGCAGGACAAGACTATGTTTTCGAAGATTGATCTCCAATCTAGTTATCACCAGTTGAGAATCAAGAAGGAGGATATTCCGAAGATAGCTTTTCGCACATGGTACGGGCATTATGAGTTCTTGGTTATGTCTTTTGGAGTGACTAATGCCCCGGCATCGTTTATGGATTTGATGAACAGAGTGTTCAATGATTATTTGGATAAGTTTGAGATTGTCTTCATTGATGATATACTAATTTACTCCCAACCAGAGACAGAGCACGAGCAACACCTTCGTTTAGTACCCTGATTGAGAGAGCATAAGTTATATGCAAATTTTAAGAAATTTTAATTCTTTTTTCCTCAAGTATCATTCCTGGGCCACATTGTTAGTAAGGATGGGATTTTGGTGGATCTGACTAAGATAGAGGGAGTAAGAGATTGGCCAAGGCCAATGAGCGCTTCCAAGATCGAAAGTCTCCTTGGATTGGCAGGGTACTATCGACGATTTGTTGAAGGGTTCTCAAGGATTGCAACACCGTTGATTGCACTGACACAAAAGAATTTAAAGTTTGTTTGGACTGATAAGTGTGAGAACAATTTTCAAGAATTTAAATGGCGGCTAATGATTGCTCCAGTCTTAAGTCTTCCTTCAGATCAAGAAAGTTTTGTGGTCTACTATGATGCTTCAAGGAAGGGGTTAGTTTGTGTTCTAATGAAAGCTGGGAAAGTGATCGCCTATGCCTCAAGACAATTGAAAGAATATGAATAGAGATATCCCACTCACAATTTAGAATTGGCAGTGGTAGTATTCATATTGAGAGTATGGCGACATTTCTTATATGGGAAAAGTGCAAGATATAGACTGACCATAAGAGTTTGAAATACTTATTTACATAGAAAGATTTGAACATGCGACAAAGATGTTTGATGGAGCTGGTAAATGATTACGATTGTGAGATCCTTTACCATCTAGGGAAGCCAATGTAGTGGCAGATGCCTTGAGTCGGAGAGGTCCAGGCAATTGTTTAGCACGAAACAAATATCAGAAAAGTTAGCTGAAGATATGACTAGAGCGGGGATAGAACTTGTGGACGATCGATTAGCCAACATTACTCTCCAGTATACACTCCTTGAATGAATAAGAGGAGCTTAGAGGGAAGACCCTCAGTTAAGGAAACATCGGGAGGATGCCCTAACTGGAGCGGCTAAGGACTTTTCCATTTCTGAGACAGACATGTTGAGGTACAAGGATCAGGTTTGTGTTCTGATAGATGCTGGTATTAAATGAGAGATTCTGGATGAGTCTCATACCATTCCCTATTCATTGCACCCAGACACAACGAAGACGTATCAAGATTACAAATCTTTGTACTGGTGGCCAGGGATGAATAAAGATGTAGTTGAATACTCGGCCAAGTGCCTAACCTGTCAACAAGTGATGGTTGAACACCAGTGGCTAGCAGGATGAATAAAGCCTTTGGGTATTCCTGTATGGAAGTGCGAAGACATCACCATGGATTTTGTGGTTGTTTTACCTAGGACGGTGGGACAACATGACTCAGTGTGAGTGATCGTAGATAGATACACCAAGTCAGCCCATTTTTTGTCTGTGAGAACAGACAACACTGTGGATCAATGTGCTGAATTGTATATGAAGGAGATTGTATGTCTCCATGGGGCATCAAAGTCAATAGTGTCAGATCGGGACCTCCCATTTATCTCTAAGTTATGGGGAGGCCACCAGAAGGCTATGGGTACACAACTAAAGTTCAGTATAGCTTATCATCCTCAAACTGATGGACAATCAGATAGGACAATTCAGATACTAGAGGATATGCTACGGGCATGCTTATTAGAGTTTGGGGGATACTGGAGTAAGTAGCTTCCTCTGATTGAATTTTCCAATAATAATAGCTATCAGTCAACCATTGGAGTGACTCCGTAAGAGATGTTGTATGGTAGGAAGTGTATATCACCAATCGATTGATATGAATTGGGTGAGAGAAAATATTTGGGCCTTGAGGCAGTTCAGAAAAGTAGTGAGGCCATTGAGAAGATTAGAGCTCGAATGATTGCCTCACAGTGGGGGACTATGTCTTTCTCAAGGTGTCTCCGCTGAAGGGAGTAAGACGATTTGGAAAGAAAGGCAAGTTGAGCCCTAGGTTTGTTGGACCTTTTGAGATCCTAGAAATGATTACAGAGGTAGCTTACATATTAGTTATGCCTCCAGCTTTATTGGGATTTCACAACATGTTTCATGTATCGAAGCTTCAAAAATATGTATCAGATACTACCCACGTGTTGAGTTATGAGAACCTAGTGTTGATCTAGGATTTTTCCTATGAGGAGAGGCAAGTTCAGATTCTAGACAGAAAGGACAAAGTCTTGCGGTACAAGACTATTGCATTAGTGAAAGTGATGCAGAGGAATAGTAAAGTAGAGGATGTGACTTGGGAGCTTTGGTCAGATATGTGGGACCAGTATCGCGAGTTATTAAGGTAAATTTTTAGGACCATATTTCTATAAGGAGGGAATAGTTGTAGCATCCCCAAAATCCCTAATGAGGTTATGTACCTTGGTTAGTGTGCCAACAGGGCGTAAGTGAATATTTGTGAAATTATATGATTATAATTGAATATATATGTGAATTTATGAATTTAATTATGTTTAAGTCCCATTCTTTGTAAACATGAGTATTTTTGTAATTTTAACTCGTTGAGGGTATATTTGTAATCATATCTATGTGTTGCGCAACCACATTATTATGTGGGAATGTGTGAATTTGGCAATGGTGAATTCCTTCAAGTAGCGAAAAGTCACAAAATGAGATATTGAGTGCTTGGTTGAAATTGTGGTATTAGTTGGGAACTTTTATGTTTAGTGGTTACTATGGAAATAGAGGGAAATTGTGGTATTATTGCAATTAATGGTTAATTACTAAGATGCCCTTGAGGTTAATAAAGGAATTAAGATAGGGGAACGGTAAAGCGGTCATTTGACCTTAAGTTTAGATAAACCAATGCTGAAGTTTACCTTGTACGTTCTAGGCTTATCTATTACACTTCCTTGGTCATCTTCAAGCTCTCAAGGGGACACTAAGAACTAAGCTCTTGGTTACTGAGTTTTGGGGAATGAACAAGAGAATTCAAGCTTTAAGGGGAGGATGAGTAGCTACTAAGGATAAGAATTTCTGATTTAGAAAGAAGAATTTATCTTTATGTTTTTAACCAGTTCATCTTATGTTCTTGAGGAATTATGGAGATTTTAGTTGAATTTTCGTAACTGGTGGCTGTGGTTAATTTGGATGGATATATGAGGATTATAAACATGTTTTCTAGGAGATTTAAAGTTTGAATTCAAGTTAAAAACCATAAATTTGTTTGAGCTCTTGAGTTTTTAATGAAAAAGGGGTTTTTGACTTCAATTTCTATGTATTTGAGATGGGACTTGAGTTGTGGAGGTTTGAAATGTAAAATCTGGGTTTGGTATGATTTGGAGTTTATTTGGTTTGAGTTGGAGTTTTGAAAAAATGCAGGAATTCCTCTCTGACATGAACCGGTCTACCAACCTGAAGGAACCGGTTGACTAGCCTGCGGTTGTGGGGCTTGGTCATTTTGGCCAAGCGGTAGACCGACTTATGGGAACTAGTTTGCCGGTTTGTTCGGGCAAAGGGTGTTTGAACCCTTTTTCACGGGAAATTGAAAGAGAAACCTAAGGGATATTAGGCCAAGGTTCTTAGGACATGTTTAAGCATATTTAAGGTATAGAAAGTAATGGTAAAGTGAAATTGTGGAAACCAAACCAATGTTACGCCAATTGTGATTTAGGGCTATTCCGAGTATTTAACGGGGATTGTAACGCCCTACTTCCTTAGAGCCGTTACTAAGTGAGTTTTAAGACAAAACAGTGTGCAATGAACTCGCTAACCGAGGTTTTTAAACAAAAGTGTGACTAATTAAAAGTTAAGGCTGTAATCTTAGAAAATGCGTCGTTTCAATCAAACTTCTAGTATTAAACATTTGGGATCCCAAAATAAGGTTTGAAAACTATTTACATCTTAAAATAAGTTTACAATTGATCAGTTATAAAAATCATAGATTATTACAGCCATTTTCGAATAAACCCCCAACCAAAGCAGTCGGGCAGGCCAAACATGTACGCGTCGCTTCACGCTCTCTGTACTCGTGGTTGGTGGACTCAGTCATTGCCCTTACCTGCAACACAGAGCACCCGTGAGCCGAAGCCCAGCAAGAAAACTCATGCAGAACATAACATATGCAATTTATACAGTTTATCATAACAGATAATCCACATACAAACAAGTCAACCATTAGACTAAGCAAACACGGCCATGCCGCCCCCGAAGCCTTATCGAAGCCTGGGGTCTCGGTCTTCACTGTAGGGATACCACCCGTATCCCCTGGGTCCTACCCTGACCATAGCATCCCATGTGCTAGGTGTTACTTCCGGCTCCGCTGCCGTACCCGGCCTACGCCGCAGCACTCGGCCCTTGCCGTTCATTTCATTATAATCATAGATAGCATAAACCAAGCAACATTCAAACAAATGCCAATTTATTTAAATCTGCACCCTAACATGTAATGCAATATAGGGCCATGCCCGGCAATCATCTCATCATGCAACATGCAATATAGGGCCATGCCCGGCAATCACACTATGGGCCCATGCCCTATCCTACGGGTGTTATAGTTTTCTTACTTGTATTCCGAGCCTCCTGATGCACTCACGCCGTGAGCATGGTCCTCTAGCACGAGCCTCCCAATATCCTAGTCACAACACACAAGAATCTTCCTTAAATACTAATCAATTCACAACCACTTCCCAGGACCAATCCCGCACTCTCGGGACTCCCAAATTCCTAAAACAACACCCCGGAGACATCCCCCGAACCCCCAGAGCAAAGGCCTAAAATTTCCCAAAAATGACATCCTGAAATTGGCCTTGTGCCGCGGCACAACTTTCTTGTGCCGCGGCACCCAACAAGACAGGGGCTCCACGCCGCGGCACGCAAAAACTGTGCCGCGGCACGCCTTCGCAGACCCAGAATTCTGGGTTTTCTCTTGCGTTTTCACCGAGCTAAAACCTTCCCAAATCATACCAAACCAATACCCAAACCCCAAAATCAATTTCAAACATCAAATAGACCATCTAACAACCCATAAACATCATCAAAGACATCCAAACACACAATCAAATCCCCAAAATCCACATCCTTGATTTCAATTTCAGAAAAATAAAAACTCAAAGTTCAAACTTAAACCATGCTCAAATTTCTTAACCCATAACATAGTCAAGCCTTAAATGTGTACAAAATTCCTTACCTCATATGGAGAATCCATCCCTAAGCTTCCTTCATTTCCTAGGTCTCCAATTCAGCTCCTCCACTCATCTTCTTCTTCTTCATGCCCTAGCTTTTCCCTCTCTTTTCTCTTCTCTTCAAACTCTATCAAGACCAAACTGACTAAGCCCCAAACCGTGTACCCCATATAACCCAGCTGCCATTTATCTAATTCCCAACCAAATGACCATTTTGCCCCTCCTTGCCTAACCTTTCCTACCTAAACCTCAAGGGCACTTAAGTCCTTCCATTTCTATTTCATATTTACCATTTTCTTTCTAAAACTTGTTACTCTCAGCAGTAACTAATGGTTACCCAGGTTACTAAATCTCCAATAACCATTACCCGCTAAATCTCAACTTAACCATAAAATTCCCGAGGTACCCCTAGGCTCCTCCCGAGCCGGGTATAGAAATCCCGTTGCGACTCTTGAGTTAACTAGCTCTCTAGGACCGTCTTGGCACGTGCATCACAATAATAAAACCACACTCACATGGTACAATTCACAGAATACAATTATCACATATCAATACAGTTATGCCCAACATGGCCAAAATTACAATTACGCCCTTCTAACACGATCCGGGCCTACATGCATACTAATATACATAGCCATGCATCTCAGATAAACACATAGCCAAATAACATGCTTTAAATCATAACCATGCATTTAACTCATAAAATCACACATAAATCCCAACCTGCCCTCCTGGCACACTAATCAAGGCCCTTAAGCCTTATTAGCTAATTTGGGTCGTTACAGGGATCGCATCTGGGCCGCTACATCTAACTTGTTGGAATTCAGGTAAGTAAACTAATATACGAACATAGAGCAGGGCATGGCCTGATTATATCTGTATATATGTAAAGTTTTGGTACCTTACATGGATAATTGTGTTTGTTTGTGTCATAACTGTTTGTGATTGTACGTCAAGGGCCGAAATCGAGAATAAGCATGAAGTGCAGCTTAGGGGGTGCTGTACACACTCGCCCGGCGTAGGTCGTAAGCTTGGTGCCCCAGTAACGTGTTAGGATTAATGCCTTAAAAGCATGTAAAGATATTTTATTGATTTAAATAAAAGTGCAATTTTATTATATTTGAATGTTATAATTATTGTATGAATATCAAAAAAATTCCATATTCATTTATGAGGATATGATCTTGTATTAGTACGAGAGAATTAAGATCATATACAATGAATAAAATAGTTAGTAACATATTAAAGTAAGAAATCTTTAATGAATGGTTACTAGTATGGTTTACTAAGCATATGTGATGAAAGTAATCGAGATTCAGATTTATGATGTGGATGGACATCTTGGTAATGGTACTGTATATAATAGAAACTATATATGACAAGACTAATATGAATTAACTATCTTTATAAACTTACTGTTCGCCATAAAGATTTAATTCTTATCATAATAGATGATCATTTGTAGATCAGTCTAAATCCTGAGTAGTCATGAACTCCTATTTGTGCTTATGGATCTTTTGATTCACTCGTTAAGGTATCTTAGTATAATGAGGCTAGTGACTTTTGTTTTGGAGATTCAATATCATGAATAACTAGAAACATGATTTACAATAATGGAATCCATACTTTCCTAACGGATTGAATATTGGTTCCCTTAAGGGTTAATTCTTGAACTGAACCATTATTGATCTCAAATCTATAATTTGATTATAGATTAATTATTTGCTAGTGAATTAATGAAACATAAGGAACAATAGGTAATTATAAGGGTAAAATGGTAATTTTGACCAACTCTAATTAACAAACCAATAATTGGAGGACAAAACTACATTTATTGATTATATTGATGGACTACAAAGAAAACTATGTAAATATAATTCTGTAAGTACTTAGAGTGTAATTCCATATTTATAGTGAAGTAATGATGGAATTAATAAATAAGAATATTAGTGTTGTACCCCAAAATAAATATGAACTTGATCACTCAGCATAAGTTACAGCTGGCAGATAAGCGCATGGAGAAAGCGTATAGATAGAATATCTAGTTAACTCTGGAGTTAGTAGCTCGAGTTCAACTTGACGACTTACGACAACCCGATAATCTTCTAGTTGCCTCTTGCGCCGACAATCTAGTTTTCGATGCAGATGGCCATATCGCCTTCTTTGGAACTCTGAACTTAGCCTGTGTTAGGATAGGTTAGTTCTGAGGCATTCAGCTTGAAGGAAGTGGCCAGTTCATGGAAGCTTGGTCATGACACATAGGGAAGGATCCCAAAATACTCAGAGATTCCTTATATGCTCATTAATGCCCAGATTTTATTACACATTTATAATCTGAGATAACGGATGTGAATTCCATAGGCAATCATATCCCTATGTAAACGTGGGGTTATCCGAATTTATTATTTACCATATTTATGTACGCGGTTACCCAAAGCTGTCCAGGAAAACCCTCTATAAATACCAGGGGAATGAATAGAAAAAGGGACTGATTCTTGATATACAAAAACTCTGCTGAAATTGTTAGGAAAAATTTCACCCAGAGCCCTAAAGAGATTAATAAGATTGTCTCATGGAATAGGTGGATTTTAAGAACTGAATCACTTAAAAGTGCAAGTGTTTGTGATATCTTTCATTTGTTCAATCACAATTTAGCAAAAAAGAATAATATCTCCATTGTCGGATTTCTTAATCCACAGTTGGCGAAAAATCGAGCCAATAATTAGATTAAAGAGTTTATTTAATATTTTGGCTTATTAGAGCTTCATATTATAGGTCCATGGTCCACAGGTCACCCCTGTCCTACACTGTCAAGGGTAAGGATTTCACAGAGAAAGACTAAATTGCAAAGGAATTAATTTTCTAGGGCAAGGAAATAATTATGTGATAATTATGGACTATTTATTAATTATGAATTAATTAATTATTTAACTGTAGCTGTGGTTTCCTCTAATTGATTAGAAGGACATCAAAAACCTGTCTACAACAAAGAGAGAGACGAGAGTTCAATTGGGAACACCGGTGGGGTGTCAGCCAAAGGGTCTCTGACACTCAAGTTAGTCGAGTTGTAATGAAAGCTAATTGAAAGTAACAAAACTATAACAAAAATAATGATATAATGATGGATGGATGAGTAGTAGGATGGTCAGAGTGACGACAGAGACGACGACGGAACTCAACTGCCGGGCCAAGTCCGGTCGGGTCAGACTAGGCTGACTAATTCGACTTGCTTGACTAGATTGCTTGGAGAGAGTAGTACTCATTTCTGTAAGATAGTAAAGTAGAGTAATAATGATTATCAGATGCCTCCCTCATGTCCTCCAAGGGTCTTCTTTATAGTCATTTCTCATTACCGTTCCATTTCTCCTATATCGCCCTCCTGACTTGTTCTCTGTGGTTCTTCCCTGATTTTCATGGGAATAGGTGCGTGTACTTTGACTGCTTCAATGTCCCTGGCTGACTGGATGTGTCTAGATTTGGGCCTGGGTATCAGTTGACCAGTTGGATGGTTCATTTAATATATGTGAGTTTATTTATATTAGTTTGCTCTTTACTGGCTTATTAGGTCTGGCAAGGAAGTCTGGCTTACTAGTTGGACTTAGATAGTTGACAAATTTTGTCCACTACAGCTTGTCCCTCATTCTATAGTTAGAATTTATTATGGCTAGAGAGTTTATGATGTTGAGTGACATTCGTAAAGCACGAATAGAGTTTAGGGCCAGTAGGCCGATTGTAAGTGGGCACGGAAATCCATAGGCATGCAGGGTTGAGTGGGGCCGAGTGGCTGGCAGGTTGAGTGGTTAAGTGGCTATTTGGCCGAATGGCTTGGCCGAGTAGTCGAGGGCCTTGTGCGACCATACTGACTAGACGATTGGGCTGGATGGGTCGGCCAGGTGGTCCGCAGGGTGGCCGAGTGGCACACGCGTGATGGCCGAGTGAGTCAGGCCGAGTGGCCTGCCTAGGCGGTCGCATGCCTGGGAGAGATGGCCGAGCGAGCTGAGTGGTCTACCTAGGTGATTGGGTGAATCGTGTGTACGAGCCGAGAGTCATGCCAAGGCGGATGCATGCCCAAGAGACGACCGAGCGGGCATGCATCCAGTAATGCCCGGGGGAAACGGCTGAATGGTCCGCCTGGGTGGCTAAGTGATCTGTGCGTCCGAGCCAAGTGGCCTGCCGAGTAGGTCACATGCCCGGGAGAAATTGCCAAGCAGGCCATTTGGAGCGCCGCGGTGGCCAAGTGTGTCGCCTAGTTTCCCAAGCACACTGCGGAGTGGCTTGCCTCTCGTGAACTTCATTTGTCTTTAACCCTTTTGATGTTTCCTAGGGAAAGTTGAGTATCCTTTGGTACGATTTTTTATGGTTGACACTTGGCATCCATCTGACGGAGTTATATGCCTATATAAGGGGAGTTTGTTTTTTCACCCTTGCACACATTTGAGGAAGGCTTGGAGGGCAGGTGCAAGGTGTGGGGTGGAATAACTCTCAAGAGGTAAGTTTTCTCCCTTTTGCCTTCCTTTGAATGTTCTTCTGCATGTTTTTTGCGTTCTTCGTGTTTTGGGTAATTTGAACTGTTATTTTTGTTTGATCCTGTAGATTTTTCATTTGTATTTGATCTTTTTGTAGTGGTGACAACTGTACTTTTGTCGTTTAGTTACCTAGGATAGTATTCCTTTTTCTCTTGCGCATATGTATGTATGTCTGATTCATGTATTTCTGATTTGTCTACTTATCTCCTCTAGCCGAGTGGTCTGTCTGGCTGACTAACAAAGACTTAATTTATTCAATAGGCATGTCTTGCTTTTAGGGTCCTCTTAGACTGATCGATGATCACGTTGTAATTTAATTGGTATAATAGTCTGTTTTCCTTGTTCCATCCTATATCTTTGATGTTAGGTTCGTCTGTCTGACTAATTTTTGATAACTTGTTGTTTCTTATTTATGCCTTAATGAATGGTCTGTCTAACTATTTTATGAGTCATTTGGTGGTTCTTATTTGTGAGTCTAGCTGAATGTTTTTCACGTCTTTTCTATGCTCCTTCAAAACTTAGTTGTTGTTTTGCTTTAGGTGATCAACTCATTATGTCTACCAGTAAGTGTGACATTAGTGCTGACTCACTTGTTCAATTGTCTCACTCGTTTAGTGGAGAAGGTTCTAGTTCTCAATTTCAAAGTTCTGCTTGGATGGTTGATTGCAACTGAGTTACTGTAGCAGAATCAGGCGGTCGACCTTTTGGTGGTGCTAATAAAAGGGGAAAAGATTCTGATGAACTTATCGCATGTGGTATGCTTGGTATTGGTAGTATGCTTAGGTCGAACCCTAGGTCTTTAATAATTTTAGGTGAGTTGCCCTACCTCCGTCATTATTGTGACATTCCCGATTCCATAAGTCTTCATGCTCTTGCCAATGTAGAGCGACCTGACTGCCTTTATCTGGTTAGGTGTGTCTGTATGAGCTTCCCTATTGGAAGGGTTTCAATTTCTATCTCTACATTAGTGGTTGAGTTATGTGAATATCCCGAGATTTCACCTGGACAACAAATGCCTAATTCTTGGTGAGTTTTGATGTCTCTTGAAGTCCTTTGTGAGAGACATAACATAACGTTTGGGGTGGCTAACTTATTTGGAGCTTATTATTTAAAGACACATCTAACTGACAAAGGTAGGTATCAGTTAACTCCTAGGGGGAAGGATCCCCCTTTAATTACTAGTTTAAAGACTGGAGATAAGAGGTTGAAGAATCGCTACTTCTTCGTCCATTTCATCTCACTGGGGATACCAACTGGTTGTAGGATACCTTGTTCATTGTCTCATGCATTTGAGTCTTTAATGCTTGCTTATTCATATGTTTCTTTGCATACTCTTATTGTTTGTTGATACTTCTATTAATTTGCAGGTAGACTTCAGGTTGAGTATCTCTGGGATTCGCGGGAATCTACCAGTTGACTCAAGAGTATTCTTGCTATTCCAGAGGCGGCCCGTGAGTGGAGTGATTTGTTGTCTGAATCGAGTCTTCATCAGAGTTCTTTGTGGCGCTCTATTGACCAACTCCCTATAGGTATTCCTCTTCTTCAATTTCCTGATAACCCTCGTATTGTGTTTATCAAGAGAAGTTTTGAAGTCTTGGGGTATAATCCCACTTTGTTGACTGAGTTGACAACGAATGAGCAGTTGTTTGCAGATATAGCTATGACTCGGCTCTTTAAACTTCCTTTAACTGGTTTCAATGACTTGGAACATTTACGTTAAGGAAAGAAATCATCAGTTGGGAGTAGTGATTCTGATAGGGAGGTTGTCGCGCCTCCTGCTGAACCTCTTATTTTGACACGGAGTCAGACAAGGAAGAAGAAGAAGGTTGTTCAGGTTGAGCCATCCAACCCGTTCAGTGACACTGTTGACCTTTCTTTCCCTTCTAATGTTGTTGCTTATAGTGAGATTGGTCCTCACTTAGGAGAGATTGACAAGCTATTGTGGCCTGAAGATGATCAAAGGATGGAGCAAGTTGGTATGGATGGGTCTGCTAATACTACTGTCTCCCACATGTTTCAGGTATGGAGATTTCCCTTGGTTTATTTCGTGTTGACTTGCTGATGTCTCATGTTGCCTTCCTTTTTTGCTTTTTTGTAGGGTTTGTAGGGGGTCATCTGGCTAAAGAAGAAAATTAAGTGATTAATGGCAGCTCTGAAGAAAGTAAGAGGGTAGAGAAATGATCTTCGGGGTGAAGTTGGCCGGCTAAAAGATTCCAAGAAGGACTCCAATCAACTTATAGCTTACTTAAGGATTTAGTTAGAGTCTAAGGAAGTTGATTCCGAGAAGTTGAAGGCGACTCTTAGTCAAGTTGATGAGTTGAAAGTTAAGGTAGCCCCATCGGAGAACTAGATGTTAGTGATCATGCTGGAAGTCAAGATTCATTGTTGTGGTGTGATGGCCAGTGAGTTTCGAGATGGCAAGACCGATAGTTGGGACGCTCCTAGATACATCACAAACTTTGAGGAATGGGAGAAGATGAGAGTTGAGGAGACTGCCCGAGCCAAAGAGTTGGCCACTTCTTTTGGTGGTATGACTGATTCCTCCTTCGTTCTAGTTCTCTGTTGGGGGATACTGAGTTTATTCTAGCTTATGTATTTTTAGTTGTTGTATGGACTTTTTTTTATGTATTATTGTAATCACGTGACTTTTTCTATTTTCTTGTTGTAAGATGTTTGTTGTATCGGATGTCGGTTGGCTGTATGACTTATGAAGTAATATTATTGTCTTATTCCCCCCAATCTAAGTATGAATTTATTTGGTCGATTTATACTTATATTTGTTATTGATTTGTTCGTAGTGTTAACAAAAAATGGTTGTGATGGGGGGCTGCGCTCTATAGAGCTGCCTACATAGCCTTTACAGGGATTAAGCCCAAATGTAGTTTTGACTAACTGCATGATAGCATTAGTATGTAGCTTGGATGAAAGTCTCGTAAGACTATGATTAAAGTAGATGATAGAAGACAGAGTAGAGTTACAGATGATACTGTTTTTGGTGGACAGCGTTCCAGCAGTTGCCGATGCCTCATCCATCATGGCCTTGTAGCTTGTATGCTCCATGTCCAACTACCTTAGTGACTAGGTAGGGACCTTCCCTGGTCGGGGCAAGCTTACCTGCTCCTGCTTCCTTAGTGTTTTGGAATACTCTTCGTAATACCCAATCTCCCACTCCGAATGATCGAGTGCAGATGTTTTTGTTATGATGTCTGGCTATACTTCGCTGGTAGGCTGAGACTCTTAAGAGTATTTTTTCTCTTTTCTCGTTGATGGTGTCTAATTCATGGCACATTTTCTGCCAATTTTTTGTGTCATTTGTCAACTCGTATCTTGCTGTTGGAACTACACTCTCGGTCAGGATGATTGGTTCCATTTTGTAGGCTAGTGAAAATGGTGTCTCCCCCGTTGAAGTTCTGGTTGTGGTTTGATAGGACCATAGGACTCATGACAGCTCATCTTCCATTTCCCCTTTGCTATCTCATGGCGCTTCTTGATAGTATTCATGATTGTCTTGTTGGATGACTATGCTTCTCCGTTTGCCTGGGGGTACCCTGGTGTTGAGAAGTTGAGCTTGATATTCCAAAACTTGTAGAAGTCTTGGAAGTCAAAGCTAATGAATTGAAATCTATTGTTTATTATGATCTCCTTGGGTACACCGAATCGACATATCACATTTTTCCAGATGAAGTTCTTTACCTCTTTTTCTCTCACTTGATGGTAGGATTTTGCTTCAATCCATTTACTGAAGTAGTCCGTTACAGCGAGCATATAGACCTTTTGTCCTAGTGCAGTTGGTAACATGCCAACTATGTCCATTCCCCATTTTATGAAGGGCCATGGGCAAGTGATTGACAACAAGCATTCTAGAGGCTGATGAGTCACTTGAGCGAACCTCTGACACTTATCACAATGTTTTGTGTAGTCAGAGGAGTTAGCTCTCATGGTCGGCCAGTAGTACCCTTGAGTTAGGGCTCGGTGTGCCAAGCTCCGCCCTCCGGAATGGTTTCTGCATTCTCCTTCATGTAACTCAGCTAGTATGTATTTTTCCTTTGCAAGGTTAACACATCTTAGATAAGGACCAGAGAATGACCGCTTATAGAGTTTACCTTGTATGATAGTGAAGCAGGCAGACTGAGCTTTGATTCATCGTGCCTCATTCTTATCCTCAGGCAGTGTATCTCTTTCCAAGTATTCTAGTATTGGGGTCAACCAAATGGCTGGCCTTTGGAGATGAATTATTGGGATTGCCTTATGGTTGGTTGTCTAGATGGATGACCCGAGGTTGGCTAAAGCATCAGCATGACTATTCTCTCCTCTTGGCACTTGGCTGATGGTGAACTCATCAAAACTCGATTGAAGCTCCTTGGCTTTATTGAGGCATGCTGTCATTTTATCATCTCGAGCCTGGTAGCTTCCTTGCATCTAGTTGACTACTAGCTGTGAGTCGCTGAACACATTGATCCGTTTGACTCCAATTGCTTTGGCCAGTTCGAGTCCAGCAATAATCGCCTCATATTTTGCTTCATTGTTTGTAGCTTTAAACCCGCATTTGACTGATTTCTCGATTGATTCTCCCTGAGGGGAGGTCAGAACAAGTCTAAGTCTGCTTCGTCTTATGTTTCTGAATGCATGTGATTGTTAGGTGTAAAATCAGCAATGAAATCAATTAATACTTGAGACTTCAACGAGGATTGTGGTGTATATGATATATTGTACTCGCTGAGTTCAATTGCCCATTTGGTTAGTCTACCTGACAGCTCTGGTTTGTCCAAAATGATCTTGAGAGGAAATGCCTTCAGTACTATTATCGAGTGGTACTAAAAGTATGGGCGTAGCTTTCTTGCTACATGGACGAGCGCTAGTGCCAGCTTCTCAAGCTGGCTATATCGAGTTTCTGCATCAAGTAAGGATTTACTTGCATAATAAATTGAAAGTTGTTTACCTTCTTCCTCTCTGATTAGAACTGTGCTTACTGTTGTTTCGGATACAGCCAAATAGACGAACAACAGCTCATGATCTTTTGGTATTGATAATAGAGGTGAACCGGTTAAGTACTACTTCAACTTGGTTAGCGATTCTTCACATTCTATCGTCCATTCAAAGGTCTTAGATTTCCTTAATGTGTTAAAGAAGAGGTGACATCGTTCTGAAGACTTCGACATGAATCGGGTGAGTGCGGTGATGTGTCTAGTTAACTTCTGTACGTCTTTTATTCACGTTGGAGAAAGAATCCTTTGGATTCACTCTATCTATGATGGGTTAGCCTCAATTGCCCTTTGAGGTACTAGGTATCCAAGGAACTTTCCTGCAGTCACACCAAAAGTGTATTTAGTTGGATTCAATTTCATGTTATATTTCCTAAGAATGCTAAAAGATTGTTTTAAATGACTGATATGGTCCTCTTCAATGAGGGATTTGACGAGCATGTCATCAATGTAGACTTCCATCATCTTCCCCAGCAAGTTGGCAAACATCTAGTTGACTAGTCTTTGGTAAGTCACTCCTGCATTCTTCAGTCAGAACGACATTACCTTGTAGCAGAATATGCCTATCTTCTCCTGGTCGTCTGGATGCATCAGGATCTCGTTGTATCCTGAGTATGCATCCATGAAGCTTAGGAGTTCACAATCGGCTATGGCGTCTACCAGCATGTCTAAGTGTGGCAATGGGAACGAGCCCTTAGGACATGCCTTGTTGTGGTCTGTGAAGTCAATGTCGACTCGCCAATTACTTTTCTTCTTCTTCACAATGACTACATTGGCCAGCCAGTCAGGATAGTGCACCTCCCTCACGAACCCATTATCAATGAGCTTCTGAACTTCTTTATTGATGGCCTTGTTCCTTTCAGGGATGAATTTCCTTCTCTTTTGCTTCCTTGGTGGGTAGTCTGGGCCAACCTGCAATTTATGAACAATAATCTCGGGGTCAATTCCAGTCATGTTTGCATGGGACTAAGCAAAACAATCGTAATTGGTGGAAAGAAAATTAATAAGTTTAGTTCTAATGTCGCGGTCTAATCGTGATCCAATCTGGACTTTGCTGTAGTTGCTATAACTGGACGGGTTTGGCCTTCATGGTGGTCTAGTAACATGCCCTTGAATCCTTCTGTTGGCCTTTGATTTCTTTCACCCCCCCCCCCCCCCCCCCCATTTAGTAGGAAACCTTAGCACTTGGCGGTATGTTGAAGGGACTGCCTCCATTTCATGTATCCATGGTCGACCTAGTATGACGTTGTAAGCAGACTGAGAGTCTACCATCAGGAATATTGTGCATAGGTTGACTCCTTCGGCATAGACAAGTAGCTCAAACTCTCCTACCATGTTAATTTTCTCTCCACTGAATCAAATGAGGATGGTAGTCTTCTTTATGATCATTGATTCATCTATCCCCATTTCCCTGAGAACACTTAAAAAAAAAAATGTTAGTTGAATTTCCATTATCAATAAGTATGCATTTAGTGAGATAGTTAGCAATGTAAAGTGCAATAACAAGGGCATCGTGATGTGGGTTAAGGAGTCCGATTGACTCTATTGTTGAGAAACTGATGGTTTGAGCTGGTAGGTTGATGGTATTATTCTCTGTCCTTCTAGACTCTCCTTTGATCAGGTTATTCTGCCTGGTGTGTCTTTTGGTTGCTGAATGGGTGACTCCGCTTACCAGAGAGCCACCAGTTATTACGTTCATTTTCCGTTCATGAGTAGGTGGTTTTGGCGAGGTTACTTTTCTTCAGACGACTGATCTGTCTGCCATGTGCTGGAATGTTCATTTGCCTTTGTCTGTGAGTAAGTCAGTCATGTGATCGTGTCTTAATAGGTTGGATACTTTGAGTCTTAAGGCAATGCACTCATCCGTTCGGTGACCACGGTTAGTGTGGAATTCACACCATTCTTTTTTGTCTCGCTGGTCAGATGGAATCCTCATCCTATCTGGCTATTTAACTTTGTCTCCGAGTCCTTTTAGTATGCCAACGACTTCGGCTAGTGAGATTGAAAGATTGTATTCTGGTATCTTTGGTCCATCTCGGAGACGTGTCTCGGACGACCAGTTGTACTCCCTCCTTCTGTTCTCTGATTTGCTAGGATACAGGTATGGTATCTTTGTCTACCCCTGAGTCTCTTCGAGTGTCTTTCCTTGGGAAAGAGTGATAATAATTAGCTTCATCCTCGTCCCATTTGATCTGTGCCCAGGACTTGGCGAGAACGTCTTCCATCATCTTGCAAGGATACATCTTGCAAGGATACTTGGTAAGTTCTTTGCATAGGTCTGAGTCGTTGCGGAGTCCTTTGGGGAAGGCTGAGATGGTTGTTTCTTGATTACAATGGGTTATAGACACCTTCTCTTTGTTGAAGCGTCCTACGTATTATCGTAAGGGCTCACCCTGTCATTGAACTATGATGTAGAGGTCTTCTACAGACTTTTCAAGTTTCCTGCTACTAGTAAACTGCTCAACAAAAGTGTTAGTCAATTGTGCAAAAGTAGAAATATAATTATTAGGTAAATTAGTATACCACTGGAGGGTTGGTCCAATCAGACTAGAACCAAACCCTTTACACATGCATGTTTCCCTCATGTCGTGTGGGATGGAAACGGTGAACATTCTCTGCCTGTATTGACCGATATGGTCATCGGGATCAGACGTTCCATCAAACATCTTCATGTGGGGGAGTCAGCATAGCAGCTGGCTATTTTTCGGCATCTCGACCATGGCTATATCATCGACGAAAGGGGAGTCAGCATAGCAGCTTGCTATGCTCTTTTTAATGGGGGTTGACATTCTAGGAATCTGCTGGATGAGTGCTTCCATCTTGACCAATTTACAAGGCAGCTTAGGATCTCAGATCGAAGGTGATCTAATGTTGGTGTGGCAGGATGGCTCGCTCATGGCTGGGTGATTCAATCCAATTGTCTGCTGCTCAAGTATATTCTGACCAGCTCCAATGATGGTCTGGTTGGCTCCAATGGAAGGCTGACTGACACCTGGAACCTGCTGCTGTCTGGGTCTAGTGGTTGGCTAACTGCCTCCTAGAATCTGCTATTGTCCAGCTGTTGAGGGTGGCTAGCTGACTCCTGGCTGACTGGCTCCTAGAACCTGCTGCTATCCAGTTGTCGAGACTGGCTATCTGACTCCTGGAGTTTGTTGTGGTCCGGGCGCATATGAATGTCCTTATTCAGTCATGGTTACCTGTTCGTCTACATTGACAATAGAATTTTAAATGTTCGGCATGGTGGGTGAAGTTTGATAATTCCTTATCGAGGATGACTCGACCAATCATTGTTAGAAATAGGGTTGAGGTCACCCAAAGGTTGCATCGGGCTAATTGGGCCTCAGAAGCAGGATGGCTGAACTTCGGTGGCTTGAGAGGACATGGTCCCCATTCGCATGAGCAGGTCATCATTCTCAGCTTCAAGCCTCCTCATTTTCTTGCATTCTTCATTCATCTGGGCGGTAAGGTCACCGAGTTGGGCGGACATATCGGGTGTCTTAGTCACGTCTGACATGGCTCTCAAGTGAACTCCTTGATTTCTTTGTTGATCGTCTAATTGTAGGGCCCCACGGTGGGCGCCAAGTTGTAGATGTGCTTTCCTCTAATTGATTAGACGGGCACCAGTAACCAATCAAGAACAAAGAGAGAGACGAGAGTTCAATTGGGAGCACCGGTGAGGTGTCAGCCAAAGGGACTTCGTAGCACAAGTTAGTCGAGTTGTAACGAAAGCTAATTGAAAGTAACAAAACTATAATGAAAATACTGATATAATGATGGATGAATGAGTAGTAGGATGGTCAGAGTGAACGTAGATGACGAAGGAACTCAATGGTCGGGCCAAGTCCGGTCGGGTCAGACCAGGCTGACTAATTCGACTTGCTTGACTGGATTGCTTTTAGAGAGTGGTACTCGTTTCAGTAAGAGAGTAAAGTAGAGTACTAATGTTTATCAGATGCCTCCCTCATGTCCTCAAAGGGCCTTCTTTATAGTCATTTCTCATTACCGTTCCATTTCACCTATCTCGTCTGTCTGACTCGTTCTTAGTGGTTCTTCCATGATTTTCATGGGAAAAGGTGCGTGTACTTTTACTACTTCAATATTCCTGGCTGACTGGATGCATCCAGATTCAAGGCTGGGAATCAGTTGGCTCATTGGATGGTTCATTTAATATATGCAAGTCCATTTATATTGGTTTGGGCTTTACTGGCTTATTGGGCTTGGCAAGGTAGTCTGGCTGACTAGTTGGACTTAGATGGTTGACAAATTTTGTCCACTACATTAACTATATAGTTTTTATTTTTGAAAAACTACATGTTAAAATAAATATTAATCATGTTTAGATTAATATAGAGAGATATTAATAATTATCTTATTATAAGATATTTATTTATTTAATTAAAACTGATATTTTTAAATAAAGTTAATTTTGAATTAATTAATATTTGTTTTGGGATATATATATTATCTTAAATATTAAATAAATAAACAAATGAGAAAATTAGGAAGAACCACCAAGTGGCTCATACCACTCACTGTATTGCATAGTGAGTAGCGCCTACCAGGAATATATTCCATCCATGAGATTTGAATTTTGAATTTCAAATTAATTTGTTTATTTAATTATTTTTTATAAATATGATTTAAATTAAATAATTAAAATAAGGTTGTAACTGATCAGTTTTATTTTAAATAAAATAAAGATTAATTAAATTAGTTAGTTATGTTTATAAACGTGAAAGAAGCGATACTTTCAGAAGAAGTTTAATAAGTTGTTTTTGACTATCAGACTCTCTCCAGAGAGAAATGATAGAATTTCCTAAACCTGAAATTCTAGAAATTGCTATTGCCTCTCTTTTCTCAATCCTCTCTCGATCTCATGGGTTGAGTACATCTAGAGATTCTAAATCAACATTTGAATCATACTTACTCACACACGTCCTTGTGTATTTAAGGATTGGCTTGGAATCCTACGTGCCCACACACGTCCTAAGGTGTAAGCTTTTAGAACAGATAGGAAGATCATTGATTTACATGAAAAGATTCAAGGACACTTGATAGACTATGAGAAGTAATTTATATTCCTTTTATGTGTTATTTAATATATTTATATATGTATGATCCTAGCTGGTATTAATAATTTTTTAAAGATCCTATTCTGTTTCGTATTCTTATTTTTCTCAATTAATACCAACATAACGTACCATGCTTTGCGTAGGCCGCATAAATAGTTTCTGATTTGAAATGAGGTTGTTTATTTCATACAGAGCATGCGATTTCTAGTACTGAATGTGATATGTTGTATACCTGTAATGTTTTCTTACTGGGTCTTGGCTCACAGGTTCTTAATGGTGCTAGTAAGGGCAAAGGAAAAGCAAACCATCCATGCTTCGGAGCGGCACATACATGTTTCGCCTGCTCGACCATCATTGTTGGGGTATTTTGAGGGACATAGTATAGAAGTCCAAATTTTTTCGATTAAGTCGATTATATTATGAACCGTGCTTGTAATTATGTTCTAAACTATGTTTTTGGGATCTTGTGTAAATTCTTTTATAATCTGAATGATAGTTTAAACCTTTTTGTCCAAACAATTTATTTAGTGGATTTCTATTCTAATTTAATTACAATCTCAACTCTAAACCGCTCGATTAGCGAGTTAAGCCCAATTTAAATACACAGTGTCACGGCTCTAGGGTATTAGGACGTTACAAATATGTTCTCAAAGAACTCCACTTCTCTCTTGATTCAATTATTGCATTAGACTACAAGTCTAATAGCCTATATGCCTTGCTATTTGAGGCATAGCCAACAAATGCACACTTTACGGTCCTTGGATCCAACTTGGTCCTCTTAGGCTCTGTGCTCTTGCAATAAGCAAGGCCCCCCCACACTTTAAGATTGTAACGCCCTGGATAGCCAAGACCGTTACATTGTGTGTTTATAAAGTGCCAGACTTGCTAATCAAGTCATTAAAGTAAAAGCGTGTTACTGAAATAGTAGAGGAACTAGGGTTAAAAGTGTTTTGGTCTCAAAAGTACGTTTTCATTACTAAACATTGTTTACGTACATGGGATCCCCAAAATTGACAGTTTAAAAGCCATTTACAAAAGTTACAACGTTTAGATACATCAACTGGCCATACTAAGGCAAAAGCGAGCTGTTAGGTAATCTCTGTCCTGACACACTTCTCGACCGTGGTGATCGAACGGCTGGCTATGTACATTTCACCTCGGAGCTCTCCACCTCAGGCCTGGTCCAGCTTGCCCTTGCCCTTACCTGCACCACGAAGCACCCGTGAGCCAAGGCCCAGCAAGAAAACATAGAAACAACAGAGCATGAACAACCAGCAACAAATGAATTACACTTATAGCATCTCATCAACTCAAGTGTATCATCAATCAAGTATTTCATATACTAAGCATCTCATCAAATACATAATGCACAGACGATAACCAGGGCTAGCGCTCACAGGCAGCTCCCTCTGTTATCCTTTTATTTCCGGCACTCAATGGCCAATTCGCGCTCCGTGCGCTAAACTCATGAGCGGTACTCTTAGACCGCTTATACGTGTCCCTTGGCATAATACCAACGATGACACAATACAACTTTCGGGAGCACTTAGTCCCATTCACAACCATACATTCGGGTGCAGTTTTCTTACCTTTCAATTCAATAGCTTTAATCCTTCGACACCTTGAGCACGATCCCACTCGAGCCCTAGCGCTCACCTAAACACAATCATGGCCAAAGTCAACATCAACCCTCAAGTTCAAAACCTAGCCCCGGGGCCAATCCCGAGCCCCCGGGATGACCTAGTTCCACCAAACAAGGTGGTGGAACCAAACCCCAAACCTTAGGTCAGAAACCCTTGCAAATTACCCTAAAATCCCCTTCAGAAGGCAGGGTAGCGCTACAGCGCTCTTGGGAGGGCGCTATAGCGCTACAGACAGAAGCCAAAACCCTTCCAGCAAAATGGCCTAGCGCTACAGCGCCCAAAGCTAGCGCTGTAGCGCTAGTCACAGACAGCCCAACACCCAAAATTTCCCTTATGCGATTTTCTCGAGCCAACCTCAACCAAACCTCTTCCAACTCTTACCCAAACTTAAAAACAACCTCATGACCACACTCCACTCATCCCAAACACCCTAACCATCTGAAATCCAAGCACATGCAATCACAAACTCAAAATTCACCATAGCCACCTCCAAACTCTAAAACCCAACATAAACCAGCTGAACATCAGAACCAAAGCTTAGAATTCATACCTTTGATAGAATTTCGCCCACAAGCTATCCCTAGGCTCCCTTGGCTTGCGACTCCTCAGCCCTAAGCCTGAATTCCCCAAAGTTCCATTCAATTCAATTCAAGCACCACAACTTAAAAACCAGAAACAGAAATGGATGAACTCTAGAACCTTACCTCAAGTGTTGGTGAAACCCTGCTAAACCTCTGTCAATTCCTTAGTCTTAGGTCAAGATCCTTGATGTTTAGTTATCCCAGCTCTCCTCTAAGCTTTACTCCAGAAATTCTCAAGAAACAGATGAAGGAAAGTGTAAACCGACTTTAGAGAAACTCTCTCTGTTTTCCCTCTTCCTTTTCCCTTCTTTTTCAGACTTCCTTGTTATTCTATAAATTCCACTAACTTAAAACCTCAGTAATACCCATCCTTAAGAGTCCAATGACCTTTATGCCCTCCCAATTAACTCTAATCCTCTAGTCCACTTAAGGGCATTTTAGTCATTTTACCTAATTCCCGCTACTTCCTAGAATGTCTCTATTATTTCCCGCTTAATTCCCGATACCTAATTAATCACCAATAGCATTCCTCAATGTTACAATAATCTCCAGCTCATCCACTAAATTCCCATTTACACCCGTGAGCTCACCCCGAGCCGGGTATAAATCCCCGCTATGACTTTTCTGCTACTTAGCTCACTAGGATCGTCTCGAGTCACAGATCGTAGATATATCCACATAATAATGTGGTCTCAACAATTATCACATATATCAAAGCAGTTATGCCCTTAATGGCCAAAATTACGATTATGCCCTTCTACCCTAATCTGGGCCTACATGCATACAAACACGCATAGTCATGCATCTCAAGTACTCAAGTAATCATATAACATGCTTTAAATCATAATTATACATCTTAATCACTAAAATCACACGTAATCTCCATTATGCCCTCCAGGCATGCTAATCAAGGCCCTTAAGCCTTATTAGCGAATTTGGGTCGTTACAAAGATAGCCTAGGTTAGGCTTCTTTCCTCTCCATAACTCATATGGAGACACATTGTTCTTTTTTATAGGAATTCGATTCAATATATAACACGCAACAAGCAAAACTTCACCCCATAAATTATAACACAATTTTGCATGTAAAAACATAGAGTTAATCTTCTCAAGATAAGTCCCATTCTTTCTTTCAGCTATCCCATTTTATTGTGGAGTGTATGGTGCACTGCATTCATGTATAATGGTATGTTGTTCACAAAACATATTGAAATCATTTGAAAATTATTCACCTCCTCTATCACTTCTAAGAGTCTTAATTTTCCTTTCCTATTGATTTTCTATTTAGCTTTATAGATTTTAAATGCATTGAATTCCTCGTGCTTACTCTTAAGTAAATACACATAAGTATATCTAGATTAATCATCTATAAAAGTTATAAAGTATCTATTTCCTCCTCTAGTCAACATGCCGTTTAATTAACATAAATCACTATGTATTAAATCTAGCAAGTTTGAACATCTATCAACACATGGAAAATGTTACTTTACCATTTAAGATTTAACACATAATTCACATTTATCATGCTCATTCTGTAACGCCCTACTACCTTAGAGCCGTTACTAAGTGAGTTTAAAAATGGAAATTGTGCAACTAACCGACTCTATGAGGTTTCTAAAACCAAAAGTGTAACTAAACCAAAGTTTAAGGCTGTACTCTTTGAAAATGTTTAGTTTCATTGAAAACATTAAGTATCAAGCATCCGGGATCCCAAAATAAGGTTTACAAAATATTTACAACTCAAAAATAGATTTACACTTGATTAACTATCAAAAGAATGGTTAATACAGCCATATACAAAATGCCCCCAACCAAAGCAGTCGGGCAGGCCGAACATGTACGCGCCGCCCCCACGCTCTCCATACTCATGGCCGGTTGACTGACTCCTTGCTTTTACCTGCAACACAGAGCACCCGTGAGCCGAAGCCCAGCAAGAAAACCCAAACAGAACATAACATATGCATAGAATAAAGCTGACATATAATCCACTGATAAATAGGAAAACCATCAGACTAAATAAGCACGGCCATGCCGCCCCAGAGGCCTTACCAAAGCATGGGGTCTCGGTCCTCGCCGTAAGGATAACTCATGTATCCATTGGGTCCCACCCTGGTTATAAGCACCCCATGTGCTGAGTGTTACTTCCGGTCCCAAGGCCGTACCCGGCCTTCACCGCTCTCGGCCTTAGCCATTCATTTCATTACGGTCACACATATTGCACATCTTGAAATAATCATTCAAACACATAATAATTCATTTAAAGTTATATATTTGCACATAATACAATCTAGGGCCATGCCCTGCAATAACACTGTGGGCCCATGCCCTGATCTCGGGTGTTACGGTTTTCTTACTTGTATCCCGAGCTTTCCGATGCACCAAGGTCACAAGCACGGTCCTCTAGCACGAGCCTTTCCGAAATCCTAGTCACAACACACTTAAAACACTTTTAATACTAACCAAACTCAAAACCACTTCCCGGGACCAATCCCGTACTCTCGGGACCTCTAGTTCCATAAAACAATACATTGGAACCATCCCACGCGTCCCCGGGCAAAAGCCCTAAAAACCCAACATTTTGGCTGCCAAAATGGCCTAGGGCCGCAGCGCCCAAGAACAGGGCCGCGGCGCTCCTTCGCGAACCCAAAATTCTGGGTTTTCTCTTGCGTTTTCCCGAGCTACAACCTTCCCAAATCAACCCAAAAAAATACCTAAACCCCAAGATCAATTTAGAACTTCATATGAACCATCTAACAACCTATAGACACTAGAATCAAGATCAAAACACCATCACACCCAAAAATCCACCCTTTGATTTCTAATTTCAGCAACTCAAACCAAAACCTTAAAAAGCTTAACTCATGCTTTAAATTCCTCAAATCAAAACAGAAACCAAACTTAAATGTATATAAAATCCATACCTCAAGTGGAGAATTCACCCAAAAGCTTCCTTGATCTCCTCCTAGACTCCCACTTCAGCCCCCTCTACACTTCTTCTTCTTTTTCTTCTTCTTGCCCTAGCTTTTTCTTTCCTCTAGTTTTTCTTCTCTTCAATTTTTTATCAAAGCATCAAATGACCCAATGCCCAAACCGTGTACCCCAAAACCCAGCTGAAAGTTGTCTAATTCCCTTGCCAAATGACCACTTTACCCCTTCCTAATAACCCTTCCTAACTAAACCTTCAAGGGTACTCAAGTCCTTTCACTTCTATTTCAATTCTACCATTTTCTATCTAAAACTTCTTACTCACAGTAGTTACAAACGGTTACACAGGTTACTCAATCGCCAATATCTATAACCACTCATTCTCAACTCAGCTTATAAGATTCCCAAAGTACCCCTAGGCTCCTCCTGAGCCGGGTACAAAATCCCGTTGTGACTTTTAGACTAATTGGCTCACTAGGACCGTCTCGATGCGTGCATCCTGATAAAAACACCACACTCACATGGCACAAATCACATAATTCAATTATCACAGTTATGCCCTCAACAGGCTAAAATTACCAGTTTACCCCCAACATACAAACGGGGCCCACAAGCATCAATATACAACCTAATCATGCATTCTAATCACATATTCAATCAAATTCATAAAATATCATGTCAATTCATTTATTGCCCTCCAGGCACGCTAAACAAGGTCTTAAACTTTTATCAGCAATTTGGGGTGTTACACATTCACATCACACTTAATCAATCCACATTTAATAACTATTTTAATTGTGTTATAATCTATATGAACAAGTGTATTATGCCACAAAGTAACAAAACTAGTATTAATCACATTACCATAATTAGATGCCATATAATTATTGTCATTATCAAGAGCACATAGTTTGATCATCCCATCACATGAATAACCCTTTCTAATAAAAGTGCCAAATTTAATCAAAATGAGTTTACCGGATTCAAAATCCATTTTGGTACTGGGTTTACTCAATAGAGTTCCACTTATAATTTTTCTAGTCATATCGGGAGCATAGAAAACATTACATAATGTCACTTTCTTTTCATTAGTGAAGAACACATCAATGCAGCCCCTTCCAAGTACCTTGGATCTCTTTTAATTTCCCATTTGGACTTTGTTGACCCAAATTTATGTCAAATCAATAAAATAAGATGAAAAGCTAATAGAAAGGGATAATTGACACAGTGGATTTTTACGTGGTTCGATCGTTAACAAGGATTACTCCATGAGTTTCTATTGTAGAAAGCTTGCTAGAATCACAAGCTTCTAAGGTTTACAGCTTGGGAAAAGGATTGTCTTACTCCAAGGTAATTAGGAGTCCAAAAACTAGGACTTCAAATCCTTACATATGACCCCCTCATGACCTATTTATAGATGGCATGAGGGGAGATTGAGGGGCGGTTAGCCTTTATTAAATTACATCATTCTTTGGGGAATGTTCACAATACAAAAATTAATTTACACGTGTAGCCCGACCATAGGCCTATCGGGGTGGTCTTCTAGCCTAGAAAGCAGGTTATAACGACCTGAATTTACTAATAGGGCTTAATGCCTCGATTAGCGTGCCATAAGGGCATAAATGGATATATATATATGTGGATTTAATTTTATATATGTGTAATTATGTGAAATATATATATGTGCATGCTTATGTGTATTAAATGTAAGTGTGGGTCTGTTTTTGTGAAAAATGGCATTTTCGTAATTTTGACCTGTTAAGGGTATAAATTGTGATTATATGTTATATGATTAGGACCACACTATTATGTAGATATATTTTCGATGACAAACTTAATTCGATCCTTTAGAGCAATTTGGTGAAAAAGTCACAACATGGATTTATACCCAACTCGGGGTGAGCCAAGGGGTATTTTGGTAATTTTGCGTAGGTCGGGAATTAGTGGGATATTATTGGAGGAAATACTTGTATTTGGAAGGTTAATAATTTGATTGGGAATTAGGAGTGTAATTTGAGGTTTAGTGGCATTTAGGCTAAATGACCATGTCGCCCTTAAAGGAATTTGGTGTGAATTTGGAAGAAAGGGTAACATGGTCATTTTAACCTAAGGGATAAACCAAGACAGAAGCAACAACCCCTCCCCACGTTACTCTCTCACTCTCATCTCCCTTGGTTTAGTTAATCTTGTATTCTAAGGAGAACCCTTGAAGTGAAGGAGAAATTGTGAATTGGAAGGCTATCTTTGAAGGATTCAGCTGCAAATGGGAAGGTACAGAGACTTGAAGCAATAACCAGCTACGATTGCACCTTGATTTTTGAATTTTGGTGTAGTTGAGCTGAGGAATTCTCATATTTACTTAGGTGCTCACTATGTTTTGAAGTTCACAGACTCTTGATTTGAATTGTATGGTTTGGGGTTCCTAGGTAATTTTAGGCTATTAGTGTTGAAGAGGCTTGTGTTGGTGGCTGAGTTAAGCTTGGATTGCACTTAGATTTCATATTTTTAGGCATGAATTTTGGAATTGGGTAAGTTTCTAAACCTTTGGCTCAGTTTGTTCAATCTTTGGTGCTTTGTTGTTTTGATGGATTTGAATGAGCTTTTGTGGTATATTAACTTTGGCATTGGGTAGTAGGTGTTGTATGGCGAATTTTGTGGTTGTAAACTGGCTAAAGAATCTATTTGGGGTCGAATTTCTTGGTCTGGTATGCAGGGGAATCACGGGTTTGGTTTAGGGGAAGAACTTCAAGTTTATGGGCTCGTTTTTGAGTTTCTGGTGATCTAGCGCGACCACGCTAGGTTGGGGTGCGGTCGCGCTAATGTCTCAGATAGTAGGGATTTTCATTTTCAATTTTTTTTCCTGGTTCTCGGAGTTAGGAGCACGACTACACTGGGCTAGGGCGTGACTACGCTAGTACCCCAGAAAGCCTAAACTTTCTGCATGCGCGACAACGCCAGGGGTAGGTGTGACCGCGCCAGGTTCCCCGAAACACGGTTTTTTTTATTTTAGCATTAGGGCTCAGGAAGTCTGAGAATTCATTTGATGGCCCACTTGGGGGCTCGGGGGACGTTTCTAACATTTCGATACCAGAAAATAGTAATCCTAAGGTTAGGGTTTAGAGTGCAGCTCGAGATTGGCAGTCAATCCCTAATAAGAGTATGTTTATGTTGTGACTTGATTATCGCTAGGCTTGGGATCAAGATCACACTTGAGGTCGTATAGTCTATCGCACAGAACTTGAGAAAAGAAAATTGCACCCTGGTTCTGATCAGGGCTTGGACCCCTGTAAATGGATTTAACTGTGAATATAATTGGGATTGCTCAAATAGGCATGCTTGCATATGTTGTATCTGGTTGCGTGTTGTGTATATATATATATTTGTGGCTATATCTATGCTGAAAGTTCGACCTAAGGGAGTCGGGGCCGACGTTAAGCGTGCGGAACGCAGCCCAGCCTAAGCGAGCTAGGGTCAACCATATGACCAGAGGACTCGGCCTAAGGGCGCTGGGTTTAACATCACTTAAATAAGTAGAAGTGCCAATTGAAGTTAACTAATTGTATTGATTGTTGGGATTGGAATGTGTATTTAATTGTGTAGATTATCACTGCAAGCTTGTTGCTTATATCCCGTTATTTATTGCATTATTGATTCAAGTTTACTACTTATATGTTGTTACTCATTGTATACGTTGATTTAAGTTTTCTTGCTGAGCCTTGGCTCACGGGTGCTACATGGTGCAGGTAAGGGAAAAGGAAAGTTGGACCAGCTGTGAGTTGGAGAGCTTTAGGGGTGGTGTGTACATCAGCAGCTACTCGATCACCACGACCGAGAGATTGATAGGGATGAGAGCAAAAATTTTATTTTGCCACTTAGACTGGCTTCAGTTGTAATTATTTTGAGGGTTGCAATTGCCTTGTAAACACCTTTTTTTTTTGGATCCTGTGTACAAACACTTACTTTTAATGAAAAACAACTATTCCTATGATCAAAATCTTTTAACCCTAATCCATTAATTATCCTTAGTAGCACGTTTATATCCAAACGACTTGATTAGCAAGTCCAACACTATTTAAAATATACAGTGTAATGGTCTTGGCTATCCAGGGCGATACAACTTGGTTTCAGAGCGGTATAGGTTTAAGGGTTCCTGAAGACTGGCTGGGCATGTACACTCGTTGCTAAAGACAAGCTCGACTCAGGGTTTGGTAACTATATATGTGATTATATGTTTGACTGATTAAATGGAATATGATCGCCTTATCAACATGTTTAATAGGAAGCATGAGATATACTTATAGAGACTTGCCCTTGACTGCTATGTGTATATGATAAGGCATGCTTATTAGCATTGCTTCTGCTTGTGGATAATTATTGAATGTCTGTTAGAATTGTGTTTGCTTATTGTTGCTGGATTGTGGCATGAGATCGTGGGGTGACTTTAAAAACATGTTATCATTGCTTAATCAGCCGAGTTGAGTTGTTGATTGCATATAAACTTGGAGAGTTATGCCTCCAAGGCAATCAGTTCAACTAGTTGGTACCGAGATCGTGGCAACCAGGGCCAGAACCCTCCTCCAGTCTCTGAGAACTTACAACAAATGCTTGTTGACACGCAAGCTAGACTACAAAGTCAAGAGGAAGAGATCTGCCTTATGAGACAGGAAGTTCTGCCAGGGAGCGCTGCACCAGACTTGCCACCTGTTGTGGCACCATCCGTACATCAACTTGATGTTGGGAATAGATGGGAGCCACTGTACAAGAGGTTCAGGAAGCATCATCCTTCAATCTTTGAAGGAGGACCAAATCCACTTAAGGCTGAATAGTGGATGAGCCTGACCACCTTCATCCTGGACTTCATGAGGGTGGTAGGTAATGATAAGGTGGCTTGCGCTACTTATATGGTTCGAGATGATGCCTGCATTTGATGGGAGGTGGCATCACAAACCCGAGATTTTTCTATTACAGGTTGGAATGAGTTTAGGGACTTGTTCAACCAGAAGTACTATAGTAGTGTTATCAGGGTGGCAAAGGTAAATGAGTTCACCAGTTTGGTCTAGGGTAGCATGACAGTTACTTAGTACACCCTGAAATTTGATAGGCTAGCAAAGTTTGCACCTGATCTAGTGCCTACAGATGCAGCCAGGAAAGATAGGTTCGTCTGGGGGCCTAATACCATGATGGCCCAGGATGTGCAGATTACCTCAGCACCTGGGAGACTACTTTTTCCCAGGTGGTTGAGAAGGCCCTTACAGATGAGGAGGCATAAAACAAGATTTAGAGGGAGAGCGCTGCAAGACGAGATGTTCGGAGGGCAGTGCCTCCATTTGTGGGATCTGGTAGTGGATGAGGCCTTAGTGATCACAAGAGGAAGAACCCTAACACCTTGACCACTGCTGGTCCTGATAGGCGGAGCAAGGGTGTCCATGGTGGTAGTGAGGCATGGAGAAGTTACCAAGAGTGCGCTCGATGCAGGAAGCGCCATCTGGGCAAATGTCGGGCAAAATCGTGTTACCTGTGCGGGGTGATTGGGCATCTAAAGAAAGACTGCCCCGAATTTGAAGAAGGAAGAACCAAGGAAGGTAGACAACTTGATTCCAGTTCGAGTGTTCGTCTTGACTCAGGCAGAGGATGAGGCTAGTCCCTCGGTGGTGACAGGTCATCTTTATAGCATTGGCACTTCATATACTGTATTGATTGACTCTGGTGCTACACATTCCTTTGTTTTTAGTAAGGTGATTGATAGATTGTGTAGGCCTTGTGATTATTATACTGCGGGGTTTGGGACTATATTTCGTATAGGGGAACTGGTAGTTTCTAGGAGATGGGTTAGGACACTGCCAATGGTAGTGGACAATAGGGAACTATCAGTCGATTTGATTGAGCTGGGCATGGATGACTTTGACTTGATTTTGGGGATGGATTGGCTGGCCAGGTATGGGACGACGATCGACTGCAAGAAGAAGATGGTAACTTTTGGACCTCGTATTCCCATGATATCATCATTGAGGGCTAGACACCTATTACAAGGAGGTTGCATAGGATTCCTAGATAGTGCGGTGGACACCACTAGGGTCATGCCAGTGGGACAAGAGGAGAACAGATTGGTATGTGGGTTCTTAGACATGTTCCCTGAGGACTTACAAGGACTGCTGCCACACCAGAATATTGAGTTCGTCATTGAGTTAGCACCACATACACAACCAGTGTCGAGGGCGCCATACAGAATGGCTCCAGCGGAGCTGAAGGAGATGAAGGTACCGTTACAAGAGCTGTTGGACCTGGGATTTATTAGGCCTAGCTTTTCACCATGGGGTACTCATGTTTTGTTTGTGAAGAAAAAAGGTGGGACCCTGAGGATGTGTATAGACTATAGGGAGTACAACAAGCTGACCATCAAGAATAAGTACCCACTACCGAGAATAGACGACCTATTTGATCAGCTACAGGGTAAGACAATGTTCTCAAAGATTGATCTTCGATCTGGTTATCACCTGAGAATAGTAATCCTAAGGATAGGGTATGGAGTGAGGCTCAGGATTTGTAGTCAATCCCTGATAAGAGTGTTTATGTTGTGACTAGATTATCGTAAGGCTCGGGATCAGGATCGCACTTGAGGCCGTATAGAATATCACAAGGAACTCGAGGTGTAACGCCCTACTGCCTTAGATCCGTTACTAAGTGAGTTTTGGAATGTGCTTTCAACTCGCTAATCGAGGTTTTAGGTCAAATAGTGTAATTAAGCCGTAAACAGAGGAGAAACATTAGAAATAGTAATCTTTCATAGAAAATCATAAAAGTTTGACACCTGGGATCCCAAAACACAGTTTAGAAATATTTACAACATAAAAATTGTACTAAGTCAGCTAAACGACAAAATTCAAGTTTATTTACAAGCATCTCCCAAAATCCTCTGGTTGTGACAGCCAGGCTAGCCAAACATGTACACGCCGCCTCACGCCTACTGTACTCATAGTTGGTTGATTTTCTCTTTACCCTTACCTGCACCACAGAGCATCTGTGAGCCGAAGCCCAGCAAGAAAACCCACAAACAAATAACGTATGCAACACATAAGTCAAGCATATAAACAGGCCACCAATGGCTAAACACATATACGGCCTAGCCGTCCCAGGCGTTTACCAAGCCCTGGGTTCGTGGACCACACCGTGAGGATATCCCAGGTATCCTTTTAGGGAATCGCCCTGGAAACTCGCACCCCACGTGCTTAACGCTGCTCCCGGCCCCTTACCGTTCTCGGCCTTGCACTCAACGTGCCTGACGCGGTTCCCGGCCCCTTGCCATTCTCGGTCTTCACCGTTCCCGGCTCTTGCCGATCACTCACATAATATCATACATGATATAACAACAAGTACATAATTCAAGCATAACCAGATAAAGAGCTACGCTCTGCAGTTCTAGCATATTGGGCTCGGACCTGCATATAAATTCCACTCAAACACATTGGGCTCAGCCCTGTACACAAGCTCTATGGAAACAGGGGTTTTCTTACCTGAATTCTGAGCTTTTTGAGCACCGATGCCCCGAGCACAGTCCTCTAACGTGAGCCCTGCCGAAAACCTAGTCACAACACATTAACAACATCCATCCATCAAATTCTAATCCAATAAATAACTTCGAGCCATAACCCCAACCTCCGGGACCTTGAATTCTACCAATCTGGGTGATAAAATCCATCCCGAGCCTTATCCCTTGAGTTCCCAAGCCTAAAATACCCCAAAAACTCAAACTGGCGCTAAGGGCCGCAGCCCCACCCACAAGAGCCGCGGCTAGCCTTGAAACAGAGGCTAGCACCTCACTGACCCCCACACGGGCCACGACGCGCATGAGCTTCTCGGCCTCCCATGGCCGCGCGCGCACACGGGCCGCGGTGCACCCCTCCTAGGGCCGCGGCTCTCACCTCTGAACCCAGAATTTCCCATCTTCTTCCCTACCTTTTCCTCAAGCTAACTCAGTCAAGACCTACTTAATGAACCCAGATAAATAACACATGAATACCAGCTCAATATCAACACTAAAACCCACCAGAAATCTGCTCCAAAATCCAACTAGAATACCCAAAAACAGATTAAGCTTAACTAACATGCATGCTCTAGCAAACCAGCAACAATTCTCAACAAAGTCCCAATGATTAGAGCTTACCTTGCTGAACTCAATCCCAGAAGTTGATCCTCAATCCTCAAGCTTTAAACTCCTAAGTTTCCACAGCTATTATCCCCAAAAATTGGAGATCGATGACGTGGCAATAGAGGTGACAAGTGGCAGTACATGGTCCGT
This sequence comes from Humulus lupulus, assembly GCF_963169125.1. Classification (NCBI taxonomy): domain Eukaryota; kingdom Viridiplantae; phylum Streptophyta; class Magnoliopsida; order Rosales; family Cannabaceae; genus Humulus; species Humulus lupulus. The sequence continues at coordinate 247,504,426 of NC_084802.1, forward strand.
AAAAGACACATTAATAAGTCAATAAATATATTGGTTCCTCAGAGTTGTGATAAAGTGACTTGGCTTAAGAGTAGCTCAGTATGCCATGTTAGACCAGATATGCCATGTTAGACCAGATATGCCATGGTAGACCAGAGATGCCATGTTAGACCAGAGATATGTCATGCTAGACCAGTGTGCCATGTTAGACCAGAGATGTGCATGACCGCCCAGGAATGACATTGCTGCCCAGTAGTGACTTGACCGCCCAGGAATGACATTGCTGCCCAGTAGTGACTTTGCTGCCCAAGAATGACTTTGCTGCCCAGTAGTGACTTTGCTGCCCAAGAATGAATTTGCTGCCCAGTAGTGACTTTGCTGCCCAGGCATGACTTTGCTGCCCAGTAATGGACTTGGCCGATCGTCCATGCACATGTCCGACCAGCAAGTGCATGTCCTACCAGCAAGTGCATGTCCTACCAGCTAAGTGCATGTCCTACCAGCAAGTGCATGTCCTACCAGCAAGTGTATGTCTTACCAGCCAAGTGCATGACTATCCAAGTAGAGGTGTGGCCGACCAGAAGGTGATATTCATCAACCAGGTAGAACAGACTACGTCAAGATTCCCAAAAACGACTTCAACAAGAATCGGTCTGGGCATACGCGAGAATCTCTTATTCTTCCCACAAATTTGGGTTCTGTTACATTTTGAATATTTTTTTAATTTAAATATAATAAATATAATGGAATATCCCGATTCTAGGGGAGATCAAATGTATGATCCTAAGCCTATAAATATATGGCTGATGGGATTAGAAAGGGACTTTTGGGAAATTTTGGGTCTGAATTTTCTAGAGAGAGAAAGTGCTTGTATCTTAAAGAATTCTTGTATTCTTGTAATCTGTACTGAAGAAACTCAGTTGGCTCAGTTCATCTGATCTTGAGTACAGATCTATAATCACAACTCTAAGTGGATTAGGCTATTACCAACATATTGGGGCTGAACCACTATAAAAATTGCATGTGTTATTTACTTTCTTTATAAAACCGTCTGTGTCATTTAATTTCTCTTGAAGGTTTTATCGTTTTTGACGTTCTCACGTCGTTGGCCAAAAACGCGGTCAACAACAACCAATTCCTTGCTTAAGCTAGTTTCCATCAAAGTTTCCTTGAGTCTTGTCTTAGGGAGTGAAAGAGAAAAAGAGATAAGGTTTATCTTCAGCTGGGAGAAGGTGAGTCAGTTCCTAAGCCTTCTAAACAATTCCCTCCTTTGTTTTTATTAACTTAAGTCTAAAGGATTACCTCAAGGCTCGGGGTACCAAAACGTCCCCGAGGGCGAAATGGTAAATTTCCCAAATGTTATACCCAAAAATTGGAGATCAAGGACGTGGCAATAAATGTGACAAATGGCAGTGCATGGTCAGTAAAAGACACGTTAATAGTCAATAAATACATTGACTCCTCAGAGTTGTGATAAAGTGACCCGGTAGACTGACGAAGAATTTGGACTGCTTGAAAGATGTCATATCCAAGCCAAGTGCACCTTGGTCCTAGGAGGCTAAGGAGAATGCATCCTAGGAGGCTAAGGGGAGTGCATCCTAGGAGGCTAAGGTGAGTGCATCCTAGGAGAGCTAAAGAGAGTGATCCTAGGAGAACCCAAGGATGAGGTCCGAGGAGAATTCAAGAAAGTGGTCTTAGGAGACCCAAGGAGAAAGTGGTCCAAGGAGACCCCAAGGAGGATGTGGTCCTAGAAGACTCCAAGGGTGTGTTTGAGGTAAGCCTCCCAATGTTTCCTAAGTTTTGACTCAAACGTGCCAAGGTAAGTAGCTAAGGAGGAGGAGTCCCATGCAAGTCAAGAATGGGGACTAAGATTTTGACAAGAAGAGCCTACACAATGTCCGATCGGACATGCTTGGGAGATGCTAAAGGGGAATGCCTTGAACTTGTCCAAGGTAAGATGTCAAGGAGGATGCCTCGGACCACCTTGGTCCGAGGAGAAGCCAAGGGGATTGGTTCAAGGATGAACATGGCATGCTAGAGGAGAGTGTTATGTTGAGGAGAAAAGTGCATATCCTACCACCATGCACGTTCAACCCACAAAAACATGTCCTACCACCATGCATGTCCTACCACCATGCACGTCCGACCAACACTTGCATGAGTAGTCAGTAGGAGGTGGATCAACTAGCTAAAGGAGACTAAGTCAAGGTCCCCAGAAACAACTTTAACAACATATGCGGGAATCTCTCATTCTTTCCACAAATGGGGAGTTTGTTACATTTTGAATTTTGAATGTTTCTTTGTAATTTAAATGTAATAAATATAATAAAATATCCTGGTTCTTGGGGATATCGTATGTATGACCCTAAGCCTATAAATAGGGGGCTTATGGGATGAGAGAGGGGCTTCTTCTGCTTCTTCTTTCTAGAGAGAGAAAATTGGGACTGTGTATTCTAGAGAGAGAAAATTGGGTCTGAGTATTCTAGAGAGAGAATTCTTGTATTTTTGCCATCAGTACTGAAGAAACTCAGTTGGCTCAGTCCATCTGATCTTGAGTACAGATATATAAATCACAAATCTAAGTGGATTAGGCTATTACCGACAATCGGGGCTGAACCACTATAAAAATCTCTTGTGTGTTCTTTATTTTCTTTATTAAACTGTCTGTTGTCGTTTACATTCTCTTGAAGGCTTGTCGTTATTGACGTTCTCACGTCGTTGGCTAAAAATACAGTCAACACCAAATATTCCCGCCTAGACATTCTATCCTCAAATATCTCCAAATATTTATTTCTATGTCCCGATAATCCCATAACTCATCTAATACCCAAATTACCCCTCGACTCGCCCCGAGTCCAAATCTCAACCCCGCTGTGACTCTCTGGCTAACCGCTCCCCAGGACTATCTCGGATCGTGCTGTACAGACATATCACACATATACAACATTTATCTCATTTATCACACTTATGCCCCTAATACCAGACGGGGCCCACATGCACATTTAACTCAATTAAACATGCATCATAATCATATATACACATGAATTCACATATAAGCATATTAAACCACTTATTGCCCTTCAGGCACACTAATCAAGGCCCTAAGCCTGATTAGCAAATTCGGGTCGTTACACGAGGTAAGAGAACTGCACCCTAGTTGTGATCCTGGCTTGGACCCCTGTAAATGGATTTAACTGTGATTATAATTGGGATTGCTCAATTAGGCATGCTTGCATATGTTGTATCTGGTTGCATGTTGTGTATATATATATTTTTGTGGTTGTATCTATGCTGACAGTCCGACCTAAGGGAGTCGGGGCTGATGTTAAGCATGCGGAACACAGCCCGACCTAAGCGAGTCAGGGTTGGCCATATGACCAGAGGATTCGACCTAAGGGTACTAGGTTTGGACGTCACTTAAATAAATAGAAGTGTCGATTGCAGTTAACTAATTGTATTGATTGTTGAGATTGGAATGTGTATTTGATTGTGCGAATTATCATTGCTAGCTTGTTGCTTATATTATGTTATTTATTGTATTATTGATTCAAGTTGACTACTTATATGTTGTTTCTCATTGTATTCATTGATTTAAGTTTTCTTGTTGAGCCTTCGCTCACAGGTGCTATGTGGTGAAGGTGAGGGAAAAGTAAAGCTTGACCTACCGTGAGTTGGAGAGCTTTAGGGGTGGTGTGTACATCAGCAGCTGCTCGACCACCACGGCCGAGGGATTCATAGGGACAAGAGCCAAAATTTTATTTTGCCACTTAGGTTGGCTTCAGTTGTAATTATTTTGAGGGTTGCAATTCCCTTGCAATACTTTTAATTAAAAACAACTATTCCTATGATAAAAATCTTTTAACCTTAATCCATTAATTATCTTCAGTAACATGTTTATATCTTGATTAGCAAGTCCAGCACTATTTAAAATATACAGTGTAATGGTCTTGCCTATCTAGGGGCATTACAACCTCTGAGAAAAGTGGTACCCCAAATCTCTGAGAATCTCATGGGCTCGTTATGGAGAGTTTTCGACCTTCCAAGGAGTTTCCAAAATAGAGTCTCAAGGAGTCAGTTGTTGGGAGCATAAGAGAGGATCTGAGGCCTCTCCTAAGGGATTTCAAAATTTGAAGTCCACTCATGTGACGTCATGTAGTCTCCCCTCTGAGAACTCTTCGAGAAACTCGCACACTGCCACGTGTCGCTAGGTGATGACATGGCCAGTAGGCTAGAACATTTGCCCCTCAGGTCTCTTGCGTGCTTTGTACGGTGGAGACTTCTTGGTAGGTTACACATGGCAAAAATCATTTGTTTGCTTAGTCAGTAACTTCATGCTCAGCGGAACACATGTTGGGCATGGGAGTCACCTCGAAAATTGTGACTGCCTTAAATGTCGAGACACGTTGTGCTTGTTCAGTGGTTAGATCTCTGCGAGCGAATTAAATGTTGGGGAATAGACTATTAACTCAACAGGCGTCTCAAGATGTTACCTTTCTTGGTGAACCGTCTGGTGGTACTCGAGTACCTGCGATTCTGATCCGACCGTTGATTTAAATCTTAGAAAAACCGTATTTAAAGCTGGGATTTCTTCATTTTCCCTCCACATCAGAAATATTTGGCTATCTCTTTCTCCATCGAGTTACAAGCTTTCTTACATTATTTTTGTTGAAGAAACTACACTGTTCTTGCTTGTTGTTCACTCTACAGCCTATTAACCACCCTAATATATCTATAAGGATATTCAAAGTCGACGGACATCGATTTATTCGAGTAAGGACCACCTACCAAACATACTAGTTCTTTTTATCACGTAAGTCTTCTTCTCCTTGGTTTTCCTTTTCTTCAAAGTTTTGAGCATGATTTAGGGTTTAGAGATGCCTTAGGCATAGCAATTATGTGGTAAATGTTTGTGATTTTTGGAGCTGGGGCTTTTTGGGTTTTCCTCCCCCTTTCAAGGTTTCTTTCTATTCTCTTTTCACGAGCAGTATCCTTTCTTTTTGTTAATCCGAGTATCTTGGTGTTGTTTTCTTTGGCCAAGTACTTAACTTCACACGGGTATCACTCTTTCGACTTTGTATTTCTATCGTTACTTCATGACGAGCCAGAGGAACCACTTATCAAAGAGTCTCTTTTTTCCAAAAATCTCCACTTGCAAAGGGAGACTTAGGAGCGTGAAGACTTAACCATTTCAAGAGAAACTATAGCTTGTGAATTCATAGAACTACGCAATGGAAGGCGTCAGGGGTTTGTCAAACCTACTCGACCCGTCTTGAAAACACGTCAACCTTCTTCCTCAAGTGGAGTCACCGTGGCACTTCCTGGCTCGATGACTCAAGTTCCACCTTCCCAAGAAGGTCCTTTGGGTTCCTTGTCGCCCATGGGGCCTGTGCTACATCCTTGTAAGTTCCCTCCGCGGGCCACTCATTTTGAATCAGAGAATATCATTTCCATGCTGACCTCTACAGACATGCTTGGAGCTATCGAGAAGCATTATGGGGTCTCCTCCAACCATTTCATTAACAGAATTACCAACAAGTTAGAGAGAGCCTGTTATTCTTACAACGGTTTCTCGGCATGGAGCCAGGCTAATCTTGAAGTCGGGGTAACCTTTCTACTCCACTAATACTTCATCAATTTTTTGGTGTGGATACGGATCTCACCTTTCAAACTCATCCCGAAGGTCAATCGACTACTAGCAACATTCTATGTTCTATGTAAGGAGAAGAACTGGGTTCTCTCGAGCCCCGAAGAGCTCCACTACCACTTCAAACTAAACAGGTTCCCCAAGAAATGTGATCGGGAGGAAGATTGGTTCTATCAACTAATCAAGTAGGCTTCGCCCTACCGAACCCTACACAAAAATGAAAACAAACCCTAAGAATCCAAAAATAAATTCTTCTTCTCAACGGGCTTTGACAAACGCAACAACCATTGACTCTGTTTGGCCTTCAACAGAGTCAGTAAGTGTAACGACCCGAATTCACTAATAAGGCTTAAGGGCCTTGATTAGTGTGCCAGGATGGCGTGTTGGGATTTATGTGTGATTTTATGAGTTAATGCATGGTTATGATTTAAAGCATGTTATTTGGCTATTTGTTTAAACTGAGATGCATGGTTGTGTTTATTAGTATGCATGTAGGCCCGGATTGTGTTAGAAGGGCATAATTGTAATTTTGGCCATGTTGGGCATAACTGTATTAATATGTGATGATTGTTGAGACCACAGTGGTATGTGGGTATATCCGTGATTGGTAACTTTCGGCACGAGGCGATCCTAGAGCTGGATAGTGGGGAAAGTCACAACGGGGCATTATAATTGACTTTGGGCAAGTCAAGGAGTATTTTGTTATTGGGTTATGAAAATAAATAATTGGAGATATATTTGAGGTTAGGATGTCTAGGCGGGAATACTGGGGGATTTTACCATTTTTGCCTCGGGGACATTTTGGTACCCCGAACCTTGAGGTAACCAGCTTAAGTTATAAAAACAAAACAAATAAACCATTTGGAGACTTAGAGAAACCGACCCAGCCTCCACCCTATCCTCTTCTTCTTTCTCTCCTCCTACTTTCATGAAATCCATAGAAATCTTAGGAGAAATCAAGCTTGAATTTCTGAATATTGGTGGTGGGATTTGGAGGTTTAGCTCAAGAGTTAATCAAGAACAAATCAGGGTAAAGGTAAGCAAGTAATTCTTTTTCTCAAGTTAAATTTCTGAGATTTTGTTGGGTTGTGAATGTTTATGGATTTTTGATATTCAAGGTGGAGTTTGAGGCTTGAAACTTTGAAGATAGGTCATGGGATCCTTTGGGAAATGATTCTACAACTGAGGTAAGGTTTAAATTAAAGTTTGATGGTTGAAATTGAGAATTTCCATGGTTGGTTTTGAGTTTTAGGTTTGAAATTTCAGAAATTTGGAATTTGGGATTTGGTGAGTGTTAAGGTGGATTTTTGGTGGAATTGTGTTGTTTAAACCATCCTAATGTTGTGATTATTAATTGGTTTTGAATTGGGAGCTTTGGGATGGCTTAAGGTGAGGTTTTAAGCTTGAAAATGGTGGGTTTTTCTGGGTTCGAAGGGTCGGGCCGCGGCATGGTTCTTGGAGGGTCGCAGCCCTTGAAGGCTAAGATGTGCTGAGGATGGAGGGCGGGCCGCGGCATGGTCCTTGTAGGGCCGCGGCCCTTACCTGTTTCTGGGCATTTATGTGGCCCTGTTTGGGGGCCATGCCGCGGCATGGTTGGGCCATGCCGCGGCGCTTAAGGAATTTTGGGATTTTGAGAATTAAGGCTTGAGAATTTAACCGCGGGTGCTCGGGATTGAATCTTTTTATATTTTTGGTGAAGTTCAATGTTCCGGGGACTAGAACTTGGTTTAGAAACTCATTTGAGATTTATCTTATTGGTATCCATTATCTTGGTTGTGACTAGGTGTTAAGCTAAAGCTCGGGAAGTGGATCGTGCTCGGGGGCCGTCTCTTTTCTATTTAAAGTATTTGGAATTAAGGTAAGAAAACTGTAACACCCGAGAATAGGGCATGGCCCCACTGTGTGATTGTAGGGCATGGCCCCAGATTGTATTATGTGCAAATGTTTAACCTTAAATGAATCATGATGTGTGTGAATGATTATTTCGAATGTACTATATGTGTGATTATGATGAAATGAACGGCAAGGGCCGAGTACGGCGTAGGCCGGGGCGGCCGTGGGCCGAAAGTAACACCTAGCACATGGGATGCTATAGTCAGGGCGGGGCCCGATGGATACATGTGTTATGCTATATTCAGGGTGGGACCCAAGGGATACATGAGTTATCCTCGCGGTGAGAACCGATACCCCAGGGCTTTGGTAAGGTCTCTGGGGCGGCATGGCCGTGTTTGCTTAGTCTAATGGTTGACTTGTTTATTTGAGGATTATCTGTTATGATAAACTGTATACATTGTATATGTTATGTTCTGCATGAGTTTTCTTGCTGGGCTTCGGCTCACGGGTGCTCTGTGTTGCAGGTAAAGGCAATGACTGAGTCAACCAACCATGAGTACGGAGAGCGTGAAGCGACGCGTACATGTTTGGCCTGCCCGACTGCTTTGGTTGGGGGTTTATTCGAAAATGGCTGTAATAATCTATGATTTTATGATTTATCAACTGTAAACTTATTTCAAGATGTAAATAGTTTTCAAACCTTATTTTTGGGATCCCAAAGGTTTAATACTAGCAGTTTTAAATGAAACGACGCATTTTTCTAAGATTACAGCCTTAAATTTTAATTAGTCACACTTTTGTCTCAAAACCTCGGTTAGCGAGTTCTTTGCACACTGTTTTGTCTAAAAAAATCACTTAGTAACGGCTCTAAGGAAGTAGGGCGTTACAGTAAGTAATTGTGCCTCCTTATCCTTCTTATTCATCACTATGCCAAACATTAATTATTTCATACTCCAACTTTGTATTTCATAGGTCAATATTCGAGGACACACTAGAAAGATGAGTACCTGGTCAAGGCTCAACCTATTCATGCCATTTCTCACAAAGTGAGGGAGCTCAACTAAGGGAAGCCAGACTCATTGGCGCCAAGGAAAGGGTTGACAGTCTCAACATGACGGAGATTGTAAACTCGCATTCAAGGGAGAGGTGTATCTTCCCTGTGATAGTGGTTCATGAGCCTCTCGTGTTGGATGCACCAGGCCTGGGGCATTTGGAGGAAGACGTTGATGAGGATGCCAAGAGATCTTAGCAATTTTCTTAGATGACTGTCAAAGAGGAGGCATTAAACCTCGGAGCAGTGATTCTTGAGGGAAACGATGGGGATCTTGAGGGGAATGCTCTCAATCCTCAAATTGAGCTAGAAGATGAAGCGTACCTCATTCGAGGTAATCCATGCCCAACGCACCACTTGACACCTCCGTACCTTGAGACAGCTCGAAGTTGAAAATCAAGGTAAGGAGATTTCTATCCTTGTTCCCTGAATGTTGATGAGGGTCACAGTCCGGGGCATTCCTCTTTTACGCATACTTTACATCAATATGGGTATGTCGACCATCACAGGTCATGGGAACAATACTCCTACTATCTCGATCGAGTTGATGAGGTAGTTCATCAGCACCATCCTGGGGATCTCGTAGCAATAGCTGCAGGCAACTAGCTTACAGCCATGCGTGCCCGAGGATTCGATGAGTATAGCACCAATGAGGGCCTAGACTTTAGCCTACTTCTCAAGGCCATGAAGAGAACGGTCGAGGGGTTAGTTTCCTCGAAATGTGATGAGGAGTTAGAGGACCATGATGGTGGGATGACGAACTACTAATTCATCCTTTTTTACTAACCCTTTCCTTTTGTTGTGTTTTAGGTTAGATGGACTCCACCCGCCTTGTAGCCGAGAAGAGAAAGGTCTGGAGGCCCGAAAGAGGAAGCAGGCCACTAGCGAGACATCGGTGGCCCAGAAGAGGGCCAAAATCTCTTCCTCCTGTGTCCCTGTAACTGCTCGAGCTGCAGAGCTCTCAGTCTCTGTTCGTGAGATGCGACCGCGCCCCCACCACTCGCTTGGTTGAAGTAGGGAAGCCTTCATCGACCCAGAAGGCCTTTGTATGGGAAAAAAATGCAGGAAATCCATCATCGAGTAGTTGGCACGCTCACTGGCGGCCTTGGTGGGATGTACCCCCTGGCGGGGGCACGAATCTCTACTGCTCCCAAGCCTAAGCAAGATGCCGTGGAGAAGTCATCCTATGCCAGCTTCAAGGAATATCTTCACAACCTTTTCGAGGAGGTTTCCCCCTGGCCACAGGGCTGCTCGTGACCATGGGGGATATCATGGGGAGTATACCGCCTCGGTGATGGGCCCAGCTAAGGAAGCACAACATTGCCCATCTCTCCCAGAGCTATTCGGTGACCTTGGTTCTGGTAAGCTGCACCTAGCTTATACTGTGTTTTGTTTTCTAATTTTAATTTTCTCGTTACTAAATTTTTCTACCCGTACCCTTTGCAGATGGCCCTCCTCACTATCTAACAGAGTGAGGCCATGAAAGGAGTTGATGTGGGATACTCAACGTCTTCATGAGGAGCTCCAAAATTACACTGCCCTTCTGAACAAGATTGAGGAGGAGTTGTCCAAACTCAAAGGTGATGGTGCTCTCCCCCCCAAGGAGGCAAAGAAATTGGTTCAATCCCTCTTAGAGGAGACAACTCGGTGAGAAACAACCAATAAGGATCTTCCTGAGGCTCGGGTCAGGGTTATGTCCTTGGAGAAGGATAAAGCAGATCTCATACACCAGGAGGAGAGCCAGAGAGAAGTCATGAAATATCGCGAACAATCCAACTCAATCACTATGCAGGCTATTTTGAACATCTGGCTCTGCAACCCCGACTTTGACTTAAGCTACCTTGGGGATGACGAAGCTTATGTTCAAGGTCTCTGTGAGGATTGCCTGAAGGCCGAGGAGGCTCAAGAAAATAGCGTCCTGACAACCCCAGGACCAACCAGCCCCGAGAATGTCGTTAGCATGGCTGCCGAGTTGTTCCTCGGAGGCTCCTGTAAGAGGTGATGGACTGGCCCCACAGTAGTATTTATTCCTCTGTGTACTTATCTCTTTTGTAAATGTACATATATTTTTGTTATTGGTCTTCATTCCTTTAGAGTTTAGACATACTGCTCGTACTCCCGAGCCTTTTGTACCTAAATTAACATGCAATATATGTAGTATTTTACACGTGTTTTATTATTTTTTTAACTTAGTCAACTTTTTTTCCATGATTCTTCCATACACAATTCTGGCACTGAGGCTTCGCGACGCTCTCAGGCTCCCTTAGCATAGGTTAATATCTTTATAGTTTGTCTAAGTCTGGGTACTAGGCAGTCTTGCACCAATTCATTTTACGAGTTCGAGTGACCCATTAGTGTTACACTTTCTATCACATCTAACTTAGCTAGGTTTTTCCCTTGCATGTGCAAATATCACCTATGTGCAAATTTTGAGTTTTTGTGTACCTACATGTTTGGCATTACAGCCCCAAAATGCAGTTAGGTCTCGTGGTACCGTTACTCAAATTTCTAAGCTTTAGTCAATTATTTTCTCAACTCTAAGGTACCCATTTTAGGTTCCTATTATTAGAATTGACTTAAGTATTCAACGCTTTGGATCATTGCCTTTCGCGCTGACTTCAGGTCCTAAGACACCGTAGTTGTAGGCAGACGGTGGTCGGACATCGTGTTCAAGATCTAGCACACCTATTGTTGACACTAGCATTAAAAATATTCTAAGGAACCCCTTTCAGGTTCCTTTTGACTACATTTTGCTTAGGTCTGGTCTGCTAGAACTATCACTTCCGAGTGATTCGAGCCCTAGTCATATGCCCCCCAAGTGACTAGATATTAATAATCTGTAGTCACTTGTAATGGGTGTTCAGGTGAGTCACATATGGTGCCATTATTGACCTGTAATTTAAGCAAAAATTTCCTTAAATACCTCGAATTGTGTTTTAGGACTACATGATTTTCATTAACTCTTACTCATTGTTCATTACATAATAAAATGTGAATTAGTAAAAAATAGGAAAGACATTTTGCTGAAAATATCACTTGTAATACCAGCGAAGGTACTCGACATTCTAGGTGTGTGGAATCAATTCTCTATTCAGTCTAGCCAACTTGTATGTTCCTGGCCTGATGACATCCTCACCTTGATATGGTCCTTGCCAGTTGGGCCCCAGCTTCTTCCTGAACATTTGCCTAAGGGTGTGCCACTGCTGAGAAACTCTTGTGGATTCTGTGTTGTTCACAAAAATCGGTGAAAAGGCTACTATCAAACTATAAACTGTTGTCAGACACTAACTTTCTCAGGAGGCCATAGTGATAGAAGATATTCTTGATTATGAAATCCAGAATTTTCTTAGAGGCAATGGTCGTGAGCGGCTAAGGTTCCACCCACTTGGTGAAGTAGTCGCCAGCTACCACAACGCATCTGACACCACCTTTCCCTATGTGCAAAGATCTAACCAAGTTGATCCCCCACACAGCAAAGGGCCACATACTGGTCATTTAAGTCTCTATTCATGGTTGGCCAAAAATAACCCTGCCTCAAGAACTTTTTAGGAAAACTTTGCCCCCAGCATGATCACCGCAAAAACCCTCGTGAACCTCCTGTAAAATAGCATGGGCCTCCTATGTTGTTACACATCTAAAAAGGGGCATGGAATGTGATCTTCTATATAGCCTTCCATCCATAAAGATGTATCGAGGACCTTGGTTTTGCCATTTTTGGGTCGTGTTTTTGTCAGCAGGGAGCTTGCCAGTGGTTACGAACTTCATGATGGGCCCCATCCACGTGTGTTCGTATCAGATTTTGCGAACTTTTTCAGCTTCTTGAATGCTTAGTATTTCCAGAATATTAATCGAAACCACATTCAGAAGAACGACAGCTGGAGTGGTCCCCAACTTTGTGAGGGCATCTGCTTAAGAGTTTTATTCTCGGGGGACTTTCATGACCAAATACTAGTCGAAGAGCTGTAGTAATTCTCGTGCCTTGGATATATAAGAGACTATCTTGGTGCCTCTAGCCTATTATTCTCTTGTCACATGATTCACTACCAGCTGTGAATCTCTAAAGATTTCAAGTCCATTGGCCTGTAGCTCCCAAGCCACTCTTAACCCTACGAGGAGTGCCTCATACCCGACTTCGTTATTTGAAGCTTCGAAACCAAATCTCAGAGCGTTGTGGACCCTATGACCATCAGAGGATACCAAAATGAGGCTCGCACCAGAGCCATTTTCATTAGAAGAACCGTCAACAAATAGTCTCTAGATAGGAACCTTCATCTCGCTCACCTCTGACTTGTCGCAAATGCTTGTGCACTCGGCAACAAAGTCGGCCAAGATTTTCCCCTTGACTATTGTTCTCTGGCAATAGGTTATATCATATTGGCTGAGTTTTATTGCCCACTTTAGAAACCTTCTTGAGGCATCCAGCTTTTGCAAGACCTGTTGGAGGGGAAGATTAATTATAACCTTTGTAGTGTGTGCTTGGAAGTAAGGACAAAGCTTCCGAGAAGCCACCACCAAAAAAAAATTCAGCTTCTCCATCAGAGGATATCTGGGCTTGACCCCCAATAATCTTTTGCTAATATAATATACGAGGTGTTGTGCTTTCCCTTCCTTGAGCACCAAGGCTGTGCTAATTGTGTCCTCAGAGATGGCCAAACATAGGAACAAGACCTCGCCATCTACTGGCTTCGAGAGGATTGGAGGTTGAGCCATGTGAGTTTACAGAGCCCTAAAGGCCTGTTCACACTCCTTTGTCCACTCAAATTGTCGGGACCGTCAGAAGATATTGCAGAAAGGCACACATTTATCGGTTGCTTTAAATACACAACGGCTCAAAGCTGCTAATCTTACAGTCAAACTTTGAACATCTTTTTGTTTCTGAGGGGACGACATATCAAGGAGAGCCTTGATCTTTTCTAGGTTTGCCTCTATACCCCGTGAACTCACAATAAAACCCAAAAACTTTCTAGACGTAACCCCAAACATGCACTTCTGGGGGTTGAGCTTCAAGTTGAACTAGCGTAAACATGTAAATGCTTATTCAGATCTATGAAATGATCCCTTGAAGATTTTGACTTTACCTCCATATCATCGACATATAACTCCATGTTGTGTCTGAGATGATATTTTAACATCCTATTGACTAATCTATTGTAAGTTGCGCCTGCATTCTTCAACCAAAAAGGCATCACTTTATAACAATACACTAGTTTTTTTGTGAAAAAACTAGTATGCTCTTGACCAGGGATATGCATGGCGATTTGATTGTAGCCAGAGTAGGCGTCCATGAAGGTTAAGAGTTCTTCCCCGAAGTAGCATCAACTAGCTAGTCGATGTGTGGCAAGGGGAAACAATCCTTAGAGCAAGCCTTGTTGACATCCGTGAAGTCTATGCAAGTCCTCCAAGTTTTGTTTGCTTCCTGACTAGGACTGTATTCGCCACCCATATTGGGTATAAAGCTTCTGGATAAAGTTGTTAGGCAAAAAATTTTGTACTTTAGCCTTCAAGGCCTCGGACAGGTCGAAATTAATTATTCTTCTTTTCTGCGAGATAGGAGAGGCATTTTCACAAATATTGAGGGCGTGGCTTATCACATGCGAATTGATGTCAACCATGTCAGTGTGAGCGTTCCTGCCTCTGTGGCTGAGCATTCCACTCCTAACTGCGGATTTAAATACTCTTATTCTAAATGAACCTCGATGACTTGGTCATCGACCATTGGCACTTCGATCTCTGGTATTTCTTATATTATTACCATGACTGTAGGGTTAGGCTGGTTCTGGAGTTGTACTGACACACTGTAACATTGTTGTGCCTCTTTCTGGTCTCCTTGGACTATCCCAACTCCTATGTCGGTTGGGAATTTCATACACAAATGCCTGACAGAGGTGATGGCTCTGAACTCTACCAAGGCTGGCCAACCAAGTATTACATTGTATGCTGAGGGACATTCAACGACAATGAAGGTACAATATTTGAAATCTTGCCTTGGGGCCTCACCCAAGGTAACTGGTAACTTGATTTGCCTAGTGCGAACCATTCCTTCCCCTATGAAGCTGAACAATGTGGAGGTGCACGACTGCAAATCTCGAACCTCGACTCTTATCTTGTTGAAGGCCACCTAGACAGAACATTCACTGAGCTTCCATTGTCAACGAGAATGTGCGCCACTATCTTGTTGGCTATCTAGGTTTCAATCACTAACGGATCATGATGAGGAAAACGAACCCTCTAAGCATCCTCCTCCGTAAAGGTGATTGCTTGGTCGATCATTCTCAACATCTATGTAGTGGATTGTCCAAGTGTGTAAATCTCCCATCATGGTTCAGGGCTCAGGGTATCTGCTCTGTGCAGATATCGATTGACCTCCTAGATGTGGTCCTCCCGATATAGCATTCGCCCATCCATTTGGCCTTGGAGTAATCGGTGGTGGTTGTACCTGGTTACTAGTTGCTATAGGATTGATTCCTAGAAGGGCCCTAGCCATTACCAGAGGAGGTGGTGCCAGCTGTACACCCTCTGCGGTTGGTTGCCCTTGTTGAAAACCAGCTACGGCTCCTTGTTTTTCCCCCGAGCACTTAATCTCATATATGAGTTTTCGGCACTCATTGGTATTATGTTTGATGTTGTTATGATTTTTGCAAAATTTGGAGGGATCTCTTTTGTCCCAATCCTTTCTGATCAGTTAAGGCCTCCGACAGGGAAGTTGCCTCTTTGTTGCCACAACAATATTTTCATGGGTCTCCATCAGCTCGGTATATTCGGCATATTTGGGGGTATACTTCTCCTCTTGGTTCTTTTTACCCCTCTTGTTTCCCGCTCGGGACTGGTTACTGTTACCCTTTTTTCCACTCCCCTGGTTATTGCTCTGTATAGTTGGCATACTTTGGGCCATCGGTTTGGTGCTAAAACTTGCTTGGGGGTTGGAAAAGCTATAGTTAGAGAGGGGGACTCCTCCAAGGCTGGCGGTTGGGATTTGGCTGTATTGAGGTTCGATAAAGTACCCCAAATTTGGGGTCGAGGATCCGGGCACATCGCTCGACCCTCCCGGTAACTCCAATAGTCCATCTTCCCAATTAATAAAGGCTTGGGCTCGTCTGGAAAAATCGTCTAGTCTGCGACAACCCTTTCTTTGTAAATCATCTGATAGGGGTGTTCAAGGAAGGATTCCTGCCTGTAAGGCTATCAACTATTGTCCGTCGTCCACTCGCATTGTACGAGCAACCTATTGATTTAAACGATTAATGTATTGTTTCAAGGTTTCACCATGTCTTTGTTTTATGTTAGCAAGTGTGTTGACCTCAATTTTAGCCTTCTTTGCGGGGCTTCTAAACTCTGATGATAGCTGGGATAATGAATGTATAATTCTTGGTTTATATTTCTTAAACCACTCACTTGCTGCTTCATTGAGTGTTAAAGGGAAACACGTGCAAATTGTCGGTAGTGTCTGTTTTCTCATCGTATGAATCCATCCTGGGCATTTCAAATCCAAAAGTCATAGGAGCCTCGACTAGGTGGCGAGCACAGAGTTCTCCCCCATCTTCGTTAGAGTCTGAGTCCCACCCTTGGAGTTTCAGGAGCCTGCCCATTTGTTGTTGCATTCTTGCGAGTTCTACCACAACAAGATTGTCTGCTAAGTTCTCGGGCCACTCAGGCTGATGAGCCTGCCTTCGGGCATTGAGGTTACCTCGTAGGTTTGGCTACTCGGGCCTACACCTAAGGTCATTGTTGGGTACGACCCCACCCCTGCGATCATTCAATACTTCTCACAGATTAGGCTACCTATGTCCATGTTGACTAGAAGCCGAAGCACCTCTTCGATGAGCATTTAACCCTTCTCAAGGTTAGGGTTTTTGGGAGGTGCATATTACTCTTCCTGGTCTAAGTTATTGTTATAGGAAAAGTCATTATTGACTGAGATACTAATGTTCGAACAATGTGGAGGAGCTCGGCAATTCTAACGGGCGCTTGGGCATGGATATTCTCGAGGAAACTGATGGCAACGAGCGAGGGGCCTACGAGCTTTCTGGCACACACGCACAGTTCTTTGGGCTGTTTCTTGAGGCCTTGGCTGTGGTTGAGGATCCTTGGGCTCCTGGAAAGGCGGTTGGACATTTTCTTGATCCCTCTGAGCATCACTTCTTTGAGCGCTAGGCACCAGAGGGACCACAGGGGGTACTTGCGGGGCTTGTGGGGCTTCGAGAGCTGGTGGATCTATAGGGAGTCCTTATCCAGCTAAGGCAGCATGCATAATATTAAGATTTTCCATCATTGCAGCCATGTTGGTCCGTTGGGTTTCTAGTTCTACTTGTTGTGCAGTCCGCTGAATTTTCCATCATTGCAACCATTGTCCATCGCCCCCTATAAATAAAGAGGACATGGACAGTGAAAGGGACTAAATTTTGTATGCAAAAACTCTCCAAAAATTGTCTTAAACAATTTCTCGAAGAGTGCCTATACAGAATAACAAAGACCTTTGGACTAGGTGGATGTTAACCGCTGAACCACATAAAATCTCCTCATGTTCTTTTTTTATGGTTTACAAATGCCTAATCATCAATTTTTTTTTTTTAGATTTCTTAATCTACTGTTGGCAAAAAAGCTCCATCAACATATTGGTGCTTTCATTGAGAGATATATTAGGCTTGCTGATAGTTTCAAGGAATTTTCATAAAATAATAAGAATGGTGGTAACACAGTCAATGTGCGACAATGACTAAGAGAGACCTGGAGACCAAGGAGAATTCTGTATAGTTCACCCTACTGGAGAGGGCACCTATGTACCTCGTTGACCTAGAAAACAACCCCAAAATCAAGATAGTGACCACGATGACACTGGTAGCTTGACTTCGCACTACCGCCACCCTAACCCAGGTTATATCACTGTGATTGTAATACCCCACGTTTCGGGCACCTAAGAATAGCTAAGAGTGGGGTGATGAGATGTGTGTGTGAATATTATTATGAATGATAATATATGCTTGAGAAGCAAAACTCATGTTGCAATTGTTATCCAAAACTCAATATGTGTAGTTTAGTGACAAACTGAGCATTTCGGTCTCTGACTGAAATGGAAACCCTAGTCGGGTAAATTCTTGGATAATTCGTATTTGAGAAGAATAATTATGGACAAATAATATTAGGCATTAAATTATTGGATTAATTTTAATTAAGGTCAAAAAGTTTGATTCTATTTTGAAAATCTCAAAAAGTGCATTTTTGTGAAAAATGCACATTTGTAGCCAAAAAATGTGATTTTGACTAATTAAATTATTTGAGTTTTGTATATAGGATATAGGAGTAGAAGCAAATAGGAGTTTCGCCTCAAGTTTCAGCTCCGAAGGTTAAAAATGTCAAGCAAAAGCAGATAGGAGTTACGCCTCAAGTTTTCGCTCTCACCTAAGGCGAAAAAGGGGTTGGATCATCTGAAATGGTGGCAGGTCAGATTCCTAATGCCCAAACTACTGCATATGCATTAATGGACATTGGTTCATCACATTCTTTTGTATCTTCTTCCTTTGTGGAAAAGGTAGACAGAAGGTCTGAGCCTATTTCTAGTATGTGTGAAGTATTCTTACCTTTGGGAGAGGATATCCTGGTGCGGTCATGGGTTAGAGCCATACAAGTTTAGTTAGAAAGGGGCGAACTAACTGTTGTTCTGTTATATTATACTTGCACGAATATGACATCATAATTTGCATGGATTGGTTGACCAAGTATGGAGAGATCGTTAATTGAAAGCGCAAGAAGGTAGTGTTCACCCTAGTAGGCGAGCAACCATTCAAGTTTAAGGGCACGTCTCGAGAAAAGAAATGCCCAATGATTTCAGCACTAAAGGCAAGAAGGATGCTTGAAGATGGATGCATTGGATACCTTGCAAATTTTGTGGACAAAGAAATGGAGGTAAGATTGCAAACGACTGATGTAATGGTGGTATGCAAATTTCTAGACGTATTCCCTGAAGATCTTCCAAGGATACCACTAGATCGAGAAGTGGTGTTCGAAATAGAGCTACTTCCAGGAACAGCACTAATTTCAAATGCACCATTTTAGAGGGCACCAATGGAACTCAATGGATTACAGGCTTAGTTACAAGAACTGGTTGATAAGAAGTTCATTAGGCTAAGCAATTCTCCATGGGGAGCAGCAATCCTATTTGTGAAAAAGAAGGACGGCTCCATGAGAATGTGCATAGATTATTGAGTGCTGAATAAGGTAACAATTAAGAACTGAAACATGTTACCTCATTTGATGATTTATCGATCAACTGCAAGGCATGTCAGTGTTCTCAAAGATTGACCTGCAATCAGGTTATCATCAGCTGAAAGTGAAAGAGTTGAATATCCCGAAGACAACTTTCCAAACTCGTTATAGCCACTACGAGTTCATAGTGATATCCTTAGGACTCACCAACACCCCTGCAATGTTTATGGATTTGGTGAATAGGGTATTCTATGAATACTTGGATAAGTTTGTTTTCGTATTCATAGACGACGTCCTTATATACTGAAAGAACAAAGAAGAGCATGCGATGCACTTAGAACTAGTTTTACAACAACTACGGAAAAAAAAATTGTATGCAAAGTTCTCGAAATGTGAATTTTTGTTGGAAAAAGTGAGTTTTATTAAACACATGGTGTTAGGAGAGGGAATTTCATTAGACCCAGCCAAGATCAAAGCCATGAATCAGTGGAAACCTCTGAAGAATGCACATGAAGTTCGAAGTCTCCTAGGGTTAGCAGGTTATTACAGGCGATTTGTGGAAACTTTTTCCAAAATTTCCACACCAATGACTGCGCTTACCCAAAAGGATGTTAAATTTGAAAGGACAGAAAAGTGTGAACAATGCTTTCAAGAGCTTAACAAGAGACTGACAACTGCTCTAGTTTTTACTAACCTTAACAGTACGGAGGGGTATGCCATTTATAGTGATGCGTCAGGGAAAGGATTGGGGGTAATATTAATGCAGAATGGCAAAGTCATAGCATATGCCTCCCGACAAGTGAATATTTACGAGAATAATTACCCTATGCATGATCTGGAGTTAGCAGCAATGATATTTGCATTGAATATTTGGAGGAACTACTTATATGAAATCCACTGTGATATTTATATTGATCACACGAGCCTTAAATATTTTCTTACTCAAAAGGAATTAAATAGGAGGTAGCGTCAATTGCTGGAATTATCAATGATTACAACTGCAACATCTTATTCCACCCTGAGAAGGCCAACAAGGTGGAAGATGCTTTGAGTCGACAACCAATGCTTAACTTGTTATTAGTACGAGAAATACCATAGGAGATATGTGGATTTAGAGATAGTGATTGGTCAATTGGAGACATGGTGCTATTAAAAAAATAGCTCTGCTAAAGGGAGTGGTGCGATTTGGAAAGAAGGGAAAACTAAGCCCAAGGTTTATTGGACCTTTCGAGATCCTAGAAAGGATAAGGGAGGTGGCTTATAGACTAGCCCTTCCGCCTGCATTTTCCCAAGTTCACAATGTCTTTCACATATCTATGCTGATAAAATACGTGAATGACTCCGCGCACGTGCTCAGCTATGAGCAAATAAGCGTTGATCCTCAATTACACTACGAAGTAAAACCAGTTGCAATTCTGGATCGGAAAGACATAGTGTTGAGGTACAAATTAGTGCTGCTAGTGAAGGTTCAATGGTGTAACCGTGGCATTGAAGAAGCCACATTGGAGACTGAAGCCAAGATGAAAGAATTATATCCCTACTTGTTTTCAATTTCGGGACAAAATTCTTATAAATTGTAGGTATTGTAACACCCTGAGTTTTGGGCACCTACGAATAGCTAGGAGCGGGGTGGTGAGATGTGTGTTTAAATATTATTATAAATTATAATATATGCTTGAGAAGCTAAACTCGTGTTGCAAGTGTTAGCCAAAACTCGATATGTGTGGTTTGGTGACAAATCGAGCATTTCGGTCTCGGACCGAAAGTGAAACTCTAGTCAGGTAAATTCTCGGATAATCGGTAATTGAGAAGCATAATTATGGAAAAATAATATTAGGCACTAAATTATTGGATTAATTTTAATTAATGTCAAAAATTTTGATTTTGTGTGGAAAATCTAAAATGTGCATTTTTGTGAAAATTGCACATTTCTAGAGAAAAAAAATGTGATTTTGGCTAATTCAATTATTTGAGTTCTGTATATAGGAGTGTGACCACTTAAATTAATTATCAAAACCTATTTAATTTAATTACCCTAGATTAAAATCTCAATTAGGGTAAAATAAGAAAAATTACAACGTAGTAACATTTTGGAAAATAAACACAATTAACTTAAGAATAATTAGACTTAAGTAAGATAGCTTAGGAATTTAATCTAGGCCTAATTTGACTAATGAGAGGTGGAAAAACATGGGACAAAAAGGTCATTAAGATTACTTATTTTACATTCATAGATAAGATAAAATGGTCAAAAGTTTTATTATCTACAAAAAAAGTCAAGAACTTAGAAGTTAAGTTTCCTCAATTCTCTCTGTCAACTTCCCTGACTTGTTCAACCACTTTGGAGCATGATGCCTCTGGGACTATCCTTCATATACACCCCCCTTCTCATCCTTTATCAATCCTAAACTGAATACTAGGTTTTGGAGTGCTAGCTTGGAGTTAAGGAGATCACACACCCAGTTAGTTTCATAAAGGTAAACACTAGATATCATTGTCAAAGCTTTTGTGTTTGGTAAGTTTGTACACTTGGCTGAGTTGATAGAGTTATATAATCTGATTATGGGAATTTTGGGGAGTGAATATGTGTAGATTAAAGGATGAGTAGGAGCTGAAAGTGCTAGAAAACACCAAAATCCAATCCATTGTCTACAAGAGGTATGGTCACCTCCTATGTGCTCCTTTGATGAGTTTGTATTAAGTTCTTGTTCAAACTGCCATGTTTTGATTATTATTTGTGCTTTAATTGATCATTGGAACTGTGGTGATGTCAAATTAAATTCTGGTTGTACATGCATAAGAATTTACATGGTTTTTAATAATGGAATCCAACATCCCATATGTGAAAATCTTGATTTCGTAAGAAAATTGTTAGGACCTGACTTGTAGTGGAACAAACGAGTTATGGTCCAAACTTATTATGGATTTAATTTATTTCATAGTTAATTTAAGGATGTGTATATATCCATAATGTGTGAAAAAGTGCAAGAAGGTTTTTAATTGACCAAGTCATACCCTTTGCAAAATTTGTGTGCAGTCTGGAATTTTGCCTTTAAAAATTAGGTAAATGGCTGAATTTGGAGAATTATTTCTGTAGGAAAATCATAGCTTTTTTTTATGATTTTTTGAGAGAACATTGTTTTAATATTTAAGAATCAAATGGTCAAATTTTAAAGGATAATTTTAAAAGAGTTGTGAGTTATGAATTTTCAAAGTTTGATGAAATTTTTTGAGAATTTACAGCCAACTTTGAGTATCCATTTTACCATGTAAAAATTGCACAAATGATTTTATTTTTGGTGTGAGTGTTATTTACATAGCCTATTATTGGCCAAAGAAATTTTGGACTGAATTAATAAACTAAATAGATTTTATAAAGTCCCAAACATTGTTAAAAAGATTGACCTATTCCTAGACAGCCTTAAAGTAAGATTTTTGAAAATAAATCTCACAAATAAAAAATGATTATTTTTGTGTGAAATATTACAAGACACTTCTTGGTGTAGCCAAGGTTAATTCTCTAAAGTTTGAGAATTTTTGGAGCTATATTTTTCCAATTATAATTTTCAAACTAATCGGCTTATAACTTAGGAATTATAAAGTATATACGTAAAGAAAAATATGAGGATTTTTCTATGTATTTAACTAAGAAAGCTAAAAATTTATATTGGTAATGGTAAAATTTAATTGTGATTATTAGGATTAATTAGATATAAAAGGGGTAATATTTTATTAAACTCGGCCAGTCTGTCAAACCTCAGTGCATACTCTGTCACTGACATATTTCCGTGTAGTAGTTTACCGTACTCCTCTGTTTTTGTAGCCTTAACTGTATCATTGTAGTACTTTTCATTTAATATAGTTCTGAACTCTTCCCAATCCATGGTTTTCACATTTCCGGTCTAGGATATCACTTCCCACCAAATTCAGGAATCCTCCCGAAACATATATGTGGCACATGCCACTTTGTCATTACCCTCTATCCTCATAAAGGGATTCCTATCTGTTCCCATCCTCTGGAGCCTGTGTAACGACCCAAATTCACTAATAAGGCTTAAGGGTCTTGATTAGTGTTCCTGGAGGGCATATGGGGATTTATGTGTGACTTTAATGAGTAAAATGCATGGTTATGATTTAAAGCATGTTATATGACTATTTGACTATTTGAGATGCATGACTATGTGTATTAGTATGCATGTAGGCCCTAATTGTGTTAGAAGGGCATAATTGTAATTTTGGCCATTTTGGGCATAACTGTATTGATATGCGCTGATTGTTGAGACCACATTGTGATGTGGATGTATCTGTGATTTGTGACTCGAGACGATCCCAGAGAGAGCAGATTAGCGGAAAAGTCCAGGCGAGAATTTATACCCGGCTCGGGGCGGGCCTGGGGGTATAAACAGGAATTTAGAGAATATATTGAGATTAATTTTGATGATGAGTGCTATCCATAAAATTAGCATTGGTGACATGGCAAGTGATCCCTGGACACGTGGCTGACACCTGGAAACGTTCTACTAGAGTATCGACCAGGGGACACATTAGAAGCAGTGCGAGCCTGTCTTACCTGCGACCAGTCTGGTCGATAGTTCCGTGTACAAGGCGACATTTATGGGAAGATCTTTATGAATCCCGAATTTATCTCACACAATCTCTTGAGTATCCGATTATTCAGGAAAGAATATCTGTAACAATCTTTTGTAATCCCCCTTGAGCCTATAAATAGCAAGAGATAGCTCAAGGGAGGGAGACTTTTTTTTGCTTTTAGAATCGTGAGAGATTATAGTAATTATCCTAGGAATATTGTATTGTTCTTCAGAAAGTGGTGAAACTCATTGAACCCTAGTTCTTTGATCACTCTTCTGGTTTTTATATCAATATCATTCTAAGTGGACGTAGGTCATTACTAGATCCTGGGGCCGAACCACTATAAAATACTGTGTCTTATTTACTTTTGTCATTATGTTCTTCTCATCTCTTTCATTCATATCAAGCATATTCTGACTCCGTGTCAGTTGGCCAAATCTTGGGTCAACATTCTGGTGCTTTCATTGAGAGCTTGATTTATCGTTGTTGAGAAAAAAAAATGGCGAAAGCTGGAAAGAAAACTGGACAGGCGGCCGCCGCTACACCGTCAAACCTGCCACCTCCTCCTCCTCCTGCAAGCATGGCGGAGGATGAGCCACAACTGGATTTTGAGGAGGAGGAAATGGATGATGCAACGCTGAAGACTACCCTGGGCGCGTTGCAGGAAGAGCTGGCTAGTCTGAGAGCCAGTCAGGAGACTGCCGCTGAAGTTATGGCGCGGCAGCAGCAGGAGATTGAACGGCAGCGCGCGGAATTGAGCGAAAGGCAGGCGGAGGTGGACCGCCGCCAGAACGAAGCCATGGCAGCCCTTGAGGCAGCCTTGCTATTGGCTAGAAATCAAGCTACACCTGCCTCGCAGCCTGACCAACCGGTGAATGGACCACCCCAGAGGGGTCCAAATCCAAGCCCACCCATCCAGCCTTCGAGTCCGCAAAGGCCCGAGCAGCCTCAGATGCCCCATGACGATGTCCCACTAGATCCTGAGGCACAGCCACCATCCCAAGCTGCTCGGGGTAATTCCCCGCAACAGAGGCAGAATAGGGCCGAGCATCAGCCTCGCAGCCCTAGGCGCCGTAGGGATGATGGGCCGAACCTACCGAACAGAGGTCAGTACCCTCCTGGCAGCAGGAGAGACTCAGAGTTAGGCTCTGCAGTCCAGGGCCCCCCACGGCATGATGATGCACGGGGACACCAAGACCAGCGCAGGCCACCCTCTAACGCTCGGGATGGTTCAGCCAGGAACGGACATCGAGGGAACAGTCGATCTCACCATAGCCAGTCGAGGTTCAGAGATGGCCACGGATACAATGAGGTCGACTCAGGCAAAGGAAATGCCAGTGGGAGGAATGGAGAAAGAGGTAAAGGCAGGAGCCAGGTACCTCAAGATGACCAACCAAATAGACAGGATGCTAGGGGGCAGCCCAGACAAAATAATGTCTTCGATCGGCTCGGGGGTAGCGAGCAGCGGAGAAGAGAAGAGGACCTGAGAGATGTACTTAATGATCGCCGTGAGAGGCATGGCGAGAACGTCCCCCCAGCAACAGAGGCCACATCGATTCCTGCCGCTGTGTAGGCCCAGATAGACGCCCTCAACCAGGCTGTGCAGCAACTGGTCGGGGGAAGGACTTCATACATCGACCACGATAGGAGGAAAGGCACTCCTTTTGTACAAAGGATAGCTAACGCCGAAACTCCCAGCAAATTCAAGATGCCTACGCTTCCAAACTTTGACGGATATGGAGACCCAGTCTCACATGTCAATAAGTTTGAAATTCAAATGGACATTCAGAAAGTGTCCGAAGACGCTCGGTGCAGGATCTTCCCTGCAACACTTTCTGAAGCTGCGCAGGAGTGGTTCTTCAAGTTCCCTCCCACGAGCATTGTTTCCTGGGAAATGTTCGTACGGGAGTTCTACGGACAGTTCTATGCTGGTCGTGTGCACCCAACCGAGGCAAACCAGCTAGTCGAAATTCGCTAGCAGGATGGGGAGTCAGTGAAAGACTACATCCAACGTTTTATGCGAGCTGCAGCTGGAGCGAAGACGGTCGGGGACGAAGGGAAGATGATGGCCATAACTGCAGGAGTAAAACGTCGTTCTCCCCTCTGGAAGAGTCTCCGAAAGGAAGGGGTGAGAACTACCCAAGAATTTTTGGATTGAGCTGATCGCTATATCAAGCTTGAAGAGGCCATTGCCGACGATGGAAAGCCCTCAGGCAAGGATAAGAAGGCTTTCGAACCCGCCAAAGCCGCCAATGGTTCCAAACCTAATGGCAACGGCAAAGGCAACGGGAACGGCAACGGCAAAGGCAACGGGAACGGCAACGGTAATGGCAAGAATGGTGGAAAACGGCCGTATAACGAGCCTTCCACCTCCGACAACAAACGAGCCAAGGGTAATCGTTATGAGCCTCGGTTCACTAACTACACTGCCCTCGTTGAGTCTTGGGGAGAGGTTTACCAGGCCACAAGTTCCAGTGTGCCTTACAAGAAACCTGGGCCCATTCGAAAAGACATTTCGAAAAGAGACACCACCAAGTTCTGTCGTTACCATAACGACTACAGACATGACACTAATGAATGCAACCAGTTAAAAGAAGAAATCGAGTTCCTTATTAGACAAGGACACTTGAGAAGATACATACGGGCCTCGGGAAATTCCTAACGAGAAGCTCCGGGTGGCAACGAGCAGGCGTCCACACGCCAACGCTCGCCACCATTACAGCCTGCCCCCGTGGCTGGAACACTCTTAACCATCTGCGGAGGCCCGCACCTCGCGGGAAATAGCAGAAAGGCCAGAGAACGATATGCTCGGACTCTGCGCCACGACCAGGACATCGAGATGATGACTGTGGAGGACCGTGCACCAAAAAATGCTCGGTCAGAGGAAGGTGAGATAACCTTCTCTGATGGCGATGCCCAACATGTCCGGTTCCCACATTCCGATCCGCTGGTCGTGGACATCCAGATGGCCAATATGATGGTGAAAAGGGTACTGGTCGATACAGGAAGTTCAGTGAACATCCTGTATAATTCAACACTGGAACGCATGAAATTTTCCGTAAAAGACTTGGAGCCCTACAATCAAACGATATATGGCTTCTCTGGAGAAGGACTCGCCCCAGCCGGAATGATCAAACTCCCAGTAACGAAAGGTACAGCGCCTGCAACAAGGACATTACTCGCCACTTTTGTAGTGGTCGATTGTCCTTCGGCGTACAACGCCGTTATTGGAAGGCCCATACTGGTTGATCTACGGGCCGTCATCTCTATGTGGCACCTAGCCATGAAGTTCCCAACAGACACGGGGGTAGGACGCGTTTTGGGAAACCAAAGGGAAGCCAGGGAGTGCTACAACGCCTCGATCACAAAGGCGAAAAGTGGAACGTCGAGGAGCACTGCCCCAGATAGATTGCAGATGGCAGTTGATATGCAAGCCCAATCAGGTGATGAAGTCACCAAATAGGGTGTTGCCCAAAGTGAGGATGGAGATTTGGATCCTTGCTTTGGGGATTTTGAAGAAAATGTTGGACCCGTCGAGGACCTGGAGGAGGTCCAACTTGACAAAGAAGACCCAACCAGAGTCATAAAGGTTGGGAAAAACTTAGAGCCTACCACGAAGCACGCACTAGTGGAATTCTTGCGAGAGAACCAGGAGGTTTTCGCCTGGTCGCATAAAGACATGGTTGGGATAGATCCTGCAGTAATCAGCCATGTCCTGAATATAGACAAGACCTTTCCACCAGTGCAACAAAAAAGGAGGTTGCTCGATAAATATAGATCACGAGCCTTAAAAGAAGAAATCGAAAGGTTAAAGGAGAACGGATTCATAAGGGTGGCTTTTTATCTGTCGTGGGTCTCCAATCCGGTGCTGGTCCCCAAGCCTAACGGCAAGTGGTGGACCCGTGTGGATTTTACAGACCTCAATAAAGCCTGCCCAAAAGACTGCTTCTCACTCCCAAGGATCGACCAGCTGGTCGATGCCACTGCAGGGCATGAGATCCTCTCATTCATGGATGCATATTCAGGCTACAACCAGATTAGCATGCATCCCCTTGATGAGGATCACACCAGCTTTCGGACCGATACGGGCTTGTATTGTTACAAAGTAATGCCCTTCAAACTGAAAAACGCAGGTGCAACTTACCAACGGCCTGTCAACCACATGTTTAAGGAGCTAATCGGTGTAAACATGGAGGTATATGTGGATGACATGCTGGTAAAGTCTAAGAAAGCAGAAGGACATGTGAGGGATTTACAAGAGTGCTTTGACGTGTTAAACAGGTACCAAATGAAACTGAATCCCCTCAAGTGTTCCTTCGGAGTCGGATCAGGGAAGTTTTTAGGGTTTATCGTAAATTCAAGAGGAATCGAGGCCAACCCCGACAAGATAAAAGCCCTGATCGACATGAAGTCGCCAGAAAGGATCAAAGATGTACAAAGTTTAACCGGGAGGATCGCAGCCCTAAGTAGATTCATTTCGAAATCAACAGACAAGTGTGTTCCTTTTTTCAATCTACTTAGAGGAAATAAGAAGTTTGAATGGACAGGAGACTGCGAGCAGGCATTCCAGGCCTTGAAGGCTCATATGGCACAGCCTCCCATCTTATCAAAGCCGATCGAAGGAGAAACTTTGTTTATTTATCTGGCGATTACTGAAGTTGCTACCAACGCGGTGCTAGTGCGAGAAGAAGAAGGTGTACAAAAAGCAGTCTACTATGTCAGCAAGAGACTGATCAGGGCAGAATTGAGATATCTGCCAATCGAGAGGTTAGCATATTGCTTGATCCTTGCCTCTAGAAAGCTACGCCCCTACTTTCAAGCCCATCCTATTACAGTTCTAATTGACCAACCCCTTCGGCAAGTCCTCCAAAAACCGGAAGCGGCTGGACGATTATTAAAGTGGGCAGTCGAACTGGGACAGTTCGATATAACTTATTCACCGCGAGCAGCAGTCAAGGGGCAAGTCTTGGCCGACCTTATTGCAGAGTTCACCGAACTCCCAGACAGTGAGCAGTGCGAACATCCTGAAGCGCCCGAGCCTCAAGACAAAACTCCTTCGTGGAAGCTATTCACGGATGGTTCATCCAACGAATCCCACGCTGGAGCGGGAGTGATATTGATAACGCCGAAAGGGCATCGATTTCACTGCGCCATCAGGTTCGACTTCACTGCATCAAATAATGAAGCAGAATATGAAGCACTCCTCGCTGGATTGAGAATTGCAAAGGATATGAGCATAAAGACGCTTGATATCTACAGTGATTCACAGCTGGTGGTGAATCAGTTCCTAGGAGAATATCAAGCGCGAGGTTTGAAAATGGTAGCCTGCTTAAATAAAACAAAGGACCTGCTAGCCCAATTCACGAAGTACACCCTCCAGCAGATCCCGCGAGATCAGAATTCAAACGCAGACGCCTTAGCCAAACTTGCAAGCACAAAGGATGCTGACACTTTGAACATTGTGCCAGTAGAAAGACTGAGTAAGCCGAGCATACAAGCAGCTGAGTCCAGTATGGAGATTCGAATGAAGGATACATGGATGGCGCCTTACTTGGAGTATCTGACAAATGGTACGCTCCCAACAGATAGGAACAAAGCCAGAACTCTACAAAGACGAGCTGCTAGGTACATACTGGTCGATGGTGTTATGTACCGAAGAGGATTCTCAATGCCACTACTCAGGTGTGTTACACCAGAAAAGGCTAAGGAGCTCATGAAGGAGGTGCATGAAGGCTTCTGCGGGGATCACGCTGGGGGGCAGAGTTTGGCAAAAAAGATTCTAAGGCAAGGCTACTTCTGGCCAACGATGAACGAGGATTCGATGGAGTATGTACGAAGATGTGATAAATGTCAAAGGTTCTCCAAGATTCCACGAGCAGCTCCAAACGAACTGAAACAGATGCAGAGCCCGTGGCCTTTTGCAGTATGGGGGATAGATTTGATTGGATCCCTGCTTACAGGGAAAGGCGGAGTAAAGTACGCAGTTGTGGTAGTTGATTACTTCACCAAATGGGCCGAAGCTGAACCACTCGCAACCATCACAACCAAAAAAGTTCTTGACTTCATCATCAAGAACATTGTATACAGATATGGTTTTCCCAGGAAGATAGTTCCAGACAACGGGACCCAATTTGACAGCGACTTATTCACCGATTTTTGTGAGAGGCATGGAGTTATTAAAAGCTTTTCTTCAGTTGCACACCCCCAGGCAAACGGGCAGGTCGAAGCCATAAACAAGACTCTTAAAGACACCCTGAAGAAAAGACTTGAAGAAGCTAAATGAGTGTGGCCAAAGCAGTTGCCTGAAGTCCTCTGATCGTATAGAACGTTTCACCGAACAGCAACAGGACATACTCCATTTTCCCTAGCCTATGGGTATGAGGCCATGTTGCCTGTTGAGTTAGATCCCCCCTCACATCGGCGTTTGAATTATGACCAGGATCAGAACAGCCAGCTAATGATGGAGTCCCTAGACTCAATTGATGAGATACGAGAGAAATCTCAACTCCGAGTTGCTGCATATCAGCAAAAAGTCGCCCGGTACTTTAACTCCAAAGTTAAAGAAAGAAAATTCAACGTCGGTGACTTGGTGTTACGACGAGTTTTCTTAAATACCCGCGACCTTACTGCTGGAGTGCTCGGACCTAATTGGGAGGGACCTTACCAGATTGAAGAAGTCCTTCATCCAGGCACATACAAACTTGCACGCTTGAACGGAGATCTCTTTCCACGTTACTGGAATGGAGAACACCTGCGCAAGTATTATCAGTAAAAAACCCTTTTTAAAGGACTAGCTTGTATTAAATTTCAATTTTTACAAGTTTTGCAAAGAGGGTTAGCCACGTTGTATGGCTAACTGCTCGTATATGTAAGGTTCTATTATAGAATCACTCGTAAAGACATGTTTAGTCCATTTTTAATACGAGATTATAAGGGACTGTGCGCAGCCAGTCATTCTTGCCAACCTTTGTGAATTTACATTTACAAGTATTTGTTCATTACGTGTGTTGTTTTGCTGTACTACAAGTATCATTTTTCCGCACGAACAGGAATGTTCGAACAGGCCATGGTCAGGGCAAGTGACCAAGGACCTAAAGCTCCTCGATCACTTGGGGGGCATATAAGGCACATCGATAGCAAAGCATACTCGCAAGGTATGTAAACACATGAACAAAATGAGTGAAAGCATGCTGCAGTACTTAGAGTATTTTTCAAAATTTATGTTTTGTTAAATCATGCCAAAGTACTATGCTAAGTTCGGTCATACGGACAAATGTTATAATAAATAAAGATATTATAGCATCAAGATTTAAGCTTTTACACCGTAAGCATCGCTGCTTGGATGTAACTATTCGAATAAAAGAAAAAAAAGATTTACTGCTCGTGCAGCAAAGTTTAAAAAAAGAAATTATTGTCTTTACATCACGACCCGTAGGTCGTGTGGCCAAAAAGAGAGAAAAAATAAATGGGAAAGTTTAAGAGGCATTTGGGGCCGGAGGGTCCTGGGCAGCATCCTGGTTGGTTGCGTCCTCGGCAACTTCTTCTTCTTCTACACCAACGATGCTTGGAGAAGCAGGGATCCTCAGTCTTGCCTCCTCTTCCGCCAGTTGAGAGGTGCAGCGAGCCAACTCAGCAGTCCTGACTTCCTCTGAAAGATAGCTAAAGTCGGCACCCTGATTATGTTTCCAGAAGTTGTAGAAACATCGGAGTGTCGTCCTCTTGTACTTTTCAAGATTTTTGGAGTTGTCAAGCTCCAGCTGCTTCACCTTACCTTCAAGAGTGACAATAGCCTCGTCCTTGGACTTGAGTGTCTCTCCCAAATGCTTGATCTCGCAAAGATGGGTTTGGTTGGACTCTCGATACTGCTACCTCAACTTCACCGCGGCATCTTTTGCGGCTTCAGCCTCTGACAGTTTGGTCACCGCAGCATCCCTCTCTTGAGCCAGTGCCTCCAACTCTTTGGCGTGCCTGGCCTCTGCAGCCGAAAGCTCCTCAGCTGCCTTCACTTGATGCCTCTCAGTGGCCTTTGCCTTGGCTTGCTCGATGGAAGCCTGGATATGGGTACGAGCAGTGATAGCAGATAGCAAGGCCTGTGAACAAAGGAAAGAGTTAGAACCTGCCGTGAAGAATAAAAGACTAAGACTTAAAAAAGTGAAGAAATACCCACACTGGAGATTTCATTCAGGGCCCTGTTCAGAACCTGGTCGGCCCCCAAGTTTTCAGCCTCGACCATTGCATCTCTGACACGGTCACCTTTGCCAATGCGGTCAAGGCGATCCCTGGTTGATCGAAGGGTACGGCTCATGAGTTTGGCCCCGAGAGCTTCTTCACGAGTAATTTCCTCTCTAGTGGGCGCAGCCAGAGGATTTGGTGGGGCAGGAGGAGTCTGCTTCTCAGTAGGAGCTGGTGGATGAGTTTGTCCCGTTGGCCTAGGAGTTTGCCCAGTTGGCGCGTCCTTGGGAAGGTTTCTGTTCGACCCTTCTTGGCTGGAGGGCCTCGGCTGGATTCGCCAGTTCTCCTCTTGGATCTCCGCTGGAGTTGGGGAACCTCCTCTTCCTCCTCGGCCTGGTACATGTCAAAGATATTGGGAGTGGCCATATCTGCATGCAAGTAAACACAGGAAACTGATAAGAATGAGAGGCAGATGAAAATATATTATATGCAACAGAAGAAAGGCAACAAAGTGAATACCCGAGCTACAACTACTGGTCGCTACACTATTGACTCTATTAGTCATATACTCATTATCTGGCATGAAGAAGTCTGGCCCTAATTTTGGAGTATACGTAAAGTTGCCTTCCCCGTCGAACAAATGACAGGGAATTGGCAAACCATTTAAAAGTAAAATAGTGTTACCGTTCTCACCAGAGGGCTCTCCCAAGTCCACAGCTGGCTCTTTGGCCTTTTGTTTCCCCTTGCCTTGGGGAGCAGAAGGCCTTTCTGTGGAAGGATTGCCCGTGGGCTCCCTAATAGTAATCCCCGTTGGCCTCCTCCAAGGAGGAGACACAGGGGGTTACTGCTCAGGAACCCCCTTGGCAGTGGCTTCGTCCACCACGGACCCTCTAGTTTCATGGCGAAGATCCAGGAGGCCAGACCGCCTCAAGTTTTCTTCAGTCACCAGGGTCTTGACGCTTTTAGCTGCGTCAGACATCCTGGCCAAAGTATTGGACCTCAACACCATGTCTGGTGTTGGGTTCGGGCGTAACCAGGGGCCTGAAAAACAGATTACAGTTTAAGAAAAATGGAAGGGAACACATCAACGAAAAGTATCGACCAGTTGGAGACAAACGCTTACCTCCTCAGGTGAAGGCCAAGTTGTTGCTGGTTATGTCCGGGGTAAGGAAGTACTCCTTATTATACTGCCCCACATTCGAGATATACGTAGTGTCACTCAGGAATGTTCGATTGGTTTCCTAGTGACAAAAATGGAAGAAACCCGTTCCGTGTTGTTGCGGGTTAGACTTGAGGTCAAAGAGATAGTTGACCTCGTGGGGTGAAGGTTCTGGCCATTTCTTAAGTTTATACAGTATATAGAGTGCGGCCAGCATTCTATATCCGTTTGGAGTTATTTGGAAGGAGGCGACACCAAAATAATTGGCCACCCCCACAAAAAAGGGATGAAGAGGGAGATAAGCTCCCGCTTCAATATGATACCGAGACCAGGCGCTGTTTACACCTCCGGGGAGGTTAGCCCTCTGGTCTGCGGTAGGTTGTATAATGGAAACCCCTGTGAGAGGAAATCTCCTGAAGCAGTTAGCAATCATTCGAAGAGTTACTGAACTGGCCGGGGAAGTATACCACTCGACATTAGGCAAGTTCTGATGGCGAGGGTTGGCCCTAATTTGGATATTAGGGTCAGGAACAAGATTTTCTCGACCACTGGTCAAGGGAGCCCTTGCCTGCGAATCAGGCCAGGCAGGAGAATTTGGGTTGTTTTCAGACTCGGGTCTTTTCTTGCCTGAAGATTTGGAACGGGCCATTGAAGGAGAAGGATGGGGTCTGGAAGAGGATCGCGAAAAAGGAATCTCGTGGACACGGTCAGCTGGTTGTTCTTCTCCCTCGAGCAGCTGGGCGAGAATGTCGTTGTCAATAGGCCTTTCACCTCCCCACAAATCTGGCATTAATATCTGCATACAGAAGAATGGGGAGGTGAGGATAGAAAACTTTTAAAAGCTTTTTAGAATAATGCTGGTCGAGTATAAAAATTAAGTTTTTATACAACAGCATTCTAACAAAACGCTAAAGTTTTCTACACGAACAGTTTGAAAAACGGATCAAAGGGTGAAAGTAAAAAGTTTTTCTGAAAAAGCTTTTTCAACTCCCCTTAGGGCGGGAAAAATTTATTTTTCAACTAGCCTAAAGATCGAATTTTTACTTCGATTTTACGTCCTAAAAAGCATGATCCCGGATTTTAAACTAACTCGTAACCCTATTTCGCCTACAAAATATTCTGTCTACAAGCGTCTCAAACCAGAAGGAGATAAACTCAAATAGTACACAGTCAGAAGCATGCATCACAAAAAATTAGAAGCGTGGGAACTCGAAAACTTACCAAGAAAAGTGATCGTGAAGATGGAAGAAGGGTCTTCAGAGATCAAGAAGCTCTCGAATGGGGTCCTGAAAGTGCAGACGAAATGGTCTTCAGGAACATTAAGGGCTCTGGATTTTAGGTTTTCTTGTGGAGACGATGGCGTGCGTAAAAAGAAAATAAAGGCTTCGAAGGTCTTATATAAGTTTGTTTCTGATAGTAAAAAGTATAATCATTATTTTCCCTTTTTCAAAGTATGGGGAAGCGGGATGGCCGTCGAAATATTTTCTGGGGAACCGAAAGGACGTGATTGGACAGAGGTAGGTTGCTTTTTTCAAGAACACACGAAGGGTTCTGACACGTCAGGCGGGGTTACCGAAGAGTCGTTCGTTCAAAAGTTTATTTACTGCTCGTGATAAATATACTTGGGGGGCAAATATTATCCATAAAATTAGCATTGGTGACGTGGCAAGTGATCCCTGGACACATGGCTGACACCTGGAAACGTTCTACTAGAGTATCGACCAGGGGACACATTAGAAGCAGTGCGAGCCTGTCTTACCTGCGACCAGTCTGGTCGATAGTTCCATGTACAAGGCGACATTTATGGGAAGATCTTTATGAATCCCAAATTTATCTCACACAATCTCTTGAGTATCTGATTATTCAGGAAAGAATATCTGTAACAATCTTTTGTAATCCCCCTTGAGCCTATAAATAGCAAGAGATAGCTCAAGGGAGGGGGACTTTTTTTTGCTTTTGGAATCGTGAGAGATTATAGTAATTATCCTATGAATATTGTATTGTTCTTCAGAAAGTGGTGAAACTCATTGAACCCTAGTTCTTTGATCACTCTTCTGGTTTTTATATCAATATCATTCTAAGTGGACGTAGGTCATTACCAGATCCTGGGGCCGAACCACTATAAAATAATGTGTCTTATTTACTTTTGTCATTACGTTCTTCTCATCTCTTTCATTCATATCAAGCATATTCTGACTCCGTGTCAGTTGGCCAAATCTTGGGTCAACAATGAAGAATACATATTTGGTGATTTATCAGGTATTGGGAAGCAACGGGAAAATATTAGAGACACTTGAGGAATTAGCGGGAATTGGGTAAAATGACTAAAATGGCCCTACGTGGACAAAAAGGTTTAGAATTAGTAGGGAGGGCATTTTGGTCAATTGGCTTCTTAGAGATAAGTTTATTGGGGCTTTATATACTTAGTGGGATTGTTAGAGAGAGTGAGAAGGCTGTGGAAAAGAAAGAAAAAGGAAGAAAAAGAAAAGAGAGAAAAACAGAGGGGTTTTGTTTCAAAAGGAACGATTTGTGGTTCTCCCACCATTTCTCTTCAAATTTCTTGGAGCAAAGCTCAGTGGAGAGCTAGGATAGGCTGAGCATCAAGGATCCTAAGCTAGACTTGAAGATTTGGCAAGGGATTAGCAAGAACACATCAACTTTTGAGGTAAGTTTTTAAGGTTTTCAGTTTTTGGGTTTGGCTGGTTTAAGTTGTGTAATTAAGCTGAATGATGGGAACTTTAGGGGAATTTCTGGGCAAGCTTTGAGGAAGAGCAAGCTAAGGAGGTCTAGGAATTGAATCAAGGTCGAAATTACATCAACGGTATGAATTCTAAACCTGTAACTTTGATGTTTGACTGAATTTCTGGGTTTAGGGTTAATCATGGTAAATTTTGTGATTTGGGATGAATGTGCTTGGGTTTTGAGGATTTGGGATGAGTGGAGAGTGTTTATAAGCTTGATTTTGAGTTTGGTAAAGATTTGGGGAAGTTTGGGTTGAGATTGGCTCAAAGAAATCGCAGAAAAAGAAAATGAGGGTTGCTTGCCTGCAACTAGCGCTACAGCGCTAGTCTTTGGGCGCTGTAGCGCTAGGCCCTGTTTCTGGGGTGGTGCGGTTCTGCTTGTAGCGCTACAGCGCCCTCTTTTGAGCGCTGTAGCGCTACCCTGTTCCTAGAAAGGGGTTTTTGGGTTATTTTTAAGGGATTTTGACCTAGGGTTCGGGGTTCGATTCCACCATCTTGTTTTGTGGATCTAGGACTTCCCGGGGGGCTCGGGATTGGTCCCGAGGCTAGGTTTTCGGACTTGAGGTTCGGTGATGACTTTGACCTATGGCTGTGTTTAGGTGTGCGCTAGGGCTCGAGTGGGATCATGATCAAGGAGTCAAGTGATGAAAGCTATCAAATTGACAGGTAAGAAAACTATAGCACCCGTAGGACAGGGCATTGGCCCATAGTGTGATTGCAGGGCACGGCCCTATATTGCATTACATGTTAGGGTGCAGACTTAATTGAATTGATATATGTTTGAATGTTATTTGAGTTATGCTATTTGTGATTATAGTAAGAATGAATGGCAAAGGAGCCGGGAACGGCAACGGAGCCGGGAACGGCAAAAGAGCCGAAACAACAAGGAGCCGAGAACGGCAAGGGAGCCGAGAACGGCGAAAGGCCGAGAACGGCAGTGGGGCCGGAAGTAACACTTAGCACGTGAAGTGATTGTAGACAGGGTGGGACCCCAATGGATACAGGGGATATCCTTACAGTGAGGACCGAGACCCCAGGCTTAGGTAATGCCTCTGGGACGGCATGGCCGTGTTTGTTTAGTTTGATGGAATACTCATTTATCTGTGGAAAATCTAATATGTTAACTATATAATCCACATATGTTATATACTGTATGAGTTTTCTTGCTGGGTTTCGGCTCACGGGTGCTCTGTGTTGCAGGTAAGGGCAAAGATTGAGTCAACCAGCCATGAGTACGGAGAGCGTGAAGCGACGCGTACATGTTTGGCCTGCCCGACTGCTTTGGTTGGGGGTTTTTTCGAGAAATGGCTGTAATAATCTGTGATTTTAATAATTAATCGACTGTAAACTTATTTTAAGTTGTAAATAGTTTTCAAACCTTATTTTGGGATCCCAAATGTTAAATACTAGAAGTTTTCAATGAAACAATGCATTTTTAAAGATTACAGCCTTAACTTTTGCTTAGTCACACTTTTGTTTTAAAAACCTCGGTTAGCGAGTTCATTGCACATTTTTCGTTTTAAAACTCACTTAGTAACGGCTCTAAGGAAGTAGGGCGTTACAGCCTGTACTATTGCCGATACCAATGCTGGTGGCACCAGTGGCTGTACGTTCCCTGGTGCCTATTGTTGTCTAAGTAGGCAGATCTCTTCTTCATGCCTCTATAATCTAGCTTTCATATCAGCAAGCACATGTTGTCAGCTCTCTGGAGCTGGGGGAGGGATCTGGCCTTGATTATCATTCTGGGCCTATATTTCTTGGCCGACTAATGAATCTGACTGTCTTGGAAGCATGCTTCCAAGTTTATCTATGCAATTAACCATTCGTCCTATTAGGTAGTAATAACAACACCTCTTGCTGCCCTACGGTTCAAGATCGAACAAACAAGGATTCACACTCAACAGTAATGCAAATAAGTATGCGGTTCATACTCATGGTCAAACATGGTGCTAATAAGAACTTCCTGACATTTATATGCAAATAACAATGCTAATGAGCATTTTCGGGAATTCATAAGAAAATAGCGGTGCTAATAAGCATCTTCTAGAATACATGTGCTTATAACAATGCTAATAAGCGCTTCTAACATTCACAAGCCATAATAGCACTAATAAGCACATCTTTAGCATGCACACAGTAGCCAAAGGCCATGCCCTATTAGAATATATCATGCTCCCTAATAAGGCAGGAAGATAAGGCATTTATATCCTATTTAAGCAGTTAAACACATAACCACATAAATAGTTACCAAACCCTGAGTCGAGCTTGTTTTTAGTGCCGAGTGTACATGGCTAGCCAATCTTCAGGAACTCTTAAACCTTGGCAGCTCTGGTACCAAGTTGTAATGCACTTGTTAGCCAAGATCGTCACACTATGTACTTTTAAATAGTGCTAGACTCTCTAAATGAGTCATTTGGTCGTAAACGTGTAACTAACAGTAATTAATAGTTTAGGGTTAAAAATTTTGGTCAAAGGAATATTTACCCTCATTAAAAAGTTTAAGTTAGTACACGGGATCCCAAAATTAACTGTTGACGTGGTTTTTTGCCAACAGTGTATCAAGAAATAATAAGGTAGATTAGTGCTTAATAGTAAACTGTAATGAATAATAATTTGAATTCACTCAAGAACACAGAACTTTTACGTGGTTCAGTGGTTAAAATCCACCTAGTCCACGAGTCAATATTATTACTGTTTCTTTCTCCATTTTGGCAGAGTTTTGGTATTCAGAATATGGGTCCCCTTTCCTGTCCAATATTCCCAGTATTTATAAGGGAATTCCATGGACAGGTTTGGGTAACCACGTGAGTTAATCACGCATTTACATAATGATTCTACTTAATACAAATAATTCCCATTTATATGGGGATACGACTTAATTACAAAATAAATATGTCCTGCTATCTCGGATAATAAAAATGATAGCTTGGTCATGAATAAGCGTATCAGCAAATCCTGAATCTCTAGGGAGCCTTTGGTATGTGATATTCTAGAATTACCATGAGCTGGGTATCTCCTCCAAGCTCATGCTTCATAGCCATTGCATCCTTAGTTTGGGTTAAACATAGGACGCCTAACACCACGTATCACCACGTGAAACCCAAGCTGTCCACGTGGATAATAAGCAGATATCATTCCCTTGGTTATTTCCCCGTATATTTATTTACCAGTTGTAACCGAGCTGAGTGAATGAACTCGGGCTAAAATTAGGGTACAACATTAACATTAAAAGGTCATTTATAATTTAAAAGAATACAATAGCCGACCTAAGTAGCAAAATTAGGGTGTGACCCTAGTTCCTCTATGAATCCCCAGCCGTAGTGGTCGAGCAAGCTACATATGTACATGCCGCCACCAAAGCTCTCCAACTCATGGCTTGTCCAGCTTCCCTTTTCCCTTACCTGCACCAGAGAGCATCCGTGAGCCAAGGCTCAGCAAGAAAACTTAAACATGTTCATTAGCAGTTAATAACATATTACAGAATCATAATCAACATACATAGCAGTAATAACACTGCTCATGCATGCATTCAATCTAGATAAATGACTACAAAGTCACATTGAGCTCGTTGCCCAAGTTAAGGGAATGTAGAGTCACCCCAGGGCATGTTTCCCTATTTTCTTTATAACTAGCCTAAAGGTTAGCGCACCTAGCGCATAATTTTCTAAGTGACCATAGGGTCAGTCAAGCGTATACCATGCTCCTAGATATGCCTAACCATATCGGCTAGCACTCAGCATGTTATTGCCACCCTTGACTTATAAGTCAAGCCTTTCAGTCGGCGCTCAACGCGCTATTGTCGACCTTGGCTTATAAGTCAAACCTTTCGGCCTGTGCTCAACGCGCTACTGCCACCCTTGACTTATAAGTCAAGCCTTCCAATCAGATAATACAGACAAGCATAAATCATTTAACAATTATCCAAATACAAAGAATTCAAGCATGTTTAATCAAACAAGCATAGGCATAATAATAATCATGCTTATTCATAGGGGCGTAATCCTTAATCATAACCAAGGATGCCATTTTCCTACCTCTAATCCAAGCAGTGGATAAATAGAAATGACCCTCGAGCACGATCCCCTTCTAATCCCTAGCGGTATCCTAGTCACAACCATTATAGAGGATATCCATCAGTAACGAGAGAATAAAGGCTTCTAAACCGAGTCCTAGACTCTGAGACCTCTAATTCTACTAAACCGGGTAGTAGAATCTGTCCCAAACCCTTAGGTTTGAGTCCTTGATACATCTTTGTGGTGCCTGGATGAAAAGAGTAAGGGGTAGTATGAGATTCATCTAGAACATCCATTGGAACACAAATCCGACCCTTGTACCTCAGTAAGACCATTTCTTACATTGTGTAGTCCCTAGCCACTCCAGCTAGGACGTCCCCTCTAATCTTCATCAATTGTGGATCATTCAACTTACTTTCCTTTATATTCTCTAGAAGAGTAGACTGTAGGGTGATTTTGGCTAACTCGCCCACCACCAACTTTATCCCTCTTCTGGTCAATTCCTTGGATAACTAGTCAGTCTGTCAAACCTCAGTGCATACTCTGCCACTGACATATTTCCTTGTAGCATTTTACTAAACTCCTCCACCTTTGTAACCCTAATTGCATCATTGTAGTAATTTTCATTGAATACAGTTCTGAACTATTCCCAATCCATGGTTTTCATGTTCCTGGTCTAGGATATCACTACCCACCAAATTCGGGCATCCTCCTGAAACATATAAGTGGCATGGGCCACTTTGTCATTACCCTCTACCCTCATAAAGTCCTGGATAGCGGTAATCATGCTCATCCATTGTTCGACCTTTGCTGGATCAACATTACCCTTAAAAACTGGAGGGTACAATTTTGTGAATCTCTCATATAGGGATTCCCATCTATGCACAGACTCTGGCAGCTGTACCACTGTCGGTACCAACACAGGTGGCACCTCTTCCTTAACATTCCCTACTACAACCTACTGCCTTTGTAATCTGGCTTGCATATCAGCAAGCACTTGGTGCCATTTCTCTAGAGCTGGCGGAGGGATCTGGCCTTGATTATCATTCTGGGCCTGTATTTCTTGGTCGGCTAATAAATCTGACGGTCTTGGTAGCATACTTTTAAGTTTATCTCTGCAGTTAACAATTCGACTTATTAGGTAGTAATAGCAATACCTCTTGCCACCTTACGGTCCAAAACTGAACAAACAAGCATTCACACTCAACAGTCATGCTAATAAGCAAGCCGATTCATATTCATGCTCAAACATCGTGCTAATAAGAACTTTCTGATATTTATAAGCATATAGCAATGCTAATAAGAATTTTCTAGCATTAATAAGCACATAGCAATGCTAATAATAATTTTCTAACATACATGTGCATATAATAGCGCTAATAAGTGTTCCTTTAACTTTCACAAACAATAATAGCGCTAATAAGCACATCTTTAGCATGCACACAGCAGTCAAGGACCAGGCTCTATCAGAATATCTCATGCTCCCTTATAAGGCAGGAAGATAAGACATTTTTATCCTATTTAGCGCTATTGATGCCCTTGACTTATAAGCCAATCCTTTCAATCAGATAATACAGACAAGCATAAATCATTTAACAATTATCCATATACGAAGCATTAAAGCATGCATAATCAAACAATCACAGGCATAATCATAATCATGCTCTTTCATAGGGGCTCGAGCCATAATCATAACCCAGGGTACAGTTTTCTTATCTCTAGTCCAAGCACTGGATAAATTAAAATGAGCCTTGAGCATGATCCTTTTTCGAAGCCTAGTGGTATCCTAGTCACAACCATAATAGTGGATATCCATCAATAATGAGTTCCTCCTAACCCAATTGTTGCTTCTCCAATCTTAAATTCCAAGAAACACTCCTCAAAATCAAAGAACTCCAATCCAATTTAAGAAAGAAAGAGGAAAACGAGAGAGAGAGAGAGAGAGAATTGTTGTATAATCTTATTTCCTTCTGAAAGCTTCTAAGTGATTAAGCTATTCCAAGGCTAGGGAAAGGACCAAAATATCACCAAGGCTAGTGATTAAGCTTTACCTTAATCCTTTAATGCCCTCAAGGTCAAAATGGTCTCTTACCACCATTTCCCACTAATCCTCAATTTACACCATATTTACCAATTAATTCCAATATCCCCAAGTAATCACCAAATAACTTCTCACTACCCGATAAATCTCGGTAATGTACTAAATTACAAAAATAACCCTGGGCTCACTCGAGCCGGGCATTTGACCCTGTTGTGACAAAACCGCTAACTTGCTCACTAGGATCGTTTCA
Organism: Humulus lupulus; assembly: GCF_963169125.1. Lineage (NCBI taxonomy): Eukaryota > Viridiplantae > Streptophyta > Magnoliopsida > Rosales > Cannabaceae > Humulus > Humulus lupulus. The sequence goes on from NC_084802.1 coordinate 247,546,099, forward strand.
TGCCAAGCAACTCAAATTTATCCACATAATAACGTGGTCTCAATCATAAAACACATATATTTACAAATATACCCTCAATGGGTCAAAATTACGAAATGAACCTTCTAATAATAAACTGGCCCACATGCATGCTTAATACACCTAAACATGCAAACATAGTCATATCCTAATATAACTCACATGATTCACATAATAATGTACACATGTCACATAAACACGTAATTAATCCAGTTATTGCGCTCCTGGCCCCCTAATCAAGACACTAAGCCTTATTAGGGAATATGGACGTTACAAATTATTTCTGAACTTATTATTTCAACTTGAATTGTCAAGGTTCGTGATTGATGTGATTTTACATGAAAGGTGGAGTTTTTGGTAAAATCAAATAAAGAGTAAGGTTTGGGCAAAACTTTAAGCTTCCAAATGCTATTTTCCCAGCTAGTCTCGGTAATGAGTGCAGGATGAGAAATTTGGTAGGGAACTGACTTTTAATGAGTAGACCCGAGAGGGAGGTTTTTCCAAAAAATTTAATGTGTCATTATGATTTAAAAATGTGTGAGGACGAGAATACCCTTTGTAGGTAGTTTGTTATGACCTTAATGCCCAAGTAGATTGTGATCTACTGTTATGCCATAATTAATCCGAGTACAATGTATACAATGTTGGATAGCAAAGTGGGACACTGTGAAGGGAGGTTTTCAGTATGCAGCTAAGGACAACTGGTAAGTGAGTTTATGATTTATGTGTCTGTAACATGAGTTAACTAGTGTATTGCTTGCTAGAAGTAGGGCTTATACGATATTTAGAGAGAGAGAGAGAGATGGCTTATTGGGAAACAGTTTCTAGGGGGTGCTTACGCTCCACATGAGATGTTGTATATCGGTGATTCGGGTTATGCCCGAGACCTTGAGGTAAGCAGACCTAGTAACCTAAGAGCCTACATGATCTTAGGGGTACTTACGCTCCATATGGGAATTGACCTTGAGGTAAGTAGCCATGTAACCTAGCAGTCTGCATGATCCTAGGGGTGCTTACGCTCCAAATGAGAATTGACCTTGAGGTAAGTAGCTAGGTAACCTAAGAGTCTGAATGATCCTAGGGGTGCTTATGCTCCATTATAATATGTTATCTTTATACGGTTCTTCACCATGAAAAATGGCCGGGAGATAAGAAGACCAGGTAATAACCTAGGAGTCTAAATGTTCCTAGGGGTTCTTATGCTCCACATGGCGAGGGGGAAGTATGCCAGTTAAACCTAGAGGTCCCCATGAGACAGTGTGGATCCACCAACTCCGTTCATTGTTTGAAATAAGTATAAATTCCCTTGGTAACTGATGGTTACTCTCAAGAGGAATTTCTGAACTAGATATCAGCGTTGAGACTTGAGTCTCCACTGCGAATTGAGCTGAGATGCTCAGAGATACTTGGCAACTCCCGAATTTGCTTTGAGGGTTAACTTTATTTTTAGTTATTGCTACCATTCTACTTCTGTCCTGGTTTGAATGTTTTCTCCATGATTTTATGCTTCGCAGTTTCTGCCTAAGGTATTACAATACTGCCAGGATGCTTATGCGTTCTTGAAAATGTTTGGTTAGGGCCCAGATTTGTCTTAAACTCTAAGTGTGGTATACAATGAATTATGAAGACAATGACTAGGTCATTGTTTCTGTTTTGTGCTTATACTCTGTTGTTAATTGACTTACTAAGCGTTTTTGCTTACCTAGTTGCTTATGCTGTAGGTAAAGGCAAGGAAAAGTTGATTCAGTGAGAGATAGAGTTTGCCTAGGAAAGTGTACATGTGGCTCGACCTTAGGGAAGTCTGCACTTTCAAACTGAGTCATTTGATTTTGCTTAAACTATGTTGGGTGTCCCATGATACTTTTAAAGCTTTTGTGTAAATGTTTTTAGAGTGCACACATTACAATAAAAAAAAGTATCTGCATTTTTTAGGCCTTTTCAAATGTGATGAATGGTTTAACTACGCAAAATGAGTGTGTGTATTTTTAGGTCATTACAGCAGTGGAACTGGAGAATGCTCAACTGAGAAGCCACCTTGCCCACACCAATAGGCTTATTGATGAAATTGTGTCTCAATTACCCCCTCCTACAACCGATAATAATGTCAGAAGGAGAGCAAGTGGGTCCCACAGGACTAGATCCCACAGTCATAATTTCCCCAACATAAGTCGTTCTATTCGGACAGCAACCCCAAGCTCCGTACCGTCAGAATGAACTCCCAAGAATAACAAACTTGGTCACAATCGCAGGAATGAGAAGACAACTCATGTCGCTAGTGATCAACCCAATCAGATGGGGAGAGCAGTGCTTACATCCAGGCGAACAAAAGTCCCTATGAATTCTCCAGCTCCATACTAGCTAGTTGGTGAAGTGCAGATAATAGAGGAAACATTGCTACCAGAAGTGAAGGACCCAAAACTTGAGTTGCTCGCTATGATGGAAGAGCAAATGAAGTGCCTCTTGTCCTGGAAAAATTAGGATGATTGTGATTCAAATGAGGAGCTCGAGCCTTTCACTCCTCAGATTGATGTAGCTTTGTATCCAATAGGTTTCAAGATGTCGAACAGGACTACCTATGACGGAACTACCGACCCATCAAATCACTTTGGGACTTTCAATACTCTGATGAGATCCCATAATGTCAAGATCGATTTGTACGTGTCCTGTTCCGAACCACACTGACAGGACCAGCCAAGCTGTGGTTTAACAAATTTAAAAGGCACTCAATCACCTTTTGGAAACAGCTGTCGACAGAGTTAAAAAAATAGTTTTGAGCTACAAAAAAAGTGCAAGTAGAAGCCAATCCATTGGCCAATATAAAACAACAACTGGGTGAATCTCTCAAGGCTTACATAAGTTGGTTCACTAGCATAATAGCTTGAGCTAGGGATGTTGATGATAGCTCCAAGCTCTTGGAGATGCGATCAGGAATCACCATGGAAGGTGAATTGTGGAAAGAACTCCAAAGGGAGGCAGCTCAACTCGCTACCCATAACAACGAGGCAGAGAATAATAACAAGAGAAAGGGAAATAATGAAGGTGACCAGGTAGGGTCTTAGAAAAATAAATTCGAGGACAAGTACACATCAATATTCACCGCATATACCGACCTGACAGATGTGTAGGAACACATATACCATGCAAATTCGGCTCGCCTTCTGTGGAAAAAACCAGAGCTCTTGAGAAATCAACGGGCAAAGAAAGACCTAGACAAATTTTTTTCGTTATCACAATGACATTGGCCACAATAATTATGAGTTTCGTCAATTAATGGTTGAGATTGAGACACTCATACGAGTGAGACCGTTAGCACAAAAAGCCTAAAATTGGGTAGCTCCCAATCCATCTACTGTGTAAAAACCACAACAAGCTTTAAGACAACAAGTGAATCCACTGCCAGCCCTCCCAACTCTGAAAAAACCAACTTATCCGTCCTCTTGTCTAGGGAAGAGACATAGTCATGATCATAGGTGTACCTCATTTAGCTGGCAAGAGCAATGGGGCCCAGAAAAGATATATCTAGGAACAAAAAACTCATGATGGCATTGTGTTCACTTCGGAGCAGCGGCTATCAAAGCTAAAAAAAATTGACAAACAACCCATCATTCTTACGGAAGAGGACACTAGCCACGTCCAATTCTCTCATAATGATCCACTTGTAATAACCATTCAGCTCACAAACTGAAGAGTTAGAAGGATCTTGATCTATAATTGGACCTTAGTGAACATGTTATTCAGGTCCATTCTAGAGAAGCTGGGACTATTAGTGGCCGATCTAAAGGTGACCTCCATGACTCTACATGGGTTTTCAGGAGAAGGAATGGCAGCAAGTGAAACTATCGAGCTCATTGTCACCATGGGCGATGAAGCGCAAGCTATGGAAAAGATGCTCGAGTTCATCGTAATAGATTTTCCGACTGTCTACAACCCCATTTTGGGGCTACAAGACTTAATGACGTTTGAAGCCATAACCTTTGTTCGCCACTTAGCTATGAAGTTCCCTTTGCCCACTGGGATATGCCCAGTACTCGGGCACCAGCTCGCTGCTAGGGAATGCTATAGCATTTCCATGAAGGGAAGATCACAACCCGGGCAATAAGCCATGGTACTAATTGAGGAAACCGAGGAGCCTCAAGCAATGGTGGTTGTCAAGGAGACAAAAGAACCTCGAGTAGTAGTAGATAAGATCACCCAACAAGAAAATATTGACCCAAGGATAGGTGAAGACCGATCTGAGATCCAATCTTTGGAGGAGCTAGAAAAGGTAATTCTCAACCCAAAAGCAATTTCAAAGGTTCTAAAGATTGGAAAGAATCTTAGTGCTGAAAGGGATTTGTTCGAGTTTTTGAGGAATAACCTCGACGTCTTCGCCTGGTCACATGTCGATAAGGCAAGATCAGTCCGAGCACGATCATGCACACACTGAAACTGGATAGAAACGTGGCTATTGGGAAAGGAAAGAGGATAAGCTCTAGAAGAAGATGTAGCTCCTCCTAAAATGTAGATTCATTAGGGAGGTGAAATATCCAACGTGGATAGCAAATCCTGTCCTAGTTCCAAAACCAAAGGGAAAGTGGAGGACCTACATCGACTTCTCCAACCTCAATAAGGCTTGCTTGAAGGACTGTTTTCCTCTGCTAAAAATTAATCAGCTCATCGGCACCACAACAGGTCATGAACTTGTGTCTTTTATGGATGTGTATTCTGGATATAATCAGATCATGATGAACCCTACATACCAAGAGCATACCAGCTTCATGGATGTTATAAATTCATGACGTTCAAGCTGAAGAATGCTGGAGCAACTTACTAGAGGTTGGTAAACAAGGTGTTTGTTGACCAGATTGGGAAAAACATGCAGGTGTATGTTGATGACATGCCTGTCAAGTCAAAAACTTCCAACAACCATGTATCTGATCTAGAAGAATGTTTTAGCATATTAAGGAAGTATGACATGAAGCTAAACCCCCATAAATGTACCTTCAGGGTCTCGTCAGGGAAGTTCCTAAGCTTCATTGTCAACTCAAGGGGGATTGAAGCTAATCCTGAGAAAATCATATCGATGTTAAAGATTCCATCACCTAGGTCATGAAAAGAGGTCTAGAACCTAACTGGAAAAGTCGCAACCCTTAATCGGTTCTTGTCAAAGTCTATTGATAATTGTCTTCCCTTCTACAATTTGCCTAGGGGAATTAAACGATTTGAATGGAGTGAAGAGTGTGAGCAGGTATTTCAAGACCTAAAAAGGAATCTAGTTGAACCCCCAGTCTTATCAAACCCTGATGTTGGGGAAAATTTATTCCTCTACCTGACGATAACTAAGAACACAGTCAGTGCTATGTTAGTTCAAGAGGAAAATCGTTACTAGGAGTTGAGTCATGATATCCCCTGATTGAAAAAATTCACGTTCTATCTTATACTGCCCTCAAGGAAGTTGAGGTCTTATTTCCTATCCCACGCCATACACGTCCTAATGGATCAGCCTTTAAGGCAGGTTTTGCAACAACCTGAAGATTTGGGACGTTTGTTGAAGTGGGCCATTGAACTCAGTCAGTTTGAGCTTTTATATAAACCACAAATAGCCATAAAGGGTCAGGCCTTCGCTGATTTTGTGGTCGAGTGTATCGGTTTCTAGGACGAGCCTATGAGAGAACCGATTATAGAATTGTGGAAAATCTTTGCTGATGGGTTGTCAAAAGAGCATGGATTTGGAGCTGGAATAATCATGATTACACCCGAAAGGGAATCCTTTTCATATAGCTCTAAGACATGGGTTTGGTGCCTCCAATAACGAAGCTGAGTATGACGCATTGTTGGATGGAATCCAAATTGCCAAGGAGCTAAAAGCAAAGGCTATCCAGTGCTTTAGTGATTCTCCACTCATGGTAGATCAAGTAATCGGAGAATATCAAGCTCGAGGACTCAAGATGGCCGCTTATTTGGCCAAGGTAAAAAGTGAGTTGTCAGAATTTGAATTATACTCCATAGAGCAAGTCCCACATGAGCAAAATACTAACGCATACGCGCTCGCCTGGCTTGCCACCACCAAAGAAGCGGACACATTCAATGTAGTCCTAGTTTAGTATCTTAACAAAACTAGTATAGATGAAGAATTGAAAGAGATCAAGATGATCCGTGGTGGCTAGACATGGATGACCCCAATCATGGAATATCCCACCACTGGAAAACTGTCAGAGGATCAGAAGGACACTCGAAAATTGCAGCATCCGATGCCGAGGTATGTTCTGGTCGAAGGAATTCTTTATAGGCAGGGTCATTCCATGCCTCTCCTTAGATGTGTTATGCCCGAAGAAGCCCAGGCTATCCTCAAAGAAGCCCATAAAGGATTCTGCGGAGACCTCGCTGGGGGGCAAAGCTTGGCCTTAAAGGTATTGAGGCAGGGTTATTTTTGGCCTACTCTAAAGAAAGACTCAATGTCGTATGTGTTGGGAATAGGTCCCTTAAAGAAATTGTAGTTGACAATGGTTTTAATGAAATGAATAAATTAATTGAATTATTGTGTATATGTAGCTTATGTACTATATTATTGTTAATAATATTAAGTAAATATCATAAAATTCCCAAGTTCATCTATGTGGTCTCAATCTCATATTGGTGTGAGAGGATCAAGGTTGAGATAATGGACATAAATATTTCACAGTAAAATAAAGTTGTGGAATCTTTAGATTAATAGTTGCTAGTACGGTCCAGTTGTATTATGAATACATGTGACCTAGATCCGGGTTACTAGTGTACTATGACACTTTAGTGGAGGTACTTTGCATACTGAGAGTATGTAGAATTGGACCAGATGTAATTTGATAATACTTGTTTAAATATCGTTTCTTAGTATTATACAACACATCAACTGATGATCATATACAAACTTATCTTAATCCTGAAGTTACTATGAACTCCTATATATGTCATTTGATCCTTTGATTTATGCGTTACAGTTTCTCATAATGATCAGGCTAAGAACTATTGTTTTGGGGACTCAATGATGTATATGGCTGGGGACATAGCTTAACAGATATGGAATCTATACCTTCTTATAGATTTAATGATGGTGCCCTATTGGATTGGCTTTTGGAACTGAAAAGGCTATTGACGTCAAATTCATAATCAGATTATGAATTAATCTTCACTAGTAAAGTCAATGGTACACTAAGAATCAAGATATAATTAAAAGGGTAAAATAGTAATTTTATTCCCACTTAATTATGAATCATCAATAGAGGATTAATTTGTATGTAATAATTATATCAATGGACACTTTATGGTTACAATAAAGTACTCGGTAAATATATGTCTTTAATTTCAAGAGTGCAGTCTCATATTTATAGTGGAGTAATCATGAGATTAATAAATATGATTATTAAATCAAAGAGTTTTGGTTAATAATCTATTATTTATTGGAGCTTAGAATTATTGGTCCATAGGTCCCTGGGGCGGCTCTATCAACACTATTCAAGGTAAGAGTTGTTACAATGGTCAAATTGTGAATGAGTTATTTGAGAGAATATTTATTCTTCGATATAAATATACAATTATGTGATAATTGAAGTTGCACAATTTATTATTGCATTAATGCAATTTTCAAAATTGTATAGAAATAAAAGAAATTGATTTTAATCAATTATTTTATTTAAGTGAGAAAGGATAGATATGGATAGTCAAAATTAGTTTTGATTATTATATTTATTTAATTAATAATAAGATGATAATGAAAATTCAAATTTTACAATTTGAATTTTGAAATTTAAGTTGTTATCTTTTCCTCAAAATTGATACATTATTTAAATTTCTAATTATTAATTAATTAAAATAAATATGTATGAAAAATCAAATCCCCTTATTTTGGGGAAGTATTACACGCATAGGGTTTCCTGGACTGCCCTGTGCGTGTACCACTACTGATAGTGATTAGTTATTGGTTTTTTCTTTTATTTATTTAATTAATAAAATATTTTGAAAAAGTGTTTACAGTGGAATGTAAGACTTTGTCTTTAATTATCATTTTTTTTACTAAAATGATCACTATTATCTTATTATTGTTATGATAATAATGCCTATATATTCTATATGATATAAAATATGAAAAGAAGTTTTTTTTTTTTTTTTTGAAGCATGAGAAAAAGTGATCACATTTTTCTCACAAAAGATAAACCTTTCTCTCTAGCCTATAATCAAGAGTCTCAAGTGTTGATAATACTTTTTATTCACAAATTGGATTCTTATTCTCTATGTGCCCGCCCACATCTTAAGGTGTAGAGAACGTCTTGGAAGATCTTAGTGTGAGTACTCTAGCGAGGATAGGAAGATCGAATTATATAAGAAAAGATTTAAGGACTCTTAATACGCTACAAGAGGTAAATAATTTCGTATCAATTTAACATATACATATTTTGTTGATTAACATATTGCATATTAAAGGATCCTCATATAAAGTTGTATATATGAAAACTTTTGTTGTATACAAAACTACGATTACCATAATTTCCGCTGCGCACCAGGAACAGTTTGTAATAATATGTACAAAATTGCGACAAATGTCAATGCTTTTCAACGATTGCCCAAGCTGCGCCTATGGAGTTAACCATGATCTCCTCGCCCTGGCAATTTTCCATCTAGGGAATATTTTTAATTGGCTCATTACCGCCTAGCAAGGGAGGAACTCTCTATGCTGTGGTCGCGATATATTATTTTACAAACTAGGTCGAGGTCAAACCATTGACAACTATAACCTCAAAGTGAGTACTTAACTTCATGATAAAAAACATAGTATGTCGTTTCAAACTCCCGAAGAAGTTCATGTTAGATAACGGGACCCAATTCGATAGCAATCCGTTCACAAACTTTTGTGAGAAATACAGTATAATCAACAGTTTCTCTTCGGTAGCATACCCTCAATCTAACATACAGGTTGAGGTAGTGAATAAAACCCTCTAGACCACCTTAAAGAAAATAATGGAGGATGCTAAATTTTTATTGCCTGAACATCTACCACAAGTACTTTGGGCCTATAAAACTTCATATCTCACCTCTACTGGGCATACTTCCTTCTCACTAACCTATGGAAGTGAAGCTATGTTCTCAGTTGAGACCTGAGTGACGGCACATAGGCAAAGAACCTTTGACCAGTACCAGAATCATGACCTGCTAAATGTGTCCCTGGTCCTAGTTGAAGAATGGCAAGACGAATCACAAATCCAGCTCACCCACTATCAACATAGGGTAACCCAATACTTCAACTCAAAGGTCAAAGGACGATGGCTCAAGCTGGGGGACTTAGTGCTTAGAAGAGTGTTTCTAGCCAAAAAGGACCCTAAGGATGGTATTCTAGGCCCGAACTGGGAAGGACCATACCAGATTGTGGAAATTTTACGTGAAGGAACTTTTAGATTAACTCGACTAAATGGAGAGGCAGTTCCGCAAATTTGGAACGCTTTACATTTGAAGAAATACTATCAGTAATAGGGTCTATTTTTAAGTTCATTTTATGTTATCATTTTGTACGGCTTAATTATAAAAGTCACTTCCTTTAGTTTACTTTTGAATTAATAAAATGGTTGTTTTGTAGTTTAAACACATTACCAAAATTCTTCACTAAATCTTGTTTTGTACAAGTTCGTTTTGCAAAAGCAATCTAAAATATTTATAAAATCTGGTCGCTTGGAGGGCATATACCCTTAGTTTAGTCTTTGAAAAATTCTACAACTTAGAAATTGGAAATTTGGAAATTTTGCAGGTTTATAAAGCTCGAGTTTTCAAGACAATTCTGAATATGAACTATGTTAAGAAAGTTCAAAGCAAAGGAAAAACCCTGGACTAAACCAAGTACAAGGCTTGAATACTAATAGGTACATGCAACTAGGCAATTAAATTTCTGGATATAACAAGGTCCGCGACATGAAAGCAACTGGTCAGCTATCAAGCATATTCATCGATCTCAAGCATTCTCTATAACTATGCATGTGTATGAAAATTTAAAGGGTTTAGAAACACAATAACAGTAAATAGAAAGGAAAAAGCACAAAGGTTGTGGTTAAGTAAATATAAAACGAGGATAAATAACCTCATATAGATCACTAAGGAAATTGTCTTGGCCTTTCAAGCCTAATTAAAATGGATAAAAAATATCCCCAAGAAAAAGAAAAACATATAAAGCATAAACAGACGAGGCCTTCAACTCTGAGCTCCAACAACTTGCTCATGAGAAGAAATTTCATCCTCCCCTTCCTTTCCTCCAACCCTCGAGGTCGTGTCCACTTTCTCGGCCGGTTCCTTTGCCAGTTGATGCTAGAATTTGGCGAGATATCACCCCCATAGCTCGACGTCCAAGAATGAAAAGTCACCTTCCTGGTTAAACCACCAGACCTTGTAGAACAATTGTTCCAGGGACTCTGCCAGCACTTCATCAGCTCCCTTAATCTTTAGGTGGAGCTCCTCGACTTGTGCATCGACTTTCTTGACCTTCAACTGGAGCTCCTTAACTTTCCCTTAAAGTTGGTTGCAACTTTGGATCACTACCATGGCCTGCGCCTTTGCTATCTTCTCACTGTTTTGGGAGGTTCCTAGATCTGCCTCGAGCTTCGAGTCCTTTTGAGAGCTTGCTCTAGTTCCTTAGAGGTTCCATCCTCGATTTTCTTTCACCGGTCCTTGTGACCTCATCTAGGTGCTTCACAGATTGCTCTGCTCTAGCCCAGATCTGAGCAAAACATGACAACATTGAAATATGAATGAAGGGTTAGACTACAGAGAATATGGGATAAATTTTGAGAAAGAAGCAATGAAACTCATGGTCAGACACATCCCCAGTGTAGAGTTCAGAATGGATGGGGTAGCCTCTCCCTCAATCACTTCCATCACCTTAACAGAGATCGGATGGAGATGTGCAACCACTTGGCTGGTAAGGCCCTAGAATAAAGCTCGGAGATGGTTGGGAAATTTCCCACCTCAATATTAGGATCTGGGATGGTAATAGGTGGAGCTACCTTGATAATCTATGGAACTGTAGAATCAGTCACCCGAAGAGCTAGGGGAGGAGTATCCTTGATCATTACTGTTGAAGATTGTGGTTGAGAGGACGTTGTCTCCTTGGCTTGGGCCTGAGTTCCCATTGAAGCTCTAGCCCCGGAGTTGGTCATCTTCGAGACCTGCTACTTCTTAACAGCGGGACTGAAACTGTTCTTAAAGGCGCTTTTGAAATCCATGTCGTCCTCTACAAAATGATCAAAAGATGATTAGATAAATTCTAATTAAAAAAAATGCAACAAGTAAAAGAAGAATAATCTTAACCTCCAAACCAGAGGACGAAACTATGAAAATTAGTGTAACGACCCAAAATTGCTAATAAGGCTTAAGGGTCTTGATTAGTGTACCAGGAGGGCATTAATAGAATAATTTTGATTAAATGGGTAATTATATGTTTAGTAATGTTTATATGATAATTGATGGTATTATGTGGTAATATGATATGAAATAAATATGTGATATATGTGAGAACCACATTATTATGTGGACAGGTTCACTGAGCACGACTCAAGACGATCCTAGGGTCAGATAGCGGGAAAAGTCACAATGGGGCTTAAGATATGACTTTGGATAAGTCAGGGGTACTTTTAGATAGCGGGTAGCGATTTGGACTATCGGGTCATGAAAATAAATATATGGAGATATATTTGAGGTTAGGATGTCTAGGCGGGAATATTGGGGGATTTTACCATTTTGGCCTCGGGGACAGTTCCGACACCCCGAGCCTCGGGATTAACTTAACAGGTAAGTTAGACGTAAGGAAGATTTTAGAAGAAAAACACAAACCGACTAAGAGCCTTTACCTCAGCTCTCTCTCACGCTTAAGGAAAACAAAGGGAAGGAAAAAGAACACAGAAAACAGGGGAACAAGCTGGAATTTCTGAGATTGGTGGTGAGGATTTGGAGGTTTAGCTCAGGAGTGAATCAAGAATTAAACTAGGGATTAAGGTAAGCATCTGATCTTCTTTTCTGTGGTTGAATTCTGAGTTCTAGCTGGGTTTTGGTTAAGTGTTGAAACAAATATGGTTTTGATGTTTTAAGGCAGAGTTAAGAAGGAAACTTGGGAACTTAGCTTGGCTATGGCTTGGTGAAGTGATTCAACAGCAAAGGTAAGTTTCAACTCCTGGTTTAGAGGTTTTAAATTGGGTTTGAATGGCTGGTTTAGGTGTTTATAGCTCTTGGGTTTCAGAGATTGAAAAGAGAAGATTAGAGTGTGCTAGGTTGTGTTTTCTGTGGAATTATGTTGTTTAGATCATGCTAAAGGAGTTGGGATTAATTGGTTAGGAGTTGGGGAGCTTTGGGATGGTTTAAGGTGAGGTTTCAGGCTTAGAAATGGTGTAAATTCTGGGTTTGAAAGGGAGGGCCGCGGCTCTGTTCTAGAGCGCTGCGGCCCTAGCATGCAAAGGAGCCAAGGAGGCTCGGCCAAGGGAGAGCGCCGCGGCGCCCAAGGCAAGGGCCGCGGCGCGTGTGTGGTTCAGCGTGGGTGTGGTTCTGTTTTAGGGAAGGGTCGTGACTAAGCTTCAGGGGCTGCAACCCTTGGTTTCACACATGAGTTTTTGAGGGTTTTAGGCACGGGAAGGTGGTCTAGTGTGCTCAGGTTTGGTTTCACCACCGTGCTTGGTGGAATTTGGAATCCCGGGGGTTAGTTTTGTAATTGGAAACCTATATTGGAGTATTAATGGAACCCTATACTTTGGTTGTGACTAGGTGTTAAAGGCTTAGGCTCGGGAACGGATCGTGCTTGAGAGGCGTTGCTCGTAATTCAATAACTGCACAGACTAAAGGTAAGAAAACTGCACTTGGTTGAATATATGTGACGAGACTAAGGGCTCCCTATTGTAAATGCTTGAAAAGATGGTATTATGCCATGCAAGCCATTTAGTGAACCAATGGCCTAAGGGTGCCAAGGGTTTCACTAGCGCACAGGGCGCGGCTCGGCCACTGGTAGCCGAGGATAGCTTATTATGCACTGAGCTCGGTTTAAGCGGGCCGGAGTCAGTGGGTTAAACAGAGGGTGCGGCCTAAGTCGTCGACCCTGAATAATATGTGATATGAGTATTATAGGTGATAGAATGTATCTTGAATTGGATTGTATATGCTGAATATCTGTTGAGGATTATCTGATGGGAATACATGCACATTCAACTATTTGTCTGTTATTATTGTTTGAGTTGTCTATGATGTTTTCTTGCTGGGCCTTGGCTCACTGGTGCTATGTGGTGTAGGTAAAGGCAAGGGCAAATTAGATCAGCCCTGATTGGAGAGCTCAGCTAGCAGAATGTACATAACCAGGTGCTTGGCCGCCACGATTGAGGTCTAGGCAAGGACGTGGAACTTGAAGACTGTCTATTTTTCCTTAGTATGGCTAGTGGATACTCATGTACTTTTGGGAGTCTGTAAACTTATTCTAACTTTGTTTTTGTATGGGATCCCATGTTTACTACAGTTTAAATATATGAAATGAGTCTTTTGAGACCAAAACCTTTTGAACCTTAGCTCTTACATGTTTAGTGACACATTTTCAAAATAATGACTTGGTTAGCAAGTCCTGCACCTTTATAAGTACACAGTGTAACGGTCTTGGCTATCCAGGGCGTTACAATTAGTTCTGGATTAGGGGTCGAGCTAGATACTTGGGGAACCTCTAATTCCAGAAAAACTATAGGTAGAGGAGATTCTAACAACAGTACATTAAGAATCCTTTCAGACCCTAGCTATTCATTCAAACTTGGATCATACTCGGGCTACTGGGTGACTGGAAAAAATTTGCCCAAATCTAAAGGGTACCCAAGTCGGATGTTTGTCCCATATTGCTCAAAAAATGTATGCCTAATGTACAAAGAGTTATCTATAACAATGGTTGTTGACCACGATTTTGGCCAACGACGAGTAGACGTTAAAACTACAATGAACCTTCAAGAGAAAAATACGACACAGATAATTTTATAGTGGTTCAGCCCCAATTTATTGGTAATAGCCTAATCCACTTGGAGTTGTGATATATATCCTACACTTAAGAACAGATGAACTTGAGCCAACTGAGTTTCTTAAGTGTAAGTAGAAAAATACATAGTTTCTCTCTCTAAATTCTCTTAGAAAATTCCCCAAGAATACCCCAAGTCATAGTCCCAAAGTCTCCAAACTAGAGAGTTTTTCTCAATCTAAAAAGATCTGATCCCCCAAAATGATGCCATGAGCCATTTATTTATAGGCTCATGGATCGTACATTAGATATTCCCTTTGACTGGGTCATTTCTGTTACTCTCACAATATTTATTTAATAATAATATTTAAAATACAACAATATTCGACTTCTTTGGGATAAACTGAGAGATTCCCGCATAGGTATGACTAATTCTAGCCGAAGCCGTTACTGGAACTTCGCTTGCATAATGATGATCTGTCTAGTCGGCCAACTTCACTCCTTGAAGAAAGACTGGTCGGTCAAAACACTCAACTGATCAACCACGCACTCCACCAGTCAGTCAAACACCTCACCGGTCGGCCATGCACTCCACCAGTCTAACATGACACATCTCTGGTCTAACATGGCACATCTCTGGTCTAGCATGACACTTCTCTGGTCTAACATGACACATCTCTGGTCTAACATGGCACATCTCTGGTCTAGCATGACACTTGACTAGTCAATCAAAAATCTTCACCGGCCCGACAGAAATTCTATCAGATCGGTCAAATCATTTTATCACAACTCCGAAGAGCCAACACATTTATTGACTATTAATGTGCCATTTACTGACCATGCATTGCCACTTGTCACTTCTGATTGCAATGTCATCGAACTGAAATTTTGGGGATAACATTTGCCCCCCAAGTTTATTATACGATTTACTCGTATGATAAACTTTTCTTCTAGCAAAATGTTTTTGAGGTCATCCAAAAGCTTCCATCCGGTCAGTAACCTTCACTTTTGTAGTAAACCCACGACTTAACTTTTCCATTATCCCATCAAACCCATGGCCTTAGCCATTCCTAGCCAATCGGAATACTTGGATGCATGCCCTTACTCCTCAAACATTACTCCTCGGGCATGCCAGCCTCTCCTCAGATGCCCAGCTATTCGGACACCCAGCCCTTCGGCATGTCCCTCGAACCACTCATACACGCGGCTCCTCCAGCCGCTCGGCAATGCACCTCAACCGTTTGGGCGCATATCTAGCTGCTCGGACACATGCAGCCAACCGATCGGACGTAGCCCCACTGCTTGGACGCGCAGCTCCTCCAGCCGCTCGGCCATGCACCCCAACCGCTCGGGCGTGTATCTAGCTACTCGGACACACGCAGCCAACCGATCGGACGCAGCCCCACTGCTCGGACACGCAACTCCTCCAGCCGCTCGGCCATGCACCCCCACCGCTCGGTGCATGCATGCCTATCTTTGAAGTGCGAAGTTTCTTTACCTCAAGGAGCTTTATTTTGCTCCTGCTCAGGTGGAATTTTCTTACTGCCTGACTTGTGACTTCCGGATCTGGAAGTCTCTGATCGTTGGCTCCTTGAGAGGATTCTAGAGTTCCCCCTTTGGGTTAAGGCAGTGCCCGATTGGACCCCATCTTCTTCCTGACCAGGTCGGTTACTACCGCTTCTATTTGGTCCTCGAGAATCCACGTTTTTGGCCAACAACGTGTAGACATCAAAATGACAAAAAACCTTCAAGAGAAAAATATGACACAGACAATTTTTATAGTGGTTCAGCCCCAATGTGTTGGTAATAGCCTAGTCCACTTAGAGTTATGATTATGAATCTACACTCAAGATCAGATGAACCTGAGTCAACTGAGTTTCTTCAGTGCAGATGAAAAGAATACAAGATTTCTCTCAAGATACAAGTTCTCTCTCTGGAAAATTAGAATCCGAATCCTCTCTATGATGCCATGAGCCTTGTATTTATAAGCCCAGGATCGTGCATGTGCAGTCCCTCATAATCGGGATCTTTCTGTTATTCTTTCAATATTTAATTAATAATAATATCTAAAATACAACAATATGCGATTCTTTGGGATAAAATGAGAGATTCCCGCGCCGGTATGACCGATTCTAGCTGATTCCATTACTGGGATCTTTTGCGTGGCACTGTTCTCTTCAGTTGGTCCACACCAAACCCAGAAGGAAAACTGAAAGGCCAAAACACTTCACTGGTCGGCCACATCCTCACTGGTCAGCCAAACACATGTCTGGTTGGCCAAACACATGTCCGGTCGGACAATCACCTAACCGGTCGGACAAGCACCTGACTGGTCAGACAAGCACATGGCTGGCCAGACAAGCACATGACTGGTCGGTCAAGCACATGACTGGTCGGTCATGACACTTGAATGGTCAGTCAAAAATCTTCACCGGTCCACTGGATCACTCCCAAGCCAGATCACCTATGTAACGCCCTACTACCTTAGAGCCGTTACTTAGTGAGTTTAAAACAGAAATCGTGCTTTTGACTGACTCTACGTGGTTTCTAAAACCAAATGTGTGACTAAACCAGAATTTAAGGCTGTACTCTTTGCAAATGTTTAGTTTCATTGAAAACATTAAGTATCAAACACTGGGATCCCCAAAATAAGGTTTACAAAATATTTACAACTCAAAAATAGATTTACACCAGGTTAACTATCAAAAGAATGAGTTAAAACAGCCATATACAAAATGCCCCCAACCAAAGCAGTCGGGCAGGCCGAACATGTACGCGCCGCCCCCACGCTCTCCATACTCATGGCCGATTGACTGACTCCTTGCTTTTACCTGCCACACAGAGCACCCGTGAGCCGAAGCCTAGCAAGAAAACCCAAATAGTACATAACATATGCATAAGATATAGCTAACATATAATCCACTGATAAATAGGAAAACCATCAGACTGAACAAACACGGCCATGCCGCCCCAGAGGCCTTACCAAAGCCTGGGGTCTCGATCCTTGCCGTAAGGATAACTCATGTATCCAATGGGTCCCACCCTGGCAATAAGCACTCCATGTGCCAAGTGTTACTTCCGGCCCCAAGGTCGTACCCGGCCCTCGCCGCTCTCGGCCTTAGCCGTTCATTTCATTATAATCACACATATAGTACATTTCGAAATAATCACTCAAACACATAATAATTCATTTAAGGTTATACATTTGCACGTAATACAATCTAGGGCCATGCCCTGCAATAACACTGTGGGCCCATGCCCTGATCTCGGGTGTTACGGTTTTCTTACCTGTATCCCGAGCTTTCCTGATGCACCAAGGTCACAAGCACGGTCCTCTAGCACGAGCCTTTCCGAAAACCCAGTCACAACACACATAAAACACTTTTAATACTAACCAAACCCAAAACCACTTCCCGGGACCAATTCCACACTCTCGGGACTCTCAAATTCCTAAAACAAATCATTGGAAACATTCCCCGAACCCCCAGAGCACAAGCTCAAAATTGCA
This sequence comes from Humulus lupulus, assembly GCF_963169125.1. Taxonomy (NCBI): domain Eukaryota; kingdom Viridiplantae; phylum Streptophyta; class Magnoliopsida; order Rosales; family Cannabaceae; genus Humulus; species Humulus lupulus. The sequence continues at coordinate 247,563,585 of NC_084802.1, forward strand.
AAATTTCAAGTCCTGAAAATGGCCTAGCACCGCGGCGCTACCCAAGAAGGCCGCGGCACCCTACCCAATAGGGACGCGGCGCCCAGCAAGTCAGAGAGCCTCCCCTGACTGGAAACATCCTCGCGCCGCGGCGCTCCATCGCGAACCCAGATTTTCTGGGTTTTTCTCCTTCAATTCCCTCATCCAAAACACCTCTAAACCAGCCCAAACACATATCTCAACTCCAAAAACAAATTGAAACCTCAAACGAACCATCTAACAACCTATAGATACTAGTATCAAGATCAAAAACACATCCACACCCAAAAATCCACACCTTTGATTTCAACTTTAGAAAATTTAAACCCATAGCTCAAAACTTAAACCATGATTCAATTTCTTAAACCAAAACAGAAACAAACCTTAAATTTGCATAAAATCCTTACCTCAAGTGGAGAATACAACCTATAAGCTTCCTTGATCTCCTCCTAAGCTCCCACTTCAGCCCCCTTCTTCACTTCTTCTTCTTGCCCTAGCTTTCTCTTTCCTCTAGTTTTTCTTCTCTTCAATTTTTTTATCAAAACATCAAATGACCCAATGCCCAAACCGTGTACCCCAAAACCTAGCTGAAAATTGTCTAAATCCCTTGCCAAAAGACCATTTTACCCCTTCCTAATAACCCTTCCTAACTAAACCTTCAAGGGCACTCTTGTCCTTACACTTCTATTTCAATTTTATTACTTTCTATCTAAAACTTGTTACTCAAAGCAGTTACAAACGGTTACACAGGTTACTCAATCGCCAAAACTATAACCATTAGCTTTCAATTCAACTTACAAAATTCCTAAAGTACCCCTAGGCCCCTCCCGAGCCGGGTACAAAATCCCGTTGTGACTTTTAGACTAAGTAGCTCGCTAGGACCCTCTCGACGCGTGCATCACAATAAAAACACCACACTCACACGGCACAAATCACATAATACAATTATCACATTTATGCCCTCAACGGGCTAAAATTACCAATTTACCCCTAACATACAAACGGGGCTCACATGCATCTGTATACAACTTAATCATGCATTCTAATCACATATTCAATCAAATTCATAAAATATCATATCAATTTACTTCTCGCCCTCCAGGCATGCTTAAACAAGGTCTTAAACCTTCTTAGAAACTTGGGGTGTTACAACCTAGCCATTCCTGGCCATTTGTCACTACTATTGCCACGTCATCGTTTTCAAATTTTGGGGATAACATTTGCCCCCCAAGTTTATTATATGATATACTCACATAATAAACTTTTTTCTCCACTACTGACAGCACAATAATAAAAAATCTAACTATACATTTTCCCGCCTATGCAACAAACCACGACGCCACAACAGACCACGATCACTGTAATTAACTGCTCACAATCGTGGGGATAAAATATACCCAAGGGAATCCAAGAGTCTAAGAATAAGTGACAATTTCCACTTTTTCCCTTTAAATAGACCCACAAGTGTTCACAATCTTACAAGCAAAAAAGGAAGATCAAAAGGCTCACAAACTCCTCATTTTCTCTTTCGGTCGTGGCTTCTTAAAGCTCTCCATCTCTTGGCCAAAAACCTCCAAAACTCCAAGGAAGGCTCCAATTTTCTCCAAGCAAACACAAGGGTTCTTCAAGAAATCAACACATTTGGGTAAGTTCTTCTTCCTCATCTCCATTTATGTGTTTTTTTTTTCTCAAAGCTTAAGAAAAAATGAGTAGGCCGAAACCCCCATAAGAAATTTTCCCTGGAACTTGTGCATGAATCTTTGGTGTATAAGGTGTATTGTGGCTGTTTTGATGTTATTTAGGCTATGGGTAGATCAATTTTGTCTTCAATTTCTTGGAAATTTGAAGAAAAATTAACTTTCTATCCCAAATTGCATATTTAGGTCCTTGGGTATTTGATGATAGATAGGATCCCTAGAACTTTTGAAACCTTCCAAATCCCCCATTTTGATCTTGTTGTTGTGTATTTTGAGTGAGGAAAAGTGTTTGTGCTCTTTGGGATTTAAGCTTTTTCATAATGGGTTTAGGGGAAAATGTTTTCATGGCCGATCGGCCATGGCTTTTTTTTAATGGCTTGAATGTTCGAAAATGTTTATGGCTGCTCGGACACAAAGAGATTTGTCTTGAATTTTATGCCCACCGATCGGTCACCAAGCATGAGCCCCTCGGACCAACACCCCATCCGATCGGGTGCCTACGTCTGCTCCTCGGACGCACGCTGGCTGGTCGAACATGCCTGCCTCCGCTCGGACCAACACCCCATTCGATCGGGTGCCTAAGTCTACTCGTGAGACGCACACTGGCTGGTCGGACACGCCTGCCTCCGCTCAGACCAACCCGTGACTGCCCCTCAAAACCCCAGCACAGCCCCTCGGATGCCTGCTTGATGCGGCTCCTCGGGTGCATCAACAACCTCTTGGCCAACGGGCCTATTTCCTCGGATGCATGCCATCGACAACCTCGGCACCCTCTACTCGGACGCACGCACACACCATCCGCTCGTCCCCTACGCACGCCCGCTCGGACATCATGCGGACACCATGCCGAGCTACTCGAATTACACGCCTGCTGCCAACTCTGCCACTCAGATGCATACCTTGGCTCAGACGCCATTCACCCGCCCAGATGCACACATAGCTGATCGGATGGCACGCCCATCCGCTCGGGCACCACACGCCACCCGATCAGTCATCACCATCTGATCGGCACCTTAGGCACTTTTAAGCACAAAAGTTCTATTTCCCTTATGCACGTTATACTTTTACCACTTAGATGAATATTTATCTAAGTAATAAAAATAAATATTTTCTGAGCAGTAAAATAAACATTTTCCTGTTGAACCGATTGATTTATACTTGTATGGTTACTCACCTCCCCATTTTTATTTTTTGTAGATGAATCGCTTCGACTATAGGGGAGGTGACAACCATACAAATTCTGACACTTCCATTCCGCAATCAAGCGATACTCCTCAAAGCAGCGACTCTTCATCGAAGTCTCCTAGCAGTCGCACCCCCGAAGATCGCCTTCGCCGTCTTTAAAAGATCCTTCCACGATCAACCTTGTATTTCCTCCACGAAGAACAGTTTCTCACTCAACAGGCTGAACATTCAGAAATGAGGGTGAAGAAATCCAATAGAATTCCTCAGGACCAAGACCCTCAGGTGGCCCGCAGAGCGGCAAAGAAAGTAGTGGAACGCAGTGACGTCTGAACTACGGCTTCTTCAAGGCCGCCCCGCCAGACACAAAAACCCAGCAAGCCTCGGAGAAAAATCACTCAAAAATTTACCACCGAGATCCAGCGATTAGCCGTTCAAAAACCATGAAAAGAAGGAGAAGAAACACCTTCTTGGTTTACAGCCAAACCCTCCAAACTTAACCCCTGCATGTTCGACAAACACATTCAAGCCTCGGGCCTGAAAGGGGTTAACGTGATATGTCTGCGCCCTCATCAGAGAGCCAACAAGCCTGGCGGACCATACTGTGCCTGGTCTAGGTATCACGTATTCCCAGGAGCTACCATCCCGCTGCATCCTTTCTTTCGGTTAGTAGCGGACTACTTTAACATCTCTCCTTTCTAGATTGCTCCCAATGGGATTCAGGCATTGTTCGCTTTATACATCCTTTACTTCCTGCAAGGCTGGGATCCACCCACTCCTCATGAAGTGCATTATCTCTTTGACTTCAGGACTAACCCAAGCCACAAGAACACAGGTTTTTTCCACCTCTTCCACAGGCATAAAGGGGTCAAATACCTCCATGGTATCGCTCATAAGACAAATCCTGGAAAATACTATACAGAGTATTTTCTTACTTAAGATATCAAAGCCAACAACTTAGCCTTTACACATGCGGGTCCATTTCACCAGCCCTTGCCTACCAAGGAAATGTGTTCCCGAGCAGAAGAATTGGCTAATATGTGCACTGAGGAGAAGAATGTAAAAGAGTTGGTTACCGTGGATAATCTTCAGATGGTGGGGCTGTTACCAAGTAACCATAACATCCTAGTAGAAAGTACTACTGAGGAAGCGAATGCAACTGACCAGTCCAACGCTGACACCGAGGTAGTGACCGATCAGTTCTCTCCCGGACTGTCTCCCACTCTCGTAGACCAGGTAACCTTATCATTAGGGAACCCCTACCAGAGGATCAACATAGACGTGTCATTCCCACACAACCTGGGAAAGGAAAGACCATTTAGCTTCATAGGGACTTCAGATCATCATCTGATGAAGAGGATGACTTCCTTTATCAAATCCTAAACTCAGGTCTAGTAGTCATATAATGATGTTTGATTTTAAATAACTTGGTTGTACGGGATTTATAGAGTTGTCTAGTAGTAGTAAAGTATTTATCTACATATTGCTCTACTTTTTACTAACAAATCTTGTGTTTACTCTTTTGCAGATTCAGAGATGTTCAAGCAATTTAACACCACCCTTGCTCAAAAGAGGAGATCTGGGGAGGGAAGTGGCTCAACTCCTCCAAACAAAGTCCCAAGGACAGCCCCGACCAGCCAGGGAAGACAATCTAAGCAGCCAATTACAATCCCGCAGCTGACCCCCTCATCAATTTCTCCCTTTGCGAGCCTAACCCCCACTCGCCTGACTAGCTTAAGTGAGCCCCTTCGCACTGCTGATAACATTGGGAAGGAACTACTCGACCAAACCCTTCATGATGCTTCAACGATTCAAAGCTTTGAATCCTTGCCTCGGCTTAGTGTTGAAGTCGTCTTGCAAAGAGGGCTCGCTCAACTGATGAATGTATGTATTTTATCACAAGACAGTTTATTATTAATCATTTTTACTTGTAGTAACTTCCTATTTTCCATGCAGTCGCTTATTACTATCAGCCATGCTCAACATCGAGCAGTAGACTACAAGGATTTGATCAAGGTCTTAAATGATCAGCTAGTGGAAGTCCAGACCAAAGTAGAGACTTTAACCTCCTCGGAAAAGGATCTCAAATCAAAGGTTGAGCAGGCAGAGAAGACCATTGCTGAGCAGGATGGGTCTCTTAGGGAGCTGGCCGACGAAAACCAGAAACAAACTCAAATCAACAAGACGTTGACTAATCAGCTGGAAAGACTGACTCGTGAGAACGAGGAGCTGAAGCGAGAGAAGGAAGCTGATCTTGCTCGCTACGAGGAGATTTGTTTCAACTGCTTCTACTAGGTATGGAAGTTGAACAAACCTCTCAACCTCGACTTTCTCACAGAGGAGGCCAAGGCAGAAAAAGGCAAAGGCTGCTGAAGAGGTAGCTAATCCTGCTGGCACCACACCTTTTTCTCCCACACTATCGTTCCGACTTGAAGAAGCCACTGATGCTGAGGAAGGTGTTGATAAACCTGAGTGACATTCGACCAGGGAGCCTCATAGCCGACCAGTGAGCCTCAATCCGACCAGCTGACTCCTTACAAGACTAGTAGACATTTATTTTCTATTTTGCTACTGTACTTTTGCTCGTATGGCCGAGCTAAGCATGCTATTGGCATGAACACTTCACTCTTTTAGACTTAAGTCATTTAAAAGTTTTATTACATAGATGCCTTATATTTTCATATGAGTACTTAGTTTTCTAACTTAGAAATTCTAAACATTTCATAAGTTACTACTAAGCATGCTTTCTCACATTCTTATTGCTCTAACATTTAATGAGCATAGCATTTTATTTACACACGAATAGTTGTTCTTAACTTAAAATTTTGAAAAAATTCCTAGTTACTTAAACTTTGTAAAACAAGTTAGCTTAACGGCCCTTTTGACTTCAAAGATTTACAAGTCAGCCTGAAAACATATATCTTTGCTCGTGTTCTTATTGCTTGTGTTGAATTGTATACCAGTATACCCTATGTGCCCCCCAAGTGATTGAGGGTTAAAAAATCTTTGATCACTTGCTACTTGACCAAATTTGTTCGAGCAGTTATTACTCGTGAAACACATTGAATATAAAGAGGATATTTTAGCAGTTAAACACTACAAAAACATGCAACTATTTAAACGTTGTCCATTCATCGGATGGATACCGACCAGTTGAACACTGCCCGATCTTTCCTCCAGAAAACCTTTTTTGTTTTAAGATGTAATGACAGTTGAACACTGCCAAAGTAAGAATAATCAACACATATGTAAAATTTATAGCAAGATTCGACCGCGCTGCGCGTGATCTCTTTTATTACTCGTAAAAAAAAAAGGACAAAGCGTGTCTAATTACGAGTCTCAAACAAAATAAAATTGTTCAAAATAACATGATTGGTTAGCAAATAGCCAGTTCACAAACAAACTTAAATAACAAGTTAAACACTTGAGACAAAGCTACTACTCTATAAGCAGTATTTATTGATAATATTTCTTCAAGTGCTCGCCATTCCAATAGTTCCTGATCAGCTCTCCATTTAATCGAGCAAGTTTGTAAGTGTCGGGTGGTAAGACTTGCTCAATTTGATACGGTCCCTCCCAGTTTGGTCCTAGCACTCCAGCTGCCGGGTCTCTGATGAACACCTTTCTGAGGACCAAATGTCCGACCTGGAACTTTCGATCTCTGACTTTGGAATTAAAATAGTGGGTCACCTTTTGCTGATGGGCAACAACTCTCAAGTTTGCTTTTTCTCGTCTCTCCTCGAGAAAATCTAAAGATTTAGCTAGCAACTGGTGATTCTCCTCCTAGTCATACATGGTTCTCCGATGAGATGGGGGGTCTACTTCGACAGGCAACATGGCCTCATACCCATATGCCAAGGAAAAAGGGGTATGACCAGTTGCTGTCTGAGCAGTACTCCTGTATGACCAAAGGACTTCTGGTAATTCTTCTGCCCAAGCACCCTTAGCTCGCTCTAGATGCTTTTTTAGAGTATCCTTCAAAGTCTTATTTACGGCTTCAACTTGCCCATTGTCTTGTGGATGAGCTATCGAGGAGAAACTTTTCGTAATGTCATGCCTAGTGCAGAAATCGGTAAATAAGTCACTATCGAACTGCGTGACGCTGTCAGAGACTATCTTCTTAGATAGACCATAGCGACATATTATATTCTTGACCACAAAATCTAACACTTTCTTCAAGGTGATCGTTGCTAGTGGTTTGGCTTCGGTCCACTTGGTGAAATAATCCACAGCAACTAATGTAAACTATACTCCTCCTTTCCCTTTGGGTAGTTTCCCGATCAAATCAATGCCCCATACTGCAAAAGGCCATATGCTCTGCATTTTCTTCAAGACATTCGGAGGCGCCCTGGGTACTTTAGAAAATATCTGGCATTTATCACACTTCTTCACATACTCCATGGAATCTTCATTCATTATAGGCCAGAAAAATCCTTGCCGCAAAATCTTTTTAGATAGACTCTGCCCCCTAGCATGATCTCCACAGAGCCCCTCGTGCACTTCAGCCAATAAGTTTTTTGACTGGTCGGGTGCTATGCACCTTAGTAGAGGCAAAGAGTACCCTCTTCTATACAACACCGCATCCATCATAATATACCTAACAGCTTGCCTCATAACTTTCTTTGCTTCATTACGATTATCTGGGAGGATTCCTTGCTCAAGGTAAGCAATGATGGGTGTCATCCAAGTGTCAACTACTGTGATGGGCATGGCTTCTTGTTCATTAATGCTTGGCTTTGCCAAGTATTCCACTGGTACTATATTCAAAGTTTTAGCATCTTTTGCACTAGCTAATTTTGCTAGAGCGTCTGCGCTAGAGTTCTGCTCCCATGGTACCAGCTTGATAGTATACTCTTCGAATTGTGCTAACAGATCCTTGGTTTTATTCAAGTACGCCACCATGCGTAGGCCCCTTGCTTGATATTCCCCTAAGAATTGGTAGGCCACCAATTGGGAATCACTATTTACTTCAACTGACTGGGCACGAACATCTCTAGCCAAGCGCAAGCCTGCTAGGAGGGCTTCATACTCTGCCTCATTATTAGAAGCGTTAAATCTGAACCTTAATGCGCAATGAATTTGGTGCTTCTCCAGCGTGACTAATATAATTCCTGCTTTTGAATGATGTTCGTTCAACGACCCATCAACAAAAAGTTTCCAAGTAGGAAGATCCTCTCTCTGCCCAGTTACACGCTCTTGCTGGTCGGGAATATCGGCAATCCCAGTACATTCAGCAATCAAATCTGCCAATGCCTGTCCCTTAATAGCAGACCTCGGTTGGTATTTGATTTCAAATTGGCCCAATTCAACCGCCCATTTAAGTAGCCGACTAGATGACTCTGGCTTCTGTAAGACTTGACGTAGGGGCTGGTCGGTAAGGACTTTAATGGGATGTGCTTGGAAGTACGGTCGCAGTTTGCGAGATACAAGTACCAAGCAATAGGCCAACTTCTCGATCATGGGATACCTGGACTCTGCTCCTATCAGTCGCTTGCTAACGTAGTACATCAGACGCTGCACTTTATCTTCTTCTCGCACTAGAGCAGCACTAACAGCATGCTCTGTGACTGCTAGGTAAACAAAGAGGTCTTCCCCATCAACTGGCTTCGAAAGAACAGGAGGTTGAGCCAAGTGTTCCTTTATGGCTTGAAAAGCTTGCTCACATTCTTTCATCCATTCAAACTTCTTGCTTCCTCTAAGTAAGTTAAAAAACGGGACACACTTGTCTGTTGACTTAGAGATGAACTTGCTTAGAGCAGCAATCCGCCCAGTCAAGCTTTGCACATCCTTAATTCTGGCTGGAGACTTCATTTCTATGAGTGCCTTTATCTTCTCTGGATTTGCTTCTATTCCTCGCGAGTTAACAATAAACCCAAGAAATTTTCCCGAACATACTCCAAACGAGCATTTGAGGGGATTCAACTTCATGCTGTACTTTCTCAGTACTGCAAAGCATTCCTCCAAAGCTTGTACATGTCCTTCAGCTTCCTTTGACTTCAACAGCACATCGTCTACGTACACCTCCATGTTCTTGCCAATTAAGTCACGGAACATGCCATTCACTAAGCACTGGTATGTGGCTCCCGCGTTCTTCAAGCCGAATGGCATGACCTTATAAGAGTACAGTCCTATGTCTATTCAGAAACTGGTATGCTCCTCATCGGGAGGGTGCACACTAATCTGGTTATACCCTAAGTAAGCGTCCATGAAGGACAATGTTTCATGACTAGAGGTCGCGTCCACCAACTGGTCTATTCTTTGCAAAGGAAAACAGTCCTTTGGACATGCTTTGTTCAAGTCGGTAAATTCCACACAAGTCCTCCACTTTCCATTGGACTTGAGCACTAACACTAGGTTTGAAACCCAGGCAGGGTAATATGCTTCCCTTATAAACCCGTTTTCCTTTAGCCGCTCCACCTCCTCCTTGAGAGCCTTTGCTTGATCCTTGTCAAGCAACCTTCTCTTCTGCTGCACTGCTGGATAGCTTTCATCCACGTTGAGCACATGGGTGATCACAGTTGGTGAGATACCCACCATATCCTTGTGAGACCAGGCGAAGACATCTTGATTCCTCCGCAAAAATTCTACCAGCTGTGCTTTTACTTCTAATTTTAGCTTTTTCCCAACCTTGACCCCTCTGGTCGGGTCAATCTCATCTATTGGAACCTCTTCTAACTCTTCCGTAGGTCCCACCTCACTATCATAATCCCCAAAGTGAGGATCAAAATCCATTCCCTCGCTTTGGGCAACGCCCTATTTGGTGACTTCATCACCGGATGGGGCTTGTTGTTCACTTAAACCAAGAGTGCTTTCTTGGCCAAACTCTTCAAACATTCCTTCCTGATCAGTTACAACGGTAAAGCTTTGGTCGACATCCATCTCCTCTACCTCCTCTCTATCTGCACATACAATCATGTTGTTTTCTTTAGCCCCCTTTCGTTCTTTAGCCACCGAGGCATTATAACATTCTCTAGCTTCTCTCTGGTCTCCTCAGACGCAACCTATGCTTGCGCTGGTCAAGAACTTCATAGAAATTTGCCATATAGAGATTGCCGCATGCAAGGTTGTGAGTAGTGGTCGACCAATAACCACATTATAGGCGGACAGGCAGTCGACTATCAAAAACTCTGTCATAACTGTCTCATGCTTGGGAGCATCCCCCATTGTGACTGGTAACTTGATCGTTCCAGCCAGTGACAACCCTTCTCTAGTAAATCCATAAATGACTTGGGAGCATGGCTTCAAGTCATTGATAGATAGTTTCATTCTTTCAAAGGATTATTTGTAGATAATGTTCACAGAACTCCCCATGTCGACCAGGCATCTCTTCACTTTCATATTTGTTATTTGGATTGTCACGACGAGAGGGTCATTATGAGGATATCTCATGTGTCTTGCATCATCTTTAGTGAAAGTGAGGGACTCACTTTCATACCGTGGGTTCTTCGGAGGCTGCTCCTCTACAGTCATGACCTCGGACGTTGATGTTGCGTCCAACTCATGTCAGAGTGTTCGAGCATATCTCTCCCTTGCCTTGTTGCTATCCCTAGCTAGATGTGGACCTCCACATATGGTGTCTAGAGTGAAGTCCACAGGCTCGGGTTGCAAAGGTGGGGACCGCTGTCGCTTAAACCCAGGATTATTGTTACTTCCCTCTCCTTGGGTCTTTTCTACTCGATATTTTTTCAATTTCCCCGACCGGAGGAGAAACTCTATCTCGTCCTTGAGATGATTGCATTCATTCGTGTCATGACCATAGTCTCCATGGAAATGACAGAACTTATTCATATCTCTCTTACTCATTTCCTTCTTGATGGAAGGGGGTTTCCGGTAGGGGACCTCCTGATGACTTGCGAGATATATCTCCGCTCAGCTGGCCGAAAGAGTGGTGTAATTGGTGAACCGAGGTTCATACTTAGTTGGCTTGTCGTTTGGTCCCGACTTAGCCTTCATTTCATTATGCCAGTCAGACCCGTTATTTCAACGTTTCTTACCACCACTTTGATCATTTCCACCACTCTTGGGAGGATCAGTCGATCCACTCGGATTGTTCAGGCCTTTCTTTCCCTTCTCGATCGCGACATCCAATTTCATATATTTATCTGCCCGGTCAAGAAATTGTTGTAACGTTGAAATTGGGTTGCAATGAATACTGTCCCATAAAGGACTTCGATAGATTATGCCATAAGAAATGGCCATCATTTTCCCCTCATCGCCAACTGCAGTTGCTCGGTTGGCTTATCTCATGAACCTTTGTATGTAGTTCTTGAGAGATTCGTCTTTCCCTTGTTTAATATCCGCCAAGTGATTGGCATAAACCGGAGGGGTCCGAGCAGCACTGAACTGCCTGCAAAACTCTTTCCTAAAACTTTCCTAAGAAGTGATGGAGTTTGGCTTAAATTTCCAATACCACTCTTGGGCAGTGTTAGATAATGTAGTGGGGAAAACTCTGCACCGATAGTCATCACTCACTCCGAGCAGCTCCATTTGGTCCTTGAATTTTCCCACATGCCTTATCGGATCTACCTTTTCTGTATAAACTGGTAGTACCGGTGCTTTGTACTTCGCTGGTGGCTGGGCTGCTCTAATTCGAGCACAGAACGGGCTGCCACTCTTATGGTCTACTGGATCGATTGCAAAAGGTCATTTTGACAGACCTTGAACTGCTGCTGTCAGAGCATCAAGCTGGGCTTGGATGCCTGGGGCCACTACTTGGGACTCATTCTCAGGACCGCCTGGTCAGGCGCTCCTATCCAGCACACCATCATCAAGTAATTCTGCTTGACTGGTAGGTCGGTTCGGATCTCGCCCTTCGACCGGGATGGTCTTTCTCCTGTCGGCAATGACATCTCTTAGATCCTTCTGAGAGGTATGCCTCCCTAACCGATCGAACACCGTACTCCGAGTTTTTTCGGAAGGCCTAGCGTGCGGGACATGCTCCTGGCCACTGCGCTGCTGGTTGGGATGCAGTGGTGGCCTTCCTGTCTGTGCTAGGCGGTCTTTTCCTCCTCGCTGGTTGTTGTCATTCTTTTCCTTCAACTGGTCAGTGTGATGACTATCAGCTTCATCACGACCATGCCCATCTTTGAAGTGCGAAGTTTATTTACCTCGAGGAGCTTTTTTTTGCTCCTGCTTAGGTGGATTTTTCTTACTGCCTGACTTATGACTTCCGGATCTAGAAGTCTCTGATCGGTGGCTCCTTGAGGGGGTTCTGGAGTTCCCCCTTTGGGTTGAGGCAGTGCCCAATCGGACCCCATCTTCTTCCCGACCAGGTGGGTTACTACCGCTTCTATTTGGTCCTCGAGAATTGGGTCTGTCAGTGTTTTTGCGACCAGCTTCCGTGGTCCTTGCTCCTTGGGTGGCTGCTCCTCATGCTGCAGCTTGGGCATTGACCTGGACCAGCTGCGTAGCTGCCTCCAGAGCGAGTGCAGCCTTGTGATGTCTCCTATCGGCCTCCTCCTACCGTCGCCTGATCTCTTCGCTCCTAGCATCCATCTCCTGTCTTTGCTGCTCAAATTCAGCCTTCTGTCTAGCCATTTCTTCAGCGAACGACTCCTGTCAGGCGTTGAATTGAGCCATTTCCTCCTTGAAAGACCCCATGGCTTCCTGGAGTTGTTCAACTTCTGGAGTCACGTCCTCGAGCAGGACTCTAGGCTCAGTCTCATGGTCTTAAGGACCAGGACCTTCTGATCTAGCAGGCTCTCTAGAGGAACCTGGTTTCTTGGAGGTCGCATTGGTGTTCTTAGGCGCCATGATGCTACATTGATTGTCTGTCTTTCTCTTCAGGCTCTCAATGAAAGCACCAAAATGTTGACTGCATTTTTGGCCAACGACATGTAGATGTTCAAATGACAAAATACTTTCAAGAGAAAAATACGACACAGACAATTTTTATAGTGGTTCAGCCCCCAATGTGTTGGTAATAGCCTAGTCCACTTAGAGTTATAATTGTGAATCTACACTCAAGATCAAATGAACCTGAGTCAACTGAGTTTCTTCAGTGCAGATGAAAAGAATACAAGATTTCTCTCAAGATACAAATACTCTCTCTGGAAAATTAGAATCTGAATCCTCTCTATGATGCCATGAGCCTTGTATTTATAAGCCCAGGATCGTACATATGCAGTCCCTCATAATTGGGATCTTTCTGTTATTCTTTCAATATTTAATTAATAATAATATCTTAAATACAACAATATGCGATTCTTTGGGATAAAATGAAAGATTCCCGCGTTGGTATGACTGATTCTAGCTGATGCCGTTACTTGGATCTTTTGCGTGGCACTGTTCTGTTCAGTCTGTCCACACCACACCCAGAAGGAAAACTGAAAGGCCAAAACACTTCACTGGTCGGCCACATCCTCACAGGTCGGCCAAGACAAATAACTGGTCGGCCAAACACATGTCTGGTTTGACAAGCACCTAACCGGTCGGACAAGCACATGACTGTTCGGTCAAGCACATGACTGGTCGGTCATGATACTTGATTGGTCAGTCAAAAATCTTCACCAGTCCACTAGAGCACTCCCAAGCCAGATCACCCAGCCATTCCTTGCCATTTGTCACTTCTATTTCCACGTCATCGTTTTCAAATTTTGGGGATAACAATGGTCATTTTGGGAAGGGTAAAATCGTGGCGAGGGAACAGGAGGGCGACACATTGCTAAAGGGTGACGTCCTTATTTGGGTCCTCGTGATGTCTAGTCACAAATTTCCTTGGGCCATGGAAAACTAATATATAACTAGCAGTAGCTCAGTTAAAATCATTATCATTGTTACCTTTGCCAAAGGTGCCAGCTGCTGCCCCAGACTCTGCTCGACCTAAGTTATTATCTAGATCGCCCTGGGAAGGGCATCTATGCACCAAGGGCACGACCTCTTACACTTCCTCGACCTCCTCTATGGTGGCCAGTGGCCTCTTCCTGAGAGGATCTCAAGGTTTTAGAGCCAAAGATTGGCCCTTCTTTATCAAACCAAATGCCAACATGTCAGCATTTGTTATCACTCCTTGATATTCATTTTCAATGGCGAGAGCAGAGGCAAGAGTCTTGTATTGGTTCAAACAGACCTAGGAAGGCGCAGACCTCTTGTAAATGGTTGCACAAGAAAGTAAAAGGATCATAATAAGAAAATATTGAAATAAAATCTTTAATAAGGCTAGGGCGAAAAAACTTATTAGGTACATGTAAATAATGGAAGTCACAGGTCCGGAATCATTTCGACATAAAGAACTGGTCCTTATAGTCGTTTGGATCGCTGGAGAGGTCGATGATGTTGGCTGTTTTTGGAAATCTGGTGAAGTAGTAGAAATCATCACCATTGGTTCTAATGTCCGGATTGGCCTTAAGGCAAAACAAATATATTATAACTTGAGCCTCGCGAAGAGGCGATAAGTGTTGGGGGGAAGCTGGAACAGATCTAGCATCTCAAAATTTAGAAAGTCAGTGATATACGAACTCAATGGGAGGAATGTGCCTGCTTCCAGGTGCTCATCGCTCCATGCCCCGAAGTCATCCTCAAAGGAAGTGCAGCTCCGCTTGCCCTCCAGTGCAAAACTTGGAATCCGTCTCGATCCCATGGACTCTCATTATTTTGTTCACCTAGGGCATCAAAATTATATGAGAGACTATCCTCTCGGCCACGTAAAATTTGTTGTCATTTACCTTGATTTCCATCTCCACCACTGGTCCAAAGTGGGGGATGGGGGTTTCAGCGATTGTCTTGAGAAAATGAGCCAGCAACATCTTTGCCTTTAGGTTGCTCATCTTAACATGGTTTAGTTTTCTTGGGAACAAAACGACTATTAGAGGTGACCAAAGGATGTAACACAGGACAACATCATGGGAGAGCTTGACCTAAGGATTGAAAGCTATATTACTCGAACTAAAGCTTCTACAGGCTAAAGGCATAACTAAAGCCCTATTACATGTATCCACGTGTGCCCCTAATTCATGCACCCACTACTAGAAAATTGTACTTAGATGACGCACATGAGACGACATTTTTAGTAGAATAGTCGTCTCATGTTAAAAGTAGAGATGAGACGACAGACTATCTAAAACTGTCGTGCCATTCAAACCAAAGATTACATGAGATGACTGTTCTATAGAGACTGTTGTCACGTATCTACCTTTAACACGAGAAGATGGTTCTAATAGAAACGTTGTCTCAATGCAACCCAATTTTTTTGGCATTAATTAAATTTGTATATTTTAATATGAATTAATAAATATACTTAATATATTATGCAAATATATTTATAAAAAATAAATAATAATTAATAATTCAAATTTAAATTTAAAAGAGTTATTTAATATTAATTGTTAACTTATTTAATAATTTTATATTAATAATACTAAAAGATAAAAATTAATTAAAAAAAAGTCATACTTCTATTAGTTATATATACTTCCATTAACAGTACTTTTAAATTATAACCATAATGTTTTTAAACTAATAAAATATAATATATAAAAAGAAATTGAAAAAAAATACTAACGTGTGAAAGAAACCCTCTCTTGTGCACAAGACAATAGCACAACCCTCTGCCATAACAGCGACCAGCGACAATCCAACAATCGACGACAACTAGGGAGAACGGCGACAGCCCAGGTGACGGCGGTGACGACGGATCCTTCCCTGCGTACGGGCAAACCCTAATCTGCTTGTGGTCCAACCCATCTCCAGCCTAAAGCTCCGACGTCTTCACGCCTAATTCTCAATCCGACCGTTCGATCGCCGCCCTCCACCCATCTCCGGCGTAAAGCTCTTCTCGCTGCCCTGTACCTGCTTCTCTATCTTCGTCATAGTGATAGCCACAAGACTTTGGGTATTCTTTTTTTCTTTCTTTCTCTGGACTGAGTTTTTTGGTTTAAATACTAAAGATTTGATTGAATATGTGTTGCTTTGAATGGAATGTTCCATTATCATGATTCAAGTTTGCGAATAAGATTCATTTTTGAGAATATAATAGTATTCGGTGTTAAATATATATGTCAGTATAGATGGTTAACGTTATTGACAGAGATTTCATCTTTGAGAATATTGGAAAATTTTTGTGAAACTGGTAGAATTAGGAGGGTATCTTTGTGCTACATGCCTTTTCTTTCCACATGATAATGTGAACCATGTTGACATCTTGATGATGAAGGAATATGGGGTAGACTCTTGGACTAAGTTGTTCTCAGTGATGCCATCAAATGTGACTAACTATTTTGAATATGTGATGCCACTTAAGTATTCGAAGAGTGGTCATCATGTTCTCTTGCATCAGGATGGTGAGACATATCTTTTGTACGATATCGATATGAATAGGACTAATAATGTGGGCAAGATTTCTGACGTTCCTAGAAATTTTGATACGTGTGTGTGTGAGGAGCCTTGTTGGACTTGGGGTTGGTGATGAGGATAACCCTGAGAAGAAAATAGCGGTTATTAAGAACAAGAAAAAGGAGGAGAAGCAGCAATTGAGTAGGAAGAAGCGACAATCCTTACTCATTCTCCATTTTCATTTGTTTATTAGTCTTTTGTTGTGTTTTGTTGTTTAATGTAAGATGGAGTTTTAGCTCTACTAAAAAGATGTCATTTTTTTTTGGATTGTGGCTTTGGGTAATGTTATATATCTTGTTGAACCTTTTGTGTAGAGATGAGTGTAGGGATGATTTTCTGTCCAAGGGATTTAAATTAATGTTATAAAAATTGCACAAAGATTGGACACAAAGGAACATTTTAAACAGAGGTTATAGAGCCAGAATTGAAGTTACTGATATGGTCCTATGATCTTGCTTAATCTCTCTTGGTGCCTTTGTTTGTTTTAGGCTGGTGGTACTGCAAGGTTTTTGCTAGGCTTTAGCTGATGTAGTTGCCTCTTTCGGGTCAGTGAACACTCTGTGCACCATAGAGGATATGGATTTAATCTTCCATAATTGCAACTTCCCCAACGGTTCCTTCCACTCAGTAGTCTGTACCGAAGGGAATGGCTTCACTGGTGACAAATTCTGTAATAAGGAAGAGTGACAGTGGGAGAGACCAAGTATATGTAGCTGCACTTCCTCTAAGAGCGTCCAAAGGACCACCCCAGCTTCTTATGTCCGCTGCCTACTCCCTCAATCTATGGGATTTCCAGCATTTTATGGTTCTAATCAAACTCCCCTCATCACCACCACATTCTCAGGTGTCCTTTTCTGCTAAGTTTAAGTTTCAAGTGGATTTGTAAGTATGGTTAGAATCATATTTCTTTGCAGTCTCTCCATGCTTATCTATGAATGGGTCTTATATTTTTAAGGTTGTTCTTTTGCTAAAGTAATTAATATGCGTTGCAACTTCCTTATTTGAATTTAGAGCTAATATTATAATGCTCTGTAAATCCATTCTTATGAATCCTAACATGTGTTTGCAGCATATATTCTGCTCCCCCCTGTCTAGCTAGCTTTACCTTTTACTTCGTCCAGTTATCTATGATATATGAGGTTATTGTACTTTTCCAAGTTGAACAATGTGAAGTACCCCCCATAGGTATGACAAATCAATAGGCCATTGAACCAGTTTCATAATGTTGACTGTGTTTTTAGCCAACGACGTGAGAATGTCAAATACGACAAACCTTCAAGAGAATGTAAACGACAACAGACGGTATAAACAAGAAAAGTAAATAACACAAGAGATTTTATAGTGGTTCAGCCCCGATTGTCGGTAATAGCCTAATCCACTTAGAGTTGTGATTTATAGATCTATACTCAAGATCAGATGGACTGAGCCAACTGAGTTTCTTCAGTATAGATTGCAAAAATACAAGGATTCTTTCAGATATCAGCACTTTCTCTCTCTAGAATACTCAGACCCAAATTTTCTCTCTCTAGAAAGAAGAAGCCCCTTTTTCATCCCATAAGCCCTCTATTTATAGGCTTAGAGTCATACAACTGATATCCCTTAGAATCGGGATATTTTATTATATTTATTACATTTAAATTACAAAGAAACTGTAACACCCCAAGTTGCTAATAAGGTTTAAGACCTCGTTTAGCGTGCCTGGAGGGCAATAAATGAATTGACATGATATTATATGAATTTGATTGACTATGTGATTAGAATGCATGATTAGGTCGTATATTTATGCTTGTGGGCCCCGTTTGTATGTTGGGGGTAAACTGGTAACTTTAGCCCGTTGAGGGCATAAATGTGATAATTGTATTATGTGATTTGTACCATGTGTGTGTGGAGTTTTTATTGTGATGCACGCGGCGAGACGGTCCTAGTGAGCTATTTAGTCTAAAAGTCACAACGGGATTTTGTACCCGGCTCGGGAGGGGCCTAGGGGTACTTTGGGAATCTTATAAGTTGAGTTGAGAATGAGTGGTTATAGTTATTGGCAATTGAGTAACCTGTGTAACCGTTTGTAACTGCTGTGAGTAACAAATTTTAGGTAGAAAATGGTAGAATTGAAATAGAAGTGTAAGGACAAGAATGCCCTTGAAGGTTTAGTTAGGAAGGGTTATTAGGAAGGGGTAAAGTGGTCATTTGGCAAGAGTATTAGAAAATTTTCAGCTGGGATATGGGGGTACACGGTTTGGGCATTGGGTCATTTGGTGTTTTGATAAAATTGGAAGAAAAGAAAAAGAAGAAGAAAGAAAGGCTAGGGCAAGAAGAAGAAAGAAGAAGAGGTGTAGAAGGGGCTGAAGTGGGAGCCTAGGAGGAGATCAAGGAAGCTTATAGGGTGGATTCTCCACTTGAGGTAAGGATTTTTATGCACATTTAAGTTGGGTTTCTGTTTTGATTTGAGAAATCTAAAGCATAAGTTAAGCATTTTAAAGTTTGGTTTGAGTTGCTGAAATTAGAAATCAAAGGGGTGGATTTTGGGTGTGATGATGTTTTGATCTTGATTCTAGTGTCTATAGGTTGTTAGATGGTTCATATGAAGTTTTGATTTGATCTTGGGGTTTAGGTATTTGTTTGGGTTGATTTGGGGAGGTTGTAGCTCGGGAAAAACGCAAGAGGAAACCCAGAAATCTGGGTTCGCGAAGGAGCGCCGCGGCCCTGTTCTTGGGCGCCGCGGCGCGAGGATGCTTCAGGAGGTGGCCTAGCCGCTGGGCGCCGCGGCCCTTGAGGGGAGTGCCGCGGCCCTAGGCCATTTTGGCAGCCAAAAAGTTGAGTTTTTAGGGCTTTTTCCCGGGGACACGGGGGATGGTTCCGATGTTTTGTTTTATGGATTTAGAGGTCTCGGGAGTACGGGATTGGTCCCGGGAAGTGGTCTTGGGCTTGGTTAGTATTAAAAGTGTTTTATGTGTGTTGTGACTAGGATTTCGGAGAGGCTCGTGCTAGAGAACCGTGCTTGTGACCTTGGTGCATCGGAAAGCTCGGGATACAGGTAAGAAAACCGTAACACCCGAGAATAGGGCATGGGCCCACAGTGTGATTGCAGGGCATGGCCCTAGATTGTATTATGTGCAAATGTGTAATCTTAGATGAACTATTATATGTTTGAATGGTCATTTCAAAATGTATTATACGTGCGATTATAATGAAATGAACGGCTAAGGCCGAAAGCGGCGAAGGCCGGGTACGGCCTTGGGGCCGGAAGTAACACTCAGCACATGGGATGTTATAGCCAGGGTGGGACCCAAGGGATACATGAGTTATCCTTACGGTGAGGACCGAGACCCCAGGCTTTGGTAAGGCCTCTGGGGCGGCATGGCCGTGCTTGTTTAGTCTGATGGTTTTCCTATTTATCAATGGATTATGTCAGCTATATTATTTGCATATGTTATGTACTATTTGGGTTTTATTGCTGGGCTTCGGCTCACGGGTGCTCCGTGTTGCAGGTAAAAGCAAAGAGTCTGTCAACCAACCATGAGTATGGAGAGCGTGGGGGCGGCGCGTACATGTTCGGCCTGCCCGACTGCTTTGGTTGGGGGCATTTTTGTATATGGCTGTATTTACCATTCTTTTGATAGTTGATCAAGTGTAAATCTATTTTTGAGTTGTAAATATTTTGTAAACCTTATTTTGGGATCCCGGATGTTTGGTACTTAATGTTTTCAATGAAACTAAACATTTTCAAAGAGTACAGCCTTAAACTTTGGTTTAGTCACACTTTTGGTTTTAGAAACCTCGGAGAGTCAGTTAGTTGCACAAATTTCCGTCTTAAACTCACTTAGTAACGGCTCTAAGGTAGTAGGGCGTTACAGAAACATTCAAAATTCAAAATGTAACAAACCCCCCATTTGTGGGAAGAATGAGAGATTCCCGCATATCTTGTTGAAGTTGTTTCTGGGAATCTTGACTTAGTCTCCTCTAGCTAGTTGATCCACCTCCTACTGACCACCCATGCAAGTGCTGGTCGAACATGTGCATGGTGGTAGGACAAACATTTGTTGGTCGGACGTGCATGGTGGTAGAACATGCATGGTGGTAGGACATGCACTCCTCTAGGCTTTCCTTGGCTCAAGGTTATGCATGCATGGCTCTCCTCGGACCAAGGTGGTCCGAGGCAATCTTCCTTGGCATCTCATCTCGGATAGGTCCGAGGCAACCTCCTTGGCATCTCACCTCGGATAGGTCCGAGGCAACCTCCTTAGCATCTCACCTCGGATAGGTCCGAGTCAACCTCCTTGGCATCTCACCTCGGATAGGTCCGAGGCAATCTCCTTGGACTTCTCCTCAGTCCAAGGTCCCTTGGTCTCTCTTCGGACCACTCTCCTTAGCTCTCCTAGGATGCATTTTCCTTAGCCTCCTAGGATGCATTCTCCTTAGCCTCTTAGGATGCATTCTCCTTAGCCTCCTAGGATGCACTCTCCTTAGCCTCCTAGGATGCATTCTCCTTAGCCTCCTAGGATGCACTTGGCTTGGTTATGACATCTTTCAAGCAGTCCAAATTCTTCGTCAGTCTACCGGGTCACCTTATCACAACTCTGAGGAGTCAATGTATTTATTGACTATTTAATGTGTCTTTTACGGACCATGTACTGCCATTTGTCACCTCTATTGCCACGCCATTGATCTCCAATTTTTGGGTTATACCCAAAAATTGGAGATCAAGAACGTGGCAATAAAGGTGACAAGTGGCAGTGCATGATCAGTAAAAGACACATTAAATAGTCAATAAATACATTGACTCCTCAGAGTTGTGATAAGGTGACCCGGTAGACTGACGAAGAATTTGGACTGCTTGAAAGATGTCATAACCAAGCCAAGTGCATCCTAGGAGGCTAAGGAGAATGCATCCTAGGAGGCTAAGGAGAATGCATCCTTGGAGGCTAAGGAGAATGCATCCTAGGAGAGCTAAGGAGAGTGCCTCCTAGGAGAGCTAAGGAGAGTGCATCCGAGGAGAACTCAAGAGAGTGGTCCTAGGAGACCCCAAGAGAGTGGTCCTAGGAGACCCCAAGGATGTGGTCCGAAGAGAGACCAAGGGACCTTGGACCGAGGAGAAGTCCAAGGAGATTTCCTAAGACTTGTCCAAGGTGAGATGCCAAGGAGGATGCCTCGGACCACCTTGGTCCGAGGAGAAGGCAAGAGGAGGATGCCTCGGACAACCTTGGTCTGAGGAGAAGGCAAGAGGAGGATGCCTCGGACCACCTTGGTCCGAGGAGAAGGCCACAAGGTCCGATCGGACCTTGATTGGAGGAGGTAGGCTCGGGCTTACCCGAGGTGAAAGGCCAAGGGGGTTGGCTCGGACCACCTTGGTCCGAGGAGAGCCAAGCACGCATGGCTTTGGTCTGAGGAGAGCCATGTATACATCACTTTGAACCAAGGAAAGCTTGAAGGAGTAACCAACGTGCATGTGAGACTACGTCAAGAATTGGTCTAGGCACCCGGGAATCTCTCATTCTTCCCACAAATAGGGGGTTTGTTACATTTTTAATTTTGAATGTTTCTTTGTAATTTAAATATAATAAATATAATAAAATATCCCAGTTCTAAGGGATATCAGTTGTATGACCCTAAGCCTATAAATAGAGGGCTTATGGGATGAGAGAGGGGCTTCTTCTGCTTCTTCTGCTTCTTCTTTCTAGAGAGAGAAAATTGGGTCTGAGTATTCTAGAGAGAGAAAGTGCTGAAATAAGAGAGAATTCTTGTATTTTTGCAATCTGTACTAAAGAAACTCAGTTGGCTCAGTCCATCTGATCTTGAGTACGGATCTATAAATCACAACTCTAAGTGGATTAGGCTATTACCGACAATCGGGGCTGAACCACTATAAAATCTCTTGTGTTATTTACTTTCATTGATTAAAACCGTCTGTGTCGTTTAAAATCTCTTGAAGGCTTGTCGTATTTGACGTTCTCACGTCGTTGGCTAAAAATGCAGTCAACACATACCCAAAAAAAAAACCTTTGTTTTGTATGTAAATTGGGTGGAAGTTGTTATAAATACTATACCAATAGATACACATATTACAGAAGTAAAAACTGAAAACAGTTGTCCATACTGCATTTTGGACTGCTTTCAGTCACTATAACTCTTAAATACGAATTGTATAATGGAATCCATAGTACTTCCTTCATTGTTACGTGGTAGAAATTAACAAGACCATTGGCTAGAAATGTATCACTGAAGTTTGTGTACATTTTCGTTTACAATTTCACAATTGGAACTCCAGTCTTTCTGAACCTCATTTTGCAGGTGTTGGTTTATGATTTTCAACCCAAAGATCCGGAAAATATGTTTGTGGCTCTTGAAGTTTTATCTGGTAGATCAGTACCAGGTAAAACTATAATTTTTTTAAACATTTTATTTTGTGCAATCTATAAATGAGTGTCACATTGTTCCCTACTTTAGCTTATATAGCTGAGGTTCTTATTAACTTTCATCTTACTTATGTATCTAACCGTTGTATTAGCTTATGTATCTAACCATTGTGTTTGATGAAGTTTAAAGGGTTGTGCTTTCAAAATTTAAGTTGTGTTCCGAAATTTTTAAAGCTATCTAATTTATTGTATTTGGGTTTTTTCTTCTTCTTTAGTAGGCTCCTAGCCAGGTGTCTCTATTCCATCTGAGTTCTTCTCCCTTTCAAAGATTTGGTTTTGCTTCTTCTGCGTCCCCCGAGACTTCTGAAAAAGAACATGGGAGTAATTCAGAGAATAATGGAGATGCTAAAGTCTACAGTCAAGCCGCGTCTGAGCAGAGTGATGTTGCTGATCAGACAAAAGAATCAAGTTCTATATCAGATTTTCAGTCTACTATGTCTAATAATGTGAAAACAAGGAGAAGAACTAAACGAACAGCATTTTTTGATTCAGATTCCGACGAGGATTTGAGTGTAGATGATCTGGTGAAACTTGTGGCTGAGAAGTAAGAGCTTTTGAAGCAGAAGCATAAAGAGATTGAGAAAATGCAAGATAAAGTCCTCAGAAGCTATGCGAAAATGGAGAATGTCATGGACAGGACACGACGTGAAGCAGAGAACTCGAAAAAATTTGCCATTCAGGTTTGGTACCAAAGCTTATTTGCATATATATCTTATGTAACGCCCTACTTCCTTAGAGCCGTTACTAAGTGAGTTTTAAATCAAAACTTTGTGCAATTAACTCGCTAACCGAGGTTTTTAAAACAAAAGTGTGACTAAGCAAAAGTTAAGGCTGTAATCTTTTGAAAATACTTTACTTTATTGAAAACATCAAGTATACAACATCTGGGATCCCAAAATAAGGTTTGAAAACTATTTACAACTTAAAATAAGTTTACAGTTGATTAGTTATTAAAATCACAGATTATTACAGCCCTTTTTCGTAAATACCCCCAACCAAAGCAGTCGGGCAGGCCAAACATGTACGCGTCGCTTCACGCTCTCCGTACTCATGGCTGGTTGACTCAATCTTTGCCCTTACCTGCAACACAGAGCACCCGTGAGCCGAAGCCCAGCAAGAAAACTCATGCAGCTCATAACATATGCAAATTATACAATTAATCATATCAGATAGTCCACAGATAAACAGGTCAACCATTATACTAAGCAAACACGGCCATGCCGCCCCAGAAGCCTTACCAAAGCCTGGGGTCTCGGTCCTCACCGTAAGGATATCTCATGTATCCATTGGGTCCTACCCTGACTGTAAGCATCCCATGTGCTAAGTGGTACTTCCGGCCCCACTGCCGTTCTCGGCCTTTCGTCGTTCTCGGCTCCATTGCCGTTCTCGGCCTTGCCGCTCTTGGCCTTAGCCGTTCATTGCACTATAATCACACATATAATACATTTCCAAATAACCATTCACACATATAATAATTCACTTAAGGTAATACATTAGCACATAATACAATCTAGGGCCATGCCCTGCAATAACACTATGGGCCCATGCCCTAATCTCGGGTGCTACAGTTTTCTTACCTGTATTCCGAGCTTCCTAATGCACTAAAGCCGCGAGCACAGTCCTCTAACCCGAGCTTCACAAAGACCTAGTCACAACACGTACAAAACATCCTTTAATACTAATCAATTCAAAAATCACTTCCCGGAACCAATTCCACACTCTCGGGACTCCCAAATTCCTAAAACAAATCATTGGAAACATCCCCCGAGCCCCCGGGACAAATGCCCAAAATTGCAAAATTTCCCATCCTGAAAAAGGCGTAGCGCCGCGGCGCTACCTGCAAGGGCCGCGGCGCCCAGCGAAGTCAAAAAGTTTCCCTAACTGTAAACAGCCTCGCGCCGCGGCGCCCAAGAACAGGGCCGCGGCGCTCCTTCGCGAACCCAGAATTTCTGGGTTTTTCTCCTTCAATTCCCCCATCCAAAACACCTCTAAACCAGCCCAAACACATATCTCAACCCCAAAACCAAATTGAAACCTCAAATGAACCATCTAACAACCTATAGACACTATCATCAAGATCAAAAACACAATCACACCCAAAATCCACCCATTTGATCTCTAATTTCAGCAACTCATACAAAACCTAAAAACTTAACTCATGCTTTAATTTTCTTAAACCAAAACAGAAACAAGCCTTAAATTTACATAGAATCCTTACCTTGAATGAAGAATCCAACCCTAAGCTTCCTTGATTCATCTCCTAAGTCTCCAATCTCAGCTCATTCTCCTCTTCTTCTTCTTCTTCTTCTTCTTCTTCTTCTTCTTCTTCTTCTTCTTCTTCTTCTTCTTTCAATTTTTATAAAACCCATAATATGTCTAAGCCTAAACCGTGTACCCCCCTATATCCCAGCTGAAAGTTACCTAAACTCATGCCAAATGACCATTCTACCCCTTCATCAAAACCCTATGCTAACTAAACCTCAAGGGCACACTAGTCATTTCTCTTATATTGCAATTCTATCATTTCTTTCACCTAAACTTGTTACTCTCAGCAGTAACTAACGGTTACCCAGGTTACTCAATCACCAATAACCATTAACCGCTAATTCTCTACCTAACCATAAAATTCCCAAAGTACCCCTAGGCTCCTCCCGAGCCGGATATAAAATCCTGTTGTGACTTTTAAGTTAACTTGCTCTCTAGGACCGTCTTGGCACGTGCATCACAATAATATCACCACACTCACGTGGTACAAATCACATAATACAACTATCACATAACGATACAGTTATGCCCAAAATGGCCAAAATTACAATTATGCCCTTCTAACACAATCAGGGCCTTCATGCATACTAATACACATAGTCATGCATCTCAAATAGTCAAATAGTCATATAACATGCTTTAAATCATAACCATGCATTTTACTCATTAAAGTCACACATAAATCCCATCATGCCCTCCTGGCACGCTAATCAAGGCCCTTAAGCCTTATTAGCGAATTTGGGTCGTTACATCTTATTTTCACATTAAAGTTTCCTTGTTCAAAATAGTAGGTTTGGTACGCCTGTTGAAGTCTTAGCTTGACAAATTGCTTGAAATCTTGTTGCAGAATTTTGCAAAGAGTCTACTTGATGTTGCAGACAATTTGGGACGAGCTTCTTCAGCTGTCAAAGAAAGTTTTTCAAAGATTGACACATCTAAGGATTCATCTGGGGCTGCTCCACTTTTAAAAACACTTCTAGAGGGTGTTGAAATGACAGAAAAACAACTTGTAGAGGTAAATGATATCATCTTCACCACAAGACACCTCTCAATATCAAATCATTCATAGATGAAGTTTCTTGTTTTTTACTTTTTATAAGTTCAGGGGACATACTATTAGATGTTCGAATATTTTTCTTTTCATTTAATTTAAGTCAAACATTGTCAATAGAGTGCAGCTTTTATATCATAAGGATGGTGAATGACTATTGCTTGAATGAGACACCCATGTTATGGCTAACTAGTGATGTAACTGTATTTATTATTATTGAACTACAATTCTATTGAATTTAATTTCTGATTTAGTTTTTTATTTTGTGTTTTGTAGTTTGGTGGAAAAAATACATATACACTTGGCGAAATTAATGAAATTCGAAATGAATAGGCAACCGAGCTTCTTGAGCGGACGAGTCATAGCTAGAGTAACTTTTGAAATCAGAATTAAAAAATATACTAATTGTAGTTTTTAGTTAGCACTTACATAGTTATTCCAAGTCTATATTTTGATCTTGCAATTTTTAGATTTTGAATATACTGAGTTATATTGATTTTGTCTGCCTATTGATTCTATTTGAACTATGTTGTAATTACACAGGAAATTATGAATGAATATAGTATTGAAAATAGAGAAATGAAAAAATTATCATATTCTACATGGGACATCGGTCTCCACAAAACTGTCGTCTTATGTATTGTAGGGGACGATGTTTACACATAAATTGTCATCTCATGTACTGCAGGAGGATGACGCTTGTGTAGGAACTGTCATCTCATTTACTGCAGTGGATGACGTTTACACATAAACTGTCGTCTCATGTACTACAAGAGAGAACATTTGTATAGGAACTATTGTCTCATGTATGACGGGAGATGACGCTTTTATTTAAACTGTTGTTTCATGCTTTACATGGTATGACATTGCATGGGACGACGATATTAGAACCGACGTATGAGAGTCCATACGACGGTTTAAAATCATCGTCCCATGTCAATTTTGTAGTAGTGGCCCCTTGAGAGAAGTATTGTCACCTCAGAAATTGCATGTTAGAACACTGGTTTTGAAAGGCGCTTTAATGCAAAATCGCCCAAGAACCATGCCTCTTAAGCTACCTACTTTCAAGATTAGAAATGCCTAAACTTTTGGCCTAAATTGTTATCCAAACAATCCAAAAACCCAGAAAACACCCAGTTACTTACCTGTTTTATGCCATTTGTTCTAACGTTTGGGGTTTTATAGATGACCTATCTATTTCGATGTTCCAAGCTCAAATCAAGCCATTCACAGAACCAAAATAGAAAGAGAAAAGCTAAAAACTTCACAAACTCGTAAAAATGTGTAAGAGAAGTTTAAAAAAAAATATACATATACATATACACTTACAAATTAGTTGTCGATTAGAGCTTGAAAGAGTGTGGAGGTTGAAAGTGCAAGAAACCCTAAGGAGAATCGTCGCAGGAGACTAGGATACTTGAAGGGTTTTCATAGAGAATAAACAAAAGAGAATGTTTGGACTGAAAAGGTTGTGAAAATCAAAGTATAGTCACATAATCAAAGCAGTTTAAGATCGAAGGGCCAAGATTAAATGAACCAAACGACGGCAAAAAGTTGACTAGACAACTATCACAGTACTCAAAACCAAAATAGACACCTGTAATAAACAGACACGTGTCCCACACTCGAGTGGGTAGGAGGGCACGTTTCCTCACTACAGAAGTAGAAAAGCCCCTACTGTGTGTGTTAAGAGTGACGTCATTCATGAGCAGGGGCTTGGGGAAAATGATGTACCCTAAAAATAGGAGCTAATCGTCTTGTTCGAGGTACAACTGACGAAGCAATAAATGAAGGTTTCTAGATCCTAGGGATGTTACATTAGCTCCAGATTAAATAGCTCAAGATTACATCACCGAGGTTGGCTATCAAGAGATCCTTTAGATCACCACAGATGTGTGTGATAGAGATCAAGGAACATAACTTCCAAATCGCCCTCAAAAGGCTTTGGGCATCACATGGGTCAGATCGCCACCACATACGACCTCCAGTTCGAGGGACACATTCAGCCCGTGGCAGTCTCACAAAGAGCATAAGAATGAATGCACATAGACTCGAAGAGTTACTATACACAATTAATGATTTGTAACATTTTCCTAATAAATTTTTACCTTTTCTCAAGGTTGCATTAGTCTCATTACTATATGCATAAACTATGTCAATTTCCTTTAGAGTTATCATACATTCCTCATTGAATGCATTATTCACAATTAGGGTTACAATGCATTCCTCATAGAAAAGTTAGATTTAATTAGGGTTACAAATATCTCATCATCAATTAAAGTAACCCATTTAAATTCAATTAGAAGAGCAATGATCTCACCATCAATTGCCTTAACCCTAATCTCATTATGGTTAATTTTACAATTATCATTTCTCACATGATGATCAATAATATTACAAAAAAGACAAGTGTATAACTATTGAATTTTTCATTAACATTCACCATTGTACTCTTAACATAAACAATAAACGCAAGCTCATAAAAATATGGCAACAAAATTTTATTCAAATTCTTAAAATCTATACATTTAGAAATAAGGAATTTTATGATACCAATCTCCCTAAGTATGCAATTCTATTGAGTTGTTTCATCCTTTGTTGATGAAAACTTTGAATCCATATCCACATTCATGTAGCACATATCCAAGTAGAGTTTTCTTTGATCTCCCATGGTTGTGTGTTTAACACAAACCAAATCTTGAAGCAAGGATTTGAAGTTTGTTGAAGATGAACACATTTTCCTCATTGTATAGTATGCAAAATACAAAAAGAAAGTAATTAGAAAATAGAGATTTTGAATATTGAGAATTTATGGCTTTATACTTTCTAAATCAAAAATGAATAATGGAAATAATTCAATATTAGAAACAATAGATGCTAATCAAGAACCTTATTCATGGTATGAATGCAAATCTTGATAATAAAATAAGCATATTCAAGGTATGAATGTCAATCATGATAATAAGGAACTAAGTAATTAATTGATGATAAGATGAACTTAGAAACATTTAATCATCAATACTAACAATGCAAACATAATAGAGTAACACAAATACAAAGTTAGGATTTAGATAGATACAAACTTTGACATTTACCCACTTGAATATTCAAACTTGGCAAGCATCTAAGCCTTCCCTTTGTTGCATGAAGCTTCTCAAAAGTGGAATTAGATTTGGGATTTAACAAGCCTTGAAAATCATGCAAGTCAAGCAATGCTTGATGATTTTCTTGGAGAACTTATGGTCTTTGAGAGCTAGAGAGAGAGAGATAGTTGAAAAGTGTGATCAAAGCTTTTCAACTCTAATAACCTTTATTTATAAGTAGGCACTCTCATTAAGTCCAACCAATAGGATTAGAACTTTTAAACACATTATTTTGAGCTAAGTCATATAGCTGTACAGTCCTGTACGAACAATACAGGCGATGCATTGACTTACCTTTTAGGAGGGAAATTTCCCACCAAATTTCCAAAAATAAAAAATCGAAGTTTATCGCGAGTTATTTGATTTCCCTACATTCTACAACAAATCATGCTTCCCTGAAGCTTAAAGTTCCATTTTCCTACTTAAGCGAGAAAAATTCTAAACTTCCTACTATTTTATCAAGAACACGAAGAACACAGAAATGATTTTCACGATTCTACAACAACTATGTGCTCAAGAACTTACTTGAAAGATGATTGTGTGAAAGGATTGTTTAAGAAAGTTTCATGGATTCCAAAAATGTAGAATGGGAGCTTTAGTTTTCTTGAGAGTTCTTGGAGGAAAGAGAGAAAATAGAGAAGATGAAAGAGAAGGAGTAGAAGAAAAATGGGAAAAAGGGAGGGCTATATATAGCCTCTGTGCACGTGAGCAGGCGTGATGTCATCATGAATACATAAAGTCATTATGCTTTACCAAGGAAAGAGTCATCATTTCTCCAAATAAATTGATTTTCCTTTTTCCAATGTGTCCGAATATCAAAGGACTCTAGGCTGGTCGAAGAGTAAAAGTTTATCCAGTGCAAGTCTTACTATGATAAACCTGGGTGGCAAATGTGTAATATCTGGTCACACAATTTAATAATTGTTTATTTATTTGTTTTTTTATTAATTTAATAATTGTTTATTTATTTATTGTTCATTGATTATTTTTAATTATTGTCATTTATTTAATATTTGAATTTTATTTATTAGTAAATAATGGTAGTTGCCATTTATATGTGGATGTGTGTGTGTGTGCTTGTGCCTTGGGCGTGCGTGTGTGACAAGGAAATGAGACTTTGTGATCCTTGCTAGATAATGGACATCAATTGGAATCAAGATAAGAAATTATGGATGGTTTGGTGACTTAACATTTTTTGAAAATAATGAGGTGACAAAATGCTTTATAATTGTTGATTGATTTGAAGAGATATTCAAAGATCATAGGTGATTATTTATCAATTAAGAATAAGGTCCAAATGTGAGTCTACATTCTTAGATTAAGTTAAGAATCAATGGTGGATTGCTGACTAGTAATTTCTAAAATTAGGGTTATTAATGATTAATTGATATAGCCTATTTGAGGAATGAATAAGATGATCAAATGGTGATTATCTCAATGAATTTCAGCATTAAGAGTTGGATGAGAAATCAAGAAAGTGGTTGAAAACAAAAATTGGTGCATGAGACACATTAGAGTAATTTGAGTGAATTATTTATGGAAATCAAATCAAGGCTTATGGTGATTGAGCAATTAAATCAATACAACATTTATGGGTGATTTGTTGTTAGAAGTTTTTAGAGCCTATATAAAGAGAGAGTATGGCTCTCATTTTCGCACAACACAAAGAGAGAAACAAGAAGAAATGGGCATGAGGAGAAGAGAAAGAGAGAGAAATAAAGAGAGAAGGTCGAGAGATTAAGCTCACATCTAGGGCTCGAGTTTGACACAATGTTAAGGTGAGATTCTTGGTCTATGGTTTAGTTCTTAAGCTTCTTCTTCTCTTTATACTTGATGATAATTGAAGAAGTTTGGTTAATATCTAGGATTCAGATTTCAAGCTCAAGAAAAGTTAGGGTTTCGAGGTTCTAAGGAGGTAAAACTTTCAGAGGTTTGGCCTACACAAACTCCAAAGGTACCATGGTATTTCTAAGTTGTATTTTTCACTAGGGTTTGCACTATGTTTAAGAGTTGACCATTATGAGCATGTTTTTAAAATTTTGGGGTATGGTGCACGTGTTGCATGGCCTATGCAAACAGGTTTGGGTGTGTGGCTTAGATGTTTCGGCATGATGTTGTTCTTATAATAAGGTTCTTATTTTATGATTAGGTTTTGATCATTGAAGTAGGATATTTTCCTTGTCAAGACTTCACACCCACACCAAGGTAAGGGGGTTTAACATGTTTGCTTGATTGCTAATTGTTTATGGAATGCATGTTATATGCTAAATGTTTGAGGGCATGTACTTGGGAAGGTAAAAGGTGGATAAAGGTTGCCACAGTTTTGACCATAGTGGATTGACTTTTTCTCTTCTATGTCATACTTAGGCAAGCTCAATTGTCAAGGGAAAGGATCCAGGTTCGAAGGGATCCATGATCTAAAAAGTAATTGCCCTCCAACCCTTAACCAATTCCAGAAGCAGAGGGAGCAGCTTCAATTGTTCCATCTCTCTAACCCGTAGGAGTTTCGGTGGAGGGTGAGGACCCGAATATAGAGGGACCTATGGCAATAGTTCAAGTCGGCCCAGCGACAGCAGCAACAAAGCATTTTTTTAGGGATAGTTTAATTCTGGATGGAAGAACTCGACCACCTATTTCATTTGACGTTCCGGGGCGCCTGATTCAACTGACTTTCGGAGAACAAGAAGGTGAGTTGATCTGCTTTGATCAAGGAAAAAGCTCAGTCTGCCACCAACTCGATCCATGTCACGTGACCTACAACTCGACCATTGCTTTTTGAGGCTTCCTCTACTCACATCTCTATGTGCCCGCACCCGTAACTATAACTTTCCTAAGGAAGCAAAAATCCTTGTCAAGTAAGTTCTAACCCGTACGAAAGGCGTAACGATCTGGGCACTGTCTCGGAGAGAGGCTCAGTGAAATAGACATGTCTGTGAAGATGTAGACTACCTGCATCTGGACAGAAAGACCATATGATCTAGTTTCATCCAAGTAACAAATTATAGCCAATTGAAAGGATCTTCTGATTGATCCTCTACTCGGTTGGAATTTGCGTGGTAAGCAGTTCGTTATAGGAATGTGAAGAAGAAGAAGAAAAGAAGAAATCCTTTCTAGATCGGGATAAGGAAGCGTTAGCTTGACTTGACTCCACTCGCCTACTAAATCCATGTATGCTTTTCAAAGTGGTGAAGTGGCGATCAATCATAGAAGACATTTGTTGATTCCTTTCGATTAAGCATCCTTCCTATTAATCTGGAAGTTCTTCTCTGATATAAGTAAATTATTCAATTCTAGAGCCAAGGATCGTAGTTCTCGAACG
The DNA here is from genome assembly GCF_963169125.1 of Humulus lupulus. Classification (NCBI taxonomy): domain Eukaryota; kingdom Viridiplantae; phylum Streptophyta; class Magnoliopsida; order Rosales; family Cannabaceae; genus Humulus; species Humulus lupulus. Next base: position 247,596,002 of record NC_084802.1, read on the forward strand.
AGCATTCGAAAAGATTCTGGAGCATCCTCGGGTTTAAGTATTAAGAAAAATGAATATGCTTAACACAAAAGCAAAAAAAGAAATAATAGTATATCTTACATTCAGAAATTTATCCATATTCCATAAAGGAGCCGAATGAAATCAAAGTTTCACGTTCGGTTTTGAATTAGAGACGACCTAGTGCTTCCTCGTAGTTATCTCTCCCATTTATGTGTGTAGTGCGTGCATAGGTTTCAATATGATGATTCTATGTTTTGATATGATATGATCTTATAGTTCCATTAATAAGGTTTGCTTATCAAATTTAATTCTCCTTACTGGAGTGTTAGCTCACCCCTTACCTTTTTCCCCCTACATGTAATAAGTGAATGCATGCTTTGTGATGAATGACGGGTTGAGATCCTTTCCAAAGGGACATATGTACGTTGTGAGGGTCCTTATGAACGAAAGCGATCAAGAACTCCATAGGATTTGTTAATGTTATTTTTATTATCTATTTTATTATGAGACAAATACTTATTGCATGAAATTAGGTTTTATTTTATTTAAACGAGACATCCAGATGTTATTGCTTGTTTTTAAATATCTTTAAGAATGAGTGTTCCATTTTTTTAGTTTAAAGTTATGTTTTTGTTTTAAAATGTTTGTTATAATGAGGGAGGTCCAATTAGGGTGTTATAAAGTTGTATCAGGAGTCGCTCGTTCATAAGCCTAAAGGACTCTCACAGAGGACATACAGAAGATTGGAAAGAGCTCAACTCATTGTTTGTAAAGTTGCCTTATATTTAGTTGTATATATGTTTGCTTCTTTATTTGTATTGAGTGTAGTTTACCATGCCTCCAACTTTGAGAGCACCTAGGAAAGTTATCCTTAGAGATATAAAAGATATCAAGAAGATAGAGGAGGATAGGCGAAACCCTTGCCTGCTATGTAGGCTATGTAACCAGATCGTGGAGATCAACAACAGGATTCAAGGCATCATGAATCAAAGAGGAACAATGGTCTTCGGAAGTGAGAAAGGCTTAGCACTTAGGGCAGCCACTAAAGACCCTGGAGCTAGAGATGAGCTCGACTCCTTATGGATAAAAATACTGGAGGAAGTAATCGAAGACCCAGATAGATATCCAGCCATCATCTTCTGTTTTGTCCATCAGTATGAAGTACTCATAGTAGAACTTACTACCACAGTAGAAGAGGATGGATTCATATCGAAAGAGGTAGAGATGGTTTGGCATCACCTTACCCCTAATCTCTATGATCGAGTCATATGTTCCATACCTGTTGTAACGCCATACTTCCTTAGAGTCGTTACTAAGTGAGTTTAAAAACGTGCCATTAACTCGCTAATCGATGTTTAGATTAAAAGTGTAGCTAAACTGTGTTGAAGGTTGTTTTAGGGCATTAAATATAAAAATGTAGTCATTCATTGAAAACACTAAAAGTTAAACATTTGGGATGCCAAAATACTGTTTAGAAAATATTTACAACTCAAAATACATTTAGGGTCGACTAGGCGACAAATTCAAGTCTATACATTGCATTTCCCAAAAATACCCCTGACCGTGGCAGCCAAGTAGATCGAACATGTACCTATTGCTCCATGCTCTCCATACTCATGGTTGGTCGACCTTACCCTTTCCCTTACCTGCACCATAGAGTACCCGTGAGTAGAAGCTCAGCAAGAAAACTCAAAACAAAACAATTAACATATGCATATCTATCAATCAACATATAACAAAACAGCCAACAGGCTAAACACATAGTGGCCATACTGTCCCAGGCGCTTTACCAGACCCTGGGTTTGCGGTCTTCACCGTGACGATGACTCCAGCATCCTAGGCGGGTCTCGCCCTAACGGCTCGCACTCCACGTGCTCAACGCCGTTCTAGCCCTTTGTCGTACTCGGCTTTCCACTCTGCATGCTAGCGTCGCTCCTGGCCCTTGCCATACTTGGCTTTGCACTCCACATGCTAGACGTCGTTCCCAGCCACTTGCCGAACTCAGCTTCCTACCGTTCTCGGCCTTCGCCGTTCCCAGCCTTCATCGTTCCCAGCCTTCATCGTTCATTCACAAATATGCAATACATAGCATAATATCAACAAATACTTAAACATATACTAAACATAAACAATAGGGCTACGCCCTGCAATACAATCAAATAAGGCCATGCCCTGCAATACAAACAATAGGGCTACGCCCTGCTCTACGGGTACAACAGTTTTCTTACCTGTGTCCCAAGCTTCTTGAGCACTGCAATCCCGAGCACAGTCCTCTAACCCGAGCCTCGTTCAAAACCTAGTCACAACACATTCACAATAGCCATCCATCATGCTCTAATCCAATAAATAACTTTGGGATATAATTCTAGCCTCTGGGACCTTGTATTCTACCAATCCAGGTGGTAAAATCCTTCCCGAGCCTTAACTTTTAGGTTCCTGAGCCAAAATCCTTCAAACAGCCAATATTTAGAATTTGAGCCACGGCGCACTCAAGTCAGAGGAAAAATGCCTCTCTGTTGAGGGACACGGGCCGCAGCGCTCCAATCCTTGGGCCGCGGCGCGCCTAGGTAGACAGAGGCTTCCAACCTCTTCGACACACACAGGTCGCGGTGCCTGAAGAACAAGGCCGCGACTCGAGCCTCCAAACCCATAAAATCACCATTCTTCCTGCGTTTTCTTCGAGCCTAAACCCCAATTCTCATAATTCAAACATCAATTAAACTCATAACAAAGTCTAGAATTTATATTCCCACAGTCTAATCATCACAACTAAACCTCTAAACAATTCATACTCTCACATGACACCCAAATTCAACTCAAATATAGCTAAAAAGATTAAACCCCATGCAAGCTTAAGTTCTAGTAAAACCAGCAGGATACTATCTTAATAATCAAGGTAAAGTCTTACCTCTACAATATCCACACCCTTGAGCTACCTTCCCATGTTCTGCCAGCCTCTAGACTTTAATTCCCATCTTAGATCCTTTATAATTCCCTCAGCCTTCAAGCGTCCAAAGAGGGAGGAAGAAACCGAGAGATAGAGAGAGGAAAAGAGCTGAGAATTCTTTTAGTTTCTTTCCTTCTAATTTCTTCTACCAAACCCTAGAATCACAGTTGCCTATTCATAAGCTTATCCCTTGCCAAAGGTCTAAAACAACCCTTAAACTTATCCTCAATCCTTAGGTAACCCAAGGGCAATTCAGTCATTTGCTAAATCTCGTTAAGTCCCCGAGTATTCCTATAAATCCCCATTTAATCCCAACATGTCTAAATCATTACTTAACTAATACACGTTACTCAATAAATTCTGAACACATATAACTTTCCCAAAATACCCCTAGGCTCCTCCCGAGACAGGTATTTGACCCCGTTGTGACTTTCTAGCTAGACTGCTCCCTAGGACTGTCTCGGATCGTGCATCACAAATATATCACCACTCACTCGTGATATCAATCACAATATACACAAATATTGCATTTATGCCCTGACAGTCTAAAATTACAAATATGCCCCTAATAGCCTAATGGGGCCTACATGCATATTTAATTCACCTAAACATGCATTTCTACTCACATACTCATCAAATTCACATATTAACATAATTAAATCAATTATTTCCCTCCATGCATGCTAATCAAGGCCCTAAGCCTTATTAGAAAATTTGGGACACTACAACTATCCCTTCCTTACAGAAATTTCGTCCTCGAAATTACTTGGAAAACCCGGGATACCGATCTCGCATATCTGTCTCAAGTTCCCAAGTCGCCTCTTCCACTTTGTTGTTCCTCCACAGCACTTTCACTAAGGCGATGGTCTTTCTCGGCAAGACCTTATCCTTTCGGTCAAGAATCTGAACAGTCTTCTCCTCATATGATAAATCCTAGTCCAGCTCCAAGTTCTCATAACTCAGTACATGCGTAAAATCTTATACATATTTCTGAAGCATGGATACATGAAACACATTGTGAACTCGTGATAGAGCTGGAGGCATTACCAATCTGTAAGCCACCTCTCCAACCCGTTCCAGAATCTCAAAGGGGCCAACAAACCTAGGACTCAGCTTGCCCCGTACACCAAACCGTTTCACTCCTATCAAGGGATAAACTCTAAGAAATACAATGTATCCGACTTGAAACTCTACGCTCCTGCGCCTCAAGTCTGAGTAACTCTTCTGACGACTCTGGGAGGTGAGCATTCGAGATCTAATCTTTTCAGTCGCCTCATTGGTCCTTTGAACAACCTCAGGACCCAAGTATCTCCTCTCACCCGTCTCATCCGAATGGATAGGTGATCTGCACTTCCTCCCATATAACATCCCATACGGAGCCACTCTGATAGTCGCCTGATAACTATTATTATACAAAAACTCAATCAAAGGGAGATACTTACTCCAAGATCCCCCAAAATCCAGCACACAGGCTCGTAACATATCCTCCAGTATCTAAATCGTCTTCTCAAACTGTCCATCCGTCTGAGGATGATAAGCGGTACTAAACTGCAATTGCGTGCCCATAGCCTTTTGTAGGCTCTCCCAAAACTTGGAGGTGAGGTGGGGTCCCTATCGGATACAATTGACCTCGGAGCCCTATGAAGTCGTACAATTTCCTTCGCATACAACTCAGCATACTGCTCCACAGTATAAGTCATCCTCAGAGGCAAAAAGTGGGCGAGTTTGGTATACCTATCCAGAATCACCCACACGGAATCATGTTGTCCCACGATCTTCGGCAATCAAACCACGAATTCGATGGAGATATCCTCCCATTTCCACTCTGGATCTCCTAGAGGCTGCAACAACCCTGCTGGCCTCTGATGTTTAGCCTTTACCTGCTGACAAGTCAAACACTTGGCCACATAATCCACCACATCCCTCTTCATCCCCGGCCACCAATACAGAGTCCTCAAATCTTGGTACATCTTCATCTTACCCAGATGTAAAGAATAGGGAGTGGAATGAGACTCATCCAGTATCTCTCGCCGGATACCAAAATCCAACGAAATGCAAATCTGGCCCTTGTACTTTAGCAGTCCCATCTCCAAAATAGAGAAGTCCTTAGCCGCTCCGGCTAAGACGCTCTCTTTGAGTCCTCTCAACTAGGGATCCTCCCCCTGCGCCTCCTTGATCCTCTCAAGTAGTGTAGACTAAAGAGTGATGTTGGCTAACTGACCAACCACCAACTCTATACACGCTCTAGTCATCTCTTCAGCTAACTTATCTGATATCTGTCTCGAACTGAACAATTGTCCTGGGCCATTCCGACTCAGTGCGTTGGCCACTACATTGGCCTTCTCAGGATGATATAGAATATCATAATCATAATCATTTACCAATTCCAACCAACATCTCTGGTGCATATTCAGATCCTTCTGAGTAAAGAATTACTTCAAACTCTTATGGTCGGTGTATATTTCGCACTTCTCGCCATATAAATAATGTCTCCAAACCTTAAGTGCAAATACCACCGCTGCAAATTCTAGATCATGTGTGGGATGTCTCTGCTCATACTCCTTCAGCTGTCTCGATGCGTAGGCTATCACCTTTCTGGCTTGCATCAGTACACACCCCAAACCCTCTCTGGAAGCATCACAATAAACCACAAACTTCTCATTGTCTGACGACAGACTCAATACTGGATCGGTGATTGGTCGCCGCTTTAATTCCTTGAAACTGTTCTCACACCTGTCTCTCCACACATACTTAGTCTTCTTTCACGTCAATTCCGTAGAACCCTGCCAATCCCAAGAAGCTCCTAACTTCTGGTACACTGCTCGGCCTAGGCTAATCTCTCACTGCCTCAATCTTGCTTGGGTCAACCAGAATCCCCTCCTTACTGACAATATAACCCAGAAATGTTACTTGCGGTAGCCAAAACTCACATTTGCTAAACTTAGCATATAACCTATGCTCCCTCGACTGCTGAAATACCAAGCGCAGATGCTGCTCGTGCTCTGTCTCTGACTGGGAGTACACCAGTATGTCGTCAATGAATACAATCACAAACTTTTCCAAATAATCCTTGAAGACCCTATTCATTAAATCCATAAAGGCTGCTAGGGCATTGGTTAATCCAAAGGACATAACTAGGAATTCATACTGTCCATACCTTGTGCGGAAAGCGATCTTCGGTATGTCCTCCTCTTCAATCCTTAATTGGTGGTAGCCTGACCGAAGGTCAATCTTAGAAAACATTGTCATCCCCTGTAGTTGGTCAAACAAGTCATCGATCCTAGGTAATGGGTACTTGTTCTTAATGGTCAGCTTGTTCAAACTTAAGTATCCATCCTTCTTCTTGACGAACAACACTGGAGCACCACATGGCGAAAAACTCGGTCTGATGAATCCCAAATCCAATAATTCCTGCAACTGAATCTTCAGTTCCTTCAACTCTGTCGGAGCCATTCTATAAGTTGTCCTAGATACTGGCTCTGCCCCCGGTGCCAATTCTATGATGAACTCAATCTTTCGGTGTGGTGGCAACCCTGGCAAGTCTGCGGGGAACAAATCTGGAAACTCACATACCAGTTTGGTCTCATTCGGTCCAACTGACACAACTCTAGAGGTATCCACAATGTTTGTTGGGAATCCTATGCAACCCTCCTGCATTAGGTCTCTTGCCTTCAGTGCCAAGATCATAGGTACTCATAGTCCACTCACTGTCCCCACGAATACAAATGGTACCTCCCCTTCCGTTTCAAAGGTCACCATCCTACACTTGCAGTCAATCGTCACCCCGTACTTTGATAACCAATCCATCCCCAAGATCATATCAAAGTCATCCATCGCTAACTCAATCAGATCAATAGAAAACTCTCAACTGTCTATCTCTACTGGCAATGCTCTAACCCATCTCCTAGAGACTACCAGTTCCCTATTTGGAAACAAAGTCTGAAATCCCCTAGCATACAAATCACTAGGTCTACACAGCTGATCTATCACTCTAGCATAAACAAATGAATGAGTAGCCCCCGAATCAATCAATGCAGTAAAAGAAGAACCAACACTAGAAATCTGACCTGTCACAACCGAAGGGTTAGCCTCAGCCTCAGTCTGGATCAAGGTAAATACTCTGGCAGGAGACTGTCACTCTGCTTCAGCTCCTCTTTCCTAGCTTATGGGCAGTCCTTCTTCAAATGGCTAATACTTCCACAACTAAACTAGGCCCAGATCCTGCACTCTCCCTGATGTCGTCGTCTGCATCAAAGACACACTGGGAAACTCCTTCAGTGTTCTCCCCCGCCCTAACGGACACTGAAAGCATCCTGTGCCCTCCTATCCGAGCTAGGAGGGACGAAAGAGTATGTGGTCTTTCTCTTCTGCTCACTAGGGCCACTACCCCGACTAGATCCGGTGAAAGGAGGCACCGTCCTCTAAGCATCGTGCCTAGTAGTGCCCTCTCTCCATATCTGATCCTCAACCCCCTTAGCTATGAGGGCCTTGTCCACTACCTTAGTATAAGTGGTAGTCCCCAGATCCAAAGTTATCCTGACGTCATGGGCGATAATTACATTTAATCCCCACACAAACTGATTTCTTCGTGCCATGTCAGTTGACACCAAATCTGGTGCAAACTTTGCTAACCGATCAACCATCATTCGATTCTGAGTCAGGTTGGTAAACTCATCAACCTTCACAGCTTGGAATGTGACACTGTAATACTTCTCATTAAAAATGTCTCTGAACTCCTCCCAGGTCATAACTACAACATTCCTTCTCTGCGACACAGCATCCCACCAGATGCGGGCGTCTTTTCTCAACATGTAGCTGACACAAGCTACTCTCTCGTTTCCTTCCACTCTCATAAAATCCAGAATGGAAAAAATCATGTTCATCCACTGCTATGCCCGCAATGGGTCTGGTCCACCCTCGAAGGTGGGAGGATGCTGCTTCCTGAACCTCGCATACAAAGGTTCCCATCTATTTTCCATAACAGGTTGGACTGGCACTGGTACCACAGCCTGTGGAACCTGTAACCCAATGCCCTGAGGAGGGGCATGTTGCCTTAACTATCAAAGCTCTTCCTCTGTTCGGTGAAGTCTAGCTTCCATCTCGAAAAATAACTGTTGCCAATTCGGTGGGGCAGGTGGAGGGTCCTGACCCTGGTTGTCATCCTCTGCCCTATTGTCTCGGAGTTTGATTGAACGCCGAGGCATCACAACAATATGCATCCAATCAATGACGCCCCTCATCAGGCATGATAACAACATCCAAAACCACCAATCAATTCACGTCAACCAACCATAAACAGCAGTCCACATATCACAGATAACATACAACAATCAAGGGGTCATTCCCTAACATCATGCATATGTCAACACATTCATCATGCTCTATCTAACATAATCAGGCAAACAGGGCTTAACACGCAATCAAGCATATAATTCAACAATTACAAACCAACACTGAGTCGAGCTTGTCACTGGCAGCGAGTGTACATGTTCGATTAATCTCCAAGAACCATAAATCTTGGCTCGCTCTGATACCAAGTTGTAACACCCTACTTCCTTAGAGTCGTTACTAAGTCAGATTTAAAATGTGCCATTAACTCGCTAATTGAGGTTTTAGATTAAAAGTGTAGATAAACTGTGTTGAAGATCATTTTAGGGCATTAAATATAAAAATGTAGTCATTCATTGAAAACACTAAAAGTTAAAAATTTTGGATCCGAAAATACTGTTTAGAAAATATTTACAACTCAAAATACATTTAGGGTCGACTAGGCAACAAATTAAAGTCTATACATTGCATTTCCCAAAAATACCCATGACCGTGGCAGCCAGGTAGGCTGAACATGTACCCATCGCTCCACGCTCCCCATACTCATGGTTGGTCGACCTTACCCTTGCCCTTACCTGCACCATAGAGCAACCGTGAGGCGAAGCTCAGCAAGAAAACTCAACACAAAATAATTAACATATGCATATCAATCAATCAGCATATAACAAAATAGCCAACAGGAAAAACACATAGCGGCCATGCCATCCCAAACGCTTTCACAGGCCCTGTACCATCCTGGAAAGGCTAATGTAGTGGCTGATGCATTGAGCCAGAAAGGCCCAGGACAGTTGTTTAGTTCAAGACAGATATCTGACAGATTAGCTGAAGAGATGACCAGAGCAGGTATAGAGTTTGTGGTTGGTAGGTTAGCCAACATAACTCTTCAGTCAACGCTCCTTGAGAGGATTAAGGAAGCACAGGGGAGAGATCCCCAGTTGGTTGAACGTAGAGAGAATGTCCTAACTGGAACGACTAAAGACTTCTCTATCTCAGGGACGGGCATATTGAAGTACAAAAGACGGATTTGTGTTCCGATCGATTCAGGTATTCGGCGAGAGATTCTGGATGAGTCTCATACCACTCCCTACTCTTTGCACCCAGGTACTACGAAGATGTACCAAGATTTGAGAGTTTTGTATTGGTGGACAAGCATGAAGAGGGATGTGGTAGACTATGTGGCTAGGTGCTTAACTTGTCAACAAATTAAGGCTGAACATCAGAGGCCAGCAGGGTTATTGCAGCCTTTAGGGATTCCTGAGTGGAAATGGGAAGATATCACCATGGACTTTGTGGTAGGATTACCAAAGACCGTGGGTCTGCATGACTCGGTGTGGGTGATTGTGGACAGGTATACTAAGTCCGCCACTTTTTACCTGTGAGAATAACTTATACTGTGGAGCAGTATGCTGAGCTATATGTGAAGGAAATTGTTCGACTTCGTGGGGCTCCGAGGTCGATAGTATCCGACAGGGACCCCACCTTCACCTCCAAGTTTTGGGAGAGCCTGCAGAAGGCAATGGGCACACAGTTACGGTTTAGTACCGCTTATCATCCTCAGACAGATGGGCAATCTGAGAGGACGATTCAGATACTAGAGGATATGTTACGAGCCTGTGTGTTGGATTTTGGGGGATCTTGGAGTAAGTATCTTCCTTTGATTGAGTTCTCGTACAACAATAGTTATCAGGCGACAATCGGAGTGGCTCCGTATGAGATCCTGTATGGGAGAAAGTGCAGATCACTGATACACTGGGATGAGACAGCTGAGAGAAGATATCTAGGTCCAGAGATGGTTCAGAGGACCAATGCGGCAATTGAAAAGATTAGAGCTCGTATGCTCGCCTCCCAGAGTCGCCAAAAGATTTATTCAGACCTGAGACGCAAGAACGTGGAATTTCAAGTCGGTGATCATGTGTTCCTTAGGGTTTCGCCCCTGAGAGGAGTGAAACGATTCGGTGCTCGGGGCAAGCTGAGCCCCAAGTTTGTTGGCCCCTTTGAGGTTCTAGAGCAGGTTGGGGAGGTAGCTTACAGATTAGCGATGCCTCCAGCTCTATCAGGGGTGCATGACGTGTTTCATGTATCCATGCTCCGAAAATATGTATCAAATGCTACTCATGTGTTGAGTTATGAGAATTTGGAGCTGGATAAGGATTTATCATACGAGGAGAAGCCTGTTCAAATCCTTGATAGAAAGGACAAAGTCTTGCGGAGCAAGACCAACGCCTTGGTTAAAGTGCTATGGAGAAATAGCAAGGTTGAAGAGGCGACGTGGGAACTTGAATCGGATATGCAAGAGCGATATCCCAAGTTATTTAGGTAATTTCGAGGACGAAATCTCTGTAAGGAGGGGATAATTGTAACACCCCAATTTGCTAATAAGGTTTAGGACCTTGATTAGCGTGCCTGGAGGGCAATAAGTGAATTAACATGTCAATATATGAGTTTAAATGAATATGTGATTAGAATGCATGTGTTAGGTGGAATAAATAATGCATGTGGGCCCCGTTTGCTTGTTAGGGGTAAATTGGTAATTTTAGCCCGTTGAGGGCATAAATGTGATAATTGTATTATATGATTATTACCACGTGTGAGTGGTGACATTACTGTGATGCACGTACCGAGACGGTCCTAGGGAGCTAATTAGTTTAAAAGTCACAACAGGATTAAATACCCGACTCGGGAGGAGCCTAGGGGTATTTTGGGAATTTCAAAAATTTGAGTTTGTGAGTTAATGGTTAATGGTAATTGAGTAACTTGAGTAACCAATGGTGACCATTAAGGGTAACAAGTTTCGATGAGAAAATGGTGGAATTGTAAGAAAGATGAAATGTCAAAAATGCCCTTGAGGTTTAGTTAGGAAAGGATTTTGAAGGAGGGGTAAAATGGTCTTTTGGCAGAGGTTTAGATAAACATCAGCTGAGGGAGAAAAGGTCATTCACGTTCAACACTTAGTCATATATTGGTTTATGCTAGAATTTGAAAGAGAAACTAGAAGGAAGCTGAAATTTTGAACCTCGGAGGAGAATCAAGAGGCTTGAGGCAACTAAAATCAAGTATAGGCTAAAATTGTTCAGAGGTAAGAGTTTATCCTCTGTTTTTGTTTAAGTTTAAGCTTGGTTCTTTTAGAGAGTAAGTGTGGAAATTTAAAGATAGTATGGCTGGTTTTGCATGGAAACTTAGTTTGGTAATCAAGGGGAAAGTGGCTTGAAGCTGGGATTGGAGAGAGCTCAAGCTTAATTCTTGATTGAGGTAAGAGTTTTTAACATCTTTGAATTTTCGTATCTGATGTGGTTTAAGAATTTAGAAGCCTGGTTTACATTTTTCAAGCTCTGGTTTAAGTTTTAAAAGCTATGGTTTAAGTTTCTGAAATCTGAAATCAAAGTGTGGATTATGGGTGTGATAGTGTGTTTGACCTTGTTGTTGGTGTTTATAGGTTGTTAAATGGTTCATTTGGGGTTTTAAATTGGTTTTGGGGTTTAGGTTTGTGTTTGGGTTGGATTGGAGGTGTTTTGGCTCGGGGAAAACCCAGAATTCTGGGTTCGCGAAGGGGCGCCGCGGCGCGATGCTGTATCAGGGTTGGGAAACTTTCTGGGCGTCGCGGCCCTCAAAGGGAAGTGCCGCGGCGCTAGGCTATTTTCAGGACAGTGGAATTTTTCATTTTTGGGTTGTTGCCCCGGGGGCTCGAGGGATGTCTCCGCTACATTGTTTTGGGAAATTGAAGGTCTCTAGAGTACGGGATTGGTCCCGGAAAGTGGTTTTGGATTGGTTAGTATTAAAAGGTTTTTTATATGTGTTGTGACTAGGTTTTCGAAGAGGCTCGGGATAGAGGACTGTGCTCGTGACCTTGGTGCATTGAGAGGCTCGGGACACAAGTAAGAAAACTGTAGTACCCGTAGAGCAGGGCATGGGCCCATAGTGTTGTTGCAAGGCACGGCCCTAGATTGTATTACATGTTAGGGTGTAGCTTTGGTTGAATTATTATATGCTTGAATGTTGTTGGAGTTATGCTATATGTGATTATAGTATAATGAACGGCAAAAGAGCCGGGAACGGCAAGGAGCCGAGAACGGCGAAGGGCCGAGAACGGTGAAGGCCGAGAACGGCAGTGGGGCCAGGAATAACATTTAGCACATGGAGTGCTTATTGTTAGGGTGAGACCACAATGGATACATGGGATATCCTTACGGTGAGAACCGAGACCCCAGGCTTTGGTAACGCTTCTGGGATGGCATGGCCGTAATTGTTTAGTCTGATGGACTATCTGTTTATCTGTGGATTATCTGATATGTTGATTATGTAATATGCATATGTTATGTGCTGTTTGAGTTTTCTTGCTGGGCTTCGGCTCACGGGTGCTCTGTGTTGCAGGTAAGGGCAAAGAAAAAGTCAACCAGCCATGAGTACGGAGAGCATGAAGCGGCGCGTACATGTTTGGCCTACCCGACTGCTTTGGTTGGGGGCGTTTTGAGAAATGGCTGTATCAAACCGTGATTTTGATAGTTAGTTATCTGTAAACCTACTTTAAGTTGTAAATATTTTATAATCCTTCTTTTGGGATCCCAAATGTTAGACTTTTGGAATTTTCAATGAAATAGGGTACTTTCAAAGATTACAGCCTTGATTTTTTTGTTTAATCACACTTTTGTTCTAAAAACCTCGTTTAGCGAGTTAATTGCACATTTTAAACTCACTTAGTAACGGCTCTCAGGTAGTAGGGCGTTACAAATTCCCTAAGCCTTCAAGCATCCAAAGAGGGAGGAAGAAACCGAGTGATAGAGAGAGGAAAAGAGTTGAGAATTCTTTTTGTTTCTTTCCTTCTGATTTCTTCGACCAGACCCTAGAATCACAGCTGCCTATACATAAGCTTAGCCCTTGCCAAAGGTCTAAAATACCCCTTAAACTTATCCTCAATCCTTAAATAACCCAAGGGCAATTTAGTCATTTGCTAAATCCCGTTAAGTCCCCATTTAATCCCAACTTGTCCAAATCATTACTAAACTAATACCCATTATTCAATAAATTCCAAACACATATAACATTCCCAAAATACCTCTAGGCTCCTCCTGAGCCGGGTATTTGACCCCATTGTGACTTTCTAGCTAAACTGCTCCCTAGGACCGTCTCAGATTGTGCATCACAAATATATCACCACTCACTCGTGATATCAATCACAATATACACAAATATTGCATTTATGCCCTCAATGGCCTAAAATTACAAATATGCCCCTAATAGCCAAATCGGGCCCACATGCATATTTAATTCACCTAAACATGCATTTCTACTCACATACTCATCAAATTCACATATTAACATAATTAAATCAATGATTGCCCTACAGGCACACTTATCAAGGCCCTAAACCTTATTAGCAAATTTGGGATGCTACACCTGTCATTGTAGAAGAACAATTTTATAGGTGCCTTGACCTATACTATCTAGAGGTTCTTGAGAGCTTGTTTTCCTTTGATCTTGAAAAAGAATAGAGCCTAGTAGTTCCCTTTTGTTTTTTCTTTTCCTTTTATTTATTTTGGTGTATTGAACTCTGGCTTCTTTTAATTGAATAAATGAATTAATTGTTGTTTTCTTTATTTTTAAGGTTTTATGTTCAATTTTCACCCTCTTTAAAATTAAGTTGTGTACCATAGTATATTACAATGGCACCGAGAAGGACAAAACGGGTCGCGGTTGGCAGAGGAAGAGGAAAGGGAAGGGGTGGAAGAGTAGCTAATGCCCCTACTAACATTCCTAATGTAGCTAACGTCCCCGACGTTGCTAATGCCCCTCGGAATCCAGCTGGGCCTGCATTTGAGGATCCTGATGCAGAGATAGCTAGGCTACGGGAACATCTTAGGCTTAGAGATGAGGAAGCAACTCGAGCTGGGAGAAGGCAACCACCCGTGCAAGAACCACTGCAACATGTGCTTGTTGGACAACCGATGGGGAAGGGAGGAAACATAGTAATACAATTCATACCTGAGTTTGAACTCGTGTATGAATAATTTAGGAAGCAGCATCCTCCGAGCTTCGAAGGTAGCACTGATCCATTGGAAGTTGAATAATGGCTGAGATCAGTAGAGTCCATTTTGGAACACATGCGGACAGGGTGTCCTGCACGTCATCTTTTCTTAAGAAAGATGCAAGAATTTGGTGGGACGTCATCAAACAAACCAAAGAAGTGACGACAATGACATGGGCCGAGTTCGTTCAAGTTTTTAACTAGATATCCTACGGTAATGCGACTCTGGCAGCTCAAGTGGATGAGTTCGTAGCTTTGACTCGAGGGAATTCCATAGTGACAAAGTATGCGCAAAAGTTTGATAGATTGGCAAAGTTAGCGACGGAAATGGTACCAACTGAGGCTTTAAGGGTACAAAGGTTCAAGAGAGGGCTGAAGCCTATGATAGCTCGAGATGTTGAGCTAACAAGTGTGGGAGTGACTACCTATGCTGAGACCTTAGAGTGGGCCCTTGATGCAGAACTTCTGAAGGACCGTATCTAGAAAGAGGGAGTTGCTAGAAGAGAAGCTAGAATATCAAACTCGGGACAAGGTGAGAAGAAGAAGTCTAAGGATGGACAAGGGAGTAAGGCAGAGAAAAATTTTAAGGGATCAACTAATAGCAACAGTCTCAGGGCCGCGATGCGGAATTCACTAACTATCCCCAGTGTAGACGCAAACATCGTGGTGAATGTCGGGTTGACACACGAGCTTCCTACAAGTACGGTCAGGAAGGCAACATCAAGAGGAATTGTCACCAACTACAGTGAGAACTGACGAAGGACGGACAACAAAGGAATGACAATCTGGTACCAGCCCGAGTGTTCGCACTAACTCAAGGAGAAGCGACGGCTAGCAACACGGTTGTGACAGGTCAGATCTTTATCGCTGGTACCCAATGTAAAGTTTTAATTGATTGTAGAGCAACGCATTCATTTAGTTCAGCAAACATGACTGCTAAACTAGGCGTACTCTGTGAAATTTTTGAAAAATATTTTGCTATCACCATACCTTCGGGCGAGGTGATGACAACAACTAAACAGCTACGCATTGTCCCAATAATGATTGAGGGCAATGAATGCCCGGGAAATATGGTAGAACTAGACATGGCAGACTACAACGTAATTCTCAGAATGGACTGGTTACCAAAATATGGGGCGACCACTGACTACAGAAGGAAGGTTGTAGTATTCAGACCGCAAGAGGGAGAAAAATTTGTCTTTATGGGAGAAGCATCATGTAACGTCCCAAATTTGCTAGTCAGGCTTAGTGCATTTTTGTAATTTTGAACCGTTGAGGGTATAATTGTAACTTTATGTGTTATGTGATTGAGACAACATTTTATGTGGATATATTTGCAATATTTGGCTTTAGTCGATCCTTATGAGCAATAAGGCAGAAATGTCACAACAGGGATTTATACACTACTCGGGGTGAGCCAATGGGTATTTTGGTACTTTTGCAAATTTCAGAAATTTATGGAATATGAGATATATTTGGGGAAAATATTGGTATTTAGAAGATTATAAGATTAATTGGGAATTTAGGGTGTTAATTGAGGGTTAGTGAGATTAGTGGCAAAATGATTGATTTTCCCTTGGGGGATGCTTTGAATAGGATTATAGAGTGAGGGTTTTATGGCCTTTTGACCTATTTGGAGGAGGTGTTGGCTGAGTTAGGTCGTTCACGATTTTGAGGCAAGGACACTTTGGTTTTTGGGTGGTTTACTCAATCATTTCCTCAAAGAACAACATTGAAGTGAAGGGTCATTTTTGGTTGGGAATCTTGGAGGTTTTGGAAGGTTTGGAGCATCAGATTGGAAATTAAAACTGCTGGGAGTAGCATCTATGGCATCAAATTCAGATTCTTCATTCAGAGGTTAGTTCGTGGCTAGTGGATCATTCTTTCGGTTTTTCATGGATTTTGAAGGTATGGATTTCTAAGTTAATGTAACGCCCTGGGTCACCAAGATCGTTACACTGTGTGTTAAAACAGTGCAAGACTTGTTAATCAAGTCGTTTGAACATAAATGTGTCTAAAGTCAACTGACGGGGTAGGGTTAAAATATTTTGAGCGTAAAATGGTTGACTTTCATTAAAATTAGAGCTTGATACACGGGATCCAAAAAATAATGTTTACAAGGTTGTTACAACCCTCAAAAGTAAGTATAACTACAACCAGCCTAAATGGCAAAATACAAATTTTGGCTCTAGTCCCTATAAATCCCTCAGTCGTGGCAGTCGAGCAGCTATCGATGTACACACCACCCCCAAAGCTCTCCAACTCATGGCTGATCCAGCTTTCCTTTGCCTTTACCTACACCACGTAGCACCTGTAGGCCAAGGCTCAGCAAGAAAGCCAAATTCAACAAGCATAGATAACAACAGAGTGTGCATAGTAAGCTTAGATCAACCAATTCAATCAATAGCAGAATACAAGCAATAAATTTGGCAACAGTAAACAAATTCATCCAAACAAACAATTAATCTTAATACAATTGTTTAGGTTTCGGAACCCTTAGGTTGAGCCCTTTAGTTATTTAGCTGACCCCGACTCGCTTAGGCTGAGCTGCGTTCTGTACGCATAACATCAGCTCAGGCTCCTTTAGGTCGGACTTTCACATCAAACATAGCATACATGTAAGTTGCGAAGCACGCAATCAAAAGTGGCACGTACTAACCTGCCTATCTAGATATTTACAATCACAACACATTTATGATCTCACATATATTCATTTATAGGGGATCTCAACCCCAATCACAACTCGAGTGCAGTTTTCTTACCTCGAGTCCTGAGCGGAGGATGTGGAGTGGTCCCGAGCACGATCCTCAATTCCGAGTCTTAACGGTAACCCTAGTCACAAGCGACAATGGATAACTATTAAAATATAATCCAATTAAATGCTTTGGGAATAAAATACAAGCCTCCGGGACCTCGAATTCTACTAAACCGGGTAGTAGAATTCGTCCCAAGTGCTTAAGTTTAAGTACCCGAGACCAAAAGCCCATTTTGGCTACGGCTCCCTGGGCGGGCCGCGACCTGGCCCTAAGGGTTGTGGCGCGCCCCCAAGTCAGAAGCCCCAGCCCCTAGAGGTAGGCGGACTGCGACTAGGCCCCCTTAGGGCTGCGGTGCGCCTGTGAAACAACGAGCCACTAGGGCTTTTGGGGTCATGCGGGCCGCGACGCCCATGAATTGGGTCGCGATGCTCCCCCGTGAACCCAAAAATCCTTGGGTTACTTCAGCGTTTTTCCTCAAACCAAAGCTACAAAATTCCACTTAAACATAAACCTAAACCAATACTAGGTCCAAAACTCTCAATATCACCTTACAAATAGCACATATAGCCTAAAACACTAGCCCAAACTTCCTTAAATCCCAAATTCAGACACCAACTCAAGTATCCCTAAGCATGTTCATAACCCAGCCATAAATTCAACAAATTAAAGTATGTAATCTTAACTTAATGGTGACTTTGATCCTCAGCTATCCACTTGACTGTTCCTAGTTTAATTCCCCAAATTTCCCAGCTCAATTCCTAAGCTTTGCCTTCAACAACTTCCTTAAACTTCCAAGCACAAGAGAGGGAGAGAACATGTAAGAGAAAGAGAGTGTGTGTGTGTGTTGAGGGAGGTTCCAGTTTGTTCTGAGCTTTCATGATGCTTATCGTACCTTATCTCTTAATTAAAAGGACCAAACTGCCCCTAAAATTAAGTTAGCCCTTTTGTTGCCCATAAGGGCAAAATGGTCATTTACCTCGTTTCCAACTAATTCCTTGAGTCATCCTACAAATTCGCAAATAATCTCGCTATGCCCAACTAACTACCAAATACTTACCCATTACTCGATAAATCTCAAATATATGCTAAGTTTCCCAAAATACTCCTAGGCTCACCCCGAGCCAGGTATTAAACCCCGCTGTGACTATTCCGCTAATTCGTTCACTAGGATCACCTTGAGCTGCATACTGCAAATATATCCACATAATAATGTAGTCTCACTCATTTAACGCATATAATCACATTTATGCCTGCAATGGGTCAAAATTACAAATATGCCCTTATAAACAAGAACATGCCCACATGCATATAAATATATTTTCTTATTATCATATAAATCATGCATGCCACATAGTCACGCATTTAACCAATAAATCACACATATATCCAATTATGCCCCCCCGACAAGCTAATCAAGGCACTAAACCTTATTAGCATTTTTGGGATGTTACAATTAACATTGGTAGATTTAGATGATTTTGAGAAAAAGGATTTGTTTGTAACTTGCTAGGAGATTCGAACACCATTGAGGTTGTGGATTCTGTTGCGGTTCTCGGATTTGAAGAGGATGAGCTTGGGTTCAAAGCTCAAAGGTACAAATCTGGATATCTTGCTTTTTGTGTGTACTTTGTTGAATTTGGAGTGAGTGGGGACTTGGGTTTGGTTTCGTTGGTAAATATGAAGTGTTTTGGGGTCATGAACTTATTAGAAAGCCAGATTTAGGTTGATTTCTTGGTCTGTAAACGCAGGGAAAATGGTAACTTAGCGATTGGGGAAGAACACTATGATTTTTGGGTATTTTTGGGTTTCTGGCGACCTAGCGCGACCGTGGCAGTACCCCAGAAACCCCAAAGTTTATGTGGGCACGACCGCACCAAGTGCCTTGAAAGTTGGTTTTGCAAAATTTTGGGAGTAAGGCTCGAGGTCCTGGAAGGGGCCCACTTGGGGGCTCGAGGGAGAAGCTTGAGAATAGGGTCTAGGAAGAAGCTCAAGATTTGGATTAAATCCCTAATATGAATATGTTTATGTTGTGACTAGATTTCCGCAAGGCTCAGGATTGGGATCGGGATCGAGATCGTACATGAGGCCATTTCATCATTCATGCGGAACTCGAGGTAAGAAAACTTCACCTTTGTTGAAATTAGGGCTTGAGCCCATGTGATTGAACTAGCTATAAATCTGTCTTGAACTCTTTGTTTGAGGGTGAATAACTGTGCTTTACATAGTTGAGTTATGTATGTAATGTATTCTGTTCATATCTGGAAGTGCAGTAGACGTTGGTACGGCCCTATAGCCACTTGAAAAAGCGACTAGAGCGCGAGTTATGCTTGTCCGACTCTATATTTTTCAGAATGAAACAAGTGTGATGCGCACTTGGGTGGCCCTATGGTTGCATATAGATTGAATATTGATGAACGTGTTTATAGTTACTAGGCATGTTATTTATATTTGTATCCCGTTGATTGTCTATTATGCTTAATTGTGTTTTCTTGCTGAGCTTTAGCTCACGGTTGCTACGTGGTTCAGGTAAGGACAAGGAGAAGCTGTATCAGCAATGAGTTGGAGAGCTTCAAGGGCGGCGTGTACATGTAACGCCTACTTCCTTACAGCCGTTACTAAGTGAATTTAGAACGAGCTAATCATGGTTTTAGGTTAAAAGTGTAGCTAAGTTGAGATACACTACAAGAAAAACTGCTTTCAATAAGACCAAAAAAGTGTTATCAAATATATACCATAACATTTTTTGATGTGTTAAGGAAAGCAGTGTTATAGTAGGTCGAAGCACTTTCCATAACATTTTTCCATAGTTATAGACATGTGTTATAGTATAGCCTACAACAACACTTTTGTTCTGTTATTTTAATAATTAGATAAATATTTCATTATGCTATTTATAAATAGATTATATAACAATTTTTGTACTTATAAAGTAGTGTTATGTTACACTTTATAATAACACATTTTCTGCATTATAGAAAATAGTTTGCATGGCATAATTTTATGCTTATAAACCAGTGTTATTGTAAAAGATACAATAACACATTTTTTGTATTATGCTAATATTTGGATAAGCTTTAATTATTATTATAGCACTGTACATTATAATTATTTTTATTGCTTTAATTCAAACTCGATTCATTTAATATACTTAAGACATCCTTAAAATTGTACGAATATATTTTTTAGTACCAATTATATGGTTCATAACACATTCATCAAATTATACATATTTGCTTGGGTAAAATCAACATGATCTTCAAATAACCAAATAATAGTGTCAAAAAACATTCAAGATTATCTAAAAAACAATCCAAAAGTCTTAAGATGTTCAACACTGCCTAATTAATATAAACAAAGCATTCAACATTGCCTAACTAACATAAACAAAACATTAAGCACTCTCTAATTAACATAAACAAAACAACAATAGTCAACAAAATAGTCTTAAACAGTTAGCATATTCAAAAGTAAAGGTAGGATTTCATGATCTTCCAACTGTCAGGACAACAAAGCCTTCCAAATCAGATTTTCTTTTGCACTTCACTTGTTGAATCTGGTAAATAAAACATAAAAGAAAAACTAATGAGGTAATGAAATATCATATCATTCATCTAAAATAGTCAATAATATCATGAACCATAACTAAATTTACAATAATTGAGTTTGAATAATAAACAAGTTATTATATTACACACATTAGTACAACTATCTATTCTCAAGTGACCTTAGGACTTTAATTAAATGGTGCATAATATTAATTCAAATTGGCCCCGTTATCATTTTGTCTTTCTCATCTTCCCTTTCAAATCAATCAAATAATACTATCATAATGTTGGATTACATATCGGTTAATGTTGAACAAGAATTTATACAATCAAATAACCAAATAAATGAAGCACTCATATCATAACCAGAGATATAAAAAAGCTAATCACAACCCATATTGTAACACCCCAAGTTGCTAATAAGGTTTAGGACCTTGATTAGCGTGCCTAGAGGGCAATAAGTGAATTAACATGATAATATATGAATTTAAACGAATTTGTGATTAGAATGCATGTTTAGGTTGTATAAATATGCATGTGGACCCCGTTTGCATGATAGGGGTAAATTGGAAATTTTAACCTGCTGATGGCATAAATATGATAATTGTGTTATGTGATTTGTACCACATGAGTGTGGTGATATTATTGTGATGCACGTGCCGAGACGGTCCTAGGGAGCTAGTTAACTTAAAAGTCACAACGGGATTTTATACCCGGCTCGGGAGGAGCCTAGGGGTACTTTGGGAATTTTGTAAGTTGAATTGAGAATTAGTGGTTAATGGTCATTGGTGATTGAGTAACCTGAGTAACCATTAGTAACTGCTGTGAGTAACAAGTTTAGATGGAAAATAGTAGAATTGTAAAATAGGTGAAAGGACAAGAGTGCCCTTGAGGTTTAGTTAGGAGAGAATTTCTAGGGAAGGGTAGAATGGTCAATTGGCTAAGGATAGATAAGTTTGAGCTGAAGGGAAGGATGGTTCACGTATAACACTTGGTCACATATTGGTTTATACTGAAAATTGGAAGAAAAGGCTAGAAAGAAAGGGAAGCAAGAAGGAGGGCTGGAACTTGAAACCTAGGAGGAAATTCAAAGGAGTTTGAGGCAACCAAAACCATATTTAAACTGGGATTGTTTAAAGGTAAGAATTGTGCTCTGTTTTTGGTAAATTTAAGTCTGAATTTTCAGAGATTGAGTGTGGGAACCTAAACGAAATATGGCTGGTTTTACTTGGAGATTCAGTTAGGATAATCAAGAGGAAAGAGGTTGGAGGCTGGAATTGAGAAGAGTTCAAGCTGAGTTTTGATTGAGGTAAGAATCCTTAGCATGTTTAATTTTTGTATCTGATGTGGTTTAAGATTTTAGAGACATGATTTATAGTTTTCAAGCTCTGGTTTAAGTCTTGGAAGCCATGGTTTAAGTTTTAGGAATATGAAACTCAAGATTGGATTTTGAGTGTGGTTGTGTAATCGAGTTTGTTTTTTATGTTTATAGGTGGTTAAAGGGTTCAATTGGGGTTCTAAATTGATTTTGGGGGCTTAGGTACTTGTTTGGGTTGAATTGGAGTTGTTTAGGCTCGGGAAAAATGCAGGAGAAAACCCAGAAATCTGGGTTCGCGTAGGGGCGCCATGGCCCTGTTCTTTGGTGTCGCGGCTCAGGCATGCATCAGGATTAGGGGGAAGCCTCTGGGCGCCGCGACCCTAGGCCATTTTTTACAGCCAATTATTGTATTTTTAGGGCTTTTGCCCAGAGACTCGGGGGATGGTTCCAATGCATTGTTATAGGGAATTAGAGGTCCCGAGAGTACGGGATTGGTCCCGGGAAGTGGTTTTGGGATTGGTTAGTATTAAAAGTGTTTTATATGTCTTGTGACTAGGATTTCGGAGAGGCTTGTGGTAGAGGACCGTGCTAGTGACCTTAGTGCATCGTAAAGCTCGGGATACAGGTAAGAAAACTATAGCACCCGTAGAGCAGGGCACGGGCCCATAGTATTGCTGCAGGGCATGGCCCTAAGTTGTATTATTGCTAGGATGTAGCTCTAAATGAATTATTATATGTTTGATTGTTGTTTGCGAATGCTATATGTGGTTATAGCTGAATGAACAGCAAAGGAGCCGGGAACGGCGAAGGCCGAGAATGGCAATGGGGCCGGGAATACCACTTAGCACTTGGAGTGCTTGTGGTTAGGGTGAGACCCCAATGGATACATGGGATATCCTTACGGTGTAGACCGAGATCCCAGGCTTTGGTAACGTTTCTGGGACGGCATGGCCGTATATGTGTTTAAACCTTATGGACTGTTTGATTAGATATGAGTTATCTGCTATAATGATAGAATGATATGCAAATGTTATATTCTATATGAGTTTTCTTGCTGGTCTTCGGCTCACGGGTGCTCTGTGTTGCAGGTAAGAGCAAAGAGAAAGTCAACCAGCCATGAGTACGAAAAGCGTGGGGGCGGCGCATACATGTTTGGCCTGTTCGACTGCTTTGGTTGGGGACATTTTGAGAAATGGCTGTATTAAACAATGATTTTTATAATTAGTAATCTGTAAACCTATTTTGAAATGTAAATATTTTACAAACCTCATTTTGGGATCCCGAATGATAAACTCTTGAATTTTAATGAAATTGAGTACTTTTAAAGATTACAGCCTTGACTTCCTGTTTAATCACACTTTTATTCTAAAAACCTCGCTTAGCGAGTTAATTGTACTTTATAAACTCACTTAGTAATGGCTCTAAGATAGTAGGGCGTTACACATATGTATAATGTTTTATTATTCAAACCCTACGGTTGGGGACATGAAAACTACTCTTATTCACATCCCCAGACGAGATATTTGTCGATATAATTAAACCAATTCAAGCAAACACAATTTATTTGTAAGAAGATAATACATAATTCTAGATAAAATCTTACATCAATTCTCATATAATAGTGACCTAACCATCTATCAATAAAAAGTAAAACAATTCAAACAACACACAATAAATTTTCTTACTTATACCACCGCAACACACAAACAAATTTTCCAGAACCTACTTCTCTAAGATACACAAGTTTTCAACCTTCCGTTATCACCGCAACACACAATTTTAATCTCAAAACCTACTTTTCTACGGATGAATATTTAAGAAATTCAAACTCCTCTAACATTTGTATGATATTAATAAAAGAGTTAAGAGAACATACTTGCGTACCTTTTGCAATTAATAATCAAGTTAATTAACTTTGCAATGCTCCTTGCCAATTCGATCCACAACCTAAAGAATATAATCAATACCTAAAAGATTAATACAAAATTAAAATTAAATGATACAATAAGTAAAAAAATTCTTTTAAATATTAATTTTTGAGTACATATGGTTATCATATTATTATAGGGACTAAGGAAAAGAATAGTCAAAACTAACAGTGTTGAATAAAAATGAAGAATCATCATTCTGAATGTGTTCTTTGTCAGCATAAACAAAAGCATTTCCGAATAAAATAATGTTTTGATTATTTAGCATGTGATTTTTTTTTTTGTATTGAATGCCCACCAAAAAGAGAAGGAATATATATATTTATGTATATATAATATGAAAAATGTTACAACACTAATAAAACTAAAGCATAAAAAAAAGTTTGGAGTTTAGTGAAACAAAAGAACCTGGTAAAAATTTACAACAACAATAATTGCTGATATATATACACATAATTAAGAAGCATAGTTATTAATCAATGCAAGAGAAGCAAAACGGTACAAATCACTGAACTACCCACAAAATAATTAAAAAAAAAACAAAACAAAGCCACCACATATATATAAAAGTAACATCAATTTGGGGGAGAGACCTTTATTTTTATAGATCATCTTCTGTAACAAACTAGAGTCTCTTTATTTCTCATCAATTTTTTTAACTCAACTAACTCAAAGAAAGCTCGTTAAAAGATGGATATCACTCGACCTCCAAACCAAAGAACAGTAGCAGAACAAAAACAAGAAGCCAAACCATAAAAAAATGCATTACCTTGATAGAGAGTGATGCTGCTAGACACGATAGCAGACCACCAAAGATAACAATATGAGTCAATGAAGATGATCTGAGATGGCGAAGATAACCAGATGAGAAACAACAATCTAATGACTTTAAAGCTTAAATGGAGACGGTGATTTAAAAAAAATTATAAATAAACCATTGTATTTACCAAATGCCAAAAATTGAGATAAACCATTTTGTTTACTGAACCATTTATTTTGTTTGGAAAGGGTATTTTGTATCTATCCAAATAGGCAAACAATAATATCTTAACACATTAAATGAAACTAGCTAGGAAAAGTAGAACCAAAGTCCAACAAAGCAATGTAGAGTCACAAGAACCCAACTAAGAACAGAGTCTCATACTAGTGGAAAACTAAGAATAAACACAAGGGAACATAATCATAACATAAGTCTTACTCGAAACGAAACTATATCAGTACTTAAAAAAAAAAAAAAGCTATATCACTCATAAGCGTGGGAAGCACTTGCAAGGTCACTTTACAAAATAAATGCTAAATGCTAATTTCTTTAATGTGTTAAGATTTAAAATACAAGTATAGAATAAGTAATGGAGAAAGAAAGCTTAATATGTTAAATTAATAATAAGCCCACATGAATATGATGATGGTAAAACCAATTTACTGGGATGTGACAACACTTTGGAAAACAAAAACTTGCGCATATACAGATTAAAAAAGCTCTTTATTCACACAATTTCTTAAGCTACTCCAAATCACATCTCTGTTTTCTGTCTAGTTAACCCACTTTTTTTTTTAATATGCAGAAAAGTATACATGTAATTTTATGAGTAGATAACAATAAATGAAATAAAAATAAAATGACCCTGTATACAAACTTATTTATATTAGGCCAATCACAACAAATAAATAGTAACCTTCATATAACAATGATGTTTGAGTTATTATAAGGCAATAACAACAAATACAAATTAAAAGCCAGAACAATCCAAAGATTTTTCTTATTGAATCAAGAAGCCTTTTTCTTTTGATTAAATGTTTCTTTTAAATTCTTTACAAGTATTAAGTATTGGGTTTGACATGGCAAATAATGAAGAAAATATAGGATTGAAAATCTGCTATTACAACTCAACTATGAGTAACTATAGAATTACAAGTAAAAGAAACACATGGTAAATAATATAAACATCCATGGAGATTATTGTTAGTCATATCCAATTTTGCGAAACCAAATGCCTCCTCAAAAGAAATTGTAATAAAATCTGGCTAGAAGGTGATAACATATTTAAAAAAAAATGATTAAATTTATGATACTCAAGCTATACATAAATTAATTTTAAAAGAATAGTCGAATCCTATAATTATAATCTGTGTACATAAGCTCCATAAATTCCGCCATGGCAACTCAGCCGAAAATGTTACAAAAATTTATTCTTAGACTCACCTTTGGTCATGATTTATTAGAATTTATATATATATATATATATATATTTATAAATAACACTCATACCCATAAACTTTTAACCATCTCATTGAGGATGGTAATTTTAGGGAATAAACAGAACCAATTACATAATGATTTCAATACAAGCATTCTTTGAAAGTCATTGCATAAAGCATTATAAAACTAAGCAAAAGGGAAAAGGAAAAAATATAGATAAGTCCTCAAACTGAATGTAATTTAGACGACACCAATACTTATGTTCGTCTCATAAAAACAAACTATAAAAGAAAGATAACAAGTTAAACTTAATGGATAAAGATATAGAGCATGGTTTGCTTATCCACATGAATATAGATCAACATATATAAAATATATAAATATATTAACTAAATAATTATAATAAACGCCATTAAATTATTGAAAATTGTCTTGAAAGGAGGAAAGAGCAAAACAATTCTAATAAATTGGATAAACAGAACATGGCAATCTAGATATTCCTTTATGTGTTATATTATATATAGATATCACAAAATTAATGTTTAATATTTATTAGTAGTCTTTTTTATTATTATTGTATAATGTTTATGGGTTAATATAATTAATTATAAGTTATACAACCACATTGACCAAAACTTTTGGATTTTATAAATAATATCACTCTAAAATAATTCTAATTTAGGTCAAGAATCAATCACATCAGGGCATAAGGTTCCTTGAAACTAATTAAGAGAATCAATATTCAAATAAAAACTTAATTAATCATTAAAGTGTGATCTAGTAATAATAAATTACCATTTTTAGTATATCAAGCATCCATTAAATAAGTTT
This sequence comes from Humulus lupulus, assembly GCF_963169125.1. NCBI lineage: Eukaryota > Viridiplantae > Streptophyta > Magnoliopsida > Rosales > Cannabaceae > Humulus > Humulus lupulus. The sequence goes on from NC_084802.1 coordinate 247,622,874, forward strand.
GTTTTGAAAAAGTGCATCACAAAAACACTTTGATAAAGAAGCCGACATGATGCATTAAATTGACATTCCTGAGAGAGTAATGCAAAGCTGAAAAATAACATTAACATTAAAATAAATAAGAGTCATTGAAGATGTTCCTAAAGATTACCATAATGTGTATTAAGTTAAAGATGAAATAAAAGTGTTAGGGTTGACATGGCAAACTTTTCTTGCAGTTGTCATTCACAGATTTAGAGAAAGAAATAGAGATCCAACAATATTTTTCACAATGAAATGGAACCATGATAAATACTAGTCTATTAGTTATACTACAACATTATCTTGTGTCAATTTATCTTCCTTAATAAAAGAAAGAAAAATAAAAAATAAAAGCATTAATAAAGATACCTACCTCAAAAGGCTCATTTAATAGAGTAATATTCAAAACCTAGATACTAAAAATGTATGTGGACATCATATTGAATGTAATGAATCATTCATTTAGTAGCAAAATTATTTATCTTGAATAAACTTGACAATGTATAGAAGTGTAACTGGAAAAAAAGAAAAAAGAAATTAGATAAATGGAGTTAAAGCTACCAGCTTTGACGAGGTTGATGAAGCTTCTGACCTGATTAAATCATCTGGTGAAGAAGACGAAAGAGAAGCTTACTAGCTTAGACGAGGCTAAGAGATAAGCCACGCGCGGTCTTTTGTTGCCCGGAGTTTGGCAAATCTTATTTTTCAACAGAGGACTTTATATATTAGTTCACTTATTAGTTTTATTTAAGAGGTTCTAATACAAATATCTTCACAGTATTTTTTTTCCTTTCTACAATTTAGCAATCAAGTTTAATTTGTTGATTTTTTTTCCACAAAATTTTACTTTTTTAATGAATTTTTAATATATATATATACATTATTATGCTGTGTAAAAGAATTTGCCAGTGTATACTATGTATAATATACCAATTTTATCGTTAGAAAATTTAGAATTTCGTCAAAAAAAAAAACTATAAGAACTTAAGTTTTTTTCATTAATATGGATATTCTTTATATAGTTTTACATTAATATGGTTTTATTAAAAAAAATTAAAGAAAAAAGGAAAGTTTCCAAATATGTAAAAATTTGAATTACCTGTATAAGCCATTTTCCCCTATTACATCATCCTTCAATTTGAATTAGTATTCACTGTGTTAGCTATACTCGCACCAATGTCCCAGTCAACCTGGCGATGGGGATGGGGGCTGTCCACCCAAAATTGAATTAAAATTAATTTAAACAGAGATCAACCAAGAATGGTGGTCATCTAAACTAGTACGTCACTTCTAGAACACAGTCTACCTGCACTTTCAAGTGACAACATCATAATCACACGCTTGAGCAACATAGATCACCAAATGGTGGAGAAACTGATTTAAAGTACACGAAGAATTGTTAACTAAAGATTTCAAGAACTAGACCTCTTGTTGGAAATCACTCGTTAGGATCAAATTCTTGGAATTGAGTCTTGAAGTCGCCTGCCCCAGTACAAAATACTCTCATCACAAAATCCACCTCTAAGAATAGAAGAGAGACATCCAACAACTGCATACAAGTCAATTTCATTAATTTTATCATTTACTTCCAACTGATTATATCAAATCAGATGTATGATATAAATTCATTTGTCCCCATCAAAACATGGAGAAGCAGATTACTTTTCTATTGCCCCTTTTTTTGTAAACTATTATCTCCATTAGAGACAAGAGTCACATTCTGTGATTCCTCATCTAAACGATTAAATACTTAAAAGAGACAACTCAATACAAAAGGCATGATCTATTGTTATATGAAAGCCTTAAGAAACCAAGAGATATTTTAAGTACTTCTTTTATAGATAACAAATAGTGCATAACATAACTATGCGCAGAAGCAACCTCTACGGAAGGCTAGGCTAAAACACGCTATAATGGAAAGAAAGCATAAGCTAAATTGTGTAGCAATGGCAGTGACATTGTCATCTTCTACACTAAATTTTCTTGACCCGGTTTATTGCTGTGGCGGGAGACTGCTTACTTCCAAGCCATTCCCTGGCAAATGTACAAGAAATGTGAATTTGACATCAGAGAGTTGATATTCTGGAATGAGATTCCAGCAATACCAACACCAAATGAATCCAAACAAGGCCAAGTGAATGAAAACTCGTTATTCATACTATAAATACATATATAGATAAAGGAGAAAAAGCTTTACCATCTGGATCAAAGAAGAATACTTGCTTGACTCCACGATTAGGAACAGAACTCTCAAAATTCTCTATTCCCTTTTCCTTAAAACCCCAAAATTTCATTTCATTCAAGCGAACTGCTTAAGAAAACGATTAAACAATTTCTCAATCAAGATGAAATATGTGTATGCTAATTGATATAGAAATTAGAAAAAATGCACATCCATAATGAAATAAGTTTATTCTTGGTTCCCATGATGTTTCTTTACACGGACTCTTTGAAGCATTTTAACAAACACATTATTTACAACTGAGAAAAGAAAGGGAAATAAATTTATCACAGTATCATAAAAACAAAACGAACCTAAATCCATTCGTCAGAGATATTGTAAGTCATACAATAGTCAAAAGCAAGTGATTGTACCTGTATAATATCATTGATTAACCATTAATTGGCAGCTGTAGGTTCCAATTGAAAAAATAAACTAGTCATGCTTTTTTCTCAAATCAAGGTGTAGCAGAGAAATGAAAGTAAAGGAAAGTTGGGATTAAATGTGATTTCAAAGGACTTTAGTGGATTAGGCAACTCTACACATAATGCAAAAAATGCAAAAGATGCAAATGTCCCACCTTTACTTTTCTGAGCGAAAAAAATGCAAAAGATGAGTTGAGAGAGAGATTGAGATATATATATATATATGATTTAGCTGAAGAAGAAGAAAAAAACAAATGAAGAAAAGAGACTTTACGGGAGGAGAAGAAATTGCTCAAATTTTTTTCTTCTTCCTTTTCTCCTACAATATGCAATAGACACAATATTTCAAAACTATATTTTTGATGACCTTCCTGATCTTAGTTTATGGCAAAAAATCACACAAATATCAGAAAAATAAAATGAGTGAAAGAAACCAAACAAAAAAATGATTTGGGAAAGAGATTGAGATAGATGATTCACCTGAAGAAGAAAAAAATAAATGAAAATAGACTTTACGGGAAGGACAGAAATTGCTCAAATTTCGTTCTTCTTCATTTTCTTCTACAAGATGCAATAGATAGAATATTTCAAAACTATACATTTTTTATGGCTTTCCTTCCCTTATTTCTAAACAAAAAAGAGCACAACCATAAGAAAAAAATAATAAAAATTAGTGAGAGAAACCAAACTAAAAAAATGAGTTTAGAGAGAGATTGAGAAAGATGATTCACCTGAAGAAGAAAAGAGACTTTGAGGGCGGAACAGAGGCCAGATGGAGAGGCGCTTGAAATTAGAGAGAAGATAAATCAAAGAAAAGGACAACAAAGAGATGAAGGTGAGTGGAAGGGAAGTCTGATGTGTGAGGTACCAAAATAAAAGAAGAAAAGGGGATTAACATTATTTTTTTTAACTAAAAAATTAGCGAGTTATTTATCCCACTAAAATTTCACTTGCTACTTTTAGGCTTCTACTAATATTTTACCACTTTTTGATTGTCTACTATAATACTTATTTAATACAAGTGACTTTTGGAGCAGTGATCAAACCCGTTCCAGTCATTAAATATAAAACATTTGAATACTCATTGAAAATGTCATAAAATTTTACAGTTTGGATCCCAAAATATTGTTGAGAAAATATTTACAACTCAAAATACATTCAAGGTCGACTAGGCGACAAAATTTAGGTTAATACATAACATTCCCCAAAATACTTCTGGTCATGGCAGCCAGGCAGGCTGAACATGTACACATCGCTTCATGCTCTCCATACTCATGGTTGGTCGACCTTTCCCTTGCACTTACCTGCACCATAGAGCACCCGTGAGCCGAAACCCAGCAAGAAAACTCAACACAAACAATTAACATATACATATCTCTCAATTAGCATAAAACAAAACAGCCAACAAGCTAAACACATAGCGGCCATGCCGTCCCAGGTGCTTTACCAGACCCTGGGTTCGCGTTCTACACCGTGAGGATGACTCAAGCATCCGTGAAGGGTCTCACCCTAGAGGCTTACATTCCGCGTGCTCAACGACGCTCCAGGCCCTTGCCATACTCGGCTTCCTGCCGTTCTCAGCCTTCGCCGTTCCCAGCCTTCGTCGTTCATTCACAAAAATGCAACACATAGCATATAATCAACAAATACTTAAACAAATACATAACATAAACAATAGGGTTACGCCCCGCAATTCAATCACATAGGGCCATGCCCTGCAATACAAACCATAGGGCCACGCCCTACTCTATGGGTACAACAGGTTTCTTACCTGTGTCCCAAGCTTCCTGAGCACCGCTATCCCGAGCACAGTCCTCTAGTCCGAGCCTCTCTGAGAACCCTAGTCACAATGCATTAACAAAAGCTATCCATCAAGCTCAAATTCAAAAAATAACTTTGGGTTACAATTCTAATCTTCGAAACCTTGGATTCTATCAATCGAGGTGATAAAATCCATCCCGAGCCCTAACTTTTGGGTTCCCGAGTCAAAAACTTCCAAACAACCAACACTTTGAACTTGGGTCGCGGCCCAACCCCTTAAGGGCCACGACATGCCTCAAAACATAGGCAAAATGCCTCCCTGCTGGGAGACACGGGTCACAGCATGCCCTTCCTAGGGTCGCGGCGCGCCTCAAGAACAGAGGCCTCCCCAGGCCTCCACGCACACCCGGGTCGCGGCATACCCAACCTTTGGCCACGGCTCGAACCTCCAAACCCAGAAAATACCATGCATTCCATGAGCTAACCTCCCTGAATTTTACCATTTCCAAGCCTTAATCCTAGAATTCTGCCTAGGACTCAATTGCAAACAACATAAGTAGTTTATTCACCCAAAAACTCCAACAACAATTCTCAAAAACACTTCAATTTCATCACTTAAGTTCTAACTTCCAAACTCTAAAAACAGAGAAAACTAAACAGAAGTCTAGCTTAAATCCTTACCTCTGAATTAGTTTTGGCCTGAGCTTGACTCTAGTTGCCCCAACTTCACTTCTCCCCAAGCTCAGCAAACAAGAAGCTTGAATTCCTAGGCTTGATTTCCTCTAAAATCTTCAACCACCAAAGAGAGAGAGATGGAGAGAGAGAACCGATTTTGTGAGAGAGAACAGCTGAGAGACTTCTATTTTTGTTCCAGTGGTTTCCCAAGGCTCTAAGTGTATATCCACTTGCCAAAAAGACTAAATTTCCCCTAAGCCTAACCTTAACCCTTAAATGTCACCAAGGGCATTTCTGTCATTTGCCAAATCCCGCTAAGTCCTCGAGTATTCCTATAAATCCCCATTTAATCCCAACATGTCCAAATAACTACCAAATCACTACCCGCTACTCGATAAATCCCAAACACATACTATATACCCAAAATATCCCCAGGCTCCTCCTTAGCTGGGTATTAGACCCCGTTGTGACTTTCCAGCTAAACCACTCCCTAGGACTGTCTTGGATCATGCATCACAAATATATCACCACTCACACGTGGTTTCAATCACAATATACACAAATATTACATTTATGGCCCTCAGCAGGCTAAAATTACAAACATACCCCTATCAACCAAATGGGGCCAACATGCATATTTAATTCACCTAAACATGCATTTCTAATCACATACTCATCAAATTCACATATTAGTACAATAAATTAATTATTGCCCTCTAGGCACGCTAACCAAGGCCCTAAGCCTTATTAAAAAAATTTGAAGGACCCCAACTATCTCGATGCGTAGGCTATCACTTTTCTGGCTTACATCAGTACACACCCCAAACCCTGTCTGGAAGCATCACAATAAACCACAAACTTCTCATTGTCTGACGGCAGACTCAATACTGGAGCGGTGATCAGTCGCCGCTTCAATTCCTTGAAGTTGTTCTCACACCTGTCTGTCCACACATACTTAGTCTTCTTTTGCGTTAATTCAGTCAATGGTGTGGCTATCCTGGAGAACCCCTCAACAAACCGCCGATAATACCTTGCCAATCCCAGAAAGCTCCTAACTTATAGTACACTGCTTGGTCTAGGCCAATCTCTCACTGCCTCAACCTTGCTTGGGTCAACCCGAATCCCCTCCTCACTAACAATATGGCCTAGAAACGTGACTTGCGGTAGCCAAAACTCGCACTTGCTGAACTTAGCATATAACCTGTGCTCTCTCAACTGTTGTAATACCAGGCGTAAATGCTGCTCGTGCTCTGTCTCTGACTAAGTGTAAACCAATATGTCGTCAATAAACACAATCACAAACTTGTCCAAATAATCCTTGAAGACCATATTCATCAAATCGATGAAAGCTGCTGGGGCATTGGTTAATCCAAAGGACATAACTAGGAATTCATAGTGTCCATATCTCGTGCGGAAAGCGATCTTTGGTATGTCCTCCTCTTTAATCCTTAACTAGTGGTAGCCTAACCGAAGATCAATCTTAGAGAACATTGTCTCCCCCTGTAGCTGGTCAAACAAGTCATCAATCCTAGGTAATGGGTACTTGTTATTAATGCTCAACTTGTTCAGCTCCCTATAGTCAATACACATCCTTAAAGATCCATCCTTCTTCTTGACGAACAACACTGGAGCACTCCATGGCGAGAAACTCAGTCTGATGAACCCCAAATCTAGTAACTCCTGTAATTGAATCTTCAATTCCTTCAACTCTACTGGAGCCATTCTATAAGGTGTCCTAGATACTGGCTCCGTTCCTGGCCTCAGCCTCAGTCTGGGTCAAGGTGAATACCGAGGGGCTAGCCTCAGCCTCAGTCTGGGTCAAGGTGAATACTCTGGTAGGAGCGATAATGTCGCTCTACTTCGGCTCCTCTTTCCTGGCTTGTGGGGAGTCCTTCTTCAAATGGTTGACACTCCCACAAATAAAGCAGGTCCTAATCCTGCACTCTCCCTGATGTTGTCGTCTGCATCGAGGACACACTGGGAAACTCCATCAGTTGTCACCCCACCCTAACAGCCACTAAAAACACCTTGTGCCCTCCTATCCGAGCTAGGAGGAACAATCGAATCTAGGGCCCTTATCTTCTGTTCACTTTGGCCACTACCCCGGCTAGATCCGGTGAAAGGAGGCATCGTCCTCCGAGCATCGCGCCTAGCAGCACCCTCTCTCCATATCTGATCCTCAGCCCCCTCAGCTGTGAGGGCCTTGTCCACTACCTGAGCATACGTAGTAGTCCCCAGTTCCAAGGTTATCTTAACATCATGAGCGATCATAACATTCAATCCCCGCACAAACCTATCCCTTCGTGCCGCATCAATTGGCACCAAATCTGGCACAAACTTCACCAACCTATATAACCTCAAGGCATACTCAGTAATCATCATCTGGTTCTGAGTAAGGTTGGTAAACTCGTCAACCTTTGCAACTCGGACTGCGACACTATAATACTTCTCGTTGAAAATGTTTCTGAACTCTTCCCAAGTCAAAGATGCAACATTTCTTCTCTGAGTTACCACATCCCACCAGATGCGAGCATCCTCTCTGAACATGTAGCTGACAAAAGCTACCCTATCGTTCCCTTCCACCCTCACGAAGTTCAGAATGGAAGAAATCATGTTCATCCACTGCTCTGCCCGTAGTGGGTCTAGTCCACCCTCGAAGGTGGGAGGATACTGCTTCCTGAACCTCATACAATGGTTCCCACCTATTCTCCATAACAGGCTGAATTGGCACTGGCGCCACAGCCTGTTGAACCTGCAACCTAATGCTCTAAGGAGGGGCCTGTTGCCTCAGCTGTCAGAGCTCTTCTTCTGTTCGATGAAGTCTAGCTTCCATCTTGGCAAATAACTGTTGCCAATTCTGTGGGGCAGATGGAGCGTCCTGACCCTGGTTTTCATCTTCGGCCCTATTGCCACGGAGTCTGACTAATCGCCAAGGCATTTCAACAATATGCATGCAACCAATGACGTCGCTTATCATGCAAGATAACAACATCCAAAACCACCTCCCAATTCACATCAACCAACCATAAACAATAGTCCACAATACACAAATAACATACAACACTCAGGGGGCCATGCCCTAGCATCATGCATATGTTAATAAACTCATCATGCTCTATATAAAATAATCAGGCAAACAGGGCACTTAAACATGTAATCAAGCATATATTTCAGTCATTACCGACCAACCCTGAGTCGAGCTTGTCACTGGCAGCGACCGTACATGTTCAATCAATCTCTAGGAACCATAAACCTTGGATCGCTCTGATACCAAGTTGCAACACCCTACTTCCATAGAGCCGTTACTAAGTAAGTTTAAAACATGCTAATCACTTGCTAATCGAGGTTTTAGGTTAAAAGTGTAGCTAAGTTGAGATAAAACCTATTCTAGTCATTAAATATAAGACATTTGAATACTCATTGAAAATGTAAAAAAAATTTATAGTTGGGATCCCAAAATACTGTTTAGAAAATATTTACAACTCAAAATACATTCAAGGTCGACTAGGCGACAAAATTTAGGTTAATACATAACATTCCCCAAAATACCCCTGGCAGTTGCAGCCAAGCAGGCCAAACACGTACACATTGCTTCATGCTCTCCATACTCATGGTTGGTCGACCTTTCCCTTGCCCTTACTTGTCCCATAGAGCACCCGTGAGCCAAAGCCCAGCAAGAGAACTCAACACAAATAATTAACATATGCATATTTCTCAATTAGCATAAAACAAAACAGCCAACAGGCTAAACACATAGAGGCCATGCCATCCCAAGCCCTGGGTTCGCGGTCTACACCGTGAGGATGACTCGAGCATCCGTGAAGGGTCTCACCCTAGCGACTTGCATTCTGTATGCTCAACGCCGCTTCAGGCCCTTGCCATACTCGAACTTGCACTCCACGTGCTTAACGCCATTCCCGACCCCTTGTCGTACTCGGCTTCCTACCGTTCTCGGCCTTCACCGTTCCTGGCCTTCACCGTTCATTCACAAATATGGAACACATAGCATATAATCAACAAATACTTAAACAAATATAGAACATAAACAATAGGGCTACGCCCTGCAATTCAATCACATAGGACCATGCCCTGCAATACAAACCATAGGGCCACGCCCTGCTTTATGGGTACAACAGTTTTCATACTTGTGTCCCAAGCTTCCTGAGCACCGCTATCCCAAGCACAGTCCTCTAGTCCGAGCCTCGTTGAGAACCCTAGTCATAATTCATTAACAAAAGCTATCCACCAAGCTCAAATTCATAAAATAACTTTGGGTTACAATTCTAATCTCCGGAACCTTGGATTCTATCATTCGGGGTGATAAAATCCATCCCGAGCCCTAACTTTTGGGTTCCTGAGTCAAAAACTTCCAAACAACCAACACTTTGAACTAGGGTCGTAGCTCAGCCCCTTAAGGGCCATGACATCCCTCAAAACAGAGGAAAAATGCCTCCCTGCTGGGAGACACAGGTTGCGGCATGCCCTTCCTAGGGCCGCAGCGCGCCTCAAGAACAGAGGCCTTCACGCACACTCCGGCCGCGACATACCCAACCTTGGGCCGCGGCTCGAACCTCCAAACCCAGAAAACACCATCCATTCCACAAGCTAACCTCGCTGAATTTTACCATTCTGAGCCTTAATCCTAGGGTTCTTCCTACGACTCAATTCCAAACAACATAACCAGTTTATTCACCCAGAAACTCCAACAACAAATCTAAAAAACAATTCAATTCCATCACTTAAGTTCTAACTCCCAAATTCTAAAAATAGAAAAAACTAAACAAAAGTCAAGCTTAAATCCTTATGTAACGACCCAAATTCGCTAATAAGGCTTAAGGGCCTTGATTAGTGTGCCAGGAGGGCATGTTGGGATTTATGTGTGATTTTATGAGTTAAATGCATGGTTATGATTTAAAGCATGTTATATGACTATTTGATTATCTGAGATGCATGACTATGTATATTAGTATGCATGTAGGCCCGGATCGTGTTAGAAGGGCATAATTGTAATTTTGGCCATGTTGGGCATAACTGTATTGATATGTGATGATTGTTGAGACCACATTGTGATGTGGATGTATCTGTGATTTGTGACTCGAGGCGATCCCAGTGAGCAGGCTAGCGGAAAGTCATGACGGGAAATTTATACCCGGCTCGGGGCGAGCCTGGGGGTATAAATAGGAAGCTAATGAGTATATTGGGGTTTATTTTGATATCGAGGAATACTTATTTGGTGATTTATCGGGTGTTGGAAAGCAACGGGAAATTATTAGAGACGCTTGAGGATTAGCGGGAATTGAGTAAAATGACTAAAATGGCCCCACTTGGACAAAAGGGGTTTAGAATTAATAGGGAGGGCATTTTGGTCATTTGGCTTTTTGGAGATAGATTAAATGAGGCTTTACACTTAGTGGGATTTATAGAGAAAGTGTGTTGGCTGTGGAGAGAAAGAAAGAAAAGAAAGAAAAAGGAAAGAAAGAAAAGAGGGAAAACAGAGGGTTTTTCTAAAAGGATCGGTTTGTGCACTCTTGCACTATTCCTCTTCAAATTTCTTGGAGCAAAGCTTAGTGGAGAGCAATAATAGGCTGAGCATCAAGGATCTTGGGTTAGACTTGAAGATTTGGCAAGGATTAGCAAGAACACATCAACTTTTGAGATAAGTTTTTAGAAATTTCAGTTTTAAGGGTTTGGCTGGTTTAAGCTGTGTTTTGAGCTGGGTTGATGGGAAATTTAGGGAATTTCTGAGCAAGCTTTGAGGATGAACAATCTAAGGAGGTCTAGGGTTGAATCAAGGTTGAAATTTGCATCAATGGTAAGAATTCTAAGCCCTTAACTTTGTTGTTGACTGAATTTCTGGTTTTAGGGTTGATCATGGTGAATTTTGAGATTTGGGTTGAATGTGCTTGGGTTTTGAGTTCTTGGGATGCTTGGGATGAGTGTGAGGTGTTGATAAGTTTGTTTTTGGGTTTGGAAAAGGTTTGGACAAGTTTGGGGTTGAAATGGTTGAAGGAAATCGCAAGAAGCGATTTTTGGGTTCTGCTGGGCTGCAACTAGCGCTACAGCGCTAGTCAGTGGGCGCTGTAGCGCTAGCCCCTGTTCTGGGGGGTGTGTTTCTGCTTGTAGCGCTACAGCGCCCTCTTTAGAGCGCTGTAGCGCTGCACTATTCACAGAATGGGATTTTTGGGTTTTTGATGAGGGATTTTGACCTAGGGTTCGGGGCTCGATTCCGCCACTTTGTTTTGGGGATCTAGGACTTCCCGGGGGCTCGGGAGTGGTCCCGAGGCTAGGTATTTGTTGACGCGGTTCTTCGGCAACAGATAATTAAGAGAAGAAGAGAAAGAGATTAGTACTTAAAAGTAAAACCGTCACAGATATGAAATCTTTGTGGAAAGAACTAGGTGACTCCAGACACGTTTTTAAGTGGTTCGAAGGTTAAAATCCTTCTACTCCACTAGTCAATATTATTGATCTTTTCTGGGTAATTGGTTTACAAAGTACATAGTTCTTACAAGACTATTTTTCCAACCCCTATCAACTCCCAGGGTCTCCATATTTATAGGAGAAGGCACCTGGAAGTTGGTAGGGAGGTCATCCCGTGACCTTACCATTTGTCATATCAAGTCTGTAATATTCATGATTAATTCCTAAACCTGACACACAAGTGTGGTCTAATCAGTATGGAAGGAGATAATGGGCCGCACGGCCCAACCCGTCCGTGGGTGTCTGAATACGCACGTTCCTGCTGCGTGTCTGAGAAGTCAGGGGGATATCGGACACGTGATGGCAGGATTATGCACGCTTATCTTGCGTGTTGACTTCCCATAGGGTCAGAGCTTCCTGAGAAGCTCGCTACCGGAGCAATCCATAACCCGAGCTGATTCGTCAGTGGTCGCCGGATGTTGTTCCCAGCTCCTGGTGCAACAAGAGCGAGCTAGAAACAGGACCCCCTCGAGCTAGAAAGGGCCCATCCTGAAAATAGAGCCTCTGGCCTGTGGGAGCCTAGGACTAAATCATGTTTAGTCCGAGGCTCGTCCTGCTAAAGAGCTCGTGGGAAAACCAGGGCGTACATCTGCCCCCCAAGCTCCTGCTCGTGGTTCATGACGTCAGATATGGGAGACCACAGTAGGGGCTTTTAGACTTCTCCCACAACCCTTCGCATTCCATGCTTTTCGCATGCGTCTGATACGTGGAACGCCGTGGGTGGCGACGGTACACTCCACGAGAACCGCATTAAATGGCCTAGCCTACTGTCCAGCCGTCGTTTCACATTTCGAGTGGAGGGTCTCCCAAGGGCCTTTTACACGTGATCCTTCCCGTGTATAAAAAGGGGTGGTCATCCCACGCACGGGCCACCTTACCATTCCAAACCTCTCAACTTTCCTTGTTTTCTCTGACCTTCCGAAGAACAAAACCCTCATTTCCATTGCTCTCATCTTCTTCGTTCACGAAGCTTAAGCGCACGAGTTCCTTCAAAACTTCGGGGACCACTGTGCCAACGAAGCTCCTACCAGCGCAGCAACCTCACTCACCATCTAACCATATACTGTAAGTCTCCTGTCCTTGTTTATTTTTGAAAGCATGCCACTGTAGCTTAGGCAAAAAATTTTACTGTAGCCACATGCAGAGGTTTTCTGGGTCGCGCGGATATGGAGGGTGACAGCCCTTCTTAGATTAGGGCACACTTGCCATGGGACATCGTCCTAGAATATGGGTTCCATGGTTCTCTCTTAGGAACAATTTCTGGGTAGGATCCTTAGAAATTTTGGGTGCAAAAACCGGGTAGCTTAGGGAATACGCCTTAAAAGCGGTTTTGCCACGCCTTGCCTGTTGAAACTTTCCCCCCAAGGCAATTTTTTGACTCTGAGTCCTCTGACACACGAATTCCGAGTAATCTGGGATCTGTTGAGGGCATAGGCGCGTGTTCCTTGGAACGCGTGGCACCACTCTCCACGGGCTGGGCTTACCCCAGCTCGTGTACATAATACTTGCTTCACCCTCCTGCTTGGGTCGCCTTTTCTAAAGTGTTTTCTTTTGTTTGATAGGCGACCAGATGGCTCCAAAGAGAAATCTGCCACAGAAGAATGTGGTAAGTTCGTCCTCCCAGCAGGATAAAGGAAAGGCGGTGGTGACCAGCTCGCCCATTCCTCACTTTGGGCCGGCGGTGGAGAAGCAAGCCGAGGTGGCCCCTGACGCGTTTTTCGAGGCGGAGAGAATCGTCTCGAAGATAACCAGCCAGGCAAAGATCACCAAAATCTTTCTCAACCACAACATTCCTCTGGGGAAGACCTCCGTGATCGCCCGACCTGCTGCGGATGGGGAGCGGAGCTGCACGCCGCTCGACGAGTCGTTCGCGGCCTGGAGCGGGGAACACTTCAAGGCAGGGGCCTTCCTCCCCCTGGATCAGTATTTTGCTGATTTTCTGAACTATGTGGGGTTGGCCCCATTTCAGCTCCCCCCCAACTCATACCGTCTGCTGGCGGGACTGAGGTATTTGTTCCAAAAGCATGAGTGGGAGGTCCCCACTCCTGCTGATATTCTATATTTCTTTTGCCTCAAAGCCAGCCCGGACCAGCGGGGGCGAGGCGACGGGTTCTATTACTTAACCCGCTTCCCTAACACAGCAGCAGTGATCGAGCTGCCGAGCCATCCAAACGACTTCAAAGACCAGTTTTTTATGTCAACTGGGTTCCGAAACTACGATCATCACTATTTCAACCGCCCTCGTAAGTGATCCTTGATTTAGCTCGCCTTTTAACAGTTATCTTATTTTAGCTCGTCCCTTATTCCACTTCTGATTTCAACCAACCTTGCAGCCATTTACGCGAGGACTGAAAAGTCTGTGACCCTTGGGGGTCAATACGATACACTGGCGAACCTGCCCCCCAGTGAGAAAGACTACCGCGCGCTTGTGACGGACGAGACGATGGTATTCTGCAAGCTGATTTTCCCAAATCAGACTTTGAATTTGAAAAGGCCCCGGGGGCCTCCCCCAGCTCGCGACAACAGACCGATCGTCGCGGAGGAGGTCGCAGACGACGAAGGTGAGGAAGAAGGTGAGGAAGTTCCTCTGGTGAGGAACAGGAAGAGGACCTTGGAGGTCGCCCAGGGGATGAGCGAGGAGAGGGCCCAATCCGGAGCAGCCGCGGGTCCTTCCGGTCAAGGTAACTCTTACTTATTTAAGAACGTAGATAGGGCCACTGCAGACCCCCGGCTGGTTAGGTTCAACCCTAGGCAGCTCGTCCATCGTCACCCAAGGAATCCAGACCTGGACACGCTCCTGCTCCACTGCGTTGACCAGCTCGTGCTGGACAACCAAGAGAGTCGGCCTAAGGGTACCGTAGTAGTAGATAATACCCTAGCCTTTAGGTCGGCCATTTTTGAGGAGTACGGGACCAATTTACGCACGTGGCCTGCGCTCCAGAGGGGCATCTATGCTCCGGGGATTAGGCAGTACGTAGAAGAGTCCAGCCCCGATTCAGAACCGGACCTAGAACCTTCGCCAGTTCGCGAGATAATCGTCCTAGGCTCTTCTAGCTCGGGGGGTAGGGCTCCCTTAGTATTTGCTTTCTTATTGCCTTTGGACCTTTTGTCTTTATTTCTGTATGATTGCTAATAACCGTGTTTTTTGTTCTTGGCAGAAGAGATGTCTCAGCCCGGGAATAGTCTGCGGGGCATTGTGTTCGGTGGGAATCCCCCAGCGGGGCCGAGGTTAAAGAGGCTTCGCGAGTCCAAGAGCTCGGCCGGGGCCTCCACCAAATCCCCGGCTAAGGAGAAGGAGAAAGCCCCGCCATCCCAGGTCGCGGGGACGAACCTCCCTGTCGCCAGGACAGGACTCATGCACCCGCCACCCCAACGATCTCCACTGGCCGCCCAGGACGGGGTAATAGAGGTCGGGAATCTGGTCGCGGCAGCCCCGGACGTGCGTATCCCGGTCGACCCCCGGGCTCTGGAGAAGATGCTCGAAGCATTCCGGGGTACGGTGTATGAGTCGGCTAGCTACGCCGTCAGCCACTATTACAATATCAGGGAGAAGGAGCTCCGGGCCATCGAAACAACGAGCCCGGTCCGAGTTATAGAGTCTGCTATGGACATGATCTTAACGGTAAAGTGCCCCCTTCTTTTAAGGCTTTAACACTCACACGCCGCCTTTTTCCTTCCAGTTTGCTAATTTATCATTCTTTTCTTTTAGGGCATGGCTGCCGCCTATAGAGGCATTGTTAGGACCAAGGCCCAGCTCGAGGGTTTGGAAGCTGATCGCCAGACCGCCCTCCAGGAGTCTCAGGAGGCGAGAGACGCTCTGGCGGCCTCTAAAGCCGAGCTAGAGAAGATCCGCTCTGAGAACCTAGAGCTTAAAAACTCCCTGGCCGCGTCCGAGCTAGAGAAGATCCGCTCCGAGAACCAGGAGCTTAAAAACTCCCTGGCCGCATCGCGGACAGATCTTGAGGCGGCGAAGGCCGAAGCCCAGGCCTCCCAGGCCGCCCTGAAAGACGAGCGGGTCGTGTCGGAGCAGTCCTTACAAGACCTGTTCTATCACTGCTGGTCCCACAATCCGGACGCGGACTTTTATTTCATGCCGCCGGACCTCTGGGCATTCTTGTTGCCGCAGCTTCAAGCTCGGCTGAATAAGGAGGTCCCTCCATCAGAGACTGGAGAGGCCTCTGCCGCGGCGGAGCAGGATGAGACCGCGACCTCCAAACGGCCAACTGATGGGGCTTAGGACACTTCTTGTTTACGAATTTTGAACTCTTTCTATTGTAATTTTCTTTTTATGTGAGGCGTTTCCACCTCGAGACAATTTGCTCAGCCAGTTTTACATATATATTTTTATGCATTTGGTCAGAATTCAGCTCTTTATTTTTATGAACTCAGTTCGAGTTAACTTTATCCGTATCCC
Source organism: Humulus lupulus (assembly GCF_963169125.1). NCBI lineage: Eukaryota > Viridiplantae > Streptophyta > Magnoliopsida > Rosales > Cannabaceae > Humulus > Humulus lupulus. The sequence continues at coordinate 247,638,868 of NC_084802.1, forward strand.
GGGCTCTTTAAAGAATAACCACGGTCAGCAAATTTTTGTTAACTTCTAAGTTTTATGACCTGGTTAAGACTAGGAACTTATTTTGAAAAAACTTAGTTCGCGTCAACTTTTATCCGTATCCCGGGCTCTTTAAAGAAGAACCGCGGTCAACAAATTTTTGTTAACTTCTAAGTTTTATGACCTGGTTAAGACCAGGAACTTATTTTGAAAAAACTTAGTTCGCGTCAACTTTTATCCGTATCCCGGGCTCTTTAAAGAAGAACCGCGGTCAACAAATTTTTGTTAACTTCTAAGTTTTATGACCTGGTTAAGACCAGGAACTTATTTTGAAAAAACTTAGTTCGCGTCAACTTTTATCCGTATCCCGGGCTCTTTAAAGAAGAACCGCGGTCAACAAATTTTTGTTAACTTCTAAGTTTTATGACCTGGTTAAGACCAGGAACTTATTTTGAAAAAACTTAGTTCGCGTCAACTTTTATCCGTATCCCGGGCTCTTTAAAGAAGAACCGCGGTCAACAAATTTTTGTTAACTTCTAAGTTTTATGACCTGGTTAAGACCAGGAACTTATTTTGAAAAAACTTAGTTCGCGTCAACTTTTATCCGTATCCCGGGCTCTTTAAAGAAGAACCGCGGTCAACAAATTTTTGTTAACTTCTAAGTTTTATGACCTGGTTAAGACCAGGATAGGACTTAGTTTGTGATAACTCTTATCCGTAGATAAAAATTAACACCTAAGTCGTTAAGGAGACCTGGATATATCCGGGTACCATATGCCCCCCAAGTAACTGGGAAAGGGTCTTTCGATGGGATCTCATGGAATCCCGCGCATTCTGCCACAAAGTCGGCCAAGGCTTGACTTTTTATGGTAGTTCGGGGAGTATAGAAAATCTCGAACTGACTGAGTTCGACCGCCCACTTTAGCAAGCGTCCCGAGGCTTCAGGCTTTTGCAAAACCTGCCGTAGAGGCTGATCGGTCATGACGTGTACAGAGTGGGACTGGAAGTATGGCCTGAGTTTTCGCGAGGCCGTGATTAGGCAGAACGCCAGTTTTTCCATCAACGGGTACCTTGACTCAGCTCCGAGGAGTCTCTTGCTGATGTAATAAACCGGTTTCTGAGCCTGGTCCTCTTCTCGCACCAAAACGGCACTAGCTGCGTCCTCAGTGACGGCCATGTAGAGGAAAAGAGGTTCTCCTACCTTGGGCTTTGACAGCACAGGTGGCTCAGCCAGGTGCATTTTTAGGTCGAGGAATGCGCCTTCGCATTCTACTGTCCATTCGAACTTCTTGTTTCCGCGGAGCAGGTTGTAGAAAGGTAAACACTTGTCGGTCGATTTGGAAATGAACCGGTTCAGTGCTACCACCCTTCCTGTGAGGCCTTGGACATCTTTCCGCGACCTGGGGGAAGGAAGCTCGAGCAATGATCTGATCTTGTCGGGGTTTGCCTCGATTCCTCGGGTATTGACTATGAAACCCAAGAATTTCCCCGATGCGACACCGAAAGTGCACTTCTGAGGATTGAGCCTCATGCCATATTCTCGCAGTATGTTAAAGCATTCTTCCAGATCGGTGACGTGGTTGCCGGCAATCTTTGACTTGACAAGCATATCATCGACGTACACTTCCATGTTTTTCCCGATCTGATCCGCGAACATTCTATTTACCAGCCTTTGGTAGGTAGCCCCGGCATTCTTAAGACCGAACGGCATGACCTTATAGCAATAGACATTAGTCGGGGTCATGAAGCTGGTATGATCCTGGTCTGCTGGATTCATCGCGATCTGATTGTAGCCCGAGTACGCGTCCATGAAGGACATGAGCTCGTGCCCCGCCGTGGCATCCACCAGTTGATCGATCCTCGGCAACGGAAAGCAATCCTTGGGGCAGGCTTTATTCAGGTCGGAAAAGTCGATACAGGTCCGCCACGTCCCATTGGGTTTTGGAACTAACACGGGATTGGCAACCCAAATGGGAAATCTGGCTTCGCGGATAAAGCCACATTTTTTGAGCCGGGCCACTTCTTCTTCAAGGGCTTCGGCTCGGGTCGTCCCTAATCGCCTCTGCTTTTGAGACTTGGCAGGGACGCTTTTGTCTAGGTGGAGCGTGTGCATGATTACGCTTGGACTGATCCCTATCATGTCCTCGTGCGACCATGCGAATACGTCCAGGTTCTTTTTCAGAAACGCAGTCAGTTCCGCCTTTCTTCTATCGCAGAGGTTCTTTCCGAGCTTAACCGTCCGTGACGGGTTTTGTTCATCGATGCCTACCTCCTCGAGATCTTCAATAGCTTGGAGCTCGGACCTGTCCTCGCCTACTCGGGGGTCAATGTCCTCGCTTAGGGCGAGCTTTTCGTCTTCGGAAACCCGAGGTTTTTCAATCTCAGGGGCCGCCTTGGGTCCCTGTGATTCCTCTTCATCCTGAATGGCCATCGTCACCTGCCCGGGTTTAGATTTTCCCTTCATGGAAATGCTGTAGCATTCCCTGGCAGCGAGCTGATCGCCCTTAATAGTGCAGACCCCTGTTGAAGTAGGGAACTTCATGGCGAGGTGCCGGACGGACGTGATAGCTTCGAAAGCAACGAGCGTAGGTCGGCCCAAAATTGCATTGTAGGCAGCGGAGCAGTCAATGACTACGAATTCGAGTAGTTTGGACACTGTTCGGGACTCGTCGCCTAGGGTGATCACCAGCTCAATCGTTCCTATCGCTGCTGACCCTTCTCCTGAAAAACCATATAGCATCATCGAGGTTGCCTTCAGCTCGGAGACGGTCAGACCCATTTTTTCTAAGGTGGAACGGAATAGGAGGTTCACCGAGCTCCCATTGTCCACTAACACCCTCCTTACTCTCCGGTTGGCGAGCTGGACTGCTACGACCAAGGGATCGTTATGAGGGAATTGGACATGGCCCGCGTCTTCCTCCGTGAAAGTGATCGGTTGTTTCTCTAATCTTTGTTGTTTTGATTGACGCTGTTCCGGGACGAACTCCCCTCCATTGTGGGCCTTCAACTCATTTATGTACCTCTTCTGGGCGCCTCTGCTCGTGCCAGCCATGTGTGGTCCTCCAGAGATGGTGGAAATCTCTCCCTCGACCACGGGGGGAAGGACGTCCTGATCTACTCGAGGTCCAGGTTGACTGGCTGGGATCTCCGGAGCGGAGCGACTTGTCGGGACCCTGTTCCGCGAGTATTGCGCCAACGGACCTGCTCGGATGAGAGTCTCGATTTCATCTTTGAGGTGCCTGCAGTCGTCGGTATTGTGCCCGACGTCGTTATGAAAACGGCAGAATTTGGAAGCGTCTCTCTTTCCCTTAGGGTGCTTTATTGGCTCCGGTCTTTTCCAGGGGACTCGCGTAGCGTTGGCCAGGAAAATATTCTCTCTAGTTTGGGTGAGCTCGGTATACGTTGTGAACACGGGCTTGAATTTATCCACGAACTTATTATTCTTTTGACCGTGCTGGATGTTTTCACCATTCCCTTTTCTTTTGCCGCCACCGGGCTGGTTACTCTGCGTGACAACGGGAGTCGCTACTACGATCTCTGTTCCCGTCCCAGCGGGCTTCTCGAGGACCTGGCTGGTCCCCGCGGCTGAAGCTTCAGCTTCTTCCAAGTTTATCCACTCTTGGGCTCTGTTAAGGAATTCACTAACTGAGCTGACCCCCCTCCTTTGAATATCCTTCCACAGATCTCCGCCTACTAGGATCCCGGTCCTCATAGCCATGAGTTTGGAGCTGTCGTCGGCATCTCTGGCTCGAGCAGCGACATTTGCAAATCTGCTCAAGTAGGCTTTTAGCGTTTCTCCAGGTTGCTGTCTCACGTTAGCTAGGGAGTCGGCCTGGACCCTGGCGGCCTGAGAGGCGCGGAATGCCCTCTTGAAGTCAGCCGAAAAGGTCTTCCAGGAGCTGATTGACTGCCTTTTACTTTGTTTGAACCACTGCCTGGCAGGTCCAGTTAGGGTGGAAGGAAAGATCAAGCAACGAAGCTCTGGCCCGATGTTATGAGCCATCATTAGGGTGTTGAACATCCCTAAGTGGTCAGATGGGTCTCCATCCCCGTTGAACTTTGACAAGTGAGGCATACGAAAGCCAGAAGGGTATGCCGTTGCTGCTATGTTGGGGGCGAAGAGCTCCATCTCATCCCCTGAATCATATTCGTCTTTTTCTTTCTCCGACAGGAGCTTCTTCATCAGCTCCTCCATTTGAGTTAAGCGCTCTAGGGTTTTGTCCTGAGATCCTGGGTTATTCCGGGGCTGTTCAACAGCTCCGGACCCGTTGTACATATTAGGCGGGTTGTTGCCCCTCCTATCTGGAGATAGGTCATTTGGGGCATTCCCACCATTACGTACTTCGGATCGGACCCCAACTGAGCGGGCCTAGTTACCATCCCTAACTCGATCCTCTCTGTGAGAGTTGAGGCGATCTCGAAGGTCGCCTCCCTGGGTAGTATGGTGACTTTGTGCTGAACTTAGTCGCTGTCGCAGGTCTCCTCCCGAAAGATCACTCCGTGCACTACCGGTCCAGTGACTCCTGCTGGACAGGCTCGAGGTGCGTCTTTGGCGGCTCCGACCTGATCCTTCCCCCGGCACCCTGCTGCGCCGGGAAGGCCCGGCTGATGGCGGGTCTCTCCTACTATTTCCGTAGGTCGGGATGTCTCGGACGGTCTGAGGAGACGGATATCTGATGGGAGAAGGAGGATGCCTGACCGGAGAGGCGATCCTAGTGCCGTCCGGACGGACTAAATTTGGTGGGGCCCTCTCGGCCCTGCCAGCTTGATGGTTTCGCGCTGGGCGAGCTGGACGAGGAACTGGACGTTCTTCGGGGATGGGCTGACGTCTCCGGATCCCCTCGGCCCTCCTTTGGGAATTCCCTCGATCTCTTCTGGGCGTCCTCGAGGAAGGCTGAGAGCTAGGGGTTGATGTCCTAACCGAACGGCTGTACTGCTGCTGTTCGGTCTGAGGCATTTCCCTGAAGTTCGCCTCTTGATGGTGCGTTGAAGGGGTGGAGTTGGCTGCAGGGAGTCTACCCGAACGGCTATGCCTGGATCGATTACTCCGGCGAGACTTAGGAGCCTCGCCTTGCCTCTCTCCAACGTTACCGTTGATTATGAGAGGGGGTAGTCGACTCAGAATATCCTGGATTTGCTGACCAGCTGCTGCTAGCTGGCTCCTCAGCTGAGCATTCTCCATCTCCACCGCAGTGTAATAACATGGATTCGGATTAGGCGGCCGGGGCGCCGAACTACCAGTGTCGTCTTGGCCGGCCGGCTGCTTTCCTGGCCTTTGCTGGACTTTAGGAACTTGCTCATCAGGGAGGGCAACATGGCGGGCCTCCTGCCCATCATGCTGTTCTGTCTCGTTGCCATGTTTGGATCGAGTGGTCACCATAGTTGTATGTTTGTGGTAGTACTAATCGGACTTGCTCTCAATGAAAGCACCAAACTGTTGACGCGGTTCTTCGGCAACAGATAATTAAGAGAAGAAGAGAAAGAGATTAGTACTTAAAAGTAGAACCGTCACAGATATGAAATCTTTGTGGAAAGAACTAGGTGACTCGAGACACGTTTTTAAGTGGTTCGAAGGTTAAAATCCTTCTACTCCACTAGTCAATATTATTGATCTTTTCTGGGTAATTGGTTTACAAAGTACATAGTTCTTACAAGACTATTTTTCCAACCCCTATCAACTCCCAGGGTCTCCATATTTATAGGAGAAGGCACCTGGAAGTTGGTAGGGAGGTCATCCCGTGACCTTACCATTTGTCATATCAAGTCTGTAATATTCATGATTAATTCCTAAACCTGACACACAAGTGTGGTCTAATCAGTATGGAAGGAGATAATGGGCCGCACGGCCCAACCCGTCCGTGGGTGTCTGAATACGCACGTTCCTGCTGCGTGTCCGAGAAGTCAGGAGGATATCGGACACGTGATGGCAGGATTATGCACGTTTATCTTGCGTGTTGACTTCCCATAGGGTCAGAGCTTCCTGAGAAGCTCGCTACCGGAGCAATCCATAACCCAAGCTGATCCGTCAGTGGTCGCCGGATGTTGTTCCCAGCTCCTGGTGCAACAAGAGCGAGCTGGAAACAGGACCCCCTCGAGCTAGAAAGGGCCCATCCTGAAAATAGAGCCTCTGGCCTATGGGAGCCTCGGACTAAATCATGTTTAGTCCGAGGCTCGTCCTGCTAAAGAGCTCGTGGGAAAACCAGGGCGTACAATATTCGAACTTGGGGTTCGGTGTTGACTTTGACCTATGTTTTTGCCTAGGTGTGCGCTAAGGCTCGAGTGGGATCGTGCTCAAGGAGTCAAGTGTTGAAAGCTACCAAATTGACAGGTAAGAAAACTATAACACTCGTAGGATAGGGCATGGGCCCATAGTGTGATTGGGGGGCACGACCCTATATTGCATGATGAGATGATTGCAGGGCACGGCTTTATATTGCATTACATGTTAGGGTGTAGACTTAAATGAATTGATATTTGTTTGAATGTTGTTTGAGTTATACTATATGTGATTATAGTGGAATGATACGGCGCGGAGCCGAGAACGGCGAAAGGCCGAGAACGGCAGTGGGGCCGGTAGTAACACTTAGCACATGGGATGCTTATGGTCAGGGTAGGACCCAGTGGATACATGTGATATCCTTACGGTGAGGACCGAGACCCCAGGCTTTGGTAAGGCTTCTGGGGCAGCATGGCCGTGTTTGCTTAGTCAAATGGTTGACCTGTTTATCTGTGGACTATCTGATATGATTAACTGTATAATTTGCATATGTTATGAACTGCATGAGTTTTCTTGCTGGGCTTCGGCTCACGGGTGCTCTGTGTTGCAGGTAAGGGCATAGACTGAGTCAACCAACCATGAGTACGGAGAGCGTGAAGCGACGCGTACATGTTTGGCCTGCCCGACTGCTTTGGTTGGGGGTTTATTTGAGAAATGGCTGTAATAATCTATGATTTTATAACTAATCAACTGTAAACTTATTTCAGGATGTAAATAGTTTTCAAACCTTATTTTGGGATCCCAAATGATTAATACTAGAAGTTTTTTTTAATGAAACAACGCGTTTTGAAAGACTACAGCCTAAATTTTTGATTAGTCACACTTTGTTTTAAAAACCTCGGTTAGCGAGTTCTTTGCACACTGTTTTGTCTTAAAATTCACTTGGTAACGGCTCTAAGGAAGTAGGGTGTTACACCTTACCTCTGAATTAGTTTTGGCCTGAGCTTGACTCTAGTTGCCCCAACTTCACTTCTCCCCAAGCTCAGCAAACAAGAAGCTTGAATTCCTAGGCTTGATTTCCTTTAAAAACTTCAACCACCAAAGAGAGAGAGATGGAGAGAGAGAACCGATATTGTGAGAGAGAACAACTGAGAGACTTCTATTGTTGTTCTAGTGGTTTCCCAAGGCCCACTTGCCAAAAAGACTAAATTGCCCTTAAGCCTAACCTCAACCCTTTAATGTCACCAATGGCATTTCAGTCATTTGCCAAATCCCGCTAAGTCCTCGAGTATTCTGATAAATCCCTATTTAATCCTGATATGTCCAAATAACTACCAAATCACTACCCATTACTCGATAAATCCCAAACACATATTATAGACCCAAAATAGCCCCAGGCTCCTCCCGAGCCGGGTATTAGACCCCATTGTGACTTTCCAGCTAAACTGCTCGCTAAGACTGTCTCGGATCGTGCATCACAAATATATCACCACTCACACGTGGTGTCAATCACAATATAAACAAATATTACATTTATGGTCCTCAACGGGCGAAAATTACAAACATGCCCCTAACAACCAAATGGGGACCACATGCATATTTAATTCACCTAAACATGCATTTCTAATCACATACTCATCAAATTCACATATTAATACAATAAATCATTTATTGCCCTCCAGGCACGCTATCCAAGGCCCTAAGCCTTATTAGCAAAATTTGGGACGCTACAGTACATATGCGCCATGCTCGACCGCGACAATCGAGACTTCTTTTGGAGATCTAGGGTTTAGTGTTTTGCCGCTCAGGTCGGCTGTTATGTACCTTGTTTATTTCCATTTATGACAGTTATAAACTCTTTTTATGGGATCCCATGTACATTACATATGTTTTAATAAAAAACAGCATTTGTTTGACCAAAAGTTTTATTCCAAATTTTTAATTAACCATAATTACACGTTTTAATCAAAATGACTTGCTTAACGAGTCAAACAAAATTTTAAACACACAGTGTAACTGTCCTGGTTTAGTAAGGCGTTACAACTTGGTATTATAGTTGCCAAGTTTAAATTATTCTTGAAGATTAGTTGGGCATGTACACTCGTTGCTAAAGAAAAGCTCGACTCATGGTTGGGTAACCAATGAACTTAATATATGTTAATTGCTTAACTGAAATAAATATGTTGTATTTGCATGTTAGCATAGGTAGCATGAAATATACTAATAGGGCCTCGCCCTTGACTGATATGTGTACATGAAAAGGCATGCTTATTAGCATTGCTACTATATGTTGGCACTATTGAAATGCTTATCAGCATTGTGGTTGCATGCATTTGCTTAATTGTTAGGGTTGGACCATGGGGTGGCTTCTAAAACCTGTTATCATTGCCTAATAATCTGAGTCATTGATTGCAGTTATTCTTGGAGAGTTATGCCTCCAAGGCGATCAATTCGACTGGTCGACACTGAGATCGAGGCTAGAGATGATAATCATGGTCAGAACCCTCCGATAGCCCCTGAGAACTGGCAACAGGTGTATGCTAATATGCAAGCCAGACTTTAGATTCTAGAGGAGGAGATCCGGTTATTGAGACAGTAGGTTCCGTCAGGGGACGTTACATAAGTTATGCACCTTCTGTGGTACCGGTGGTAAAACAGCCAGAGGTTCAAAACAAGTGGGTATCGTTGTACGAAAGATTTAGGAAACAACACCCTCCAACCTTTGAGCAAGGTCCGAATCCACTCAAGGCAAAGCTGAGGATGAGCCTGACTACCTCCATCCTAGATTTTATAAGAGTGGTAGGTAATGACAGTGTGGCTTGCACCACATTTATGTTTCGGGACGATGCCCAAAACTGGTGGGAGGTGGCATGCCAAACTCGAATTGTCGCTACTATGAGTTGGGATGAGTTCTGAGAACTATTTCACCAAAAGTATTACAATAATCCAGTTAAAGCGGCAAAAGTGAATGAGTTTACTTGTTGGTGCAAGGTAGTATGCCAGTCACCAAGTATTCCTTGAAATTTGCAGGCTGGCTAAATTTTCACTTGGCTTGGTGCCTACAGACATAGCCAGGCAGGATAGATTTGTTCGAGGGCTAAATGCTATGATAGCCCAGTATTTTCATATTACATCAGTACCTGTGGATACTACTTAATCCCAGATGGTAGAAAAATCCCTCACAACTGAGGAGGCAGAGGATACGATATGGAGGGAGAGTGTTGCACGATGTGATGTTCGAAGGGCAGTGCCTCCACTTGTGGGGTTTGGTAGGGGCAGAGGCCCTAGCAATCAGAAGAGGAAGACCCCTGACACCTTGACCACTGCAGGTCTTGATAGAAGGGGTTGGGGTGTTCAGGGTGGCAATGAGATTTGGAGGACCTACTCGAAGTGTGCCAGGTGTAGGAGGTGCCATATGGGAGAATTTTGGGCCAAGGCATGCTATCTATATGGGGTGGTTGGGCATCTCAAGAAGGACTGCCTGAGTTCGAAGAAAGAGGAACCCAAGAAGGCGAACAACTTGACTCCAGCTCGAGTGTTCGCCCTTACTTAGGCAGAGGCTGAGGCTAGTCCCTTAGTAGTGACAGGTCAACTTTCTAGTGCTGGCACTCCATACACTATATTGATTGGTTTTGGTGCTACACACTGATTTTTTCTAATAGAGTAATTGATAGATTGTGTAGACCATGTGACTATTATACTATGGGGTTTGGGACTTTATTGCCTACCGGGGAGCTAGTAGTCTCTAAGAGATGGGTTAGGTCATTGCCAGTGGTGGTGGACAACAGAGAACTATCAGTGGATTTGATTGAGTTGGGTATGGGTTATTTTGACATGATTCTAGGAATGGATTGGTTAGCTACATACAAGGCAACTATAGACTACAATAAAAAAAATGGTGACTTTTGAGCCTGAGAGTGAGGATCCCTTTGTTTTTGTTGGCACTGTGCATGGACCCCATATTCCATAATATTAGCATTGAGGGCTAGGGACCTATTGTAAGGGGGTTGCATAGGATTCCTAGCTAGTGTGGTGGATACCACTAAGGTCGTGCCAATAGGACCAGAAGAGACCATATTAGTTTGTGAGTTCTTAGAAGTGTTTCCAGAGGACTTACCAGGATTGCCTTCGCTTCGGGAGAATGAGTTCGTCAATGAGTTGCCACCAGTTAAATAACCAGTTTCTAAGGCACCATACAAAATGGCTCTGGTAGAATTGAAGGAATTGAAAGTATAATTACAAGACATACTAGACCTGGGATTTATCGAACCTAGTTTCTCACTGTGGGGTGCACTAGTTTGGTTTCTGAAGAAAAATGATGGGACTCTGAGAATGTGTATAGATTACAGGGAGTTGAACAAGCTGGCTATCAAGATCAAGTACCCACTACTGAGGATAGACGACCTGTTTCACAAATTGCAGGGTAAAACAATGTTCTTGAAGATTGATCTTCGATTTGGTTATCACCAGATGAGGATCAAGGATGAGGATGTTCAAAAGACGACCTTTTGCACGAGGTATGGGCATTAGAAGTTCCTAGTCATGTCATTCAGGTTGACCAATGCCCTAGCGGCGTTTATGGATCTGATGAACAAGGTGTTCAAGGATTATTTGGATCAATTTGTGATTGTCTTCATCGAAGATATCCTAGTTTACTCTCATTCAGAAACAAAGCATGAGCCGCACCTCCGGTTAGTACTACAGAGATTGAGGGAGCACCAGTTGTATGCCAAGTTTAAGATGTGCGAGTTTTGGTTACCGCATGTGATGTTCCTCACTCACATTGTTGGTGGAGACGAGATTAAAGTAGATCTGGCCAATATTGAAGTAGTGAGGGACTGGCCGAAGCCAAGAAATTCCTCAGAGGTCAGGAGTTTCCTTGGGTTGGTAGGGTATTATCGGCGCTTCGTGGAAGGATTCTCAAAGATTGCTACACCATTGACAGAACTGACACACAAGAAGTTGAAGTTTGTATGGTCAGACAGATGTGAGAATAGCTTCTAGGAGTTGAAGAAGCGACTGATTACTGCTTTGGTGTTGATCCTTCCTTCTGATGGCGATAGTTTTTGGTGTATTGCGATGCATTGAGACTGGGGTTAGGATGTGTACTAATGCAGACTGGGAAGGTGATTGCTTACGCATCACGTCAGCTGAAGGAATATGAACAAGGATATCCCACTCATGATTTGGAGTTAGCAGCAGTGGTATTTGCACTGAAAATATGGCGACACTACTTGTACGGAGAAAAGTGTGAGATCTACACCGATCATAAGAGTTTGAAATATTTCTTCACTCAAAAGAACTTAAACATAAACAAAGACATTGGCTTGACTTGGTAAAACATTATGACCATGAGATTCTTTAACACCTAGGGAAAGCCAATGTGGTGGCAGACACTATAAGTCGGAGAGGTTCAGGACAGTTGTTCAGTTCAAAGCATATATCTAAGGAATTGGCAGAATACATGACTAGAGCAAGGATAGAATTGGTCGTGGGCCAGTTGGCCTATATTTCCTTGCATTCCACTCTTTTGGAGAGAATACAGAAAGGCCAGATGAATGATTCCCAGTTGATAAAGCCTAGAGAGGACGTCCTAGTTGGAGTAGCTAAGGATAATTCTATTACGGAAATGGGTTTGCTGAGATACAAGGATCAGATTTGTGTTCCGACGAACATGGGTATCAGACGAAAGATTCTTGATGAATCTCATACTACACCATATTCATTACATCCAGGCACCACGAAGATGTATCATGGCCTAAAGTCTTTGTATTGGTGGCCTGGGATGAAGAGGGATGTGATTGACTATGTGTTGAGGTGTCTAACTTGTTAGTAGGTGAAGGGTGAACACTAACGACCAGCAGGGTCGTTACAACCTTTAGGTATTCCAAAAAGAAAGTGGGAAGACGACACTATGGACTTTATAGGGGGCTTGCCTAGAATAGCGGGGCAACATGACTCGGTATGGGTAATTGTAGACAAATATACCAAGTCAGCTCATTTTCTACTTGTGAGAAAAAAATTTACCATGGACCAGTATACAAAACTGTACGTGAGGGAGATTGTACGTCTCCATGGGGTCCCGAATTCTATAGTGTCAGACCAAGATCCCATTTTTACCTCCAAGTTTTGGGGAAGCCTGCAGAAGGCTATGGGGATTCAGCTGATGTTTAGTACAACTTATCATCCTCAGACAGACGAACAGTCCGAGAGGATGAGTCAGATATTGGAGGACATGCTTAGGGCATGTGTATTAGATTTCGAGGGGTCCTGGAGTAAGTATCTTCCATTGATTGAGTTTTCATACAACAACAGCTACTAATCAACAATTGGAGTAGCTCCATATGAGATGTTGTATGGCAGGAAATGTAGGTCACCCATTCATTGGGATGAAATGGGTGAGAGGAAGTACTTGGGTCCTGAGATGGTTCAGAGAACTAGTGAGGCCATTGAGAATATCAGAACTCGAATGCTTGCCTCACAGAGCAAACAGAAAAGATACGTTGACCCTAGGCGTAGGAACGTGGAGTTCCAAGTAGGAGACCACATTTTTCTTTGAGTTTCACCACTGTGGGCAGTAAAACAGTTTGAGAGGAATGGCAAGCTGAGCCCTAGGTTTGTGGGACCTTTTGAGATCCTAGAAAGGATCAGTCAGGTAGCCTATTGATTGGCTTTGCCCTCGTCATTAACAGGAGTCCATGATGTGTTTCATATCTTAATGCTTCAAAAGTATGTGTTGGACATGACCCATTTGTCGGGTTATGAGGATCTGGAGATACAGACAGACTTATCTTATGAAGAGCGGCCGGTAAAGATCCTAGATAGAAAAGGCAAAGTTCTGAGGAACAAGAAGATTCCTCTAGTTAAAGTTTTATGGAGAAACAACAAGGTGGAGGAAGCGACCTGAGAGCCAGAGTCAGATATGCGAGATCAGCATCCTGAGCTATTCAGGTAAATTTCGAGGAAGAAATTTTCATTAAAGGGGGGTAGTTGTAACATCTTAAATTTGCTAGTCAGGCTTAGTGCCTTGATTAGCGTGTTGAGAGGGAATAATTGGATTTATATGTGAATTTAATTGAATATATGTGTGATTATGTGAACTATATGTGTTATATTATGATATGACTTCTTATGCATGTTTATGTGTGCTAAATATGCTTGTGGGCCCGTTTCGTTAAAAATGGCATTTCTGTAATTTTGACCCATTGAGGGTCTAATTGTAAATTTATGTGTTATATGACTAAGACCACATTATTATGTGGATATATTTGCAATATTTGGCTTAAGTCGATCCTTATGAGCAATTTGGCAGAAAAGTCACAACAAGGATTTATACCCAGCTCGGGGTGAGCCAAGGGGTATTTTGGTAATTTTGTGAATTTTGGGAATTTACAGAATATGAGATATATCATGGGTAATATTTTTATTTGAAGATTAGAAGATTAATTGGGAATTTAGGGTATTAATTGAGGTTTAGTAAGATTAGTGGCAAAATGACTTATTTTCCCTTAGGGATGCTTTGAATAGGATTATAGAGTGAGGGTATTATGGTCTTTTGAGTTGTTTGGAGGAGGTGTTAGCTGAGTTAGGCAGCTCACAATTTTGGGGAAAGGTCACTTTGGTATTGGGTGGTTTACTTAAGCATTTCCTCACAGAACAACATTGAAGCTAGGGGCCATTTTTGGTTGGGAGTCTTGGGGATTTTGGAAGGTTTGGAGCATCAGATTGGAAATTGGAACTGCTAGGGGTAGCATCTTTGGCATCAAATTCGGATTCTTCATTCAGAGGTTTGTTCTTGGCTAGAGCTTCATTTCTTTGGTTTGTCATGGATTTTGAAGGTATTGATTTATGAGTTAACATTGGTAGATTTTGATGATGATTTTGAGAAAAAGGATTTGTTTGTAACTTGCTAGGAGATTTGAACACCATTGAGGTTGTGGATTCTGTTGGGGTTCTCGGATTTGAAGAGGGTGAGCTTGGGTCCAAAGCTCAAAGGTACAAATTGTAACGCCCTACTACCTTAGAGCCGTTACTTAGTGAGTTTAAAATAGAAATCGTGCTTTTGACTGACTCTAAGTGGTTTCTAAAACCAAAAGTGTGGATAAATCAGAATTTAAGGCTGTACCCTTTTAAAATGTTTAACTTCATTGAAAACGTTAAGTATAAAACTTCTGGGATCCCAAAATAAGGTTTACAAAATATTTACAACTCAAAAATAGATATACACTTGATCAATTATCAAAAGAATGATTTAATACAACCATATACAAAATGCCCCCAACCAAAGCAGTCGGGCAGGCCGAACATGTACGCGCCGCCCCCACGCTCTCCATACTCATGGCCGGTTGACTGACTCCTTGCTTTTACCTGCCACACGGAGCACCCGTGAGCCGAAGCCCAGCAAGAAAACCCAAATAGTACATAACATATGCAAATCATATAGCTGGCATAATTCACTGATAAATAGGAAAACCATCATAATAAACAAGTACGGCCATGTCGCCCCAGAGGCCTTACCAAAGCCTGGGGTTTCGGTTCTCACCGCGAGGATAACTCATGTATCCCTTGGGTCCCACCCTGACTATAAGCATCCCATGTGCTGAGTGTTACTTTCGGCCCCACGGCCGTACCCGGCCTACGCCGCACTCGGCCCTTGCCGTTCATTTCATTATAATCACACATATAGTACATTCGAAATAATCATTCACACACATCATGATTCATTTAAGGTTAAACATTTGCACATAATACAATCTAGGGCCATGCCCTGCAATCACACAGTGGGGCCATGCCCTAGTCTCGGGTGTTACGGTTTTCTTACCTTTAGATTCGGTAGCCTTGATCAACCTGACTCCTTGAGCACGATCTTACCCGAGCCCTAGCGCTTACCTAAGCAAAATCCATAAGTCAAAGTCATCACCGAATCCCAAGACCAAAACCTAGCCTCGGGACTAATCCCGAGCCCCCGGGAAGTCCTAGATCCCCAAAACAAAGTGGCGGAATCAAGCCCTGAACCCTAGGTCAAAATCCCTTCACAAAAGCCCAAAAATCCCCTCTGTGAACAGTGGAGCGCTACAGCGCTCAAAAGAGGGCGCTATAGCGCTACAAACAGAACCACCCCACCAGAACAGGGGCTAGCGCTACAGCGCCCCCTGACTAGCGCTGTAGCGCTAGTTGCAGCCAGACCAAACCCAAAATCGCATTTTGCGATTTTCTTCTCCCATTTCAACTCCAATCTTGCCCAAACCTTTTCCAAACACAAAAACACACATAACCACACCTCACACTCATCCCAAGCACCCCATGAACTCAATCCCAAGCTCAAGCAAGCCACAACTCAAAATCTAACACAATGAACCCAAAAACCAGAAAATCACTCAAACAACAAGGATAGGGTCTTAGAAATCATACTGTGGGTGGAATTCCGACCTTGAATCGAACCCTAGACCTCCTTGGCTTGCACCTTTACAACCTTGACCTGTTTTCCCCAAAAACCCCATCCATTTAGCTCAAAACACAACTCAAAACCAGTCAAGCCCTAAAACAGAAAATCCCCAAGAACTTACCTCAAATTCAAATGTGATCTTGCTAACCCCTTGCCAATCCTCAAGCCTAGCTTAGGATCCTTGATGCTCAGCCTACCCTAGCTCTCCACTGAGCTTGACTCCAAGAAAAAAATGAAGGAATTAGGTTGGGAGAGCCACAAACCGTTCTTGGACAAAACCCTTTAGCTTTCCCTCTCTTTTCTTTTCTCTTCTTTCTTTCTTTCTTTTCAGCCTATAACTTTTCTCTACTAAATCCACTAAGTATAAAGCCCTCCTTTAATTTATCTCTTACAAGCCTAATGACCAAAATGCCCTCCCTTACTAATTCTAAACCTTTATGTCCATAAAGGGGCATTTTAGTCATAATACCCAAATTCCCACTAATTCCTCAAGTGTTCCTAATAATTCCCGCTTGCTACCCAACCTGATTAATCATCAAATATATTCCCAAATTCTCAATTAAACTCCCCAGGCTTAACCCAAGCCGGGTACAGGTTCCCGCTTTGACTCTCCGCTAACCCGCTCATTCTAGGATCGTCTCGAGTCATAGATCACAGGTATCAACATAGTCATGCCCAACATGGCCAAATTACACATATGCTCAATCAAGTCTACATGCATACTAATTCACATAGTCATGCATCTCAATAATCAAATAGTCATATAACGTGCATCAAATCATAATCATGCATAAAACTCATTAAAGTCACACACAGAATCCCATTATGCCCTCCAGGCACACTACTCCAGGCCCTTAAGCCTTAATAGCGAATTTGGGGTCGTTACACAAATCTTGATATCTTGATGCTTTTTGTGTACTTTGTTGAATTTGGAGTAAGTGGGGACTTGGGTTTGGTTTTGTTGGTAAATATGAAGTGTTTTGTGGTCATGAACTTGTTAGAAATTCGAATTTGGGTCGATTTCTGGGTCTGTAAATGCAAGGGAAATGGTAACTTCGCCATTGGAGAAGAACACTATGATGTCTATGTATTTTTGGGTTTCTGGCGACCTAGTACGATCGCACTAGTTTGTGGAGCGACCGCGCTAGGTTTCCAGAACCTTACGAATTGGGTTTTGATTGGGGTTTTTAGGTTTTGTAGCACAACTGCACGGGAAGGACGCAACCTCGCTAGTACCCCAAAAACCCTAAAGTTTCTATTGGTGAGACCGCGCCAAGTGCCCCGGAAGCTGGTTTTGCTAAATTTTGGGAGTAAGGCTTGGGGTCCCGGAAATCTATTTTGGGGGCCCACTTATGGGTTCGGGGGACGTTTTCAACGTCTTGTTAACCAAGAATAGTAATAGTAAGAATAGGGTCTTGGGAGAAGCTCGAGATTTGGATTCAATCCCTAATAGGAATATGTTTATGTTGTGACTAGATTTCCGCAAGGCTCAAGATCGGGATCGTACTTGAGGCCGTATCGTCATTCACACGGAACTCGAGGTACGAAAACTAGGGGTGAGCATCTAAACCGGCAAATCGCGGTGACCGACCGCACCGCACCACACTACACCGTAAACCGCAGTGTCAAAAGTGGAATGGTTTGGTATGGTTTGTATCTTAGCTAAACCACGCGGTGTGGTGCGGTGTGCGGTTTGGCGGTATGAAATTTTGGTTTGCACCACACCGCACCGTATACTTACAAATATGTTAAAAAAAATGAAACTTTACATATATACTATTTTTTAGTAACCCAATCTAAAACTAGGAGCCCACTTAAATTAGGAGTCCACTTAAATTAGGGTATAACCTTATTCTCTAACACATCATACACGATAACAACTCCTTTCTCTCTCATCTCATTTGCGCCACCTCCCTATCACCTCTCTATCTCACACATATTTTTTAACACACTTACACCGTGGAAAACCGCCCAAACCACACCGCAAAAAATGGTTTGGTTTGGCCGCTTTGGTGCAACGAAATCACACCGCATGGTGTGTTCTAGCTAATACACTGCACTTGTGGCGTGGTGTATTAAAAAGTGTTCAAACCGCCCAAACCACACCGTGCACACCCCTAACGAAAACTGCACCCTTGTTGAAATTAGGGCTTGAGCCCCTGTGATTGAACTGGCTATGACTCTGTCTTGAACTATTTGTTTGAGTGTGAATAATTGTGCATTACATAGTTGAGTTATCATGTAATGTATGTCTGTTCATATCTAGAAGAGCAATACGCGCTGGTAAGACTCTATAGCCGCTTGGAAAGAGACTGGAGCATGAGTTATGCTTGTCCGACTCTATATTTGTCTGAATGAAACAAGTGTGGTGTGCACTTGGGTGGCCCTATGGTCGCTTATAGATTGAATATTGCTTAGTGTGTTTATAGTTACTTGGCATGCTATTTATATTTGTATCATGTGGATTGTCTGTTATGGTTAATTACATTTTCTTGCTGGGCTTTGGCTCACGGGTGCTACGTGGTGCAGGTAAGGGCAAGGAGAAACTAGATCAGCAATGAGTGGGAGAACTTCAAGAGCAGTGTGTACATATGCGGCCTGCTCGACCGCGACGATCGAGACTTCTTTTGGAGATCTAGGGTTTAGTGTTTTGCCACTTAGGTCGATTGTTATGTACCTTTTTATTTTCGTTTGTAACAATTATAAACTCTTTTTCTAGGATCCCGTGTACATACCAAATATTTTAATAAAAAGTAGCATTCATTTGAAAAAAACACATTTATACCAAAATTTTAATTAACACTAGTTAAATTTTTTAATCCAAATGAATTGCTTAACGAGTCCAGCACAATTTTTAACACACAATGTAACTGTCCTAGTTTAGTAGGGCATTACACTTTGGAACTCCGAACACAGATAATTTTAGCACTAAATTAGGCTCAAAAGATGATGAAGCATGGATGTCAAGCTTATTTGGCAAGCATAGTTGACACCACCAAGGAGCCACAATCAAGACTTGAAGACGTTAAAGTCGTGTGTGAGTTCCCTGATGTATTCCTAGAAGATTTACCATGATTACCTCTAAACAGAAAATTGAATTCGTTATTGAGCTTGCACCGGAAACGGCATCCATTTAAGAAAAAAATGGTTGGAGGTTTTAGACAAAGGGTTTATTAAACCAAGCTATTCTACGTGGGGCGCGCCAATATTTTTTTTGAAAAAGAAGGATGGGAGCATGAGGGTGTGCATAGATTATAGAGAGCTCAACAAAGTTACTATTAAGAACAAATACCCTTTACTGCGAATTGATGACCTATTTGATCAACTACAAGGGGTAGAAGTATTCTTAAAGATTGATATAAGGTTAGGGTATCATCAACTGAAAGTAAGGGGAGAAGACATCCCTAAGACCGCATTCACGACTTGGAATGGAAAATATGAGTTCTTAGTGATGTTGCTTGGACTCACTAATGCCCCAACAGCCTTCATAGATTTGATGAATCAAGTATTCAAGGACTTTCAGGACAAATTTCTCGTGGGGTTCATCGATGACATTCTCATGTACTCAAAATTTGAAGTAGAGCATGAGGAGCATCTGAGAAAAAGAGAGAGAAGGCCAAGAGGTGAAGCTCACATCTAGGGCTTGGGTTTGACACAAGGTTAAGGTAAGATTCTTGGTTCTGTGGTTTAGTTCTTAAGATTCTTCTTATCTTTATACTCGATGATCATTGGAGAAGTTTGGTTCATATATAGGGTTCAGATTTCAAGCTCAAGAAAAGCTAGGGTTTTGAGGTTCTAAGGTGATGAAACTGTAAGAGGTTCAACCTACACATACTCCAACGGTACCATGGTATTTATAAGTTGTGTTTTCCATTAGGGTTTGCCCTATGTTTAAGAGTTGACGATTATGAGCATGTTTCTATGATTTTGGGTTTGGTGCACGTGTTCCATGGCCCATGCAAAGAGGTTTGGGTGTGTGTCTTAGATGTTTGTGCATGACGTTGTTCTTACAATAAGGTTCTTATTTATAATTAGGTTTTGATCATTGAAGCAAGATCTTTTTTTTTTGTCAAGACTTCACACCCACACCAATGTAAGGAGGTTAAACATGTTTGCTTGATTCCTAATGTTTATGGAATGCATTTTTTATGCTAAATGTTTCAAGACATGTACTTGGGAAGGTAGAAGGTGGACAAAGGTTGCCACAGTTTTGACCATGGTGGTCGCAGAGAGGACCCAGTGCTTCCTCTTAGTTGTCTCTCCCATTTATGTGTGTAGTTGACGCATAGGTTTCTATATGATGATTCTATGTTTTGTTATGATATGAGCTTATGGTTTGCTTGTATGTTGCTTGTTAGGTGTGATTCTCCTTACTGGGTTGTTAGTTCACCCCCTTATCTTTTTTCCCTGCAGGTAATAAGTGAATGCATGCTTTGTGATGAATGGCAGGTTGTGATCCTTTCAAAAGGGACGCATGTACATTGTGAGGAGCCATATGAACGAAAGCGATCAAGAACACCATAGTATTTGTTAATGTTATTTTTATTAGCAATTTTATTATGGGAAAAATACTTATTGCATGAAATTATGTCTTATTTTATTTTAAATGAGACATCCAAATTTCATTGCATATTTTTAAATATCTTTAAGAATGAATGTTCCATTTTTATGTTTAAAGTTAAGTTTTTGTTTTAAAATGTTTGTTATAATGAGGGAGGTCAAATTAGGGTGTTATAAAAAGTTTACCCAAAAACAAACATGATGACATGGCATGATGAAATGACAAATGACGAATGGGCTCGATTAGGAGATGAAGAGTTGCCTTCTCGAGTTCATCCAAGTATGTCTTAGGCTGCTGATCAAAGATTTTAGGACAACTACGTGCAAGTTTCTCAAAGGAATACTGGTCGCATGAAGATCCCATAAGTAGTTTCAACGACCAGATCAATCTGCATTTTAGGAGATGTTTATGTAACTTTATTTTGAATGTATTTTATTTCATACTCAGTTGTAAAAGACCCACATTATGTGTGTAGGGCCCATTTCACACTTGTAAGGCCCAGTAGAATCTCTATAAATAAGAACTCTCACTGTCATTTGGAGCGGATCCGAGAATTAATTCTCTAGATTCTAGACTCTCTTTAGAATAAGCACTTACATAAAAAAAAACCCTTTTTGTGCTGTATTTTCTCTCTCAGGCTTAAGAAACTTAGTTGACTCCGGTTCATCTGATCTTTAGTTTGAGACCTTTGTGATTAATAAAAGTGCAAGTGGTCGTAGGTCATTACCAACTTTTGGGTCTGTGGATGCCAAAAATCCACCAAGAAAAAAATAAAATCTCTAGTCCATGGTTGGAATACAGGTGTGAATGTGGGAATTCTTCCCTTGTGAAATCCATTCAGGAGAACCTCTATACTACGAGGCACCTTAGAGATTATGAAACTCAAGCTAATGGGATGGTGCTTCGGGACATGTCTCACTCTACGCATCGCTACCCTTGTGGACATCAGCGTGAGGTGCCAAGGGCGTGTGGTAACTCCTAGGTGGTATGGGCATGAGGTAACCTGAAGTTGACACTCGCACAAAGGCCTTGCGGGGGAAAGGCCTCGCATAGCAAGGCCTAACCCATCTAGGAGTAACGCGCGCCTACCCGCTGAGCTACCTTCCGCATGCACGAAGGGGCGAGGGCCTCACTTGGCATGGAAGTCGTCAGGCCAAGAGAACCACCCTCGCTATGCGAGGCTCTCGGCTGGCCTCCCACGCACACTTAAGCACCCGGACACGGGTACCCCGAGGTGCCACCCTCGCTATGTGAGGCTCTCAGCTGGCCTCCCACGCCCACTTAAGCACCCGAACATGGGTACCCCGAGGCACCACCCTCGCTACGCGAGGCACCCTTGCTATGCGAGGCTCTCAACTAGCCTCCTACGCGCATCATGTCTACGCAAGACATTGCATCCCGCCTCCGAGTGATCACATGGGGTGCAGCCTCGCTAGGCCTCTCGTGTCCCGCATGCATAGACGCATGCATCCGAACATTGGTCCTAAAGGGCTGCCTTGCTATGCGAGACACTCTAAGGACCCCGAACCCTCTCGCTATGCGAGGCTCTTCGCTAGGCTTCCCGCGTGCACCTTGTCTCATCCCAAGCACCATGTGCCTCAATGAAGAGGCCCTAGTTCACTTCTAGAAGTAGGTGCCACCAGCGAGGCACCCCCACGCCTTATCTTCTCCTGACATGTAAAGTTTGAAATCCCCTCAATATGCATACGAGGGACACTTGGAAATACTAAGTGGGTATGTCAAATAGTCATTGGGTGCCAAGCTAGAATTGATGAGGACAACTAGGTAAGTAACTCATCATAACTCACAAGCTCCTCTACACTTAGAAATATATAAAGAAACTTGAGGCAAAGGCATAATTTGGAAATGTGAGAACAACCATCAGGTACAAGGTACGTGTACTAATATGGGATGTACGACCATGAAGAGGACAGAGGCGTGGCCCTGACATCTGCGTCTGACGAGTAGTGGCGATACGAACTTGTATGGAGAATGGAGGCACTACATGAGCACCCCCGACCATATACCAAAGGCGACAATACTATGTTCTGAGCCATTACTCTGGCATTGTCAGGGTAGACACCACTATGCCCTGAGCCACTACTCTGGCAATGTACCCGTGTACGTCCCTGTCCCCTGAGACTTGCTTGTATCAGGGGCCAATAGAGCCCACCTATAAATAGGCTTCGACCACTCATGTTAAGGGGTTGGAAAATTCATTGTACACTGAGGCTATTGAGCAATATACAAAGGCTTACTCCATTTTTTATCTGTGCTTACTTTCCCTTAAGTTTATTCTAAGTTCTTATCTAAATATCTCCACATTGACCTTTGAGTTTTCCGATCTAATTTCGTTGACGAGATTTCACCGTCAACAGTTTGGTGCTGTCTGTGGGAAGAACAAGCATCAAGCCAACGTTCTTTCATCATTTCCAACAAAGAAAGATGCTAAGGCATTCAAAACGCTTATGGCAACTACAAGATGATGAGGTTCACCGGGACGGAGGAGAACGGGGGGCTTCCAGGAAAGACCCTCCTCCGCCTAAGCACGGAGGTAGGTCGGAGGAACCTTTTCCCCCAAGGGAGGAGAAGGAAGCATCGCCCCCGGCAATTCAGCCTGATAGAGATCATTCAGAGCCGCTAGTGCACCCACTTCACTGGCCCCCGGTGGCACCACGCTCTGGCCACCAGGACCCAGGTCCATCGACGCACAGGCCAGGCAAGGAGCCCAGGATACACTCGGTGAGTTCTAGCTCAAAGATTCACTTCTACGAGGATGAGATTCGCGAGTTACACAGAAAGAATCAGAGGCTGGAAACCACGCAGAAAAGTATGCAAGAGGTTTTAAACGACCTTCTGCAAGTAAAGTCAAGCACACCCCTTCCTAAGCGTAAAGAGAAGGAGCGTGAAAGAAAGAAAACCACTGTCCCCATAGACGATGGGAGAACCCGACTTTCCACCAGTAAAACTCCCCAGACAAGGTACCATGAGGGACCTAGGCCGAAAAAATGTCCCCAGAAGCAGAGGTGGAGGGAAGACGATGGTCGTAAGAACGAAGCAGAAGTCACCTCAAAAGAGGCGCCCTCTGGCCTAAGAGAAAAGCTCTATGGGAAGAGGTCAGAAGTAAGAAACGCACCCCCTGTGGCTCCCCCGAGGAACACAACCAAGGCAAAGGATCAGTCTGAGAACCCGCAAGACTCCTTAAGCAAAAAGAGGAGGGAACTAGACATCGAAATGCAGCACCCTCAAGACAAGATTATCACCGCACCTGGGGGGCATAGAGATGATGAAGAATTTGACCATGATTCGCCCTTCACAAGGGAGATCCAGGCTTTAGATCCAAGCTGAGCAAATCCCCGCCAACCTCAGAGAGCCTCGCATGACGCCATACGAGGGTACTATGGACCCAAAATATCACTTAGACTACTTCAATAACTTGATGAGGTTAAGAGGGGTCAACAGTAGAGAAAAATGCCATTTCTTTGTTGTTACACTTAAAGGTGTTGCGTACAAGTGGTTCAAGAGGTTAAGGCCAGGGACAATCAGATCATGGCAGCAATCCTCTGGAAAATTTCTTCAATAGCACCATGCGGTCTGTGATTACGTTATGCCCATTACCAACCTCGCTAACATAAAGCAAGGTGAAAATGAAAGTCTGAAGAACTATATCCATAGGTTTAATATGGAAGCAACAAAGGTGGGAAGTTTAAACAAAGCGGAGCTCAAGATGGCTATTACAGCTAGAGTTCGTCCAGGAAGCAAGTTATGGGGTAGCATGCTCAAAAGAGAAGTTTCGAATTTAGATGATTTCTTCGAAAAAGAACAGAGGTACATACGTGTGGAAGAGGGCCATAAGAACTCACATGTTGAAGAAAGTGAACCTTCCTTCAGTCGCACTGCTACCAATACGCCTAAAGATTCCATATAGAAGGGGACGTTGTGCTAGAGGGGTCGCTGACCAAGTTTAAAATTGGACGAGGACCATCTAGCCATAAAAGTCCCGACCCGAGGGGAGATCACCTCAAAAATCGTAAAAGGGTCTCAAAGTAGACGCTTGCAAAAAGGGTCTCAAAGTAGACGCTTGCAAAAAGGATTTCAAAGTAGACACTTGCAAAAAGGGTCTCAAAGAAGGCGCTTGCCAAAAAGGGTCTCAAAGAAGACACTTACAAAAAGGGTCTCAAAGAAGACGCTTGCAAAAATAGTACTATGCCTAATGACGAGAAGGATGCTTCTCACAAGAAATAATAAGTGCACGCAAAAGTATACAAAAGGATAACTAGAACCCAAGGGGTCAACATATCCTTATAGACACAATCAAGGCGCACCAAAGAGAGACCTATCGAACCCCCTTTCACGTGGGCTCCAAAGGACCTCGAGCATGATAAATACAAAAAAAAATAATGAAAAATAAAAGGAAGAGAAGAGTCTACAAGAACGCCTAAAGGCCTCCCTATAGATTGGGGGGCAAGTGTGGATGCCAAAACTCCACCAAGCAAAAAATAAAATCTCTAGTCCATGGTTGGAATACAGGTTTGAATGTGGGAATTCTTCCCTTGTGAATTCCATTCAGGAGAACCTCTATACTACGAGGCACCTTAGAGATTATGAAACTCAAGCTAATGGGATGGTTCTTCGGGACATGCCTCGCTCTACGCGTCGCTACCCTTGTGGACATCGGCGTGTGGTGCCAAGGGCGTGTGGTAACTCCTAGGTGGTATGGGCATGAGGTAACCTGAAGTTGACACTCGCACAAAGGCCTTGCGAGGGAAAGGCCTCGCATAGCAAGGCCTAACCCGTCTAGGAGTAACGCGCGCCTACCCGCTGGGCTACCTTCCGCATGCACGAAGGGGCGAGGGCCTCACTTGGCATGGAAGTCGTCGGGCCAAGAGAACCACCCTCGCTATGCGAGGCTCTCGGCTGGCCTCCCACGCACACTTAAGCACCCGGACACGGGTACCTCGAGGTGCCACCCTCGCTATGCGAGGCTCTCAGCTGGCCTCCCACGCCCACTTAAGCACCCGAACATGGGTACCCCGAGGCACCACCCTCGCTACGCGAGGCACCCTTGCTATGTGAGGCTCTCGACTGGCCTCCTACGCGCATCGTGTCTACGCAAGACATTGCGTCCCGCCTCCGAGTGATCACATGGGGTGTAGCCTCACTAGGCCTCTCGTGTCCCGCATGCATCCGAACATTGGTCCTAAAGGGCTGCCTCGCTATGCGAGACACTCTAAGGACCCCGAACCCTCTCGCTATGCGAGGCTCTTCGCTAGGCTTCCTGCGTGCACCTTGTCTCGTCCCAAGCACCATGTGCCTCGCTGAAGAGGCCCTAGTTCACTTCTAGAAGTAGGTGCCACCAGCGAGGCACCCCCACGCCTTATCTTCTCTTGACATGTAAAGTTTGAAACCTCCTCAATATGCATACGAGGAACACTTTGAAATACTAAGTGGGTATGTCAAATAGTCATTGGGTGCCAAGCTAGAATTGATGAGGACGACTGGGTAAGCCATTCATCATAACTCACAAGCTCCTCTACACTTAGAAATATATAAAGAAACTTGGGGCAAAGGCGTATTTTGGAAATGTGAGAACAACCATCAGGTACAAGGTACGTGTACTAATATGGGATGTACGACCATGAAGAGGACAGAGGCGTGGCCCTGACATCCGCGTCTGACGAGTAGTGGCGGTGCGAATTTGTACGGAGAGTGGAGGCACTACCTGAGCACCCCTGACCATATACCAGAGGCGACAGTACTATGTCTTGAGCCATTACTCTGGCATTGTCAAGGTAGACACCACTATGCCCTGAGCCACTACTCTGGCAATGTACCCGCGTATGTCCCTGTCCCATGGGACTTGCTTGTATCAGGGGCCAATAGAGCCCACCTATAAATAGGCTTCGACCCCTCAGATTAAGGGGTTGGAAAATTCATTGTACACTGAGGCTATTGAGCAATATACAGAGGCTTACTCCATTGTTGATCTGTGCTTACTTTCCATTAAGTTTATTCTAAGTTCTTATCTAAATATCTCCACATTGACCTTTGAGTTTTCCGATCTAGTTTTGTTGACGAGATTTCACTGTCAACAAGGTCCGAACCGCTATAAAATTATTTGTGTCGTTTACTTAAATTCAACTCTTTTATCTTTAATCTTCGTTTACTTTACTCAATGTCGGTTGACCAAAATGGTTGTCAACACTTTTGTTGACCACAAATTTTACCAGTGACACTGAGCCAAATGAATGATATGATAATTATAGATTTGAATTGAAATAGTAGACGATACTTAGATTTATAGTGGTTCAGCCCCAAGTATTGGTAATGATCTACGTCCACTCAGATCCTTTTAATATTGTAGAAAATCTCAAACGCAGGATTAAATGAGCCAGTGTCAACTGAGTTTCGTAACCTCGAGAGGATACAATGCTTTGTGTATAAAAGTATGCAAATGACAACTTAGAAAATAAGGATTCACTAAGCCCTCTATTTATAGGCTTAGGAATTTACGTAAATGGGTCGTGGGCCTTACATGTCTTGCATCGAAAGTAATATGACAAGTAATGAAACAATTAGCATTAATACATTTCAAATGATAGATATCTAGTCAATATCTATTTAACCTAGTCAATCTATGCGCTTTTACCGTAGCACACGACCAATGCTTGTTGGACATTCCATCAAACAGACTAGCAGTGCATTTCTAAATGAAATTTTGACTAAGTTTTGACCAGTTGTGTGATGAATCTTTCTATGAATCTCTGTCTTCTAGTCGAGGGTTGACTAGTTTCTTCAAATTTTATGTCGAGAAAATATTTGCCCCCCAAGTTTATCATAATGCAACTAGTCAAACTCCTCTCTCTCTCTCTCTAACCTTTCAGTTTCTCTCTCACACATCTCACCCAATTTTGAAGGTGAAACCCAAACCTCGACCACCTCTTCAGCTTCTCTTATCATTCCCGGACACCGATGACATCCTTTGTCAACCATCATTAACGCCACCTTCACTCACCATTGACCATATCATTCAATTTTTTATGCTTTTAATGATTAAAAATACAATCCAAAACTTAAACCCACTAAAATATTAGCTTAAAAACACTATCTAAATATTTCGAACACATCTATGCATGATTTAGTTGTTTTTAAAGAAAAAAAAAAGCGATGCAAAATCAATGCTTAATGATGGTTTAGCAGTGGTCCCATGAAAACTTGATGTTTAGGCAAAATACGATGGTTTAGTGATCGTCTAATGGAAAAGGGATTTTTAGGCAACAAAAAAAATGATGGTTTAGGAATGGTCCATCAAAGCGTGATTTTTAGGCATAAAATGATGCCAAAATCAATGCAAAATGATGGTTAGTGATGGTTTGCCATAAAATTTAATAAAAACTTTGGTGAGACATAACTCTTAACTCGTTTGTTAGTTTGATGTGATTTTTTTAAAATTTTGGTAATTTTTTCGAGATCTACACATTTAGAATGTGTAGAACATCAAATTTGGAGTGTGGAACAACAAATTTCCAAATCTGCCTGTTTGAAGCTATAATGGAGTTAAAGACATAAATAATCAAAATTTTAGGTTCATTACTCTCCAAATTTAAGATTCTATGCATTCTAAACATGTAGATCTCGAACAAATACCTAAACTAAAAAAAACCTCAAATAGACATCCAAGTGAAAAGTTATGCCTCACCATAGTTTTTTCAAATTTTATTGCAAACCATCGCTAACCATCACAAAAGCATCGTTTTGCATCATTTGCTGCTTAAAAATCACGTTTTGATGGACCATTGCTAAATCATTGTTGAAGCATCGCTAAGCATTGTTTTAGAATCATTTTTTACCTAAAAATTACGTTTTCATTGGACCATCACTAAACCATTGTTAAAACATCGTTAAGCATCATCTTTTGCCTAAACATCAAGTTTTCATGGGTCATCGCTAAACCATTGCTAAGCATCATTTTTCTTTTAAAAAAATCTATAAATTTCAGATTTTCAGATATGAAAAATATCACGATCAAAACCAATAAATATTCACAGATGTATTCAAAACCTTTAAATTAGTGTTTAAAGTGAATATTTTTGTGGGTTTAAATTTTGGATTGTATTTTTAATCATTAAAAACATAAAAAAAAATTGAATGATATGGTCAATGGCGAGTGAGGGTGATGTTATTGGTGATTGGTGAAGGAGGTGGTCGCGTGTCTAGGCATAACAAAAGAGGTGGAGAAGGTGGTCGAGGTCTAGGTTTCATCTTCAAAAATGAGTGTGATGTGTAAGAGAGATAGAGAAACGGAAAGGTTAGAGAGAGAGAGGAGTTTGAATGGGAGGGGTATTGTTGTAAAAAATAAACAACTGACATTTTTTCTCATCAAGTACATTAAGATGCATAAAGCCTTAAATTTCCCAAAGAAAAATGCTAGGACGAACTTGTTCAATATCGCTCCTACCACCGAAGACTCAACCAAATAGATGGGATAAACATATGGCTATCTCAAAAGTTCTTTCAGCTACTAAGAATTATTTTAAGTCAATAGTATAATTTTGGTAGCTAATATAATTTTTGCTACCAAACTTTTTGGTGGTTTAGTTTTTTTTTTTCTTCTGTGTATCGTTGCTAAAGATTTTAGCTACCAAAATAAATGTATTTACCGTCTATTTTTCAAAAATAATATTTTTGACATGATACACTTTTATATAAATGTATACGTAAACCCCATAAACATTTACTCGGTCGAAAAAGCCATAAAAAGTTAAAAAAGCTAAACCCTCCTAAAAATGCATACCTGGTGTAATTTCCACTTGGTTCTACAGCATGAGAAGCAAAATCTCCCATCTCAACCAAATGGTGGTATAAGCACAAGGTTGTTTACCCTCTAAGATTCAATTCTGTATGAAACGACCTCGACCACAAACTTTCAAAACAAAACAAACGACACCATCCTTTTTCACTTGAACAATAATAGACTCTGATTAAAAAAACATCTGTCCTTTTTCAATAGAAACGACAATTGGCCTGTTTCTAGAAAAAAAGCGAACAGATATCAAGTTGAAGAGAACAACAAGTGGTTGGTTGATTTTTACATCACAAAGGATTGATCATTTCCAAACATGGAAGAGAAAATTGAATGTACAAAACAACAAACTTCTAAAAACAAAAATTGAAAAAAACATGTTTGATTTTCCATTTTAAGACGAAAGGCACTTCTTCCCCATATTGGAAAATAGCAACAGTAATTATAATTGTTGTAGTAAGAAAATTGTAACTATAAATACTACACCTGTAACTACAATTATGTTCAAATATTTAATTGTAAACACATCAAATTTGTTTTTGCATTACTAAATCTTAAGAACGAAAAAGGCTTGTGTATGATCATAGAAATCATTTCACCCTAGAACAGGGCTGTTGTGGCAACGATTACTTGTGCAACTGTGTTCATGCTGCAAGTAGCTTCTGTATGTCCTTCTGCATTTTTTTTTTTAAGAATAAAGAAAGTTAGACAGGAGACCTAAAATGTCCCAACACAACCATATTGGATTCTGAACTTTGTTTCTAATCTGTGATAAGCAACAGAGACACTCTAATTCATCTTATATATTTGAATTGAAGATGTAATTCATTGTCCAAGAGGTTTCCCAGCTCTTCTAGGATGGCACCTATTTGATATCAAACAATATATACTTGTCGTGTTCAAAAGCAAAAGCAAATTCAAGACTAAAATGCTAATAGTTTAGGGTTATGTTGTCCCTGTTGAGAGCATATGCGAATTACTTCAAGCAATATTTGAATATCAAAGATATTTTTTATAAATTGAAAAAAGTAAATGAAAATAATGTAATTACTACCTCGATCTGAAAAGGAGATGTCGTTGGTGCATATCTCTCAACAACTACCCCATTTTTATCTACCAAAAACTTCTCGAAATTCCACTTTATCACATCACCTAGAAAACCTCCAGCACTAGATTTCAGAAACTTATAAACTGGAGCTGTGTTTGGTCCATTTACATAGACCTGTTGGGAAAATTATTTTAGTATTTCATGCAACCACCTTAACCAAACAATGCTTTATGCATAAAAGATAACCGCTTCACATACATACCTTGTCAAAAATTGGGAATTCGGCTTTGAATCTTGTACAAGCGAACTGCTTGATTTCTGGATTTGATCCAGGTTCTTGACCACCAAACTGATTGCAAGGGAAAGCTAGTATCTCGAGTCCTACAATGAGGTTGTGCAAAGATAATTACGAGTTTATTTGGATTAAAAAAAATATTTAACAAATAGGAGCCCTGCTGAACCACATAATGTTTGAGAAAAGTGAAACTTGTTTCCTGAGAAACTGAAATTCAGGAACGCCTTGTAGATGAAGAAGAAAACCACGAATAATTGTCAATTACAAATGCCTTGTCTTCACATCTTTTGCTCTATTATCAGATGCAATTAATTATTAAATTAGGTAGCTCACAGTTAGGATGCTACCTTAACAAATAAAAGAAGATATCACCAAGTAATGAATCATAATCATCACGATTCATAATTTTTAAGGCTTCCATGGCAGACCCTCAACTTAAGCGAATATGAAAATATTCCTACCAACTAAATAGCATAGCATAGCGTACCTTGAGTCTTATATTTCTCATACAAGTGTGATAGCTCCGAATAATTTGCGGTCGTTAAACCACTGACATTCAAAGAAAAATTACTACATTAAATCACAAAGCAACAAAACACTCACACACATTGGATATTGTATGCATTCATCTTGAGACTACACAGAATCACAGATCCGAAAATATTTTCAAGGAGTGAATACCATTTAGAAGCCACATTGACAATCAAAAGAACTTTTCCCTTGAATTTGTTAAGAGGAACCTCCTTCCCTTCAATATCCTGCACTCACAAACACAAATAGTAGAGCTCAAGTCATTTTATTTATCCAACCAATAAAATTTACATAAACTAGGAAATACCCACCACTCATGAATTTAAATAAAACCTCTAATTACAAGATAAATACTTAATCAACAAAATAGTTAATTTTAACTTAACAAATAAAAAAAAAAAGTGAAAAAAGAGAGGGGGTGAACGGAGCAAGATTGAACCTTAACAGAGAAGTCATGGAGAGTCTTATCAGTAGCTGCTCTTGCAAAAACACCCCAAGATCGAGACTTCACGAAAATCCCAAAAAAGTTGGATGATTGCGAAAAAATCCCAGAATGGAAAAAGGCTGATTTAGAGGACCCAAGTGACAATTTGGCTGATGGAACCGAAAGTTCCATGGAAGACAATAAAGTAGAATTAGAATGCTTTTGGGTAGGCCTTGTTTGGAAAGAAGCATGAAAAGGAGCAGAAAAATTGGCAGAGAAAGGCGTAGAAGCCATTTTTTGGTTGATTATTTAGTGGATTGGAATTGAGGACAAAATAGACTATTCTTGTATTAAATGCGAAGGCTCAACACTCTCCATAGAGGTTGGTTTCTCAGTTTTCCCAGCCCAAATATATAAATAGAACTGAAAACGTTTCTCAGTGGCGGGTATATTTACACGTGGTCTTTTTTTTTTTCTAAATTCAAAAAGAAAATGGAGAGAGTGTCTTGGAGAGAAAATAAAATAACTCCTCACAATTTTAGGCCAAAGGATAATTTTTGAAGTATTATATGAATGGAAAATAAAATCACATAAAAGCTTGATGAATAAATCATATGTCCTTTTCAGTTGGGGTGATAAGTCTCGAGTTTAACCAAAACGGATAAGATTAGAATGAAGTGAAATTCTGATTGGGCTGAGATCAATGTCGACTTCTGGAATTTTGTCGAGAGGTGGGAGACTGGGGAAGGAAAGTCTCTTTATGTTATGGAAATTTTTCATAAATATAGCTAATTAAACTTATAAAAATCAAAATTCTTAAAATAAAAAAAATCATAAAATAACTTTTTTTAGAAAATCCATATTTTTACAAATTTTATTAAAAAATTCATATAAAATATAATTTTCTCTTCTGTTACCCCACATTCCGTCTAATAATGCAAGTCCATAGCCCATTTAACATTTTTATGTTCACCAACAATGGAACAAGGGAATTTTTCAAAATATTGATTTTATACCATCAAAGTGTAAATATATAGAAATTATATATTTTTTAATTTGTATAGAAAGATTTATTAAAGACAAAATTAAAGTATCATAAATATAATTAGTAGCTATACGCCCTGGTTTTCACGCGGGCTGTTTAGCAGGACGAGCCTCGGACTAAACATGATTTAGTCCGAGGCTCCCACAGGCCAGAGGCTCTATTTCCAGGACGGGCCCTTTCTAGCTCGAGGGGGTCCTGTTTCCAGCTCGCACTTGTTGCACCAGGAGCTGGGAATAACATCCGGCGACCACGGACGGATAAGCTCGGGTTATGGATTGCTCCGGTAGCGAGCTTCTCAGGAAGCTCTGACCCTATGGGAAGTCAACACGCAAGATAAACGTGCATATTCCTGCCATCACGTGTCCGATATCCCCCTGACTTCTCGGACACGCAGCAGGAACGTGCGTATTCAGACACCCACGGACGAGTTGGGCCGTGCGGCCCATTATCTCCTTCCATACTGATTAGACCACACTTGTGTGTCAGGTTTAGGAATTAATCATGAATATCACAGACTTGATATGACAAATGGTAAGGTCACGGGATGACCTCCCTACCAACTTCCAGGTGCTTTCTCCTATAAATATGGAGACCCTGGGAGTTGATAGGGGTTGGAAAAATAGTCTTTTAAGAACTATATACTTTGTAAACCAATTACCCAGAAAATATCAATAATATTGACTAGTGGAGTAGAAGGATTTTAACCTTCGAACCACTTAAAAACGTGTCTCGAGTCACCTAGTTCTTTCCCCAAAGATTTCATATCTGTGACGGTTCTACTTTTAGTACTAATCTCTTTCTCTTCTTCTCTTAATTATCTGTTGCCGAAGAACCGCGTCAACAGTTTGGTGCTTTCATTGAGAGCAAGTCCAATTAGTACTACCACAAACATACAACTATGGTGACCACTCGATCCAAACATGGCAACGAGACAGAACAGCATGATGGGCAGGAGGCCCGCCATGTTGCCCTCCCTGATGAGCAAGTTCCTGAAGTCCAGCAGAGGCCAGGAAAGCAGCCGGCCGGCCAAGACGATACTGGTAGTTCGGCGCCCCGACCGCCTCATCCGAATCCATGTTATTACACTGCGGTGGAGATGGAGAATGCTCAGCTGAGGAGCCAGCTAGCAGCAGCTGGTCAGCAAATCCAGGATGTTCTGAGTCGACTACCCCCTCTCACAACCAACGGTAACGTTGGAGAGAGGCAAGGCGAGGCTCCTAAGTCTCGCCGGAGTAATCGATCCAGGCATAGCCGTTCGGGTAGACTCCCTGCAGCCAACTCCACCCCTTCATCACGCCATCAAGAGGCGAACTTCAGGGAAATGCCTCGGACCGAACAGCAGCAGTACAGCCGTTCGGTTAGGACGTCAACCCCTAGCTCTCAGCCTTCCTCGAGGACGCCCAGAAGAGATCGAGGAAGTTCCCAAAGGAGGGCCGAGGAGATCCGGAGACGTCAGCCCATCCCCGAAGAACGTCCAGTTCCTCGTCCAGCTCGCCCAGCGCGAAACCAGCAAGCTGGCAGGGCCGAGAGGCCCCCACCAAATTTAGTCCGTCCGGACGGCACTAGGATCGCCTCTCCGGTCAGGCATCCTCCTTCTCCCATCAGATACCCGTCTCCTCAGCCCGTCCGAGACATCCCGACCTACGAAAATAGTAGGAGAGACCCGCCATCGGCCGGGCCTTCCCGGCGCAGTAGGGTGCCGGGGGAAGGATCAGGTCGGAGCCGCCAAAGACGCACCTCGAGCCTGTCCAGCAGGAGTCACTGGACCGGTAGTGCACGGAGTGATCTTTCGGGAGGAGACCTGCGACAGCGACTAAGTTCAGCACAAAGTCACCATACTACCCAGGGAGGCGACCTCCGAGATCGCCTCAACTCTCACAGAGAGGATCGAGTTAGGGATGGTAGCCAGGCCCGCTCAGTTGGGGTCCAATCCGAAGTACGTAACGGCGGGAATGCCCCAAATGACCTATCTCAAGATAGGAGGGGCAACAACCCGCCTAATATGTTCAACGGGTTCGGAGCTGGTGAACAGCCCCGGAATAACCCAGGATCTCAGGACAAGACCCTAGAGCGCTTAACTCAGATGGAGGAGCTGATGAAGAAGCTCCTGTCGGAGAAAGAAAAAGACGAATATGATTCAGGGGATGAGATGGAACTCTTCGCCCCCAATATAGCAGCAACGGCATACCCTTCTGGCTTTCGTATGCCCCACTTGTCAAAGTTCAACGGGGATGGAGACCCGTCTGACCACTTAGGGATGTTCAACACCCTAATGATGGCTCATAACATCGGGCCAGAGCTTCGTTGCTTGATCTTTCCTTCCACCCTAACTGGACCTGCCAGGCAGTGGTTCAAACAAAGTAAAAGGCAGTCAATCAGCTCCTGGAAGACCTTTTCGGCTGACTTCAAGAGGGCATTCCGCGCCTCTCAGGCCGCCCGAGTCCAGGCCGACTCCCTAGCTAACGTGAGACAGCAACCTGGAGAGACGCTAAAATCCTACTTGAGCAGATTTGCAAATGTCGCTGCTCGAGCCAGAGACGCCGACGACAGCTCCAAACTCATGGCTATGAGGACCGGGATCCTAGTAGGCGGAGATCTGTGGAAGGATATTCAAAGGAGGGGGGTCAGCTCAGTTAGTGAATTCCTTAACAGAGCCCAAGAGTGGATAAACTTGGAAGAAGCTGAAGCTTCAGCCGCGGGGACCAGCCAGGTCCTCGAGAAGCCCGCTGGGACGGGAACAGAGATCGTAGTGGCGACTCCCGACGTCGCACAGAGTAACCAGACCGGTGGTGGCAAAAGAAAAGGAAATGGTGAAAACAGCCAGCACGGTCAAAAGAAGAGTAAGTCCGCGGATAAATTCAAGCCCGTGTTCACAACGTATACCGAGCTCACCCAGACCAGAGAGAATATTTTCCTGGCCAACGTTACGCGAGTCCCCTGGAAAAGGCCGGAGCCAATAAAACACCCCAAGGGAAAGAGAGACGCTTCCAAATTCTGCTGTTTTCATAACGACGTCGGGCACAATACCGACGACTGCAGGCACCTCAAAGATGAAATCGAGACTCTCATCCGAGCAGGTCCGTTGGCGCAATACTCGCGGAACAGGGTCCCGACAAGTCGACCCGCTCCGGAGATCCCAGCCAGTCAACCTGGACCTCGGGTAGATCAGGACGTCCTTCCCCCCGTGGTCGAGGGAGAGATTTCCACCATCTCTGGAGGACCACACATGGCTGGCACGAGCAAAGGCGCCCAGAAGAGGTATGTGAATGAGTTGAAGGCCCACAATGGAGCGGAGTTCGTCCCGGAACAGCGTCAATCAAAACAACAAAGATTAGAGAAACAACCGATCACTTTCACGGAGGAAGATGCGAGCCATGTCCAATTCCCTCATAACGATCCCTTGGTCGTAGCAGTCCAGCTCGCCAACCGGAGAGTAAGGAGAGTGTTAGTGGACAATGGGAGCTCGGTGAACCTCCTATTCCGGTCCACCTTAGAAAAAATGGGTCTGACCGTCTCCGAGCTGAAGGCAACCTCGATGATGCTATATGGTTTTTCAGGGGAAGGATCAGCAGCGATAGGGACGATTGAGCTGGTGATCACCCTCGGAGACGAGTCCCGAACAGTGTCCAAACTACTCGAATTCGTAGTCATTGACTGCTCCGCTGCCTACAATGCAATTTTGGGCCGACCTACGCTCGTTGCTTTCGAAGCTATCACGTCCGTCCGGCACCTCGCCATGAAGTTCCCTACTTCAACAGGGATCTGTACTATCAAGGGCGATCAGCTCGCTGCCAGGGAATGCTACAGCATTTCCATGAAGGGAAAATCTAAACCCGGGCAGGTGACGATGGCCATTCAGGATGAAGAGGAATCTCAGGGACCCAAGGCGGCTCCTGAGATTGAAAAACCTCGGGTTTCCGAAGACGAAAAGCTCGCCCTAAGTGAGGACATTGACCCCCGAGTAGGCGAGGACAGGTCCGAGCTCCAAGCTATTGAAGAGCTCGAGGAGGTAGGCATCGATGAACAAAACCCGTCACGGACGGTTAAGCTCGGAAAGAACCTCTGCGCTAGAAGAAAGGCGGAACTGACTGCGTTTCTGCGGAAAAACCTGGACGTATTCGCATGGTCGCACGAGGACATGATAGGGATCAGTCCGAGCGTAATCATGCACACGCTCCACCTAGACAAAAGCGTCCCTGCCAAGTCTCAAAAGCAGAGGCGTTTAGGGACAACCCGAGCCGAAGCCCTTGAAGAAGAAGTAGCCCGGCTCAAAAAATCTGGCTTTATCCGCGAAGCCAGATTTCCCATTTGGGTTGCCAATCCCGTGTTAGTTCCAAAGCCCAATGGGAAGTGGCGGACCTGTATCGACTTTTCCGACCTGAATAAAGCTTGCCCCAAGGATTGCTTTCCATTACCGAGGATCGATCAACTGGTGGATGCCACGGCGGGGCACGAGCTCATGTCCTTCATGGACGCGTACTCGGGCTACAATCAGATCGCGATGAATCCAGCAGACCAGGATCATACCAGCTTCATGACCCCGACTAATGTCTATTGCTATAAGGTCATGCCGTTCGGTCTTAAGAATGCCGGGGCTACCTACCAAAGGCTGGTAAATAGAATGTTCGCGGATCAGATCGGGAAAAACATGGAAGTGTACGTCGATGATATGCTTGTCAAGTCAAAGATTGCCAGCAACCACGTCACCGATCTGGAAGAATGCTTTAACATACTGCGAGAATATGGCATGAGGCTCAATCCTCAGAAGTGCACTTTCGGTGTCGCATCGGGGAAATTCTTGGGTTTCATAGTCAATACCCGAGGAATCGAGGCAAACCCCGAAAAGATCAGGTCACTGCTCGAGCTTCCTTCCCCCAGGTCGCGGAAAGATGTCCAAGGCCTCACAGGAAGAGTGGCAGCACTGAACCGGTTCATTTCCAAATCGACCGACAAGTGTTTGCCCTTCTACAACCTGCTCCGGGGAAACAAGAAGTTCGAATGGACAGTAGAGTGTGAAAGCGCATTCCTCGACCTAAAAACGCACCTGGCTGAGCCGCCTGTGCTGTCGAAGCCCAAGGTAGGAGAACCTCTTTTCCTCTACATGGCCGTCACTGAGGACGCAGCTAGTGCTGTTCTGGTGCGAGAAGAGGACCAGGCTCAGAAACCGGTTTATTACATCAGCAAGAGACTCCTCGGAGCTGAGTCAAGGTACCCATTGATGGAAAAACTGGCGTTCTGCCTAATCACGGCCTCGCGAAAACTCAGACCATACTTCCAGTCCCACTCTATACACGTCGTGACCGATCAGCCTTTAAGGCAGGTTTTGCAAAAGCCTGAAGCCTCGGGACGCTTGCTGAAGTGGGCGGTCGAACTCAGTCAGTTCGAGATTTTCTATACTCCCCGAACTACCATAAAAAGTCAAGCCTTGGCCGACTTCGTGGCAGAATGCGCGGGATTCCATGAGATCCCATCAGAAGACTCACCTCAGGTCACCTCCTCAAGTTCATCGTGGAAGATCTTCGTTGATGGCTCATCCAACGAGAACGGCTCCGGGGCCGGAATCATTCTGATATCCCCAGAGGGGCATAGATTCCACTCGGCGCTGAGGTTCGGGTTCAAGGCGTCTAACAACGAGGCAGAGTACGAAGCCTTGTTAGCTGGACTTAGGATAGCTAGTGAGCTAAAGGCAAGCTCTGTCCAATGCTTTAGCGACTCCCAGCTCGTGGTGAATCAGGTTCTAGGCGAGTATCAGGCGCGGGGTCCCAAGATGGCCTCCTATTTGGCTAAGGTAAAATCCGAACTGTCTGCGTTTGGGCAAGGGTCGATCGAACAGATACCTTGGGAGCAGAACGCCAACGCAGATGCTCTCGCCAAGCTCGCCACCTCGGGAGAGACAGAAACCCTGGGATTGGTGCCAGTTGAGTTCTTGGAGAAACCCAGCATAGACGGAGATCGAGCAGATATTGAAATGATTGACATCAGGCCGACCTGGATGACTCCCATTGTTGAGTACCTCGTCGAGGGCAAGTTACCCGAAGGGCGCAACGACGCACGACGAGTCCTTTATCAAGCTCCGAGGTATACGCTAGTCGAGGGGGTGTTGTACCGACGTGGGCATTCCTTACCTCTCCTCCGGTGCGTTCCTCCAAGTGAAGCGAAGGCCATCCTGCAAGAAGTTCATGACGGGTTCTGCGGAGATCACGCTGGGGGGCAAAGCCTGGCCTTGAAGATCCTTCGGCAGGGTTATTACTGGCCGACTCTGTCCAAAGACTCGATCTCATATGTAAAAAAGTGCGACAAGTGTCAGTGGTTCGCCGCGGTTGCGCGAGCTCCTCCGACCGAGCTAAAAATGATTTCGTCTCCCTGGCCCTTCGCCATTTGGGGGATAGATCTAATAGGCGCCCTGCCCACCGGAAAGGGCGGGGTCCGTTACGCCGTGGTCGCCATTGACTACTTCACCAAGTGGGCCGAAGCAGAATCGTTGGCGACAATAACATCGAAAAAGGTGCTAGACTTCGTGGTTAAAAGCATCATATGTCGATTTGGCCTACCCAAAAAGATCGTCTCCGACAATGGCACTCAATTTGACAGCGATCTGTTCACCGAATTTTGCGAAAGGCACAGAATTGTGAAAAGCTTCTCGTCCGTGGCCTATCCCTAGGCGAACGGCCAGGTCGAGGCTGTCAATAAAACTCTGAAGGCAAGCCTCAAGAAGAGGCTAGATGAGGCAAAGGGGATCTGGCCAGAACAGCTCCCCCAAGTTCTGTGGGCCTATAGGACCTCACATCGGATTCCCACGGGTCACACTCCTTTCTCCCTAACCTTTGGAAGTGAAGCAGTCCTCCCCGTGGAGGTGAAGGTCCTGTCACACAGGGTCCGGTCCTACGACCAAGACGGGAACCACGAGCTCCTATGCCACTCCTTAGACTTAGTGGATGAAAGGCGAGAGGATTCACAACTCCAGCTCGCCCATTATCAACAGAAAATCACTCGCTACTTCAACACTAAGGTCAAAAGACGTGCCTTTAGCGTCGGTGATTTGGTCTTGAGGAGAGTTTTCCTGGCCGGGAAAGATCCCAAAGAAGGGGTTTTGGGACCAAGCTGGGAAGGACCATACCAGGTCATCGAAGTCATCAAAGAGGGAACTTATAAGCTAGCTCGACTTGGTGGAGGGGCGGTCCCGCGGACTTGGAATGCTATCCACCTAAAGAAATATTATCAATGAGCCATTTGTAAGGCCTAGAAGGTCACCTTCCATGTATAAATAAAAATCAAATGTTTCTCGTTATTTGCAAGTGTAATTCTAAAGTAACAACGAAAGACCCTTTCCCAGTTACTTGGGGGGCATATGGTACCTGGATATAACCAGGTCTCCTTAACGACTTAGGTGTTAATTTCTATCTACGGATAAGAGTTATCACAAACTAAGTCCTATCCTGGTCTTAACCAGGTCACAAAACTTAGAAGTTAACTAAAATTTGTTGACCGTGGTTCTTCCTTAAAGAGCCCGGGATACGGATAAAATTTGACGCGAACTAAGTTTTTCAAAATAAGTTCCTGGTCTTAACCAGGTCACAAAACTTAGAAGTTAACTAAAATTTGTTGACCGTGGTTCTTCCTTAAAGAGCCCGGGATACGGATAAAAGTTGACGCGAACTAAGTTTTTCAAAATAAGTTCCTGGTCTTAACCAGGTCAGAAAACTTAGAAGTTAACTAAAATTTGTTGACCGTGGTTCTTCTTTAAAGAGCCCGGGATACGGATAAAAGTTGACGCGAACTAAGTTTTTCAAAATAAGTTCCTGGTCTTAACCAGGTCAGAAAACTTAGAAGTGAACTAAAATTTGTTGAACGCGGATCTTCTTTAAAGAGCCCGGGATACAGATAAAGTTAACTCGAACTAAGTTCATAAAAATCAAGAGATGAATTGTAACCAAATGCATAAAAATATATATGTCAAACTGGCTGAGCAAATTGTCTCGAGGCGGAAACGCCTCACATAAAAAAGAGAATTACAATAGAAAGAGTTCAAAATACTTAAACGAGAAGTGTCCTAAGCTCCATCAGTTGGCCCTTTGGAGGTCGCGGTCTCATCCTGCTCCGCCGCGACAGAGGCCTCTCCAGTCTCCGATGGAGGAACCTCCTTATTTAGGCGGGCTTGAAGCTGCGGCAACAAGAATGCCCAGAGGTCCGGCGGCATGAAAGAAAAGTTCGCGTCTGGATTGTGGGACCAGCAGTGATAGAACAGGTCTTGTAAGGACTGCTCCGATACGACCCACTCGTCTTTCAGGGCGGCCTGGGAGGCCTGGGCTTCGGCCTTCGCCGCCTCAAGATCTGTCCGCGATGCGGCCAGGGAGTTTTTAAGCTCTTGGTTCTCGGAGCGGATCTTCTCTAGCTCGGCTTTAGAGGCCGCCAGCGCGTCTCTCGCCTCCTGAGACTCCTGGAGGGCGGTCTGGCGATCAGCTTCCAAACCCTCGAGCTGGGCCTTGGTCCTAACAATGCCTCTGTATGCGGCAGCAATGCCCTGCAAGAAAAGAATGATAAATTAACAAACTGGAAGGAAAAAGGCGGCGTGTGAGTGTTAAAGCCTTAAAAGAAGGGGGCACTTTACCGTTAAGGTCATGTCCATCGCAGACTCTATAACTCGGACCGGGCTCGTTGTTTCGATGGCCCGGAGCTCCTTCTCCCTGATATTGTAGAAATGGCTGACGGCGTAGCTAGCCGACTCATACACCGTACCCCGGAATGCTTCGGGCATCTTCTCCAGAGCCCAGGGGTCGACCTGGATACGCACATCCGGGGCTGCCGCGGCCAGATTCCCGACCTCTATTACCCCGTCCTGGGCGGCTAGTGGAGATCGTTGGGGTGGCGGGTGCATGAGCCCTGTCCTGGCAACAGGGAGGTCCGCCCCCGCGACCTGGGATGGCGGGGCTTTCTCCTTCTCCTTAGCCGGGGATTTGGTGGAGGCCCCAGCCGAGCTCTTGGACTCGCGAAGCCTCTTTAACCTCGGCCCTGCTGGGGGATTCCCACCGAACACAACGCCCCGCAGACTATTCCCGGGCTGAGACATCTCTTCTGCTAAGAACAAAAAACATGGTTATTACAAGGTAGCAATCATGCAGAAATAAAGACAAAAGGTTCAAAGGCAATAAGAAAGCAAATACTAAGGGAGCCCTACACCCCGAGCTGGAAGAGCCTAAGACGATTATCTCGCGAACTGGCGAAGGTTCTAGGTCCGGTTCTGACTCAGGGCTGGACTCTTCTACGTACTGCCTAATCCCCGGAGCATAGACGCCCCCCTGGAGCGCAGGCCACGTGCGTAAGTTGGTCCCGTACTCCTCAAAAAGGACCGACCTAAAGGCTAGGGTATTATCTACTACTACGGTACCCTTAGGCC
Organism: Humulus lupulus; assembly: GCF_963169125.1. Classification (NCBI taxonomy): domain Eukaryota; kingdom Viridiplantae; phylum Streptophyta; class Magnoliopsida; order Rosales; family Cannabaceae; genus Humulus; species Humulus lupulus. Next base: position 247,680,628 of record NC_084802.1, read on the forward strand.
GACTCTCTTGGTTGTCCAGCACGAGCTGGTCAACGCAGTGGAGCAAGAGCGTGTCCAGGTCCGGATTCCTTGAGTGACGATGGACGAGCTGCCTAGGGTTGAACCTAACCAGCCGGGGGTCTGCAGTGGCCCTATCTACGTTCTTAAATAAGTAAGAGTTACCTTGACCGGAAGGACCCACGGCTGCTCCGGATTGGGCCCTCTCCTCGCTCATCCCCTGGGCGACCTCCAAGGTCCTCTTCCTGTTCATCACCAGAGGAACTTCCTCACCTTCTTCCTCGCCTTCGTCGTCTGCGACCTCCTCCGCGACGATCGGTCTGTTGACACGAGCTGGGGGAGGCCCCCGGGGCCTTTTCAAATTCAAAGTCTGATTTGGGAAAATCAGCTTGCAGAATACCATCGACTCGTCCGTCACGAGCACGCGGTAGTCTTTCTCACTGGGGGGCAAGTTCGCCAGTGTATCGTATTGACCCCCGAGGGTCACAGACTTTTCGGTCCTCGCGTAGATGGCTGCAAGGTTGGTTGAAGTCAGAAGTGGAATAAGGGAAGAGCTAAAATAAGATAACCTTTAAAAGGCGAGCTAAATCAAGGATCACTTATGAGGACGGTTGAAATAGTGATGATCGCAGTTTCGGAACCCAGTTGACATGAAAAACTGGTCTTTGAAGTCGTTTGGATGGCTCGGCAGCTCGATCACTGCTGCTGTGTTAGGGAAGCGGGTTAAGTAATAGAACCCGTCGCCTCGCCCCCGCTGGTCCGGGCTGGCTTTGAGGCAAAAGAAATATAGAATATCAGCAGGAGTGGGGACCTCCCACTCATGCTTTTGGAACAAATACCTCAATCCCGCTAGCAGACGGTATGAGTTGGGGGGGAGCTGAAATGGGGCCAACCCCACATAGTTCAGAAAATCAGCAAAATACTAATCCAGGGGGAGGAAGGCCCCTGCCTTGAAGTGTTCACCGCTCCAGGCCGCGAACGACTCGTCGAGCGGTGTGCATCTCCGCTCCCCATCCGCAGCAGGTCGGGCGATCACGGAGGCCACCCCCAGGGGAATGTTGTGGTTGAGGAAGATTTTGGTGATCTTTGCCTGGTCGGTTATCTTCGAGACGGTTCTCTCCGCCTCGAAAAACGCGTCAGGGGCCACCTCGGCTTGCTTCTCCACCGCCGGCCCAAAGTGAGGAATTGGCGAGCTGGTCACCACCGCCTTTCCTTTATCCTGCTGGGAGGACGAACTTCCCACATTCTTCTGTGGCAGATTTCTCTTTGGAGCCATCTGGTCGCCTATCGAACAAAAGAAAACACTTTAGAAAAGGCGACCCAAGCAGGAGAGTGAAGCAAGTATTAAGTACACGAGCTGGGGTAAGCCCAGCCCGTGGAGAGTGGTGCCACGCGTTCCAAGGAACACGCGCCTATGCCCTCAACAGATCCCAGATTACTCGGAATTCGTGTGTCAGAGGGCTCAGAGTAAAAAATTGCCTTGGGGGGAAAGTTTCAACAGGCAAGGCGTGGCAAAATCGCTTTTAAGGCGTATTCCCTAAGCTACTCGGTTTTTGCACCCAAAATTCCTAAGGATCCTACCCAGAAATTGTTCCTAAGAGAGAACCATGGAACCCATATTCTAAGACGATGTCCCATGGCAAGTGTGCCCTAATCTAAGAAGGGCTGTCACCCTCCATATCCGCGCGACCCAGAAAACCTCTGCATGTGGCTACAGTAAATTTTTTTACCTAAGCTACAGTGGCATGCTTTCAAAAATAAACAGGGACAGAAGACTTACAGTATATGGTTAGATGGTGAGCGAGGTTGCTGCGCTGGTAGGAGCTTCGTTGGCATAGTGGTCTCCAAGGCTTTGAAGGAACTCGTACGCTTAAGCTTCGTGAACGGAGAAGATGAGAGCAATGGAAATGAGGGTTTTGTTCTTCGGAAGGTCAAAGAGAAAAGAAGGAAATTTGAGAGGTTTTGAATGGTAAGGTGGCCCGTGCGTGGGATGACCACCCCCTTTTATACAAGGGAAGGATCACGTGTAAAAGGCCCTTGGGAGACCCTCCACTCGAAATGTGAAACGACGGCTGGACAGTAGGCTAGGCCATTTAATGCGGTTCTCGTAGAGTGTACCGTCGCCACCCACGGCGTTCCACGTATCAGACGCCTGCGAAAAGCATGGAATACGAAGGGTTGTGGGGGAAGTCTAAAAGCCCCTACTATGGTCTCCCATATCTGACGTCATGGACCACGAGCAGGAGCTTGGGGGGCAGATGTACGCCCTGGTTTTCACGCGGGCTGTTTAGCAGGACGAGCCTCGGACTAAACATGATTTAGTCCGAGGCTCCCACAGGCCAGAGGCTCTATTTCCAGGACGGGCCCTTTCTAGCTCGAGGGGGTCCTGTTTCCAGCTCGCACTTGTTGCACCAGGAGCTGGGAATAACATCCGGCGACCACGGACGGATAAGCTCGGGTTATGGATTGCTCCGGTAGCGAGCTTCTCAGGAAGCTCTGACCCTATGGGAAGTCAACACGCAAGATAAACGTGCATATTCCTGCCATCACGTGTCCGATATCCCCCTGACTTCTCGGACATGCAGCAGGAACGTGCGTATTCAGACACCCACGGACGAGTTGGGCCGTGCGGCCCATTATCTCCTTCCATACTGATTAGACCACACTTGTGTGTCAGGTTTAGGAATTAATCATGAATATCACAGACTTGATATGACAAATGGTAAGGTCACGGGATGACCTCCCTACCAACTTCCAGGTGCTTTCTCCTATAAATATGGAGACCCTGGGAGTTGATAGGGGTTGGAAAAATAGTCTTTTAAGAACTATATACTTTGTAAACCAATTACCCAGAAAATATCAATAATATTGACTAGTGGAGTAGAATGATTTTAACCTTCGAACCACTTAAAAACGTGTCTCGAGTCACCTAGTTCTTTCCCCAAAGATTTCATATCTGTGACGGTTCTACTTTTAGTACTAATCTCTTTCTCTTCTTCTCTTAATTATCTGTTGCCGAAGAACCGCGTCAACAGTAGCTAACTAAAATATAGAAATGCCACATTTTTTATCATAGTTATGTTTTCTTTGATTTTGAAGGTGATTTTATTTTATTTTTTTAATTTTTCTCTTTCTTTTTAATTATTCTTTCTTTTTTTTCCCTTAATTATTTTTTCTTCTATTTTTTCCTTTTTTTTTTTCTATCAATATTTTCCTTTAGCTTTTTTTTTTCTTTCTATTCTTCTTCTTCATTTTTATTAATTTTTTTTCTTTCATTTGTATTGTTTTATTTTTTTTTTCATATTTTTTCCTTTTTTTTTTTTAATTTTTTTCTTCTATTTTTTCTTCATTTTTGTATTTATTATTTTCTCCTCCTATTTTTTTTTCTTTTTTCACACATATGAACTTTTTTTCATGTTTTCTTCTTCTTCTTCTTCTTCCATTTTTTCTTCTTTTTTTTATTTTTTATTTTTCATTTTTTTCTACCAATTTTTCATTCATTTTTTTCTTTCCATTTTTCCATTATTTTTTTCTTCTTCTTTTCATTTTTATCCATTCATCTATTTTTCTTTCTTCATCATTTCTTTTGTTTTGTTTTTTTTCTTCATATTTTTTTAGTTTTCTTTCCTAAGTTTTTTTTTCTTCTTTTTTGTACTTATTCTTTTCTCATTCCATTTTTTCCTTTTTTTCACACATATTTTAACATTAATAATTATTTTACTATTTTTTTATTGTAATTTTTTTTATAATTTTTTCCACTATATGTAAAGAAATTCAAATCAATTTTCAGCGTTTCCTTTTTACTGTAACTCTTATAGGAACACCAAAATTTGGAAAGAAAACTAATAATAATATGAAAACGTAAATGAGTAACCAGTTACCCTGATGGGAACATTCAAATCTAGAAAAAAAATTATATGAAGAAGATGGGAGAGAAGGGAAATGTGATGGATATGATTTTTTTTTTCTATCTTCAAATTTGTGGAAACTGGTTACCTTCTTGTTATTTGTGTGTATATTTCTGGGGGTAACTGATTACATTCACGTTCTTTGTGTGTATATTTCTTGGGGGTAATTAGTTACCTTCATGTTATGATGTGTGTGTATATTTCGAGGTTCTTTATGGTAACTGGTTACCTATGTTACTAAAATCATAGTTACTTATTTTTTTTTTTAATGAATTATTCTTCCTCCTTTTCATTCAGATTTGATGTTTATTTTCATATTTAATATAAGTAACTCGTCACCCCTCTTATGGTAACTGGTTACCCCTCTTATAGCAGAAGGTTACTCCTCTCAGGGTAATTGGTTACTCCTCCTGATACATGTTATTTAACTTAGTTCTAGGATATTTTTTTTACATAATTGTCAAGGATGAATCAAATAACTGGTTACCTTACCCAAGATTTGAAAAAACAAACATACAATATAAAAATAAGGAAAAAAATGTTTATAATAAATAAAAATAATAATAAACACAATTCATATCACAAAAAAAAATTTGCAAAACAACCAAAGAAAAATTTAATATTAAATTAGTTATAGAAAAATAATATAAAAAAAGAAAATAAGCTAAAAAAATAATCAAATTACAAACATACCCTTCTAAATTAATAAAACTTGATTAAGAGTAAAATTATGGCATAAACTAATTTTTATACAAAAACATGGGAAAATAAACCCATAAAAATAGAAAATCTTAACAAAAGCCATAGATTAACTTTTTTAAAAAAAAAAAAAATCATAATTTTGCACACTCTATTCAAAATTCCATATAAAATGCAATTTCCTCATGAAACAACTCACTTCTTATTATTTAAAATTCTTTTAATTAAGAATAAATATGTATTTTTACATATATTTCATGTATTTTAATACTACATAATTGTTCCATTATTTATTATCATCCATTATAATTTTCTTTACTATATTTATTTTTTATATAATTTTTTTTTCAATTTTGTCCACCTTTTTACTCGACTTATTATTTACATAATTTTTATTTAATATATGTAAAACAATTGAAAACAATTTTTTTTTAGTTTTTTCTTAAATTGTATGCTTTTTTTTCCTTCGAAATTATATTTTTTGTACTTGTGTTAAATAACTGGTTACCTCATGTTTTCATAAATGATTTTTTTTTTTCCAGATCTAGATGTCTTGATCAGTTGACCCATTACGATTTTTGGGTAACCAGTTACCTATATTCTTTGATATTTTTTTGGTGAGTTTATTTTTATTTTTTTTTAAAATGTAGATTTTTTAAAAATAATAAATAGCAAGGTAACCAGTAACCAGTTACACCAAATAATTTTTTAAACCAAATAAAATATATTATAAAATAAAACAACAAATAGTTCATTCACCAATTTAGCCTGTATTGATTACAAAAATTATAGTATTCAAATGAATTTTTTGAACCAAAAGATGCACACTTTACAAAGTCAACTTATTTGGTGAACTCATTTTATAATAACAACTATCAAGTTAATATATAAAACATGTTTACAACAAAGTGTAAAAGTTGCTAAAATAAATGATTTTGTTGTTTCTTCAATAAACGCCTTGAGAAATGGAGTTCAAGAAGAAGCTGTTTCAATGTCATCTTCATTGATCTTTAGGATTGTGGTTACCACCTAAGGTCATCAATGAAGACTATACAGGGCGATCATTTCTTTGAAGCTAAACCAAAATTGTCAAAAATTGTAGAAACATCTCTCTAAAACTAAATAAAAATAGAAAACCTAAAGACAACCCAAAAATGCTAGTATTCAGCAGTTCTCAAAAGGCCAGAGTTCATGGAGCAACCACAATCCATCCTGCAACTTGGTGAATAGTGAGAACATGATTGCAACTTCAAAAAGACAAACAATACAAAACAAGAGAAGATGTCACCAATTGCTAACTTGTTAAATATGAAAAAGATATCCCATATTAAACTAGCACCCACACCAAGACAAAAATGAATTGCTTAAACTATTTTAATGTTTGAAGCAATATAGGATTGTTGTATCATTCATCTAACAGATGAATATATTATACTAGAATAATGTATTTAAAGTATCACTCCTAATTAGAAAACATGTCAAGTAAAAAATAGAAACTATAAACCAGCAAATTTATGCTAGTTTTGTTGGTTTGATTTCTTGCTTGGTGGATGTGATAATTATTATTTTGAATTGTAGTTGTTATATTTAGGTCAAACTAGTAAAATGATACTGTGGTGATTATTTTTGTCATCACCAATGGTAAGCATTCATTATTTTTGGTCAATTATCCTAAAGCATAAATTTATACATACATTATTAAACACATGTATTATATAGATGTAAACTTTCTTAATCGATTGATTCATGCATGTTCAACTAAAAGCACTAAAACTAAGCTATTGTATCATTTCTCAACATAAATTTAGGTTGAACTTTTTTAATCTGGCATGATTAAAGTATGAAGATATCTAAATAATTGCATTTTTCGCTATCAACTTTAAATAAAGAGAACTTGAAAGAAAAATGAAAAATGACACCGAGTTTTACGTGGTTTAGATTATAAAACAACCCTAGTCCACGAGTCTATTATATTGAGATACTTGAAGCTTGAGAGGTCAAGCTTCATTGGAGGTTTTTGGCAGTGTATATGCTGCTCAAATTATACAATCGTCTAACCCCTTACAATGGGCTATCCTCGCTATATTTATAGTGGCTGGGAACAATTAAGTGGGACTTAAATAATTATTATCCCTCATAATGATGGGATATTAGTCCAAATTATTACAATTCTTGTGATAATAAACAGGAAGGCCTTCACAGATTGCACGGGGACCATTTACGAGGTATCAACCTACCACTTTTTGGAAGGACACACTGCTGACAGTGTCAGAGACTGACTGCACATCTTCTCCTGTCAGGCAGAGTATTGGGGCATGCTATTTGTCTCGAGTACGGAAACAACACCACTACCCGCGAGGCGTGGCACGTGTCAAGAAGCTGTTTGTGGTCCCAAGATGATGTACTTGTCAGCTGGCATTGTTCTCCTGGGGCGGAGAACCATCATACTATAACTCTTCAGCTAAGCGACTAAAGAATACCTAGTAGGATCTAAGGAAGCCTTCTCTGGGGCGGAGACATACTAAATAACCTCCCAAGTACCATGTACACTCAATGAGTGACACGTGTCGAATTGACAAAAAACACGGACAACATTTTCCCCCAAGTCTCTACTCGTCCTCAGACGGTGGAGACTTAACCAAGTGGGTGTCTAAGGGGAGTGCTTAGGGTGAAATGATTGGGCTAGACCTTTTCCTCTTTACCAATAAAGCAATGCCACGCGTCAATTCCCCATTGTTAGGCCCGTATATCGGGCAAATTAATGAGGGGTCTCGTCCACGCCCAAAACGTCTATTCCGTACCTGGCCGTCCATCAACACTGTACTCGAAGCGTTCTCTCACACTATACCTGAAGTGCCTTTTATCCTACAAAGGCTTTTCACACTCCATCAATTCTCATTTACTTACCCAAATAATAATAAGACAACTATTGTAATTGTCCTTAATGTAATAAAGATCATTTTTTTTTAAATATATTGGTTTTTCTATAAATCTTAAAATGGAGAAAAGATGACAAATGAGGAAAAGGAAAGTTTGCACTCTTCCAACCTTGCCCATTCACACTACACACCCCTCTCCCCATTTCTTTCCTTTTGGTTTTTTATAATTACTTAAATAAATAAATTAAATAAAAAAATAATGCATAGGAAAACTATTGCAAGCTCACAATGCAACCATGAACATGCACACACACAAGTGCTCAAGTGCATCTCTACTAACCATGCACCTTGGTGCACACAACCAAAACTCATGAACTTACAAATTAAAATAATTAAATAAAACAATTAACAAATTAAATTCACATAATTTCTACCAAAAAAATTAAAATAAAATAAATTTCTAACACTTAACAATTAATAATAAAATAAAGCATACAAATTAATAAAATAAAATAAAAATTGGAGTGCTACATTTGTATAGTAATTCTTTAGCCAAACCTCTTCCTTAGCTGCTTCACAAGCCACTATATACTTGGCTATACTGAATTTTTTAATACTTCTCTAGACCACAACTCCTCCACCAAGAGTGAACACTGACCCAGACGTCGATTTACGACTGTCTTTGTTTGATTGAAAATCAGAATCAGTGTATCCAGTGGGGTTTAACTCACCCCGTGAATATACTAGCATATAATCTCTCGCTCTCCTAAGATACTTGAGAGTGTGCTTTACTGCAATCCAGTGTTCCAAACCATGATTTGATTGATAACGACTCACAATCCCTACTGTATAGCATATGTCAGGCTTAGTACACAACATAGCATACATAAGAATCTCAACTACTGAAGCATAGGGATACTTTCCCCTGTCCTCTTCCTCCTGAGGTGTCTTCGGACATTGCTCTTTGGAAAGAATAATTCCATGTCTGGTCGGTAACTGGCCTTTCTTGGAATTCTCCATAGAGAACCTTTCAAGCACCTTATCTTTATTATTAGTTTGAGAAAGTTTCACAAGCTTGTTCTTCAAATCCCTTAGGATTTGGATTCCCAGAACATAGCTCGCTTTGCCCAAATCTTTCATTTCGAACTTTTCGGCTAACCACTTATTTACATTTGACAGTGTCTCTATATCGTTGCCAATGGGGAGAATGTCATCCACGTAAAGCACTAGGAAAACCACCACATTTCCTTTGATATATTTATATGTTATCCAAAAAACAGGCATGGATGACATGGCAAATGTTTAGTACACGTGGCTGACATCTGGCAGGAGTCTTGTTCGTATATCGACCAGAGAGATGTCTATGGCGCGACGCTCAATCTTTATATACGACCAGACTGGTCGTATACACGCTATATTTGGAGAGAATCTTATGTAATTATAACCATATCTGAAATTATCTCCCATGGTTTCCTGAGTATCCGATCATTTAGGAAAGAATATCTGTAACAAATTAATGTAATCTTCCTTGAGCCTATAAATAGAGAAAGATAGCTCAAGGAAGGGGACTTTTGGCTTTCGTATTATCTGAGATTAGAGTTGTTACATTACAGATATTGTATTGTTCTTCAAAGGTTTGTGAAACTCATTGAACCCTAGTTCTTTGATCACTCCTTTGGATCTTATATCAATAACAGTTCAAGTGGACGTAGGTTATTACCAGATTCTGGGGCCGAACCACTATAATTTCCTGTGTGTTTTATTGTTTTTGTCATCACATTCATTCCAACATATTTGTCCACATCAAGCATATTTGACTCCGTGTCAGCTGAGGAATACCCTGGGGGTATTGCAGGATGAACTGGCTAGTCTGAGGGCCAGCCAGGAAAGTACTGCCGAGATTATGGCACGGCAGCAACAAGAGATTGAACGACAGCGCCTGGAACTGAGTGAGAGGCAAGCGGAGATGGACCACTGTCAGAGGGAGGCCATGGCAGCCCTCGAAGCAGCCTTACAGCTGGCTAGGAATCAGGCTGCACCTGCATCGCAGCCTGATCAACCTACAAATCGGACGCCCCAAAGGGGTCCTAATCTTAGCCCGCCTATCCAGCCCTCGAGCCCCCAAAGGCTCGAGTAGCCACCGATGCCTCAGAATGATGTCCCGCTAAGGGACCCTGAGCCACAGCCTCCATCCCAGGCTGGTCGCGGCAATCCCCTGCAACCAAGGCAGAATAGGGCCGGGCAGCCGCCCTGCAGTCCTAGACGCCATAGGGGCGACGAGCCAAACCCTCTGAGTAGAGGACAGCGTCCTTCTGGCAACAGAAGGAACTCAGAGACAGGATCTGCGGTCCGAGGTCCCCCACGACATGATAATGCACGGGGACCTACCGACCAGCGCAGGCCACCCTCTAACGCTCGAGAGGTCCCAGCCCGGGAAGACAACCGAGGGAACAGTCAATCCCATCGTAGCCAATCAATATTTAGAGATGGCCATGATTATAATGAGGCTGACTCAGGCAGAGGAAACGCCAGTCGAAGGAATGAAGAAAGAGGTGGGGGCAGAAGCCCACCACCTAGGGACGACCAACCCGAAAGGCGTGACGCTGGGGGGCAGCCCAGACATAATAACGTCTTTGACCGGCTCGGAGCTAGCGAGCAGCGGAGAAGAGATGAGGATTTAAGAGATGTACTCAACGATCGCAGGGAACGACATGATGAGTACATTCCTCCGGTAGCAGCAGTCTCAGAGGCCCCAGCGATTCCTAGCGCCGTGCAAGCCCAGATAGATGCCCTCAACCAGGCAGTGCAACAACTGGTCGGGGGAAGAACATCTTATATCGACCACGATAGGAGAAAGGGCACTCCTTTCGTCCAGAGGATAGCTATGGCAGAAACTCCTAGCAAGTTTAAGATGCCAACGCTTCCGAACTTTGACGGGTATGGTGACCCGGTATCTCACGTCAACAAGTTTGAGATACAAATGGACATTCAGAAAGTGTCCGAAGACGCTCGGTGCAGGATCTTTCCTGTAACACTTTCTGATGCTGCACAGGAGTGGTTTTTCAAATTCCCTCCTGCAAGTATAGTTTCCTGGGAGATGTTCATGAAGGAATTTTACGGACAATTCTATGCGGGCAGTGTGCACCCAACTGAGGCAAATCAGTTGTCGAGATACGCCAGTAAGACGGAGAACCACTGAAGGATTACGTCCAGCGTTTTATGCGAGCAGCTGCTGGAGCGAAAACAGTGGGAGACGAAGGCAAGATGATGGCCATAACCGCAGGGGTTAAGCGCTGCATGCCTCTTTGGAACAGTCTCAGAAAGCATGGAGTCAGGACTACCCAGGAATTTTTAGATCGAGCTGATCGGTACATCAAGCTCGAAGATGCCATAGCCAGTGACGGAAAGCCCACAGGCAAGGATAAGGGGACTGCCGAGCCCGCCAAAGCCACCAATGGGTCAAAACCCAACGGCAACGGCAAAGGCAACGGGAACGACAATGGCAATGGAAAGAACAGGGGGAAACAGCCACATAATGAGCCTTCCATCTCTGACAATAAATGAGCCAAGGGTAATCGTTATGAACCTCGGTTCACTAACTACACTGCCCTTATTGAGTCTCGGGGAGAGGTGTATCAAGCCACGAGTTCCAGTGTGCCTTATAAGAAGCCTGCTCCCATTCGAAAAGATATTTCGAAGAGAGACACTACGAAGTTCTGTCATTACCACAACGACTACGGACATGATACCAATGAATGCAACCAGCTGAAGGACGAAATCAAGTTCCTTATTAGACAAGGACACTTGAGAAGATATATATGGGCCTCGGGAAATTCCCAACGAGAAGCTCCAGGTGGCAACGAGCATGCGCCCACACGCCAACGCTCGCCACCTTTGCAGCCTAACCCCGTAGCTGGCACCTTACTCACCATCTATGGAGGCCTGCACCTTGCGGGAAGCAGTGGAAAGGCAAGGGAACGATATGCTCGGACCCTACGTCACGACCAGGACATCGAGATGATGACTGTGGAGGACAGGGCATCAAAGAAGGCTCGGTCAGAGGAGGGTGAGATAACCTTCTCTGATAGCGACGCCCAGCATGTCCGGTTCCCACATTTCGATCCGCTGGTCGTGGATGTTCAAATCGCCAACATGATGGTGAAAAAGGTACTAGTTGATACAGGAAGTTCAGTGAACATCCTGTACAAATCTTCGCTGGAACGCATGAAGTTGTCTGTTAAGGACTTGGAGCCCTGCAACCAGATGATTTACGGCTTCTCAGGCGAGGGACTCGCCCCAGCAGGGTCAATCAGACTTCCAGTTATAGCAGGTACATCGCCTGCTACCAGGACATTAGTCGCTACTTTTATAGTAGTCGATTGTCCCTCGGCATACAATGCCGTCATTGGAAGGCCCATACTGGTTGATCTTCGGGCCGTCACCTCAGTATGGCACTTGGCCATGAAATTCCCGACAGACGCAGGGGTAGGACGCGTGTTGGGAAATCAGAGGGAAGCCAGGGAGTGCTACAACGCCTCAGTCACAAAGGCGAAGAAGGGAACGTCAAAGAGCACTCCCCCAGATAGGTTGCAAATGGCTATTGATACACAATCCCAATCAGGTGATGGAGTCACCAAATAGGGTGTTGCCCAAAGTGAGGATACAGATTTAGATCCTCGCTTTGGGGATTTTGAGGAAAATGTTGGACCCGTCGAGGACCTGGAAGAGATCCAACTTGACAAAAAAGACTCGACCAAAGTTGTGAAGGTCAGGAAAAACTTAGAAGCAACCACAAAGCATGCACTGGTGGAATTTTTGTGAAAGAACCAGGAAGTCTTTGCCTTGTCGCACAAAGACATGGCTGGGATAGATCCTGCAGTTATCAGCCATGTCCTGAACGTAGACAAGAGTTTTCCACCCGTGCAACAAAAAAGAAGGTTTCTTGATAAGGACAAATCAAAAGCCTTAAAAGAGGAACTCGAAAGACTGAAGGAGAATGGATTCATTCGGGTGGCGTTTTATCCATCGTGGGTCTCTAATCCCGTACTGGTTCCCAAGCCTAACAGCAAATGGAGAACCTGTGTGGATTTCACAGACGTCAATAAAGCCTGCCCAAAGGATTGTTTCCCACTCCCGAGGATCGACCAGCTGGTCGATGCAACTGCAGGACATGAGATCCTCTCCTTCATGGATGCATACTCAGGATACAATCAGATTAGTATGCATCCCCTTGACGAGGATCACACCAGCTTTCGGACCGATACGGGGTTGTACTGTTATAAAGTAATGCCCTTCGGACTGAAAAACGCAGGTGCGACTTACCAGCGATTGGTTAACCATATGTTTAACGAGCTGATCGGAGTAAACATGGAAGTGTATGTGGACGACATGCTGGTAAAGTCAAAAAAAGCAGAAGGACATGTGAAGGATTTACAAGAATGTTTCGATGTGTTGAACAAGTACCAAATGAAATTAAATCCTCTCAAATGTTCCTTCGGAGTCGGATCGGGGAAATTCTTGGGGTTCATTGTCAATTCAAGAGGAATCGAGGCCAACCCTGACAAGATAAGAGCCTTGATCAACATGAAATCGCCAGAGAAGATCAAGGATGTGCAAAGTTTAACTGGAAGAATTGCCGCACTAAGTAGATTCATTTCCAAGTCGACGGACAAATGCGTCCTTTTCTTTAATCTACTTAGAGGCAATAAGAAATTCGAATGGACAGGAGATTGCGAGCAGGCTTTCCAAGCCCTAAAAGCCCATATGGCACAACCTCCTATTTTATCAAAGCCTATCGAAGGAGAAACTTTGTTCATCTACCTGGCAATCATTGAAGTTGCTGCTAGCGCGGTCATAGTACGAGAAGAAGAAGGCGTACAAAAGGCGGTTTACTACGTAAGCAAGAGGCTAATCGGAGCAGAGTTGAGGTATCCTCCCATCGAGAGGTTAGCCTATTGTTTAATCTTGGCCTCAAGGAAACTACGTCCTTACTTCCAAGCCCATCCCATTACAGTCTTAACTGACCAGCCCCTTCGGCAAGTCCTACAAAAACCGGAGGCGGCTGAGCGTTTATTAAAATGGGCGGTTGAACTCGGGCAGTTCGACATTATATATTCATCGCGAGCAGCAGTAAAAGGGCAAGTCTTGGCTGATCTTATTGTTGAGTTCATTGAGCTCCCAGACAACGAACAGTGCGAAGAGCCTAGTGCGCCTGAGCCACAAGTCAAGGCTCCTTCGTGGAAGTTATTCACGGATGGGTCGTCCAATGAATCTCACGCAGGAGCGGGAGTGATATTGATAACGCCAGAAGGGCATCGATTTCACTGTGCTATTAGGTTTGACTTCACTGCGTCAAATAATGAAGCCGAATATGAAGCACTCCTCGCTGGATTAAGATTGGCAAAAGACATGAGTATAAAGGTGCTGGATATTTACAGTGATTCACAGCTGGTAGTGAATCAAGTCTTGGGGGAATATCAAGCACGAGGCCTCAAAATGGTGGCCTATTTAAATAAAACTAAAGATCTGTTGGCTCAGTTTGAGAAGTATACCCTCCAGCAAATACCTCGGGATCAGAATTCCAACGCAGATGCCTTAGTCAAACTCGCGAGCGTGAAAGACGCTGACACTTTGAATATTGTGCCAGTAGAAAGATTGTGCGAGCCGAGCATACGAGCAGTTGAAACTAATATGGAAATCTGGATGGAAGATACATGGATGGCACCATACTTAGAATATCTCACAAATGGTGTACTACCAGCAGATAGAAACAAAGCCAGAACCCTCCAAAGGCAGGCTGCTAGGTACATACTGGTCGATGGTGTTCTTTATCGAAGAGGATATTCCATGCCACTACTCAAATGTATTACACCGGAAAAGACTAAGGAACTGATGAAGGAAGTGCATGAAGGCTTCTGCGGGGATCATGCTGGGGGGCAAAGTTTGGCAAAAAAGATTCTGAGACAAGGTTATTTCTGGCCGACTATGAACGAAGACTCAATGGAGTTTGTGCGAAAATGCGATAAGTGTCAGAGATTTTCCAAAATCCCATGCGCAGCTCCCAAAGAGTTAAAACAGATGCAGAGTCCTTGGCCTTTCGCAGTATGGGGTATAGATTTGATTGGATCCCTGCCAACGGGAAAAGGCGGAGTGAAGTACGCAGTCGTAGCAGTTGACTTCTTCACCAAATGGGTCGAAGCTGAGCCGCTCGCTACCATAACGACCAAGAAAGTTCTTGACTTTGTCATCAAGAACATTGTTTGTCAATATGGTTTGCCTCAAAAATTGTCTCAGACAATGGCGCCCAGTTTGACAGTGACTTATTCACAGACTTCTGCGAAAGACATGGAATCGTCAAAAGCTTTTCTTCAGTCGCACATCCACAAGCAAATGGGAAAGTTGAAGTAGTGAATAAAACGCTTAAGGACACCCTGAAGAAAAGCCTCAAAGATGCTAAAGGAGCATGGCCAGAACAATTGCCCGAGGTCCTCTAGTCGTATAGAACTTCTCACCGAACAGCAACAGGTCATACCCCATTTTTCTTAGCATATGGGTATGAAGCTATGTTGCCCGTCGAGTTAGATCTGCCCT
This sequence comes from Humulus lupulus, assembly GCF_963169125.1. Classification (NCBI taxonomy): domain Eukaryota; kingdom Viridiplantae; phylum Streptophyta; class Magnoliopsida; order Rosales; family Cannabaceae; genus Humulus; species Humulus lupulus. Next base: position 247,695,701 of record NC_084802.1, read on the forward strand.
CCCATCGATGAATTACATATGACCAGGACTAGAATAGCCAACTGATGATGGAGTCCTTAGACTCACTTGAAGAGAACGGGAAAGTGCCCAACTCCGAGTAGCTGCGTACCAGCAAAAGGTCGCTCGGTACTTTAACTCAAAGGTGAAAGAAAGGAAATTCAACGTCGGAGATCTAGTACTATGACGAGTTTTCTTAAACACCCGCGACCAAACTGTTGGAGTGCTCGGTCCAAACTGGGAAGGACCTTACCAGATTGAGGAAGTCCTTCATCCAGGCACCTACAAGCTTGCATGCTTAAATGGAGATCTCGTTCCACGCTATTGGAATGGAGAACACTTGCACAAGTATTATCAATAAACAGTCATTTTTAAAGGAATGGCTTGTATTAATTTTTACTTTTTACAAGTTTCGAAAAAGGGTTAGCCACGTTGTATGGCTAATCGCTTATAAGTGTAAGATCTTTTTAAGATCACTCGTAAAGACATGTTTAGTCCATTTTTAATACGAGATTATAAGGGACTGTGCGCAGCCAGTCATTCTTGCCAACCTTTGTAAATTTAGTTTTACAAGTATTTCTTCATTACGTGTGTTGTTTTGCTGTATTATAAGTGTTACGTTTCCTATCGAGCAGTAATGTTCGCGTAGGTCGTGGTCAAGGCAAGTGACCAAGGACCTAAAGCTCCTCGATCACTTGGGGGGCATATAAGGTACATCGATAGCAAAGCATACCAATAAGTATGTAAACACAGGAACAAAATGAGTGAAAGCATGCTACGGTACTTAGAGTATTTTTCAAAATTTATATTTTGTTAAATCAAGCCAAAGTACTATGCTAAGTTCGGTCATGCGAACAGATGTTATAATAGACAAAATTATTATAATATCAATAGGCATTCTTTTACACCGTGAGCAGTACTGCTCGGATGTAATTGTTTAATTAAAAGTAAAGCTGTCCTTGCAGCAAAGTAAAAAGCTGCCCTCACAGCAATAAAAGCAAATTGTCTTTACAATACGACCCGTGGGCCATGAAAACGAAATAAAAGAAAAAAAATATATTATTGAGGAGCAGGAGGGTCCTGAGGATTGGAAGGAGCGCCTTGGTCGGCTGAAGGACCAGCTTTAGGATCAGCGGCAGGCACTTTGGCTTTTTCCTCTTCTTCTAGCTGAATGGCGCACTGCGCCATCAGAGTCCTCTTCAACCGCTCGGACAGGTAGTTGAAGTTGGCCTCCCGGTTCTGCTTCCAGAATTCATAAAAGCAGAGGTGAGTGGCCTCCTTATACTTCTTCAAATTCTTGGCCCCATCCTCCTCGAGATCCTGCACTCGCTTCTCAAGCTCCCTCGTCTCCTGCCTGTTGGCAGTCAGATCGAGCCCAAGCTGCTTACATTCTTAAGTGACGAGCTTGGCACTCTCCCTGAATTTTTCTCTGGAGTCGTTGGCTTTCTTCAAGGCATCTTGAGCGTCCAGAAGTTCCTGGGTGGGAGTGGCTTGGTCCTCGCACAGTTGTTCGTTCAGTTTGGAAAACTCCTTTTTCTCCTCGAGCAGCCTGTTGTTGTCAGCCTCAAGTGCTTGCTTAGCCTGGGCAAGCCTGGAGTCGAAGTTCTTTCCCCGAGAAACCAACGCCCCAACACGGCACCAGCCAGTAGTTAGAGTTAGCAGCCCCTGAAGACAAAGGATGAGATAAAGAAAGGAAAAGAAATCAGACATAAATGATAAAGTGGCAGGAGATGACTTACGCTAACTATCTCGTTCAACCCTCTGTTGACGACCTGATCAGCCTCCATTGAGGCAGTTTCAGTGATGGCGGCCTGGCTGTGCCTATGCTTCGAGAGCTTGTATATCCTCTCCCTGGCTGAGCCGACCACGAAGCTGGGCAGGGAGCCTTTAGGCAAGTTGTCCAAGGTCTCCTTGTCGGCAACCTTAGGAGAAGGCTGCGGATTAAGAGGTGTGGGAGTCATCTACTCGGGAGGGGACGGAGGTGGCGAGTTCTCCTTGGAGGGGGCGGTGGCAGAAGCGTCTTCTGTTCGAGCCTTCTTTGAGGGGGTCTTGTTGCTTTCCCCTCGAGTCCTCTTGCTATCCTTCTTCGGGACAGAAGAGGCAGCGGCAGCCTGATAGTGCTCAAAGACGTCCTCGGAGTCCATACCTGCACCAAAGGAAGCAACACGAGTAGTAAGACTAAATGGCCATGCAGGATAAAAGAATAAAAGTAAAAGGATTACAAGTGGAGTACTCGGGCTACAACTACTGGTCGTAGCATTATTTATTGAACTACCTAGTTCCTAGAAGAAATCTGAGTTTAAAGAGGGAGCATTCCTAAAGTTGCCATCCCCATCAAATAGATGAGAGGGAATTGTCAAATGATTTAAAAGCGAGATTATTGTACCGTTTTCGTCCGATGAATTGTCAGAAAGTTCGGTTGGCTCAGTAGCCTTTTGTTTTCCTTTGCCCTCGGGGACCAAGGGTTTTGTCTGCTCGATGAGGGACGACAGGTTCCCTGATTGTAACCCCAGTTGGTCTCCTCCGCGGAGGAGATGCCTGGGGTTGTTGCTCGGGTTCCTGCTCGGGTTCCACTTCGGCTTGGACATCGCCCGCCGAAGGTTCATTCGTCGCGGTTTGGGAACTCCAGAGGCCAACCAACCTAAGGTTAGCCTCAGTAACTAAGTTTTTGACACTCTTATCAGCATTTGGCATGCTGGCTAAGAGTGCTGCCCTTGACTCCATCCCTGGAGTGGGGATTGGACATAACCATGGGCCTGGAACACAGTGGAATGTCAAGACATTGTGACAAAAAAACACTATGTGAAGAAGCTAGTGACAAAAAACAAAATTTTTACCTCCTCGGGTGAAGGCCAGGTTGTCTGCGACTAAGTCAGGAGTAAGGAAGTATTCATGGTGATACCTCCCCGCATTGGAAATGTGAGTTGTGTCAAACAAGAAAGTGCGCTCGGTTTCTTGATGACAAAGGTGGAAGAACCCCGTACCTTCTTGGTTAGGGTTGGACTTAAGGTCAAAAAGAAAGTTGACCTCGTGGGGAGTGGGTACTGGCCATTTTTTGAGTTTATAAAGGATATAGAGTGCAACCAGCATTCTATATCCATTTGGGGTGATTTGGAAGGGGGCTACTCCGAAGTAATTTGCAACCCCCTGAAAAAACGAGTGAAGAGGCAGAGTGGCACCTGCCTCAATGTGAAACCTCGACCAGGCGTTGTAGGCTCCGCCTGGCAGGTTGGCCCACTGGTCGATAGAAGGTCTGACTAAGGTCACCCCCCTCAGGTTGTACTTATTTAAGTAGTTGCTGATCATCCGCAGTGTCACCTTACTCTGGGGAACAACGTGCCACTCAACATCCGGCTGATCAGCATGTCAAGGACGGGCACACCTTTGAACATTGGTGTCAGGAGCATATTCACCTTGACCACTGGTCGAGGGGGCATCAGTAGTAGGCTGGCCTGAGGAGTTAGGGGTTTTCCTTTTTTGAGCTTTTGTTTTTGTTCGAGCCATTCTCTGGGTTGGGACTGGAGGAAGGTTTGGGCTAGGGCGAGAAAAAGGGATATCCGGTATCAGAGTAGATGGGTTTTCTTCACCTTCAAGCAGTTGAGCCAAGAGGTCGTCTTCAATGGGTCTCTCTCCTCCCCAAGGGTCTTGCATATGAACTGCAAACAGACAATGGAGGAGATAAGACACATAGTCTGCGAAGTAGCGTGGGAGATTGGGATAACGTTGCTCACGTCTATTGACCAGTAGCATCCTACCCCTACACTAAGTTTGGTGCTAGTAGTTTGAAAAACGGATCAAAAAGGAAATAAAATGTTTTCTGAAAGGGAACTTTTTCAACTCCTAAAGGGCGGGAAAAAACCCAATTTTTTCAACTAGCTTAAAGATTGAATTTTTACGTCGATCTTACGCCCTAAGCCTATGATCCTTACTATCAAACTAGTTCATAACTTATATAAAGCAGAAATACACTCTCTTACCAACATCAGATGGTTTATACAAAAATCCTCATAATTTCTACTCAAGAACGCAGAAAATCACAGAGTATAGTAACAGCATGCAAAGCATAATGAAAAGTTTGAAAGATGAAGTGAATACCTTGGAAAAGCATGGAGATTCAGAAAAAAGTAGAAATTTCGAATCGGAAAGACCTTCGGCTGAACGTCTGGATGGTTTCGAAGCTCTGGGTTCTGAAAGCAAAGTTCTTGATAAGAATGGTGAGTAAAAAATTACAAGGAAGAAAAAGAGGTTACTTATAGAGGCTGAGGTATGGTAAAAAGTGGCAATCATTACTTTCCCATTTTTGAAACGTGGGGGAGTGTATAAGCCGTCAAATTGTTTTCTTGAAAACTGAAAAGGCTTGATTAGACATAATTATGTTACGGTTTTAAAAAACGCATGAGGATCCTGACAGATTTCGTGGGGCATATGAACGGTTGTTTCCCTAAAAGTTTCTTTATTGCTGGTCGCACCAAATGAACTTGGGGGGCAAATGTTATCCAAAAAATAGGCATGGATGACATGGAAAATGTTTAGTACACGTGGCTGACATCTGGCAGGAGTCTTGTTCGTATATCGACCAGAGAGATGTCTATGGCGCGACGCTCAATCTTTATATACGACCAGACTGGTCGTATACTTGCTATATTTGGAGAGACTCTTATGTAGTTATAACCATATCCAAAATTATCTCCCATGGTTTCCTGAGTATCCGATCATTTAGGAAAGAATATCTGTAACAAATTAATGTAATCTTCCTTGAGCCTATAAATAGAGAAAGATAGCTCAAGGAAAGGGACTTTTGGCTTTCGTATTATCTGAGATTAGAGCTGTTACATTAGAGATATTGTATTGTTCTTCAGAGGTTTGTGAAACTCATTGAACCCTAGTTCTTTGATCACTCCTTTGGATCTTATATCAATAACAGTTCAAGTGGACGTAGGTTATTACCAGATTCTGGGGCCGAACCACTATAATTTCCTATGTGTTTTATTGTTTTTGTCATCACATTCATTCCAACATATTTGTCCACATCAAGCATAATTGACTCCGTGTCAGTTGGCCAAAATCAGGGTCAACATTATATTCACATGCTTCATCAACATTCTATTCAAAGCCATATGTTTTAATTATTTCATCAAAGGTGATATTCTAAGATCTAGATGCTTGCTTTAATCCATAAATGGATTTCAGCAACTCACACACCTTTTGATCTTCGTCATTCTTGATGAACCCTTCTGGTTGTACCATATAGATACTTTCATCAAGAAAGCCATTAAGGAAGGTTGTCTTGACGTCCTTCTGCCATATCTCATCATCATACGTGGAAACTATGGATAAGAGGATGTGAAATGATTTCAGCATGGCCACAAGAGAAAATGTTTTTTCATAATCAACACTTTCTCTCTGAGTGTAACCTTTGGCTATTAGCCTTGCTTTGAAAGTCCCCACTTTCTCACCTACACTTCTTTTCTTCTTGTAGATCCATTTTCACCAAATGAGCCTGACATCTTCAAGAGGGTCTACAAGTTTCGAGACCGAATTGGAATACATGGATTCCATTTCTTGGTTCATGGCCTCTTGCAATTTAACCTTTTCAGGACCATCCATAGTTCTCTCAATGGTCCATATTTTGTTAACCGGTTTATTTTGTATAATCCTATATGACCAAGTCTAAGATGCCAAAGATATGTGTCATCCTCATTTGAAACTTTTTCTCTTTTGTTTCCTTTCGGTTTAGCTACTTTAAATAATTCTGAGTTATTTAGCGAATGTTCAATAGGTTTGAGCATACACAGTCCGTTTGTTTGTTTTGCTTCACAAATTTTGAAACCATTATGTGAAATAACAATCGAATTATTATTAAAAGAAAAATAAAAATAAAATTCATGCAACATAGATAAAGAAACTAAGTTTCTAGAAAATCCAAGAATAAATAAACATTGTTCAAAATAAGATAATTGTTCCCATAATATAAACGAATTGTTCCCTTTGATCTTTCCAAAACGAGTGCACAATTCCAACTCGCATAGTCACCTGGCCATCAGCAAGTTCCCTTGACGACTCAAGTATCTACATAGAAGAACAAACATGGTTAGTGGCTCTTGAATCTAATACCCAAGATGACATATTGTCATCCACCATACAAGCTTCAAGTACAAGTAAATCAGATTTACCTTTCTTTTTCAGCTCAATGAGATAGTTTTTACAGTGTTTGTTCCAATGACCTTCAACTCCACAGTGGAAACACTTTCCCTTTGGTTCTTTCTTCTTGCAGTTATTGTCAATTTTGTTCTCCTTGACTTTTGGTACTTTATTGCCTTTCCTAGACTTCTTGCCCTTACTTTTGTCTTTGTTCTTTGCCTCTTCTTGGTTTTACCCTTAGAGGTTGAATGTTTCTCCTCTGTCACATTTGCATCAATATCTTTGGTTATGTTTTTGTTAAGAGACTCAAATGTCTGCAGTTCATTCAACAACTGGGTCATGTTGAATTCTAACTTATTCATAATATAGTTGGTTGTGAATGTAATGCCCCGAGTTTAGTGCACCAGGAAGAATTCAGGTTTATGGGAAATTTTATTCTCGAAAATTTTATTTCCAAGTATTTTGATACTTGTAAGAATTATGGTATGTGTTGTATCTAAGTTATGTGTTTAAATATTAGTTATTATATGTTAAGTTTGGTTATGCAATCAAACTAAAACTGTGGTCGCGGACCAAGTCAAAATCCCTAATCAGTTGAAAATCTCAGAACTAAAATATTCTCTAATAATTATGGCAAAAGGAAAATTAAGTTGAGCATAAAATAATTATGAATAAGGGAAAAAAATAATTTTAATTAATTTTATGGGAAAATTCAATATGAGCAAGCTATGGGAAAATACTTAATCCTACTTAAGGTGGAATTAAGACCAAAGAAAATTACATAAGAAAAATTATGTAATATGTATTTAGTAAGACTAATGTCATCAAATATTTTTGGTTTAACATTCAATTAAATCAAAAATCCTAAGTTCCTAAGTTGAAAACTATAGGAAATTACATTTTTACAAAAGTACCATTCTAGCCTTGGTGAATAATAAGTAGCTTTATTTAAGAGCTTGGCTTGGAGAGAAAAAAATGGAAGGGAATTTTGGTCTTTCTATAGGAGGCGGCCACAAGGGAATTGAAGATTCTATTGTATTATTTTTTATTTATTTAATTGTGTAATCATTACACACATTTTCTTAACTCCTAACTCAAACATGAGAACTCAAAAGCTTCTCTTCTACTCATTTCTCTTCTTCTTCTTCTTCTCTCTCTCCCTCTTTCATTCCAATTACAAAATTCAGACCCTTTTTCTCTCCTTTTCCTCTCAAAATTTCAAGCTCCCTCTCTCTCTAAGGAAAGGAAAAGCCTCCATTGAAGCTCATAGGCTTATCTTGAAGAAACAAGTCACAAAAGAGGTAAGGTTCATGAAATTTTCTTTTCGTCTCCCTTATGCCGAACCTAGGGCTCTCTTTTTCCCTATTTGTTTCCACTCTTAAAAACACTCTTTGATCTCTGATATATAACCTAGGAGTGTTGCATTCAAGATCCAAGAGCTTCTATGACAGATTTGGAGCTTTGAACATCAACAAGGTAAGTTTTTGTAGGGTTTTGAAATTTTAGTGTTTCTTCTCTTTTCCTTCATTTTATTAAATAAAATCTGATCTTGAAGAGGTATTGGGGAGAGGTTAGAAGTTGGAAAGTATTTTGGAAGCTTAGAGCCAAACCCTAGAAGCCAAACTCAAAACTTGAATACAAAGGTAAAATCTTGATTCTTTACATTAAATCTTTTTGAGTGATCCTACAATCTGAGTTTTTGGTTCATGTTTGGTATTGAAACAAGTTATTTGATGTGTATTATTGTTGTTATGGGTGTTTGGTTTGCATGCAAGTAAGTTGTGGTTGTTTGGTAGTGGAAATCCAAAGTTTCCATAGGCTTTGTTGAAGCTAGCTTGCTGCCAAAAACATTACAGTAGATTCCAACGAGTTTTATAGTGCCTAAATGGCCTAGTTTATAAATGGGGTTTTAAATAATGTATTATTTAGAAAGATTACATGAGTTTAGCATCTTTAACCACTGAAAAATATTTTGTATAACTCAAGTTATGAGCATTTTGGGATTGCATGTGCAATCTGAAATGTTGACTGGCAGTTTTAATACTAAGAATTTGAGGACCGATTTAAATTAGTTAAACTAATTATTTTTAGCTGAAATTTTAACTGAAATTTTTTGATATATTTAATATTAAACTTGTGAAACATTTTTTAAAAATTCACTATAGTTTAGAAGTTATGAATTTTCTAACTTAGATGCTCAAAACTATTTGCTGCCAAGATGGTGTTGTTACATTGGCTTCGAACAGGCCAAACACTAGGTTATTGATCAAATTTTAAAAAGAGACTTTCATAAATTCATTATTTAGGTATAGTACTTGATTTTAGCATTTTGAAACACTAAAAAACGTTATGTCTAGGACAAGTTATAAGCTTTTTCTGATTGATGTACAAGTCGGAGTGAAAAACTGACAGCTTGAAAAATGCATGTTTGAACAACATTTTGACAAGTTTAAAATCAACATTTTTAGATGTTTTTATTTATTTAGACTCTTTTTATATTAATTAAAAGCTCTTCAAGAGTTGACTAAGAAATACCCCATAGAGTGTGAGTTTTTATTTTTCTAAAAAGTTGTCAAATCAAGTTATGTTTTGGACAGATTTGGTTTTTAAACTTTAAGTCATAATTCACTAGTCAAATCATGTTTTTTTTTTCTTAAAGTAAATAGAAGATAACTTTTAATGAATTAAGGGTTAAGATTTAAGTGACTTAAAATATAATGAGGTTTTACATTTTATTGAAAATTCTTAAGAAAGTACTCTGGTGTGAGTTAGGACTTTGTTTTTTTCACAAAAATAATGATCATTTAAGACTAAAATTTGCTATTTGGTTATTTGAGAAAGTAAAATCTTTTTGGATAAAAAAACTATGGGTTTCTTAATTTACTGAAAATGGACATTTTTCAATTAAAATATTAGTAAAATAAAAAATTATTTTTCAAACTTGGTAATTCTAATTTCAGAATGTTTTTCTTTACAATTTTAATAAATTGGGAGATAACGTTTATTAGTTTTATTTTATAAGAAAATTAAGAAAGCCGTAATAGAAGTTTTCTTTAGGCTTAAGAATGTGGTCTCTTTATGCAATTGAGAATTTATTTCCAAATTTTCGGCACCATTATTTGTAGACATGTTTTTACGAATAATGTGATAAGGCTATAAATTCAAGGGATTAGTCTAAGCTTTAAGATTTAAGAACAAATGCTTTTAAAGTATTGAAAATTAGTTAAGTTAAGTTCCTCCCTAATCACTCAATTTAAAGACATAAAATTAATTAATTAAATGCCATAATTAATTCGAGTCACTGTCTGAATTCCATTATACTGTTATTTGCACAAGAAAGCTCATTTCTGGACTTAGGAATCTCGCTTATCCACTAAGGACTATTGTAAGACAACTTATGAATGTTTGACTACAACGTGACATGACTATTTTTAGTTTAAGACTCAAGTACACAGTTGAAAACTAGTTTAGAAGGTTACTTAAGACCATTGTCCTAAGGAGGTTCACATACTCATAAGTAAGGTAAGCAGTTATGATTATGACATCTGGCTAGCTACTGGTATCAAGTAAGTAAGAACTGGGTAGCTCCCAATAAGTAAGTAAGCAAGCATCGAACGCCTCTGATGACTTTGTAAGTAAGCTCGGTTGGCCACCGTTATAAGTAAGACGTCTGATTTAACACCCGTGACATAAGAGTCTGGTTAAACTCTGTGACATATAAGCAAGACATCTGTTTTTAACATCCGCGGCATAAGAGTCCGGCTAAACTTTGTGACATGTAAGTAAGACGCCCGATTTAACTCCCGCAACATAAGAGTTTGGTTAAACTCTGTGACATGTAAGTAAGACGTCCGGTTTAACACCCGCGACATAAGAGTCTGGTTAAACTCCGTGACACATATGTAAGATGATTCCATAATCAAGCCATTAAGATTATGTGAGTATGTTGAATTCTCCTAGGATTCTTAGTAACCGGTGTATTTTAAGTATACACTTGTGTTTGTGTTGAGTAAGTTAAGTAGGTTAAGTAAGTTAAGTATGATAAGTATGATATGCATGTTAAGTAAGATAAGATGATAAGTATGACAAGTATGATATGCATGTTAAGTATGATAAGATGATAAGTACGATATGTATGATATTCATGTTAAGTATGATAAGATAATATGTATGATATGTAAGTTAAGTATGATAAGATGATATGTATGGCAAGTAGGTTATGAGTTAAGATCATATGTATATATACACTTGCTCTAGGATTTTCTGTGTGTAGGTTTACTTAGTTACAAAATTTGGTTATTGGGCATGACCGTAAGTTTGCCAGGACGTTCACACGTTCTTAAATTGTATGTTAGGGTTCTGTCTTTTTGAAACCCAATTTATGGTTGAATATCTGTATGATCACTGTTAGGGCTTCTTGTTTGTCTTCTTTATGCTATGTATGCTAAGTTGTGCTTACTAGCATTTCACTTACCTAGTTGTTTCATGTTGTTAGTAAGCAAAACAACAAGACGGATTAGTGAGCGCTAGAGTCTCTCATGCGGAATGTACATGTGGCCCGACTGTGGAAGTTGCTACGCTTTTGTCAAGTTTTAAGTTGTGTAAAAACTTTATGTCGTTTATGTTTAAGTTGTTTGAAAGTTTCAAATACCATAATCTTATTTTTAGCATGCTCATGCTTCTAAACAAAGTATGTATTTAAAAGTTTTTTTATACAAATTTTTGGGTCTTTTAATTAAACGAAAGTAAGATGTTTTCCGCAATTATGTTGGTCGTTTTTGCTGGGTTGTTACAGTGAACGCAGACAAAGCAGGCATGAGTGATTCAAGTATTGTAATGACCCAAATTTCCTAATAAGGCTTAGGGCCTCGATTAGGAGGCTAGGAGAGCCATAAATGATATTATTATGCAATTAAATGATTATATGCATGTGTTAGGTGTATTAAATATGCATGTGAACCCATTTTTTTTTTTCAATTGGGCAATTTTCATATTTTGGCTATTTCAGGTATATTTGGCATATATGTGATATGTGTGGTGTGCTTCATTATTATTTGGTTATGCTAGGGTTACTCAGCACGAGACGATCCTAGGAGGTAAGCTAGTGGGAAAGTCACAACAGAATTTTTACTTGACTCGGTGTGAGTCAATGAGTATTTAGCACATTACCGGGATATTGGGTAATGGGAATAAATATTTGATGATAAATTGGGAGTTAGTGAGATCAGGGGGAAATTCTGGGAATTTTGACTATTTTACCCCCGGGGGGCATTTTCGGGACCCCAAGCATTATGATTTGCTTGAGGTTACTTAAGCTTGAAGTAACATGTTAGAATTATGAAAGAACGTTCAGAACGTTCTCTCTTCCTCTTGTTCCCTTTTCGACACTCGATCACATTTTCGAAGGGAACTTGAGTTCTAGGACTCGGATTCAAGCGAGGATCAAGGCATAGCGATTCTAGGGAAGATTAGAAGCTTATTAGCTGGAGAATTTAGCGAGAAACGACATAATTAGAGGTAATCCAAGTTCTAAGTTTTTAATTTTTAAAGTTTTTAAGCTTTGATTGGATTTTATGTTTTGATGAGTTTTTGGATGAATTGAAGCTTGGGTTTTATTGGTTTTGGGAGATTAGGATGTTTGGGAACTTTAATTTTGAGATTTGGATAGGTTGGGGTCAGATTTGGAGCTTTGAAGCTCGAAGAACACGAAGTTAGAACCCAGAAATCTGGTTTGGGCGCTGTAGCGCTAGGTTGGTAGCACCACAGCGCTAGGTGCTCTGTTTTGGGGGAGTTGGGTCTGCTTGTAGTGTTGTAGCACCCAAAGGTAGTGCTGTAGTGCTACACAGTCTTCATAATGGGGTTTTTTTGGGTACTTTTTGGGGTTTTTACCCGAGGGCTCGAGAGATGATTTCACCACCTTGTTTGGTGGGATTGGAGGTCTCGAGAGCGCGGGATTGGGTTTTCGAACTTGAACTCATGGAAACACCATTTATGGTTGTGACTAGGTTATTTCTAGGGGCTTGGAAACAGGATCGTGCTTGTGGCTCGTTTATTGGTAACCTGTGCTTGGACCAAAGTAAGAAAACTGCACCCAATATGTGATGCATGTGATGCATGAGATACATGTGGTTAGGGCATGACACAAATATTGAATATGGAATTGATCAGAGCTTGAGTCTCTGTAAATGTGTATGATCATCATTATGTTAGTGATTGTTAAGTAAGCATGCTGAATGCCCTACATTTGGATATTTGACATATGATATATGCTACATATGATACATAGGTAGCATTGCTTACTTGTGTATGGCATTGACCCATGAGTCAAAAATTGGCACGAGTCGTATGGTATTGGCTTAAGAGTCAAGAACGACATTGATGTGTTCAACACAAGCTGAAATGATTAGATCTAATTGACATAAGCATTGAATGAATCATCATGAACATTAATGCTTGACCGACCTTAAGTTCGATGAAAATTAAAAGCGGTTGTCTAGTCTAAAGGCTAGTTACTTAGAGCAAGGGCCAAAAGGCTCAGGTGACTGCAACGTCACATGGCTATGGGTGCTGAGCCCAAGTTCGTGACTTACTCATTAGTCACTTATCTGAGTAGGGTGCGGAGCCCAAAGTGTGACTCACTCATCTGATTAGGGCTACAAGTGTAATGACCCGAATTCTCCAGTATGGTTTAATGGCGGGATTAGTAGGCCGGGAGGGCCATATCTGTTTAATTATGCCATTAAGTGATATTATGCATGTATATGTGAATTATATTAAAATATGATGTTAAATGCATGCATGTGGGTCCACATTTTAATTACAGGGGTGTGATGGTAATTTGGCCCTTTGAGGGTATAATTGTATGCATGTCGATGATATGTGTTGAGACCACATTATAATGTGGGTTTGTTCGAGCTATTCGGCATGAGACGATCTTGGATTATTGATTAGCGGTCTGGTCACAACAGCTTTAAGTGCAGGGCTCGGGTTAAGTCTCGGTGTGATTTTAATGATTAGAGCGTTACCGGGCATTGTAGGGTAACGGGATGTGAATTATTGGTGTTTGAGACTATTGAGAATAGCGGGAACTAGAGAGCGTTAATTATGATTAACGAGATAGGAGGAAAGTACCAAATATGCCCTTGGGAGCCTTTAGAAACTATTAATTGACCTAGGGGTAAAATGGACATTTCACCCCTAGGATAGATATATTTAGTGTTGGCTGAAAGAAGGAAGTAAAAACAGAGTAAGTTTCTGAGTTCTCCCGTACCTTCTTCTCTTCACCTTTCTTTGTGATTTTTGAACCAATCTTGAGGATTCTAGCTTGGGAAGCAAGCCTTGGGAGTTTAGGAGTGTGTTCCACCAGTGAAGAGCATCATAAGCTGAGCTTTGGGTAAGTTGCTAACCATAGAATTCTCTGGTTTGCCCTATTTTATCTTTGTCTTGCAGCTGAGATTTCTAGGGTGAATACTTGGTTTTGTTGGGAGTTTTGGCTGGGGTTCCTATGCTTTTGATGTGTTAGGATGGTTTATGGGTTCATTTGGCATCAAGAATGGGATTTGGAAGCTTGAGAATCAGGTTAGAATCGAAGGAAATGAAGAAGGTCGGTTCAGGGGAGTTTAGGTCTAGAGGTAGCGCTATAGTGCCCACCCTAGGGCGCTACAGCGCTCCTCAGGAGGCTTTTTGGCATGTTGGTGGTTCTGAGTATAGCACTGGGGCGCTAGGGGTTGAGCGCTGTAGCGCTACCCTGTTCCTTCAAAGTCCCGTTTTGAGTGTTTTTAAGGGTTTTTTACTTGGGGTTTCAATCCTTAAGGCCCGGGATCGAATCTACTCACCGTGTGGGCATGTTTCGAGGTCCCGAGAGTGGTGCTTAGGTTAAGACCCTAATATTGTGGATTCTCATTAATGGAGGTTATAATTGGTTGTGATTAGGTAACCGCTAAGGAACTAAAAGATCGATCGTTCTCAGGGGTCGTCCTTATTATATTTCTCGCTCGAACCTGAGGTAAGAAAACTGCACCCTGTGTATATGTGACATGCGTGATTATTATTGAGGCATGTTGATTGATAAATGTGGACATGAATTGCCTATTGAATGCTAGCAAATGTTGAATACTTGTATATGTACTGACTAGTCAGGGACACTGACCTAAAGAGTCAGAAATGGCATAGCATCATGAACGCCGAGCCAAATGAAGATTAGATCTAATCGATATCAGCAAAGAATGACTCATATGGGGTATTAACGCTGGACTGAACCTAAGGTCGATGAACTTATAAGCGCTTGTCTGGTCTAAGACCAGTTATTCAGAGCCAGGGCATATGGCCCCGGTGACTGTTTGTCACATGGCTAGGGAACGCTGTTCCAGGGTTATGACTTTATGGTCATGAGGAGGGTTATGTTGGTGACTACTCACCATACACCTATCCTGTTCAAACTTATGGAAGGTTCTCTTATCAGTTAAGCCCGAGTGGCCCTATCGTCACATGGCTATAGGGGGCAATACCCACTTTTGTGACTTTTGCGACTGTCACCTATTTGTTTGGACTAATGGTCCTGAGTGATTATTATGATCATTGTTGATATTATATCATGACTTATTGTGTTTTTCTTGCTGGGCCTTGGCTCATGGGTGCTATGTGGTTCAGGTAAAAGGAAAGAAAAGCTCACCCAGCCTTGAGTGGAGAGCTTAGGTGGTGATGTGTACATATGCGACCGCTTGACCACCACGGCCAAGGCGTTCTCAGAGGAACTAGGGGGTTTACCCTATTTTTGTCGCTTAGGTCGGCGGGATTGTAAATTTGAAACAGTAATGACTATTTTGTGCTGAGAAAAACTTGTAAATGTTTTGATTAGCTTTGCAGAGCAGTTTGTAATAAAAGATATCCATTCCTTTTTATTAGTTTTCTCCCTTAACCTGTTAATCACATTTAGAGCACGTTTTTAACCAAAGGACTCGGGTAGCGGGTCAAATTTTCGGTTCACCGTTCACCGTAACTGTTCTGGGGTAACCAGGGCGTTACAACAAGCTCCAACATGATTACCAAAATCTTAAAGTGTTAATTACTCATCTGATTAGGCCTACAAGCCCCATCATGATTACCAGAATCTTAAAGTGTGACTCACTCATCTGATTAGGGCTACAAGCCCCAGCATGATTACCAGAATCATAAAGTGTTAATCACTCATCTGATTAGGGCTACAAGCCCTAGCATGATTACCAGAATCTTAAAGTGTTAATCACTCATTTGATTAAGGCTACAAGCCCCAGTATGATTACCAAAATCATAAAGTGTTATTCACTCATCTGATTAGGGTGCAGAGCCCAAGTGCGTGACTTTTGTCACTTATCTGAGTCACTTATTTTGAGATGGACACATTAGCCATCTATTCTCATTATGACTTGATAGTCATCAATACAAAGGGCAGGGCGCATAAATCATCTATACAAAGGGCAGGGCCCACAACCATTATTTGGACTTATTTGCATGCATGAATAGGGCTATTATTGCTAGGCATGCCTATTATGATTTAGTGACATGTTATTACTTGTTCATGAGCATATTGAGTTTTCTTGTTGAGCTTCAACTCACGTGTGCTATGTCGTGCAGGTAAAGGCAAAAGAAAGCTGGACTATCCTTGAGTTAGAGAGCTTATGTGACGATGTGTACATATGCGGCTGCTCGACCGCCACGGCCGAGGGTTTAAAGAGGAACTAGGGTTAATCCCTATTTTTTCGCTTAGGTCAGCTGGTTGTAAATATTTTATTGTAATTAACCTTTAAAATATATTTTCGAGATCCCATTGTATATAGTAAATGTTTTAGTGAAACGTTGTATCTTAACCAAAAATTTTAACCCTAAATCGTAATCACATTTACTTACACGATTATGACCAAACGACTCGTTTAGCGAGTTTAGCACTATTTAAAATTCACACCGCAACGATGCCTGGGTAGTAGGGCATTACAAGTATGATGCTTACTTGTGTATGCTCATCAATGATAGCCCCATGTATTTCAGCTTCATGCATCACGCTATTCATGCTCAAGACATGTTTGTGCATAGAAACACCTTTCTTCATCTTAGTAGTCATGTAGGTTCTAGTAGCCTCATGTCTACTTTGATCAGATTGCTGCCCAAACATGGCCTGTAGAGATTCCATTATCTCAAAAGTAGTTTCCATGGGTTAATGATCAATTCTCAGAACATCATTCAAATAATTATTTAAACTTAAGATAAGATCTTAACCAACCAAAAGATCTTTTATTTTTCAAACAAAAATAAAATAAGATAATTATCCTTCTAAATTCAAATAATTTAACATTAAATAAATAAAAGATATTATGCACAAAAATAAGGTTGTTGACGCGGTTCTTCACCAACAGGTAATTATACGAATAAACAGGATGGATTAGTGCTAATTAGTGAACCGTAATATGAAAATAGTTTAATTCTAGAGTTGGGAAATTAATAACATGGGACGGTGATCACTCCTTTCTTTTTTAGGTGGTTCAAAGGTTAAAATCCCTCTAGTCCACCAGTCGATATTATAGATATCTCTTGGTTAATCCTTACAAAGTGCTTCTTTACAAAAATATGTCCAACCCCTTGCAATGCCCAGGGTCTTGGTATTTATCGGGAGAGGATACCTGGGTTGGCAAGGGGGTCATCCCGTGACCTCTTTACCCTTCACGTCATCTCTATGACACTGATGATTAATTGCTAAAACCTGACAGTGAAGTGTGGTCTAATCAATAGGTAAGGAGGGATTATGGGCCGCATGGCCCAAACCAGTCGTGGGATGTCTGAATACGCACGTTTATACTGCGTGCCCAAGAATTCAGGAATGGAATAGACATGTGATGTCTGATATATGCACGTTTACATTGCGTGGTTGTCTTTACAAGGGTTCAGGTGTCAGACCTATGCCGCATCATGAGCTTGATGTAGCGCCAGCTCATGATATCAATCTCCGCTGACCCACTGCCTTCGAGTGAACTGCTAACTCACTAATCAGCTCGGACTGGACAGGTGGAAACCCATAATAACAGCTCCGGGTGGAAAATTTACACATGACGGATCGAATTAGGCCCTTTTCCAGCTTGCCGATAGCTCGCGGATATTTAGGGCATACATTTGCCCCCCAAGCCCCTGCTCGTGATCTATGACGTCACCTGCGATCTTCATAGCGGGGGCTTTTAAGTTTCCTTTTCAACTTCCCATGTCCCGTCCACTGCGCGGGTATCAGACAAGTGGAGCGCCGTGGTTGGCGATTGTCCGGCTTTCGAGAATTGCATTAAATGTCCTAGCCTATCTTCGGCCGTTGTTTCGCCTCTCGAGTTATGACCCTCGTATCTCGCATTAATGCAATCGAACGGTCCTCATTCTTTTATCTCTTATGTATATATAAGGTTGGCCACCTTCCGCATTAGCCACCCTTTATTTTAAAAAATTTCCTCATCTTCTCTCCTTTTTATCCTCAGAAGTCTTTCTTCTTTCGGTTATCATCCCAAATATCCCTACGCTTTCGCCATAAGAGTTTCTGCACCAGTCCAGCTTTAAAGATTCCACTAGGACTCCGATTCCTATGCTTTTTACGGCTTCCATACGGAAAATACACTGTAAGTCCTCTGCCTATTTCATGATTTGATCTTTCTGTTTTTCTGTTAGGTAAGCCTCTTTCTTAGTCGCACACTGTAGGTTATTTTCGGCTGATTTTTGGTGCATAGGTTTTGATCCTAGGTATATCGATTATATGAGAACATGTCTAGGAACTTGATGTATAGGACAAGATAATTTCTGGGTAACTTTTCTGGGTAGCTTTATGGAATGCCTATTTGGAGAGGGGAAGGCGATAGGTTTCTGGGGTGCAAAACCAGGTAGCTTAGGGGTCACGCCTCCTAGGAGGTTTTGCTTTTTGAAACTTTCTCTCCAAGGCAAGCATTATCCTGACCCTCCTGACACAAAGATCCCGAGCAATCGGGGATCCATTGGAAACACGGGCACGTGATCATGGCATCGCGTGGCTTCACGTACCGTGGGCTGAGATTACCTTAGCCCATGTACGAAAATCACTTCTCGTGCTAGATTCCCTTTTCTATTTTTAGGTCGCCTATTTAAACTTTCTTCATCTTTGTTCGTTAAGTGACCAGATGGGGCCCAGGAAGAACATACCTAAAAAGAGCGCTGCCGGTTCATCATCCCAGTAGGCTAGCAAGGGGAAAGAGATAGTTGCGGAGTCTCCAATCCCCCACTTCGGTCCCACAGTGGAGAAAGAGGTCGAGGTGGGACTTGATGCCTTCTTCGAGGCAGAGAGGATAGTCTCAAAGACTACGACCCAAGGGAGGGTCAACAAGATCCTGCTATCCCATAACATCGAAATTGGGACAGGCGCTCTTGTTGCCCAACCTCCCCTCGAGGGAAAGAGGAGTTGCACGCCCCTTGACGAGGAGTTCGCGACCTGGAGTGATGAACACCTCAAGGCCGGGGCCTTCCTACCTTTGGACCAGTACTTCGCGAATTTTCTGAATTACGTGAGGCTGGCTCCCTTCCAACTGCCCCTAACTCCTACCGTCTGCTAGCAGGGCTGAGGTACCTCTTCCTAAAGCATGAGTGGGAGGTCCCTACACCAGCGGACATCCTTTATTTCTTCTGCCTCAAAGCCTGCCCGGATCAACGGGGGCGAGGTGACGGGTTCTACTACCTGACCTGTTTTCCCAATTCTCCTGCAGTCATCGAGCTGCCTAGCCACCCCAACGACTTCAAGGACCAGTTCTTTATGTCGATGGGGTTTCACAACTGTGATCACCACTACTTCAACCGTCTTCATAAGTTTCTTCTCTCCTCAGCTCGCAAAATCGCCACGTTTGCTTTATTTCTTTTCATGTGTATTGACTTGAATACCATCGTGCAGCCCTTTTTGCGAGGACGACCAATTCGCTGACCCTCGGGGGTCAATATGAGACCTTGGCGAGGCTCCCACCAAGTGAAAAAGACTACCGCCAGCTCGTATCTGATGAGACGATGCTGGTGTGTAAGTTAATTTCTCTGGGCCAGACCCTGGCCTTGAGGAGGTTGCGGGCTATCCCAGTAGCTCGCGAGTTGGTGCCCATCCCCGAGGGGGGTGCTGCGAACAATGACGAGTAGGAGGGGGAAGACGAGGTGCCGCTCGTGCGTCGGAAGCAGGCTCTTGAGATTGCCCAGGGGCTTGATGCGGATCGGATCCAGTCTGGGGCAACAGCCGGCCCCTCCGGCCAAGGTAATCCATACTTGTTTAGGGACTTAGACAGGGCTACCGTAGACCTACAGCTTGCTAAGTTTAACCCAAGCTGGCTCGTACATCGTCATCAAGATGACCCAGACCTTAACATAACTCTACTCTAGTGCATTGATCAACTAGTGTTTCGCCATGACATGGGCCGCCCTAGGGGCACTGTAGTAGTAGACACCACCCTGGCTTTTAGGTCGGCCTTTTTTGAGGAGTATGGGACCAACCTTAGGTCGTGGCCCTCCCTTCTGGAGGGTGTAGTTGCTCCGGGGCTTAGGCACTATGTAGAGGAGTCCAGTCATGAGGCGGATCCGGAGCTAGAGCCCCCTCTCATTCGCGAAGTTATAAACTTAGACTCCCCCATAGAAGCTCTGCGGCCGGAGGTCGTGGCAATAAATTCCTCCACTAGCTCGGAGGGTAGGACCTTTTCAATACAACCTTAGACTTTTCTTTTGATCAAGTATTCTTACATGTATACTAACGCTCCCTTATTTTTGTTTCAGGCGAAGTGATGGCACAGCCCAGAGACAACGTCCTGCAGTCCATCTTCCAGGGGGGGAATCCTCCCTCCGGGTCGTCCGGGCCATTGGTCAAGAAACTCCAGCTGACAAAGAAGGCTCCTCCTCCCTGGACCACCTCCAAGTCTCCCGCTAAGGGGAGGGGCCAGGTCCCTACCGCCGCAGAGAACATGCCCCCGCCTCCCCTGCGACCTCCGGTCCCTACTCGGGAATGAGAGGCACAATCTGGAGCCCCACCAGCTCCCACTCCCACCGTCCGCATCCTGGTTAACACTCAGGCCCTAGAGAAAATCCCCGAGGCCTTCTGAGGGAAGGTTTACGAGACCGCGAGCTATACGGTGGATCATTACTACAATGCCACCCCAAGGGACTTGCGGGAGATCGAGACGAGGATCCCCGAGAATGTTATGGAGTCCACTGGGGATGACCCTCATGGTAAGATTACTTAGTTAACTTAGTTAACTCTCTTCGCTTTCTCTATAGCACATGCCTTATTAACCAATTTGAATCAACTTCTAAGTTTTAGGATCTAGTTGTAGCCAGGACATTGATTTTAGAAACTTAGTTCGCGTTAATTCTTTATTGATATCTCGTGCTTTTTAAGAAAAACATCGATTAACCAATTTGAATCAACTTCTAAGTTTTAGGACCTGGTTGTATCCAGGATATATGCCCCCCAAGTAACCAGGAAATGACCTTTCGTGGTTACTTGGAACATGCTTTTCTAACATTATGCTGATGAAGATACACCATGATATGAAGAAACTACTTCTCATTATTTAATAAAACAAGGTGGCTTTCCTAACCAAGCCTTACAAAAGTATTACTGATAATATTTCTTCAGGTGTACAGCGTTCCAAGTCCGTGGAACTGCTTCTCCATTAAGCCGAGCTAGTTTAAACGTTCCTTCTTTCACAACCTCTATTATTTGATAGGATCCTTCCCAATTTGGTCCCAACACTCCGTCCTTGGGATCCTTACGTGCTAAGAAGACTCTTCGGAGCACCAGGTCGCCTATGCTGAAGTTTCGTTTCTTGACCTTTGAGTTGAAATAACGAGTGATCTTCTATTGATAATACGCGAGCTGCAGTTGCGAAGCTTCTCGTTTTTTGTCAATTAGGTCGAGGGACACGCAGAGCAATTTGTCGTTCTAGTATTGGTCAAATGTCCGGACTCTATGCGAGGCTATCTTTATTTCAATAGGAAGGACGACCTCACTCCCGAAAGCTAGGGAGAAAGGAGTGTGACCCGTCGAAGTTCGGTGTGAGGTCCGGTATGCCCACAGCACCTGGGGGAGCTGTTCGAGCCAAACTCCCTTGGCTTCATCCAACCTCTTCTTAAGGCTCGCTTTTAGTGTCTTGTTCACAGCCTCGACCTGCCCATTAGCTTGGGGGTAGGCCATGAAGGAGAAGCTTTTAACTATGCCATGCCTCTCGTAGAATTCGGTGAAGAGATTGCTATCGAATTGTGTTTCGTTATTCGACACGATCTTCTTTGGCAGCCCGAATCGGCAGACAATACTCTTGACCACAAAGTCGAGGACCCTTTTTGAAGTAATCGTCGCCAGGGCTTCTGCTTCTGCCCATTTTGTGAAGTAGTCTATAGCCACCACAGCATAGCGAACTCCCTTTCCCATGGGAAGGGCACCAACTAAATCAATCCCCCAGATTGCGAACGGCCACGGGGACGAGATCATCTTTAGCTCGATTGGAGGGGCACGGGCGACCGTGGCGAACCGTTGGCACCTGTCGCACTTTTTGACATAAGAGATCGATTCGTTCGATAGAGTGGGCCAATAATACCCTTGCCTCAACACCTTCAAGGCCAGGTTTTGCCCCCCAGCGTGATCTCTACAAAATTCCTCATGCACCTTCTGAAGAATGGTTTTCGCTTCACCTGGCAGAACACACCGCAGAAGAGGTAAAGAGAGGCCATGCCAGTACAATGTCCCATCTATCATTATATACCTCGGAGCCTGGTAAAGTACCCTCCTCGCGTCGTTTCGCTCCTCAGGTAACTTCCCTGTTGTGAGGTACTCGATTATGGGAGTTATCCAGGTCGGCCTGGTGTCGATCATCTCGACCTCCGCCCCGGCTTCCTCTATGCTTGGTATTTCCAAGAATTCTACCGGTACCAGGCCCAAAGTTTCGCCCTCCCCGGAGGTGGTGAGCTTTGCTAGGGCGTCAGCATTGGCATTCTGCTCCCGAGGTATCTGCTCAATTAGGCTGTGCTCAAATGCGGACAACTCCTTCTTTACTTTGGCCAGGTAGGCAGCCATCTTGGTTCCCCGCACCTGGTATTCTCTTGATACCTGGTTTACCACGAGTTGGGAATCGCTGTAGCACTGGACGGAGCTGGCCTTCAGCTCTTGGGCCACCCTTAGCCCGGCCAATAGAGCTTCGTATTCGACTTCGTTGTTGGATGCTTTGAATCCGAATCGCAACGCAGAGTGGAAACGATGTCCATTCGGGGAAATCAAGATGATTCCAGCTCCGGATCCATTCTTGTTATATGAGCCATCTACAAAGACTTTCCACGAGGCTCAAACCGGTTCTTCCATTGGATTTTCTCAGAATCCTATGCACTTTGCCACAAAATCAGCCAGAGCTTGGCTTTTTACTGTAGTTTGTGACACATACAGTATCTCAAATTGGCTGAGCTCGATAGCCCATTTCAAAAGATGCCCCGATGCCTCAGGTTTCTGCAAAACCTACCTTAAAGGTTGATCGGTTATGACGCGGATTGAATGGGACTGGAAATACGGCCTGAGCTTTCGAGAGGTCATAATAAGGCAGAAAGCCATTTTTTCCATCAACGGGTATCAGGATTCAGCTCTGAGAAGCCTCTTGCTAATGTAATAGACTGGCTTCTGAGACCGTTCTTCTTCCTGGACCAGTACTGCACTAGCCGCATCTTCCGTGACAGCCAGGTAAAGGAAAAGAGGCTCTCCTGCCGTTGGCTTGGACAACACGGGTGGCTCGACTAAATGTGCTTTCAGGTCAAGGAAGGCACGTTCACATTCTTTGGTACACTAGAATTTTTTATTTCCCCGGAGCAGGTTGTAGAATGGCAAACACTTGTTGGTAGATTTGGAAATGAACCGATTAAGGACTGCCACCCTTCCTGTCAGACTTTGGATGTCTTTTCGCAACTGGGGTGATGGCATCTCGAGTAGCGACCTGATTTTATCAGGGTTCGCCTCTATTCCTCTGGTGTTAATTATGAAACCCAGAAACTTTCCTGACGCAACCCCGAAAGTGCACTTTTGAGGATTTAGCCTCATGCCGTACTCTCTTAAAATCATAAAGCATTCCTTTAGATCGAAGACATGGTTATCAGCAGTTTTTGACTTGACCAACATGTCATCAATATACACTTCCATGTTTTTCCCGATCTGATTAGTAAACATCCTGTTGACCAACCTCTGGTACATAGCTCCTGCGTTTTTCAGCTCGAAGGGCATGACCTTGTAGCAATAAACGTTAGTTGGGGTCATGAAGCTAGTGTGTTCCTAGTCTGCTGGGTTCACGGCGATCTGGTTATAGCCCGAGTATGCATCCATAAAAGACACGAGCTCGTGCCCCATCATGGCATCTACCAATTGATCAATCCTTGGCAAGGGGAAGAAATCTTTGGGGCAGGCTTTATTTAGATCAGAAAAGTCGATGCAGGTCCGCCACTTCCCGTTGGGCTTCGGGACCAAAACAGGATTGGCGACCCAGATCGGGTATTTTGCCTCGCGAATAAAGCTGCACTTTAAGAGCCGGGCAACTTCCTCCTCTAGGGCCTCAGCTCGGGTCGTGCCCAGGCGCCTTTGTTTCTGGGACGCCCAGGTTGATCCCTATCATGTCCTCATGGGACCAGGCGAACACATCTAGATTCTCTCGTAGAAATATCAGCAGCTCCGTCTTCCTTCTACTACACATGTTTTTTCTGAGCTTCACCACCTTCGAGGGGTCTTGTGGGTCCATGCTCACCTCCTTGAGCTCTTTGATGGCCTGGAGCTCGGATCTATCTTCGCCTATCCTGGGGTCATTATCATCATTCAAGATGATACCCTCCCCATTGGCATTCTGAGGTTTTTCTGTAACGACCCGAATTTGCTAATAAGGCTTAGGGCCTTGGTTAGTGTGCCTGGAGGGCAATAAATGGATTATTATGCTAATGTATGAATTAATGTGAATATATGATAATGATGCATGTTTAGTTGAGTCAAATGTGCATGTGGGCCCCGTCTGGATATTAGGGGCATAAATGTGATAAATGCAGTATATATGTGATATGACTGTGCAGCACGATCCGAGATAGTCCTGGGGAGCGGTTAGCCAGGAAGTCACAACAGGGTTAAGAATCCGACTCGAGGTGAGTCGAGGGGTAATTTGGGTATTAGTTATTATATGGGGTTATCGGGTTATGAAAATAAAAATTTGGAGATATATTTGAGGATAGAATGTCTAGGAGGGAATATTGGGGAAATTTACCATTTTGCCCTCGGGGACGTTTTGGTACCCCGAGCCTTGAGGTAACCACATAGACTTAAGTTAAATAAAACAAAACTTAGAATTGTGTAGAGCATTCAGAAACTGACTCTTTCCCTTTCTCTCTCTCGAGGTGGTCTTTCTTCTTCTCTCCATTTGAAGATTGGGAGAATTCTTGGTGGAATCAAGAACAAGGTCTAAGGAATTTAGCTAGGATTTAGGGAGCATGGAGCTTGGAGCATAAAGGGCTGGTTCTAAGGTTTAATTCAGCAAGGGGTAAGCTTTAATTATAAAGATTATGTGTAGAATTGCAGCTGGTTTGTTAGAGTTTGCATGTTAGTTAAGTTTGGATTGTTCTTGAGTGTTTTAGTTGAGTTTTGGAGCAGATTTTAATGGGTTTTTGATGCTGATATTGAGCTGGAATGATTGTGTTGATTATCTAGGATAGTTAGCTTGGTTTTGGGGAGGATTGGCTTGGAGAAAACGCAGGAAAAAGGGTGAGAAACCTGGGTTTGGAGGTGAGGGCCGTGGCCCTCGGAGGGGCGTGCCGCGGCCCGTGCGCACGCGGCCATGGGAGGGCGAGAGGTTTCATGTGCACCGTGGCGCTTGGTGGGCATGCCGTGGCCCGTGTGGGTGTCAGTGTGGTGCTAGCCTCTGTTTCGAGGCTAGCCACGACGCTTGAGGGTAGGGCCGCGACTCTTAGTGCCAGTTGTGTTTTTAAGGGTGTTTAGGCTTGGGAACTCAATGGTTAAGGCTCGGGATGGATTTTATCACCCGGACTGATAGAATTCAAGGTCCCGGAGGTTAGGGTTATGGCTCAAAGTTATTTATTGGATTAGAACTTGATAGATGGATATTGTTAATGTGTTGTGACTAGGATTTCGGCGAGGCTCAAGTTAGAGGACTGTGCTCGGGACATCGGGGCTCGGAGAGCTCGGGACTCAGGTAAGAAAACCCTTGTTCCCATAGAGCTTGTATGCAGGGCTGAGCCCAATGTGTCTGAATAGAACTGGTATGCAGGGCTGAGCCCAATGTGTTTAAATTGCAGGACGTAGCCCTTTGATTGAATTTGCTTGTTATGCTATGAATGCTATTATATGAATGATCGGCAAGAGCCGGGAACGGTGTAGGCCGAGGACGGCAGAGGCTGGGAACGGCAAAGGGCCAGGAATGGCGTTAGGCACGTTGAGTGCAAGGCCGAGTACGGCAAGGGGCCGGGAGCAGTGTT
Organism: Humulus lupulus; assembly: GCF_963169125.1. Taxonomy (NCBI): domain Eukaryota; kingdom Viridiplantae; phylum Streptophyta; class Magnoliopsida; order Rosales; family Cannabaceae; genus Humulus; species Humulus lupulus. Next base: position 247,721,333 of record NC_084802.1, read on the forward strand.
GAGCACGTGGAGTGCAAGTTTCTAGGGCGAGACCCTAAAGGATACCTGGGATATCCTCACGGTGTAGACCGCGAACCTAGGGCCTGGTAAAGTGCCTGGGATGGCTTGGTCGTATGTGTTTAGCCTATTGATGGCCTGTTTATATGATATGTGTTGGGTTTTGCATATGTTATCTGTTATGGGTTTTCTTGCTGGGTTTCGGCTCACAGATGCTCTGTGGTGCAGGTAAGGGCAAGGTGAAAGCCAACCAACCATGAGTGTAGCAGGCGTGAAGCGGCGTGTACATGTTTGACCAGCCAGGCTGCCACAGCCAGTGGATTTTGGGAGATGGTTGTAAAGAAATTTAGATTTTGTCGTTTAGTCGACTTGGTTTAACTTATATGTTGTAAATGTTTCTAAACTGTATTTTGGGATCCCAAGTGTTAAAATTTTATGATTTTCAATGAAATGGAGTTGTTTCTAAATTTTTTCCTCTGTTAATGGCTTAATTACACTGTTTGACCTAAAACCTCAATTAGCGAGTTGAATGCACGACTCTAACGAAGTAGAGCATTACAACTTGGTATCAGAGCGAGCCAAGGTTATTGGTTCTGGAGATTGACCGAACATGTACGCTCGCTGTCAGTGACAAGCTCGACTCAGGGTTGGTTGGTATGTTTGACTAATACGTTTGAATATGTGTTTGAATGCCCTGTTTTCCTGCTTATCTTATATAGAGCATGATGGATGAGTTAATATATGCATGATGCCAGGGCATGGTCCATTGTGTGTTATATGCTATATGAGTTATTGTTTGTGGATGACTGATGTGTTCGGGAGGTGGTTTTGGATGTTGTTATCATGCCTGATGAGCGGCGTCGTTGGTTGCAAGCATATTTGTTGAGATGCTTTGGCAATCAGCTAGAATCCGCGATGGTAGGGCCGAGGATGACAACTAGGGTCAGGACCCTCCACTTGCCCCACAGAATTGGCAAGGGATGTTTGCCGAGATGGAAGCAAGACTATAGTGAACAGAGGAAGAGTTGCGACAATTGAGGTAGCAGGCCCCGCCTCAGGTTACTGGGCTGCCAGTGCAGCAGGTTGCAGCGCCAGTGCCAGTGCAGTCTGCTACGGTGAATAAGTGGGAACCTTTGTATGAGAGGTTCAGGAAGCAGTATCCTCCCACCTTCGAGGGTGGATCAGACCCACTGTGGGCAGAGCAGTGGATGAATATGATCTCCTCAATTTTGGATTTTATGAGAGTTAAGGGGAATGAGAGGGTAGCCTGTGCTAGCTACATGTTTAGAGAGGATGCTCGCATTTGGTGGGACGTGGTGGTTCAGAGAAGGGATGTATCAATTATGACCTGGGAAGAATTCTGAAACTTGTTTAATGAGAAGTACTACAGTGTGGTAGTACGAGCTGCGAAGGTTGATGAGTATATCAACCTGACTCAGAATCGATCGACAGTGACAGAGTATGCTATAAAGTTTGATAGATTGGCGAAGTTTGCGCCAAATCTAGTGCCGACTGATGCGGCAAGAAGGGATAGGTTTGTGCGGGGGTTGAATGTTATGATCGCCCGCGATGTGAATATTACCTTGGATCCAGAGACTACTACTTATGGCCAGGTAGTGGACAAGGCCCTTACTACTGAGAGGGCCGAAGATCAGATTTGGAAGGAAAGCGCTGTTAGGCGCGATGCCAGGAGGATAGTGCCTCCTTTTGTTGGGTTCAGTCATGGTGGTGGTTCTAGTGGCCCCAGATTCCTTTGTTCCTCCCAGTTCAGATAGGAGGACGCGGGGTGCTTCCGCTGGCCGTCAGGGTGTCAGTGACAACTGGAGGAGTTTTCCAGTGTGTTCTCAGTGCAGGCGACGAGACCAGGGTGAGTTCAGGATCAGGGCCTGCTTTGTTTGTGGGAGTGCCAGTCATCTGAAGAGGGATTGCCCTCAAGTTAAGAAGGAGGAGCAGAAGCAGAGTGACAGTTTTGCTCCTGCCAGGGTATTCACTTTGACACAGACTGAGGCGGAGGCTAGCCCCTCAGTTGTGACAGGTCAGATCTCTAGTGCTGGTTCTCTGTATACTGCATTGTTTGATTCAGGGGCTACCCATTCATTTGTATCTGCTAGAGTGATAGATCAGCTTTGTAGACCTAGTGGTGTGTGTGCTAGAGGATTTCAGACTTTGTTTCCAATAGGAGAATTGGTAGTCTCTAGGAAGTGGATTAGAGCATTGCCAGTAGAGGTAGATGGTAGGGAACTGTCTGTTGATTTGATTGAGTTAGAGATGGATGATTTCGATATGATTTTAGGAATGGATTAATTATCAAAGTATGGGGCAACGATTGAATGCAAGCACAGAATGGTGACTTTTGAACCAGAAGGGGAGGTACCCTTTGTGTTTGTGGGGATAGTTGGTGGACCGCGAGTACCAATGATTTCAGCATTGAGGGCTAGAGACCTGATGCAGGAAGGTTGCATAGGATTCCTAGCGAGCGTTGCGGATACTGCTAGGGTGGTGTCGGTTGAACTGGGTGAGACTAGATTGGTGTGTGAGTTTCTAGATTTGTTTCCAGTAGATTTGTCAGGGCTGCTGCCGCAGCGGGAGATTGACTTTTTTATAGATCTGGTACCAGGAGCGGAGCCAGTATCTAGGACACCTTATAGAATGGCTCCAGCGGAGTTAAAGGAGTTGAAGATTCAGTTGCAGGAGTTACTTGATTTGGGGTTCATTAGACCAAGTTTCTCGCCATGGGGTGCTCCGGTGTTGTTCGTTAAGAAGAAGGATGGATCCCTTAGGATGTGTATTAATTATAGGGAGCTAAACAAGTTAACTATTAAGAACAAGTATCCACTGCCTAGGATCGACGATTTATTTGATCAGCTACAGGGAAGAACAGTGTTTTCCAAGATAGATCTCTGATCAGGTTACCACCAGTTAAGGATTAAAGAGGAGGACATACCAAAGACCGCTTTCTGAATGAGGTATGGATACTATGAATTCTTGGTTATGTCCTTTGGATTAACCAATGCCCCAGCAGCCTTCATGGACATGATGAATAGGGTTTTCAAGGATTATCTAGACAAGTTTGTGATTGTATTCATCGACGACATCCTAGTGCACTCCCAGTCAGAGACAGAGCATGAGCAGGATCTGCGGTTAGTTTTACAGCGGTTGAGAGAGCATAAGTTATATGCTAAGTTTAGTAAGTGTGAGTTCTGGTTGCCACAAGTTACATTTCTGAGCCATATCGTCAGTAAGAAGGGGATTCTGGTTGACCCAAGTAAGATTGAGGCGGTCAGAGATTGGCCTAGACCGAGCAATGTTCCTGAAGTGAGAATCTTTCTGGGTTTAGCAGGGTATTATTGGCGGTTTGTTGAGGGGTTCTCCAGAATAGCTACGCCATTGACAGAACTGACAAAGAAGAAGACAAGGTGTGTCTGGACGGATAGATGTGAGAACAGTTTTAAGGAGTTGAAGCAGTGATTGATCACCGCGCCAGTGTTAAGCTTGCCAACAGAGAATGAAAAGTTTGTGGTTTGCTTTGAAGCATCCAGACAGGGTTTGGGATGCATGTTGATGCAAGCTGGTAAGGTGATAGCCTATGCATCGAGGCAGTTAAAGGAGTATGAGCAGAGATATCCCACGCATGATTTGGAATTGACAGCGGTGGTGTTTGCACTTAAGATTTGGAGACATTATCTTTATGGTGAGAAGTGCGAGATGTACACCGACCATAAGAGCCTAAAGTATTTCTTTACTCAGAAGGACCTGAATATGTGCCAGAGGTGGTGGCTGGAGTTGCTTAAGGATTATGATTGCGATATCCTATACCATCCTGGGAAGGCTAATGTAGTGGCTGATGCATTGAGTCGGAAAGGCCCAGGACAGTTGTTTAGTTCGAGGCAGATATCTGACAAGTTAGCGGAGGAGATGACTAGAGCAGGTATAGAGCTGGTGGTTGGTCAGTTGACCAACATCACTCTCCAGTCTACACTCCTTGAGAGGATCAAGGAAGCACAGGGGAAAGATTCCAAGTTGAGAGGTCATAGGGAAGGTGCCTTAGTCGGAGCGACTAAAGACTTTTCCATTTCAGAGATGGGGTTACTGAAGTACAAGGGTGAGATCTGTCTTCCGATGGATTCTGATATCCGGCGAGAGATCTTAGATGAATCGCATACCACTCCCTATTCTTTGCACCCGTGTACGATGAAGATGTACCAGGACTTGGGAGCTCTGTATTGGCGGTCGGGCATGAAGAGGGATGTGGTGGAGTATGTGGCCAAGTGCTTAACTTGCTAGCAGGTTAAGGCTGAGCGTCAGAGGCCAGCAGGGTTGCTGCAGCCTCTGGGGATCCCAGAATGGAAGTGGGAAGATATCACTATGGACTTTATGGTTGGTTTGCCGAGGACTATAGAACAGCATGACTCGGTGTGGGTGATTGTGGATAGATATACCAAGTCCGCCCACTCTTTGCCTGTTAGGACAACTTGTACTGTGGAGCAGTACGCTGAGATGTATATGAAAGAGATTGTTCGACTTCATGGGGCTCCGAGGTCGATAGTATCCGACAGAGACCCCACCTTTACTTCCAAGTGTTGGGAGAGTCTGCAGAAGACTATGGGCACGCAGTTACGGTTTAGTACCGCTTATCATCATCAGACGGATGGACAGTCTGAGAGGACAATTCAGATATTGGAGGACGTGTTGCGAGCCTGTGTGCTAGATTTTGGGGGTCGTGGAGTAAGTATCACCCTTTGATCGAGTTCTCGTACAACAACAGTTATCAAGCGACCAACGGAATGGCTCCGTACAAGATGCTTTATGGAAGAAAGTGTAGATCACCTATTCATTGGGACGAGACAGGTGAGAGAAGATATCTGGGTCCAGAGATGGTTCAGAGGATCAATGAGGAGATTGAGAAGATTAGAGCGCATATGCTCGCCTCCCAGAGTCGACAGAAAAGTTATTCAAACCTGAAACGCAATAGTGTGGAATTTCAGGTTGGTGATCATGTGTTCCTTAGGGTTTCACCCATGAGGGGTGTGAAATGGTTTGGTGTTCGGGGCAAGTTGAGCCCTAGGTTTGTTGGCCCCTTCAAGATTCTGGAACGGGTTGGAGAGGTAGCTTACAGATTAGCGATGCCTCCAGCTTTATCAGGGGTTCATGATGTTTTCCATGTATCCATGCTCCGGAAGTATATGTTAGATTCGACGCATTTTCTAAGTTTTGAGAATCTGGAGCTTGATTAAGATTTTTCCTATGAAGAGAAGCCGGTTCAAATTCTTGATCGAAAAGATAAAGTCTTGAGGAGCAAGACCATCACCTTGGTGAAAGTGCTGTGGAGAAACAGCAAGGTTGAGGAGGCGACGTGGGAACTTGAGTTAGAGATGAGGGAGCGGTACCCCAAGTTGCTCAGGTAATTTCGAGGATGAAATTTCTGTAAGGAGGGGATAGTTGTAACGACCCGAATTTGCTAATAAGGCTTAGGGCCTTGGTTAGTGTGCCTGGAGAGCAATAAATGGATTATTATGCTAATGTATGAATTAATGTGAATATATGATAATGATGCATGTTTAGTTGAGTCAAATGTGCATGTGGGCCCCATCTGGGAAATTTACCATTTTGCCCTCGGGGACGTTTTGGTACCCCGAGCCTTGAGGTAACCACATAGACTTAAGTTAAATAAAACAAAACTTAGAATTGTGTAGAGCATTCAGAAACCGACTCTTTCCCTTTCTCTCTCTCGAGGTGGTCTTTCTCCTTCTCTCCATTTGAAGATTGGGAGAATTCTTGGTGGAATCAAGAACAAGGTCTAAGGAGTTTAGCTAGGATTTAGGGAGCATGGAGCTTGGAGCATAAAGGGCTGGTTCTAAGGTTTAATTCAGCAAGGGGTAAGCTTTAATTATAAAGATTATGTGTAGAATTGCAGCTGGTTTGTTAGAGTTTGCATGTTAGTTAAGTTTGGATTGTTCTTGAGTGTTTTAGTTGAGTTTTAGAGCAGATTTTAATGGGTTTTTGATGCTGATATTGAGCTGGAATGATTGTGTTGATTATCTAGGATTGTTAGCTTGGTTTTGGGGAGGATTGTCTTGGAGAAAACGCAGGAAAAAGGGTGAGAAACCTGGGTTTGGAGGTGAGGGCCGTGGCCCTCGGAGGGGTGTGCCGCGGCCCGTGCGCACGCGGCCATGGGAGGCCGAGAGGTTTCATGTGCACCATGGCGCTTGGTGGGCATGCCGTGGCCCGTGTGGGTGTCAGTGTGGTGCTAGCCTCTGTTTCGAGGCTAGCCACGGTGCTTGAGGGTAGGGCCGCGACTCTTAGTGCCAGTTGTGTTTTTAAGGGTGTTTAGGCTTGGGAACTCAATGGTTAAGGCTCGGGATGGATTTTATCCCCCGGACTGATAGAATTCAAGGTCCCGGAGGTTAGGGTTATGGCTCAAAGTTATTTATTGGATTAGAACTTGATAGATGGATATTGTTAATGTGTTGTGACTAGGATTTCGGCGAGGCTCAAGTTAGAGGACTGTGCTCGGGACATCGGTGCTCGGAGAGCTCGGGACTCAGGTAAGAAAACCCTTGTTCCCATAGAGCTTGTATGCAGGGCTGAGCCCAATGCGTCTGAATAGAACTGGTATGCAGGGCTGAGCCCAATGTGTTTAAATTGCAGGGCGTAGCCCTTTGACTGAATTTGCTAGAATTCTGTATTTGCTTGTTATGCTATGAATGCTATTATGTGAATGATCGGCAAGAGCCGGGAATGGTGTAGGCCGAGGACGGCAGAGGCCGGGAACGGCAAAGGGCCAGGAACGGCGTTAGGCACGTTGAGTGCAAGGCCGAGTACGGCAAGGGGCCGGGAGCAGCGTTGAGCACGTGGAGTGCAAGTTGCCAGAGCGAGACCCTAAAGGATACCTGGGATATCCTCACGGTGTAGACCGCGAACCTAGGGCCTGGTAAAGTGCCTGGGATGGCTTGGCCGTATGTGTTTAGCCTATTGATGGCCTGTTTATATGATATGTGTTGAGTTTTGCATATGTTATCTGTTATGGGTTTTCTTGCTGGGTTTCGGCTCACAGATGCTCTGTGGTGTAGGTAAGGGCAAGGTGAAAGCCAACCAACCATGAGTGTAGCAGGCGTGTACATGTTTGGCCAGCCTGGCTGCCACAGCCAGTGGATTTTGGGAGATGGTTGTAAATAAATTTAGATTTTGTTGTTTAGTCGACTTGGTTCAACTTATATGTTGTAAATGTTTCTAAACTGTATTTTGGGATCCCAAGTGTTAAACTTTTATGATTTTCAATGAAATGGAGTTGTTTCTAAATTTTTTCCTCTGTTAATGACTTAATTACACTGTTTGACCTAAAACCTCGATTAGCGAGTTGAATGCACATTTTAAACTCACTTAGTAACGGCTCTAAGGAAGTAGGGCGTTACACATGGGGGCCACTGGAGATTGTGGATATCTCTCCCCCTATCATAGGAGGAGGGGTATCCTGATTTATCCGGGGCCCGGGTTGATTTATCGGAGCTTCTGGGGCCGGCTGACTGGTAGGAACTCTGTTCCGCGCGTATTGAGCCAAAGGTCCGGCTCTGATGAGTGTATCAATCTCATCCGTTAAATGCCTACAATCGTCAGTGTTGTGGCCAATGTCGTTGTGGAATCGATAGAACTTGGAAGGGTCCCTCTTGGCCTTCTAGTGCTTCAAAGGCTCCGGCTTCTTCCAGGGGAGGCAGGCAGAGTTGGCTAGGAAAATGTGTTCCCTAGTGTTTTTGAGCTCGGTATAAGTCGCGTAGACTGGCTTAAATTTTTCCATGGGCTTGTTCTTCTTCGGACCGTGCTGGTCCCTCGCTGCTCCTTTTTCTCTTGCCTCCACCCCCTTGGTTATTCTGTGTAATGGTTTGAGTCGTTTTCACGACATTCGTTCCCACTCCAACGGGCTGATAAGGGGCTTAGCTAGTCCCGCAACCGACGCTCGCGCCTCTTCCAGGTTTATCCATCCTTGGGCCTTGTTCAGGAATTCATCCATTGTGCTGACACCTTTTCTCTGTATCTCTTTCCATAGCCCGCCTCCAATGAGGATTCCAGTCCTCAAGGCCATAAGCTTTGAACTATCGTCTGCGTCCCTGGCTTGAGCCGCGACATTTGCGAACCTGCTCAGGTAAGCTTTCAAGGGTTCCTCGGGCTGTTGCTTCACGTTTTCCAGGGTGTCGGCTTTGACGTGGGTAGCTTGAGAAGCTCGAAACGCCCTCTTGAAGTCAGTAGAAAAGGTTTTCCACGAGTTGATGGATGGATTTTTACACTGCTTGAACCATTGCCTAGCTGGCCTAGTCAAGGTGGAAGGGAATATCAAACACCTTAGCTCGGGGCCGATGTTGTGGGCAATCATCAGGATGTTGAACATACCCAAATGATCTGACGGGTCTCCGTCTCCATCGAACTTAGACAAGTGGGGCATCCGGAAACCCGGTGGATACGTTGTGGCTTCTATGCTAGGGGCGAAGAGCTCAAGTTCGTCCCCCAAGTCGTATTCGTCTTTTTCCATGCTGACAAGGGCTTTTTCATCAGCTCCTCCATCTGAGCTAAACGCTCCAGGGTTTGGTCCTTACTTCCTTGGTTGTTCTGGGGCTGTTCAACAGCTTCAGTACCATTATAAACATTAGGCGGGTTAATGTCCCTCCAAGCTTGAGTTTGGTTAGGTGGGACACTCCCACTGTCACGTACTTCTGAAAGACCATCCCCTCGATGAGCATGATTACCATTTCTAACAGGATCTCCCCTCTGTGAGTTGAGGTGATCTCGAAGGTCGGCCCTCGGGGTGGCCCGAGGGCTTTGCGCTGAACTCAAGCGATTCCGAAGGTCTTCACTGGATCTGCCACTTCGGTGGCTCCCGGTCCAGTAACTCCCGTTTGAAAAGCTCGGAGCCCGCTGCTGAGGGTGAGGATCCGGGACTTCCCCGCGTGCTCGGCTGCGATGGGAAGGACGGGCGGAGGGAGGATTTCTCTAGCTGCTCCTATGTGCCAGAATGTCCTGAACTGGACAGGGAGGAGATGGGTATCTTATTGGCAACGGGGGATGCCTAACTGGTGACGCGATCCTAGTCCCGTTCGAGCGTATCAAGTTAGGTCGCGACCGCTCCACTGTACCATCCCCCGCATCCTGCGATCGGCGGTCTGACCGAGGTGCAGGATGGCTGGTCGGAGCAGGCTGTCTTCACGATCCCTCCCCGGATCTCCTCTGCGAACTGCCTCGGGCCTTTTTGGGTGTGTTCGATGGTGGAACCGAGCTAGGAGTTGAGGTTCGGACTGATCTCCTGAATTGTTGATTGGCCCTAGGAAACTCCTCAAACACAGTTTCCTGGTGGTGGTGTGACATGGGGGTAGAACTTGGAGTTGAGGCTCTGACTGATCGGCTGGGCCTGGACCAGTTATCCCGGTGGGACTTATGAGTCCCACTTTGCCTCTTTCCGACGTTAGCGTCGGTTGTAAGAGGGGGTAACCGGGCCAAGACTTCTTCGATTTGCTTGTTTGCTCTCGACAACTGACTCCTCAACTGTATGTTCTCCATCTCCATCGCCGTCAGGAAATCTGGGGTCAGATTTGGCGGCTGGGGTGCCGAACTCCCGGTGTCGCCCTGGCCCATAGGCTGCTTTCCCGGTCGCTGCTGGATCTCGGGGTTTTTTTCATTGGATATGGCGGCATGGTGGGCCTCCTGCCCATCATGTTGATGCGCCTCGTTACCATGTCTCAAACGAGTAACCACCATGATCAGGTTTTTGCGATAGCACCAATCTAAATCCTCTCAATGAAAGCACCAATATGTTGATGCGGTTATTCTCCATCAGGTAATTATACGAATAAACAGGATGGATTAGTGCTAATTAGTGAACCGTAATATGAAAATAGCTTAATTCTAGATTTGGGAAATTAATAACATGGGAAGGTGATCACTCCTTTCTTTTTTAGGTGGTTCGAAGGTTAAAATCCCTCTAGTCCACCAATCGATATTATTGATATCTCTCGGTTAATCCTTACAAAGTGCTTCTTTACAAAAATATGTCCAACCCCTTGCAATGCCCAGGGTCTTGGTATTTATAGGGAGAGGATACCTGGGTTGTCAAGGGGGTCATCCCGTGACCTCTTTACCCTTCACGCCATCTCTGTGACACTGATGATTAATTCCTAAAACCTGACAGTGAAGTGTGGTCTAATCAATAGGTAAGGAGGGATTATGGGCCGCATGGCCCAAACCAGTCATGGGATGTTTGAATACGCATGTTTATACTGCGTGCCCGAGAATTCAGGAATGGAATAGACACGTGATGTCTGATATATGCACGTTTACATTGCGTGGTTGTCTTTACAAGGGTTCGGGTGTCAGACCTATGCCGCATCACAAGCTTGATGTAGTGCCAGCTCGTGATATCAATCTTCGCTGACCCGCTACCTTCGATTGAACTGCTAACTCTCTAATCAACTCGGACTGGACAGGTGGAAACCCGTAATAACAGCTCCTGGTGGACGATTTACACGTGGCTGATCGAATTAGGCCCTTTTCCAGCTCGCTGATAGCTCAGGGATATTTAGGGCGTACAAAGATCTTGATTGGGCACAAAGAATGGTTCCCTAGGATTAGGGCTAGAGCATAAGGCAAGCCCCAAAAGGGGCTCGGCTGGTGCATGACTAGGCTCATGTGCGCTGGGGCGTGGGCACATATGGGCTCAGGTGTGATAGGCCATGGGCACACTGGGGCGCAGGTGCGCTAAGGCGTGGGCACGGTGAGGCGCATGACATTTTATCTTCTTGTGCAACCATAATATTTAGATTTAAATTTCAATAATTTTTATATATATATGTAGACTGCTCTGGTACTGTTGATCTGCGATTTGGTCAACGACACAGAGTCAAATATACGACAAAGGATAAAATGGCAATAAGAAAGATGATCTAATGGAAGAGAAGAAAAAACCAAGGATTTATAGTGGTTCGGCCCCAAAAGATGGTAATGACCTACGTTCACTTAGTGCTATTATTAAGATTGAATCTCAAAGCAGTGATCAAAGAACTAGGATTCTTGAGTTTCACAAACTTTGGAAGAAATACAATAAAGCGATGGATAATTGCATTATAGCTCTCTCTTTTTCTCTATCTTAGCAAAAAGATTCAGTGATCAAAAGTCCCTTCCTTGAGCTGTTTCATGTATATTTATAGGCTAAAAGAGGGTTACATATGCCAACGTGCCCTATCTTTCCTTAGTATTCGCGTATCAAGATAATCATGAAGAAATATTCAATGCAATTATTACAAGATTATAGTTTAAGAAGGAAATAAATCAGGTTATACGACCAGCTTGGTCGTATCTAAAAATTAACCTTGACGAAGCGGTGTGCTTCCGGTCGATAGTCGGTAGTGCTTCTGCCACGTGTCAACTACGTGTGAGAAATCTTTGCCACGTCATTTGCAAGCCATTTTTAAGGTAAACATTTGCCCCTAAGTTTATTTATTGCGACCAGCAATAAGTAAACTTAGGAAAATGACTCTTTGAATACCCCACGAAATCTGTCAGAGCCGCCCATGCTTTCTCGAAAAAAGGTGATTAATCATGTCTAATCAAGTCTCTTTGGTTTCCCAATAACTTGTCTGATAGCTATAACACTTCCCCATGCCTTGGAAAGTTACCCTTTATGATTACCTTGGTAACCGCTCCTTGGCTAATATAAATGACCCTTCACAATCGGTTTTTACTTTTTAAACTTTAACTTTACCTTCAAGAAACTGAAGAACCAGGAGCAATACTTCCAGAAGCCCAAAAACTCAGATGGATCACGAAGCTCTTGCCCAGCTGGATCAACTTAGTGCCTCAGAACTTCACTCCATCTTTCAGACAAGTACGTTTCCTCGAACCTTTCATTTGTGAATATGCCATGCAATACTCGTTTGTCTCTATTCTTGATTTCTGAGTTCTTGACTGAAACTACTCTGGGGAGATTGGGAATATTAACTGATGCTTGAAAAGGTGATGAGATAACATCTTGTAGGAGTTAAGAGCTAGTTTGGTAGTCGAGAATGTAGTCTTAGGGCATAAAATCGAAGTAAAAATTCGATTTTTAGGCTAGTTGAAAAACTGGGTTTTTCCCGCCCCTTCGGAATCGAAAAAGCTTTTTCCTGCAAAATTTTTTACTTATGCTTTTCAATCTGTTTGTCAAACTACTCGTATAGAACTTAGTGTTTTTGCTAGAATACTACTGGTCGTATAAAAGCTTAACTTTTATACGCGAGCAACGTTATTCTGAGTTTCAACACAGATTTTTAGGCTTTACGTTCTCACCTCCCCCTTTCTCTGTTCGCAGCTCTTCATGCAAGATCCTTGGGGAGGTGAGAAGCCTATCGACGACGACTTGCTTGCCCAATTACTTGAAGACGAGGAGCATCCATCACAGCTGATGTCAGAGATTCCTTTCTCTCGAACCCCACCCAATAGACCTCAGAAAAACCTTCCAGCCATGGGTAGAGTAAAATCCACAGCCCAGAAAAAGAAATCTTCCAAACCTTCAGACTAGCCCGTTCCTCAGGCTGTAATTCCCTCGACTAGTGGTCGGGAAAGGAATATCCCCGACCCAAACATTCAAACTCATGCTCAGCCCCGAAACGCCGTTCAATCAGATGTTGAATGGTACATCGCTCCTGTTAGCCGGGTAACGACCAGGATGATCGCCAATTATATAAAAAAATATGGACTCCCTGGGCTGACATTAGTTCAACCCACTCAAGACCAACGAGCGAACTTTCCTGGAGGCGCCTTCAGCGCCTGGTCAAGGTATCACATTGAGGCAGGAGCGACCTTGCCTCTTCGTCCTTTTATCCAAGGGGTGGCCAATTACTTTGGGGTCGCCCCTTTTCAAATAACTCCCAACGGATATAGAATGCTTCCTGCACTCTATATCCTTTATAGCCACAAAAAATGGCCTGTCCCCACTCCACATGAGGTCAACTATTTGTTCGACCTCAAATCTAACCCCAACCAAGAAAACACGTGGTTTTTACACTTTTGTCTTCAAGAGACAGGTCGTACTTTCCTGTGTGACACCACTCATATCTTGAACGTGGGGAAGTACCATCAGGAGTATTTCCTGACAACTGACATGGTCACGAACAACTTGGCCTTCACTCAAGGAGGTAAAGTCTTTATACCACTGGTCGTCAATCTTTCTTCAATTTTTTGCTGCATTTTCCTTAGAAATTTAGTGCGTTTCAGGCCCATGGTTGCGACCAAACCCTACTCCAGACATGGAGATGCGATCAGCCCTCTTGGCTAGCATGACCGACATAGAGAAAAGTGTCAAACAGCTGGTCACGGAGGCCAATCTGAGTCTGGTCGGCCTTTTGGCCCTTCATCAAGATGTGAGGGAGTCAACGGCTGGGAGTGCCATTGGAGGAGAGGTTCCCGAGCAGCACCCAGATGTGGAACAATCCCCTCCGAGGAGGGCCACTGGAGTAACAATCAGGGAACCTTCCAGCACCCAGCGGGCTGCTGCTCCCCCCGCCCCAAAGGGAAAAGGGAAAAAGAAGGCCACCGAACCCCTCGAGCCCCTCAATGAATCTTCAGATGAGAACGGTACTGATCTCTCGCTCTTAGATAGCTTGCCAATTTCCTGTCACTTATTTGATGGGGACGGCAATTTTAAGTACGCTCCAAATTTAGATTCAGACTTCTTCATGCCAGAGAGTGAGTGTAAGACTAGTAGAGTATATAATATAGCGACCAGTAATGATAGCTCGGGTATTTCACTTACAATTTTCTTTGTTTCTTTTCCTGAAATAACATACTCAATTGTTTATACTATCTCACTGTTTGAGTATTTGGTTCTTTTTCAGACATGGACTCTGAGTACGTGTTCGACATATACAGGGCCCCTGAGGATCTCAAAGCTCCCTTGAGCAAAAAGAAAACGAGCAAGAGGCATCCCGAGGAAAGTAGTAAAATGCCTTAGGCCAAGAAAGCCCGCACTGTAGGCCCCCCGGTAGACGGACCCTCAGCCAATGTAACACCACCTCCTTCTCCTCTCGAGCAGCAGACTCCCTCTGCTCTTGCCGGGTCGACACCGTCTCCACCGGCCCCAACTGACCAGACCCAGCAGGCTGGTCCTACTTCCACTGGGGGTGACATATCAATTTGCGCCTTAAGATCGGTCAAAGATAGGGTCGCAAAAATATTGAAGCACGATTGTTGGCGAGAGGCGATGGCTTCAACTGAGACAATGGATGTCAACCAGATCCTAACCCGCGCATTGAATGAGTTTGCCAGTGTAAGTTATCTTTTTCTTTGGAGACAGCCTCCTTTATATTCTACAGTCAGTCTAATCTTTGCTCTGATCGCAGGAAATTCTAACCCTTACTGCCGGTCGGCTTCGCTCGGGTGCCGCCACCGAGTAGTCCAGGACTTTGGAGCAACAGCACATTGAAGAACTCAAAGTTGCCGAAGCCAAATACGCTGAGCAGCTTGAGGCGGTGGTCGAGGAGAAGAATAAGCTGGCAGCGGAGCTAAGGGAGAAGCAGAATGCTTTAGATAAGGCCGTCGAGCAAAGAGACCAGTTCAAGGATTCTAACCACATTAACTACCGCGAGGAAAAAAAGCTCGAGCAGGAGTTGGCTGCGAGTAGACAAGAGACTCAACCTTGGAGGGTCGTTCGAGAAGCTTGAACAGGCCAACGCCAGCAATTTGGAAAGGTACAAGAACACCACGAGTAAGTGTTTTTATGACTTCTAGAAACACAACCAAGGGGCTGACTTTAGCTACCTTCCCGATCGCACAAGGCATGCCGAGATAGCCCGCTGCGTTGTTCGACTAGCAGAAGAGGAGAGGGCAAGGGTACCTGCCCCGCCCGAAATCTCCTTGGCGATTGGCTTGGATGGGGAAGACAATGAAGCTATAGATGTCGTTGACCATGACACCCCTCAAGATCCTCCTGCCTCGTAGTCTGCAAATTTTTAATTTTTAATTTTAAAATTTTTCAAGTACATGGCCCACAGGTTGTGATGTAAAGACACTTATTTTCCAGTTGAATATTTATTGCTGCATGGGCAGCTTTTACTTTTAATTGAACAATTACATCTGAGCAGCGACTGCTTGCGGTGTAAAAGGATACGCTTTGACATTATAATATATTTGCATTTTATTACAACATCTGCTCGCATGACCGAACTTAGCATAGTACTTTGGTTTGATTTAACAAATTTTTTGAAAAATACTCTAAGTACCCTAGCATGCTTTCACTTATTTTGCTCATGTGTTTACATACCTTTCGATATGCTTTGCTTACTAGATACCTTATATGCCCCCTAAGTGATCGAGGAGCTTTAGGTCCTTGGTCACTTGCCTTGACCAAAACCTGTTTGAACAATACTGCTCGTAGCAAAATGATTAAAATTGTAATACAGCAAAACAACACACGTAATGAGCAAATATTTGTATAAAATACAATAATTGGCAAGAATGACTGGCTGCGCACAGTCCCTTATATTTCTCGTAATAAATGGACAAAACATGTCTATACGAGTGATCAAAAAGATCTTACACTTATAAGCGATTAGTCACATAAAATGACCAACCCTTTTTCATAACTTGTAAAAAGTAAAATTAATACAAGCCAATCCTTTAAGAAGGAATGTTTACTGATAGTACCTGCGTAGGTGTTCTCCATTCCAAAAGGGAGGAACGAGATTTCCGTTTAAGCGAGCAAGTTTGTAGGTTCCTAGGTGAAGGACTTCTTCGATTTGATATGGCCCTTCCCAATTAGGTCCGAGTACTCCAACAGCTTGGTCGCGGGTGTTCAGGAAAACTCTTCGAAGTACCAGATCTCCGACACTGAATTTCCTTTCTTGAACTTTAGAATTGAAATATCGAGCGACTTTTTGCTGGTACGCAGCTACTCGGAGTTGGGCTTGCTCATGCTTCTCATCGATCGAGTCTAGGGATTCCATCAGTAGTTGGCTGTTCGAGGCCTGATCGTATGTTATTCTGTGATGCGAAGGCAGATCTAACTCAACAGGCAACATAGCCTCATATCCATAAGCTAAAGAGAATGGAGTATGGCCTGTTGCTGTTCGATGGGAAGTTCTATACGACCAAAGGACTTCAAGCAATTGCTCTAGCCACGCCCCCTTAGCTTCTTCTAGTCTTTTCTTCAGTGTATCCTTTAGCGTTTTGTTGACTGCTTCGACTTGTCCATTTTCTTGGGGATGAGCGACTGAAGAAAAGCTTTTGATAATGCCATGCCGTCCACAAAAATCCATGAATAAATCACTGTCGAATTGGGTGTTGTTATCCTAGACGATCTTCCTTGGAAATCCATAGCGACAAACGATGTTTTTGATCACAAAATCCAGCACCTTCTTGGTTGTTATGGTTGCGAGTGGCTCGGCTTCGGCCCATTTAGTGAAGTAGTCGATGGCAACCACAACATACTTAACGCCGCCCTTTCCTGTGGGAGGATCCGATTAGATCTATGCCCCAAACTGCAAACGGCCATGGACTTTGCATCTGTTTAAGCTCATGGGGGGCTGTTCGTGGGATTTTGGAGAACCTTTGGCACTTTTCGCACCTCCGCACAAACTCCATTGAGTCTTCGTTCATCATGGGCCAAAAGTATCCTTGCCTCAGTATCTTTTTTGACAAGCTTTGCCCCCCAGCATGGTCTCCACAAAAGCCTTCGTGTACCTCTTTCATCAATTCTTTGGCCTTTTATTTTGGGATACATCTGAGGAGTGGCATTGAGTATCCCCTTCGGCACAAGATTCCATCGACTAGGATATACCCAGCAACCTGTTGTTGAAGGGTCCTGGCTTTGTTTCTGCCCGTTGGTAATACGCCTTGCGTCAGATACCCTATATATGGTGTCATCCACGTATCCACCATTTGGATCACCATAGCGGTCTCCTCTGCTTGGATGCTTGGCATTGATAGACGCTCAACCGGTACTATATTCAGAGTATCAACATCCTTTGCACTTGCTAATTTGGCCAAAGCATCAGCATTGGAATTTTGGTCGCGAGGTACTTGCTGGTGGCTGTATTTCTCGAACTGAGCCAACAGATCTCTTGTTTTGTTTAGATAGGCAACCATCTTTAAACCTCATGCCTGGTATTCTCCCATGACTTGATTCACCACCAGCTGAGAATCACTGTAGATGTCAAGCACTTTTATATTCATGTCCCTGGCTAACCGCAACCCAGCGAGTAATGCTTCATACTTGGCCTCGTTGTTAGAAGCAGTGAAGTCAAACCTGATTACGCAGTGAAATTGATGCCCTTCTAGCGTTATCAATATCACTCTTGTTCCAGCGTGGCACTCGTTAGAAGAACCATTAGTAAATAATTTCCACGAGGGAGCTTGGTTTTGACACTCAGGCTCTCTAGGCTCTTCAATCTGCTCGCCATCTGTAAGTTTAGTGAACTCTGCAATGAAGTCAGCCAGGGCTTGCCCTTTTATCGCTGCTCGCGGCAAGTAAGATATATTGAACTGCCCAATTTCGACTGCCCATTTTAGCAATCTACCCGCAGCCTCTGGTTTTTGCAGGACTTGTGGTAGAGGCTGGTCGGTCAAAACCATGATTGGGTGAGCTTGAAAGTAAGGTCACAGCTTCCTAGAGGAAAAAATTAGGCAATAGGAGAGATTCTCGATGGGCGGGTACCGCTGTTCTGCACCAATTAGCCTTTTGCTTACATAGTAAACAACCTCCTGTACGCCTTCTTCCTCCCTTACTAAAACGGCACCAGCAGCATATTCCGTGATCGCCAGGTAGATAAACGAAGTCTCTTTATCAACCGGCTTTGACAGGATGGGTGGTTGCGCCATGTGAGTTTTTAATGCTTGAAAAGCCTGCTCGCACTCCTCCGTCCATTCAAACTTTTTGTTGCCTCTAAGTAGATTAAAAAATGGAACACACTTATCTGTCGACTTCGAAGTGAATCTACTAAGAGCTTCTGGTTAAACTTTGAACATCCTTAATCTTTGCTGGTGATTTCATATCGATCAGGGCTTTAATTTTCTCGGGATTGGCTTCAATTCCTCTCGAGTTAACTATAAATCCCAAGAACTTCCCTGATCCTACTCCGAAAGAGCATTTAAGGGGATTCAGCTTCATCTGATATTTGTTCAAGACATTGAAGAATTCCTACAAATCCCTTACATGCCCTTCTGCCATTTTTGACTTGACCAGCATGTCGTCGACGTAGACCTCCATGTTTGTGCCAATCAGTTCCTTAAACATGTGGTTGACTAGTCCCTGGTAAGTCGCACCAGCATGTTTTAAACCGAAGGGCATTACTCTGTAATAGTAAAGCCCTGTATCAATCTGAAAGCTAGTGTGATCCTCATCAGGGGGATGCATACTAATCTGATTATACCCGGAGTATGCATCCATGAATGAGAGAATCTCATGTCCTGCAGTGGCATCGACCAGCTGGTAGATTCTTGGGAGTGGGAAACAATCTTTGGGGCAGGCTTT
Source organism: Humulus lupulus (assembly GCF_963169125.1). Taxonomy (NCBI): domain Eukaryota; kingdom Viridiplantae; phylum Streptophyta; class Magnoliopsida; order Rosales; family Cannabaceae; genus Humulus; species Humulus lupulus. The sequence goes on from NC_084802.1 coordinate 247,739,811, forward strand.
ATTTAGGTCTGTAAAATCCACGCACGTACGCCATTTGCCATTCAGCTTGGGAACTAGCACGAGATTAGAGACCCACGATGGATAAAATTCCACCCTGATGAACCCATTCTCCTTCAGCTTCTTGATTTCTTCTTTTAAGGGCCCTGATCTATCTTTGTCGAGCAGCCTTCTTTTTTATTGAACTGGTGGAAAACTCTTGTCGATGTTTAGGGCATGGTTGATGACTGCAGGGTCTATCCTGATCATGTCTTTGTGCGACCAAGCAAAGACTTCCTGGTTCCTCCTTAAAAACTCCACCAGTGCTTGCTTTGTTGTTGTCTCTAAGTTTTTACCGACTTTCACAACCTTGGTCGGATTTTCTTCATCAAGTTGGACCTCTTCAAGGTCCTCGATGGGGCCAATTTCTTCCTCAAAATCCCCAACGCGAGGATCTAAATCCCTATCCTCACTTTGGGCAACGCCCTATTTGGTGACATTATCACCCGAGTGGGTCTGAGCATCAATTGCCACTTGCAACTCTTTCCCGTGAACATCTCTCGATACACCCTTCTTCGCCTTGGTGATCGAGGCATTGTAGCACTCTCTCGCTTCCCGCCGATTTCCCAGTACGCAACCTATCCCTGCGTCTATTGGGAATTTCATGGCAAGGTGCCATATCAAGGTGATGGCTCGTAGGTAGACCAGAATTGGTCTCCCAATTACAGTGTTGTATGCTGAAGGATAATCAACTACTATAAAAGTACTAAGTAATGTCCTATTAGTAGGTGTAGTACCTGCTATAACTGGAAGCCTAATTGACCCTGTTGGGGTGAGCCCTGCACCGAAAATACCATAAATGGTTTGGTTGCATGGCTCTAGGTCTTTGACGGACAGCTGCATTCTTTTTAGCGAAGACTTGTATAGGATGTTAACCGAACTCCCTGTGTCGACCAACACTCTTTTCACCATCATGTTGGCAATTTGTAGGTCTACGACTAGTGGATCGGAGTGTGGGAATCGTACGTGTTGGGCATCGTCATTAGAGAAGCTTATCAATTCCTCCTATGTACGAGCCTTTTTTGGTGCTCGATCTTCCACACTCATCATCTCGATGTCCTGGTCATGGCGTAGGGTTCGAGCGTATCATTCCCTTGCCTTCCCACTGTCTCTTGCAAGATGTGGGCCTCCGCAGATGGTGAGTAAAGTGCCTGCCACAGGAGCTGGCTGTAGAGGTGGCGAGCGTTGGCGTGCAGGCGCTTGCTCATTGCCACCTTGAGCCTCTCGCTGAGACATTCCTGCGACTCGCACATATCTTCTCAAATGTCTCTGCCTGATCAGGAACTCAATCTCATCTTTCAACTGGTTACATTCATTGGTGTCGTGCCCGTAGTCGTTGTGAAAACGACAGAACTTTGTCGTATCTCTCTTGGAGATATCTTTCCTTATAGTCGCGGGTCATTTGTAAGGCACGCTTGACCTGGTCGCCTGGTAGACTTCAGCTCGGCTTTCGACAAGGGCCGTGTAGTTGGTGAATCTCAACTCATATCGATTGCCTTTGGGGCGTTTACTCTCAGAAGCTGAGGGTTAATTGTTCACCTGTTTTTCACTATTCCTACCATTGTCGTTCCCATTGCCTTTGCCGTTGCCATTGGGCTTTTCCGACCCATTGGCGGCTTTGGCGGGCTCTTCCTTGGGTCCCTTGTCTTTGGTTGGCGATTTCCCTTCATTGGCATTCGCGTCTTCGAGCTTGATATATCGATCAGCCCGATCCAAGAACTCTTGGGTACTTCTAATCCCATGCTTTTTGAGGCTACTCCAGAGGGGCGAATGTCGCCTCACCCCAGCAGTTAGGGCCATCATCTTACCTTCATCGCCCACTATCTTGGCTCCAGCTGCTGCTCACATGAAGCGTTGGACATATTCTTTCAAGGGCTCTCCCTCTTTCTGGCGTATCTCGACCAGCTGGTTGCCCTCTACGGGGTGTACACGACACGCGTAGAACTGTCTGTAAAATTCCTTCATGAACATTTCCCAAGATACTATACTAGCAGGAGGGAACTTGAAGAACCACTCCTGAGCGGTGTCAGACAGTGTCGCAGGGAAGATCCGGCAGTGGGCATCTTCCGACACTTTTTGTATGTCCATTTGTATCTCAAACTTATTAACATGAGATACTGGGTCTCCATACCCGTCGAAGTTCGACAATGTAGGCATCTTGAACTTACTGGGGGTTTTGGCAGAGGCAATCCTCTGTATAAAGGGGGTGCCCCTCCTCCTATCGTACTCGATATGGGACGTTCGTCCCCCGACCAGCTACTGCACAGCCTTATTCAGGGCATCAATCTGAGCCTGAACAGCTTCTGGGATTGCTGGGGCCACCGGCGCCGAGGGAGCGTACTCATCGTGCCTCTCATGGCGGTCGTTAAGTACGTCCCTAAGAATAACTAAGGGGGAAATAATAAGAGAAAGGGAAATGGTGAGGGTGACCAGAGTGGAACAAAGAAAAACAAGTCCATGGAGAAGTTTAAACCGGTCTACACAACATATACCGATCTAATGGATACTAGAGAACGCATCTTCTTAGCTAATTCTACGCGCCTTCCATTGAAGAAGCCAGAACTGCTAAAAAAGCAAAGAGCGAAGAGAGATCCTTCAAAGTTTTGCCGATTCCACAATGATATTGGTCATAATGCTGATGACTGTAGACAGGTGAAGGATGAGATCGAGACTCTCATCAGGGCAGGACCTTTGGCCAAGTACGCCTGGAATCAAGCAAACCCCAATCAGCCCGCTGGACAAAACCCTCCGTCAGCTCCTGAAGCTCCAATGAATCAAGTGGGAGCTTAGATGAATCAGGACAATCCTCCTCTGATAACAGCAGGAGATGTAGCCACTATTTCAGGAGGACCTAATCTGGCAAGTATGAGCAGAGGTGCCAAAAGAGGTATATCAATGAACTAAAGTCCCATAACGGAGTGGAGTTCATCCCGAAACAACGGTTATCAAAGTAGCAGCGATTGGAAAAACAACCAATCATTTTTATGGAGGAAGATGCCAACCATGTCCAATTCTCACATGACGATCCACTGGTCATAACAATTCAGCTCGCCAATTGGAGAGTTCGGAGGATGCTAGTAGAAAACAAAAGTTCTGTGAATCTACTTTTTAGGTCCACCTTAGAAAAAATGGGACTGTTTGTACCCGAGCTGAAGGCAACCTCAATGATTCTATATGGTTTTTTTGGTGATGGGTCGGCTGCCATTAGAATGATCGAATTGGTGGTAACATTGGGTAAAGGTCCACGAACTGTCTCCAAGCTGCTTGAGTTCATGGTCATCAATTGTCTAGCCGCGTACAATGCAATTTTGGGCTGACCTTCGTTGATGGCGTTTGAAGCCATAACCTCTATCCGCTACGTAGCAATCAAATTCCCCTCATCGGCGGGAATATGCACCATCAGAGGCGATCGACTCACTGCTAGGGAACACTATAGCATTTCTATGAAGGGAAAATCATAACCCGAGCAGCAAGCAATGGCCATAAGTGACGCAGGTGAGGAGTCCCAAGAACTGGAAGTTGCCTGCAGGACAGATCAGAGCTCCAAGTTATTGAGGAGCTCGAGGAAGTAAACATAGATCACAAAGATGCTTCAAGAGTCGTTAAGATTGGGAAAAATCTTGGTGATGATAGGAAAAAGGAGCTAGTTTAATTTTTACAAGGGAATCTAGATGTTTTTGCCTAGTCCCATGAAGATATGGTGGGAATAAGCCCGAGTGTGATCATGCACACTCTAAACTTGGACAAAAGAATGCCTGCAAAATCCCAGAAACAGAGATGTTTCGTAACAGTCCGAGCTTAAGCACTGGACGAAGAAGTGGCTCGACTATTAAAGTGTGGGTTTATCAGTTGGTAGATGCCACCGCAAGACACAAGCTCATGTCCTTCATGGATGCGTATTCTGGATATAACCAGATCGCTATGAATCCTACGGACCAAGAGCATACTAGATTTATGACTCCAACTATTGTATATTGTTACAAAGTTATGCCCTTCTGGCTGAAGAATGCCGAAGCTACCTACCAACGGTTAGTTAACAGAATGTTCATTGGTCAGATCGGGAAAAATATGGAAATGTATGTCAATGATATGCTAGTCAAATCCAAGACTGTCGATAACCATGTATCCGATCTACATGAATGTTTTGAGATCTTGAGGAGGTATAATATGAGGCTGAATCCCCAGAAATGTACTTTCGGAGTGGCGTCGGGAAAATTTCTAGGATTCATAGTCAATACATGGGGGATAGAGGTGAACCCAAATAAAATCAGATCATTATTGGAAATGCCTTCGCCTAGCTCGCGTAAAGAAGTTCATAGTCTGACTGGAAAGGTGGCAGCCCTGAACTGATTTATTTCAAAATCCACTGACAAGTGCTTGCCGTTCTACAACTTGCTCAGAGGAAACAAGAAATTTGAATGGACTGAGGAGTGCGAGTAGGCATTCCTTGACCTAAAACCGCACTTGGCCGAGCCCCTAGTATTGTCTAAGCCTATGTCTGGAGAACCCCTGTTCCTCTATTTGGCTGTGACAGAAAATGCAGTTAGTGCCGTGTTAGTTCGAGAAGAAGACTGCACTAAAAAACTGGTGTATTATATAAGTAAGTGACTTCTCGGAGCTGAATCACGGTATCCACTGATAGAGAAGATAGCATTCTGCATAATATTAGCTTCCAGGAAGCTCAGACCATATTTCCAGTCCCATTCAATCCACGTCATGACCGACCAACCTCTAAGACAGGTATTGCAAAAACTTGAAACGTCGAGATGTCTTTTAAAATGGGTGGTTGAACTCAGCCAGTTTGAGATACTGTACGTACCACGGACATCGATCAAAAGCCAAGCCCTTGCTGATTTTATGGCTGAATGCATCAGATTTCAAGAGGAGCTTTTGAAGGAACCGGTGCAGGAGTTGTGGAAAATATTCGTAGACAGCTCATCGAACGAGAATGGATCCGGAGCTGGGTTCATATTGATCTCTCCAGAAGGGCATCGATTCCATACAGCTCTGAGATTCAGATTCAAAGAATCTAACAACGAAGCCGACTATGAGGCCTTGCTAGTTGGACATAGAGTGGCAAAGGAGCTGAAAGCAAAGGCCGTCCAGTGGTATAGCGATTCCCAGCTCATGGTCAATCAGGTGTTGGGGGAGTATCAAGCTTGTGGTACCAAGATGGCGGCTTACCTGGCTAAGGTGAAGGGGGAGCTATCAGAATTTTAGTACAGTACTGTTGAACAGATACCTCATGATTAGAACTCTAATGTTGATGCTTTGGCAAGGCTTGCCACCACCAAGGAAGTTGAGACTTTGAATGTAGTACCAGTGGAATTCTTGGACAGTCTGAGCGTGACAGAAAAAATGGTAGAGGTCGAGATGATCGACACGAGGACGACCTGGATGATCCCCATAGTGGAATAGCTTACAATGGGAAAGCTACCTGAGGAAAGAAAGGACGCAAGAAAAATACTCTATCAAGCCCCGAGGCATGTGATAGTGGATGGTACATTATACCAAAGTGGTCATTCACTGCCTCTCCTACGGTGTGTTCTGCCTGAGGATGCTAAAACCACACTGGAAGAGGTGCATGAAGGCTTTTGTGGAGATCATGCTGGGGGGCAAAACCTAGCCTTAAAAATATTAAGGTAGGGCTATTTTTGGCCCACTTTAACGAATGATTCCATCTCCCATGTTTAGAAATGCTACAAATGCCAGCGCTTCGCCACAGTCGCTTGAGCTGCTCCAGTAGAGCTAACGATGATCTCATCCCTGTGGCCATTTGCAGTCTGGAGAATTGATCTAATAAGATCCTTATCTATGGGAAAGGGAGGAGTTCATTATGCGGTGGTGGAAATTGATTATTTCACAAAGTGGGTAAAGGCCGAGCCTTTGGCAACCATCACTTCCAAGAGAGTGCTGGAGTTTGTGGTGAAGAACATTGTATGTCGATTTGTGCTTCCTAAAAAGAACGTGTTAGATAATGGGACCCAGTTCTACAGTGATCTCTTCACCGACTTCTGTGAAAAGTACGACGTTATTAAGAGTTTTTCTTCGGTAGCATATCCACAGGCCAATGGACAAGTCGAGGCTGTGAATAAGACCCTAAAGGCGAGCCTTAAAAAAAGGTTAGATGAGGCCAAAGGAGTCTGGCCTGAGCAGCTCCCGCAAGTACTTTGGGCGTACCGAACTTCCCATAGGACCTCCACAGGACACACTCCTTTCTCCTTGACCTTCGGAAGCGAGGCCATCCTTCCTGTCGAAGCTATGGTAGCCACGTACATACTAAAGACATTCAGCCAAGAGCAGAATGATGAGCTACTTAATGTGTCTCTCGACCTGATTGATGAGAGATGAGAGGATTCACAGTTACAACTTGCACATTACCAATAGAAAATCACTCGTTACTTTAATTCTAAGGTCAAGAGACGTAGTTTTGGATTGGGCGACCTGGTTCTCCGAAGCGTCTTTTTGGCGAACAAGGATCCCAAGGACGACATTTTAGGCCTGAACTGGGGAGGACCATATCAGATGGTAGAAGTTTTGCGTGAGGTGTAACGACCCAAAATCGCTAATAAGGCTTAAGGGCCTTGATTAGTGTGCCAGGAGGGCATGTCGTGATTTATGTTTGATTTTAATGAGTTTAATGCATGGTTATGATTTAAAGCGTGTTATATGACTATTTGACTATTTGAGATGCATGACTATGTGTATTAGTATGCATGTAGGCTCTGATCATGTTAGAAGGGCATAATTGTAATTTTGGCCATTTTTGGCATAACTGTATTGATATGTGATGATTGTTGAGACCACAGTGGTATGTGGGTGTATCTGTGACTTGTGACTCGAGACGATCCCAGTGAGCGGATTAGCGGTAAGTCAAGGAAGAATTTATACCCGGCTTGGGTTAAGCCTGGGGGTATAAGCAGGAATTTAGAGAATACATTGAGGTCAATTTTGATAGTAAGGAATACATATTTGGTGATTTATCAGGTATTGGAAGGCAACGGGAAAATATTAGAGACACTTGAGGATTAGCGAGAATTGGGTAAAATGGCTAAAATGGCCCTACTTGGACAAAAGAGTTTAGAATTTATAGGGAGGGCATTTTGGTCAATTGGCTTTTTAGAGATTTATTATTGAGGCTTTTTACACTTAGTGGGATTTATAGAGAAAGTGTAAAGGCTGTGGTAAAGAAAGAAAAAAAAAAGGAAGAAAAGAAAAGAGAGAAAAACAGAGGGGTTTTCCAAAGGATCGGTTTGGGGGTTCTAGCACCTCTTCTCTTCAAATTTCTTAGGGCAAAGCTCAGTGGAGTGCTAGGATAGGCTGAGCATCGAGGATCTTAAGTTGGACTTGAATATTTGGCAAGTATTAGCGAGATCACATCAACTTTTGAGGTAAGTTCTTAGAGTTTTCAGTTTTAAGGGTTTGGCTGGTTTGAGCTGTGTTTTGGGCTGAGATGATGGAAATTTTAGGGAATTTCTGGGCAAGCTTTGAGGATGAGCAAGCTATGAAGGTCTAGGGAATGAATCAAGGTCGAAATTGCATCAATGGTATGATTTCTAAGACCCTATCTTTGTTGTTTGAATGAATTTCTGGTTTTTGGGTTCATGGTGTTAGATTTTGAGTTTTTGGTTGCTTGAGCTTGGGGTTTGAGTTCTTGGGATGCTTGGGATGAGTGTGAAGTGTGGACATGTTTGTTTTTGGGTTTGGAAAAGGTTTGGGCAAGTTTGGGGTTGAAATGGTAGAAGGAAATCGCAAGATGCGATTTTTGGGTAGTGCTGGTCTGCAACTAGCGCTACAGCGCTAGTCAGGGGGCGCTGTAGCGCTAGCCCCTGTTTCTGATGGGGTGGTTCTGCGTGTAGCGCTACAGCGCCCTCTTTAGAGCGCTGTAGCGCTGCACTGTTCACAGAGGGGATTTTTGGGCTTTTGTGAAGGGATTTTGACCTAGGGTTCGGGGCTCGATTCCGCCACTTTGTTTTGGGGATCTAGGACTTCCCGGGGGCTCGGGAGTGGTCCCGAGGCTAGGTATTCGGGCTTGGGTTTCGGTGTTGACTTTGACCAATGTTTGTGCCTAGGTGTGCGCTAAGGCTCGAGTGGGATCGTGCTCAAGGAGTCAAGTGTTGAAAGCTACCAAATTGACAGGTAAGAAAACTATAGCACCCGTAGGATAGGGCATGGGCCCATAGTGTGATTGCGGGGCACGGCCCTATATTGCATTACATGTTAGGGTGCAGACTTAAATGAATTGATATTTGTTTGAATGTTGTTTGAGTTATGCTATATGTGATTATAGTGGAATGAAACGGCAATGGAGCCGAGAACAGGGAAAGGCCGAGAACGGCAAAGGAGCCGAGAGCGGCGAAGGCCGAGAACGGCAGCAGGGCCGAAAGTAAGACTTAGCACATGGAGTGCTTATAGTCAGGGTGGGACCCAATAGATACATGGGATATCCTTACGGTGAGGACCGAGACCCCAGGCTTTGGTAATGCTTTTGGGGCGGCATGGCCGTGTTTGTTTAGTCTGATGGACTACTTGTTTATCTGTGGATTATCTGATATGTTAACTATATAATATGCATATGTTATATACTGTATGAGTTTTCTTGCTGGGCTTCGGCTCACGGGTGCTCTGTGTTGCAGGTAAGGGCATAGATTGAGTCAACCAACCATGAGTACGGAGAGCGTGAAGCGATGCGTACATGTTTGGCCTGCCCGACTGCTTTGGTTGGGGGTTTATTCGAGAAATGGCTGTAATAATCTATGATTTTTATAATTAATCAACTGTGAACTTATTTTTAGATGTAAATAGTTTTCAAACCTTATTTTGGGATCCCAAATGTTTAATACTAGAAGTTCTTTATGAAACGACGCATTTTCAAAGATTACAGCCTTAACTTTTTATTAGTCACACTTTTGTTTTAAAAACCTTGGTTAGCGAGTTCATTGCACACTGTTTTGTCTTAAAACTCACTTGGTAACGGCTCTAAGGAAGTAGGGCGTTCCACAACGGGTACCGGGATTCAGCTCCGAGAAGTCTCTTGCTTATGTAGTAGACTGGCTTTTGAATCCGGTCTTCTTCCCGGACCAATACGGCACTGGCAGCATCCTCCGTGACAGCCAGGTAGAGAAAAAGAGGCTCTCCTGCATTTGGTTTGGATAGTACAGGTGGCTCGGCCAGATGTGCTTTCAGGTCGAGGAAAGCTCTTTCGCACTCTTCTGCCCACTCGAACTTCTTATTTCCTCGGAGCAGGTTGTAGAACGGCAAACACTTATCGGTGGACTTGGAAATAAACCGATTGAGGGCTGCCACTCTTCCTGTTAGGCAGTGATTTGATCTTGTCGGGGTTTTCCTCGATTCCCCGGGTATTGACGATGAAACCTAGGAATTTTCCCGATGCGACTCCAAAAGTGCATTTCTGTGGGTTTAGCCTCATGCCGTACTCCCGTAGTATCTTGAAGCATTCCTCCAGGTCAGAAACATGGTTATCGGAAGTCTTTGACTTGACTAGCATGTCATCGACGTACACTTCCATGTTCTTTTTCAATCTGGCCTGCGAACATTCTATTCACCAACCTTTGATACGTAGCTCCGACATTCTTCAGCCCGAAGGGCATGACCTTGTAACAATAAACATTAGTCGGGGTCATGAAACTGGTGTGCTCCTGATCCGCCAGATTCATGGCGATCTGATTGTAGCCCGAGTACGCGTCCATAAAGGACATGAGCTCGTGCCCTGCCGTGGCATCCACCAACTGGTCAATCCTTGGCAGTGGAAAAAAATCCTTGGGGCAGGCTTTATTCAGGTCGGAGAAGTCTATGTAGGTCCGCCACTTTCCATTGGGCTTTGGGACCAGCACGGGGTTGGCGACCCATATTGGAAACTTGGCTTCACAGATAAAGCCACATTTTTTGAGTCGGGCTACCTCTTCTTCCAAGGCTTCAGTCCGGGTTGTTCCTAGGCGTCTCTGCTTCTGGGACTTCGCAGGAACGCTTTTATCCAGATGAAGTGTGTGCATGATGACGCTCGGGCTAATTCCCACCATGTCCTCGTGTGACCACGCAAACACATCCATGTTATCCTGCAGAAATCTGACCAGCTCCGACTTCCTCTCGTTGCAAAGGTTTTTTCAGAGCTTGACCATCCGTGATGGATTCTGCGGATCAATGTTTACTTCCTCAAGCTCCTCAATAGCTTGGAGCTCGGATCTGTCCTCGCCTATTCGGGGGTCAATATCCTCACTTAAGACGATATTATCCCCTTCGGCAGTTTGAGGTTTTTCAATCTCAGAACCAACCAAGAGGTCCCGAGATTCCTCTTCACCACTTTGGATGGCCATTGCCAGCTGCCCGAGTTTAGATTTTCCCTTCATGGAAATGCTGTAGCATTCCCTGGTAGCGAGCTGATCGCCATGTACAGTGCAAATTCCCGTGGAAGTAGGGAATTTCATCGCGAGGTGGCGAATGGAAGTGATGGCCTGAAAGGCTATGAGCGTAGGTCGTCCCAAAATTGCGTTGTATGCAGCGGAGCAGTCGATGACCACGAACTCGAGGAGTTTCGAGACTGTTCGAGGTCCTTCTCCCAAGGTGATCACCAGCTCGATCGTCCCTATGGCCGCCGATCCTTCTCCCAAAAAACCATACAGCATCATGGAGGTCGCCTTCAGCTCGGCGACAGTCAAACCCATCTGTTCTAACGTGGAATGGAATAGGAGGTTCACCGAGCTCCCATTGTCGACCAGCACCCTCCTAACCCTCCGATTAGCAAGCTGAACTGCTACGACCAGAGGGTCATTGTGCGGGAACTGGACATGGCCCGCATCATCTTCTGTAAAAATGATTGGTTGCTTCTCCAATCGCTGTTGCTTTGGCAAGCACTGCTCTGGGACGAATTCTTCTCCATTTTGCGCCTTTAGTTCATTCACATACCTCTTTTGGGCACCCCTGCTCGTGCCAGCCACATGCGGACCTCCAGAGATGGTGGATATCTCCCCTCCAACCACGGGAGGAGGGACGTCCTGATCTATCCGAGACCCAGGCTGACTGGCCGGGACTTCTAGAGCAGGTCAACTTGCTGGAACCTTGTTCCGCGCGTACTGAGCCAAAGGGCCGGCTCGGATGAGAGTCTCGATCTCATCTTTTAAATGCCTACAATCGTCGGTGTTGTGGCCAACATCGTTGTGAAAGCGGCAAAACTTGGAGGTATCTCTCTTCCCCTTTTGGTGCTTCAACGGCTCGGGCCTCTTCCAAGGGAGGCAAGTAGAATTAGCTAGGAAAATATTCTCCCTAGACTGGGTGAGCTCTGTATAAGTAGCGTAGATGGGCTTAAACTTGTCTACGGACTTATTCTTCTTTTGGCAGTGCTAGCTGCCTTCACCATTCCCCTTTCTTTTACCTCCACCGAGCTGGTTGTTCTGTGTGAAGTTTTGGGTCGCTGCCACGAACTCCGTCCCCACTCCAGCGGGCTGATCAGGGACCTGGCTGGTTCCGGCAGCGGAGGCTTCGGCTTCCTCCAGGTTGATCCATTCCTGGGCCCTGTTAAGGAATTCGTTAACTAAGCCGACTCCCTTTCTTTGTATGTCTTTCCAGAGATCCCCTCCGACGAGGATTCCGGTTCTCATGGCCATGAGTTTGGAGCTATCATCCGCGTCTCTGGCCCGAGCAGCGACGTTCGCAAATCTGCTCAGGTAGGCCTTCAGAGTTTCGCCGGGCTGCTGCCTCACGTTAGCCAAAGAGTCGGCCTGAACGCGGGCAGCCTGGGAGGCTCGGAATGCCCTTTTGAAATCGGCCGAGAAAGTTTTCCAGGAGTTGATTGACTGCCTTTTGCCTTGCTTGAACCACTGCCTGGCTGGTCTAGTCAGTGTGGAAGGGAATATCAAGCATCTCAGCTCGGGGCCGATGTTGTGAGCCATCATCAGGGTGTTAAATATCCCTAGGTGATCCGACGGGTCTCCGTCTCCATTGAACTTAGACAGGTGCGGCATACGGAAACCAGGTGGGTAAGCCATTGCTGCTATGCTGGGGGCGAAGAGCTCCATCTCGTCTCCTGAATAATATTCATCTTTTTCTTTTTCTGACAGGAGCTTCCTCATCAGCTCCTCCATCTGGGCCAGGCGCTCGAGGGTTTGGTCCTGATGTCCTTGGTTATTCCGGGGCTGTTCAACAGCTCCGGATCCATTGTACATATTTGGTGGGTTATTTCCCCTCCTATCTTGAGATAGGTTATTTGGGGCATTCCCACCGTTACGTACTTCGGACAGGGGCCCCCCTGAGCGAGCATGGTTGTTTCCTCCTGCTGGCTCCCCTCTGTGAGAGTTAAGGCGATCTCGCAGATCGCCTCCCCGAGTGGCTTGTGGACTTTGTGCCGAACTCAAATGCTGACGTAGGTCCCCGCCAGAAAGATCACTCCGACGACTACCGGTCTAGTAGCTCCTGCTGGAGAGGCTCGGAGCTTGCCTTTGGGGCTGAGGATCTGGAGTTTCCCTTGGCGCCCTGCTACGTCGGGACGGTCCGGCTAATGGCGGGTTTCGCCTACTACTTCCATAGGCCGGGATATCTCGGACAGGCCGAGGAGGAGATGGATATCTGATTGGAGACGGAGGATGCCTGACTGGAGAGGCGATCCTAGTTCCGTCAGGTCAGATCAAGTTCGGTGGGGGCCTTTCGGCCCGGCCAACCTGCTGGTCCCGCGCCTGGCGATCTGGTTGAGGCGCAGGACGGCTGCTGGGGACGGGTTGACGCTGGGAGCCCTCCCCAGACCTCCTTCTGGAATTTCTTCGAGCTGCCCTGGGCGCACTCGAGGCTGGTTGGGAGCTAGGAGTCGAAGCTCTGACCGAACGGCTGTACTGCTGTTGTTCGGTTCTAGGCATTCCTCTGAAGTCTGCCTCTCGATGGTGTGATGAAGGAGTGGAGTTGGCTGTCGGAAGTCTGTCCGAGCGGCTATGCCTGGACCGATTACCCCGGCGAGACTTAGGAGCCTCGCCTTGCCTCTCTCCGACGTTAGCCTTGGTTGTGAGAGGGGGTTGTCGGGCCAGCACATCCTTGATCTGCTGGTTAGCTATTGCTAGCTGGCTCCTCAGCTGAGCATTTTCCATCTCCACCGCCGTGTAATAACATGGGTTCGGATTAGGTGGCCGGGGCGCCAAACTTCCTGTGTCGTCTTGGCTCGCCGGCTGCTTGTCGGGCCGCTGTTGGACTTCAGGAATTTGTTCACCAGGGATGGCAGTATGATGAGCCTCTTGCCCATCATGCTGTTCCGTCTCGTTGCCGTGTCTGGATCGAGTGGTCACCATAGTTGGATGTTTGTGACAGCACTAATCTAACTTGCTCTCAATGAAAGCACCAAACTATTGACGCGGTTCTTCGCCAATAGGTAATTAAGAAAAAAGAGAAAGGGATTAGTGCCTAGGTTGAACCGAAATAGATAAATGATCTTAGAAATGAAATGGTGACTCGGGATACGTTTTTTTAAGTGGTTCAAAGGTTAAAATCCTTCTACTCCACTAGTCAGTATTATTACTATATACTGGATATTTGATTACAGGGTCTTTTTTACAATTGAGCATCCAACCTCTATCAACTCCTAAGGTCTCCACATTTATAGGAGAAGGCACCTGGGAGTTGGTAAGAAGGTCATCCCGTGACCTTCTTACCTATCATGTCAACTCTGTGACATTCATGATTAATTCCTAAACCTGACACATAAGTGTGGTCAAATCAATAGGTAAGGAGATAATGGGCCGCACGGCCCAACCCAGTCGTGGGTGTCTGAATACGCACATTCCTGCTGCGTGTCCGAGAAGTCAGGGATATATCCAACACGTGATGTCTGATATATGCCCGTTTACCTTGCGTGGTTGACTTCATAGAAGGTCACAGCCTCCAACTCTAGCTCGTACCATGAGCTGGATGCCTACCTCGACCTGCAGCCTTCAAGGTCCAGATTCGGTCCTTAGGCAATCTTGACGAACTCTTAGGTTACCCCGAGCCAAGGAGGTAGGACCTTACGATGGCAGCTCCGGTCCTGGAGATGTCTGCCTGGTAATCATGATCAGGCCGTACCTCAGCTCGCTAATCAGCCCATGGGAAAGTCAGGGCGTACAATGATTTATTTGATCAGCTACAGGGGAGTACAGTGTTTTCAAAGATCGATCTCCGGTCAGGTTATTATCAGTTGAGAATCAAAGAAGAGGACATACCAAAGACTGCTTTTCGGACAAGGTATGGGCATTATGAATTTCTGGTTATGTCCTTTGGATTAACCAATGCCCCAGCAGCTTTTATGGATATGATGAACATAATTTTCAAAGATTATCTGGATAAGTTTGTGATTGTATTTATTGATGATATCCTAGTGTACTCCCAGTCAGAGACAGAGCATGAGCATCATCTGCGCCTGGTGTTGCAGCGGCTAAGAGAGCATAAGTTATATGCTAAGTTTAGCAAGTGGGAGTTCTGGTTATCGCAAGTTACATTTCTGGGCCATATTATTAGTAAGGATGGGTTACTAGTCGACCCAAGTAAGATAAAGGCAGTGAGATATTGGCCTAGACCGAGCAGTGTTCCTGAGGTTAGAAGTTTTCTTGGATTGGCAGGATACTACCGGCGGTTTGTAGAGGGGTTCTCCAGAATTGCTACTCCATTGACAGAGTTGACAAGACAGAAGATCAAGTATGTGTGGACAGATCGATGTGAGAACAGCTTCAAAGAATTGAAACGCTGATTGATTACTGCACCAGTGCTGAGCCTACTGACCGACAATGAGAAGTTCGTGGTCTATTGTGACGCTTCCAGACAGGGTTTGGGATGTGTGTTGATGCAGGCTGGGAAAGTGATAGCTTATGCATCAAGGCAATTAAAGGAGTATGAGCAGAGATATCCCACGCATGATCTGGAGTTAGCTGTTGTGGTATTCGCACTTAAGGTTTGGAGACACTATCTGTATGGTGAAAGATGCGAGATTTACACTGATCACAAAAGTTTAAAGTATTTCTCTACCCAGAAGGACTTGAATATGCGCCAAAGGCGGTGGCTAGAGTTGGTAAAGGATTACGATTGTGATATTCTATACCATCCTGGGAAGGCTAATGTAGTGGCTGATGCATTGAGCCGGAGGGGCCCAGAACAGTTGTATAGTTCGAGACAGATATCTGACAGATTAGCTGAAGAGATGACCAGAGCAAGTATAGAGTTAGTGGTTGGTAGGTTAGCCAACATTACTCTTCAGTCAACACTCCTTGAGAGGATTAAGGAAGCACAGGGAAAGGATCCCCAGTTAGTGGAACGTAGAGAGAATGTCCTAACTGGAACGGCTAAGGACTTCTCTATCTCAGAGATGGGTTTATTGAAGTATAAAGGACGGATTTGTGTTCTGATTGATCCAGATGTTCGGCGAGAGATTCTGGATGAGTCTCATACCACTCCCTACTCTTTGCACCCAGGTACTACGAAGATGTACCAAGACTTAAAAGTTTTTTACTGGTGGTCAGGCATGAAGAGGGATGTGGTGGACTACGTGGCCAGGTGCTTAACTTGTCAACAAATTAAGGCTGAACATCAGAGCCCAGTAGGGTTATTGCAGCCTCTAGGGATTCCCAAGTGGAAATGGGAGGATATTGCCATGGACTTTGTGGTTGGATTGCCGAAGACTGTGGGTCAGCATGACTCGGTGTGGGTGATTGTGGACAGGTATACTAAGTCCGCCCACTTCTTACCTGTGAGAACTACTTATATTGTGGAGCAGTACGTTGAGCTGTATGTGAAGGAAATTGTTCGACTTCATGAGGCTCCGAGGTCGATAGTATCCGACAGAGACCCCACCTTCACCTCCAAGTTTTGGGAGAGCCTATAGAAAGCAATGGGCACACAGCTACGGTTTAGTACCACTTATCATCCTCAGACAGATGGACAGTCTGAGAGGACGATTCCGATACTGGAGGATATGTTACGAGCTTGTGTGTTGGATTTTGGGGGATCTTGGAGTAGGTATCTCCCTCTGATTGAGTTCTCGTACAATAATAGTTATCAGGCGACTATTGGAGTGGCCCCGTATGAGATGTTGTATGGAAGAAAGTGCAGGTCATCGATACACTGGGATGAGACAGGTGAGAGAAGATATTTAGGTCCTGAGATGGTTCAGAGGAACAATGAGGCAATTGAGAAGATTAGAGCTCGTATGCTCGCCTCCCAGAGTCGCCAGAAGAGTTATTCAGACTTGAGACGCAGGAGCGTGGAATTTCAGGTCGGTGAGCATGTATTCCTCAGGGTTTCACCCCTGAGAGGAGTGAAACGATTCGGCGTCCGGGGCAAGTTGAGTCCCAGGTTTGTTGGCCCCTTCGAGGTTCTAGAGCGAGTTGGAGAGGTGGCTTACAGGTTAGCAATGCCTCCAGCTCTACCAGGGGTTCATGACGTGTTTCATGTATCCATGCTCCGGAAGTATGTATCGGATACTACTCATGTGTTGAGCTATGAGAACTTGGAGTTGGAGCAGGATTTATCATACGAGGATAAGCCTGTTCAAATCCTTGATAGGAAGGACAAAGTCTTGCGGAGCAAGACCATCGCCTTGGTTAAAGTGCTGTGGAGGAACAGCAAGGTTGAAGAGGCAACGTGGGAGCTTGAGTCTGATATGCGGGAGCGGCATCCCGAGTTGTTCAGGTAATTTCGAGGACGAAATTCTTGTAAGGAGGGGATAATTGTAACACCCCAAGTTGCTAATAAGGTTTAGGACCTTGATTAGCGTGCCTGGAGGGAAATAAGTGAATTAACATAATAATATATGAATTTGAATGAATATGTGATTAGAATGCATGTTTAGGTGGTATATTGATGCATGTGGGCCCCGTTTGTATGTTAGGGGTAAATTGGTAATTTTAGCCCGTTGAGGGCATAAATGTGATAATTGTATTATGTGATTTGTACCACGTGAGTGTGGTGATATTTATGTGATGCACGCGTCAAGACGGTCCTAGGGAGCTAATTAGTCTAAAAGTCACAACGGGATTTTATACCCGGCTCGGGAGGAGCCTAGGGGTACTTTAGGAATTTCGTAAGTTGAATTGAGAACTAGTGGTTATAGTTATTGGTGATTGAGTAACCTGAGTAACTATTAGTTACTGCTGAGAGTAACAAGTTTAGATGGAAATCGGTAGAATGGTAATATAGGTGAAAGGACAAGAGTGCCCTTGAAGGTTTAGTTAGGAAAGGATTACTAGGAATGGTAAAATGGTCATTTGGCAGGGGTTTAGATAACTTTCAGCTGGGAAAAAGGGGTGCACGGTTTTAGCACTTAGTCATATTATGGTTTTTTTTTGCTAAAAAAATTGAGAGAAGAAAGGCTAGAAGGAAATCTAGGGCAAGAAGAAGAAGAAGAGTAGAAGGAGCTGAAGTGGGAATTTAGGAGGAGCATCAAAGAAGCTTAAGGTTGGATTCTCCACTTGAGGTAAGGATTCTATGCAACTTTAAGGTTTGTTTCTGTTTTGGTTTAAGAAATTTGAAGCATGGTTTAAGTTTTGAACTATGGGTTTAGATTTCTGAAGTTTGAAATCAAAGGTGTGGATTTTGGGTATGATTGGGTGTATGGTCTTGATACTAGTGTTTATAGGTTGTTAGATGGTTCATTTGAGGTTTCAAATTGGTGTTGGGGTCTAGGTGTGTGTTTGGGTTGGTTTAGAGGTGTTTTGGATCAGGAAAATGCAGGAGAAAAACCCAGAATTCTGGTTTCGCATAGGGGCGTCGCGACCCTGTTCTTTGGCGCCGCGGCGCGAGGCTGTGTCAGGGGGGAACTTTTTGACTTCTCTGGGCGCCGCGGCCCTTACGGGTAGTGCCGTGGCGCTAGGCTATTTTTAGGATGGGAAATTTTGCATTTTTGGGCATTTGTTCCGGGGGCTCGGGGGATGTTTCCAATGCATTGTTTTAGGAATTTGGAGGTCTCGAGAGTACGGGATCGGTCCCGGAAAGTGGTTTTGGGTTGGTTAGTATTAAAGAATGTTTTATATGTGTTGTGACTAGGGTTTCGACGAAGCTCAAGTTAGAGGACCGTGATCATGACTTTGGTGCACTGTGAGGCTCGGGATACAGGTAAGAAAACTGTAGCACCCGTAGGACAGGGCATGGGCCCATAGTGTTATTGCAGGGCACGGCCCTAGATTGTATTACATGCTAAGGTGTAACCTTAATTAAATTATTATATGTTTGAATGATTATTTCGAGTTGTACTATATGTGATTATAGCAAAATGAACGGCAAAGGAGCCGAGAGCGGCGAAGGCCGAGAACGGCAGCAGGGCCGAAAGTAAGACTTAGCACATGGAGTGCTTATAGTCAGGGTGGGACCCAATAGATACATGGGATATCCTTACGGTGAGGACCGAGACCCCAGACTTTGGTAATGCTTTTGGGGCGGCATGGCCGTGTTTGTTTAGTCTGATGGACTACTTGTTTATCTGTGGATTATCTGATATGTTAACTATATAATATGCATATGTTATATACTGTATGAGTTTTCTTACTGGGCTTCGGCTCACGGGTGCTCTGTGTTGCAGGTAAGGGCAAAGAAAAAGTCAACCAGCCATGAGTATGGAGAGCGTGGGGGCAGCGCGTACATGTTTGGCCTGCCCGACTGCTTTGGTTGGGGGCATTTTGAAAAATGGTTGTATTAACCTGTTCTTTTGATAGATAATCAATTGTAAATCTATTTTTGAGTTGTAAATATTTTGTAAACCTTATTTTGGGATCCCAAATGTTTGATACATTGAAGTTTTCAATGAAACAGAGCATTTTCAAAGATTACAGCCTTAACTTTTGTCTAGTCACACTTTTGGTTTTAAAAACCTCGTAGAGCAAGTTAGTTGCACATTTTCATTTTAAACTCACTTAGTAATGTCTCTAAGGTAGTAGGGTGTTACAGTATTCAAGTAGTCTTAAATATTCAACATATAAGCCTTGAATGATGATTTCGGTAAGTCCAGCACAGGGTAGTAAAGGAATGAGATGTGAGGATTATAGCAAGGACAAAACAAGATACTGAGAAGTAAAAGAATGCAGTGTAGACAACCAAGTGAGGAACCCCATCTTTCAATGTATGCCATTGATCATTTGTTTGAGTGCTGGTGAGAATAGAGAAAAGCAAACACCAGCAAAGAAACATATGGACAGTCCAATGAGAGTGCTTTTCCCAAACACCTGTAGCAAGAGTTATAATTATTAAATGTGATAGAGAATCTGAGATGTTTGGATTTGAATGTCAGGTGATGAACGTCCAAATATTGTTGTGTAGTATTTTTGCAACACAAGATTATCACTTTTCATCTAAATGTGAGAATTTTAATTGATTTTCCATACTAAAAATTATTGTCTTTAACAGTGCCATCTATAGTGGTATAGCTAGTTTTCTGCTCATTCTCATTATCCTTCCATCAAACAAAAAAATTAAGTAAATATTGCATCACTCAACAAGCTCGATGATTTTATTTTTAAAAATGAATAAAAACAAGATAATTCTTTGATAACCTTAACATTTAATGAATGAAACATACCCCTCTTTAGATGAAAAACCTTCAAGCTTTTCTTTATTATCAGATGCATTAGATGAGTGGACAGTAGAACCAAGGCAAACTACAGCCAAGAAGCAGCCAACGCCAGGGAAAAAATTCAAGGTTGTTCCTGTCAACCTCAAAAAAGTAATTCGAGGTTGTTCCTGTCACCATTAAAGATCGCAACAGAAGCAAAAAATTCAGTGTCTATAAGAGCACATAAACAAACATCAACATTTAGAAATGCTCAGAGAGAGAGAGAGAGAATGAAAGAAAGGACCTATAACAACTGTTATGCTTGCAGTGATCACTTCTGTGACTGATAAGCCAACAAAAGCCCAAGCATACTGAGTTGAGACATTTCCAAGGCTAAGTACCACCCCTCCTGCCATTGCAAACATCACAGAAGGCCAATTATCCTGCACCAATCACCCTACACATGAATCGAAACCAAATACATACAATACAATACAAATCCATTATGGCAAACAGATGAAATTTTCATTATGTTGTGTTCCTTATCACTGGTCTCTCCAAATAGCACCACATTCATCAAAGAGAATAGAGAGTGAATGAACTAAACTTTATCTAAATATATGCAAGTGTTGGATATTTGTGATTCAACACTTGTAATGAGCTAAAAAATATAATCAATACTGAATTAATCATGAGAAGGAGCAGCCAAAAGAATTATATAAAAAAAGAAGAGGAAAAACAAAAAAGAATGGATTCTAGTCATGGTTAAAGAAATACAAAAACCATCCAAAATATTAATGTGCTTACTTAAATAATGTTTATTTGTTATAGTCATGGTTAGTATTGTTTAATGATCTTGGTTCAACTCTTCATAACATAGTACACAGCGAGATCATTTTTCAAATTTGCTAAATTATAACTGAACTAGAAAGAAATATTATTCATCCAACAACAAACCAATCATTTAAATAAATTAAGAGCAAGATCAAACTAAAGTATATAAAAATGCCAAAACTTACATTCTGCTTTTATCTATGACAGTAATTAGAGCTTTTGGAGGTGGAATGTGATAATCTTAACTTTATTGACACAAATATATAATGCAAAAAACTTAGAAGGACTTCTTCGTGGCTACAAATGACAACTACATAACCACATTGAGTGAAAAGTTAGGTTTAAGCACCTTACTTAAACTAAAGGTCCTTTTGACTTACTGGTACCATCTCTAATGAGTAAAATCAATAAGGCTTAATAACTCTTGCAGTTGTATGTGCCAGACTAATAATTAAGCTACATAGTATTATATAATAGTCAAAGAACTCATGGTAAGAGATGCAAACAGTAGTCCTAGATCCAAACTAGACATAAGTCAATAAACACAAAGAAAATGCATACATGACATGGAGTGGAAAAACGATCACACCTTGAAGAAAAATGTAGTAATTAAAAAAAATCCATGTAATGCAGTAATCCTTTGTTTTCTATGTTAGCTTTAATTTCATTGATAGAGATGCATTTTTGAGAAAATAACGTGTGAGTACCGAAAGACATAGGAAGAAACTCCATTTGAAACTTAATGGACAATATTAGATTATTCTAAATACTAGAAGACAAAACATATATCCTAGTTATAGTGATATATATATACATATATTTAGCCAAAAATAAATATATATTCCAATAACCCATTTCTCTAAATTTCACTTTATCCCAAAATAAAAAATCTAATAACCACCACTCACTACACTCCTATTTGATATTGATCCCTTGCATATTTAGTAACCCAACTAGACAAATTAACAAATACTTGGAGTGCCATACCAAAATGGGTAAAATTTGTAAACGAAATCATGTACCAAAACAAAGCAACACTAAGAATTAAACCAATATGACCACTACAAATAAACTCATCTTTGTATGAATTTATTACAATATATCCAAACATGATTTAGTACCTAATCTTACATAGGTACAGTCCCATGAAATCTAGTAAAAGGGATAATGGACTAGAGAAAAGATAATAAAAAAAATGAAGTCTTAACTTTAAAGTGAATAACAAGATTACTGCAGTAGATTGTTGCTGCAGAGCTTTATATGTTTTTTTCTTTCTGATTCTTTGGTCCCTGATAGTTTAAGATCCTCAACTCAGTTGATTAGTAAGAATGACCATGACCAATTAACCAACCAAATCAGAATGCATATGAGACAAAAAATCACAGAAAAAAATCTTACTATCAATCAGTATTAGCTTTACTATTCTTAGTAATAGAATAGGAAACAGACCTATCATGCTTTGACCCAATAAAGCTCCATACCTATAAGTATTGAAACTCAAAGGAAACTAGAGAAAACAGTCAGAGCCAAAACAAGTCAAGCAGAAGAAAGAAAAGAAAATACATACAAGTTTCAATAGTTCAAATATGATTAAGGCATTTCTGTTCTGATACTCTTCAAGTGGGGTAGATAAGTATAATAATTGACTCTTATTCTACAGCAATCGACGGGTCTTGACATTCCATGGCAAGTAAGAATAATAGTTTCTTCGACATATAAATATACATATATATGGGTATATGAAAAATCTTACAAAAGCATCAATCTCATCATGTCCACGGCTGGCATCTCATACTCTTTCGGAAGAAGTGACAAACACCATGGACTAGGATGACAATGTCACTCCTAGACAAAATAGTTGTAACGTTGAGAGTGTTTGGGATTGATTCGGATGAGGCAAAACTGCCATGTGAGAGGAAGCTGTGTTATTTAAATATATTTATATAAAAAATAGATGCAAAATTTTATATCAGAAATGAGAAGAGAAGAAAACATTATAGAATTAACAATCAAAGAAAACCGAAAAGTGAAGACATATCTTGAGATTATACAAAGCCCTAAATTTAATAAAGGTGTACAAACGATCCTTGAATAGAGAGGTGCTCTTACCTTAGATCCTAAAGAAAGCGTCTGTAAGAGCTTCACCAGTAAGAGACAGAAGCGTAGAAGGCCTCTCCAAGAGAGAGAGCAGTAGATAGTGCTTCAAATGGCGAGAGAAATCAATGGATAAGGTTTTTCTAGGAAAAGAGAACAGCCGAGAGGGCTTCACGTAGGAGAGAGCGACTGGTGACGAAGAGCGATGAAAAAAGGGAAGAGAGAGTGACCGGCGATAGAGAGCGACGAAGAAGAGTTCGTCAAGAAGTAAGAGGGATCAAAGTTTAGAGCTGCTAAACCTTCCATGGGAATAGAAGAATAAAAAAAGGGAAAGAAGAATATGTAGAGAATAAGCATGAGTTAAGTTTTTTTTTTTTTCTGACAAAAGGAAAACTAGATAATGGAAAATTATAGCTTTGCCACTTAAAAATTTCAAGACCGCCATTTATTTTCACTTAATTTACTTTATTGTAATACTTTTTATATAGTCTTATAATGATGTATTATGGAAATAGGTGTTTGGTGCACTTATATATCTATTATAATACTTTTTTAAAAGTGTTAAATTTTTGTGTTATAGAAATGAGTTTTTGTTGTAGTGATGGTGTACTCCTTGTTTTTGAAGAAGTCTTTTAACCCTCTTGTTATTCAGATGATGGCGATTCTTGAAGGTGCAACATTGCTAGATCCTGCAACTTTTAAAAGTTCACAATAGAATCTGATTGTTTGAGTGTATTTAAGATGTTGACAAATCCAAGATAAGGTTGTAGTGACTTGTAATAACTCTAGATTTTAGAGCCATCTTTAATACTTTTGAGCTTACAATGTTATCAAAAGAGATGAATGACTTTTGGGACCTTGGGCTTGGTAACCCAGGTTGGGGGTTAAAAAACCTCCACCCCGTACTGTGTAAATATATTTGTGTGTATATACATATATATATAGGTATTTTTAGTACATAAAGCTGTAACTCTAAAAATTTTACATGACGATACATAATGTAGTTACAGGGGATCTCCCATAAATTTTCAAGAAATTTCAAATAATTTAAGATGTCGAAATCAAGACTCAAACAGCTTGTTGCACGTGTGCTTGTTTCAATATTTATACGTGCATACAATAGGCTATTTAAATATTGATTTCGGCATCCTAAATTTTGAGTAATTTCCTGAAATTTTTTTGAGGTCTTCTATAACTATATTATACATCGTTATCTATAAAAAAATTTTGAATTACAACTTATTCATATACCGAAAATACTAAAAATACCTATCGGTAGTGATTAAAAACAATCACTACCCAAAAAATTTCCATCTAATATTATGCATGTATATATGTTATGTTATAAGGTGTGTCCAAGTGGGGTTGTGTTGTTGTTTCCCTTGGTGGGTGTAATTGTTCCCCTTTTCTTTGTGAGCTGTTTGACGCTACCTCCTCCAAATATGTGTAGAAGGATATGCTGCCCGCATTGAAAAACAAATATCAAATATGCAGTCGTTTGAAGTGTCTTTAATGGTGCGCTGCGCTGTGTTTGACTTAGGGATGACTATTTGTGAAGAAAAAATATAGGGTTCAACTTGCATGTTTTGTACTATAATTGTAGTATCTCTAAGTGCAACACGTATTACTAAAAAAAATAAAGAAGACTGAATTCTATTTTTGTGTAGGTATTTTAGTTATTTTCTTCTTATTTTTGTTTAGGAGTTAATTTTGTATTTGATGTAGATATTTGGTGGAAACAAAATAAGGAAAGACTAAATTTGATGGAGCTGATTGAAGTGGAAATGATTTAAGAGGTTAATTTTTAATGAAAAAAAAAAATCTACACAGTGTTGCAGCAAAATTTTCTATGGGAAAATTTTTATCCTTAGATTGAATGTAAAAAAATAACTATAACGGAGTTTTCGTTATATTAAAAAGCTACTCTAGTAGCAAGTAGATTATTGAGAAAAAGAAGTGTATAGCTTGAAGTCATTTAATATGTTGGCAAAAAGGCAAGAGGTGACGTAGCGAGCTAAACAAGAACTGTTGGCAGATTTATATAGTCCCAAAGAAAATAAAAAGGACCGGCATGTGCAGTAGAATAAGAAAAAGAACAAAAATGAAGAAGGGAAGTTTCTGTTATTAGAGCAGATTTGTCCTTTCCTTTGCTGTGTTCTCTCTCAAAAGTCAACATTTTATGAAGAAAAAAAAAGAACTTTATTGCCCCTCTAATTATTAAAAGTCTCAATCTTTTTTTTTTTCTTTCTCATTCCCTACAACATCTCTCTCTACGATGATACCACCCACCACCACCACCCCCACCCCCTCGTGACAAAAGAATACATCTAAATGCCACCGTCACCGTTATTATCTTCATCATCATTGACATTGCCAACTTATACAGAATCTTTATTTATTTTCATGTAGATCAAATATTAAACAAATTAATATGAGATAACTTAAAACATGTTTCTAAAATTGAATTCAAAGAGAAACAATGATAAGAATACTTACAGTATACGCAGCGGAATGTATGAGTCATTCCTTCAGTTTCTCTAACCCTTGTATCATGTCTGTCGCAGAGTATTACTAAGAAACTGAGTCGATCTTTAATTTTCTTCACAACCTTCCAAAGTATCATTAGAATCACCTAGATTAGAGTGAACAATTCTCAACACATGAGATAGATACAAAGAGAATAAGAGAAAATAGCTAAGAGGCTTAGAAAATGACTTGTGTTTAGAGAGAATCTAAAAACTATTAGAAACTTGTGTTTTTTACTTCTGAACTTATACTTTCATATCTCACTTAGCACTCCTTTTATAGACTCAATTAGGTCATTTAATTTAATCAAAAAATCAATAAAATAATAGTCAATTAACACCTAGGTCAAAATTATTATGGGCTTTAGGCCCGTGAAATTTCTCGTTTGATTATAAGCCCATTGGACTTAAAATCAATGCCTGTATTATTTTCTATTGATTTAATTAATTAAATAATTATTTAAATCATTTATCAAATTAATTATTTATAATTTGAACCTTGATTTAAACTTATTTTTTAATTTAGATAGCAATTTATCTTAATTAATAAATCTGCCCTAAATTTTCTTTTCTTCTCTAAATTACATAACTATCTGAAACTATCCAAAATTGACCTGGTCAACTTTGATAATTCTAATTGATAATTAAATCAATTAATTGAGACTATCTAGATGATTTTATCCAATGTACAATGGGGACCATGAGCCTATGAAAACAAGCTCCAATAAGTTATCATAAATCTAACAAATAAATTTACTAATTTATTAATTCCTCGTGACTCCACTAAAGACTCGGAATTGCACTCTTGAATTCATAGAACGCTGTAACAACTCAAACTTGCTCATAAGGCTTAGGGCCTTGATTAGCGTGCCTGGAGGGCAATAGGTGAATTATGGATATAATATGTGAATCTATGTAAATATGTGATAGAGATGCATGTTTAGTTGAATTAAATATGCATGTGGGCCCCGTTTGGATATTAGGAGTATGTTTGTGTTTTTAGCCCGTTGAGGGCATAACTGTAATAAATGTGGTATGTTTGTGATATATCTGTGTAGCATGATCCGAAACAGTCCTAGAGAGTAGTTAGCCAGAAAGGTCACAACGAGGTTGAGAATCCGACTTTGGGCGAGTCGAGGGGTATTTTGGGTATTAGATGTTTTACGGGGTTATCGGGTTATGGAAATAAATATCTGGAGATATATTTGAGGTTAGAATGTTTAGGAGGGAATAATGGGGAAATTTATCATTTTTCCCTCGGGGACGTTTTTGGTACCCCGAGCCTTGAGGTAGCCTTAAAGCTTAAGTTAAATAAAACAAAATAAAGGAAACCCCTAGACTTTCTCTAAATCGACCCATTCCCTCTTCATTTGCTCTATTTCCCTACACTCTTGAAGGCTTAGTAACATCTTGGAGAAAGCCAGCCAAAACTAAGGATTTGAAGCTAAGGAATTAGGCTGATGGTCTTGGGGAATTAAAGCTTGGAACTTAGAGAATCTACACAGAAACATAGCTCATCAAGGTAAGCTCCTAATATGTTGAAGTGTGTCAATTTGCAGCTGGTTTTTAAGGTAGAATATTAGAGTTTGCATGTTAGCTAAGTTTGGATTTGCTCTTGATTGCTTGGCTGAGTTTTGGGGCTGGTCTTTGTTAGGTTTTGATGCTGAGATTGTGTTAGAATCTTTGTGATAGTTAATATGGATTGTTGGCTTGATTTTGGGGGAAATTGGACTGGTTTTTGAGGTGGAAATGTTGAGTTTTTCTGGATTCGAGGGGTAGGGTAGCGGCTCTGTTCTTGCTGAGCCGCAGCCCCTTTGAACTTGGGGCGTCAGAAAATTGGAGGCGCGCCGCGGCGCCCTTCAGCAAGGGCCGCGACGCATGTGGGCAAGTTTGAGGCTAGGCCTCAGGTTGAGCTGGGGGCCGCGGCATGAGTCCCTAGGGCCACGACGCTTAAGGTACTTTTGGGTTTTTAAGAGATTTTAGGCTCGGGAATTCACTAGTTAAGGCTCGGGGTGGATTTTATCACCCGGATTGATAGAATTCAATGCCCCGGAGATTATAATTATGGTTTGAAACTAATTATTGGATTAGAACTTGATGGATGAATATTATTAATGCGTTGTGACTAGGGTTTCGGCGAGGCTCAGGTTAGGGGACTGTGCTCGGGATATCGGTGCTCGGAAAGCTCGGGACGCAGGTAAGAAAACCACTATTCCCATAGAGCTTGTATGCAGGGCAGAGCCCAATATGTTTGTATTGCAGGGCGTAGCCCTTTGATTTAATTTGTTCATGTTCAGTATATGTTTTGTTATGCTATGAATGCAATTTATGTAAATGTTCGGCAAGAGCCGGGAATGGCGCAGGCCGAGGTCGGCAGGGGTCGGGAACGGCGTTAGGCACGTGGAGTGCAAGGCCGAATGCAACAAGGGGTCGGGAGCAGCGTTGAGCACGTGGAGTGGGAGTTGCCAGGGCGAGACCCTAATGGATACCTGGGATATCCTCACAGTGTGAACCGCGAACCCAGGGCCTGGTAAAGCGCCTGGGACAATATGGTCCTATGTGTTTAGTCTATCGATGGCCTGTTTAAATGCTAAGTGTTTGTTATGTATATGTTTTCTGCTTGTGAGGGTTTTCTTGCTGGGCTTCGGCTCACGGGTGCTCTGTGGTGCAGGTAAGGGCAAGGGGAAAGTCGACCAACCATGAGTACGGAGAGCGTGAAGCGGCGCGTACATGTTTGGCCTGCCTAGCTGCCACAGCCAGTGGATTTTGGGAGATGGTTGTACTAAAACCTAGATTTTGTCGTCTAGTCGACCTTGTGTTGTACTTATATGTTGTAAATATTTCTAAACAGTATTTTGGGATCCCAAATGTCAAACACTCTATAATTTTCAGTAAATGGAATTATTTTCAAAGTTTATAATTCTGTTCATGATTTAATTACACTTTTGACTTAAAACCTCGATTAGCGAGTTAAATGCACGTTTTAAACTCACTTAGTAACGGCTCTAAGGAAGTAGGGCGTTACAAACGCTCTATAACAAATATAGATATGCTATTAATTATCCATTGTTACAACCATAATTGTCACTCAATCCTCTATAGACGGTCTAAAATGAGATGGGACTAAAATACCGTTTTACCCCTCATTGTATTTTATCTTTAAAACACTTAGTTCCTTGTAAATGATATTTTAGTAAACTAATATTAATTACTGAAATGAGATCTCTATCATTTAGCACATTGAACCAAACTAAAAGGAAACCATCATTTTGCTTCTTCATCAAAAGCTATAGATGTTCATATCTATGATTAACACTCCCACCCAATTATACTATTGAGTTCCCAAGATGTAAGTACAGGCTAGTCTGTATGGTAAGCTAGTAACGAACAAGTTAAAGAACTCAAATAATACAATCAGTTTAATACTAACCACTCATAATTGAGATTGAATTGACCTATGGTCAACTATATGATATGACTAGAATAAATAATAACAGTATGTTTGCTTATCTTATCAACTGTCAATATCGGTCCTGTCCGATGTAACAAATACATCCGATCTTATCTACTTTGCTAGTGTTCTAGAAAGAATACAACACCACAATGTGTAAGTAGATCATATCGTAGATTGGCAAGTCAGTGTAAATCCTATGAACTGACTAATCTTACAACTAACTTATTTTGAACATATTTATATTTCACTGTGATTAGCTATATGCTCGGGATTTAAAAGAAGTTTATATTAAACAAATAATCATGAAAATAAAAACATGTGAGTAAAGTGATTGACCAAGTCAAAAAATGATTTCTATTCTTTTATTGATAATAAAATGAGATTATAAAGAAATTAGGTTTTAATTAGGGCATAAAACCCTAACAAACTCCACCGCCATTGAAGCACCACATCCAAGCTCTATCTTCAACTTTTTGTTTTAAGTTTTAATGATGAAAAATCTAATCCAAAACTTAAATCCAAGAAAATATTGACTTAAGACACTAATTTATAGATTTTAAACACTTTTGTACAACATTTTTTAGTTTTATTTGCATTTTTTTTCAGATCTAGAACTTTGAAAAATTACAAAAAAAATGATGTTTAACGATGTTGATGCGATGGTGCTTTGAAAACATAATTTTTTGGCCAAAACTATGTCTAACGATGCTGGTGCGATGGTATATTGAAAACATGGCTTTTGGCTAAAAAAAAAAAACCTCATGATGCTCATGCGATGTTCAACGATGAAATTTGATAAAAACTTTTATGAAGCATAACTTTTCACTCAAATATTAAGTTTGAGGTAAACTTTTTTTTTTCTTAAATCTGTATTTTTTCAAGATCTATATGTTTAGAATATATAGAAGTGCAATTTTTAATTGTGTTGAATACAAATTTTTAAGCCAAAAACAAAAATATTTGTATTCAACACAATTAAAAATTACATATTATAAACGAATAGATCTCGAAAAATACTGAAATTTAAAAAAAAAATACTTCAAACTGATATCCTAGTGAAAAGTTATCCTTCATGCATGTTTTTATCAAATTTTATCGTAAAGCATCGTAGAGCATTGCACGGGCATGCATGAGCACGTTAGGCATTGTTTTTTTTTTTTTTTGCCAAAAATCATGTTTTCAGTACACCATTGCACTGACATCGCATTAGCATCATTAGGCATCGCTTTTGGCAAAAAAAAATCTGTTTTCAAGGCACCATTGCATCAACATCGCATCATCATTGTTAGACATTATTTCACTATAATTTTTCAAAATTCTAGATCTGAAAAAATAAATGCAAATAAATCCCAAAAATCTTATACAAAAATATTTGAAATCTATAAATTAGTATCTTAAGTCAATATATTCTTGGTTTAAGTTATGGATTAGATTTTTCATCATTAAAACTAAAAAAAAATGAAGAGAGCTTGGATGTGCTTCAATGGTGGTGAAGGTGGCAGCGTCAATGGTGATGAGGATAATAACAGTGGTAGAGATCTTGAGATGTGTTTTTTTTCATCGTGGGATGTGGTGGTGGTATCATCGTAGAGAAAGAGAAAGATTGAGTCTATTAATAATGAGAGGGGCAATAAAGTCCATTTTTTACAAAAATTATATACTTTTAGAATGCTTACTAATGTCATATATTTTAATTACTCTACACTTTCATGCATCATTTATATAATTTATTCGGGGTTATTAGAGCGGATCCACTTTTTTGGGAGAATGAAATTTCCCTCAAGTATTCCTTAAAATAATAATAATAAAATCTAAGGACGAAAATGAAGGGCCCACAGATGAATTTATCTAACATAGAATTACATAAACTCTTAAAGAAGTTGGTTTAAATATTAAAATACTAGTGTATCTATCGTAGTTGTTATTGACTAAAAAAACATGGAGGAGCTCCTAATATTCTGACTGACCAACATAAAGATAGAATTAGAAGCCTATTCAAGGCGAAAAAGTAATGCAACCTGTGAATTAAAAGATATTTGGTTGACTAGTAATGGTAGAAACTAACGTGATTTGAAATATCTCACATTATGTATTCTGCTACCTCATCTTCCCTATCTGTACGTAATGTTACGAAGGAGAAGCAACGATAGTTGGGGATCATAATAATAACAATAATATTAATATTAAAAGGGTAAGCCTACAACACACTAATGCTCTCATGATCTTCTACGGCTGAAAACACTTTCGGCCTTAGATATGTACAAAGACACCTACCATAAAAAAGACTCACATTCTCACCGCCGCAGCACACTTCACCAAGGCCCAGTCTGCGTTCTTCTCAAGCACCGTTTCTTTACTTCTCGCTGCAGGTTTATCATCTCCATTACCTGTCGTGTATTTTAACCAGCTATTATAAAAAAACCATGCAACACACAAATAGAGCTAATCTAATCAATGACAAATGTGAAGCGAATTAATTGGTCTGGATTTCAATATTAGGTCTTGTGATAAACATTCATTTTCTGATTGTTATGGATGCTTATTATAGATATTTGTAGAGTCGTTGTAGGGAGGACTATAACATATGTTTTAAGTGAGTCTTTATGATAAAAATCATTAACAGGGCATGAAATATCTGTCAATGACCATAACTCAATGCTAGTCTTGATTGTTCATTAGCTAATTTGAGAGAAACACTACGTGTACAGGACATGAGTGGAAATTCCGAACTACCTGTTTTTTCTGCATTTCCACAAATTCTTCCTGCAACAACCGAAGGCAATCAAATAAGTAATATTAATAATGTGTACATGTATGTAGAGAATCTGTGTAATGGAAATTACCTGTTTCTTCTTCAATTCTTCGTTCTTCTCTTTTAACTTGGCAACTTCTGCTTCCAGTTCCATAGTGTAAGCCTGGCAAAAGCCCGCATCAGAATAATAGGAGAAACATCAAACACGTTACCAAATGGTACATAGTATTAGTCATCCTCCGCTCCACACCTCACCACACCACAATTCAACATATTATATACCATGTTTCAAACAGAATTATGTTCATAGTTCTACTAGTTTTAATTATTCAATTAAACTTCTTTGAATTTGAATTGGTACAACCCAACTTCATCATAAGTTGATTAATGTTCCATTACCTCGCAATAAACCGGATCCTTAAAAACTTCTCAAAAACCTTTTCATCTCTCGTCATGCCAGATCGCTATCAGATTACCATTCTGCCCCCACATGATCTTTCATGAGGTTTTGACACAGCACATTAATAGACCATGAAAGCAGAAGGTTATGGCTAGCAAAATTTATAACGTGGCAAGAAGACAGCAAGTATAAAAAAAATGTTTTAACTCTTTTAAACATCAAAAAGTAGTATTTATTTTCGAATTAAAGAAAAAAATTGTTTGATCTTCTGTGCCAATAATACAAGCTACAGGTATCTAGTCCTAGTTAAGGGTGTTCATCCAATCCAATCTATACTATATCATCCAATCCAATCTAACTATTTTGGTTCTAACAAATCCAATCCGTACTCTAGCTGAAAATCAATCCAATCTAATTCACAAAAATAGAGATTAGATTGGTTAGTTACTTTTTTGGAAAAAAAAATTAACGACTATTTATTACTTTCAATACTTTCTAACTAATATTTATAATTTCACAAAATTAATTAGTAATCAACATCAAATTATATAGCAAATAATTTAAAGTTTATATTTAAAAAACTCGATGGATAAAATTGAATATAACATCCCTACATTACAAATTGATACATGAACTAAACATAGAGTTCCAAAATTAAAAATGTTAATATTATTTAAAATATTTTTATTTTAAAATAATATATGTTGTTTTATCAAATATATATAAAAAGTTAAAATTATTATTTCACCTATATATTTTTAAAATGTATTTATATAAATGAAGTGTTGATTGGATTAATTACATCTACTCTGCACAAGTACGAATTTTAAAATTTTAAATCCAATCTAATCTGCACAACTGTTATCCTAGTCGTAGTCCAGATTTCAGTCGGTCCATTAAGAGAAAGCCAAGCGTTTATGAGCTTTGGACACGTTCACTTAGAAGTTATTTGTTCTTAATCAATTCGTATGCGTGTTCTGTTATCCAAACGATTACTTGTCTAAACAAAAACCCAACAAGAAACACCGTAGCTGACTCACTATATTTCGGAAGGCCGAACCGAACATATAAGAAAATCAAACAAAGTGCTCACCTGCTTTCGAGCGCGGGACCTGGCAGCTGACTCTCTGTTTTTAATCATTCTCCTTTGCCTCCGCTCGACAACTTTCTCCACAGCCCCACTGCATTTTCTACCCCTCAAACCACCATTAAATACAAAAGGAACCGGCGAAACAGATGAGGTATCACCGTTACTCTTCATCCCATCAGAAGATATTTGGTTCGCCGGGGACCCAGTCCCCATAGTAATGGCCCCAGCTCCTAATCCAACCATTCCCATCCCTCCACCCTGAACCAAAGCATTACTTAAACCCTGATCCGTCATCCCCATAATCCCACCCCTCACTCCAGGACTACCCAGCTGACCACCCGTTTGCAAAGGCAAATGAGATGCATAAGTCACAGTTGGCTGCTTGGGAAAAATTTGTTGCTGGGCCAGCTGTTGGTGTTGCTGCTGGGCCAAGTGCTGCTGATTCGATCGAACCCCATTAACGTTCAAAGGCAAATTCGCAGCTTGGATAGGAATCTGATTGTTAGTCTCTGGAATCCGATTAACGACCATTGTCGCACCCCGATTAGCCTGCTCAAAACTAATTCCCAAACCCGAATTATCATTATTAACGGAGCACGATAAATCACCAAAGAAGCCACAATTGTTAGATGGCTTTCCGGCCAATTGGCTATCTTCTCGAACAACCCCGGCTCTCACCAAGAACTCCTCCAAAGTCATCTCCCCCAAAGTTTGCTGCCTCTGCGGTAAGTTAGGCCCAGCAGCTCCAGACCCGTCCTTGGACAAGTCCCTCCAAACCTCATCTACTGTCTTCTGGCTCAGCGTTCTCGGCAGTGTCAACGAGCCCTGTTTTTGAAGAGGCGCACCAACCCCAGTTTGACCAGTAGTCGAAGTACCAACCGAGGCCATGCTCTGGATCTCTTCAGCGCTCCAAATGTTCTTCAAAAGCTCATCCATATTCATTGACCCGAAGTCCTTTCCTATGCCACCCACAGTACTCTGAAACTCATCGAAAGTTAGAGAATAGATCGAGGACTGTCTTACCAGCTGATTATTTCCCGGCGGCCGGCCACCACCGCCGTTAGCCGAGGGATCGTTCCCCGTGCCCTTAAAGTTCATATTCGACCCCATTTTCGTAAATCTAAATGAAAACGGATCCCTAAAGAATCTTTCTCCGAGCTAAGAATCTTGTTCTACCCAAGGTATGAATGAAATCCCTGAAAATCAAGTACAGATAGATTCGAACAGAGAGTTTCGTAATGATTTTAGTATGCTGGGACTGCGAAGAATT
Source organism: Humulus lupulus (assembly GCF_963169125.1). Classification (NCBI taxonomy): domain Eukaryota; kingdom Viridiplantae; phylum Streptophyta; class Magnoliopsida; order Rosales; family Cannabaceae; genus Humulus; species Humulus lupulus. The sequence continues at coordinate 247,773,767 of NC_084802.1, forward strand.
GGAACAAAAATTTCAGACTGAGACGATGAAAATCAACATTGCTTATGCGAAATTGATTCGATTATAAGTTGGTAAAACCAAGATCTCCAGAGATAAAAGACACCCATAGACCAATTCAATTTCAGATCAACACGACTGAATTCACAACTTCAGACCCAGAACACTTAGCATAAACTTCAGAGGAAGAGAGAAAAAAATAACAAAACGGCAAAATTGAAATTCTCAAGGAAAAACGGCAAATATCAAAAGTAGTAGTTAAAAGAAGAAACGATAATCTTCAAATGTAAGAAAAAATAATTACTCAACAATTAAAATGTAGACAAATAATTGTACCCCTTGTTTTTTGAGAAAATTTTCTCGTTCTGGTAGCTTCTTTGGCTGCGTTTCCTTTTTCTCGCTGAGCAGTGGCTTTGCCAGAATCGCCAAATGTCGACTGTCCGTAGCTCTTTTTTATTTATTAATGATTAATGACTTATTTATATTTATATTTTATATATTAGTTGTGGGTTGAAGAGTAGACCTTAAGACAAGGGAGTGCGAAGGTAGGGTTCGAAATCAAAATAATAATAATAAAAAAACAATATTAAATTAATTGTCTGAAATATAAAGAAATTGGGAGGTGGATCACACTGATCAGCTGCTTTTCTAACCGTGGACGAATCTGAATGGCTGGGAGGCTTTGATGTGACAGAAACCAATCACAGATCGCTAAGTGGGAGAATCTTAGCCGCACACGTCTCTTGTTAGGAAGGGTTTGGATTCGATTATACTATTATATAGTGGCGTTGGAAAAGTATTGGGTGTAAAAGTACGCCCTGGGTGTAAGTGCGCACTCTTAGACCTTGCGTGTGCCCGTGGCGTTTGTCTGGTGATGTTTCGTTGGACATTTTCGTCCATGCGTTATTCTATTTTGACTATTTTCCTCTCCAGAGCTTGTCACTCACCGCATGTGATTCTTATCCAATTCCATTGTGCCTACGGACTATATTAATTTTTTGTTTTCATTTCTCCAAGTACTTGTAAAAGACTATTAACACATTTTATTTTTACATTCTTCAAAATTTTAATATGTTAATATGGCGGTGATATTGACAATGGATGATGATTTCTACAACCCAATAATATAAATAGTTATCCAATTTTTTTAACTTATTCTTAAAACTTTTTCTCATTCTTTAATTTTTTTTGGGTGTTAATTGAAATAATTTTTTACTTTAACAAGTTTTGATATATATATATTTTAATTTTTTATGTCTAAGCATTTCAAATATATTATTTGTTCAAATGTATTTTTTTAGAATAAAAAAAAGAAGAAGAAAAAAAAATGTGAGCATAAGATAAAAAGATATATTTATGTTAATTTTTAATAACAAATGTCTTAATAAAATTTTGGGTATTAATATAATGTCCTTTAATTAATTAGTATGTTTTTTTTTTTTTTTTTTTGAAAGAAATAATACTTCATTGAATCAAAGCTGGTAATTAAAGGAATAGATACTCATGGGGTATCCTGACCACCAAATTCTTATACCTTCTAGTGATAATGCTAGCTGAACCAAGGAATGAGTAGTAGCTCACTCTTTGGCTAAGCTATTTGCACAACACGAGCATAGTCTGATTCAAAGATGATTGTAGGGTGTCATAATCTAATACTGAGCAGATAGCAAGTGCATATAGAACTGCAGAAGAACTAAGCACAGTATCATCTTCAGTCCGGGCAACAATACCCAACTCCACAACACCTCTGTCACGCAATTCATGTGTCCGCATTGATCTTAATGCAGCCACTTGGAGGAGGTTTCCACACGTCTTGTGGGACTTGCATCTGATGAACATATCCATCTTGATTTTGGAAGCAACTTGATGAAACATCTCTAGATAATTCATAGCTCAGTTTAAAACATAACCTCAGTCCACAAAATATAATCATGAACTAACTTATTTCTTCTTTGCTAAATCCTTCAAATCAAAAAACAAAACTGCTCCATTTCAAATTGGATAAAGATTTCTCAAATTAGACTTAGTCGGAATCCAACTAAGATAGGCTTTCCAACAAAACAATCTCACTTTTGGTGGAATATTAAGATTTCATAAGAAGCACCACCAATCTAATGACCCTGAAATAGACAAAGCTTGTCCATACTCAGCCATGAGCACTATGGCCCAATAATCGCTCTTCACCGTAAATTTTCCAGTTTCCTCAAAGTGTCGAATAAGCCTATCGTGTGCATTATGTAGTAAACATGGAATCGAAAGAATGGCTTTAACTTCGTCATCCCTGAAAGGTTTGTTAGGATGATAAAACATTCAATCAACATCCATAAACACAAATATTCCAACACACAATCTCAAATCTTAATCATATTACTAAAACTGATTTAATATAAAATCATAAAAAGTGTTTTTATAGATCCTTTGTTGAATAGAAGAGAAAAATAGCTTAAAAGCAGAAGTACTAACCCGAAGTATTATTGGAAATTGCTCTTTGGGGTATTGATCATTCAGGAATACAAAACAAGTGTTCTTTCTCTTATTTTCTCTCTTGATGAAGAAGAAAATAAAATAATATCTTGTTTCTTAGGAACCCCAATATATAAAATTAATAGTTTATTAATTTTCAATAAAGTAGAAATACGGCTTAAGGTATCTACAAATCTAAGCATAACACTTTAATACCCAATGTCCCAAAATAGTCTCTTGAAGTAGGTCAATCTTAGGATAACAGTACACGCTAATATATATAAGCCCATATTAAGAATTTTAATCCAACAATCTTACATGCCTTACATATGTTTCCTTGTAGTGTGAAACCTCAAAACTTGCTATCATAAATATAGGACCCGTTCCATGGACACCATTTTTTACATTATTTTGTAAATCAATTTTTAACCATGGGATCAAATTAAATCTAACAGTCTAAATTAGATAGGGCATAACTAAAATAAATAATTAAATAAAATAACCCTATTAACCGAAATCGTATTTCTCTAGCTTCTCTCCATTCTTTGTATCCAAGACCGTCGTTGCTGCGATTACTTTCCAGTCATCGGCCTGAAGCTACCGCCGTAACCATTCGTTGACATGTTGATGTTGTAGTTACTGGCGCTTCCGCAGTTCACCGCCACAAAAATATTTAGAAGAGGTTTGTTCTTCTGTGTAAACTTACAAACCGAGAAAATATCGTTGTTGTTCTTTTATGCACTTCTTCTAGTGAAGCAACATGGGTTTGCTACAGTTTCTTCATACATGTACTCCAAAAATGGTCCGATTTTTCTTGGGGTTTTGCTTGTAATTTTCAGATTTTTCCTATTAAATTTAGACTCTGGTTTATGCTCTATCTAGTCGTATCCTTTCTATATTGGAGTTCTATTATGAAAAGAATGCCCCTTAATTAATTTTTCTCGTTTTCTAATTATGAGTCCATTTAAAACCATAGCTTGGAAAATTTTGATATCCACTTGAAGATGTATTGACTTTGTTTTGATTATATTTATGTGCTCTATATATATATATATATTTTTTTTTTTAAGGAGAGAATTGGTAATTTTATTTTTTTGAAAATAAGTTGGAGTGTTTGTCATTGTTTTCAGAAAATAATTTTTAAAAACAAATTTACAAAAAATAGAAAACAATAAAAAGTTATTTTCTATTGTTCTCAAATTTTATTTCCTAACTGTCTTACTTTTTATTTTTCATTATTTTTTCTTTCAAATTATTTTATCTCATTATTTATTACAAACTTTTAAAATATTTTTGTCTTTGTAAATATATTTGTTAATTTTTTATTTAAGATTTAAAAAAAATAAAACTAAAAAAATTATTTTTAAAAAACATTAACCAAACACTTCTTGTTTTTTTTAAATTACAAAAACAATTTTCTGTTCTCATTTCTAAGAACAAAATTTTGAAAACAAAAAATAGAAAACAATGCCCTAGCTTCTGAAGTATGCTAAGAAAAAAAAATATTAAAGATATAAAATTACATCTACCAATATTTTTCTTTTCACACTTAGCATTTTCTTTATGTCTACTCACAAATTATTTGTATCACGAGAAATAAAAAGATTAATATTTCATCAAATTCGAATTCATAGACATGCTAATATTTTTGTTTTTAATTAATTTTTCTCTGTATTTGGCTTCTTGCAGGTAAATTGGCCTACTTTTTTAATAATAAAGCTTAAAGCTTTAACAATGACCCAAAAGGAAAAGGATGGGAGACTTATTATGCAAATTGAAGAGTAGTCATGCTTAATCTTTGAAAGATGACGAGTGTTCTTGAATAATTGTATTATATAGAAATAAGTTGATGAGAAGAAGTGAAATGATTCTTATGTTGATTTGTTATGGAGACGTGTATATTCAAATTGATTTAGAAATCATGTAATTTAAATTATTTATTACACGAAAAATATGTTTTTTCTTCAGCCTGTTCTATATTTGCACATTCTTATCATATATTGATTAACAAGATTTAACAATTTCAATTTCAAACTTCTTATACAGATTCAAAACTGAAAACTAGATGTAACAATGAGATTTTAATCTCAAATTTCTCACACAAGATTCAGAACCGAAATATATTAGATAAGACTTGTACATATATGAAGACACTACATAAAACTAATATTAATACATACATGTTGCTTCACTAGAAGACCATTTGTTACAGTATAAAAGAAGCGCAGAATGAAGAACTACAAAACAGAGCAACAGGTATGAACATATATAAAGAAACTAAAATAAGTTCCCATGCATTGCTTCATTAAAAGACCATGAATTGCTTCAATAAAAGAAGCATAGAATGAAGAACAAAGAAACAGAGCAGCGGCAATAACTACAGCATGTGAACGGATTGTTACAGCAGATGCTTCAGGCCGGTGACTGAACGGTAGTCACAGCAGTGACAGTCTTAGATGCAGAGAACAGAAAGAAGTTGGAGAAATACAATTTGGGTATATAATTTATTATTTATGGGTAACTTGCCCAAATGACTTATTTTTTTGAAGACATTTTACACTTTAGTCTAGTTATGATAATATTTTTATAAAATGACTTCCGAATATTTTCATACCACTAGTTAAAAAATTCAAACAGCTAGTTAAAATTTTAGACAGATGTCATTTTGTAAAACATTATCAAAACTAAGGCAGAGTGCGAAATAACTTCATAAAAAATGTCGTTTTCACCAATTACTCTTTATTTATTTTAGTTACGCCCTAGCTAATTTAGTCCGTTAGATTGAAATTAATCTTATGGTTAAAAATGGATGTACAAAATAATGTAAAAAAATGGTGTCCATTGAACGAGTCCCCATAAATATAGGTATTTCTAAAACAATCTCATCCATTGATTATAATAACATAGCATCAAATCAGCATTCGTCACATTTAGCGTGACTAAACCTATCAATGGTTACATGTACTAATACAACCAAATGACATAGATCAATCATGGATGCGTAGCATGAAAATTACATGAAAATGTGATCCAAACATTTATTGAGATCAATTCTTTAGTCTTTCTAACCTTATGTTTAAGCCTCAATAGAAAGAATACATTTAGAGTACTCAAAACTTTAGTCCATACTTTATCTATAGAATTAAACCATAAATATGTGTTAGCTTGAAAGAATATTCAAAATACAAACTCCAACTAAAGTAGCACATTCTTAAGTAATACCACACCATATGAGAAATAAGCTCCTCAAAAGCCTTAAGTGGTATATCCTTAGTGATCGGATCAGAAAACATGAAGTTTGTCCATATATGTTCTATAGACACTTCTTAGAGATAATTATATTGTCTTAATGGAAAATAAGAACTATTACAACTTTAAGCAAAAAAATACAAAATACAAGATGATGATTAAATAAGTTTACAACTCTGTTGCAAAAATACAAGTAAATATAGGAATAAGAATATGAAATAAAAGAAATTACAACTCTATGACAAAAGTTACAAATAAACTACAAATAGTAAAACAAAGTAAGTAGAAGAAGAAACAACTCTTATAGCAATAGGAAATAGAAGAAAAATGACAAGATGAACAATAGAATAAATAATAAACAACAAGAACAGTGAAATAAATCACTCTCACTTACACAACCAAAGTGAAGAACATTGAAAATCACCAACTTGAACATGGTTTACAACCTTTGTCCAAAAACTTATTTCCCCCTGTTGACCGCGTTTTTGGCCAAGGACGTGTAGACGTCCAAACGACAAAAACCTTCAAGAAAGATAAACGACACAGATGATTTTTATAGTGGTTCAACCCCAATGTGTTGGTAATAGCCTAATCCACTTAGAGTTGTGATTATAGATCTGCACTCAAGATCAGATGAACCTGAGTCAACTGAGTTTCTTCAGTGCAGATTACAAGAATACAAGAATTCTCTCAAATACAAGTACTCTCTCTCTCTAGGAAATTCAGAATTCGAATAAAAAATTCCAAAGTCCTCTTTATGATGCCATAAGCCTTGTATTTATAGGCTCAGGATCGTACAGATGATATCCCCCCATAATCGGGATATTTTGCTATTCTCATTATATTTAATTTACAATAATATTCAAAATATTATAGTGTACTATATTCATGGGATAAACTGAGAGATTCCCGCGCAAGCCAAGACCGATTCTTGTTGAAGCAGTTTCTGGGATCTCTTGCGTAGCCCTACTCTGTCTAGTCGATCCATATCTCATTCAGGTTGGTCGACCACACCTTCACTGGGCAAACACACACTTGACTGGGCAGACATGCACTTGACTGGGCAGACATGCACTTGGCTGGTCAGACATGGTCATGACCGATCGGCCAAGGTCATGCTTGGTCGGCCAAGGTCATGCCTGGGCAGACAAACATGTGACTGGTCGGACAAGGTCATGCCTGGTCGGTCATGACACTGCTCTGGCCAGTCAAAATTCTTCATTGGTCTACGGGTCACTCCTAACCCAGGTCACCCAACCACTCCTTGCCATTTGTCATTTCTATTGCCACATCATCGTTTTCAAATTTTGGGGATAACATTTGCCCCCCAAGTTTATTATATGATGTCTCACATAATAAACTTTTTTCTCCATAGCTGATGGCACTATTAAAAAAAAATCAACTATTCATCTTCCCGCCATGCAACAGACCACAACTCCACAGACCACGATCATTGCAATTAACTGCTCATAATCGTGGGGAGAAAAAATATTTAAGGAATTCCAAGGGTCCAAAAATAAGTGGCAATTCCCACTTTTTCCCTTTAAATAGACCCCTATACTCCCACATTTCCACACACACAAGAGAGCAAAAACAAAAATTTCTCTCATCTTTTTTTCTTCTTTGGCCGAAATCCCACAAGCCTTCTCCTTGGCCGAAACTTCAAGGATTCTCAAGGAAAGCTTCTCATTTCTTCAAGCATTCTCCAAGGTCTCTTCAAGATTTGGTAAGTCTTCTCTTTCATCTTCACTTGTGTTGTTTTTGTTTTTTTTTTTCAAAATTCCATGAAAAATACATGTGTTGGCCGAAACCCTCTTGGAAAATTTCCCCTTGAATCTATGTGTGAATCTTAGAGATACAATGTATTTGGTGGCTGTTTTGATGTTGTTTAGGTTATGGGAAACTCAATTTTACCTTCAATTTCATAGAAATTTAAAGAAAAAATGAGTTTTTCAACCTAAATTACTTGTATGTGTTTATGGGTATTTGATGATATGAATGTGGTCTCTAGAACATTAGGAACTTTACAAATTCCCCATTTTGATCTTGTGGTTGTGTGTTTTGGATGAGAAATAGTGTTTGTGCTAGATAGAATTTAGGGCTTTGTTTTTTCGGCTTAGGGTTTGGCTTGTGGTAAGGGGTATGGCCGATTGGGCATTGCTCATGCCATTTTGAAAAGTCTAGTCCGATCGGACTCTAGCCTTGGGCTCGGACTAGAGCCTCACCACTCGGACCAGGGGCTCACTGCTAGGATGCACTCTAGGCTCGGATGCCTACGCTCAGACACTTGCTGCTGCTAGTCGGATGCATGCCTGGCCCCTCGGACAACAGACGTAGCCCCTCAGACTAGGCGCACAGCTCGGATGCGACGCTGCTCCTCAGACCCCAGGCGCGCAGCTCCTCGGACCAGGCACACAGCTCGGATGAGACGCTGCTCCTCGGACCCCAGGCGCGTAGCTCCTCGGACTAGGCGCATAGCTCGGATGCAACGCTGGCCTCTCCTCGGACCCCCTATGTACGCGCTCGCTTGGATGCCTCATGGCTGGTCGAATGCCTTAGCATCCGCTCGGCCACATGCCCAACTCCTCGAACGCCCCACGCACGCACACACGGACATGGGCATTGGCACACACAGCACTAATTTTTTTTTTCCTATCATCATAATTTTTCATTCATGCTAATTTTAGGGATCTTAGGCACAAACTGTATTTTTCCCTCATGCATGCTATATTTTCACTACTTAGAAAAAAATTTCTAAGTAGAAAAATAAACATTGCGCTTGTTGATTTATATTTGTATGGTTACTCACCTCCCCATTTTTATTTTTTGTAGATGAATCGCTTTGACTATAGGGGAGGTGACAACCACACGAATTCTAATACGTCCGTCCCACAGTCGATCGATACCTCTCAAAGCAGCGACTCCTCGTCAAAGTCTCCTGACAGTCGCACTCCTAAGGATTGCCTCCGCCGCTTTAAGAAGATCCTCCCTCGTTCAGCTTTATACTTTCTTCACGAAGAGCAGTTCCTTCATCAGGCTGAATAATCGACAATGAGGGTAAAGAAGTCCAACAGACTCCCGCAGGACCAGGATCCTCAAGTAGCCCGCAGAGCGGTACAAAAAGTGGTGGAACGCAGTGAGGTCCGCACTGCATATTCTTCTAGACCACCCCACCAGATGCCAAAACCAAACAAACCTTGGAGAGAAATTACCCAGAAATTCGCTATCGAGATTCAGCATTTGGCTGTCCAAAAACCAAGGAAGGAAGGAGAAGAAACTCCTTCTTGGTTTACCGCCAAGCCTACAAAACTCAACCTTGGGATGTTTGACAAACACATCCTAGCCTTGGGCTTGAGAGGGGTGAATGTGATATGTCCGCGCCCTCACCAGAGAGCTAACAGGCCTGGCGGACCGTACTGTGCCTGGTTTAGGCACCATATATATGCAGGAGCGACTATCCCGCTACACCCCTTCTTCTGGTCAGTAGCAGATTATTTCAATGTCTCTCCCTTCCAGATTGCTCCTAACGGGATTCAGGCGTTGTCTGTCCTATTCATTCTTTACTTCATGCAAGGTTGGGATGAGCCTACTCCTCACGAGATACACTACTTATTTGACTTCAGAACCAACCCAAGCCATAAGAACACATGTTTTTTCCACCTCTTTCATAGGCATAAAGGGGTTAAATACCTTTGTGGCATTGCTCACAAGTAGAATCCTGGGAAATACTATACAGAGTATTTTCTCACGTCGGACATCAAAGCCAACAACTTGGATTTTACGCATGCGGGCCCATTCCAGCAACCCTTGCCCACAAAAGAGATCTTCGACCGAGCAGAGGAGTTGGCCAACATGTGCATCGAGGAGAAGGATGTGAAAATTTTGGTTACTGTAGACAATCTTCAGATGGTGGGCCTGCTACCAAGTAACCAGAACATCACAGTGGAGAGTACTACTGAGGAAAATAATGCAACTGATCAGTCCAACGCTGGCACTGAGGTAGTGACCGATCAGTTCTCTCTTGGACCATCTCCTCACTCCCGCAAACCAGGCGATCTCATCATTAGGGAGCCCTAGCGAGAGGACCAGTGCAGATCTGCAATTCCCACACAGCCTGGGAAGGGGAAAGCCATCCAGCTTGATAGGGACTTGAGCTCATCATCCGACGACGAGGACGACTTCCTCAACCAAATCCTCAACTCAGGTCTAGTAGTCATAGTGATATGTTTGTCAACTTGGTTATATGGGATTAATAGAACTGTCTAGCAGCAGTAATATACTTATCCACATATTGCCTTATATATATATTTTACTAACAAATCTTGTGTTTTCTCCTTTGCAGATTCAAAGATGTTTAGGCATTTCAACGCCCCTCCTGCCCCGAAGAGGAAGTCCGGAGAAGGAAGTGGCTCCACCCCTCCGAACAAATTCCTGAGGACAGTACCGCCCAGCCAAGGGAGACAACCCGAGGGGTCAGTTACAATCCCGCAGCTGACCCCTTCCTCGCTTCCTCCCTCAGCGAGCCTAACCCCCACTCGTCCGACTGGCCCGAGTGAGGCACTTCGCACTGCTGGTACTATTGGGAAGGAAGTGGTTGATCAGACTCTTCATGACACTTCAACGATTCAAAGCTTTGAATCCTTTCCTCGACTTAGCATTGATGTCATCTTACAGAGAGGGCTTGCTCAGTTGGCGAATGTAAGTATTCTATCACAAGATAGTTTGTTATTTATATTTATACTTGTAGTAACCTCTTGTTTTTCATGGAGACACTCATTACCATCAGTCATGCTCAGCACCGAGCAGTAGACTACAAGGAGTTGATCAAGGTCTTAAATGATCAACTAGTGGAGGCCCAAGCTAAGGTGGATACTCTGACTTCTTCAGAAAAGGATCTTAAATCCAAGCTGGAGCGATCAGAGGAGACTGTGGCTGAGCGAGATGAGTCTCTTAGGGGGTTGGCTGATGGGAACAACAAACTAACCCAAACCAACAAGTCGTTGACTGATCAGCTAGAGAAACTGACTTGTGAGAACGAGGGGTTGACTCGCGAGAACGAGGGACTGATTCGCGAGAATGATGAGCTGAGGCGGGAGAAAGAAGCCGATCTCACTCGCTACGAGGAGATCTGCTTCAACTGCTTTTATCAGGTGTGGAAGCTAAACAAGCCTCTCAACCTCGACTTTCTCACGGAGGAGGTTAAGGCAGAGGAACTTGCGAAATGTGAGGCCAGGGCTGCCGAGGAAGCAGCTAATCCTGCCGGCACTACATCTGCTTCCCCCACGTTGTCATTCCGACCGGAAGGAGCAGCTGATGCTGAGGAAGGGGTTGATCAACCTACCAGAGCCGACCAGTGATCTCTCATCCGACCAAAGAAGCCTCCACCTAACCAGACAAGTTGTCATCCTACCAGCTCTCTAGTAGACTTTTGTTTTGTATTTTATTATATACTCTTGCTCGTATGGTCGAGCTGTTGGCATTTATACTTTACTTTTTCTTGGTTAACTTGAAACATTCTAAGTCTTTTTAGACTTAAAACATTATAAGTTTTTTGTGAATAACAAAGTCACTCTGATGTATGCCTTATATTTTCGCATGAGTACTTAGTTTTCTAACTTAGAAATTCTAGACATTTCATAAGTCCATACTAAGTATACTTTCTCACACTCTTATTGCTCTAACATTTTATGAGCATAATGTTTATTGTCACACGAATATCAGCTAACTTGGAATTTTTTAAAAATTCCAAGTTACTTAAGCTTTGTCAAACAAGTTAGCTTAAAGGCATTTTTGGACATCAAAAATTTACAAGTCAGCCTAAAAACAGATATCTTAACTCGTGCTCTTATTGCCTGTGTTAAATTATATACCGATATACCCTATGTGCCCCCCAAGTGATTAAGGGTTGAGAGATCCTTAGTCACTTGCTACTTGACCGAATCTGTTCAAGCAGTTTATCACTCGTGAAACACATAGAATATATGGAAAATATTCGAGCAGTTGAACATTGCTTGAATGTATCGACAAGTTGAACACTGTCCGATTTTACCGAACATTGTTCGGACAATTAACACACATGCACATTTGTAGCAAGAATCGACCACGCTGCGCGTAGTCTCTTTTATCACTCGTAAATTCAAAAAGATAAAACGTGTCTAATAACGAGTCTTAAACAACAAAAATTGTTCAAAAATAGATGGCTGGTCAGCAAATAACCAGCTCATAATCCAAATTTAAATAACAAGTTAAACAACTTGAAATTAAACTACCACTTTGAAAGCGGTATTTAGAAATAATATATTCATAGACGCTCGCCGCTCCAGTGGCTCCTGATCCTAGCACTCCCGCTCAGCGTGCTTCTCCCTTGCTTCGTTGCTTTCCTCAGCCAAGTGTGGACTTCCACATATAGTGTCTAAGGTAAAGTCCAAAGGTTCGGGCTGCAAGGGTGGAGATCTTTGTCGTTTGAAACCAGGATTGCTGCTGCCTCCTTCTCCTTGGGGTGTCTCTGCCCAGTACTTCCTCAACTTGCCCGACCGGAGAAGAAATTCTATCTCATCTTTGAGGTGATTGCATTCATTTGTGTCATGGCCATAATCTCCATGGAACCGAAAAAATTTGTTCATGTCCCTCTTAGATGTCTCTTTCCTCATCGGTGGGGGTTTCTTATAGGGAACTTCCTGATGACTTGCCAAATATATCTCCGCTCGGCTCGCCAAAAGAGTGGTGTAATTGGTGAACCGAGGTTCATACTTAGTTGGCTTGTCGTTTGATCCCGACTTAGCCTTCTTTTCATTGTGGCGGTCAGACCTGTTATTCCCACGTTTCATACCACCATTTTGATCATTTCCACCATTCTTGGGAGGATCAGTCGATCCGCTCAGATTATTCAGGCCCTTCTCTCCCTTCTCAATTGCATCATCCAATTTCATGTACTTGTCCGCCCGGTCAAGAAATTGTTGAAACGTTGAAATTGGATTGCGATGAATGCCGTCCCACAAAGGACTCCGATAGATTATGCCGGAAGAAATTGCCACCATCTTCCCCTCATCTCCAACTGCAGTAGCTCGGTTAGCTTCTCTCATGAACCTTTGTATGTAGTTCTTGAGAGACTCATCCTTCCCTTGTTTAATATCTGCCAAGTGATTGGCATAAACTGGAGGGGTCCGGGCAGCACTGAACTGCCTGCAAAACTCTTTCCTGAAACTCTCCCAAGAAGTGATGGAGTTTGGCTTAAACTTCCAATACCACTCCTGGGCGGTATCGGACAATGTTGTAGGGAAGACTCTGCACCGATAGTCATCACTCACTCCGAGCAACTCCATCTGATCTTCGAATTTCCCCATGTGCCTTATCGGATCTGCCTTTTCTGTATAAACTGGCAGTACCGGTGCTTTGTACTTTGCTGGTGGCTGGGCTGTTCTAATTCGAGCACAGAACGAGCTGCCACTCATGTGGTCTACTGGATCAATCGCAGGGGGTCATTTTGACAGACCCTGAACTGCTGCTGCTAGAGCATCAAGCTGGGCTTGGATGCCTGGGGCAACTGCTTGGGACTCATTTTCGGGACCGCCTCATCGAGCGCTCCTATCTGGCAGACCATCATCAAGTATTTACAATTGACTGGTAGGTCGGATTGGATCTCGTCCTTCGACCTTGACGGTCCTTCTCCTACCAGCAATGTTGTCTCTTAAATCCTTCTGGGAGGTATGCCTCCCTAAATGATAGAACACCGTACTCCGAGTCTTTTCGGAAGGCTTGCCGTGTGTGACATGCTCCTTGCCACTACGTTGCTGGTTGGAATGCAGTGGTGGTCTTCCTGTCTGCGCCGGGCGATCTTTTCCTCCTCGATGGTTGTTATCATTCTTCTCCTTCGACTGGTCAGTGTGATGACTATCAACTTCATCACGACCATGCCCATCTTTGAAGTGAGAAGTTTCTTTACCTCAAGGAGCTCTATTGTGCTCATGCTTAGGTGGAGTTTTCTTGCTACCTGATTTATGACTTCCTGACCTAGAAGTCTCTGATCGGTGGCTCCTTGAGGGGGTTCTGGAGTACCCCCTTTGGGTTGAGGCAGTGCCTGACCGGACCCCATCTTCTTCCTGACCAGGTGGGTTACTACCACTCTTGTTTGGCCCTCGAGAATTGGGTCTATCAGTGTTTTTACGACCAGCTTCAGTGGTCCTTGCTCCTGGGGTGGCTGCTCCTCGTGCTGCAGCTTGGGCATTGGCCCGGGTCAGCTGCGTAGCTGCCTCCAGAGCGAATGCAGCCTCGCGATGTCGCCTATCGGCCTCCTCCTGCTATCGCCGGATCTCCTCACTCCTGGCGTCCATTTCCCGTCTTTGCTGCTCGAACGCAGCCTTCTGCCTAGCCATTTCTTCAGCGAACACCTCCTGTCTGGCGTTGAATTGTGCCATCTCCTCCTGGAAGGCCCCCATGGCTTCCTGGAGCTCTTCAACATCTAAAGCCACGTCCTCGAGCACGACTCTAGGCTCAGTCTCACGGTCTTGAGGGCCAGGAACTTCTGATCTGGCAGACTCTTTAGAGGAGCCTGTCTTCTTGGAAGTTGTATTGGTGTTCTTAGGCGCCATAATACTTCAGGGATCGTCTGTCTTTCTCTTCAGGCTCTCAATGAAAGCACCAAAATGTTGACCACATTTTTGGCCAAGGACGTGTAGACGTCCAAATGACAAAAACCTTCAAAAGAAATAAACGACACAGACGATTTTTATAGTGGTTCAGCCCCAATGTGTTGGTAATAGCCTAATCCACTTAGAGTTGTGATTATAGATCTGCACTCAAGATCAGATGAACCTGAGTCAACTGAGTTTCTTCAGTGCAGATTACAAGAATACAAGAATTCTCTCAAATACAAGTACTCTCTCTCTCTAGGAAATTCAGAATTTGAATCAAAAGTTCAAAAGTCCTCTTTATGATGCCATAAGCCTTGTATTTATAGGCTCAGGATCGTATAGATGATATCCCCCCATAATCGGGATATTTTGCTATTCTCATTATATTTAATTTACAATAATATTCAAAATATAACAGTATACTATATTCATGGGATAAACTGAGAGATTCCCGCGCAAGCCAAGACCGATTCTTGTTGAAGCCGTTTCTAGGATCTCTTACATAGCCCTACTCTGTCTAGTCGATCCATATATCATTCAGGCTGGTCGACCACACCTTCACTGGGCAGACACGCACTTGACTGGGTAGACATGCACTTGCCTGGGCAAACATGCACTTGACTGGGCAGACATGCACTTGACTGGGCAGACATGCACTTGGCTGGTCGGACATGGTCATGACCGATCGGCCAAGGTCATGCCTGGTCGGCCAAGGTCATGCCTGGGCAGACAAACATGTGACTGGTCAGACAAGGTCATGCCTGGTCGGTCATGACACTTCTCTGGCCAGTCAAAATTCTTCATTGGTCTACGGGTCACTCCTAAGCCAGGTCACCCAACCACTCATTGCCATTTGTCATTTCTATTGCCACATCATCGTTTTCAAATTTTGGGGATAACACCCCCTATCTCAAACACTAAGGTATTCTCTCAATATTTGAAATAGCTCTCTAGAATAATCAAGTCTTTTATTGTATTTTTAGCCAAGTGTTCTAGTGGATAGAAATAGAGTTGTCTTACAAGTAGGCAATAGGCTCATATTTATAGAGTTTTGAGACACCCTTTGAATTTCAAATTCCACCAACCCCCATGGTTGTTACCAATGTTTAATTTGATGTTTATGGAATTAAAAATGAGTTTTGGAAGTTACATGAGGTGTTAGAACCGTTCAAGATAGAAAAAAGAAGTTAAAGTTGGCTGTCAGTGTCCCTGGCCTTTGTCCCCGACTGTGGCCACTGGCCTTTGTCCCCCAGGCCCCGGCCAGGGATAATCAGTGGCAGTGCCCACAGCTCCAATTTCAGCAAAACTCAACTTTTTCATTTCCAAACGGTTCTATCCTCTTCCCACATGACTTTGTAACCTCCATACACATTACGGGGATTAAAATCATGTCTCCAACAACTATTTCACTTATGACATTGATGAATTCAAATCAAAATGTGTAACATAAAATCTACACATTATTGGGTGATATGTGGGAGTTCCAAATTTGTAACTGATTTTGTAACTCCAAATATATGTTACATTTGGGCACACACATGTGTCCAATTTTGTAACTCTCAATTATATGTTACAAGGTGTGACAAATCACATTTGTATGAAAAATCACATTTTGTCACATTATTTAATCTAATATTATAATATATGAAATAATATAACATTCCTCCACTAGATTAAATAATCACTTTTGTTACACTTATTTAATAAATCAAACATTATATTAAAATATAATATTCCCCCACTTGATTAAATAATTACTCTCTATAGAAACATTTGCATTGGTGCATAAAGTCAAATGTCTTTCGACTTGAATTTTACCTTAGTATAATTATCACAAAGTTTGTTGAAATTTTGGTTGTCGAAGCATTGAACCACTATCCCTTGATAACAAACTGATGATAACACACACACCTTTGCTATGTTCACTTGAACCTCAATATCTCGCTTTTGCACCGTTAATGCCCATGTGCACATTCCATTCATAGATTTTTCTTGAGAATAACTCACAATCTCATGAGGGGCGGCACCACCCCTTAGTCTATATAGGTAGAACTCTTCCAATATTTTGTTACCTTAAAATACTTGTCTTTTCAAGACTGAGTTCTATTAAAAAAACTTTTCAGTTTTAACCCTCATTTTGGTAACACTCTAGTACTCATATCTCAGATGGGACAATTTTTTTTAGTACTATTACTATTCACGTGATTGACTTGTTATTACCTATTGAACCTAATACTAGTTGGTTACTAGTATTAAGATAGGTTACCATCAACCGCGAATATCTTTAGGGAGTCTAAGTCCCATCCCTTGAGATGTAGAAATGATTATATTTGAGTCATTTCTTTTCTCATGTATGCATAGTTAAGCACTCTCATTATTTTATTCATACTTTGTTGCTAGCTATAGTTTGATTAAAATAGTTACACCATTAAAATAGTGATTTTGACCATAGTCAACACCCCCACTATTTTATACTTCAATATCCAAGATAAATAGTGTATCATCTTGAATTTGCTATTAGGGCTGAGTACCTTGACTACTGTGTTAGGGGGGCATAATCGGATTTATATGTGGAATTAATTGGATATATGTGCGATTATACGATATAAATGGTTTATATGGTAATGTGAATATTTATGCATGTTTATGTGTATTAAATATGCATGCAGGCCCGTTTTTGTAATTGGGGCATATTTTTAATTTTTGACCCGTTGGGGGTATATTTGTATTATGTATGCTTTATGAGTGGGACCCCAGTGTTATAGGGACATATTTGAGATGTGTGGTCCGAGGCGATCCTAGTGAGTGGATTAGTGGAATAGTCACAACAGGGTTAAATATTCGGCTCGGGGTGAGCCTAGGGCTATTTTAGGAAACTTAGTGCGTAGTCAGAATTTATTGGATGATGAGTAGTTATTTGGTGATTATTTGGGTATGTCGGGAATTTATGGGGCAATTTGAGGATTAGCGGGAAATGGGACACAAAGACGATTTTGCCCTTAAGAGCATTATAGAGTAAGTCTTGGTCTATGGGCTTTTTGTTCTTTTGTGACAAGGGATAGGCTTAGTCTTGGGCTGCCTTATCTATCTAGGGGCCTTAGGAAGTCTAGAGGCAACCAAAAAAAAAAAACAGAACAGAACAGAGCCTCTCTTTCTCTCTCTCTCTCTCTGTTCGGTTCTTTGTTTCCCCCTTGATGTGCTTGGCGCTCTTGGGGATTTTTGAGGTGGATGTTGGGGAAATTGAAAGGAGCTAAGGCTAGGATTGGTGGAGGTTCAGCTTTAGCGTTGCGATTCTCGTTGAGGTAAGCTTCAATTCTATTTTGACTAGGCTTGATTTGGTTTTTAGGGTGCTCTAGAGTTTTGAGTTCAATGATTTGGATTTAAAGTTTTGTTGAGGTTTTAGCTTAGTTTTTAATGGTTATATGAAGGTTATATTGTGTTGTTATAAGATTAAGATTTAATTATGAGTTTGGTTGAAGTTGGGGACTCAGAGATTTCAGCTCGGGGAAAATGCAGGAAAAGTGCTAGAAAATCTAGGTTGGCGGGGTCGTACCACGGCGCTGTTCTTGGAGCATCGTGGACTGCATGAACACAGATGCCTAGGGGGGTTCCCTGAACTGCCTTAGCGCCTCGGTGCTAGGTGGGTGCGTCACGGCGCGCGTCTAGGGAAATGAGGGTTGAGGCTCTCTGACTTGTAGAGGGTTGCGGCGCTTGCTAGGGGTGTTGCGGCTCAAATAGAGAACGTTGGCCAATTAAGGTTTTTAAGGCTCGAGAAGGATTCTACTACCCGGTTTAGTACAATTCGTGATCCCGAAGGCTAGAATTATACCTTGAAACTCTTGAATAGTCTAAGTGACTGATGGTTATCCATTATTGCGTTGTGACTAGGTTATACCGCTAAGGCTCGGGAAAAGGGGATCGTGCTCAGGATTTCCATACACTATCTGCTCGGGACTTGAGGTAAGAAAACTGCACTCGAGTTGTGATCGGGGCTCGAACCCCTGTTAATAAATATGAGTGTGACTATGAATATATGTGAGAATATGGCTATAAATGTATTTGAGAATTTTTGGTAGGGCATGCTAATATATGCTGCATTTGATTGCATTTTGTGCAATATATATGTGATTATATCTATTCTGAAGGCTGACCTAAGGGTGCAAGAGCCGACAATAAGCGTGCAGAACGTAGCCTGGCCTAAGCGTGCCGAGGTCAGCAATAAGACCAGGGGACTTGGCCTAAGGGCACCGAGCCTGAATGTTATACAAATAAACACAAGTGTTGATTACACTTAACTAACTATATTGATTGTTGAGATTGGATTATGTGTTTGATTGAGCAGATTATTATTGCTAAGCTTATTGCTTATATCCTATTCTTGATTGAATTTATTGATTTAAGTTTATTGTTTATATACTGTTGCTCATTTTCACCTGCAGGTTTAAGTTTTCTTACTGAGCCTTGGCTCACGGGTGCTATGTGGTGCAGGTAAGAGAAAGGGAAAGTCAGACCAATCATGAGTTTGAGAGCTGTTGACCCTTGATTTGGCCAACGACACAGAGTCAAATGTACGATAAAAGATAAAATGACAATTAAGAATTTAATCCAATGGAAAAGAAGAAAACACCAAGGATTTATAGTGGTTCGGCCCCAAAGAATGGTAATGACCTACGTCCACTTAGTGCTATTATTAATATTGAATCTCAAAGCCGTGATCAAAGAACTAGGTGTTATATTATTTTATAATATAATGTAATATTATATTATATTATAATACAATGTTTTAGATTAAATAAATGTGACAAAGAATGTCACATATTGTAACATATAATAGAGAGGTACAATATTTAGATATATGAGATATATCCAAATAATGTAACTTATTTGGTGTTACAAATTTGTAACTTCCAAATATCACCCTTTATTGTGTAAATTTGTTGTTACACAATATTAAGATGAATTTCATAAAGCCATATGTGATATGGCTATTAGAGATATGATTTTAACCCCAATAATGTGTTTTGTGAGTTACAAAATCATTTGGGAGGGTTTGGAACCGTTTGGAAAAACAACACATCTTTTAGTGCTAAAAATGGTCGGTGGCCGCGGCCACTGAATGTTGGTGGCCGCGGCCTGTGGGACAGAGGCTGGTAGCCAAGACCACTAATGTCTCTGGCTGCGGCCACAGGCTAAAAACTGACAGTTTTTCATTTTTTTCAATCTTTGTTGAACGGCTCAAAAAACCCAAATAACTCCCAAATCTCATTTTTAATTCCATATTAATCCAATTAAACATTGGTAACATCCATGTGGGTTGGTGGAATTTTAAATTCAAAGGGTGTCTCTAAACTCTATAAATAGGAGCCTATAGCTCACTTGTAAGACACAACATTTTCTATCCATTAGAGCACTTGGCTAGAAACACCTTGAGGCTTGATAATTCCATAAAGCATTTCCTATAATCTGTGAGAGATCCCTTAGTGCTTGAGTTAGGGGGAAGTAAGCTTTTGGACAAAGGTTTCAAACCTTGTTCAAGTTGGTGATCCCCATCACTCTTCACGTTGGTAGTGTGAGTGAGAGTTGTTAATCTTTTGTTTCTTGTTCCTTACTTTCATTCTAGTGCTTTTCATCTTTATATTGTTCTTCTCTATTTACTTGTATTTCTTGTTCAAGAGTTGTAATCTTTTCTTTTCTTTTGTTTCAAACACTTTACTTTATTTGTAACATTTTGCTTAGAGTTGTACTTTACTATTCTCTTCTTCTTCATGTTCTTTGTTTATTTGTAATTTTCAGTTATAGAGTTGTAACTCTTTTTAATCAATCATTATTTATTTGTAATATATTGCATAGAGTTGTAATTTATTATTATTTCCATTGAGGCAAAATACATATTTTCCTAACATTCAAAAGCTTATTCCTTGTTTGTGTTCAATGGAAGGTGAGACCATCAAGATCATGAACCAAGACCTAGTGAGGTTGGATAGGTTTGATGGATCCTGTTATCCAGATTTCCGGATAGCGTTTAGATTGATGTCCTCGGGGAAGCAGAATTATCGATGTCTTTCACGGTAGGTGACCAGAGCTCGCGGATGAACAGAAAGGCTTCGCCTCTCCCGTTTAGTTTCCGGATTATTCTTCCAAGCAAACACAACACGGAAACTCGTCAACTCTCCCGGACTCCCGAAGGGGTATCCTTCGGGGAAGCCCCTTCCAGGAGAAGCTCTTCGAGTGGTCTCCGCGGAAGCAGTTTCGTGCCTCGCACGGAACAAAGCCAAACGGTCGAGTCCTGGAGGAGGCATATTTGGAATGATATCCACCTGACACAGGATCCCGCCTGACACGCCCGTCAGGTCAAAGCCGCGCACATCCCAGCACGCCTAAGGGTACCTTTTCGCCTACTGTTCCGCTGACAACTTGGAAAAGACGGCTGATTTCTTGTGTTCCCCATACTTTCACGTAAATATACCCACATAGAGTCTTGTAGCCATGCTACTACAGTAATTGTATCCCCTATTTATGGCTGGTGTAATTAAGACTCATGTACGTAGAGAAAAACCCTAATCCGAAACCCTAGCTATAAAGACCCCTTCATTTTACAAGGAGAGGGACGACCAACAAATCACATAGCAAAAACTCTACTAAAATCTCTCTAGCTTCATCTTCTTCAAGAGAACCCGAGAGAAGTTGTTAGTCAGCTCTTTTTCTGTGTACGTTTTTTGTATTCACTTCGTGCTAAAGAGATGGTGACTACGAGAAAATCCGCTGTTGACAAAAATGCTACGGTCAACCCCGATACCGTGATGGAAGATGTGGTGCAAAGCGAACCCTTGGACTACCAAGGTGAAGACCCGACATCCCGTCTGGATCGGGTCAGTACCGAAGATACAACATACTTAGAAGACGAGGAAGAGTATGTCCAAGACGGTTATTACAAGGACGGCTGCTACTATGAGAAGGACCCAGAACTGGTCCAAGTAGCCGAAGAACTGGAGGTCACCAAAGCCAAGCTTGCTGAGCAGGAGCGCCTCTCCGAAAAAATGCAGCGCATGATGGAGCGCCTCCAAAGCAAGTTCGGAGACCTAGGCGACTCGGACGAGGACGCCTCTGTTTTAGGTGGTGCTGATGCCGCTATGCCGGATCCAGCCGCTGCTGGACCATCCAAAGCCGTCCCTAACAAGGGCAAAGAAAAAGTTGGAGAGCCTGTGCGCGCTGACGCCCCTGCACCTCCTAAAGGCGTGAATCACAAGGCCGACTGCCCCCCCCCCCCGCGTGCAGAAGGTCTCTGGCGCTCCTAAGCCCAGACGTCCTTCAGCCCCAAGGGGGCACTCTGTGCCTAAAGGGCCCGGTGCTAAGGCACCCAGGCCTAGGGGAAGGAACAACCGCCCCAGTGATTCCGTCAACCAGGACGGTCGGGCTGCGAACTCGCACTCCGAAGATAGCTGGTCCACGGTGGACCTAAGAAGAAGGTTGGAGGCCAAGTATGAAAAGGCCAAAGGAGAAAAGGCCCGGCCTCGCGGAGATGACCTCCGAAATCATATTAATGACAAGCTCCGGGGATGTGACCTCCCGGAGAGTGATACGAAGAGGCTCGAGGAACAGATTGCTGCCTTGACCAAGCTGGTCCGGAAGCAAAGTGGGGCCCTGTCAGACTCTGAGGAGGAAGACCCGGAACCATGTATTCGGAGGATCGCGGAAACGTCCCTCCCGGATAACTTCAAAATGCCCCACATAGAATTATATGATGGGAGGACAGACCCGCGTACCCACCTAGCTAAATACAACAAAATGATGCAAGTGGCGCGTGTCAGTGAGGACGCCAAATGCATGTGTTTCTCACTCACCCTCACCAGGTTCACGGAGGACTGGTGGAAAAGATTAGCTCCCGGATCAATCCACAGTTGGAAGGAGCTACAGTCCGCATTCAGGAGGCAGTTTATTGCTGCCCGCGACCACGACATGGAGGTTGGTTCCTTAACCAACATCAAGCAGCAACCCACTGAGAACCTCAAAGCTTTCATTCAGAGAATGATGGAAGCTGCTGCAAAGACCAAGGTCAGCGATGACATGAAGCTGATCGCCCTCCAATCGGGCCTTACTGTCGGCTCCCTGCTATGGGGGGAAATGCAGAGGAGACGGGCAGAAACGCTGTCCGAATTCATGTCAAAGGCTCAGGGAATCATCAACCTTGAGGATGCCTACCAGCAGACCTTTGGAGTTCCCCTAGCTCCAACGCCTTCCGTGACCGCGCCGAGCTTTGCTTCGCAAGCTCCCGCACCAGCCCTCACGCTTCCAGGAGCCCAATTCACTCCAAGTGTGTACGGGCCTTCCGCGTCTGCTCAGACGCCGAGTCAAACCCATTTCTCTGGGTATGGAGCTGTACAAACCGGATGTAGTATCGCTCCTGGCATGCCGCAGCCGCAAGCGGAAGCCCCAGAACGAAATTTGAGCCAATCGCGGAGCAAACGAAGCGGAAGAAACTCCAACCGGGGAGACCATTCAAAGAAGCCCCGGAAGGACTATGAGCCCAAGTTCACGGAATATACCAGTTTGATAGACTCGCGAGAGAATGTCTATCGGGCGACCTGTAATATGGTCAACTACAGGAAGCCCCCGAAAGTGTCTCACGGAGGAAGACGTCCGCGAGACTCCAATAAAAGGTGTGAGTTCCACGGAGACGTGGGGCACACCACGAACGAGTGCCTTCAGCTGAAGGATGAGATCGAGTCCCTGGCAAGAGCGGGACACCTCGGTCAGTGGGTGAGGATACCCATTATCTATCCCGGACAGGGGGTAGTTCACGGAGCTGCATATTCCCCGGGACAGAGGGGGACCGCTAGCGCTCCTGGAGCCGGTCACCCCCAAGCTCCCGGGTCTCAGTACCCGGCGCTTCCTGCTCCACCCGCTCCGGCGCCCATTGCCTTGTTGGCTCCAGGACCGGGCAACCCATATCCGCCCGGCCTTGCTCCGCCACCCGTTGACGGACACGTAGCCACCATTTCCGGAGGACCGCACCTTGCCGGAAGCACCCGCAACTCCCAGAAGAGGTACTTGAGGGAGTTAGAACACGCCGAGGAGATGTGCGCCTTGGTTCAATCACCTGCTCAACGTCCCCGAATGATGGATCTTCCCATCACCTTCACGGAGGACGATGCTCGACATGTGCACTTCCCCCACAACGATCCCCTCGTGGTGGAAGCCCAAATTGCCAATAAGAAGGTCTCGCGGATCTTGGTCGATAACGGAAGCTCCGTAAACATCCTCTTCAAAGCGGCCTTCCACGCGATCGGATTGACCGAGACAGACCTGGCCCCATGCCCCATCCAGCTTCAAGGGTTCAATGGGGACGCACTCATGCCATTAGGAAAAATTCAACTTCCAGTCACCCTCAGAGGAGAAAGCGACGCTTGTGCCTTCAAGCATAGCACATTCGTGGTGGTCGACTGCCCCACGGCGTATAATGCCATCTTAGGCCGACCGGTCCTGATCGATTGTGGGGCCATAACCTCGATACGCCACTTATGTTTGAAGTTTCCATGCGACGATGGGCGTATTGGCACCCTCCGAGGAGACCAAAGAAGTGCACGGAGCTGTTATAACGTCTCCGTCCGATCCGTCTACACGGTCCAAGAGACGTTTGCTGCCATTCCTTTGGCGGAAGAATTACCAGAAACTGGGGGTGCTCAGGAGGCATACTTTGACGAACTCGACCCAAGAGTGGGAATCGAGAAAGCAATAGAGCCGATGGAGGAAGTCGAAGAGGTGATCCTCAACCCGGGAGAACCCACCAAAGTCATTCAGGTGGGGAAAAACCTGCCGTCGGCCATTCGAGATAAGATCGTGGCCACTGTGAAGGATAATCAGGATATCCTGGCATGGTGCCACGCTGATATGACGGGGATTAATCCCAATGTTGCGTGCCACGCACTCAACATAGACCCATCTGCAACTCCAATTCGCCAAAAGAGGAGGCCGCTGGACCCAGTGAGAGCCGAAGCCGTCAAAGCTGAAGTGGACAAATTGATGTCCATAGGCTTTCTCCAGGAGTCGCACTATCCCGTGTGGTTGGCCAACCCAGTTCTGGTCCCGAAACCCGATGGGTCCTGGAGAATGTGCATTGACTTCACGGACCTAAACAAGGCCTGCCCGAAAGATTGTTTCCCTCTTCCGCGAATCGATCAGATGGTAGACGCTACTTCCGGGTACGAACTCTTATCCTTCATGGATGCGTACTCCGGATACAACCAGATCAAGATGCATGTCGCGGACCAGGAACACACCAGCTTCCTCACGGACAAGGGTGTCTACTGTTACGTGGTCATGCCTTTCGGTTTGAAGAATGCTGGGGCGACGTACCAGGGTCTGGTAAACAGAATGTTCAAGGACCAACTGGGGAGGAACATGGAGCTGTACGTGGACGACATGTTGGTAAAGTCCAAGACCTCCGGGGACCACAGTGACGACCTTGAGGAAGCTTTCGCCGTGATCCGAAAGTACGGGATGAAACTAAATCCAAAGAAATGTACTTTCGGGGTCTCGTCTGGGAAGTTCCTCGGTTTCATTGTCAGCTCCCGCGGAGTGGAAGCCAACCCTGAGAAAATAAAGGCGTTCATAGATATGCCTTCCCCCCGGAAACATAAGGATGTCCAGAGCGTTACCGGAAGGATAGCTGCTCTCAGCCGCTTCGTATCCAAGGCCACTGACAAGTGTATCCCCTTCTTCAATGTGTTGCGAGGAAACAAGAAGTTCGAGTGGACCCCCGAATGCGAAGCAGCCTTCCAACACCTCAAAGAACATTTAACCCGATCTCCCATTCTGTGCAAACCTGTCGAAGGAGAGGCGTTGTTCTTATACTTAGCTGTGACTGAGCACGCAGTGAGTGCCGCTCTCGTCCGGGAAGATGGCCGTATCCAGCTCCCTGTGTATTACGTAAGCAAGAGGTTATTGGACGCCGAGTCCAGATATTCAATGATCGAGAAACTCTCCCTCTGCTTGCTGATTGCTTCACGGAAGCTGAGGCCATATTTCCAGGCGTACACCATCAAAGTACTCACCAACCACCCTCTCCGACAAGTCCTGCAGAAGCCTGAGTCTTCTGGCAGATTGCTTAAGTGGGCCATGGAACTGAGCCAGTTCGACGTCCACTACCAACCACGTGTTTCCATAAAAGGTCAAGCTCTCGCGGACTTTATTGTGGAATGCTCGGGAATGAATGACCTCCCGGAAGATCCTGTCCCGGAACTTCCCACCTGGAAGGTCTATGTAGACGGAGCCTCAAATGAAAAAGGAGCTGGAGCGGGGGTCATCCTAATATCTCCCCAAGGACATCAGCTCCAGAGCGCCATCCGCTTCGCGTTCCCAGCATCCAACAACGAGGCAGAACACGAAGCCATGTTAGCTGGGTTACGACTGGCCAGAGAAGTCGGAGCCCAAAAAATCGAAGTATACAGCGACTCCCTACTTGTGGTAAACCAAATATCCGGGGAATACCAGACGAAAGGCGAAAGGATGGCTGCCTACGTGTCTCTCTCCCGCGACCTACTGTAGCATTTCAAAGGCTACCAAATCCGCCAGGTCCCCCGGGACCAGAACTCACTCGCGGACACGCTGGCCAAGCTTGCAACGGACCCGGAGATTGAACAGTATGGCTTAGTCCCCATCGGGCACTTAGAAGCCCCCAGTACTGAGACACGAAGGATAAACGCCATCATCGACCATTCCCACTCCTGGATAGGACCCATCCTCAGATTTCTCACCACCGGAGAGCTCCCCACTGATAAAGCTGACGCAAGGAAGCTCCAATATCAAGCTCCCCGATACGTGGTTATGGATGGAAAGCTTTACCGCAGGGGGTTGTCCATACCCTTCCTTAGGTGTGTTGCCGGAACCGAAGTCAGCACCATCATCCATGAGATTCACGGAGGTTTCTGTGGCGATCATACCTCCGGGCTGAGCCTCTCCAAAAAGATCCTTCGACAAGGATACTTCTGGCCCACCATGAAGAAGGATTGTGTGGATTATTTCAGGAAATGTGAGCAGTGCCAGAGGTACGCCAAGGTTCCGCGAGCGCCGCCTACAGAAATTACCCTAATGACCAGCCCCTGGCCGTTCGCCGTTTGGGGCATTGACCTAGTAGGTTCCCTCCCAACTGGAAAGGGTGGAGTGAAGTACGCCATAGTCGCAGTAGACTACTTCACCAAATGGGCTGAAGCTGAACCTATGAACACGGTCACATCTAAAAAAGCACTGGACTTTGTCATCAGGAATATAGTGTGTCGTTTTGGGCTTCCACGAAAAATTGTGTCCGACAACGGAAAACAATTTGACAGTGAACACTTCACGAACTTCTGTGCTTCGCATGGAATTATCAAAAGCTTTTCCGCAGTCGCCAGACCCCAGGCTAATGGGCAAGTGGAAGCTGTAAACAAAATATTAAAGACCACGTTGAAGAAAAAACTCCAAGCCTGCAAGGCTCACTGGCCGGAAGAACTTCCGCGAGTACTTTGGGCCTATCGCACAACAGAGAGAACTTCGACGGGGCACACGCCTTATTCCATGACCTTCGGTTGCAAGGCCGTCATCCCAGAAGAAACTATGATCCCCTCTCACAGGCAAGACTCCTACGATCCTACCCGGAACCATGCCCTTCTCCAGGAGTCCTTGGACATGATCGAAGAGCTCCGGGAGCAGTCGCAGGTCCAACTAAAAATGTACCAGGGCAAGATAGCCCGACACTTTAACACGAGAGTCAAGAGCCGTACATTCGAAGTTGGGGATCTTGTCCTACGGAGAGTATTTCCTGCTACGCAGGATCCGGGAGTAGGAGTCCTCGGACCTAACTGGGAAGGCCCCTACGAAGTCCAAGAAAAAGTGGGCCATGGGACGTATCACTTAAAGAGACTCGACGGATCTAAAGTCCCGCGCGCCTGGAACGCGGAGCACCTCCGCCGTTACTACCAGTAGGCCCCGGACCATCCAGTCGGAAGTCCTTGGTGAAATTAGCAAAAGTGAAAAATGTGGAAATAATCCTCCCTGTTGTAAAACTCACACCTAGCAGGCTAATTTAATGAAACACGGAGAGATTCACTCCGCTTTTACTGCACTTTTCATCCCTATGTTCAAAGCTGCGTTTTAACAAGTGACCACGCGGTCCGGAGACGTCCGGACCCCACGCTCACTTGGGGGGGTACACATGGCTAAGGCATAGCCATACGCCCCTTGAACAAAACGTACACAGAACACCACTATTATGCTAGCATTGTGTTTGAAATTTTTAAATTGTGTGAAATGTTTAAATTATTAAGCTTAGGTTTATTTGTTGCCATGAACATGCTTGCATTACGTGTCATATGTGCATTATGTGCTTATGTGAAAATTGCCATGGAAATGCCTGCCATTATGTATCATGAAAAGTATCTCCTGTGTAGCCCGGCGATGGACGGGACTGGGGGTTGAGGCACGTTCATAGAGCTACGCCAAAACACCCCCAACTCCCTGACAAGTCCTTTGCAGAAAGATCCGCGAGCGCTGTAGAGCTTTGCTTCGCAAGCTCCAGCTCCGGGTCCCGCAAGGCGAAAGATGGCAAGATCCGCGAGCGCTGTAGAGCTTTGCTTCGCAAGCTCCAGCTCCGGGTCCCGCAAGGCGAAAGATGGCAAGATCCGTGATCGCTGTAAAGCTCTGCTTTGCAAGCTCCAGCTCCGGTTCCCACAAGGCGAAAGATGGCAAGATCCGCGACCGTTGTAAGCCTTGCTTCGCAGGCTCCAACTCCAGATCTCACAAAATAATGCATGGCGAGCTCCTTGGCCATTGCAAGTTTCAGCTCCAGAAGCAGACATGGTCGATCCCCCACTCACAGCCGGCCTTGCTTCGCAAAGCCCCTGCTCCGGGATCACACCTGGTGGGCGTGGCGATTTCCCCGACAGCAGTGAGCCTTGCCTCGCAGGGCTCCATGCCAGGTCCCTGAAGTCAACCACCATGAGGTTCGCAGCAACAGTTAGTTTTGCTTCGCAAAGATCTAACCTTAAGTCTAGCGACGCTCACCAAAAGAACTCCCGTTCCAAACCATGGAACGACTCACCTTAGCAATCCCAGCGAACAGTATAACTACAAGTCCCGAGATTGGCTATTTGCCTCAGGAAAGCTAAAATACGGTGAAAGGAGCCTGGCCGTTGGAACCAGGAATCCTTCGTAACCTAGAAACTACGTGGGAAAAGACATCATCCGTTAAAGCTTCAAGTGGGAAGTGCATAGGTTTTGGCCGTTGGAACCAAAACCTCATACGCCCCCACAACAGTTTCTACCGTATAAATGTCTACCCTAAGCGCAAAGATAAATAAAGAACTCGGCAGAAAAGAAAGGAGAATGCTATAATTATGGCAAATATGTCCGCAATGAAAAATCAATGAAAAAAAAAATTAATTAAAGATAAAACCCCTTCAAGCATTGGGGGTAACTACAGCTTCCACGACCGCAGCTTCGGGGGCATCGGTGTCAACTGAGGCTGGCGGAGTCGGCTCAATGGAAGGTGGAACTTCGTCATGAGAAGGTTCAGAGGTCCCCGCCTCTCCGGGATCTCCCACCTCAGGAGCTCCAGCACGTTCGTCAATGTTGTAAGTTTGGACGTACGCCTCTGGGCCTTGATCCCACACGAGTAGCTTCTCCCTCATGGCTTCGGCATCATCTCCCAGATAGCCTAATACCTCCGGGTTCACTTTCCAGAGTTGATGCATGAGGACCACATGCGATATATTAATCGTCCTGTTCAGTATCACCTCAGCATCCTCCTTCTCCTTCAAGTGCTCCGCCTCGGAGGTTGCCAGCTGTGCCTCCGCGACAGTTAGTTGAGCCCTCAATTTTTCCATTTCGGCCTTGGAGGCATCACGCTCCCCCTTAAGAGAATCAATCTCCTTGCGCTGCTCCCTATTTTGGCTCAGCACGGATTGCTTCTCGGTCACATGCCCCCTGGTAGTGAATTGCAAGGCCCCGATCTCTTTATCCTTCTCGGCGAGCCCCAACTGCAGCATAGACACGAGATCCCTGCTCCTCTTATGGAGTTGCTCCTCCTCGTGCAGCTTACTCTGAAGAGTGGAATATTCCTCTTGCTGCTTAAGAAGGAGATCATTTTTTGATTGCAAGCGAGCCTCCAGGGTATCCTTCTCCACCTTAGCTTGGGACAGCTCTTCCCGGAGCTTGGAGTTTTCGGCCTTCATCCCATCTGACCGCTGTCTAAACTCATTCTCTGCCTTGGCCCGGTACTCTTGATATTTGGCAAGATATTTCTCGTCCGCCTCTTCCTCAGCCGTGCGCCGGGCCTGATCAATCTTCTCCGAAGCCTCCAAGGCTTGTTGGGTCAGTTTCTGCTTCTCCGCCTCCAAGGCCTGGCGAGCCAGCTGGCTCTCCTCCAGTTGAACCAGAACTGCACCAACCTCCCGGAACGAGCGTTCCGCGATCATAGAGGCCTGCAAGGAAAGACAACAGAATGAGCTAAAGCCGGACAAAAAGACAGATGATCTTAAAAAATAACAACTGACGGCTTACCCCGGACAGTTGCTGCTTCACAGCGTGTGTCAGCAACAGCGGATCCTTACTGCTACTGATGGCCCATTTCTCAGAATTGAGCTCGCATAAGCTCAGGGCCATGTCCTCCATCATCTCAGCTCCGAACGACGCCAATGCACGTCCGAGCCTAGGCACCAGCCTCTTCTCCAAGGCTGGACCATCCAAAACCGCTCCGGCCGGGTGAAGGGATCTCACCCCCTCGGCCAGCTCAGCTCTCTTCACGGCAGACAAGTTATTTTCCCTTCCCTGAGTAACAGCCTTCTCCGCCTCTTCAAAAAACTATCGGCCCATCTTACACCCTCCAGGAGAGCAGCGGGGAAACTGGTTGGCTTCCGCGGGAAGTGGAACTTCAGGCCAGGCAGAGGAAGGTTGGTTGTCTGAGAAGATGGAGACCCCGGAAGGGTGGACCCCCTTTGGGCTGGAGGAGGAGGCAGACGGGGTATTAAGGCCCCGGTCTGTTGCTTTTGCTGCTGCGGCAGCAGAAGCTATTGCCCTTGTTGCTGCTGCTGGTTTGGATGTTGTTGTTGTTGCTGCTGTGACGTTGGTGATTGTCTCTGTTGTTCTTGTTGCTGCTGTTGTTGTAGTTGTGGTTGCTGTCGTTGCTGTTGTTGTGGCCTTCGACCGGGAGAAGAGTGTCTAAGGCGTTTGTTCTTAGCGCCCTCAGCATCTTCTCCGGGACGCTTGCTCACCCCAGTTGTCCTCACGGGGAACACAAGCCCTTCCCCGTCGCTGCTGCTACTCGAGAGCATCATAGTCTCGGAAGGCCCGTCAGCAGGAGACTTCTCTACCCTCGGAGACGCTTGCGCCTCGCCACTTGTCTTCTTGGGGGAGGCAGCTTTACCTCCCCTACCAGCCTTGGTCTTCCGTCCTTTCCCCGTGGACGGGTCTTGGCTGGTGGCAGCCTTCTTAATGAGCAAAGTAACCCTCCCCAACATCTTGGCTTCTGGATACTCTGCAAGAAACGTACAAAGCAAGGTTAACGAACCAACAAGCAATGAGAAAGAAGATAAGTGGAAGACAAGACAATCAACAACATAAAAGCACAAGCAAGCCCGCCAGCAGGGAACAAGAAACAAGAAAAAGAAAAGTTTGAAAGGGACGACCATGCACGAGAAACGTGGATGGCCTTCCCCGAGCAAAACAAAACATCGCTTCCTGCTCCAGGAAGCTCCCGTACTCCTTGAAGTCCGGGAATGACATGCTGAGGGAAGAAGGGTCAACCATGATGACACCTTCTGGCAGACTACCGTCACTCAGACACCAGAGGAGCTCATCTACCCTATCGCAATATCTGTCGAAGGGTATCCTACGCGGATCTAGCCTAAGGAAACGGGGATCAAACCCCATCTGAGAGGTCCGGGAAACCTCAGACAGGCTGGGGGTGTGGATCAATCGAAAACTAGTCTTACCTCTTCCGGAGGTACTAGCCCCCGGAGCCCCTTCGTTAGGGTAAGCCGCGACGTGGCGAGCCTCGATCTCCTCTTCCTCCGGCTGGGGGTCGGGGAACCTCTCCGCCCAACTAGGAGATAAAGTATTTTCGTCCCGGGCTGCTTGGGTGATCACCTTAGACAGCTCCAGGGCAATCTGCTCCCGGATGTCAGCTGACACCTGAGTTTGCCCCCTGCCACTCACTGGCTCGATGTTTTGGAAGGAGGCAAGTAACCCATACTCCCTCAACGATTCGGAGGTCACAAGTCCCTCCACTTTCAACTCTTCCTCAGAAAGCCCTTCGTAGAACTTGGACCTCCTAATCATCTCCACGCAGCGAGGTGTCCGCGGAACGACTTCTGCAAAATTCAAATACGAGCGTTAGAGATCCTACCAAAAGGCAAATCAAACGCAAAGAAACAAAGTTGAGAAGGAGAGGAAGGAACATTTACCAGGGATTTTGAAGTCCAAAGATAGGGCTGGCACCCTCTTCAGCGGAAAGCCAGTCGTCAGGAACCAGTATTCCCGGAGGTCTGGAACCCTCGCGGTATGACAGGTGGGGCACATCACGTCCGGGTGCCTTTCCAGCCTGTAAAACCTCACCTTGTCTGAATGACCCCTCATAGGCTGAGACTTCAACCCGTAGAAGTACAGCACCTCCTCCGGGATAGGAGCTTCCAGTTTCCGGGACTTGCAAAAGATGAACCACCCTGCTAGGAGCTTGTAGCTGGGAGGAATCAACTGGAAGGGGGCAATCCCCGCCTTCACACAGAAATTGGCAAAGTAGCTCCTTAGGGGCAAGTGCGCCCCACACACTATGTGTGCCCAGCTCCAGGCACCGAAGCCCTCGTGACTCTGGCTAGCCGACTCGCCCAGCACCGACAGACGATGCCACATCAGACCTGGGATGTTCTTCAGGCCTGCCTCGGAGGAATACAGCTCCAGCATGCCATAATTCCTGAAAAGGTTCGGTTTTTGGTCCATCTCCCAGATGGAACTATTGGAAGTCGGTGGGCTAGCCGCGACCACTTTCGCCTTTCCTTTCCCCTTTGCACCAGCGACAGGAGACCCCTTCTCTTGGGCAGAATCAGCCTCCCCCACAGCAAGGAGTTGTTCCTTTGGGATGTTCGTCACTGGACAAAAGAAAGAAAGAAGAAAACACTCTAAGCAGTCAGCACCCTTGTCATACCCTAGTGGTATCAAAGGCGTCGGGGAGACCCTCCCCGAAAACTGCTTGGAGAGGCTCCCACCGAGCTTACTGAGGGATTGGCACCATGCCACCCGAAGGGAAGCAAGGAACCAGACTCCGACTCCGAGCCTAAGCCCACCAAAAGAAGTGTTTTTCCAGAGAAAAACACCCTAAAGGTGTTCATGCTTATGCCCTAAAACAGCAAAACAAGGAACGACTTTCCGAACGCAGATCGCCCAAGCATGCAAAAAAGGCTACTTATCGACTCACATCAATCACATGCCTACCAAAGCCCTATTCACACATGCACATAAGAAATAATGGCAGAAACCTCTACTCTAACAACTACCAACAACCTAAGGTTTGGAAGGAAAGAGCAAAGTAGAAATACTTACTGATATTCGGGTAGTTGGAGGTTGAAGGAGTAACTGGATCACTGCACAGCACGATCGCGAGAAGTAAAAGCTGCAAAGACGAACGGCGATTCAAACCAGGAACTTCGGCGAATAAACCCACTGCCAAATCAGAAGAAAAGTTTCCAGATACTTACCAAAAGAAATGGCAAGTTCGGGGGAACGTAAGCTGGGAAGCCTGAGAGTTCGAAGGTTTGGAAATCTGAAAATCCTAAAGACGGAGAATCTGAAAGCGTAAAGAGGAAGAAAGGTCCTTTCCCTCGTTTTTATAGCAGGGAAGAAGTCGTTTCGAATTCCTCAAATGGACGGTCCCGATCTTCCCATTCCGTGTGCATCAGATCCAACGGCTAGAGAGGAAGCGAAGATTCTATTTATGACTCCTCGGATGGGAATAAAGTATTTATTTCCCATCATTACACCACCTCGGGCCCGGAGTACCATTAAAAACCGTCAAATCATTATTCAGATGACTGACGCACGCATACTCAACCAGTCGCCTCACGCACACGTCTTGGTCGCAGAACCATTCCCAGAATGACACGTGGTCCTTGCCGCACTTGAGTACTTGAGTTCAAACAGAAGAAATTCCCTTTCTTTTTCATACTAACACTCAGGCGGGAAAAAGGAACCCTTCCGGGAACACAGAAGGTGCCCCCTCGCCTAATCTAAGAAACCGAAATACCCGGAGGACTGTACAAGCTCCCGGATCTCTCAAAGCTCCGTGACCTTGGGGGGTAAATGTTATCCAGATTTCCGGATAGCGTTTAGATTAATGTCCTCGGGGAAGCAGAATTATCGATGTCTTTCACGGTAGGTGACCAGAGCTCGCGGATTAACAGAAAGGCTTCGCCTCTCCCGTTTAGTGTCCGGATTATTCTTCCAAGCAAACACAACACGGAAACTCGTCAACTCTCCCGGACTCCCGAAGGGGTATCCTTCGGGGAAGCCCCTTCCAGGAGAAGCTCTTCGAGTGGTCTCCGCGGAAGCAGTTCCGTGCCTCGCACGGAACAAAGCCAAACGGTCGAGTCCTGGAGGAGGCATATTTGGAATGATATCCGCCTGACACAGGATCCCGCCTGACACACCCGTCAGGTCAATGCCGCACATTTCCCAGCACGCCTAAGGGTACCTTTTCGCCTACTGTTCCGCTGACAACTTGGAAAAGACGGTTGACTTTGTGTGTTCCCCATACTTTCACGTAAATATACCCACATAGAGTCTTGTAGCCATGCTACTACAGTAATTGTATCCCCTATTTATGGCTGGTGTAATTAAGACTCATGTACGTAGAGAAAAACCCTAATCCGAAACCCTAGCTATAAAGACCCCTTCATTTTACAAGGAGAGGGACGACCAACAAATCACATAGCAAAAACTCTACTAAAATCTCTCTAGCTTCATCTTCTTCAAGAGAATCCGAGAGAAACACTGTGAGTGTGTGAAGTTCTTGTGCACCAGCCATCTTACTGTAACCTTTTCCAAGTATAATAACATCGACTCGTGGACTAGGGCTTGTTAACGCCTGAACCACGTAAAAACACTGTTTGTTTAGTTACATTTCGGCATTTCTACAGTTCTTATCTTTTTATTATTCTGTTTGTATTCGTTTCCGAAAAACTCGGTAAACAGATCCAATTTCACTAGGTGGCAAGACAAGGTGAAATTCCTTTTGACAACACTCAAGACAGCCTACATCCTTGAGTCATCCTTGGCACCTCTAGCCGAGCCATCCGACAAAGACACTCCCGAGGAGGTGGAGAAAAGAAGGAAGAGGGAGGAGGACAATCTCCTTTGTAGGGATCATATCCTCAACACCCTATCCGATAGGCTCTATGACCTCTACACCGAGACCAAATCGAGCAAGGAGATATGGGATGCACTTGAGAAAAAGTTTAAGGCAGACGAGGAAGGTACCAAAAAGTTTTTGATATCTCAATACTTCGATTTCAAATTTTTTGGTGATAAACCTATTCTTCCTCAAATTCATGAATTGCAAATAATTGTTAACAAATTGAAAGTGTTAAAGATTGAGCTTCCCGAGGCCTTTCAAGTTGGTGCTATAGTGGCTAAATTACCACAAACTTGGAAGAGCTATAGGAAAAGAATCCTTCATAAAAATGAGGATTATTCTTTGGAGGAAATCCAAAAACATATTCGAATTGAAGAGGAATCGATATGTAGAGATAAACTTGTGGAGGGATCTAATGGAGAGACTTCCAAAGCAAATGCGGTGTCACAACCAAAACATCCCAAAAACAAAGGGAAAAAGGGTAATGAGAAACCTTTGGGTCCAAAAACCAACCCAAACAAGTTTAAGGGAAAGAAAGGTCCTTGCTTTGTGTGTGGGAAAAAGGGGCACTATGCTAGAGAATGTAGGCATAGAAAAGACCAACAAGGACCTAAGGTGAATGCAACTCAAGAGGAAAACATAGTTGCTACCCTTAGTGAGGTGAATGCGGTCCAAGGCAAGGTGAAAGAGTGGTGGTATGATACATGTGCCACCGTCCATGTCACCTATGACAAATCATTGTTCAAGACCTTTGAAGAGTCAAAGGGCAACCATGAGATACAAATGGGCAATGAGGGCAAATCCAAGGTACTTGGCAAAGGTACTATTGAAGTCTACTTCACCTCCGGCAAGAAAGTTACATTAGTGAATGTACTTTATGTTCCCGAAATGAGTAGAAACTTGGTAAGTGGTGATTTGCTTGGCAAGCCCGGCATTAAATCCGTTTTTGAGTCCAGTAAACTTATACTTACCAAATCAAATGTATTATTGGGAAAATGGTACTCTTGTGAGGGAATGGTTAAATTGTGCACCAATGATGTAATCAATAAAAATTCTAATTCCGCCTACATTATTGAGTATGATTCTTTATTTTTGTGGCATCTTAGACTATCGAATATAGGTTTTTCTACCATGAAAAGAGTAGTAAAATGTGGTATGATTGCATGCAATATTAAAAACTATGGTAAATGTGAAACATGTGTTAAGGCGAAAATTATTAAGAAACCATTTCCTAGTGTAGAAGGATCATCTAATTTACTAGATTTAATCCATAGTGATCTTTGTGAATTAAATGGTGTTTTAACTAGAGGCGGTAAAAGGTATTTTCTTACTTTTATAGATGATTTTAGTAGATATACCTATGTGTTTCTTTTAAAGAATAAAGATGAAACTTTTGATGCTTTTAAATTGTATAAATTAGAAGTTGAAAATCAACTAAATAAAAAGATTAAGGTGCTAAGAAGTGATGGAGGAGGAGAGTATTTCTCTAATGAATTCAATACATTTTGTGAAGAAAATGGTATAATTCATGAGTGCACTGCACCTTATACCCCACAACACAATGGTGTTGCCGAAAGGACTTATCTAGAGATGATAAATTCTATGTTGGTGTTTTCTAAGTTGAACTTCAACTTATGGGGTGAAGCGATTTTAACTGCTTGTCACATTCTTAATCAAATACCGATGAAGAAAAATGAGATATCTCCATATGAGTTATGGAAAGGAAGAAAACCCAACATAGGGTACTTCAAAGTGTGGGGGTGTCTTGCATATTGCAAAAAAAATGAACCTAATAGAACAAAGTTAGGTTCAAGAGCCATAAAGTATGCATTTGTTGGTTATGCCAACAATAGTAAAGCTTATAGGCTATTAGACTTAGAGTCTAATATTGTGATTGAATCTAGAGAAGTTGAATTTTTTGAGAATATGTTATGTGATAACAATTCTCAAGCTTCAACTTCTCTAAAGGAGAATTTGTTATATGAGAACAATTCTCAAGTTTCTACATCCAAAGTTGATTCTCAAGAGGAGAATTCTCAAAAGGATGTAAAACAACCCTTTGACCCTAGAAGATGTCAAAGGCTTAAAAATCATAAAAGTCTAGTAGTGGATTCTCAACAAATTTCATTCTACATGGTAGAAGGAAATAGAGAGGAAGTCACTAGGAGAATTCCTATTGTACTTCTCGTTGAGGATGATCCTAAGACTTATAGAGAAGCTATGCAATAGAGAGATAGTACATTTTGGAAAGAAGCCATCAACGATGAGATGGATTCCATTCTTTCCAATAACACTTGGGAATTGGTAGACCTCCCACCGGGGTCTAAGCCAATTGGGTGTAAGTGGGTATTTAGGAGAAAATACCACACTGACAGCACTATCCAAACCTTTAAAGCTAGATTAGTAGCTAAAGGGTTTAGGAAAAAAAAGGGTATTGATGATTTTGATACTTATGCGCCTGTTGCAAGAACAACTTTTATAAGAATTTTGTTTGTTTTAGCTTCTATACACAACTTGTATGTTCATCAAATATATGTCAAAACAGCATTCCTTAATGGTGACCTCAATGAGGAGGTCTATATGGAACAACCCGAAGGGTTTTTCCTACCAAAATATGAACATAAAGTTTGTAGACTTGTAAAATCCTTATATGGATTTAAACAAGCTCCTAAGCAATGGCATGAGAAATTTGATCAAGTCATCATGTCTAATGGGTTTAGACATAACAATGGAGACATGTGTTTGTATTCCAAAACTTGTAAGGGATATGTGATCATTGTTTGCTTATATGTGGATGACATGCTTATTCTAAGTAATAGCATGAAAGGGATAGAAGAAACGAAGAGGTTTCTTTCATCAACCTTCAAGATGAAAGATCATGGAGAAGTTGATACCATACTCGGTATCAAAGTAAAGAAACATAGTGGGGGTTTTGCGTTAGGGCAAGTCCACTATGTTGAGAAAGTATTGAACAAATTTAACCATCTCAAGGTTAAAGATGCCAATACTCCATTCGATCATAGTGTAAAACTAGAGAAGAATGAAGGAAGATCGGTGGCTCAATTGGAGTACGCTAGTGCTACAGGGAGTCTAATGTACGCTGCCCAATGTACTAGACCTGATATAGCATTTCCTGTAAGTAAACTTAGTAGGTTTACAAGTAATCCAAGTGTGGATCACTGGAAGGAAATTGGAAGAGTCCTAGGTTATCTCATGAAAACCAAAGGACTAAGCCTTCACTACTCCAAATTTCCTTCGATTTTAGAAGGATATACAGATGCAAGTTGGATATCCAATCTTGGGGACAACTTTTCCACAACTGGTTGAGTATTTACACTTGGTGGAGGTGCAATTTCTTGGGGTTCCAAGAAACAAACCTGTATATCTCATTCCACTATGGAAGCAGAGTTCATAGCTCTAGCTGCTACCGACAAAGAGGCCAAATGGTTAAGGGATCTGTTGATAGAGATTCCCCTAATCAAAGATAATGTATCTACTATATCGATACATTGTGATAGCCAAGCGACATTGGCTAGAGCATACAACGGAGTGTATAATGGGAAGTCTAGAAATATTAGTCTAAGACATGGATATGTAAGTGAATTGATTCAAAGAGGAGTCATCTCAATATCCTATGTGAGAACAAGTGAAAATCTGGCTGATCCTTTCATTAAGTCACTAACGAGGGATTTAGTGGCTGCATCGTCTCGAGGAATGGGACTTAAACTCCCTAAAGAGATTCACAATTGATGGTAACCTATCTTAACACTAGTTATTCAACTAGTGTTAGGTTCAATAGGTAACAACAAGTCAATCAAGTGAATATTAGTTGTACTCAAAACAAGTCCCATCTGAGATATTGAGTACTTGTGTGTTACCAAGTGGAGGGCTAAAACCGATTTTTTTTTTTAATAGAATTCAGTCTTGTGAAGACAAGTTTTTTTGCTAACAAAATACTGTAAGAATTCTAATTATATGGACCTAGGGGTGGTTCCGCCTCTCATGAGAATTGGGAGTATTCTCAAGAACGTCCATGAATGGAAAGTTCACATGGGCATTAATGGTGCAAAGCGAGTCATAGAGGTCTCAAGTGAACATCTGTGTGTTATCACCGATTTGTTATCATGAAAAGATGGTTCAATGCCTAATGCAACCAAATTTTCGAAAAATTTTGTGATAATTACACTATAGTAAAGTTCAAGTTGAAAAACACTTTGCTTTATGCACTAATGCAATGACTCCTATAAGAGAGAGTTCTTATTTAATCAAGTGGGGATATGTTATATTTTAAAATATAATGATTGATTAAATAAGTGTTACAATATATAACTATTTAATCTAGTGGGGGAATGTTATATTATTTTATAATATAATGTTTTAGATTAAATAAATGTGACAAAGAGTGTCACATATTGTAACATATAATAGAGAGTTACAATATTTAGATATATGAGATATATCCAAATAATGTAACATATTTGGTGTTACAAATTTGTAACTTCCAAATATCACCCTTTATTGTGTAAATTTGTTGTTACACAATATTGAGATGAATTTCATAAAGCCATATGTGATATGCCTGTTAGAGATATGATTTTAACCCCAATAATGTGTTTTGGGAGGTACAAAATCATTTGGGAGGGTTTGGAACCGTCTGGAAAAACAACATATTTTTTAGTGCTGAAAATGGTCGGTGGCCGCCACCACTGAATGTTGGTGGCCGCGGCCTGTGGGACAGAGGCTAGTCGCCGTAGCCACTAATGTCTCTGGCCACGACCACAGGCTAAAAACCGACCATTTTTCAGTTTTTTCAATCTTTGTTGAACGACTCAAAAAACCCAAATAACTCTCAAATCTCATTTTTAATTCCATGTTAACTCAATTAAATATTGGTAACAGCCATGTGGGTTGGTGGAATTTGAAATTCAAAGTGTGTCTCTAAACTCTGTAAATAGGAGCCTGTAGCTCACTTGTAAGACACAACATTTTCTATCCATTAGAGCAATTGGCTAGAAACACCTTGAGGCTTGATAATTTCAGAAAGCATTTCCTATAATCTGTGAGAGATCCCTTAGTGCTTGAGTTAGGGGGAAATAAGCTTTTGGACAAAGGTTTCAAACCTTGTTCAAGTTGGTGATCCCCATCACTCTTCACTTTGGTAGTGTGAGTGAGAGTTGTTCATCTTTTGTTTCTTGTTCCTTACTTTCATTCTATTGCTTTTCATCTTTATATTGTTCTTCTCTATTTACTTGTATTTCTTGTTCAAGAGTTGTAATCTTTTCGTTTCTTTTGTTTCAAACACTTTACTTTATTTGTAACCTTTTGCTTAGAGTTGTACTTTACTATTCTCTTCTTCTTCATTTTCTTTGTTTATTTGTAATTTTCAGTTATAGAGTTGTAACTCTTTTTAATCAATCATTATTTATTTGTAATATATTGCATAGAGTTGTAAGTTATTATTATTTCCATTGAGGCAAAATACATATTTTCCTAACACTAGGGTTCTTGAGTTTCACAAACCTTGGAAGAAATACAATGAAACGATGGATAATTGCACTATAGCTCTCTTTCTCTCTCTATCTTAGCAAAGAAATTTAGGGATAAAAAGTCCCTTTCTTGAGCTATTTCATGTATATTTATAGGCTCAAGGAGGGTTACACGGGCCATATCTTTCCTTATTAACTGCGTATCAAGGTAATAATGACGAAATATTCAATGCAATTATTATAAGATTACAATCTTAGAAGGAAAAAAAATCAAATTATACGACCAGACTGGTCGTATCTAATAATTAAGCCTGACGAAGTGATGTGCTTTTGGTCGATAGTTGAATAGCACTTCTGCCACGTGTCGACCACGTGGGAGAAATCCCTACCACGTCATCAGCAACCGTTTTTTGGGTAAACATTTGCCCCCCAAGATTTATTTATTGCGACTAGCAATAAGTAAACTTAGGAAACTGACCCTTCGAATACCCCACGAAATCTGTCAGAGCCGCCCGTGCTTCCTTGAAAAAAGTGATCAATCATGTCCAATCAAGTCTTTTTGGTTTCCCAATAACTTGTCTGACGACTATTACACTTCCCCATGCTTTTAAAGTGGTAATTCATGATTACTTCTTCTACCGTGTCACAGTCACTATAAGTAATACCCCAAATCCACATTTTTACTTTTTACTTGGCATCTCCTCTCCAAGAACTTCGAAGTACTTCCGTCTTAAGAGCCTAGAAATTCCCAGGAACTCACATCCGGACCCACGAAAGCTTTCGTGTTCAGACTTCATGTTCAGACTCCATTCTTCATCTAAGTAAGATTCACGAACTTCTTAGACGTTTGAGTTGCCATGCAAAACTATTTCATACTTATTTTTATCTCTGAACCTTTGCATGTTCTTGGCTGAAACTGTTATGAGGATTGTGTGTATATCAATAGATGTTTGATAGGGTAGTGAAGTAACGTTTCGTAGGAGTTAGGAGCTAGTTTGGTAGTTGAGATTGTAGATTTAGGGCGTAAAATCAAAGTAAAAATTTGATTTTTAGGCTAGTTGAAGAACTGGGTTTTTCCCGCCCCTTCAGAGTCGAAAAAGCTTTTTTCCCGAAAATTTTTTTACTTCCACTTTTCAATCTGTTTTTCAAACTGCTCGTATAAAACTCAGTGTTTTTGCTAGAATGCTGCTGGCCGTATAAAAGCTTAACTTTTATACGCGAACAACGTTATTCTAACTCTCGACACAGATTTTTAGGCTTTACGTTCTCACCTCCCCCTTTCTCTGTTCGCAGCTTTTCATGCAAGATCTGTGGGGAGGTGAAAGGCCTATCGACGACGACTTGCTTGCCCAAATTACTTGAAGACCAGAAGCAACCGTCACTGTTGATACTAGAAATTACATTTTCTCGAACCCTACCCAATAGAACTCAGTAAACCTTCTAGCCATGGGTAGAGTAAAATCCACTGCCCAGAAAAAGAAACTGTAATGCCCCAAATTTCCTAATGAGGTTTAGGACCTTGATTATGAGGCCGGGAGGGCCATAATTGATTTATTATGCTATTTAATGATTATATGCATGTTTATGTGAATTATATTATTATATGATGGTAAATGCATGCGTATGTGTTCATTTTAATTATAAGGGCATTTTGGTAATTTGGCTCGTTGAGGGCGTTGTTTAACGCCCAAAATGTGACTACCACTAAGCGGTAGTTGTAGTAAGATTGGGTGGTCGATCCACAAGGAGGTAACCTAAAATCAAAATGTGGATGCTCAAAATTCCCTGCCTGAAAAAGAACCCCAAAGTATGTGATTGGGTCCCGTGTACTTAGGTGCGTATTGGGAAATCTTGGCGGATGAAGCCCCCAACACGTACGCCGTCAAGGCCTCGTGAGGGGCAGCCTCGGCTTGCCGCAGGGCCTCGCACGCCCCTGGCCATAGTGCCTCGCACGCCCGCACGCGCCTCGTGCCCCCGCACCTCGCCCCTAGCGGCTCGCGCCCAGCGCCTCGCCCCTAGGTGCCTCACGCACCAGGCGCTTCGCGAGACATGGCCATGTCTTCCCTCGCCATGGCCGCGCCACGAGGGCCTCGTGAAGGAGCGCCTTGCCTTGCCTCGCCTCGGCCGCGCCACGAGGGCCTCACGAGGGAGCGCCTCGCCTAGCCACGCCTCGGCCGCACCACGAGGGTCTCGCGAGGGAGCAACTCGCCTAGCCCCGCCTCGGCTGCGCCACAAGGGCCTTGCGAAGGAGCGCCTCACCTAGCCATGCCTCGGCCGCGCCACGAGGGTCTCCCGAGGGAGCGCCTCGCCTAGCCCCGCCTCGGTCGTGCCACAAGGGCCTTGCGAGGGAGCGCCTCGCCTAGCCTCGCCTCGCCTCGGCTGCGCCACGAGGGCCTCGCACCCTTCACCTCGAGATGGAACCTCCTATGGAATCCTATGGAAACCCCACCATCTAGAAGTGAAAGCTGAAGTATGATTCAGTAAGGTCATGCTAGTAAAATCTTGTACGGGGTACGGCTTCTAAGACACCGTACGCCTGACCATAGCACTCACGCTAGACAAGTAGTTGGAGCACAAGGAGAGAGGACATGGCCTGCATGCTCCCAACCAGATGTCAGGGTCGACACCACTACCACCTGCACCACTCCTCTGATAGTCGTACGGTCGAGTAGTGGAGACATCCTCATGGTACCTGGCCATGTACATGTATCAACAACACCTCCTCTGAAACCACTCTCCTGACAGTGTACTTTTGTACCACCTGGTCCCCTGGACCACAGTGTATCTAGGCCATTAGAGCCCACTATATAATGAACCCCAATTCCACATGGAAAGGGGTTGGAAAATTTACTGTAGCAAGTGCACCATAGTGAATAACAATTGATTTCACCATTGTTCTTCTGCAATTGTTCTTAGAGTTTATA
The DNA here is from genome assembly GCF_963169125.1 of Humulus lupulus. Lineage (NCBI taxonomy): Eukaryota > Viridiplantae > Streptophyta > Magnoliopsida > Rosales > Cannabaceae > Humulus > Humulus lupulus. Next base: position 247,816,890 of record NC_084802.1, read on the forward strand.
CTGTGATTTCTAAAGATTTTCTTTTGGTAATCTTTACTTTGCACTTTTTCTAACTTAACTTAGTTGACGAGTTCTCACCGTCAACAGTTTGGCGCCGTCTGTGGGAACCTAAGCACCAAGCTACTGTTCTACCATTACTTCCGGCAAGAAGAAATGCCGAGACGTTCAAAGCGACTCAGGGAGCCACGAGAGGTGGAGGTCCACCTTAACAGAGTCCAGCTGAAGGCCTCCATGAAGGATCCTCCTCCACCCAGAGATGTGGAGCCCCCAAGGGACCCTGAGGTTCACGAGGGTGATAGAGAGGCCTCGTCACCGGCTGTCCCGCCCGGAGGGAGTCCTCCAAGGGCACCACCGGGGAATGCAAACGAATTCCCGCTCCCTAAACCGCCACAAGTACCAAACTCCGGCTGGCAGGACCCGGGCCCCTCGACGCGTAGACGAGATAAGCATCCCCAGGTCCATTCCGTGAGCTCGAGTTCTAAATCTCGATTCTATGAAGAAGAAATACGTGAGCTCCACCGTAAGAACCAAAGGTTGGAGACCACCCTAGAGAATATGCAAGAGGTGTTGAATGGCCTATTGCAAGGTAAGTCGAGCGTGACTTTGCCCAAGAGAAAAGAGAAAGGTCGGGAGGGGGCAGAGACCACCGTACCAGTAGACGATGGGAGGACTCGACACTCCACCAGTAACACCCCCCGAACGAAGCAACGCGAACATCCTGAACCATCGAAGCAGGCCCAGAAACCAGAGCCGAGGACCAACGCTGCCCCTCGCAATGAGGATGAGGTCACCTCTAAGAGAGCACCCTCAGATTTACGGGAGGAGCTCAACAAAAAGAGGGCGGGTAAAGGGTCCACGCCCCCTATGGCACCTCGAGAGGGCAAAGGAATGGGGGATCTTAACCCATCTTCTTTAAGGGACTCCTTAAGCAAGAGGAGGCAGGACTTGGACACAGAAATGAGGAGCCTGCGAAGCAAGATCGTCACCGCCTCTGGTGGTCAGGCTGTTGAGGAAGAGTTTGACCATGAGTCACCCTTCGTGAGGGAGATCCAAGCCATCCGGCTCCCTGCCAACTTTAAGGAACCCAATATGACCCCATACGAAGGAAGCACCGACCCAAAGTACCACCTGGATGCGTTTAATGACCTGATGAAGCTGAGGGGAATTGGTAGCGGAGCCAGATGCCACTGCTTTGCTGTCACATTGAAAGGACCCACATACAAATGGTTCAAAAGACTAAGGCCGGGGTCCATCAGATTCTGGCAGCAGTTTTCTAATGAATTCCTCCAACAGGACCACGCCATGCGGGACTACACGATGCCAGGCACCAGCCTTGCCAATGTGAAGCAAGGAGACAAGGAGAGTCTAAAGAGCTACATTCACAGGTTCAACATGGAGGCCGCTAAGGTGGGGAGCCTGACCCGCCGGGAGTTAAAAATGGCCATTACAGCCGGGGTGCGCTCGGGAAGCAAATTGTGGGACAACATGCTGAAGAGGGAAGTCACCGACCTAGATGACTTCTACGAGAGGGTACAGAAGTACATTCGGATAGAGGATGGCCACACAAACTTAAAGGCAGGAAAAGAGGAGCCCCACGCGAACCCCCCAGCCAACGAAGGTTCGAATGGAGCAAAGAAGAGGAGGGCGTATGATGGGTCAAGGGATGATCAACAGAGAAAGACCAAACAGGGGAGTCATCATAGGAAAATGGCTTACACTTTCTATACGAACCTTACAGACACCAGGGAGCATATTTACCTCACCAACGAAGATCGGGTTCCCTTCAAGAAGCCCCCACAGATGAGGAAGGACCGGTCCAAAAGAGATCCCAGTAGATACCGCCAGTACCACAAAGATATCGGTCACACCATAGCAGAGTGTATCTATCTGAAGGAAGAAATCGAGGAACTCATCCGCAGGGGGCATCTAGGCCATTATGTCAGGAGAGAGAGGCCAAAGCCGAAGGACGAGCCTGCGATACCCCAGATGCAAGGGCGAGCCCCAGAGATACAGGGGGAAGTCCGAACCATCTTCGAAGGTCCAGGGTTTGGGGGAGATTCTTGGAAGGGACGAGATAGATATGCAAGCAAAGCCAGGCGAAGTCCACCACCTTGTGTCATGAGCTTGGAGCAGCGACCCACGAAAAGCTTCAAAGGGGAAAACGACTCGATCACGTTTACAGAGGAGGATGCGCGGGGTGTGCATTTCCCCCACAACGACCCACTAGTGTTGACAGTTCAGTTGGCCAATATGCGTGTGCATCGGGTCCTGGTGGACAATGAAAGCTCAGTGGATATCCTGTATCGCCCTGCCTTGGAAAAGATGGGACTAGGTATCCGCCACCTGAAACCCTGCCAATCCTCCCTGTATGGTTTCACGGGGGACTCGGTGCGGCCCCTAGGGATGATTGAATTGGCACTCACCATGGGGGAGCAACCCCGGCAGACTACAGTCATGGCTAATTTCGTTGTAGTAGATTGTGTCTCGACTTTCAATGCGGTATTGGGGAGACCATCCCTAAGAGAATTGAAAGCCATAACTTCTATATATCACTTGGTCATCAAGTTCCCAACTCCAGGAGGAGTAGCTAGTATGAATGGAGAATAGAGAGAGGCGAGGGAGTGCTACAACACCTCCCTCTACACGTCCATGAAACTGCAGGAACCAATGACCATGGTGATACATGAAGCGCCACGGGTGCCCATGGGAAGCCCATAGGAGCTAGACCCTCGAACCATAGAGGAGTCAGGAGCAGAACCTATGGAAGAAGCAGAGGAGGTTGTAGTAGTGGAGGAACCATTGAGAAAGCTGAAGGTAGGAAAAAGCTTGCAGGGTGACGTGAAGGAGGAGTTGATAAGGTTTTTGAAAGATAATCTGGATGTATTCGCCTGGAGTCACAAAGATATGGTGGGTATAGATCCCAGCGTCATGTGCCACCACTTGAATATCTCTCCTGACGCGAGGCCCGTCAGGCAGAAGAGGCGGGCGCTGGACCCAGAGAGGTACGCAGCCTTAAAGGAGGAGGTTGACAAGCTGAAGACCAATGGGTTTATCTGCGAGTCATTTTACCCTGTATGGTGTCAAATCCAGTGCTAGTCCCAAAGCCGAATGGAAAATGGAGAACTTGCGTCGATTTTTCAAACCTGAATAAAGCTTGTCCTAAGGATAGTTTCCCGCTCCCGAGAATAGATCAGTTGGTGGATGCAATGGCTGGGCATGAATTACTTAGCTTCATGGACGCCTACTCTGGGTACAACCAGATTCCCATGCACCCAGCTGATGAAGAGCACACATCATTTATAACGGATAAAGGACTCTATTGCTATAAGGTGATGCCCTTCGAATTGAAAAACGCGGGTGCCACCTATCAAAGGTTGGTTAATAAGATGTTCGCCAACCAGATAGGGAGAAACATGGAGGTATATGTTGATGATATGCTGGTGAAGACCAGGAATGCCACAGAGCTCACCAAGGACCTAGATGAGATGTTCGACACACTCAGGAAGTATAGAATGAAGTTGAATCCCATCAAGTGCACTTTCGGTGTATCCTCTGGGAAATTCCTTGGCTTCATGGTCAACTCTAGGGGCATCGAGGCTAATCCTGATAAGATAAAATCCCTAATAGAAATTAGCCCACCAAAGAACAAGAAGGAAGTGCAATGTCTAACGGAAAGGGTGGCTGCCCTTAATAGATTCATTTCGAGGTCAACTGATAAGTGCCTCCCCTTCTTTAACATCATAAAAGGGAGCAAAAAGTTCGCTTGGGATGAGGAATGTGAAGAGGCATTTATTAAGCTGAAGGAGCACTTGGGGAAGCCACCCCTTTTGGAAAAACCTGAAAAAGGGGAAAAGCTATACTTATACTTGGCAGTGTCTGAACATGCCATAAGCGCGGCCTTGGTTAGAGGGGAGAAGAAGGATCAACAACCCGTCTATTATATCAGCAAACGGTTGGTGGATGCGGAGAACCGGTACCCTGAAATTGAAAAGTTGGCATATGCATTAGTTGTGGCTTCGAGGAAGCTGAGACCCTACTTCCATGCTCATGCAATCGAAGATCTCACTGATAGCCCTTTGAGACAGGTCCTGCATAAACCTGAGACCTCAGGAAGGCTGATGAAGTGGTCGATCGAGTTGAGCCAATTTGATATTGTTTATACCCCGAGAGTTTCCATCAATGGGCAAGTGCTGGCAGACTTCATAGTGGAGTTCACCAATCAGCCGAGTGAAGGAAGGAGTGAAGAAGGGGGGCATACAGTCTTGGAAAAGGAGCAAGGGGGTCTAGAGGAATGGAGCCTGCACGTGGACGGGGCGTCCAATGAAGGAGGATCTGAAGCTGGCATCATGATGACAGGGCCCGAAGGACACAAGATGTACTGTGCGATCCGGTTTTGGTTTGAGGCCTCCAACAACGAGGCGGAGTAACTCTTGGCAGGCTTGCGGTTAGCCCTGGAGCTAAAGGTGATATGCCTACGTATTTTTAGCGACTCACAGCTGGTGGTGTACCAGGTGAAAGGTGAGTATCAGGCAAGAGGCCCAAAGATGGCCGCGTACTTGGAAAGGGTGAAGGGCTATCTGGGACGATTGGCGGAATACAGCATAGAGCAAATCCCAAGAGAGAGGAACACCCATGCCGATGCCCTCGCAAAATTGGCTTCCACCAAGGATGGGGATATCCTGGAGTTGATACCTGTGGAATACTTACCTAGGCCCAGCATCGTCAGCACAGATGTGCACATGGTCAGCGCCCCAAAGGAGTCGTGGACTGAACCGATTAAGAGATACCTGGAGGAAGGAACCTTGCCCGCGGACAAAAAAGAGTCCCGGAGGTTGGTGTATAGGGCCACTAGGTACACCTTGGTAGAAGGGGTTCTATACAAGAGAGGGTTCTCGATGCCACTCCTGCGATGTGTGGAAGAGGAGGAGGCGTTGAAAGTACTACGTGAGTTACATGAGGGTGAGTGTGGCAACCATGAGAGTGGATCCTCCACAGCTAGGAAGGCAATGAGACAAGGGTACTACTGGCCCTCCATGGAGAGAGACGCACACGACTTTGCCAAGAAATGCGACAAATTCCAAAGGCACGCCAACTACACTCGGAAGCCCCCAAATGAGCTAACTAGCATGACCAGCCCCTGGCCCTTCGCTATCTAAGGGATAGACTTGATCGACGCTCTTCCCACAGGCAGGGGTGGAGCGAAGTACGCGGTGGTAGCTGTGGACTACTTCACTAAGTGGGTTGAAGCGGAACCTCTCGTGAAGATAACGGCCAAGCATATCACCTCTTTCGTCAACAAATTCATTGTCTGTAGATACGGAGTGCCCTACAAAATTGTTTCTGACAACGGCACCCTGTTTGAGGGGGGAGCTTTCGAGGAATATTGTAGGGGAAGAGGGATAAGGAGAAGCTTCTCTACAGTTGTACACCCACAGGCCAATGGATAGGTGGAGGCCATTAACAGGGTTCTTAAAAAGAACTTGAAGACAAAGGTAGAAAAAATGAAGGGAGCCTGGGTAGAGGAGCTACCAAATGTGCTATGGGCCTACAGAACCACCCCACGCACGACCACTGGGAGTCCCCATTATCCTTGGCATACGGATGCGAGGCCGTACTGTCGGTTGAGATGCAGGTTAAGTCCCTTAGGATACAGACATATGGGGACGAGGCCAATCGCGTAGCTCTGGCGGAGAGCTTGGACCTGCTAGAAGAAAAAAGGGAGAAGGCACAAATGAGAATAGCAGTATACCAGCAGCGCGCAGCGAGGTACTACAACTCGAGGGTACGAGAGAGGACTTTCAGAGTTGGTGATCTGGTGCTGAGGAAGGTACTCCCCAACACGCGAGACCCAGGGGTGGGGGTGTTGGGGGCGAACTGGGAGGGGCCTTATCAAGTCCCTCAGTGCATACCCCCAAACACTTATAAGCTGGTGTGCATGGACGACACCGTCATACCTCGAGCATGGAATGCAGAGCACCTTAGGAAATACTACCAGTGAGGCGCCCACACCCAATGCTAGAAGGACATGTTTTCAAAGTGTTGCATCTTATCTTAGTTCGGTAGGCAAAAATCAAAGAGGTTACTTAGATAACCTCCCAAGTAGGTGTAAGTTCTTATATGTATCATTGTAACCTGAATTCTATGAATGAAACTGGTCACATTTTCGCACGCTATTTTTTCTACTTTATATGGGCATCAATCAAATTGCTCGTCGAAGTAAACTTCACCAGACACTTGGGGGGCAATAGTGGCCCGTGAAGATAAAGCATGCAACAAATAGGAGAATCCAAAGAAGGACCCCTTGCACCAGGATCCTAAAAAGGACCCTCTGTCAGGAGGATCCTAAAAAGGACCCTATGCACCAGAAAGATCCTAAAAAGGACCCTCCATCAGGAGGACCCAAAAGGGACCATGACCCTAAAAAGGACCCTTTAATGGGGGGTCCCAGAAGGACCCCTTATATCGGGGCCTTAGGCGAAGTCCTTATATATAGAAAACAGGGAGAGGACCTTGCAAGGCATCCCATGGGTTCACAAGGATTAGCTACCCTTGTGAACATCAAGGAGGCCAAAGGGACTCACAAAAAAAAAAGAGTATAGTAACAACAATAATAAGTCTAGAGCGGCCACCAAGCCGTCTAGCCAAAAAGGGTCCTAAAAGAGACCCTTGCAAAAATAGTACTATAAATAATGACGAGAAGGACGCTTCTCGCAAAAAATAATAAGCACGCGCAAGAATATATAAAAGGATAGCTAGGACCCAAGGGGTCAAAATATCCTTATAAAAGTAATCAAGAGGCACCAAAAGAGGTCCCATTGAACCCTTTCACATGGGCTCCGAAGGACCTCCAACCTGGTAAATAAAAGAGGGGAACCCGCTAGACCTCGTCATACAGGCTGAAAAGGGCCTCAAATGCAGTGGAATAAGAGATAAATAACCACACATGTATATATACATTAAAAAAGGGAGTCTTGAGGACATGACAAGATTTACAAAAGAAAAATAGTAATGATAATGATATTACAAAGGCTAAAAAAAAAAAAAGAGCACATGCCCACAGCGGGCTAGCTGACAAAAGTTACGAAATAACAACTTCAGGGCTTCCTGCCACGGGCGCTCCACACGGCTGCTCGAGCAACGGCGTGCTCACCGAAAGAAGAAAAATCAAAATTGGGATCCTGCCTCCACACGCTGTAAAGGGCGCGGTCTATGGACCTATACTTAATGGCAGTCTTCTCCGCCTCCAAGGAAGCATTTCTCTCCTGCAACGAGGCGACATTGGCCCTAGGAGCCTGGAGTTCGGCCCTGGTAGCCTCGACTTCGGCCTCTAAATAAGTAACTCTCTTCTGCGACGCCGTAGCGATAGCCTTGGTCTCCTGGAGTTTGCTCTTTAGGCTGGTAACTTGGCCCCACAGCTTCGTGGCTTTGGCAACCACCTTTAGCTTCCTTTCTGACGAGGCAACAAGTTTGGTCCGAACCCTTTTTAGGTCAGTCTGGGTGTTCTCAAGCTCCTTCTTATGCTCCCCGACCCGGGCCGTGAGACGGTCCATCTCAGCACTTGTCGAGGAGAGAATGTTGGTCGAGTCGGCAAACTGCTGAGCCACAATATGGGCCTGCACAAGAAAGTTAACAACAGAAATAATAAGTAACAAAAAGAAATGTGTATGTACATCTATATATAATAGGACCAACACAAGATGCATGAACTAACCCAAGCAGTGTTGCGCCTTAAGGTTTCCCCAAGGTCTGACAGAGCACAACTCCCAAGACTGCTCCAGTCAGGTTTAGGGAGGTCCGAGGCGAGTTGGGTGAACCGCCGCCCATAGGTGGTCGACATACGATTCACCCAGGGCGCCCCATCCAAGCCAGGGTCACCTGGTTGGATAAGGACAGACGACCCACTCGCTGAGACGGGAGGGGGCGCAGAAAAAGTGGAAAAGTGAGGCTCCGGTGGATCAGAGGGGGGTTCTGGAAGATCGGCGTAGTAAGCCCCTGATGGACCAGGGTCGAGGGGAGCTTGAGTGAAAGCATCATGCCCTCAGGGTCAGGGAAAACAAAGCACCCTGGAACGACCTGCTGGTCTTGAGAGTGAGGGGCTATGTCCGGATCATAAGAGGCACACGGAGGGCATCCCCCAGGAGATGAAGGCAGCTGGTGAGGTCCCTCGCATTCAAGGGGGGCTTCCTCTGGCTCTTCCTCAGCCTCATCGTCATTTGGGCAAGGCTCAGCCAATACCCCCTTCATCTTCTTGGACCTAGAGATGGTCCACAGCAACATGGGGTCCAAGACAGGGGACAATTTATGGAGGTTCAGATTTTTCACGGTGAATAAGTACACCGCCTTTTTCATATCAGGGTCAGCGTGGAGGAACTTCCTCAGATCTCTCGCTTCTGGCCCGACGACTGTGGGTTCGGCGAATTGCTCTGCATAATACACGCCATGGTCGATATGAACGTAATTCATGAAACAATAAGTTGCAAGAAAGTAAAAGAGAGAAAGTGATGCATAGGGTACTTACTGGGAGTGGCTCGGAAGTCCTCGCAGATAGAAAGGGGGCTGTGCACGAAGAAAAAGTCATGCTTCCAAGACCCCGGTTTGGACACCGAGCCCTCTATCAAAGAGGCCTCACTGTTGGTCTTTTGTAAATAATAGAAGCCCCTTGACTTGGGAGTGGGCATGAGGTTGTAGAGGAAATGCACCTCTTGCGCCGTAGGGGCACGCTTCACCAGTTTCATAAACGCGATGAAAAGGCAGCTCAAAGTTAGCCAGCCATTGGGTGCCAGCTGAAGCGGTGCCAGGTCAAAGTAGTTAAGGACCACAACAAAGAACGGGTGTAACGGGCTGGTACCACCCGCTTTCAGGATGTGCTCGCTAAGGGCCACAAAACCGGTCTTAGGGCAGTTAGCCCGGCATGTCTCCAAAGGAGTGTATAAAGCATACTCTAGGGGAATGCGATAGTGATTCACAATCTCCCTCAGTTTGTTCTCGGACACATGCGACACCAATTTGGATGCCAGTAAAGGAACATCGTTCGGTTCATTGGAGGCTATCTGTCGTCGCGCCCTCGGCATATCTGCAAAACCAAAATAAAATGGTGAGAAAGAGAGGGAACCCTTGACCCTCCATTTTTTCTTCCTAGCAAGAGTCTTCCATTGGGGGAGCGACTGCGGAAGCGCTAAGCTAGGGAAAACCGAGACTAAGGGCTGAGGAGAAGCGGAAGCGGCCCCATGACAGTCATCAGGTGAGGATGGGCTGGAGGGCTCAGGCGGAAGGTGTCCCTCCATAAACTCCAACTCCCTCTGCAACTCTAAAAGGGCCACCCTAAGGCTCGCTACATGGTCACTAAGGTCTGGGGGGAAAGGTGTTCCGTCTCCTTTCAACACCAAGTCAATTTCGCTCTCCACCACCCAAATTTTACGCCTAAGTTCAGCCAGGTGCTCAAGATGACGGATACGGGCCTGCCTTAAGGAGTCATAGTCTTGGTAAGGGTTTTCCTCAGGGGACTCTGAGTTTGAGGACAGATCAATAAACTCAACCCCCGGAGGTATGCCGAACGGACCGTCACTAGGCATTAGGCCTCATCCCGAAAGTAAAAAGGGGTTCACGTATAAATGAGGGGATGGCTACAAAACACAAAGGAATGGGCTTAAAACCTCTAGATGCAAATGCCCTAGATGATTCACTACGGGGTATAAAAAAGAGGGGCATGCAAATGGGCAAACTCACTGCAAGCTCAGGCCGAGGTACCCCATCCCGAGTAATGCTAATTTGGACCCAATGAACATGAGGGAAAAAGAAAATATACCTCAAGCAGGTGAAATGGAGCGCTGTCGAGGTCAAAAGGAGATCGAGGGCCAAAGGCACCAAATGGTCGAAAATACGCGTCTGCAAAAATAGACAAAAAGGATGTGTTAGCCTCCAAACAGACATACCAAAAAATTAGCTCATATGAAAAAAAAATGATGATGAAATGAAATGAAAAAAAAATAAAATGAAGAAAACTATGACAAAAATGAGGGTGTGGGGGATTGAACCCCTTACCTCTTCAAAAAGGAAGGATTCTCAAAACCACTAAGACAATGAAGTAAGGTGAAAATAATGAGCCTTGCATGAGGGCCTATTTATAAGAATCAAGGAGAATAGTCTACAAGAGCACCTAAAGGTCCTCTCCTAGACTGGGGAGAAAGTGTGGATGCTCAAAATTCCCTGCCTGAAAAAGAACCACAAAGTATGTGATTGGGTCCCGTGTACTTAGGCGCGTATTGGGAAATCTTGGCGGATGAAGCCCTCGACAGGTGCATTGTCAAGGCCTCGCCTGGCCGCAGCGCCTTGCGCGCCCCTGGCCATAGCGCCTCGCGCGCCCGCACGCACCTCGTGCCCCCGCACCACGCGCCCAGCGCCTAGCCCCTAGGCGCCTCACGAGACATGGCCATGTCTTGCCTCACCCCGGCCGCGCCGCGAGGACCTCACGAGAGACAGCCTCGCCTTGCCTCGCCACAGCCGCGCCACGAGGGCCTCGCGAAGGAGCGCCTCGCCTAGCCTCGCCTCGGCCGCGCCACGAGGGCCTTGCGAGGGAGTGCCTCGCCTAGCCACGCCTCGGCCGCACCACGAGGGTCTCGCGAGGGAGCAACTCGCCTAGCCCCGCCTCGGCTGCACCACGAGGGCCTTGCGAGGGAGCACCTTGCCTAGCCACGCCTCGGCCGCGCCACGAGGGTCTCGCGAGGGAGCGCCTCACCTAGCCCCGCCTCGGCCGCACCATGAGGGCCTTGCGAGGGAGCGCCTCACCTCGCCTCGGCCGCGCCACGAGGGCCTCGCAAGGGAGCATCTCGTACCCTTCACCTCGAGATGGAACCTCCTATGGAGTCCAATGGAAACCCCACCATCTAGAAGTGAAAGCTCAAGTCTGATTCAGTAAGGCCATGCTAGTACAATCTTGTACGGGGTACGGCTTCTAAAACCCTGTACGCCTGACCATAGCACTCATGCTAGACAAGTAGTTGGAGCACAAGGAGAGAGGACATGGCCTGCATACTCCCAACCAGATGTCAGGGTCGACACCACTACCACCTGCACCACTCCTCTGACAATCGTACGGTCGAGTAGTGGAGACGTCCTCATGGTACCTGGCCATGTACTTGTATCAACAACACCACCTTTGAAATCACTCTCCTAACAGTGTACTTATGTACCACCTGGTCCCTTGGACCACAGTTATCTCGGGCCATTAGAGCCCACTATATAATGAACCCCAATTCCACATGGAAAGGGGTTGGAAAATTTACTGTAGGAAGTCCACCATAGTGAATAACAATTGATTTCACCATTGTTCTTCTGCAATTGTTCTTGGAGTTTATACTGTGATTTCTAAAGCTTTTCTTCTGATAATCTTTACTTTGCACTTTTTCTAACTTAACTTAGTTGACGAGTTCTCACCGTCAACAAAAAGATTAGTAGAAAATAACACAAAAAGTTAGTAACAAGAAATAAATAAAATTGTAAATGGAAAGAGGTTTGAGATTTTGGTATTGTATTTTTGATAAAGTGATGAAATTAGATAAGTGAAATAAAGGTAAGATGTAATCAAGAGTTTGAGAAAATGAAAGGTGTTATCCCCAAAATTTGAAAACAATGACGTGGCAATAGATAGACAAATGTCAAGGAATGGTTGGGTGATAAGGCTTAGGAGTGACCCGGTAGACCAGTGAAGAATTTTGACTGGCCAGTCAAGTGTCATGACCGACCAGGCATGACCTTGTCCGATCAGTCACATGTTTGTCTGCCCAGGCATGGCCTTGTCCGATCAGTCACATGTTTATCTGCCCAGGCATGACCTTGGCTGACCGGTCATGATCATGTCCAACCAGTCATGACCATGTCCGACCAGCCAAGTGCATGTCCGGCCAGCCAAGTGCATGTCTGCCCAGTCAAGTGCATGTCTGCCTAGCCAGGTGCATGTCTGCCCAGTCAGGTGCATGTTTGCCCAGTGAAGGTTTGGCCGACCAGCCTAAATGTGATATGGATCGACTAGACAGAGCAAGGCTACGCAAGAGATCCCATAAACGACTTCAACAAGAATCGGTCTTGGCTTGCGCGGGAATCTCTCAGTTTATCCCATAAATATAGTGTATCGTTATATTTTGAATATTATTGTAAATTAAATATAGTGAGAATAATAAAATATCCCGATTATGAGGGACATCATCTGTACGATCCTGAGCCTATAAATGCAAGGCTTATGGCATCATAAAAAGGACTTTTGATTCGAATTCTAATTTTCTAGAGAGAGAGAGTACTTGTATCTTGAGAGAATTCTTGTATTCTTGTAATCTGCACTGAAGAAACTTAGTTGAATCAGGTTCATCTGATCTTGAGTGTAGATCTATAATCACAATTCTAAGTGGATTAGGCTATTACCAACACATTGGGGCTGAACCACTATAAAAATCGTCTGTGTCGTTTATTTCTCTTGAAGGCTTTTGTCATTTTGACATCTACACGTCGTTGGCCAAAAACGCAGTCAACATTTTGGTGCTTTCATTAAGAGCCTGAAGAGAAAGACAGATGATCTCTGAAGTATTATGGCGCCTAAGAACACCAATGCAGCTTCCAAGAAGACAGGCTCCTCTAAAGAGTCTGCCAGATCAGAAGGTCCTGGCCCTCAAGACCGTGAGACTGAGCCTAGAGTCGTGCTCGAGGACGTGGCTCTAGAAGTTGAAGAGCTTCAGGAAGCCATGGGGGCCTTCTAGGAGGAGATGGCACAATTCAGCGCTAGACAGGAGGCATTCGCTGAAGAGATGGCTAGGCAGAAGGCGGCGTTTGAGCAGCAGAGATAGGAGATGGAGGCCAGAAGCGAGGAGATCAAGCGACAGCAGGAGGAGGCCGATAGGCGACATCACGAGGTTGCACTCGCTCTGGAGGCAGCTACACAGCTGGCCCAAGGCAATGCCCAAGCTGCAACACGAGGAGCAGCCACCCCAGGAGCAAGAACCACAGAAGCTAGTCGTAAAAAAACTGATAAATCCAATTCTCAAGGGCCAAACAGGAGTGGTAGTAACCCACCTGGTCAGGAAGAAGATGGGGTCTAGTCGGGCACTACCTCAACCCAAAGGGGAAACTCCAGAACCCCCTCAAGGAGCCACTGATCAGAGACTTCTAGATCAGGAAGTCATAAATCAGGTAGCAAGAAAACTCCACCTGTGCAGGAGCACAATAGAGCTCCTCGAGGTAAAGAAACTTCTCACTTCAAAGATTGGCATGGTCGTGATGAAGCTGATAGTCATCACACTGACCAGTCGAAGGAGAAGAATGATAACAACCATCGAGGAGGAAAAGATCGCCCAGCGTAGATAGGAAGACCACCACTGCATCCCAACTAGCAACGCAGTGGCAAGGAGCATGTCACACACGGCAAGCCTTCCGAAAAGACTTGGAGTACGGTGTTCGATCGGTTAGGGAGGCATACCTCCCAGGAGGATTTAAGAGACGTCATTGCTGATAGGGGAAGGAACGTTCCGGTCAAAGGGCGAGATCCGAACCGACCTACCAGTCAAGTAGAAATACTTGATGATGGTATGCCGGGTAGGAGCGCCCGACCAGGCAGTCCCGAGACGGAGTCCCAAGCAGTGGCCCCAGGCATCCAAGCTCAGCTTGATGCTCTAACATCAGCAGTTCAGGGTTTGTCGAAATGACCCTCTGCGATCGATCCAGTAGACCACAGGAGTGGCAGCCCGTTCTGTGCTCGAATTAGAGCAGCCCAGCCACCAACGAAGTATAAAGCACTGGTACTGGCAGTTTATACAGAAAAGGCAGATCCGATAAGGCATGTGGGGAAATTTGAAGATCAGATGGAGCTGCTCGGAGTGAGTGATGACTATCGGTGCAGAGTCTTCCCTACTACATTATCTGACACTGTCCAGGAATGGTATTGGAAGTTTAAGCAAAACTCCATCACTTCTTTGGAAAGTTTCAGGAAGGAATTTTGCAGGCAGTTCAGTACTGCCCAGACCCCTCCAGTTTACGCCAATCACTTGGCAGATATTAAACAAGGGAAGGACGAATCTCTCAAGAACTACATACAAAGGTTCATGAGAGAAGCTAATCGTGCTACTGCAGTTGGAGATGAGGGGAAGATGGTGGTAATTTCTTCCGGCATAATCTATCGGAGTCCTTTGTGGGACAGTATTCATCGCAACCCAATTTCAACATTGCAACAAATTCTTGACCGGGCGGACAAGTATATGAAATTGGATGATGCGATTGAAAAGGGAGAGTAGGGTCTAAACAATCCGGGCAGATCGACTGATCTCCCAAGAACGGAGAAAATGGTCAAAATGGCGGAAAGAAACGTGGGAATAACGGGTCTGACTGCCATGATGAAAAGAAAGCTAAGTCTAGTCCAAACGATAAGCCAACCAAATATGAGCCTCGATTCACAAACTACACAACTCTTTCAGCAAGCCGAGCAGAAATCTATCTCGCTAGTCATCAGGAAGTTCCCTATAAGAAACCCCCACCGATGAGGAAAGAGACATCTAAGAGGGACATGAACAAATTTTGTCTGTTCCATGGAGATTATGGCCATGATACAAACGAATGCAATCACCTCAAAAATGAGATAGAATTTCTTCTCCGATCGGGCAAGTTGAGGAAGTACCAGGCAGAGACACCCCAAGGAGAAGGAGGCAGCAGCAATCCTGGTTTCAAACGACAAAGATCTCCACCCTTGCAGCCCGGACCTGTGGATTTTACCTTAGACACTCTAGGTGGAGGTCCACACTTGGCTGAGGAGAGCAACGAAGCAAGCGAGAAGCATGCTGAGCAGGAGTGCTGGGATCAGGAGCCACTGGAGCGGCGAGCGTCTATGAATATATTATTTCTAAATACCGCTTTTAGAGTGGTAGTTTAATTTCAAATTTTTTAACTTGTTATTTAAATTTGGTTTATGAGCTGGTTATTTGCTGACCAGCCATCTATTTTTGAACAATTTTTGTTGTTTAAGACTCGTTATTAGACACGTTTTGTCCTTTTGAATTTACGAGTAATAAAAGAGACTACGCGCAGCGTGGTCGATTCTTGCTACAAATGTGCATGTGTGTTAATTGTCCGAACAGTGTTCAACTGGTCGGTAAAATCGGACAGTGTTCAACTGGTCGATACATTCAAGCAATGTTCAACTGCTCGAATATTTTCCATATATTCTATGTGTTTCACGAGTGATAAACTGCTTGAACAGATTCGGTCAAGTAGCAAGTGACTAAGGATCTCTCAAACCTCAATCACTTGGAGGGCACATAGGGTATATCGGTATATAATTTAACACAGGCAATAAGAGCACGAGTTAAGATATCTGTTTTTAGGCTGACTTGTAAATTTTTGAAGTCCAAAAATGCCTTTAAGCTAACTTGTTTGACAAAGCTTAAGTAACTTGGAATTTTAAAAAAAAAATTAAGTTAGAAGCTGATATTCGTGTGACAATAAACACTATGCTCATAAAATGTTAAGAGCAATAAGAGTGTGAGAAAGTATACTTAGTATGGACTTATGAAATGTCTAGAATTTCTAAGTTAGAAAACTAAGTACTCATGCGAAAATAGAAGGCATATATCAGAGTGACTTTTCTATTCATAATAAACTTATAATGTTTTAAGTCTAAAAAGACTTAGAATGTTTCAAGTTTTCAAAAAAAAAGTAAAGTATAAATGCCAACAGCCTGGCCATACGAGCAAAAGTGCAGTAGCAAAATACAAAACAAAAGTCTACTAGAGAGCTGGTCGGATGAAAACTTGTCTGGTCAAATGGAGGCCTCTCTGGTCGGATGAGAGATCACTAGTCGGCTCTAGCAGGTTGATCAACCCCTTCCTCAGCATCAGCTGCTCCTTCTGGTCAAAATGACAGCGTGGGGGAAACAGATGTAGTGCCGGCAGGATTAGTTGCTTCCTCGGAAGCCTTTGCCTCACATTTCGCAAGCTCCTCCGCCATGACCTCCTCTGTGAGAAAGTCGAGGTTGAGAAGCTTGTTCAACTTCCACACCTGGTAAAAGCAATTGAAGCAGATTTCCTCGTAGCGAACAAGATCAGCTTCTTTCTCCCGCCTTATCTCCTCATTCTCGCGAGTCAATTCCTCGTTCTCACGAGTCAGTTTCTCCAGCTGATCGGTCAGTGACTTGTTGGTTTGAACTTGCTGTTTATTCTCATCAGACAGTCTCCTAAGAGACTCATCCCGCTCAGCCACGGTCCTCTCTGCCTGCTTCAGCTTGGATTTGAAGTCTTTTACCGAAGTAGTTAGAGTCTCCACTCTAGCTTGGGCATCCACTAGTTGATCATTTAGGACCTTGATCAACTCCTTATAATCAACTGCTCGGAGCTGAGCGTGACTGATGGTGACAAGCGACTGCATGGAAAATATGAGGTTATTACAAGTGAAAATATTAATAACAAACTGTCTAAAGATAAAACACTTACATTCATCAACTAAGCAAGCCCTCTTCTTAAGACGACTTCAACGCTAAGCCGAGGAAAGGATTCGAAGCTTTGAAGCATTGAGTATCATGGATAGTCTCGTCAAGCAGTTCCTTTCTGAGGCCACTTGCGATGCGAAGGACCTCACTCGAGCCAGTCAAGCGGGTAGGAGTTAGGCTTGCAGAAGGAGGGAGCGAGGAAGGAGTCAACTGCGGGATTGCGGTCGACTCATTGGGTTGCCTCCCTTGGCTGGGCGGAGTGGTCCTTGGGACTTTGCTCGGAGGGGTGGAGCCACTTCCTTCCCCGGATTTCCTCTTTGGGGCAGGAGGGGCGTTGAAATGCCTAAACATCTCTTAATCTGCAAAAGAGAAAGCACAAGATTTGTTAGTAAAAAAAAATATAAAGCAATATGTGGATAAGTACATTATTACTACTAGACAGTTCAATAAATCCCATATAACCAAGTTATCAAAACATCTCACTATGACTACTAGACCTGAGTTGAGGATTTGCTCGAGGAAGTCATCCTCGTCGTTGGATGATGAGCTTAAGTCCCTCTCAAGCTGGATGGCCTTTCCCTTCCCAGGCTGTGTGGGAATAGCAGGTCTGTGCTGGTCCTCTGGCTGGGGCTCCCTAATGATGAGATCACCTGGTCTACGGGAATTAGGAGATGGTCCAGGAGAGAACTGATCGGTCACAACCTCAGTGCCGGCGTTGGACTAATCAGTTGCATTAGCTTCTTCGGTGGTGCTCTCCACTGTGATGTTCTGGTTACTTGGTAACAGGCCCACCATCTGAAGATTGTCTACAGTAACCAAAATTTTCACATCCTTCTCCTCGATGCACATATTGGCCAACTCCTCTGCTTGGTCAAACATTTCTTTTGTAGGCAAGGGTTGGTGAAATGGACCTACATGCGTAAAAGCCAAGTTGTTGGCTTTGATGTCCGAAGTGAGAAAATACTCTGTGTAGTATTTCCCAGGATTTGACTTGTGAGCAATGCCATAAAGGTATTTAACTCCTTTATGCCTATGAAAGAGGTGGAAAAAACCTGTGTTCTTATGGCTCAGGTTGGTTCTAAAGTCGAATAAGTAGTGTATTTCATGAGTAAAGGATGAACAGGGCGGACAGCGCCTGAATCCCATTAGGAGTGATCTGAAAGGGAGAGACGTTGAAATAATCCGCTACTGACCGGAAGAAGGGGTGAATCGGGATAGTCACTCCTGCATATATATGGTGCCTAGACCAGGCACAGTAAGGTCCGCCAGGCCTGTTAGCTCTCTGATGAGGGCGCGGACATACCACATTCACCCCTCTCAAGCCCAAGGCTAGGATGTGTTTGTCAAACATCCTAGGGTTAAGTTTTGTAGGTTTGGCAGTAAACCAAGAAGGTGTTTCCTTTCCTTCCTTCCTTGGTTTTTGGACAGCCAGACGCTGGATCTCGGTAGTGAATTTCTGGGTAATTTTTCTCCGAGGCTTATTTGGTTTTGGCATCTAGCGGGGTGGTCTCGAGGAAGCCGCAGTTCGGACCTCACTGCGTTCCACCACTTTCTGTACCGCTCTACGGGCTACTTGAGGATCCTGGTCCTGCGGGAGTCTGTTGGACTTCTTTGCCCTCATTGTTGACTGTTCAACTTGATGGAGGAACTGCTCTTCATGAAGAAAATATAAAGCTGAACGGGGGAGGATCCTCTTAAAGCGGTGGAGGCGATCCTCAGGAGTGCGACTGTCAGGAGACTTCGACGAGGAGTCGCTGCTTTGAGGATTATCGTTCAACTGCGGGATGGACGTGTCAGAATTCATGTGGTAGTCACCTCCCCTATAGTCGAAGCGATTCATCTACAAAAAATAAAAACGGGGAGGTGAGTAACCATACAAATTTAAATCAACAGAGCAATGTTTATTTTTTTCTACTTAGAAAAAATTTGTCTAAGTTGTAAAATTTTAGCATACATGAGGAAAAATAATTTTTGTGCCTAAAAGTGCTTAAGGTCCCTAGAATGGGCATGAACGAAAAATTTTGGAAATAGGCAAAAAAAATTTGTGCAGTGTCTGCCTCTGTCCGAGGGTTGCTGTAACGACCCAAAATTGCTAATAAGGCTTAAGGGCCTTGATTAGTGTGCCTGGAGGGCATAATAAGATTTTGTGTGTGACTTTAATGAGTTAAATGCATGATTATGATTTAATGCATGTTATATGACTATTTGATTATTTGAGATGCATGACTATGTGAATTAGTATGCATGTAGACCTGATTATCTCAGAAAGAGCATAATTGTAATTTGGCCATTTTGGGCATGACTGTGTTGATATCTGTGATCTGTGACTCGAGACGATCCTAGAATGAGCGGGTTAGCGGAAAAGTCAAAGCGGGAATTTATACCCGGCTTGGGGTTAAGCCTGGGGAGTTTAAATGGGAATTTGGAAATATATTGAGGTTAATCTTGATGATGAGGGATATATTTGGTGATTGATTAGGTGTTGGGTAGCAAGCGGGAAATTATTAGAGACACTCGAGGAATTAGTGGGAAATGGGTAAAATGACTAAAATGGCCCTACATGGACAAGAAAAAAGGGTTAGATTTAATAGGGAGGGCATTTTGGTCTTTAGGCTTTTTAGAGATAAGTTAAAGAGAGCTTTATACTTAGTGGAATTGGTAGAAAAGAGTGGTAAGGCTGTAGAAAAGAAAGAAAGAAGGAAGAAAAAAAGAAAAGAGAGAAAAACAGTGTGGGTTTTCTTCAAAGGATCGGTTTGTGGCTCTCCCACCATTCCCCTTCATTTTTCTTGGAGTTAAGCTCAGTGGAGAGCTAGGGTAGGCTGAGCATCAAGGATCCTAAGCTAGACTTGAAGATTGGCAAGGGATTAGCAAGAACTCATCAAGCATTGAGGAAAGATTTAGAAATTTCAGTTTTAGGGTTTGACTGGTTTGAGCTGTGTATTTAAGCTAATTGGATGGGGATTTTTGGGGAAATCAGGCCAAGGTTGTGAAGGAGCAAGCTAAGGAGGTTTAGGGTTCAAATCAAGGTCGAATTTCCATCCACGGTATGATTTCTAAGTCCTTAACTTTGATGTTTGACTGAATTTCTGGGTTTAGGGTTCATTGTGGTAGATCTTGAGTTTTGGGTTGCTTGAGCTTGGGTTATGAGTTCTTGGGATGCTTGGGATGAGTGTGAGGTGTTGATAAGTTTGTTTTTGGGTTTGGGAAAGATTTGGACAAGTTTGGGGTTGAAATGGTTGAAAGAAATCGCAAAAAACGATTTTTGGGGTTGCCAGTCTGCAACTAGCGCTACAGCGCTAGGCCCTGTTTCTGGGGATGTGTTGTTCTGCTTGTAGCGCTACAGCGCCCTCTGAAGAGCGTTGTAGCGCTCCACTGTTCACAGAAAGGGGTTTTTGGGCTTTTGTTGAGGGATTTTGATCTAGGGTTCGGGGCTCGATTCCACCACCTTGTTTTGTGGATCTAGGACTTCCCGGGGGCTCGGGATTGGTCCCGAGGCTAGGTTTTGGACTTGAGGTTTGGTAATGACTTTGACTTATGGATTTTGTTTAGGTGAGCGCTAAGGCTCGAGAAAGGATCCTGCTCGAGGAGTCAGGTGATCAAAGCTATCGAATTCAAAGGTAAGAAAACCGTAACACCTGAGAACAGGGCATGGGCCCACAGTGTTATTGCAGGGCATGGCCCTAGATTGTATTGTGTGCGAATGTATAACCTTAAATGAATGATTATATGTTTGAATGATTATTTTGAAATGTACTATATGCGTGATTATAATGGAATGAATGGCTAAGGCCGAGAGCGGCGAAGGCCGAGAACGGCCTTGGGGCCGGAAGTAACACTTAGCACATGGAGTGCTTATAGACAGGGTGGGACCCAATGGATATGTGAGTTATCCTTACGGTAAGGACCGAAACCCCAGGCTTTGGTAAGGCCTCTGGGGCGGCATGGCCGTGCTTGTTTAGTCTAATGGTTTTCCTATTTATCAGTGGATTGTATGTCAGCTATATTCTATGCATATGTTATATACTGTGTGAGTTTTCTTGCTGGGCTTCGGCTCACGGGTGCTCTGTGTGGCAGGTAAAAGCAAGGAGTCAGTCAACCGGCCATGAGTTTGGAGAGCGTGGGGGCAGCGCGTACATGTTCGGCCTGCCCGACTGCTTTGGTTGGGGGCATTTTGTATATGGCTGTATTAACTCATTCTTTTGATAGTTAACCAGGTGTAAATCAATTTTTGAGTTGTAAATATTTTGTAAACCTTATTTTGGGATCCCAGATTTTTGACACTTAATGTTTTCAATGAAACTAAGCATTTTCAAAGACTACAGCCTTAATTTCTAATCAAGTCACACTTTTGGTTTTAGAAACCTCGTAGAGTCAGTTAATTGCACAATTTTCGTCTTAAACTCACTTGGTAACGGCTCTAAGGTAGTAGGGCGTTACAACTTGGTATCAGAGCGAGCCAAGGTTTATTGGTTCTGGAGATTGACCGAACATGTACGCACGCTGCCATTGAAAAGCTTGACTCAGGGTTGATTGGTATGGTTGATTAATATATATCTGATTATGTGTTTGAATGCCTTGTGTGCCTGCTTAGATTATTATGAGTATGATGAGTGAAATAACATATGCATGATACCAGGGCAAGGCTCGTTGTGTGCTATATGATATCTGTATGTTATTTGGATTGTTGATCTTGGTTGTTGTTGAGATTAAGAGGTGGAATTGGATCTTGTTATCATGCCTGATGAGCAGTGTCACTGATTGCAGGCATTTAGTTGTAATGCCTCGGCAATAATCGAGACTCCGCGACATTCGGGCCGAGGATGACAATCAGGGTCAGGACCCTCCACCTGCTCCTCAGAACTGGCAGTGGATATTAGCCGAAATGGAGGCTAGATTGAAGAAAACAGAGGACGAGCTTAGTCAGTTGAGGCAACCGGCTCCTCCACCAGTCACCGGGTTACCACTACAGCCGAGTGTAGCACCAGCTCCGGTTCAGCCTATAGTTCAGAACAGGTTGGAACCTCTGTATGAAAGATTCAGAAAACAGCAACCTCCTACCTTTGAGGGGGAACAGACCCACTGCGAGCTGAGTAGTGGATGAATATGATGTCTGTAATCTTGGATTTCATGAGGGTTGAAGGAAAGGAAAGGGTTGATTGTGCTAGCTATATGCTTAGAGATGATGCACGAATATGGTGGGATGTAGTAAGGCAGCGAAGGGATACTGCAACTATGACTTGGGAAGAATTCAAGAGCATTTTTAATGAGAAATATTACAGTGTAGCAGTTCGAGCTGCGAAGGCTGATGAGTTTATCAACCTGACCCAGAGCAAGTTATCAGTCACCGAGTACGCCCTGATATTTGATAGATTGGCGAAGTTTGCGCTAGAGCTAGTGCCGACTGATGCGGCCAGGAGAGATAGGTTTATACGGGGATTGAATGTGATGATCGCCCGCGATGTGAGTATTACATTGGCTCCAGAGACTACTTATGCACAAGTGGTGGATAAGGCCCTTACTGCTGAGAGGGCTGAGGATCAGATATGGAAGGATAGCGCTGCTAGGCGCGATACCAGGAGGATAGTGCCTCCTTCTGGGCCTAGTCGGGGCAGCGGCCCCAGTGAGCAGAAAAGAAGAGCACCAGATTCATTTGTTCCTTATGGTTCTGATAGGAGGGTTCGCGGTTCTGTTGGTGGCCGTCAGGGCGGAAATGACAGCTGGAGGAGCTTTCCGATGTGTCCTCGATGCAGGCGACGACATCAGGGCGAGTGCCAGACCAGGGCATGTTTTATTTGTGGGAGCACCAATCACT
Organism: Humulus lupulus; assembly: GCF_963169125.1. NCBI lineage: Eukaryota > Viridiplantae > Streptophyta > Magnoliopsida > Rosales > Cannabaceae > Humulus > Humulus lupulus. Next base: position 247,839,158 of record NC_084802.1, read on the forward strand.
TGAAGAAAGACTGCCCGCTAGCTAAGAAAGAGGAGCCAAATCAGGGAGACAGCCTCGCTCCTGCTAGGGTTTTCACTTTGACTCAGACTGAGGCGGAGGCCAGTCCCTCAGTTGTGACAGGTCAGATTTTTAGCGCCGGTTCTTTGTATACTGCATTGATTGAGTCGGGTGCTACTCACTCATTTGTATCTGCTAGGGTGATTGATCAGATTTGTAGACCTAGTATTTTGTATGCTAGGGGTTTTCAGACTTTATTGCCAACAGGAGAACTGGTAGTCTCTAGGAGGTGGGTTAGAGCATTACCAGTAGTAATAGACGGTAGAGAATTGTTTGTTGACCTGGTTGAACTAGATATGGATGATTTTGATATAATACTAGGAATGGATTGGTTAACGCGGTATGGAGCAACAATTGACTGTAAGCGCGAATGGTGACCTTTGAACCAGAAGGCGAGGTGCCCTTTGTGTTTGTGGGAGCGGTGAATGGACCTCGGGTGCCTATGATCTTAGCACTAAAGGCTAAAGACCTGATGCAGGAGGGTTGCATAGGATTCCTAGCGAGTATTGTAGATTCCTCCAAGGTGGCGGCAGTGGGACCGAATGAAACCAGAGTGGTCTGTGAGTTTCCAGACTTGTTTCTAGCAGATCTGCCAGGATTGCCGCCACAGCGGGAGATTGAGTTCGTCATAGAGTTGGCTCCGGGAGCAGAGCCAGTGTCCAAGGCACCCTATAGAATGGCTCCGGCAGAATTAAAGGAATTGAAGATCCAGTTGCAGGAACTACTGGATTTGGGGTTTGTCAGACCGAGTTTCTCGCCTTGGGGTGCTCCAGTATTATTTGTTAAGAAAAAGGATGGATCGCTCAGGATGTGCATTGACTACAGGGAGTTGAATAAGTTGACCATCAAGAACAAGTATCCATTGCCTCGGATCGGCGATTTATTTGATTAGCTTCAAGGGAGTACAGTGTTTTCAAAGATCGATCTCCGATCAGGCTACTATCAGTTGAGGATCAAAGAAGAGGACGTACCAAAGACTGCTTTTCGGACACGGTATGGGCATTATGAATTTCTGGTTATGTCCTTTGGATTAACCAATGCCCCAGCAGCATTTATGGATTTGATGAACAGAATTTTCAAAGATTATCTGGATAAGTTTGTGATTGTATTTATTGATGATATCCTAGTGTACTCCCAGTCAGAGACAGAGCATGAGCATCATCTGCGCCTGGTGTTGCAGCGGCTGAGAGAGCATAAGCTATATGCTAAGTTTAGCAAATGTGAGTTCTGTTTATCGCAAGTTTCATTTCTGGGCCATATTATCAATAAGGATGGGTTACTGGTCGACCCAAGCAAGACGGAAGCAGTAAGAGATTGGCCTCGACCAAGCAGTGTTCCTTGGACTAGCAGGTTACTACCGGCGGTTTGTAGAGGGGTTCTCTAGAATTGCTACTCCATTGACAAAATTGACGAGAAAGAAGACCAAGTATGTGTGGACAGATCGATGTGAGAACAACTTTAAAGAGTTGAAGCCGCGGTTGATTACTACACCAGTGCTGAGCCTGCCAACAAATGATGAGAAGTTTGTGGTCTACTGTGACGCTTCTAGACAGGGTCTGGGATGCGTGTTGATGCAGGCTAGGAAAGTGATAGCTTATGCATCAAGGCAATTAAAGGAGTACGAGCAGAGATATCCCACACATGACCTGGAGTTAGCCGTAGTGGTATTCGCACTTAAGGTTTGGAGACACTATCTGTATGGTGAGAGATGCGAGATATACACTGATCACAAAAGTTTAAAGTATTTCTTCACCCAGAAGGACTTGAACATGCGCCAGAGGCGGTGGCTGGAGTTGGTAAAGGATTACGATTGCGATATCCTGTACCATCCTGGGAAGGCTAATGTGGTGGCTGATGCATTGAGCTGGAGGGGCCCAGGACAGCTGTATAGCTCGAGGCAGATATCTGACAGACTAGCTGGAGAGATGACCAGAGCAGGTATAGAGTTAGTGGTTGGTAGGTTAGCCAACATTACTCTTCAGTCAACTCTCCTCGAGAGGATTAAGGAAGCACAAGGAATGGATCCCTAGTTAGTTGAACGTAGAGAGAATGTCCTAACTGGAGCAGCTAAGGACTTCTCTATTTCTGAGATGGGTTTATTGAAGTACAAAGGACGGATTTGTGTTCCGATTGATCCAGATATTCGGCGGGAGATTCTGGATGAGTCTCATACCACTCCCTACTCTTTGCACCCAGGTTCGACGAAGATGTACCATGACTTGAAAGTTTTGTATTGGTGGTCAGGCATGAAGAGGGACGTGGTGGACTATGTGGCTAGATGCTTAACCTGTCAGCAGATTAAGACTGAACATCAGAGGCCAGCAGGATTATTACAGCCTCTAGGGATTCCCGAGTGGAAATGGGAAGATATTGCCATGGACTTTGTGGTTGGGTTGCCAAAGACCGTGGGTCAGCATGACTTGGTGTGGGTGATTGTGGACAGGTATACTAAGTCCGCCCACTTCTTACCTGTGAAGACAACTTATACTGTGGAGCAGTATGCAGAGCTTTATGTGAAAGAGATTGTACGACTTCATGGGGCTCCGAGGTCGATAGTATCCAACAGAGACCCCACTTTTACTTCCAAGTTTTGGAAGAGCCTACAGAAGGCAATGGGCACACAGCTTCGGTTTAGTACTGCTTATCATCCTCAGACGGATGGACAGTCTGAGAGGACAATCCAGATACTGGAGGACATGTTACAAGCTTGTGTGTTGGATTTTGGGGGATCTTGGAGTAGGTATCTCCCTCTGATTGAGTTCTCGTACAATAATAGTTATCAGGCAACTATCGGAGTGGCTCCGTATGAGATGCTGTATGGAAGAAAGTGCAGATCACCGATTCACTGGGATGAGGCAGGTGAGAGAAGATATTTAGGTCCTGAGATGGTTCAGAGGACCAATGAGGCACTTGAGAAAATTAGAGCTCGTATGCTTGCCTCCCAGAGTCGCCAGAAGAGTTTTTTAGATCAGAGATGCAGGAGCGTGGAATTTCAGGTCGGTGATCATGTATTCCTCAGGGTTTCACCCCTGAGAGGAGTAAAACGATTTGGCGTTCGGGGCAAGCTGAGTCCCAGGTTTGTTGGCCCCTTCGAGGTTCTAGAGCGAGTTGGGGAGGTGGCTTACAGGTTAGCAATGCCTCCAGCTCTATCAGGGGTTCATGACGTGTTTCATGTATCCATGCTTCGGAAGAAAAAAACAGTGTGGGTTTTCTTCAAAGGATCGGTTTGTGGCTCTCCCACCATTCCCCTTCATTTTTCTTGGAGTTAAGCTCAGTGGAGAGCTAGGGTAGGCTGAGCATCAAGGATCCTAAGCTAGACTTGAAGATTGGCAGGGGATTAGCAAGAACTCATCAAGCATTGAGGTAAGTTTTAGAAATTTCAGTTTTAGGGTTTGACTGGTTTGAGCTGTGTATTTAAGCTAATTGGATGGGGATTTTTGGGGAAATCAGGCCAAGGTTGTGAAGGAGCAAGCTAAGGAGGTTTAGGGTTCAACTCAAGGTCGAATTTCCATCCACGGTATGATTTCTAAGTCCTTAACTTTGATGTTTGACTGAATTTCTGGGTTTCGGGTTCATTGTGGTAGATCTTGAGTTTTGGGTTGCTTGAGCTTGGGTTATGAGTTCTTGGGATGCTTGGGATGAGTGTGAGGTGTTGATAAGTTTGTTTTTGGGTTTGGGAAAGATTTGGACAAGTTTGGGGTTGAAATGGTTGAAAGAAATCGCAGAAAACGATTTTTGGGGTTGCCAGTCTGCAACTAGCGTTACAACGCTAGTCTTTGGGCGCTTTAGCGCTAGGCCCTGTTTCTGGGGATGTGTTGTTCTGCTTGTAGCGCTACAGCGCCCTCTTAAGAGCGCTGTAGCTCTCCACTATTCACAGAAAGGGGTTTTTGGGCTTTTGTTGAGGGATTTTGACCTAGGGTTCAGGGCTCAATTCCACCACCTTGTTTTGTGGATCTAGGACTTCCCGGGGGCTCGGGATTGGTCCTGAGGCTAGATTTTGGACTTGAGGTTTGGTAATGACTTTGACTTATGGATTTTGTTTAGGTGAGCGCTAGGGCTCGAGTAGGATCGTGCTCGAGGAGTCAGGTGATCAAAGCTATCGAATTGAAAGGTAAGAAAACCGTAACACCCGAGAACAGGGCATGGGCCCACAGTGTTATTGCAGGGCATGGCCCTAGATTGTATTGTGTGCGAATGTATAACCTTAAATGAATTATTATATGTTTGAATGATTATTTTGAAATGTACTATATGCGTGATTATAATGAAATGAACGGCTAAGGCCGAGAGCGGCGAAGGCCGAGAACTGCCTTGGGGCCGGAAGTAACACTTAGCACATGGAGTGCTTATAGCCAGGGTGGGAGCCAATGGATACGTGAGTTATCCTTACGGTAAGGACCGACACCCTAGGCTTTGGTAAGGCCTCTGGGGCGGCATGGCCGTGCTTGTTCAGTCTAATGGTTTTCCTATTTATCAGTGGATTGTATGTCAGCTATATTCTATGCATATGTTATATACTGTGTGAGTTTTCTTGCTGGGCTTCGGCTCACGGGTGCTCTGTGTGGCAGGTAAAAGCAAGGAGTCAGTCAACCGGCCATGAGTGTGGAGAGCGTGGGAGCGGCGCGTACATGTTCGGCCTGCCCGACTTCTTTGGTTGGGGGCATTTTGTATATGGCTGTATTAACTCATTCTTTTGATAGTTAACTAGGTGTAAATCTATTTTTGAGTTGTAAATATTTTGTAAACCTTATTTTGGGATCCCAGATGTTTGACACTTAATGTTTTCAATGAAACTAAGCATTTTCAAAGACTACAGCCTTAATTTCTAATCAAGTCACACTTTTGGTTTTAGAAACCTCGTAGAGTCAGTTAATTGCACAATTTTCTTCTTAAACTCACTTGGTAACGGCTCTAAGGTAGTAGGGCGTTACAGTTGCTTAGTGTCCATGTGTGCATGCCTAAGGGGCTGTCTGAGGAGCCCGTGTTGTGGCTGAGCGGACCCCTGTGTCCGAGGGGCCGCACCTGGTCCAAAGAGTTGTGTGGTGTCTGAGTGGACACCTATGTCCGAGGAGCCGAAGGATGCCGAGGGGCCGCGCCTGGTCCAAAGAGTCGTGTGGTGTCCGAGGAGCCGAGTATCACGCCTGGTCCGAGGGGCTGCATCTGGGTAGCTGCTGTCCGAGGAGCCTGTGTTTTGACCGAGCGGACACTGTGTCCGAGGAGCCGAGGGATGCCGAGGGGCCGCGTCTGGGCAGCTGCTGTCCGGAGAGCCATGTGCGTGCCGACCGATCGGATGCGTCATATGCATCTCCGAGCATGAGGCCCAAGTCCGAGCATGAGACCCTAGTCCGAGCCCAAAGCCAAGCATTCGATCGGACTAAGGTTTTCAAAAAACAAAAAGAGGGGACAATGGCCAATCGGCCATACCCCAAACCACAAACATAAGCCCATTCCAAAAAACCGTAAATCCCTAGGACATAAACACTATTTCTCATCCAAAACACACAACCACAAGATCAAAATGGGGAATTTGTAAAGTTTCAAATGTTCTAGAGACCACATTCATATCATCAAATACCCATAAACACATACATGCAATTTAGGTTGAAAAATTTATTTTTCCATGAAATTGAAGGCAAGATTGAGTTACCCAAAACCTAAATAACACTAAAACAGCCACAAAATACATTGCATTTCCAAAGATTCACACATAGTTCAAGGGGAAAATTTCCAAGAGGGTTTCGGCCAATCGGGATCTTTGTATTTCGGCGGTGCCTTTTGTTCAATCACCGCACTCACTTGCTCGGTCAAGAAGGCAGTCTTCTTGACATGGTGCTTCCTTTTGGCAGTGCAAAGATCCTTGATGATTTTGGCATAAGTAGGCACTTGTTTAATGATGTGAAGCAAAGGAAGATTAATCTTCACTTGTGTTAAGTGCTCAAGGAGTTCAGCTCGATTATCAAGAAGTTTCCCAACAGGTTTCAAAGCCTAGGGAAATGGTATCTTTGGAGTTGCATTGAGTGGTGGATTTTAGGAAATGACTTTTGGAGTACTGGGAGTGTTGGATTTAATGGGTGGGTCTGGCAAAGTTTTACCGCTTCTCGTCGTGATGGCATTCACTTCCTTAACGTTTTGATCATTTGAATTTGAAGATTGGGCCATGTGTTGGCCTTGAACATTGAATTTCGGTTGGGAAGGAAGTTTGCCTTTTTCAGGAATGGCCAAGGATTCAGTCAATTTTGAGAATTGACATTTCATTTCCTTGATTTCTTCCATCAGTTGGCGGTTCAGTTTGGATTGTTCCTCCATGAATGCACGAAGAGTATTCTCGAGAGAGTTTCGTTGTGGATGAGCATTGTATTGAGGTGCAGAATACGCCTTTAATGGTCGAACTTGTTGCTCATTTCTCCATTGGCCTCCAGACGATTGAGCTTGGTTGGAATCTCTCCAACTGAAATTTGGGTGGTTTCTCCAACCAGGGTTGTACGTATGGGAGAATGGCTTGTTATATGACCCTAAGGCATTGCATTGCTCCTCATAAACCCCCCTCATTTCATTCAAAGCTAAGTAGTCCTTAGCTAAGTGCTCCGTCCCTCCACAAACAAAGCAAGGTTCTTGCGGTTCCGCTTGAGAGATCATGTGCGATTTTTTGCTATGCTTCGTCATTAAGACCTCAAACTGCTTTTTCAAAGCTTCGAGTTGGGCCTTAACACTATCCTCTTATCGAAGTTGATAGATCCCAGATGGTTTGTGTCGGTTGGTGCTGTCAGCAGCACTTGGACCAGTCCAAATGTGAGACTTTTTTGCGGTTTCTTCGAGATATTCAAGAGCATCGTCTGGCTCTTTTTCGAATAATTAACCATTGCATAGAATTTCTACAAACTGGCGCTTACGACTCGTGAGGCCTTCATAGAAGTAACTGACCAAACGTCGGTTCTCATAGCCATGGTGCGGGAATTGATTTAACAAATCTTTGAATCTTTCCCAGACTTGATAAAACGTTTCATTGTCCTTTTGGGAAAATGTGGAAATCTGTCGTTTGAGACTGTTGGTCTTATGGCTAGGGAAGTGTTTGAGAAAGAAAGATTTGGTCATCTCCTCCCATGTTCCAATCGACCTAGGTCTCAAAGAGTATAACCAACTTTTGGCTTTGTCCTTCAAGGAGAAAGGGAAGAACTTCAGTCGCACAGCATCGGCATTTTCAGCTCGGTTAAAGAATGTGGCTACTACCTCCTCGAATTCTCTAATATGCACGTATGGGCTTTCGTTTTCCATTCCATGAAACGTGGGCAAGAGTTTGATCATGCCAGATTTAAAATCTAATGCGGGCATATTAGGAGGGAAGATAATGCTTGAAGGCGTGGAAGTGCGAGTAAGATGGAGGTAGTCATTGAGAGTTCTTGGTTGGATTTCATCGTTGCGAGCCATTAAGAATGGGTTATTATCAGCGAAAGTTTGTGGAGAAGCAGGATTGGTGGAAGGAGTTCCGGTAGGAGTGGCAGATGAATTGGAAGAAGTGTCACTGGAAGTTTCGTGATGATTTATCCACCCTCGGAAATCAGAATTAGATTTATTTTATGACTATTTTTTTAATTTTTTTATTATTATTATTTTTTTGTTAAACTTTTTCCCAGGTAGATTTGGAGGTTTTCGGGTGATCTCCAACGCCTTACTAGAACTCCCCGAGGTTACTGAATAAGTATGGTGGATCACAAGTCAATCTTTTCGACCAAACAACCTTTAAGCAGAGTGAAATTGCTTATTTTGACAGAACAAGCTTGGTTTTCTTATAGTAATAAGTTCAACAATGTAATAGTGCAAAGGTAGATGCTCGAAATATTACCAGGCCGATTGGGAAGGTTGCCAAGGTACCGCTTTAGACCCACACTTACCTAGACAGAACTCCCCGAGGTTCCCAGGTAAGTGTGGAGGGTAACGATATCACAAACCTTATTTAACAACCAATCTTTCTAGACAGAACAATATCGGTTTCTACCATTTGTAATATTACACAATTGTTCCCAATACTAAGCGTTTTATGATTGAAATTTTATGAACAATGTTATGCAATTTTTCTTAAAAGAAAACTAAATTCTAAGGAAAATTAAGACAAAGAAAAAGAAAAACCTAAACTAAGCAACAAAATAAAAAAAAACACAAAATATAAAATAAAGAAAAGAAAAGAAAAGTAAAGTGAAGATAAAATAACAAGTTTAATTTTTTTTTCAACAAATATTTATTTAACTAAAAAAAACAAAAAGAAAAAAAAGAAAGATTGATAAAACTATAGTTAAAAAGAGAGAAAAAAATTATAAAGGTTTATATATATATATATATATATATCTATATTAATATAATGTTTTTTTTGTTGTTTTTTTTTGGTATATGAAAAGTAGAAAAAAAGGAGAAATAAATATATATAATAATTAAATATATATGTTTTTTTAACGTTTTTTTTTATATATGTATACTTATATATGTGTAATTTTATTTTTATTTTTGTTTAAAAAAATATATAAATAACTATTTTTTTTTGTTTGTTTTATGATTTTTTTTTGGTAATAATCAATTTAACTGAAAATTAGTAAATAAAAAAAAATAAAAACAAAAACTATACTACCACAATATTTACACCAACAAAAATACAAATAAAGTTACTAACATTTTTGGTAGAAATTTCACTAAACCTTTGAAAACTACCTCCTCGGCAACGGCGTCAAAATTTGTTTAACGCCTAAAATGTGACTACCACTAAGCGGTAGTTGTAGTAAGATCGGGCGTTCGATTCACAAGGAGGTAACCTAAAATCAAAATATTAGTAGAAAATAACACAAAAAGTTAGTAACATGAAATAAATAAGAAAAAGAAAAAAAATATATAAATAACTATTTTTTTTTGTTTTTTTTTATGATCATTTTTTTTGGTAATAATCAATTTAATTGAAAATTAGTAAATAAAAAAAAATAAAAACAAAAACTATACTACCACAATATTTACACCAACAAAAATACAAATAAATTTACTAACATTTTTGGTAGAAATTTCACTAAACCTTTGAAAACTACCTCCCCGGCAACGGCGCCAAAATTTGTTTAACGCCTAAAATGTGACTACCACTAAGCGGTAGTTGTAGTAAGATCGGGCGTTCGATCCACAAGGAGGTAACCTAAAATCAAAATATTAGTAGAAAATAACACAAAAAGTTAGTAACATGAAATAAATAAGAAAAAGAAAAAAAATATATAAATAACTATTTTTTTTTGTTTTTTTTTATGATCTTTTTTTTGGTAATAATCAATTTAATTGAAAATTAGTAAATAAAAAAAAATAAAAACAAAAACTATACTACCACAATATTTACACCAACAAAAATACAAATAAAGTTACTAACATTTTTGGTAGAAATTTCACTAAACCTTTGAAAACTACCTCCCCGGCAACGGCGCCAAAATTTGTTTAACGCCCAAAATGTGACTACCACTAAGCGGTAGTTGTAGTAAGATCGGACGTTCGATCCACAAGGAGGTAACCTAAAATCAAAATATTAGTAGAAAATAACACAAAAAGTTAGTAACAAGAAATAAATAAAATTGTAAATGGAAAGAGGTTTGAGATTTTGGTATTGCATTTTTGATAAAGTGATAAAATGAGATAAGTGAAATAAAGGTAAGATGTAATCAAGAGTTTGAGAAAATGAAAGGTTTCAAGAATCATCCATATGCTTGTTTAGTTACTTGGTTACTTGATTTACAAAAATACACAAGTAAATAGTTCACATCCCAACATTTACTTGGAAAATCTAACATTAAAGTCCATAGTCTTTTCTAACAAAAGTTCATTTGAGTTATAAAGTTCTTTACTTTAAATCACAATGTTAATTTTGTGAAAAATCTAAAAATGACAAAATACCCAAAGACAATAATGCAATAGAAGATTAGACATAAAATTAGGTATCAATATTACTTTCACTAATTAGAAGTACATAGAAAGAGCATGACTAATCCTATATACTATTAGCATAAGTAAATAAAGATAACAAAATAAAAATGGAGATGAAAGAACATAAATAACTCAAAATTTTTACATTAAGAACATAGTAAATCAAAGTAGCAAAATAACATCACTAGCATATGGAATCATCCCTAACCTTCCTAGGAAGATTAGGCCATTATGCTCATGATTCTCACAAAATTCTAAGAAGAAAATATGAGAAGAAAGTGAGTGGAAATTTTGCTATAGTTTCTCTACTCTAAAAATTACACATCTATTATGAAAAAAGAGTCCCTATTTATAGATGGAGAAAATGACTAAAAGGAAATTAAACAACAAAATGGGGTTTACAAAATAAATCTGAAATATTAATAATAAAATATGATTTTGAAAAATCAAATCTTATTATTAATATTACCCTAGGTATTTTTGTGTATGGTCAAAATGCCCTTTTTTAAAATACCACAAAAACATGAGTTTTAAAGCTCAAAATAGCAATTTGCAAAGCCTAACACCCACAAAACATGGCTGGTGACACAAGAGTGTTCTGACCCATTTTCAGCCAATGAAAATGTGCCACGTAGGCGGCTGGGATTGCTAGGCCAACGTTGGGTCTGCTTGCTGGGAGAGGTGAACTCGGCTGGGCTTCCATATGCACTTGGGCGTGAGCTGCTTTGCTGGGCCGAGTTGGATTTCCATGTGTACTTGGGTGCTGAAGGAAATATGCATGCTGGGGCGTATGGCATATGGCTGATGGTCACATTGGAGAATTGAAGCTTGGGCGGCTGAAGGGAATTGAGAATGGCCTGGACAGGTGTCCCAAGCTGGGGTCACATTAGGCTTGAAGCCTGGTCACGTTGGAAGCTTGGGAGAGTTAATGGGACACGTGGCGCGAGGAGAGAACGCCACCTGGCAGCTGGGAGAAAGGAAGGAAGAGCTGGGCCTTTGGTTTGGGCCTTAGGGACTGGGCCAAATTCCTCAAAAATGCCACTTTCTTCATTTTCTTTTTTCAGTTTGAACCATTCTTTGTTTTCTCTTTTTATTAATGTCCAAATGCAATTTATTTTCTGAAAAATTAAACACAAATTAAATTTAAAATTAATATTTTCAATTGTAAAATATATTACAATAAATTCATAAAAATATTAATTAAAACTTAATTTATTTTACACTTTAAAACCAATAAATTTGCATTTTTGAGCAGTAATCACAACCCCCAACTAGCTTATTGCTAGTCCCTAGCAATTCAAGCGAAAAAGAAAATTGTCAAGTTGAATAATCAAGTCAAACCAAACAAAATCATCTCAGCATTTTCAAAGTATCAGCAAGAAGTCAAAAATTACTATCTAAGCTAATATAGTTGCGATTTCCGAGTTGCGTGTGTTTGCACCAAACCATCTTCTTTTTATCACAAGTCATAACACAAATAGTATCGAAAAATCTCAAAAGTATAAAGATCTCAACTCCAAATTCCTCACGGGCATTGAAAGTATATGTATGAGAAGGATTACACTCTTAGAGTTGGAAATGTAACAGTTTATGCTCAAATGAGAAAAGATAAACATTTTAGGACAAGCAATTTGAACAAATATTGATCACAAGATAGGCAAATAAACTTATTGGAATTCAAATGACAAAAAACCTTTGGGATTTACATGAGAAGACTTCAAGAACAAAATGACAACTAACTAACAATGATAAATAAGAAAGTGAACTATAATGATTATTATTATTTTTTAATACAATTACACAAAATAATAGTAATAGAAATATATATACTAATCTCTTCTTTGACCCTCAGAATCAAAACTTATGTTCAGCCGAGAGACTATCTTTTCTGAGGTTTAAAAGACAAGAGAAAATATATGGCAGTTTTCTTAGACAAAAAAGTAAGATAGAGTGGCTCCAATTTGGTAATGAAAATTCCTCCTACTTTCACGCTTATATGAAACAAAGGAAGAGAGCCAATAGAATAGCTTCTTATATGACTGAAGATGGCAGAGTTGAAGACAGTTATCCTAAGGTAATTAGTCATTTTGTTGATCACTTTAAAACTGCCCTGGATTGTCCAAATAAAGCTTCAGGAAGCATAGATCATGCCATAACAGATCTGGGTTCGACTTTGAGTTTTGAAAATCAGCTGTCTTTAATCAAACCTTTCTCAAGGAAAGAAGTTAAAGCAGCGATGTTTAGTATTAGCTCTATAAAGAGCCCTGGCCCAGATGGTTTTGGGGCTGGATTCTTTAAAAGTTTATGGAAAGACATAGGGAAGGAGGTGTCTAAGGCTATCCTTGATTTCTTCGAAACAAGGTATATTCCTAAAGCAATGAATAATACTATTCTAACCCTCATCCCTAAGGTTGAACACCCGACTACAGCTGCTGAATTTAGACCAATCGCCTGCTGCACTACCCTCTACAAATGCATTTAAAAAATGCTCTATCACAGGCTGGTTGGTATTCTTCCTAAGTTGATCAACCAGAACCAAGGGGCATTTATAAAAGATAGGACTCTTGCTCATAATGTTTTAATTCTCCAAGATCTCTTAAAGGTTTACAAAAGGAAACATAGTTCCCCTCGGTGTCTAATGAAGATTGATTTGAGCAAAGCCTAGGACTCCATTGATTGGGATTTCCTAGAGAATTTGCTGAAAGCATTAAGATTTCCTGGTCGTTTTATAAGATGGATCATGATCTGTTTGAGAGGTTCCTCTTATTGCCTTATGTTGAATGGTCGTCTTCATGGTAGCTTTCAAGGAGGTAAAGGTCTTCGCCAAGGTGATCCCATTTCAACTATGCTTTTTGTTATAGTTATGGAGTATCTTACTCGATCCCTGTTTCAAGCAGCTAAAGGAAAAGGTTTCAAATTTCATCCATTATGTAAATCATTAAATATAATTAGTCTCTGTTTTGCTGATGATTTTCTTATTGTGTGTAAAGCCAATACTAGCTCTATTCAGATTATTCAGCATACTTTAGATGAGTTTTCTGCTGCTTCAGGGTTGCTTATCAATAAAAACAAATCTAGAGTTTATTTTGGAGGTATTTCGGTCCCTGAAAAATCTGTTCTGCTGAATATTTCCCAGTTGGTTGAAGGGGAGTTTCCTCTGACATATCTTGGCCTGCCTTTGAGACCAACAAAATGGAAGGCAATGGATTGTGATTTAATTCTAAAGAAAATCAGACAGAGATTGTGTGTTTGGGCTAGTAGGAACCTCTCCTATGCAGGGCGGGTCCAGCTGATTAAGTCTGTTCTGTTGGGTATTAGGAACTACTGGATGAGTATTTTCCTCTTACCTCAGAGTATCCTTAAGGAGATTGACCATCTTTGCAGATTGTTCCTATGGAGAGGAAAAGGAACTAGGAGCAAGTTTCATCTTACTTCTTGGGAACAAGTTTGTTGCCCAAAAAGTCATGGAGGGTTAGGATTCAAGGAGGGGCCTCTATGGAATCGAGTGCTGCTTGCTAAATTCATTTGGGCTATCTCCTCTAAACAGGATTTGCTTTGGGTTAAGTGGGTTAACTGTATTTACTTGAAGGGGACTCAGATTTGGGATTATAATTTGCACAAAGATTCAAGTTGGTATTGGAAAAAACTGATCAAGATCAGCAAAGTTCTCTCATTATCGCTGCTAGAATCTGTTTCAGCTCATGGGAAGTTGAACCTGAACAGGCTCTATCATCTGTTTCTACCTAGCAGTCCAAAGCTTAGCATGAAAGCAGTTTGGTGCAATATCTCAGTGCCTAATCACAAATTCTTTCTGTGGCAATCTGTTCATCAAAAGTTGCCCACAAGGGATATCTTGCATTACTGTCATATTCCTCTTTCTTCTCTGATGTGCCCGATCTGTTATCATGAGGCTGAAAGTCACTCTCATTTATTTTTTGAGTGTGTCTTTTCTAAGAGAGTGGTGCAGTCTATCTTTGAGTGGTTGCGTGGTCTCTTTTGGCCCTCAAAATTTTCTGACTGGTGTAATTGGCTGGAGGTAGACAGGAAAAGCTATAAGGACTGGATTGCTTTAGCTGCTCTTGCAGCTTCAGTTTATTTTATCTGGTATACTCGGAATAGATGTTACTTTGACAGTAGTTGTCTTATGATTTCTTCTGTAATCAACTTGATTAAATCCTCTGTAATAGCTAGAGTTCTTGGTATTAATCTTAGATCTAAGATTGTGGCTTCTAGAGCTAAACTAATGATTCATTTTATTTCTAGTTTGTGTTGAGGTGGAGTTTTAGCTCTGGTTTGTAGCTGTACCAGTTTGTGTTGATCAGTAAAATCTCCTTTTCTTGATAAAAAAAAAAAAAGAAAAAGAAATATATATGTTTTTTTTTTCAACAACTACAAAATAATAGAAGGAAGTGTTGCTCTTGTTCTTTTTTTTTTTTTTCTTTTTCATTTATCTATTTTTTTTTCTTCTTTTTTTATAATTTCTTTTTTCATTATTATTTTTTTTTACAAGAGACAACACAAAAATAAAAAAAAAATTACAGATACAATAAATAGAACACAAATTTATTACAAAGACTTTTCTTAAATGAAAAACATCCCTCTAGTAAATGTCATGTTTTAAATTCCAAAGATGTGACTTTACCAACTCAAATGATCAATAAAAGTTCAAAAAATTGTTTTCTCAACTCTCACAACTCACCAAGAAATGAAAAACTTTAAACTTGAAATTTCTCTCAACTATTTGTGTTAACAACCAATTTATCACATGTTTGGAAAGTGCACAAAAGAACTCTCAAAATCACTTCTTAATAGCTAAACATAGTAAAAACTGACTCAAACCGACAAGTTATACTCATGCTTGGATAATTTTGAGAAAATTTGACTTAAAAAAATCAACAAGACAATAATGTTTTCCAAATGAATGCTAATGACGTAACAATAAGATTTTCCAAATGAAAGCCAATGCATGCTCACCACCCCCAACCAAAAATCAGACAGTGTCCTCAATGTCAAAATGAATAAGCAATGAAAAAGGTAAGGAAAGATAACACCTGGATGATGACCATGTCCATGAGGCGAGAGCGAAAATAGCCTGGTAACAATACCCTAAAACAAAGAAAATACAAAAACGAAAGCATACAAAAATAAAAGAAAGACAGAAAAATAAAGATAATGAAAAATAAAATGAACAACAACAAACCATTTAGAACTTCAGAGTGTATAGATTGAGTCCTTAAGAAGGACCTCTTCAACACGACTCACACTAATTCTCCCATCGGTTGGGTCCTCGACCTCCACCGAACCGTTGGGAAACACTTGCTTCACTACAAATGGACCAGTCCATTGCGATCGCAGTTTACCGGGATGCAAGTGCAAGCAAGAATCGTACAAATGCACTTTCTGATTTGGCTCAAAGTGTTTTCGCAGGATTTTTTTATCGTGAGCGATTTTTAATTTTTCTTTATAAATCCTAGAATTTTCATATGCATCGTTTCTCAGTTCCTCAATTTCGGACAACTAGAGTTTGCGATTGATACCTGCGACATTCAGATCAAAGTTTAGGGCTTTGATATCCCAATACGCTTTATGCTCGAGCTCGACAGGTAAATGACAGGCTTTTCCAAAGACAAGCCGATAGGGAGACATCCCAAGAGGGGATTTGAAAGCTGTGCGGTATGCCCAAAGAGCGTCTAGAAGACGTGTAGACCAATCTTTGCGGTCAGGATTTGCCGTCTTTTCCAGAATGTGTTTTATCTCCCTATTGGCTAACTCAGCTTGACCATTAGTCTGTGGATGATAGGCATTTGCAACTTTATGAAGTACACCGTACTTGCGCATAAGAGCCTTAAAGGATCGGTTGCAAAAATGAGTACCTTGATCACTGATGATAGCGCGAGGGGTACCGAACCTTGATAACACATTTTCTTTCAAGAATTTGACAGCTATAGCGTTATCATTGGTTCGACATGGTACAGCCTCGACCCATTTGGAAACATAATCCACAGCGAGGAGAATGTAAAGGTAGCCAAAAGAAGATGGAAATGGTCCCATAAAGTCTATCCCCCAACAATCAAATATTTCGATAACAAGAATTGGGTTCAAGGGCATCATGTGCCGACGGGATAAGGATCCTAACTTCTGGCACCGTGCACAAGAACGACAGAAATCATTGGTGTCTTTGAACAGAGTGGGCCAGTAAAGACCGCATTGTAAGATTTTTGCAGTGGTTTTCTTCATAGAGAAGTGACCACCACAAGCATCATTGGGGCGAAAATTCAGCACACTAGACACCTTATCGTCGTGGATGCATCTTCGCATGATTTGGTCAGGGCAATACTTGAATAAGTATGGGTCATCCCAAAAGAAATTGCGCACCTCGACCAGAAATTTGCGTTTGTCTTGTGAACTCCATTCAGATGGGAGTTCACCGGTTACTAAGTAGTTTACAATGTGAGCGTACCACGGCAACTTAGCAACAGAAAGCAATTGTTCATCGGGGAAATCATCATGAATAGGTGGACCGTTAGCGGGATCGCTGAATTCAAGTCGGGACAAGTGGTCCGCGATGACATTTTCAACACCTTTCTTGTCTTTGATTGTTATATCAAATTCTTGCAGGAGAAGGATCCATCGTATTAATCGCGCCTTACCATCCTTTTTGGAAAGGAGATACTTAAGGGCGGAGTGATCTGTGAAGATCGTAATAGGTGATCCAATCAAATAAGAGCGAAATTTGTCAAGAGCAAAGACAACGGCAAGCAACTCTTTTTCAGTAGTGGAATAGTTCATTTGAGCACTATTGAGAGTTCGGCTTGCATAATAGACAACAAAGGGTTTCCCCTCCCTTCGTTGACCTAGCACAGCTCCCACAGCAAAGTTGCTGGCGTCACATATGATCTCGAAAGGAAGACTCCAATCAGGTGACTGAATGATGGGAGAGGAAGTGAGTGAATTGACAAGTGTTCGGAATGATTCCTCACACTTAGGTGTCCATTCAAAAGTGGCATCTTTGGCGAGGAAGTTTCTTAGCGGACGGGCAATCATTGAAAAATTTTGTATGAACCTCCTATAGAAACCAGCATGACCAAGAAATGACCTAACATCTTTGACAGTCTTAGGAGTCGGCAGGTTGGAGATAAGGTCGACTTTGGATTGATCAACCTCAATTCCTTTTTCAGAAGCAATGTGGCCTAAGACTATGCCAGAAGATACCATGAAGTTTCATTTCTCCCAATTGAGGAAAATTCCTGTAACGCCCTACTACCTTAGAGCCGATACATAGTGAGTTTAAAATAGAAATCGTGCTTTTGACTGACTCTAAGTGGCTTCTAAAACCAAAAGTGTGGATAAATCAGAATTTAAGGCTGTATTCTTTTAAAATGTTTAACTTCATTGAAAACGTTAAGTATAAAACATCTGGGATCCCAAAATAAGGTTTACAAAATATTTACAACTCAAAAAAATAGATTTACACCAGGTTAACTATCAAAAGAATGGATCAATACAGCCATTTACAAAATGCCCCCAACCAAAGCAGTCGGGCAGGCCGAACATGTACGCGCCGCCCCCACGCTCTCCATACTCATGGCCGGTTGACTGACTCCTTGCTTTTACCTGCCACACGGAGCACCCGTGAACCGAAGCCCAGCAAGAAAACCCAAATAGCACATAACATATGCAAATAATATCACTGGCATAATTCACTAATAAATAGGAAAATCATCAATTTAAACAAGCACGGCCATGCCGCCCCAGAGGCCTTACCAAAGCTTGGGGTCTCGGTCATTACCGTAGGATAACTCATGTATCCCTTGGGTCCCACCCTCGCTATAGCATCCCATGTGATGAGCGTTACTTCCGGCCCCACTGCCGTACCCGGCCTTTGCCGTACCCGGCCTTTGCCGCTCTCGGCCTTGCCGTTCATTCCATTATAATCACACATATCATACATTATGAAATAACCATTCAAACATACAATAGTTCATCTAGATTACACATTTGCACACAATACAAGCTAGGGTCGTGTCCTATAATCACACAATGGGCCCATGCCCTATTCTCGGGTGTTACGGTTTTCTTACCTGTATTCCGTGCTTTCCGATGCACCACGATCACGAGCACAGTCCACTAGCACGAGCCTCTCCGAAATCCTAGTCACAACACACATAAAACACTTTTAATACTAACCAAGCCCAAAACCACTTCCCGGGACCAATCCCGTACTCCCGGGACCTCTAAAACCTTAAAACAACACCCCGGAGACATCCCCCGAACCCCCGGAGCAAAGGCCTAAAATTGCCAAAAATGATATCCTGAAATTGGCCTTGTGCCGCGGCACAACTTTCTTGTGCTGCGGCACCCATCAGTCAGGGGCTCCCTCGCCGCAGCACGCCTTCGCAGGCCCAGAATTCTGGGTTTTTCCTTCGCGTTTTCCCGAGCTTCAACCTCTCCAAATCACCCCAAACCAATACCTAAACCCCAAAACTCAAATCCAAACTTCATATGAACAATCTAACACCCTATAAACACTAGGATCAAGATCAAAACATCAACACACCCAAGATCCACACCTTTGATCTCAAATTCAGCAACTCAAACCAAAACCCATGAAAATCTTAACTCAAGCATTAAATTCCTCACATCAACACAGAAAACAAACTTAAATATGCATAAGATCCTTACCTCAAGAGTGGAATCCACCCTAAAAGTTTCCTTGAACTCCTCCTAAGCTCCCACTTCAGCCCTTTCTACACCTCTTCTTCTATCTTCTTCTTGCCCTAGCCTTTCTCTCCTCTTCTTTTCCTTCTCTTCTAATTTTATCAAAACCACTAGTGAACCCAAATGCCCAAACCGTGCCCCCCTAAATCCCAGCTGCAATTTGTCTATTACCCTTGCCAAAAGACCATTTTACCCCTTCTTCATAACCCTTCCTAACTAAACCTTCAAGGGCACTTAAGTCCTTTCACTTCTACTTTATTTCTACCATTTTCTATCTAAAACTTGTTACTCACAGCAGTTACAAATGGTTACCCAGGTTACCCAATTACCAATAACTAACCACTCATTCTCAACTCACTTATAAGATTCCCGAAGTACCCCTAGGCTCCTCCCGAGCCGGGTACAACATCCCGTTGTGACTTTTAGACTAACTGGCACACTAGGACCGTCTCGATGCGTGCATCCTGATAATAACATCACACTCACATGGCACGATTACATAATACAATTATCACAGTTGTGCTCTAAAATGGCCAAATTACAATCATGCTCATTCTAAGACAATCAGGTCTATATGCATACTAATTCACATAGTCGTGCATCTCAAATAATCAAATAATCATATAACGTGCAATAAATCGTAATCATGCATTAAGCTCATTAAAGACACACACACAAAAATCCCATTATGCCCTCTAGGCATACTACTCCAGGCCCTTAAGCCTTAACACTGAATTTGGGTCGTTACAAGTCCTTTCTCGATGCATCATTTTAAAACAGCTTCAAGATGAAGAAGACATGTCTCGAAGGAGTTTCCAAAAACGGTTAAGTCATCCATGAATACTTCCATTGATTTTTTGATCATGTCACTAAAGATGCTCATCATGCATCTTTGGAAAGTAGCTGGTGCATTACACAAGCCAAATGGCATACGCCGGAAAGCAAAAGTGCCAAAGGGACAAGTGAAAGTGGTCTTCTCTTGATCCTCCAATGCAATCTCAATTTGATAATAGCCAGAATAACCATCAAGAAAGCAATAGAAAGGATGACCAACTACACGTTCAAGGATTTGATCAATGAATGGGAGTGGAAAATGATCTTTGCGGGAGGCGGCATTTAATTTTCTATAATCAATGCACATGCGCCACCCCGTCACCGTTTTTGTGGGGACAAGGACCCCTTTTTAGTTTTGGATAACAGTGACACCAGATTTCTTGGGCACGACTTGAGTTGGACTGACCCATTTGCTATCTGCTACCAGGTAAATAATACTAGCGTCTAGCAATTTCAGAACTTCATTTTTCACAACTTCTTTCATTGTGGGGTTCAGTCGCCTTTGAGGGTCTCTTCGAGGGATAGCCTCATCCTCCAGATTGATTCGATGGGAGCAAATTAAAGGGCTAATACCTTTGATATCAGCAAGCGTCCAACCTATCGCAGATTTATGCGTTCGCAGTAGCTCGAGTAACTGCAATTCTTGAGAATTTTGAAGGTTGGACGAGATGATAACTAGAAAGGTTTCACCGTCTCCCAAGAAGGCAAGTTTCAAACCCTCGGGAAGTTGGGTCAATTGAACAATTGGAACGTCTTCGGCTGAAGTTTTCGGCTGTGACCTCTCACGAGGTAGCTCTTCAAAGCGAGGTTGCCAAAACTGAGTCCGTCTATTGCGTGAGTCTATGCAATCTTATACTGCAAGAGTAGACTCAATAGAATTGGGAATTTCGTTGTCAGACAAAAGGAGGAGCTCATCAAGATTATCAATGTTGCTTCGCAATTGAACCTCCTTAGGAATTAAAGAGTCAATCATGAATGTTTCATAGCATTCATCATCTTCTCGAGGTTGTTTCCCGATGTGGAAGATATTGACTTCAAGAGTCATGTTTCCAAACGATATCTTCATTAGACCATTCCGACAATTGATCAAACCATTTGCAGTAGTAAGGAATGGTTTTCCAAGGATAATAGGAATTTTAGACTCCATGTTCACCACAGATTGGGTATCGAGAATAAGAAAATCCACGGGGTAATAGAATTTTTCAATTTGAACTAAAACATCCTCAACAATAACCCTAGGCTTTTTGGTGGAGCGGTCAGCAAGCTGTAGCACAACAGATGTTGGCTTCATTTCTCCAAGACCAAGTTGCGAGTATACAGAGTAAGGCATGAGATTTACACTCGCGCCAAGATCAAGTAAGGCTTGGCTGACTTATGGGTCCCAATTTGGCAAGAAATGGTGGGACAACCGGGATCTTTGTATTTCGGCGGTGCCTTTTGTTCAATCACCGCACTCACTTGCTCGGTCAAGAAGGCAGTCTTCTTGACATGGTGCTTCCTTTTTGCAGTGCAAAGATCCTTGATGATTTTCGCATAAGTAGGCACTTGTTTAATGATGTGAAGCAATGGAAGATTAATCTTCACTTGTGTCAAGTGCTCAAGGAGTTCAGCTCGGTTATCAGGAAGTTTCCCAATAGGTTTCAAAGCCTGGGGAAATTGTATCTTTGGAGTTGCATTGAGTGGTGGATTTTCGGAAATGACTTTTGGAGAACTGGGAGTGTTGGATTTAATGGGTGGGTCTGGCAAAGTTTTACCGCTTCTCGTCGTGATGGCATTCACTTTTTTGACGTTTTGATCATTTGAATTTGAAGATTGGCCCATGTGTTGGCCTTGAACATTGAATTTCGGTTGGGAAGGAAGTTTTCCTTTTTCAGGAATTGCCAAGGATTCAGTCAATTTTGAGAATTGACATTTCATTTCCTTGATTTCTTCCATCAGTTGGCAATTCAGTTGGGATTGTTCCTCCATGAATGCACGAAGAGTATTCTCGAGAGAGTTTCGTTGTGGATGAGCATTGTATTGAGGTGCAGAATATGCCTTTGATGGTTGAACTTGTTGCTCATTTCTCCATTGGCCTCCAGACGATTGAGCTTGGTTGGAATCTCTCCAACTGAAATTTGGGTGGTTTCTCCAACCAGGGGTTGTACGTATGGGAGAATGGCTTGTTATATGACCCTAAGGCATTGCATTGCTCCTCATAAACCCCCCTCATTTCATTCAAAGCTAAGTAGTCCTTAGCTAAGTGCTCTGTCCGTCCTCAAACAAAGCAAGGTTCTTGCGTTTCTGCTTGAGCGATCATGTGCGATTTTTTGCTATTCTTCATCATTAAGACCTCAAACTGATTTTTCAAAGCTTCGAGTTGGGCCTTAACATTATCCTCTTATCGAAGTTGATAGATCCCAGATGGTTTGTGTCGGTTGGTACTGTCAGCAGCACTTGGACCAGTCCAGATGTGAGACTTTTTTGCGGTTTCTTCGAGATATTCAAGAGCATCGTCTGGCTCTTTTTCGAGGAATTAACCATTGCATAGAATTTCTACAAACTGGTGCTCACGACTCGTGAGGCCTTCATAGAAGTAACTGACCAAACGCCAGTTCTCATAGCCATGGTGCGGGCATTGATTTAACAGATCTTTGAATCTTTCTCAGACTTGATAGAACGTTTCATTGTCCTTTTGGGAAAATGTGGAAATCTGTCGTTTGAGACTGTTGGTCTTTTGGCTGGGGAAGTGTTTGAGAAAGAAAGATTTGGTCATCTCCTCCCATGTTCCAATCGACCTAGGTCTCAAAGAGTATAACCAACTTTTGGCTTTGTCCTTCAAGGAGAAAGGGAAGAACTTCAGTCGCACAGCATCGGCATTTTCAGCTCGGTTAAAGAATGTGGCTACTACCTCCTCGAATTCTCTAATATGCACGTATGGGCTTTCGTTTTCCATTCCATGAAACGTGGGCAAGAGTTGGATCATGCCAGCTTTAAAATCTAATGCGGGCATATTAGGAGGGAAGATAATGCATGAAGGCGTGGAAGTACGAGTAGGATGGAGGTAGTCATTGAGAGTTCTTGGTTGGATTTCATCATTGCGAGCCATTGCGAATGGGTTATTATCAGCGAAAGTTTGTGGAGAAGCAGGATTGGTGGAAGGAGTTCCAGTAGGAGTGGCAAATGAATTGGAAGAAGTGTCACTGGAAGTTTCGTGATGATTCATCCACCCTCAGAAATCAGAAGTAGAATTATTTTATGTCTTTTTTTTTTATTATTTTTTTTTGTTAAACTTTTTCCCAGGTAGATTTGGAGGTTTTCGGGTGATCTCCAACGCCTTACTAGAACTCCCCGAGGTTACTGAATAAGTATGGTGGATCACAAGTCAATCTTTTCGACCAAACAACCTTTAAGCAGAGTGAAATTGCTTATTTTGACAGAACAAGCTTGGTTTTCTTATAGTAATAAGTTCAACAATGTAATAGTGCAAAGGTAGATGCTCGAAATGTTCCCAGGCCGATTGGGAAGGTGGCCAAGGTACTGCTTTAGACCCACACTTGCCTAGACAGAACTCCCTGAGGTTCCCAGGTAAGTGTGGAGGGTAACGCTATCACAAACCTTATTTAACAACCAATCTTTCTAGACAGAACAATATCGGTTTCTACCATTTGTAATATTACACAATTGTTCCCAATACTAAGCATTTTATGATTGAAATTTTATGAACAATTTTATGCAATTTTATGCCTTTTTTCTTAAAAGAAAACTAAATTCTAAGGAAAATTAAGGCAAAGAAAAAGAAAAACCTAAACTAAGCAACAAAATAAAAAAACACAAAATATAAAATAAAGAAAAGAAAAGAAAAATAAAGTGAATATAAAATAACAAGTTTAATTTTTTTTTTCTACAAATATTTATTTAACTAAAAAAAACAAAAAGAAAAAAAAGAAAGATTAATAATACTATATTTAAAAAGAGAGAAAAAAATTATAAAGGTTTATATATCTATATAATATTTTTTTTTGTTTTTATTGGTATCCGAAAAGTAGAAAAAAAAGGAGAAATAAATATATATAATAATTAAATAAATATGATTTTTTTTAACGTTTTTTTCATATATGTATACTTATATATGTGTAATTTTATTTTTATTTTTGTTTACAAAAATAAAAGAAAAGGAAGAAAGAAAAAGAAAAAAAATATATAAATAACTATTTTTTTTTTGTAATAATCAATTTAACTGAAAATTAGTAAATAAAAAAAAATTAAAACAAAAATTATACTACCACAATATTTACACCAACAAAAATACAAATAAAGTTACTAACATTTTTGGTAGAAATTTCACTAAACCTTTGAAAACTACCTCCCCGGCAACGGCGCCAAAATTTGTTTAACGCCTAAAATGTGACTACCACTAAGCGGTAGTTGTAGTAAGATCAGGCGTTCGATCCACAAGGAGGTAACCTAAAATCAAAATATTAGTAGAAAATAACACAAAAAGTTAGTAACAAGAAATAAATAAGAAAAAGTAAAAAAATATATAAATAACTATTTTTTTTATGATTTTTTTTTTGGTAATAATCAATTTAACTGAAAATAAGTAAATAAAAAAAAATAAAAACAAAAACTATACTACCACAATATTT
Organism: Humulus lupulus; assembly: GCF_963169125.1. NCBI lineage: Eukaryota > Viridiplantae > Streptophyta > Magnoliopsida > Rosales > Cannabaceae > Humulus > Humulus lupulus. The sequence continues at coordinate 247,863,331 of NC_084802.1, forward strand.
ACACCAATAAAATTACAAATAAAGTTACTAACATTTTTGGTAGAAATTTCACTAAACCTTTGAAATATCAACAAAATGAGGGCTAAAAAGAAATTAAACAACAAAATGAGGTTTACAAAATAAATATGAAATATTAATAATAAATTATGATTTTGAAAAATAAAATCTTATTATTATTATTACCCTAGCTATTTTTGTGTATGGTCAAAATGCCATTTTTTAAAATATAAAAAAAACATGAGTTTTAAAGCTCAAAATAGCAATTTGCAAAGCCCAATACCCACAAAACATGGCTGGTGACACAAGAGGGTTTTGACCCATTTCCAGCCAATGAAAATGTGCCACGTAGGCGGTTGGGATTGCTGGGCCAACGTTGGGTCTGCTTGCTGGGAGCGGTGAACTCGGCTGGGCTTCCATATGCTCTTGGGCGAGAGCTGCTTTGCTGGGCCGAGTTGAGCTTCCATGTGTACTTGGGTGCTGGAGGAAATATGCATGCTGGGGCGTATAGCATATGTCTGATGGTCACATTGGAGAATTGAAGCTTGGGTGGCTGAAGGGAATTGAGAATGGCCTGGACAGATGTCGCAAGCTGGGGTCACATTAGGCTTGAAGCCTGGTCACGTTGGAAGCTTGGGAGAGTTAATGGGACACGTGGCGCGAGGAGAGCACGCCACCTAGCAGCTGGGAGAAAGGAAGGAAGAGCTGAGCCTTTGGTTTGGGCCTTAGGGACTGGGCCAAATTCCTCAAAAATGCGACTTTCTTCATTTTCTTTATTCAGTTTTAACCATTCTTTGTTTTCTCTTTTTATTAATGTCCAAATCCAATTTATTTTCTTAAAAGTAAACACAAATTAAATTTAAAATTAATATTTTCAATTGTAAAATATATTACAATAAATTCATAAAAATATTAATTAAAACTTAATTTATTTTACACTTTAAAACCAATAAATTTGCATTTTTGAGCACTAATCAGGCGTAATTGTGTATTTTCGTGCATGTGGGTGAATTATAAATAATACCACATTATATGTGGATCGGTTCGATCGATTCGGCATGAGACGATCATGGAATGCAAGTTTTCGGTCTAGTCATAATGGGATTAAGTTCGGGGCTTGGAGTGGGTTTCGGTGTAATTTGGTGATTAGAACGTTGCCGGGATTTAGAGGGTAACATGATATGAATTATTGGTATTTGAGAATATTGAGAATAACGGGAATTGGAGGGTGTTAATTATAATTAATGAGATAGGCGGGAAAGGACGATTTTACCATTGGGAGTCTTTAGAAGCCTTTATTTGACCTAGGGGAAAAATGGTCTTTTCACCCCTAAGTTATATCAGCCCTTTGAGTTTAGAAGACTGTGGAATTATAAGAAAACAAAGCATCATCCTCATCTCTTTCTCTCCCTCCCGTACATGTTCTTCCCTCCTTCTTCCTTTCAATTTTTGAGAGCCAACTTGAGGTAACAAGCTAGGAGATCAAAGGTGGGAGCTTAGAAACTTAGTTCATCCATTGAAGGGGGTCTAAATCAAGCTTGAGGTAAGGAAATTCAGCCATGAAAATCTTGTTATACACTGTTTTTCTAATAAGTTTTTAGTTGAGGATTTTGATGTGTTAGTTGGGAATTCATGGAAGTTTTCGTGTAAGTGTGAGTGGGTTTTGATGAGGGTGTGATGTAGATGAGGTTTGATGTTTTGATGATGTTTGGGATTGGTTTGGAGGTTTGTTTTTCGGGGGAAATTGCAGGGGAGAAGACCAGAAAAGTTTCTGGTCTGCTGATGGCGCCCCAGCGCTAGGTAGGGCAAATTCTGGGGTTCTCTAACTTTGGGGCAGCGCCCCAACGCCATTAGGCAGCGCCCCAACGCTAGTGATTTTTCCAGCAAGCCTATTTTAGGACTCGGGGTGACTTTTAAGGCTCGGGGGTTGGTTCCTTTACCTCATTTAGGTAGATTGAGAGTCCCGAGAGTGCGGGATGGATCCCGGGAGTGTGGTATATAAACATTTTTATGGTTTATTTTTTTGATGGGATTCCATATTTGGTTATGACTAGGTGATTGCTAAAGGATCAAAGGATTTATCATTCTCACAGGTTGTTCTTTTACTAGTTCTTGCTCGAACCTGAGGAAAGAAAACTGCACCTTGTGTATATGTGACATGCATGGTTATTCTTGATGCATGTTGGATGTCTAAATGTGATGCATGTAATGCACGAGAAACATGTGATTAGGGCATGCTATGAATATTGAGTATTGAGATTGTTCAGAGCTTGAGCCTCTGTGTTTATGCATGATCCTAATTGTGCCGGTAATTATTGAGTAAGCATGCTGAATGCCCTGTATTTGGATATTTGACATATGATATATATTTGGTGGCAATTCTTACTTGTATATGGTACTGACTAGTCAGGGATACTGACCTAAGAGTCAGAAATGGCATAGCGTCATGAACGCAGGGCCAAATGAAGATTAGATCTAATCGATATCAGCATTGAATGACTCTAAGGAATTAACGCTGGACCAACCCTAAGGTCGATGAATCTTATAAGCGCTTGCCTAGTCTAAGACTAGTTACTAGAGCCAGGGCCTAAGGCCTAGGTGACTGCTTGTCACATGGCTAGGGAACAGAGTTCCATGGTTTTGACTCTATGGTCATGAGGAAGGTTATGTTGGTGACTAGTCATCATGCACCTATCCTGTTTAAGCTAGTGAAAGGCTCACTTATCTATAAAGCTCCGGTGACCCTATCGTCACATGGCTATCGGGAATAAACCCACCTTAGTGACTGTTACAACTGTCACTCTTCCATTTGGGGCTAAAATCCCTGTATGATTATTATGATCATTGGTTGATGTGATGTACTCAACAATACGTGGATTCATTTGCCTGCTTGAATAGGGCTATATCTGCTAGGCGTGTGCCTTATGATTTGATGACATGTTATTACTGTTCATGAACATATTGAGTTTTCTTGCTGGGCTTCGGCTCACGGGTGCTATGTGGTGTAGGTAAAGGAAAAAGAAAGTTGGACCATCCTTGAGTTGGAGAGCTTAGGTGACAATGTGTACATATGCAACTGCTCGACCACCACGGCCGAGGTTTGAAGAGGAACTAGGGTTTAACCTTGTTTTGCCACTTAGATCGGCTGGTTGTAAATATTTTCTTGTAATAGACCTTTAAATTATATTTTTGGGATCCCAATGTATATAGTAAACGTTCTAATGAAACATTATATCTTAACCAAAATTTTTAATCCCTAAACCGCTAATCATACTTAGATACACAATTTGGCCAAATAACTCGATTAGCGAGTTTAACACTGTTTATAAGGCACACTGTAACGGTCCCTGGAGTTGGGGTGTTACAAATTTGGTATCAGAGCGAGACAAGGTTTATGGTTCCTGAAGACAAGCTGGGCATGTACACTCGTCACTGAAGATAGCTTCACTTAGGGAATGGTAACTATTTCTGTAGTTATGTGCGTAACTGCTTAAATAGAATGTGAATGCTTTACCTGCACATTGTATTATGGAGCTTGAGATTCTGATAGAGCCTGGCTCTTGACTATATGATTATATGCTCCGTGAATATATATATGAATGTGATCATATGATTACCTGCTCTGTGAATATATAATTGTGATATCTACATGCTGGAGTTGGAGGCATGGCTTGAATGTTGGAAGAGCAGGGATTATAATTGATGTATGAATGCCGTGGGCATGTTTTTAGCACTGCAAATGGTTTGAGATTGTGGTTTGGTAAGATCTATTCCGTGGGGGAAAGCTCTTGATATGCTCATCATGTTTAATGGGTCAAGTTATTGATTGCAGATTCAATCAGCAGGTTTATATCCAAGGCAGATAATGAGGCCTGGTGGTGGTTATAATGAGGCTGGGAGCTACAGCCAGGGTGTTAGTTCTTCATCTGCTCCTATGAATTTTCAGCTGTTATCCAAAAAATTAGCATTGATGACGTGGAAAGTGGTCCCTGGACACGTGGCTGACACATGGAAAAGTTCAGCTAGAGTATCGACCAGAAGACGCATTAGAAGTAGTAAGCAGCCTAGTCTTACCTGCGACCAGTCTGGTCGATAGTTCCGCATACAAAGCAACATTAATGAGAAGATCTTTGTAAATCCCGAATTTAACTCACACAATCTCCTGAGTATCCGATTATTCAGGAAAGAATATCTATAACGATTTTATGTAATCCCCCTTGAGCCTATAAATAGAAAAAAGATAGCTCAAGGAAGGGACTTTTGGCTTTTGAATCATTTGAGACTATAGTAATTCTCCTAGTGATATTGTATTGTTCTTGAGAGGTTAGTGAAACTCATTGAACCCTTGTTCTTTGATCACTCCTTTGGTTCTCATATCAATAACAATCTAAGTGGACGTAGGTTATTACTAGATACTGGGGCCGAACCACTATAAAAATTTCGTGTTGTTATTACTTTTTGTCATTACGTTCTTCTCTACACATTCATTCATATCAAGCATATTCTGACTCTGTGTCAGTTGGCCAAATCCTGGGTCAACATTCTGGTGCTTTCATTGAGAGCTTGATTAATCATTGCTGAAAAAACTAATGGCGAAAACTGGAAGGAAAGCTGGACAGGTGGCCGCTGCTGCGCCATCAAATCCACCTCCTCCTCCCCCTGCAAGCGTGGCGGAGGATGAGCCACACCTGGACTTTGAGGAGGAAGAAATGGATGATGCAACGCTGAAGAGTACCCTGGGCGCGTTACAGGAAGAGTTGGCTAATCTGAGAGCCAGTCAGGAGACTGCTGCTGGAGTTGTGGCACAGCAGCAGCAGGAGATTGAAAGGCAACGCGCGGAACTAAGCGAAAGGCAGGCGGAGATGGACCGCCGCCAGAGTGAAGCCATGGCAGCCCTCGAGGTGGCCTTGCAGCTGGCAAGGAATCAGGCCGTACCTGTTTCACAACCTGACCAACCTGGCAATGGGCCACCCCAGAGGGGTCCTAATCCAAGCCCACGGATCCAGCCTTCAAGTCCACAAAGGCCCGAGCAGCCTCAAGCGCCCCATGACGACGTCCCGCTGGACCCTGAGGCGCAACCACCATCCCAGGCTGGTCGCGGTAATCCCCCGCAACAAAGGCAGAATAGGGCCGAGCATCAGCCTCGCAGTCCTAGACGCTGTAGGGGTGATGAGCAAAACCTACCGAACAGAGGTCAATATCCCCCTGGTAACAGGAGGGACTCAGAGTTAGGCTCTGCGGTCCGGGGTCCCCCACGGCATGATAATGCACGGGGACACCACGACCAGCGCAGGCCGCCCTCTAACGCTCGGGACGTTTCAGCCAGAGATGGAAATCGAGGGAACAGCTGATCCCACCATAGCCAGTCGAGGTTCAGAGATGGCCATGGATATAATGAGGCTGACTCAGGCAAGGGGAACGCTGGCCGAAGGAATGAAGAAAGAGGTAAAGGCAGGAGCCAGGTACCTTAAGATGACCAACCCAATAGATGGGATGCCGGGGGGCAGCCCAAACAAATTAATGTCTTCAACAGGCTCGGGGGTAGCGAGCAGCGGAGAAGAGATGAGGAATTGCGTGACGTACTCAACGATCGCCGCGAGCGGCATGGCGAGAACGTCCCCCCATCAACAGAGGCCACAGTGATTCCTGCCACTGTACAGGCCCAGATAGATGCCCTCAACCAGGCAGTGCAACAGCTGGCCGGGGGAAGGACATCTTACATCGACCACGATAGGAGGAAAGGCACTCCTTTCGTACAGAGGATAGCTAATGCCGAAACTCCAAGCAAGTTCAAAATGCCTACACTCCCAAACTTTGACGGGTATGGAGACCCAGTGTCTCATGTCAACAAGTTTGAAATTCAAATGGACATTCAGAAAGTGTCCGAAGACGCTCGGTGCAGGATCTTCCCTGCAACACTTTCTGAAGCTGCGCAGGAATGGTTTTTTAAGTTCCCTCCTGCAAGCATAGTTTCCTGGGAAATGTTCGTAAGGGAGTTTTACGGACAGTTCTATGCAGGTCGTGTGCATCCAACCGAAGCAAACCAGCTGGTCGAAATTCGCCAGCAAGATGGGGAGTCAGTAAAGGACTACATCCATCGCTTTATGCGAGCGGCGGCTGAAGCAAAAATGGTGGGGGACGAAGGCAAAATGATGGCCATTACCGTAGGGGTAAAACGTCGTTCTCCCCTCTGGAAAAGTCTCCGAAAGGAAGGAGTGAGAACTACCCAAGAATTTTTAGACCGAGCTGATCGCTACATCAAGCTCGAAGAAGCCATTGCTAATGAAGGAAAGCCCCCAGACAAGGGCAAGAAGGCTTCCGAACCCGCCAAAGCCGCCAATGGTTCAAAACCTAATGGCAACGGCAAGGGCAACAGGAACGGCAACGGCAATGGCAAGAATGGTGGAAAACGGCCGTATAACGAGCCTTCCACCTCCGACAACAAACGAGCCAAGGGTAATCGTTATGAACCTCAGTTCACTAACTACACTGCCCTCGTTGAGTCTCGGGGCGAGGTTTATCAGGCCACAAGTTCTAGTGTACCTTACAAAAAACCTGGCCCCATTCGGAAGGATATTTCGAAGAGAGATACTACCAAGTTCTGTCGTTATCATAACGACTACGGACATGACACCAATGAATGCAACTAGTTGAAAGACAAAATCGAGTTCCTTATTAGACAAGGACACTTGAGAAGATATGTACGGGCCTCGGGAAATTCCCAACGAGAAGCTCCGGGTGGCAACGAGCAAGCGTCCGCGCGCCAACGCTCACCACCCTTACAGCCTGCCCCCATGACTGGAACACTCTTAACCATCTGTGGAGGCCCGTACCTCGCGGGAAATAGCGGAAAGGCCAGGGAACGATATGCTCGGACTCTGCGCCACGACCAGGACATCGAGATGATGACTGTGGAGGACCGTGCACCAAAAAAGGCTCGGTCAGAGGAGGGTGAGATAACCTTCTCTGATCGCAACGCCCAACACGTCAGGTTCCCACATTCCGATCCACTGGTCGTGGACATCCAGATGGCCAACATGATGGTGAAGAGAGTACTGGTCGATACAGGAAGTTCAGTGAATATCCAGTATAAATCTACGCTGGAACGCATGAAATTGTCCGTTAAGGACTTGGAGCCTTGCAACCAAACGATATACGGCTTCTCTGGAGAAGGACTCGCCCCCGCCGGATTGATCAAACTCCCAGTAACGACGGGTACAGCGCCTGCAACAAGGACATTACTCGCCACTTTTGTAGTGGTCGATTGTCCTTCGGCGTACAATGCCGTTATTTGAAGGCCCATAATGGTTGATCTGCGGGCCGTCATCTCTATGTGGCACTTGGCCATGAAGTTCCCAACAGACGCGGGGGTAGGTCGCGTGTTGGGAAACCAGAGCGAAGCCAGGGAGTGCTACAACGCCTCAATCACAAAGGAGAAGAGTGGAACGTCGAAGAGCGCTGCCTCAGATAGGTTGCAGATGGCAGTTGATACACAAGCCCAATCCGGTGATGAAGTCACCAAATAGGGTGTTGCCCAAAGTGAGGATAGAGATTTGGATCCTCACTTTGGGGATTTTGAAGAAAATATTGGACCCGTCGAGGACTTGGAGGAGGTCCAACTCGACAAAGAAGACCCGACCAGAGTCATAAAGGTTGGGAAAAACTTAGATCCTACCACGAAGAGCGCGCTGATGGAATTTTTGCGAAAGAACCAGGAGGTTTTCGCCTGGTCACATAAAGACATGGCTGGGATAGATCCCACAGTTATCAGCCATGTCCTGAATATAGACAAGACCTTTCCACCCATGCAACAAAAGAGAAGGCTGCTCGATAAAGATAGATCAAGAGCCTTAAAAGAAGAAGTCGAAAGACTAAAGGAGAATGGGTTCATCAGGGTGGCATTTTATCCATCATGGGTCTCAAATCCAGTGTTGGTTCCCAAGCCTAACGATAAATGACGGACCTGCGTGGATTTTACGGACCTCAATAAGGCCTGCCCGAAAGACTGCTTCCCACTCCCAAGAATCGACCAGCTGGTCGATGCAACTACAGGACACGAGATCCTCTCGTTCATGGATGCATATTCAGGCTACAACCAGATTAGCATGCACCCCCCTGATGAGGATCACACCAGCTTTCGGACCGATACGGGCTTATACTGTTACAAAGTAATGCCCTTCGGACTGAAAAACGCAGGTGTGACTTACCAACGACTAGTCAACCACATGTTTAAGGAGCTGATCGGAGTAAACATGGAGGTATATGTGGACGACATGCTGGTAAAGTCTAAAAAGGCAGAAGTACATGTGAGGGATTTACAAGAGTGCTTTAGTGTATTGAACAAATACCAGATGAAGTTAAATCCCCTCAAATGTTCCTTCGGAGTTGGATCAGGGACGTTTTTGGGGTTTATTTTGAATTCAAGAGGAATCGAGGCAAACCCCGACAAGATAAAAGCCCTGATCGACATGAAGTCGCCAGAAAGGATCAAAGATGTACAAAGTTTAACCGAAAGAATCGTAGCCCTAAGTAGATTCATTTCAAAATCCACAGACAAGTGTGTCCCTTTTTTCAATCTACTTAGGGGAAATAAGAAGTTTGAATGGACAGGAAACTGCGAGCAAGCATTCCAGGCCTTGAAAGCCCATATGGCACAGCCTCCCATCTTATCAAAGCCAATTGAAGGAGAAACTTTGTTTATTTACCTGGCAATTACTGAAGTTGTTGCTAGCGCGGTACTAGTGCGGGAGGAGGAAGGTATACAAAAAGCAGTCTACTATGTCAGTAAGAGACTGATCGGGGCAGAATTGAGATATCCACCAATTGAGAGGTTAGCATACTGTTTGATCCTGGCCTCTAGGAAGCTACGCCCCTATTTTCAAGCCCATCCTATTACAATTCTAATTGACCAGCCCCTTCGGCAAGAACTCCAAAAACCAGAAGCGGCTGGACGATTATTAAAATGGGCAGTCGAACTGGGGCAGTTCGATATAACTTATTCACCGCGAGCAGCAGTCAAGGGACAAGTCTTGGCCGACCTTATTGCAGAGTTCACAGAACTCCCAGACAGCGAGCAGTGCAAACAGCCTGAAGCGCCCAAGCCTCAAGACAAAGCTCCTTCGTGGAAGCTATTCACAGATGGTTCATCCAACGAATCCCACGCTGGAGCGGGAGTGATATTGATAACGCCGGAAGGGCATCGATTTCACTGCGCCATCAGGTTCGACTTCACCGTGTCAAATAATGAAGTAGAATACGAAGCACTCCTCGCTGGGTTGAGAATGGAAAAAGATATGAGCATAAAGACGCTTGATATCTACAGTGACTCACAGCTGGTGGTGAATCAGGTCCTAGGAGAATATCAAGCGCGAGGCTTGAAAATGATGGCCTACTTAAATAAAACAAAAGACCTGCTAGCCCAGTTCACGAAGTACACCCTCCAGCAAATCCCGCGAGATCAGAATTCGAGCGCAAATTCCTTAGCCAAACTCGCAAGCGCGAAGGATGCTGACACTTTGAACATCGTGCCAGTAGAGAGACTGAGTGAGCCAAGCATTCAAGAAATCGAATCCAGTATGGAGATACGGATGAAGGATACATGGATGGTGCCTTATTTGGGGTATCTGACAAATGGTGCGCTGCCAACAGATAGAAACAAAGCCAGAACTCTACAAAGGCGAGCCGCTAGGTACATAGTGGTCGATGATGTTATGTACCGAAGAGGATATTCAATGCCACTACTCAGGTGTGTTACACCAGAAAAAGCTAAGGAACTCATGAAGGAGGTGCATGAAGGCTTTTGTGGGGATCACGCTAGGGGGCAGAGTTTGGCAAAGAAGATTCTGAGGCAAGGCTACTTCTGGCCAACTATGAACGAAGATTCGATGGAGTTTGTACGAAGATGTGATAAATGTCAAAGGTTCTCCAAGATTCCACGAGCAGCTCCAAACGAATTGAAACAGATGCAAAGTCCGTGGCCTTTTGCAGTATGGGGAATAGATTTGATTGGATCCCTACCTACAGGAAAAGGCGGAGTAAAATACGTGGTCGTAGCGGTCGATTACTTCACCAAATGGGCCGAAGCTGAACCGCTCCCTACCATCACGACCAAGAAAGTCCTTGACTTCGTTATCAAAAACATTGTCTGTCGATATGGTTTGCCTAGAAAGATAGTTTCAGACAACGGGACTCAATTCGACAGCGACTTATTCACCGATTTCTGCGAAAGACATGGAGTCATTAAAAGCTTTTCTTCAGTTGCACACCCCCAGGCGAATGGGCAGGTCGAAGTCGTGAATAAAACTCTTAAATACACACTGAAGAAGAGGCTCGAAGAAGCTAAGGGAGCGTGGCTAGAGCAATTGCCTGAAGTCCTCTGGTCGTATAGAACGTCTCACCGAACAGCAACAGGACATACCCCATTTTCCTTGGCCTACGGATATGAGGCGATGTTGCCTGTCGAATTAGATCCCCCCTCACATCGACGTCTAACATACGACCAGGACCAGAACAGACAACTAATGATGGAATCCCTAGACTCGATTGACGAGATACGGGAGAAGGCCCAACTCCGAGTTGCTGCATACCAACAAAAAGTCACTCGGTACTTTAACTCCAAAGTGCTACGACGAGTTTTCTTAAATACCCGCGACCCTACTGCTGGAGTGCTTGGACCTAATTGGGAAGGACCTTACCAAATTGAAGAAGTCCTTCATCTGGGCACCTACAAACTTGCACGCTTAAACGAAGATCTCGTTCCACGCTATTGGAATGGAGAACACCTGCGCAAGTATTATCAGTGAACAGTCCTTTTTAAAGGACTGGCTTGTATTAATTTTTCTTTTTACAAGTTTAGCAAAGAGGGTTAGCCACGCTATATGGCTAATCGCTCGTATATGTAAGATTCTATTTCAGAATCACTCGTAAAGACATGTTTAGTCCATTTTTAATACGAGATTATAAGGGACTGTGCGCAGCCAGTCATTCTTGCCAACCTTTGTGAATTTATATTTACAAGTATTTGTTCATTACGTGTGTTGTTTTGCTGTATTACAAGTATTATTTTTGCACACGAACAGGAATGTTCGAACAGGTCATGGTCAAGGCAAGTGACCAAGGACCTAAAGCTCCTCGATCACTTGGGGGGCATATAAGGCACATCGATAGCAAAGCATACCATGAGGTATGTAAACACATGAACAAAATGAGTGAAAGCATGCTAAGGTACTTAGAGTATTTTTCAAAATTTATATTTTGTTAAATCATGCCAAAGTACTATGCTAAGTTCGGTCATACAAACAAATGTTATAATAAATCAAAATGTTATAGCATCATGCAATCTTTTACACCGCAAGAATCACTGCTTGGATGTAATTGTTCAAGTAAAAAAAAAAGATTTACTGCCCGTGCAGCAAAGTTTAAAATAAAAATATTGTCTTTATATCACGACCCGTGGGTCGTGTAATCAAAAAGAAAGAAAAAAATAATGGAAAAAGTTCAAGAGGCATTTGGGGCCGGAGGGTCATTAGCAGCATTCTGGTTGACAACATCCTCAACAGCCCCTTCTTCTTCAGCACCAGCCAGGCTTGGGGAAGCAGGGATCCTCGCTCTTGCCTCCTCTTCGGCCAGTTGGGCAGCATAGCGAGCCAGCTCGGCAACCCTGATATCCTCTAAAAGATAGCTGAAGTCGGCTCCTTGATTGTGTTTCCAGAAGTTGTAGAAACATCGGAGCGTCGTCCTCTTATACCTTTCCAGATTTTTGGAGTTGTCGAGCTCCAACTGCTTTACTTTGCCCTCGAGAGTGGCGATGGCCTCGTCCTTGGGCTTAAGCACCTCTTCCAATCTTCTGATTTCGCGAAGGTGGGTGCGGCTGGCATCTTGATAGTCCTGCCTCGACTTTATCGCAGCTTCTTTTACAGCTTCAGCCTCCGACAACTTTGTCACCGCAGCGTCCCTCTGTTGGACCATCGCCTCCAACTCCTTGGCGTGCCTGGCCTCTGCAGCCGAAAGCTCCTAGGCTGCCTTCACTTGGTACCCCTCAATGGCCTTTGCCCTAGCCTACTCGATGGTGGCTTGGGTGCGGGTGTGAGCAGTGGTAGCAGAAAGCCTGAAAACAGAGGATAAGAGTTAGAACTTGTGGCAAAGACTAAAAGACTAAGGCCAAAAGGATTAAAGAAGTACTTATGCTGGCTATTTCGTTCAAGGTCCTGTTCAGGATCAGGTCGACCGTCATATTTTCTGCCTCAACCATTGCATCCTTGACGCGGTCATTTTTCCTGATGTACGCGATGAGGTCTTTTGCTACTCGTACGGCACGGCTCGAGATTTTGGCCCCAAGGGTCTCTTCCCGCCTGTCTTGTTCCCTGCTGGGTGCAGCCGGAGGAGGGTTCTTTAGAGCCGGAGGAGGGATCTTTGGAGCGTTAGGAGTATCTTTCTCGGCAGGAGTCGGAGGATGGATAGTAGTTTGCCCAGGTGGCACGTCCCTGGGAGGGTCCTCTGTTCGACCTTTCTTGGCCGATATCTGGCTTGTTTCGCCAGTTTGTCTCCGCGACGACTTCCTTCGGAGCTGAGGAACTTCTTCTTCCTCCTCAACATTGTATAGATCGAAGACGTTGGGAGTGGCCATATCTGCACACAAGAAAAAACATGCAATGGGTAAAGATAAAAGCAGATGAAGACTATCGATCAAAACGAAGAAAGAAGGTCACAAAGTTAGTACCCGAGCTACAACTACTGGTCGGTATACTATTGACTTTATTAGTCATACACTCATTATCTGGCATGAAGAACTCTGGCCCTAAATTTGGAGTATATGTAAAGTTGCCCTCCCCGTCAAACAAATGACAAGGAATTGGCAAGCTACTTAAAATCAAAATAACTTTACCATTTTCATCAGAGGATTCCCCTAGGTCCACAACTGGCTCTTTGGCCTTTTGTTTCCCCTTGCCTTGGGGAGTAGAAGGCCTTTCTGCGGAAGGATTGCCCGTGGGCTCCCTGATTGTAACCCCCGTTGGCCTCCTTCGAGGAGGGGACGCGGGAGGTTGTTGCTCGGGAACCCCCTCGGCAGTGGCATCATTTACCACGGACCCTCTTGTTTCATGGCGAGGAGCCAGGAGGCTAGACAGCCTCAAGTTTTCATCGGTGACCAGGGACTTGACGCTTTTTTCTGCGTCTGTCATCCTGGCCAGTCTATTGGACCTCAACACCATGTCTGGTGTTGGGGTTGGACGTAACCATGGGCCTGAAAGACAGATTATAGTTTGAGAAATATGAAAGGAGACACCTTAATTGAAAGTATCGACCAGTGAAAGGCAAGCACTTACCTCCTCGAGCGAAGGCCAGGTTGTTGCTGGTTATGTCCGGTGTAAGGAAGTACTCCTTACTGTACTGCCCCACGTTCGATATGTGCGTGGTGTCACTCAGGAACATCCGGTTGGTCTCCTGGTGACAGAAGTGGAAGAAACCCGTTCCATATTGCTACGGGTTGGATTTAAGGTCGAAAAGATAGTTGACCTCATGAGGGGTAGGTTCTGGCCATTTCTTGAGTTTGTACAGGATATAGAGTGCGGCCAGCATTCTATATCCGTTTGGAGTAATTTGGAAGGGGGCGACACTGAAATAATTGGCCACCCCCTCGTAAAAAGGATGTAGAGGGAGGTAAGCCCCCGCCTCTAAGTGATACCGAGACCAGCCACTGTGTATGCCCCCAGGGAGGTTAGCCCTCTAGTCTGCGGCAGGAATTATAATGGAAACCCCTGTAAGAGGGTATTTCCTGAAGTAGTTAGCAACCATCCGCATGGTTACTGAGCTGGTCGAAGGAGTATACCACTCGACATCAGGCAGATTCTGATGGCGAGGGCGGGCCCTGGTTTGGATATTAGGGTCAGGAATAGGATTTTCTCGACCACTGGTCGAGGGAGCCCTAGCCTGCGAATCAGGCTGGGGAGGAAGGTTTGGACTGTTTTCAGACTCAGGTCTTTTCTTGCCTACGGATTTGGAACGGGCCATATGAGGAGGAGAAGGATGAGGTCTAGTGGAGGATCGTGAGAAGGGAATCTCTTGAACTCGGTCGGCCGGTTGTTCTTCGCCCTCGAGCAGCTGGGCGAGAAGGTCGTCGTCGATGGGCCACTTACCTCCCCACAAATCTGGCATCAATTTCTGCAAACAGAAGAATGAGGAGGTGAGGATAGAGAATTTTTTAAAAAGCTTTTTAGAATAACGCTGGTCGAGTATAAAAAGCCAAGCTTTTATACAACAACATTCTAACAAAAGGCTAAAGTGTTCCATACGAACAGTTTGAAAGACGGATCAAAGGGTGAAAGTAAAAAGTTTTTCAAAAAAGCTTTTTCAACTCCCCTTACGGCAGGAAAAACCTATTTTCCAACTAGCCTAAAGATCGAATTTTTACTTCGATCTTACGTCCTAAAAGTATGATCCTGACTATTAAACTAACTCGTAACCCTTTTTTGCCTACAAAACATTCTACTCACAAGCATCTCGAACCAGAAACAGATAAACTCATACAGTCAACATACAGAAGCATGCACCATGAAAATTTGAAGCATAAGAATTCGAAAACTTACCAAGAAAATGATCGTGGAGATGGAAAAAGGGCCTTCCGAGATCAAGGAACTCTCGGTCTGAGCCTTGGAAGTACAGAAGAAATGGTCTCCGGGGACGATTAAAGCTCTGGCTTTTAGGGTTTCTTGTGAAGACAATGGCGTGCGTAAAAATAAAAGGAAGATTTCGAAGGTATTATATAAGTTTGTCTGTGGCATTAAAAAGGTGTAATCATCAGTTTCCCTTTTTCGAAGTATGGGGAAGCGGAATGGCCGTCGAATTATTTCTGGGGAACCAAAAAGACGTGATTAGACGGAAGTAGGTTACCTTTTCCAAAAACACACGAAGAGTTCTGACACGTAAGGCGGGGTTATCGAAGAGTCATTCGTCCAAAAGTTTATTTATTGCTCGTGATAAATAAACTTGGGGGGCAAATGTTATCCAAAAAATTAGCATTGATGACGTGGCAAGTGGTCCCTGGACACGTGGCTGACACCTTGAAAAGTTCTGCTAGAGTATCGACCAGAAGACGCATTAGAAGCAGTAAGCAGCCTAGTCTTACCTGCGACCAGTCTGGTCGATAGTTCCGCATACAAAGCAACATTAATGAGAAGATCTTTGTAAATCCCGAATTTAACTCACACAATCTCCTGAGTATCCGATTATTCAGGAAAGAATATCTGTAACGATTTTATGTAATCCCCCTTGAGCCTATAAATAGAAAAAAGATAGCTCAAGGAAGGGACTTTTGGCTTTTGAATCATTTTAGACTATAGTAATTCTCCTAGTGATATTGTATTGTTCTTGAGAGGTTAGTGAAACTCATTGAACCCTTGTTCTTTGATCACTCCTTTGGTTCTCATATCAATAACAATCTAAGTGGACGTAGGTTATTACCAGATACTGGGGCCGAACCACTATAAAAATATCGTGTTGTTATTACTTTTTGTCATTACGTTCTTCTCTACACATTCATTCATATCAAGCATATTCTGACTCTGTGTCAGTTGGCCAAATCCTGGGTCAACATCAGCAGATGCTTATAGATTTGCAATCAAGGTTGCAGAGGCATGAGGAAGATATTAGGAGTTTGAAGCAATAACGGAATCTGTTGGGGAGCACCTCTTCCTTTGTTGTGGCAGGAGTGGCACCAGCTTTGGCTCAGCCTAGGGTTGAAAACAGATGGGACTTTCTTTTTGGAAGATTCCAGGAGTATTACCCTCCAGTCTTCGAGGGAGGCCTAGATCCATTCAGAGCTGAGTAATGGATGGGCATGATCAGTTCCATTGTTGATAGTATGGGACTGGTGGGTCACGACAGGGTGATCTGTGCTACATGTGTACTGCGGGATGATGCCCGGATGTGGTGGGAAGTAGTATCCCAGACACGAGACACAGTTGTGATGAATTGGAAAGAATTTAGGCAGCTGTTTAATGAAAAATATTAAGGGGATGAATCCTAGAATAGTTTAGGGCATTAGGGTTGCCCCAGTGCATGAAGTCTCTACCTATGCTCAGGTGGTAGAGAAGGCTCTTGCTGATGAGAGCATAAGAAATGAGAAGAAGAGTGCCAGAGAGCACAGAGCTCAGATAGTGGTACCTCCACTTACTGGAGCAAGTATGAATGAAAGCTGGAAGACTTGTCCAATATGCATGCAGTGCAAGAGGCGTCATTTGGGAGAATGCCGAGCAAGGGCATGTTTTGTATGTGGCATGGTTGGGCATTTCAAGAAGGATTGCCCAAGGCTAAGAGAGGATGAACAAAAGGGGATACACAGCTTGATTCCAATTCGAGTATTTATTCCGAGGCAATCAGAGTCTGAGACTAGTTCCTCAGGGGTGGCAGGTCAGTTTTCTAGTTCTGATTTCTAAGTTATGCTGATTGGTTTTGGTGCCATGCTGTTCTTTATTTGTTGCATATAGAGAGGCATAAAGTTGCCATATAAGTCATATGGTTTTGTTATGAAGAAAAAGTGATACTGTATTGGTAATTGAAGGGATCAGGTGAATTATTGTGGAAAGGACTCATCAGTGGTTTTCATGAGTTGGTTATGACTGACTGGTTTTAGTATGATCCAGGGTATGGATTGGTTAAGTAATTATGGGGCAATGCCAAATGGCAAGGAAAGTATGGTAATTCTTGGGCTTGAGAGTGGAAAGCCTTGTGGCAGTTGGCACTATTCATAGATTTGGTATGCTGATGAAATCTATATCGAGAGCCAGAGTTTTATTGCAGGGAGATGCATGAAACTCTTAGCTAGTGTGGTGGATACCACTTAGATTGTGCCATTGGGGTCAGGACAGACTAGATTAGTCTGTGAGCTTTTGGATGTGTTTCCAGGGGGCTTGTCAGGGTTTCTTTTATATGGAGAGATAAATGGTAATTTGATTAGTGCCAGAGATGGAGTTAGATTTAGGGCACTGTTTTGAATTGGTCAGTAGGGTTGTAAGAACTTGAGGCATAGGTATAGAGTAAGATGGTATTCTCTAAGGTGGATCTTAGATCTGGTTAGTACCAGCTAGAGATCAGGGAGAAGGATATGCAAAAGATTGTTTGTGGCAGATAAGAGCACTGGAAGTGCTGAGTATGTCTTGAGAATTTGTCTAATGCCAAGTGTTTATGAATAAGAAGAATAGACCATTCAAAGGTTTATTTGAATGGGATTTGTGATCGTCTTGGACGATGGTATCGTGATGTATTTCTCTGCGAAATTTGCCAAGGTTAAGGAACGCCTTAGAGGTAGGAGTGTCCTTGGGTGGTAAAGATATTACAGGTGCCTTGGGAAAGAGTTCTGAGTCTTCTTGCAGATCAGAATCAGTTTGTGGGTTGTTATGACATCTCAGTGACAGAGAAAAGTAATTGCCTATGCAATATGTTGGTTAAGGGATCTGACCAGAACTAGAGTAGAGTTTCTGGTGGGCCTGGTGGCCAGTTTTATGTTTGAGATTATCATTTCGGAAAGGATTAAAAAGGAAAGATGACTAAGTGAACCACAGATAAGAAAGATTGAATGGAAAGTCTTAGCTGGATTAGCTAAGAGTTGTATAGTGTCAAATATGAATTTATTGTGGTATAGGGTCGGATTTGGAATCCGATGGACTCTAAGATTAATTGGGAGATTCTGGATGAATCTCATGTTATTATTCTTTTCTCTTCATTCAGGCATCATGGAAATGTAACAGGATACGAAAGATTTATAGTGGTGGCCTGAGATGGAGAGGGATGTAATGGAATGCGTGGTAAAGTTCTTAACCTGTTAGCAGGTCAAGACAGAGTATCAGAAATCGGTGAGGCCATTGTAGCCTTTGAGTATTTCATAATGGAAATAAGAGAACATTGCGATGGGTTTCGAGGTGGGATTGCCCAGGTTAGTGGGTCAGCGTGAGTTGGCATTGGGTCATTGTGGACCAGTTTATCCAAGTGAGTTCACTTTTATCAGTAAGGATAAGTAAATAATACAGTTGATCAGTATTCAAATCTCTTGGTGAGAGGGATAGAGCGCCTTCATGAAACTCAAGCTCTATCTTATCAGATGAAGACTCTATTGCGACTTCCAGGTTTTGGAAGGGTTAAGGAAGGCGATGAATATATAGAAGAAATTCAGTACAATTTATTACTCTCAGACTGATGGTAAATCAGAGAGAAAGGGTTATCCAATTATTACTGGAAGAACATCTTATAAGATGAATGAATTAATATATATATCTGGATCCTGAGGTGGTTCAGGGGACTATTAAGATTACTAGGGATTGAAGCTTGGATACTCACTTCTCAGAATAAATGGAAAAGTGTTACTGAATTGAAAAGTAGGAACATGAAGTTTCTAGTAGGAGACTGTATCTTCCTTAAAAGTATCGCCATGGAAAGAGGGTGAGGAGTTAGGGGCAAGTTGAGCCCTAGAGTAATTTAACAGTTTGAATCCTGGATTATTTGACAGTTTGAATTTTGGATAAGACTGGTCAGGTTGATTTTGGATCAGCCTTTTCTTTGGCACTGTCAGCTGTATACAATGTGTTATGTACCTCCATGCAGTGGACATGGGTTGAAGGAGTTCATGAGTTGAGTTATAAGGATATGAAGGTTAAGTATTCTGGTAGGGAATAGCCAGTTCAAATTATAGCAGAAGTAATAAGGTTCTGAGGAACAAAGTGTACCTTGAGTTAAGGTATGTTGCAAAAACAGTGAGGTCAAGGGAACGACTTGGGAAACTGGGATCAGTTGTGCGGAATTCTTATTTCAGGCTGTTTAGATAAATTTCGAGGACGAAATTTCTGTAAGGAGGGGATAGTTGTATTGCCCCAAATTTCCTAATGAGGTTTAGAACCTTGATTAGGAGGCCATAATTGATTTATTATGCTATTTAATGATTATATGCATGTTATGTGAATTATATTATTATATATGGTAAATGCATGCATATGTGTTCATTTTAATTATAAGGGTATTTTGGTAATTTGGCCCATTGATGGCGTAATTGTGTATTTACGTGCATGTGGGTGAATTATAAATAATACCACATTATATGTGGATCGGTTCAAGCCATTCGGCATGAGACGATCACGGAATGCAAGTTTTTGGTCTAGTCATAACGGGATTAAGTTCGGGGCTCGGAGTGAGTCTCGGGGTAATTTGGTGATTAGAACGTTGCCAGGAATTATAGGGTAACGGGATATGAATTTTTGGTATTTGAGAATATTGAGAATAACGAGAATTGGAGGGTGTTAATTATAATTAACGAGATAGGCGGGAAAGGACGATTTTACCATTGGGAGTCTTTAGAAGCCTTTATTTGACCTAGGGGAAAAATGGTCTTTTCACCCCTAAGTTATATCAGCCCTTTGAGTTTAGAAGACTGTGGAATTATAAGAAAACAAAGCATCATCCTCATCTCTTTCTCTCCCTCCCGTACATGTTCTTCCCTCCTTCTTCCTTTCAATTTTTGAGAGCCAACTTGAGGTAACAAGCTAGGAGATCAAAGGTGGGAGCTTAGAAACTTAGTTCATCCATTGAAGGGGGTCTAAATCAAGCTTGAGGTAAGGAAATTCAGCCATGAAAATCTTGTTATACACTGTTTTTCTAATAAGTTTTCAGTTGAGGATTTTGATGTGTTAGTAGGGAATTCATGGAAGTTTTCGTGTAAGTGTGAGTGGGTTTTGATGAGGGTGTGATGTAGATGAGGTTTGATGTTTTGATGATGTTTGGGATTGGTTTGGAGGTTTGTTTTTTAGGGGAAATTGCAGGGGAGAAGACCAGAAAAGTTTCTGGTCTGCTGATGGCGCCCCAGCGCTAGACAGGGAAAATTCTGGGGTTCTCTAACTTTGGGGCAGCGCCCCAACGCCATTAGGCAGCGCCCCAACGCTAGTGATTTTTCCAGCAAGCCTATTTTAGGACTCGGGGTGACTTTTAAGGCTCGGGGGTTGGTTCCTTTACCTCATTCAGGTAGATTGAGAGTCCCGAGAGTGCGAGATGGATCCCGGGAGTGTGGTATATAAACATTTTTATGGTTTATTTTTTTGATGGGATTCCATATTTGGTTATGACTAGGTGACCGACGGGCCATATCTTTCCTTAATAACCGCGTATCACGGTAATAGTGAGGAAATATTCAATGCAATTATTATAAGATTACAATCTTAGAAGGAAACAAATCAAATTATACGACCAGACTGGTCGTATCTAATAATTAAGCCTGACGAAGTGATGTGCTTTTGGTCGATAGTCGAACAACACTTCCGCCACGTGTCAACCACGTGGGAGAAATCCCTGCCACGTCATCTGCAGCCATTTTTTGGGTAAACAAGAGCTTCAAGGGCAATGTGTACATATGCAGCCTACTCGACCGTCACGACAGAGATTGCCTGGGAGGAACTAGGGTTGAACCCTGTTTTGCCGCTTAGGATGGCTAATTTGTATTCCATTTGTCTTAAGTCTGTAACCACTTTTTGGAATCTTGTGTATAAACTTAATATTTTAATGAAAAATAATTACTTTGTTATTCAAAAATTTTAATACCTAACCTTGATTTAGTATTTAATTACACATTTAAGTCCAAAGGACTCGCTTAGCGAGTTAAGCATTATTTTAAACACACAGTGTAACGGTCTTGACTAACCAGACCGTTCCAACTATTTTTTGAATATTAATTCTAGAAAACTCTTTGTTTCTAAAAATTCTCCTTTATGTTTTAAATTGATTTCTTCTTTAATCAAAATATTAAAACCAATAACTTTAGACACTAAACATGTCTAGATTTATCAATTCTATACACATATAGCCAAAGTGATTTAGAATGTGGAATTCCAAGTCACCTATTTAATAGGATGACCAAATTAATCAACCATTATGAAAATAAATTGATTAACTTTGGAGCATCACTCCCACATTTCTCACATAAAGTGAAAATATCAATTTTAAATAGAAATCTCTTTCTTTCTATTAAATCTTTTATCCTCCAAGATAAATCTAGACTTATAATTCTCAAAGTTCATCATGAGTCCTTTAAGTCACATGATAAACTCTCAATAGATCAAGAAAAACAAAAATCTCAATGTTGATTTTGATTTATTTACTTGATAAAGCAAGACACACTTCTTTGAAAGTGACTTTCACTTAGTTGCTTTCTTTTAATATATTTCACAAAATAAAAAATGTGAACACAAATGTAATGTGATAATTTCTCAACAAATAATCACATTATGGAATAATAGGTCTCCACTCTTACCTATTATTTTAACAAGTTCATTTTGAAACTTTGTTAATATCTCACACAAATGTATTTGTTTACCCTAAAAACGGCTACTGATGACGTGGCAAGGGTTTCTCCTATGTGGTTGACACGTGGCAGAAGTGCTACTCGACTATTGACCAGAGGCACATTGCTTCGCCAGGGGTTAACTTTTAGATATGACCAGGCTAGTCGTATAACCTGATTTATTTCCTTCTTAAACTGTAATCTTATAATAATTGCATTGAATAGTTCTTCATTATTATCTTGATACGCGATTATTAAGGAAAGATAGGGCACGTTGGCATATGTAACCCTCCTTGAGCCTATAAATATACATGAAATAGCTCAAGGAAGGGACTTTTGATTCCTGAATCTTTTTGCTAAGATAGAGAAAAAGAGAGAGTTGTAGTGCAATTATCCATCGTTTTATTGTATTTCTTTCAAAGCTTGTGAAACTCAAGAACTCTAGTTCTTTGATCACTACTTTGAGATTCAATCTTAATAATAGCACTAAGTGGACGTAGGTCATTACCATCTTTTGGGGCCGAACCACTATAAATCCTTGGTGTTTTCTTCTCATCCATTAGATTATCTTTCTTACTTGCAGTTTTATCTTTTGTCGTATATTTGACTCCGTGTCGTTGGCCAATCGTGGGTCAACATTCTGGTGCTTTCATTGAGAGTTTGACAAAAAACTATGAAAAAAATATAATGGCGAAAACATCCAAGAAGACTGGACAGGCTGCTGGCACTGCACCATCCCAACCTCCTCCCCCAAATGTGGCTGAGAATGAACCACATTTGGAGTTCGATGAGGAGGAATTAGATTTCGAAACACTGAGGGCAACGCTAGGAGTGTTGCAAGATGAGTTGGCTAATCTGAGGGCCAACCGGGAGAATGCTGCAAAGACAATGGCACTGCAGCAAAGAGAAATAGAACGCCAGTGCCAAGAGCTGAGTGAGCGGCAGGCAGAAATGGATCGTCGGCAGAGGGATGCCATGGTCGCCCTTGAAGCGGCCATTCAATGGGCAGGAGTCAGGCTGTGCCAGCCTCCTAGCCAGATCAGCCACCAAATGCACCACCTTAAAGAGGTCCCAATCCAAGCCCTCTGCTCCAGCCAGCAAGCCCTCAAAGGCCGGAGCAGCCACCTATGGCTTAGGATGATGTCCCACCTAGGGATCCTGAGCAGTAGCCTCCATCCCATGCTGGTCGAGGCAATTCCAGTGCCCGAGGCAGAATAGGGCAGGGCAGCCACCCCGCAGCCCTAGACGCCCAGGGGATGAAGAGCCGAATCTACCGACCAGAGGGCAGCGACCTTCTGCCAACAGGAGGAACATTGAGTCAGGCTCTGCGGTCAGGGGCCCCCCACGACATAAAAATGCACGGGGACCCAACGACCAGCGTAGGCCTTCCCCTGATTCTCGGGAAATGCCAGCTCGAGGAGGAAATAGCGTGAATAGTTGGTCATGCCATAGGCAGCCACAATTCAGAGATGGCCATGGCTATAATGAAGCTGATTCTAGTAGAGGAGGTGCTGGCTGGAGAAATGAAGAGAGAGGTGGAGGCAGAAGCCCCCCGCCTAGAGAAAATAGGCCAGCTAGCGACAACGCTGGGGGCAACCCAGGCAGCAGAACGTCTTCAGTCAGCTAGGAGCTAGCGAGCAGAGACGTAGAGATGATGATCTAAGGGACGTACATAACGACCGTCATGAGAGGCACGACAAGTACGCTCCCTCGACACATGTGGCCCCAGTAGTCCCAGAAGCAGTTCAGGCTCAGTTTGATGCCCTGAACCAGGCGTTACAGCAACTGGTCGGGGGACGAATATCCCATATCGAGTATGATAGGAGGAGGGGCACCCCTTTTGTACAAAGGATTGCTGCAACCGAAACCTCCAGTAAGTTCAAGATTCCTACATTGCCGAACTTCGACGGGTATGGAGACCCAGTATCTCACCTTAATAAGTTTGAGATACAAATTGATATACAGAAAGTGTCAGAAGACGCCCGCTGCCGGATCTTCCCTGCGACACTGTCTGACACTGCCCAGGAGTGGTTTTTTAAATTCCCTCCTGCTAGTATAGTATCTTGGGAAATGTTCATAAAGGAATTTTATGGACAGTTCTATGTGGGTCGCATACACCCCACAGAGGCCAACCAGCTGGTCGAGATATGCCAAAAAGAGGGAGAGCCCTTGAAAGAATATGTCCAACGCTTCATGCGAGCAGTAGCTGGAGCCAAGACAGTGGGCGATGAGAGTAAGATGATGGCTCTAACTGCTGGGGTTAGGCGCCACTCACCCCTCTGGAGTAGCCTCAGAAAGAATGGGATAAGAAGTAACCAAGAGTTTTTGGATCGGGCTGATCGATACATCAAGCTCGAAGACGCGATTGCCAACGAAGGGAAATCGCCCACAAAAGACAAGGGGCCCAAGGAATAGCCCGCCAAATCTGCCAACGGGTTGGAAAAGCCCAATGGCAATGGCAAGGGCAACGGGAATGGCAATGGTAGTAATGGGCGAACAATGAACCCTAAGCTTCCGAGAGTAAACGCCCCAAAGGAAATCGATGCGAGTCGAGATTCACCAAGTACACGACCCTTGTCGAAAGACGAGCTGAAGTCTACCAGGTGATCAGCTCAAGCGTGCCTTACAAACGACATCTTTGTTTCGTTAGGCATGGTTGAAAACATGCAATAATGTGCCAACCGATCGGATTTCATCCAATTTGCATATTTTCTTCTGCTTCATAGCTAGTAGCCAGAGGTGGCTCTGTTGGAGGTTTTTCATAGACTGTTGACATCATCTTCTTATAAAACAAAATGGTCAACATGCCTCGAAACCAGTGTTGCATATTTTCAGGTTCAAAAACCAAGGATTTTAGAAAAGCATCGGTGTGTAATTCACCAATAGACATCTTTGCTGAGAATAAGTAAATAAATACAAATATTATTATATTTAGATAAATAAATATCAAAGTTTTGGAAATTAAACGTGATGCATGAGCACAATTAAAACACATAAAATAAAGATTAATTTCCACGATAAAATTTTCTAACAATTAAAGTGCCGCCTTAGGGTCGGTCAAATTAATTTTAGAGAATTTATAAGACATTCTTATCTTTATTGTTTAAAACTTAAAATAACTCTTTATTTTCTCTTTTAAACATTAAAGTACCGCTTAGTTTGGTCAAGTCATGATTATCCACTGCAAAAGCTTAATCATAGCTTTGTGAGTGTAACCCATTATTTCGGAGTTCATGAATTAACTTAGGACATGCCGCCTTAGGGTCGGTCAAGCCTAAAGTACATCATTAGTTCCTATCTTTGTAAGAAATACAACCTTGCTATTGATATGTCTAGACACCTTCCTTAGGGGGATGAAAACAAAGCCGTCGCGAGGCACTATTAATATCTCACGGTGTTATATTAATAATGGAGACCATGGATTATGTTTGAGATATTAACCCTCTCCCACTCACTATTTTGAAATAAGTGTTTTTAACCTAATTAATTCCAAATTAATTATAACATCTTTAAACCTTATGAAAATAATTAAAATTAAAAAGAAACCGAGTTTCTAGGTCCATATCCAATTTTAAATTATCAATTATGTTCATCTAAACTTTACCAAAAAAAAACACTTTTTAAAATAAAGTTGGTTTAAAGAAAATAAGTCATAAAGACTTAAAAATTGGTGTGATATTTTACCAAGTTTTCAAAAATAAAACTAAGTAATTTACATGCAATTGATTTCGCAAAACAATTCATATAAACATATAGGACAATCCTAATAATCATGTTTCTACAAATGAGATGCATGATTATGACTGTGTGGGTATTTATGTATGGAATAAAATGCATGAGCATGTTATCAATCACATGAAAATAATTATTTAAATAAATTAATAAACAATAAATGTTGAACCGGGTGCTTTTGGGTATTTCTAATTTTACAACCACTTTATAAAATTAAAAAATTAAAATAAAACCGCCTTGATCTCCATCGGGTTTCTTTACTTTACTAAGGGTAGGATATGTGTCGTTGTTGGTCCAGAATAATAATAAAAAAATAATTTTCTAATTATTTTTTATTAATTAAAACAAACTTTTAAATAATCATTATTTTTATTTTTCTTTTTAATTAAAATTAGAAACTAAAATAATCAAATAAAATCTGTTATTTATTAAATTTTTGAAATTAGATTTAAAAAAAATTGTTTTTTAGGAGAACAAAATTATCACATTATTTAAATATCAAATTTCTAATAAATAGGATATTTAACATTTTAAAATTTTAAAAAATAGTAGAATAATTTCAGAAAAATAAAAAAAATTATGGACCAGCTGGACGGGGACACATGGCGTCAAATGGGGCTGCCGGGGCCGGGATGTACGGAACCGTAAGGACTCGTCCGTACGGACGCCCCGGCAGCGGCTCGGAGGGCGGCCTCGGATGAGCGGTGGCTGAATTCTGAATCCCGGGCTCCGTTCTGACTTTTGTGTGATCAGAATTATAATTTTATGGTTTCCAAAACCAAATAAAATTACATAAATCCTATGCCCTTTAATGGCTTACACAATGATCTAATCATAAACAAATCCTAACCCAAAAACACCATACAATTAACGATTCAACATTCCTATGCATTCAATTATATTAAGCCATCCATTCATTCATCAAAATAAATTTATGCATAAAAGTAAACCCACACAAATTCAATATATATATATATGTGAAGATGGCTCTCGTACCATTTGTTGGTTTTTATTGATCAAATCAGAGATTATTCGCAGCGGAACAGCAATCAAATTGTTAGTATAATCCTATAAGATTTCTAGATCTACTTCTTCACATGCATATATATATTGAATCAAAGACATGAATAGAAAAAATTACCTTAGGTCCTTCCTTGCTGCTATCTTTTTGTATGGCTAAATCTTTGAGATCTCACACCAAGATCTTCCAAAATGTTCTTAGCACACAAAGAACGAGTGTGGGCTCACTATACAAACAATAGGCAAAAAACTATTTATCAGATGTTCTCAACACATGAGATCTGATAAAGTTTGGACCTGGGTTTTGTGAAGAATAGTGACTTTTGTCTGTGTCACTGTTCTCTTTCTCTGAGAGAGATTTCTAGATATTTTTCTATCCCTGAAAAGTTACGTTGTGTAATACTGATATCCTATATTTAATATATTCTATATATTAAAATAAAATTTTAGTTATTTTAAACAATTTGAAAATAACTAATCAGTTATCAGATTTTTGTTTAAATAATAATATTTTAATCATATTACAATATCTAATTATTTATTTAATATTTAAATAACTAAAATTGTGGAACCAAGAAACTGCTCACAGTCTCTTATGCGTGTAGCACAGTGACTGTGCACTGTGCTACATGTGTACCACATGCCAGTGATGGCATGTGATTTTTGTTATTATTTAAATACCAAAAATCCCAAAAATAAATTAATTCAAAATTAATGAAATTTTTGTTAAATCAAATAATTAATTAATTAATTACACATAATTAAACAATAATTATGTTTGATACGTAGAAAAATATTTTACTTATCACATAAGTCCTTTTTGCCCATTTTTTGTATTTACCTTTGTGAGTGTTTGTTTGAGCCATTTTGGGGACCATGGACCTATAACATTAAGCTCAAATAAATTGAAACTAAATAATTAAACTCTTTAATTATAATAGTTAATTTATTAATTATGATATTACTCCACTGTAAATTCAGAATTGCACTATTTATGTTATAGATATACTTTTACAGAAATATTTTCTTAAGTCGTCCATTGATATAACCATCTTACAATAGTTCAACCCTCTAATTAATTAGTTCATAAATTAGAATGGAAGAATTACCATTTTACCTTTCTAATTTATTTCTTATTCCTTAAGTACCATTAATTCACTAGTGAATAATTAATCTATAATCTAATTATAGATTTGAGCTCAATATCATTCAATTCCAGAATTAACCCTTAAGGGAACCAATATACGATCCGTTAGGAAAGATTAGAATCCGTATTGTTGATACATGTTCCCAGCCATCCATGATATTAAATCTCCAAAAAAAAATTCGTTAACCTCATTCTTTGAAGAGACCTTAACGAATGAATCAAAAGATTTAATAAACATGAACAGGAGTTCACGAACACTCAGGATTTAGGTTGATCTATAAATGATCATGAGTTATGATATGAATTACAAGTCTTTATTGTTAAATTGTTTTTGGATAAAGACTTTAATTCATATCGGTCCTAGTCATATATAATCATATTATATAAAGCACATTTACCGAGATGTCTTACCATATCAATAATCTGAATCTAGATTATTTGTATCATTATGATACTCAGTAAACCGTACTTACAACTCCAATTAAAGAATTCCATAATTTTAATTTGTTGTTGTTGACTATTTTTATTCATTCATGTGATCTTAATTCTCTCGTACTAATACAAGATCACATCCTCAATAATGAATATGGAATTTTTCTGATATTTACAAAATTATTCAAACAATAATTTAACAATCTAAATATAACAATAATAATAAAACATTGTATTTATTTATTCACAGAAAAAAAAAAACAAATGTCTTTTACATGCTTTTAGGACACACTCCTAACAGGGCTCGCCCCAACATGGTCGATTAGGCTTCCAGTTACAGTAGGTACTGCACCTGCTAATAGGACATTACTCACTACTTTCATAGTAGTTGATTGTCCTTCAGCATACAATGCTGAAATTGGGAGACCAATTCTGGTCGACCTACGGGCCGTCACTTCGATATGGCACCTGGCATGAAATTCCCAACAGACGCAGGGGTAGGATGCGTATTGGGAAATCAATGAGAAGCAAGGGAGTGCTACAACACCTCAATCACCAAGGAAAAGAAGGGTGTATCGAGGGATGTTCCCGGAAAAGAGTTGCAAGTGGCAATTTATGCTCAGGCCCACTCAGGTGATAATGTCACCAAATAGGGCGTTGCCCAAAGTGAGGATAGAGGTTTGGATCCTCACTTTGGCCATTTTGAGGAAGAAATTGGACCCATCGAGGACCTGGAGGAGGTCCAACTCGATGAAGAAGATCTGACTAGGGTTGTGAAAGTTGGTAAAACATAGAGACAACAATAAAATAAGCACTGGTGGAGTTTTTAAGGAGGAACCAGGAAGTCTTTGCCTGGTCGCACAAAGACATGGTCGGGATAGGCCCTGCAGTCATCAGCCATGTCCTGAACATCGACAAGAGTTTTCCACTAGTTCAACAAAAACGAAGGCTGCTCGACAAATATAGATCAGGAGCCTGAAAAGAAGAAATTGAAAAGCTGAAGGAGAATGGGATCATCAGGGTGGCGTTTTATCCATCGTGGGTTTCTAATCCCGTGCTAGTTCTCAAGCCGAATGGCAAGTGGTGCACGTGTGTGGATTTCACAGATCTTTATAAAACCTGCCCCAAAGACTGTTTCCCACTCCCAAGAATCGACCAGCTGGTCAATGCCACTGCAGGACATGAGATTCTCTCATTTATGGATGCATGCTCTGGGTACAATCAGATTAGTATACATCCCCCTGATGAGGATCACACTAGCTTTCAGACTGATACAGGGCTTTACTGTTACAAAGTAATGCCTTTCGGTTTGAAAAACACTAGTGCGACTTACCAGTGACTAGTCAACCACATGTTTAAAGAGCTGATCGGAACGAACATGGAGGTCTACATCGACGACATGCTGGTCAAGTCGAAGAAGGCAGAAGGGCATATAAAGGATTTGCAGGAATGCTTCAATGTCTTGAACAAATATCAGATGAAGTTGAACTCCCTTAAATGCTCCTTCGGAGTAGGATCAGGGAAGTTCTTGGGATTTATAGTTAACTCGAGAGGAATCGAAGCTAATCCCAAGAAAATTAAAGCCCTGATCGATATGAAATCTATAGCAAAGATTTAGGATGTTCAAAGTTTAACCAGAAGAATTGCCGCTCTCAGTAGATTCATTTCGAAGTCGACAAATAAGTGCATTCCATTTTTTAATCTACTTAGAGGCTATAAAAAGTTTGAATGGACGGAGGAGTGCGAGCAGGCTTTTCAAGCATTAAAAACTCACATGGCGCAACCACCCATCCTGTCAAAGCCGGTCGATAAGGAAACTTTGTTCATCTACCTGGCGATCACGGAATATGCTGCTAGTGCCATTTTAGTAAGGAAGGAAGAAGGCGTGCAGAAGGTTGTTTACTATGTAAGCAAAAGGCTAATTGGAGCTGAACAGCAGTACCCGCCCATCGAGAAGCTAGCCTATTGCCTAATTTTGGCCTCCAGGAAGTTGCGGCCATAATTTCAAGCTCACCCAATCACGGTTTTGACCGACCAGCCTCTACGACAAGTCCTGCATAAACCAGAGGCTGCAGGTAGATTGTTAAAATGGGCAGTCGAACTTGGGCAGTTCGATATATCTTACTTCCCACGAGAAGCGATAAAAGGGCAAGCCCTGGCTGACTTCATTGCAGAGTTCACTGAACTTACAGATAGCGAGCAGATTGAAGAGCCTAATGTAATGCCCTACCTCCTTAGAGCCATTACTAAGTGAGTTTAAAAATGTGCAATCACTCGCTAATCGAGGCTTTTAAAGCAAAAGTGCAATTAAGTCATAAACAGAGTAGAAATCTTAGAAATAACTCTATTTCATTGAAAATCTTAAAAGTTTAACACTTGGGATCCCAAAATATTGTTTAGAAATATTTACAACATATAAGTACAACCAAGTCAGCTAATCGACAAAATCTAGGTTTTATTACAATCATCTCCCAAAATCACTGGCTGTGGCAGCCAGGCAGACCAAACATGTACACGCCGCCTCATACTTGCTACACTCATGGTTGGTTGGCTTTCTCCTTGCCCTTACCTGCACCACAGAGCACCCATGAGTCGAAGCCCAGCAAGAAAACCCACAAATAGATAACATATGCAAAACCAACACATAGCATATAAATAGGCCATCAATAGGCTAAACACATACGGCCAAGCCATCCCCAGGAGCTTTACCGGGCCCTGGGTTTGCGGTCCACACCGTGAGGATATCCCAGGTATCCTTTAGGGTCTCGCCCTGGCAACTCGCACTCTACATGCTCAACGCTGCTCTCGGCCCATTGTCGTTCCCGGCCCCTGCCCACCTCGGCCTGTGTCGTTCCCGGCTCTTGCCGAACATTTACACAATAGCATTCATAGCATAGTAAACAAATACTGAATACTAAAAAAATCAATCAGAGGGCTACGCCCCGCAATTCAGACATATTAGGCTCAGCCCTGCATACAAGCTCTATGGGAACAGAGGTTTCCTTACCTGCATCCCGAGCTCTCCGAGCACCGATATCCCGAGCACAGTCCTCTAACTTGAGCCTTGCCGAAACCCTAGTCACAACACATCAACAATATCCGTCCATTAAGTTCTAATCCACTAAATAACTTTGAGCCATATCTCTAGTCTCTGGGACCTTGAATTCTATCAATCCGGGTGAAAAAATCCATCCCGAGCCTTAACCTTTGAGTTCCCAAACCTAAACACACTTAAAGCCACAAACTGGCACTAAGAGCCGTGGCCCTACCCACAAGCACCGCGGCTAGCCTTGAAACAGAGGCTAGCACTTCACTGAAGAACACATGGGCCGCGGCGCGCATCCAACTCCTTGGCCTCCCATGGCTGCGTGCGCACACGAGCCGCGGCATGCCCCTCCTAGGGCCGCGGCCCCCACCTCCAAACCCAGAAATCTTCATCTTTTCCTGCATTTTCCTTCAGACCAACTCACCCAAAATCACCTCAATCTAGAAATTTAACCCAGAAATTAAGCTTAAGTCCCTCAACCCCACCATCTAAACTTTGCTATAAGTTCACACAGCCATGAAACTCAGCTCACAATAAAACTTAACATCATAATCCCAATTCACATGCAACCCATGGTTTAAACTACAATTCTATTGAAACTCAAGAAATTTGAAGGTTAAACTCCTTACCTCAGCTGATAATTCCTGGCTTTCTTTGCTCCCCCACCTTCAAAGCTCTCTCACACACAAGCCTCAAGCCTTGGATTTCTGCTGAAAATCTCCTAAGCTCACACACCACAGTCCAAAGTAATAAACCGACTTTGAGAGGATTAAGCTAAAAACTGATCCTTCCCTTTGGTTCCAGTAGTTTCTTTTACTTAACTATATCTAACTTTATTCTCACAAAATAACCACGCTGCCCCTTATGCTTAGCCTCTATCCTTAATTGACCCAAGGGCAATTTAGTCATTTTCCTAATCCCTCTAAGTCCTCGAGGTCAAAAATATTAATTTCCCCAATATTCTTTCCTATACACTCTAACCTCAAATATATCTCCGAATATTTACTTCCATACCCCGATAAACCAATAATACATCTAACACTCAAAATACCCCTCGACTCGCCCTGAGTCGGATTTTCAACCCCGTTGTGACTTTCGGGCTAACCGCTCCCCAGGACTGTCTCGGATCGTGCTACACTGAAATATATCACATGCATATCATATTTCTCCCATTTATGTCCTCAACAGGCTAACATCACAAGCATACCCCTAATATCCGAACGGGGCCTACATGCACATTTAACTCAACTAAACATGCAT
This sequence comes from Humulus lupulus, assembly GCF_963169125.1. Taxonomy (NCBI): domain Eukaryota; kingdom Viridiplantae; phylum Streptophyta; class Magnoliopsida; order Rosales; family Cannabaceae; genus Humulus; species Humulus lupulus. The sequence continues at coordinate 247,895,275 of NC_084802.1, forward strand.
CTCTATCACATACTCACATAAATTCACATATTAATACATTAAATCATTTATTGCCCTCCAGGCACGCTAATCAAGGCCCAAAGACCTATTAGCAAATTTGGGTCGTTACACCTAATGAACCAGAGTGTCAAAACCAAGCTCCCTTGTGGAAATTATTTACAGATGGTTCTTCTAACGAGTGCCACGCTGGAGCAGGAGTGATATTGATAACACTGGAAGGGCATCGATTTCACTGCGCAATCATGTTTGACTTCACTGCTTCTAACAACGAGGCCGAGTATGAAGCATTACTCGCTGGGTTGCGTTTAGCTAGGGACATGAATATAAAGGTGCTCGACATCTACAGTGATTCTTAGCTGGTGGTGAATCAAGTCATGGGAGAATACTAGGCGCGAGGCTTAAAGATGGTTGCCTATTTAAACAAAACAAGAGATTTATTGACTCAATTCGACAAATACACCCTCCAACAAGTTCCTCGCGACCAGAATACCAATGCTGATGCTTTGGCCAAATTAGCAAGTGCAAAGGATGCTGATACTTTGAATATAGTGCCGGTTGAGCGGCTGTCTATGCCAAGCATCCAAGAAGAGGAGACCACTATGGTGATCTCGATGGCAGATACATGGATGGCACCATATATAGATGAAATAGCTACGTGGTTGACATGTGGTAGAAGTGCTGCTCGACTATCGACCAGAGGAACATCGCTTCACCAAGGGTTAACTTTTAGATACGACCAGGCTGGTCGTATAACCTGATTTATTTCCTTCTTAAACTGTAATCTTATAATAATTGTATTGAATATTTCTTCATTATTATCTTGATACACCATTATTAAGGAACGATAGGGCACGTTGGCATATGTAACCCTCCTTGAGCCTATAAATATACATGAAATAACTCAAGGAAGGGACTTTTGATTCCTGAATCTTTTTACTAAGATAGAGAAAAAGAGAGAGCTATAGTGCAATTATCCATCGTTTTATTGTATTTCTTTCAAAGCTTGTGAAACTCAAGAACCCTAGTTCTTTGATCACTACTTTGAGATTCTATCTTAATAATAACACTAAGTGGACGTAGGTCATTACCATCTTTTGGGGCCGAACCACTATAAATCCTTGATGTTTTCTTCTCTTCCATTAGATTATCTTTCTTACTTGCTGTTTTATCTTTTGTTGTATATTTGACTCCGTGTCGTTGGCCAAATCGTGGGTCAATAGTATTATATCACAATAATTAATCTCATAGAAAAATTAAGAATTACCACAGAATAATAATTTTATTTTATTGATAGATTTCAAGAGTACAAGCTTTATTATAGGTCATTATATTAAAACAACCATTTCCCAACAGGGCACACAAACATTGTAATCATGCTAGGATCTCTTCTTCCTATTCAATAGCATTTACCTCATTCTCATGTGGGTCCTTTCGGTACCTACACACTCTAGCATAGTGCTTGGATTTTCCACAAACAAAACAATGACCTCTCACATCTTTGAATTGTCCATGATATTTCTTTGGACCTAAAGGGTTCACACTACCCTTTTTGTTGTTGTTGCCCTTGGGATGCTTGTGTCAGACCGCATTGGCCTTGGAAGTCTCATCTTTAGACTCATTCACACCCTTGTCTCTTATTCTTTATTCGTCTTCAATTCTAATGTGTTTATGGATCTCTTCCAAAGTGTAATCATCATTCTTATGGAGGATTTTTTTCCTATAGCTCCTCCAAGTTGGTGGTAATTTTGCCACTATTGCACCAACTTGAAAGGCCTTGGGAAGCTCAATCTTGAGAACTTTCAACTTGTTCATAATCACTTGTAACTCATGAATTTGAGGTAAAGCGTATTTCCATCAATGAAAGAAAATTCGAAATATTGAGAAATTAAGAATTTTCTTGTGTTGGTATTAAATGATCAAATCAAAGGTATGTATCGGAATATATAGACCCATTTTAATAAATATTATACCAGTCAAGATCATAAACATATATAAATATTAAATCACATACAAATAGATCAGGGATTACCTCTTGTAGCCTATCAAGTGTCCTTGAGTCTTTTTGTATAAATCAATGATCTTCCTATCCAGTGTATGAGATCTCACACCCTGATCTTCCAAACCAATCCTCAAACATACAAGGACGTGTGTGGGCACGTATGTAACGCCCTACTACCCAGGGACCATTACGGTGTGCATTTTGAACAGTGCTAAACTCGCTAATCGAGTCATTTGGCCATAATCGTGTAACTAAGTATGATTAACAGTTTAGGGTTTAAAATTTTTGGTTAAGATACAACGTTTCACTAAAATGTTTACTGTATACATTGGGATCCCAAAATATAATTTAAAGGTTAATTACAAGAAAATATTTACAACCATCCAACCTAAGCGGCAAAATAGGGTTTAACCCTAGTTCCCCTTTAAACCCTCGGCCATGGCGGTCGAGTAGCCGCATATCTACACATCGTCACCTAAGCTCTCGAACTCAAGGATGGTCTAGCTTTCTTTTGCCCTTACCTGCACCACATATCAACTGTGAGCCGAAGCTCAGCAAGAAAACTCAATATGCTCAAGTATAATAATAACATGTTACTATATCATAATAGGCATGTCTAGCAATAATAGCCATATTCATGCCTGCAAATAAGTTCAAATAATGATTATGGGCCTTGCCCTTTGTATAGATGACTTTCAAGTCATAATGAGAATAGATGGATAATGTGTCCATCTAAAATAAGTGACTCAAATAAGTGACAATTAAGTCACGCACTGGGGCTCCGTACCCTAATCAGATGAGTAAATAACACTTTTTGATTTTGATAATCATACTGGGGCTTGTAGCCCAAATTAGATGAGTGATTAACACTTTGAGATTCTGGTAATCATGTTGGGGCTTGTAGCCCTAATCAGATGAGTGATTAACACTTTGAGATTCTAGTAATCATGTTGGGGCTTGTAGCCCTAATCAGATAGGTGAGTGATACTTTGGGCTTCGCACCCTAATCAGATAAGTGACTGATGAGTGAGTCACGAACTTGGGCTCAGCACCCATAGCCATGTGACATTTTAGTCACCTGAGCCTTTCGACCCTAGCTCTAAGTAACTAGCCTTTAGACTAGACAAGCGCTTTTAGTTTTTATCGAAATTTGAGGTCGGTCAAGCATTAATGCTCATGATGATTAATTCAATGCTTATGTTGAGTAGATCTAATCATTTCAACTTGTGTTGAACACATCAATGCCGTTCTTGACTCTTAAGCCTATACCATACGACTAGTGCCGATTTCTGACTCATGGGTCAGTGCCATACAAAAGTAAAAAATGCAACCAGGCATATATCATATGTCAAATATCCAAATGTAGGGCATTCATCATTCTTACTTAACAATCACTAGCATAATTATGATCATGCACATTTACCGAGACTCAAGCTCTGATCAATTCCATATTCAATATTCATGTCATGCCCTAATCACATGTATCTCATGCATCACATACTGAGTGCAGTTTTCTTACCTTTGGTCCAAGCACAGTGTTATCCCCAAAATTTGAAAATGATGACATGGCAATAAAAGTGAAAAGTGGCAAGAGATACTTGACTGATCAGTTACCTGCTTCGGCCGACTAGGTAGGTGTTTGGCCGACCGGTGAGGTCCTTGACCGACCAGTGAGGTGCTTGGCCCACCAGTGAGGTGCTTGGCTGACCAGTGAGGTGCTTGGCCGACTAGTGAGGTGTTTGGCCGACCGGTGGAGTGCATGGCCGACCGGTCATGTGTTTTGGCCGACCAATTTTTCTCCAAGAAGTGAAGTCGACTTATTGAACAGATTCTTGTTATGCAAGCGAAATTCCACCAACGACTTAGACTAGAATCCGTCGTGCCTACGCGGGAATCTCTCAGATTATCCCAAAGAAGTCGCATATTGTTGTATTTTAAATATTATTATTAATTAAATATTGTGAGAGTAATAGAAAGATCCCGATTATGAGGGATTTCAGTTTGTACGACCCGAGGCCTATAAATACAGAGCTCAAGGCATCATTTAGGGATTCAGATTCAGATTTTCCTAAGAGAGTATTTGTATTTTGAGAGAAGTATTGTATTCTTTTCATTTACACTGAAGAAACTCAGTTGACTCAGGTTCATCTGATCTTTAGTGTAGATCTATAAATCATAACTCTAAGTGGACTAGGCTATTACCAACATATTGGGGCTGAACCACTATAAAAATCATCAGTGTCATTTTTTCTCTTGAAGGTTTAGTGTAGTATTGACGTTTACTCATCGTTGGCCAAATTTGTGGTCAACATTTTGGTGCTTTCATTGAGAGCCTGAAAAGAAAAACACACAATTACCGTAGCATTATGGCGCCCAAGAACACCAATGCAGCCTCCAAGAACCCAGGTTCATCTACAGAACCTGCTAGATCAGAAGGTCCTAGCCCTAAAGACCATGAGGCTGAGCCCAGGGTCTTGCTCGAGGAGATGACTCCTGAGGTTGAACAACTCCAGGAAGCCATGGGGCCTTCCAGGAGGAGATGGCGCAATTCAACGCCTGACAGGAGTCATTCGCTGAAGAGATGGCTAGGTAGAAGGCTGCGTTTGAGCAGCAAACACGGGAGATGGATGCCAGGAGCGAAGAGATCAGAAGACAACAGGAGGAGGCCGATAGGCGACACCGCAAGGCTGCACTCGCTCTGGAGGCGGCTATGCAGTTGACCCAGGCCAATGCCCAAGCTGCAGCATGAGGAGCAGCTACCTAAGGAGCAAGGACCACAGATGTTGGTCGAAAAACTGCTGACAGGCCTAATTCTCGAGGACCAAACAGAAGTGGGAGTAACCCTCCTGGTCAGGAAGAGGATGGGATCTGATCAGGCACTGCCTCGACTCAAAGGGCGAACTCTAGAATCCCCTCTAGGAGCCACCAATCAGAAACTTCCAGATCTGGAAGTCACAGATCAGGCAGTAAAAAGACTCCACCCGGGCAAGAACAAACCAAAACTCCTCGAGGTAAAGAAACTTCGCACTACAAAGATGGGCATGGTCGTGATGAAGCTAATAGTCATCACATCAACTAGTCAAAGGAAAAAGATGGCAACGACCAGCGAGGAGGAAAAGACCGCCTGACACAGACAGGAAGGCCACCACCGCATCCCAACAAGAAGCGCAGTGGGAAAGAGCACATCCCACGCAGTAAGCCTTTCGAAAAAACTCGGAGCACAGTGTTCGATCGATTGGGGAGGCATACCTCTCAGAAGGATTTAAGAGATGTCATTGCCGACAGAAGAAGAACCGTCCTGGTCGAAGGGCGAGATCCGAACCGACCTACCAGTCAAGTAGAAATACTTGATGATGGTGCGCCAGATAGGAGTGCCCGACCAGGCGGTCCAGACCTTGAGCCCCCAGCGGTGGCCCCAGGCATCCAGGCCCAGCTTAATGTGCTAACAGCAGCAGTTCAAGGTCTGTCGAAATGACCTTCTGCAATCGATCTGGTAGACAACAGGTGTGGTAGCCCATTCTATGATTGAATTAGAGCAGCCTAGCTTCCAGCGAAGTATAAAGCACCGGTACTGCCAGTTTATACAGAAAAAGCAGATCCGATAAGGCATGTGGGGAAGTTTGAAGACTAAATGGAGCTGCTCGGAGTGAGCGATGACTATCGCTGTAGAGTTTTCCCCACTACATTATTTGATACTTCCCAAGAGTGGTATTGAAAATTTAAGCCAAACTCCATTACTTCTTGGGAGAGTTTCAGGAAAGAATTTTGTAGGCAGTTCAGCGCTGCTCGGACCCCTCCGGTTTACGCCAATCACTTGGTAGATATTAAACAAGGGAAAGATAAATCTCTCAAGAACTACATACAGAGGTTCATGAGAGAAGCCAACCGAGCAACTGTGGTTGGAGATGAGGGGAAGATGGTTGCCATTTCTTCTGGTATAATCTATCAGAGTCCTTTGTGGGACAGTATTCATCGCAATCCAATTTCAACACTGCAACAATTTCTTGACCGGGCGGACAAATATATGAAATTGGATGACGCGATTGAGAAAGGGGAGAAAGGCCTAAACAATCTGGGCGAATCAAATGATCTTGCTAAGAATGGTGGAAATGGACAAAGTGGTGGTAAGAAACGTGGAAATAACGGGTCTGACCGCCATGAGGAAAATAAGGCTAAGTCGGGACCAAACGACAAGCCAACTAAGTATGAACCTCGGTTCACCAATTACACTACTCTTTCGGCCAGCCAAGCAAAGATATATCTGGCGAGTCATCAAGAGGTTCCCTACCGGAAACCCCCACCCATCAGGAAGGAGATGAGTAAGAGAGACTTGAATAAGTTTTGTCGTTTCCATGGAGACTATGGTCACGACACAAATGAGTGCAATCATCTCAAAGATAAGATGGAGTTTCTCCTCCGGCCAGGGAAATTAAAAAAGTATCGAGCAGAAAAGACCCAAGGAGAGGGAAGTAACAACAATCCTGGGTTTAAGCGATAGTGGTCTCCACCCTTGCAACCCGAGCCTGTGGACTTCACTCTGGACACTATATGTGGAGGTCCACATCTGGCTGGGGATAGCAATAAGGCAAGAAAGAGGTATGCTCGAACACTCCAACATGAGTTGGACGCAACGTCGACGTCTGAAGTCATGACTATAGAGGAGCGACCTCCGAAGAGTCCACAGTATGAAAGTGAGTCTCTCACTTTTACTGAAGATGATGCATGACATGTGAGATATCCTCATAATGACCCCCTCGTCATTACACTCCAAATAGCAAACATGAAGGTGAAGAGATGTCTGGTCGACACGGGGAGCTCTGTGAACATCATTTATAAATCATCCTTTGAAAGGATGAGACTAACCATTAATGACTTGAAGCCGTGCTCTCAGGTCATTTATGGATTTACTGGAGAAGGGTTGTCGCCGTCCGGAACGATCAAGTTACCAGTCACAACAGGAGATGCTCCCAAGCACGAGACAGTTATGACAGAGTTTCTGATAGTTGACTGTTCGTCAGCTTATAATGTGGTGATTGGTCGACCACTACTCATAGCCTTACATGCGATAGTCTCTATATGGCACCTTTCTATGAAGTTCCTGACCAGTGCAGACATAGGTTGTGTCTGAGGAGACCAGAGAGAAGCTAGAAGAGGTTGGCCAAGAAATCACTCTTGGTTTCAGTGAGCAACAAGCCCCATCCGGTGATGAAGTCACCAAATAGGGCGTTGCCCAAAGCGAGGGAATGGACTTTGATCCTCGCTTTGGGGATTATGATAGTGAGGTGGGACCTACGGAAGAATTAGAGGAGGTCCCAATAGATGAGAATGATCTGACCAGAGGGGTCAAGGTTGGAAAAAAGTTGAAGTTAGAAGTAAAAGCACAACTGGTAGATTTTTTGCGGAGGAATCAAGATGTCTTCGCCTGGTCTCAGAAGGATATGGTGGGTATCTCACCAACTGTGATCAGCCATGTGATCAACGTGGATGAAAGCTATCTAGTAGTGTAGCAGAAGAGAAGATTGCTTGACAAGGATCGGGCAAAGGCTCTCAAGGAGGAGGTGGAGCGACTAAAGGAAAATAGATTCATAAGGGAGACCTATTACCTCGCTTGGGTTTCAAACCCAGTATTAGTGCCCAAGTCCAATGGAAAGTGGAGGACTTGTGTGGACTTTACCGATCTGAACAAAGCATGTCCTAAGGACTGTTTTCCTTTGCCAAGGATAGACCAGTTGGTTGACGCGACCTCTGGTCATGAAACTTTGTCTTTTATGGACGCTTACTCGGGGTATAATTAGATTAGTATGCACCCTCCCGATGAGGAGCATACCAGCTTCCGAACAGACATAGGATTGTATTATTATAAGGTCATGCCATTCATCTTGAAAAACACAGGAGCCACCTACCAGCGTTTAGTGAATGGCATGTTCCGTGACTTAATCGGCAAAAACATGGAGGTGTACGTAGATGATATGCTGGTAAAGTCAAAGGAAGCTGAAGGACATGTACGAGATTTGGAGGAATGCTTTGCAGTACTGAGAAAGTACGAATCCCCTGAAATGCTCGTTTGGAGTAAGTTCTGGAAAATTTCTTTGGTTTATTGTTAACTCGCGAGGAATAGAAGAAAATCGAGAGAAGATAAAGGCGCTCGCGGAAATGAAGTCTCCAGCTAGGATTAAGGATGTGCAAAGCTTGACTGGGCGGATCGCTGCTCTAAGCAGGTTCATTTCTAAATTAATGGACAAATGTGTCCCATTTTTTAACTTGCTTAGAGGAAGCAAAAAATTTGAATGGACGAAAGAATGTGAGCAAGCTTTTCAAGCCATAAAGGAAAACTTGGTTCAACCTCCTGTTCTTTCAAAGCTAGTAGATGGGGAGGACCTTTTTGTTTACTTAGTAGTCACAGAGCATGCTGTCAGTGCTGCTCTAGTACGAGAAGAAGATAAAGTACAGCATCTGGTGTACTATGTTAGCAAGCGGCTAATAGGAGTAGAGTCAAGGTATCCCGTGATCAAGAAGTTGGTGTATTGCTTGGTACTTGCATCTCGCAAATTACGATCGTACTTCCAGGCACATCCCATTAAAGTACTTACTGACCAGCCCCTACGCCAAGTCTTACAGAAGCTAGAGTCATCTGGCCGTTTACTTAAATGGGCGGTTGAATTGGGCCAATTCGAAATCAAATATCAACCAAGGTCCGCTATTAAAGGATAGGCTTTGGCAGACTTTATTGCTGAATGTATCGGGATTCCTGATATTCCCGACCAGCAAGAGCATGCGACTGGGCAAAGAGAGGATTTTCCTACTTGGAAACTTTTTGTTCATGGGTCGCCAAACGAACATCATTCAGGAGCAGGAATTATATTGATCACACTGGAGAGGAACCGAATTCATTGTGCGCTGAGGTTCAGATTTAACGCTTCTAACAATGAGGTGGAGTATGATGCCCTCCTGGCAGGATTACGCCTGGCTAGAGATGTTCGTGCCCGGTCAGTTGAAGTAAACAGTGATTCCCAATTGGTGGTCTACCAAGTCTTAGGGGAATATCAAGCAAGGGGCTTGCGCATGATGGCGTACTTGGATAAAACCAAGGATCTACTAGCACAATTCGAAGAGTATACTATTAAGCTAGTACCACGCGAGCAGAACTCTAATGCAGACGCTCTAGCAAAATTAGCTAGTGCAAAAGATGTTGAAACCTTGAATATAGTACCAATGGAATACTTGGCAGAACCGAGTATTAATGAATGAGAAGCCATGCCCATCGCAATAGCTGACACTTGGATGACACCCATCATTACTTACCTTGAGAAAGGAGTCCTACTAGATAATCGTAATAAAACCAAGAAGATTATGAGGAAAGCTGCTAAGTATATTATGATGGATGGGTACTATATAGAAGAGGGTACTCTATGCCACTGCTTAGATGCATAACACCCGACCAGTCGAAAAACTTGCTGTGCAAAGTGCACAAGGGATTCTGCGGAGATCATGCTAGGGGCAGAGTCTATCCAAAAAGATTTTGCGGCAAGGATTTTTCTGGCCTATAATGAATGAGGATTCCATAGAGTATGTGAAGAAGTGTGATAAATGCCAGAGATTTTCTAAAGTACCCAGGGCACCTCCGAATGTCTTGAAGCAGATGCAGAGTCCATGGCCTTTTGCAATGTGGGGAATTGATCTGATCGGGAAACTGCCCAAAGGAAAAGGAGGAGTACAATTTGCAGTAGTTGCTGTGGATTATTTCACCAAGTGGACTGAAGCTGAACCACTAGCAATGATCACCTCAAAGAAAGTGTTAGATTTTGTAGTTAAGAATATAATATGTCACTATGGTCTGCCCAAGAAGATAGTCTCTGACAACGACACTCAGTTCGATAATGACTTGTTTACTGATTTTTGCACTAGACATGGCATTATGAAAAGTTTCTCCTCGGTAGCTCATCTGCAAGCCAATGGGTAGGTTGAAGCCGTAAATAAGACTTTGAAGGATACTCTAAAAAAGCGTCTAGAACGAGCTAAGGGTGCATGGGCGGAAGAATTGCCAGAGGTCCTTTCGTCAGACAGGACTACTGCCCGGATAGCAACTGGTCATACCCCTTTTTCCTTGGCATATGGATATGAAGCAATGTTGCATGTTGAAGTAGACTGTAACGCCCTACTACCTTAGAGCCGTTACTTAGTGAGTTTAAAATAGAAATTGTGCTTTTGACTGACTCTAAGTGGTTTCTAAAACCAAAAGTGTGAATAAACCAGAGTTTAAGGCTGTACTCTTTTAAAGTGTTTAGTTTCATTGAAAGCGTTAAGTATAAAACATCTGGGATCCCAAAATAAGGTTTACAAAATATTTACAACTCAAAAATAGATTTACACTTGATCAACTATCAAAAGAATGGTTTAATACAGCCATAAACAAAATGCCCCCAACCAAAGCAGTCGGGCAGGCCGAACATGTACGCGCCGCCCCCACGCTCTCCATACTCATGGCCGGTTGACTGACTCCTTGCTTTTACCTGCCACACGGAGCACCCGTGAGCCGAAGCCCAGCAAGAAAACCCAAATAGTACATAACATATGCAAATAATATAGCTGGCATAATTCACTGATAAATAGGAAAACCATCAGATTAAACAAGCACGGCCATGCCGCCCCAGAGGCCTTACCAAAGCTTGGGGTCTCGGTCCTCACCGTAGGATAACTCATGTATCCCTTGGGTCCCACCCTGGCTATAGCATCCCATGTGCTGAGCGTTACTTCCAGCCCCAAGGCCGTACCCGGCCTTCGCCGCTCTCGGCCTTAGCCGTTCATTTCATTATAGTCTCACATATAATACATTTAGAAATAACCATTTAAACATATAATAGTTCATCTAAGATTACACATTTGCACATAATACAGTCTAGGGCCATGCCCTGCAATCACACAGTGGGCCCATGCCCTATTCTCGGGTGTTACGGTTTTCTTACCTTTAGATTCGGTAGCCTTGATCACCTGACTCCTTGAGCACGATCCTACCCGAGCCCTAGCGCTTACCTAAGCAAAATCCACAAGTCAAAGTCATCACCAACCTCAAGTCCAAAACCTAGCCTCGGGACTAATCCCGAGCCCCCGGGAAGTCCTAGATCCCCAAAACAAAGTGGCGGAATCGAGCCCCGAACCCTAGGTCAAAATCCCTTCACAAAAGCCCAAAAATCCCCTCTGTGAACAGTGCAGCGCTACAGCGCTCAAAAGAGGGCGCTGTAGCGCTACAAGCAGAACCACCCCATCAGAACAGGGGCTAGCGCTACAGCGCCCCCTGACTAGCGCTGTAGCGCTAGTTGCAGCCAGACCAAAACCAAAAATCGCATCTTGCGATTTTCTTCTCCTATTTCAACTCCAAACTTGCCCAAACCTTTTCCAAACCCAAAAACACACATATACACACCACACACTCATCCCAAGAATCCCATGAACTCAATCCCAAGCTCAAGCAACCCAAAACTCAAAATCTAACACAATGAACCCAAAAACCAAAAATTCACTCAATCAACAAGGATAGGGTCTTAGAAATCATACCGTGGGTGGAATTTCGACCTTGAATCGAACCCTAGACCTCCTTGGCTTGCACCTTCACAAACTTGACCTGTTTTCCCCAAAAACCCCATCCATTTAGCTCAAAAACACAATCCAAACCAGTCAAGCCCTAAAACAGAAAATCCCCAAGAACTTACCTCAATTTCTGATGTGATCTTGCTAATCCCTTGTAAATCCTCAAGCCTAGCTTAGGATCCTTGATGCTCAGCCTACTCTAGCTCTCCACTGAGCTTGAAACCAAGAAAAATGAAGGAATTTGGTTGGGAGAGCCACAAATCGATCTTGGACAAACCCCTTCAGCTTTTCTCTTTCTTTTTCCCTTCTTTCTTTCTTTCTTTTCAGCCTATAACTTTTTCTCTACAAAATCCACTAAGTATAAAGCCCTTCTTTAATTTATCTCTTACAAGCCTAATGACCAAAATGCCCTCCCTTAATAATTCTAAACATTTATGCCCATAAAGGGGCATTTTAGTCATATTACCCAAATTCCACTAATTCCTCAAGTGTTCCTAATAATTCCCGCTCGCTACCCAATACCTGATTAATCATCAAATATACATTCCTCATCATCAAGATTAACCTCAATATATTTCCAAATTCTCATTAAAACTCCCCAGGCTTAACCCAAGCCGGGTATAGATTCCCGCTTGACTTTTCTGCTAACCCGCTCACTCTAGGATCGTCTCGAGTCATGGATCACCGATATCAACACAAAACATGCCCAAAATGGCCAGATTACAAATATGCTCAATCAGGTCTACATGCATACTAATTCACATAGTCATGCATCACAATTAATCAAATAGTCATATAACGTGCATTAAATCATAATCATGCATTAAACTCATAAAAGTCACACACAGAATCCCATTATGCCCTCCAGGCACACTACTCCAGGCCCTTAAGCCTTAATAGCGAATTTGGGGTCGTTACATAGACCCACCATCTCATCGGAGAACCACGTATGACCAGGAGGAGAATCACCAGTTGTTAGCTGAATCTTTGGATTTTCTTGAAGAGAGACGAGAAAAAGCAAGCTTGAGAGTTGCTGCCCATCAGCAAAAAGTGGGCCGCTATTTTAATTCCAGAGTTAGAGATCAGAAGTTCCAGGTCGGAGATTTGGTCCTCAGAAAGGTGTTCATCAAAGACCCAGCGGCTGGAGTGCTAGGACCAAATTAGGAGGGACCATATCAGATTGAGGAAGTCCTACCACCCGGCACTTACAAACTTTCTCGATTAAATTGAGAGTTGATCAGGAACTATTGGAATGGCGAGCACTTAAGGAAATATTATCAATAAATACTGCTTACAGGGCAGTAGCTTAGTTTCAAGTGTTTAACTTGTTATTTAAGTTTGTTTGTGAAATGGATATTTGTTAACCAGTTATTTTATTTTTGAACAATTTTATTTTGTTTGAGACTCGTAATTAGACACGCTTTGTCCTTATTTTTTTTATGAGTAATAAAAGATATCATGCGCAGCGCGGTCGAATCTTGCTACAAATTTTGCATATGTGTTGATTATTCTTACTTTGGCAGTATTCAACTGTCAGTGCATTTTAAAACAAGAAAGGTTTTCTGAGAGGAAAAAACCCGGCAGTGTTCAACTGGTCGGTATCCATCAGATAAATGGCCAGCATTTTAATGGCCAAATGTTTTTGCAATGTTTAACTGCTAAAATATCCTCTTTATATTCAATGTGTTTCACGAGTAATAACTGCTCGGACAAATTCGGTCAAGTAGCAAGTGATCAAGGATTTATTAACCCTCAATCACTTGGGGGGCACATAGGGTATGCTGGTATATAATTCAACATAAGCAATTAGAACACGAGCAAAGATATTTGTTTTTAGGCTGACTTGTAAATTTTTGAAGTCGAAAAAGGCCATTAAGCTAACTTGTTTTACAAAACTTAAGTAACTTGGAATTTTTTCCAAATTTTAAGTTAAGAACAATTATTTGTGTGCAAACAAAACGCTATGCTCATAAAATGTTAGAGCAATAAGAATGTGAGAAAGCATACTGAGTAGTGACTTATGAAATGTTTAGAATTTCTAAGTTAGAAAACTAAGTACTCATATGAAAATGTAAGGCATCTATCAGAATAAAACTTTTAAATGACTCAAGTCTAAAAAGTAAAGTGTTCATGCCAACAGTCCGACCATACGAGCAAAGTATAAAAACAAAATACAAATAAGTGTCTACTGGTCAGATGAGGGATTCTCTGGTCAGCCAAAGGCTTACTGGTCAGCTAAAGAACTCCCTGGTCGGATGGTCGCTCGGGTTGATCAACACCAACCTCGGCAACAGTAGCTTCCTCTAGTCAAAATGATAACGTAGGAGAAAAGGGCGCAACAACAGCAGGATTGGATGCTTCCTCAGCGGCCTTTGCCTCGCACTTGGCAAGTTCTTCTGCCTTGGCCTCCTCTGTGAGAAAGTCGAGGTTGAGGGGTTTGTTCAACTTCCATACTTGGTAGAAGCAGTAGAAATAAATCTCCTCGTAGCGAGCGAGATCGACTTTCTTTTCTCGCTTCAGCTCCTCGTTCTCGCAAGTCAGTTTTTCTAACTGATCAGTCAACGTCTTGTTAATTTGAATTTGTTTCTGGTTTTCATCAGCCATCTCCCTAAGAGATCCATCCCGCTCGGCAATGGTCTTCTCCACCTGCTCAACCTTGGATCTGAGATCCTTTTCAGAGGAATTTAGAGCATCTACTTTGGTTTGGGCTTCCACCTGTTGATCATTCAAGACCTTGATCAACTCTTTGTAGTCTACTGCTAGGTGCTGAGCATGGCTGATTGTAATAAGCGATTGCAGTGGAAAACAGAAAGTTACTGCAAGTAAAAGCAATTAATAACAAACTGGGATGTCTTATGATAAATTACTTACATTCATCAGTTTGGCAAGCCCCCTTTGCAGGACAAATTCAACACTGAGCCGAGGCAGAGATTCAAAGCTTTGAATTGTTGAAGCATCGTGAAGAGTTTTCTCAAGCAATTCCTTCCCAATGTTGCCAGCGATGTGAAGGGGCTCACTTAAGACAGTCAAGCGAGTGGGGGTTAAACTCACAGAGGGAGAAATTTATGAGGGAGTCAGCTGCGGGATCGTGATGGGCTGCTCGGGATGTCTTCCCTGGCTGGTCGATATTGTCCTTGGAACTTTGTTTGGAGGATTTGAGCTACTTCTCTCCCCAGGTTTCCTCTTTTGGGCAAGGGTAGTGTTGAATTGCTTGAACATCTCTGAATCTGCAAAATATTGAACACAAGATTTGTTAGTAAAAATTGGAGCAATATGTAGATAAATATTTTTACTACTACCAGACAACTCTATAGATCCCGTATAACCAAATTATTTATAACTAAACATAAACTATGACTACTGAACCTGAGTTTAGGATTTGATCAAGAAAGTCGTCCTCTTCTTCACATGATGAGCTGAAGTCCCTATGAAGCTTAATGGTCTTTCCTTTCCCAGGCTGTGTGGGAGCGACACATCTACGTTGATCCTCTGGCAGGGGTTCCCTAATAATAAGGTCACCTGGTCTACGAGAGTAGGGAGATGGTTCAGGAGAGAACTGATTGATCACTACTTCAGTGTCAGCGTTGGACTGGTCAGTTGCATTCACTTCCTCAGTAGTACTTTCTCCTATGATGTTTTGGTTGCTTGGTAACAACCCCACCATCTGAAGATTGCCCACATTAACCAACTTTTTTATGTTCTTCTCCTCGGTGGACATGTTGGCAAGTTCTTCTGCTCGGGAACACATTTCCTTGGTAGGCAGAGGCTGGTGAAACGGACCCGCATGTGTGAAGGCTAAGTTGTTGGCCTTGATATCTGAAGTCAGAAAATACTCAGTATAGTATTTTCTAGGATTTGATTTATGAGCAATACCGTGGAGGTATTTGAGCCCTTTATGCCTGTGGAATAGGTGGAAAAAACCTATATTCTTGTGGCTTGGGTTGGTCCTAAAGTCAATGAGGTAATGCACTTCATGAGGAGTGGGTGGATCCCAACCTTGTAAGAAGTATAGAATGTATAAAGCAGACAATGTCTGAATCCCATTGGGAGCAATCTGGAAAGGAGAGACATTGAAGTAATCCACTACTGACTGGAAGAAAGGGTGTAGCAAAATAGTAGCTCCTGCAAATACATGGTATCTAGACCAAGCACAGTAAGGTCCACCAGGCTTATTAGCTCTCTGATGAGGATGCGAGCATATCACGTTAACCCCTTTCAGGCCCGAAGTTTGAATGTGTTTGTCAAACATGTAGGGGTTAAGTTTGGAAAGTTTGGCTGTGAACCAAGAGGGTGTTTCGTCTTTGTCTTTTCTTGGTTTTTGAACAGCTAATTATTGAATCTCGGTGGTAAATTTCTGAATGATTTTTCTCCAAGGTTTGCTAGGTTTTTGTATCTGGCGAGGCGATCTTGAAGAAGCCACAGTTTGGACTTCACTACATTCCACTACCTTCTATGCCGCTCTACGAGCCACCTAAGGGTCTTGGTCCTGAGGAAGTCGGTTGGATTTCTTCACCCTCATTTCTGGATGTTCAGCCTATTGGTTGAGAAACTGTTCTTTGTGAAGGAAATATAAGGCTGACCGGGGAAGGATCCTTTTAAGGCGGCGAAGGCGATCTTCGGGGGTGTGACTGCGAAGATCGGGGGTGCGATCTTCGAGTGTCGCTTGATTGAAGAATTGAAGTGTCAGACTTTGTATGTTTGTCACCTCCCCTACAGTCGAATCGATTCATCTACAAAAAAGAAAGTATGGGGAGGTGAGTAACCAAACAAACACAAATTAATTAGTGCAAAGGAAAAATATTTATTTACTGCTCGGAAAATATATTTCTGGGTAGTAAAAATATATTCTACTCCCCAAAATAAAAGTTCATGAGGGAAAAAGAAATTTTGATGCCTAAAATACATGGGGGCATTCATCTGTCTGAGCAAATACATACACATGACCGATTAGATGGGTGTATGCCCGATTGAAGGGGCATGCCTCTGAGTGGTCCGTGTGAAGCTGAGTGGATGATGTGGCGTGTCCTCCGAGTGCTCCATGTAGTGTCCGAGCGGATGTGCAGTAGTGTCCGAGCGGATGTACTGTAGTGTCCGAGCGGATGTGCGATATTGTTCGAGCGGAGACATGCCATCTGGACGGATCTATGCGCACCCGAGCGGCTGGGCTAGTGCGAGCAGCAATCCTTGCATCCAGACAGCTGATGCGTCCAAGCAGACGCGCATGGTGTTTGAGCAGATGAGCTTAGTTTATGGGTAGATGGTGTGATGATCCGATCGGGTGGATGCATGTGCGCACGTCCAAGAAGTGGGAGTCGAGGGGTTGCATTCACGCATCCGAGGAGCTACACAAGCGCGCGTCCGAGAAGATACGTGCGTGTTCGAACGACTGGGCTGTTTGTCCGAGGAGCTAGAAGGGTGTCCGATTGGCTGGGTGTTCATTCGAATAGGTACAGTGGTTCCCCCGAGTGATTTCTATGGTGTCTGAGGGGCCAGGCCAGGCATCCGAGTAGTTCGTGGAGAATGGCCGATCGGCCACGTCACATGTGCCCCTAATAATCTAGTTCAGAGGGGCTAGATTTTACCACTAACCGTGCAAGAGTTTAAAGACCATTTTTTAGAAGACTCGAATATCAAAGGGCATATACACACACATTTTTCTCAATCAAAGTACACTACAACAAGATCAAAGTGTGGGATTTGAAAGGTTTATAAAGTTCTAAGGATCCTAGTTACTCATCAAAAACCCATAAACCCAAATATGCAATTTGGGGTGAAAAATTAGTTTTTCTTCAAATTTTCATGAAATTGGAGACAAAATTGATTTACCCATAGCCTAAACTACATCAAAACAGCCACAATATGCATCATTCATCAAAGATTCAAATCCAAATTCATGGGTGTATTTTAAATGGGGGTTTCGGCCTACAAGTTTTCTTTAGCTTTAAGAAGAAAAAAAACCCATAAATGGAGTTGAGGAAGAAGAGCTTACCCAAATGTGTTAATTTCTTGAGGAACCCTTGGACTTGCTTGAAGGAAATTGGAGCCCTTCTTGGAGTTCTTGGAGGTTTTCGGCCAAGAGGGGGAGGAGCTTTGGGAAGTCACGACCAAAGGGAAATGAAGAGGTTTGAGAGCCTTTTTGGTTTTGTTTTTGCTTGTGAGTTGTGAGCACACTTATGTGTCTATTTAAAGGGAAAAGTGGAAATTGTCACTTATTCTTAGACTCTTGGAATTCTCATGGGTATATTCTCTCCACCACGATTGGGAGCAGTTAATTACAGTGACCGTGGTATGGTAAAACGTCGTGGTTTGTTGCAGAGGCAGGAGAGTGTGTAAAGTTAGTTTTTTTATGCCGTCACTAGTGGAGAAAAAAGTTTATTATGTGAGTATATCATATAATAAACTTGGTGGGCAAATGTTATCCCCAAAATTTGAAAATGATGACGTGGCAATAAAATTGACAAGTGGCAAGAGATACTTGACTGATCAGTTACCTGCTCCAGCCAGCTAGGTAGGTGTTTGGCCGACCGGTGGGGTGCATGGCCGGTCAGTCAGGTGCTTGGCCGACCGGTGAGGTGCTTGACCGACCGGTGGAGTGCTTGGCTGACCAGTGAGGTGCTTGGCCGACCAGTGACGTGCTTGGCCGACCAGTGACGTGTTTGGCCGACCGGTGGAGTGCATGGCTGACCGGTCATGTGTTTTGGCAGAGCAGTTTTTATCCAAGGAGTGAAGTCGACTTATTGAACAGATTATTGTTATGCAAGCGAAATTCCAGCAACGACTTAGACTAGAATCAGTAGTGCCTATGCGGGAATCTCTCAGATTATCCCAAAGAAGTCGCATATTGTTGTATTTTAAATATTATTATTAATTAAATATTGTGAGAGTAATAGAAAGATCCTGATTATGAGGGATTTCGGTTTGTACGATCCTGGGCCTATAAATACAATGGCATCATTTAGGGATTCAGATTCTGATTTTCCTGAGAGTGTATTTGTATTTTGAGAGAAGTATTGTATTCTTTTCATTTACACTGAAGAAACTCAGTTGACTCAGGTTCATCTGATCTTTAGTGTAGATCTGTAAATCGTAACTCTAAGTGGACTAGGCTATTACCAACACATTGGGGCTGAACCACTATAAAAATCATCAGTGTCATTTTTTCTCTTGAAGGTTTATTGTAGTTTTGACGTCTACTCGTCGTTGGCCAAATCTGTGGTCACCACACAGGATACCAATAAATGAGCCACAAGCACGATCCTGATTCCAAGCCCCTAGCGATAACCTAGTCACAACCATAAACAGTGTTTCAATGAGTTCTATTTCAAAAACCCAATCCCGGGAGCAAACCCACGTTCTCGGGACCTCCAATTCCACCAAACAGGGTGGTGGAATCATCCCCTGAACCCTCGGGTCAAAACACCAAAAAGTACAAAAACCAATTTCTGAAGGCTGTGTAACGCTACAGCGCTACCTTTGGGTGCTTGTTAGGGTCATTTTAGGTTTGTTTTAGAGATCGTTTTAGGTTGTGTTTTTAATTATTTAGGATTGTTTAGTGCAGATTTATGCTTGTGTTTCTTCTTGTTTCAGGTTTTAATGGACAATTGCATAATATGGAGTGAAATGAGAAGAAACATGTTAAATATGATAAATAAGATGGATTTCGTGTTGATTGTGGAGTTTCAAGACATTATGTGTGGAAAATACTACATTGAAGATGCTCAACACACGTCATTTATGCTCTATAACGCAAGTCTAAGACTTCAAGCCGTATTTTGACCATGATTTATTCACTTTCTGGAAACACTTCTAGAAATAGAAGTTGTAGATATTTCTCTTAGCTTTCCATATCTTTTTGAATCATTCAATTCGAAGTTATAGCAAAGGAGTAATGATCAAAATACGATGAGATGACGCTGTAGGCTGTTCGAACCTAGTTTTGTTCTATTCTGACTTTAGCTCTACAGCGCCATAATAAGAGCGCTACAGCGCTAGTGCACCAGATTTTGAGGCATTTTTCCACTGTTAATAGCGCTATAGCGCTCCAGAAGTAGCGCTACAGCGCTAGTGACGCGATTTTCACATTTTTGACCACTTTTTGAATGGCAATTTGGTCCTTTTCACGTGGGGATTTGGTAGGGATTTTTGGAGAAACATATGTGCGACTGAAAGAGGGCTAAACGGGGTTCGACGGCTGGGAGTGAGAAGACCATCTTGGAGGATTCATCCCTGAGTTTTTTATCTTTTTCTTTAAATTTTATGTTTGTAATTGAGTTATCTTTTTGCTAGAATGAATATTATGGGCTAATTTCTTCTTTAGGGCTATTATGTGAATCTTTTGGAAACCCTTTTTATGATTTAATGCAAAATTGATGTTCTTCTTCATCTCTTTCAATTCCTTACAATCTGTGTTACTTGTGCAATTATTGATTGATCACCTCTAATTGTTATTACATGAATCAAATTGAAATCTGAAAAGTGAAATTTGATATGCTTTGATTGTTTGGATGCAAATTTAATTTAGAACGAAAGTATCTAAATTGTTTGCCTATTTTTCTGAGTTGCGTGTTTAATGCCTTCTTCATGATTCAACTTACCATATAAATATAGGAAGTTGTCATTGAGATTGAATTTTGTAAATCTTAACCAGATTACGAATTGTTTTTGCAACTTGTTCTTGAATAGGGAGAAGGGGGATATAATTCTTGCATTAGGAAATAAAAGGGTGGAAAATAGAGGATCATAATTGTCCTAATTTTATTTTCTCTGTTATTTTGTTTAAATTCTTATTGTACTTCGTTAGTATTTTTCTTTATTTGAAATCTCTGAAATTGTTTAATCAAATAGAATTAAAAAGATTGGTTGATTGGTAATTGATAAATAAGTCCTTGAGGACGATACTTGGTTTTTACCATTTTATTACGAATTGCGACTGTGTGCACTTGCATAGCTTAATTTTCGCAACAGCGCTATAGCGCTACAAGCAGGACTTACTCCCCCAAAACAGAGCACCTAGCGCTGTAGCGCTACCACCCTAGCGCTACAACGCCCAAACCAGAAATTTTGGATTTCATCTTCGTGTTCCTCGAGCTTCGAAGCTCCAAATCCGACCCCAACTTATCCAAATCTCAAAATTAAAGTTCCCAAACACCCTAATCTCCCAAAATCAATAAAACCCAAGCTTCAATTCATCCAAATACTCATCAAAACATAAAATCCAATCAATGCTTAGAAAATTTAAATATTAAGAACTTAAAACTTGGATTACCTCAAATTAAGTTGTTTCCCAACTAAATCCTCTGACTAATAAGCTTCTAATCTTTCCTTGAATCGCTATGCCTCGATCCTTGCCTGAATCTGAGTCCTAGAACTCAAGTTTCCTTGAAAATGTGATCGGGTGATGAAAAAAGAATGGGAGGAAGAGAGAACGTTCTTTTTATAGTTCTAACAGGTT
Source organism: Humulus lupulus (assembly GCF_963169125.1). NCBI lineage: Eukaryota > Viridiplantae > Streptophyta > Magnoliopsida > Rosales > Cannabaceae > Humulus > Humulus lupulus. The sequence continues at coordinate 247,916,310 of NC_084802.1, forward strand.
ACTTCAAGCTTAAGTAGCCTCACGCAAATCCTAATGCTCGGGGTCCCGAAAATGCCCCTGGGGTAAAATAGTCAAAACTCCCAGAATTTCCCCTTAATCTTACTAACTCCCAATTTATCGTCAAATATTTATTCCCATTACCCAATATCATGGTAATGTGCTAAATACCCCTTGACTCACTCCGAGTCAAGTATAAAACCCGTTGTGACTTTCCTACTAACTTATCTCCTAGGATTGTCTCGTGCTGAGAAACTCTAGCTTAACCAAATAATAATGAAGCACCACACACATGCCACATATATGCCAAATATAACGAAAATCACCCAATTAATTAGAAATGGGTTCACATGCATATAATCATTGAATTGCATAATAAATCAATTATGGCCCTCCCAGCCTCCTACTCAAGGCCCTACACCTTATTAGGAAATTTGGGTCATTACAACGTAGGATTGAAAAGGTTGATTTATGTGACTCCCTAGATGTACTCAACACATGAGATCTAGAGAGTTTTGATAGAGAGAAGGTTTAGAATAGTTTTCAGGTTTAGAGAAAACTATCGCTTTAGAGAGAGAGTCTGATTAACCATCATTTTTCTGAATATCACGTATATCAGATTTATAAAGATATTTAATCTAATTAAATAATCTTTATTTAATTAAAATATAATTCAAATTAAAACTGATTAGATATTTACATTTAATCCCTGGTCTATTTGTATATGATTTAATATTTATATATGTATATGATCTTGGCTGGTATTAATATTTATTAAAATGGGTCCATATATTATGTTGCGTTCCTTTGATTTGATCATTTAATTCCAACAATTGGTACCAAAGCAGTCTATACATATATATTGTAATGCCCTAGATTACCAAGACCGTTACACTGTGTATTTTAAAATAGTGCAAGACTTGTTAATCAAGTCGTTTGAACATAAATGTCATCCTAAAGCCAACTATCAGGTTAGGGTTGAAAGATTTTGATCATAAATGGTTAATTTTCAATAAAACAAATGTTTGATACGCGGGATCCCAAAAACAGGGTATATGTGGTAAATAAAATTCAGAAAAGTTACTTCAACAAAAGCCAGTCTAATGGAAAAATACAATTTAGAGCTCTTTCCTGTAACTTTCCCTCGGCCGTGGTGGTCGAGTAGCTGGCGATGACATTCCACCCCCAGAGCTCTCCAACTCATGGTTGGTCCAATGTCCCTTTGCCTTTACCTTCACCACGTAGCAGCCGTGAACCAAGGCCTTGGAAGAAACCATAAACAACAAACACATATAGCAACAGTAGCAATCAATCAACTTTAATCCAACTAATTTAGTTATTCAGCAGAGTACATGCATTAGGGTAACAAATGGTAAACATGTATTTTCAAGCATACATCTTAATCAGTAATACAAATGTTCAAGGTCGGTGCCCTTAGGCCGAGCCCTCTGTTTATTTAGCTGACCCCGGCTCGCTTAGGCCAAGTTGTGTTTAGTACGCTTATCATCAGTCTCGACACCTTTAGGCCATACATTCTCATCATGCATAAAAATCATACAATCATACAACACATATATTCAATTACTGGGAATCTCAGTCCCGTTCACAACCACATGGGTGCAGTTTTCTTATCTCGAATCCCGAGTGATGAATAAAGAGTGGTCCCGAGCACGATCCTCATTCCTGAGCCTTAGTGATAATCCTAGTTACAACAACAACGGGTAACTATCAATCTATTATCCAAATAAATGTTTAGGGAAAAAAAACTAGCCTCCGGGACCTCGAATTTTACTAAACTAGGTAGTAGAATTCGTCCCGAACGCCTAGGTTTGAATCCCCGAGCCTCTTTGAGCCTAAAACCTTTTTTCCCTTAATTTCCCATTTAGGGCCGCGACCCGCTCCTAAGACAGAGGCCAAGCCCTCCCTGCTGGAGGGCACAGGCCGCGACTTGCACCCCTCCAGGTCGAGGCGCACGTAGTGAACAGAGGCTCCCAGCCTCCTTAAGCATGCAGGCTGCGGTGCCTGAAGAACAGGGCCGTGACCCGTGCCCCTAAACCCAGAAAAACTTCCCTTTCCCAACGTTTCTCCTCGAGCCTAACCCCAAATTCACACCCCAAACCAGCAACCAAACTTGGATTTAAGCCTAGAATTTCTATCCTTTGGCCTAAACATTATATCTAGCCTATAACAATTCCTACTCCTATTAAACACTCAAATTCAACCAAAACCCAAAATTTACACAATGTCTAAACTCAACAATAATTCTGCTAAAATTCAGCAGATTAGGATTGGAACTCTTACCTAAATTGATATTCTAAGCTCCTCATAAATCCTTGATTGACCTTAGCTTGACTTCCCCTAGCTCAAACCAACCCAAAACCTTGAGTTCCTTCTGTTTTTCTTCAGCTTCAAGACACAAGGAGAAGGAGAGTAAGAGTACGTGGGTGAGAGGGAGAGAGAATATCTAAATGCTTCAAGAGGGTTTTTATAGTTTTCTAAGACCCAGCTGATCAAACACCTTAGCTAAAAAGACTAAAATACCCCTCAAGTTTTCCCAGCCCTCTAATAGCCTCCAAGGGTAAAATGGTCTTTCTCCCAATTCCCGCTAATTCCTCAAGTTTTCCTACCATTTTCCAATTAATCATGTCATGTCCAATCAATTACCAAATACCTATCCATTATTCAATAAATCCCAAAATATCCTCTAAATTCCCAAAATACCCCTAGGCTCCTTATAGCCAGGTATTAAACCCTGCTGTGACTATTTCGCTAATCCGCTCACTAGGACCGTCTCGAGCCATACACTGCAAATATATCCACATAATAATGTGGTCTCAACCATTAACATATAATCACATTTATGCCCTTAACGGCCCAAAATTACAAATATGATTATTTAATTAGATTAAATATCTTTATAAATCTGATATAAACATGATATTGAGAAAAAAAAAGAATAATTGAATTCTCTTGCTAAAGCAATAGTTTTCTCAAAACCTGAAAACTATTCTAAACCTTCTCTCTGCCAAAACTCTTTAGATCTCATGTGTTAATTCCATGATCTCAAGTGACTCCTTAGATGTACTCAACACATGTGATCTAGAGAGCTTTGACAGAGAGAAGGTTTAGAATAGTTTTCAGGTTTTGAGAAAACTATTTCTTTAGCGAGAGAGTCTGATTATTCTTTTTTTCTTAATATCATGTATATGAGATCTATAAAGATATTTAATCTAATTAAATAATCTTTATTTAAGTATGTAAAATCCTTTATTGGCATATTTGATCAAATTGACAAAATTAATTATGGATGTATTTTCAAAATATATTGTGTGGTAGTTTCGAAATGGTTTGCTTCTTATTTTGCTGTGAAATGTTTTCTAATCAGATTATTCTATATATGTTAATAAAATAAATATATAATTTCCTATAAAAGAATATCTTTTCTTGACTTTTGTATATATGGAAATTACTGGTATTTATTTTAATTTCTTGATTTGATTTGTTTGTCTAGAAACCGTGTACAACTTGCAGAGATAATGTATATATTGTTTCCTTATTTATTTAAGGAAACTGAGTTTAAAAACTATCCAGGATTAATGAATCTGTTTGAATGGATTGCCAGTCTGTTTGAACAGATTCTGATGTTCCTTTATGGGAAGATTTTCTATTTATTGGCTGATTGGTTTCTGATTTATTTTCCATGACCTAAAAAGATTCTAAAGGGTATATAGACATCCTTAGGTCATTGGTTTTCCATGTCTCTCTTTGAGTATTATTTTCCAAATATTCTTCAAGTTTTAGAGAGAGTTTTTATTGTGTGAAGAACTTGAGTCCAGCAAGTTCTTAGTGGTTTATTACAGTGTACTTCTGTGTTGTTTTCTTTGTGATAATTGTGCAGGTTAAACACACTTGGACATCATTCATCAAGCTTCAGGAGAAGTCTTGCTCGTGAGTCACTTTTCGGGAGGAAGAGTGCAAGTGTTATGATTTGAAGGGAGTTCAAGATCTTAGCACTTAAGAAGTTTGATTACAACAGTTGCAAAAAATTCAAGAGGGAGTCTCTATTTGTATAAGTCAATTTGGTTTTGTAATCTTTTAGATATTATTTTAATAAATTTCATTCTCTGGGCGTGGCCCCGTGGAGTAGTAGCAATCTGTAAAGATTGCTGATACCACGTAAAATTTCGTGTGTTCTTTACTTTATGTTCGTTTTTATCTTCTATTGATAAACTGTTTAAACATATCTGGTTTCTGTTCAAACAATTTCTGTGTCCGTTTAAACATATTCGTAACAGTAAAGCAATTAATTATTTAATTGGTAATCATAAAAATGGAGTTTCATTTGGTATCAGAGTGGTTCACTAAACTCTTAGTGAGATCTTGTGGTTATTTTTCGTTTGATTTGTTTTGTGTGAAATGTCTTTCTTTGCAGAAGGTAGTTCGGTGTCTCGACCTCCATTGCTAAATGACTCAAACTATCCATATTGGAAAGTTAGGATGAGAGCTTTCATGAAAGCTCAAGATGAGAAAGCATGGAGGGAAATTTTTTCTAGATGGTCACCTCCTACCGAAAAAGGTGAAGATGGAAGCACAAAGGTAAAATCTGAACTTGTTTGGGATACAGAAGAAGAAAAATTATCCAGTTATAATAATAAATCTCTTCACGCCATTTTCAATGGTGTTGGAGAAAGCTTTATTAAACTTGTTTCCACACGTGTCTCGGCTAAAGATGCTTGGACAATTCTTCAAACTCAGTTTGAAGGAACTGCAGATGTCAAAAGATCTAGATTTATTATGTTACATACTAGGTTTGATGACCATAGGATGTCTGATTCTGAAACACCATCTGAATTTTACGAGAGATTATCTGATATTTCTAATGAGTATTTTGCACTTGGTGAGAAACTTGATGATTTTGTTCTTGTTAGAAAAATCATTCGATTTCTTCCTGACAGGTTCAATGTTAAGCTCACTACTATGAAAGAGGCAAAAAAATTTAGTACTATGGAAGTAGAAGAATTGATGGGGTCACTTCATACCTTTGAGTTGAATCAAAATATTCGTCAAAAAAACAAGCCGAGTACTTCCAAAGTGAAAGAGAAGACCATCGCTTTCAAAAGTACTGAAAAAGAAGCATCAAATGATGAAGAAGGTGATAATGAAACAACAATGCTTGCAAAGAACTTTAAAAAACATATGAAGAAGATGAGAAATAAGAAGTTCAATGGCAAGTTGTCAAAAGGTAATCCTTCTTCTCTCAAACCTTTTCAAACTAATAAAAAGGGTATTCAGTGCAGGGAATGTGAGGGATTTGGTCACATCCAGTCTGAATGTGCAAAAACCTTGAAAAAGAACAAAAAAAGGTATCATTGCTACTTGGAGTGATAATGACTCTGAAAGTAGTGAAGATGAAGAAAGTAATGTCACTTTCACTTCTATTTTACCTGTTTCTAAATCTAAAAATGAAAAAATTGTTTGCTTTAATAATGTTACAAAAGATGAAGAAAATTATGATAGTGATGAATCTGAATTTAATGATGAGTCTTTGAGTGAATCATACAAAAAGATGTATGGTTCATGGGTGAAAATGTGTTCTGAAAAATGGTCATTGATAAGCAAAAATAAAGAATTATCCTTTGAAATTAAACAACATACTAATTTAAATGAAAATTTTGAAAAAGAAATAATTTCAAAAAATGTTGAAATTAATAAGTTGTCTAAAGATTTGGATACTCTTGAGAAAAATGTTAGAATGCTTAACCCCGGTTCAACTATTTTTGAGGATATACAGATTGCAGGTCAAAAAAGTCATGTGGGACTTGGTGCTTCAAGTTCTCAAAAATCGAAGAAAACTGTCTTTATCTCGGCTGGGATGTTATCGTTTGATGTTCCTGTGTCATCTTCACTGAAATCTGTTGCATCTAGTACTCACATTGTTCCAACAGAAAGGACACAGTCAGCAGGTAAATCCAATGGTATGTTCGAAAAATTCATTCCAATCTGTCATTTTTGTGGTAGGAAGGGTCATATTTGACTGAAGTGTTTTACTCTTATGAATTTTTCCAAACATGAATATTTTTAGAAATTCAATTATTTTGATAATTCCAAAAAAGTAAAAAAGAAAAATGTTCAATAAATGAAAATATGGATAAAAAAAGAACAATTGTTTTGTTGGTTTTACTAGTAAATATGATAGATCTGCTTCTTCATATTTTTGGTATTTTGATAGTGGTTGTTCAAGACACATGAAAGGTGATAGGTCTATTCTTACAGACATAAAACCTATGCATTGTGGATCTGTTACTTTTGGGAATGGAATTTAAGGTAATGTTCTTGGAATGGGTACTCTTAACTTTGAAGGGTTACCTAAAATAAAAAAAGTGTTACTTGTAGAAGGACTTAAAGCTAACTTGCTTAGCATAAGTCAAATTTGTGATCAAGGTTATACTGTTAACTTTATAAAGAGATTTCTTTTTGTTTTAAACAAGAATGGTGAGAATGTTCTTGAAGGTTTTAGATCTAATGACAATTGCTACACTCTTTTGCCATCTATTATGTGTCAATCTGTTGTGCGTAATAACACTGATGTGTGGCATGCTAAACTTGGTCACATAAATTTCAAAACTTTGAAAAAATTGTAACATGCAGGGATTGTTCGTGGTTTACCTAAGGTAGGTAAAGAATCTGATGGTAAGTGCAAGAGTTGTCAACTTGGTAAGCAATTAAAAATTACACATAAAAGTGTTTCTAACATAAACACTTTGAAAGTTTTAGAATTGCTTCACATGGATCTTATGGGTCCAATTCAAATTGAGAGTTTAAATGGGAAAAGGTATATTTTTGTTTGTGTGGATGATTTTTCTAGATATACTTGGGTGGATTTCTTGAAAGAAAAATCTGACACTTTTGATGCATTTAAAACTCTTTGCTTGAAATTAAAAGTTGAAAAAGATTGCAACATTGGAAAAATTGTTCGTATAAGAAGTGATCATGGTAAAGAGTTTGAGAATTCTGTGTTTTTGGATGTGTTTGTTACATTTTGAGAGAAAGAGAAAATCTTGGTAAGTTTGATGCTAAGAGTGATGAAGGTGTTTTTATTAGATACTCCACTAATAGTAGGGCTTATCATGTGTATAACATGAGAACCCAAACTATAACGGAGTCAGCTAATGTGGTTATTGATGATGCCAGGGATTTTTCTGAGTTTTCTACCGAGGAAGAAATTGATAGGTTTATTGATGAACCTACTGAAAAACACGAAGAAGCTTCTGTCAGTGATACTACTATTGCAACGTATGGTCCATCTGTGCCAACAGATCACAAATCCGATGAAACAGATTTTGGACAGACAGAAAAGAAATTTCCAGATATTATTTCAGATGAATTCCAAAAGGAGCCATCAACCAGAGTTAAATGAAATCATCTAGCAGATTTAATATTTGGAAATCCAAAAGACAGTATGGTCACAAGAAGAAGGTTTAGTAATGTTGTTCAATTTGTTTGTTTCTTATCTTTACTTGAGCCTAAAAATGTGAAAGAAGCTTTGACTGATGAAAATTGGATTAAAGCTATGCAGGAGGAATTGGAGAAATTTTTTAGAAAAAAAAGTGTGGATTCTTGTGCCAAGACCATTGTATACCAATATTATTAGTACAAAGTGGATTTTCAAGAATAAATCTGATGAATTTGGTACAATTGTACGAAATAAAGCAAGATTAGTGTAATGCCCCAAATTTCCTAATAAGGTTTAGGACCTTGATTAGGAGGCCATAATTGATTTATTATTTTATTAAATGATAATATGCATGTGTTAGGTGTATTAAATATGCATGTGAACCCATTTCTGATTAATTGGGTGATTTTCATATTTTGGCCATTTCGGGCATATTTGGCATATATGTGACAAGTGTGTGTGGTGCTTTATTATTTTTTGGTTATGCTAGGGTTACTCAGCACGAGACGATCCTAGGAGGTAAGCTAGTGGGAAATTCACAACGGGATTTATTCTTGACTCGGAGTAAGTCAAGGGGTATTTAGCATTACCAAGTTATTGGGTAACGGGAATCAATATTTTATGATAAAATGGGAGTTAGTAAGATTAGGGGGAAATTATGGAGGTTTTGATT